>NW_026870891.1:5262006-7893009 GCF_033118175.1 Dama dama | reverse complement strand
ACCTTTTCAGGCTCTTCATATTTTTGAACTCCGCTTCATGCTCCTCCTATTTTTCAGACAATTTCCTGCTCTTCATATTTTTGACACCTGTTGAAGCTCTTCATATATTTCACACCTTTTCAGCCTCTTCATTTTTTTCAAAACCGCTTCATGCTCCTCCTATTTTTCACACCGTTTCATGCTCATCTCATTTTTGACACCTTTTGAAGCTCTTCATATATTTCACACCTTTTCAAGCTCTTCATATTTTTCAGACCTTTTCAGGCTCTTCATGTTTTTGAACACGGCTTCTTGCTCCTCCTATTTTTCAGACCGTTTCATGCTCCTCATATTTCTGACACCTTTTGAAGCTCTTCATATTTCTCACACCTTTTCAGGCTCTTCATGTTTTTGAACACCGCTTCATGCTCCTCCAATTTTTCAGGCCGTTTCATGTTCCTCATAATTTTGACACCTTTTGAAGCTCTTCATATGTTTCACACCTTTTCAGGCTCTTCATTTTGTTCAACACCACTTCATGCTCCTCCTATTTTTCAGACGGTTTCATGCTCATCTCATTTTTTACACCTTTTGAAGCTCTTCATATTTTTCACACCTTTTCAGGCTCTTCATGTTTTTCACACCTTTTCAGGCTCTTCATGTTTTTGAACACGATTTCAGGTTTCTCCTAATTTGCAGACCGTTTCATTCTCCTCATATTTTTGACACCTTTTGAAGCTCTTTATATATTTCACACCTTTTCAGGCTCTTCATTTTTTTCAACACCACTTCATGCTCCTCCTATTTTTCAGACCGTTTCATGCTCATCTCATTTTGACACCTTTTGAAGCTCTTCAAATTTTTCACACCTTTTGAAGCTCTTCATATTTTTCAAACCTTTTCAGGCTCTTCATGTTTTTCCACACCCCTTCATGCTCCTCCTATTTTTCAGACCGTTTCATGCTCATCTCATTTTTGACACCTTTGGAAGCTCTTCATATATTTCACACCTTTTGAAGCTCTTCATATTTTGCACACCTTTCCAGGCTCTTCATATTTTTCAACACCGCTTTTGCTCCACCTATTTTTCAGACCGTTTCATGCTCCTCATATTTTTGACACCTTTTGAAGCTTTTCATATTTTTCACACCTTTTCAGGCTCTTCATTTTTTTCAACACCGCTTCATGCTTCTCCTATTTTTCAGACAGATTCATGCTTCTCCTATTTTTCAGACTGTTTCATGCACCTCTTATTATTGACACCTTTTGAAGCTCTCATATTTTTCACACCTTTTCATGCTCTTCATGTTTTTCAACACCGGTTCATGCTTCTCCTATTTTTCAGAGAGTTTCATGCTCCTCATGTATTTCTCACCTTTTGAAGCTCTTCAAATTTTTCACACTTTTTCAGGCTCTTCATGTTTTTCAACATCACTTCATGCTCCTCCTATTTTTCAGACCGTTTCATGTTCCTCATATTTTTGACATCTTTAGAAACTCTACATATCTTTCACACCTTTTCAGACTCTTCATGTTTTTCAACACCGCTTCATGATCCTCCTATTTTTCAGACCGTTTCATTCTCCTCATATTTTTGACACCTTTTGAAGCTCTTCATGTTTTTCACAAGTTCTCAGGCTCTGCATGTTTTTCAACACCGCTTCATGCTCCTCATATTTTTCAGACCGTTTCATGCTTCTCTTATTTTTGACACCTTTTGAAGCTCTTCATATTTTCACACTTTTTCAGGCTCTTCATGTTTTTGAACACCGCTTCGTGCTCCTCCTATTTTTCAGACCGTTTCATGCTCCTAATATTTTTGACACCTTTTGAAGCTCTTCATATTTTTCACGCCTTTTCAGGCTCTTCATGTTTGAACACCACTTCATGCTCCTTCTATTTTTCAGAGAGTTTCATGCTCCTCATGTATTTCACACCTTTTGAAGCTCTTCATATTTTTCACACCTTTTCAGGCTCTTCATGTTTTTCCACACCACTTCATGCTTGTCCTATTTTTCAGCCCGTTTCATGCTCCTCATGTATTTCACACCTTTTGAAGCTCTTCATATTTTTCACACCTTTTCAGGCTCTTCACGTTTTGATCACCGTTTCATGCTCCTCTTATTTTTCAGACCGTTTCATGCTCATCTCATTTTTGACACCTTTTGAAGCTCTTCACATTTTTCACAACTTTTCAGGCTCTTCATATTTTTGAAAACAGTTTCTTGCTCCTCATATTTTTCAGACCGTTTCACCCTCTATATATTTGACACCTTTTTGAAGCTCTTCATATTTTTCACACGTTTTCAGTCTCTTCATGTTTTTCAACACCACTTCAAGCTCCTTCTATTTTTCAGACCGTTTCTTGCTCCTCATATTTTTGACACCTTTGAGGCTCTTCATATATTTCACACTGTTTCAGGCTCTTTATGTTTTCAACACCGCTTCATGCTCCTCCTAATTTTCAGACCGTTTCATTCTCCTCATACTTTTGACACCTTTTGAAGCTCTTCATATATTTCACACTTTTTCAGGCTCTTCATGTTTTTGAACACCGCCTCATGCTCTGCCTATTTTTCAGACCGTTTCATGCTCCTCATATTTTTGACACATTTTGAAGCTCTTCATATTTTTCACACCTTTTCAGGCTCTTCATGTTTTTCAACACCACTTCATGCTCCTCCTATTTTTCAGACCGTTTCATGCTCCTCATATTTTTACACCTTTTGAATTTCTTCATTTTTTTCACACCTTTTCAGGCTCTTCATTATTTTCAACACCACTTCATGCTCCTCCCACATTTCAGACCGTTTTACACTCATCTCATTTTTGACACCTTTTGAAGCTCTTCATATTTTTCACACCTTTTGAAGCTCTTCATTTTTTTCACACGTTTTCAGGCTCTTCATGTTTTTCAACACCACTTCATGCTCCTCCTATTTTGCAGACCGTTTCATGCTCCTCATATTTTTGACACCTTTTGAAGCTCTTCATATTTTTCCCACCTTTTCAGGCTCTTCATGTTTTTGAACACCGCTTCATGCTCCTCCTATTTTTCAGACCGTTTCATGCTCCTCATATTTTTGACACCTTTTGAAGCTTTTCATATTTTTCACACCTTTTGAAGCTCTTCATATTTTTCACCCCTTTTCAGACTCTGCATGTTTTTGAACACCGCTTCATGCTCCTCCTATTTTTGAGACCGTTTCATGCTCCTCATGTATTTCACACCTTTTGAAGCTATTCATATTTGTCACACCTTTTCAGGCTCCTCATGTTTTTCAACACCGCTTCATGCTCCTCCTATTTTTCAGACCGTTTCATGCTCCTCATATTTTTCACACCTTTTGAAGCTGTTCATATATTTCACACCTTTTCAGGCTCTTCATGTTTTTGAACACTGGTTCATGCTCCTCCTATTTTTCAGACCGTATCATGCTCCTCATATTTTTCACACCTTTTGAAGCTGTTCATATATTTCACACCTTTTCAGGCTCTTCATGTTTTTCGACACCGGTTCATGCTCCTCATATTTTTCAGACCGTTTCATGCTTCTCATATTTTTCACACCTTTTGAAGCTCTTCATATATTTCACACCTGTTCAGGCTCTTCATTTTTTTCAACACTACATCATGCTCCTCCTATTTTTCAGACCGTTTCATGTTCATCTCATTTTTGACACCTTCTGAAGCTCTTCATATTTTTCACACCTTTTGAAGCTCTTCATATTTTTCACAAGATTTCAGTCTCAGCATGTTTTTGAACACCGCTTCATGCTCCTCCTATTTTTCAGCTCGTTTCATGCTCCTCATATTTTTGACACCTTTTGAAGCTCTTCATATTTTTCACACCTTTTCAGGCTCTTCATGTTTTTGAACACCGCCTCATGCTCTGCCTATTTTTCAGACCGTTTCATGCTCCTCATATTTTTGACACATTTTGAAGCTCTTCATATTTTTCACACCTTTTCAGGCTCTTCATGTTTTTCAACACCACTTCATGCTCCTCCTATTTTTCAGACCGTTTCATGCTCCTCATATTTTTACACCTTTTGAATTTCTTCATTTTTTTCACACCTTTTCAGGCTCTTCATGTTTTTGAACACAACTTCATGCTCCTCCTATTTTTCAGCCCGTTTCATACTCCTCATATTTTTCACACCTTTTGAAGCTCTTCATATTTTTCACACATTTTCAGGCTCTTCATGTTTTTGAACACAGCTTCATGCTCCTCCTATTTTTCAGACCGTTTCATGCTCCTCATATTTTTGGCAGCTTTGGAAGCTCTTCATATTTTTCATACCTTTTCAGACTCTTCATGTTTTTCAACACCGTTGCATGATCCTCCTATTTTTCAGACCGTTTCATGCTCCTCATATACTTGACACATTTTTAAGCTCTTCATGTATTTCACACATTTTCAGGCTATTCATGTTTTTCAACACCGCTTCATGCTCCTTGTATTTTTAAGACCGTTTCATGCTCCTCATATTTTTGACACCTTTTGAAGCTCTTCATATTTTTCACACATTTTCTGGCTCTTCATGTTTTTCAACAACTCTTCATGCACCTCCAATTTTTCAGACCGTTTCATGCTCATCTCATTTTTGACACTTTTTGAAGCTCTTCATATTTTTCACACCTTTTCAGGCTCTTCATGTTTTTGAACACCGCTTCATGCTCCTCCTATTTTTAAGACCGTTTCATGCTCCTCATATTTTTGACACATTTTAAAGCTCTTCATATTTCTCACACCTTTTCAGGCTCTTCATGGTTTTCAACAACGCTTCATGCACCTCCTATTTTTCAGAACGTTTCATGCTCATCTCATTTTTGACACCTTTTGAAGCTTTTCATATTTTTCACACCTTTGTAGGCTCTTCATGTTTTTGAACACCGCTTCATGCTAATCCTATTTTTCAAACCATATCATGCTCCTCATATTTTTCACACCTTTTTAAGCTCCTCATATTTTTCACACCTTTTCAGGCTCTTCATGTTTTTGAACACTACTTCATGCTCCTTCTATTTTTCAGAGAGTTTCATGCTCCTCATGTATTACACACCTTTTGAAGCTCTTCATATTTTTCACACCTTTACAGGCTCTTCATGTTTTTCCACACCACTTCATGCTTCTTCTATTTTTCAGCTCATTTCATGCTCCTCATGAATTTCACACCTTTTGAAGCTCTTCATATTTTTCACACTTTTTCAGGCTCTTCATGTATTTGATCACCGTTTCATGCTCCTCCTATTTTTCAGACCGTTTCATGCTCCTCATTTTTTTGACACCTTTTGAAGCTCTTCATATTTTTCACACCTTTTCAGGCTCTTCATGTTTTTGAACATCGCCTCATGCTCCTCCTATTTTTCAGACCATTTCATGCTCCTCATATTTTTGACACATTTTGAAGCTCTTCATATTTTTCACACCTTTTCAGGCTCTTCATGTTTTTGGACACCACTTCATTCTCCTCCTGTTTTTCAGACCGTTTCCTGCTCTTCAAATTTTTACACCTTTTGAAGCTCTTCATATTTTTCACACATTTATAGGCTCTTCATGATTTTGAAAACAGCTTCATTCTCCTCCTATTTTTCAGACCTTTTCATGCTCCTCAAATTGTGACACCTTTTGAAGCTCTTCATATTTCTCACACATTTTCAGGCTATTCATGTTTTTCAACACCGCTTCATGCTCCTCCTATTTTTCAGACAGTTTCATGCTCCTCATATTTTTGACACCTTTTGAAGCTCTTCATATTTTTCACATCTTTTGAAGCTCTTTATATTTTTCACACATTTTCAGGCTCTTCATGTATTTCAACACCCTTTGTTGCTCCTCCGATTTTTCAGACCGTTTCATGCTCCTCATATCTTTGACACCTTTTGAAGTTCTTCATATTTCTGACACCTCGTCAGTCTCTTCATGTTTTTCAACACCGTTTCTTGCTCCTCCTATTTTTCAGACCATTTCATGCTCCTCATGTATTTCACACCTTTTGAAGCTCTTCATATTTTGCACGCGTTTTCAGGCTCTTCATGTTTTTACACAACCAATTCATGCTCCTCCTATTTTTCAGACCGTATCATGCTCCTCTTTATTTTCACACCTTTTGAAGCTCTTCATATATTTCACACCTTTTCAGGCTCTTCATTATTTTCAACACCACTTCATGCTCCCCCCACATTTCAGACCGTTTTACACTCATCTCATTTTTGACACCTTTTGAAGCTCTTCATATTTTTCACACCTTTTGAAGCTCTTCATTTTTTTCACACCTTTTCAGGCTCCTCATGTTTTTCAACACTGCTTCATGCTCCTCCTATTTTTCAGACCATTTCATGCTACTCATATTTTTCACACCTTTTGAAGCTGTTCATATATTTCACACCTTTTCAGGCTCTTCATGTTTTAGAACACTGGTTCATGCTCCTCCTATTTTTCAGACCGTATCATGCTCCTCATATTTTTCACACCTTTTGGAGCTCTTCATATTTTTCACACCTTTTCAGGCTCTTCATGTTTTTCGACACTGGTTCATGCTCCTCATATTTTTCAGACCGTTTCATGCTTCTCATATTTTTCACACCTTTTGAAGCTCTTCATATATTTCACACCTGTTCAGGCTCTTCATTTTTTTCAACACTACATCATGCTCCTCCTATTTTTCAGACCGTTTCATGTTCATCTCATTTTTGACACCTTCTGAAGCTCTTCATATTTTTCACACCTTTTGAAGCTCTTCATATTTTTCACAAGATTTCAGTCTCAGCATGTTTTTGAACACCGCTTCATGCTCCTCCTATTTTCAGACCGTTTCATGCTCCTCATGTATTTCACACCTTTTGAAGCTCTTCATATTTGTCACAACTTTTCAGGCTCCTCATGTTTTTCAACACCGCTTCATGCTCCTCCTATTTTTCAGACCGTTTCATGCTCCTCATATTTTTCACACCTTTTGAAGCTCTTCATATTTTTAACACCTTTTCAGGCTCTTCATGTTTTTGAACACCGCTTCATGCTCCTTCTAATTTTTAAACCGTTTAATGCTCCTCATGTATTTCACACCTTTTGAAGCTCTTCATATTTTTCACACCTTTAGCTCTTCATGTGTTTGAACACCATTTCATGCTCCTCCTATTTTTCAGACCGTTTCATGCTCCTCATATTTTTGACATCTTTTGAAGCTCTTCATATTTCTCACACCTTTTCAGGCTCTTCATGTTTTTGAACACGGCTTCATGCTCCTCCTATTTTTCAGACCGTTTCATGCTCATCTCATTTTTGACACCTTTTGAAGCTCTTCATATTTTTCAAACCTTTTGAAGCTCTTCATAATTTTCACACCTTTTCAGACTCTGCATGTTTTTGAACACCGCTTCATGCTCCTCCTATTTTTCAGATCGTTTCATGCTCCTCATGTATTTCACACCTTTTGAAGCTCTTCATATTTGTCACACCTTTTCAGGCTCTTCATGTTTTTCAACCCCGCTTCATGCTCCTCCTATTTTTCAGACCGTTTCATGATCCTCATATTTTTCACACTTTTTGAAGCTCTTCATATTTTTCACACATTTTAAGGCTCTTCATGTTTTTCAACATCGCTTCATGCTCCTCCAATTTTTCAGACCGTTTCAAGCTTCTCATGTATTTCACACCTTTTGAAGCTCGTCATATTTTGCACACGTTTTCCGGCTCTTCATGTTTTTTCACAACCACTTCATGCTCCTCCTATTTTTCAGACCGTATCATGCTCCTCATATTTTTCACACCTTTTCAGGCTCTTCATTATTTTCAACACAACTTCATGCTCCTCCCATTTTTCAGACCGTTTTTTACTCATCTCATTTTTGACACCTTTTGAAGCTGTTCATATTTTTCACACCTTTTGAAGCTCTTCATGTTGTTGAACACCGTTTCATGCTCCTCCTATTTTTCAGACCGTTTCATGCTCCTCATATATTTCACAACTTTTGAAGCTCTTCATATATTTCACACCTTTTCAGGAACTTCATGTTTTTCAACACCTCTTCATGATCCTCCTATTTTTAAGACCGTTTCATATTCCTCATATTTTTGACACCTTTTTAGGCTCTTCATGTTTTTTACACCTTTTCAGGCTCTTCATGTTTTTCAACACCGCTTCATGCTCCTCCTATTTTTCAGACCGTGTCATGCTCCTCCTATTTTTGACACATTTTGAAGCTCTTCATATTTTTCACGCCTTTTGAAGCTCTTCATATTTTTCAAACCTTTACAGGCTCTTCATGTATTTCAACACCGCTTCATGCTCCTCCTATTTTTCAGACCGTGTCTTTCTCCTCTTATTTTTGACAAATTTTGAAGCTCTTCATATTTTTCACACCTTTTGAAGCTCTTCATATTTTTCAAACCTTTACAGGCTCTTCATGTATTTCAACACCGCTTCATGCTCCTCCTATTTTTCAGACAATTTCATGCTCGTCATATTTTTCAAACCTTTTAAAGCTCTTCATAATTTTCACACCTATTCATGCTCTTCATTTTTTACACACAGTTTCATGCTCCTCCTATTTTTCAGACCGTTTCATGCTCCTCATATTTTTCACACATTTTGAAACTCTTCATATTTTTCACACTTTTTGAAGCTCTTCATATTTTTCACAGTTTTCAGGCTCTTCATGCTTCTGAACACCGCTTCATGCTCCACCTATTTTTCAGACCGTTTCATGCTCTTCATATTTTTCACACCTTTTCAGGCTCTTCATATTTTTGAACACCTCTTCATGCTACTCCTATTTTTGATACCTTTTGAAGCTCTTCATATTTTTCACACCTTTTCAGGCTCTTCATGTTTTTCAACACGGCTTCATGCTACTCCTATTTTTGATACCTTTTGAAGCTCCTCATATTCTTCAAACCATTTCATGCTTTTCTTTTTTTTCATCACCGCTTCATGCTCCTCCTATTTTTCAGACCGTTTCATGCTCCTCCTATTTTGAGACCGTTTCATGCTCCTCATATTTTTCACACCTTTAGAAGCTCTTCTTATTTTTCTCACCTTTTCAGGCTCTTCATGTTTTTCAACACCGCTTCATGATCCTCCTATTTTTCTGACAGTTTCATGCTCCTCATATTTTTCATCCTTTTTGAAGCTCTTCATATTTTTCACACCTTTAGAAGCTCTTCGTATTTTTCTCACCTTTTCAGGCTCTTCATGTTTTTGAACACCACTTCATGCTCCTCTGATTTTTCAGACCATTTCATGCTCCTCATATTTTTGACACGTTTTGAAGCTCCTCATAAGTTTCACACATTTTGAAGGTCTTCATATATTTCACACCATTTCAGGATCTTCATGTGTTTCAACACCACTTCATGCTCCTCCTATTTTTCAGACCGTTTCATGCTCCTCATAATTTTGACACCTTTTGAAGCTCTTTATATTTTTCACACCTTTTCAAGCTCTTCATGTTTTTCAACACCACTTCATGCTCCTCCAATTTTTCAGGCCGTTTCAGGCTCCTCATATTTTTGACACCTTTAGAAGCTCTTCATATTTTTCACACCTTTTCAGGCTCTTCATTTTTTTCAACACCTCTTCATGCTCCTCGTATTTTTCAACACCACTTCATGCTCCTCCTATTTTTCAGACCGTTTCATGCTCGTCATAATTTTGACACTTTTTGAAGCTCCTCATATTTTTCACACGTTTTGAAGGTGTTCATATATTTCACACCATTTCAGGCTCTTCATGTTTTTCAGCACCACTTCATGCTCCTCCTATTTTTCAGACCGTTTCATGCTCATCTAATTTTTGACAACTTTTGAAGCTCTTCATATTTTTCACACATTTTCAGGCTCTTCATTTTTTTCAACACCTCTTCATTCTCCTCGTATTTTTCAACACTGCTTCATGCTCCTCCTATTTTTCAGACCGTTTCATGCTCCTCATAATTTTGACACTTTTTGAAGCTCCTCATATTTTTCACACGTTTGAAGGTCTTCATATATTTCACACCATTTCAGACTCTTCATGTTTTTCAACACCACTTCATGCTCCTCCTATTTTTCAGACCGTTTCATGCTCATCTAATTTTTGACAACTTTTGAAGCTCTTCATATTTTTCACATTTTTGAAGCTCTTCATATTTCTCACACCTTTTCAGGCTCTTCATGTTTTTCAACACTGATTCATGCTCCTCCTATTTTTCAGACCGTTTCATGCTCATCTCTTTTTTGACACCTTTTGAAGCTGTTCATACTTTTCACACCTTTTCAGGATCTTCATGTTTTTGATCACCGCTTCATGATCCTCCTATTTTTCAAACCATTTCATGCTCTTCATATTTTTGACAACTTTTGAAGCTCTTCATTTTTTTCACACCTTTTCAGGCTCTTCATGTTTTTCCACACCACTTCATGCTTCCCCTAATTTTCAGACCGTTTCATGCTCCTCATGTATTTCACACGTTTTGAAGCTCTTCATATTTTTCACACCTTTCAGGCTCTTCATGTTTTTCAACACCGTTTCATGCTGCTTCTATTTTTCAGACCGTTTCATGGTCCTCATATTTTTCACACCTTTTGAAGCTCTTCATATTTTTCACACCTTTTCAGGCTCTTCATGTTTTTGAACACATCTTCATGCTCCTCCTATTTTTCACACCGTTTCATGCTCCTCATATTTTGACACATTTTGAAGCTCTTTATATTTTTCACAACTTTTCAGGCTCTTCATGTTTTTCAACACCGTTTCATGATCCTCCTATTGTTCAGACCGTTTCATGCTCATCTCATTTTTGACACCTCTTGAAGCTTTTCATATTTTTCACAACTTTTTAAGCTCTTCATGTTTTTGAAAACCGCTTCATGCTCCTCCTATTTTTCAGAGAGTTTCATGCTCCTCTTGTATTTCACACGATTTGAAGCTCTTCATATTTTTCATACCTTTTCAGGCTCTTCAAATTTTTCACACCTTTTCAGGCTCTTCAAATTTTTCACACCTTTTCAGGCTCTTCAAATTTTTCACACTTTTTCAGGCTCTTCAAATTTTTCACACCTTTTCAGGCTCTTCATATTTTTCACACCTTTTCAGGCTCTTCAAATTTTTCACACCTTTTCAGGCTCTTCAAATTTTTCCACACCACTTCATGCTTCTCCTCTATTACAGCCCGTTTCAAACTCCTCATGTATTTCACACCTTTTGAAGCTCTTCATATTTTTCACACCTTTTCAGGCTCTTCATG
Source organism: Dama dama (assembly GCF_033118175.1). Lineage (NCBI taxonomy): Eukaryota > Metazoa > Chordata > Mammalia > Artiodactyla > Cervidae > Dama > Dama dama. The sequence continues at coordinate 7,881,801 of NW_026870891.1, read as the reverse complement.
TTTTTGATCACCGTTCATGCTCCTCCTATTTTTCAGACAGTTTCATGCTCATCTCAATTTTGACACCTTTTGAAGCTCTTCATATATTTCACACCTTTTCAAGGTCTTCATATTTTTCACACCTTTTCAGGCTCTTCATGTTTTTCAACACCGCTTCATGCTTCTCCTATTTTTCAGACCGTTACTTGCTCCTCATATTTTTGACACCTTTAGAAGTTCTTCATATTTTTCACACCTTTTCAGGCTCTTCATATTTTTCAACACCGCTTCATGCTCCTCCTATTTTTCAGACCGTTTCAAGGTCCTCATATTTTTGACACCTTTTGAAGCTTTTCATATTTTTCACACCCTTTCAGGCTCTTCATTTTTTTAAACAGTACTTCTTGCTCCTCCAATTTTTCAGACCGTTTCATGCTCATCTAATTTTTGACACCTTTTGAAGCTATGCATATTTTTCACAACTTTTCAGGCTCTTCATGTTTTTCAACACCACTGCATGCTCCTCGTATTTTTAAGACCGTTTCATGCTCCTCATATTTTTGACACCTTTAGAAGCTCTTCATATTTTTCACACCTTTTCAGGCTCTTCATGTTTTTCAACACCGCTTCATGCTCCTCTTCTTTTTCAGACCGTTTCATGCTCCTCATATTTTTGACACCTTTTTAAGCTCTTCATGTTTTTCACACATTTTCAGGCTCTTCATGTATTTCAACACCGCTTCATGCTCCTCCTATTTTTCAGAACGTTTCATGCTCCTCATATTTTTGACACATTTTGAAGCTCTTCATATTTTTCTCACCCTTTGAAGCTCTTCATATTTTTCATATTTTTGAAGCTCTTCATATTTTCACACGTTTTCAGGCTCTTCATGTTTTTCAACACCGCTTCATGCTCCTCCTATTTTTAAAACTGTATCATGCTCCACATATTTTTCATACCTTTTGAAGCTCTTCATATTTTTCACACCTTTTCAGGCTCTTCATGTTTTTCAACATCGCTTCATGCTCCGCCTATTTTTCAGACCGTTTTATGCTCCTCATATTTTTGACACCTTTTGAAGCTCTTCATATTTTTCTCACCCTTTGAAGCTCTTCATATTTTTCATATTTTTGAAGCTCTTCATATTTTCACAACTTTTCAGGCTCTTCATGTTTTTGAACACCACTTCATGCTCCTTCTATTTTTCAGAGAGTTTCATGCTCCTCATGTATTTCACACCTTTTGAAGCTTTTCATATTTTTCACACTTTTTCAGGCTCTTCATGTTTTTCAACACCACTTCATTCTTCTCCTATTTTTCAGCCCGTTTCATGCTCCTCATGTCTTTCACACCTTTTGAAGCTCTTCACATTTTTCACACCTTTTCAGGCTCTTCATGTTTTTGATCACCATTTCATGCTCCTCCCATTTTTCAGACCGTTTCATGCTCCTCATATTTTTGACACCTTTTGAAGCTGTTTATATTTTTCACACCTTTTCAGACTCTTCATGTTTTTGAACACCGCTTCATGCTCCTCCTATTATTCAGACAGTTTCATGCTTCTCATATTTTTGACACCTTTTGAAGCTCTTCATATTTTTCACACCCTTTCAGGCTCTTAATGTTTTTCAACACCATTTCATGCTCCTCCTATTTTTCATACGTTTTCATGCTCCTCATATTTTTGACACCTTTTGAAGCTCTTCATATTGTTCACACCTGTTCAGGCTCTTCATGTTTTTGAACACCGTTTCATGTTCCTCGTATTTTTCAGGCCATTTCATGCTCATCATGTATTTCACACTTTTGAAGCTCTTCATATTTTTCACACCTTTTCAGGATCTTCATATTTTTCAACACCACTTCATGCTTCTCCTATTTTTCAGCCCGTTTCATGCTCCTCATATTTTTGACACCTTTTGAAGCTTTTCATATTTTTCACACCTTTTCAGGCTCTTCATGTTTTTGAACACCACTTCATGCTCCTTCTATTTTTCAGAGAGTTTCATGCTCCTCATGTATTTCACACGTTTTGAAGCTCTTCATATGTTTCACACCTTTTGAAGTTCTTCATATTTTTCACACCTTTTCAAGCTCTTCATATTTTTCACACCTTTTCAGGCTCTTCATGTTTTTCAACACCGCTTCGTGCTCCTCCTATTTTTCAGACCGTTTCATGCTCCACACATTTTGAAACCTTTTGAAGCTCTTCATATTTTTCACACCTTTTCAGGCTCTCCATGTTTTTCATCACCGATTCATGCTCCTCCTATTTTTCAGGCCGTTTCATGCTCCTCATATTTTTGACACCTTTTGAATCTCTTCATATTTTTCACACCTTTTAGGCTCTTCATGTTTTTGAACAGCGCTTCATGCTCCTCATATTTTTCAGACCGTTTCATGCTCTTCATATTTTTCACACCTTTTGAAGCTCTTCATATTTTTCATATTTTTGAAGCTCTTCATATTTTTCACACTTTTTCAGGCTCTTCATGTTTTTGAGCACACCTTCTTGCTCCTCCTATTTTTCAGACCGTTTCATGCTCCTCATATTTTTCACACCATTTGAAGCTCTTCATGTTTTTCACACCTTTTCAGTCTCTTCATGTATTTGAACACCATTTCATGCTCCTCCGATTTTTTAGACCATTTCATGCTCCTCATATTTTTGACACCTTTTGAAGCTCTTCATATTTTTCACAACTTTTCAGGCTCTTCATGTTTTTGAACACCACTTCATGCTCCTCCAATTTTTCAGACCGTTTCATGTTTCTCATATTTTTGACACCTTTTGAAGCTCTTCATATTTTTCACACCTTTTGAAGCTCTTCATATTTTTCATATTTTTGAAGCTCTTCATATTTTTCACACCATTTCAGGCTTTTCATGTATTTGAACACCGGTTCATGCTCCTCCTATTTTTCAGACCGTTTCGTGCTCCTCATGTATTTCACACCTTTTGAAGCTCTTAGTATTTTGCACACATTTTCAGGCTTTTCATGTTTTTCACAACCACTTCATGCTCCTCATATTTTTCAGACCGTTTCATGCACATTTCATTTTTGACTCCTTTTGAAGCTCTTCACATTTTTCACACCTTTTCAGTCTCTACATGTTTTTGAACACCGCTTCATGCTCCTCCTATTTCTCAGACCATTTCATGCTCCTCATGTATTTCACACCTTTTGAAGCTCTTAGTATTTTGCACACATTTTCAGGCTTTTCATGTTTTTCACAACCACTTCATGCTCCTCATATTTTTCAGACCGTTTCATGCACATTTCATTTTTGACTCCTTTTGAAGCTCTTCATATTTTTCACACCATTTTCAGGCTCTTCATGTTTTTCAACACCGCTTTATGATCCTCCTATTTTTCAGACCGTTTCATATTCCTCATATTTTTGACATTTTTTGAGGCTCTTCATATTTTTCACACCTTTTCAGGCTCTTCATGTTTTTGAACACCGTTTCATGCTCCTCCTATTTTTCTGACCGTTTCATGCACATCTCATTTTTGACACTTTTTGAAGCCTTTGATATTTTTCACACCATTTTCAGGCTCTTCATGTTTTTCAACACCGCTTTATGACCCTCCTATTTTTCAGACCGTTTCATGCTCCTCATATATTTGACACCTTTTGAAGTACTTCATATTTTTCACACCTTTTCAGGCTCTTCATATTTTTCACACATTTCCAGACTGTTCATGTTTTTGAACACGGCTTCATGCTCCTCCAATTTTTCAGACCGTTTCATGTTCCTCATATTTTTGACACCTTTTGAAGCTCTTCATATTTTTCACACCTTTTGAAGTTCTTCATATTTTTTACACCATTTTCAGGCTCTTCATGTTTTTCAACACCGTTTCATGCTCCTCCTATTTTTCAGACCGTTTCATGCTCCTCTTATGTTTGACACCTTTTGAAGCTCTTCATATTTTTCACACCTTTTCACGCTCTTCATGTTTTTGAACACCGCTTCATGCTCCGCCTATTTTTCAGACCGTTTCATGCTCCTCATATTTTTGACACCTTTTGAAGCTCTTCATATTTTTCACACCCTTTCAGGCTCTTAATGTTTTTCAACACAACTTCATGCTCCTCCTATTTTTCAGACGTTTTCATGCTCCTCATATTTTTGACACCTTTAGAAATTCTTCATATCTTTCACACCTTTTCAGGCTCTTCATGTTTTGCCACACCGCTTCATGCTCCTCCTATTTTTCAGCCCATTTCATGCTCCTCATGTATTTCACACCTTTTGAAGCTCTTCATATATTTCACACATTTTAAGGCTCTTCATTTTTTTCAACACCGCTTCATGCTCCTCCTATTTTTCAGACCGTTTCATGTTTCTCATATTTTTGACACCTTTTGAAGCTCTTCGTATTTTTCACACCTTTTGAAGCTCTTCATATTTTTCATATTTTTGAAGCTCTTCATATTTTTCACACCTTTTCAGGCTTTTCATGTATTTGAACACCGGTTCATGCTCCTCCTATTTTTCAGACCGTTTCATGCTCCTCCTATTTTTCACTCCTTTTGAAGCTCTTCATATTTTTCACACCTTTTCAGTCTCTACATGTTTTTGAACACCGCTTCATGCTCCTCCTATTTCTCAGATCATTTCATGCTCCTCATGTATTTCACACCTTTTGAAGCTCTTCATATTTTGCACACATTTTCAGGCTTTTCATGTTTTTCACAACCACTTCATGCTCCTCATATTTTTCAGACAGTTTCATGCACATTTCATTTTTTACTCCTTTTGAAGCTCTTCATATTTTTCACACCTTTTTAAGCTCTTCATATTTTTCACACCTTTTCAGGCTCTTCATGTTGTTAAACACCACTTCATGCTCCTTCTATTTTTCAGACCGTTTCTTGTTCCTCATATTTTTAACACCTTTTGAAGCTCTTCCTTTTTTTCACACCTTTTCATGCTCTTCGTGTTTTTCACACCGTTTCATGCTCCCCTATTTTTAAGACCGTTCATGCTCCTCATATTTTTCACACCTTTTGAAGCTCTTTATATTTGTCACACCTTTTCAGGCTTTCATGTTTTTCTACACCGCTTCATGCTCCTCCAATTTTTCAGACCGTTTCATGCTCATCATATTTTTCAGACTCTTTCATGCACCTCTTATATTGACACCTTTTGAAGCTCTTTATATTTGTCACATCTTTTCAGGCTCTTCATGATTTTCTACACCGTTTCTTGCTCCTCCTATTTTTCAGACCGTTTCATGCTCCTCATGTATTTCACACCTTTTGAAGCTCTTCGTATTTTTCACACCTTTTCAGGATCTTCATGTTTTTGAACACCGCTTCATGCTCCTCCTATTTTTCAAACCGTTACTTGCTCCACATATTTTTGACACCTTTTGAAGCTCTTAATATTGTTCACACCTTTTCAGGCTCTTCATGTTTTTCAATACAGCTTCATGCTCCTCCTATTTTTCAGACCGTTTCATGCTCCTCATATTTTTGACACCTTTTGAAGCTCTTTACATATTTCACAACTTTTCAGGCTCTTCAGGTTTTTCAACACCGCTTCATGCTCCTCCTATTTTTCAGACCGTTTCATGCTCCTCATATACTTCTCACCTTTTGAAGCTCTTCCTATTTTTCACACCTTTTCAGGCTCTTCTTGTTTTTGAACACCGTTTTATGCTCCTCATATTTTACATACCGTTTCATGCTCTTCATATTTTTGACATCTTTTGAAGCTCTTCATATATTTCACACCTTTTCATACTGTTCATGTTTTTCAACACCACTTCATGCTCCTCCTATTTTTCACACCGTTTCATGCTCCTCATATTTTTGACTCGTTTTGAAGCTCTTCATATTTTCACAATTTTTTAAGCTCTTCATATTTTTCACACGTTTTCAGGTTCTTCATGTTTTTCAACACCGCTTCTTGCTCCTCCTATTTTTCAGACCGTATCATGCTCCTCATATTTTTGACACGTTTTGAAGCTTGTCATATTTTTCACACCTTTTCAGGCTCTTCAGGTTTTTGAACACCGTTTCATGCTCCTCCGATTTTTCAGACCGTTTCATGCTCCTCATATTTTTGATTTCTTTTGAACGTCTGCATATTTTTCACACCTTTTTAGGCTCTTCATTTTTTTGAACACCACTTCATGCTCCTCCCATTTTTCAGACAGTTTCATGCTCATCTCATTTTTGACACCTTTTGAAGCTCTTCATATTTTTCACACCTTTTGAAGATCTTCATATTTTCACACGTTTTCAGGCTCTTCAGGTTTTTCAACATCTTTTCATGCTCCTCCTATTTTTCAGACCGTTTCATGCTCCTCATATTTTTGACAAGTTTTGAGTCTCTTCATATTTTTCAACACCTTTTCAGGCTCTTCATGTTTTTAAACACCGCTTCATTCTCCTCCTATTTTTCAGACCATTTCATGCTCCTCAAATTTTTGACAGCTTTTGACGCTCTTCATCTTTTTCACACCTTTTCAGGCTCTTCATGTTTTTGAACACCGCTTCTTGCTCCTCCTATTTTTCAGACCATTTCATGCTCATCATATTTTTCACACCTTTTGAAACTCTTGATATTTTTCACACCATTTCAGGCTCTTCATGTTTTTGAACATCGCTTCATGCTCTTGCTATTTTTCAGACGGTTTCTAGCTCCTCATGTATTTCACACCTTTTGAAGCTCTTCGTATTTTTCACACCTTTTCAGGATCTTCATGTTTTTGAACACCGCTTCATGCTCCTCCTATTTTTCAAACCGTTACTTGCTCCACATATTTTTGACACCTTTTGAAGCTCTTAATATTGTTCACACCTTTTCAGGCTCTTCATGTTCTTCAACACCGCTTCATGCTCCTCCAATATTTCAGATCATGTCATGTTTCTCATATTTTTCACACCTTTTGAGGCTCTTCATATTTTTCACACCTTTTCACGCTCTTCATATATTTCCACACCACTTCATGCTTCTCCTATTTTTCAGCCCGTTTCATGCTCCTCATGTATTTCACACCTTTTGAAGCTCTTCATAGTTTTAACACTTTTTCACGCTCTTCATATTTTTCCACACCACTTCATGCTTCTCCTATTTTTCAACCCGTTTCATGCTCCTCATGTATTTCACACCTTTTGAAGCTCTTCATATTTTTCACAACTTTTGAAGCTCTTCATATTTTTCACACGTTTTCAGGCTCTCCATGTATTTCAACACCGCTTCATGCTCCTCCTATCTTTCAGACCATTTCATGCTTATCTCATTTTTGACACCTTTTGAAGCTCTTCATATATTTCACACCTTTTGAAGCTCTTCATAATTTTCACACGTTTGCAGGCTCTTCATGTTTTTCAACACGACTTCATGATCCTCCTATTTTTCATACCGTTCCTGCTCCTCATATTTTTGACACCTTTTGAAGTTCTTCCTATTTTTCACAACTCTTCATGCTCTTCATGTTTTTCGACACCGCTTCATGCTCCTCTTATTTTACAGCCTGTTTCATGCTCCTCATATTTTTGACACCTTTTGAAGCTCTTCATATTTTTCACACCTTTTCCCGCTCTTCATGTTTGTTAAAACCGTTTCTTGCTCCTCCTATTTTTCAGACCGTTTCATGCTCCTCATATTTTTGACACCTTATGAAGCTCTTCATATTTTTCACTCCTTTTCAGATCTTCATGTTTTTCAACACCACTTCATGCTCCTTCTATATTTCAAACCGATTCATGCTCCTCATATTTTTGACACGTTTTGAAGCTCTTCATATTCTTCACAGCTTTTCATTCTCTTCATGTTTATCAACACCGCTTCATGCTCCTCCTATTTTTCAGACCGTTTCATGCTCCTCATATTTTTGACACCTTTTGAAGCTCTTCATATATTTCACACCTTTTCAGGTCTTCATGTTTTTCAATACCACTTCATGCTCCTCCTATTTTTCAGACCGTTTCATGCTCCTCATATTTTTGACACCTTTTGAAGATCTCCATATTTCTCACACCTTTTCAGGCTCTTCATGTTTTTCCACACCGCTTCATGCTCCTCCTATTTTTCAGACCGTCTCATGCTCCTCATATTTTTCACACCTTTTGAAGCTCTTCATATTTTGCACACCTTTTCAGGCTCTTCATGTTTTTCAACACCGCTTCATTCTCCTTCTATTTTTCAGACCGTTTCATTCTCCTCATATTTTGAAACCTTTTGAATCTCTTCATATACTTCACACTTTTTCAGGCTCTTCATGTTTTTCACCAACACTTCATGCTCCTCCTATGTTTTAGGCCATTTCATGCTCATCTCATTTTTGACACCGTTTGAAGCTCTTCATATTTTTCACACCTTTTCAGGCTCTTCATGTTTTTCAACACCGCTTCATGCCCCTCCTATCTTTCAGACCATTTCATGCTCATCTCATTTTGACACCTTTTGCGGCTCTTCATATTTTTCACACCTTTTCAGGCTCTTCAGGTTTTTCAACACCGCTTCATGTTCCTTCTATTTTTCAGACCGTTTCATGCATCTCATATTTTTGACTCCTTTTAAGTTCTTCATATATTTCACACATTTTTAGGCTCTTCATGTTTTTCAACACCGTTTCATGCTCCTCCTATTTATCAGACCATTTCATGCTCCTCCTATTTTTCAGACAGTTTCATGCTCTTCATATTTTTGACACCTTTTGAAGCTCTTCATATATTTCACAACTTTTCAGGCTGTTCATGTTTTTGAACACCGTTTCATGCTCCTCATATTTTTCAGACCATATCATGCTCTTCATATTTTTGACACCTTTTGAAGCTCTTCATATTTTTCACACCTTTTCAGGCTCTTCATGTTTTTCAACGCCGCTTCATGCTCCTCCTATTTTTCAGACCGTTTCATGCTCTTCATATTTTTGACTCCTTTTGAAACTCTTCATATATTTCACACCTTTTCAGACTCTTCATGTTTTTGAACACAGTTTCATGCTCCTCCTATTTTTTTGACCGTTTCTTACTCTTCATAATTTTGCCTACTTTTGAAGCTCTTCATATTTTTCACACTTTTTCAGGCTCTTCATGGTTTTCTACACCGCTTCATGCTCCTCTTATTTTCAGCCCGTTTCATGCTCCTCATATTTTTCACACCTTTTGAAGCTCTTCATATTTTTCAAACCTTTTCAGGCTCTTCATGTTTTTCAACACCACTTCATGCTCCTCCTATTTTTCAGACCGTTTCAGGCTCCTCATATTTTTCACACCTTTTGAAGCCGTTCTATTTCTCACACCTTTTCAGGCTCTTCATGTTTTTCACACCGTTTCATGATCCTCCTATTTTTCATACCGTTTCATGCTCCTCATATTTTTGACACCTTTTGAAGCTCTTCATATTTGTCACCCCTTTTCAGGCTCTTCATTTTTTTGAACACCTCTTTATCCTCCTCCTATTTTTCAGACCGTTTCATGCTCTTCATATTTTTCAAACCTTTTGAAGCTCTTCATATTTTTCACACCTTTTCAGGCTCTTCATGTTTTTAAACACCGCTTCATGCTCTTCCTATTTTTCCGACCGTTTCATGCTCCTCATATTTTTCACACCTTTTGAAGCCGTTCTATTTCTTACACCTTTTCAGGCTCTTCATGTTTTTCAACACCACTTCTTACTCCTCCTATTTTTCAGACCGTTTCAGGCTCCTCATATTTTTCACACCTTTTGAAGCCGTTCTATTTCTCACACCTTTTCAGGCTCTTCATGTTTTTCTCACCGTTTCATGCTCCTCATACTTTTGACACGTTTTGGGGCTCTCATATTTTTCACACCATTCCAGGCTCTTCATATTTTTGAACACCGCTTCATGCCCCTCCTATCTTTCAGACCATTTCATGCTCATCTCATTTTTGACACCTTTTGAAGCTCTTCATATATTTCACACCTTTTGAAGCTCTTCATAATTTTCACACGTTTTCAGGCTCTTCATGTTTTTCAACAAGATTTCATGCTCCTCCGGTTTCTCAGACCATTTCAAGGTCCTCATGTATTTCACACCATTTGAAGCTCTTCATATTTTTCACACCTTTTCAGACTCTTCATGTTTTTCAACACCGCTTCATGCCCCTCCTATCTTTCAGACCATTTCATGCTCATCTCATTTTTGACACCTTTTGAAGCTCTTCATATATTTCACAGCTTTTGAAGCTCTTCATAATTTTCACACGTTTTCAGGCTCTTCATGTTTTTCAACACGGCTTCATGATCCTCCTATTTTTCATACCGTTCATGCTCCTCATATTTTTGACACCTTTTGAAGTTCTTCCTATTTTTCACAACTCTTCATGCTCTTCATGTTTTTCGACACCACTTCATGCTCCTCCTATTTTTGAGACCGTTTCATGCTCCTCATATTTTTGACACCTTTTGAAGCTCTTCATATTTGTCACAACTTTTCAGGCTCTTCATGTTTTTGAACACCGCTTTATCCTCCTCCTATTTTTCAGACCGTTCCATGTTCTTCATATTTTTCAAACCTTTTGAAGCTCTTCATATTTTTCACACCTTTTCCCGCTCTTCATGTTTGTTAAAACCGTTTCTTGCTCCTCCTATTTTTCAGACCGATTCATGCTCCTCATATTTTTGACAGGTTTTGAAGCTCTTCATATTCTTCACAGCTTTTCATGCTCTTCATGTTTTTCAACAGCGCTTCATGCTCCTCCTATTTTTCAGACCGTTTCATGCTCCTCATATTTTTGACACCTTTTGAAGATCTTCATATATTTCACACCTTTTCAGGCTCTTCATGTTTTTCAGCACCAGTTCATGCTCCTCCTATTTTTCAGACCGTTTCATGCTCATCTCATTTTTTACACCTTTTGAAGCTCTTCATATTTTGCACACCTTTTCAGCCTCTTCATGTTTTTCAGCTCCACTTCATGTTCCTCCTATTTTTCAGACCGTTTCTTGCTCCTCATATTTTTGACACTTTTTGAAGCTCTTCTTATTTTTCACACCTTTTCAGGGTCTTCATGTCTTTCAACACCGCTTCATGCTCCTCGTATTTTTCATACCGTTTCATGCTCCTCATATTTTTGACACCTTTTGAAGCTTGTCTTATTTTCACAGCTTTTCAGGAACTTCATGTTTTTCAACACCGCTTCATGCTCCTCCCATTTTTCAGACCGTTTCATGCTCCTCCTATTTTTCAGACCGTTTCATGCTCCTCATATTTTTGACACCTTTTGAAGCTTGTCTTATTTTCACAGCTTTTCAGGAACTTCATGTTTTTCAACACCGCTTCATGCTCCTCCCATTTTTCAGACCGATTCATGCTCCTCCTATTTTTCAGACCGTTTCATGCTCCTCATGTATGTCCAACCTTTTGAAGCTCTTCATATTTTTCACACCTTTTCAGGCTCTTCATGTTTTTGAACACCGCTTCATGCTCCTCCTATTTTTCAGACCGTTTCATGCTCCTCATAATTTTCACACCTTTTGAAGCTCTTCATATTTTTCACATCTTTTCCGGTTCTTCATGTTTTTGAACACTGCTTCATGCTCCTCCTATTTTTCAACTGTTTCATGCTCCTCATAATTTTGACATCTTTTGAAGTGCTTCATATTTTTCACACCTTTTCAGGCTCTTCATGTTTTTCAACACTGCATCATGCTCTTCCTATTCTTCAGAACTTTTCATGCTCCTTAAATTTTTGACACCTTCTGAAGCTCTTCATATTTTTCACACCTTTTCAGACTCTTCATGTTTTTCAACACCGCTTCATGCTCCTCCTATTTTTCAGACCGTTTCATGCTCCTCCTATTTTTCAGACCGTTTTATGCTTTTCATATTTTTCACAACTTTTGAAGCTCTTCATATTTTTCACACCTTTTAAACTCTTCATGTTTTTGAACACCGCTTCACACTCCTCCTATTTTTCATACCGTTTCATGCTCCTCAAATTTTTGACAGCTTTTGAAGCTCTTCATATACTTTCCACCTTTTCAGGCTCTTCATTTTTGTGGACTCCGCTTCATGCTCCTCCTTTTCTTCAGACCGTTTCATGCTCATCTCATTTTTGACATCTTTTGAAGCTCTTCATATTTTTCATATTTTTGAAGCTCTTCATATTTTTCACACGTTTTTAGGCTCTTCATGTTTTTCAATACCACTTCATGCTCCTCCTATTTTTCAGACCGTTTCATGCTCATCTCATTTTTGACACCTTTTGATGCACTTCATATTTTTCACACCTTTTGAAGCTCTTCGTATATTTCACACCTTTTCAGGCTCTTCATGTTTTCAACACCACTTCATGCTCCTCCTAATTTTCAGACCCTTTCATGCTAAACTAAATTTGACACCTTATGAAGCTCTTCATGTTTTTCACACCTTTTCATGCTCTTTATGTTTTTGAACACCGGTTCATGCTCCTCCTATTTTTCAACCCGTTTCATGCTCCTCCTATTTTTTACACCTTTTGAAGCTCTTCATATTTTTCACAATTTTTCAGTCTCTGCATTTTTTTGAACACCGCTTCATGCTCCTCCTATTTTTTAGACCGTTTCATGCTCATCTCATTTTTGACACCTTTAGAAGCTCTTCATATTTTTTACACCTTTTGAAGCTCTTCATAATTTTCACACCTTTTCAGGCTCTTCATGTTTTTGAACACCGCTTCATCCTCCTCCTATTTTTAAGAGGGTTTCATGCTCGTCATATTTTTGACCCATTTTGAAGCTCTTCATATTTTTCACACCATTTCAGCCTCTTCATCTTTTTGAACACCGCTTCATGCTCGTCCTATTTTCAGACCGTTTCATGCTCCTCATATTTTTGACACGTTTTGAACCTCTTCATATTTTTCACACCTTTTCAGGCTCTTCATGTTTTTCAACAGCGCTTCATGCTCCTCCTATTTTTCCGACCGTTTCATGCTCCTCATATTTGTGACACCTTTTGAATTTCTTCCTATTTTTCACACCTTTTGAAGCTCTTCATGTTTTTCAACACCACTTCATCCTCCTCCTTTTTTTAAGACCTTTAATGTCCCTCATATTTTTGACACCTTTTGAAGCTCTTCCTATTTTTCACACATTTTCAGGCTCTTCATGTTTTTGAACAACGTTTCATGCTCCTCCTACTTTTCAGACCGTATAATGCTCCTCATATATTTCATACGATTTGAAGCTCTTCATATATTTCACACCTTTTCAGGCTCTTCATGTTTTTCAACACCTTATCAGGCTCATCGTATTTTTCAGAACGTTTCATGCTCCTCATATTTTTGACACGTTTTCAGTCTCTTCATATTTTTCACACATTTTCAGGCTCTTCATGTTTTTGAACACCACTTCATGCTCCTCATACTTTTCACACCTTTTGAAGCTCTTCAAATTTTACACACCTTTTCAGGCTCTTCATGTTTTTCAACACCACTTCATGCTCCTCCTATTTTTCAGACCGTTTCATGCTCCTCATATTTTTGACATCTTTAGAAACTCTACATATCTTTCACACCTTTTCAGGCTCTTCATGTTTTTCAACACCGCTTCATGCTCCTCCTATTTTTGCGACCGTTTCATGCTCCTCATATATTTGACACCTTTGAAGCTCTTCATATTTTTCACACGTTTTCAGGCTTTTCATGTTTTTCATCACCGCTTCACGCTCCTCCTATTTTTGAGACCGTTTCACGCTCCACATATTTTTGACAACTTTTGGGGCTCTTCATATTTTTCACACCTTATCAGCCTCTTCATGTTTTTTAACCGCTGCATACTCCTCCTATTTTTCAGACCGTTTCATGCTCCTCATATATTTCACACCTTTTGAAGCTCTTCATATTTTTCACACCTTTTCAGGCTCTTCATTTTTTTCACACCACTCCATGCTCCTCCTATTTTTCAAACCGTTTCATGCTCATCTCATTTTTGACACCTTTAGAAGCTCTTCATATTTTTCACAAGTTCTCAGCCTCCTCATGTTTTTAAACACCGCTTCATGCTCCTCCTATTTTTCAGACCGTTTCATGCTCCTCATATTTTTCACACCTTTTGAAGCTCTTCCTTTTTTTCACACCTTTTCACGCTCTTCATGTTTTTGAACACCGCTTCATGCTCCTCCTATTTTTCAGACCCTTTTATGCTCCTCATAATTTTGACACCTTTTGAAGCTCTTCATATGTTTCACAACTTTTCAGGCTCTTCATTTTTTTCAACACCACTTCATGCTCCTCCTATTTTTCAGACGGTTTCATGCTCATCTCATTTTTTACACCTTTTGAAGCTCTTCATATTATTCACACCTTTTGATGCTCTTCATATTTTTCACACGTTTTCAGGCTCTTCATGTTTTTCAACACCGCTTCATGCTATTTCTATTTTTCAGAGAGTTTCATGCTCCTCATGTATTTCACACCTTTAGAAGCTCTTCATATTTTTCAAAACTTTTCAGGCTCTTCATGTTTTTCCACACCCCTTCATGCTTCTCCTATTTTTCAGCCCGTTTCATGCTCCTCATGTATTTCACACCTTTTGAAGCTCTTCATATTTTTCACACCTTTTCAGGCTCTTCATGTTTTTCACACCTTTTCAGGCTCTTCATGTTTTTGAACACCATTTCAGGCTTCTCCTAATTTGCAGACCGTTTCATTCTCCTCATATTTTTGACACCTTTTGAAGCTCTTTATATATTTCACACCTTTTCAGGCTCTTCATTTTTTTCAACACCACTTCATGCTCCTCCTATTTTTCAGACCGTTTCATGCTCATCTCATTTTGACACCTTTTGAAGCTCTTCAAATTTTTCACGTCTTTTGAAGCTCTTCATATTTTTCACAACTTTTCAGGCTCTTTATGATTTTCAACACCGCTTCATGCTCCTCCTATTTTTCAGACCGTTTCATGCTCATCTCATTTTGACACCTTTTGAAGCTCTTCAAATTTTTCACACCTTTTGAAGCTCTTCATATTTTTCATATTTTTGAAGCTCTTCATATTTTCACACGTTTTCAGGCTCTTCATGTTTTTCAACAACGCTTCATGCTATTTCTATTTTTCAGAGAATTTCATGCTCCTCATGTATTTCACACCTTTTGAAGCTCTTCATATATTTCAACCCTTTTCAGGCTCTTCATGTTTTTCCACACCCCTTCATGCTTCTCCTATTTTTCAGCCCGTTTCATGCTCCTCATATGTTTCACACCTTTTGAAGCTCTTCATATTTTTTTTAACACCTTTTCACGCTCCTCCTATATTTCAGACCATTTCAAGCTCCTCATATTTTTGACACTTTTTGTAGCTCTTCATATTTTTCACACCTTTTCAGGGTCTTCATGTTTTTCTACACCACTTCATGCTCCTCCTATTTTTCGGACCGTTTTATTCTACTCATATGTTTCACACCTTTTTCAAGCTCTTCATGTTTTTCAACACCACTTCATGCTCCTCCTAATTATCAGACCGTTTCATGCTCCTCATATTTTTGACACCATTTGAAGCTCTTCATATTTTTCACACCTTTTCAGGCTCTTCATGTTTTTTAACACCTTTTCATGCTCCTCCTGTATTTCAGACCGTTTCATGCTCCTTATGTTTTTGACACCTTTTGAAGCTCTTCATATTTTTCACACGTTTTCAGGCTCTTCATATTTTTCAACACCGCTTCATGCTCCTCCTATTTTTCAGACCGTATCATGCTCCTCATATGTTTCACACCTTTTTCAGGCTCTTCATGTTTTTCAACAACACTTCATGCTCCTCCTATGTTTCAGACCGTTTCATGCTCCTCATATTTTTGACACAGTTTGAAGCTCTTCACATTTTTCACACCTTTTGAGGCTCTTCATGTTTTTGAAAACAGTTTCTTGCTCCTCATTTTTTTCAGACCGTTTCACCCTCTATATATTTGACACCTTTTTGAAGCTCTTCATATTTTTCACACCTTTTGAGGCTCTTCATGTTTTTCAAAACAGTTTCTTGCTCCTCATATTTTTCAGACCGTTTCACCCTCTATATATTTGACCCCTCTTTGAAGCTCTTAATATTTTTCACACCTTTTCAGGCTCTTCTTGTTTTTCAACACCACTTCAAGCTCCTTCTATTTTTCAGACCGTTTCTTGCTCCTCATATTTTTGACACCTTTGAGGCTCTTCCTATATTTCACACTATTTCAGGCTCTTCATCTTTTTCAACACCACTTCAAGCTCCTTCTATTTTTCAGACCGTTTCATGTTTCTCATATATTTGACACAGTTTGAAGCTCTTCATATTTTTCACAACTGTTGAGGCTCTTCATGTTTTTGAAAACAGTTTCTTGCTCCTCTTGTTTTTCAGACCCTTTCTCCCTCCTCATATTTTTGATACCTTTTTGAAGCTCTTCATTTTTTTCACACCTTTCCAGGCTCTTCAAGTGTATGAACACCGTTTCATGCTCCTCCTATATTTCATACCATTTCATGCTCCTTATATTTTTGACACCTTTTGAAGCTCTGCATATATTTCACACCTTTTCAGGCTCTTCATATTTTTCAACACCGCTTCAAGCTCCTCCTATTTTTCAGACCGTTTCTTGCTCGTCATATTTTTGACACCTTTGAGGCTCTTCATATATTTCACACATTTTCAGGCTCTTCATGTTTTTCAACACCGCTTCATGCTCCTCCTAATTTTCAGACCGTTTCATTCTCCTCATATTTTTGACACCATTTGAAGCTGTTCATCTTTTTCACACCTTTTCAGGCTCTTCATGTTTTTTAACACCTTTTCATGCTCCTGCTATATTTCAGACCGTTTCATGCTCCTTATATTTTTGACACCTTTTGAAGCTCTTCATATTTTTCACACCTTTTCAGGCTCTTCATATTTTTCAACACCACTTCATGCTCCTATTTTTCAGACCGTACCATGCTCCTCATATGTTTCACACATTTTTCAGGCTCTTCATCTTTTTCAACAATACTTCATGCTCATCCTATGTTTCAGACCGTTTCATGCTCCTCATATTTTTGACAGTTTGAAGCTCTTCACATTTTTCACAAATTTTCAGGCTCTTCATGTTTTTGAAAACAGTTTCTTGCTCCTCATATTTTTCAGACCGTTTCACCCTCTATATATTTGACACCTTTTTGAAGCTCTGCATATTTTTCACACGTTTTCAGTCTCTTCATGTTTTTCAACACCACTTCAAGCTCCTTCTATTTTTCAGACCGTTTCTTGCTCCTCATATTTTTGACACCTTTGAGGCTCTTCATATATTTCACACTGTTTCAGGCTCTTTATGTTTTCAACACCGCTTCATGCTCCTCCTAATTTTCAGACCGTTTCATTCTCCTCATATTTTTGACACCTTTTGAAGCTCTTCATATTTTTCACACTTTTTCAGGCTCTTCATGTTTTTCAAACCGCTTCATGCTTCTCCTATTTTTCAGACCGTTTCATGCTCCTCATATTTTTGACGCCTTTTGAAGCTCTTCATATTTTTCACACCTTTTCAGGCTCTTCATGTTTTTCAGCACCACTTCATGCTCCTCCTATTTTTCAGACCGTTTCATGCTTCTCATATTTTTGACCACTTTTGAAGCTCTTCATATTTTTCACACCTTTTCAGGCTCTTCATGTTTTTCAACACCGCTTCATGCTCCTACTATTTTTCAGACCCTTTCATGCTCCTCATATTTTTGACACCTTTTTAAGCTCTTCATATTTTTCACACCTTTTCACGCTCTTCATGTTTTTCAACATCGCTTGCTGCTCCTCCTCTTTTTCAGAGCGTTTCATGCTCCTCATAATTTTGACACCTTTGAAGCTCTTCATATTTTTCACACCTTTTCAGGCTCTTCATATTTTTCAACACCACTTCATGCTTCTCCTATTTTTCAGACCGTTTAATGCTCCTCATATTTTTGACACTTTTTGAAGCTCTTCATATTTTTCACACTTCTCCAGGCTCTTCATTTTTTTGAACACCGATTCATGCTCCTCCTATTTTTCAGACCTTTTCATGCTCCTCATGTTTTTGACACCTTTTGAAGCACTTCATATTTTTCACACCTTTTCAGGCTCTTCATGTTTTTCAACAAAGCTTCATGCTCCTCCTATTTTTCAGACTGTTTCATGCTCCTCATATGTTTCACACCTTTTGAAGCTCTTCATATTTTTTTTAACACCTTTTCACGCTCCTCCTATATTTCAGACCGTTTCAAGCTCCTCATATTTTTGACACTTTTTGCAGCTCTTCATATTTTTCACACCTTTTCAGGGTCTTCATGTTTTTCTACACCACTTCATGCTCCTCCTATTTTTCAGACCGTTTTATTCTACTCATATGTTTCACACCTTTTTCAAGCTCTTCATGTTTTTCAACACCACTTCATGCTCCTCCTAATTATCAGACCGTTTCATTCTCCTCATATTTTTGACACCATTTGAAGCTGTTCATCTTTTTCACACCTTTTCAGGCTCTTCATGTTTTTTAACACCTTTTCATGCTCCTGCTATATTTCAGACCGTTTCATGCTCCTTATATTTTTGACACCTTTTGAAGCTCTTCATATTTTTCATACGTTTTCAGGCTCTTCATATTTTTCAACACCGCTTCATGCTCCTCCTATTTTTCAGACCGTATCATGCTCCTCATATGTTTCACAACTTTTTAAGGCTCTTCATGTTTTTCAACAACACTTCATGCTCCTCCTATGTTTCAGACCGTTTCATGCTCCTCATATTTTTGACACAGTTTGAAGCTCTTCACATTGTTCACACCTTTTGAGGCTCTTCATGTTTTTGAAAACAGTTTCTTGCTCCTCATATTTTTCAGACCGTTTCACCCTCTATATATTTGACACCTTTTTGAAGCTCTTCATATTTTTCACACCTTTTCAGGCTCTTCATGTTTTTCAACAACGCTTCATGCTCCTCCTATTTTTCAGACCGTTTCATGCTCCTCATATGTTTCACACCTTTTGAAGCTCTTCATATTTTTTTAACACCTTTTCACGCTCCTCCTATATTTCAGACCGTTTCAAGCTCCTGATATTTTTGACACTTTTTGTAGCTCTTCATATTTTTCACACCTTTTCAGGCACTTCATGTTTTTCTACACCACTTCATGCTCCTCCTATTTTTCAGACCGTTTTATTCTACTCATATGTTTCACACCTTCTTCAAGATCTTCATGTTTTTCAACACCACTTCATGCTCCTCCTAATTATCAGACCGTTTCATTCTCCTCATATTTTTGACACCATTTGAAGCTGTTCATCTTTTTCACACCTTTTCAGGCTCTTCATGTTTTTTAACACCTTTTCATGCTCCTGCTATATTTCAGACCGTTTCATGCTCCTTATATTTTTGACACCTTTTGAAGCTCTTCATATTTTTCATACGTTTTCAGGCTCTTCATATTTTTCAACACCGCTTCATGCTCCTCCTATTTTTCAGACCGTATCATGCTCCTCATATGTTTCACACCTTTTTAAGGCTCTTCATGTTTTTCAACAACACTTCATGCTCCTCCTATGTTTCAGACCGTTTCATGCTCCTCATATTTTTGACACAGTTTGAAGCTCTTCACATTGTTCACACCTTTTGAGGCTCTTCATGTTTTTGAAAACAGTTTCTTGCTCCTCATATTTTTCAGACCGTTTCACCCTCTATATATTTGACACCTTTTTGAAGCTCTTCATATTTTTCACACCTTTTCAGGCTCTTCATGTTTTTCAACAACGCTTCATGCTCCTCCTATTTTTCAGACCGTTTCATGCTCCTCATATGTTTCACACCTTTTGAAACTCTTCATATTTTTTTAACACCTTTTCACGCTCCTCCTATATTTCAGACCGTTTCAAGCTCCTCATATTTTTGACACTTTTTGTAGCTCTTCATATTTTTCACACCTTTTCAGGGTCTTCATGTTTTTCTACACCACTTCATGCTCCTCCTATTTTTCAGACCGTTTTATTCTACTCATATGTTTCACACCTTCTTCAAGATCTTCATGTTTTTCAACACCACTTCATGCTCCTCCTAATTATCAGACCGTTTCATTCTCCTCATATTTTTGACACCATTTGAAGCTTTTCATATTTTTCACACCTTTTCAGGCTCTTCATGTTTTTTAACAACTTTTCATGCTCCTGCTATATTTCAGACCGTTTCATGCTCCTTATATTTTTGACACCTTTTGAAGCTCTTCATATTTTTCACACGTTTTCATGCTCTTCATATTTTTTAACACCGCTTCATGCTCCTCCTATTTATCAGACCGTATCATGCTCCTCATATGTTTCACACCTTTTTCAGGCTCTTCATGTTTTTCAACAACACTTCATGCTCCTGCTATGTTTCAGACCGTTTCATGCTCCTCATATTTTTGACATAGTTTGAAGCTCTTCACATTTTTCACAACTTTTGAGGCTCTTCATGTTTTTGAAAACAGTTTCTTGCTCCTCATATTTTTCAGACCGTTTCACCCTCTATATATTTGACACCTTTTTGAAGCTCTTCATATTTTTCACACCTTTTCAGGCTCTTCATGTTTTTCAACAGCACTTCATGCTTCTCCTATTTTTCAGACCATTTCATGCTCCTCATATTTTTGACACTTTTTGAAGCTCTTCATATTTTTCACACTTCTCCAGGCTCTTCATGTTTTTGAACACTGCTTCATGCTCCTCCTATATTTCAGACCTTTTCATGCTCCTCATGTTTTTGACACCTTTTGAAGCTCTTCATATTTTTCACACCTTTTCAGGCTCTTCATGTTTTTCAACAACGCTTCATGCTCCTCCTATTTTTCAGACCATTTCATGCTCCTCATATGTTTCACACATTTTCAAGCTCTTCATATTTTTTTTAAAACCTTTTCATGCTCCTCCTATATTTCAGACCGTTTCAAGCTCCTCATATTTTTGACACTTTTTCAAGCTCTTCATATTTTTGACACCTTTTCAGGCTCTTCATGTTTTTCAACACCACTTCAAGCTCCTTCTATTTTTCAGACCGTTTCTTGCTCCTCATATTTTTGACACCTTTGAGGCTCTTCATGTTTTTGAAAACAGTTTCTTGCTCCTCATATTTTTCAGACCGTTACACCCTCTATATATTTGACACCTTTTTGAAGCTCTTCATATTTTTCACACCTTTTGAGGCTCTTCATGTTTTTGAAAACAGTTTCTTGCTCCTCATATTTTTCAGACCGTTACACCCTCTAT
This sequence comes from Dama dama, assembly GCF_033118175.1. Classification (NCBI taxonomy): domain Eukaryota; kingdom Metazoa; phylum Chordata; class Mammalia; order Artiodactyla; family Cervidae; genus Dama; species Dama dama. The sequence continues at coordinate 7,860,638 of NW_026870891.1, read as the reverse complement.
ATATTTGACACCTTTTTGAAGCTCTTCATATTTTTCACACCTTTTGAGGCTCTTCATGTTTTTGAAAACAGTTTCTTGCTCCTCATATTTTTCAGACCGTTTCACCCTCTATGTATTTGACACCTTTTTGAAGCTCTTCATATTTTTCACACCTTTTCAGGCTCTTCATGTTTTTCAACACCACTTCAAGCTCCTTCTATTTTTCAGACCGTTTCTTGCTCCTCATATTTTTGACACCTTTGAGGCTCTTCATATATTTCACACTTTTTCAGGCTCTTCATGTTTTTCAACACCACTTCAAGCTCCTTCTATTTTTCAGACCGTTTCTTGCTCCTCATATTTTTGACACCTTTGAGGCTCTTCATATATTTCACACTGTTTCAGGCTCTTTATGTTATTCAACACCGCTTCATGCTCCTCCTAATTTTCAGACCGTTTCATTCTCCTCATATTTTTGACACCTTTTGAAGCTCTTCATATTTTTCACACTTTTTCAGGCTCTTCATGTTTTTCAAACCGCTTCATGCTCCTCCTATTTTTCAGACCGTTTCATGCTCCTCATATTTTTGACGCCTTTTGAAGCTCTTCCTATTTTTCACACTTTTTCAGGCTCTTCATATTTTTCAGCACCACTTCATGCTCCTCCTATTTTTCAGACCGTATCATGCTCCTCATATTTTTGACACCTTTTGAAGCTCTTCATATTTTTCACACCTTTTCAGGCCCTTCAGGTTTTTCAACACCGTTTCATGCTCCTCATATATTTCACATCTTTTATAGCTCTTCTTTTTTTTTCACACCTTTTCATTCTCTTCAGGTTTCTCAACATCACTTCATGCTTCTCCTATTTTTCACACCGTTTCATGCTCCCACTATTTTTGACACCTTTTCAAGCTCTTTATATATTTCCCACCTCTTCAGGCTCTTAATGTTTTCAACACCGCTTCTTGCTCATCCTATTTGTCGGACCGCTTCATGCTCCTCATATTTTTGACATCTTTTGAAGCTCTTCATATTTTTCACACCTTTTCAGGCTCTTCACGTTTTCAACACCGTTTCATGCTCCTCCTATTTTTCAGACCGTTTCATGCTCCTCATATTTTTAACACCTTTTGAAGCTCTTCATATTTTTCACACCTTTTCAGGCTCTTCATGTTTTTGCACACCGCTTCATGCTCCTCCTATTTTTCACACCGTTTCATGCTCCTCTCATTATTGACACATTTCGAAGCTATTCATATTTTTCACACCTTTGGAAGCTCTTCATATTTTTCACACATTTTCAGGCTTTTCATGTTTTCAACACCCCTTCATGCTCCTCCTTTTTTTCAGACCATTTCATGCTCCTCATATTTTTGACACTTTTGAAGCTCTTCATGTCTTTCAACACTGTTTCATGCTCCTCCTATTTTTCAGACCGTTTCATGCTCCTCATATTTTTAACACCTTTTGAAGCTCTTCATATTTTTCACACCTTTTCAGGCTCTTCATGTTTTTGCACACCGCTTCATGCTCCTCCTATTTTTCACGCCGTTTCATGCTCCTCTCATTATTGACACATTTCGAAGCTATTCATATTTTTCACACCTTTGGAAGCTCTTCATATTTTTCACACATTTTCAGGCTTTTCATGTTTTCAACACCCCTTCATGCTCCTCCTATTTTTCAGACCGTTTCATGTTCCTCATATTTTTCACACCTTTTGAACCTCCTCATTTTTTCACATCTTTTGAAGCTCTTCATATATTTCACACCTTCTCAGGCACTTCATGATTTTCACGACCACTTCATGCTCCTCCTATTTTTCGGACCGTTTTATTCTACTCATATGTTTCACACCTTTTTCAAGCTCTTCATGTTTTTCAACACCACTTCATGCTCCTCCTAATTATCAGACCGTTTCATGCTCCTCATATTTTTGACACCATTTGAAGCTCTTCATATTTTTCACACCTTTTCAGGCTCTTCATGTTTTTTAACACCTTTTCATGCTCCTCCTGTATTTCAGACCGTTTCATGCTCCTTATGTTTTTGACACCTTTTGAAGCTCTTCATATTTTTCACACGTTTTCAGGCTCTTCATATTTTTCAACACCGCTTCATGCTCCTCCTATTTTTCAGACCGTATCATGCTCCTCATATGTTTCACACCTTTTTCAGGCTCTTCATGTTTTTCAACAACACTACATGCTCCTCCTATGTTTCAGACCGTTTCATGCTCCTCATATTTTTGACACAGTTTGAAGCTCTTCACATTTTTCACACCTTTTGAGGCTCTTCATGTTTTTGAAAACAGTTTCTTGCTCCTCATTTTTTTCAGACCGTTTCACCCTCTATATATTTGACACCTTTTTGAAGCTCTTCATATTTTTCACACCTTTTGAGGCTCTTCATGTTTTTCAAAACAGTTTCTTGCTCCTCATATTTTTCAGACCGTTTCACCCTCTATATATTTGACCCCTCTTTGAAGCTCTTAATATTTTTCACACCTTTTCAGGCTCTTCTTGTTTTTCAACACCACTTCAAGCTCCTTCTATTTTTCAGACCGTTTCTTGCTCCTCATATTTTTGACACCTTTGAGGCTCTTCCTATATTTCACACTATTTCAGGCTCTTCATCTTTTTCAACACCACTTCAAGCTCCTTCTATTTTTCAGACCGTTTCATGTTTCTCATATATTTGACACAGTTTGAAGCTCTTCATATTTTTCACAACTGTTGAGGCTCTTCATGTTTTTGAAAACAGTTTCTTGCTCCTCTTGTTTTTCAGACCCTTTCTCCCTCCTCATATTTTTGATACCTTTTTGAAGCTCTTCATTTTTTTCACACCTTTCCAGGCTCTTCAAGTGTATGAACACCGTTTCATGCTCCTCCTATATTTCATACCATTTCATGCTCCTTATATTTTTGACACCTTTTGAAGCTCTGCATATATTTCACACCTTTTCAGGCTCTTCATATTTTTCAACACCGCTTCAAGCTCCTCCTATTTTTCAGACCGTTTCTTGCTCGTCATATTTTTGACACCTTTGAGGCTCTTCATATATTTCACACATTTTCAGGCTCTTCATGTTTTTCAACACCGCTTCATGCTCCTCCTAATTTTCAGACCGTTTCATTCTCCTCATATTTTTGACACCATTTGAAGCTGTTCATCTTTTTCACACCTTTTCAGGCTCTTCATGTTTTTTAACACCTTTTCATGCTCCTGCTATATTTCAGACCGTTTCATGCTCCTTATATTTTTGACACCTTTTGAAGCTCTTCATATTTTTCACACCTTTTCAGGCTCTTCATATTTTTCAACACCACTTCATGCTCCTATTTTTCAGACCGTACCATGCTCCTCATATGTTTCACACATTTTTCAGGCTCTTCATCTTTTTCAACAATACTTCATGCTCATCCTATGTTTCAGACCGTTTCATGCTCCTCATATTTTTGACAGTTTGAAGCTCTTCACATTTTTCACAAATTTTCAGGCTCTTCATGTTTTTGAAAACAGTTTCTTGCTCCTCATATTTTTCAGACCGTTTCACCCTCTATATATTTGACACCTTTTTGAAGCTCTGCATATTTTTCACACGTTTTCAGTCTCTTCATGTTTTTCAACACCACTTCAAGCTCCTTCTATTTTTCAGACCGTTTCTTGCTCCTCATATTTTTGACACCTTTGAGGCTCTTCATATATTTCACACTGTTTCAGGCTCTTTATGTTTTCAACACCGCTTCATGCTCCTCCTAATTTTCAGACCGTTTCATTCTCCTCATATTTTTGACACCTTTTGAAGCTCTTCATATTTTTCACACTTTTTCAGGCTCTTCATGTTTTTCAAACCGCTTCATGCTTCTCCTATTTTTCAGACCGTTTCATGCTCCTCATATTTTTGACGCCTTTTGAAACTCTTCATATTTTTCACACCTTTTCAGGCTCTTCATGTTTTTCAGCACCACTTCATGCTCCTCCTATTTTTCAGACCGTTTCATGCTTCTCATATTTTTGACCACTTTTGAAGCTCTTCATATTTTTCACACCTTTTCAGGCTCTTCATGTTTTTCAACACCGCTTCATGCTCCTACTATTTTTCAGACCCTTTCATGCTCCTCATATTTTTGACACCTTTTTAAGCTCTTCATATTTTTCACACCTTTTCACGCTCTTCATGTTTTTCAACATCGCTTGCTGCTCCTCCTCTTTTTCAGAGCGTTTCATGCTCCTCATAATTTTGACACCTTTGAAGCTCTTCATATTTTTCACACCTTTTCAGGCTCTTCATATTTTTCAACACCACTTCATGCTTCTCCTATTTTTCAGACCGTTTAATGCTCCTCATATTTTTGACACTTTTTGAAGCTCTTCATATTTTTCACACTTCTCCAGGCTCTTCATTTTTTTGAACACCGATTCATGCTCCTCCTATTTTTCAGACCTTTTCATGCTCCTCATGTTTTTGACACCTTTTGAAGCACTTCATATTTTTCACACCTTTTCAGGCTCTTCATGTTTTTCAACAAAGCTTCATGCTCCTCCTATTTTTCAGACTGTTTCATGCTCCTCATATGTTTCACACCTTTTGAAGCTCTTCATATTTTTTTTAACACCTTTTCACGCTCCTCCTATATTTCAGACCGTTTCAAGCTCCTCATATTTTTGACACTTTTTGCAGCTCTTCATATTTTTCACACCTTTTCAGGGTCTTCATGTTTTTCTACACCACTTCATGCTCCTCCTATTTTTCAGACCGTTTTATTCTACTCATATGTTTCACACCTTTTTCAAGCTCTTCATGTTTTTCAACACCACTTCATGCTCCTCCTAATTATCAGACCGTTTCATTCTCCTCATATTTTTGACACCATTTGAAGCTGTTCATCTTTTTCACACCTTTTCAGGCTCTTCATGTTTTTTAACACCTTTTCATGCTCCTGCTATATTTCAGACCGTTTCATGCTCCTTATATTTTTGACACCTTTTGAAGCTCTTCATATTTTTCATACGTTTTCAGGCTCTTCATATTTTTCAACACCGCTTCATGCTCCTCCTATTTTTCAGACCGTATCATGCTCCTCATATGTTTCACACCTTTTTAAGGCTCTTCATGTTTTTCAACAACACTTCATGCTCCTCCTATGTTTCAGACCGTTTCATGCTCCTCATATTTTTGACACAGTTTGAAGCTCTTCACATTGTTCACACCTTTTGAGGCTCTTCATGTTTTTGAAAACAGTTTCTTGCTCCTCATATTTTTCAGACCGTTTCACCCTCTATATATTTGACACCTTTTTGAAGCTCTTCATATTTTTCACACCTTTTCAGGCTCTTCATGTTTTTCAACAACGCTTCATGCTCCTCCTATTTTTCAGACCGTTTCATGCTCCTCATATGTTTCACACCTTTTGAAGCTCTTCATATTTTTTTAACACCTTTTCACGCTCCTCCTATATTTCAGACCGTTTCAAGCTCCTGATATTTTTGACACTTTTTGTAGCTCTTCATATTTTTCACACCTTTTCAGGCACTTCATGTTTTTCTACACCACTTCATGCTCCTCCTATTTTTCAGACCGTTTTATTCTACTCATATGTTTCACACCTTCTTCAAGATCTTCATGTTTTTCAACACCACTTCATGCTCCTCCTAATTATCAGACCGTTTCATTCTCCTCATATTTTTGACACCATTTGAAGCTGTTCATCTTTTTCACACCTTTTCAGGCTCTTCATGTTTTTTAACACCTTTTCATGCTCCTGCTATATTTCAGACCGTTTCATGCTCCTTATATTTTTGACACCTTTTGAAGCTCTTCATATTTTTCATACGTTTTCAGGCTCTTCATATTTTTCAACACCGCTTCATGCTCCTCCTATTTTTCAGACCGTATCATGCTCCTCATATGTTTCACACCTTTTTAAGGCTCTTCATGTTTTTCAACAACACTTCATGCTCCTCCTATGTTTCAGACCGTTTCATGCTCCTCATATTTTTGACACAGTTTGAAGCTCTTCACATTGTTCACACCTTTTGAGGCTCTTCATGTTTTTGAAAACAGTTTCTTGCTCCTCATATTTTTCAGACCGTTTCACCCTCTATATATTTGACACCTTTTTGAAGCTCTTCATATTTTTCACACCTTTTCAGGCTCTTCATGTTTTTCAACAACGCTTCATGCTCCTCCTATTTTTCAGACCGTTTCATGCTCCTCATATGTTTCACACCTTTTGAAACTCTTCATATTTTTTTAACACCTTTTCACGCTCCTCCTATATTTCAGACCGTTTCAAGCTCCTCATATTTTTGACACTTTTTGTAGCTCTTCATATTTTTCACACCTTTTCAGGGTCTTCATGTTTTTCTACACCACTTCATGCTCCTCCTATTTTTCAGACCGTTTTATTCTACTCATATGTTTCACAACTTTTTCAAGATCTTCATGTTTTTCAACACCACTTCATGCTCCTCCTAATTATCAGACCGTTTCATTCTCCTCATATTTTTGACACCATTTGAAGCTTTTCATATTTTTCACACCTTTTCAGGCTCTTCATGTTTTTTAACAACTTTTCATGCTCCTGCTATATTTCAGACCGTTTCATGCTCCTTATATTTTTGACACCTTTTGAAGCTCTTCATATTTTTCACACGTTTTCATGCTCTTCATATTTTTTAACACCGCTTCATGCTCCTCCTATTTATCAGACCGTATCATGCTCCTCATATGTTTCACACCTTTTTCAGGCTCTTCATGTTTTTCAACAACACTTCATGCTCCTGCTATGTTTCAGACCGTTTCATGCTCCTCATATTTTTGACATAGTTTGAAGCTCTTCACATTTTTCACAACTTTTGAGGCTCTTCATGTTTTTGAAAACAGTTTCTTGCTCCTCATATTTTTCAGACCGTTTCACCCTCTATATATTTGACACCTTTTTGAAGCTCTTCATATTTTTCACACCTTTTCAGGCTCTTCATGTTTTTCAACAGCACTTCATGCTTCTCCTATTTTTCAGACCATTTCATGCTCCTCATATTTTTGACACTTTTTGAAGCTCTTCATATTTTTCACACTTCTCCAGGCTCTTCATGTTTTTGAACACTGCTTCATGCTCCTCCTATATTTCAGACCTTTTCATGCTCCTCATGTTTTTGACACCTTTTGAAGCTCTTCATATTTTTCACACCTTTTCAGGCTCTTCATGTTTTTCAACAACGCTTCATGCTCCTCCTATTTTTCAGACCATTTCATGCTCCTCATATGTTTCACACATTTTCAAGCTCTTCATATTTTTTTTAAAACCTTTTCATGCTCCTCCTATATTTCAGACCGTTTCAAGCTCCTCATATTTTTGACACTTTTTCAAGCTCTTCATATTTTTGACACCTTTTCAGGCTCTTCATGTTTTTCAACACCACTTCAAGCTCCTTCTATTTTTCAGACCGTTTCTTGCTCCTCATATTTTTGACACCTTTGAGGCTCTTCATGTTTTTGAAAACAGTTTCTTGCTCCTCATATTTTTCAGACCGTTACACCCTCTATATATTTGACACCTTTTTGAAGCTCTTCATATTTTTCACACCTTTTGAGGCTCTTCATGTTTTTGAAAACAGTTTCTTGCTCCTCATATTTTTCAGACCGTTACACCCTCTATATATTTGACACCTTTTTGAAGCTCTTCATATTTTTCACACCTTTTGAGGCTCTTCATGTTTTTGAAAACAGTTTCTTGCTCCTCATATTTTTCAGACCGTTTCACCCTCTATGTATTTGACACCTTTTTGAAGCTCTTCATATTTTTCACACCTTTTCAGGCTCTTCATGTTTTTCAACACCACTTCAAGCTCCTTCTATTTTTCAGACCGTTTCTTGCTCCTCATATTTTTGACACCTTTGAGGCTCTTCATATATTTCACACTTTTTCAGGCTCTTCATGTTTTTCAACACCACTTCAAGCTCCTTCTATTTTTCAGACCGTTTCTTGCTCCTCATATTTTTGACACCTTTGAGGCTCTTCATATATTTCACACTGTTTCAGGCTCTTTATGTTATTCAACACCGCTTCATGCTCCTCCTAATTTTCAGACCGTTTCATTCTCCTCATATTTTTGACACCTTTTGAAGCTCTTCATATTTTTCACACTTTTTCAGGCTCTTCATGTTTTTCAAACCGCTTCATGCTCCTCCTATTTTTCAGACCGTTTCATGCTCCTCATATTTTTGACGCCTTTTGAAGCTCTTCCTATTTTTCACACTTTTTCAGGCTCTTCATATTTTTCAGCACCACTTCATGCTCCTCCTATTTTTCAGACCGTATCATGCTCCTCATATTTTTGACACCTTTTGAAGCTCTTCATATTTTTCACACCTTTTCAGGCCCTTCAGGTTTTTCAACACCGTTTCATGCTCCTCATATATTTCACATCTTTTATAGCTCTTCTTTTTTTTTCACACCTTTTCATTCTCTTCAGGTTTCTCAACATCACTTCATGCTTCTCCTATTTTTCACACCGTTTCATGCTCCCACTATTTTTGACACCTTTTCAAGCTCTTTATATATTTCCCACCTCTTCAGGCTCTTAATGTTTTCAACACCGCTTCTTGCTCATCCTATTTGTCGGACCGCTTCATGCTCCTCATATTTTTGACATCTTTTGAAGCTCTTCATATTTTTCACACCTTTTCAGGCTCTTCACGTTTTCAACACCGTTTCATGCTCCTCCTATTTTTCAGACCGTTTCATGCTCCTCATATTTTTAACACCTTTTGAAGCTCTTCATATTTTTCACACCTTTTCAGGCTCTTCATGTTTTTGCACACCGCTTCATGCTCCTCCTATTTTTCACACCGTTTCATGCTCCTCTCATTATTGACACATTTCGAAGCTATTCATATTTTTCACACCTTTGGAAGCTCTTCATATTTTTCACACATTTTCAGGCTTTTCATGTTTTCAACACCCCTTCATGCTCCTCCTTTTTTTCAGACCATTTCATGCTCCTCATATTTTTGACACTTTTGAAGCTCTTCATGTCTTTCAACACTGTTTCATGCTCCTCCTATTTTTCAGACCGTTTCATGCTCCTCATATTTTTAACACCTTTTGAAGCTCTTCATATTTTTCACACCTTTTCAGGCTCTTCATGTTTTTGCACACCGCTTCATGCTCCTCCTATTTTTCACGCCGTTTCATGCTCCTCTCATTATTGACACATTTCGAAGCTATTCATATTTTTCACACCTTTGGAAGCTCTTCATATTTTTCACACATTTTCAGGCTTTTCATGTTTTCAACACCCCTTCATGCTCCTCCTATTTTTCAGACCGTTTCATGTTCCTCATATTTTTCACACCTTTTGAACCTCCTCATTTTTTCACATCTTTTGAAGCTCTTCATATATTTCACACCTTCTCAGGCACTTCATGATTTTCACGACCACTTCATGCTCCTCCTATTTTTCGGACCGTTTTATTCTACTCATATGTTTCACACCTTTTTCAAGCTCTTCATGTTTTTCAACACCACTTCATGCTCCTCCTAATTATCAGACCGTTTCATGCTCCTCATATTTTTGACACCATTTGAAGCTCTTCATATTTTTCACACCTTTTCAGGCTCTTCATGTTTTTTAACACCTTTTCATGCTCCTCCTGTATTTCAGACCGTTTCATGCTCCTTATGTTTTTGACACCTTTTGAAGCTCTTCATATTTTTCACACGTTTTCAGGCTCTTCATATTTTTCAACACCGCTTCATGCTCCTCCTATTTTTCAGACCGTATCATGCTCCTCATATGTTTCACACCTTTTTCAGGCTCTTCATGTTTTTCAACAACACTACATGCTCCTCCTATGTTTCAGACCGTTTCATGCTCCTCATATTTTTGACACAGTTTGAAGCTCTTCACATTTTTCACACCTTTTGAGGCTCTTCATGTTTTTGAAAACAGTTTCTTGCTCCTCATATTTTTCAGACCGTTTCACCCTCTATGTATTTGACACCTTTTTGAAGCTCTTCATATTTTTCACACCTTTTCAGGCTCTTCATGTTTTTCAACACCACTTCAAGCTCCTTCTATTTTTCAGACCGTTTCTTGCTCCTCATATTTTTGACACCTTTGAGGCTCTTCATGTTTTTGAAAACAGTTTCTTGCTCCTCATATTTTTCAGACCGTTACACCCTCTATATATTTGACACCTTTTTGAAGCTCTTCATATTTTTCACACCTTTTGAGGCTCTTCATGTTTTTGAAAACAGTTTCTTGCTCCTCATATTTTTCAGACCGTTACACCCTCTATATATTTGACACCTTTTTGAAGCTCTTCATATTTTTCACACCTTTTGAGGCTCTTCATGTTTTTGAAAACAGTTTCTTGCTCCTCATATTTTTCAGACCGTTTCACCCTCTATGTATTTGACACCTTTTTGAAGCTCTTCATATTTTTCACACCTTTTCAGGCTCTTCATGTTTTTCAACACCACTTCAAGCTCCTTCTATTTTTCAGACCGTTTCTTGCTCCTCATATTTTTGACACCTTTGAGGCTCTTCATATATTTCACACTTTTTCAGGCTCTTCATGTTTTTCAACACCACTTCAAGCTCCTTCTATTTTTCAGACCGTTTCTTGCTCCTCATATTTTTGACACCTTTGAGGCTCTTCATATATTTCACACTGTTTCAGGCTCTTTATGTTATTCAACACCGCTTCATACTCCTCCTAAGTTTCAGACCGTTTCATTCTCCTCATATTTTTGACACCTTTTGAAGCTCTTCATATTTTTCACACTTTTTCAGGCTCTTCATGTTTTTCAAACCGCTTCATGCTCCTCCTATTTTTCAGACCGTTTCATGCTCCTCCTATTTTTCAGACCGTTTCATGCTCCTCATATTTTTGACGCCTTTTGAAGCTCTTCCTATTTTTCACACTTTTTCAGGCTCTTCATATTTTTCAGCACCACTTCATGCTCCTCCTATTTTTCAGACCGTATCATGCTCCTCATATTTTTGACACCTTTTGAAGCTCTTCATATTTTTCACACCTTTTCAGGCCCTTCAGGTTTTTCAACACCGTTTCATGCTCCTCATATATTTCACATCTTTTATAGCTCTTCTTTTTTTTTCACACCTTTTCATTCTCTTCAGGTTTCTCAACATCACTTCATGCTTCTCCTATTTTTCACACCGTTTCATGCTCCCACTATTTTTGACACCTTTTCAAGCTCTTTATATATTTCCCACCTCTTCAGGCTTTTAATGTTTTCAACACCGCTTCTTGCTCATCCTATTTGTCGGACCGCTTCATGCTCCTCATATTTTTGACATCTTTTGAAGCTCTTCATATTTTTCACACCTTTTCAGGCTCTTCACGTTTTCAACACCGTTTCATGCTCCTCCTATTTTTCAGACCGTTTCATGCTCCTCATATTTTTAACACCTTTTGAAGCTCTTCATATTTTTCACACCTTTTCAGGCTCTTCATGTTTTTGCACACCGCTTCATGCTCCTCCTATTTTTCACACCGTTTCATGCTCCTCTCATTATTGACACATTTCGAAGCTATTCATATTTTTCACACCTTTGGAAGCTCTTCATATTTTTCACACATTTTCAGGCTTTTCATGTTTTCAACACCCCTTCATGCTCCTCCTTTTTTTCAGACCATTTCATGCTCCTCATATTTTTGACACTTTTGAAGCTCTTCATGTCTTTCAACACTGTTTCATGCTCCTCCTATTTTTCAGACCGTTTCATGCTCCTCATATTTTTAACACCTTTTGAAGCTCTTCATATTTTTCACACCTTTTCAGGCTCTTCATGTTTTTGCACACCGCTTCATGCTCCTCCTATTTTTCACACCGTTTCATGCTCCTCTCATTATTGACACATTTCGAAGCTATTCATATTTTTCACACCTTTGGAAGCTCTTCATATTTTTCACACATTTTCAGGCTTTTCATGTTTTCAACACCCCTTCATGCTCCTCCTATTTTTCAGACCGTTTCATGTTCCTCATATTTTTCACACCTTTTGAACCTCCTCATTTTTTCACATCTTTTGAAGCTCTTCATATATTTCACACCTTCTCAGGCACTTCATGATTTTCACGACCACTTCATGGTCCTCCTATTTTTCAGACCGTTTCATGCTCCTCATATATTAGACACCTTGTGAAGCTCTTCCTATTTTTCACACTTTTTCAGGCTCTTCATGTTTTTCAACACCGTTTCATGCTCCTCCTATTTTTCAGACCGCTTCAGGCTCCTCATGTATTTCACACCTTTTCAAGCTCTTCATATTTTTCACACCTTTTCAGGCTCTTCATGTTTTTGAACACCGTTTCATGCTCCTCCTATTTTTCAGACCGTTTCATGCTCTTCATATTTTTGACACCTTTTGAACCTCCTCATTTTTTCACAACTTTTGAAGCTCTTCATATATTTCACACCTTTTCAGGCACTTCATGATTTTCACGACCACTTCATGCTCCTCCTATTTTTCAGACCGTTTCATGCTCATCTCATTTTTGACACCTTTGGAAGCTCTTCATATTTTTCACACCTTTTGAAGCTCTTCATATTTTTTTTAACACCTTTTCACGCTCCTCCTATATTTCAGACCATTTCAAGCTCCTCATATTTTTGACACTTTTTGTAGCTCTTCATATTTTTCACACCTTTTCAGGGTCTTCATGTTTTTCTACACCACTTCATGCTCCTCCTATATTTCGGACCGTTTTATTCTACTCATATGTTTCACACCTTTTTCAAGCTCTTCATGTTTTTCAACACCACTTCATGCTCCTCCTAATTATCAGACCGTTTCATGCTCCTCATATTTTTGACACCATTTGAAGCTCTTCATATTTTTCACACCTTTTCAGGCTCTTCATGTTTTTTAACACCTTTTCATGCTCCTCCTGTATTTCAGACCGTTTCATGCTCCTTATGTTTTTGACACCTTTTGAAGCTCTTCATATTTTTCACACGTTTTCAGGCTCTTCATATTTTTCAACACCGCTTCATGCTCCTCCTATTTTTCAGACCGTATCATGCTCCTCATATGTTTCACACCTTTTTCAGGCTCTTCATGTTTTTCAACAACACTTCATGCTCCTCCTATGTTTCAGACCGTTTCATGCTCCTCATATTTTTGACACAGTTTGAAGCTCTTCACATTTTTCACACCTTTTGAGGCTCTTCATGTTTTTGAAAACAGTTTCTTGCTCCTCATTTTTTTCAGACCGTTTCACCCTCTATATATTTGACACCTTTTTGAAGCTCTTCATATTTTTCACACCTTTTGAGGCTCTTCATGTTTTTCAAAACAGTTTCTTGCTCCTCATATTTTTCAGACCGTTTCACCCTCTATATATTTGACCCCTCTTTGAAGCTCTTAATATTTTTCACACCTTTTCAGGCTCTTCTTGTTTTTCAACACCACTTCAAGCTCCTTCTATTTTTCAGACCGTTTCTTGCTCCTCATATTTTTGACACCTTTGAGGCTCTTCCTATATTTCACACTATTTCAGGCTCTTCATCTTTTTCAACACCACTTCAAGCTCCTTCTATTTTTCAGACCGTTTCATGTTTCTCATATATTTGACACAGTTTGAAGCTCTTCATATTTTTCACAACTGTTGAGGCTCTTCATGTTTTTGAAAACAGTTTCTTGCTCCTCTTGTTTTTCAGACCCTTTCTCCCTCCTCATATTTTTGATACCTTTTTGAAGCTCTTCATTTTTTTCACACCTTTCCAGGCTCTTCAAGTGTATGAACACCGTTTCATGCTCCTCCTATATTTCATACCATTTCATGCTCCTTATATTTTTGACACCTTTTGAAGCTCTGCATATATTTCACACCTTTTCAGGCTCTTCATATTTTTCAACACCGCTTCAAGCTCCTCCTATTTTTCAGACCGTTTCTTGCTCGTCATATTTTTGACACCTTTGAGGCTCTTCATATATTTCACACATTTTCAGGCTCTTCATGTTTTTCAACACCGCTTCATGCTCCTCCTAATTTTCAGACCGTTTCATTCTCCTCATATTTTTGACACCATTTGAAGCTGTTCATCTTTTTCACACCTTTTCAGGCTCTTCATGTTTTTTAACACCTTTTCATGCTCCTGCTATATTTCAGACCGTTTCATGCTCCTTATATTTTTGACACCTTTTGAAGCTCTTCATATTTTTCACACCTTTTCAGGCTCTTCATATTTTTCAACACCACTTCATGCTCCTATTTTTCAGACCGTACCATGCTCCTCATATGTTTCACACATTTTTCAGGCTCTTCATCTTTTTCAACAATACTTCATGCTCATCCTATGTTTCAGACCGTTTCATGCTCCTCATATTTTTGACAGTTTGAAGCTCTTCACATTTTTCACAAATTTTCAGGCTCTTCATGTTTTTGAAAACAGTTTCTTGCTCCTCATATTTTTCAGACCGTTTCACCCTCTATATATTTGACACCTTTTTGAAGCTCTGCATATTTTTCACACGTTTTCAGTCTCTTCATGTTTTTCAACACCACTTCAAGCTCCTTCTATTTTTCAGACCGTTTCTTGCTCCTCATATTTTTGACACCTTTGAGGCTCTTCATATATTTCACACTGTTTCAGGCTCTTTATGTTTTCAACACCGCTTCATGCTCCTCCTAATTTTCAGACCGTTTCATTCTCCTCATATTTTTGACACCTTTTGAAGCTCTTCATATTTTTCACACTTTTTCAGGCTCTTCATGTTTTTCAAACCGCTTCATGCTTCTCCTATTTTTCAGACCGTTTCATGCTCCTCATATTTTTGACGCCTTTTGAAGCTCTTCATATTTTTCACACCTTTTCAGGCTCTTCATGTTTTTCAGCACCACTTCATGCTCCTCCTATTTTTCAGACCGTTTCATGCTTCTCATATTTTTGACCACTTTTGAAGCTCTTCATATTTTTCACACCTTTTCAGGCTCTTCATGTTTTTCAACACCGCTTCATGCTCCTACTATTTTTCAGACCCTTTCATGCTCCTCATATTTTTGACACCTTTTTAAGCTCTTCATATTTTTCACACCTTTTCACGCTCTTCATGTTTTTCAACATCGCTTGCTGCTCCTCCTCTTTTTCAGAGCGTTTCATGCTCCTCATAATTTTGACACCTTTGAAGCTCTTCATATTTTTCACACCTTTTCAGGCTCTTCATATTTTTCAACACCACTTCATGCTTCTCCTATTTTTCAGACCGTTTAATGCTCCTCATATTTTTGACACTTTTTGAAGCTCTTCATATTTTTCACACTTCTCCAGGCTCTTCATTTTTTTGAACACCGATTCATGCTCCTCCTATTTTTCAGACCTTTTCATGCTCCTCATGTTTTTGACACCTTTTGAAGCACTTCATATTTTTCACACCTTTTCAGGCTCTTCATGTTTTTCAACAACGCTTCATGCTCCTCCTATTTTTCAGACTGTTTCATGCTCCTCATATGTTTCACACCTTTTGAAGCTCTTCATATTTTTTTTAACACCTTTTCACGCTCCTCCTATATTTCAGACCGTTTCAAGCTCCTCATATTTTTGACACTTTTTGCAGCTCTTCATATTTTTCACACCTTTTCAGGGTCTTCATGTTTTTCTACACCACTTCATGCTCCTCCTATTTTTCAGACCGTTTTATTCTACTCATATGTTTCACACCTTTTTCAAGCTCTTCATGTTTTTCAACACCACTTCATGCTCCTCCTAATTATCAGACCGTTTCATTCTCCTCATATTTTTGACACCATTTGAAGCTGTTCATCTTTTTCACACCTTTTCAGGCTCTTCATGTTTTTTAACACCTTTTCATGCTCCTGCTATATTTCAGACCGTTTCATGCTCCTTATATTTTTGACACCTTTTGAAGCTCTTCATATTTTTCATACGTTTTCAGGCTCTTCATATTTTTCAACACCGCTTCATGCTCCTCCTATTTTTCAGACCGTATCATGCTCCTCATATGTTTCACAACTTTTTAAGGCTCTTCATGTTTTTCAACAACACTTCATGCTCCTCCTATGTTTCAGACCGTTTCATGCTCCTCATATTTTTGACACAGTTTGAAGCTCTTCACATTGTTCACACCTTTTGAGGCTCTTCATGTTTTTGAAAACAGTTTCTTGCTCCTCATATTTTTCAGACCGTTTCACCCTCTATATATTTGACACCTTTTTGAAGCTCTTCATATTTTTCACACCTTTTGAGGCTTTTCATGTTTTTGAAAACAGTTTCTTGCTCCTCATATTTTTCAGACCGTTTCACCCTCTATATATTTGACACCTTTTTGAAGCTCTTCATATTTTTCACACCTTTTCAGGCTCTTCATGTTTTTCAAAAACGCTTCATGCTCCTCCTATTTTTCAGACCGTTTCATGCTCCTCATATGTTTCACACCTTTTGAAGCTCTTCATATTTTTTTAACACCTTTTCACGCTCCTCCTATATTTCAGACCGTTTCAAGCTCCTCATATTTTTGACACTTTTTGTAGCTCTTCATATTTTTCACACCTTTTCAGGCTCTTCATGTTTTTCTACACCACTTCATTCTCCTCCTATTTTTCAGACCGTTTTATTCTACTCATATGTTTCACACCTTCTTCAAGATCTTCATGTTTTTCAACACCACTTCATGCTCCTCCTAATTATCAGACCGTTTCATTCTCCTCATATTTTTGACACCATTTGAAGCTGTTCATCTTTTTCACACCTTTTCAGGCTCTTCATGTTTTTTAACACCTTTTCATGCTCCTGCTATATTTCAGACCGTTTCATGCTCCTTATATTTTTGACACCTTTTGAAGCTCTTCATATTTTTCATACGTTTTCAGGCTCTTCATATTTTTCAACACCGCTTCATGCTCCTCCTATTTTTCAGACCGTATCATGCTCCTCATATGTTTCACACCTTTTTAAAGCTCTTCATGTTTTTCAACAACACTTCATGCTCCTCCTATGTTTCAGACCGTTTCATGCTCCTCATATTTTTGACACAGTTTGAAGCTCTTCACATTGTTCACACCTTTTGAGGCTCTTCATGTTTTTGAAAACAGTTTCTTGCTCCTCATATTTTTCAGACCGTTTCACCCTCTATATATTTGACACCTTTTTGAAGCTCTTCATATTTTTCACACCTTTTCAGGCTCTTCATGTTTTTCAACAACGCTTCATGCTCCTCCTATTTTTCAGACCGTTTCATGCTCCTCATATGTTTCACACCTTTTGAAACTCTTCATATTTTTTTAACACCTTTTCACGCTCCTCCTATATTTCAGACCGTTTCAAGCTCCTCATATTTTTGACACTTTTTGTAGCTCTTCATATTTTTCACACCTTTTCAGGGTCTTCATGTTTTTCTACACCACTTCATGCTCCTCCTATTTTTCAGACCGTTTTATTCTACTCATATGTTTCACAACTTTTTCAAGATCTTCATGTTTTTCAACACCACTTCATGCTCCTCCTAATTATCAGACCGTTTCATTCTCCTCATATTTTTGACACCATTTGAAGCTTTTCATATTTTTCACACCTTTTCAGGCTCTTCATGTTTTTTAACAACTTTTCATGCTCCTGCTATATTTCAGACCGTTTCATGCTCCTTATATTTTTGACACCTTTTGAAGCTCTTCATATTTTTCACACGTTTTCATGCTCTTCATATTTTTTAACACCGCTTCATGCTCCTCCTATTTATAAGACCGTATCATGCTCCTCATATGTTTCACACCTTTTTCAGGCTCTTCATGTTTTTCAACAACACTTCATGCTCCTCCTATGTTTCAGACCGTTTCATGCTCCTCATATTTTTGACATAGTTTGAAGCTCTTCACATTTTTCACACCTTTTGAGGCTCTTCATGTTTTTGAAAACAGTTTCTTGCTCCTCATATTTTTCAGACCGTTTCACCCTCTATATATTTGACACCTTTTTGAAGCTCTTCATATTTTTCACACCTTTTCAGGCTCTTCATGTTTTTCAACAGCACTTCATGCTTCTCCTATTTTTCAGACCATTTCATGCTCCTCATATTTTTGACACTTTTTGAAGCTCTTCATATTTTTCACACTTCTCCAGGCTCTTCATGTTTTTGAACACTGCTTCATGCTCCTCCTATATTTCAGACCTTTTCATGCTCCTCATGTTTTTGACACCTTTTGAAGCTCTTCATATTTTTCACACCTTTTCAGGCTCTTCATGTTTTTCAACAACGCTTCATGCTCCTCCTATTTTTCAGACCATTTCATGCTCCTCATATGTTTCACACATTTTCAAGCTCTTCATATTTTTTTTAACACCTTTTCATGCTCCTCCTATATTTCAGACCGTTTCAAGCTCCTCATATTTTTGACACTTTTTGAAGCTCTTCATATTTTTGACACCTTTTCAGGCTCTTCATGTTTTTCAACACCACTTCAAGCTCCTTCTATTTTTCAGACCGTTTCTTGCTCCTCATATTTTTGACACCTTTGAGGCTCTTCATGTTTTTGAAAACAGTTTCTTGCTCCTCATATTTTTCAGACCGTTACACCCTCTATATATTTGACACCTTTTTGAAGCTCTTCATATTTTTCACACCTTTTGAGGCTCTTCATGTTTTTGAAAACAGTTTCTTGCTCCTCATATTTTTCAGACCGTTACACCCTCTATATATTTGACACCTTTTTGAAGCTCTTCATATTTTTCACACCTTTTGAGGCTCTTCATGTTTTTGAAAACAGTTTCTTGCTCCTCATATTTTTCAGACCGTTTCACCCTCTATGTATTTGACACCTTTTTGAAGCTGTTCATATTTTTCACACCTTTTCAGGCTCTTCATGTTTTTCAACACCACTTCAAGCTCCTTCTATTTTTCAGACCGTTTCTTGCTCCTCATATTTTTGACACCTTTGAGGCTCTTCATATATTTCACACTTTTTCAGGCTCTTCATGTTTTTCAACACCACTTCAAGCTCCTTCTATTTTTCAGACCGTTTCTTGCTCCTCATATTTTTGACACCTTTGAGGCTCTTCATATATTTCACACTGTTTCAGGCTCTTTATGTTATTCAACACCGCTTCATGCTCCTCCTAATTTTCAGACCGTTTCATTCTCCTCATATTTTGACACCTTTTGAAGCTCTTCATATTTTTCACACTTTTTCATGCTCTTCATGTTTTTCAAACCGCTTCATGCTCCTCCTATTTTTCAGACCGTTTCATGCTCCTCCTATTTTTCAGACCGTTTCATGCTCCTCATATTTTTGACGCCTTTTGAAGCTCTTCCTATTTTTCACACTTTTTCAGGCTCTTCATATTTTTCAGCACCACTTCATGCTCCTCCTATTTTTCAGACCGTATCATGCTCCTCATATTTTTGACACCTTTTGAAGCTCTTCATATTTTTCACACCTTTTCAGGCCCTTCAGGTTTTTCAACACCGTTTCATGCTCCTCATATATTTCACATCTTTTATAGCTCTTCTTTTTTTTTCACACCTTTTCATTCTCTTCAGGTTTCTCAACATCACTTCATGCTTCTCCTATTTTTCACACCGTTTCATGCTCCCACTATTTTTGACACCTTTTCAAGCTCTTTATATATTTCCCACCTCTTCAGGCTCTTAATGTTTTCAACACCGCTTCTTGCTCATCCTATTTGTCGGACCGCTTCATGCTCCTCATATTTTTGACATCTTTTGAAGCTCTTCATATTTTTCACACCTTTTCAGGCTCTTCACGTTTTCAACACCGTTTCATGCTCCTCCTATTTTTCAGACCGTTTCATGCTCCTCATATTTTTAACACCTTTTGAAGCTCTTCATATTTTTCACACCTTTTCAGGCTCTTCATGTTTTTGCACACCGCTTCATGCTCCTCCTATTTTTCACACCGTTTCATGCTCCTCTCATTATTGACACATTTCGAAGCTATTCATATTTTTCACACCTTTGGAAGCTCTTCATATTTTTCACACATTTTCAGGCTTTTCATGTTTTCAACACCCCTTCATGCTCCTCCTTTTTTTCAGACCATTTCATGCTCCTCATATTTTTGACACTTTTGAAGCTCTTCATGTCTTTCAACACTGTTTCATGCTCCTCCTATTTTTCAGACCGTTTCATGCTCCTCATATTTTTAACACCTTTTGAAGCTCTTCATATTTTTCACACCTTTTCAGGCTCTTCATGTTTTTGCACACCGCTTCATGCTCCTCCTATTTTTCACACCGTTTCATGCTCCTCTCATTATTGACACATTTCGAAGCTATTCATATTATTCACACCTTTGGAAGCTCTTCATATTTTTCACACATTTTCAGGCTTTTCATGTTTTCAACACCCCTTCATGCTCCTCCTATTTTTCAGACCGTTTCATGTTCCTCATATTTTTCACACCTTTTGAACCTCCTCATTTTTTCACATCTTTTGAAGCTCTTCATATATTTCACACCTTCTCAGGCACTTCATGATTTTCACGACCACTTCATGCTCCTCCTATTTTTCAGACCGTTTCATGCTCCTCATATATTAGACACCTTGTGAAGCTCTTCCTATTTTTCACACTTTTTCAGGCTTTTCATGTTTTTCAACACCGTTTCATGCTCCTCCTATTTTTCAGACCGCTTCAGGCTCCTCATGTATTTCACACCTTTTCAAGCTCTTCATATTTTTCACACCTTTTCAGGCTCTTCATGTTTTTGAACACCGTTACATGCTCCTCCTATTTTTCAGACCGTTTCATGCTCTTCATATTTTTGACACCTTTTAAACCTCCTCATTTTTTCACAACTTTTGAAGCTCTTCATATATTTCACACCTTTTCAGGCACTTCATGATTTTCACGACCACTTCATGCTCCTCCTATTTTTCAGACCGTTTCATGCTCATCTCATTTTTGACACCTTTGGAAGCTCTTCATATTTTTCACACCGTTTGAAGCTCTTCATATTTTTCACACGTTTTCAGGCTCTTCATGTTTTTCAACACCGCTTCATGCTCCTCCTATTTTTCAGATCGTTTCATGCTCCTCATATTTTTGACACTTTTTGAGCTCTTCATATTTTTCAAAACTTTTCAGGCTCTTCATGTTTTCGAACTCTGCTTCATGCTCCTCCAATTTTTCAAACCGTTTTATGATCCTCATGTATTTCACAACTTTGAACTTCTTCATATTTTTCACACCTTTTCATGCTCTTCAAGTTTTTCAACATCACTTCATGCTCCTACATTTTTGCAGACCGTTTCATGCTCCTCATATTTTTGACATCTTTTGAAGCTCTTCATATTTTTCACACCTTTTCATGCTCTTCATGTTTTTCAGCCATGCTTCATGTTCCTCCTATTTTTCAGACCGTTTCATGCTCCTCATATTTTTGACACCTTTTGAAGCTCTTCATATTTTTCACAGCTTTTCAGGCTCTTCATGTTTTTCAACACTGCTTCATGCTCCTCCGATTTTTCAGACCGTTTCATGCTCCTCATATTTTTCACACCTTTTGAAGCCTTTCATATTTTTCACACCTTTTAAGGTTCTTCATGTTTTCCAACACGGCTTCATGCTCCGCCTATTTTTCAGACCGTTTCATGTTCATCTCATTTTTGCCACCTTTTGAAGCTCTTCATATTTTTCACACCTTTTGAAGCTCTTCATATTTTTCACACGTTTTCAGGCTCTTCATGTTTTTCAACACCGCCTCATTCTCCTCCTATTTTTCAGACCGTTTCATGCTCCTCATATTTTTGACACATTTTGAAGCTCTTCATATTTTTCACACCTTTTCAGGCTCTTCATGTTTTTCAACACCGCTTCATGCTGCTCATATTTTTCAGACCGTTTCATGCTCCTCATATTTTTGACACCTTTTGAAGCTCTTCATATTTTTCACAACTTTTCAGGCTCTTCATGTTTTTGAACACAGCTTCATGCTCCTCCTATTTTTCAGACCGTATCATGCTCCTCATATTTTTCAAACCTTTTGAAGCTCTTCATATTTTTCACACGTTTTCAGTCTATTCATGTTTTTGAACACCATTTCAGGCTCCTCCTATTTTTCAGAGAGTTTCATGCTCCTTATGTATTTCACACATTTTGAAGCTCTTCATATTTTTCACACCTTTTCAGGCCCTTCATGCTTTTCCACACCACTTCATGCTCCTCCTATTTTTCAGACCGTATCGTGTTCCTCATATTTTTGACACCTTTTGAAGCTCTTCATATTTTTAACAGCTTTTCAGGTTCTTCATGTTTTTCAACACCGCTTCATGATCCTCCTATTTTTCGGACCGTTTCATGCAGATCTCATTTTTGACACCTTTTGAAGCTCTTCTTATTTTTCAAAATTTTGAAGCTCTTCATATTTTTCACACATTTTCAGGCTCTTTATGTTTTTGAACACCGCTTCATGGTCCTCCTAATTTTCAGAACTTGTCATGCTCCTCATATAATTCACACCTTTTGAAGCTCTTCATATTTTTCACACCTTTTCAGGCTCTTCATGTTTTTCAACACCGCTTCATGATCCTACTATTTTTCGGACCGTTTCATGCTCCTCATATTTTTGACACCTTTTGAAGCTCTTCATATTTTTCACACCTTTTCAGGCTCTTCATGTTTTTCAACAACACTTCATGCTCCTCGTATATTTCAGACGGTTTCATTCTCCTCATATTTTTGACACCTTTTGAAGCTCTGCATATATTTCACACCTTTTCAGGCTCTTCACGATTTTCAACACCACTTCATGCTCCTCCTATTTTTCAGACCGTTTCATGCTCATCTCATTTTTGACATCTTTTGAAGCTCTTCATATTTTTCACACCTTTTGAAGCTCTTCATAATTTTCATATTTTTGAAGCTCTTCATATTTTTCACACTTTTTCAGCCTCTTCATGTTTTTCAACACCTCTTCAGGCTCCTCCTATTTTTCAGACCCTTTCATGCTAATCTAATTTTTGACACTTTTTGAAGCTCTTCATACTTTTCGCACATTTTAAGTCTCTGCATGTTTTTGAACACCTTTTCATGCTCCTCATGTATTTCACTCCTTTTGAAGCTCTTCATATTTTGCACACATTTTCAGGCTCCTCATGTTTTTGAACACCGCTTCATCCTCCTCCTATTTTTTAGAGGGTTTCATGCTCGTCATATTTTTGACACATTTTGAAGCTCTTCATATATTTCACACCTTTTCAGGCTCTTCATGTTTTTGAACACCGCTTCATCATCCTCCTATTTTTAAGAGGGTTTCATGCTCGTCATATTTTTGACACATTTTGAAGCTCTTCATATTTTTCACACCTTTTCAGGCTCTTCATGTTTTTGAACACCACTTCATGCTCCTCCTATTTTTCAGACCGTTTCATGCTCCTCATATTTTTGTCACCTTTTGAAGCTTTCATATTTTTCACACCTTTTCAGGCTCTTCATGTTTTTCAACACCACTTCATGCTCCTCCTTTTTTGCAGACAGTTTCATGCTACTCATATATTTGACACCTTTTGAAGCTCTTCATATTTCTCACACCTTTTCAGGCTCTTCATGTTTTTGAACACCACTTCATGCTCCTCCTATTTTTCAGACCGTTTCATGCTCCTCATATTTTTGTCACCTTTTGAAGCTTTCATATTTTTCACACCTTTTCAGGCTCTTCATGTTTTTCAACACCACTTCATGCTCCTCCTTTTTTGCAGACAGTTTCATGCTACTCATATATTTGACACCTTTTGAAGCTCTTCATATTTTTCACACCTTTGTAGGCTCTTCATGTTTTTGAACACCGCTTCATGCTCCTCCTATTTTTCAGACCGTTTAATCCTCCTCATGTATTTCACACCTTTTGAAGCTCTTCATATTTGTCACACCTTTTCAGGCTCTTCATGTTTTTGAACACTATTTCATGCTCCTCCTATTTTGCAGACCGTTTCATTCTCCTCATATTTTTGACACCTTTTGAAGCTCTTCATATGTTTCACACCTTTTCAGGCTTTTCATTTTTTTCAACACTACTTCATGCTGCTCCTATTTTTCAGAGCATTTCATGCTCATCTCATTTTGACACCTTTTGAAGCTTTTTATATTGTTCACACCTGTTCAGGCTCTTCAAGATTTTCAACACCGCTTCATGCTCCTCCTATTTTTCAGAACGTTTCATTCTCATCTCATTTTTGACACCTTTTTAATCTCTTCATATTTTTCACAACTTTTGAAGATCTTCATATTTTTAATATTTTTGAAGCTCTTCATATTTTCACACGTTTTCACACTCTTCATGTTTTTCAACACCGCTTCATGCTCCTCCTATTTTTCAAACTGTATCATGCTCCTCATATTTTTGAAATCTTTTGAAGCCCTTCATATTTTTCACACCTTTTCAGGCTCTTCATGTTTTTGAACACTTCTTCATGCTCTTCCTCTTTTTCAGACCGTTTCATGCTCCTCATATTTTTGACACTTTTTGAAGCTCTTCATATTTTTCACTCATTTTCAGGCTCTTCATGTTTTTCAACACCACTTCATGCTCCTCCAATTTTTGAGACCGTTTGATGCTCCTCATATTTTTGACACCTTTAGAAACTCTTCATATTTTTCACACCTTTTCAGGCTCTTCATGTTTTTTATCACTGCTTCATGCTCATCCTATTTTTCAGAACGTTTCATGCTCCTCATATTTTTGACACCTTTTGAAGCTCTTCATATTTTTCACACCTTTTCAGGCTTTTCATGTTTTTGAACACCGCTTCATGTTCCTCCTATTTTTCAGACCGTTTCATGCTCGTCATATTTTTGACACCTTTTGAAGCTCTTCATATATTTCACACCTTTTCAGGCTCTTCATGTTTTTGAACACCGCTTCATGCTCCTCCTATTTTTCAGATTGTTTCATGCTCCTCATATTTTTGACACCTTTTGAAGCTCTTCATATTTTTCACACCTTTTCAGGCTCTTCATGTTTTTCAACACCGCTTCATGCTCGTCGTATTTTGCCGACCGTTTCATGCTCCTCATATTTTTGACACCTTTTGAAGCTCTTCAGATATTTCACACCTTTCCAGGCTCTTCATTTTTTCAACACCACTTCATGCTCCTCCTATTTTTCAGATCATTTCATGCTCATCTCATTTTAACACCTTTTGAAGCTCTTCATATTTTTGACAAATTTTGAAGGTCTTCATATTTTTCACACGTTTTCAGGCTCTTCATGATTTTCAACACCGCTTCATGCTCCTCCTATTTTTCAGACCTTTTCATGCTCATTTTTTTTTTGACACCTTTTGAAGCTCTTCATATGTTTCACACCTTTTGAAGCTCTTCATATTTTTCACATTTATGAATCTATTCATATTTTCCACACGTTTTCAGACAATTCATGTTTTTCAACATCGCTTCATGCTCCTCCTATTTTTCAGACCGTTTCATTCTCCTCATATTTTTGAAACCTTTTGAAGCTCTTCATATATTTCACACTTTTTCAGACTTTTCCTTTTTTTCAACACGACTTCATGCTCCTCCTATTTTTCAGACCGTTTCATGGTCATCTCATTTTGACACCTTTTGAAGCTCTTCATGTTTTTCACATCTTTTGAAGCTCTTCATATTTTTCACACCTTTCCAGGGTCTTCATTTTTTCAACACCACTTCATGCTCCTCCTATTTTTCAGATCGTTTCATGCTCATCTCATTTTAACACCTTTTGAAGCTCTTCATATTTTTGACAAATTTTGAAGGTCTTCATATTTTTCACACGTTTTCAAGCTCTTTATGATTTTCATCAGCGCTTCATGCTCCTCCTATTTTTCAGACCGTTTCATGCTCCTCATAATTTTGACACCTTTTGAAGCTTTCATATTTTTAACACCTTTTCAGGCTCTTCATCTTTTTCAACACAACTTCATGCTCCTCCTTTTTTGCAGACCGTTTCATGCTACTCATATTTTTAACACCTTTTGAAGCTCTTCATATTTCTCACAGCTTTTTAGGCTCTTCATGTTTTTCAACAACGCTTCATGCTCCTCCGATTTTGCAGACCGTTTCATCCTCCTCATATTTTTGACACCTTTTGAAGCTCTTCATATTTTTCACACCTTTTCAGGCTCTTCATGTTTTTCAACACCGCTTCATGCTCCTCCTATTTTTCAGACCGTTTCATGCTCCTCATATTTTTGACACCTTTTCAAGCTCTTCATATATTTCACAACTTTTCAGGCTCTTCATGTTTTTCAACACAGCTTCATGCACGTCCTATTTTTCAGACCGTTTCATGCTCATCTCATTTTTGACACCTTTTGAAGCTTTGCATATTTTTCACAACTTTTCAGGCTCTTCATGTTTTTGAACACCGCTTCATGCTAATCCTATTTTTCAAACCATATCATGCTCCTCATATTTTTCACACCTTTTGAAGCTCTTCATATATTTCACAGCTTTTCAGGCTCTTCATATTTTTGAACACCACTTCATGCTCCTTCTCTTTTTCAGAGGGTTTTATGCTCCTCATGTATTTCACACCTTTTGAAGCTCTTCATATTTTTCACACCTTTTCAGGCTCTTCATGTTTTTCAACACCGCTTCATGCTGCTCATATTTTTCAGACCGTTTCATGCTCCTCATATTTTTGACACCTTTTGAAGCTCTTCATATTTTTCACACCTTTTCAGGCTCTTCATGTTTTTCAACACCGCTTCATGCTCCTCCAATTTTTCAGACCGTTTCATGCTCCTCATATTTTTGACACCTTTTGAAGCTCTTCATATTTTTCACACATTTTCAGGCTCTTCATGTTTTTCAACACCGCTTCATGCTCCTCCGATTTTTCAGACCGTTTCATGCTCCTCATATTTTTCACACCTTTTGAAGCCTTTCATATTTTCACAATTTTTCAGGCTCTTCATGTTTTTGAACATCGCTTCATGCTGCTCCTATTTTTCAGAGCGTTTCATGCTCATCTCATTTTTGACACCCTTTTAATCTCTTCATATTTTTCACAACTTTTGAAGCTCTTCATAATTTTCATATTTTTGAAGCTCTTCATATTTTTCACACTTTTTCAGCCTCTTCATGTTTTTCAACACCTCTTCAGGCTCCTCCTATTTTTCAGACCCTTTCATGCTAATCTAATTTTTGACACTTTTTGAAGCTCTTCATACTTTTCGCACATTTTAAGTCTCTGCATGTTTTTGAACACCTTTTCATGCTCCTCATGTATTTCACTCCTTTTGAAGCTCTTCATATTTTGCACACATTTTCAGGCTCCTCATGTTTTTGAACACCGCTTCATCCTCCTCCTATTTTTTAGAGGGTTTCATGCTCGTCATATTTTTGACACATTTTGAAGCTCTTCATATATTTCACACCTTTTCAGGCTCTTCATGTTTTTGAACACCGCTTCATCATCCTCCTATTTTTAAGAGGGTTTCATGCTCGTCATATTTTTGACACATTTTGAAGCTCTTCATATTTTTCACACCTTTTCAGGCTCTTCATGTTTTTGAACACCACTTCATGCTCCTCCTATTTTTCAGACCGTTTCATGCTCCTCATATTTTTGTCACCTTTTGAAGCTTTCATATTTTTCACACCTTTTCAGGCTCTTCATGTTTTTCAACACCACTTCATGCTCCTCCTTTTTTGCAGACAGTTTCATGCTACTCATATATTTGACACCTTTTGAAGCTCTTCATATTTCTCACACCTTTTCAGGCTCTTCATGTTTTTGAACACCACTTCATGCTCCTCCTATTTTTCAGACCGTTTCATGCTCCTCATATTTTTGTCACCTTTTGAAGCTTTCATATTTTTCACACCTTTTCAGGCTCTTCATGTTTTTCAACACCACTTCATGCTCCTCCTTTTTTGCAGACAGTTTCATGCTACTCATATATTTGACACCTTTTGAAGCTCTTCATATTTTTCACACCTTTGCAGGCTCTTCATGTTTTTGAACACCGCTTCATGCTCCTCCTATTTTTCAGACCGTTTAATCCTCCTCATGTATTTCACACCTTTTGAAGCTCTTCATATTTGTCACACCTTTTCAGGCTCTTCATGTTTTTGAACACTATTTCATGCTCCTCCTATTTTTCAGACCGTTTAATCCTCCTCATGTATTTCACACCTTTTGAAGCTCTTCATATTTGTCACACCTTTTCAGGCTCTTCATGTTTTTGAACACCGCTTCATGCTCGTCGTATTTTGCCGACCGTTTCATGCTCCTCATATTTTTGACACCTTTTGAAGCTCTTCAGATATTTCACACCTTTCCAGGCTCTTCATTTTTTCAACACCACTTCATGCTCCTCCTATTTTTCAGATCATTTCATGCTCATCTCATTTTAACACCTTTTGAAGCTCTTCATATTTTTGACAAATTTTGAAGGTCTTCATATTTTTCACACGTTTTCAGGCTCTTCATGATTTTCAACACCGCTTCATGCTCCTCCTATTTTTCAGACCTTTTCATGCTCATCTTTTTTTTGACACCTTTTGAAGCTCTTCATATGTTTCACACCTTTTGAAGCTCTTCATATTTTTCACATTTATGAATCTATTCATATTTTCCACATGTTTTCAGACAATTCATGTTTTTCAACATCGCTTCATGCTCCTCCTATTTTTCAGACCGTTTCATTCTCCTCATATTTTTGAAACCTTTTGAAGCTCTTCATATATTTCACACTTTTTCAGACTTTTCCTTTTTTTCAACACGACTTCATGCTCCTCCTATTTTTCAGACCGTTTCATGGTCATCTCATTTTGACACCTTTTGAAGCTCTTCATGTTTTTCACATCTTTTGAAGCTCTTCATATTTTTCACACCTTTCCAGGCTCTTCATTTTTTCAACACCACTTCATGCTCCTCCTATTTTTCAGATCGTTTCATGCTCATCTCATTTTAACACCTTTTGAAGCTCTTCATATTTTTGACAAATTTTGAAGGTCTTCATATTTTTCACACGTTTTCAGGCTCTTTATTATTTTCATCAGCGCTTCATGCTCCTCCTATTTTTCAGACCGTTTCATGCTCCTCATAATTTTGACACCTTTTGAAGCTTTCATATTTTTAACACCTTTTCAGGCTCTTCATCTTTTTCAACACAACTTCATGCTCCTCCTTTTTTGCAGACCGTTTCATGCTACTCATATTTTTAACACCTTTTGAAGCTCTTCATATTTCTCACAGCTTTTTAGGCTCTTCATGTTTTTCAACAACGCTTCATGCTCCTCCGATTTTGCAGACCGTTTCATCCTCCTCATATTTTTGACACCTTTTGAAGCTCTTCATATTTTTCACACCTTTTCAGGCTCTTCATGTTTTTCAACACCGCTTCATGCTCCTCCTATTTTTCAGACCGTTTCATGCTCCTCATATTTTTGACACCTTTTCAAGCTCTTCATATATTTCACAACTTTTCAGGCTCTTCATGTTTTTCAACACAGCTTCATACACGTCCTATTTTTCAGACCGTTTCATGCTCATCTCATTTTTGACACCTTTTGAAGCTTTGCATATTTTTCACAACTTTTCAGGCTCTTCATGTTTTTGAACACCGCTTCATGCTAATCCTATTTTTCAAACCATATCATGCTCCTCATATTTTTCACACCTTTTGAAGCTCTTCATATATTTCACAGCTTTTCAGGCTCTTCATATTTTTGAACACCACTTCATGCTCCTTCTCTTTTTCAGAGGGTTTTATGCTCCTCATGTATTTCACACCTTTTGAAGCTCTTCATATTTTTCACACCTTTTCAGGCTCTTCATGTTTTTCAACACCGCTTCATGCTGCTCATATTTTTCAGACCGTTTCATGCTCCTCATATTTTTGACACCTTTTGAAGCTCTTCATATTTTTCACACCTTTTCAGGCTCTTCATGTTTTTCAACACCGCTTCATGCTCCTCCAATTTTTCAGACCGTTTCATGCTCCTCATATTTTTGACACCTTTTGAAGCTCTTCATATTTTTCACACATTTTCAGGCTCTTCATGTTTTTCAACACCGCTTCATGCTCCTCCGATTTTTCAGACCGTTTCATGCTCCTCATATTTTTCACACCTTTTGAAGCCTTTCATATTTTCACAATTTTTCAGGCTCTTCATGTTTTTGAACATCGCTTCATGCTGCTCCTATTTTTCAGAGCGTTTCATGCTCATCTCATTTTTGACACCCTTTTAATCTCTTCATATTTTTCACAACTTTTGAAGCTCTTCATATTTTTAATATTTTTGAAGCTCTTCATATTTTCACACGTTTTCACACTCTACATGTTTTTCAACATCGCTTCATGCTCCTCCTATTTTTCAAACCGAATCATGCTCCTCATATTTTTGAAAACTTTTGAAGCTCTTCATATTTTTCACACCTTTTCAGGCTCTTCATGTTTTTGAACACTTCTTCATGCTCTTCCTCTTTTTCAGACCGTTTCATGCTCCTCATATTTTTGACACTTTTTGAAGCTCTTCATATTTTTCACTCATTTTCAGGCTCTTCATGTTTTTCAACACCACTTCATGCTCCTCCTATTTTTGAGACCTTTTGATGCTCCTCATATTTTTGACACCTTTAGAAACTCTTCATATTATTCACACCTTTTCAGGCTCTTCATGTTTTTTATCATTGCTTCATGCTCGTCCTATTTTTCAGAACGTTTCATGCTCCTCATATTTTTGACACCTTTTGAAGCTCTTCATATTTTTCACACCTTTTCAGGCTTTTCATGTTTTTGAACACCGCTTCATGTTCCTCCTATTTTTCAGAACGCTTCATGCTCCTCATATTTTTGACACCTTTTGAAGCTCTTCATATATTTCACACCTTTTCAGGCTCTTCATATTTTTGAACACCGCTTCATGCTCCTCCTATTTTTCAGATTGTTTCATGCTCCTCATATTTTTGACACCTTTTGAAGCTCTTCATATTTTTCACACCTTTTCAGGCTCTTCATGTTTTTCAACACCGCTTCATGCTCGTCGTATTTTGCCTACCGTTTCATGCTCCTCGTATTTTTGACACCTTTTGAAGCTCTTCAGATATTTCACACCTTTCCAGGCTCTTCATTTTTTCAACACCACTTCATGCTCCTCCTATTTTTCAGATCGTTTCATGCTCATCTCATTTTAACACCTTTTGAAGCTCTTCATATTTTTGACAAATTTTGAAGGTCTTCATATTTTTCACACGTTTTCAGGCTCTTCATGATTTTCTACACCGCTTCATGCTCCTCCTTTTTTTCAGACCTTTTCATGCTCATCTCTTTTTTGACACCTTTTGAAGCTCTTCAGATTTTTCACACCTTTTGAAGCTCTTCATATTTTTCACATTATGAATCTCTTCATATTTTCGACACGTTTTCAGACAATTCATGTTTTTCAACATCGCTTCATGCTCCTCCTATTTTTCAGACCGTTTCATTCTCCTCATATTTTTGACACCTTTTGAAGCTCTTCATATATTTCACACTTTTTCAGACTTTTCCTTTTTTTCAACACGACTTCATGCTCCTCCTATTTTTCAGACCGTTTCCTGCTCATCTCATTTTGACACCTTTTGAAGCTCTTCATGTTTTTCACATCTTTTGAAGCTTTCATATTTTTAACACCTTTTCAGGCTCTTCATCTTTTTCAACACCACTTCATGCTCCTCCTTTTTTGCAGACCGTTTCATGCTACTCATATTTTTAACACCTTTTGAAGCTCTTCATATTTCTCACACCTTTTCAGGCTCTTCATGTTTTTCAACAACGCTTCATGCTCTTCCGATTTTTCAGACCGTTTCATGATCCTCATATTTTTGACACCTTTTGAAGCTCTTCATATTTTTCACACCTTTTCAGGCTCTTCATGTTTTTGAACACCGCTTCATGCTCCTCCTATTTTTCAGACCGTTTCATGCTCCTCATATTTTTGACACCTTTTGAAGCTCTTCATATTTTTCACAACTTTTCTGGCTCTTCATGTTTTTCAACAGCGCTTCATGGACGTCCTATTTTTCAGACCGTTTCATGCTCATCTCATTTTTGACACCATTTGAAGTTTTTCATATTTTTCACAACTTTTCAGGCTCTTCATGTTTTTGAACACCGCTTCATGCTAATCCTATTTTTCAAACCATATCATGCTCCTCATATTTTTCACACCTATTGAAGCTCTTCATATGTTTCACACCTTTTCAGGCTCTTCATGTTTTTGAACACCACTTCATGCTCCTTCTCTTTTTCAGAGAGTTTTATGCTCCTCATGTATTTCACACCTTTTGAAACTCTTCATATTTTTCACACCTTTTCAGGCTCTTCATGTTTTTCAACACCGCTTCATGCTGCTCATATTTTTCAGACCGTTTCATGCTCCTCATATTTTTGAGACCTTTTGAAGCTCTTCATATTTTTCACACCTTTTAAGGCTCTTCATGTTTTTCAACACCGCTTCATGCTCCTCCAATTTTTCAGACCGTTTCATGCTCCTCATATTTTTGACACCTTTTGAAGCTCTTCATATTTTTCACACATTTTCAGGCTCTTCATGTTTTTCAACACCGCTTCATGCTGCTCATATTTTTCAGACCGTTTCATGCTCCTCATATTTTTGACACCTTTTGAAGCTCTTCATATTTTTCACACCTTTTAAGGCTCTTCATGTTTTTCAACACCGCTTCCTGCTCCTCCGATTTTTCAGACCGTTTCATGCTCCTAATATTTTTCACACCTTTTGAAGCCTTTCATATTTTTCACAACTTTTTAAGCTCTTCATGTTTTTGAACATCGCTTCATGCTCCTCCTATTTTTCAGACCGTTTCATGCTCATCTCATTTTTGACACCTTTTGAAGCTTTTCATATTTTTCACAACTTTTCAGGCTCTTCATGTTTTTGAACACAGCTTCATGCTCCTCCTATTTTTCAGACCGTATCATGCTCCTCATATTTTTCAAACCTTTTGAAGCTCTTCATATTTTTCACACGTTTTCAGTCTATTCATGTTTTTGAACACCATTTCAGGCTCCTCCTATTTTTCAGAGAGTTTCATGCTCCTTATGTATTTCACACATTTTGAAGCTCTTCATATTTTTCACACCTTTTCAGGCCCTTCATGCTTTTCCACACCACTTCATGCTCCTCCTATTTTTCAGACCGTATCGTGTTCCTCATATTTTTGACACCTTTTGAAGCTCTTCATATTTTTAACAGCTTTTCAGGTTCTTCATGTTTTTCAACACCGCTTCATGATCCTCCTATTTTTCGGACCGTTTCATGCAGATCTCATTTTTGACACCTTTTGAAGCTCTTCTTATTTTTCAAAATTTTGAAGCTCTTCATATTTTTCACACATTTTCAGGCTCTTTATGTTTTTGAACACCGCTTCATGGTCCTCCTAATTTTCAGAACTTTTCATGCTCCTCATATAATTCACACCTTTTGAAGCTCTTCATATTTTTCACACCTTTTCAGGCTCTTCATGTTTTTCAACACCGCTTCATGATCCTACTATTTTTCGGACCGTTTCATGCTCCTCATATTTTTGACACCTTTTGAAGCTCTTCATATTTTTCACACCTTTTCAGGCTCTTCATGTTTTTCAACAACACTTCATGCTCCTCGTATATTTCAGACGGTTTCATTCTCCTCATATTTTTGACACCTTTTGAAGCTCTGCATATATTTCACACCTTTTCAGGCTCTTCACGATTTTCAACACCACTTCATGCTCCTCCTATTTTTCAGACCGTTTCATGCTCATCTCATTTTTGACATCTTTTGAAGCTCTTCATATTTTTCACACCTTTTGAAGCTCTTCATAATTTTCATATTTTTGAAGCTCTTCATATTTTTCACACTTTTTCAGCCTCTTCATGTTTTTCAACACCTCTTCAGGCTCCTCCTATTTTTCAGACCCTTTCATGCTAATCTAATTTTTGACACTTTTTGAAGCTCTTCATACTTTTCGCACATTTTAAGTCTCTGCATGTTTTTGAACACCTTTTCATGCTCCTCATGTATTTCACTCCTTTTGAAGCTCTTCATATTTTGCACACATTTTCAGGCTCCTCATGTTTTTGAACACCGCTTCATCCTCCTCCTATTTTTTAGAGGGTTTCATGCTCGTCATATTTTTGACACATTTTGAAGCTCTTCATATATTTCACACCTTTTCAGGCTCTTCATGTTTTTGAACACCGCTTCATCATCCTCCTATTTTTAAGAGGGTTTCATGCTCGTCATATTTTTGACACATTTTGAAGCTCTTCATATTTTTCACACCTTTTCAGGCTCTTCATGTTTTTGAACACCACTTCATGCTCCTCCTATTTTTCAGACCGTTTCATGCTCCTCATATTTTTGTCACCTTTTGAAGCTTTCATATTTTTCACACCTTTTCAGGCTCTTCATGTTTTTCAACACCACTTCATGCTCCTCCTTTTTTGCAGACAGTTTCATGCTACTCATATATTTGACACCTTTTGAAGCTCTTCATATTTCTCACACCTTTTCAGGCTCTTCATGTTTTTGAACACCACTTCATGCTCCTCCTATTTTTCAGACCGTTTCATGCTCCTCATATTTTTGTCACCTTTTGAAGCTTTCATATTTTTCACACCTTTTCAGGCTCTTCATGTTTTTCAACACCACTTCATGCTCCTCCTTTTTTGCAGACAGTTTCATGCTACTCATATATTTGACACCTTTTGAAGCTCTTCATATTTTTCACACCTTTGCAGGCTCTTCATGTTTTTGAACACCGCTTCATGCTCCTCCTATTTTTCAGACCGTTTAATCCTCCTCATGTATTTCACACCTTTTGAAGCTCTTCATATTTGTCACACCTTTTCAGGCTCTTCATGTTTTTGAACACTATTTCATGCTCCTCCTATTTTGCAGACCGTTTCATTCTCCTCATATTTTTGACACCTTTTGAAGCTCTTCATATGTTTCACACCTTTTCAGGCTTTTCATTTTTTTCAACACTACTTCATACTGCTCCTATTTTTCAGAGCATTTCATGCTCATCTCATTTTGACACCTTTTGAAGCTTTTTATATTGTTCACACCTGTTCAGGCTCTTCATGATTTTCAACACCGCTTCATGCTCCTCCTATTTTTCAGAACGTTTCATTCTCATCTCATTTTTGACACCTTTTTAATCTCTTCATATTTTTCACAACTTTTGAAGATCTTCATATTTTTAATATTTTTGAAGCTCTTCATATTTTCACACGTTTTCACACTCTTCATGTTTTTCAACACCGCTTCATGCTCCTCCTATTTTTCAAACCGAATCATGCTCCTCATATTTTTGAAAACTTTTGAAGCTCTTCATATTTTTCACACCTTTTCAGGCTCTTCATGTTTTTGAACACTTCTTCATGCTCTTCCTCTTTTTCAGACCGTTTCATGCTCCTCATATTTTTGACACTTTTTGAAGCTCTTCATATTTTTCACTCATTTTCAGGCTCTTCATGTTTTTCAACACCACTTCATGCTCCTCCAATTTTTGAGACCGTTTGATGCTCCTCATATTTTTGACACCTTTAGAAACTCTTCATA
Organism: Dama dama; assembly: GCF_033118175.1. NCBI lineage: Eukaryota > Metazoa > Chordata > Mammalia > Artiodactyla > Cervidae > Dama > Dama dama. The sequence continues at coordinate 7,825,105 of NW_026870891.1, read as the reverse complement.
TTTTTCACACCTTTTCAGGCTCTTCATGTTTTTTATCACTGCTTCATGCTCATCCTATTTTTCAGAACGTTTCATGCTCCTCATATTTTTGACACCTTTTGAAGCTCTTCATATTTTTCACACCTTTTCAGGCTTTTCATGTTTTTGAACACCGCTTCATGTTCCTCCTATTTTTCAGACCGTTTCATGCTCCTCATATTTTTGACACATTTTGAAGCTCTTCATATATTTCACACCTTTTCAGGCTCTTCATGTTTTTGAACACCGCTTCATGCTCCTCCTATTTTTCAGATTGTTTCATGCTCCTCATATTTTTGACACCTTTTGAAGCTCTTCATATTTTTCACACCTTTTCAGGCTCTTCATGTTTTTCAACACCGCTTCATGCTCGTTGTATTTTGCCGACCGTTTCATGCTCCTCATATTTTTGACACCTTTTGAAGCTCTTCAGATATTTCACACCTTTCCAGGCTCTTCATTTTTTCAAAACCACTTCATGCTCCTCCTATTTTTCAGATCATTTCATGCTCATCTCATTTTAACACCTTTTGAAGCTCTTCATATTTTTGACAAATTTTGAAGGTCTTCATATTTTTCACACGTTTTCAGGCTCTTCATGATTTTCAACACCGCTTCATGCTCCTCCTATTTTTCAGACCTTTTCATGCTCATCTTTTTTTTGACACCTTTTGAAGCTCTTCATATGTTTCACACCTTTTGAAGCTCTTCATATTTTTCACATTTATGAATCTATTCATATTTTCCACACGTTTTCAGACAATTCATGTTTTTCAACATCGCTTCATGCTCCTCCTATTTTTCAGACCGTTTCATTCTCCTCATATTTTTGAAACCTTTTGAAGCTCTTCATATATTTCACACTTTTTCAGACTTTTCCTTTTTTTCAACACGACTTCATGCTCCTCCTATTTTTCAGACCGTTTCATGGTCATCTCATTTTGACACCTTTTGAAGCTCTTCATGTTTTTCACATCTTTTGAAGCTCTTCATATTTTTCACACCTTTCCAGGCTCTTCATTTTTTCAACACCACTTCATGCTCCTCCTATTTTTCAGATCGTTTCATGCTCATCTCATTTTAACACCTTTTGAAGCTCTTCATATTTTTGACAAATTTTGAAGGTCTTCATATTTTTCACACGTTTTCAGGCTCTTTATTATTTTCATCAGCGCTTCATGCTCCTCCTATTTTTCAGACCGTTTCATGCTCCTCATAATTTTGACACCTTTTGAAGCTTTCATATTTTTAACACCTTTTCAGGCTCTTCATCTTTTTCAACACAACTTCATGCTCCTCCTTTTTTGCAGACCGTTTCATGCTACTCATATTTTTAACACCTTTTGAAGCTCTTCATATTTCTCACAGCTTTTTAGGCTCTTCATGTTTTTCAACAACGCTTCATGCTCCTCCGATTTTGCAGACCGTTTCATCCTCCTCATATTTTTGACACCTTTTGAAGCTCTTCATATTTTTCACACCTTTTCAGGCTCTTCATGTTTTTCAACACCGCTTCATGCTCCTCCTATTTTTCAGACCGTTTCATGCTCCTCATATTTTTGACACCTTTTCAAGCTCTTCATATATTTCACAACTTTTCAGGCTCTTCATGTTTTTCAACACAGCTTCATGCACGTCCTATTTTTCAGACCGTTTCATGCTCATCTCATTTTTGACACCTTTTGAAGCTTTGCATATTTTTCACAACTTTTCAGGCTCTTCATGTTTTTGAACACCGCTTCATGCTAATCCTATTTTTCAAACCATATCATGCTCCTCATATTTTTCACACCTTTTGAAGCTCTTCATATATTTCACAGCTTTTCAGGCTCTTCATATTTTTGAACACCACTTCATGCTCCTTCTCTTTTTCAGAGGGTTTTATGCTCCTCATGTATTTCACACCTTTTGAAGCTCTTCATATTTTTCACACCTTTTCAGGCTCTTCATGTTTTTCAACACCGCTTCATGCTGCTCATATTTTTCAGACCGTTTCATGCTCCTCATATTTTTGACACCTTTTGAAGCTCTTCATATTTTTCACACCTTTTCAGGCTCTTCATGTTTTTCAACACCGCTTCATGCTCCTCCAATTTTTCAGACCGTTTCATGCTCCTCATATTTTTGACACCTTTTGAAGCTCTTCATATTTTTCACACATTTTCAGGCTCTTCATGTTTTTCAACACCGCTTCATGCTCCTCCGATTTTTCAGACCGTTTCATGCTCCTCATATTTTTCACACCTTTTGAAGCCTTTCATATTTTCACAATTTTTCAGGCTCTTCATGTTTTTGAACATCGCTTCATGCTGCTCCTATTTTTCAGAGCGTTTCATGCTCATCTCATTTTTGACACCCTTTTAATCTCTTCATATTTTTCACAACTTTTGAAGCTCTTCATATTTTTAATATTTTTGAAGCTCTTCATATTTTCACACGTTTTCACACTCTACATGTTTTTCAACATCGCTTCATGCTCCTCCTATTTTTCAAACCGAATCATGCTCCTCATATTTTTGAAAACTTTTGAAGCTCTTCATATTTTTCACACCTTTTCAGGCTCTTCATGTTTTTGAACACTTCTTCATGCTCTTCCTATTTTTCAGACCGTTTCATGCTCCTCATATTTTTGACACTTTTTGAAGCTCTTCATATTTTTCACTCATTTTCAGGCTCTTCATGTTTTTCAACACCACTTCATGCTCCTCCTATTTTTGAGACCTTTTGATGCTCCTCATATTTTTGACACCTTTAGAAACTCTTCATATTATTCACACCTTTTCAGGCTCTTCATGTTTTTTATCACTGCTTCATGCTCGTCCTATTTTTCAGAACGTTTCATGCTCCTCATATTTTTGACACCTTTTGAAGCTCTTCATATTTTTCACACCTTTTCAGGCTTTTCATGTTTTTGAACACCGCTTCATGTTCCTCCTATTTTTCAGAACGCTTCATGCTCCTCATATTTTTGACACCTTTTGAAGCTCTTCATATATTTCACACCTTTTCAGGCTCTTCATATTTTTGAACACCGCTTCATGCTCCTCCTATTTTTCAGATTGTTTCATGCTCCTCATATTTTTGACACCTTTTGAAGCTCTTCATATTTTTCACACCTTTTCAGGCTCTTCATGTTTTTCAACACCGCTTCATGCTCGTCGTATTTTGCCGACCGTTTCATGCTCCTCATATTTTTGACACCTTTTGAAGCTCTTCAGATATTTCACACCTTTCCAGGCTCTTCATTTTTTCAACACCACTTCATGCTCCTCCTATTTTTCAGATCGTTTCATGCTCATCTCATTTTAACACCTTTTGAAGGTCTTCATATTTTTGACAAATTTTGAAGGTCTTCATATTTTTCACACGTTTTCAGGCTCTTCATGATTTTCAACACCGCTTCATGCTCCTCCTATTTTTCAGACCTTTTCATGCTCATCTCTTTTTTGACACCTTTTGAAGCTCTTCAGATTTTTCACACCTTTTGAAGCTCTTCATATTTTTCACATTATGAATCTCTTCATATTTTCGACACGTTTTCAGACAATTCATGTTTTTCAACATCGCTTCATGCTCCTCCTATTTTTCAGACCGTTTCATTCTCCTCATATTTTTGACACCTTTTGAAGCTCTTCATATATTTCACACTTTTTCAGACTTTTCCTTTTTTTCAACACGACTTCATGCTCCTCCTATTTTTCAGACCGTTTCCTGCTCATCTCATTTTGACACCTTTTGAAGCTCTTCATGTTTTTCACATCTTTTGAAGCTCTTCATATTTTTCACAACTTTTCAGGCTCTTTATGATTTTCAACAGCGCTTCATGCTCCTCCTATTTTTCAGACCATTTCATGCTCCTCATAATTTTGACACCATTTGAAGCTTTCATATTTTTAACACCTTTTCAGGCTCTTCATCTTATTCAACACCACTGCATGCTCCTCCTTTTTTGCAGACCGTTTCATGCTACTCATATTTTTAACACCTTTTGAAGCTCTTCATATTTCTCACACCTTTTCAGGCTCTTCATGTTTTTCAACAACGCTTCATGCTCTTCCGATTTTTCAGACCGTTTCATGCTCCTCATATTTTTGACACCTTTTGAAGCTCTTCATATTTTTCACACCTTTTCAGGCTCTTCATGTTTTTGAACACCGCTTCATGCTCCTCCTATTTTTCAGACCGTTTCATGCTCCTCATATTTTTGACACCTTTTGAAGCTCTTCATATTTTTCACAACTTTTCTGGCTCTTCATGTTTTTCAACAGCGCTTCATGGACGTCCTATTTTTCAGACCGTTTCATGCTCATCTCATTTTTGACACCTTTTGAAGTTTTTCATATTTTTCACAACTTTTCAGGCTCTTCATGTTTTTGAACACCGCTTCATGCTAATCCTATTTTTCAAACCATATCATGCTCCTCATATTTTTCACACCTATTGAAGCTCTTCATATATTTCACACCTTTTCAGGCTCTTCATGTTTTTGAACACCACTTCATGCTCCTTCTCTTTTTCAGAGAGTTTTATGCTCCTCATGTATTTCACACCTTTTGAAACTCTTCATATTTTTCACACCTTTTCAGGCTCTTCATGTTTTTCAACACCGCTTCATGCTGCTCATATTTTTCAGACCGTTTCATGCTCCTCATATTTTTGAGACCTTTTGAAGCTCTTCATATTTTTCACACCTTTTAAGGCTCTTCATGTTTTTCAACACCGCTTCATGCTCCTCCAATTTTTCAGACCGTTTCATGCTCCTCATATTTTTGACACCTTTTGAAGCTCTTCATATTTTTCACACTTTTTCAGGCTCTTCATGTTTTTCAACACCGCTTCATGCTGCTCATATTTTTCAGACCGTTTCATGCTCCTCATATTTTTGACACCTTTTGAAGCTCTTCATATTTTTCACACCTTTTAAGGCTCTTCATGTTTTTCAACACCGCTTCCTGCTCCTCCGATTTTTCAGACCGTTTCATGCTCCTAATATTTTTCACACCTTTTGAAGCCTTTCATATTTTTCACAACTTTTTAAGCTCTTCATGTTTTTGAACATCGCTTCATGCTCCTCCAATTTTCCGACCGTTTCATGCTCATCTCATTTTTGACACCTTTTGAAGCTTTTCATATTTTTCACAACTTTTCAGGCTCTTCATGTTTTTGAACACAGCTTCATGCTCCTCCTATTTTTCAGACCGTATCATGCTCCTCATATTTTTCAAACCTTTTGAAGCTCTTCATATTTTTCACACGTTTTCAGTCTATTCATGTTTTTGAACACCATTTCAGGCTCCTCCTATTTTTCAGAGAGTTTCATGCTCCTTATGTATTTCACACATTTTGAAGCTCTTCATATTTTTCACACGTTTTCAGTCGATTCATGTTTTTCAACACCACTTCAGGCTCCTCCTATTTTTCAGACCCTTTCATGCTAATCTAATTTTTGACACTTTTTGAAGCTCTTCATATTTTTCACACCTTTTCAGTCTCTGCATGTTTTTGAACACCGTTTCATGCTCCTCATATATTTCACACCCTTTGAAGCTCTTCATATTTTGCTCACCTTTTCAGGCTCTTCATGTTTTTGAACACCGCTTCATCCTCCTCCTATTTGTAAGAGGGTTTCATGCTCGTCATATTTTTGACATATTTTGAGGCTCTTCATAATTTTCACACCTTTTCAGGCTCTTCATGTTTTTGAACCCCGGTTCAGGCTCCCCCTATTTTTCAGACCGTTTCATGCTCCTCATATTTTTCACACCTTTTGAAGCTCTTCATATATTTCACACCTTTTCAGGCTCTTCATGGTTTTGAACACCGCTTCATGCTCCTCCTATATTTCAGACCGTTTCATGCTCCTCATATTTTTGACACCTTTTGAAGCTCTTCATATTTTTCACACCTTTTCAGGCTCTTCATGTTTTTCAACACCGCTTCATGGTCCTCCTATGTTTCAGAACGTTTCATGCTCCTCATGTATTTCACACCTTTTGAAACTCTTCATATTTTTTACACCTTTTCAAGCTCTTCATGGTTTTGAACACCGCTTCATGCTCCTCCTATTTTTCAGACCTTTTCATGCTCCTCATATTTTTGACAAATTTTGAAGCTCTTCATATTTTGCACACCTTTTCATTCTCTTAATATTTTTCAACACCACGTCATGCTCCTCCAATTTTTCAGTCCGTTTCATGCACATCTCATTTTTGACACCTTTTGAAACTATTCATATTTTTCACACCTTTTCAGGCTCTTCCGGTTTTTCAACACCGCTTCATGATCCTCCTATTTTTCAGACCGTTTCATGCTCCTCATATTTTTACACCTTTTGAAGCTCTTCATATATTTCACACCTTTTCAGGCTCTTCATGGTTTTCAACACAACTTCATGATCCTCGTATTTTTCAGACCGTTACATGCTCCTCATATTTTTACACCTTTTGAAGCTCTGCATATATTTCACACCTTTTCAGGCTCTTCATGATTTCAACACCACTTCATGCTCCTCCTATTTTTCAGACCGTTTCATGCTCATCTCATTTTTGACATCTTTTGAAGCTCTTCATATTTTTCACACCTTTTCAGTCTCTGCATGTTTTTGAACACCGTTTCATGCTCCTCATATATTTCACACCTTTTGAAGCTCTTCATATTTTGCACACCTTTTCAGGCTCTTCATGTTTTTGAACACCGCTTCATCCTCCTCCTATTTTTAAGAGGGTTTCATGCTCGTCATATTTTTGACATATTTTGAAGCTCTTCATAATTTTCACACCTTTTCAGGCTCTTCATGTTTTTGAACACCGCTTCATGCTCGTCCTATTTTTCAAACCGTTTCATGCTCCTCATATTTTTGACACCATTTGAAGCTCTTCTTATTTTTCACACCTTTTCAGGCTCTTCATTTTTTTCAACACCACTTCATGCTCCTCCTATTTTTCAGACCGTTTCATGCAGATCTCCTTTTTGACACTTTTTGAAGCTCTTCATATTTTTCAAACCTTTGAAGCTCTTCATATTTTTCACACGTTTTCAGGCTCTTCATGTTTTTCAACACCGCTTCATGCTCCTCCTATTTTTCAGACCGTTTCATGCTCCTAATATTTTTGACACCTTTTGAAGCTCTATATATTTTTCACACATTTTCAGGCTCTTCATGTTTTTCAACACCGCTTCATGCTCCTCCTATTTTTCAGACCGGTTCATGCTCCTCATATTTTTGACACCTTTTGAAGCTTTTCATATTTCTCACTCATTTTCAGGCTCTTCATGTTTTTGAACATCACTTCATGCTCCTCCTATTTTTCAGACCGTTTCATGCTCCTCATGTATTTCACACCTTTTGAAGATTTTCATATTTTTCACACCTTTTCATGCTCTTCATGTTTTTGAACCCCGGTTCAGGCTCCTCCTATTTTTCAGAACGTTTCATGCTCCTCATATTTTTCACACCTTTTGAAGCTCTTCATATATTTCACACCTTTTCAGGCTCTTCATGATTTTGAACACCACTTCATGCTCCTCCTATTTTTCAGACTGTTTCATGCTCCTCATATTTTTCACACCTTTTGAAGCTCTTCATATTTTTCACACCTTTTCAGGCTCTTCATGTTTTTCAACACCGCTTCATGGTCCTCCTATGTTTCAGAACGTTTCATGCTCCTCATATATTTCACACCTTTTGAAACTCTTCATATTTTTTACACCTTTTCAAGCTCTTCATGTTTTTGAACACCGTTTCATGCTCCTCCTATTTTTCAGACCTTTTCATGCTCCTCATATTTTTGACAAATTTTGAAGCTCTTCATATTTTGCACACCTTTCATTCTCTTAATATTTTTCAACACCACTTCATGCTCCTCCAATTTTTCAGTCCGTTTCATGCACATCTCATTTTTGACACCTTTTGAAACTATTCATATTTTTCACACCTTTTCAGGCTCTTCCGGGTTTTCAACACCGCTTCATGATCCTCCTATTTTTCAGACCGTTTCATGCTCCTCATATTTTTACACCTTTTGAAGCTCTTCATATATTTCACACCTTTTCAGGCTCTTCATGGTTTTCAACACAACTTCATGCTCCTCGTATTTTTCAGACCGTTACATGCTCCCCATATTTTTGACACCTTTTGAAGCTCTGCATATATTTCACACATTTTCAGGCTCTTCATGATTTTCAACACCACTTCATGCTCCTCCTATTTTTCAGACCGTTTCATGCTCATCTCATTTTTGACATATTTTGAAGCTCTTCATATTTTTCACACTTTTTGAAGCTCTTCATAATTTTCATATTTTTGAAACTCTTCATATTTTTCACACTTTTTCAGGCTCTTCATGTTTTTCAACAACTCTTCAGGCTCCTCCTATTTTTCAGACCATTTCATGCTAATCTAGTTTTTGGCACTTTTTGAAGCTCTTCATACTTTTCACACCTTTTAAATCTCTGCATGTTTTTGAACACCTTTTCATGCTCCTCATGTATTTCACTCCTTTTGAAGCTCTTCATATTTTGCACAAATTTTCAGGTTCTTCTTGTTTTTGAACATCTTTTCATGCTCCTCATGTATTTCACTCCTTTTGAAGCTCTTCCTATTTTTCACACATTTTCAGTCTCTGCATGTTTTTGAACACCTTTTCATGCTCCTCATGTATTTCACTCCTTTTGAAGCTCTTCATATTTTGCACAAATTTTCAGGTTCTTCTTGTTTTTGAACACAGCTTCATCCTCCTCCTATTTTTAAGAGGGTTTCATGCTCGTCATATTTTTGACACATTTTGAAGCTCTTCATATTTTTCACACCTTTTCAGGCTCTTCATGTTTTTGAACACCGTTTCATGCTCCTCCTATTTTTGAGACCGTTTCATGCTCCTCATATTTTCGACACCTTTTGAAGCTTTCATATTTTTCACACCTTTTCAAGCTCTTCATGTTTTTCAACACCACTTCATGCTCCTCCTTTTTTGCAGACCGTTTCATGCTACTCATATTTTTAACACCTTTTGAAGCTCTTCATATTTCTCACACCTTTTCAGGCTCTTCATGTTTTTCAACACCGCTTCATGCACCTCCGATTTTTCAGACCGTTTCATGCTCCTCAAATTTTTGACACCTTTTGAAGCTCTTCATATTTCTCAAACCTTTTCAGGCTCTTCATGTTTTTCAACACCGCTTAATGCACCTCCTATTTTTCAGACCGTTTCATGCTCATCTCATTTTTGACACCTTTTGAAGCTTTTCATATTTTTCACATATTTTCAGGCTCGTCATGTTTTTGAACACCGCTTCATGCTAATCCTATTTTTCAAACCATATCATGCTCCTCATGTTTTTCACACCTTTTGAAGCTCTTCATATTTTTCACACCTTTTCAGGCTCTTCATGTTTTTGAACACCACTTCATGCTCCTTCTATTTTTCAGAGAGTTTCATGCTCCTCATGTATTTCACACCTTTTGAAGCTCTTCATATTTTTCACACCTTTTCAGGCTCTTCATGTTTTTCCACACCACTTCATGCTCCTCCTATTTTTCAGACCGTTTCATGCTCATTTCATTTTTGACATCTTTTGAAGCTCTTCATATTTTTCACACCTTTTCAGTCTCTGCATGTTTTTGAACACCATTTCATGCTCCTCATATATTTCACACCTTTTGAAGCTCTTCATATTTTGCACACCTTTTCAGGCTCTTCATGTTTTTGAAAACCGCTTCATCCTCCTCCTATTTTTAAGAGGGTTTCATGCTCGTCATATTTTTGACATATTTTGAAGCTCTTCATAATTTTCACACCTTTTCAGGCTCTTCATGTTTTTGAACACCGCTTCATGCTCGTCCTATTTTTCAAACCGTTTCATGCTCCTCATATTTTTGACACCATTTGAAGCTCTTCATATTTTTCACACCTTTTCAGGCTCTTCATTTTTTTCAACACCACTTCATGCTCCTCCTATTTTTCAGACCGTTTCATGCAGATCTCCTTTTTGACAGCTTTTGAAGCTCTTCATATTTTTCAAACCTTTTGAAGCTCTTCATATTTTTCACACGTTTTCAGGCTCTTCATGTTGTTCAACACCGCTTCATGCTCCTCCAATTTTTCAGTCCGATTCATGCACATCTCATTTTTGACACCTTTTGAAGCTATTCATATTTTTCACACCTTTTCAGGCTCTTCCGGTTTTTCAACACCGCTTCATGATCCTCCTATTTTTTCAGACCATTTCATGCTCCTCATATTTTTACACCTTTTGAAGTTCTTCATATATTTCACACCTTTTCAGGCTCTTCATGGTTTTCAACACAACTTCATGCTCCTCATATTTTTCTGACCGTTACATGTTCCTCATATTTTTAACACCTTTTGAAGCTCTGCATATATTTCACACATTTTCAGGCTCTTCATGATTTTCAACACCACTTCATGCTCCTCCTATTTTTCAGACCGTTTCATGCTCATCTCATTTTTGACATATTTTGAAGCTCTTCATATTTTTCACACCTTTTGAAGCTCTTCATAATTTTCATATTTTTGAAGCTCTTCATATTTTTCACACTTTTTCAGGCTCTTCATGTTTTTCAACAACTCTTCAGGCTCCTCCTATTTTTCAGACCCTTTCATGCTAACCGAATTTTTGGCACTTTTTGAAGCTCTTCATACTTTTCACACCTTTTAAGTCTCTGCATGTTTTTGAACACCTTTTCATGCTCCTCATGTATTTCACTCCTTTTGAAGCTCTTCATATTTTGCGCAAATTTTCAGGTTCTTCTTGTTTTTGAACACAGCTTCATCCTCCTCCTATTTTTAAGAGGGTTTCATGCTCGTCATATTTTTGACACATTTTGAAGCTCTTCATATTTTTCACACCTTTTCAGGCTCTTCATGTTTTTGAACACCGTTTCATGCTCCTCCTATTTTGAGACCGTTTCATGCTCGTCATATTTTCGACACCTTTTGAAGCTTTCATATTTTTCACACCTTTTCAAGCTCTTCATGTTTTTCAACACCACTTCATGCTCCTCCTTTTTTGCATACCGTTTCATGCTACTCATATTTTTAACACCCTTTGAAGCTCTTCATATTTCTCACACCTTTTCAGGCTCTTCATGTTTTTCAACACCGCTTCATGCACCTCCGATTTTTCAGACCGTTTCATGCTCCTCATATTTTTGACACCTTTTGAAGCTCTTCATATTTCTCAAACCTTTTCAGGCTCTTCATGTTTTTCAACACCGCTTAATGCACCTCCTATTTTTCAGACCGTTTCATGCTCATCTCATTTTTCACACCTTTTGAAGCTTTTCATATTTTTCACATATTTTCAGGCTCTTCATGTTTTTGAACACCGCTTAATGCACCTCCTATTTTTCAGACCGTTTCATGCTCCTCATATTTTTGACACCTTTTGAAGCTCTTCATATTTCTCAAACCTTTTCAGGCTCTTCATGTTTTTCAACACCGCTTAATGCACCTCCTATTTTTCAGACCGTTTCATGCTCATCTCATTTTTCACACCTTTTGAAGCTTTTCATATTTTTCACATATTTTCAGGCTCTTCATGTTTTTGAACATCGCTTCATGCTAATCCTACTTTTTAAAACCATATCATGCTCCTCATGTTTTTCACACCTTTTGAAGCTCTTCATATTTTTCACACCTTTTCAGGCTCTTCATGTTTTTGAACACCACTTCATGCTCCTTCTATTTTTCAGAGAGTTTCGGGCTCCTCATGTTTTTCACACCTTTTGAAGCTCTTCATATTTTTCACACCTTTTCAGGCTCTTCATGTTTTTGAACACCACTTCATGCTCCTTCTATTTTTCAGAGAGTTTCATGCTCCACATGTATTTCACACCTTTTGAAGCTCTTCATATTTTTCACACCTTTTCAGGCTCTTCATGATTTTCAACACCCCTTCATGCTCCTCCTATTTTTCAGACCGTTTCATGCTCATCTCATTTTTGACATCTTTTGAAGCTCTTCATATTTTTCACACCTTTTGAAGCTCTTCATAATTTTCATATTTTTGAAGCTCTTCATATTTTTAACACATTTTCAGGCTCTTCATGTTTTTCAACACCGCTTGATGCTCCTCCTATTTTTCAGACCGTTTCATGCTCCTCATATTTTTGACACCTTTTGAAGCTTTTCATATTTCTCACTCATTTTCAGGCTCTTCATGTTTTTGAACATCACTTCATGCTCCTCCTATTTTTCAGACCGTTTCATGCTCCTCATGTATTTCACACCTTTTGAAGCTCTTCATATTTTTCACACCTTTTCAGGCTCTTCATGTTTTTGAACCCCGGTTCAGGCTCCTCCTATTTTTTAGACCGTTTCATGCTCCTCATATTTTTCACACCTTTTGAAGCTCTTCATATATTTCACACCTTTTCAGCCTCTTCATGTTTTTGAACACCGCTTCATGCTCCTCCTATTTTTCAGACCGTTTCATGCTCCTCATATTTCTGACACCTTTTGAAACTCTTCATATTTTTCACACCTTTTCAGGCTCTTCATGTTTTTCAACACCGCTTCATGGTCCTCCTATGTTTCAGAACGTTTCATGCTCCTCATGTATTTCACACCTTTTGAAACTCTTCATATTTTTTACACCTTTTCAAGCTCTTCATGTTTTTGAACACCGTTCATGCTCCTCCTATTTTTCAGACCTTTTCATGCTCCTCATATATTTGACAAATTTTGAAGCTCTTCATATTTTGCACACCTTTTCATTCTCTTAATATTTTTCAACACCACTTCATGCTCCTCCAATTTTTCAGTCCGATTCATGCACATCTCATTTTTGACACCTTTTGAAGCTATTCATATTTTTCACACCTTTTCAGGCTCTTCCGGTTTTTCAACACCGCTTCATGATCCTCCTATTTTTCAGACCGTTTCATGCTCCTCATATTTTTACACCTTTTGAAGCTCTTCATATATTTCACACCTTTTCAGGCTCTTCATGGTTTTCAACACCACTTCATGCTCCTCGTATTTTTCAGACCGTTACATGCTCCTCATATTTTTAACACCTTTTGAAGCTCTGCATATATTTCACACATTTTCAGGCTCTTCATGATTTTCAACACCACTCTATGCTCCTCCTATTTTTCAGACCGTTTCATGCTCATCTCATTTTTGACATATTTTGAAGCTCTTCATATTTTTCACACCTTTTGAAGCTCTTCATAATTTTCATATTTTTGAAGCTCTTCATAATTTTCACACTTTTTCAGGCTCTTCATGTTTTTCAACAATTCTTCAGGCTCCTCCTATTTTTCAGACCCTTTCATGCTAATCGAATTTTTGGCACTTTGTGAAGCTCTTCATACTTTTCACACCTTTTAAGTCTCTGCATGTTTTTGAACACCTTTTCATGCTCCTCATGTATTTCACTCCTTTTGAAGCTCTTCATATTTTGCACAAATTTTCAGGTTCTTCTTGTTTTTGAACACAGCTTCATCCTCCTCCTATTTTTAAGAGGGTTTCATGCTCGTCATATTTTTGACACATTTTGAAGTTCTTCATATTTTTCACACCTTTTCAGGCTCTTCATGTTTTTGAACACCGTTTCATGCTCCTCCTATTTTTGAGACCGTTTCATGCTCCTCATATTTTCGACACCTTTTGAAGCTTTCATATTTTTCACACCTTTTCAAGCTCTTCATGTTTTTCAACACCACTTCATGCTCCTCCTTTTTTGCAGACCGTTTCATGCTACTCATATTTTTGACACCTTTTGAAGCTCTTCATATTTCTCACACCTTTTCAGGCTCTTCATGTTTTTCAACACCGCTTCATGCACCTCCGATTTTTCAGACCGTTTCATGCTCCTCATAATTTTGACACCTTTTGAAGCTCTTCATATTTCTCAAAACTTTTCAGGCTCTTCAGGTTTTTCAACACCGCTTAATGCACCTCCTATTTTTCAGACCGTTTCATGCTCATCTCATTTTTGACACCTTTTGAAGCTTTTCATATTTTTCACATATTTTCAGGCTCTTCATGATTTTGAACACCGCTTCATGCTAATCCTATTTTTCAAACCATATCATGCTCCTCATGTTTGTCACACCTTTTGAAGCTCTTCATATTTTTCACACCTTTTCAGGGTCTTCATGTTTTTCAACACAACTTCATGCTCCTCCTATTTTTCAGACCGTTTCATGCTCCTCATATTTTTGACACCTTTTTAAGCTTTTCATATTTTTCACACCTTTTCAGGCTCTTCATGTTTTTGAACACCACTTCATGCTCCTCCAATTTTTCAGTCCGTTTCATGCACATCTCATTTTTGACACCTTTAGAAGCTATTCATATTTTTCACACCTTTTCAGGCTCTTCCGGTTTTTCAACACCGCTTCATGATCCTCCTATTTTTCAGACCGTTTCATGCTCCTCATATTTTTACACCTTTTGAAGCTCTTCATATATTTCACACCTTTTCAGGCTCTTCATGGTTTTCAACAACACTTCATGCTACTCGTATTTTTCAGACCGTTACATACTCCTCATATTTTTGACACCTTTTGAAGCTCTACATATATTTCACACATTTTCAGGCTCTTCATGATTTTCAACACCACTTCATGCTCCTCCTATTTTTCAGACCGTTTCATGCTCATCTCATTTTTGACATATTTTGAAGCTCTTCATATTTTTCACACCTTTTGAAGCTCCTCATAATTTTCATATTTTTGAAGCTCTTCATATTTTTCACACTGTTTCAGGCTCTTCATGTTTTTCAACAACTCTTCAGGCTCCTCCTGTTTTTCAGACCCTTTCATGCTAATCGAATTTTTGGCACTTTTTGAAGCTCTTCATATTTCTCACACCTTTTCAGGTTCTTCATGTTTTTCAACACCGCTTCATGCACCTCCTATTTTTCAGACCGTTTCATGCTCATCTCATTTTTGACACCTTTTGAAGCTCTTCATATTTCTAAAACCTTTCCAGGCTCTTCATATTTTTCACACCTTTTCAGGCTCTTGATTTGTTTGAACACCGTTTCATGCTCTTCCTATTTTTCAGACCGTGTCATGCTCCTCATATTTTTTACACCTTTTGAAGCTCTTTTTTTTTTTCACATCTTTTGATGCTCTTCATATTTTTCACACCTTTTCAGGCTCTTGATTTGTTTGAACACCGTTTCATGCTCCTCCGATTTTTCAGACCGTTTCATCCTCCTCCTATTTTTGACACATTTTGAAGCTCTTCATATTTTTCACATCTTTTAAGACTCTTCATGTTTTTCAACACAGCTTCATGCTCCTCCGTTTTTTCAGACCGTTTCATCCTCCTCCTATTTTTGACACATTTTGAAGCTCTTCATATTTTTCACATCTTTTAAGACTCTTCATGTTTTTCAACACCGCTTCATGCTCCTCCGTTTTTTCAGACCGTTTCATGCTCCTCTCATTTTTGACACCTTTTGAAGCTCTTCATATTTTTCACACCTTTTGAAGCTCTTCATATTTTTCACAACTTTTAAGGCTCTTCATGTTTTTCAACACCGCTTCATGGTCCTCCTATTTTTCAGACCGTTTCATGCTCCTCATATTTTTGACACCTTTTGAAGCTCATCATATATTTCACACCTTTTCAGGCTCTTCAGGTTTTTCAACACGGCATCATGCTCTTCCTATTTTTCAGATAGTTTCATGCTCCTCAATGTTTGACAAGTTTTGAAGCTCTTCATATTTTTCACACCTTTTCAGGCTCTTCATGTTTTGAACACCGTTTCATGCTCCTCCTATTTTTCAGAAAGTTACATGCTCCTCATATATTTGAGACCTTTTAAAGCTCTTCATATTTTTCACACTTTTTCAGGCTCTTCATGTTTTTCAACACTACTTCATGCTCCTCCTATTTTTCAGATCATTTCATGCTCCTCATATTTTTGACACCTTTTGAAGCTCTTCATATATTTCACACCTTTTCAGGCACTACTTGTTTTTAAACACCGCTTCATGGTCCTCCTTTTTTTTTGACACATTTTGAAGCTCTTCATATTTTTCACACCTATTCAGGCTCTTAATGTATTTGAACACTGTTTCATTATCCTCCTTTTTTTGACACATTTTGAAGCTCTTCATAATTTTCACACCTTTTCAGGCTCTTCATATTTTTCAACACCACTTCATGCTTCTCCTATTTTTCAGATCGTTTCATGCTCCACATGTATTTGACACCTTTTGTAGCTCTTCATTTTTTTCACACCTTTTCAGGCTCTTCATGTTTCTCAACATCACTTCATGCCTCTTCTATTTTTCACACCGTTTCATGCTCCTCAAATTTTTGACACCGTTTCAAGCTCTTCATATATTTCACACCTTTTCAGGCTCTGAATGTTGTCAACACCGCTTCATGCTCATCCTATTTTTCGGACCGCTTCATGCTCCTCATATTTTTGACATCTTTGGAGCACTTCATATTTTTCACACGTTTTCAGCCTCTTCATGTTTTTCAACACTGCATCATGCTCTTCCTATTTTTCAGATGGTTTTATGCTCCTCAATGTTTGACATGTTTTGAATCTCTTTATATTTTTCACACCATTTCAGGCTCTTCATGTTTTGAACAACGTTTCATGCTCCTCCTATTTTTCAGACCGTTTCTTTCTCCTCATATTTTTGACACCTTTTGAAGCTCTTCATATATTTCACAGATTTTCAGGCTCTTCATCTTTTTGCACACCGCTTCATGCTCCTCCTATTTTTCACACCGTTTCATGCTGCTCTCATTATTGACACATTTGGAAGCTATTCATATTTTTCACACCTTTGGAAGCTCTTCATATTTTTCACACATTTTCAGGCTTTTCATGTTTTCAACACCTCTTCATACTCCTCCTTTTTCAGTCCGTTTCATGTTCCTCATATTTTTCACACCTTTTAATGCTCTTCATATTTTTCACACCTTTTCAGGCTTTTCATGTTTTTCAACACCGCTTCATGCTCCTCCTATTTTTCAGACTGTTTCATGCTCCTCATATTTTTGACAGCTTTTGAAGCTGTTCATATTTTTCACACCTTTTCAGGCTCTTCATGTTTTTCAACCGTGCTTCATGTTCCTCCTATTTTTCACATCGTTTCATGCTCCTCATATTTTTGACACCTTTTGAAGATCTTAATATTTTTCACACCTTTTCAGGCTCTTCATGTTTTTGAACACCATTTCATGCTCCTCCTTTTTTTTGACACATTTTGAACGTCTTCATAATTTTCACACCTTTCAGTCTCTTCATGTTTTACAACACCGTTTCATGCTCCTCCTATTTTTCAGATCATTTCATGCTCCTCATATATTTCACATCTTTTGTAGCTCTTCATATTTTTCACACCTTTTCAGTCTCTTCAGGTTTCTCAACATCACTTCATGCTTCTCCTATTTTTCACACCGTTTCATGCTCCTCATATTTTTGACACCTTTTGAACCTTCTCATTTTTTCACAACTTTGGAAACTCTTCATATATTTCCCACCTTTTCAGGCTCTTAAAGTTTTCAACACCGCTTCATGCTCATCCTATTTTTCAGACCGTTTCATGCTCTTCATATTTTTGACACGTTTTGAGGCTCTTCATGTTTTTCACACCTTTTCAGGCTCTTCATGTTTTTCAACACTGTTTCATGCTGCTCCTATTTTTCAGACCGTTTCATGTTCCTCATATTTTTCACACCTTTGAGGCTCTTCATATTTTACAAAACTTTTCAGGTTCTTCATGTGTTTGACGACTGCTTCATGCTCCTCCTATTTTTCAGACCGTTTCATGCTCCTTATATATTTGACACCTTGTGAAGCTCCTCCTATTTTTCACACCTTTTCAGGCTCTTCATGTATTTCAACACCGTTTCATGCTCCTCCTATTTTTCAGACCGCTTCAGTCTCCTCATGTATTTCACACCTTTTCAAGCTCCTCCTATTTTTCACACCTTTTCAGGCTCTTCATGTATTTCAACACCGTTTCATGCTCCTCCTATTTTTCAGACCGCTTCAGTCTCCTCATGTATTTCACACCTTTTGAAGCTCTTCATATTTTTCACACCTTTTCGGGCTCTTCATGTTTTGAACACCGCTTCATACTCCTCCTATATTTCAGACAGTTTCATGCTCATCTCATTTTTTACACCTTTTGAAGCTTTCCATATTTTTCACAACTTTTCAGGCTCTTTATGTTTTTGAACACCTCTTCATGCTAATCCTATTTTTCAAACCATAACATGCTCCTCATATTTTTCACACCTTTTGAAGCTCTTCATATTTTTTACACCTTTTCAGGCTCTTCATGTTTTTGAACACCACTTCATGGTCCTTATATTTTTCAGAGAGTTTCATGCTCCTCATGTATTTCACACCTTCTGAAGCTCTTCATATTTTTCACACCTTTTCAGGCTCTTCATGTTTTTCCACACCACTTCATACTTCTCCTAATTTTCAGCTCTTTCATGCTCCTCATGTATTTCACACCTTTTGAAGCTTTTCATATTTTTCACACCTTTTCAGGCTCTTCATGTTTTTGAACACCGCTTCATGATCCTCCTATTTTTCAGACCGTTTCATACACCTCATATTTTTTTCACCTTTTGAAGCTCTTCATATTTTTCACACCTTTTCAGGCTCCTCATGTTTTGCAACACCGCTTCATGCTCCTCCTATTTTTCAGACCGTTTCATGCTCCTCATATTTTTGACACCTTTTGAAGCTCTTCATATTTTTCACACATTTTCAGGCTCTTCATGTTTTTCAACACCGCTTCATGCTCCTCCGATTTTTCAGACCGTTTCATGCTCCTCATATTTTTCACACCTTTTGAAGCCTTTCATATTTTCACAATTTTTCAGGCTCTTCATGTTTTTGAACATCGCTTCATGCTGCTCCTATTTTTCAGAGCGTTTCATGCTCATCTCATTTTTGACACCCTTTTAATCTCTTCATATTTTTCACAACTTTTGAAGCTCTTCATATTTTTAATATTTTTGAAGCTCTTCATATTTTCACACGTTTTCACACTCTACATGTTTTTCAACATCGCTTCATGCTCCTCCTATTTTTCAAACCGAATCATGCTCCTCATATTTTTGAAAACTTTTGAAGCTCTTCATATTTTTCACACCTTTTCAGGCTCTTCATGTTTTTGAACACTTCTTCATGCTCTTCCTATTTTTCAGACCGTTTCATGCTCCTCATATTTTTGACACTTTTTGAAGCTCTTCATATTTTTCACTCATTTTCAGGCTCTTCATGTTTTTCAACACCACTTCATGCTCCTCCTATTTTTGAGACCTTTTGATGCTCCTCATATTTTTGACACCTTTAGAAACTCTTCATATTATTCACACCTTTTCAGGCTCTTCATGTTTTTTATCACTGCTTCATGCTCGTCCTATTTTTCAGAACGTTTCATGCTCCTCATATTTTTGACACCTTTTGAAGCTCTTCATATTTTTCACACCTTTTCAGGCTTTTCATGTTTTTGAACACCGCTTCATGTTCCTCCTATTTTTCAGAACGCTTCATGCTCCTCATATTTTTGACACCTTTTGAAGCTCTTCATATATTTCACACCTTTTCAGGCTCTTCATATTTTTGAACACCGCTTCATGCTCCTCCTATTTTTCAGATTGTTTCATGCTCCTCATATTTTTGACACCTTTTGAAGCTCTTCATATTTTTCACACCTTTTCAGGCTCTTCATGTTTTTCAACACCGCTTCATGCTCGTCGTATTTTGCCGACCGTTTCATGCTCCTCATATTTTTGACACCTTTTGAAGCTCTTCAGATATTTCACACCTTTCCAGGCTCTTCATTTTTTCAACACCACTTCATGCTCCTCCTATTTTTCAGATCGTTTCATGCTCATCTCATTTTAACACCTTTTGAAGGTCTTCATATTTTTGACAAATTTTGAAGGTCTTCATATTTTTCACACGTTTTCAGGCTCTTCATGATTTTCAACACCGCTTCATGCTCCTCCTATTTTTCAGACCTTTTCATGCTCATCTCTTTTTTGACACCTTTTGAAGCTCTTCAGATTTTTCACACCTTTTGAAGCTCTTCATATTTTTCACATTATGAATCTCTTCATATTTTCGACACGTTTTCAGACAATTCATGTTTTTCAACATCGCTTCATGCTCCTCCTATTTTTCAGACCGTTTCATTCTCCTCATATTTTTGACACCTTTTGAAGCTCTTCATATATTTCACACTTTTTCAGACTTTTCCTTTTTTTCAACACGACTTCATGCTCCTCCTATTTTTCAGACCGTTTCCTGCTCATCTCATTTTGACACCTTTTGAAGCTCTTCATGTTTTTCACATCTTTTGAAGCTCTTCATATTTTTCACAACTTTTCAGGCTCTTTATGATTTTCAACAGCGCTTCATGCTCCTCCTATTTTTCAGACCATTTCATGCTCCTCATAATTTTGACACCATTTGAAGCTTTCATATTTTTAACACCTTTTCAGGCTCTTCATCTTATTCAACACCACTGCATGCTCCTCCTTTTTTGCAGACCGTTTCATGCTACTCATATTTTTAACACCTTTTGAAGCTCTTCATATTTCTCACACCTTTTCAGGCTCTTCATGTTTTTCAACAACGCTTCATGCTCTTCCGATTTTTCAGACCGTTTCATGCTCCTCATATTTTTGACACCTTTTGAAGCTCTTCATATTTTTCACACCTTTTCAGGCTCTTCATGTTTTTGAACACCGCTTCATGCTCCTCCTATTTTTCAGACCGTTTCATGCTCCTCATATTTTTGACACCTTTTGAAGCTCTTCATATTTTTCACAACTTTTCTGGCTCTTCATGTTTTTCAACAGCGCTTCATGGACGTCCTATTTTTCAGACCGTTTCATGCTCATCTCATTTTTGACACCTTTTGAAGTTTTTCATATTTTTCACAACTTTTCAGGCTCTTCATGTTTTTGAACACCGCTTCATGCTAATCCTATTTTTCAAACCATATCATGCTCCTCATATTTTTCACACCTATTGAAGCTCTTCATATATTTCACACCTTTTCAGGCTCTTCATGTTTTTGAACACCACTTCATGCTCCTTCTCTTTTTCAGAGAGTTTTATGCTCCTCATGTATTTCACACCTTTTGAAACTCTTCATATTTTTCACACCTTTTCAGGCTCTTCATGTTTTTCAACACCGCTTCATGCTGCTCATATTTTTCAGACCGTTTCATGCTCCTCATATTTTTGAGACCTTTTGAAGCTCTTCATATTTTTCACACCTTTTGAAGCTCTTCATAATTTTCATATTTTTGAAGCTCTTCATATTTTTCACACTTTTTCAGGCTCTTCATGTTTTTCAACAACTCTTCAGGCTCCTCCTATTTTTCAGACCCTTTCATGCTAACCGAATTTTTGGCACTTTTTGAAGCTCTTCATACTTTTCACACCTTTTAAGTCTCTGCATGTTTTTGAACACCTTTTCATGCTCCTCATGTATTTCACTCCTTTTGAAGCTCTTCATATTTTGCGCAAATTTTCAGGTTCTTCTTGTTTTTGAACACAGCTTCATCCTCCTCCTATTTTTAAGAGGGTTTCATGCTCGTCATATTTTTGACACATTTTGAAGCTCTTCATATTTTTCACACCTTTTCAGGCTCTTCATGTTTTTGAACACCGTTTCATGCTCCTCCTATTTTGAGACCGTTTCATGCTCGTCATATTTTCGACACCTTTTGAAGCTTTCATATTTTTCACACCTTTTCAAGCTCTTCATGTTTTTCAACACCACTTCATGCTCCTCCTTTTTTGCATACCGTTTCATGCTACTCATATTTTTAACACCCTTTGAAGCTCTTCATATTTCTCACACCTTTTCAGGCTCTTCATGTTTTTCAACACCGCTTCATGCACCTCCGATTTTTCAGACCGTTTCATGCTCCTCATATTTTTGACACCTTTTGAAGCTCTTCATATTTCTCAAACCTTTTCAGGCTCTTCATGTTTTTCAACACCGCTTAATGCACCTCCTATTTTTCAGACCGTTTCATGCTCATCTCATTTTTCACACCTTTTGAAGCTTTTCATATTTTTCACATATTTTCAGGCTCTTCATGTTTTTGAACACCGCTTAATGCACCTCCTATTTTTCAGACCGTTTCATGCTCCTCATATTTTTGACACCTTTTGAAGCTCTTCATATTTCTCAAACCTTTTCAGGCTCTTCATGTTTTTCAACACCGCTTAATGCACCTCCTATTTTTCAGACCGTTTCATGCTCATCTCATTTTTCACACCTTTTGAAGCTTTTCATATTTTTCACATATTTTCAGGCTCTTCATGTTTTTGAACATCGCTTCATGCTAATCCTACTTTTTAAAACCATATCATGCTCCTCATGTTTTTCACACCTTTTGAAGCTCTTCATATTTTTCACACCTTTTCAGGCTCTTCATGTTTTTGAACACCACTTCATGCTCCTTCTATTTTTCAGAGAGTTTCGGGCTCCTCATGTTTTTCACACCTTTTGAAGCTCTTCATATTTTTCACACCTTTTCAGGCTCTTCATGTTTTTGAACACCACTTCATGCTCCTTCTATTTTTCAGAGAGTTTCATGCTCCACATGTATTTCACACCTTTTGAAGCTCTTCATATTTTTCACACCTTTTCAGGCTCTTCATGATTTTCAACACCCCTTCATGCTCCTCCTATTTTTCAGACCGTTTCATGCTCATCTCATTTTTGACATCTTTTGAAGCTCTTCATATTTTTCACACCTTTTGAAGCTCTTCATAATTTTCATATTTTTGAAGCTCTTCATATTTTTAACACATTTTCAGGCTCTTCATGTTTTTCAACACCGCTTGATGCTCCTCCTATTTTTCAGACCGTTTCATGCTCCTCATATTTTTGACACCTTTTGAAGCTTTTCATATTTCTCACTCATTTTCAGGCTCTTCATGTTTTTGAACATCACTTCATGCTCCTCCTATTTTTCAGACCGTTTCATGCTCCTCATGTATTTCACACCTTTTGAAGCTCTTCATATTTTTCACACCTTTTCAGGCTCTTCATGTTTTTGAACCCCGGTTCAGGCTCCTCCTATTTTTTAGACCGTTTCATGCTCCTCATATTTTTCACACCTTTTGAAGCTCTTCATATATTTCACACCTTTTCAGCCTCTTCATGTTTTTGAACACCGCTTCATGCTCCTCCTATTTTTCAGACCGTTTCATGCTCCTCATATTTCTGACACCTTTTGAAACTCTTCATATTTTTCACACCTTTTCAGGCTCTTCATGTTTTTCAACACCGCTTCATGGTCCTCCTATGTTTCAGAACGTTTCATGCTCCTCATGTATTTCACACCTTTTGAAACTCTTCATATTTTTTACACCTTTTCAAGCTCTTCATGTTTTTGAACACCGTTCATGCTCCTCCTATTTTTCAGACCTTTTCATGCTCCTCATATATTTGACAAATTTTGAAGCTCTTCATATTTTGCACACCTTTTCATTCTCTTAATATTTTTCAACACCACTTCATGCTCCTCCAATTTTTCAGTCCGATTCATGCACATCTCATTTTTGACACCTTTTGAAGCTATTCATATTTTTCACACCTTTTCAGGCTCTTCCGGTTTTTCAACACCGCTTCATGATCCTCCTATTTTTCAGACCGTTTCATGCTCCTCATATTTTTACACCTTTTGAAGCTCTTCATATATTTCACACCTTTTCAGGCTCTTCATGGTTTTCAACACCACTTCATGCTCCTCGTATTTTTCAGACCGTTACATGCTCCTCATATTTTTAACACCTTTTGAAGCTCTGCATATATTTCACACATTTTCAGGCTCTTCATGATTTTCAACACCACTCTATGCTCCTCCTATTTTTCAGACCGTTTCATGCTCATCTCATTTTTGACATATTTTGAAGCTCTTCATATTTTTCACACCTTTTGAAGCTCTTCATAATTTTCATATTTTTGAAGCTCTTCATAATTTTCACACTTTTTCAGGCTCTTCATGTTTTTCAACAATTCTTCAGGCTCCTCCTATTTTTCAGACCCTTTCATGCTAATCGAATTTTTGGCACTTTGTGAAGCTCTTCATACTTTTCACACCTTTTAAGTCTCTGCATGTTTTTGAACACCTTTTCATGCTCCTCATGTATTTCACTCCTTTTGAAGCTCTTCATATTTTGCACAAATTTTCAGGTTCTTCTTGTTTTTGAACACAGCTTCATCCTCCTCCTATTTTTAAGAGGGTTTCATGCTCGTCATATTTTTGACACATTTTGAAGTTCTTCATATTTTTCACACCTTTTCAGGCTCTTCATGTTTTTGAACACCGTTTCATGCTCCTCCTATTTTTGAGACCGTTTCATGCTCCTCATATTTTCGACACCTTTTGAAGCTTTCATATTTTTCACACCTTTTCAAGCTCTTCATGTTTTTCAACACCACTTCATGCTCCTCCTTTTTTGCAGACCGTTTCATGCTACTCATATTTTTGACACCTTTTGAAGCTCTTCATATTTCTCACACCTTTTCAGGCTCTTCATGTTTTTCAACACCGCTTCATGCACCTCCGATTTTTCAGACCGTTTCATGCTCCTCATAATTTTGACACCTTTTGAAGCTCTTCATATTTCTCAAAACTTTTCAGGCTCTTCAGGTTTTTCAACACCGCTTAATGCACCTCCTATTTTTCAGACCGTTTCATGCTCATCTCATTTTTGACACCTTTTGAAGCTTTTCATATTTTTCACATATTTTCAGGCTCTTCATGATTTTGAACACCGCTTCATGCTAATCCTATTTTTCAAACCATATCATGCTCCTCATGTTTGTCACACCTTTTGAAGCTCTTCATATTTTTCACACCTTTTCAGGGTCTTCATGTTTTTCAACACAACTTCATGCTCCTCCTATTTTTCAGACCGTTTCATGCTCCTCATATTTTTGACACCTTTTTAAGCTTTTCATATTTTTCACACCTTTTCAGGCTCTTCATGTTTTTGAACACCACTTCATGCTCCTCCAATTTTTCAGTCCGTTTCATGCACATCTCATTTTTGACACCTTTAGAAGCTATTCATATTTTTCACACCTTTTCAGGCTCTTCCGGTTTTTCAACACCGCTTCATGATCCTCCTATTTTTCAGACCGTTTCATGCTCCTCATATTTTTACACCTTTTGAAGCTCTTCATATATTTCACACCTTTTCAGGCTCTTCATGGTTTTCAACAACACTTCATGCTACTCGTATTTTTCAGACCGTTACATACTCCTCATATTTTTGACACCTTTTGAAGCTCTACATATATTTCACACATTTTCAGGCTCTTCATGATTTTCAACACCACTTCATGCTCCTCCTATTTTTCAGACCGTTTCATGCTCATCTCATTTTTGACATATTTTGAAGCTCTTCATATTTTTCACACCTTTTGAAGCTCCTCATAATTTTCATATTTTTGAAGCTCTTCATATTTTTCACACTGTTTCAGGCTCTTCATGTTTTTCAACAACTCTTCAGGCTCCTCCTGTTTTTCAGACCCTTTCATGCTAATCGAATTTTTGGCACTTTTTGAAGCTCTTCATATTTCTCACACCTTTTCAGGTTCTTCATGTTTTTCAACACCGCTTCATGCACCTCCTATTTTTCAGACCGTTTCATGCTCATCTCATTTTTGACACCTTTTGAAGCTCTTCATATTTCTAAAACCTTTCCAGGCTCTTCATATTTTTCACACCTTTTCAGGCTCTTGATTTGTTTGAACACCGTTTCATGCTCTTCCTATTTTTCAGACCGTGTCATGCTCCTCATATTTTTTACACCTTTTGAAGCTCTTTTTTTTTTCACATCTTTTGATGCTCTTCATATTTTTCACACCTTTTCAGGCTCTTGATTTGTTTGAACACCGTTTCATGCTCCTCCGATTTTTCAGACCGTTTCATCCTCCTCCTATTTTTGACACATTTTGAAGCTCTTCATATTTTTCACATCTTTTAAGACTCTTCATGTTTTTCAACACAGCTTCATGCTCCTCCGTTTTTTCAGACCGTTTCATCCTCCTCCTATTTTTGACACATTTTGAAGCTCTTCATATTTTTCACATCTTTTAAGACTCTTCATGTTTTTCAACACCGCTTCATGCTCCTCCGTTTTTTCAGACCGTTTCATGCTCCTCTCATTTTTGACACCTTTTGAAGCTCTTCATATTTTTCACACCTTTTGAAGCTCTTCATATTTTTCACAACTTTTAAGGCTCTTCATGTTTTTCAACACCGCTTCATGGTCCTCCTATTTTTCAGACCGTTTCATGCTCCTCATATTTTTGACACCTTTTGAAGCTCATCATATATTTCACACCTTTTCAGGCTCTTCAGGTTTTTCAACACGGCATCATGCTCTTCCTATTTTTCAGATAGTTTCATGCTCCTCAATGTTTGACAAGTTTTGAAGCTCTTCATATTTTTCACACCTTTTCAGGCTCTTCATGTTTTGAACACCGTTTCATGCTCCTCCTATTTTTCAGAAAGTTACATGCTCCTCATATATTTGAGACCTTTTAAAGCTCTTCATATTTTTCACACTTTTTCAGGCTCTTCATGTTTTTCAACACTACTTCATGCTCCTCCTATTTTTCAGATCATTTCATGCTCCTCATATTTTTGACACCTTTTGAAGCTCTTCATATATTTCACACCTTTTCAGGCACTACTTGTTTTTAAACACCGCTTCATGGTCCTCCTTTTTTTTTGACACATTTTGAAGCTCTTCATATTTTTCACACCTATTCAGGCTCTTAATGTATTTGAACACTGTTTCATTATCCTCCTTTTTTTGACACATTTTGAAGCTCTTCATAATTTTCACACCTTTTCAGGCTCTTCATATTTTTCAACACCACTTCATGCTTCTCCTATTTTTCAGATCGTTTCATGCTCCACATGTATTTGACACCTTTTGTAGCTCTTCATTTTTTTCACACCTTTTCAGGCTCTTCATGTTTCTCAACATCACTTCATGCCTCTTCTATTTTTCACACCGTTTCATGCTCCTCAAATTTTTGACACCGTTTCAAGCTCTTCATATATTTCACACCTTTTCAGGCTCTGAATGTTGTCAACACCGCTTCATGCTCATCCTATTTTTCGGACCGCTTCATGCTCCTCATATTTTTGACATCTTTGGAGCACTTCATATTTTTCACACGTTTTCAGCCTCTTCATGTTTTTCAACACTGCATCATGCTCTTCCTATTTTTCAGATGGTTTTATGCTCCTCAATGTTTGACATGTTTTGAATCTCTTTATATTTTTCACACCATTTCAGGCTCTTCATGTTTTGAACAACGTTTCATGCTCCTCCTATTTTTCAGACCGTTTCTTTCTCCTCATATTTTTGACACCTTTTGAAGCTCTTCATATATTTCACAGATTTTCAGGCTCTTCATCTTTTTGCACACCGCTTCATGCTCCTCCTATTTTTCACACCGTTTCATGCTGCTCTCATTATTGACACATTTGGAAGCTATTCATATTTTTCACACCTTTGGAAGCTCTTCATATTTTTCACACATTTTCAGGCTTTTCATGTTTTCAACACCTCTTCATACTCCTCCTTTTTCAGTCCGTTTCATGTTCCTCATATTTTTCACACCTTTTAATGCTCTTCATATTTTTCACACCTTTTCAGGCTTTTCATGTTTTTCAACACCGCTTCATGCTCCTCCTATTTTTCAGACTGTTTCATGCTCCTCATATTTTTGACAGCTTTTGAAGCTGTTCATATTTTTCACACCTTTTCAGGCTCTTCATGTTTTTCAACCGTGCTTCATGTTCCTCCTATTTTTCACATCGTTTCATGCTCCTCATATTTTTGACACCTTTTGAAGATCTTAATATTTTTCACACCTTTTCAGGCTCTTCATGTTTTTGAACACCATTTCATGCTCCTCCTTTTTTTTGACACATTTTGAACGTCTTCATAATTTTCACACCTTTCAGTCTCTTCATGTTTTACAACACCGTTTCATGCTCCTCCTATTTTTCAGATCATTTCATGCTCCTCATATATTTCACATCTTTTGTAGCTCTTCATATTTTTCACACCTTTTCAGTCTCTTCAGGTTTCTCAACATCACTTCATGCTTCTCCTATTTTTCACACCGTTTCATGCTCCTCATATTTTTGACACCTTTTGAACCTTCTCATTTTTTCACAACTTTGGAAACTCTTCATATATTTCCCACCTTTTCAGGCTCTTAAAGTTTTCAACACCGCTTCATGCTCATCCTATTTTTCAGACCGTTTCATGCTCTTCATATTTTTGACACGTTTTGAGGCTCTTCATGTTTTTCACACCTTTTCAGGCTCTTCATGTTTTTCAACACTGTTTCATGCTGCTCCTATTTTTCAGACCGTTTCATGTTCCTCATATTTTTCACACCTTTGAGGCTCTTCATATTTTACAAAACTTTTCAGGTTCTTCATGTGTTTGACGACTGCTTCATGCTCCTCCTATTTTTCAGACCGTTTCATGCTCCTTATATATTTGACACCTTGTGAAGCTCCTCCTATTTTTCACACCTTTTCAGGCTCTTCATGTATTTCAACACCGTTTCATGCTCCTCCTATTTTTCAGACCGCTTCAGTCTCCTCATGTATTTCACACCTTTTCAAGCTCCTCCTATTTTTCACACCTTTTCAGGCTCTTCATGTATTTCAACACCGTTTCATGCTCCTCCTATTTTTCAGACCGCTTCAGTCTCCTCATGTATTTCACACCTTTTGAAGCTCTTCATATTTTTCACACCTTTTCGGGCTCTTCATGTTTTGAACACCGCTTCATACTCCTCCTATATTTCAGACAGTTTCATGCTCATCTCATTTTTTACACCTTTTGAAGCTTTCCATATTTTTCACAACTTTTCAGGCTCTTTATGTTTTTGAACACCTCTTCATGCTAATCCTATTTTTCAAACCATAACATGCTCCTCATATTTTTCACACCTTTTGAAGCTCTTCATATTTTTTACACCTTTTCAGGCTCTTCATGTTTTTGAACACCACTTCATGGTCCTTATATTTTTCAGAGAGTTTCATGCTCCTCATGTATTTCACACCTTCTGAAGCTCTTCATATTTTTCACACCTTTTCAGGCTCTTCATGTTTTTCCACACCACTTCATACTTCTCCTAATTTTCAGCTCTTTCATGCTCCTCATGTATTTCACACCTTTTGAAGCTTTTCATATTTTTCACACCTTTTCAGGCTCTTCATGTTTTTGAACACCGCTTCATGATCCTCCTATTTTTCAGACCGTTTCATACACCTCATATTTTTTTCACCTTTTGAAGCTCTTCATATTTTTCACACCTTTTCAGGCTCCTCATGTTTTGCAACACCGCTTCATGCTCCTCCTATTTTTCAGACCATATCATACTCGTCATATTTTTGACACCTTTTGATGCTCTTCATATTTTTCACACCTTTTCATGCTCTTCAATTTTTCAACACCGCTTCATGCTCCTCCTATTTTTCAGACCGTTTCATACTCATCTCATTTTTGACACCTTTGGAAGCTTTTCATATTTTTCACAACTTTTCAGGCTCTTCATGTTTTGAACACCGCTTCATGCTCCTCCTATTTTTCAGACCGTATCATGCTCCTCATATTTTTCACATCTTTTGAAGCTCTTCATATTTTTCACACCTTTTCAGGCTCTTCATATTTTTGAACACCTCTTCATCTTCCTCCTATTTTTCAGACCGTTTCTTGCTCCTCATGTATTTCACACCTTTTGAAGCTCTTCATAATTTTCACACCTTTTCAGGCTCTTGATGTTTTTCCACACCACTTCATGCTTCTCCTATTTTTCAACACGTTTCATGCTCCTCATGTATTTCACACCTTTTGAAGCTCTTCATATTTTTCACACCTTTTCAGGCTCTTCATGTTTTTCAACACCGCTTCATGCTCCTCCTATTTTTCAGACCGTTTCATGCACCTCATATTTTTCTCACCTTTTGAAGCTCTTCATATTTTTCACACCTTTTCAGGCTCCTCATGTTTTGCAACACCGCTTCATGGTTCTCCTATTTTTCAGACCGTTTCATACTCCTCATATTTTTGACAACTTTTGATGCTCTTCATATTTTTCACACCTTTTCAGGCTCTTCATTTTTTCAACACCGCTTCATGCTCCGCCTATTTTTCAGACCGTTTCATGCTCATCTCATTTTTGACACCTTTGGAAGCTTTTCATATTTTTCACAATTTTTCAGGCTCTTCATGTTTTGAACACCGCTTCATGCTCCTCCTATTTTTCAACCGTATCATGCTCCTCATATTTTGACACCTTTTGAAGCTCTTCATATTTTTCACACCTTTTCAGTCTCTTCTTTTTCTTCAACACCACCTCATGCACCTCCTATTTTTCAGACCGTTTCATGATCATCTCATTTTTGACACCTTTTGAAGCGCTTCATATTTTTCACACCTTTTCAGGCTCCTCATTTTTTTCAACACCACTTCATTCTCCTCCTATTTTTCAGACCGTTTCATGCTCATCTCTTTTTTGACACCTTTTGAAGCTCTTCATATTTTTCACACCTTTTGAAGCTCTTAATATTTTTCACACCTTTTCTGGCTCTTCATGTTTTTCAACACCGGTTCATGGTACTCCTATTTTTTAGACCGTTTCATGCTCCTCATATTTTTGACAACTTTTGAAGCTGTTCATATTTTTCACACCTTTTCAGGCTCTTCATTTTTTTCAACACTGCTTCATGCTCCTCCTATTTTTCAGAACGTTTCATGCTCCTTATAATTTTGACACCTTTTGAAGCTCTTCATATTTTTCACACCTTTTCAGGCTCTTCATGTTTTTCAACACCGCTTCATGCTCCTCCTATTTTTCAGACCGTCTCTTGCACCTCATATATTTCACACCTTTAGAAGCTATTCATATTTTTCACACATTTTCAGGCTCTTCATGTTTTTCAACACCGCTTCATGCTCCTCCAATTTTTCAGTCCGTTTCATGCTCCTCATATTTTTGACACCTTTTGAAGCTCTTCATATTTTTCACACCTTTTCGGGCTCTTCATGTTTTGAACACCGCTTCATACTCCTCCTATATTTCAGACAGTTTCATGCTCATCTCATTTTTGACACCTTTTGAAGCTTTCCATATTTTTCACAACTTTTCAGGCTCTTTATGTTTTTGAACACCTCTTCATGCTAATCCTATTTTTCAAACCATAACATGCTCCTCATATTTTTCACACCTTTTGAAGCTCTTCATATTTTTTACACCTTTTCAGGCTCTTCATGTTTTTGAACACCACTTCATGGTCCTTATATTTTTCAGAGAGTTTCATGCTCCTCATGTATTTCACACCTTCTGAAGCTCTTCATATTTTTCACACCTTTTCAGGCTCTTCATGTTTTTGAACACCTTTTCATGCTCCTCGTATTTTTCTGACCGTTTCCTGCTCCTCATATTTTTGACCCTTTTTGAACCTCCTCATATTTTTCGCACCTTTTGAACCTCTTCATATATTTCACATCATTTCAGGCTCTTCATGTTTTTCAACACCACTTCATGCTCCTCCTATTTTTCAGACCGTTTCATGCTCCTCATAATTTAGACACGTTTTGAAGCTCTTCAAATTTTTCACACCTTTTCAGGCTCTTCATCTTTTTCAACACCACTTCATGCTCCTCCTCTTTTCCAGAGCGTTTCATTGTCCTCATATTTTTGACACCTTTAGAAGCTCTTTATATTTTTCACAACTTTTCAGGCTCTTCATGTTTTTCATAACCGCTTCATGCTCCTCCTATTTTTCAGACAGTTTCATTCCTCTCATGTATTTCACACCTTTTGAAGCTCTTCATATTTTTCACACCTTTTCAGGCTCTTCATGTTTTTGAACACCACTTCATGCTCCTCCTATTTTACACACAGTTTCATGCTCCAAATGTATTTCACACCTTTTGAAGCTCTTCTTATTTTTCACACATTTTGAGGCTCTTCATTTGTTTGAACACCGTTTCATGCTGCTCCTAATTTTCAGACCGTTTCATTCTCATCTCATTTTGACAGCTTTTGAAGCTCTTCATATTTTCACGCCTTTTGAAGCTCTTCATATATTTCACACCTTTTCAGGCTCTTCTTTTTTTTCAACACCACTTCATGCTCCTCCTAATTTTCAGACCGTTTCATGATCATCTTATTTTGACAGCTTTTGAAGCTCTTCATATTTTCACACCTTTTGAAGCTCTACATATTATTCACATCTTTTCAGGCTCTTCATGATTTTCAACAACATTTCATGCTCCTCCTATTTTTCAGACTGTTTCATGGTCGTACTGTATTTCACACCTTTTGAAGCTCTTTATATTTTTCACACCTTGTCAGGCTCTTCATGTTTCTGAACAGTGCTTCATGCTCCTCCTATTTTTCAGACCGTATCATGCTCCTCATATTTTTGAAACATTTTGAAGCTCTTCATATATTTCACACCTTTTCAAGCTCTTCATGTTTTTGAACACCACTTCATGCTTCTCATATTTTTCAGACTGTTTCATGGTCCTCATGTATTTCACACATTTTGAAGCTCTTTATATTTTTCACACCTTTTCAGGCTCTTCATATATTTGAACACTGCTTCATGCTCCTCCTATTTTTCAGAGTGTTTCATGCTCCTCATGTATTTCACAACTTTTGAAGCTCTTCATGTTTTTCACACCTTTTCAGGCTGTTCATGTTTTTTAACACCGCTTCATGATTCTCCTATTTTTCAGACCGTTTCATGCTCTTCATATTTTTGACTCATTTTGAAACTCTTCATATTTTTCACAGCTTTTCAGGCTCTTCATGTTTTTCCACACCACTTCATGCTTCTCCTAATTTTCAGACCGTTTCATGCTCCTCATGTATTTCACACCTTTTGAAGCTCTTCATATTTTTCACACCTTTTCAGGCTCTTCATGTTTTTCCACACCACTTCATGCTTCTCTTATTTTTCAGCCCGTTTCATGCTCCTCATATATTTCACACCTTTTGAAGCTCTTCATATTTTTCAAACCTTTTCAGGCTCTTCATGTTTTTGATCACCGTTTCATGCTCCTCCTATTTTTCAGACGGTTTCATGCTCCTCATATTTTTGACACTTTTTGAAGATCTTCATATTTTTCACACCTTTTCAGGCTCTTCATTTTTTTCAACACCACTTCATGCTCCTCCTATTTTTCAGACCGTTTAATGCTCCTCATATATTTGACACATTTAGAAGCCCTTCATATTTGCACACCTTTTCAGGCTCTTCATATTTTTCATCACCGCTTCATGCTCCTCCTATTTTTCAGACGGTTTCATGTTGATCTCATTTTTGACACCTTTTGAAGCTCTTCATATTTTTCACACCTTTTGAAACTCTTCATGTTTTTCACAGCTTTTCAAGCCCTTCATGATTTTCAACACCACTTCATGCTCCTCCTATTTTTAAGACCGTTTCATGCTCCTCATATTTTTGACACCTTTAGAAGATCTTCATATTTTTCACACCTTATCAGGCTCTTCATGTTTTTCAACAACGCTTCATGCTCCTCCTATTTTTCAGACCGTTTCATGCTCCTCATATTTTTGACACCTTTTGAAGCTCTTCATATTTTTCACACCTTTTCAGGCTCTTCATATTTTTCAACACCGCATCATGCTCTTCCTATTTTTCAGACCGTTTCATGCACCTCATATTTTTCACACCTTTTAAAGCTCTTCATATTTTTCACACCTTTTCAGGCTCCTTATGTTTTTCAACACCGATTCATTCTCCTCCTATTTTTCAGACCGTTTCATGCTCCTCATATTCTTGACAAGTTTTAAAGCTCTTCATATTTTTCACACCTTTTCAGGCTCTTCATGATTTTGAACACCGCTTCATGCTCCTCCTGTTTTTCAAACCGTTTCATGCTCCTCATATTTTTCACACCTTTTGAAGCTCTTCATATTTTTCACAACTTTTCAGGCTCTTCATATTTTGAACACCGCTTCATGCTCCTCCTATTTTTCAGACCGTTTCATGCTCGTCATATTTTTGACACCTTTTGAAGCTCTTCATATTTTTCACACCTTTTCAGGCTCTTCAGGTTTTTCAACACTTCTTCATGCTCCACCTATTTTTCAGACCGTTTCATCCTCCTCATATTTTTGACACCTTTTGAAGCTCTTCATATTTTTCACACCTTTTCAGGCTCTTCAGGTTTTTCAACACTGCTTCATGCTCCACCTATTTTTCAGACCGTTTCATCCTCCTCATATTTTTGACACCTTTTGAAGCTCTTCATATTTTTCACACCTTTTCAGGCTCTTCAGGTTTTTCAACACCGCTTCATGCTCCTCCTTTTTTGCAGACCGTTTCATGCTCCGCATATTTTTGACACCTTTTGAATTTCTTCATATTTTTCACACCTTTTCAGGCTCTTCATGTTTTTGAACACCACTTCATGCTCCTCGTATTTTTCAGAGAGTTTCATGCTCCGCATGTATTTCACACCTTATGAAGCTCTTCATATTTTTCACACCTTTTCAGGCTCTTCATGTTTTTGAACACCGCTTCATGATTCTCCTATTTTTCAGACCCTTTCATGCTCTTCATATTTTTGACACATTTTGAAGCTCTTCATATTTTTCACACCTTTTCAGGCTCTTCATGTTTTTCCACACCACTTCATGCTTCGCCTAATTTTCAGACCATTTCATTCTCCTCTTGTATTTCACACATTTTGAAGCTCTTCATATTTTTCACACCTTTTTAGGCTCTTCATGTTTTTGACGACCGCTTCATGCTCCTCCTATTTTTCAGACCATTTTATGCTCCTCATATTTTTTGACACCTTTTGAAGCTCTTCATATTTTTCACACCTTTTAGGCTCTTCATTTTTTTCAACACCGTTTCATGATCTTCCTATTTTTCAGACCGTTTCATTCTCATCTCATTTTTGACACCTTTTGAAGCTCTTCATATTTTTCACACCTTTTCAGGATGTTCATGTTTTTCCAGACAACTTCATGCTTCTCCTATTTTTCAGACCGTTTCATGCTCCTCATGTATTTCACACCTTTGAAGCTCTTCATATTTTTCACACCTTTTCAGGCTCTTCATGTTTTTGATCACCGTTTCATGCTCCTCCTATTTTTCAGACCGTTTCATGCTCCTCATATTTTTCACACCTTTTGAAGCTCTTCATATCTTTCACAACTTTTCAGGGTCTTCATGTTTTGAACACCACTTCATGATCCTCCTATTTTTCAGACCATTTCATGCTCTTCATAATTTTGACCCATTTTGAAGCTCTTCATATATTTCACACCTTTTCAGGCTCTTCATGTTTTTCAAAACCACTTCATGCTCCTCCTAATTTTCAGACCGTTTCATGTTCTTCTCATTTATGACACATTTTGAAGCTCTTCATATTTTTCACACCTTTTCAGGCTCTTCATGTTTTTGAACACAGCTTCATGCTCCTCCTATTTTTCAGACCGTTTCATGCTCGTCATATTTTTGACACCTTTTGAAGCTCTTCATATTTTTCACACCTATTCAGGCTCTTCATGTTTTTGAACAGCGTTTCATGATCCTCCTATTTTTCAGACCGTTTCATGCTCCTCATATATTTGACACATTTAGAAGCTCTTCATATTTTCACACCTTTTCAGGATCTTCATATTTTTCAACACCGCTGCATGCTCCTCCTATTATTCAGACGGTTTCATGTTGATCTCATTTTTGACACCTTTTGAAGCTCTTCATATTTTCACACCTTTTAAAGCTCTTCATATTTTTCACACCTTTTCATGCTCCTTATGTTTTTCAACACCGATTCATTCTCCTCCTATTTTTCAGACCGTTTCATGCTCCTCATATTCTTGACACCTTTTAAAGCTCTTCATATTTTTCACACCTTTTCAGGCTCTTTGTGATTTTGAACACAGCTTCATGCTCCTCCTATTTTTCAGACCGTTTCATGCTCCTCATAATTTTCACACCTTTTGAAGCTCTTCATATTTTTCACAACTTTTCAGGCTCTTCCTATTTTGAACACCGCTTCATGCTCCCCCTTTTTTCAGACCGTTTAAGATCCTCATGTATTTGACACCTTTTGAAGCTCTTCATATTTTTCACACGTTTTCAGGCTCTTCATGTTTTTGAACACCGCTTCATGCTCCACCTATTTTTCAGACCGTTTCATGCTCCTCATATTTTTGACACCTTTTGAAGCTCTTCATATTTTTCACACCTTTTCAGGCTCTTCAGGTTTTTCAACACGGCTTCATGCTCCACCTATTTTTCAGACCGTTTCATCCTCCTCATATTTTTGACACCTTTTGAAGCTCTTCATATTTTTCACACCTTTTCAGGCTCTTCAAGTTTTACAACACCACTTCATGCTCCTCCTATTTTTCAGAGAGTTTCATGCTCCTCATGTATTTCACACCTTATGAAGCTCTTCATATTTTTCACACCTTTTCAGGCTCTTCAGGTTTTTCAACACCGCTTCATGCTCCTCCTTTTTTGCAGACCGTTTCATGCTCCGCATATTTTTGACACCTTTTG
Organism: Dama dama; assembly: GCF_033118175.1. Classification (NCBI taxonomy): domain Eukaryota; kingdom Metazoa; phylum Chordata; class Mammalia; order Artiodactyla; family Cervidae; genus Dama; species Dama dama. The sequence continues at coordinate 7,788,470 of NW_026870891.1, read as the reverse complement.
AATTTCTTCATATTTTTCACACCTTTTCAGGCTCTTCATGTTTTTGAACACCACTTCATGCTCCTCGTATTTTTCAGAGAGTTTCATGCTCCGCATGTATTTCACACCTTATGAAGCTCTTCATATTTTTCACACCTTTTCAGGCTCTTCATGTTTTTGAACACCGCTTCATGATTCTCCTATTTTTCAGACCCTTTCATGCTCTTCATATTTTTGACACATTTTGAAGCTCTTCATATTTTTCACACCTTTTCAGGCTCTTCATGTTTTTCCACACCACTTCATGCTTCGCCTAATTTTCAGACCATTTCATTCTCCTCTTGTATTTCACACATTTTGAAGCTCTTCATATTTTTCACACCTTTTTAGGCTCTTCATGTTTTTGACGACCGCTTCATGCTCCTCCTATTTTTCAGACCATTTTATGCTCCTCATATTTTTTGACACCTTTTGAAGCTCTTCATATTTTTCACACCTTTTAGGCTCTTCATTTTTTTCAACACCGTTTCATGATCTTCCTATTTTTCAGACCGTTTCATTCTCATCTCATTTTTGACACCTTTTGAAGCTCTTCATATTTTTCACACCTTTTCAGGATGTTCATGTTTTTCCAGACAACTTCATGCTTCTCCTATTTTTCAGACCGTTTCATGCTCCTCATGTATTTCACACCTTTGAAGCTCTTCATATTTTTCACACCTTTTCAGGCTCTTCATGTTTTTGATCACCGTTTCATGCTCCTCCTATTTTTCAGACCGTTTCATGCTCCTCATATTTTTCACACCTTTTGAAGCTCTTCATATCTTTCACAACTTTTCAGGGTCTTCATGTTTTGAACACCACTTCATGATCCTCCTATTTTTCAGACCATTTCATGCTCTTCATAATTTTGACCCATTTTGAAGCTCTTCATATATTTCACACCTTTTCAGGCTCTTCATGTTTTTCAAAACCACTTCATGCTCCTCCTAATTTTCAGACCGTTTCATGTTCTTCTCATTTATGACACATTTTGAAGCTCTTCATATTTTTCACACCTTTTCAGGCTCTTCATGTTTTTGAACACAGCTTCATGCTCCTCCTATTTTTCAGACCGTTTCATGCTCGTCATATTTTTGACACCTTTTGAAGCTCTTCATATTTTTCACACCTATTCAGGCTCTTCATGTTTTTGAACAGCGTTTCATGATCCTCCTATTTTTCAGACCGTTTCATGCTCCTCATATATTTGACACATTTAGAAGCTCTTCATATTTTCACACCTTTTCAGGATCTTCATATTTTTCAACACCGCTGCATGCTCCTCCTATTATTCAGACGGTTTCATGTTGATCTCATTTTTGACACCTTTTGAAGCTCTTCATATTTTCACACCTTTTAAAGCTCTTCATATTTTTCACACCTTTTCATGCTCCTTATGTTTTTCAACACCGATTCATTCTCCTCCTATTTTTCAGACCGTTTCATGCTCCTCATATTCTTGACACCTTTTAAAGCTCTTCATATTTTTCACACCTTTTCAGGCTCTTTGTGATTTTGAACACAGCTTCATGCTCCTCCTATTTTTCAGACCGTTTCATGCTCCTCATAATTTTCACACCTTTTGAAGCTCTTCATATTTTTCACAACTTTTCAGGCTCTTCCTATTTTGAACACCGCTTCATGCTCCCCCTTTTTTCAGACCGTTTAAGATCCTCATGTATTTGACACCTTTTGAAGCTCTTCATATTTTTCACACGTTTTCAGGCTCTTCATGTTTTTGAACACCGCTTCATGCTCCACCTATTTTTCAGACCGTTTCATGCTCCTCATATTTTTGACACCTTTTGAAGCTCTTCATATTTTTCACACCTTTTCAGGCTCTTCAGGTTTTTCAACACGGCTTCATGCTCCACCTATTTTTCAGACCGTTTCATCCTCCTCATATTTTTGACACCTTTTGAAGCTCTTCATATTTTTCACACCTTTTCAGGCTCTTCAAGTTTTACAACACCACTTCATGCTCCTCCTATTTTTCAGAGAGTTTCATGCTCCTCATGTATTTCACACCTTATGAAGCTCTTCATATTTTTCACACCTTTTCAGGCTCTTCATGTTTTTCACACCTTTTCAGGCTCTTCATGTTTTGTAACACAACTTCATTCTCCTAGTATTTTTAAGACCGTTTCATGCTCCTCATATTTTTGACACCTATTGAAGCTCTTCATATTTCTCACACCTTTTCAGGTTCTTCATGTTTTTCAACACCGCTTCATGCTGCTTCTATTTTTCAGACCGTTTCATGCTCCTCATATTTTTCACATCTTTTGAAGCTCTTCATATTTTTCACACCTTTTGAAGCTCTTCATATTTTTCACACGTTTTCAGGCTCTTCATGTTTTTCAACACTGCTTCATGCTGCTTCTGTTTTTAAGACCGTTTCATGCTCCTCATGTTTTTCACACCTTTTGAAGCTCTTCATGTTTTTCACACCTTTTGAAGCTCTTCATATTTTTCACACCTTTTCAGGCTCTCATATTTTTCATCACCGTTTCATGCTGCTTCTGTTTTTCAGACCGTTTCATGCTCCTCATATTTTTCACACCTTTTGAAGCTCTTCATATTTATCACACCTTTTCAGGCTCTTCATGTTTTTAACACCACTTCATGCTCCTCGTATTTTTCAGACCGTTTCATGCCCCTCATATTTTTGACACCTTTTGAAGCTCTTCATATTTTTCACACTTTTCAGGCTCTTAATGTTTTTCAACACAACATAATGCTCCTCCTATTTTTCAGACTGTTTCATGCACCTCATATTTTTGATACTTTTAGAAGCTCTTCATATTTTTCACACCTTTTCATGCTCTTCTAGTTTTTCAACACCATTTCATGCTCCTCCAATTTCTCAGACCGTTTCATGCTCCTCATATTTTTGACACATTTAGAAGGTATTCATATTTTTCACACCTTTTCAGGCTCTTCATTTTTCAACACCACTTCATGCTCCTCCTATTTTTCAGACCGTTTCATGCTCATCTCAGTTTTGAAACGTTTTGAAGCTCTTCATATTTTCACACCTTTTGAAGCTCTTCATATTTTTCACAACTTTTCAGGCTCTTCTTGTATTTGAACACCGGTTCATGTTCCTCCTATATTTCAGACCGTTTAATGCTCCTCATGTATTTCACACATTTTGAAGCTCGTCATATTTTTTACACCTTTTCAGGTGCTTCATGTTTTTGGACAACGCTTCATGATCCTCTTATTTTTCAGATCATTTCATGCTCTTCATATTTTTTACACCTTTTGAAACTCTTCATATTTTTCACACCTGTTCAGGCTCTTCATGTTTTTCCACACCACCTCATGCTTCACTTTATTTTCAGACGTTTCATGCTCCTCATGTATTTCACACCTTTTGAAGCTCTTCATATTTTTCACACCTTTTCATGCTCTTCATGTTTTTCAACACAGTTTCATGCTGCTTCTATTTTTCAGACCGTTTCATGCTCCTCATATTTTTCACACCTTTTGAAGCTCTTCATATTTTTCACACCTTTTCAGGCTCTTCATGTTTTTGAACACCGTTTCATGATCCTCCTATTTTTCAGACCGTTTCATGCTCATCTCATTTTTGACACCTTTTGAAGCTTTTCATAATTTTCACTACTTTTTAGGCTCTTCATGTTTTTGATCACCGCTTCATGCTCCTCCTATTTTTCAGAGAGTTTAATGCTCCTCATGTATTTCACAACTTTTGAAGCTCTTCATATTTTTCACACCTTTTCAGGCTGTTCATGTTTTTGAACACCGCTTCATGATTCTCCTATTTTTCAGACCGTTTCATGCTCTTCATATTTTTGACCCATTTTGAAGCTCTTCATATTTTTCACACCTTTTCAGGCTCTTCATGTTTTTCCACACCACTTCATGCTTCTCCTAATTTTCAGACCGTTTCATGCTCCTCATATATTTCACACCTTTTGAAGCTCTTCCTATTTTTCACACCTTTTCAGGCTCTTCATGTTTTTGACGACCGCTTAATGCTCCTCTTATTTTTCAGACCGTTTGATGCTCCTCATATTTTTGACACCTTTTGAAGCTCTTTCTATTTTTCACAACTTTTAGTGACATCATATTTTTCAACACCTTTTCATGATCTTCCTATTTTTCAGACCGTTTCATGCTCATCTCATATTTGACACCTTTTGAAGCTTTTCATATTTTTGACAACTTTTCAGGCTCTTCATGATTTTGAAAACAGCTTCTTGCTCCTCCTATTTTTCAAAGAGTTTCATGCTCCTCATGTATTTCACACCTTTTGAAGCTCTTCATATTTTTCACACCTTTTCAGGCTGTTCATGTTTTTCCACACCACTTCATGCTTCTCCTATTTTTCAGCCCGTTTCATGCTCCTCATGTATTTCACATCTTTTGAAGCTCTTCATATTTTTCAAACCTTTTCAGGCTCTTCATGTTTTTGATCACCGTTTCATGCTCCTCCTATTTTTCAGACAGTTTCATGCTCCTCATATTTTTGACACTTTTTGAAGCTCTTCATATTTTACACACCTTTTCAGGCTCTTAATGTTTTTCAACACCACTTCATGCTCCTCCTATTTTTCAGAACGACTCATGCTCCTCATATATTTGACACATTTATAAGCTCTTCATATTTTTCACACCTTTTCAGGCTCTTCATATTTTTCAACACCGCTTCATGCTCCTCCTATTTTTCAGACGGTTTCTTGTTGATCTCATTTTTGACACCTTTTGAAGCTCTTCATATTTTTCACACCTTTTGAAACTCTTCATATTTTTCACACTTTTTCAGGCTCTTCATGTTTTTCACACATTTTCAGGCTCTTCATGTTTTTCAACACCGTTTCATGCTGTTTCTATTTTTCAGACAGTTTCATGCTCCTCATATTTTTCACATCTTTTGAAGCTCTTCATATTTTTCACACCTTTTCAGACTTTTCATGTTTTTCAACACCGCTTCATGCTCCTGCTATTTTTCAGACTGTTTCATGCTCCTCATATTTTTGACACCTTTAGAAGCTCTTCATATTTTTCAAACCTTTTCAGGCTCTTCATGTTTTTGAACACTGCTTCATGCTCCTCCTATTTTTCAGACCGTTTCATGCTCCTCATATTTTGACACCTTTTGAAGCTTTTCATATTTTTCACACCTTTTCAGGCTCTTCAAGTTTTTCAACACCACTTCATGCTCTTCCTTTTTTGCAGACCATTTCATGCTCCTCATATTTTTGACACCTTTTGTTGCTCTTCATATTTTTCACACCTTTTCAGGCTCTTCTTATTTTTCAAACAAGTGAAGCTCTTCATATTTTTCACACTTTTTCAGGCTTTTCATGTTTAGAATACCGCTTCATGCTCCTCCTATTTTTCTGACCGTTTCTTCCTCCTCATGTATTTCACACCTTGTGAAGCTCTTCGTATTTTTCACACCTTTTCAGGCTCTTCATGTTTTTGAACACCGTTTTATGCTGCTTCTATTTTTCAGACCGTTTCATGCTCCTCATATATTTTAAACCTTTGAATCTCTTCATATTATTCACACCTTTTCAGGCTGTTCATGTTTTTCAACAACGCTTCATGATCCTCCTATTTTTCAGACCGTTTCATGCTTCTCATAATTTTGACACCCTTTGAAGCTCCTCTTATATTTCACACCTTTTCAGACTCTTCATGTTTTCGAACACCACTTCAAGTTCCTCCTATTTTTGCGACGGTTTCATGCTCCTCATGTATTTCACTCCTTTTGAAGCTCTTCATATTTTTCACACCTTTTCAGGCTCTTCATGATTTTCAACCCCACTTCATGCTCCTCCTATTTTTCAGACCGTTTCATGTTCCTCATATTTTTGACACCTTTTGAAGCTCTTCATATTTTCTACACCTTTTCAGGCTCTTCATGTTTTTCAACACAGCTTCATGCTCCTCTAATTTTTCAGACCATTTGGTGCTCCTCATATTTTTCACAGCATTTGAAGCTCTTCATATTTTTCACACCTTTTCAGGCTCTTCATGTTTTTCAACACCACTTCATGCTCCTCCTATTTTTCAGACCGTTTCATGCTCCTCATATTTTTGACACCTTTTGAAGCTCTTCATATTTTTCACACCTTTTCAGGCTCCTCCTGTTTTTGAACACCGTTTCATGCTCCTACTATTTTTCAGACCATTTCATGCTCCTCATATTTTTGACACCTTTTGAAGCTCTTCATATTTTTCACACCTTTTCAGGCTCTTCAAGTTTTTGAACAATGCTACAATGCTCCTCCTATTTTTCAGACCGTTTCATGCTCCTCATATTTTTGACCTCTTTTAAAGCTCTTCATATTTTTCACGCCTTTTGAAGCTCTTCATATATTTCACACTTTTTCAGGCTCTTCATATTTTTCAACACCACTTCATGCTTCTCCTATTTCTCAGACCGTTTCATGCTCATCTCATTTTTGACAGCATTTGAAGCTCTTCATATTTTTCACAACTTTTGAAGCTCTTCATATTTTTCACACCTTTTCAGGCTCCTCATGTTTTTCAGCACCGCTTCATGCTCCTCCTATTTTTCAGACCGTTTCATGCTCGTCTCATTTCTGAAATCTTTTGAAGCTCTTCATATATTTCACACATTTTCAGGCTGTTAATGTTTTTCAACACGGCTTCATGCTCCTCCTATTTTTCAGACCGTTTCATGCTCATCTAATTTATGACACCTTCTGAAGCTCTTCATAGTTTTCACAAATTTTCAGGCTCTTCATATTTTTGAACACCGCTTCATGCTCCTCCTATTTTTCAGACCGTTTCATGCTCCTCATTTATTTCACACATTTTGAAGCTCATCATATTTTACACACCTTTTCAGGCTCGTCATGATTTTCAACAACACTTCATGCTCCTCCTATTTTTCAGACAGTTTCATGCTCATCTAATTTTTGACACCTTTTGAAGCTCTTCATATATTTCACACCTTTTGAAGCTCTTCATATTTTTCACATTTTTGAAGCTCTTCAGATTTTTCACACGTTTTCAGGCTCTTCATGTTTTTGAACACCGCTTCATGCTCCTCATATATTTCAGACCGTTTCATGCTCCTCATATTTGTGACACCTTTTGAAGCTCTTCGTATTTTTCACACATTTTCACGCTCTTCATGTTTTTCATCATGACTTCATGCTCCTCCTATTTTTCAGACCGTTTCATGCTCCTCATATTTTTGACACCTTTTGAAATCTTCATATACTTCACACCTTTTCAGATTCTTCATTTTTTTGAAAAGAACTTCATGCTCCTTCTATTTCTCAGACCGTTTCATGGTCATCTCATTTTTGACACCTTTTGAAGCTCCTCATATTTTTCATTCCTTTTGAAGATCTTCATATTTTTCACACGTTTTCAGGCTCTTCATATTTTTCAACACCGCATCATGCTTCTCCTATTTTTCAGACAGTTTCATTCTCCTCATATTTTTGACACATTTTGAAGCTCTTCATATTTTTCACACCTTTTCAGGCTCTTCATGTTTTTCAACACTGTTTCATGATCCTCCTATTTTTCAGACCGTTTCATGCACCTCATAATTTTGACACCTTTTGAAACTCTTCTTATATTTCACACCTTTTCAGACTCTTCATGTGTTCGAACACCACTTCAAGTTCCTCCTATTTTTGCGACCGTTTAATGCTCTTCATATTTTTGACACCTTTTGAAGCTCTTCATATTTTTCACACCTTTTGAAGCTCTTCATATATTTCACACATTTTCAGGCTCTTCATGTTTTTCAACACCACTTCATGCTCCTCCTATTTTTCAGACCGTTTCTTGCTCATCTAATTTTTGACACCTTTTGAAGCTCTTCATATATTTCACACCTTTTGAAGCTCTTCATATTTTTCACATTTTTGAAGCTCTTCAAATTTTTCACACCTTTTCATGCTCTTCATGTTTTTGAACACCGCTTCATGATCCTCCGGTTTTTCAGACCGTTTCATGCTCCTCATATTTTTGACACCTTTTGAAGCTTTTCATATTTTTTACAACATTTCAGGCTTTTCATGTTTTTGAACACCTCTTCATGCTCCTCGTATTTTTCACACCATTTGAAGCTCTTCATATTTTTCACACCTTTTCAGGCTCTTCATGTTTTTGAACACTGCTTCATGCTCCTCCTATTTTTCAGACCGTTTCATGCTCCTCATATTTTGACACCTTTTGAAGCTTTTCATATTTTTCACACCTTTTCAGGCTCTTCAAGTTTTTCAACACCACTTCATGCTCTTCCTTTTTTGCAGACCATTTCATGCTCCTCATATTTTTGACACCTTTTGTTGCTCTTCATATTTTTCACACCTTTTCAGGCTCTTCTTATTTTTCAAACAAGTGAAGCTCTTCATATTTTTCACACTTTTTCAGGCTTTTCATGTTTAGAATACCGCTTCATGCTCCTCCTATTTTTCTGACCGTTTCTTCCTCCTCATGTATTTCACACCTTGTGAAGCTCTTCGTATTTTTCACACCTTTTCAGGCTCTTCATGTTTTTGAACACCGTTTTATGCTGCTTCTATTTTTCAGACCGTTTCATGCTCCTCATATATTTTAAACCTTTGAATCTCTTCATATTATTCACACCTTTTCAGGCTGTTCATGTTTTTCAACAACGCTTCATGATCCTCCTATTTTTCAGACCGTTTCATGCTCCTCATAATTTTGACACCCTTTGAAGCTCCTCTTATATTTCACACCTTTTCAGACTCTTCATGTTTTCGAACACCACTTCAAGTTCCTCCTATTTTTGCGACGGTTTCATGCTCCTCATGTATTTCACTCCTTTTGAAGCTCTTCATATTTTTCACACCTTTTCAGGCTCTTCATGTTTTTCAACACCACTTCATGCTCCTCCTATTTTTCAGACCGTTTCATGCTCCTCATATTTTTGACACCTTTTGAAGCTCTTCATATTTTTCACACCTTTTCAGGCTCCTCCTGTTTTTGAACACCGTTTCATGCTCCTACTATTTTTCAGACCATTTCATGCTCCTCATATTTTTGACACCTTTTGAAGCTCTTCATATTTTTCACACCTTTTCAGGCTCTTCAAGTTTTTGAACAATGCTACAATGCTCCTCCTATTTTTCAGACCGTTTCATGCTCCTCATATTTTTGACCTCTTTTAAAGCTCTTCATATTTTTCATGCCTTTTGAAGCTCTTCATATATTTCACACTTTTTCAGGCTCTTCATATTTTTCAACACCACTTCATGCTTCTCCTATTTCTCAGACCGTTTCATGCTCATCTCATTTTTGACAGAATTTGAAGCTCTTCATATTTTTCACAACTTTTGAAGCTCTTCATATTTTTCACACCTTTTCAGGCTCCTCATGTTTTTCAGCACCGCTTCATGCTCCTCCTATTTTTCAGACCGTTTCATGCTCCTCTCATTTCTGAAATCTTTTGAAGCTCTTCATATATTTCACACATTTTCAGGCTGTTAATGTTTTTCAACACGGCTTCATGCTCCTCCTATTTTTCAGACCGTTTCATGCTCATCTAATTTATGACACCTTCTGAAGCTCTTCATAGTTTTCACAAATTTTCAGGCTCTTCATATTTTTGAACACCGCTTCATGCTCCTCCTATTTTTCAGACCGTTTCATGCTCCTCATTTATTTCACACATTTTGAAGCTCATCATATTTTACACACCTTTTCAGGCTCGTCATGATTTTCAACAACACTTCATGCTCCTCCTATTTTTCAGACAGTTTCATGCTCATCTAATTTTTGAAACCTTTTGAAGCTCTTCATATATTTCACACCTTTTGAAGCTCTTCATATTTTTCACATTTTTGAAGCTCTTCAGATTTTTCACACGTTTTCAGGCTCTTCATGTTTTTGAACACCGCTTCATGCTCCTCATATATTTCAGACCGTTTCATGCTCCTCATATTTGTGACACCTTTTGAAGCTCTTCGTATTTTTCACACATTTTCACGCTCTTCATGTTTTTCATCATGACTTCATGCTCCTCCTATTTTTCAGACCGTTTCATGCTCCTCATATTTTTGACACCTTTTGAAATCTTCATATACTTCACACCTTTTCAGATTCTTCATTTTTTTGAAAAGAACTTCATGCTCCTTCTATTTCTCAGACCGTTTCATGGTCATCTCATTTTTGACACCTTTTGAAGCTCCTCATATTTTTCATTCCTTTTGAAGATCTTCATATTTTTCACACGTTTTCAGGCTCTTCATATTTTTCAACACCGCATCATGCTTCTCCTATTTTTCAGACAGTTTCATTCTCCTCATATTTTTGACACATTTTGAAGCTCTTCATATTTTTCACACCTTTTCAGGCTCTTCATGTTTTTCAACACTGTTTCATGATCCTCCTATTTTTCAGACCGTTTCATGCACCTCATAATTTTGACACCTTTTGAAACTCTTCTTATATTTCACACCTTTTCAGACTCTTCATGTGTTCGAACACCACTTCAAGTTCCTCCTATTTTTGCGACCGTTTAATGCTCTTCATATTTTTGACACCTTTTGAAGCTCTTCATATTTTTCACACCTTTTGAAGCTCTTCATATATTTCACACATTTTCAGGCTCTTCATGTTTTTCAACACCACTTCATGCTCCTCCTATTTTTCAGACCGTTTCTTGCTCATCTAATTTTTGACACCTTTTGAAGCTCTTCATATATTTCACACCTTTTGAAGCTCTTCATATTTTTCACATTTTTGAAGCTCTTCAAATTTTTCACACCTTTTCATGCTCTTCATGTTTTTGAACACCGCTTCATGATCCTCCGGTTTTTCAGACCGTTTCATGCTCCTCATATTTTTGACACCTTTTGAAGCTTTTCATATTTTTTACAACATTTCAGGCTTTTCATGTTTTTGAACACCTCTTCATGCTCCTCGTATTTTTCACACCATTTGAAGCTCTTCATATTTTTCACACCTTTTCAGGCTCTTCATGTTTTTGAACACTGCTTCATGCTCCTCCTATTTTTCAGACCGTTTCATGCTCCTCATATTTTGACACCTTTTGAAGCTTTTCATATTTTTCACACCTTTTCAGGCTCTTCAAGTTTTTCAACACCACTTCATGCTCTTCCTTTTTTGCAGACCATTTCATGCTCCTCATATTTTTGACACCTTTTGTTGCTCTTCATATTTTTCACACCTTTTCAGGCTCTTCTTATTTTTCAAACAAGTGAAGCTCTTCATATTTTTCACACTTTTTCAGGCTTTTCATGTTTAGAATACCGCTTCATGCTCCTCCTATTTTTCTGACCGTTTCTTCCTCCTCATGTATTTCACACCTTGTGAAGCTCTTCGTATTTTTCACACCTTTTCAGGCTCTTCATGTTTTTGAACACCGTTTTATGCTGCTTCTATTTTTCAGACCGTTTCATGCTCCTCATATATTTTAAACCTTTGAATCTCTTCATATTATTCACACCTTTTCAGGCTGTTCATGTTTTTCAACAACGCTTCATGATCCTCCTATTTTTCAGACCGTTTCATGCTCCTCATAATTTTGACACCCTTTGAAGCTCCTCTTATATTTCACACCTTTTCAGACTCTTCATGTTTTCGAACACCACTTCAAGTTCCTCCTATTTTTGCGACGGTTTCATGCTCCTCATGTATTTCACTCCTTTTGAAGCTCTTCATATTTTTCACACCTTTTCAGGCTCTTCATGATTTTCAACCCCACTTCATGCTCCTCCTATTTTTCAGACCGTTTCATGTTCCTCATATTTTTGACACCTTTTGAAGCTCTTCATATTTTCTACACCTTTTCAGGCTCTTCATGTTTTTCAACACAGCTTCATGCTCCTCTAATTTTTCAGACCATTTGGTGCTCCTCATATTTTTCACAGCATTTGAAGCTCTTCATATTTTTCACACCTTTTCAGGCTCTTCATGTTTTTCAACACCACTTCACGCTCCTCCTATTTTTCAGACCGTTTCATGCTCCTCATATTTTTGACACCTTTTGAAGCTCTTCATATTTTTCACACCTTTTCAGGCTCCTCCTGTTTTTGAACACCGTTTCATGCTCCTACTATTTTTCAGACCATTTCATGCTCCTCATATTTTTGACACCTTTTGAAGCTCTTCATATTTTTCACACCTTTTCAGGCTCTTCAAGTTTTTGAACAATGCTACAATGCTCCTCCTATTTTTCAGACCGTTTCATGCTCCTCATATTTTTGACCTCTTTTAAAGCTCTTCATATTTTTCACGCCTTTTGAAGCTCTTCATATATTTCACACTTTTTCAGGCTCTTCATATTTTTCAACACCACTTCATGCTTCTCCTATTTCTCAGACCGTTTCATGCTCATCTCATTTTTGACAGCATTTGAAGCTCTTCATATTTTTCACAACTTTTGAAGCTCTTCATATTTTTCACACCTTTTCAGGCTCCTCATGTTTTTCAGCACCGCTTCATGCTCCTCCTATTTTTCAGACCGTTTCATGCTCCTCTCATTTCTGAAATCTTTTGAAGCTCTTCATATATTTCACACATTTTCAGGCTGTTAATGTTTTTCAACACGGCTTCATGCTCCTCCTATTTTTCAGACCGTTTCATGCTCATCTAATTTATGACACCTTCTGAAGCTCTTCATAGTTTTCACAAATTTTCAGGCTCTTCATATTTTTGAACACCGCTTCATGCTCCTCCTATTTTTCAGACCGTTTCATGCTCCTCATTTATTTCACACATTTTGAAGCTCTTCATATTTTACACACCTTTTCAGGCTCGTCATGATTTTCAACAACACTTCATGCTCCTCCTATTTTTCAGACAGTTTCATGCTCATCTAATTTTTGACACCTTTTGAAGCTCTTCATATATTTCACACCTTTTGAAGCTCTTCATATTTTTCACATTTTTGAAGCTCTTCAGATTTTTCACACGTTTTCAGGCTCTTCATGTTTTTGAACACCGCTTCATGCTCCTCATATATTTCAGACCGTTTCATGCTCCTCATATTTGTGACACCTTTTGAAGCTCTTCGTATTTTTCACACATTTTCACGCTCTTCATGTTTTTCATCATGACTTCATGCTCCTCCTATTTTTCAGACCGTTTCATGCTCCTCATATTTTTGACACCTTTTGAAATCTTCATATACTTCACACCTTTTCAGATTCTTCATTTTTTTGAAAAGAACTTCATGCTCCTTCTATTTCTCAGACCGTTTCATGGTCATCTCATTTTTGACACCTTTTGAAGCTCCTCATATTTTTCATTCCTTTTGAAGATCTTCATATTTTTCACACGTTTTCAGGCTCTTCATATTTTTCAACACCGCATCATGCTTCTCCTATTTTTCAGACAGTTTCATTCTCCTCATATTTTTGACACATTTTGAAGCTCTTCATATTTTTCACACCTTTTCAGGCTCTTCATGTTTTTCAACACTGTTTCATGATCCTCCTATTTTTCAGACCGTTTCATGCTCCTCCTAATTTTCACACCTTTTGAAGCACCTCAAATTTTTCACACCTTTTCAGGCTCTTCATGTTCTTGAACACGGTTTCCTGCTCCTCCTTTTTTTCAGACCGTTTCATGCTCCTCATATTTTTGACACCTTTTGAATCTCTTCATATATTTCACACCTTTTCAGGCTCTTCATATATTGGAACACCACTTCATGCTCCTCCTATTTTTCGGACGGTTTCATTCTCCTCATGTACTTCACACCTTTTGAAGCTCTTCATATATATCACACTTTTAAAGGCTCTTCATGTTTTTCAACACCACTTCATGCTCCTCCTATTTTTCAAACCGTTTCATGCTCATCTCATTTTTGACACCTTCTGAAGCTCTTCATATTTGTTACACCCTTTCAGGCTCTTCATGTTTTTCAACACGGCTTCATGCTACTCCTATTTTTCAGACCGTTTCATGCTCCTCATATTTTTCACACCTTTTGAAGCTCTTCATATTTTTCACACATTTTCAGGCTCTTCATGTTTTTCAACACCACTTCATGCTCCTCCTATTTTTCTGACCGTTTCATGCTCCTCATGTATTTCACACCTTTTGAAGCTCTTCATATTTTTCACACTTTTTGAAGCTCTTCATATATTTCACACATTTTCAGGCTCTTCATGTTTTTCAACACCGCTTCATGCTCCTCCTTTTTTTCAGACCGTTTCATGGTCCTCATGTATTTCACACATTTTGAGGCTCTTCATATCTTTCACACCTTTTCAGCCGCTTCATGTTTTTGAACACCGTTTCATGCTCCTCCTATTTTTCAGACCGTTTCATGCTCCTCATATTTTTGACACCTTTTGAAGCTCTTCATATTTTTCACACCTTTTGAAGCTCTTCATGTATTTCACACGATTTCAGTCTCTTCAGGTTTTTCAACACCGCTTCATGCTCCTCCTATATTTCAGACCGTTTCATGCTCCTCATATTTTTGACACATTTTGAAGCTCTTCATATTTTTCACACATTTTCAGGCTCTTCATGTTTTTCACAAGTTTTCAGATCTTCATGTTTTTCAACACCGCTTCATGCTCCTCCTATATTTCAGACCGTTTCATGCTCCTCATATTTTTGACACATTTTGAAGCTCTTCATATTTTTCACACATTTTCAGGCTCTTCATGTTTTTCACAAGTTTTCAGATCTTCATGTTTTTCCACACCACTTCATGCTTCTCCTGTTTTTCAGACCGTTTCATGATCCTCATGAATTTCACACATTTTGAAGCTCTTTATATTTTTCACATATTTTCAGGCTCTTCATGTTTTTGATCACCGCTTCATGATCCTCCTATTTTTCAGACCGTTTCATGCTCTTCATATATTTGACACCTCTTGAAGCTCTTCATATTTTTCACACCTTTTCAGGCTCTTCATGTTTTTCCCCACCACTTCATTCTTCTCCTATTTTTCAGACCATTTCATGCTCCTCATGAATTTCACATCTTTTGAAGCTCTTCATATTTTTCACACCTTTTCAGGCTCTTCATGTTTTTTATCACCGTTTCATGCTCCTATTTTTCAGACCGTTTCATGCTCCTCATATTTTTGACACCTTTTGCAGCTCTTCATATTTTTCACAAGTTTTCAGTCTCTTCATGATTTTGAACACCGCTTCATGATCCTCCTATTTTTAAGACCGTTTCATGCTCTTCATATTTTTGACACCTTTTGCAGCTCTTCATATTTTTCACACCTTTTCAGGCTCTTCATGTTTTTCAACACCGCTTCATGCTGCTTCTCTTTTTCAGACCGTTTCATGCTCCTCATATTTTTGACACCTTTTGAAGCTCCTCATATTTTTCACACCTTTTCAGGCTCTTCATGTTTTTGAACACCGCTTCATGCTCCTCCAATTTTTCAGGCCGTTTCATGCTCCTCATAATTTTGACACCTTTTGAAGCTCTTCATATGTTTCACACCTTTTCAGGCTCTTCATTTTTTTCAACACCACTTCATGCTCCTCCTATTTTTCAGACGGTTTCATGCTCATCTCATTTTTTACACCTTTTGAAGCTCTTCATATTTTTCCCACCTTTTCAGGCTCTTCACATTTTTCACACGTTTTCAGGCTCTTCTTGTTTTTCAACACCGCTTCATGCTCCTCCTATTTTTCAGACCGTTTCATGCTCCTCATATTTTTGACACCTTTTGAAGCTCTTCATATTTTTCACAACTTTTCAGTATCTTCCTGTTTTTGAACACCGTTTCATGCTCCTCCTATTTTTCAGTCCGTTTAATGCTCCTCATGTATTTCACACCTTTTGAAGCTCTTCATATTTTTCACACGTTTTCAGGCTCTTCATGTTTTTGAACACCGCTTCATGCTCCTCCAATTTCAGACCGTTTCATGCTCCTCATGTATTTCACACCTTTTGAAGCTCTTCATATTTTTCACAACTTTTCAGGCTCCTCATGTTTTTGAACACCGCTTCATGCTCCTCCTATTTTTCAGACCGTTTCATGCTCCTCATTTATTTCACACATTTTGAAGCTCTTCATATTTTACACACCTTTTCAGGCTCGTCATGATTTTCAACAACACTTCATGCTCCTCCTATTTTTCAGACAGTTTCATGCTCATCTAATTTTTGACACCTTTTGAAGCTCTTCATATATTTCACACCTTTTGAAGCTCTTCATATTTTTCACATTTTTGAAGCTCTTCAGATTTTTCACACGTTTTCAGGCTCTTCATGTTTTTGAACACCGCTTCATGCTCCTCATATATTTCAGACCGTTTCATGCTCCTCATATTTGTGACACCTTTTGAAGCTCTTCGTATTTTTCACACATTTTCACGCTCTTCATGTTTTTCATCATGACTTCATGCTCCTCCTATTTTTCAGACCGTTTCATGCTCCTCATATTTTTGACACCTTTTGAAATCTTCATATACTTCACACCTTTTCAGATTCTTCATTTTTTTGAAAAGAACTTCATGCTCCTTCTATTTCTCAGACCGTTTCATGGTCATCTCATTTTTGACACCTTTTGAAGCTCCTCATATTTTTCATTCCTTTTGAAGATCTTCATATTTTTCACACGTTTTCAGGCTCTTCATATTTTTCAACACCACATCATGCTTCTCCTATTTTTCAGACAGTTTCATTCTCCTCATATTTTTGACACATTTTGAAGCTCTTCATATTTTTCACACCTTTTCAGGCTCTTCATGTTTTTCAACACTGTTTCATGATCCTCCTATTTTTCAGACCGTTTCATGCACCTCATAATTTTGACACCTTTTGAAACTCTTCTTATATTTCACACCTTTTCAGACTCTTCATGTGTTCGAACACCACTTCAAGTTCCTCCTATTTTTGCGACCGTTTAATGCTCTTCATATTTTTGACACCTTTTGAAGCTCTTCATATTTTTCACACCTTTTGAAGCTCTTCATATATTTCACACATTTTCAGGCTCTTCATGTTTTTCAACACCACTTCATGCTCCTCCTATTTTTCAGACCGTTTCTTGCTCATCTAATTTTTGACACCTTTTGAAACTCTTCATATATTTCACACCTTTTGAAGCTCTTCATATTTTTCACATTTTTGAAGCTCTTCAAATTTTTCACACCTTTTCATGCTCTTCATGTTTTTGAACACCGCTTCATGATCCTCCGGTTTTTCAGACCGTTTCATGCTCCTCATATTTTTGACACCTTTTGAAGCTTTTCATATTTTTTACAACATTTCAGGCTTTTCATGTTTTTGAACACCTCTTCATGCTCCTCGTATTTTTCACACCATTTGAAGCTCTTCATATTTTTCACACCTTTTCAGGCTCTTCATGTTTTTCAACACCGCTTCATGCTACTCCTATTTTTCAGACCGATTAATGCTCCTCCTGTACTTCACACCTTTTGTAGCTCTTCATATTTTTCTCACATTTTCAGGCTCTTCATGTTTTTCAACACCGCTTCATGCTCCTCTAATTTTTCAGACCGATTCATGCTCCTCAAGTATTTCACACCTTTTGAGGCTTCATGTTTTTCAACACCACTTTATGCTCCACATATTTTTCAGACCGTTTCATGCTCATCTCATTTTTGACACCTTTTGAAGCTCTTCATATTTTTCACACCTTTTGAAGCTCTTTATATTTTTCAAAAGTTTTCAGATCTTCATGTTTTTCAACACCGCTTCTCGATCCTCCTATTTTTCAGACCGTTTCATGCTCCTCCTAATTTTCACACCTTTTGAAGCACCTCAAATTTTTCACACCTTTTCAGGCTCTTCATGTTCTTGAACACGGTTTCCTGCTCCTCCTTTTTTTCAGACCGTTTCATGCTCCTCATATTTTTGACACCTTTTGAATCTCTTCATATATTTCACACCTTTTCAGGCTCTTCATATATTGGAACACCACTTCATGCTCCTCCTATTTTTCGGACGGTTTCATTCTCCTCATGTACTTCACACCTTTTGAAGCTCTTCATATATATCACACTTTTAAAGGCTCTTCATGTTTTTCAACACCACTTCATGCTCCTCCTATTTTTCAAACCGTTTCATGCTCATCTCATTTTTGACACCTTCTGAAGCTCTTCATATTTGTTACACCCTTTCAGGCTCTTCATGTTTTTCAACACGGCTTCATGCTACTCCTATTTTTCAGACCGTTTCATGCTCCTCATATTTTTCACACCTTTTGAAGCTCTTCATATTTTTCACACATTTTCAGGCTCTTCATGTTTTTCAACACCACTTCATGCTCCTCCTATTTTTCAGACCGTTTCATGCTCCTCATGTATTTCACACCTTTTGAAGCTCTTCATATTTTTCACACTTTTTGAAGCTCTTCATATATTTCACACATTTTCAGGCTCTTCATGTTTTTCAACACCGCTTCATGCTCCTCCTTTTTTTCAGACCGTTTCATGGTCCTCATGTATTTCACACATTTTGAGGCTCTTCATATCTTTCACACCTTTTCAGCCGCTTCATGTTTTTGAACACCGTTTCATGCTCCTCCTATTTTTCAGACCGTTTCATGCTCCTCATATTTTTGACACCTTTTGAAGCTCTTCATATTTTTCACACCTTTTGAAGCTCTTCATGTATTTCACACGATTTCAGTCTCTTCAGGTTTTTCAACACCGCTTCATGCTCCTCCTATATTTCAGACCGTTTCATGCTCCTCATATTTTTGACACATTTTGAAGCTCTTCATATTTTTCACACATTTTCAGGCTCTTCATGTTTTTCACAAGTTTTCAGATCTTCATGTTTTTCAACACCGCTTCTTGATCCTCCTATTTTTCAGATCGTTTCATGCTCCTCATATTTTTGTCACGTTTTGAAGCTCTTCATATTTTACACACATTTTCAGGCTCTTCATGTATTTGAACATCGCTACATGCTCCTCCGAATTTTCACACCTTTTGAAGCACCTGTAATTTTTCACACCTTTTCAGGCTCTTCATGTTCTTGAACACGGTTTCCTGCTCCTCCTTTTTTTCAGACCGTTTCATGCTCCTCATATTTTTGACAGCTTTTGAATCTCTTCATATATTTCACACCTTTTCAGGCTCTTCATGTATTGGAACACCGCTTCATGCTCCTCCTATTTTTCGGACGGTTTCATTCTCCTCATGTACTTCACACCTTTTGAAGCTCTTCATATATTTCACACTTTTTCAGGCTCTTCATGTTTTTCAACACCACTTCATGCTCCTCCTATTTTTCAGACCGTTTCATGCTCTTCTCATTTTTGACACCTTCTGAAACTCTTCATATTTGTTACACCCTTTCAGGCTCTTCATGTTTTTCAACACGGCTTCATGCTCCTCCTATTTTTCAGACCGTTTCATGCTCCTCCTATTGTTCAGACCGTTTCATGCTCCTCTTATATTTGACACGTTTTGAGGCTCTTCATATATTTCACACCTTTTCAGGCTCTGCATTTTTTTCAACACCGCTTCATGCTCCTCCTATTTTTCAGACCGATTCAAGCTCCTCATATTTTTGACACCTTTTGAAGCACTTCATATTTTTCACACCTTTTCAGGCTCTTCATTTTTTTGAACACCGCTTCATGCTCCTCCTATTTTTCCGACTGTTTCATGCTCCTCATATTTTTGACACCTTTTGAAACACTTCGTATTTTTCACACCTTTTCAGGCTCTTCATTTTTTTGAACACCGCTTCATGCTCCTCCTATTTTTCAGACCGTTTCATGCTCCTCATATATTTGACATCTTTTGAAGCCCTTCATATTTTTCACACATTTTCAGGTTTTCATGTTTTTCAACACTGCTTCATGCTCCTCCTATTTTTCAGACCGTTTCATGCTCCTCATGTTTTTCACGTCTTTTGTAGCTCTTCATATTTTTCACAACTTTTGAAGCTCTTCATATTTTTCACACCTTTTGAAGCTCTTCATATTTTTCACATGTTTTCACGCTCTTCATGTTTTCAACACCGCTTCTTGATCCACCTATATTTCAGACTGTTTCATGCTCCTAATATTTTTGTCACGTTTTGAAGCTCTTCATATTTTACACACATTTTCAGGCTCTTCATGTTTTTCAACACCGCTTCATGCTCCTCCTATTTTTAACACCTTTTGAAACTCTTCATATTTTTCACACCTTTTCAGGCTCTTCATGTTTTTGAACACGGTTTCCTGCTCCTCCTTTTTTTCAGACCGTTTCATGCTCCTCATATTTTTGACACGTTTTGAATCTCTTCATATATTTCACACCTTTTCAGGCTCTTCATATATTTGAACAACGCTTCATGCTCCTCCTATTTTACAGACGGTTTCATCCTCCTCATGTATTTCATACCTTTTGAAGCTCTTCATATTTTTCACACCTTTTCAGGCTCTTCATGTTTTTGAACACCGTTTCATGCTGCTCCTATTTTTCAGACCGTTTCATACTCCTCATAGTTGTGACACCTTTTGAAGCTCTTCATATTTTTCACATCTTTTCAGGCTCTTCATGTTTTTCCACACCACTTCATGCTTCTCCTGTTTTTCAGACCGTTTCATGATCCTCATGAATTTCACACATTTTGAAGCTCTTTATATTTTTCACATATTTTCAGGCTCTTCATGTTTTTGATCACCGCTTCATGATCCTCCTATTTTTCAGACCGTTTCATGCTCTTCATATATTTGACACCTCTTGAAGCTCTTCATATTTTTCACACCTTTTCAGGCTCTTCATGTTTTTCCCCACCACTTCATTCTTCTCCTATTTTTCAGACCATTTCATGCTCCTCATGAATTTCACACCTTTTGAAGCTCTTCATATTTTTCACACCTTTTCAGGCTCTTCATGTTTTTTATCACCGTTTCATGCTCCTATTTTTCAGACGGTTTCATGTTGATCTCATTTTTGACACCTTTTGCAGCTCTTCATATTTTTCACAAGTTTTCAGTCTCTTCATGATTTTGAACACCGCTTCATGATCCTCCTATTTTTAAGACCGTTTCATGCTCTTCATATTTTTGACACCTTTTGCAGCTCTTCATATTTTTCACACCTTTTCAGGCTCTTCATGTTTTTCAACACCGCTTCATGCTGCTTCTCTTTTTCAGACCGTTTCATGCTCCTCATATTTTTGACACCTTTTGAAGCTCCTCATATTTTTCACACCTTTTCAGGCTCTTCATGTTTTTGAACACCGCTTCATGCTCCTCCAATTTTTCAGGCCGTTTCATGCTCCTCATAATTTTGACACCTTTTGAAGCTCTTCATATGTTTCACACCTTTTCAGGCTCTTCATTTTTTTCAACACCACTTCATGCTCCTCCTATTTTTCAGACGGTTTCATGCTCATCTCATTTTTTACACCTTTTGAAGCTCTTCATATTTTTCCCACCTTTTCAGGCTCTTCACATTTTTCACACGTTTTCAGGCTCTTCTTGTTTTTCAACACCGCTTCATGCTCCTCCTATTTTTCAGACCGTTTCATGCTCCTCATATTTTTGACACCTTTTGAAGCTCTTCATATTTTTCACAACTTTTCAGTATCTTCCTGTTTTTGAACACCGTTTCATGCTCCTCCTATTTTTCAGTCCGTTTAATGCTCCTCATGTATTTCACACCTTTTGAAGCTCTTCATATTTTTCAGACGTTTTCAGGCTCTTCATGTTTTTGAACACCGCTTCATGCTCCTCCAATTTCAGACCGTTTCATGCTCCTCATGTATTTCACACCTTTTGAAGCTCTTCATATTTTTCACAACTTTTCAGGCTCCTCATGTTTTTGAACACCGCTTCATGCTCCTCCTATTTTCCAGAACGTTTCATGCTCCTCATATTTTTGACACCTTTTGCAGGTCTTCATATTTTTCACACCTTTTCAGGCTCTTCATATTTTTGAACACTGCTTCATGATCCTCCTATTTTTCAGACCGTTTCATGCTCTTCATATTTTTGACACCTTTTGAAGCTCTTCATATTTTTCACACCTTTTCAGGCTCTTCATATTTTTGAACACTGCTTCATGATCCTCCTATTTTTCAGACCGTTTCATGCTCCTCATATTTTTGACACGTTTTGAAGCTCTTCATATTTTTCACACGTTTTCAGGCTCTTCATGTTTTTCACACCTTTTCAGGCTCTTCATGTTTTTGAACACCATTTCATGATCCTCCTATTTTTCTGACCGTTTAATGCTCCTCATATTTTTGACACCTTTAGAAACTCTTCATATTTTCCCACCTTTTCAAGCACTTCATGGTTTTCCACACCGCTTCATGCTCCTCCTATTTTTCAGACGGTTTCATGCTCTTCATATTTTTGATAACTTTTGAAGCTCTTCATATTTTTCACACCTTTTCAGGCTCTTCATGTTTTTCAAGACCACTTCATGCTCCTTTTACTTTTCAGACCGTTTCATGCTCATCTCATTTTTGACACCTTTTGAAGTTCTTCATATTTTTCCCACCTTTTGAAGCTCTTCATATATTACACACGTTTTCAGGTTCTTCATGTTTTTCAACACCGTTTCATGCTGCTTCTATTTTTCAGACCGTTTCATGCTCCTCATATTTTTCACACCTTTTGAAGCTCTTCATATTTTTCACACGTTTTCAGGCTCTTCATGTTTTTCAACACCGTTTAATT
This sequence comes from Dama dama, assembly GCF_033118175.1. NCBI lineage: Eukaryota > Metazoa > Chordata > Mammalia > Artiodactyla > Cervidae > Dama > Dama dama. Next base: position 7,765,848 of record NW_026870891.1, on the reverse strand, counting down.
CTGCTTCTATTTTTCAGACCGTTTCATGCTCCTCATATTTTTGACACCTTTAGACTCTTCATATTTTTCACACCTTTTCAGCCTCTTCATGTTTTTCACACATTTTCAGCCTCTTCATGTTTTTGAACACCCCTTCTTGCTCCTTTTATTTTTCAGAGAGTTTCATGCTCCTCATGTATTTCACACCTTTTAAAGCTCTTCATATTTTTCACACCTTTACAGGCTCTTCATGTTTTTGAACACCGTTTCATCCTCCTCCTATTTTTCAGACCGTTTCATGCTCCTCATATTTTTGACACCTTTTGAAGCTCTTCATATTTTTCACACCTTTTCAAGCTCTTCATGTTTTTGCACACTGCTTCATGCTCTTCCTATTTTTCAGACCGTTTCATGCTCCTCATATTTTTGACACCTTTTGAAGCTCTTCATATTTTTCACACCTTTTCAGGATCTTCATGTTTTTCAACACCAATTCATGCTTCTCCTATTTTTCAGACTGTTTAATGCTCCTCATATTTTTGACACCTTTAGAAACTCTTCATATTTTTCACACCTTTTCAAGCACTTCATGGTTTTCCACACCGCTTCATGCTCCTCCTATTTTTCATACCGTTTCATTCTCCTCATATTTTTGACACCTTTTGAAGCTCTCATATATTTCACACCTTTTCAGGCTCTTCATTTTTTTCAACACAACGTCATGCTCCTCCTATTTTTCAGACCCTTTTATGCTCTTCTCATTTTTGACACCTTTTGATGCTCTTCATATTTTTCACACCTTTTGAAGCTCTTCATGTTTTTCACACCTTTTCAGGCTCTTCATGTTTTTCAACACCGTTTCATGCTGCTTCTCTTTTTCAGACCGTTTCATGCTCCTCATATTTTTCACACCTTTTGAAGCTCCTCATATTTTTCACACCTTTTCAGGCTCTTCATGTTTTTGAACACAGCTTCATGCTACTCCTATTTTTCAGACTGTTTCATGCTCCTCATATTTTTCACACCTTTTGAAGCTCCTCATATTTTTCACACCTTTTCAGGCTCTTCATGTTTTTCAACACCGTTACATGATCCTCCTATTTTTCAGACTGTTTCATGCTCATCTCATTTTTGACCCCTTTTGAAGCTTTTCAGATTTTTCACAACTTTTTAGGCTCTTCATGTTTCTCAACACGGCTTCATGCTCCACATATTTTTCAGACCGTTTCATGCTCATCTCATTTTTGACACCTTTTGAAGCTCTTCATATTTCTCACAACTTTTTAGGCTTTTCATATTTTTGAACACCGCTTCATGCTCCTCCTATTTTTCAGAGAGTTTCATGCTCCTCATGTATTTCACATCTTTTGAAGCTCTTCATATTTCTCACAACTTTTTAGGCTCTTCATGTTTTTCCACATCACTTCATGCTTCTCGTATTTTTTGGCCTGTTTCATGCTCCTCATGTATTTCACACCTTTTGAAGCTCTTCATATTTTTCACACCTTTTCAGGCTCTTCATGTTTTTAATCACCGTTTCATGCTCCTCCTATTTTTCAGACCGTTTCATGCTCCTCATATATTTGACACATTTTGAAGCTCTTTATATTTTTCACACATTTTCAGGCTCTTCATGTTTTTGAACACTGCTTCATGATCCTCCTATTTTTCAGACCTTTTCATGTTCTTCATATGTTTGACACATTTTGAAGCTCTTCATATTTTTCACACCTTTTCAGGCTCTTCATGTGTTTCAACACCACTTCATGCTTCTCCTATTTTTCAGACCGTTTCATGCGCCTCATGTATTTCACACCTTTTGAAGCTCTTCATAATTTTCACATCTTTTCAGTCTCTTCATGTTTTTGAACACCATTTCATGCCGCTTCTATTTTTTAGACCGTTTCCTGCTCCTCATATTTTTCACACCTTTTGATGCTCTTCATATTTTTCACACCTTTTCAGGCTCTTCTTGTTTTTCAACACCGCTTCATGCTCCTCCTATTTTTCAGACCGTTTCTTGCTCCTCATATTTTTCTCACCTTTTGAAGCGCTTCATATTTTCCACACCTTTTCAGGCTCTTCATGTTTTTCAACACCGCTTCATGCTCCTCCTATTTTTCAGACCGTTTCATGCTCCTCATATTTTTGACACGTTTTGAAGCTCTTCATATTTTTCACACGTTTTCAGGCTCTTCATGTTTTTCACACCTTTTCAGGCTCTTCATGTTTTTGAACACCATTTCATGATCCTCCTATTTTTCTGACCGTTTAATGCTCCTCATATTTTTGACACCTTTAGAAACTCTTCATATTTTCCCACCTTTTCAAGCACTTCATGGTTTTCCACACCGCTTCATGCTCCTCCTATTTTTCAGACGGTTTCATGCTCTTCATATTTTTGATAACTTTTGAAGCTCTTCATATTTTTCACACCTTTTCAGGCTCTTCATGTTTTTCAAGACCACTTCATGCTCCTCCTACTTTTCAGACCGTTTCATGCTCATCTCATTTTTGACACCTTTTGAAGTTCTTCATATTTTTCCCACCTTTTGAAGCTCTTCATATATTACACACGTTTTCAGCTTCTTCATGTTTTTCAACACCGTTTCATGCTGCTTCTATTTTTCAGACCGTTTCATGCTCCTCATATTTTTCACACCTTTTGAAGCTCTTCATATTTTTCACACGTTTTCAGGCTCTTCATGTTTTTCAACACCGTTTAATTCTGCTTCTATTTTTCAGACCGTTTCATGCTCCTCATATTTTTGACACCTTTAGACTCTTCATATTTTTCACACCTTTTCAGCCTCTTCATGTTTTTCACACATTTTCAGCCTCTTCATGTTTTTGAACACCCCTTCTTGCTCCTTTTATTTTTCAGAGAGTTTCATGCTCCTCATGTATTTCACACCTTTTAAAGCTCTTCATATTTTTCACACCTTTACAGGCTCTTCATGTTTTTGAACACCGTTTCATCCTCCTCCTATTTTTCAGACCGTTTCATGCTCCTCATATTTTTGACACCTTTTGAAGCTCTTCATATTTTTCACACCTTTTCAAGCTCTTCATGTTTTTGCACACTGCTTCATGCTCTTCCTATTTTTCAGACCGTTTCATGCTCCTCATATTTTTGACACCTTTTGAAGCTCTTCATATTTTTCACACCTTTTCAGGCTCTTCATGTTTTTCAACACCAATTCATGCTTCTCCTATTTTTCAGACTGTTTAATGCTCCTCATATTTTTGACACCTTTAGAAACTCTTCATATTTTTCACACCTTTTCAAGCACTTCATGGTTTTCCACACCGCTTCATGCTCCTCCTATTTTTCATACCGTTTCATTCTCCTCATATTTTTGACACCTTTTGAAGCTCTCATATATTTCACACCTTTTCAGGCTCTTCATTTTTTTCAACACAACGTCATGCTCCTCCTATTTTTCAGACCCTTTTATGCTCTTCTCATTTTTGACACCTTTTGAAGCTCTTCATATTTTTCACACCTTTTGAAGCTCTTCATGTTTTTCACACCTTTTCAGGCTCTTCATGTTTTTCAACACCGTTTCATGCTGCTTCTCTTTTTCAGACCGTTTCATGCTCCTCATATTTTTCACACCTTTTGAAGCTCCTCATATTTTTCACACCTTTTCAGGCTCTTCATGTTTTTGAACACAGCTTCATGCTACTCCTATTTTTCAGACTGTTTCATGCTCCTCATATTTTTCACACCTTTTGAAGCTCCTCATATTTTTCACACCTTTTCAGGCTCTTCATGTTTTTCAACACCGTTACATGATCCTCCTATTTTTCAGACTGTTTCATGCTCATCTCATTTTTGACCCCTTTTGAAGCTTTTCAGATTTTTCACAACTTTTTAGGCTCTTCATGTTTCTCAACACGGCTTCATGCTCCACATATTTTTCAGACCGTTTCATGCTCATCTCATTTTTGACACCTTTTGAAGCTCTTCATATTTCTCACAACTTTTTAGGCTTTTCATATTTTTGAACACCGCTTCATGCTCCTCCTATTTTTCAGAGAGTTTCATGCTCCTCATGTATTTCACATCTTTTGAAGCTCTTCATATTTCTCACAACTTTTTAGGCTCTTCATGTTTTTCCACATCACTTCATGCTTCTCGTATTTTTCGGCCTGTTTCATGCTCCTCATGTATTTCACACCTTTTGAAGCTCTTCATATTTTTCACACCTTTTCAGGCTCTTCATGTTTTTAATCACCGTTTCATGCTCCTCCTATTTTTCAGACCGTTTCATGCTCCTCATATATTTGACACATTTTGAAGCTCTTTATATTTTTCACACATTTTCAGGCTCTTCATGTTTTTGAACACTGCTTCATGATCCTCCTATTTTTCAGACCTTTTCATGTTCTTCATATGTTTGACACATTTTGAAGCTCTTCATATTTTTCACACCTTTTCAGGCTCTTCATGTGTTTCAACACCACTTCATGCTTCTCCTATTTTTCAGACCGTTTCATGCGCCTCATGTATTTCACACCTTTTGAAGCTCTTCATAATTTTCACATCTTTTCAGTCTCTTCATGTTTTTGAACACCATTTCATGCCGCTTCTATTTTTTAGACCGTTTCCTGCTCCTCATATTTTTCACACCTTTTGATGCTCTTCATATTTTTCACACGTTTTCAGGCTCTTCTTGTTTTTCAACACCGCTTCATGCTCCTCCTATTTTTCAGACCGTTTCTTGCACCTCATATTTTTCTCACCTTTTGAAGCGCTTCATATTTTCCACACCTTTTCAGGCTCTTCATGTTTTTCAACACCGCTTCATGCTCCTCCTATTTTTCAGACCGTTTCATGCTCCTCATATTTTTGACACGTTTTGAAGCTCTTCATATTTTTCACACGTTTTCAGGCTCTTCATGTTTTTCACACCTTTTCAGGCTCTTCATGTTTTTGAACACCATTTCATGATCCTCCTATTTTTCTGACCGTTTAATGCTCCTCATATTTTTGACACCTTTAGAAACTCTTCATATTTTTCACACCTTTTCAAGCACTTCATGGTTTTCCACACCGCTTCATGCTCCTCCTATTTTTCAGACGGTTTCATACTCTTCATATTTTTGATAACTTTTGAAGCTCTTCATATTTTTCACACCTTTTCAGGCTCTTCATGTTTTTCAAGACCACTTCATGCTCCTCCTATTTTTCAGACCGTTTCATGCTCATCTCATTTTTGACACCTTTTGAAGTTCTTCATATTTTTCCCACCTTTTGAAGCTCTTCATATATTTCACACGTTTTCAGGTTCTTCATGTTTTTCAACACCGTTTCATGCTGCTTCTATTTTTCAGACCGTTTCATGCTCCTCATATTTTTCACACCTTTTGAAGCTCTTCATATTTTTCACACGTTTTCAGGCTCTTCATGTTTTTCAACACCGTTTAATTCTGCTTCTATTTTTCAGACCGTTTCATGCTCCTCATATTTTTGACACCTTTAGACTCTTCATATTTTTCACACCTTTTCAGCCTCTTCATGTTTTTCACACATTTTCAGCCTCTTCATGTTTTTGAACACCCCTTCTTGCTCCTTTTATTTTTCATAGAGTTTCATGCTCCTCATGTATTTCACACCTTTTAAAGCTCTTCATATTTTTCACACCTTTACAGGCTCTTCATGTTTTTGAACACCGTTTCATCCTCCTCCTATTTTTCAGACCGTTTCATGCTCCTCATATTTTTGACACCTTTTGAAGCTCTTCATATTTTTCACACCTTTTCAAGCTCTTCATGTTTTTGCACACTGCTTCATGCTCTTCCTATTTTTCAGACCGTTTCATGCTCCTCATATTTTTGACACCTTTTGAAGCTCTTCATATTTTTCACACCTTTTCAGGCTCTTCATGTTTTTCAACACCAAGTCATGCTTCTCCTATTTTTCAGACTGTTTAATGCTCCTCATATTTTTGACACCTTTAGAAACTCTTCATATTTTTCACACCTTTTCAAGCACTTCATGGTTTTCCACACCGCTTCATGCTCCTCCTATTTTTCATACCGTTTCATTCTCCTCATATTTTTGACACCTTTTGAAGCTCTCATATATTTCACACCTTTTCAGGCTCTTCATTTTTTTCAACACAACGTCATGCTCCTCCTATTTTTCAGACCCTTTTATGCTCTTCTCATTTTTGACACCTTTTGAAGCTCTTCATATTTTTCACACCTTTTGAAGCTCTTCATGTTTTTCACACCTTTTCAGGCTCTTCATGTTTTTCAACACCGCTTCATGCTCCTTCTATTTTTCTGACCGTTTCATGCTCCTCATAATTTTGACACATTTTGAAGCTCTTCATATTTTTCACACCTTTTCAGGCTCTTCATGTTTTTCAACACCGCTTCGTGCTCCTCCTCTTTTTCAGACCGTTTCATGCTCCTCATATTTTTGACATCTATTGAAGCTCTTCATATTTCTCACACCTTTTCAGGTTCTTCATGTTTTTCAACACCACTTCATGCTCCTCCTATTTTTCAGACCGTTTCAAGCACATCTCATTTTTGACACCTTTTGAAGCTCTTCATATCTTTCATATTTTTGAAGTTCTTCATATTTTCACACGTTTTCAGACTCTTCATGTTTTTCAACACCGCTTCATGCTCCTGCTATTTTTCAGACCGTTTCATGCTCTTCAAATATTTGACACCTCTTGAAGCTCTTCATATTTTTCACACCTTTTCAGGCTCTTCATGTTATTCCCCACCACTTCATTCTTCTCCTGTTTTTCAGACCATTTCATGCTCCTCATGAATTTCACACCTTTTGAAGCTCTTCATATTTTTCACACCTCTTCAGGCTCTTCATGTTTTTTATCACCGTTTCATGCTCCTATTTTTCAGACTGTTTCATGCTCCTCATATTTTTGACACCTTTTGCAGCTCTTCATATTTTTCACAAGTTTCAGTCTCTTCATGATTTTGAACACCGCTTCAAGATCCTCCTATTTTTAAGACCGTTTCATGCTCTTCATATTTTTCACACCTTTTCAGGCTCTTCATGTTTTTCAACACCGTTTCATGCTGCTTCTCTTTTTCAGACCGTTTCATGCTCCTCATATTTTTCACACCTTTTGAAGCTCCTCATATTTTTCACACCTTTTCAGGCTCTTCATGTTTTTGAACACAGCTTCATGCTACTCCTATTTTTCAGACTGTTTCATGCTCCTCATATTTTTCACACCTTTTGAAGCTCCTCATATTTTTCACACCTTTTCAGGCTCTTCATGTTTTTCAACACCGTTACATGATCCTCCTATTTTTCAGACTGTTTCATGCTCATCTCATTTTTGACCCCTTTTGAAGCTTTTCAGATTTTTCACAACTTTTTAGGCTCTTCATGTTTCTCAACACGGCTTCATGCTCCACATATTTTTCAGACCGTTTCATGCTCATCTCATTTTTGACACCTTTTGAAGCTCTTCATATTTCTCACAACTTTTTAGGCTTTTCATATTTTTGAACACCGCTTCATGCTCCTCCTATTTTTCAGAGAGTTTCATGCTCCTCATGTATTTCACATCTTTTGAAGCTCTTCATATTTCTCACAACTTTTTAGGCTCTTCATGTTTTTCCACATCACTTCATGCTTCTCGTATTTTTCGGCCTGTTTCATGCTCCTCATGTATTTCACACCTTTTGAAGCTCTTCATATTTTTCACACCTTTTCAGGCTCTTCATGTTTTTAATCACCGTTTCATGCTCCTCCTATTTTTCAGACCGTTTCATGCTCCTCATATATTTGACACATTTTGAAGCTCTTTATATTTTTCACACATGTTCAGGCTCTTCATGTTTTTGAACACTGCTTCATGCTTCTCCTATTTTTCAGACCGTTTCATGCGCCTCATGTATTTCACACCTTTTGAAGCTCTTCATAATTTTCACATCTTTTCAGTCTCTTCATGTTTTTGAACACCATTTCATGCCGCTTCTATTTTTTAGACCGTTTCCTGCTCCTCATATTTTTCACACCTTTTGATGCTCTTCATATTTTTCACACGTTTTCAGGCTCTTCTTGATTTTCAACACCGCTTCATGCTCCTCCTATTTTTCAGACCGTTTCTTGCACCTCATATTTTTCTCACCTTTTGAAGCGCTTCATATTTTCCACACCTTTTCAGGCTCTTCATGTTTTTCAACACCGCTTCATGCTCCTCCTATTTTTCAGACCGTTTCATGCTCCTCATATTTTTGACACGTTTTGAAGCTCTTCATATTTTTCACACGTTTTCAGGCTCTTCATGTTTTTCACACCTTTTCAGGCTCTTCATGTTTTTGAACACCATTTCATGATCCTCCTATTTTTCTGACCGTTTAATGCTCCTCATATTTTTGACACCTTTAGAAACTCTTCATATTTTTCACACCTTTTCAAGCACTTCATGGTTTTCCACACCGCTTCATGCTCCTCCTATTTTTCAGACGGTTTCATACTCTTCATATTTTTGATAACTTTTGAAGCTCTTCATATTTTTCACACCTTTTCAGGCTCTTCATGTTTTTCAAGACCACTTCATGCTCCTCCTATTTTTCAGACCGTTTCATGCTCATCTCATTTTTGACACCTTTTGAAGTTCTTCATATTTTTCCCACCTTTTGAAGCTCTTCATATATTTCACACGTTTTCAGGTTCTTCATGTTTTTCAACACCGTTTCATGCTGCTTCTATTTTTCAGACCGTTTCATGCTCCTCATATTTTTCACACCTTTTGAAGCTCTTCATATTTTTCACACGTTTTCAGGCTCTTCATGTTTTTCAACACCGTTTAATTCTGCTTCTATTTTTCAGACCGTTTCATGCTCCTCATATTTTTGACACCTTTAGACTCTTCATATTTTTCACACCTTTTCAGCCTCTTCATGTTTTTGAACACCCCTTCTTGCTCCTTTTATTTTTCAGAGAGTTTCATGCTCCTCATGTATTTCACACCTTTTAAAGCTCTTCATATTTTTCACACCTTTACAGGCTCTTCATGTTTTTGAACACCGTTTCATCCTCCTCCTATTTTTCAGACCGTTTCATGCTCCTCATATTTTTGACACCTTTTGAAGCTCTTCATATTTTTCACACCTTTTCAAGCTCTTCATGTTTTTGCACACTGCTTCATGCTCTTCCTATTTTTCAGACCGTTTCATGCTCCTCATATTTTTGACACCTTTTGAAGCTCTTCATATTTTTCACACCTTTTCAGGCTCTTCATGTTTTTCAACACCAATTCATGCTTCTCCTATTTTTCAGACTGTTTAATGCTCCTCATATTTTTGACACCTTTAGAAACTCTTCATATTTTTCACACCTTTTCAAGCACTTCATGGTTTTCCACACCGCTTCATGCTCCTCCTATTTTTCATACCGTTTCATTCTCCTCATATTTTTGACACCTTTTGAAGCTCTCATATATTTCACACCTTTTCAGGCTCTTCATTTTTTTCAACACAACGTCATGCTCCTCCTATTTTTCAGACCCTTTTATGCTCTTCTCATTTTTGACACCTTTTGAAGCTCTTCATATTTTTCACACCTTTTGAAGCTCTTCATGTTTTTCACACCTTTTCAGGCTCTTCATGTTTTTCAACACCGTTTCATGCTGCTTCTCTTTTTCAGACCGTTTCATGCTCCTCATATTTTTCACACCTTTTGAAGCTCCTCATATTTTTCACACCTTTTCAGGCTCTTCATGTTTTTGAACACAGCTTCATGCTACTCCTATTTTTCAGACTGTTTCATGCTCCTCATATTTTTCACACCTTTTGAAGCTCCTCATATTTTTCACACCTTTTCAGGCTCTTCATGTTTTTCAACACCGTTACATGATCCTCCTATTTTTCAGACTGTTTCATGCTCATCTCATTTTTGACCCCTTTTGAAGCTTTTCAGATTTTTCACAACTTTTTAGGCTCTTCATGTTTCTCAACACGGCTTCATGCTCCACATATTTTTCAGACCGTTTCATGCTCATCTCATTTTTGACACCTTTTGAAGCTCTTCATATTTCTCACAACTTTTTAGGCTTTTCATATTTTTGAACACCGCTTCATGCTCCTCCTATTTTTCAGAGAGTTTCATGCTCCTCATGTATTTCACATCTTTTGAAACTCTTCATATTTCTCACAACTTTTTAGGCTCTTCATGTTTTTCCACATCACTTCATGCTTCTCGTATTTTTCGGCCTGTTTCATGCTCCTCATGTATTTCACACCTTTTGAAGCTCTTCATATTTTTCACACCTTTTCAGGCTCTTCATGTTTTTAATCACCGTTTCATGCTCCTCCTATTTTTCAGACCGTTTCATGCTCCTCATATATTTGACACATTTTGAAGCTCTTCATAATTTACACATCTTTTCAGTCTCTTCATGTTTTTGAACACTGCTTCATGATCCTCCTATTTTTCAGACCTTTTCATGTTCTTCATATGTTTGACACATTTTGAAGCTCTTCATATTTTTCACACCTTTTCAGGCTCTTCATGTGTTTCAACACCACTTCATGCTTCTCCTATTTTTCAGACCGTTTCATGCGCCTCATGTATTTCACACCTTTTGAAGCTCTTCATAATTTTCACATCTTTTCAGTCTCTTCATGTTTTTGAACACCATTTCATGCCGCTTCTATTTTTTAGACCGTTTCTTGCACCTCATATTTTTCTCACCTTTTGAAGCGCTTCATATTTTCCACACCTTTTCAGGCTCTTCATGTTTTTCAACACCGCTTCATGCTCCTCCTATTTTTCAGACCGTTTCATGCTCCTCAGATTTTTGACACCTTTTGAAATATTCATATACTTCACACCTTTTCAGGCTCTTCATTTTCTTGAACACAACTTCATGCTCCTCCTATTTTTCAGGCCGTTTCATGCTCATCTCTTTTTTGACACCTTTTGAAGCTCTTCATATTTTTCATACCTTTTAAAGATCTTCATATTTTTCACACGTTTTCAGGCTCTTCATATTTTTCAACACTGCATCATGCTCCTCCTATTTTTCAGACAGTTTCATGCTCCTCATATTTTTGACATGTTTTGAAGCTCTTCATATTTTTCACACCCTTTCAGGCTCTTAATGTTTTTCAACACCCCTTCATGCTCCTCCTATTTTTCAGACCATTTCATGCTCCTCATATTTTTGACGCCTTTAGAAGCTTTTCATATTTTTCACACCTTTTCAGGCTCTTCATGTTTTTTCACACCACTTCATGCTTCTCCTATTTTTCAGACCGTTTTATGCTCCTCATGTATTTCACACCTTTTGAAGCTCTTCATATTTTTCACAACTTTTCAGGTATTCATGTTTTTGATCACGGTTTCATGCTCCTCCTATTTTTCAGACCATTTCATGCTCCTCATATTTTTGACGCCTTTAGAAGCTCTTCATATTTTTCACACCTTTTCAGGCTCTTTATGTTTTTCAAAACCGCTTCATGCTCCTCCTATTTTTCAGACCGTTTCATGCTCCACACATTTTGAAACCTTTTGAAGCTCTTCATATTTTTCACACCTTTTCAGGCTCTCCATGTTTTTCATCACCGATTCATGCTCCTCCTATTTTTCAGACCGTTTCATGCTCCTCATGTATTTCACACCATTTGAAGCTCTTCCTGTTTTTCACACCTTTTCAGTCTCTTCATGTATTTGAACACCATTTCATGCTCCTCCGATTTTTTAGACCGTTTCATGCTCCTCATATTTTTGACACCTTTTGAAGCTCTTCATATTTTTCACACCTTTTGAAGCTCTTCATGTTTTTCATATTTTTGCAGCTCTTCATATTTTTCACACCTTTTCACGCTTTTCATGTATTTGAACACCGGTTCATGCTCTTCCTATTTCTCAGACCGTTTCATGCTCCTCATGTATTTCACACCTTTTGAAGCTCTTCGTATTTTGCACACATTTTCAGGCTTTTCATGATTTTCACAACGACTTCATGCTCCTCATATTTTTCAGACCGTTTCATGCACATTTCATTTTTGACTCCTTTTGAAGCTCTTCATATTTTTCACACCATTTTCAGGCTCTTCATGTTTTTCAACACCACTTTATGATCCTCCTATTTTTCAGACCGTTTCATATTCCTCATATTTTTGACATTTTTTGAGGCTCTTCATATTTTTCACACCTTTTCAGGCTCTTCATGTCTTTGAACACCGTTTCATGCTCCTCCTATTTTTCTGACCGTTTCATGCACATCTCATTTTTGACACCTTTTGAAGCCTTTGATATTTTTCACACCATTTTCAGGCTCTTCATGTTTTTCAACACCGCTTTCTGATTCTCCTATTTTTCAGACCGTTTCATGCTCCTCATGTATTTGACACCTTTTAAAGCTCCTCATATTTTTCACACCTTTTCAGGCTCTTCATATTTTTCACATAATTTCAGGCTGTTCATGTTTTTGAACACGGCTTCATGCTCCTCCAATTTTTCAGACCGTTTCATGTTCCTCATATTTTTGACACCTTTTGAAGCTCTTCATATTTTTCACACCTTTTGAAGCTCTTCATATTTTTCACACCATTTTCAGGCTCTTCATGTTTTTCAACACCGTTTCATGCTCCTCCTATTTTTCAGACCGTTTCATGCTCCTCTTATGTTTGACACCTTTTGAAGCTCTTCATATTTTTCACACCTTTTCACGCTCTTCATGTTTTTGAACACCGCTTCATGCTCCGCATATTTTTCAGACCGTTTCATGCACATCTCATTTTTGACACCTTTTGAAGCCTTTGATGTTTTTCACACCATGTTCAGGCTCTTCAGGTTTTTCAACACCGCTTTCTGATCCTCCTATTTTTCAGACCGTTTCATGCTCCTCATATATTTGACACCTTTTGAAGCTCTTCATATTTTCACAATTTTTTAATCTCTTCATATGTTTCACACGTTTTCAGGTTCTTCATGTTTTTCAACACCGCTTCATGCTCCTCCTATTTTTCATTCCGTTTCATGCTCCTCATATTCTTGACACCTTTTGACGCTTTTCATATTTTTCACACATTTTCAGGCTCTTCATGTTTTGCCACACCACTTCATGCTCCTCCTATTTTTCAGACGTTTTCATGCTCCTCATATTTTTGACACCTTTAGAAACTCTTCATATCATTCACACCTTTTCAGGCTCTTCATGTTTTGCCACACCGCTTCATGCTCCTCCTATTTTTGAGCCCGTTTCATGCTCCTCATGTATTTCACACCTTTTGAAGCTCTTCATATATTTCACACCCTTACATACTCTTCATGTTTTTCAACACCACTTCATGCTCCTCCTATTTTTAAGACTGTTTCATGCTCCTGATATTTTTGACTCGTTTTGAAGCTCTTCATATTTTCACAATTTTTTAAGCTCTTCATATTTTTCATACGTTTTCAGGTTCTTCATGTTTTTCAACACCGCTTCATGCTCCTCCTATTTTTCATTCCATTTCATGCTCCTCATATTCTTGACACCTTTTGACGCTTTTCATATTTTTCACACATTTTCAGGCTCTTCAAGTTTTTCAACACCGCTTCATGCTCCTCCTATTTTTCATTCCGTTTCATGCTCCTCATATTTTTGACACCTTTTGAAGCTCTTCATATTTCTCACACCTTTTCAGGCTCTTCATGTTTTTCAACACCGCTTCATGATCCTCCTGTTTTTCAGACCGTTTCATGCTGATCTCATTTTTGACACCTTTGGAAGCTTTTCATATTTTTCACAACTTTTCAGGCTCTTCACGGTTTTGAACACCTTTTCATGTTCCTCCTATTTTTCAGACCGTATCATGCTCCTCATATATTTCACACGTTTTGAAGCTCTTCATATTTTTCACACCTTTTGAAGCTCTTCGTATTTTTTACACCTTTTGAAGCTCTTCATATTTTTATAACTTTTCAGGCTCTTCATGTATTTCAACACCGCTTCATTCATCTCCAGCTTTTCAGACCGTTTCATGCTCCTCATATTTTTGACACCTTTTGAAACTCTTCATATTTTTCACATCTTTTCAGGCTCTTCATGATTTTCAACACCACTTCATGCTCCTCGTATTTTTCAGACCTTTTCATGCTCCTCATATTTTTGACACCTTTTGAAGCTCTTCATATTTTTCACACCTTTTGAAGCTCTTCGTATTTTTCACACCTTTTCAGGCTCTTCATGTTTTTGAAAACCGTTTTTTGCTGCTTCTATTTTTCAGACCGTTTCATGCTCCTCATATATTTTAAACCTTTTGAAAGTCTTCATATTTTTCACACCTTTTCAAGCTGTTCATGTTTTTCAACAATGCTTCATGATCCTCCTATTTTTCAGACCGTTTCATGCTCCTCAAGTATTTCACAACTTTTGAAGCTCTTCATATTTTTCACACCTTTTCAGGCTCTTCATGATTTTGAAGACCGATTCATGCTCCTCCTGTTTTTCAGACCGTTTCACGCTCCTCATATTTTTGACACCTTTTGAAGCTCTTCATATTTTTTACAACTTTTCAGGCATTTCATGTTTTGGAACACCTCTTCATGCTCCTCCTATTTTTCACACCTTTTGAAGCTCTTCACATTTTTCACACCATTTCAGGCTCTTCATGTTTTTCAACAGCGCTTCCTGCTCCTCCTATTTTTCAGACAGTTTAATGCTCCTCCTGTACTTCACACCTTTTGAACCTCTTCATATTTTTCACACCTTTTCAGGCTCTTCATGTTTTTCAACACCGCTTCATTCTCCTCCTATTTTCAGACCGTTTAATGCTCCTCCTGTACTTCACACCTTTTGTAGCTCTTCATATTTTTTACACCTTTTCAAGCTCTTCATGTTTTTGAACAGCGCTTCATGCTCCTCCTATTTTTCAGACAGTTTCATGATCCTCATGTATTTCACACCTTTTGAAGCTCTTCGTATTTTTCACACCTTTTCAGGCTCTTCATGTTTTTGAGCACCGCTTCATGCTCCTCTTCTTTTTCAGACCGTTTCATGCTCCTCATATTTTTGACCTCTTTTGAAGCTCCTAATATTTTTCACATCTTTTGAAGCTCTTCATATATTTCACACTTTTTCAGGCTCTTCATGTTTTTCAACACCACTTCATGTTCCTCCTATTTTTCAGACCGTTTCATGCTCATCTCATTTTTGACAGATTTTGAAGCGCTTCATATTTTTCACACCTTTTCAGTCTCTTCATGTTTTTGAACACTGTTTCATGCTCCTCCTACTTTTCAGACCGTATAATGCTCCTCATATTTTTCACACTTTTTGAAGCTCTTCATATTTTTCACACCTTTTCAGGCTCTTCATGTTTTTAAACACCACTTCATGCTCCTCCTAATTATCATATCGTTTCATGCTCCTCATATTTTTGACACCTTTTGTAGCTCTTCATATTATTCACACCTTTTCAGGCTTTCGTGATTTTCAAAACCGTTTCATGCTCCTCCTATTTTTCAGACCGTTTCATGCTCATCTCATTTTTGACACCTTTGGAAGCTCTTCTTATTTTTCACATCTTTTGAAACTCATCATATTTTTCACACGTTTTCAGGCTCTTCATGTTTTTCAACACCGCTTCATGCTCCTCCTATTTTTCACAACTGTTGAAGCTCGTCATATTTTTCACACCTTTTCAGGCTCTTCATATTTTTGAACACCGCTTCATGCTGCTCCTATTTTTCAGACCGTTTCATGCTCCTCATATTTTTGAAAGGTTTTGAAGCTCTTCAAATTTTTCACACCTTTTCAGGCTCTTCATGTTTTTCAACACCGCTTCATGATCCTCCTATTTTTCAGACCGTTTCATGCTCCTCATGTATTTCACACCTTTTGAAGCTGTTCATATTTTTCACACGTTTTCAGGCTCTTCATGTTTTTCATCAATGCTTCATGCTCCTTCTCTTTTTCAGACCGTTTCATGCTCCTCATATTTTTCACACTTTTTGAAGCTCTTCATATTTTTCACACCTTTTCAGGCTCTTCACGTTTTTCAACACCGTCTCATGCTCCTCCTATTTTTCAGACAGTTTCATGCTCCTCATGTATTTCACATCTTTTGAAGCTCTTCATATTTTTCACACCTTTTCAAGCTCTTCATATTTTTGAACACCGCTTCATGCTCCTTCTATTTTTCAGACCGTTTCATTCTCCTCATATTTTTAACACCGTTTGTAGCTCTTCATATTTTTCACACCTTTTCAGGCTCTTCATGTTTCTGAACACCGCTTCATGCTCCTCCTATTTTATACACCGTTTCATGCTCCTCATGTATTTCACACCTTTTGTAGCTCTTCATATTTTTTACACCTTTTCAAACTCTTCATGTTTTTGAACAGCGCTTCATGCTCCTCCTATTTTTCAGACAGTTTCATGCTCCTCATGTATTTCTCACCTTTTGAAGCTCTTCGTATTTTTCACACCTTTTGAAGCTCTTCATGTTTATCAACACCGCTTCATGCTCCTCCTATTTTTCAGACCGTTACATGCGCCTCATATTTTTGACACCTTTTGAAGCTCTTCATATTTTTCACACATTTTCAGGCTCTTCATGTTTATCAACACCGCTTCATGCTCCTCCTATTTTTCAGACCGTTTCTTGCTCCTAATATTTTTGACACTTTTTGAGGCTCTTCATATTTTTCACACCTTTTCATGCTCTTCATGTTTTCAACATCGATTCATGCTCCTATTATTTTTCAGACCGTTTCATCCTCGTCCTATTTTCACACCGTTTCATGCTCCTCATATTTTTGACACCTTTTGAAGCTCTTCATATTTTTCACACCTTATCATGCTCTTCATGTTTTTGAACACGGCTTAATGCTCCTCCTATTTTTCAGACCGTTTCATGCTCCTCATATTTTTGACACCTTTTGAAGCTCTTCATATTTTTCACACCTTTTCAGGCTCTTCAAGTTTTTGAACAATGCTACAATTCTCCTCCTATTTTTCAGACCGTTTCATGCTCCTCATATTTTTGATCTCTTTTGAAGCTCTTCATATTTTTCACGCCTTTTGAAGCTCTTCATATATTTCACACTTTTTCAGGCTCTTCATGTTTTTCAACACCACTTCATGCTTCTCCTATTTCTCAGACCGTTTCATGCTCATCTCATTTTTGACAGCATTTGAAGCTCTTCATATTTTTCACATTTTTGAAGCTCTTCATATTTTTCACACCTTTTCAGGCTCTTCATGTTTTTGAACACCGTTTCATGCTCCTCCTATTTTCAGACCGTTTCTTGCTCCTCATATTTTTGACACCTTTGAATCTCTTCATATTTTTCACACCTTTTCAGCCTCTTCATATATTTCACACGTTTTAAGTCTCTTCATGTTTTTCAACACCGCTTCATGCTCCTCCTATTTTTCACACCGTTTCATGTTCCTCATGTATTTCATACCCTTTGAAGCTCTTCATATTTTTCACTACTTTTCAGGTTCTTCATGGTTTTCAACACCGCTTCATGCTCCTCCTATTTTTCTGACCGTTTCATGCTCCTCATGTATTTCACACATTTTGAAGCTCTTCATATTTTTCACACCTTTTGAAGCTCTTCATATTTTTCACACCTTTTGAAGCACTTCATATTTTTCCCACCTTTTCAGGCTATTCATGTTTTTGAACACCGTTTCATGCGCCTCCTATAATTCAGACGGTTTCATGCTCCTCATGTATTTCACTCCTTTTGAAGCTCTTCATATTTTACACACCTTTTCAGGCTCTTCATGATTTTCAACCCCACTCATGCTCCTCCGATTTTTCAGACCGTTTCATGCTCATCTCATTTTTGACACCTTTTGAAGCTCTTCATATTTTTCACACCTTTTCAGGCTCTTCATGTTTTTCACACCTTTTCAGGCTCTTCATGATTTTGAACAGCGTTTCATGCTGCTCGTATTTTTCAGACCTTTTCATACTCCTCTTATTTTGACACATTTTGAAGCTCTTCATATATTTCACAGCTTTTCAGGCTCTTCATGTTTTTCTACACTGCTTCATGCTCCTCCTATTTTTCAGACCGTTTCATGCTCCTCATATTTTTGACACCTTTTAAAGCTCTTCATATATTTCACACCTTTTCAGGCTCCTCATGTGTTTCTACACTGCTTCATGCTCCTACTATTTTTCAGACCGTTTCATGCTCCTCGTATTTTTCAGACCGTTTCATGCTCCTCATATTTTGACACCTTTTGAAGCTCTTCATATTTTTTCACACCTTTTCATGCTCTTCATGTGTTTCAACACCGCTTCATGCTCCTCCTAGTTTTCATACCGTTTCATACTCCTCCTATTTTTGACACCTTTTGAAGCTGTTCATATATTTCACACCTTTCAGGCTCTTCATGTTTTTCAAAACCTCTTCATGCTCCTCCAATTTTCAGACCGATTCATGCTCCTCATATTTTTGACACCTTTTGAAGCTCTTCATATTTTTCACACCTTTTCATGATCTTCATGTTTTTCAACACCGTTTCATGCTTCTCCTAATTTTCAGAACGTTTCATGCTCCTCATATTTTTGACACCTTTTGAAGCTCTTCATATTTTTCACACATTTTCAGGCTCTTCATGTTTATCAACACCGCTTCATGCTCCTCCTATTTTTCAGACCGTTTCTTGCTCCTAATATTTTTGACACTTTTTGAAGCTCTTCATATTTTTCACACCTTTTCATGCTCTTCATGTTTTCAACATCGATTCATGCTCCTATTATTTTCAGACCGTTTCATCCTCGTCCTATTTTCACACCGTTTCATGCTCCTCATATTTTTGACACCTTTTGAAGCTCTTCATATTTTTCACACCTTTTCAGGCTCTTCATGTTTTTGAACACGGCTTCATGCTCCTCCTATTTTTCAGACCGTTTCATGCTCCTCATATTTTTGACACCTTTTGAAGCTCTTCATATATTTCACACCTTTTCAGGCACTTCATGTTTTCAACACCGCTTCATGCTCCTCCTATTTTTCAAACCGTATCATGCTCCTCATATTTTTTACACTTTTGAAGCTCCTCATATTTTTCACACCTTTTCATGCTCTTCATGTTTTCAACACCGATTCATGCCCCTCCTATTTTTCAGTCCGTTTCATGCTCCTCCTGTTTTTCACACCGTTTCATTATCCTCATAATTTGACACCTTTTGAAGCTCTTCATATTTTTCACACCTTTTCAGGCTCTTCATGTTTTTGAACATGGCTTCATGCTCCTCCTATTTTTCAGACCGTTTCATGCTCCTCACATTTTTGACACGTTTTGAAGCTCTTCATATTTCACACCTTTTCATGATCTTCATGTTTTTCAATAACACTTCATGCTCCTCCGAGATTTCAGACCGTTTCATACTCCTCCTATTTTTGACACCTTTTGAAGCTCTTAATATATTTCACCCCATTTCAAGCTCTTCATGTTTTTCAACACTGCTTCATGCTCCTCCTATTTTTCAGACCGTTACAGGCGCCTCATATTTTTGACAGCTTTTGGAGCTCTTCATATTTTTCACACATTTTCAGGCTCTTCATGTTTTTCAACACCGCTTCATGCTCCTCCTATTTTTCAGACCGTTTCTTGCTCCTAATATTTTTGACACCTTTTGAAGCTCTTCATATTTTTCACACCTCTTCATGCTCTTCATGTTTTCAACATCGATTCATGCTCCTATTATTTTTCAGACCGTTTCATCCTCCTCCTATTTTCACACCGTTTCATGCTCCTCATATTTTTGACACCTTTTGAAGCTCTTCATATATTTCACACCTTTTCAGGCACTTCATGTTTTTTCACACCACTTCATGCTTCTCCTATTTTTCAGACCGTTTCATGATCCTCATGAATTTCACACATTTTGAAGCTCTTTATATTTTTCACACATTTTTAGGCTCTTCATTTTGTTCAACACTACTTCTTGCTCCTCCAAATTTTCAGACCGTTTCATACTCATCTAATTTTTGACACCTTTTGAAGCTCTTCATATTTTTCACACCTTTTCAGGCTCTTCATATTTTTCCCCACCACTTCATTCTTCTCCTATTTTTCAGACCATTTCATGCTCCTCATGAATTTCACACCTTTTGAAGCTCCTCATATTTTTCACACCTTTTCAGGCTCTTCATGATTTTCAACCCCACTTCATGCTCCTCCGATTTTTCAGACCGTTTCATGCTCATCTCATTTTTGACACCTTTTGAAGCTCTTCATATTTTTCACACCTTTTCAGGTTCTTCATGTTTTTCTACATAGCTTCATGCTCCTCCTATTTTTCAGACCGTTTCATGCTCCTCATATTTTTGACACCTTTTAAAGCTCTTCATATTTTTCACAACTTTCAGGCTCTTCATGGTTTTCAACACCACTACATGCTCTTCCTCATATGTTTCACACCTTTTGAAGCTCTTCAAGTTTTTTAACACCTTTTCATGCTGCTCCTATATTTCCTATCATTTCATGCTCCTTATATTTTTGACACCTTTTGAAGCTCTTCATATATTTCACACCTTTTCAGGCTCTTCATATTTTTCAACACCGCTTCAAGCTCCTCCTATTTTTCAGAACGATTATTGCTCCTCATATTTTTGACACCTTTGAGGCTCTTCATATATTTCACACATTTTCAGGCTCTTCATGTTTTCAACACCGCTTCATGCTCCTCCTAATTTTCAGACCGTTTCATTCTCCTCATATTTTTGACACCATTTGAAGCTCTTCATATTTTTCACACCTTTTCAGGCTCTTCATGTTTTTTAACACCTTTTCATGCTCCTGCTATATTTCAGACCGTTTCATGCTCCTTATATTTTTGACACCTTTTGAAGCTCTTCCTATTTTTCATACGTTTTCAGGCTCTACATATTTTTCAACACCGCTTCATGCTCCTCCTATTTTTCAGACCGTATCATGCTCCTCATATGTTTCACACTTTTTCAGGCTCTTCATGTTTTTCAACATCACTTCATGCTCCTCCTATGTTTCAGACCGTTTCATGCTCCTCATATTTTTGACACAGTTTGAAGCTCTTCACATTGTTCACACCTTTTGAGGCTCTTCATGTTTTTGAAAACAGTTTCTTGCTCCTCATATTTTTCAGACCGTTTCACCCTCTATATATTTGACACCTTTTTGAAGCTCTTCATATTTTCACACCTTTTGAGGCTCTTCATGTTTTTGAAAACAGTTTCTTGCTCCTCATATTTTTCAGACCGTTTCACCCTCTATATATTTGACACCTTTTTGAAGCTCTTCATATTTTTCACACCTTTTCAGGCTCTTCATGTTTTTCAACACCACTTCAAGCTCCTTCTATTTTTCAGACCGTTTCATGTTTCTCATATATTTGACACAGTTTGAAGCTCTTCATATTTTTCACAACTGTTGAGGCTCTTCATGTTTTTGAAAACAGTTTCTTGCTCCTCATGTTTTTCAGACCCTTTCACCCTCCTCATATTTTTGACACCTTTATGAAGTTCTTCATTTTTTTCACACCTTTCCGGGCTCTTCAAGGGTATGAACACCGTTTCATGATCCTCCTATTTTTCAGACCGTTTCATGCTCCTCATATATTTGACACCTTTTGAAGTTCTTCATATTTTTCACACCTTTTCAGGCTCTTCATGTTTTTCAACACCAGTTCATGCTCCTCCTATTTTTCTGACCGTTTCATGCTCCTTATATTTTTGACACCTTTTGAAGTTCTTCATATTTTTCACACCTTTCAGGCTCTTCATGGTTTTCAACACCACTACATGCTCTTCCTATTTTTCAGACCGTTTCATGCTCCTCATATGTTTCACACCTTTTGAAGCTCTTCAAGTTTTTTAACACCTTTTCATGCTCCTCCTATATTTCATACCATTTCATGCTCCTTATATTTTGACACCTTTTGAAGCTCTTCATATATTTCACATCTTTTCAGGCTCTTCATATTTTTCAACACCGCTTCAAGCTCCTCCTATTTTTCAGACCGATTCTTGCTCCTCATATTTTTGACACGTTTGAGGCTCTTCATATATTTCACACATTTTCAGGCTCTTCATGTTTTTCAACACCGCTTCATGCTCCTCCTAATTTTCAGACCGTTTCATTCTCCTCATACTTTTGACACCATTTGAAGCTTTTCATATTTTTCACACCTTTTCAGGCTCTTCATGTTTTTTAACACCTTTTCATGCTCCTCCTATATTTCAGACCGTTTCATGCTCCTTATATTTTTGACACCTTTTGAAGCTTTTCATATTTTTCACACCTTTTCAGGCTCTTCATATTTTTCAACCCCGCTTCATGCTCCTCCTATTTTTCAGATCGTATCATGCTCCTCATATGTTTCACACATTTTTCAGTCTCTTCATGTTTTTCAACAATACTTCATGCTAATCCTATGTTTCAGACCATTTCATGCTCCTCATATTTTTGACAAAGTTTGAAGCTCTTCACATTTTTCACACCTTTTCAGGCTCTTCATGTTTTTCAACACCGCTTCAAGCTCCTCCTATTTTTCAGACCGTTTCTTGCTCCTCATAATTTGACACCTTTGAGGCTCTTCATATATTTCACACATTTTCAGGCTCTTCATGTTTTCAACACCGCTTCATGCTCCTCCTAATTTTCAGACCGTTTCATCTCCTCATATTTTTGACACCATTTGAATCTTTTCATATTTTTCACACCTTTTCAAGCTCTTCATGTTTCTTAACACCTTTTCATGCTCCTGCTATATTTCAGACCGTTTCATGCTCCTTATATTTTTGACACCTTTTGAAGCTCTTCATATTTTTCATACGTTTTCAGGCTCTTCATATTTTTCAACACCGCTTCATGCTCCTCCTATTTTTCAGACCGTATCATGCTCCTCATATGTTTTACACCTTTTTCAGGCTCTTCATGTTTTTCAACATCACTTCATGCTCCTCCTATGTTTCAGACCGATTCTTGCTCCTCATATTTTTGACACGTTTGAGGCTCTTCATATATTTCACACATTTTCAGGCTCTTCATGTTTTTCAACATCACTTCATGCTCCTCCTATGTTTCAGACCGTTTCATGCTCCTCATATTTTTGACACAGTTTGAAGCTCTTCACATTGTTCACACCTTTTGAGGCTCTTCATGTTTTTGAAAACAGTTTCTTGCTCCTCATATTTTTCAGACCGTTTCACCCTCTATATATTTGACACCTTTTTGAAGCTCTTCATATTTTTCACACCTTTTCAGGCTCTTCATTTTTTCAACAACACTTCATGCTCCTCCTATGTTTCAGACCGTTTCCTGCTCCTCATATTTTTGACACAGTTTGAAGCTCTTCACATTGTTCACACCTTTTGAGGCTCTTCATGTTTTTGAAAACAGTTTCTTGCTCCTCATATTTTTCAGACCGTTTCACCCTCTATATATTTGACACCTTTTTGAAGCTCTTCATATTTTTCACACCTTTTCACGTTCTTCATGTTTTTCAACATCGCTTGCTGCTCCTCCTCTTTTTCAGAGCGTTTCATGCTCCTCATAATTTTGACACCTTTGAAGCTCTTCATATTTTTCACACCTTTTCAGGCTCTTCATATTTTTCAACACCACTTCAGGCTCCTTCTATTTTTCAGACCGTTTCTTGCTCCTCATATTTTTGACACCTTTGAAGCTCTTCATATTTTTCACACTTTTTCAGGCTCTTCATGTTTTTCAACACCACTTCAAGCTCCTTCTATTTTTCAGACCGTTTCTTGCTCCTCATATTTTTGACACCTTTGAGGCTCTTCATATATTTCACACTGTTTCAGGCTCTTTATGTTTTTCAACACTGCTTCATGCTCCTCCTAATTTTCAGACCGTTTCATTCTCCTCATATTTTTGATACCTTTTGAAGCTCTTCATATTTTTCACACTTTTTCAGGCTCTTCATGTTTTTCAAACCGCTTCATGCTCCTCCTATTTTTCAGACCGTTTCATGCTTCTCCTATTTTTCAGACCGTTTCATGCTCCTCATATTTTTGACGCCTTTTGAAGCTCCTCCTATTTTTCACACCTTTTCAGGCTCTTCATGTTTTTCAGCACCACTTCATGCTCCTCCTATTTTTCAGACCGTTTCATGCTCCTCATATTTTTGACACTTTTTGAAGCTCTTCATATTTTTCACACCTTTTCAGGCTCTTCATGTTTTTCAACACCGCTTCATGCTCCTCCTATTTTTCAGACCCTTTCATGCTCCTCATATTTTTGACACCTTTTGAAGCTCTTCATATTTTTCACACCTTTTCACGCTCTTCATGTTTTTCAACATCGCTTGCTGCTCCTCCTCTTTTTCAGAGCGTTTCATGCTCCTCATAATTTTGACACCTTTGAAGCTCTTCATATTTTTCACACCTTTTCAGGCTCTTCATATTTTTCAACACCACTTCATGTTTCTCCTATTTTTCAGACCGTTTAATGCTCCTCATATTTTTGACACTTTTTGAAGCTCTTCATATTTTTCACACTTCTCCAGGCTCTTCATTTTTTTGAACACCGCTTCATGCTCCTCCTATTTTTCAGACCTTTTCATGCTCCTCAAGTTTTTGACACCTTTTGAAGCACTTCATATTTTTCACACCTTTTCAGGCTCTTCATGTTTTTCAACAACGCTTCATGCTCCTCCTATTTTTCAGACCGTTTCATGCTCCTCATATGTTTCACACCTTTTGAAGCTCTTCATATTTTTTTAACACCTTTTCACGCTCCTCCTATATTTCAGACCGTTTCAAGCTCCTCATATTTTTGGCACTTTTTGTAGCTCTTCATATTTTTCACACCTTTTCAGGGTCTTCATGTTTTTCTACACCACTTCATGCTCCTCCTATTTTTCAGACCGTTTTATTCTACTGATATGTTTCACACCTTTTTCAAGCTCTTCATGTTTTTCAACACCACTTCATGCTCCTCCTAATTATCAGACCGTTTCATTCTCCTCATATTTTTGACACCATTTGAAGCTCTTCATATTTTTCACACCTTTTCAGGCTCTTCATGTTTTTTAACACCTTTTCATGCTCCTGCTATATTTCAGACCGTTTCATGCTCCTTATATTTTTGACACCTTTTGAAGCTCTTCATATTTTTCATACGTTTTCAGGCTCTTCATATTTTTCAACACCGCTTCATGCTCCTCCTATTTTTCAGACCGTATCATGCTCCTCATATGTTTCACACCTTTTTCAGGCTCTTCATGTTTTTCAACAACACTTCATGCTCCTCCTATGTTTCAGACCGTCTCATGCTCCTCATATTTTTGACACAGTTTGAAGCTCTTCACATTGTTCACACCTTTTGAGGCTCTTCATGTTTTTGAAAACAGTTTCTTGTTCCTCATATTTTTCAGACCTTTTCACCCTCTATATATTTGACACCTTTTTGAAGCTCTTCATATTTTTCACACCTTTTGAGGCTCTTCATGTTTTTGAAAACAGTTTCTTCCTCCTCATATTTTTCAGACTGTTTCACCCTCTATATATTTGACACCTTTTTGAAGCTCTTCATATTTTTCACACCTTTTCAGGCTCTTCATGTTTTTCAACACCACTTCAGGCTCCTTCTATTTTTCAGACCGTTTCTTGCTCCTCATATTTTTGACACCTTTGAGGCTCTTCATATTTTTCACACTTTTTCAGGCTCTTCATGTTTTTCAACACCACTTCAAGCTCCTTCTATTTTTCAGACCGTTTCTTGCTCCTCATATTTTTGACACCTTTGAAGCTCTTCATATATTTCACACTGTTTCAGGCTCTTTATGTTTTTCAACACTGCTTCATGCTCCTCCTAATTTTCAGACCGTTTCATTCTCCTCATATTTTTGATACCTTTTGAAGCTCTTCATATTTTTCACACTTTTTCAGGCTCTTCATGTTTTTCAAACCGCTTCATGCTCCTCCTATTTTTCAGACCGTTTCATGCTTCTCCTATTTTTCAGACCGTTTCATGCTCCTCATATTTTTGACGCCTTTTGAAGCTCCTCCTATTTTTCACACCTTTTCAGGCTCTTCATGTTTTTCGGCACCACTTCATGCTCCTCCTATTTTTCAGACCGTTTCATGCTCCTCATATTTTTGACACTTTTTGAAGCTCTTCATATTTTTCACACCTTTTCAGGCTCTTCATGTTTTTCAACACCGCTTCATGCTCCTCCTATTTTTCAGACCCTTTCATGCTCCTCATATTTTTGACACCTTTTGAAGCTCTTCATATTTTTCACACCTTTTCACGCTCTTCATGTTTTTCAACATCGCCTGCTGCTCCTCCTCTTTTTCAGAGCGTTTCATGCTCCTCATAATTTTGACACCTTTGAAGCTCTTCATATTTTTCACACCTTTTCAGGCTCTTTATATTTTTCAACACCACTTCATGTTTCTCCTATTTTTCAGACCGTTTAATGCTCCTCATATTTTTGACACTTTTTGAAGCTCTTCATATTTTTCACACTTCTCCAGGCTCTTCATTTTTTTTAACACCGCTTCATGCTCCTCCTATTTTTCAGACCTTTTCATGCTCCTCAAGTTTTTGACACCTTTTGAAGCACTTCATATTTTTCACACCTTTTCAGGCTCTTCATGTTTTTCAACAACGCTTCATGCTCCTCCTATTTTTCAGACCGTTTCATGCTCCTCATATGTTTCACACCTTTTGAAGCTCTTCATATTTTTTTAACACCTTTTCACGCTCCTCCTATATTTCAGACCGTTTCAAGCTCCTCATATTTTTGACACTTTTTGTAGCTCTTCATATTTTTCACACCTTTTCAGGGTCTTCGTGTTTTTCTACACCACTTCATGCTCCTCCTATTTTTCAGACCGTTTTATTCTACTGATATGTTTCACACCTTTTTCAAGCTCTTCATGTTTTTCAACACCACTTCATGCTCCTCCTAATTATCAGACCGTTTCATTCTCCTCATATTTTTGACACCATTTGAAGCTCTTCATATTTTTCACACCTTTTCAGGCTCTTCATGTTTTTTAACACCTTTTCATGCTCCTGCTATATTTCAGACCGTTTCATGCTCCTTATATTTTTGACACCTTTTGAAGCTTTTCATATTTTTCATACGTTTTCAGGCTCTTCATATTTTTCAACACCGCTTCATGCTCCTCCTATTTTTCAGACCGTATCATGCTCCTCATATGTTTCACACCTTTTTCAGGCTCTTCATGTTTTTCAACAACACTTCATGCTCCTCCTATGTTTCAGACCGTTTCATGCTCCTCATATTTTTGACACAGTTTGAAGCTCTTCACATTGTTCACACCTTTTGAGGCTCTTCATGTTTTTGAAAACAGTTTCTTGTTCCTCATATTTTTCAGACCGTTTCACCCTCTATATATTTGACACCTTTTTGAAGCTCTTCATATTTTTCACACCTTTTGAGGCTCTTCATGTTTTTGAAAACAGTTTCTTGCTCCTCATATTTTTCAGACTGTTTCACCCTCTATATATTTGACACCTTTTTGAAGCTCTTCATATTTTTCACACCTTTTCAGGCTCTTCATGTTTTTCAACACCACTTCAGGCTCCTTCTATTTTTCAGACCGTTTCTTGCTCCTCATATTTTTGACACCTTTGAGGCTCTTCATATATTTCACACTTTTTCAGGCTCTTCATGTATTTCAACACCACTTCAAGCTCCTTCAATTTTTCAGACCGTTTCTTGCTCCTCATATTTTTGACACCTTTGAGGCTCTTCATATATTTCACACTGTTTCAGGCTCTTTAGGTTTTTCAACACCGCTTTATGCTCCTCCTAATTTTCAGACCGTTTCATTCTCCTCATATTTTTGACACCTTTTGAAGCTCTTCATATTTTTCACACTTTTTTAGGCTCTTCATGTTTTTCAAACCGCTTCATGCTCCTCCCATTTTTCAGACCGTTTCATGCTTCTCCTATTTTTCTGACCGTTTCATGCTCCTCATATTTTTGACACCTTTTGAAGCTCCTCCTATTTTTCACACCTTTTCAGGCTCTTCATGTTTTTCAGCACCACTTCATGCTCCTCCTATTTTTCAGACCGTTTCATGCTCCTCATATTTTTGACACTTTTTGAAGCTCTTCATATTTTTCACACCTTTTCAGGCTCTTCGTGTTTTTCAACACCGCTTCATGCTCCTCCTATTTTTCAGACCCTTTCATGCTCCTCATATTTTTGACACCTTTTGAAGCTCTTCATATTTTTCACACCTTTTCACGCTCTTCATGTTTTTCAACATCGCTTGGTGCTCCTCCTCTTTTTCAGAGCGATTCATGCTCCTCATAATTTTGACACCATTGAAGCTCTTCATATTTTTCACACCTTTTCAGGCTCTTCATATTTTTCAACACCACTTCATGTTTCTCGTATTTTTCAGACCGTTTAATGCTCCTCATATTTTTGACACTTATTGAAGCTCTTCATATTTTTCACACTTTTTCAGGCTCTTCATGTTTTTCAAACCGCTTCATGCTCCTCCCATTTTTCAGACCGTTTCATGCTTCTCCTATTTTTCTGACCGTTTCATGCTCCTCATATTTTTGACGCCTTTTGAAGCTCTTCATATTTTTCACACCTTTTCAGGCTATTCATGTTTTTCAGCACGACTTCATGCTCCTCCTATTTTTCAGACCGTTTCATTCTCCTCATATTTTTGACACCTTTTGAAGCTCTTCATATTTTTCACACCTTTTCAGGCTCTTCATGTTTTTCAACACCGCTTCATGCTACTCCTATTTTTCAGACCCTTTCATGCTCCTCATATTTGTGACACCTTTTGAAGCTCTTCATATTTTTCACACCTTTTCAGGCTCTTCATGTTTTTCAACACCACTTCAATCTCCTTCTATTTTTCAGACCGTTTCTTGCTCCTCATATTTTTGACACCTTTGAGGCTCTTCATTTATTTCACATTTTTTCAGGCTCTTCATGTTTTTCATCACCACTTCAAGCTCCTTCTATTTTTCAGACCGTTTCTTGCTCCTCATATTTTTGACACCTTTGAGGCTCTTCATATATTTCACACTGTTTCAGGCTCTTTATGTTTTTCAACACTGCTTCATGCTCCTCCTAATTTTCAGACCGTTTCTTTCTCCTCATATTTTTGACACCTTTTGAAGCTCTTCATATTTTTCACACTTTTTCAGGCTCTTCATGTTTTTCAAACCGCTTCATGCTCCTCCTATTTTTCAGACCGTTTCATGCTTCTCCTATTTTTCAGACCGTTTCATGCTCCTCATATTTTTGACGCCTTTTGAAGCTCTTCCTATTTTTCACAACTTTTCAGGCTCTTCATGTTTTTCAACACCGCTTCATGCTCCTCGTATTTTTCAGAGCGTTTCATGGTCCTCATAATTTTGACACCTTTTGAAGCTCTTCATATTTTTCACACTTTTTCAGGCTCTTCATGTTTTTCAAACCGCTTCATGGTCCTCCTATTTTTCAGACCATTTCATGCTTCTCTTATTTTTCAGACCGTTTCATGCTCCTCATATTTTTGACGCCTTTTGAAGCTCTTCCTATTTTTCACACCTTTTCAGGCTCTTCATATTTTTCAACACCGCTTCATGCTCCTCGTATTTTTCAGACCGTTTCATGCTCCTCATATTTTTCACTTCTTTTGAAGCTCTTCATATTTTTCACACCTTTTCAGGCTCTTCATGTTTTTAAACACCGTTTCATGCTCGTCATATTTTTCAGACCGTTTCATGCTCCTCATATTTTTGACACCTTTTGAAGCTCTTCATATTTTTCACACCTTTTCAGTCTATTCATGTTTTTCAATACCGCTCATGATCCTCCTATTTTTCCGACCGTTTCATACTCCTCATGTATTTCACACCTTTTGAAGCTCTTCATATGTTTCACACCTTTTCAGGCTCTTCATGTTTTTCAACACCATTTCATGCTCCTCTTATTTTTCAGACCGTTTCATGCTCCTCATATTTTTGACACCTTTTGAAGCTCTTCATATTTTTTAACACTTTTTCACGCTCCTCCTATATATCAGACCGTTTCAAGCTCCTCATATTTTTGACACTTTTTGTAGCTCTTCATATTTTTCACACCTTTTCAGGGTCTTCATATTTTTCTACACCACTTCATGCTCCTCCTAATTATCAGACCGTTTCATTCTCCTCATATTTTTGACACCATTTGAAGCTTTTCATATTTTTCACACCTTTTCAGGCTCTTCATGTTTTTTAACACCTTTTCATGCTCCTCCTATATTTCAGACCGTTTCATGCTCCTTATATTTTTGACACCTTTTGAAGCTCTTCATATTTTTCACTCCTTTTTCAGGCTCTTCATGTTTTTCAACAACACTTCATGCTCCACCTATGTTTCAGACCGTTTCATGCTCCTCATATTTTTGACACAGTTTGAAGCTCTTCACATTGTTCACACCTTTTGAGGCTCTTCATGTTTTTGAAAACAGTTTCTTGCTCCTCATATTTTTCAGACCGTTTCCCCCTCTATATATTTGACACCTTTTTGAAGCTCTTCATATTTTTCACACCTTTTGAGGCTCTTCATGTTTTTGAAAACAGTTTCTTGCTCCTCTTAATTTTCAGACCGTTTCACCCTCTATATATTTGACACCTTTTTGAAGCTCTTCATATTTTTCACACCTTTTCAGGCTCTTCATGTTTTTCAACACCACTTCAAGCTCCTTCTATTTTTCAGACCGTTTCTTGCTCCTCATATTTTTGACACCTTTGAGGCTCTTCATATATTTCACACTTTTTCAGGCTCTTCATGTCTTTCAACACCACTTCAAGCTCCTTCAATTTTTCAGACCTTTTCTTGCTCCTCTTATTTTTGACACCTTTGAGGCTCTTCATATATTTCACACTGTTTCAGGCTCTTTATGTTTTTCAACACCGCTTCATGCTCCTCCTAATTTTCAGACCGTTTCATTCTCCTCATATTTTTGACACCTTTTGAAGCTCTTCATATTTTTCACACTTTTTCAGGCTCTTCATGTTTTTCAAACCGCTTCATGCTCCTCCTATTTTTCAGACCATTTCATGCTTCTCCTATTTTTCAGACCGTTTCATGCTCCTCATATTTTTGACGCCTTTTGAAGCTCTTCCTATTTTTCACACCTTTTCAGGCTCTTCATATTTTTCAACACCGCTTCATGCTCCTCGTATTTTTCAGACCGTTTCATGCTCCTCATATTTTTCACTTCTTTTGAAGCTCTTCATATTTTTCACACCTTTTCAGGCTCTTCATGTTTTTGAACACCGTTTCATGCTCGTCATATTTTTCAGACCGTTTCATGCTCCTCATATTTTTGACACATTTTGAAGCTCTTCATATTTTTCACACCTTTTCAGTCTATTCATGTTTTTCAATACCGCTCATGATCCTCCTATTTTTCAGACCGTTTCATACTCCTCATGTATTTCACACCTTTTGAAGCTCTTCATATGTTTCACACCTTTTCAGGCTCTTCATGTTTTTCAACACCATTTCATGCTCCTCTTATTTTTCAGACCGTTTCATGCTCCTCATATTTTTGACACCTTTTGAAGCTCTTCATATTTTTCACACCATTTCAGGCTCTTCAAGTTTTTGAACAACGCTACAATGCTCCTCCTATTTTTCAGACCGTTTCATGCTCCTCATATTTTTGACACCTTTTGAAGCTCTTCATATTTTTTACACCTTTTCAGTCTCTACATGTTTTTCAACACGGCTTCATGCTCCTCTTATTTTTCAGACCGTTTCATGCTCCTCATATTTTTCACAACTTTTGAAGCTCTTCCTATTTTTCACACCTTTTCAGGCTCTTCATATTTTTCAGCACCACTTCATACTCCTCCTATTTTTCAGACCGT
This sequence comes from Dama dama, assembly GCF_033118175.1. Taxonomy (NCBI): domain Eukaryota; kingdom Metazoa; phylum Chordata; class Mammalia; order Artiodactyla; family Cervidae; genus Dama; species Dama dama. The sequence goes on along the minus strand of NW_026870891.1, from coordinate 7,734,042 downwards.
ATCATGCTCCTCATATATTTGACACCTTTTGAAGCTCTTCATATTTTTCACACCTTTTCACGCTCTTCATGTTTTTCAACATCGCTTGCTGCTCCTCCTCTTTTTCAGAGCGTTTCATGCTCCTCATAATTTTGACACCTTTGAAGCTCTTCGTATTTTTCACACCTTTTCAGGCTCTTCATATTTTTCAACCCCACTTCATGGTTCTCCTATTTTTCAGACCGTTTAATGCTCCTCATATTTTTGACACTTTTTGAAGCTCTTCATATTTTTCACACTTCTCCAGGCTCTTCATTTTTTTGAACACCGCTTCATGCTCCTCCTATTTTTCAGACCTTTTCATGCTCCTCATGTTTTTGACACCTTTTGAAGCACTTCATGTTTTTCACACCTTTTCAGGCTCTTCATGTTTTTCAACAACGCTTCATGCTCCTCCTATTTTTCAGACCGTTTCATGCTCCTCATATGTTTCACACATTTTGAAGCTCTTCGTATTTTTTTAACACCTTTTCACGCTCCTCCTATATTTCAGACCGTTTCAAGCTACTCATATTTTTGACACTTTTTCTAGCTCTTCATATTTTTCACACCTTTTCAGGGTCTTCATGTTTTTCTACACCACTTCATGCTCCTCCTATTTTTCAGACTGTTTTATTCTACTCATATGTTTCACACCTTTTTCAAGCTTTTCATGTTTTTCAACACCACTTCATGCTCCTCCTAATTATCAGACCGTTTAATTCTCCTCATATATTTGACAACATTTGAAGCTTTTCATATTTTTCACACCTTTTTAGGCTCTTCATGTTTTTTAACACCTTTTCATGCTCCTCCTATATTTCAGGCCGTTTCATGCTCCTTATATTTTTGACACCTTTTGAAGCTCTTCATATTTTTCACACCTTTTCAGGCTCTTCATATTTTTCAACACCGCTTCATGCTCCTCCTATTTTTCAGACCGTATCATGCTTCTCATATGTTTCACACCTTTTTCAGGCTCTTCATGTTTTTCAACAACACTTCATGCTCCTTCTATTTTTCAGAGCGTTTCATGCTTCTCCTATTTTTCAGACCTTTTCATGCTCCTCATATTTTTGACGCCTTTTGAAGCTCTTCATATTTTTCACACCTTTTCAGGCTATTCATGATTTTCAGCACCACTTCAAGCTCCTCCTATTTTTCAGACCGTTTCATGCTCCTCATATTCTTGACACCTTTTGAAGCTCTTCATATTTTTCACACCTTTTCAGGCTCTTCATGTTTTTCAACACCGCTTCATGCTCCTCCTATTTTTCAGACCCTTTCATGCTCCTCATATTTGTGACACCTTTTGAAGTTCTTCATATTTTTCACACCTTTTCACGCTCTTCATGTTTTTCAACATCGCTTGCTGCTCCTCCTCTTTTTCAGAGCGTTTCATGCTCCTCATAATTTTGACACCTTTGAAGCTCTTCATATTTTTCACACCTTTTCAGGCTCTTCATGTTTTTCAACACCATTTCATGCTCCTCTTATTTTTCAGACCGTTTCATGCTCCTCATATTTTTGACACCTTTTGAAGCTCTTCATATTTTTCACACCATTTCAGGCTCTTCAAGTTTTTGAACAACGCTACAATGCTCCTCCTATTTTTCAGACCGTTTCAGCTCCTCATATTTTTGACACCTTTTGAAGCTCTTCATATTTTTTACACCTTTTCAGTCTCTACATGTTTTTCAACACGGCTTCATGCTCCTCTTATTTTTCAGACCGTTTCATGCTCCTCATATTTTTCACAACTTTTGAAGCTCTTCCTATTTTTCACACCTTTTCAGGCTCTTCATATTTTTCAGCACCACTTCATACTCCTCCTATTTTTCAGACCGTATCATGCTCCTCATATATTTGACACCTTTTGAAGCTCTTCATATTTTTCACACCTTTTCACGCTCTTCATGTTTTTCAACATCGCTTGCTGCTCCTCCTCTTTTTCAGAGCGTTTCATGCTCCTCATAATTTTGACACCTTTGAAGCTCTTCGTATTTTTCACACCTTTTCAGGCTCTTCATATTTTTCAACCCCACTTCATGGTTCTCCTATTTTTCAGACCGTTTAATGCTCCTCATATTTTTGACACTTTTTGAAGCTCTTCATATTTTTCACACTTCTCCAGGCTCTTCATTTTTTTGAACACCGCTTCATGCTCCTCCTATTTTTCAGACCTTTTCATGCTCCTCATGTTTTTGACACCTTTTGAAGCACTTCATGTTTTTCACACCTTTTCAGGCTCTTCATGTTTTTCAACAACGCTTCATGCTCCTCCTATTTTTCAGACCGTTTCATGCTCCTCATATGTTTCACACAATTTGAAGCCCCTCGTATTTTTTTAACAACTTTTCACGCTCCTCCTATATTTCAGACCGTTTCAAGCTACTCATATTTTTGACACTTTTTCTAGCTCTTCATATTTTTCACACCTTTTCAGGGTCTTCATGTTTTTCTACACCACTTCATGCTCCTCCTATTTTTCAGACTGTTTTATTCTACTCATATGTTTCACACCTTTTTCAAGCTTTTCATGTTTTTCAACACCACTTCATGCTCCTCCTAATTATCAGACCGTTTAATTCTCCTCATATATTTGACAACATTTGAAGCTTTTCATATTTTTCACACCTTTTTAGGCTCTTCATGTTTTTTAACACCTTTTCATGCTCCTCCTATATTTCAGGCCGTTTCATGCTCCTTATATTTTTGACACCTTTTGAAGCTCTTCATATTTTTCACACCTTTTCAGGCTCTTCATGTTTTTCAACACCGCTTCATGCTCCTCCTATTTTTCAGACCCTTTCATGCTCCTCATATTTGTGACACCTTTTGAAGCTCTTCATATTTTTCACACCTTTTCACGCTCTTCATGTTTTTCAACATCGCTTGCTGCTCCTCCTCTTTTTCAGAGCGTTTCATGCTCCTCATAATTTTGACACCTTTGAAGCTCTTCATATTTTTCACACCTTTTCAGGATCTTCATGTTTTTCAACACCACTTCAAGCTCCTTCTATTTTTCAGACCGTTTCTTGCTCCTCATATTTTTGACACCTTTGAGGCTCTTCATATATTTCACACTTTTTCAGGCTCTTCATGTTTTTCAACACCACTTCAAGCTCCTTCTATTTTTCAGACCGTTTCTTGCTCCTCATATTTTTGACACCTTTGAGGCTCTTCATATATTTCACACTGTTTCAGGCTCTTTATGTTTTTCAACACTGCTTCATGCTCCTCCTATTTTTCAGACCGTTTCATGCTTCTCCTATTTTTCAGACCGTTTCATGCTTCTCCTATTTTTCAGACCGTTTAATGCTCCTCATATTTTTGACACTTTTTGAAGCTCTTCATATTTTTCACACTTCTCCAGGCTCTTCATTTTTTTGAACACCGCTTCAAGCTCCTCCTATTTTTCAGACATTTTCATGCTCCTCATGTTTTTGACACTTTTTGAAGCACTTCATATTTTTCACACCTTTTCAGGCTCTTCATGTTTTTCAACAATGCTTCATGCTCCTCCTATTTTTCAGACCGTTTCATGCTCCTCATACTTTTCACACCTTTTGAAGCTCTTCATATTTTTTTAACACCTTTTCACGCTCCTCCTATATTTCAGACCGTTTCAAGCTCCTCATATTTTTGACACTTTTTGTAGCTCTTCATATTTTTCACACCTTTTCAGGGTCTTCATGTTTTTCTACACCACTTCATGCTCCTCCTATTTTTCAGACCGTTTTATTCTACTCATATGTTTCACACCTTTTTCAAGCTCTTCATGTTTTTCAACACCACTTCATGCTCCTCCTAATTATCAGACCGTTTCATTCTCCTCATATTTTTGACACCATTTGAAGCTTTTCATATTTTTCACACCTTTTCAGGCTCTTCATGTTTTTTAACACCTTTTCATGCTCCTGCTATATTTTAGACCGTTTCATGCTCCTTATATTTTTGACACCTTTTGAAGCTCTTCATATTTTTCACACATTTTCATGCTCTTCATATTTTTCAACACCGCTTCATGCTCCTCCTATTTATCAGACCATATCATGCTCCTCATATGTTTCACAACTTTTTCAGTCTCTTCATGTTTTTCAACATCACTTCATGCTCCTCCTATGTTTCAGACCGTTTCATGCTCCTCATATTTTTGACACAGTTTGAAGCTCTTCACATTTTTCACACCTTTTGAGGCTCTTCATGTTTTTGAAAACAGTTTCTTGCTCCTCATATTTTTCAGACCGTTTCACCCTCTATATATTTGACACCTTTCTGAAGCTCTTCATATTTTTCACACCTTTTCAGGCTCTTCATGTTTTTCAACACCACTTCAAGCTCCTTCTATTTTTCAGACCGTTTCTTGCTCCTAATATTTTTGACACCTTTGAGGCTCTTCATATATTTCACACTTTTTCAGTCTCTTTATGTTTTTCAACACCGCTTCATGCTCCTCCTAATTTTCAGACCGTTTCATTCTCCTCATATTTTTGACACCTTTTGAAGCTCTTCATATTTTTCACACCTTTTCAGGCTCTTCATGTTTTTCAACACCACTTCAAGCTCCTTCTATTTTTCAGACCGTTTCTTGCTCCTCATATTTTTGACACCTTTGAGGCTCTTCATATATTTCACACTTTTTCAGGCTCTTTATGTTTTTCAACACCGCTTCATGCTCCTCCTGATTTTCAGACCGTTTCATTCTCCTCATATTTTTGACACCTTTTGAAGCTCTTCATATTTTTCACACTTTTTCAGGCTCTTCATGTTTTTCAAACCGCTTCATGCTCCTCCTATTTTCAGACCGTTTCATGCTCCTCCTATTTTTCAGACCGTTTCATGCTCCTCGTATTTTTGACGCCTTTTGAAGCTCTTCATATTTTTCACACCTTTTCAGGCTCTTCATGTTTTTCAGCACCACTTCATGCTCCTCCTATTTTTCAGACCTTTTTTTGCTCCCCATATTTTTTACACATTTTGAAGCTCTTCATATTTTTCACACCTTTTCAGGCTCTTCATGTTTTTCAACACCGCTTCATGCTCCTCCTATTTTTCAAACCGTTTCATGCTCCTCATATTTTTGACACCTTTTGAATCTCTTCATATTTTTCACACCTTTTCAGGCTCTTCATGTTTTTCAACATCGCTTGCTGCTCCTCATCTTTTTCAGACCGTTTCATGCTCCTCTTAGTTTTGACACCTTTGAAGCTCTTCATATTTTTTACACCTTTTCAGGCTCCTCATATTTTTCTTCACCACTTCATGCTTCTCCTATTTTTCAGACCGTTTCATGCTCCTCATATTTTTGACACTTTTTGAAGCTCTTCATATTTTTGACACCTTTTCAGGCTCTTCATGTTTTTCAACAACACTTCATGCTCCTCCTATTTTTCAGACCGTTTCATGCTCCTCATATGTTTCACACCTTTTTCAGGCTCTTCATGTTTTTCAACAACACTTCATGCTCCTCCTATGTTTCAGACCGTATCATGCTCCTCATATTTTTGACACAGTTTGAAGCTCTTCACATTGTTCACACCTTTTGAGGCTCTTCATGTTTTTGAAAACAGTCTCTTGCTCCTCATATTTTTCAGACCGTTTCACCCTGTATATATTTGACACCTTTTTGAAGCTCTTCATATTTTTCACACCTTTTGAGGCTCTTCATGTTTTTGAAAACAGTTTCTTGCTCCTCATATTTTTCAGACCGTTTCACCCTTTATATATTTGACACCTTTTTGAAGCTCTTCATATTTTTCACACCTTTTCAGGCTCTTCATGTTTTTCAACACCACTTCAAGCTCCTTCTATTTTTCAGACCGTTTCTTGCTCCTCATATTTTTGACACCTTTGAGGCTCTTCATATATTTCACACTGTTTCAGGCTCTTTATGTTTTTCAACACCGCTTCATGCTCCTCCTAATTTTCAGACCGTTTCATTCTCCTCATATTTTTGACACATTTTGAAGCTCTTCATATTTTTCACACTTTTTCAGGCTCTTCATGTTTTTCAAACCGCTTCATGCTCCTCCTATTTTTCAGACCGTTTCATGCTTCTCCTATTTTTCAGACCGTTTCATGCTCCTCATATTTTTGACGCCTTTTGAAGCTCTTCATATTTTTCACACCTTTTCAGGCTATTCATGTTTTTCAGCACCACTTCATGCTCCTCCTATTTTTCAGACCGTTTCATGCTCCTCATATTCTTGACACATTTTGAAGCTCTTCATATTTTTCACACTTTTTCACGCTCTTCATGTTTTTCAACATCGCTTGCTGCTCCTCCTCTTTTTCAGAGCGTTTCATGCTCCTCTTAATTTTGACACCTTTGAAGCTCTTCATATTTTTCACACCTTTTCAGGCTCTTCATGTTTTTCAACACCACTTCAAGCTCCTTCTATTTTTCAGACCGTTTCTTGCTCCTCATATTTTTGACACCTTTGAGGCTCTTCATATATTTCACACTTTTTCAGGCTCTTCATGTTTTTCAACACCACTTCAAGCTCCTTCTATTTTTCAGACCGTTTCTTGCTCCTCATATTTTTGACACCTTTGAGGCTCTTCATATATTTCACACTGTTTCAGGCTCTTTATATTTTTCAACACTGCTTCATGCTCCTCCTAATTTTCAGACCGTTTCATGCTTCTCCTATTTTTCAGACCGTTTCATGCTCCTCATATTTTTGACGCCCTTTGAAGCTCTTCCTATTTTTCACACCTTTTCAGGCTCTTCATGTTTTTCAACACCGCTTCATGCTCCTCGTATTTTTCAGAGCGTTTCATGGTCCTCATAATTTTGACAAATTTGAAGCTCTTCATATTTTTCACACCTTTTCAGGCTCTTCATATTTTTCAACACCACTTCATGCTCCTCCTATTTTTCAGACCGTTTCATGCTCCTCATATTTTTGACACGTTTTGAAGCTCATCATATTTTTCACACCTTTTCAGGCTCTTCATTTTTTTCAGCACAGTTTGATGCTCCTCCTATTTTTCAGACCGTTTCATGCTCCTCATATTTTTGACATCTTTTGAAACTCTTCATATATTTCACACCTTTTCAGGCTCTTCATGATTTTCAACACCACTTCATGCTCCTCCTTTTTTCAGACTGCTTCATTCTCATCTCATTTTTGACACATTTTGAAGCTGTTCATATTTTTCATTTCTTTTGAAGCTCTTCATATATTTTACACGTTTTCAGGCTCTTCATGGTTTTCAACACCGCTTCGTGCTGCTCCTAATTTTCAGATCATTTCATGCTCATCGATTTTTACACCTTTTGCAGGTCTTCATATTTTCACACCTTTTGAAGCTCTTCATATTTTTCACACCTTTTTAGGCTCTTCATGTATTTGAACACCGTTTCATGCTCCTCCTCTTTTTCAGATCGTTTCATGCTCCTCATATTTTTGACACCTTTTGAAACTCTTCTTTTTTTTCACACCTTTTGAAGCTTTTCATATATTTCACACCTTTTCAGGCTCTTCATGCTTTTAAACAACACTTCATGCTCCTCCTATTTTTCAGACCGCTTCAAGCTCATCTCATTTTTCACACCTTTTGAAGCTGTTCATATTTTTCACACGTTTTCAGGTTCTTCATGTTTTTCAACACTGCTTCATGCTCCTCCTAATTTTCAGACCGTTTCATGCTTCTCCTATTTTTCAGACCGTTTCATGCTTCTCATATTTTTGACGCCCTTTGAAGCTCTTCCTATTTTTCACACCTTTTCAGGCTCTTCATGTTTTTCAACACCGCTTCATGCACCTTCTATTTTTCAGAACGTTTCATGCTCATCTCATTTTTCACACCTTTTGAAGCTGTTCATATTTTTCACACGTTTTCAGGTTCTTCATGTTTTTCAACTGCGCTTCATGCTCCTCCTATTTTTCAGACCGTTTCATGCTCCACATATTTTTGACATGTTTTGAAGCTCTTCATATATTTCACACCTTTTTAGGCTCTTCCTGTTTTTGAACACCGTTTCATGCTCCTCCTATTTTTCAGACCGTTTCATGCTCCTCATATTTTTGACACCTTTTGAAGCTCTTCATATTTTTCACACCTTTTCAGTCTCTTCATGTTTTTCAACACCGCTTCATGCACCTCCTATTTTTCAGAACGTTTCATGCTCATCTCATTTTTGACACCTTTTGAAGCTTTTCATATTTTTCAAAACTTTTCAGGCTCTTCATGTTTTGAACACCGCTTCATGGTAATCCTATTTTTGAAACCATATCATGCTCCTCATATTTTTCACACATTTTGAAGCTCTTCATATTTTTCAAACCTTTTCAGACTCTTCATGTTTTTGAACACCACTTCATGCTCCTTCTATTTTTCAGAGAGTTTCATGCTCCTCATGTATTTCACACCTTTTGAAGCTCTTCATATTTTTCACACCTTTTCAGGCTCTTCATGTTTTTGAACACCGTTTCATGCTCCTCCAATTTTTCAGACGGTTTCATGCTCCTCATATTTTGACACCTTTTGAAGCTCTTCAAATTTTTCACACTTTTTCAAGCTCTTCATGTTTTTCAACTCCACTTCAAACTCCTCCTATTTTTCAGACCGTTTCATGTTCCTCATATTTTTGACACCTTTAGAAACTTTTCATATTTGTCACACTTTTTCAGGCTCTTCATGTTTTTCAACACCGCTTCAGCTCCTCCTATTTTTCAGACCGTTTCATTCTCCTCATAAATTTGACACATTTTAAAGCTCTTCATATATTTCACACCTTTTCAGGCTCTTCATTTTTTCAACACCACTTCATGCTCCTCCTATTTTTCAGACCGTTTCATGCTCATCTACTTTTTGACACCTTTTGAAGCTCTTCATATTTTTCACACCTTTTAAGCTCTTCACATTTTTCACACCTTTTCAGGCTCTTCATGTTTTGTACACCGTTTCTTGCTCCTCCTATTATTCAGACCGTTTCATGATCCTCATATATTTGACACCTCATGAAGCTCTTCATATTTTTCACACCTTTTCAGGCTCTTCAAATTTTTCATATTTTTGAACCTCTTCATGTTTTTCACACCTTTTCAGGCTCTTCAAGATTTTCAACACCGCTTCATGCACCTCCGATTTTTCAGACCGTTTCATGCTCATCTAATTTTTGACACCTTTTGAAGCTCTTCATATTTTTCACACGTTTTCAGGCTCTTCATGTTTTTCAACAATGCTTCATGCTCCTCCTATTTGTCAGACGGTTTCATTCTCCTCATATTTTTGACTCCTTTTGAAGCTCTTCATATATTTCACACCTTTTCAGGCTCTTCATGTTTTTCAACACTGCTTCATGATCCTCCTATTTTTCAGACCGTTTCATGCTCCTCATATTTTTGACACCTTTTGAAGCTCTTCATATTTTTCACACCTTTTCAGGCTCTTCATGTTTTTCAACACCGCTTCATGATCCTCCTATTTTTCGGACCGTTTCATGCTCCTCATATTTTTGACACCTTTTGAAGCTCTTCATATTTTTCACACCTTTTCAGGCTCTTCATGTTTTTCAACACCGCTTCATGCTCCTCCTATTTTTAAGATCGTTTCTTTCTCCTCATATTTTTGACTCCTTTTGAAGCTCTTCATATTTTTCACACGTTTTCAGGCTCTTCATGTTTTTCAACACTGCTTCATGCTCCTCCTACTTTTCAGACCCTTTCATGCACCTCATATTTTTGACACCTTTTGAAGCTCTTCATGTTTTTCACACCTTTTGAAGCTCTTCATATTTTCACACCTTTTCAGACTCTTCATGTTTTTCAACATTGCTTCATCCTCCTCCTATTTTTCGAACGTTTCCTGCTCCTCATAATTTTCACACCTTTTAAAGCTATTCATATTTTTCAAACCTTTTCAGGCTCTTCATGTTTTTGAACACCGCTTCATGCTGGTCCTATTTGCAGACCGTTTATGCTCCTCATAATTTGACACCTTTTGAAGCTCTTCATATTTTTCACACCTTTTCAGTCTCTGCAATTTTTTTGAACACGGCTTCATGATCCTCCTATTTTTCAGACCGTTTCGTGCTCCACATGTATTTCACACCTTTTGAGGCTCTTCATATTTTTCACACCTTTTCAGGCTCTTCATGTTTTTCAACACCGCTTCATGCACCTCCTATTTTTCAGAACGTTTCATGCTCATCTCATTTTTCACACCTTTTGAAGCTGTTCATATTTTTCACACGTTTTCAGGTTCTTCATGTTTTTCAACTGCGCTTCATGCTCCTCCTATTTTTCAGACCGTTTCATGCTCCACATATTTTTGACATGTTTTGAAGCTCTTCATATATTTCACACCTTTTTAGGCTCTTCCTGTTTTTGAACACCGTTTCATGCTCCTCCTATTTTTCAGACCGTTTCATGCTCCTCATATTTTTGACACCTTTTGAAGCTCTTCATATTTTTCACACCTTTTCAGGCTCTTCATGTTTTTCAACACCGCTTCATGCACCTCCTATTTTTCAGAACGTTTCATGCTCATCTCATTTTTCACACCTTTTGAAGCTCTTCATATTTTTCATATTTTTGAAGCTCTTCATATTTTCACACCTTTTCAGACTCTTTATGTTTTTCAACATTGCTTCATCCTCCTCCTATTTTTCGAACGTTTCCTGCTCCTCATAATTTTCACACCTTTTAAAGCTATTCATATTTTTCAAACCTTTTCAGGCTCTTCATGTTTTTGAACACCGCTTCATGCTGGTCCTATTTGCAGACCGTTTATGCTCCTCATAATTTGACACCTTTTGAAGCTCTTCATATTTTTCACACCTTTTCAGTCTCTGCAATTTTTTTGAACACGGCTTCATGATCCTCCTATTTTTCAGACCGTTTCGTGCTCCACATGTATTTCACACCTTTTGAAGCTCTTTATATTTTGCACACATATTCAGGCTCTTCATTTTTTTCAACACCACTTCATACTCCTCCTATTTTTCAGACCGTTTCACGCTCCTCATAATTTGACACCTTTTGAAGCTCTTCATATTTTTCACACCTTTTCAGGCTCCTCATGTTTTTGAACACTGCTTCATGCTCTTCCTATTTTTCAGACCGTTTCATGCTCCTCACGTTTTTGACACCTTTTGTAGCTCTTCATATATTTCACACATTTTCAGGATCTTTATGTTTTTCAACAACACTTCATGCTCCTCCTATTTTTAAGACCGCTTCATGCTCATCTCATTTTTCACACTTTTGAAACTGTTCATATATTTCACACCTTTTGAAACTCTTCAAATTTTGACAAGTTTTCAGGTTCTTCATGTTTTTCAACACCGCTTCATGCTCCTCCTATTTTTCAGACTATTTCATGCTCCACATATTTTTGACACCTTTTGAAGCTCTTCATATTTTTCACACCTTTTCAGGCTCTTCATTTGTTTAAAGACCGTTTCATGCTCCTTCTATTATTCAGACCGTTTATTGCTCCTCATATTTTTGACACGTTTTGAAGCTCTTCATATTTTTCAAACGTTTTCAGGCTCTTCATGTTTTTCAACAATGCTTCATGCTCCTCCTATTTGTCAGACGGTTTCATTCTCCTCATATTTTTGACTCCTTTTGAAGCTCTTCATATATTTCACACCTTTTCAGGCTCTTCATGTTTTTCAACACTGCTTCATGATCCTCCTATTTTTCAGACCGTTTCATGCTCCTCATATTTTTGACACCTTTTGAAGCTCTTCATATTTTTCACACCTTTTCAGGCTCTTCATTTGTTTAAAGACCGTTTCATGCTCCTCCTATTTTTAAGACCGTTTCATTCTCCTCATATTTTTGACTCCTTTTGAAGCTCTTCATATTTTTCACACGTTTTCAGGCTCTTCATGTTTTTCAACACCGCTTCATGCTCCTCCTACTTTTCAGACCATTTCATGCACCTCATATTTTTGACACCTTTTGAAGCTCTTCATGTTTTTCACACCTTTTGAAGCTCTTCATATTTTTCATATTTTTGAAGCTCTTCATATTTTCACACCTTTTCAGACTCTTCATGTTTTTCAACATTGCTTCATCCTCCTCCTATTTTTCGAACGTTTCCTGCTCCTCATAATTTTCACACCTTTTAAAGCTATTCATATTTTTCAAACCTTTTCAGGCTCTTCATGTTTTTGAACACCGCTTCATGCTGGTCCTATTTGCAGACCGTTTATGCTCCTCATAATTTGACACCTTTTGAAGCTCTTCATATTTTTCACACCTTTTCAGTCTCTGCAATTTTTTTGAACACGGCTTCATGATCCTCCTATTTTTCAGACCGTTTCGTGCTCCACATGTATTTCACACCTTTTGAAGCTCTTTATATTTTGCACACATATTCAGGCTCTTCATTTTTTTCAACACCACTTCATACTCCTCCTATTTTTCAGACCGTTTCACGCTCCTCATAATTTGACACCTTTTGAAGCTCTTCATATTTTTCACACCTTTTCAGGCTCCTCATGTTTTTAAACACCGCTTCATGCTCTTCCTATTTTTCAGACCGTTTCATGCTCCTCACGTTTTTGACACCTTTTGTAGCTCTTCATATATTTCACACATTTTCAGGATCTTTATGTTTTTCAACAACACTTCATGCTCCTCCTATTTTTAAGACCGCTTCATGCTCATCTCATTTTTCACACTTTTGAAACTGTTCATATATTTCACACCTTTTGAAACTCTTCAAATTTTGACAAGTTTTCAGGTTCTTCATGTTTTTCAACACCGCTTCATGCTCCTCCTATTTTTCAGACTATTTCATGCTCCACATATTTTTGACACCTTTTGAAGCTCTTCATATTTTTCACACTTTTTCAGGCTTTTTATGTTTTTGAACACCGCTTCAAGCTGCTCCTATATTTCACATCTTTTGAAGCTCGTCATATTTTTCACAAGTTTTCAGGCTCTTCATGTGTTTCAACACGGCTTCATGCTCCTCCTATTTTTCACACCATTTCATGCTCATCTGATTTTGACACCTTTTGAAGCTCTTCATATTTTTCACAACTTTTGAAGCTCTTCATATTTCTCACACGTTTTCAGGCTCTTCATGTTTTTCAACACCGCTTCATGCTCCTCCTACTTTTCAGATCATTTCATGCACCTCATATTTTTGACACCTTTTGAAGCTCTTCATGATTTTCACACCTTTTGAAGCTCTTCATATTTTTCATATTTTTGAAGCTCTTCATATTTTCACACCTTTTCAGACTCTTCGTGTTTTTCAACATTGCTCCTCCTATTTTTAAGACCGCTTCATGCTCATCTCATTTTTCACACTTTTGAAACTGTTCATATATTTCACACCTTTTGAAGCTCTTCAAATTTTGACAAGTTTTCAGGTTCTTCATGTTTTTCAACACCGCTTCATGCTCCTCCTATTTTTCAGACTATTTCATGCTCCACATATTTTTGACACGTTTTGACGCCCTTCATATTTTTCACACTTTTTCAGGCTTTTTATGTTTTTGAACACCGCTTCATGCTGCTCCTATATTTCACATCTTTTGAAGCTCGTCATATATTTCACACCTTTTCAGGCTATTCATGTTTTGAACACCGTTTCATGCTCCTCCTATTTTTTAGACCGTTTCATGCTCCTCATAATTTTGACACCTTTTGAAGCTCTTCATATTTTTCACAACTTTTCAGGCTCTTCATGTTTTTCAACACCGTCTCATGCTACTCCTATTTTTCAGACCGTTTCATGCTCCTCATGTATTTCACACCTTTTGAAGCTTTTCACATTTTTCACAACTTTTCAGGCTCTTCATGTTTTTCAACACCGCTTCATGTTCCTCCTATTTTTCAGTCCATTTCATGCTCCTCATATTTTTGACACCTGTTGAAGCTCTTCATATTTTCCCACCTTTTCAGCTCTTCAAGTTTTTCAACACCACTTCATGCTCCTCCTATATTTCAGAGCGTTTCATGCTCCTCATATTTTTACACCTTTTGAAGATCTTCATATTTTTCACAAGTTTTCAGGTTCTTCATGTTTTTCAACACCGCTTCATGCTCCTCCAATTTTTCACACCGTTTCATGCTCCACATATATTTGACACGTTTTGAAGCTCTTCATATTTTTCACACCTTAACAGGCTTTTTATGTTTTTGAACACCGCTTCATGCTTCTCCTATATTTCATACCTTTTGAAGCTCTTCATATTTTTCACACCTTTTCAGGCTCTTCATGGTTTTCATCACCACTTCATGCTCCTCCTATTTTTCAGACCGTTTCATGCTCCTCATATATTTGACACCTTTTGTAGCTCTTCTTATATTTCACACCTTTTCAGGCTCTTCATGTTTTTAAACTACACTTCATGCTCCTCCTATTTTTCAGACCGCTTCATGCTCCTCATATTTATCACACCTTTTGAAGGTCTTCATATTTTTCACATCTTTTCAGGCTCCTCATGTTTTTGAACACCGCTTCATCCTCCTCCTATTTTTCAGATCGTTACATGCTCCTAATATTTTTGACACCTTATGAAGCTCTTCATATTTTTCACACTTTTTCAGGCTTTTCATGTTTTCCAACACCGCTTCATTCTCTTCCTATTTTTCAGACCGTTTCATGCTCATCTCATTTTTGACACCTTTTGAAGCTTTTCATATTTTTCAAAACATTTCAGCTCTTCATGTTTTTGAAAACCGCTTCATGCTCCTCCTATTTTTCAGAGAGTTTCATGCTCCTCATGTATTTCACACCTTTTGAAGCTCTTCAAATTTTTCACACCTTTTCAGGCTCTTCATGTTTTTCCACTCCACTTCATGCTTCTCCTATTTTTCATCCCCTTTCATGCTCCTCATGTATTTCACACCTTTTGAAGCTCTTCATATTTTTCACACCTTTTCAGGCTCTTCATGTTTTTGATCACCGTTTCATGATCCTCCTATTTTTCAGACGGTATCATGCTCCTCATATTTTTCACACCTTTTGAACCTCTTTATATATTTCACAACTTTTCAGGCTCTTCATGTTTTTGAACACCACTTCATGCTCCTCCTATTTTTCAGACCGTTTCATGCTCCTCCTATTTTTGAGACAGTTTCAGGTTCCTCATATTTTTGGCACGTTTTGAAGCTCTTCATATTTTTCACACCTTTTCAGGCTCTTCATGTTTTTGAACACCGTTTCATGCTCTTCCTATTTTTCAAACCGTTTCATGGTCCTCATATTTGTTACACCTTTTGAAGCTATTCATATATTTCACACCTTTTCAGGCTCTTCTTTTTTTTCTGCTCCACTTCATGCTCTTCTCTTATTTTTCAGACCGTTTCATGCTCATCTCATTTTTGACACATTTGAAGCTCTTCATATTTTTCACACCTTTTGAAGCTCTTCATATTTTTCACACCTTTTGAAGCTCTTCATATTTTTCACACCTTTTCAGGCTGTGCATGTTTTTCAACATCGCTTATGCTCGTCCTATTTTTCAGACCGTTTCATGCTCCTCATATTTTTGACACCTTTTGAAGCTCTTCATATTTTTCACACCTTTTCAGGCTCTTCATGTTTTTCAACACCGCTTCATGAACCTCCTATTTTTCGGACCGATTCATGCACCTCATATTTTTGACACCTTTTGAAGCTCTTCATATTTTTCACACCTTTTCAGGCTCTTCATGGTTTTCAACACCACTTCATGTTCCTCGTACGTTTCAGACCGTTTCATGCTCCTCATATTTTTGACAAATTTTGAAGCTCTGCATATTTTTCACACCTTTTGAGGCTCTTCATGATTTTCAACACCGCTTCATGGTCCTCCCATGTTTCAGAACGTTTCATGCTCCTCATGTATTTCACACCTTTTGAAGCTCTTCAAATTTTTCACATCTTTTCAGGCTCCTCATGTTTTTGAACACCGCTTCATCCTCCTCCTATTTTTCAGATCGTTACATGCTCCTAATATTTTTGACACCTTATGAAGCTCTTCATATTTTTCACACTTTTTCAGGCTTTTCATGTTTTCCAACACCGCTTCATTCTCTTCCTATTTTTCAGACCGTTTCATGCTCATCTCATTTTTGACACCTTTTGAAGCTTTTCATATTTTTCAAAACATTTCAGCTCTTCATGTTTTTGAAAACCGCTTCATGCTCCTCCTATTTTTCAGAGAGTTTCATGCTCCTCATGTATTTCACACCTTTTGAAGCTCTTCAAATTTTTCACACCTTTTCAGGCTCTTCATGTTTTTCCACTCCACTTCATGCTTCTCCTATTTTTCATCCCCTTTCATGCTCCTCATGTATTTCACACCTTTTGAAGCTCTTCATATTTTTCACACCTTTTCAGGCTCTTCATGTTTTTGATCACCGTTTCATGATCCTCCTATTTTTCAGACGGTATCATGCTCCTCATATTTTTCACACCTTTTGAACCTCTTCATATATTTCACAACTTTTCAGGCTCTTCATGTTTTTGAACACCACTTCATGCTCCTCCTATTTTTCAGACCGTTACATGCTCCTCCTATTTTTGAGACAGTTTCAGGTTCCTCATATTTTTGGCACGTTTTGAAGCTCTTCATATTTTACACACCTTTTCAGGCTCTTCATGTTTTTGAACACCGTTTCATGCTCTTCCTATTTTTCAAACCGTTTCATGGTCCTCATATTTGTTACACCTTTTGAAGCTATTCATATATTTCACACCTTTTCAGGCTCTTCTTTTTTTTCTGCTCCACTTCATGCTCTTATCTTATTTTTCAGACCGTTTCATGCTCATCTCATTTTTGACACATTTGAAGCTCTTCATATTTTTCACACCTTTTGAAGCTCTTCATATTTTTCACACCTTTTGAAGCTCTTCATATTTTTCACACCTTTTGAAGCTCTTCATATTTTTCACACCTTTTCAGGCTGTGCATGTTTTTCAACATCGCTTATGCTCGTCCTATTTTTCAGACCGTTTCATGCTCCTCATATTTTTGACACCTTTTGAAGCTCTTCATATTTTTCACACCTTTTCAGGCTCTTCATGTTTTTCAACACCGCTTCATGAACCTCCTATTTTTCGGACCGATTCATGCACCTCATATTTTTGACACCTTTTGAAGCTCTTCATATTTTTCACACCTTTTCAGGCTCTTCATGGTTTTCAACACCACTTCATGTTCCTCGTACTTTTCAGACCGTTTCATGCTCCTCATATTTTTGACAAATTTTGAAGCTCTGCATATTTTTCACACCTTTTGAGGCTCTTCATGATTTTCAACACCGCTTCATGGTCCTCCCATGTTTCAGAACGTTTCATGCTCCTCATGTATTTCACACCTTTTGAAGCTCTTCAAATTTTTCACAGCTTTTCAGGCTCTTCATCTTTTTGAACACCGCTTCATGCTCCTCCTATTTTTCAGACCGTTTCATGCTCCTCATATTTTTGACACGTTTTGAAGCTCTTCATATCTTTCATAACTTTTCAGGCTCTTCATGTTTTTGATCACCGTTTCATGATCCTCCTATTTTTCAGACGGTATCATGCTCCTCATATTTTTCACACCTTTTGAACCTCTTCATATATTTCACAACTTTTCAGGCTCTTCATGTTTTTGAACACCACTTCATGCTCCTCCTATTTTTCAGACCGTTACATGCTCCTCCTATTTTTGAGACAGTTTCAGGTTCCTCATATTTTTGGCACGTTTTGAAGCTCTTCATATTTTACACACCTTTTCAGGCTCTTCATGTTTTTGAACACCGTTTCATGCTCTTCCTATTTTTCAAACCGTTTCATGGTCCTCATATTTGTTACACCTTTTGAAGCTATTCATATATTTCACACCTTTTCAGGCTCTTCTTTTTTTTCTGCTCCACTTCATGCTCTTATCTTATTTTTCAGACCGTTTCATGCTCATCTCATTTTTGACACATTTGAAGCTCTTCATATTTTTCACACCTTTTGAAGCTCTTCATATTTTTCACACCTTTTGAAGCTCTTCATATTTTTCACACCTTTTGAAGCTCTTCATATTTTTCACACCTTTTCAGGCTGTGCATGTTTTTCAACATCGCTTATGCTCGTCCTATTTTTCAGACCGTTTCATGCTCCTCATATTTTTGACACCTTTTGAAGCTCTTCATATTTTTCACACCTTTTCAGGCTCTTCATGTTTTTCAACACCGCTTCATGAACCTCCTATTTTTCGGACCGATTCATGCACCTCATATTTTTGACACCTTTTGAAGCTCTTCATATTTTTCACACCTTTTCAGGCTCTTCATGGTTTTCAACACCACTTCATGTTCCTCGTACTTTTCAGACCGTTTCATGCTCCTCATATTTTTGACAAATTTTGAAGCTCTGCATATTTTTCACACCTTTTGAGGCTCTTCATGATTTTCAACACCGCTTCATGGTCCTCCCATGTTTCAGAACGTTTCATGCTCCTCATGTATTTCACACCTTTTGAAGCTCTTCAAATTTTTCACAGCTTTTCAGGCTCTTCATCTTTTTGAACACCGCTTCATGCTCCTCCTATTTTTCAGACCGTTTCATGCTCCTCATATTTTTGACACGTTTTGAAGCTCTTCATATCTTTCATAACTTTTCAGACTCTTCATGTTTTTGAACACCGCTTCATGTTCCTCCTGTTTTTCAGAATGTTTCCTGTTCCTCCTTTTTTTCAGATCATTTCATGCTCCTCATATTTTTGACACCTTTTGAAGCTCTTCATATTTT
This sequence comes from Dama dama, assembly GCF_033118175.1. Classification (NCBI taxonomy): domain Eukaryota; kingdom Metazoa; phylum Chordata; class Mammalia; order Artiodactyla; family Cervidae; genus Dama; species Dama dama. The sequence continues at coordinate 7,715,331 of NW_026870891.1, read as the reverse complement.
TCACACCTTTTCAGGCTCTTCATGTTTTTCAACACCGCTTCATGCTCCTCCTATTTTTCAGACCTTTTCATGCTCCTCATATTTTTGACTCCTTGTGAAGCTCTTCATATTTTTCACACATTTTCATGCTCTTCATATTTTTCAACACCGTGTCATGCTCCTCCTATTTAACAGACCGTGTCATGCTCCTCATATTTTTCACACCTTTAAAGCTCTTCATATTTTCCTCACATTTTAAGGCTCTTCATGTTTTTCAACACCGTGTCATGCTCCTCCTTTTTTTCAGACGGTATCTTGCTCTTCATAATTTTCACACCTTTAAAGCTCTTCATATTTTTCACGCCTTTTAAGGCTCGTCATATTTTTGAACACCTCTTCATGCTCCTCCTATTTTTCAGACCGTTTCATGTTCCTGCTATTTTTCAGATCTTTTCATGCTCCTGATATTTTTGACACCTTTTGAAGCTCTTCATATTTTTCACACCTTTTCAGGCTCTTCATGGTTTTCAACACCACTTCATGCTCCTCGTATTTTTCAGACCGTTTCATGCTCCTCATATTTTTGACACCTTTTGAAGCTCTGCATATTTTTCACACCTTTTCAGGCTCTTCATGATTTTCAACACCACTTCATGGTCCTCCCATGTTTCAGAACGTTTCATGCTCCTCATGTATTTCACACCTTTTGAAGCTCTTCAAATTTTTCACACCTTTTCAGGCTCTTCATGTTTTTGAACACCGCTTCATGCTCCTCCTTTGTTTCAGACCGTTTCATGCTCCTCATATTTTTGACACCTTTTGAAGCTCTTTATATATTTCATACCTTTTCAGACTCTTCATGTTTTTGAACACCGCTTCATGCTCCTCCTGTTTTTTAGAATGTTTCCTGTTCCTCCTTTTTTTCAGATCATTTCATGCTCATGTTATTTTTCACACCTTTTCAGGCTCTTCATGTTTTTCAACACTGCTTCATGCTCCTCCTATTTATCAGACCGTGTCATGCTCCTCATATTTTTCACACCTTTAAAGCTCTTCATATTTTCCTCACATTTTAGGCTCTTCATGTTTTTCAACACCATGTCATGCTCCTCCTATTTTTCAGACGGTATCATGCTCTTCATAATTTTCACACCTTTAAAGCTCTTCATATTTTTCACGCCTTTTAAGGCTCGTCATATTTTTGAACACCACTTCATGCTCCTCCTATTTTTCAGACCGTTTCATGTTCCTGCTATTTTTCAGATCATTTCATGCTCCTGATATTTTTGACACCTTTTGAAGCTCTTCATATTTTTCACACCTTTTTAGGCTCTTCATGTTTTTCAACACCGCTTCATGCTCCTCCTATTTTTCAGACCTTTTCATGCTCCTCTTATTTTTGACTCCTTTTGAAGCTCTTCATATTTTTCACACATTTTCATGCTCTTCATGTTTTTCAACACCGTGTCATGCTCCTCCTATTTTTCACACCTTTAAAGCTCTTCATATTTTTCACACATTTTAAGGTTCTTCATGTTTTTCAACACCATGTCATGCTCCTCCTATTTTTCAGACGGTTTCATGCTCCTCATAATTTTTACACCTTTAAAGCTCTTAATATTTTTCACACATTTTAAGGTTCTTCATGTTTTTGAACACCACTTCATGCTCCTCCTATTTTTCAGACCGTTTCATGCTCCTCATATTTTTCACACCTTTTGAAGCTCTTCATATTTTTAACACCTTTTCAGACTCTTCATGTTTTTGAACAGCGCTTCATGCTCCTCCTATTTTTCAGACCTTTTCATACTCCTCCTATTTTTCAGGCAGTTTCATGCTCCTCATATTTTGACACCTTTTGAAGCTCTTCATATTTTTAACACTTTTTCAGGCTGTTCAAGTTTTTGAACACCATTTCATGCTCCTCATATTTTTGACACCTTTTGAAGCTCTTCATATTTTTAACAACTTTTCAGACTCTTCATGTTTTCGAACAGCGCTTCATGCTCCTCCTATTTTTCAGACCTTTTCATACTCCTCCTATTTTTCAAGCAGTTTCATGCTCCTCATATTTTGACACCTTTTGAAGCTCTTCATATTTTTCACGCCTTTTAAGGCTCGTCATATTTTTGAACACCACTTCATGCTCCTCCTATTTTTCAGACCGTTTCATGTTCCTGCTATTTTTCAGATCATTTCATGCTCCTGATATTTTTGACACCTTTTGAAGCTCTTCATATATTTCACAGCTTTTCAGGCTCTTCAAGTTTTTGAACATCGTTTCATGCTCCTCCTATTTTTCAGAACGTTCCATGCTCCTCATATTTTTCACACGTTTTGCAGCTCTTCATATTTTTCACACCTTTTCTGGGTCTTCATATTTTTCAACACCGTTCATGCTTCTCCTATTTTTTAGAATGTTTAATGCTCCTCATAATTTTGACACCTTTTGAAACTCTTCATATTTTTCAAACCTTTTCAGACTCTTCATGTTTTTCAACAACAATTCATGCTCCTCCTATTTTTCACACCGTTTCATGCTCCTCATATTTTTGACATCTTTTGAAGCTCTTCATATATTTCACACCTTTTCATACTCTTCATGTTTTTCACCAGTGCTTCATTCTCCTCCTATTTTTCAGACCGTTTCATGCTCCTCATATTTTTGACACCTTTTGAAGCTCTTCATATTTTTCACAGCTTTTCATGCTCTTCATGTTTTTGAACACCCCTTCATGCACCTCTTCTTTTTCAGACCGTTTCATACTCCTCATATTTTTGACATCTTTTGAAGCTCTTCATATATTTCACAACTTTTCAGGCTCTTCATGTTTATCAACACCATTTCATGCTCCTCCTGTTTTTCAGCCCATTTCATGCTCATCTCATTTTTGACACCTTCTGAAGCTCTTCATATTTTTCACAGCTTTTCAGGCTCTTCATGTTTTTCAACACCGCTTCATGCTCCTCCTTTATTTCAGACAATTTCATTCTCCTCCTATTTTTGACACCTTTGAAGCTCTTCATATATTTCACACCTTTTCAAGCTCTTCATGTTTCTGAACACCGATTCATGCTCCTCCTATTTTTCAGACCGTTTCATGCTCCTCCTATTTTGACACATTTTGAAGCTCTTCGTATTTTTCACACATTTTCAGGCTCTTCATGTTTTTGAATACCACTGCATGCTGCTCCTATTTTTCAGACCGTTTCATGCTCCTCATATTTGACAAGTTTTGAAGCTCTTCTTATATTTCACACCTTTTCAGGCACTTCATGTTTTTCAAAACCGCTTCCTTTTCCTCCTATTTTTCAGAACGTTTCATGCTCCTCATATTTTTGATACCTTTTGAAGCTGTTCATATTTTTCACACCTTTTCATGCTCTTCATGTTTTCAACACCGATTCATGCTCCTCCTATTTTTCAGACCGTTTCATGCTCCTCCTATTTTTCAGACCGTTTCATGCTCCTCCTATTTTTCAGACCGTTTCATTCTGCTCATATTTTTGACACCTTTTGAAGCTCTTCATATTTGTCATATCTTTTCAGCCTCTTCATGTTTTTGAACACCGCTTCATGCTCCTCTTATTTTTCAGACCGTTTCATGCTCATTTCATTATTGACACCTTTTGAAGCTCTTCATATTTTTCACACCTTTTCAAGCTCTTCATGTTTTTCAACACCGTTTCATGCTCCTCCTATTTTTCAGACCGTTTCATGCTCATCTCATTTTTGACACCTTTTGAAACTCTTCATATTCTTCACACATTTTGAAGCTTTTCATATTTTTTCACACGTTTTCAGGCTCTTCATGTTTTTCAACACCGCTTCATGCTCCTCCTATTTTTCAGACCGTTTCATGCTCCTCATATTTTTGACACCTTTTGAAGCTCTTCATATTTTTCACACTTTTCTGGCTCTTCATGTTTTTCAACACCACTTCCTGCTCCTCCTATTTTTCAGACCGTTTCATGCTCCTCATGTATTTCACACCTTTTGAAGCTCTTCATATTTTTCACACCTTTTCAGGCTCTTCATGTTTTTAATCACCGTTTCATCCTCCTCTAATTTTTCAGACCGTTTCATGCTCCTCATATATTTGACACGTTTTGAAGCTCTGAATATTTTTCACACATTTTCAGGCTCTTCATGTTTTTGAACACTGCTTCATAATCCTCCTATTTTTCAGACGGTTTCATGCTCTTCATATGTTTGACACCGTTTGAAGCTCTTCATATTTTTCACACATTTTCAGGCTCTTCATGTTTGTCAGCACCACTTCATGCTTCTCCTAATTTTCAGACCGTTTCATGCTCCTCATGTATTTCACACCTTTTGAAGCTCTTCATATTTTTCACACCTTTTCAGCTCTTCATGTTTTTGAACACCATTTCATGCCACTTCTATTTTTCAGACCGTTTCATGCTCCTCATATTCTTCACACCTTTTGAAGCTCTTCATATTTTTCACACATTTTCAGGCTCTTCATATTTTTGAACACCGCTTCTCGCTCCTCCTATTTTAAGACCGTTTCATGCTCATCTCATTTTTCACACCTTTTGAAGCTCTTCATATTTTTCACACGTTTTCAGGCTCTTCATGTTTTTCAGCACTTCTTCAAACTCCTCCTATTTTTCAGCCCGTTTCATGCTCCTCATATTTTTGACACCTTTTGAACCTTTTCATATTTTTCAAACCTTTTCAGGCTCTTCATTTTTTTCAACACTACTTCTTGCTCCTCCAATTTTTCAGACCGTTTCATGCTCATCTAATTTTTGACACCTGTTGAAGCTATTCATATATTTCACACCTTCTGAAGCTCTTCATATTTTTCACACTTTTTCAGGCTCTTCATGTTTTGCAACACCACTTCATGCTTCTCCTATTTTTCAGCCCGTTTCATGCTCCTCATGTTTTTCACACCTTTTGAAGCTCGTCATATTTTTTACACCTTTTCAGGCTCTTCATGTTTTGATCACCGTTTCATGCTACTCCTATTTTTCAGACCGTTTCATGCTCATCTAATTTTTGACACCTTTTGAAGCTCTTCATATATTTCACACCTTTTGAAGCTCTTCATATTTTGCACACCTTTCCAGGCTCTTCATATTTTTCAACACCGCTTCATGCTCCACCTATTTTTCAGACCGTTTCATGCTCCTCATATTTTTGACACCTTTTGAAGCTTTTCATATTTTTCACACCTTTTCAGGCTCTTCATTTTTTTCAACACTACTTCTTGCTCCTCCAATTTTTCAGACCGTTTCATGCTCATCTAATTTTTGACACCTGTTGAAGTTCTTCATATTTTTCACACCTTCTGAAGCTCTTCATATTTTTCACACTTTTTCAGGCTCTTCATGTTTTTCAACACCACTTCATGCTTCTCCTATTTTTCAGCCCGTTTCATGCTCCTCATGTTTTTCACACCTTTTGAAGCTCGTCATATATTTCACACCTTTTCAGGCTATTCATGTTTTTGATCACCGTTTCTTGCTCCTCCTATGTTTCAGACCGTTTCATGCTCCTCATATTTTTGACACCTTTTAATCTCTTTATATTTTTCACAGCTTTTCAGGCTCTTCATGTTTTTGAACACCACTTCATGCTCCTCCTATATTTCAGAGCGTTTCATGCTCCTCATATTTTTGACACCTTTTGAAGCTCTTCATATTTTTCACACCTTTTGAAGCTCTTCATATTTTTCACACCTTTTCAGGCTCTTCATGTTTTTCAACACAGCTTCATGCTCGTCCTATTTTTCAGACCTTTTCATGCTCCTCATATTTTGACACCTTTTGAAGCTCTTCATATTTTTCACAGCATTTTAGGCTCTTCATGTTTTTCAACACCACTTCAGTCTCCTCCTATTTTTCAGACCTTTTCATGCTCCTCATATTTTTGACACCTTTTGAAGCTTTTCATATTTTTCACAGCATTTTAGGCTCTTCATGTTTTTCAACACCCCTTCATGCTCCTCCTATTTTTCAGACCGTTTCATGCTCCTCATATTTTTGACCCCTTTTGAAGCTCTTCAAATATTTCACACCTTTTCAGGCTCTTCTATTTTTTTCAACACCACTTCATGCTCCTCCTTTTTTTCAGACCGTTTCATGCTCATCTCATTTTTGACACCTTTTGAAGCTCTTCATATTCTTCACACATTTTGAAGCTCTTCATATTTTTTCACATCTTTTCAGCTTCTTCATGTTTTTCAACACCGCTTCATGCTCCTCCTATTTTTCAGACCGTTTCATGCTCCTCATATTTTTGACACCTTTTGAAGCTCTACATATTTTTCACACTTTTCAGGCTCTTCATGTTTTTCAACACCACTTCATGCTCCTCCTATTTTTCAGACCGTTTCATTCTCCTCATATTTTTGACACCTTTTGAAGCTCTTCATATATTTCACACCTTTTCAGGCTCTTCATGTTTTTAACACCACTTCATGCTCCTCCTATTTTTCAGACCATTTCCTGCTCATCGATTTTTGACACCTTTTGAAGCTCTTCATATTTTTCACACTTTTCAGGCTCTTCATGTTTTTCAACACCGCTTCATGCTCCTCCTATTTTTCAGACCGTTTCATGCTCCTCATATTTTTGACACCTTTGAAGCTCTTCATATATTTCAAACCTTTTCAGGCTCTTCAAGTTTTTCACACAGCTTCATGCTCCTCATATTTTTCAGACCGTTTCATTCTCCTCATATTTTTGATACCTTTTGAAGCTCTTCGTATTTTTCACACCTTTTCAGGCTCTTCATGTTTTTCAACACCGCTTCAAGCTCCTCCTATTTTTCAGACCGTTTCATGCTCCTCATATTTTTGTCACCTTTTACAGCACTTCATATTTTTCACACCTTTTCAGGCTCCTCATGTTTTTCCTCACCGCTTCATGCTCCTCCTAATTTTCAGACCGTTTCATGCTCTTCATATTTTTGAGACCTTTTGAAGCTCTTCATATTTTTCATACCTTTTCAGGCTTTTCATGTTTTTCAACACCGCTTCATGCTCCGCCTATTTTTCAGACCTTTTCATGTTTCTCATATATTTGACACAGTTTGAAGCTCTTCATATTTTTCACAAATGTTGAGGCTCTTCATGTTTTTGAAAACAGTTTCTTGCTCCTCATGTTTTTCAGACCCTTTCACCCTCCTCATATTTTTGACATCTTTTTGAAGCTCTTCATTTTTTTCACACCTTTCCAGGCTCTTTAAGTGTATGAACACCGTTTCATGATCTTCCTATTTTTCAGACCGTTTCTTGGTCCTCATATTTTTGACACCTTTGAGGCTCTTCATATATTTCACACATTTTCAGGCTCTTCATGTTTTTCAACACCGCTTCATGCTCCTCCTAATTTTCAGACCGTTTCATTCTCCTCATATTTTTGACACCATTTGAAGCTTTTCATATTTTTCACACCTTTTCAGGCTCTTCATATTTTTTAACAACTTTTCATGCTCCTCCTATATTTCAGACCGTTTCATGCTCCTCATAATTTTGACACCTTTGAAGCTCTTCATATTTTTCACACCTTTTCAGGCTGTTCATATTTTTCAACACCACTTCATGCTTCTCCGATTTTTCAGACCGTTTCATGCTCCTCATATGTTTCACACCTTTTGAAGCTCTTCATATTTTTTTTAACACCTTTTCACACTCCTCCTATATTTCAGACCGTTTCATGCTCCTCATATTTTTGACACAGTTTGAAGCTCTTCACATTTTTCACACCTTTTGAGGCTCTTCATGTTTTTGAAAACAGTTTCTTGCTCCTCCTATTTTTCAGACCGTTTCATGCTCCTCATATGTTTCACAACTTTTGAAGCTCTTCATATTTTTTACACCTTTTCAGGCTCTTTATGTTTTTCAACAGGCTTCATGCTCCTCTTATTTTTCAGACCGTTTTGTGCTCCTCATATTTTTCACACCTTTGAAGATCTTCATGTTTTTCACACCTATTCAGGCTCTTCATAATTTTGAACACGGCTTCATGCTCCTCCTATTTTTCAGACCGTTTCATACTCCTCATGTATTTCACACCTTTTGAAGCTCTTCATATTTTTCACACCTTTTCAGGCTCTTCATGTTTGTCAACACCGTTTCATGCTCCTCCTATTTTTCAGACCGTTTCATGCTCCTCATATTTTTGACACCTTTTGAAGCTCTTCATATTTTTCACACCTTTTCAGGCTATTTATGTTTTTCAATACAGCTCATGATCCTCCTATTTTTCAGACCGTTTCATACTCCTCATGTATTTCACACCTTTTGAAGCTCTTCATATTTTTCACACCTTTTCAGGCTCTTCATGTTTTTGAACACTGTTTCATGTTCCTCCTATTTTTCAGACCGTTTCATGCTCCTCATATTTTTGACACCTTTTGAAGCTCTTCATATTTTTCACACCATTTCAGGCTCTTCACGTTTTTGAACAACGCTACAATGCTCCTCCTATTTTTCAGACAGTTTCATGCTCCTCATATTTTTGACACCTTTTGAAGCTCTTCATATTTTTTGCACCTTTTCAGTCTTTACATGTTTTTCAACACAGCTTCATGCTCCTCTTATTTTTCGGACAGTTTCATGCTCCTCATGTATTTCACACCTTTTGAAGCTCTTCATATTTTTCACACCTTTTCAGGCTCTTCATGTTTTTGAGCACCGTTTCATGCTCCTCCTATTTTTCACACCTTTTGAAGGTCTTCATATATTTCACACATTTTCAGGCTCTTCATGTTTTTCAACAACGCTTCATGCTCCTCCTATTTTTCACACCTTTTGAAGCTCTTCATATTTTTCACACCTTTTCAGGCTCTTCATGTTTTTGAACAACGTTTCATGCTCCTACAATTTTCAGACCGTTTCAAACTCCTCAGGTATTTCACACCATTTGAAGCTCTTCATATTTTTCACACCTTTTCAGTCTCTTCATGTTTTTGAACAGCGTTTCATGCTGCTTCTATTTTTCAAACGGTTTCATACTCCTCATAATTTTGACACATTTTGAAGCTCTTCATATATTTCACACCTTTTAAGGCTCTTCATATTTTTCAACACCACTTCATGCTCCTCCTATTTTTCAGACCGTTTCATGCTCCTCATATTTTTGACACCTTTTGAAGCTCTTCATAATTTTCACATCTTTTCAGGCTCTTAATGTTTTTCAACACAGCTTGATGCTCCTCCTATTTTTCAGACCGTTTCATGCTCCTCATGTATTTCACACCTTTTGAAGCTCTTCATATTTTTCACACCTTTTCAGGCTCTTCATGTTTTTGAACACCGTTTCATGCTCCTCCTATTTTTCAGACCGTTTCATGCTCCTCGTATTTGTGACATCTTTTGAAGCTTTTCATATTTTTCACACCTTTTAGGCTCTTCATGTTTTTCAGCACCACTTCTTGCTCCTCCTCTTTTTCAGACCGTTTCATGCTCCTCTTATTTTTGACACCTTTTGAAGCTCTTCATATTTTTTACACCTTTTCAGGCTCTACATGTTTTTCAACACGGCTTCATGCTCCTCTTATTTTTCAGACCGTTTCATGCTCCTCATATTTTTCACACCTTTTGATGCTCTTCATATTTTTCACACTTTTTCAGGCTCTTCATGTTTTTCAACACCGCTTCATGCTCCTCCTATTTTTCAGACCGTTTCATGCTCCTCATATTTTTCACACCTTTTGATGCTCTTCATATTTTTCACACCTTCTCAGGCTCTTCATGTTTTTCAACAACGCTTCATGCTCCTCCTATTTTTCAGACCGTTTCATGCTCCTCATGTATTTCACTCCTTTTGAAGCTCTTCATATTTTTCACATATTTTTAGGCTCTTCATGTATTTCCACAACGTTTCAGCCTCTCCTATTTTCAGACCGTTTCATGCTCCTCATATATTTGACACCTTTTCAAGCTCTTCATATATTTCACACCTTTTCAGGTTCTTCATGTTTTTGAACACCGTTTCATGCTCCTCCTATTTTTCAGACCATTTCATGCTCCTCATGTATTTTACATTATTTGAAGCTCTTCATATTTTTCACACCTTTTGAATCTCTTCATATTTTTCACACCTTTTGAAGCTCTTCATATTTTTCACACCTTTTCAGGCTCTTCATGTTTTTGAACACCGTTTCATGCCCCTCTATATTTCAGACTGTTTCATGCTCCTCATATTTTTGACACCTTTTGAAGCTCTTCATATTTTTCACACCTTTGCAGGCTCTTCATGTTCTTCAACAACGCTTCATGCTCCTCCTTTTGTTCAGACCTTTTCATGCTCCTCATATTTTTGACACCTTTTGAAGCTCTTCATTTTTTTCACACCTTTTCAGTCTCTTCATGTTTTTCAACACTACTTCATGCTCCTCCTATTTTTCAGACCGCTTCATGCTCATCTCATTTTTGACCGCTTTTGAAGCTCTTCATATTTTTCACACCTTTTGAGGCTCTTCATATTTTTCACACGTTTTCAGGCTCTTCATGTTTTTGAACACCGTTTCATGCTGCTCCTATTTTTCAGACCGTTTCATGCTTCTCATATTTTTGACACCTTTTGAAGCTCTTCATATTTTTCACACCTTTTCAGGCTCTTCATGTTTTTCAACACCGCTTCATGGTCCTCCTATTTTTCAGACCCTTTCATGCTCCCACTTTTTTGACACCTTTTGAAGCTCTTCATATTTTTCACAGCTTTTCATGCTCTTCATGTTTTTCAACACTGCTTCATGCTCCTCCTATTCTTCAGACAGTTTCATGCTCCTCATGTGTTTCACACCTTTTGAAGCTGTTCGTATTTTTCACACATTTTCATGCTCTTAATGTATTTGAACACCGCTACAATCCTCCTCCTATTCTTCAGACCGTTTCATGCTCCTCATATTTTGACACCTTTTGAAGCTCTTCATATATTTCACAGATTTTCAGGCTCTTCAGGTTTTTGAACATCGTTTCTTGCTCCTCCTATTTTTCAGAACGTTCCATGCTCCTCATATTTTTCACACCTTTTGCATCTCTTCATATTTTTCACACCTTTTTTGGCTCTTCATATTTTTAAACACCACTTAATGCTCCTCCTATGTTTAGAACGTTTAATGCTCTTAATAATTTTGACACCTTTTGCAGCTCTTCATATTTTTCACACTTTTTCTGGCTCTTCATATTTTTCAACACCACTTTATGCTCCTCCTATGTTTAGAACCTTTAATGCTCCTTATAATTTTGACAGCTTTTGAAGCTCTTCATATTTTTCACACCTTTTCAGTCTCTTCATGTTTTGAATACCGCTTCATGATCCTCCTATTTTTCAGACTGTTCCATGCTCCGCATATATTTCACACCATTTGAAGCTCTTCATATTTTTCACACCTTTTCTGGTTCTCATGTTTTTGAACACAGCTTCATGCTTCTCCTATTTTTCAGACCGTTTCATGCTCCTCATATATTTCACACCTTTTGAAGCTCTTCCTATTTTTCAGATCTTTTCAGGCTCTTCAAGTTTTTCAAAAGCATTTCATGCTCCTCCTATTTTTCAGACCGTTTCATGCTCCTCATAGTTTTGACACCTTTTGAAGCTCTTCATATATTTCACAGATTTTCAGGCTCTTCAGGTTTTTGAACATCGTTTCTTGCTCCTCCTATTTTTCAGAACGTTCCATGCTCCTCATATTTTTCACACCTTTTGCATCTCTTCATATTTTTCACACCTTTTCTGGCTCTTCATATTTTTAAACACCACTTAATGCTCCTCCTATGTTTAGAACGTTTAATGCTCTTAATAATTTTGACACCTTTTGCAGCTCTTCATATTTTTCACACTTTTTCTGGCTCTTCATATTTTTCAACACCACTTTATGCTCCTCCTATGTTTAGAACGTTTAATGCTCCTCATAATTTTGACACCTTTTGAAGCTCTTCATATTTTTCACACCTTTTCAGTCTCTTCATGTTTTGAACACCGCTTCATGATCCTCCTATTTTTCAGATTGTTTCATGCTCCGCATATATTTCACACCATTTGAAGCTCTTCATATTTTTCACACCTTTTCTGGTTCTCATGTTTTTGAACACAGCTTCATGCTTCTCCTATTTTTCAGACCGTTTCATGCTCATCTCATTTTCGACACTTTTGGAAGCTCTTCATATTTTTCAAAGCTTTTCAAGCTCTTCATATTTTTCACACCTTTTCAGGCTTGTCATGTTTTTCAACACCGTTTCATGCTCCTCCTATTTTTCAAACCGTTTCATGTTCCTCATAATTTTGACACCTTTTGAAGATCTTCATAATTTACACACATTTTCAGGCTCTTCATGTGTTTGAACACCGCTTCATGTTCCTCCTATTTTTCAGACCGTTTCATGCTCCTCATATTTTTGACACCTTTTGAAGCCCTTCATATTTCTCACACCTTTTCAGGCTCTTCATGTTTTTCGACACCGCTTCATGCTCCTCCTATTTTTCAGATCGTTTCATGCTCCTCATATTTTTGACACCTTTTGAAGCTCTTCATATTTTTCACACCTTTTCATGCTCTTCAAATTTTTCAACATCACTTCATGCTCCTACTTTTTTGCAGACCGTTTCATGCTCCTCTTATTTTTGACACCTTTTGAAGCTCTTCATATTTTTCACACCTATTCAGGCTCTTCATGTTTTTGAACACAGGTTGATGCTCCTCCTATTTTTCAGAACGTTTCATGCTCCTCATATTTTTGACACCTTTTGAAGCTCTTCATATTTTTCACACCTATTCAGGCTCTTCATGTTTTTCAACACCGCTTCATGCTGCTCATATTTTTCAGACGGTTTCATGCTCCTCATATTTTTGACACCTTTTGAAGCTCTTCATATTTTTCACACATTTTCAGGCTCTTCATGTTTTTCAACACCGCTTCATGCTCCTCCGATTTTTCAGACCGTTTCATGCTCCTCATATTTTTCACACCTTTTGAAGCCTTTCATATTTTTCACAACTTTTCAGGGTCTTCATGTTTTTGAACATCCCTTCATGCTCCTCCTATTTTTCGGACCGTTTCATGCTCATCTCATTTTTGACACCTTTTGAAGCTTTTCATATTTTTCACAACTTTTCAGGCTCTTCATGTTTTTGAACATCCCTTCATGATCCTCCTATTTTCCAGACCGTTTCATGCTCATCTCATTTTTAACACCTTTTGAAGGTCTTCATATTTTTCACACCTTTTCAAGCTCTTCATATTTTTAAACACCACTTCATGCTTCTCCTATTTTTCAGCCCATTTCATGCTCCTCATGTATTTCACACCTTTTGAAGCTCTTCATATTTTTCACAATTTTGAAGCTCTTCATATTTTTCACACAATTTCAGACTCTTCATGTTTTTCAACACCGCTTCATGCTCCTTCTATTTATCATACCGTTTCATACTCCTCATATTTTGACAGGTTTTGAGGCTCTTCATATTTTTCACACCTTTTCAGGCTCTTCATGTTTTTGAACTCCGCTTCATGCTCCTCCTATTTTTTCGACCGTATCATGCTCCTCATATTTTTCACACCTTTTGAAGCTCTTCATATTTTTCTCACCTTTTCAGGCTCTTCATGTTTTTGAACAGCACTTCATGCTCATCCTATTTTTTAGAGAGTTTCATGCTCCTCATGTATTTCACACCTTTTGAAGCTCTTCATATTTTTCACACCTTTGCAGTCTCTTCATGTTTTTCAACAGCGCTTCATGCACCTCTATTTTTCAGACCGTTTCATGCTCATTTCAATTTTGACACCTTTTGAAGCTTTTCATATTTTTCACAACTTTTCAGGCTCTTCATGTTTTTGAACACCGCTTCATGCTCCTCCTATTTTTCAGACCGTTTCCTGCTCCTCATATTTTTGACACGTTTTGAAGCTCTTCATTTTATTCACACATTTTCAGGCTCTTCATGTATTTGAACAACGTTTCATGCTCCTCCTATTGTTCAGACCGTTTCATGCTCTTCATATATTTCACATCTTTTGAAGCTCTTCATAATTTTCACATTTCTGAAGCTCTTCATATTTTTCACACCTTTTCAGGCTCTTCATGTTTTTCAACACCGCTTCATGCTCCTCCTAATTTTCAGACTGTTTCATGCTCCTCATATTTTTGACACATTTTGAAGCTCTTCACATATTTCACACCTTTTGAAGCTGTTCATATTTTTCACACCTTTTAATGCTCTTCATATTTTTCACACGTTTTCAGGCTCTTCATGTTTTCAACACCACCTCATGCTCCTCCTATTTTTCAGACAGTTTCATGTTCTTCATATTTTTGACCCCTTTTGAAGCACTTCATATTTTTCACACCTTTTCAGGCTCTTCATGTTTTTGAACACTGCTTCTTGCTCCTCCTAATTTTCAGAGAGTTTCATGCGCCTAATGTATTTCACACCTTTTGAAGGTCTTCATATTTTTCACACCTTTTCAGGCTCTTCATGTTTTTCAACACTGCTTCTTGCTCCTCCTAATTTTCAGAGAGTTTCATGCGCCTCATCTATTTCACACCTTTGGAAGCTCTTCATATTTTTCACACCGTTTCAGGCTCTTCATGTTTTTGAACACTGCTTCTTGCTCCTCCTAATTTTCAGAGAGTTTCATGCACTTCATGTATTTCACACCTTTTGAAGCTCTTCATATTTTTCACAAGTTTTCAGGCTCTTCATGTTTTTGAACATTGCTCCTCCTAATTTTCAGACAGTTTCATGCTCCTCATGTATTTCACACCTTTTGAATCCTTTCCTATTTTGCACACCTTTTCAGGCTCTTCATGTTTTTGCACACCACTTCATGGTTCTCCTATTTTTCAGCCCGTTACATGCTCCTCATGTATTTCACGCCTTTTGAAGCTCTTCATATATTTCACACCTTTTCAGGCTCTTCATGTTTTTGATCACCATTTCATGCTTCTCCTGTTTTTCAGACCGTTTCATGCTCCTCATATTTTTGACACCTTTTAAAGCTCCTCATATTTTTCACACCTTTTCAGGGTCTTCATGTTTTTCCACACCGCCTCATGCTGCTCCTATTTTTCAGACCATTTCATGCTCCTCATATTTTTGACACCTTTTGAAGCTCTTCATATTTTTCACACCTTCTCAGGCTCTTCATGTTTTTCAACACCGCTTCATGAACCTCCTATTTTTCGGACCGATTCATGCACCTCATATTTTTGACACATTTTGAAGCTCTTCATATTTTTCACACCTTCTCAGGCTCTTCATATTTTTCAACACCGCTTCATGCTCCTCCTATTTTTCAGACCGTATCAAGTTTCTCATTGTTTTCACACCTTTTGAAGCTCTTCATACTTTTCATAATTTGAAGATCTTCATATTTTTCACACGATTTCAGATTCTTCCTGTTTTTCAACACCGCTTCATGCTCCTGCTATTTATCATACCGTTTCATACTTCTCATATTTTGAAACGTTTTGAGGCTCTTCATATTTTTCACACCTTTTCAGTCTCTGCATGTTTTTGAACACTGTTTCATGCTCCTCATGTATTTCACACCTTTTGAAGCTCTTCATATTTTGCACACCTTTTCAGGCTCTTCATGTTGTTGAACACCGCTTCATCCTCCTCCTATTTTTAAGAGGGTTTCTTGCTCGTCATATTTTTGACACATTTTGAAGCTCTTCATATTTTTCACACCTTTTGAAGCTGTTCATATATTTCACACCTTTTCAGGCTCTTCATGTTTTTCAACACCACTTCATGCTCCTCCTATTTTTCAGACCCTTTCATGCTAATCTAATTTTCGACACCTTTTGAAGCTCTTCATATTTTCAACACCTTTTGAAGCTCTTCATATTTTTCACACCTTTTCCGGCTGTGCATGTTTTTGAACATCGCTTGTGCTCGTCCTATTTTCAGACCGTTTCATGCTCCTCATATTTTTGACACCTTTTGAAGCTCTTCATATTTTTCACACCTTTTCAGGCTCTTCATGTTTTTCAACACCGCTTCATGAACCTCCTATTTTTCGGACCGATTCATGCACCTCATATTTTTCACACATTTTGAAGCTCTTCATATTTTTTACACCTTTTCAGGCTCTTCATGGTTTTCAACACCACTTCATGCTCCTCGTATTTTTCAGACCGTTTCATGCTCCTCATATTTTTGACACCTTTTGAAGCTCTGCATATTTTTCACACCTTTTCATGCTCTTCATGATTTTCAACACGACTTCATGCTCCTGTTTTTCAGACCGTTTCATGCTCATCTCATTTTTGACATCTTTTGAAGCTCTTCATATTTTTTACACCTTTTGAAGCTCTTCATATGTTTCACACCTTTTGAAGCTCTTCATATTTTTCACACATTTTCAGGCTCTTCATGTTTTTCAACACCGCTTCATGTTCCTCCTATTTTTCAGACCGTTTCATGCTCCTCATATTTTTGACACATTTTGAAGCTCTTCATATATTTCACAACTTTTGAAGCTGTTCATATTTTTCACACCTTTTAAAGCTCTTCATATTTTTCACACGTTTTCAGGCTCTTCATGTTTTCAACACCACCTCATGCTCCTCCTATTTTTCAGACGGTTTCATGTTCTTCATATTTTTGACCCCTTTTGAAGCTCTTCATATTTTTCACAAGTTTTCAGGCTCTTCATGTTTTTGAACACTGCTTCTGGCTCCTCCTAATTTTCAGAGAGTTTCATGCGCCTCATGTATTTCACACCTTTTGAAGGTCTTCATATTTTTCACACCTTTTCAGGCTCTTCATGTTTTTCAACACTGCTTCTTGCTCCTCCTAATTTTCAGAGAGTTTCATGCGCCTCATCTATTTCACACCTTTTGAAGCTCTTCATATTTTTCACACCTTTTCAGGCTCTTCATGTTTTTGAACATTGCTCCTCCTAATTTTCAGACAGTTTCAGGCGCCTCATGTATTTCACAACTTTTGAATCCTTTCCTATTTTTCACACCTTTTCAGGCTCTTCATGTTTTTGCACACCACTTCATGGTTCTCCTATTTTTCAGCCCGTTACATGCTCCTCATGTATTTCACGCCTTTTGAAGCTCTTCATATTTTTCACACCTTTTCAGGCTCTTCATGTTTTTGATCACCATTTCATGCTTCTTCTATTTTTCAGACCGTTTCATGCTCCTCATATTTTTGACACCTTTTAAAGCTCCTCATATTTTTCACACCTTTTCAGGCTCTTCATGTTTTTCAACACCGCCTCATGCTGCTCCTATTTTTCACACCGTTTCATGCTCCTCATATTTATGACACCTTTAGAAGCTCTTCTTATTTTTCACACGTTTTCAGGCTCTTCATGTTTTCAACACAGCTTCATGCTCCTCCTATTTTTCACAACGTTTCATTCTCCTCATATTTTTGACACCTTTTGAAGCTCTTCATATTTTTCACACCTATTCAGGCTCGTCATGTTTTTGAACACCGCTTCATGCGCCTCCTATTTTTCAGACCGTTTCATGCTCCTCAAATTTTTGACAGATTTTGAAGCTTTTCATATTTTTCACACCTTTTCAGGCTCTTCAAGTTTTTCAACACCACTTCATGCTCCTCTTTTTTGCAGACCTTTTCATGCTCCTCATATTTTTGACACCTTTTGATGATCCTCATATTTTTCACACCTTTTCAGTCTCTTCTTTTTTTTCAACACCACTTCATGGTCCTCCTATTTTTCAAACCGTTTCATGCTCATCTCATTTTTGACACCTTTTGAAGCTTTTCATATTTTTCACAACTTTTCAGGCTCTTCATGTTTTTGAACACTGCTTCATGCTCCTCCTATTTTTGAGACCGTTTCATGCTCCTCATATTTTTGACACCTTTTGAAGCTCTTCATACTTTTCACATTTTTGAAGATCTTCATATTTTTCACACGATTTCAGACTCTTCCTGTTTTTCAACACCGCTTCATGCTCCTGCTATTTATCATATCGTTTCATACTTCTCATATTTTTGACACTTTTTGAGGCTCTTCATATTTTTCACACCTTTTCAGGCTCTTCATGTTTTTGAACTCCGCTTCATCCTCCTCCTATTTTTCAGACCGTTTCATGCTCCTCATATTTTTCACACATTTTGAAGCTGTTCATATTTTTCACACCTTTTCAGGCTCTTCATGTTTTTCAACACCGCTTCATGCTCCTCCTATTTTTAAGACCGTTTCATGCTCCTCATGTATTTCACACCTTTTGAAGCTCTTCACATTTTTCACACCTTCTCAGGCTCTTCATGTTTTTCAACACAGCTTCATG
Organism: Dama dama; assembly: GCF_033118175.1. Classification (NCBI taxonomy): domain Eukaryota; kingdom Metazoa; phylum Chordata; class Mammalia; order Artiodactyla; family Cervidae; genus Dama; species Dama dama. The sequence goes on along the minus strand of NW_026870891.1, from coordinate 7,697,085 downwards.
CTTCTCCTATTTTTCAGACCATTTCATGCTCCTCATATTTTTGACACCTTTTGAAGCTCTTCATATTTTTCACACCTTCTCAGGCTCTTCATGGTTTTCAACTCCGCTTCATGCTCCTCCTATTTTTCAGACCGTATCAAGTTTCTCATAGTTTTCACACCTTTTGAAGCTCTTCATACTTTTCATAATTTGAAGATCTTCATATTTTTCACACGATTTCAGATTCTTCCTGTTTTTCAACACCGCTTCATGCTCCTGCTATTTATCATACCGTTTCATACTTCTCATATTTCTGACACGTTTTGAGGCTCTTCATATTTTTCACACCTTTTCAGTCTCTGCATGTTTTTGAACACTGTTTCATGCTCCTCATGTATTTCACACCTTTTGAAGCTCTTCATATTTTGCACACCTTTTCAGGCTCTTCATGTTTTTGAACACCGCTTCATCCTCCTCCTATTTTTAAGAGGGTTTCATGCTCGTCATATTTTTGACACATTTTGAAGCTCTTCATATTTTTCACACCTTTTGATGCTGTTCATATATTTCAAACCTTTTCAGGCTCTTCATGTTTTTCAACACCACTTCATGCTCCTCCTATTTTTTCAGACCCTTTCATGCTAATCTAATTTTTGACACCTTTTGAAGCTCTTCATATTTTTCACACCTTTTGATGCTCTTCATATTTTTCACATCTTTTCCGGCTGTGCATGTTTTTGAACATCGCTTGTGCTCGTCCTATTTTCAGACCGTTTCATGCTCCTCATATTTTTGACACCTTTTGAAGCTCTTCATATTTTTCACACCTTTTCAGGCTCTTCATGTTTTTCAACACCGCTTCATGAACCTCCTATTTTTCGGACCGATTCATGCACCTCATATTTTTGACACATTTTGAAGCTCTTCATATTTTTCACACCTTTTCAGGCTCTTCATGGTTTTCAACACCACTTCATGCTCCTTGTATTTTTCAGACCGTTTCATGCTCCTCATATTTTTGACACCTTTTGAAGCTCTGCATATTTTTCACACCTTTTCATGCTCTTCATGATTTTCAACACCACTTCATGCTCCTATTTTTCAGACCGTTTCATGCTCATCTCATTTTTGACATATTTTGAAGCTCTTCATATTTTTTACACCTTTTGAAGCTCTTCATAATTTTCATATTTTTGAAGCTCTTCATATTTTTCACACATTTTCGGGTTCTTCATGTTTTTCAACACCACTTCAGGCTCCTCCTATTTTTCAGACCCTTTCATGCTAATCTAATTTTTGACACTTTTTGAAGCTCTTCATATTTTTCAAACCTTTTCAGTCTCTGCATGTTTTTGAACACCGTTTCATGCTCCTCATGTATTTCACACCTTTTGAAGCTCTTCATATTTTGCACACCTTTTCAGGCTCTTCATGTTTTTGAACACCGCTTCATCCTCCTCCTATTTTTAAGAGGGTTTCATGCTCGTCATATATTTGACATATTTTGAAGCTCTTCATAAATTTCACACCTTTTCAGGCTCTTCATGTTTTTGAACACCGCTTCATGCTCGTCCTATTTTTCAAACCGTTTCATGCTCTTCATATTTTTGACACCTTTTGAAGCTCTTCATGTTTTTCACACCTTTCAGGCTCTTCATGTATTTGAAAACCGTTTCATGCTCCTCCTATTTTTCAGACCGTTTCATGCTCTTCATATATTTCACACCTTTTGAAGCTCTTCATAATTTTCACATTTCTGAAACTCTTCATATTTTTCACACCTTTGCAGGCTCTTCATGTTTTTTCAACACTGCTTCATGCTCCTCCTATTTTTCAGACCGTTTCATGCTCCTCATATTTTTGACACATTTTGAAGCTCTTGATATTTTTCACACGTTTTCAGGCTCTTCATGTTTTTCAACACCACCTCATGCTCCTCCTATTTTTCAGACGGTTTCATGTTCTTCATATTTTTGACCCCTTTTGAAGCTCTTCATATTTTTCACACCTTTTCTGACTCTTCATGTTTTTGAACACCGCTTCATGCTCCTCCTATTTTTCAGACCGTTTCATGCTCCTCATATTTTTGACACATTTTGAAGCTCTTCATATATTTCACACCTTTTGAAGCTGTTCATATTTTTCACACCTTTTAAAGCTCTTCATATTTTTCACACGTTTTCAGGCTCTTCATGTTTTTCAACACCACCTCATGCTCCTCCTATTTTTCAGACGGTTTCATGTTCTTCATATTTTTGACCCCTTTTGAAGCTCTTCATATTTTTCACAAGTTTTCAGGCTCTTCATGTTTTTGAACACTGCTTCTTGCTCCTCCTAATTTTCAGAGAGTTTCATGCGCCTCATATATTTCACACCTTTTGAAGGTCTTCATATTTTTCACACCTTTTCAGGCTCTTCATGTTTTTCAACACTGCTTCTTGCTCCTCCTAATTTTCAGAGAGTTTCATGCGCCTCATCTATTTCACACCTTTTGAAGCTCTTCATATTTTTCACACCTTTTCAGGCTCTTCATGTTTTTGAACACTGCTTCTTGCTCCTCCTAATTTACAGAAAGTTTCATGCACCTCATGTATTTCACACCTTTTGAAGCTCTTCATATTTTTCACAAGTTTTCAGGCTCTTCATGTTTTTGCACACCACTTCATGGTTCTCCTATTTTTCAGCCCGTTACATGCTCCTCATGTATTTCACGCCTTTTGAAGCTCTTCATATTTTTCACACCTTTTCAGGCTCTTCATGTTTTTGATCACCATTTCATGCTTCTCCTATTTTTCAGACCGTTTCATGCTCCTCATATTTTTGACAGATTTTGAAGCTTTTCATATTTTTCACACCTTTTCAGGCTCTTCAAGTTTTCAACACCACTTCATGCTCCTCCTTTTTGCAGACCTTTTCATGCTCCTCATATTTTTGACACATTTTCATGATCCTCATATTTTTGACACCTTTTCAGTCTCTTCTTTTTTTTCAACACCACTTCATGGTCCTCCTATTTTTCAAACCGTTTCATGCTCATCTCATTTTTGACACCTTTTGAAGCTTTTCATATTTTTCACAACTTTTCAGGCTCTTCATGTTTTTGAAAACCGCTTCATGCTCCTCCTATTTTTGAGACCGTTTCATGCTCCTCATATTTTTGACACCTTTTGATGCTCTTCATATTTTTCACACCTTTTCAGTCTCTTCTTTTTTTTCAACACCACTTCATGCTCCTCGTATTTTTCACACCGTTTCATGCTCATCTCATTTTTGACACCTTTTCAAGCTTTTCATATTTTTCACAATTTTTCAGGCTCTTCATGTTTTTGAACACCCCTTCATGCTCTTCCTATTTTTCAGACCGTATCCTGCTCCTCATATTATTCACACCTATTGAAGCTCTTCATATTTTGCACACCTTTTAAGACTCTTCATGTTTTTGAACACCACTTCATGCTCCTCCTATTTTTCAGAGAGTTTCATGCTCCTCATGTATTTCACACCTTTTGAATCTCTTCATATTTTTCACACCTTTTCAGGCTCTTCATGTTTTTCCACACCACTTCATGCTTCTCCCATTTTTCAGACCGTTTCATGCTCCTCATAATTTGACACTTTTTGAAGCTCTTCATATTTTTCACACCTTTTCAGGCTCTTCATGTTTTTCAACACCAATTCATGATCCTCCTATTTTTCAGAAGGTTTCATGCTCCTCATATTTTTGACACCTTTTGAAGCTCTTCAGGTTTTTCACACCTTTCAGGCTCTTCATGTTTTTCAACACCACTTCATGCTCCTCCTATTTTTCAGACCGTGTCATGCTCCTCATATTTTTGACACCCTTAGAAGCTCTTCATATTTTTCACACTTTTCATTCTTTTCATGTTTTTCAACACTGCTTCATGCTCCTTCTAATTTTCAGACCGTTTCAAGCTCTTCTCATTTTTGACACCTTTTGAAGCTCTTCATATTTTTCAAACCTTTTGAATCTCTTCATATTTTTCACATTTTTGTAGCTCTTCATATTTTTCACACGGTTTCAGACTCTTCCTGTTTTTCAACACCGCTTCATGCTCCTGCTATTTATCATACCGTTTCATACTTCTCATATTTTTGACACGTTTTGAGGCTCTTCATATTTTTCACACCTTTTCAGGCTCTTCATGTTTTTGAACACCGTTTCATAATCCTCCTATTTTTCAGACCGTTTCATGCTGCTCATATTTTTGACACGTTTTGAAGCTCTTCATATTTTTCACACCTTTTCAGGCTCTTCATGTTTTTCAGCTCCGCTTCATGCTCCTCCTATTTTTCAGACCGTATCCTGCTCCTGAAATTATTCACACCTATTGAAGCTCTTCATATTTTTCACACCTTTTAAGACTCTTCATGTTTTTCAACACCACTTCATGCTCCTCCTATTTTTCAGAGAGTTTCATGCTCCTCATATATTTCACACCTCTTGAAGCTCTTCATATTTTTCACACCTTTTAAGACTCTTCATGTTTTTCAACACCGCTTCATGCTCCTCCTAATTTTCAGACCGTTTCAAGCTCTTCTCATTTTTGACACCTTTTGAAGCTCTTCATAATTTTCACATTTCTGAAACTCTTCATATTTTTCACACCTTTGCAGGCTCTTCATGTTTTTTCAACACTGCTTCATGCTCCTCCTATTTTTCAGACCGTTTCATGCTCCTCATATTTTTGACACATTTTGAAGCTCTTCATATTTTTCACACGTTTTCAGGCTCTTCATGTTTTTCAACACCACCTCATGCTCCTCCTATTTTTCAGACGGTTTCATGTTCTTCATATTTTTGACCCCTTTTGAAGCTCTTCATATTTTTCACAAGTTTTCAGGCTCTTCATGTTTTTCAACAGCGCTTCATGCTCCTCCTATTTTTCAGACCGTTTCATGCTCCTCATATTTTTGACACATTTTGAAGCTCTTCATATATTTCACACCTTTTGAAGCTGTTCATATTTTTCACACCTTTTAAAGCTCTTCATATTTTTCACACGTTTTCAGGCTCTTCAAGTTTTTCAACACCACCTCATGCTCCTCCTATTTTTCAGACGGTTTCATGTTCTTCATATTTTTGACCCCTTTTGAAGCTCTTCATATTTTTCACAAGTTTTCAGGCTCTTCATGTTTTTCAACACCACTTCATGCTCCTCCTATTTTTCAGACCCTCTCATGCTAATCTTATTTTTGACACCTTTTGAAGCTCTTCATATATTTCACACCTTTTGAAGCTCTTCATATTTTTCACACCTTTTCATGCTGTGCATGTTTTTGAACATCGCTTGTGCTCGTCCTATTTTCAGACCGTTTCATGCTCCTCATATTTTTGACACCTTTTGAAGCTCTTCATATTTTTCACACCTTTTCAGGCTCTTCATGTTTTTGCACACCACTTCATGGTTCTCCTATTTTTCAGCCCGTTACATGCTCGTCATGTATTTCACGCCTTTTGAAGCTCTTCATATTTTTCACACCTTTTCAGGCTCTTCATGTTTTTGATCACCATTTCATGCTTCTCCTATTTTTCAGACCGTTTCATGATCCTCATATTTTTGACACCTTTTAAAGCTCCTCATATTTTTCACACCTTTTCAGGCTCTTCATGTTTTTCAACAACACCTCATGCTGCTCCTATTTTTCAGACCGTTTCATGCTCCTCATATTTATGACACCTTTAGAAGCTCTTCTTATTTTTCACACGTTTTCAGGCTCTTCATGTTTTCAACACAGCTTCATGCTCCTCCTATTTTTCAGAACGTTTCATTCTCCTCATATATTTGACACCTTTTGAAGCTCTTCATATTTTTCACACCTATTCAGGCTCGTCATGTTTTTGAACACCGCTTCATGCGCCTCCTATTTTTCAGACCGTTTCATGCTCCTCATATTTTTGACAGATTTTGAAGCTTTTCATATTTTTCACACCTTTTCAGGCTCTTCAAGTTTTTCAACACCACTTCATGCTCCTCCTTTTTGCAGACCTTTTCATGCTCCTCATATTTTTGACACATTTTGATGCTCTTCATATTTTTCACACCTTTTCAGTCTCTTCTTTTTTTTCAACACCACTTCATGCTCCTCCTATTTTTCACACCGTTTCATGCTCATCTCATTTTTGACACCTTTTGAAGCTCTTCATATTTTTCACACCTTTTCAGGCTCTTCATGTTTTTCAACACCGCTTCATTAAACTCCTATTTTTCGGACCGATTCATGCACCTCATATTTTTGACACATTTTGAAGCTCTTCATATTTTTCACACCTTTTCAGGCTCTTCATGGTTTTCAACACCACTTCATGCTCCTCGTATTTTTCAGACCGTTTCATGCTCCTCATATTTTTGACACCTTTTGAAGCTCTGCATATTTTTCACACCTTTTCAGGCCCTTCATGATTTTCAACACCATTTCATGCTCCTTTTTTTCAGACCGTTTCATGCTCATCTCATTTTTGACATCTTTTGAAGCTCTTCATATTTTTTACACCTTTTGAAGCTCTTCATAATTTTCATATTTTTGAAGCTCTTCATATTTTTCACACATTTTCAGGCTTTTCATGTTTCTGAACACCGCTTCATCCTCCTCCTATTTTTCACACCTTTTGAAGCTCTTCATATTTTTCACAGCTTTTCAGGCTGCACATGTTTTTGAACACGAATTCATGCTCCTCATCTTTTTCAGTCTGTTTCATGCTCCTCATATTTTTCACACCGTTTGAAGCTCTTCATATATTTCACACGTTTTCAGGCTCTTCATGTTTTTGATCACCGTTTCATGCTCCTGCTATTTTTCAGACCGTTTCATGCTCCTCATATTTTTGACAATTTTATAAGCTCTTCATATTTTTCACACTTTTTTAGGCTCTTCATGTTTTTTAACACTGCTTCATGCTCCTCCTATTTTTCAAACTTTTTGAAGCTCTTCATGTTTTTCACACCTTATCAGCCTCTTCATGTTTTTGAACACCTCTTCATGCTACTCCTATTTTTCAGACCTTTTCATGTTCCTCCTGTTTTTCACACCTTTTGAAGCTCTTCATATTTTTCACACCTTTTCAGGCTGTACATGTTTTTGAAGACCACTTCATGCTCCTCATCTTTTTCAGACCGTTTCATGCTCCTGATATTTTTCACACCGTTTGAAGCTCTTCATATTTTTCACACGTTTTCAGATTCTTCATGATTTTGATCACCGTTTCATGCTCCTCCTATTTTTCAGACCGTTTCATGCTCCTCATATTTTTGACACCTTTTGAAGCTCTTCACATTTATCACACCTTTTCAGGCTCTTCATGTTTTTCAACACCGCTTCATGGTCCACCTATATTTCAGAGCGTTTCATGCTCCTCTTATTTTTCACACCTTTTCCGGCTCTTCATGTTTTTCAACACCGCTTCATGCTCCTCCTATTTTTCAGATCGTTTCAGGCTCCGCATATTTTTGACTCCTTTTGAAGCTCTTCATATTTTTCACACGTTTTCAGGCCCTTCATGTTTTTGAACACCGCTTCATGCTCCTCCTATTTTTCAAACCTTTTGAAGCTCTTCATGTTTTTCACACCTTATCAGCCTCTTCATGTTTTTGAACATCTCTTCATGCTCCTCATATTTTTGACAATTTTATAAGCTCTTCATATTTTTCACACTTTTTCAGGCTCTTCATGTTTTTGAGCACCGCTTCATGCTCCTCATATTTTTCAAACCTTTTGAAGCTCTTCATGTTTTTCACACCTTATCAGCCTCTTCATGTTTTTGAACATCTCTTCATGCTCCTCATATTTTTGACAATTTTATAAGCTCTTCATATTTTTCACACTTTTTCAGGCTCTTCATGTTTTTGAGCACCGCTTCATGCTCCTCCTATTTTTCAAACCTTTTGAAGCTCTTCATGTTTTTCACACTTTTTCAGGCTGTTTATAGTTTTAAACACCGCTGCATGATTCTCCTATATTTGAGACCATTTCATGCTCCTCATATTTTTGACATTTTTTGAAGCTCTTCATATTTTTCACACTTTTTCAGGCTCTTCATGTTTTGAACAACACTTCATGCTCCTCCTATTTTTCAGACCGTTTCATGCTCCTCAGGTATTTCACACCTTTTGAAGCTCTTCATATTTTTCACACCTTTTCAGGCTCTTCACCTTTTTGAACAACACTTCATGCTCCTCCTACTTTTCAGACTGTTTCATGCTCATCTCATTTTTGACACCTTTTCAGGGTCTTCATATTTTTCAAACTTTTGAAGATCTTCATATTTTTCACAATTTTTCAGGCTCTTCATGTTTTGAACACTGCTTCATGCTCCTCCTATTTTTCAGACCGTTTCATTCTCCTCATGTTTTTCACACCTTTTGAAGCTCTTCATAATTTTCACACCTTTTCATGCTCTTCATGTTTTTGAACACCGTTTCATGCTCGTCCTATTTTTCAGACCATTTCAAGCTCCTCATATTTTTGAAACCTTTTGAAGCTCTTCATATTTTTCACACCTTTTCCGTCTCTTCTTGTTTTTCAACACCGCTTCTTGCTCCTCCTATTTTTCAGACCGTTTCATGCTCCTCATATTGTTGACACCTTTTGAAGCACTTCATATTTTTCACACCTTTTCAGGCTCTTCATATTTTTGAACGCCGCTTCATGTTCCTCCTGTTTTTCACACCTATTGAAGCTCTTCATATTTTTCACACCTTTTCAGGCTGTACATGTTTTTGAAGACCACTTCATGCTCCTCATCTTTCTCAGACCGTTTCATGCTCCTGATAATTTTCACACCATTTGAAGCTCTTCATATTTTTCACACGTTTTCAGATTCTTCATGTTTTTGATCACCGTTTCATGCTCCTCCTTTTTTTCAGACCGTTTCATACTCCTCATATTTTTGACACCTTTTGAAGCTCTTCACATTTATCACACCTTTTCAGGCTCTTCATGTTATTCAACACCGCTTCATGATCCTCCTATATTTCAGAGCGTTTCATGCTCCTCATATTTTTGACACCTTTTGAAGCTCTTCACATTTTTCACACCTTTTCCGGCTCTTCATGTTTTTCAACTCCGCTTCATGCTCCTCCTATTTTTCAGAACGTTTCAGGCTCCGCATATTTTTGACTCCTTTTGAAGCTCTTCATATTTTTCACACGTTTTCAGGCCCTTCATGTTTTTGAACACCGCTTCATGCTCCTCCTATTTTTCAGACGGTTTCAGGCTGCTCGTATTTTTCAGACCGTTTCATGCTCCTCATATTTTTGACAATTTTATAAACTCTTCATATTTTTCACACTTTTACAGGCTCTTCATGTTTTTGAGCACTGCTTCATGCTCCTCCTATTTTTCAAACCTTTTGAAGCTCTTCATGTTTTTCACACCTTATCAGCCTCTTCATGTTTTTGAACATCTCTTCATGCTCCTCATATTTTTGACAATTTTATAAGCTCTTCATATTTTTCACACTTTTTCAGGCTCTTCATGTTTTTGAACACCGCTTCATGCTCCTCCTATTTTTCAAACCTTTTGAAGCTCTTCATATTTTTCACACTTTTTCAGGCTCTTCATGTTTTGAACACCGCTTCATGCTCCTCCTATTTTTCAGATCGTTTCATGCTCCTCAGATATTTCACACCTTTTGAAGCTCTTCATATTTTTCACACCTTTTCAGGCTCTTCACGTTTTTGAACAACACTTCATGCTCCTCCTACTTTTCAGACTGTTTCATGCTCATCTCATTTTTGACACCTTTTCAGGGTCTTCATATTTTTCAAACTTTTGAAGATCTTCATATTTTTCACACGTTTTCCGGCTCTTCATGTTTTGAACACTGCTTCATGCTCCTCCTATTTTTCAGACCGTTTCATTCTCCTCATGTTTTTCACACCTTTTGAAGCTCTTCATAATTTTCACACCTTTTCATGCTTTCATGTTTTTGAACACCGTTTCATGCTCGTCCTATTTTTCAGACCATTTCAAGCTCCTCATATTTTGGAAACCTTTTGAAGCTCTTCATATTTTTCACACCTTATCCGTCTCTTCTTGTTTTTCAACACCGCTTCTTGCTCCTCCTATTTTTCAGACCGTTTCATGCTCCTCATATTGTTGACACCTTTTGAAGCACTTCATATTTTTCACAACTTTTCAGGCTCTTCATATTTTTGAACACCGCTTCATGTTCCTCCTGTTTTTCACACCTTTTGAAGCTCTTCATATTTTTCACACCTTTTCAGGCTGTACATGTTTTTGAAGACCACTTCATGCTCCTCATCTTTTTCAGACCGTTTCATGCTCCTGATATTTTTCACACCGTTTGAAGCTGTTCATATTTTTCACACGTTTTCAGATTCTTCATGATTTTGATCACCGTTTCATGCTCCTCCTATTTTTCAGACCGTTTCATGCTCCTCATATTTTTGACACCTTTTGAAGCTCTTCACATTTATCACACCTTTTCAGGCTCTTCATATTTTTCAACACCGCTTCATGATCCACCTATATTTCAGAGCGTTTCATGCTCCTCATATTTTTGACACCTTTTGAAGCTCTTCACATTTATCACACCTTTTCAGGCTCTTCATGTTTTTCAACACCGCTTCATGCTCCTCCTATTTTTCAGATCGTTTCAGGCTCCGCATATTTTTGACTCCTTTTGAAGCTCTTCATATTTTTCACACGTTTTCAGGCCCTTCATGTTTTTGAACACCGCTTCATGCTCCTCCTATTTTTCAAACCTTTTGAAGCTCTTCATGTTTTTCACACCTTATCAGCCTGTTCATGTTTTTGAACATCTCTTCATGCTCCTCATATTTTTGACAATTTTATAAGCTCTTCATATTTTTCACACTTTTTCAGGCTCTTCATGTTTTTGAGCACCGCTTCATGCTCCTCCTATTTTTCAAACCTTTTGAAGCTCTTCATGTTTTTCACACCTTATCAGCCTCTTCATGTTTTTGAACATCTCTTCATGCTCCTCATATTTTTGACAATTTTATAAGCTCTTCATATTTTTCACACTTTTTCAGGCTCTTCATGTTTTTGAGCACCGCTTCATGCTCCTCCTATTTTTCAAACCTTTTGAAGCTCTTCATGTTTTTCACACTTTTTCAGGCTGTTTATAGTTTTAAACACCGCTGCATGATTCTCCTATATTTGAGACCATTTCATGCTCCTCATATTTTTGACATTTTTTGAAGCTCTTCATATTTTTCACACTTTTTCAGGCTCTTCATGTTTTGAACAACACTTCATGCTCCTCCTATTTTTCAGACCGTTTCATGCTCCTCAGGTATTTCACACCTTTTGAAGCTCTTCATATTTTTCACACCTTTTCAGGCTCTTCACCTTTTTGAACAACACTTCATGCTCCTCCTACTTTTCAGACTGTTTCATGCTCATCTCATTTTTGACACCTTTTCAGGGTCTTCATATTTTTCAAACTTTTGAAGATCTTCATATTTTTCACACTTTTTCAGGCTCTTCATGTTTTGAACACTGCTTCATGCTCCTCCTATTTTTCAGACCGTTTCATTCTCCTCATGTTTTTCACACCTTTTGAAGCTCTTCATAATTTTCACACCTTTTCATGCTTTTCATGTTTTTGAACACCGTTTCATGCTCGTCCTATTTTTCAGACCATTTCAAGCTCCTCATATTTTTGAAACCTTTTGAAGCTCTTCATATTTTTCACACCTTTTCCGTCTCTTCTTGTTTTTCAACACCGCTTCTTGCTCCTCCTATTTTTCAGACCGTTTCATGCTCCTCATATTGTTGACACCTTTTGAAGCACTTCATATTTTTCACACCTTTTCAGGCTCTTCATATTTTTGAACGCCGCTTCATGTTCCTCCTGTTTTTCAGACCTATTGAAGCTCTTCATATTTTTCACACCTTTTCAGGCTGTACATGTTTTTGAAGACCACTTCATGCTCCTCACCTTTCTCAGACCGTTTCATGCTCCTGATAATTTTCACACCGTTTGAAGCTCTTCATATTTTTCACACGTTTTCAGATTCTTCATGTTTTTGATCACCGTTTCATGCTCCTACTATTTTTCAGACCGTATCATACTCCTCATATTTTTGACACCTTTTGAAGCTCTTCACATTTATCACACCTTTTCAGGCTCTTCATGTTTTTCAACACCGCTTCATGATCCTCCTATATTTCAGAGCGTTTCATGCTCCTCATATTTTTGACACCTTTTGAAGCTCTTCACATTTTTCACACCTTTTCCGGCTCTTCATGTTTTTCAACTCCGCTTCATGCTCCTCCTATTTTTCAGATCGTTTCAGGCTCCGCATATTTTTGACTCCTTTTGAAGCTCTTCATATTTTTCACACGTTTTCAGGCCCTTCATGTTTTTGAACACCGCTTCATGCTCCTCCTATTTTTCAGACGGTTTCAGGCTGCTCGTATTTTTCAGACCGTTTCATGCTCCTCATATTTTTGACAATTTTATAAACTCTTCATATTTTTCACACTTTTTCAGGCTCTTCATGTTTTTGAGCACTGCTTCATGCTCCTCCTATTTTTCAAACCTTTTGAAGCTCTTCATGTTTTTCACACCTTATCAGCCTCTTCATGTTTTTGAACATCTCTTCATGCTCCTCATATTTTTGACAATTTTATAAGCTCTTCATATTTTTCACACTTTTTCAGGCTCTTCATGTTTTTGAACACCGCTTCATGCTCCTCCTATTTTTCAAACCTTTTGAAGCTCTTCATATTTTTCACACTTTTTCAGGCTCTTCATGTTTTGAACACCGCTTCATGCTCCTCCTATTTTTCAGACCGTTTCATGCTCCTCAGATATTTCACACCTTTTGAAGCTCTTCATATTTTTCACACCTTTTCAGGCTCTTCACGTTTTTGAACAACACTTCATGCTCCTCCTACTTTTCAGACTGTTTCATGCTCATCTCATTTTTGACACCTTTTCAGGGTCTTCATATTTTTCAAACTTTTGAAGATCTTCATATTTTTCACACTTTTTCCAGCTCTTCATGTTTTGAACACTGCTTCATGCTCCTCCTATTTTTCAGACCGTTTCATTCTCCTCATGTTTTTCACACCTTTTGAAGCTCTTCATAATTTTCACACCTTTTCATGCTCTTCATGTTTTTGAACACCGTTTCATGCTCGTCCTATTTTTCAGACCATTTCAAGCTCCTCATATTTTGGAAACCTTTTGAAGCTCTTCATATTTTTCACACCTTTTCCGTCTCTTCTTGTTTTTCAACACCGCTTCTTGCTCCTCCTATTTTTCAGACCGTTTCATGCTCCTCATATTTTTGACACCTTTTGAAGCACTTCATATTTTTCACACCTTTTCAGGCTCTTCATATTTTTGAACACCGCTTCATGTTCCTCCTGTTTTTCACACCTTTTGAAGCTCTTCATATTTTTCACACCTTTTCAGGCTGTACATGTTTTTGAAGACCACTTCATGCTCCTCATCTTTTTCAGACCGTTTCATGCTCCTGATATTTTTCACACCGTTTGAAGCTGTTCATATTTTTCACACGTTTTCAGATTCTTCATGATTTTGATCACCGTTTCATGCTCCTCCTATTTTTCAGACCGTTTCATGCTCCTCATATTTTTGACACCTTTTGAAGCTCTTCACATTTATCACACCTTTTCAGGCTCTTCATGTTTTTCAACACCGCTTCATGATCCACCTATATTTCAGAGCGTTTCATGCTCCTCATATTTTTGACGCCTTTTGAAGCTCTTCACATTTATCACACCATTTCAGGCTCTTCATGTTTTTCAACACCGCTTCATGCTCCTCCTATTTTTCAGATCGTTTCAGGCTCCGCATATTTTTGACTCCTTTTGAAGCTCTTCATATTTTTCACACGTTTTCAGGCCCTTCATGTTTTTGAACACCGCTTCATGCTCCTCCTATTTTTCAAATCTTTTGAAGCTCTTTATGTTTTTCACACCTTATCAGCCTCTTCATGTTTTTAAACATCTCTTCATGCTCCTCATATTTTTGACAATTTTATAAGCTCTTCATATTTTTCACACGTTTTCAGGCTCTTCATGTTTTTGATCACCGTTTCATGCTCCTGCTATTTTTCAGACCGTTTCATGCTCCTCATATTTTTGACAATTTTATAAGCTCTTCATATTTTTCACACTTTTTTAGGCTCTTCATGTTTTTTAACACCGCTTCATGCTCCTCCTATTTTTCAAACTTTTTGAAGCTCTTCATGTTTTTCACACCTTATCAGCCTCTTCATGTTTTTGAACACCTCTTCATGCTACTCCTATTTTTCAGACCTTTTCATGTTCCTCCTGTTTTTCACACCTTTTGAAGCTCTTCATATTTTTCACACCTTTTCAGGCTGTACATGTTTTTGAAGACCACTTCATGCTCCTCATCTTTTTCAGACCGTTTCATGCTCCTGATATTTTTCACACCTTTTGCAGCTCTTCAAATTTTTCACACCTTTTCAGGCTCTTCATGTTGTCAACACCGTTTCATGCTCCTCCTATTTTTCAGACCGTTTCATGCTCCTCATATTTTTGACACCTTTTGAAGCTCTTCATATATTTCACACCTTTTCAGGCTCTTCATGTTTTTCAACACCGTTTCATGCTCCTCCTATTTTTCAGACCGTTTCATGCTCCTCATATTTTTGACACCTTTTGAAGCTCTTCATATTTTTCACACATTTTCAGGCACCTCATATTTTTAAACACCGCATCATGCTCCTCCTATTTTCAGACCGTTTCATGCTCCTGATGTATTTTACACCTTTGGAAGCTCTTCACATTGTTCACACCTTTTCAGGCTATTCATGTTTCTGAACACCGTTTCAAGCTGTTCCTAATTTTCAGACCGCTTCATGCTCCTCTCATTTTTGACACCTTTTGAAGCTCTTCATATTTTTGACAACTTTTGAGGCTCTTCATATTTCTCACACGTTTTCAGGTTGTTCATGTTTTTCAACACCGCTTCATGCTCCTCCCCTTTTTCAGACCGTTTAATGCTCATCTCATTTTTGACACCTTTTGAAGGTCTTCATATTTTTCACACCTTTTGAAGCTCTTCATATTTTCACAACTTTTCAGGCTTTTCATGTTTTTGAACACCGTTTCATGCTCCTGCATATTTCAGACCGATTCTTGCTGCTCATATGTTTGACCTGTTTTGAAGCTCTTCATATTTTTCACACCTTTTCAGGCTCTTCATGTTTTTCAACACTGCTTCATGCTCCTCCTATTTTTTACACCTTTTGAAGCTCTTCATATTTTTCACACCTTTTCAGGCTCTTCATGTTTTTCAACACTACTTCATGCTCCCCCTCTTTTTCAGACGGTTTCATGCACATCTCTTTTTTGACACCTTTTGAAGCTCTTCATATTTTTCATACCTTTTGAAACTCTTTATATTTTTCACACGTTTTCAGGCTCTTCATGTTTTTCAACACCGCTTCATGCTCCTCCTATTTTTCAGACCGTTTCATGCTCCTCATTTATTTCACACCTTTTGAAGCTCTTCATATTTTTCAAGCTTTTTCAGGCTCTTCATGTTTTTGAACACCGCTTCATGCTCCTCCTATTTTTCAAACCTTTTCATGATCCTCATGTATTTCAGACGTTTGAAACTCTTCATATTTTTCACACCTTTTGAAGCTCTTCATATTTTTCACAACTTCTCAGGCCTTTCATGTTTTCAACACAGTTTCAGGCTCCACCTATTTTTCAGACCGTTTCATGCTCCTCATATTTTTGACACCTTTTGAAGGTCTTCATATTTTTCACACATTTTCAGGCTCTTCATGTTTTTGAACATCGTTTCATGCTCCTCCTATTTTTCAGACTGTTTCATGCTCCCCTTATTTTTCACACCTTTTGAAGCTCTTCATATTTTTGCCAACTTTTCAGGCTCTTCATGTTTTTCAACAGAGTTTCATGCTCCTCCTATTGTTCCAACCGTTTCAAGCTTCTCATATTTTTGACACCTTTTGAAGCTCATCATATTTTTCACACCTTTTCATGCTCTTCATGTTTTTCAACACCGTTACATGATTCTCCTATTTTTCAGACTGTTTCATGCTCCTCATATTTTTGACACTTTTTGAAGCTCTTCATGGTTTTCACACCTTTTAGGATCTTCATGATTTTCAACACCGCTTCATACTCCTCCTATTTTTCAGACCGTTTCATGCTCCACATATTTTTGACACCTTTTGAAGCTCTTCATATTTTTCACACCTTTTCAGGCTCTTCATGTTGTTGAACACGGTTTCATGCTTCTCCTATGTTTCAGACCGTTTCATGCTCCTCATATTTTTGACACCTTTTGAAGCTCTTCATATTTTTCACACCTTTTCAGGCTCTTCATGTTTTTGAACACCGTTTCATGCTCCTCATATTTTTGACATATTTTGAAACTCTTCATATTTTTGCCACCTTTTGAAGCTCTTCATATCTTTCACACCTTTTCAGGCTCTTCATATTTTTCACACCTTTTCATGCTCTTCATGTTTTTCAACATCACTTCATACTCCTCATATTTTTGACACATTTTGAAGCTCTTCATATTTTTCAAACTTTTTGAACCTCTTCATATTTTTCACACCTTTTCAGGCTCTTCATGTTGTTTAACGCCGCTTCATGCTCCTGCTATTTTTCTGACCGTTTGATACTCCTCATATTTTCACACCTTTGAAGCTATTCATATTTTTCACACCTTTTCAGGCTCTTCATGTTTTTGAACACCATTTCATGCTCCTCCTATTTTTGACACCTTATGGAACTCCTCATATTTTTCACACCTATTCAGGCTCTTCATGTTTTTGAACACCGTTTTATGTTACTCCTATTTTTCTGACCGTTTCATGCTCCTCATATTTTTGACACCTTTTGAAGCTCTTCATATTTTCATTCCTTTTCAGGCTCTTCATGTGTTCAACAACGCTTCATGCTCCTCCTATTTTTCAGAAAGTTTCATGCTCCTCATATGTTTGACACTTTTTGAAGCTCTTCATATTTTTTACACCTTTTGAAGCTCTTCATATTTTTCACATCTTTTCAGACTCTTCATGTATTTCAACACCAGGTCATGCTCCTCCTATTTTTCAGAACTTTTCCTGCTCCTCATATTTTTGACACCTTTTGAAGCTCCTCATATATTTCACACCTTGTCAGGCTCTTCATGTTTTTCAACTCCGCTTCATGCTCCTCCTATTTTTCAGACCGTTTCATGCTCCTCATATTTTTGACACTTTTTGAAACTCTTCATATTTTTCACACCTTTTCAGGCTCTTCATGTTTTGAACAAAACTTCATGCTCCTCCTATTTTTCAGACAGTTTCATTTTCCTCATATTTTTGACACCTTTTTAAGCTCTTCATATATTTCACACCTTTTCAGGCTCTTTATGTTTTTGAACACCGTTTCATGCTCCTCCTATTTGTCTGACCGTTTCATGCTCCTCATATTTTTGACACCTTTTGAAGCTCTTCATGTATTTCACAGCTTTTCAGTCTCTTCATGGTTTTGAACAGCGTTTCATGCTCCTCCTATTTTTCAGACCGTTTCATGCTCCTCATATTTTTCACTCCTTTTTAGGCTCTGCATATTGTTCACACCTTTTCAGGATCTACATGTTTGTCAACACCGTTTCATTCTCCTCCTATATTTGAGACTGTTTCAAGCTCCTCATATTTTTGACACCTTTTGAAGCTCTTCATACATTTCTCACATTTTCAGTCTCTTCATGGTTTTGAACACCGTTTCATGCTCCTCATTTTTTTCAAACCTTTTGATGCTTTTCATATTTTTCACACATTTTCAGGCTCTTCATGTTTTTGAACATGGTTTCATGCTTCTCCTATTTTTCAGACCGTTTCATGCACCTCATATTTTTGACACCTTTTGAAGCTCTTCATATTTTTCACAAATTTTCAGTATCTTCAATTTTTTGAACACCGTTTCATGCTCCTGATATTTTTCAGACCTTTTGAAGCTCTTCATATTTTTCACAAATTTTCAGGTTCTTCATGTTTTTGAACACCATTTCATGATCCTCCTATTTTTCAGACCGTGTCATGCTCCTCATAATTTTGACACCTTTAGGGCTCTTCATATTTTACACACCTTTTCGGGCTGTTCATGTTTTTGAACACTGCTTCATACTCCCCCTATTTTTCAGACCGTTCCCTGCTCTTCATATTTCTGACACTTTTTGAAGCTCTTCATATTTTTCACACATTTTCAGGCTCTTCATGTTTTTGAACATGGTTTCATGCTTCTCCTATTTTTCAGACCGTTTCATGCTCCTCATATTTTTGACACCTTTTGAAGCTCTTCATAGTTTTCACACCTTTTGAAGCTCTTCATATTTTTCACACCTTTTCAGGCTCTTCATGTTTTCCAACACCACTTCATGCTCCTCCTATTTTTCAGACCGTTTCATGTTCCTCATATTTTTGACTCGTTTTGAAACTCTTTATATTTTTCACACCTTTTCAGGCTCTTCATGTTTTTCAACAGTGCCTCATGCTCCTCGTAATTTTCAGACCGTTTCATGCTCCTCATATTTTTGACACATTTTGAAGCTCTTCATATTTTTGACACCTTTTCACGCTCTTCATGTTTTCAACGCCGCTTCATGCTCCTCCTATTTTTCAGAGCGTTTCATGCCCTTCATATTTTTCACACCTTGTGAAGCTCTTCATATTTTTAACACCTTTTCAGCCTCTTCATGTTTTTCAACACCTCTTCATGCTCCTCCTAATTTTCAGATCGTTTCATGCTCCTCATCTTTTGACACCTTTTGAAGGTCTTCATATTTTTCACACCTTTTCAGTATTCAAGTTTTTGAACACCGCTTCATGCTCCTCATATTTTTCACAGCTTCTGAAGCTCTTCATATTTTTCTCACCTTTTCAGGCTCTTAATATTTTTGAACATCGTTTCGTGCTCCTCTTATTTTCAGAACGTTTCATGCTCCTCATATTTTTGACACTTTTTGAAGCTCTTCATATTTTCCACACCTTTTGAAGCTCTTCATATTTTTCACACTTTTTCAGGCTCTTCATGTTTTTGAACACCGCTTCATGCTCCTTCTATTTTTCAGAGAGTTTCATGCTCCTCATGTATTTCACACCTTTTGAAGCTCTTCATATTTTTCAAACCTTTTCAGGCTCTTCATGTCTTTCAACACCGCTTCATGCTCCTCCTATTTTTCAGACCGTATCATGCTCCTCGTATTTTTGACACGTTTTGAAGCTCTTCATATAATTCACACTTTTTCAGGCTCTTCAAGATTTTCAACACCGTTTCATGCTCTTCCTATTTTTCAGACTATTTCATGCTCCTCATATATTTGACACCTTTTGAAGCTCTTCATATTTTTCACACCTTTTCAGGCTCTTCATGTTTTTGTACACCGTTTCATGCTCCTCCTATTTTTTAGAAGTTTCATTCTCCTCATATTTTTCACACATTTTGAAGCTGTTCATATTTTTGACACCTTTTGAAGCTCTTCATATATTTCACACCTTTTCAGGCTCTTCATGTTTTTGAACACCGCTTCATGCTCCTCCTATTTTTCAGACCATTTCATGCTCCTCATATTTTTGACACCTATTGATGCTCTTCATTTTTTTCACACCTTTTCAGGCTCTTCATGTTTTTGAACACGGTTTCATGCTTCTCCTGTTTTTCACAGATTCATTCTCCTCTTATTTTTGACATGTTTTGAAACTCTTCATATTTTTCACACCTTCTCAGGCGCTTCAGGGTTTCAACACCGTTTCATGCTCCTCCTATTGTTCAGTCCATTTCGTGCTCCTCATATTTTTGACACTTTTTGAAGCTCTTCATATTTTCCACAACTTTTAATGCTCTTCATCTTTTTCAACACCACTTCATGCTCCTCATATTTTTGACACCTTTTAAAGCTCTTCATGTATTTCACACCTTTTCAGGCTCTTCATGTTTTTGAACACCACTTCATGCTTTTCCATTTTTTCACAACGTTTCATGCTCCTCATATTTTTGACACCTTTTGAAGCTCTTCATGTATTTCACACCTATTCAGGCTCTTCATGTTTTTGAATACCGTTACATGATTCTCCTATTTTTCAGACTGTTTCATGCTCCGCATATTTTTGACACCTTTTGAAGCTCTTCATATTTTTCACACCTTTTGAAGCTCTTCATATTTTTCACACCTTTTCAGGCTCTTCATGTTTTTCAACACCGTTTCATGCTCCTCCTATTTTTCAGACCGTTTCATGCTCCTCATATTTTGACATGTTTTGAATCTCTTCATATTTTTCACATCTTTTCAGGCGCTTCAGGTTTTCAACACCGTTTCATGCTCCTCCTATTTTTCAGACCGTTTCATGCTCCTCATATTTTTGATACCTTTTGAAGCTCTTCATATTTTTCACAACTTTTCAGACCTTTCATGTTTTCAGCACAGTTTCATGCTCCGCCTATTTTTCAGCACTTTTCATGCTCCTCATATTTTTCACGACTTTTGAAGCTCTTCATATATTTCACACTTTTCCAGGCTCTTCTTGTTTTGGAACACCGCTTCATGCTTCTCCTATATTTCACACCTTTTCATAATCTTCATATTTTCCACGCCTTTTTAAGCTCTTCGTATTTTTCACACCTTTTCAGGCTCTTCATGTTTATGAACAAAGTTTCATGCTCCTCCTATTTTTCAGACCGTTTCATGTTCCTCATATTGTTGACACTTTTTGAAACTCTTCATATTTTTCACACCTTTTCAGACTCTTAATGATTTTCAACACCGTTTCATGCTCCTCCTATTTTTCAGAACGTTTCATGCTCCTCATATTGTTGACACTTTTTGAAACTCTTCATATTTTTCACAGCTTTTCAGGCTCTTCATGTTTTTCAACACAGTTTCATGCTCCTCCTATTTTTCAAACCGTTTCAAGCTTCTCATATTTTTGACACCTTTTGAAGCTCTTCATATTTTTCACGCCTTTTCAGGCTCTTCATGTTGTTGAACACGGTTTCATGCTTCTCCTATGTTTCAGACCGTTTCATGCTCCTCATATTTTTGACGCCTTTTGAAGCTCTTCATATTTTTCACACCTTTTCAGGCTCTTCATGTTTTTGAACACCGTTTCATGCTCCTCATATTTTTGACATATTTTGAAACTCTTCATATTTTTGCCACCTTTTGAAGCTCTTCATATCTTTCACACCTTTTCAGGCTCTTCATATTTTTCACACCTTTTCATGCTCTTCATGTTTTTCAACACCACTTCATACTCCTCATATTTTTGACACATTTTGAAGCTCTTCATATTTTTCAAACTTTTTGAACCTCTTCATATTTTTCACACCTTTTCAGGCTCTTCATGTTGTTTAACGCCGCTTCATGCTCCTGCTATTTTTCTGACCGTTTGATACTCCTCATATTTTCACACCTTTGAAGCTATTCATATTTTTCACTCCTTTTCAGGCTCTTCATGTTTTTGAACACCATTTCATGCTCCTCCTATTTTTGACACCTTATGGAACTCCTCATATTTTTCACACCTATTCAGGCTCTTCATGTTTTTGAACACCGTTTTATGTTACTCCTATTTTTCTGACCGTTTCATGCTCCTCATATTTTTGACCCCTTTTGAAGCTCTTCATATTTTCATTCCTTTTCAGGCTCTTCATGTGTTCAACAACGCTTCATGCTCCTCCTATTTTTCAGAAAGTTTCATGCTCCTCATATGTTTGACACTTTTTGAAGCTCTTCATATTTTTTACACCTTTTGAAGCTCTTCATATTTTTCACATCTTTTCAGACTCTTCATGTATTTCAACACCAGGTCATGCTCCTCCTATTTTTCAGAACTTTTCCTGCTCCTCATATTTTTGACACCTTTTGAAGCTCCTCATATATTTCACACCTTGTCAGGCTCTTCATGTTTTTCAACTCCGCTTCATGCTCCTCCTATTTTTCAGACCGTTTCATGCTCCTCATATTTTTGACACTTTTTGAAACTCTTCATATTTTTCACACCTTTTCAGGCTCTTCATGTTTTGAACAAAACTTCATGCTCCTCCTATTTTTCAGACAGTTTCATTTTCCTCATATTTTTGACACCTTTTTAAGCTCTTCATATATTTCACACCTTTTCAGGCTCTTTATGTTTTTGAACACCGTTTCATGCTCCTCCTATTTGTCTGACCGTTTCATGCTCCTCATATTTTTGACACCTTTTGAAGCTCTTCATGTATTTCACAGCTTTTCAGTCTCTTCATGGTTTTGAACAGCGTTTCATGCTCCTCCTATTTTTCAGACCGTTTCATGCTCCTCATATTTTTCACTCCTTTTTAGGCTCTGCATATTGTTCACACCTTTTCAGGATCTACATGTTTGTCAACACCGTTTCATTCTCCTCCTATATTTGAGACCGTTTCAAGCTCCTCATATTTTTGACACCTTTTGAAGCTCTTCATACATTTCTCACATTTTCAGTCTCTTCATGATTTTGAACACTGTTTCATGCTCCTCATTTTTTTCAAACCTTTTGATGCTTTTCATATTTTTCACACATTTTCAGGCTCTTCATGTTTTTGAACATGGTTTCATGCTTCTCCTATTTTTCAGACCGTTTCATGCACCTCATATTTTTGACACCTTTTGAAGCTCTTCATATTTTTCACAAATTTTCAGTATCTTCAATTTTTTGAACACCGTTTCATGCTCCTGATATTTTTCAGACCTTTTGAAGCTCTTCATATTTTTCACAAATTTTCAGGTTCTTCATGTTTTTGAACACCATTTCATGATCCTCCTATTTTTCAGACCGTGTCATGCTCCTCATAATTTTGACACCTTTAGGGCTCTTCATATTTTACACACCTTTTCATGCTGTTCATGTTTTTGAACACTGCTTCATACTCCCCCTATTTTTCAGACCGTTCCCTGCTCTTCATATTTCTGACACTTTTTGAAGCTCTTCATATTTTTCACACATTTTCAGGCTCTTCATGTTTTTGAACATGGTTTCATGCTTCTCCTATTTTTCAGACCGTTTCATGCTCCTCATATTTTTGACACCTTTTGAAGCTCTTCATAGTTTTCACACCTTTTGAAGCTCTTCATATTTTTCACACCTTTTCAGGCTCTTCATGTTTTTCAACAGTGCCTCATGCTCCTCGTAATTTTCAGACCGTTTCATGCTCCTCATATTTTTGACACATTTTGAAGCTCTTCATATTTTTGACACCTTTTCACGCTCTTCATGTTTTCAACGCCGCTTCATGCTCCTCCTATTTTTCAGACCGTTTCATGCTCCTCATCTTTTGACACCTTTTGAAGGTCTTCATATTTTTCACACCTTTTCAGTATTCAAGTTTTTGAACACCGCTTCATGCTCCTCATATTTTTCACAGCTTCTGAAGCTCTTCATATTTTTCTCACCTTTTCAGGCTCTTAATATTTTGAACATCGTTTCGTGCTCCTCTTATTTTCAGAACGTTTCATGCTCCTCATATTTTTGACACTTTTTGAAGCTCTTCATATTTTCCACACCTTTTGAAGCTCTTCATATTTTTCACACTTTTTCAGGCTCTTCATGTTTTTGAACACCGCTTCATGCTCCTTCTATTTTTCAGAGAGTTTCATGCTCCTCATGTATTTCACACCTTTTGAAGCTCTTCATATTTTTCAAACCTTTTCAGGCTCTTCATGTCTTTCAACACCGCTTCATGCTCCTCCTATTTTTCAGACCGTATCATGCTCCTCGTATTTTTGACACGTTTTGAAGCTCTTCATATAATTCACACTTTTTCAGGCTCTTCAAGATTTTCAACACCGTTTCATGCTCTTCCTATTTTTCAGACTATTTCATGCTCCTCATATATTTGACACCTTTTGAAGCTCTTCATATTTTTCACACCTTTTCAGGCTCTTCATATTTTTGTACACCGTTTCATGCTCCTCCTATTTTTTAGAAGTTTCATGCTCCTCATATTTTTGACACCTTTTGAAGCTCTTCATGTATTTCACACCTATTCAGGCTCTTCATGTTTTTGAATACCGTTACATGATTCTCCTATTTTTCAGACTGTTTCATGCTCCGCATATATTTGACACCTTTTGAAGCTCTTCATATTTTTCACACCTTTTGAAGCTCTTCATATTTTTCACACCTTTTCAGGCTCTTCATGTTTTTCAACACCGTTTCATGCTCCTCCTATTTTTCAGACCGTTTCATGCTCCTCATATTTTGACATGTTTTGAATCTCTTCATATTTTTCACATCTTTTCAGGCGCTTCAGGTTTTCAACACCGTTTCATGCTCCTCCTATTTTTCAGACCGTTTCATGCTCCTCATATTTTTGATACCTTTTGAAGCTCTTCATATTTTTCACAACTTTTCAGACCTTTCATGTTTTCAGCACAGTTTCATGCTCCGCCTATTTTTCAGCACTTTTCATGCTCCTCATATTTTTCACGACTTTTGAAGCTCTTCATATATTTCACACTTTTTCAGGCTCTTCTTGTTTTGGAACACCGCTTCATGCTTCTCCTATATTTCACACCTTTTCATAATCTTCATATTTTCCACGCCTTTTTAAGCTCTTCGTATTTTTCATACCTTTTCAGGCTCTTCATGTTTATGAACAAAGTTTCATGCTCCTCCTATTTTTCAGACCGTTTCATGTTCCTCATATTGTTGACACTTTTTGAAACTCTTCATATTTTTCACACCTTTTCAGACTCTTAATGATTTTCAACACCGTTTCATGCTCCTCCTATTTTTCAGAACGTTTCATTCTCCTCATATTTTTGACACCTTTTGAAGATCTTCATATTTTTCACACCTTTTGAAGCTCTTCATATTTTTCACAGCTTTTCAGGCTCTTCATGTTTTTCAACACAGTTTCATGCTCCTCCTATTTTTCAAACCGTTTCCAGCTTCTCATATTTTTGACACTTTTTGAAGCTATTCATATTTTTCACACCTTTTCAGTCTCTTCATGTTGTTGAACACGGTTTCATGCTTCTCCTATGTTGCCGACCGTTTCATGCTCCTCATATTTTTGACGCCTTTTGAAGCTCTTCATATTTTTCACACCTTTTCAGGCTCTTCATGTTTTTGAACACCGTTTCATGCTCCTCATATTTTTGACATATTTTGAAACTCTTCATATTTTTGCCACCTTTTGAAGCTCTTCATATCTTTCACACCTTTTCAGGCTCTTCATATTTTTCACACCTTTTCATGCTCTTGATGTTTTTCAACACCACTTCATACTCCTCATATTTTTGACACATTTTGAAGCTCTTCATATTTTTCAAACTTTTTGAACCTCTTCATATTTTTCACACCTTTTCAGGCTCTTCATGTTGTTTAACGCCGCTTCATGCTCCTGCTATTTTTCTGACCGTTTGATACTCCTCATATTTTCACACCTTTGAAGCTATTCATATTTTTCACACCTTTTCAGGCTCTTCATGTTTTTGAACACCGTTTTATGTTACTCCTATTTTTCCGACCGTTTCATGCTCCTAATATTTTTGACACCTTTTGAAGCTCTTCATATTTTCATTCCTTTTCAGGCTCTTCATGTGGTCAACAACGCTTCATGCTCCTCCTATTTTTCAGAAAGTTTCATGCTCCTCATATGTTTGACACTTTTTGAAGCTCTTCATATTTTTTACACCTTTTGAAGCTCTTCATATTTTTCACATCTTTTCAGACTCTTCATGTATTTCAACACCAGGTCATGCTCCTCCTATTTTTCAGAACTTTTCCTGCTCCTCATATTTTTGACACCTTTTGAAGCTCCTCATATATTTCACACCTTGTCAGGCTCTTCATGTTTTTCAACTCCGCTTCATGCTCCTCCTATTTTTCAGACCGTTTCATGCTCCTCATATTTTTGACACTTTTTGAAACTCTTCATATTTTTCACACCTTTTCAGGCTCTTCATGTTTTGAACAAAACTTCATGCTCCTCCTATTTTTCAGACAGTTTCATTTTCCTCATATTTTTGATAACTTTTTAAGCTCTTCATATATTTCACACCTTTTCAGGCTCTTTATGTTTTTGAACACCGTTTCATGCTCCTCCTATTTGTCTGACCGTTTCATGCTCCTCATATTTTTGACAACTTTTGAAGCTCTTCATGGATTTCACAGCTTTTCAGTCTCTTCATGGTTTTGAACAGCGTTTCATGCTCCTCCTATTTTTCAGACCGTTTCATGCTCCTCGTATTTTTCACACCTTTTGAAGCTCTTCATATTTCTCACACCTTTTCAGGCTCTTCATGTTTTTCTACACCACTTCATGCTTCTCCTATTTTTCAGCCCGTTTCATGCTCCTCATGTATTTCTCACCTTTTGAAGCTCTTCATATTTTTCACACCTTTTCAGGCTCTTCATGTTTTTCAACACCATTTAATGCTGCTTCTATTTTTCAGACCGTTTCATGCTCCTCATATTTTTCACACCTTTTGAAGCTCTTCATATTTTTCACACCTTTTCAGGCTCTTCAAGTTTTTCAACACCACTTCATGCTCCTCCTTTTTTGCAGACCGTTTCATGCTCCTCATATTTTTGATACCTTTTGATGCTCTTCATATTTTTCACACCTTTTCACGCTCTTCATTTTTTCAACACCGCTTCATGCTCCTCCTATTTTTCAGACCGTTTCATGCTCATGTCATTTTTGAAACCTTTTGAAGCTTTTCATATATTTCACAACTTTTCAGGCTCTTCATGTTTTTGAACACCGCTTCATGCTCCTCCTATTTTTCAGACCGTTTCATGCTCCTCATATTTCACACCTTTTGAAGCTCTTCATATTTTTCACACCTTTTCAGGCTCTTCATGTTTTTGATCACCGTTACATTCTCCTCCAATTATTCACACCGTTTCATGCTCCTCATATTTTTGCCACTTTTTGAAGCTCTTTATATATTTCACACCTTTTCAGGCTCTTCATGTTTTTGATCACCGTTACATTCTCCTCCTATTATTCAGACCGTTTCATGCTCCTCATATTTTTGACACTTTTTGAAGCTCTTTATATATTTCACACATTTGCAGGCTCTTCATGTTTTTGAACACAGCTTCATGCTCCTCCTATTTTTCAGACAATTTCATGCTCCTCATATTTTTGACAACTTTGGAAGCTCTTCATATTTTTCACACATTTTCAGGCTCTTCATGTTTTTCAACACCGCTCATGCTCCTTGTATTTTTAAGACCATTTCATGCTCCTCATATTTTAGACACCTTTTTAAGCTCTTCATATTTTTCACACCTTTTTAAGCTCTTCATATTTCTCACACCTTTTCAGGCTCTTCATGTTTTTCAACAACGCTTCATGCACCTCCTATTCGTCAGACCGTTTCATGCTCATCTCATTTTTGACACCTTTTGAATCTTTTCATATTTTTCACACCTTCTCAGGCTCTTCATGGTTTTGAACACCGCTTCATTCTAATCCTATTTTTCAAACCATATCATGCTCCTCATATTTTTCACACCTTTTAAGCTCTTCATATTTTTCACACTTTTTCAGGCTCTTCATGTTTTTCAACACCGCTTCATGCTCCTCCTATTTTTCAGACCGTTTCATGCTCATCAAATTTTTGACACCTTTTGAAGCTCTTCATATTTTTCACACCTTTTCAGGCTCTTCATGTTTTTCTACATCACTTCATGCTTCTCCTATTTTTCAGCACGTTTCATGCTCCTCATGTATTTCACACCTTTTGAAGCTCTTCATATTTTTCACACCTTTTCAGGCTCTTCATGTTTTTCAACACCACTTCAAGCTCCTCCAGGTTTGCAGACCGTTTCATGCTCCTCATATTTTACACCTTTTGAAGCTCTTCATATTTTTCACACCTTTTCAGGCTCTTCATGTTTTTGAACACCGCTTCATGCTCCTCCTATTTTTCAGACCGTTTCATGCTCCTCATATTTTACACCTTTTGAAGCTCTTCATATTTTTCACACCTTTTCAGGCTCTTCATGTTTTTGAACACCGCTTCATGCTCCTCCTATTTTTCAGACCGTTTCATGCTCCTCATATTTTACACCTTTTGAAGCTCTTCATATTTTTCACACCTTTTCAGGCTCTTCATGTTTTTGATCACCGTTACATTCTCCTCCTATTATTCAGACCGTTTCATGCTCCTCATATTTTTGACACTTTTTGAAGTCTTTATATATTTCACACCTTTTCTGGCTCTTCATGTTTTTGATCACCGTTTCATTCTCCTCCTATTATTCAGACCGTTTCATGCTCCTCATATTTTTGACACTTTTTGAAGCTCTTCATATTTTTCACACCTTTTCGGGCTCTTCATGTTTTTGATCACCGTTACATTCTCCTCCTATTATTCAGACCGTTTCATGCTCCTCATATTTTTGATACCTTTTGATGATCTTCATATTTTTCACACCTTTTCAGGCTCTTCATTTTTTCAACACCACTTCATGCTCCTCCTATTTTTCAGACCGTTTCATGCTCATCTCATTTTTGACTCCTTTTGAAGCTTTTCAGATTTTTCACACCTTTTCAGGCTCTTCATGTTTTTCAACACCACTTCAAGCTCCTCCATGTTTGCAGACCGTTTCATGCTCCTCATATTTTTCAGACCATTTCATATTCCTCATATTTTTCACACCTTTTGAAGCTCTTCATATTTTTCACACCTTTTCAGGCTCTTCATGTTTTTGAACACCGCTTCATGCTCCTCCTATTTTTCAGACCGTTTCATGCTCCTCATATTTTACAGCTTTTGAAGCTCTTCATATTTTTCACACCTTTTCAGGCTCTTCATTTTTTTGATCACCGTTACATTCTCCTCCTATTATTCAGACCGTTTCATGCTCCTCATATTTTTGACACTTTTTGAAGCTCTTTATATATTTCACACATTTTCAGGCTCTTCATGTTTTTGATCACCGTTACATTCTCCTCCTATTTTTCAGACCGTTTCATGCTCCTCATATTTTTGACAACTTTGGAAGCTAGTCATATTTTTCACACATTTTCAGGCTCTTCATGTTTTTCAACACTGTTGCATGATCCTCTTATTTTTCAGACCGTTTCATGCTCCTCATATACTTGACACATTTTTAAGCTCTTCATATATTTCACACATTTTCAGGCTATTCATGTTTTTCAACACCGCTTCATGCTCCTTGTATTTTTAAGACCGTTTCATGCTCCTCATATTTTTGACACCTTTTTAAGCTCTTCATATTTTTCACACCTTTTTAAGCTCTTCATATTTCTCACACCTTTTCAGGCTCTTCATGTTTTTCAACAACGCTTCATGCACCTCCTATTTGTCAGACCGTTTCATGCTCATCTCATTTTTGACACCTTTTGAATCTTTTCATATTTTTCACACCTTCTCAGGCTCTTCATGTTTTTCAACAACGCTTCATGCACCTCCTATTTTTCAGACCGTTTCATGCTCATCAAATTTTTGACACCTTTTGAAGCTCTTCATATTTTTCACACCTTTTGAAGCTCTTCATATTTTTCACACCATTTCAGGCTCTTCATGTTTTTCAACACCGTTTCATGCTGCTTCTATTTTTCAGACCGTTTCATGCTCCTCATATTTTTCACACCTTTTGAAGCTCTTCATATTTTTCACACCTTTTCAGGCTCTTCATGTTTTTCTACACCACTTCATGCTTCTCCTATTTTTCAGACCGTTTCATGCTCTTCATATTTTTCACACCTTTTGAAGCTCTTCATATTTTTCACACCTTTTCAGGCTCTTCATGTTTTTCTACACCACTTCATGCTTCTCCTATTTTTCAGACCGTTTCATGCTCCTCATATTTTTCACACCTTTTGAAGCTCTTCATATTTTTCACACATTTTCAGGCTCTTCATGTTTTTCAACACTGTTGCATGATCCTCTTATTTTTCAGACCGTTTCATGCTCCTCATATACTTGACACATTTTTAAGCTCTTCATATATTTCACACATTTTCAGGCTATTCATGTTTTTCAACACCGCTTCATGCTCCTTGTATTTTTAAGACCGTTTCATGCTCCTCATATTTTTGACACCTTTTTAAGCTCTTCATATTTTTCACACCTTTTTAAGCTCTTCATATTTCTCACACCTTTTCAGGCTCTTCATGTTTTTCAACAACGCTTCATGCACCTCCTATTTGTCAGACCGTTTCATGCTCATCTCATTTTTGACACCTTTTGAATCTTTTCATATTTTTCACACCTTCTCAGGCTCTTCATGTTTTTCAACAACGCTTCATGCACCTCCTATTTTTCAGACCGTTTCATGCTCATCAAATTTTTGACACCTTTTGAAGCTCTTCATATTTTTCACACCTTTTGAAGCTCTTCATATTTTTCACACCATTTCAGGCTCTTCATGTTTTTCAACACCGTTTCATGCTGCTTCTATTTTTCAGACCGTTTCATGCTCCTCATATTTTTCACACCTTTTGAAGCTCTTCATATTTTTCACACCTTTTCAGGCTCTTCATGTTTTTCTACACCACTTCATGCTTCTCCTATTTTTCAGACCGTTTCATGCTCTTCATATTTTTCACACCTTTTGAAGCTCTTCATATTTTTCACACCTTTTCAGGCTCTTCATGTTTTTCTACACCACTTCATGCTTCTCCTATTTTTCAGACCGTTTCATGCTCCTCATATTTTTCACACCTTTTGAAGCTCTTCATATTTTTCACACATTTTCAGGCTCTTCATGTTTTTCAACACTGTTGCATGATCCTCTTATTTTTCAGACCGTTTCATGCTCCTCATATACTTGACACATTTTTAAGCTCTTCATATATTTCACACATTTTCAGGCTATTCATGTTTTTCAACACCGCTTCATGCTCCTTGTATTTTTAAGACCGTTTCATGCTCCTCATATTTTTGACACCTTTTTAAGCTCTTCATATTTTTCACACCTTTTTAAGCTCTTCATATTTCTCACACCTTTTCAGGCTCTTCATGTTTTTCAACAACGCTTCATGCACCTCCTATTTGTCAGACCGTTTCATGCTCATCTCATTTTTGACACCTTTTGAATCTTTTCATATTTTTCACACCTTCTCAGGCTCTTCATGTTTTTCAACAACGCTTCATGCACCTCCTATTTTTCAGACCGTTTCATGCTCATCAAATTTTTGACACCTTTTGAAGCTCTTCATATTTTTCACACCTTTTGAAGCTCTTCATATTTTTCACACCATTTCAGGCTCTTCATGTTTTTCAACACCGTTTCATGCTGCTTCTATTTTTCAGACCGTTTCATGCTCCTCATATTTTTCACACCTTTTGAAGCTCTTCATATTTTTCACACCTTTTCAGGCTCTTCATGTTTTTCTACACCACTTCATGCTTCTCCTATTTTTCAGACCGTTTCATGCTCCTCATATTTTTCACACCTTTTGAAGCTCTTCATATTTTTCACACCTTTTCAGGCTCTTCATGTTTTTCTACACCACTTCATGCTTCTCCTATTTTTCAGCCTGTTTCATGCTCCTCATTTATTTCACACCTTTTGAAGCTCTTCATTTTTTTCACACATTTACATGCTCTTCATGTTTTTGATCACCGTTTCATGCTCCTCCTATTTTTCAGACCATTTCATGCTCCTCATATTTTTGACACCTTTTGAAGCTCTTCGTATTTTTCACACTTTTTCAGGTCTCTTCATGTTTTTATACACCGTTTCATGCTAATCCCATTTTTCAAACCTTATCATGCTCCTCATATTTTTCACACCTTTTTAAGCTCTTCATATTTTTCACACCTTTTCAGGATCTTCATGTTTTTGAACACCGCTTCATGCTCCTCATATTTTTCAGACCGTTTCTTGCTCATGGTATTTTTGACATCTTTTGAAGCTTTTCATATTTTTCACACCTTCTCAGGCTCTTCAAGTTTTTCAACACCACTTCATGCTCCTCCTTTTTTGCAGACCGTTTGATGCTCCTCATATTTTTGATACCTTTTGATGCTCTTCATATTTTTCACACCTTTTCAGGCTCTTCATTTTTTCAACACCGCTTCATACTCCTCCTATTTTTCAGACCGTTTCATGCTCATCTCATTTTTGACACCTCTTGAAGCTTTTCATATTTTTCACAACGTTTCAGGCTCTTCAAGTTTTTGAACACCGCTTCATGTTCTTCCTATTTTTCAGACCGTTTCATGCTCCTCATATTTTTGACACCTTTTGAAGCTCTTCATATTTTTCACACCTTTTCAGGCTCTTCATGTTTTTCAACACTGCTTCATGCTCCTCCTATTTTTCAGAGAGTTTCATTCTCCTCATGTATTTCACACCTTTTGAAGCTCTTCATATTTTTCAAAACTTTTCAGGCTCTTCATATTTTTCCACACCACTTCATGCTCATCCTATTTTTCAGACCGTTTCATGCTCCTCATATTTTTGACATCTTTTGAAGCTCTTCTTATTTTTCACACCTTTTCAGGCTCTTCATGTTTTTCAACACAGCTTCATGCTCCTCCTATTTTTCAGACCATTTCATGCTCATCTCATTTTTGACACCTTTTGAAGATCTTCATATTTTTCACACCTTTTCAGGCTCTTCATGTTTTTGAACACCGCTTCATGCTAATCCCATTTTTCAAACCATATCATGCTCCTCATAATTTTCACACCTTTTTAAGCTCTTCATATTTTTCACACCTTTTCAGGCTCTTCATGTTTTTGAATACTACTTCATGCTCCTTCTATTTTTCAGAGAGTTTCATGCTCCTCATGTATTACACACCTTTTGAAGCTCTTCATATTTTTCACACTTTTACAGGCTCTTCATGTGTTTCCACACCACTTCATGCTACTCAGATTTTTCAGCTCGTTTCATGCTGCTCATGAATTTCACACCTTTTGAAGCTCTTCATATTTTTCACACCTTTTCAGGCTCTTCCTGTTTTGATCACCGTTTCATGCTCCTCCTATTTTTCAGACCGTTTCATGCTCCTCATAATTTTTGACACCTTTTAAAGGTCTTCATTATTTTCACACCTTTTCTGGCACTTCATGTTTTTGAACACAACTTCATGCTCCTCCTATTTTTCAGACCATTTCATATTCCTCATATTTTTTCACACCTTTTGAAGCTCTTCATATTTTTCACACCTTTTCAGGCTCTTCATGTTTTTGAACACCGTTGCATGATCCTCCTATTTTTCAGACCGTTTCATGCTCCTCATATACTTGACACATTTTTAAGCTCTTCATATATTTCACACATTTTCAGGCTATTCATGTTTTTCAACACCGCTTCATGCTCCTTGTATTTTTAAGACCGTTTCATGCTCCTCATATTTTTGACACCTTTTTAACCTCTTCATATTTCTCACACATTTTCAGGCTCTTCATGTTTTTCAACAACGCTTCATGCACCTCCTATTTTTCAGACCGTTTCATGCTCATCTCATTTTTGACACCTTTTGAAGCTTTTCATATTTTTCACACCTTTTCAGGCTCTTCATGATTTTGAACACCGCTTCATGCTAATCCTATTTTTCAAACCATATCATGCTCCTCATATTTTTCACACCATTTTAAACTCTTCATATTTTTCACACCTTTACAGGCTCTTCATGTTTTTGAACACCGCTTCATGCTCCTCCTATTTTTCAGACCGTTTCATGCTCCTCATATTTCACACCTTTTGAAGCTCTTCATATTTTTCACACCTTTTCAGTCTCTTCATGTTTTTGAACACCGCTTCATGCTAATCCCATTTTTCAAACCATATCATGCTCCTCATATATTTCACACCTTTTTAAGCTCTTCATATTTTTCACACCTTTTCAGGCTGTTCATGTTCTTGAACACTACTTCATGCTCCTTCTATTTTTCAGAGAGTTTCATGCTCCTCATGTATTACACACCTTTTGAAGCTCTTCATATTTTTCACACCTTTACAGTCTCTTCATGTTTTTTAATACCACTTCATGCTCCTCCTATATTTCAAACCGTTTCATGCTCCTTATATTTTTGACATCTTTTGAAGCTTTTCATATTTTTCACACCTTTTCAGGCTCTTCAAGTTTTTCAACACCGCTTCATGCTCCTCCTTTTTTGCAGACCGTTTCATGCTCCTCATATTTTTGATACCTTTTGATGATCTTCATATTTTTCACACCTTTTCAGGCTCTTCATTTTTTCAACACCACTTCATGCTCCTCCTATTTTTCAGACCATTTCATGGTCATCTCATTTTTTAAACCTTTTGAAGCTTTTCATATTTTTCACAACGTTTCAGGCTCTTCAAGTTTTTGAACACCGCTTCATGCTCCTCCTATTTTTCAGACCGTTTCATGCTCCTCATATTTTTCACACTTTTTGAAGCTCTTCATATTTTTCACACCTTTTCAGGCTCTTCATGTTTTTCTACACCGCTTCATGCTCCTCCTATTTTTCAGACCGTTTCATGCTCCTCATATTTTACACCTTTTGAAGCTCTTCATATTTTTCACACCTTTTCAGGCTCTTCATGTTTTTGATCACCGTTACATTCTCCTCCTATTATTCAGACCGTTTCATGCTCCTCATATTTTTGACACTTTTTGAAGCTCTTTATATATTTCACACATTTTCAGGCTCTTCATGTTTTTGAACACAGCTTCATGCTCCTCCTATTTTTCAGACCGTTTCATGCTCCTCATATACTTGACACATTTTTAAGCTCTCATATATTTCACACATTTTCAGGCTATTCATGTTTTTCAACACCGCTTCATGCTCCTTGTATTTTTAAGACCGTTTCATGCTCCTCATATTTTTGACACCTTTTTAAGCTCTTCCTATTTTTCACAACTTTTTAAGCTCTTCATATTTCTCACACCTTTTCAGGCTCTTCATGTTTTTCAACAACGCTTCATGCACCTCCTATTTGTCAGACCGTTTCATGCTCATCTCGTTTTTGATACCTTTTGAATCTTTTCATATTTTTCACACATTCTCAGGCTCTTCATGGTTTTGAACACCGCTTCATTCTAATCCTATTTTTCAAACCATATCATGCTCCTCATATTTTTCACACCTTTTAAGCTCTTCATATTTTTCACACTTTTTCAGGCTCTTCATGTTTTTCAACACCGCTTCATGCTCCTCCTATTTTTCAGACCGTTTCATGCTCATCAAATTTTTGACACCTTTTGAAGCTCTTCATATTTTTCACACCTTTTGAAGCTCTTCATATTTTTCACACCATTTCAGGCTCTTCATGTTTTTCAAAACCGTTTCATGCTGCTTCTATTTTTCAGACCGTTTCATGCTCCTCATATTTTTCACACCTTTTGAAGCTCTTCATATTTTTCACACCTTTTCAGACTATTCATGTTTTTCAACACTGCTTCATGCTCCTTGTATTTTTAAGACCGTTTCATGCTCCTCATATTTTTGACACCTTTTTAAGCTCTTCATATTTCTCATACCTTTTCAGGCTCTTCATGTTTTTCAACAAGGCTTCATGCACCTCCTATTTTTCAGACCGTTTCATGCTCATCTCATTTTTGACACCTTTTGAAGCTTTTCATATTTTTCACACCTTTTCAGGCTCTTCATGTTTTTCCACACCACATCATGCTTCTCCTAATTTTCAGCAAGTTTCATGCTCCTCATGTATTTCACACCTTTTGAAGCTCTTCATATTTTTCAAAACTTTTCAGGCACTTCCTGTTTTTGAACAGCGCTTCATGCTCCTCCTATATTTCAGACCGTTTCATGCTCCTCATGTATTACACACCTTTTGAAGCTCTTCATTTTTTTCACACATTTACAGGCTCTTCATGTTTTTGATCACCGTTTCATGCTCCTCCTATTTTTCAGACCATTTCATGCTCCTCATATTTTTGACACCTTTTGAAGCTCTTCGTATTTTTCACACCTTTTCAGGTCTCTTCATGTTTTATACACCGTTTCATGCTAATCCCATTTTTCAAACCATATCATGCTCCTCATATTTTTCACACCTCTTCAAGCTTTTCATATTTTTAACAACGTTTCAGGCTCTTCAAGTTTTTGAACACCGCTTCATGTTCTTCCTATTTTTCAGACCGTTTCATCCTCCTCATATTTTTGACACCTTTTGATGCTCTTCATATTTTTCACACCTTTTCAGGCTCTTCATTTTTTCAACACCGCTCCATACTCCTCCTATTTTTCAGACCGTTTCATGCTCATCTCATTTTTGACACCTCTTGAAGATTTTCATATTTTTCACAACGTATCAGGCTCTTCAAGTTTTTGAACACCGCTTCATGTTCTTCCTATTTTTCAGACCGTTTCATGCTCCTCATATTTTTGACACCTTTTGAAGCTCTTCATATTTTTCACACCTTTTCAGGCTCTTCATGTTTTTGAACACCGCTTCATGCTCCTCCTATTTTTCAGAGAGTTTCATGCTCCTCATGTATTTCACACCTTTTGAAGCTCTTCATATTTTTCAAAACTTTTCAGGCTCTTCATATTTTTCCACACCACTTCATGCTCATCCTATTTTTCAGACCGTTTCATGCTCCTCATATTTTTGACACCTTTTGAAGCTCTTCATATTTTTCACACCTTTTCAGACTCTTCATGTTTTTCAAAACCGTTTCATGCTGCTTCTATTTTTCAGACCGTTTCATGCTCCTCATATTTTTCACACCTTTTGAAGCTCTTCATATTTTTCACACCCTTTTAAGATCTTCATATTTTTGAACACAGCTTCATGCTCCTCCTATTTTTCAGACCGTTTCATGCTCCTCATATTTTTGACACTTTTTGAAGCTTTTCATATTTTTCACATCTTTTCAGGCTCTTCATTTTTTTCAACACCATTTCATGATCCTCCTATTTTTCAGACCGTTTCATGCTCATCTCATTTTTGACACCTTTTGAAGCTTTTCATATTTTTCACACTTTTTCAGGCTCTTCATATTTTTCCACACCACTTCATGCTTCTCCTATTTTTCAGCCCGTTTCATGCTCCTCATGTATTTCACACCTTTGAAGCTCTTCATATTTTTCACACCTTTTCAGGCTCTTCATGTTTTTGGTCACCGTTTCATGCTCCTCCTATTTTTCAGACCGTTTCATGCTCCTCATATTTTTGACACCTTTTGAAACTCTTCATATTTTTCACACGTTTTCAGCTCTTAATGTTTTTCAACACCGCTTCATGCTAATCCTATTTTTCAAACCATATCATGCTCCTCATATTTTTCACACCTTTTGAAGCTCTTCATATATTTCACACCTTTTCAGGCTCTTCCTGTTTTTGAACACCACTTCATGCTCCTTCTCTTTTTCAGAGAGTTTTATGCTCCTCATGTATTTCACACCTTTTGAAGCTCTTCATATTTTTCACACCTTTTCAGGCTCTTCATGTTTTTCAACACCGCTTCATGCTGCTCATATTTTTCAGACCGTTTCATGCTCCTCATATTTTTGACACCTTTTGAAGCTCTTCATTTTTTTCATGCCTTTTAAGGCTCTTCATATTTTTCAACACCGCTTCATGCTGTTCATATTTTTCAGACCGTTTCATGCTCCTCATATTTCTGACACCTTTTGAAGCTCTTCATATTTTTCACACGTTTTCAGTCTATTCATGTTTTTGAACACCATTTCAGGCTCCTCCTATTTTTCAGAGAGTTTCATGCTCCTCATGTATTTCACACCTTTGAAAGCTCTTCATATTTTTCAAAGATTTTGAAGCTCTTCATATTTTTCACACCTTTTCAGGCTCTTCATGTTTTTCAACACCGTTTCATGCTCCTCCTATTTTTCAAACCGTTTCATGTTCCTCATAATTTTGACACCTTTTGAAGATCTTCATAATTTTCACACATTTTCAGGCTCTTCATGTGTTTGAACACCGCTTCATGTTCCTCCTATTTTTCAGACCGTTTCATGCTCCTCATATTTTTGACACCATTTGAAACTCTTCATATTTTTCACACGTTTTCAGCTCTTAATGTTTTTCAACACCGCTTCATGCTCTTCCTATTTTTCAGACCGTTTCATACTCATCTCATTTTTGACACCTTTTGAAGCTCTTCATATTTTTCACACGTTTTCAGCTCTTAATGTTTTTCAACACCGCTTCATGCTCTTCCTGTTTTTCAGACCGTTTCATGCTCATCTCAATTTTGACACCTTTTGAAGCTCTTCATATTTTTCACACATTTTCAGGCTCTTCATGTTTTTGAACATCGCTTCATGCTCCTCCTATTTTTCAGAGAGTTTCATGCTCCTCATGTATTTCACACCTTTTGAAGCTCTTCATATTTTTCACACCTTTTCAGGCTCTTCATGATTTTCAACACCGCTCATGCTCCTCCTATTTTTCAGACCGTTTCATGCTCATCTCATTTTTGACACCTTTTTAATCTCTTCATATTTTTCAAAACTTTTGAAGCTCTTCATATTTTTAATACTTTTGAAGCTCTTCATATTTTCACACGTTTTCACACTCTTCATGTTTTTCAACACCGCTTCATGCTCCTCCTATTTTTCAAACCGTATCATGCTCCTCATATTTTTGACACTTTTTGAAGCTCTTCATATTTTTCACTCATTTTCAGGCTCTTCATATTTTTCAACACCACTTCATGCTCCTCCTATTTTTGAGACCGTTTGGTGCTTCGCATATTTTTGACACCTTTAGGAACTCTTCATATTTTTCACACCTTTTCAGGCACTTCATGTTTTTTATCACTGCTTCATGCTCGTCCTATTTTTCAGAACGTTTCATGCTCCTCATATTTTTGACACCTTTTGAAGCTCTTCATATTTTTCACACCTTTTCAGGCTCTTCATGTTTTTCGACACAGCTTCATGCTCCTCCTATTTTTCAGACCGTTTCATTCTCCTCATATTTTTGACACCTTTTGAAGCTCTTCATATTTTTCACACATTTTCAGGCTCTTCATGTTTTTCGACACAGCTTCATGCTCCTCCTATTTTTCAGACCGTTTCATTCTCCTCATATTTTTGACACCTTTTGAAGCTCTTCATATTTTTCACACATTTTCAGGCTCTTCATGTTTTTGAACATTGCTTCATGCTCCTCCTATTTTTCAGAGAGTTTCATGCTCCTCATGTATTTCACACCTTTTGAAGCTCTTCATATTTTTCACACATTTTCAGGCTCTTCATGTTTTTGACCATCGCTTCATGCTCCTCCTATTTTTCAGACCGTTTCATGCTCCTCATATTTTTGACACCTTTTGAAGCTCTTCATATTTTTCACAACTTTTCAGGCTCTTCATGTTTTTCAACACCGCTTCATGCACGTCCTATTTTTCAGACCGTTTCATGCTCATCTCATTTTTGACACCTTTTGAAGTTTTTCATATTTTTCACAACTTTTCAGGCTCTTCATGTTTTTGAACACCGCTTCATGCTAATCCTATTTTTCAAACCATATCATGCTCCTCATATTTTTCACACCTTTTGAAGCTCTTCATATATTTCACACCTTTTCAGGCTCTTCCTGTTTTTGAACACCACTTCATGCTCCTTCTCTTTTTCAGAGAGTTTTATGCTCCTCATGTATTTCACACCTTTTGAAGCTCTTCATATTTTTCACACCTTTTCAGGCTCTTCATATTTTTCAACACCGCTTCATGCTGCTCATATTTTTCAGACCGTTTCATGCTCCTCATATTTTTGACACCTTTTGAAGCTCTTCATTTTTTTCATGCCTTTTAAGGCTCTTCATATTTTTCAACACCGCTTCATGCTGCTCATATTTTTCAGACCGTTTCATGCTCCTCATATTTTTGACACCTTTTGAAGCTCTTCATATTTTTCACACGTTTTCAGTCTATTCATGTTTTTGAACACCATTTCAGGCTCCTCCTATTTTTCAGAGAGTTTCATGCTCCTCATGTATTTCACACCTTTGAAAGCTCTTCATATTTTTCAAAGATTTTGAAGCTCTTCATATTTTTCACACCTTTTCAGTCTCTTCTTTTTTTTTCAACACGACTTCATGCGCCTCCTATTTTTCAGACCGTTTCATGCTCTTCATATTTTTGAAACATTTTGATGCTATTCATATTTTTCACACCTTTTCAGGCTCTTCATGTTTTTGAACACCGCTTCATGCTCCTC
Source organism: Dama dama (assembly GCF_033118175.1). Classification (NCBI taxonomy): domain Eukaryota; kingdom Metazoa; phylum Chordata; class Mammalia; order Artiodactyla; family Cervidae; genus Dama; species Dama dama. The sequence continues at coordinate 7,656,964 of NW_026870891.1, read as the reverse complement.
CTATTTTTCAGAACGTTTCATGCTCCTCATATTTTTCACATTTTTGAAGCTCTTGATATTTTGCACACCTTTTCAGGCCCTTCATGTTTTTCAACACAGCTTCATGCTCCTCCTATTTTTCAGACCGTTTCATGCTCATCTCATTTTTTTCACCTTTGAAGCTCTTTATATTTTTCTCACATTTTGAAGCTCTTCATATTTTTCACATGTTTTCAGGCTCTTCATATTTTTCAACACCGTTTCATGCTGCTTCTATTTTTCAGACCGTTTCATGCTCCTCATATTTTTCACACCTTTTGAAGCTCTTCATATTTTTCACTCCTTTTCAGGCTCTTCATGTTTTTGAACACCGCTTCATGCTCCTCTTATTTTTCAGACCGTTTTTTGCTCCTCATATTTTTGACACCTTTTTAAGCTTTTCATATTTTTCACACCTTTTCAGGCTCTTCAAGTTTTTCAACACCACTTCATGCTCCTTCTTTTTTGCAGACCGTTTCATGCTCCTCATATATTTGACACCTTTTGATCCTCTTCATATTTTTCACACCTTTTCAGGCTCTTCATTTTTCAACACCGCTTTATGCTCCTCCTATTTTTCAGACCGTTTCATGCTCATCTCATTTTTGACACCTTTTGAAGCTTTTCATATTTTTCACAACTTTTCAGACTCTTCATGTCTTTCAACACCGTTTCAGGCTCCTCCTATTTTTCAGACCGTTTCATGCTCCTCATATTTTTGACACCTTTTGAAGCTCTTCATATTTTTCACACCTTTTCAGGCTCTTCATGTTTTTGATCACCGTTTCATGCTCCTCCTATTTTTCAGACCGTTTCATGCTCCTCATATTTATGACACCTTTTGTAACTCTTCCTATTTTTCACACCTTTTCATGCTCTTCATGTTTCTGAAAACCGCTTCATGATCCTCCTATTTTTCAGACCGTTTCATTCTCCTCATATATTTCACACCTTTTGAAGCTCTTCATATTTTTCACACCTTTTCATGCTCTTCATGTTTCTGAAAACCGCTTCATGATCCTCCTATTTTTCAGACCGTTTCATTCTCCTCATATATTTCACACCTTTTGAAGCTCTTCATATTTTTCCCACCTTTTCAGGCTCTTCATGTTTTTGAACACTGCTTCATGCTCCTCGTATTTTTCAGATCGTTTCATGCTCCTCATATTTTTGACACTTTTTGAGCTCTTCATATTTTTCACACCTTTTCAGGCTCTTCATGTTTTTGAACACCGCTTCATGATCCTCCTGATTTTCAGACCGTTTCATGCTGTTCATATTTTTGAAACATTTTGAAGCTCTTCATATTTTTCACACCTTTTCAGGCTCTTCATGTTTTTCACCACCACTTCATTCTCCTCCTATTTTTCAGACCGTTTCATGCTCATCTCATTTTTGTCACCTTTGAAGCTCTTTATATTTTTCACACCTTTTGAAGCTCTTCATATTTTTCACACCTTTTCAGGCTCTTCATATTTTTCAACACCGTTTCATGCTGCTTCTATTTTTCAGACCGTTTCATGCTCCTCATATTTTTGACACCTTTTGAAGCTCTTCATTTTTTTCATGCCTTTTAAGGCTCTTCATATTTTTCAACACCGCTTCATGCTGTTCATATTTTTCAGACCGTTTCATGCTCCTCATATTTCTGACACCTTTTGAAGCTCTTCATATTTTTCACACGTTTTCAGTCTATTCATGTTTTTGAACACCATTTCAGGCTCCTCCTATTTTTCAGAGAGTTTCATGCTCCTCATGTATTTCACACCTTTGAAAGCTCTTCATATTTTTCAAAGATTTTGAAGCTCTTCATATTTTTCACACCTTTTCAGGCTCTTCATGTTTTTCAACACCGTTTCATGCTCCTCCTATTTTTCAAACCGTTTCATGTTCCTCATAATTTTGACACCTTTTGAAGATCTTCATAATTTTCACACATTTTCAGGCTCTTCATGTGTTTGAACACCGCTTCATGTTCCTCCTATTTTTCAGACCGTTTCATGCTCCTCATATTTTTGACACCATTTGAAACTCTTCATATTTTTCACACGTTTTCAGCTCTTAATGTTTTTCAACACCGCTTCATGCTCTTCCTATTTTTCAGACCGTTTCATACTCATCTCATTTTTGACACCTTTTGAAGCTCTTCATATTTTTCACACGTTTTCAGCTCTTAATGTTTTTCAACACCGCTTCATGCTCTTCCTGTTTTTCAGACCGTTTCATGCTCATCTCAATTTTGACACCTTTTGAAGCTCTTCATATTTTTCACACATTTTCAGGCTCTTCATGTTTTTGAACATCGCTTCATGCTCCTCCTATTTTTCAGAGAGTTTCATGCTCCTCATGTATTTCACACCTTTTGAAGCTCTTCATATTTTTCACACCTTTTCAGGCTCTTCATGATTTTCAACACCGCTCATGCTCCTCCTATTTTTCAGACCGTTTCATGCTCATCTCATTTTTGACACCTTTTTAATCTCTTCATATTTTTCAAAACTTTTGAAGCTCTTCATATTTTTAATACTTTTGAAGCTCTTCATATTTTCACACGTTTTCACACTCTTCATGTTTTTCAACACCGCTTCATGCTCCTCCTATTTTTCAAACCGTATCATGCTCCTCATATTTTTGACACTTTTTGAAGCTCTTCATATTTTTCACTCATTTTCAGGCTCTTCATATTTTTCAACACCACTTCATGCTCCTCCTATTTTTGAGACCGTTTGGTGCTTCGCATATTTTTGACACCTTTAGGAACTCTTCATATTTTTCACACCTTTTCAGGCACTTCATGTTTTTTATCACTGCTTCATGCTCGTCCTATTTTTCAGAACGTTTCATGCTCCTCATATTTTTGACACCTTTTGAAGCTCTTCATATTTTTCACACCTTTTCAGGCTCTTCATGTTTTTCGACACAGCTTCATGCTCCTCCTATTTTTCAGACCGTTTCATTCTCCTCATATTTTTGACACCTTTTGAAGCTCTTCATATTTTTCACACATTTTCAGGCTCTTCATGTTTTTCGACACAGCTTCATGCTCCTCCTATTTTTCAGACCGTTTCATTCTCCTCATATTTTTGACACCTTTTGAAGCTCTTCATATTTTTCACACATTTTCAGGCTCTTCATGTTTTTGAACATTGCTTCATGCTCCTCCTATTTTTCAGAGAGTTTCATGCTCCTCATGTATTTCACACCTTTTGAAGCTCTTCATATTTTTCACACATTTTCAGGCTCTTCATGTTTTTGACCATCGCTTCATGCTCCTCCTATTTTTCAGACCGTTTCATGCTCCTCATATTTTTGACACCTTTTGAAGCTCTTCATATTTTTCACAACTTTTCAGGCTCTTCATGTTTTTCAACACCGCTTCATGCACGTCCTATTTTTCAGACCGTTTCATGCTCATCTCATTTTTGACACCTTTTGAAGTTTTTCATATTTTTCACAACTTTTCAGGCTCTTCATGTTTTTGAACACCGCTTCATGCTAATCCTATTTTTCAAACCATATCATGCTCCTCATATTTTTCACACCTTTTGAAGCTCTTCATATATTTCACACCTTTTCAGGCTCTTCCTGTTTTTGAACACCACTTCATGCTCCTTCTCTTTTTCAGAGAGTTTTATGCTCCTCATGTATTTCACACCTTTTGAAGCTCTTCATATTTTTCACACCTTTTCAGGCTCTTCATATTTTTCAACACCGCTTCATGCTGCTCATATTTTTCAGACCGTTTCATGCTCCTCATATTTTTGACACCTTTTGAAGCTCTTCATTTTTTTCATGCCTTTTAAGGCTCTTCATATTTTTCAACACCGCTTCATGCTGCTCATATTTTTCAGACCGTTTCATGCTCCTCATATTTTTGACACCTTTTGAAGCTCTTCATATTTTTCACACGTTTTCAGTCTATTCATGTTTTTGAACACCATTTCAGGCTCCTCCTATTTTTCAGAGAGTTTCATGCTCCTCATGTATTTCACACCTTTGAAAGCTCTTCATATTTTTCAAAGATTTTGAAGCTCTTCATATTTTTCACACCTTTTCAGTCTCTTCTTTTTTTTTCAACACGACTTCATGCGCCTCCTATTTTTCAGACCGTTTCATGCTCTTCATATTTTTGAAACATTTTGATGCTATTCATATTTTTCACACCTTTTCAGGCTCTTCATGTTTTTGAACACCGCTTCATGCTCCTCCTATTTTTCAGAACGTTTCATGCTCCTCATATTTTTCACATTTTTGAAGCTCTTGATATTTTGCACACCTTTTCAGGCCCTTCATGTTTTTCAACACAGCTTCATGCTCCTCCTATTTTTCAGACCGTTTCATGCTCATCTCATTTTTTTCACCTTTGAAGCTCTTTATATTTTTCTCACATTTTGAAGCTCTTCATATTTTTCACATGTTTTCAGGCTCTTCATATTTTTCAACACCGTTTCATGCTGCTTCTATTTTTCAGACCGTTTCATGCTCCTCATATTTTTCACACCTTTTGAAGCTCTTCATATTTTTCACACCTTTTCAGGCTCTTCATGTTTTTGAACACCGCTTCATGCTCCTCTTATTTTTCAGACCGTTTTTTGCTCCTCATATTTTTGACACCTTTTTAAGCTTTTCATATTTTTCACACCTTTTCAGGCTCTTCAAGTTTTTCAACACCACTTCATGCTCCTTCTTTTTTGCAGACCGTTTCATGCTCCTCATATATTTGACACCTTTTGATCCTCTTCATATTTTTCACACCTTTTCAGGCTCTTCATTTTTCAACACCGCTTTATGCTCCTCCTATTTTTCAGACCGTTTCATGCTCATCTCATTTTTGACACCTTTTGAAGCTTTTCATATTTTTCACAACTTTTCAGACTCTTCATGTCTTTCAACACCGTTTCAGGCTCCTCCTATTTTTCAGACCGTTTCATGCTCCTCATATTTTTGACACCTTTTGAAGCTCTTCATATTTTTCACACCTTTTCAGGCTCTTCATGTTTTTGATCACCGTTTCATGCTCCTCCTATTTTTCAGACCGTTTCATGCTCCTCATATTTATGACACCTTTTGTAACTCTTCCTATTTTTCACACCTTTTCATGCTCTTCATGTTTCTGAAAACCGCTTCATGATCCTCCTATTTTTCAGACCGTTTCATTCTCCTCATATATTTCACACCTTTTGAAGCTCTTCATATTTTTCACACCTTTTCATGCTCTTCATGTTTCTGAAAACCGCTTCATGATCCTCCTATTTTTCAGACCGTTTCATTCTCCTCATATATTTCACACCTTTTGAAGCTCTTCATATTTTTCCCACCTTTTCAGGCTCTTCATGTTTTTGAACACTGCTTCATGCTCCTCGTATTTTTCAGATCGTTTCATGCTCCTCATATTTTTGACACTTTTTGAGCTCTTCATATTTTTCACACCTTTTCAGGCTCTTCATGTTTTTGAACACCGCTTCATGATCCTCCTGATTTTCAGACCGTTTCATGCTGTTCATATTTTTGAAACATTTTGAAGCTCTTCATATTTTTCACACCTTTTCAGGCTCTTCATGTTTTTCACCACCACTTCATTCTCCTCCTATTTTTCAGACCGTTTCATGCTCATCTCATTTTTGTCACCTTTGAAGCTCTTTATATTTTTCACACCTTTTGAAGCTCTTCATATTTTTCACACCTTTTCAGGCTCTTCATATTTTTCAACACCGTTTCATGCTGCTTCTATTTTTCAGACCGTTTCATGCTCCTCATATTTTTGACACCTTTTGAAGCTCTTCATATTTTTCACACCTTTTCAGGCTCTTCATGTTTTTGAACACAGCTTCATGCTCCACCTATTTATCAGACCGTTTCATGCTCCTCATATTTTTGACACCTTTTGCAGCTCTTTATATTTTTCACATTATTTCAGGCTCTTCATGATATTCAACACCGTTTCATGTTATTCCTATTTTTCAGACCGTTTAATGCACATCTCATTTTTGACACCTTTTGAAGCTTTTCATATTTTTCACAACTTTTCAGGCTCTTCATGTTTTTGAACACCGCTTCATGCTCCTCCTATTTTTCAGAGAGTTTCATGCTCCTCATGTATTTCACACCTTTTGAAGCTCTTCATATTTTCCACACCTTTTCAGGCTCTTCATGTGTTTGATCACCGTTTCATGCTTCTTCTATTTTTCAGATCATTTCATGCTCCTCATATTTTTGACACTTTTTGAGCTCTTCATATTTTTCACACCTTTTCAGGCTCTTCATGTTTTTGAACACAGCTTCATGCTACTCCTATTTTTCAGATCGTTTATGCTCCTCATATTTTTGACACCTTTAGAAGCTCTTCATATTTTTCAAACCTTTTCAGGCTCTTCATGTTTTTGATCACCGTTTCATGCTCCTCCTATTTTTCAGACCGTTTCATGCTCCTCATATTTTTGACACCTTTTGCAGCTCTTCATATTTTTCACACCTTTTCAGGCTCTTCATGTTTATGAACACTGCTTCATGATCCTCCTGTTTTTCAGACCGTTTCATGCTCTTCATATTTGTGAAACATTTTGAAGCTCTTCATATTTTTCACACCTTTTCAGGCTCTTCATGTTTTTGAACACAGCTTCATGCTCCACCTATTTATCAGACCGTTTCATGCTCCTCATATTTTTGACACCATTTGCAGCTCTTTATATTTTTCACACTATTTCAGGCTCTTCATGATTTTCAACACCGTTTCATGTTATTCCTATTTTTCTGACCGTTTAATGCTAATCTCATTTTTGACACCTTTTGAAGCTTTTCATATTTTTCACAACTTTTCAGGCTCTTCATGTTTTGGAACACCGCTTCATGCTCCTCCTATTTTTCAGAGCGTTTCATGCTCCTCATATTTTTGACACTTTTTGAGCTCTTCATATTTTTCACAACTTTTCAGGCTCTTCATGTTTTTGATCACCGTTTCATGCTCCTTCTATTTTTCAGATCATTTCATGCTCATCATATTTTTGACACTTTTTGAGCTCTTCATATTTTTCAAACCTTTTCAGGCTCTTCATGTTTTTGAACACCGCTTCATGATCCTCCTATTTTTCAGACCGTTTCATGCTCCTCATATTTTTGACACATTTAGAAGCTCTTCATTTTTTTCACACCTTTTCAGGCTCTTCATGTTTTTCGACACAGCTTCATGATCCTCCTATTTTTCCGACCATTTCATTCTCCTCATATTTTTGACACCTTTTGAAGCTCTTCATATATTTCACACCTTTTCAGGGTCTTCTTTTTTTTTCAACACGACTTCATGCTCCTCCTATTTTTCAGACCGTTTCATGCTCCTCATATTTATGACACCTTTTGAAACTCTTCCTATTTTTCACACCTTTTCATGCTCTTCATGTTTCTGAAAACCACTTCATGATCCTCCTATTTTTCAGACCGTTTCATTCTCCTCATATATTTCACACCTTTTGAAGCTCTTCATATTTTTCACACCTTTTCATGCTCTTCATGTTTCTGAAAACCGCTTCATGATCCTCCTATTTTTCAGACCGTTTCATTCTCCTCATATATTTCACACCTTTTGAAGCTCTTCATATTTTTCCCACCTTTTCAGGCTCTTCATGTTTTTGAACACTGCTTCATGCTCCTCGTAATTTTCAGGCCGTTTCATGCTCCTCATATTTTTGACACTTTTTGAGCTCTTCATATTTTTCACACCTTTTCAGGCTCTTCATGTTTTTCACCACCACTTCATTCTCCTCCTATTTTTCAGACCGTTTCATGCTCATCTCATTTTTGTCACCTTTGAAGCTCTTTATATTTTTCACACATTTTGAAGCTCTTCATATTTTTCACACGTTTTCAGGCTCTTCATATTTTTCAACACCGTTTCATGCTGCTTCTATTTTTCAGACCGTTTCATGCTCCTCCTATTTTTCACACCTTTTGAAGCTCTTCATATTTTTCCCACCTTTTCAGGCTCTTCATGTTTTTGAACACCGCTTCATGCTACTCCTATTTTTCAGATCGTTTATGCTCCTCATATTTTTGACACGTTAAAAGCTCTTCATATTTTTCAAACCTTTTCAGGCTCTTCATGTTTTTGATCACCGTTTCATGCTCCTCCTATTTTTCAGAACGTTTCATGCTCCTCATATTTTTGACACCTTTTGAAGCTCTTCATATTTTTCACACCTTTTCAGGCTCTTTATGTTTTTGAACACCGCTTCATGATCCTCCTGTTTTTCAGACCGTTTCATGCTCTTCATATTTGTGAAACATTTTGAAGCTCTTCATATTTTTCACAACTTTTCAGGCTCTTCATGTTTTTGAACACAGCTTCATGCTCCACCTATTTATCAGACTGTTTCATGCTCCTCATATTTTTGACACCTTTTGAAGCTCTTTATATTTTTCACACTATTTCAGGCTCTTCATGATTTTCAACACCGTTTCATGTTATTCCTATTTTTCCGACCATTTAATGCTAATCTCATTTTTGACACCTTTCGAAGCTTTTCATATTTTTCACAACTTTTCAGGCTCTTCATGTTTTTGAACATCGCTTCATGCTCCTCCTATTTTTCAGAGCGTTTCATGCTCCTCATATTTTTGACACTTTTTGAGCTCTTCTTATTTTTCACACCTTTTCAGGCTCTTCATGTTTTTGATCACCGTTTCATGCTCCTTCTATTTTTCAGATCGTTTCATGCTCATCATATTTTTGACTCTTTTTGAGCTCTTCATATTTTTCACACCTTTTCAGGCTCTTCATTTTTTTGAACACCGCTTCATGATCCTCCTATTTTTCAGACCGTTTCATGCTCCTCATATTTTTGACACATTTAGAAGCTCTTGATTTTTTTCACACCTTTTCAGGCTCTTCATGTTTTTCGACACAGCTTCATGATTCTCCTATTTTTCAGACCGTTTCATTCTCCTCATATTTTTGACACCTTTTGAAGCTCTTCATATATTTCACACCTTTTCAGTCTCTTCTTTTTTTTTCAACACGACTTCATGCTCCTCCTATTTTTCAGACCGTTTCATGCTCTTCATATTTTTGAAACATTTTGATGCTATTCATATTTTTCACACCTTTTCAGGCTCTTCATGTTTTTGAACACCGCTTCATGCTCCTCCTATTTTTCAGAACGTTTCATGCTCCTCATATTTTTCACATTTTTGAAGCTATTCATATTTTGCACACCTTTTCAGGCCCTTCATGTTTTTCAACACAGCTTCATGCTCCTCCTATTTTTCAGACCGTTTCATGCTCATCTCATTTTTTTCACCTTTGAAGCTCTTTATATTTTTCTCACCTTTTGAAGCTCTTCATATTTTTCACATGTTTTCAGGCTCTTCATATTTTTCAACACCGTTTCATGCTGCTTCTATTTTTCAGACCGTTTCATGCTCCTCATATTTTTCACACCTTTTGAAGCTCTTCATATTTTTCACACCTTTTCAGGCTCTTCATGTTTTTGAACACCGCTTCATGCTCCTCTTATTTTTCAGACCGTTTTTTGCTCCTCATATTTTTGACACTTTTGAAGCTTTTCATATTTTTCACAAATTTTCAGACTCTTCATGTCTTTCAACACCGTTTCAGGCTCCTCCTATTTTTCAGACCGTTTCATGCTCCTCATATTTTTGACACCTTTTGAAGCTCTTCATATTTTTCACACCTTTTCAGGCTCTTCATATTTATGAACACCGCTTCATGATCCTCCTGTTTTTCAGACCGTTTCATGCTCTTCATATTTTTGAAACATTTTGAAGCTCTTCATATTTTTCACACCTTTTCAGGCTCTTCATGTTTTTCACACGTTTTCAGACTCTTCATGTTTTTCAACAACGCTTCATGCTCCTGCTATTTTTCAGACCGTTTCATGCTCCTCATATTTTAGACACCTTTAAAAACTCTTCATATTTTTCACACCTTTTTAGGCTCATCATGTTTTTCACACGTTTTCAGACTCTTCATGTTTTTCAACACCGCTTCATGCTCCTGCTATTTGTCAGACCGTTTCATGCTCTTCATATTTTTGACACGTTTTGAAGCTCTTCATATTTTTCACACCTTTTCAGGCTCTTCATGTTTTTCAACACCGTTTCATGCTGCTTCTATTATTTCAGACAGTTTCATGCTCCTCATATTTTTGACATCTTTTGAAGCTCTTCATATTTTTCACATCATTGAAGCTCTTCATATTTTTCACGCCTTTTCAGGCTCTTCATGATTTTCAACACCGCTTCATGATCCTCGTATTTTTCGGACCGTTTCATGCTCATCTCATTTTTGACACCTTTTGAAGCTCTTCATATTTTTCACACCTTTTGAAGCTCTTCATATTTTTCATATGTTTGAAGCTCTTCATAATTTCACACGTTTTCAGACTCTTCATGTTTTTCAACAACGCTTCATGCCCCTGCGATTTTTCATACCGTTTCATGCTCCTCATATTTTTGACAGGTTTTGAGGCTTTTCATATTTTTCACACCTTTTCAGGCTCTTCATGTTTTTGAACACCGTTTCATAATCCGCCTATTTTTAAGACCGTATCATGCTCCTCATATTTTTGACACCTTTAGAACCTCTTCATATTTTACACAGCTTTTCAGGCTCTTCATGTTTTTCAACACCGCTTCATGCTCCTACTCTTTTTCAGAACGTTTCATGCTCCTCATATACTTGACACCTTTTGAAGCTCTTGATATTTCTCACACCTTTTCAGGTTCTTCATGTTTTTCAACCCGCTTCATGCTCCTCCTATTTTTCAGACCGTTTCATGCTCATCTCATTTTTGACACCTTTTGAAGCTCTTCATATTTTTCACATCTTTTGAAGCTCTTTATATTTTTCACACATTTTCAGGCTCTTCATGTTTTTGAACACCGCTTCATGCTCCTGCTATTTTTCAGACCGTTTCATGCTCCTCATATTTTTGACACCTTTTGAAGCTCTTCATATTTGTCACACCTTTTCAGGCTCTTCATGATTTTCAACACCGCTTCATGCTCCTCCTATTTTTCAGACCGTTTCATGCTCATCTCATTTTGACACCTTTTGAAGCTTTTCATATTGTTCACACCTTTTCAGGCTCTTCATGTTTTTGATCACCGTTTCATGCTCCTTCTATTTTTCAGATCGTTTCATGCTCATCATATTTTTGACACCTTTTTAATCTCTTCATATTTTTCACAACTGTTGAAGCTCTTCATATTTTTAATATTTTTGAAGCTCTTCATATTTTCACACGTTTTCACACTCTTCATGTTTTTCAACACCGCTTCATGCTCCTCCTTTTTTTAAACCGTATCATGCTCCTCATGTTTTTGACACCTTTAGAAACTCTTCATATTTTTCACACCTTTTCAGGCTCTTCATGTTTTTTATCACTGCTTCATGCTCGTCCTATTTTTCAGAAAGTTTCATGCTCCTCATATTTTTGACACCTTTTGAAGGTCTTCATATTTTTCACACCTTTTCAGGCTCTCCATTTTTTTCAACACTACTTGTTGCTCCTCCTATTTTTTAGAACTTTTCATACTCATCTAATCTTTGACACATTTTGAGGCACTTCATATTTTTTACACCTTTTGAAGCTCTTCATATTTTTCACATTTTTGAAGCTCTTCATATTTTTCACACGATTTCAGACCCTTCATGTTTTTCAAAACCGCTTCATGCTCCTGCTATTTATCATACCGTTTCATACTTCTCATATTTTTGACACGTTTTAAGGCTCTTCATATTTTTCACACATTTTCAGGCTCTTCATGTTTTTGAACACAGCTTCATGCTCCTCCTATTTTTTCTACCGTATCATGCTCCTCATATTTTTCACACCTTTTGAAGCTCTTCATATTTTTCACACCTTTTCAGGCTCTTCATGTTTTTGAACAGCACTTCATGCTCCTCCTATTTTTCAGACCGTTTCATGCTCCTCATATTTTTGACACCTTTTGAAGCTCTTCATATTTTCCACACCTTTTCAGGCTCTTCATGTTTTTGAACAGCATTTCATGCTCCTCCTATTTTTCAGACCGTTTCATGCTCCTCATATTTTTGACACCTTTTGAAGGTCTTCATATTTTTCACACCTTTTCAGGCTCTTCATGTTTTTCAACACCACTTCATGCTCCTCCTTTTTTTCAGACCGTTTCAGGCTCCTCATATTTTTCACACCTTTTGAAGCCGTTCATATTTCTCACACCTTTTCATGCTCTTCATTTTTTTCAACACTATTTGTTACTCCTCCTATTTTTTAGACCGTTTCATACTCATCTAATTTTTGACAACTTTTGAAGCTCTTCATATTTTTCACCTTTTTGAAGCTCTTCATATTTTTCACACAATTTCAGACTCTTCATGTTTTTCAACACCGCTTCATACTCCTTATATTTATCATACCGTTTCATACTCCTAATATTTTGACACGTTTTGAGGCTCTTCATATTTTTCACACCTTTTCAAGATCTTCATGTTTTTGAACTCCGCTTCATGCTCCTCCTATTTTTTCGACAGTATCATGCTCCTCATATTTTTCACACCTTTTGAAGCTCTTCATATTTTTCTCACCTTTTCAGGCTCTTCATGTTTTTGAACAGCATTTCATGCTCCTCCTATTTTTCAGAGAGTTTCATGCTCCTCATATATTTCACACCTTTTGAAGCTCTTCATATTTTTCACACCTTTTCAGGCTCTTCATGTTTTTCCACACCACTTCATGCTTCTCCTATTTTTCATCCGTTTCATGCTCATCTCAATTTTGAAACCATTTGAAGCTTTTCATATTTTTCACAACTTTTCAGGCTCTTCATGTTTTTGAACACCGCTTCATGCTCCTCCTATTTTTCAGACCGTTTCCTGCTCCTCATATTTTTGACACTTTTTGAAGCTCTTCATATTTTTCACACCTTTTCAGACTCTTCATGTTTTTCAACACCGCTTCATGCTCCTCCTTTTTTTCAGACCGTTTCATGCTCCTCATGTATTTCACACCTTTTGAAGCTCTTCATATTTTTCACACCTTTTCAGGCTCTTCATGTTTTTGAACACCGCTTCATGCTCCTCCTATTTTTCAGACCGTTTCATCCTCCTCATGTATTTCACACCTTTTGAAGCTCTTCATATTTTTCACACCTTTTCAGGCTCTTCATGTTTTTCCACACCACTTCATGCTTCTCCTATTTTTCATCCGTTTCATGCTCATCTCAATTTTGACACCATTTGAAGCTTTTCATATTTTTCACAACTTTTCAGGCTCTTCATGTTTTTGAACACCGCTTCATGCTCCTCCTATTTTTCAGACCATTTCATGCTCCTCATATTTTCCACACCTTTTGAAGCTCTTCATATTTTTGCCACCTTTTCAGGCTCTTCATGTTTTTCCACACCAGTTCATGCTCCTCCTATTTTTCAGACCATTCATGCTCCTCATATTTTTGAAACCTTTAGAAACTCTTCATATTTTTCACACCTTTTCCGGCTCTTCATGTTTTTCAACACCGCTTCATGCTCCTCCTATTTTTCAGATCGTTTCATGCTCCTCATATTTGACACCTTTTGAAGCTCTTCATATTTTTCACACCTTTTCAGGCTCTTCATGTTTTTGAACACCGTTTCATGTTATTCCTATTTTTCCGACCATTTAATGCTAATCTCATTTTTGACACCTTTTGAAGCTTTTCATATTTTTCACAACTTTTCAGGCTCTTCATGTTTTTGAACATCGCTTCATGCTCCTCCTATTTTTCAGAGCGTTTCATGCTCCTCATATTTTTGACACTTTTTGAGCTCTTCATATTTTTCACACCTTTTCAGGCTCTTCATGTTTTTGATCACCGTTTCATGCTCCTTCTATTTTTCAGATTGTTTCATGCTCATCATATTTTTGACACCTTTTTAATCTCTTCATATTTTTCACAACTGTTGAAGCTCTTCATATTTTTAATATTTTTGAAGCTCTTCATATTTTCACACGTTTTCACACTCTTCATGTTTTTCAACACCGCTTCATGCTCCTCCTTTTTTCAAACCGTATCATGCTCCTCATGTTTTTGACACCTTTAGAAACTCTTCATATTTTTCACACCTTTTCAGGCTCTTCATGTTTTTTATCACTGCTTCATGCTCGTCCTATTTTTCAGAAAGTTTCATGCTCCTCATATTTTTGACACATTTTGAAGGTCTTCATATTTTTCACACCTTTTCAGGCTCTCCATTTTTTTCAACACTACTTGTTGCTCCTCCTATTTTTTAGAACTTTTCATACTCATCTAATCTTTGACACATTTTGAGGCACTTCATATTTTTTACACCTTTTGAAGCTCTTCATATTTTTCACATTTTTGAAGCTCTTCATATTTTTCACACGATTTCAGACCCTTCATGTTTTTCAAAACCGCTTCATGCTCCTGCTATTTATCATACCGTTTCATACTTCTCATATTTTTGACACGTTTTGAGGCTCTTCATATTTTTCACACCTTTTCAGGCTCTTCATGTTTTTGAACACAGCTTCATGCTCCTCCTATTTTTTCTACCGTATCATGCTCCTCATATTTTTCACACCTTTTGAAGCTCTTCATATTTTTCACACCTTTTCAGGCTCTTCATGTTTTTGAACAGCACTTCATGCTCCTCCTATTTTTCAGACCGTTTCATGCTCCTCATATTTTTGACACCTTTTGAAGCTCTTCATATTTTCCACACCTTTTCAGGCTCTTCATGTTTTTGAACAGCATTTCATGCTCCTCCTATTTTTCAGACCGTTTCATGCTCCTCATATTTTTGACACCTTTTGAAGGTCTTCATATTTTTCACACCTTTTCAGGCTCTTCATGTTTTTCAACACCACTTCATGCTCCTCCTTTTTTTCAGACCGTTTCAGGCTCCTCATATTTTTCACACCTTTTGAAGCCGTTCATATTTCTCACACCTTTTCATGCTCTTCATTTTTTTCAACACTATTTGTTACTCCTCCTATTTTTTAGACCGTTTCATACTCATCTAATTTTTGACAACTTTTGAAGCTCTTCATATTTTTCACCTTTTTGAAGCTCTTCATATTTTTCACACAATTTCAGACTCTTCATGTTTTTCAACACCGCTTCATGCTCCTTATATTTATCATACCGTTTCATACTCCTAATATTTTGACACGTTTTGAGGCTCTTCATATTTTTCACACCTTTTCAAGATCTTCATGTTTTTGAACTCCGCTTCATGCTCCTCCTATTTTTTCGACAGTATCATGCTCCTCATATTTTTCACACCTTTTGAAGCTCTTCATATTTTTCTCACCTTTTCAGGCTCTTCATGTTTTTGAACAGCATTTCATGCTCCTCCTATTTTTCAGAGAGTTTCATGCTCCTCATGTATTTCACACCTTTTGAAGCTCTTCATATTTTTCACACCTTTTCAGGCTCTTCATGTTTTTCCACACCACTTCATGCTTCTCCTATTTTTCATCCGTTTCATGCTCATCTCAATTTTGAAACCATTTGAAGCTTTTCATATTTTTCACAACTTTTCAGGCTCTTCATGTTTTTGAACACCGCTTCATGCTCCTCCTATTTTTCAGACCGTTTCCTGCTCCTCATATTTTTGACACTTTTTGAAGCTCTTCATATTTTTCACACCTTTTCAGACTCTTCATGTTTTTCAACACCGCTTCATGCTCCTCCTTTTTTTCAGACCGTTTCATGCTCCTCATGTATTTCACACCTTTTGAAGCTCTTCATATTTTTCACACCTTTTCAGGCTCTTCATGTTTTTGAACACCGCTTCGTGCTCCTCCTATTTTTCAGACCGTTTCATCCTCCTCATGTATTTCACACCTTTTGAAGCTCTTCATATTTTTCACACCTTTTCAGGCTCTTCATGTTTTTCCACACCACTTCATGCTTCTCCTATTTTTCATCCGTTTCATGCTCATCTCAATTTTGACACCATTTGAAGCTTTTCATATTTTTCACAACTTTTCAGGCTCTTCATGTTTTTGAACACCGCTTCATGCTCCTCCTATTTTTCAGACCATTTCATGCTCCTCATATTTTCCACACCTTTTGAAGCTCTTCATATTTTTGCCACCTTTTCAGGCTCTTCATGTTTTTCCACACCAGTTCATGCTCCTCCTATTTTTCAGACCATTCATGCTCCTCATATTTTTGAATCCTTTAGAAACTCTTCATATTTTTCACACCTTTTCCGGCTCTTCATGTTTTTCAACACCGCTTCATGCTCCTCCTATTTTTCAGATCGTTTCATGCTCCTCATATTTGACACCTTTTGAAGCTCTTCATATTTTTCACACATTTTCAGGCTCTTCATGTTTTTGAACACTTCTTCTTGCTCCTCCTCTTTTTCAAACCCTTTCATGCTTCTCATATTTTTGACATCTTTTAAAGCTCTTCATATTTTTCACACCTTTTCAGGCTCTTCATGTTTTTCAACACCACTTCATGCTCCTCCTATTTTTGAGACCGTTTCATGCTCCTCATATTTCTGACACCTTTAGAAACTCTTCATATTTTTCACACCTTTTCAGGCTCTTCATGTTTTTTAACACCTCTTCATACTCCTCCTATTTTTCAGACCGTTTCATTCTCCTCATATTTTTGACACCTTTTCAAGCTCTTCATATATTTCACACCCTTTCAGGTTCTTCATTTTTTTCAACACCACTTCATGCTCCTCCTATTTTTCAGAGCGTTTCATGCTCCTCATCTTTTTGATAGCTTTTGAAGCTCTTCATATATTTCACACATTTTCAGGCTCTTCATGTTTTTCAACACTGCTTCATGCTCGTCCTATTTTTCAGAATTTTTCATGCTCCTCAAATTTTTGACACCTTTTGAAGCTCTTCATATTTTTCACACCTTTTCAGGCTTTTCATGTTTTTTTGAACACCGCTTCATGTTCCTCCTATTTTTCAGACCGTTTCATGCTCCTCATATTTTTGACACCTTTTGAAGCTCTTCATATATTTCACAACTTTTCAGGCTCTTCATATTTTTGAACACCGCTTCATGCTCCTCCTATTTTCAGACCGTTTCATGCTCCTCTCATTTTTGACACCTTTTGAAGATTTGCATTTCTTTACACACCTATTCAGGCCTTTCATGTTTTTGAACACTGCTTCATGCTTCTCCTATTTTTCAGACCGTATCATGCTCCTCATATTTTTCACACATTTTGAAGCTCTTCATATTTTTCACACCTTTTCAGGCTCTTCATTTTTTTCAACACTACTTGTTGCTCCTCCTATTTTTTAGACCTTTTCATGCTCATCTAATTTTTGACACTTTTGAAGATCTTCATATTTTTTACACCTTTTGAAGCTCCTCATATTTTTCACACATTTTGAAGCTCTTCATATTTTTCTCACCTTTTCAGGCTCTTCATGATTTTCATCACCGCTTCATGCTCCTCCTATTTTTCAGACCGTTTCATGCTCATCTCATTTTTGACACCTTTTGAAGCTCTTCCTATTTTTTACAGGTTTTCAGGCTCTTCATGTTTTTCAACACTGCTTCATGCTCCTCCTATTTTTCCGACCGTTTCATGCTCATCTCATTTTGACATCTTTTGAAGCTCTTCATATTTTTCACACCTTTTGAAGCTCTTCATATTTTTCACATTTATGAATCTCTTCATATTTTCCACACGTTTTCAGACAATTCATGTTTTTCAACATCGCTTCATGCTCCTCCTATTTTTCAGACCGTTTCATGCTCCTCATAATTTTGACACCTTTTGAAGCTTTAATATTTTTAACACCTTTTCAGGCTCTTCATCTTTTTCAACACCACTTCATGCTCCTCCTTTTTTGCAGACCGTTTCATGCTACTCATATTTTTAACACTTTTTGAAGCTCTTCATATTTCTCACACCTTTTCAGGCTCTTCATGTTTTTCAACAACGCTTCATGCTCCTCCGATTTTTCAGACCGTTTCATGCTCCTCATATTTTTGACACCTTTTGAAGCTCTTCATATTTTTCACACCTTTTCAGGCTCTTCATGTTTTTTAACACCTCTTCATACTCCTCCTATTTTTCAGACCGTTTCATTCTCCTCATATTTTTGACACCTTTTCAAGCTCTTCATATATTTCACACCCTTTCAGGTTCTTCATTTTTTTCAACACCACTTCATGCTCCTCCTATTTTTCAGAGCGTTTCATGCTCCTCATCTTTTTGATAGCTTTTGAAGCTCTTCATATATTTCACACATTTTCAGGCTCTTCATGTTTTTCAACACTGCTTCATGCTCGTCCTATTTTTCAGAACGTTTCATGCTCCTCAAATTTTTGACACCTTTTGAAGCTCTTCATATTTTTCACAGCTTTTCAGGCTTTTCATGTTTTTTTGAACACCGCTTCATGTTCCTCCTATTTTTCAGACCGTTTCATGCTCCTCATATTTTTGACACCTTTTGAAGCTCTTCATATATTTCACAACTTTTCAGGCTCTTCATATTTTTGAACACCGCTTCATGCTCCTCCTATTTTCAGACCGTTTCATGCTCCTCTCATTTTTGACACCTTTTGAAGATTTGCATTTCTTTACACACCTATTCAGGCCTTTCATGTTTTTGAACACTGCTTCATGCTCCTCCTATTTTTCAGACCGTATCATGCTCCTCATATTTTTCACACATTTTGAAGCTCTTCATATTTTTCACACCTTTTCAGGCTCTTCATTTTTTTCAACACTACTTGTTGCTCCTCCTATTTTTTAGACCTTTTCATGCTCATCTAATTTTTGACACTTTTGAAGATCTTCATATTTTTTACACCTTTTGAAGCTCCTCATATTTTTCACACATTTTGAAGCTCTTCATATTTTTCTCACCTTTTCAGGCTCTTCATGATTTTCATCACCGCTTCATGCTCCTCCTATTTTTCAGACCGTTTCATGCTCATCTCATTTTTGACACCTTTTGAAGCTCTTCCTATTTTTTACAGGTTTTCAGGCTCTTCATGTTTTTCAACACTGCTTCATGCTCCTCCTATTTTTCCGACCGTTTCATGCTCATCTCATTTTGACATCTTTTGAAGCTCTTCATATTTTTCACACCTTTTGAAGCTCTTCATATTTTTCACATTTATGAATCTCTTCATATTTTCCACACGTTTTCAGACAATTCATGTTTTTCAACATCGCTTCATGCTCCTCCTATTTTTCAGACCGTTTCATGCTCCTCATAATTTTGACACCTTTTGAAGCTTTAATATTTTTAACACCTTTTCAGGCTCTTCATCTTTTTCAACACCACTTCATGCTCCTCCTTTTTTGCAGACCGTTTCATGCTACTCATATTTTTAACACCTTTTGAAGCTCTTCATATTTCTCACACCTTTTCAGGCTCTTCATGTTTTTCAACAACGCTTCATGCTCCTCCGATTTTTCAGACCGTTTCATGCTCCTCATATTTTTGACACCTTTTGAAGCTCTTCATGTTTTTCACACCTTTTCAGGCTCTTCATGTTTTTGAACACCGCTTCATGCTTCTCCTATTTTTCAGACCGTTTCATGCTCCTCATATTTTTGACACCTTTTGAAGCTCTTCATATTTTTCACAACTTTTCAGGCTCTTCATGTTTTTCAACACCGCTTCATGCACGTCCTATTTTTCAGACCATTTCATGCTCATCTCATTTTTGACACCTTTTGAAGTTTTTCATATTTTTCACAACTTTTCAGGCTCTTCATGTTTTTGAACACCGCTTCACGCTAATCCTGTTTTTCAAACCATATCATGCTCCTCATATTTTTCACACCTTTTGAAGCTCTTCATATATTTCACACCTTTTCATGCTCTTCATGTTTCTGAACACCACTTCATGCTCCTTCTCTTTTTCAGAGAGTTTTATGCTCCTCATGTATTTCACACCTTTTGAAGCTCTTCATATTTTTCACACCTTTTCAGGCTCTTCATGTTTTTCAACACCACTTCATGCTGCTCATATTTTTCAGACCGTTTCATGCTCCTCATATTTTTTACACCTTTTGAAGCTCTTCATTTTTTTCACACGTTTTCAGTCTATTCATGTTTTTGAACACCATTTCAGGCTCCTCCTATTTTTCAGAGTGTTTCATGCTCCTCATGTATTTCACACCTTTGAAAGCTCTTCGTATTTTTCAAAGATTTTGAAGCTCTTCATATTTTTCACACCTTTTCAGGCTCTTCATGTTTTTCAACACCGTTTCATGCTCCCCCTATTTTTCAAACCGTTTCATGTTCCTCATAATTTTGAAACCTTTGAAGATCTTCATAATTTTCACACATTTTCAGGCTCTTCATGTGTTTCAACACCGCTTCATGTTCCTCCTATTTTTCAGACCGTTTCATGCTCCTCATATTTTTGACACCTTTTGAAGCTCTTCATATTTCTCACACCTTTTCAGGCTTTTCATGTTTTTTTTGAACACCGCTTCATGTTCCTCCTATTTTTCAGACCGTTTCATGCTCCTCATATTTTTGACACCTTTTGAAGCTCTTCATATATTTCACAACTTTTCAGGCTCTTCATATTTTTGAACACCGCTTCATGCTCCTCCTATTTTCAGACCGTTTCATGCTCCTCTCATTTTTGACACCTTTTGAAGATTTGCATTTCTTTACACACCTATTCAGGCTCTTCATGTTTTTGAACACTGCTTCATGCTCCTCCTATTTTTCAGACCGTATCATGCTCCTCATATTTTTCACACATTTTGAAGCTCTTCATATTTTTCACACCTTTTCAGGCTCTTCATTTTATTCAACACTACTTGTTGCTCCTCCTATTTTTTAGACCTTTTCATGCTCATCTAATTTTTGACACTTTTGAAGCTCTTCATATTTTTTACACCTTTTGAAGCTCCTCATATTTTTCACACATTTTGAAGCTCTTCATATTTTTCTCACCTTTTCAGGCTCTTCATGATTTTCATCACCGCTTCATGCTCCTCCTATTTTTCAGACCGTTTCATGCTCATCTCATTTTTGACACCTTGTGAAGCTCTTCCTATTTTTTACAGGTTTTCAGGCTCTTCATGTTTTTCAACACTGCTTCATGCTCCTCCTATTTTTCCGACCGTTTCATGCTCATCTCATTTTGACATCTTTTGAAGCTCTTCAAATTTTTCACACCTTTTGAAGCTCTTCATATTTTTCACATTTATGAATCTCTTCATATTTTCCACACGTTTTCAGACAATTCATGTTTTTCAACATCGCTTCATGCTCCTCCTATTTTTCAGACCGTTTCATGCTCCTCATAATTTTGACACCTTTTGAAGCTTTAATATTTTTAACACTTTTTCAGGCTCTTCATCTTTTTCAACACCACTTCATGCTCCTCCTTTTTTGCAGACCGTTTCATGCTACTCATATTTTTAACACCTTTTGAAGCTCTTCATATTTCTCACACCTTTTCAGGCTCTTCATGTTTTTCAACAACGCTTCATGCTCCTCCGATTTTTCAGACCGTTTCATGCTCCTCATATTTTTGACACCTTTTGAAGCTCTTCATGTTTTTCACACCTTTTCAGGCTCTTCATGTTTTTGAACACCGCTTCATGCTTCTCCTATTTTTCAGACCGTTTCATGCTCCTCATATTTTTGACACCTTTTGAAGCTCTTCATATTTTTCACAACTTTTCAGGCTCTTCATGTTTTTCAACACCGCTTCATGCACGTCCTAATTTTCAGACCATTTCATGCTCATCTCATTTTTGACACCTTTTGAAGTTTTTCATATTTTTCACAACTTTTCAGGCTCTTCATGTTTTTGAACACCGCTTCACGCTAATCCTATTTTTCAAACCATATAATGCTCCTCATATTTTTCACACCTTTTGAAGCTCTTCATATATTTCACACCTTTTCAGGCTCTTCATGTTTCTGAACACCACTTCATGCTCCTTCTCTTTTTCAGAGAGTTTTATGCTCCTCATGTATTTCACACCTTTTGAAGCTCTTCATATTTTTCACACCTTTTCAGGCTCTTCATGTTTTTCAACACCACTTCATGCTGCTCATATTTTTCAGACCGTTTCATGCTCCTCATATTTTTTACACCTTTTGAAGCTCTTCATGTTTTTAACACCTTTTAAGGCTCTTCATGTTTTTCAACACCGCTTCATGCTGCTCATATTTTTCAGACCGTTTCATGCTCCTCATATTTTTGACACCTTTTGAAGCTCTTCATATTTTTCACACGTTTTCAGTCTATTCATGTTTTTGAACACCATTTCAGGCTCCTCCTATTTTTCAGAGTGTTTCATGCTCCTCATGTATTTCACACCTTTGAAAGCTCTTCATATTTTTCAAAGATTTTGAAGCTCTTCATATTTTTCACACCTTTTCAGGCTCTTCGTGTTTTTGAACACCGCTTCATGATCCTCTTGTTTTTCAGACCGTTTCATGCTCTTCATATTTGTGAAACATTTTGAAGCTCTTCATATTTTTCACACCTTTTCAGGCTCTTCATGTTTTTCACCACCACTTCACGCTCCTCCTATTTTTCAGACCGTATCATGCTCATCTCATTTTTGTCACCTTTGAAGCTCTTTATTTTTTTCACACCTTTTGAAGCTCTTCATATTTTTCACACGTTTTCATGCTCTTCATATTTTTCAACACCGTTTCATGCTGCTTCAATTTTTCAGTCCGTTTCATGCTCCTCATATTTTTCACAACTTTTGAAGCTCTTCATATTTTTCACACCTTTTCAGGATCTTCATGTTTTGGAACACAGCTTCATGCTCCTCCTATATATCAGAACGTTTCATGCTCCTCATATTTTAGACACCTTTTGAAGCTCTTTATATTTTTCACAGTTTTTCAGGCTCTTCATGATTTTCAACATCGTTTCATGTTATTCCTATTTTTCAGACCATTTCATGCTCATCTCATTTTTGACACCTTTTGAAGCTTTTCATATTTTTCACAACTTTTCAGGCTCTTCATGTTTTTGAACACCGCTTCATGCTCCTCCTATTTTTCAGAGAGTTTCATGCTCCTCATGTATTTCACAGCTTTTGAAGCTCTTCATATTTTCCACAGCTTTTCAGGCTCTTCATGTTTTTGAACACCGCTTCATGCTTCTCCTATTTTTCAGACCGTTTCATGCTCCTCATATTTTTGACACCTTTTGAAGCTCTTCATATATTTCACAACTTTTCAGGCTCTTCATGTTTTTCAACACCGCTTCATGCACGTCCTATTTTTCAGACCGTTTCATGCTCATCTCATTTTTGACACCTTTTAAAGCTCTTCATATTTTTCACACATTTTCAGGCTCTTCATATTTTTCAACACCGCTTCATGCTCCTCCGATTTTTCAGACCGTTTCATGCTCCTCATATTTTTCACACCTTTTGAAGCCTTTCATATTATTCACAACGTTTCAGGCTCTTCATGTTTTTGAACATCGCTTCAGGCTCCTCCTATTTTTCAGACCGTTTCATGCTCATCTCATTTTTGACACCTTTTGAAGCTTTTGATATTTTTCACAACTTTTCAGGCTCTTCATGTTTTTGAACACAGCTTCATGCTCCTCCTATTTTTCAGACCGTATCATGCTCCTCATATTTTTCACACCTTTTGAAGCTCTTCATATTTTTCACACGTTTTCAGTCTATTCATGTTTTTGAACACCATTTCAGGCTCCTCCTATTTTTCAGAGAGTTTCATGCTCCTCATGTATTTCACACCTTTGAAAGCTATTCATATTTTTGAAAGATTTTGAAGCTCTTCATATTTTTCACACCTTTTCAGGCTCTTCATGTTTTTCAACACCGTTTCATGCTCCTCCTATTTTTCAGACCGTTTCATGCTCCTCATATTTTTCACACCTTTTGAAGCTCTTCATATTTTTCACACCCTTTTAAGATCTTCATGTTTTTGAACACAGCTTCATGCTCCTCCTATTTTTCAGACCGTTTCATGCTCCTCATATTTTTGACAACTTTTGAAGCTCTTCATATTTTTCACACCTTTTCAGGCTCTTCATATTTTTGAACACAGCTTCATGCTCCTCCTATTTTTCAGACCGTTTCATGCTCCTCATATTTTTGACACCTTTTGAAGCTTTTCATATTTTTCACATCTTTTCAGGCTCTTCATGTTTTTCAACACCATTTCATGATCCTCCTATTTTTCAGACCGTTTCATGCTCATCTCATTTTTGACACCTTTTGAAGCTTTTCATATTTTTCACACATTTTCAGGCTCTTCATATTTTTCCACACCACTTCATGCTTCTCCTATTTGTCAGCCCGTTTCATGCTCCTCATGTTTTTGACATCTTTTGAAGCTCTTCATATTTTTCACACGTTTTCAGCTCTTAATGTTTTTCAACACCGCTTCATGCTCTTCCTATTTTTCAGACCGTTTCATGCTCATCTCATTTTTGACACCTTTGGAAGCTCTTCATATTTTTCACACGTTTTCAGCTCTTAATGTTTTTCAAAACCGCTTCATGCTCTTCCTATTTTTCAGACGGTTTCATGCTCATCTCAAGTTTGACACCTTTTGAAGCTCTTCATATTTTTCACACATTTTCAGGCTCTTCATGTTTTTGAACATCGCTTCATGCTCCTCCTATTTTTCAGAGAGTTTCATGCTCCTCATGTATTTCACACCTTTTGAAGCTCTTCATATTTTTCACACCTTTTCAGGCTCTTCATGTTTTTCAACACCGCTTATGCTCCTCCTATTTTTCAGACCGTTTCATGCTCATCTCATTTTTGACACCTTTTTAATCTCTTCATATCTTTCAAAACTTTTGAAGCTGTTCATATTTTTAATATTTTTGAAGCTCTTCATATTTTCACACGTTTTCAGACTCTTCATGTTTTTCAACACCGCTTCATGCTCCTCCTATTTTTCAAACCGTATCATGCTCCTCATATTTTTGAAAACTTTTGAAGCTCTTCATATTTTTCACACCTTTTCAGGCTCTTCATGTTTTTGAACACTTCTTCATGCTCTTCCTCTTTTTCAGACCGTTTCATGCTCCTCATATTTTTGACACTTTTTGAAGCTCTTCATATTTTTCACTCATTTTCAGGCTCTTCATATTTTTCAACACCACTTCATGCTCCTCCTATTTTTGAGACCGTTTGGTGCTCCGCATATTTTTGACACCTTTAGGAACTCTTCATATTTTTCACACCTTTTCAGGCACTTCATGTTTTTTATCACTGCTTCATGCTCGTCCTATTTTTCAGAACGTTTCATGCTCCTCATATTTTTGACACCTTTTGAAGCTCTTCATATTTTTCACACCTTTTCAGGCTTTTCATGTTTTTGAACACCGCTTCATGCTCCTCCTATTTTTCAGATTGTTTCATGCTCCTCATATTTTTGACACCTTTTGAAGCTCTTCATATTTTTCACACCTTTTCAGGCTCTTCATGTTTTTCAACACCGCTTCATGCTCGTCGTATTTTGCTGACCGTTTCATGCTCCTCATATTTTTGACACCTTTTGAAGCTCTTCAGATATTTCGCACCTTTCCAGGCTCTTCATTTTTTCAACACCACTTCATGCTCCTCCTATTTTTCAGATCGTTTCATGCTCATCTCATTTTAACACCTTTTGAAGCTCTTCATATTTTTGACAAATTTTGAAGGTCTTCATATTTTTCACACGTTTTCAGGCTCTTCATGATTTTCAAAACCGCTTCATGCTCCTCCTATTTTTCAGACCTTTTCATGCTCATCTCATTTTAACACCTTTTGAAGCTCTTCATATTTTTGACACCTTTTGAAGCTCTTCATATTTTTCACACCTTTTCAGGCTCTTAATGATTTTCAACACTGCTTCATGCTCCTCCTATTTTTCAGACCTTTTCATGCTCATCTCTTTTTTGACACCTTTTGAAGCTCTTCATATTTTTCACATTTATGAATCTCTTCATATTTTCCACACGTTTTCAGACAATTCATGTTTTTCAACATCACTTCATGTTATTCCTATTTTTCAGACCGTTTCATGCTACTCATATTTTTAACACCTTTTGAAGCTCTTCATATTTCTCACACCTTTTCAGGCTCTTCATGTTTTTCAACAACGCTTCATGCTCCTCCGATTTTTCAGACCGTTTCATGCTCCTCATATTTTTGACACCTTTTGAAGCTCTTCATATTTTTCACACCTTTTCAGGCTCTTCATGTTTTTGAACACCGCTTCATGCTTCTCCTATTTTTCAGACCTTTTCATGCTCCTCATATTATTGACACCTTTTGAAGCTCTTCATATTTTTCACAACTTTTCAGGCTCTTCATGTTTTTCAACACCGCTTCATGCACGTCCTATTTTTCAGACCGTTTCATGCTCATCTCATTTTTGACACCTTTTGAAGTTTTTAATATTTTTCACAACTTTTCAGGCTCTTCATGTTTTTGAACACCGCTTCATGCTAATCCTATTTTTCAAACCATATCATGCTCCTCATATTTTTCACACCATTTGAAGCTCTTCATATATTTCACACCTTTTCAGGCTCTTCATGTTTTTGAACACCACTTCATGCTCCTTCTCTTTTTCAGAGAGTTTTATGCTCCTCATGTATTTCACACCTTTTGAAGCTCTTCATATTTTTCACAACTTTTCAGGCTCTTCATGTTTTTCAACACCGCTTCATGCTGCTCATATTTTTCAGACCGTTTCATGCTCCTCATATTTTTGACACCTTTTGAAGCTCTTCAATTTTTTCACACCTTTTAAGGCTCTTCATGTTTTTCAACACCGCTTCATGCTGCTCATATTTTTCAGACCGTTTCATGCTCCTCATATTTTTGACACATTTTGAAGCTGTTCATATTTTTCACACCTTTTCAGGCTCTTCATGTTTTTGAAAACCGCTTCATGATCCTCCTATTTTTCAGACCGTTTCATGCTCCTCATATTTTTGACACTTTTTGAGCTCTTCATATTTTTCACACCTTTTCAGGCTCTTCATGTTTTTGAACACCGCTTCATGCTACTCCTATTTTTCAGATCGTTTATGCTTCTCATATTTTTGACACCTTTAGAAGCTCTTCATATTTTTCAAACCTTTTCAGGTTCTTCATGTTTTTGATCACCGTTTCATGCTCCTCCTATTTTTCAGAGAGTTTCATGCTCCTCATGTATTTCACACCTTTTGAAGCTCTTCATATTTTGCACACCTTTTCAGGCTCTTCATGTGTTTGATCACCGTTTCATGCTTCTTCTATTTTTCAGATCGTTTCATGCTCCTCATACTTTTGACACTTTTTGAGCTCTTCATATTTTTCACACCTTTTCAGGCTCTTCATGTTTTTGAACACCGCTTCATGCTACTCCTATTTTTCAGATCGTTTATGCTCCTCATATTTTTGACACCTTTAGAAGCTCTTCATATTTTTCAAACCTTTTCTGGCTCTTCATGTTTTTGATCACCGTTTCATGCTCCTCCTATTTTTCAGACCGTTTCATGCTCCTCATATTTTTGACACCTTTTGAAGCTCTTCATATTTTTCACACCTTTTCAGGCTCTTCATGTTTTTGAACACCGCTTCATAATCCTCCTGTTTTTCAGACCGTTTCATGCTCTTCATATTTGTGAAACATTTTGAAGCTCTTCATATTTTTCACACCTTTTCAGGCTCTTCATGTTTTTGAACACAGCTTCATGCTCCACCTATTTATTAGACCGTTTCATGCTCCTCTTATTTTTGACACCTTTTGCAGCTCTTTATATTTTTCACACTATTTCAGGCTCTTCATGATTTTCAACACCGTTTCATGTTATTCCTATTTTTCCGACCGTTTAATGCTAATCTCATTTTTGACATCTTTTGAAGCTTTTCATATTTTTCACAACTTTTCAGGCTCTTCATGTTTTTGAACACCGCTTCATGCTCCTCCTATTTTTCAGAGCGTTTCATGCTCCTCATATTTTTGACACTTTTTGAGCTCTTCATATTTTTCACACCTTTTCAGGCTCTTCATGTTTTTGATCACCGTTTCATGCTCCTTCTATTTTTCAGATCGTTTCATGCTCATCATATTTTTGACACTTTTTGAGCTCTTCATATTTTTCACACCTTTTCAGGCTCTTCATGTTTTTGAACACCACTTCATGATCCTCCTATTTTTCAGACCGTTTCATGCTCCTCATATTTTTGACACATTTAGAAGCTCTTCACTTTTTTCACACCTTTTCAGGCTCTTCATGTTTTTCGACACAGCTTCATGATCCTCCTATTTTTCCGACCATTTCATTCTCCTCATATTTTTGACACCTTTTGAAGCTCTTCATATATTTCACACCTTTTCAGTCTCTTCTTTTTTTTTCAACACGACTTCATGCTCCTCCTATTTTTCAGACCGTTTCATGCTCCTAATATTTTGACACCTTTTGAAGCTCTTCATATATTTCACACCTTTTCAGGCTCTTCATGTTTTTGAACACCGCTTCATGCTCCTCTTATTTTTCAGACCGTTTTTTGCTCCTCATATTTTTAACACCTTTTTAAGCTTTTCATATTTTTCACACCTTTTCAGGCTCTTCAAGTTTTTCAACACCACTTCATGCTCCTTCTTTTTTGCAGACCGTTTCATGCTCCTCATATATTTGACACCTTTTGATCCTCTTCATATTTTTCACACCTTTTCAGGCTCTTCATTTTTCAACACCGCTTCATGCTCCTCCTATTTTTCAGACCGTTTCATGCTCATCTCATTTTTGACACCTTTTGAAGCTTTTCATATTTTTCACAACTTTTCAGGCTCTTCATGTGTTTCAACACCGTTTCAGGCTCCTCCTATTTTTCAGACCGTTTCATGCTCATCTCAATTTTGACACCTTTTGAAGCTCTTCATAATTTTCACACATTTTCAGGCTCTTCATGTTTTTGAACACCGCTTCATGCTCCTCCTATTTTTCAGAGAGTTTCATGCTCCTCATGTATTTCACACCTTTTGAAGCTCTTCATATTTTTCACACCTTTTCAGGCTCTTCATGTTTTTGATCACCGTTTCATGCTCCTCCTATTTTTCAGACCGTTTCATGCTCCTCATATTTATGACACCTTTTGAAACTCTTCCTATTTTTCACACCTTTTCATGCTCTTCATGTTTCTGAAAACCGCTTCATGATCATCCTATTTTTCAGACCGTTTCATTCTCCTCATATATTTCACACCTTTTGAAGCTCTTCATATTTTTCACACCTTTTCTTGCTCTTCATGTTTCTGAAAACCGCTTCATGATCCTCCTATTTTTCAGACCGTTTCTTTCTCCTCATATATTTCACACCTTTTGAAGCTCTTCATATTTTTCCCACCTTTTCAGGCTCTTCATGTTTTTGAACACTGCTTCATGCTCCTCGTATTTTTCAGATCGTTTCATGCTCCTCATATTTTTGACACTTTTTGAGCTCTTCATATTTTTCACACCTTTTCAGGCTCTTCATGTTTTTCACCACCACTTCATGCTCCTCCTATTTTTCAGACCGTTTCATGCTCATCTCATTTTTGTCACATTTGAAGCTCTTCATATTTTTCACACCTTTTGAAGCTCTTCATATTTTTCACACGTTTTCAGGCTCCTCATGTTTTTCAAAACCGTTTCATGCTGCTTCTATTTTTCAGACCATTTCATGCTCCTCATATTTTTCACACCTTTTGAAGCTCTTCATATTTTTCACACCCTTTTAAGATCTTCATGTTTTGAACACAGCTTCATGCTCCTCCTATTTTTCAGACCGTTTCATGCTCCTCATATTTTTGACACTTTTTGAAGCTTTTCATATTTTTCACATCTTTTCAGGCTCTTCATGTTTTTCAACACCATTTCATGATCCTCCTATTTTTCAGACCGTTTCATGCTCATCTCATTTTTGTCACATTTGAAGCTCTTCATATTTTTCACACCTTTTGAAGCTCTTCATATTTTTCACAGCTTTTCAGGCTCTTCATGTTTTTCCACAGCACTTCATGCTTCTCTTATTTTTCAGCCCGTTTCATGCTCCTCATGTATTTCACAACTTTTGAATCTCTTCATATTTTTCCCACCTTTTCAGGCTCTTCATGTTTTTGATCACCGTTTCATGCTCCTCCTATTTTTCAGACCGTTTCATGCTCCTCATATTTTTGACACCTTTTGAAGCTCTTCATATTTTTCACACCTTTTCAGGCTCTTCATGTTTTTGAACACAGCTTCATGCTGTCCTGATTTTCAGACCGTTTCATGCTCTTCATATTTTTTAAACATTTTGAAGCTCTTCATATTTTTCACACCTTTTCATGCTCTTCATGTTTTTCACCACCACTTCATTCTCCTCCTATTTTCCAGACCATTTAATGCTCATCTCATTTTTGTCAACTTTGAAGCTCTTTATATTTTTCACACCTTTTGAAGCTCTTCATATTTTTCACACGTTTTCAGGCTCTTCATATTTTTCAACACCGTTTCATGCTGCTTCTATTTCTCAGACCGTTTCATGCTCCTCATATTTTTCACACCTTTTGAAATTCTTCATATTTTTCACACCTTTTCAGGCTCTTCATGTTTTTGAACACAGCTTCATGCTCCACCTATTTATCAGACCGTTTCCTACTCCTCATATTTTTGACACCTTTTGCAGCTCTTTATATTTTTCACATTATTTCAGGCTCTTCATGATTTTCAACACCGTTTCATGTTATTCCTATTTTTCAGACCGTTTAATGCTCATCTCATTTTTGACACCTTTTGAAGCTTTTCATATTTTTCACAACTTTTCAGGCTCTTCATGTTTTTGAACACCGCTTCATGCTCCTCCTATTTTTCAGAGAGTTTCATGCTCCTCATGTATTTCACACCTTTTGAAGCTCTTCATATTTTCCACACGTTTTCAGGCTCTTCATGTGTTTGATCACCGTTTCATCCTTCTTCTATTTTTCAGATCGTTTCATGCTCCTCATATTTTTGACACTTTTTGAGCTCTTCATATTTTTCACACCTTTTCAGGCTCTTCATGTTTTTGAACACCGCTTCATGCTACTCCTATTTTTCAGATCGTTTATGCGCCTCATATTTTTGACACCTTTAGAAGCTCTTCATATTTTTCACACCTTTTCAGGCTCTTCATGTTTTTGAACACCGCTTCATGATCCTCCTGTTTTTCAGACCGTTTCATGCTCTTCATATTTGTGAAACATTTTGAAGCTCTTCATATTTTTCACACCTTTTCAGGCTCTTCATGTTTTTGAACACAGCTTCATGCTCCACCTATTTATCAGACCGTTTCATGCTCCTCATATTTTTTTTTTTTTTATTCTTGATAAGCTTTTTTTTTTTTTTTTAATTTTTATTATTTTTTTTTCCAGTGGGTTTTGTCATACATTGCTATGAATCAGCCATTGATTTACATGTATTCCCAATCCCGATCATATTTTTGACACCTTTTGCAGCTCTTTATATTTTTCACACTATTTCAGGCTCTTCATGATTTTCAACACCGTTTCATGTTATTCCTATTTTTCCGACCGTTTAATGCTAATCTCATTTTTGACACCTTTTGAAGCTTTTCATATTTTTCACAACTTTTCAGGCTCTTCATGTTTTTGAACACCGCTTCATACTCCTCCTATTTTTCAGAGCGTTTCATGCTCCTCATATTTTTGACACTTTTTGAGCTCTTCATATTTTTCACACCTTTTCAGGCTCTTCATGTTTTTGAACACCGCTTCATGATCCTCCTATTTTTCAGACCGTTTCATGCTCCTCATATTTTTGACACATTTAGAAGCTCTTCACTGTTTTTCACACCTTTTCAGGCTCTTCATGTTTTTCGACACAGCTTCATGATCCTCCTATTTTTCCGACCATTTCATTCTCCTCATATTTTTGACACCTTTTGAAGCTCTTCATATATTTCACACCTTTTCAGTCTCTTCTTTTTTTTTCAACACGACTTCATGCTCCTCCTATTTTTCAGACCGTTTCATGCTCTTCATATTTTTGAAACATTTTGAAGCTCTTCATATTTTTCACTCCTTTTCAGGCTCTTCATGTTTTTGAACACCGCTTCATGCTCCTCCTATTTTTCAGAACGTTTCATGCTCCTCATATTTTTCACACTTTTTGAAGCTCTTCATATTTTGCACACCTTTTCAAGCCCTTCATGTTTTTCAACACAGCTTCATGCTCCTCCTATTTTTCAGACCGTTTCATGCTCCTAATATTTTGACACCTTTTGAAGCTCTTCATATATTTCACACCTTTTCAGGCTCTTCATGTTTTTGAACACCGCTTCATGCTCCTCTTATTTTTCAGACCGTTTTTTGCTCCTCATATTTTTAACACCTTTTTAAGCTTTTCATATTTTTCACACCTTTTCAGGCTCTTCAAGTTTTTCAACACCACTTCATGCTCCTTCTTTTTTGCAGACCGTTTCATGCTCCTCATATATTTGACACCTTTTGATCCTCTTCATATTTTTCACACCTTTTCAGGCTCTTCATTTTTCAACACCGCTTCATGCTCCTCCTATTTTTCAGACCGTTTCATGCTCATCTCATTTTTGACACCTTTTGAAGCTTTTCATATTTTTCACAAATTTTCAGGCTCTTCATGTCTTTCAACACCGTTTCAGGCTCCTCATATTTTTCAGACCGTTTCATGCTCATCTCATTTTTGACACCTTTTGAAGCTCTTCATATTTTTCACACATTTTCAGGCTCTTCATGTTTTTGAAAACCGCTTCATGCTCCTCCTATTTTTCAGAGAGTTTCATGCTCCTCATGTATTTCACACCTTTTGAAGCTCTTCATATTTTTCACACCTTTTCAGGCTCTTCATGTTTTTGATCACCGTTTCATGCTCCTCCTATTTTTCAGACCATTTCATGCTCCTCATATTTATGACACCTTTTGAAACTCTTCCTGTTTTTCACACCTTTTCATGCTCTTCATGTTTCTGAAAACCGCTTCATGATCCTCCTATTTTTCAGACCGTTTCATTCTCCTCATATATTTCACACCTTTTGAAGCTCTTCATATTTTTCACACGTTTTCAGGCTCTTCATATTTTTCAACACCGTTTCATGCTGCTTCTATTTTTCAGACCGTTTCATGCTCCTCATATTTTTCACACCTTTTGAAGCTCTTCATATTTTTCACACCTTTTCAGGCTCTTCATGTTTTTGAACACAGCTTCATGCTCCACCTATTTATCAGACCGTTTCATGCTCCTCATATTTTTGACACCTTTTGCAGCTCTTTATATTTTTCACATTATTTCAGGCTCTTCATGATATTCAACACCGTTTCATGTTATTCCTATTTTTCAGACCGTTTAATGCTCATCTCATTTTTGACACCTTTTGAAGCTTTTCATATTGTTCACACCTTTTCAGTCTGTTCATGATTTTCAACACCGCTTCATGCTCCTTCTATTTTTCAGACCGTTTCAAGCTCATCTCATTTTTGACACCTTTTTAATCTCTTCATATTTTTCACAACTGTTGAAGCTCTTCATATTTTTAATATTTTTGAAGCTCTTCATATTTTCACACGTTTTCACACTCTTCATGTTTTTCAACACCGCTTCATGCTCCTCCTTTTTTCAAACCGTATCATGCTCCTCATATTTTTGACACCTTTAGAAACTCTTCATATTTTTCTCACCTTTTCAGGCTCTTCATGTTTTTTATCACTGCTTCATGCTCGTCCTATTTTTTAGAAAGTTTCATGCTCCTCATATTTTTGACACCTTTTGAAGGTCTTCATATTTTTCACACCTTTTCAGGCTCTTCATTTTTTTCAACACTACTTGTTGCTCCTCCTATTTTTTAGAACTTTTCATACTCATCTAATATTTGACACATTTTGAGGCACTTCATATTTTTTACACCTTTTGAAGCTCTTCATATTTTTCACATTTTTGAAGCTCTTCATATTTTTCACACGATTTCAGACCCTTCATGTTTTTCAAAACCGCTTCATGCTCCTGCTATTTATCATACCGTTTCATACTTCTCATATTTTTGACACGTTTTGAGGCTCTTCATATTTTTCACACCTTTTCAGGCTCTTCATGTTTTTGAACACTGCTTCATGCTCCTCCTATTTTTTCTACCGTATCATGCTCCTCATATTTTTCACTCCTTTTGAAGCTCTTCATATTTTTCACACCTTTTCAGGCTCTTCATGTTTTTGAACAGCACTTCATGCTCCTCCTATTTTTCAGACCGTTTCATGCTCCTCATATTTTTGACACCTTTTGAAGCTCTTCATATTTTCCACACCTTTTCAGGCTCTTCATGTTTTTCAACACCGCTTCATGCTCCTCCGATTTTTCAGACCATTTCATGCTCCTCATATTTTTGACACCTTTTGAAGGTCTTCATATTTTTCACACCTTTTCAGGCTCTTCATGTTTTTCAACACCACTTCATGCTCCTCCTTTTTTTCAGACCGTTTCAGGCTCCTCATATTTTTCACACCTTTTGAAGCCGTTCATATTTCTCACACCTTTTCATGCTCTTCATTTTTTTCAACACTATTTGTTACTCCTCCTATTTTTTAGACCATTTCATACTCATCTAATTTTTGACAACTTTTGAAGCTCTTCATATTTTTCACCTTTTTGAAGCTCTTCATATTTTTCACACAATTTCAGACTCTTCATGTTTTTCAACACCGCTTCATGCTCCCTCTATTTATCATACCATTTCATACTCCTAATATTTTGACACGTTTTGAGGCTCTTCATATTTTTCACACCTTTTCAGGCTCTTCATTTTTCAACACCGCTTCATGCTCCTCCTATTTTTCAGACCGTTTCATGCTCATCTCATTTTTGACACCTTTTGAAGCTTTTCATATTTTTCACAACTTTTCAGGCTCTTCATGTCTTTCAACACCGTTTCAGGCTCCTCATATTTTTCAGACCGTTTCATGCTCATCTCATTTTTGACACCTTTTGAAGCTCTTCATATTTTTCACACATTTTCAGGCTCTTCATGTTTTTGAAAACCGCTTCATGCTCCTCCTATTTTTCAGAGAGTTTCATGCTCCTCATGTATTTCACACCTTTTGAAGCTCTTCATATTTTTCACACCTTTTCAGGCTCTTCATGTTTTTGATCACCGTTTCATGCTCCTCCTATTTTTCAGACCGTTTCATGCTCCTCATATTTATGACACCTTTTGAAACTCTTCCTGTTTTTCACACCTTTTCATGCTCTTCATGTTTCTGAAAACCGCTTCATGATCCTCCTATTTTTCAGACCGTTTCATTCTCCTCATATATTTCACACCTTTTGAAGCTCTTCATATTTTTCACACCTTTTCATGCTCTTCATGTTTCTGAAAACCGCTTCATGATCCTCCTATTTTTCAGACCGTTTCATTCTCCTCATATATTTCACACCTTTTGAATCTCTTCATATTTTTCCCACCTTTTCAGGCTCTTCATGTTTTTGAACACTGCTTCATGATCCTCGTATTTTTCAGATCGTTTCATGCTCCTCATATTTTTGACACTTTTTGAGCTCTTCATATTTTTCACACCTTTTCAGGCTCTTCATGTTTTTGAACACCGCTTCATGATCCTCCTGATTTTCAGACCGTTTCATGCTCATCTCATTTTTGTCACCTTTGAAGCTCTTTATATTTTTCACACCTTTTGAAGCTCTTCATATTTTTCACACGTTTTCAGGCTCTTCATATTTTTCAACACCGTTTCATGCTGCTTCTATTTTTCAGACCGTTTCATGCTCCTCATATTTTTTACACCTTTTGAAGCTCTTCATATTTTTCACACCTTTTCAGGCTCTTCATGTTTTTGAACACAGCTTCATGCTCCACCTATTTATCAGACCGTTTCATGCTCCTCATATTTTTGACACCTTTTGCAGCTCTTTATATTTTTCACATTATTTCAGGCTCTTCATGATATTCAACACCGTTTCATGTTATTCCTATTTTTCAGACCGTTTAATGCTCATCTCATTTTTGACACCTTTTGAAGCTTTTCATATTGTTCACACCTGTTCAGTCTGTTCATGATTTTCAACACCGCTTCATGCTCCTTCTATTTTTCAGACCGTTTCAAGCTCATCTCATTTTTGACACCTTTTTAATCTCTTCATATTTTTCACAACTGTTGAAGCTCTTCATATTTTTAATATTTTTGAAGCTCTTCATATTTTCACACGTTTTCACACTCTTCATGTTTTTCAACACCGCTTCATGCTCCTCCTTTTTTCAAACGGTATCATGCTCCTCATATTTTTGACACCTTTAGAAACTCTTCATATTTTTCACACCTTTTCAGGCTCTTCATGTTTTTTATCACTGCTTCTTGCTCGTCCTATTTTTTAGAAAGTTTCATGCTCCTCATATTTTTGACACCTTTTGAAGGTCTTCATATTTTTCACACCTTTTCAGGCTCTTCATTTTTTTCAACACTACTTGTTGCTCCTCCTATTTTTTAGAACTTTTCATACTCATCTAATTTTTGACACATTTTGAGGCACTTCATATTTTTTACACCTTTTGAAGCTCTTCATATTTTTCACATTTTTGAAGCTCTTCATATTTTTCACACGATTTCAGACCCTTCATGTTTTTCAAAACCGCTTCATGCTCCTGCTATTTATCATACCGTTTCATACTTCTCATATTTTTGACACGTTTTGAGGCTCTTCATATTTTTCACACCTTTTCAGGCTCTTCATGTTTTTGAACACTGCTTCATGCTCCTCCTATTTTTTCTACCGTATCATGCTCCTCATATTTTTCACACCTTTTGAAGCTCTTCATATTTTTCACACCTTTTCAGGCTCTTCATGTTTTTGAACAGCACTTCATGCTCCTCCTATTTTTCAGACCGTTTCATGCTCCTCATATTTTTGACACCTTTTGAAGCTCTTCATATTTTCCACACCTTTTCAGGCTCTTCATGTTTTTCAACACCGCTTCATGCTCCTCCGATTTTTCAGACCATTTCATGCTCCTCATATTTTTGACACCTTTTGAAGGTCTTCATATTTTTCACACCTTTTCAGGCTCTTCATGTTTTTCAACACCACTTCATGCTCCTCCTTTTTTTCAGACCGTTTCAGGCTCCTCATATTTTTCACACCTTTTGAAGCCGTTCATATTTCTCACACCTTTTCATGCTCTTCATTTTTTTCAACACTATTTGTTACTCCTCCTATTTTTTAGACCGTTTCATACTCATCTAATTTTTGACAACTTTTGAAGCTCTTCATATTTTTCACCTTTTTGAAGCTCTTCATATTTTTCACACAATTTCAGACTCTTCATGTTTTTCAACACCGCTTCATGCTCCTTCTATTTATCATACCATTTCATACTCCTAATATTTTGACACGTTTTGAGGCTCTTCATATTTTTCACACCTTTTCAGGCTCTTCATTTTTCAACACCGCTTCATGCTCCTCCTATTTTTCAGACCGTTTCATGCTCATCTCATTTTTGACACCTTTTGAAGCTTTTCATATTTTTCACAACTTTTCAGGCTCTTCATGTCTTTCAACACCGTTTCAGGCTCCTCATATTTTTCAGACCGTTTCATGCTCATCTCATTTTTGACACCTTTTGAAGCTCTTCATATTTTTCACACATTTTCAGGCTCTTCATGTTTTTGAAAACCGCTTCATGCTCCTCCTATTTTTCAGAGAGTTTCATGCTCCTCATGTATTTCACACCTTTTGAAGCTCTTCATATTTTTCACACCTTTTCAGGCTCTTCATGTTTTTGATCACCGTTTCATGCTCCTCCTATTTTTCAGACCGTTTCATGCTCCTCATATTTATGACACCTTTTGAAACTCTTCCTGTTTTTCACACCTTTTCATGCTCTTCATGTTTCTGAAAACCGCTTCATGATCCTCCTATTTTTCAGACCGTTTCATTCTCCTCATATATTTCACACCTTTTGAAGCTCTTCATATTTTTCACACCTTTTCATGCTCTTCATGTTTCTGAAAACCGCTTCATGATCCTCCTATTTTTCAGACCGTTTCATTCTCCTCATATATTTCACACCTTTTGAATCTCTTCATATTTTTCCCACCTTTTCAGGCTCTTCATGTTTTTGAACACTGCTTCATGATCCTCGTATTTTTCAGATCGTTTCATGCTCCTCATATTTTTGACACTTTTTGAGCTCTTCATATTTTTCACACCTTTTCAGGCTCTTCATGTTTTTGAACACCGCTTCATGATCCTCCTGATTTTCAGACCGTTTCATGCTCATCTCATTTTTGTCACCTCTGAAGCTCTTTATATTTTTCACACCTTTTGAAGCTCTTCATATTTTTCACACGTTTTCAGGCTCTTCATATTTTTCAACACCGTTTCATGCTGCTTCTATTTTTCAGACCGTTTCATGCTCCTCATATTTTTCACACCTTTTGAAGCTCTTCATATTTTTCACACCTTTTCAGGCTCTTCATGTTTTTGAACACAGCTTCATGCTCCACCTATTTATCAGACCGTTTCATGCTCCTCATATTTTTGACACCTTTTGCAGCTCTTTATATTTTTCACATTATTTCAGGCTCTTCATGATATTCAACACCGTTTCATGTTATTCCTATTTTTCAGACCGTTTAATGCTCATCTCATTTTTGACACCTTTTGAAGCTTTTCATATTGTTCACACCTGTTCAGTCTGTTCATGATTTTCAACACAGCTTCATGCTCCTTCTATTTTTCAGACCGTTTCAAGCTCATCTCATTTTTGACACCTTTTTAATCTCTTCATATTTTTCACAACTGTTGAAGCTCTTCATATTTTTAATATTTTTGAAGCTCTTCATATTTTCACACGTTTTCACACTCTTCATGTTTTTCAACACCGCTTCATGCTCCTCCTTTTTTCAAACGGTATCATGCTCCTCATATTTTTGACACCTTTAGAAACTCTTCATATTTTTCACACCTTTTCAGGCTCTTCATGTTTTTTATCACTGCTTCTTGCTCGTCCTATTTTTTAGAAAGTTTCATGCTCCTCATATTTTTGACACCTTTTGAAGGTCTTCATATTTTTCACACCTTTTCAGGCTCTTCATTTTTTTCAACACTACTTGTTGCTCCTCCTATTTTTTAGAACTTTTCATACTCATCTAATTTTTGACACATTTTGAGGCACTTCATATTTTCTACACCTTTTGAAGCTCTTCATATTTTTCACATTTTTGAAGCTCTTCATATTTTTCACACGATTTCAGACCCTTCATGTTTTTCAAAACCGCTTCATGCTCCTGCTATTTATCATACCGTTTCATACTTCTCATATTTTTGACACGTTTTGAGGCTCTTCATATTTTTCACACCTTTTCAGGCTCTTCATGTTTTTGAACACAGCTTCATGCTCCTCCTATTTTTTCTACCGTATCATGCTCCTCATATTTTTCACACCTTTTGTAGCTCTTCATATTTTTCACACCTTTTCAGGCTCTTCATGTTTTTGAACAGCACTTCATGCTCCTCCTATTTTTCAGACCGTTTCATGCTCCTCATATTTTTGACACCTTTTGAAGCTCTTCATATTTTCCACACCTTTTCAGGCTCTTCATGTTTTTCAACACCGCTTCATGCTCCTCCGATTTTTCAGACCATTTCATGCTCCTCATATTTTTGACACCTTTTGAAGGTCTTCATATTTTTCACACCTTTTCAGGCTCTTCATGTTTTTCAACACCACTTCATGCTCCTCCTTTTTTTCAGACCGTTTCAGGCTCCTCATATTTTTCACACCTTTTGAAGCCGTTCATATTTCTCACACCTTTTCATGCTCTTCTTTTTTTTCAACACTATTTGTTACTCCTCCTATTTTTTAGACCGTTTCATACTCATCTAATTTTTGACAACTTTTGAAGCTCTTCATATTTTTCACCTTTTTGAAGCTCTTCATATTTTTCACACAATTTCAGACTCTTCATGTTTTTCAACACCGCTTCATGCTCCTTCTATTTATCATACCGTTTCATACTCCTAATATTTTGACACGTTTTGAGGCTCTTCATATTTTTCACACCTTTTCAGGCTCTTCATGTTTTTGAACTCTGCTTCATGCTCCTCCTATTTTTTCGACCGTATCATGCTCCTCATATTTTTCACACCTTTTGAAGCTCTTCATATTTTTCTCACCTTTTCAGGCTCTTCATGTTTTTGAACAGCACTTCATGCTCCTCCTATTTTTCAGAGAGTTTCATGCTCCTCATGTATTTCACACCTTTTGAAGCTCTTCATATTTTTCACACCTTTTCAGGCTCTTCATGTTTTTCCACACCACTTCATGCTTCTCCTATTTTTCATCCGTTTCATGCTCATCTCAATTTTGACACCATTTGAAGCTTTTCATATTATTCACAACTTTTCAGGCTCTTCATGTTTTTGAACACCGCTTCATGCTCCTCCTATTTTTCAGACCGTTTCCTGCTCCTCATATTTTTGACACCTTTTGAAGCTCTTCATATTTTTCACACCTTTTCAGACTCTTCATGTTTTTCAACAGCTCTTCATGCTCCTCCTTTTTTTCAGACCGTTTCATGCTCCTCATGTATTTCACACCTTTTGAAGCTCTTCATATTTTTCACACCTTTTCAGGCTCTTCATGTTTTGAACACCGCTTCATGCTCCTCCTATTTTTCAGACCGTTTCATGCTCCTGATGTATTTCACACCGTTTGAAGCTCTTCATATTTTTCACACCTTTTCAGGTTCTTCATGTTTTTGATTACCGTTTCATCCTCCTCCTATTTTTCAGACCGTTTCATGCTCCTCATATTTTTCACACCTTTTGAAGCTCTTCATATTTTTCCCACCTTTTCAGGCTCTTCATGTTTTTCAACACCAGTTCATGCTCCTCCTATTTTTCAGACCATTCATGCTCCTCATATTTTTGAAACCTTTAGAAACTCTTCATATTTTTCACACCTTTTCCGGCTCTTCATGTTTTTCAACACCGCTTCATGCTCCTCCTATTTTTCAGAGCGTTTCATGCTCCTCATATTTTTGACAGCTTTTGAAGCTCTTCATATATTTCACACCCTTTCAGGTTCTTCATTTTTTTCAACACCATTTCATGCTCCTCCTATTTGTCAGAGCGTTTCATGCTCCTCATCTTTTTGACAGCTTTTGAAGCTCTTCATATATTTCACACATTTTCAGGCTCTTCATGTTTTTCAACACTGCTTCATGCTCGTCCTATTTTTCAGAACGTTTCATGCTCCTCAAATTTTTGACACCTTTTGAAGCTCTTCATATTTCTCACACCTTTTCAGGCTTTTCATGTTCTTTTGAACACCGCTTCATGTTCCTCCTATTTTTCAGACCGTTTCATGCTCCTCATATTTTTGACACCTTTTGAAGCTCTTCATATATTTCACAACTTTTCAGGCTCTTCATATTTTTGAACACCGCTTCATGCTCCTCCTATTTTCAGACCGTTTCATGCTCCTCTCATTTTTGACACCTTTTGAAGCTTTGCATTTCTTTACACACCTATTCAGGCTATTCATGTTTTTGAACACTGCTTCATGCTCCTCCTATTTTTCAGACCGTATCATGCTCCTCATATTTTTCACACATTTTGAAGCTCTTCATATTTTTCACACCTTTTCAGGCTCTTCATTTTTTTCAACACTACTTGTTGCTCCTCCTATTTTTTAGACCTTTTCATGCTCATCTAATTTTTGACACTTTTGAAGCTCTTCATATTTTTTACACCTTTTGAAGCTCCTCATATTTTTCACACATTTTGAAGCTCTTCATATTTTTCTCACCTTTTCAGGCTCTTCATGATTTTCATCACCGCTTCAGGCTCCTCC
This sequence comes from Dama dama, assembly GCF_033118175.1. NCBI lineage: Eukaryota > Metazoa > Chordata > Mammalia > Artiodactyla > Cervidae > Dama > Dama dama. The sequence goes on along the minus strand of NW_026870891.1, from coordinate 7,615,126 downwards.
TATTTTTCAGACCGTTTCATGCTCATCTCATTTTTGACATCTTTTGAAGCTCTTCATATTTTTCACACCTTTTCAGGCTCTTCATGTTTTTGAACACCGCTTCATGCTCCTCCTATTTTTCAGATCGTTTCATGCTCCTCATATTTTTGACACCTTTGAAGCTCTTCATATTTTTCACACCTATTCAGGCTCTTCATGTTTTTGAAAACCACTTCATGCTCCGCCTATTTTTCAGACCGTTTCATGCTTCTCATATATTTGAAACCTTTTGAAGCTCTTCATATTTTTCACACCTTTTCAGGCTCTTCATGTTTTCGAACACCGCTTCATGCTCCTCCTATTTTTCAGACCGTTTCATGCTCCTCATGTATTTCACACCGTTTGAAGCTCTTCATATTTTTCACACCTTTTCAGGCTCTTCATGTTTTTGATTACCGTTTCATCCTCCTCCTATTTTTCAGACCGTTTCATGCTCCTCATATTTTTCACACCTTTTGAAGCTCTTCATATTTTTCCCACCTTTTCAGGCTCTTCATGTTTTTCAACACCAGTTCATGCTCCTCCTATTTTTCAGACCATTCATGCTCCTCATATTTTTGAAACCTTTAGAAACTCTTCATATTTTTCACACCTTTTCCGGCTCTTCATGTTTTTCAACACCGCTTCATGCACCTCTATTTTTCAGACCGTTTCATGCTCATCTCATTTTTGACACCTTTTGAAGCTCTTCATATTTTTCACACCTTTTCAGGCTCTTCATGTTTTTGAACACGACTTCACGCTCCTCCTAATTTTCAGACCGTATCATGCTCCTCATATTTTTCACACCTTTTGACGCTCTTCATATTTTTCACACCTTTTCAGGCTCTTCATATTTTTGAACACGACTTCATGCTCCTCCTATTTTTCAGACCGTTTCATGCTCCTCTCATTTTTGACACCTTTTGAAGCTTTGCATATTTTTCACAACTTTTCAAGCTCTTCATGTTTTTGAACACCGCTTCATGCTCCTCCTATTTTTCAGACCGTATCATGCTCATGTAATTTTTGACACCTTTTGAAGCTCGTCAATTTTTCACACCTTTTGAAGCTCTTAATATTTTTCACACGTTTTCAGGCTCTTCATGGTTTTCAACACAGCTTCATGCTCCTCATATTTTTCAGACCGTTTAATCCTCCTCATTTATTTCACACCTTTTGAATCTCTTCATATTTTTCACACGTTTTCAGGCTCTTCATCGTTTTCAACACCGCTTCATGCTCCTCCTATTTTTCAGACCGTTTCATGCTCATCTCATTTTTGACACCTTGTGAAGCTCTTCATATTTGTCACACCTTTTGAAGCGCTTCATATTTTTTATATTCTTGAAGCTCTTCATATTTTCACACGTTTTCAGACTCTTCATGTGTTTCAACACCGCTTCATGCTCCTGCTATTGTTCAGACCGTTTCATGCTCCTCATATTTTTGACACGTTTTGAGGCTTTTCTATTTTTCACACCTTTTCAGCTCTTCATGTTTTTGAACACCGCTTCATCCTCCTTCTATTTTTCAGACCATTTCATGATCCTTTTATTTTTGACACCTTTTGAAGCTCTTCTAATTTTTCACACCTTTTCAGGCACTTCATGTTTTTGAACACCGCTTTATGCTCCTCCTATTTTTCAGGCCGTTTCATGCTCCTCATATTTTTGACACCTTTTGAAGCTCTTCATATTTTTGACACCTTTTCATTCTCTTCATGATTTTCAACAGCATTTCATGCTCCTCCTATTTTTCAGACCGTTTCATGCTCATCTCATTTTTGACACCTTTTCAAGCTCTTCATATTTTTCAAACCTTTTGAAGCTCTTCATATTTTTCACATTTTTGAAGCTCTTCATATATTTCACACCTTAACAGGCTCTTCTTTTTTTTCAACACCACTTCATGCTCCTCCTATTTTTCAGACCGTTTGATGCTCATCTCATTTTTGACACCTTTTGAAGCTCTTCATATTTTTCACACCTTTGAAGCTCTTCATATTTTTCTAACCTTTTCAGGCTCTTCACTTTTTTGAACAACGCTTCATGCTCCTCGTATTTTTCAGACCGTTTCATGCTCCTCGAATGTTTGACACCTTTTGAAGCTCTTCATATTTTTCACACCTTTTGAAGCTCTTCATATTTTTCAACACCGCTTCATGCTCCTCCTATTATTCAGACCATTTCATGCTCATCTCATTTTTGACACCTTTTGAAGCTCTTCATATTTTTCACACCTTTTCAGGTTCTTCATGTTTTTGAACACCGCTTCATGGTCCTCCTATTTTTCAGAACTTTTCATGCTCCTCATATAATTCAGACCTTTTGAAGCTCTTCATATTTTTCACACCTTTTCAGGCTCTTCATGTTTTTCAACACCGTTTCATGCTCCTCCTATTTTTCAGACCGTTTCATGCTCCCCATATTTTTGACACATTTTGAAGCTCTTCATATTTTTCACACATTTTCAGGCTCTTCATGTTTTTCAACACCGCTTCATGCTCCTCCTATTTTTCAGAATGTTTCATGCTCCTCATATTTTTCACACCTTTTGAAGGTCTTCATATTTTTCACACATTTTCAGGCTCTTCATGTTTTTCAACACCGCTTTATGCTCCTCCTATTTTGCAGACCGTTTCATGCTCCTATATTTTTGACACCTTTTGAAGCTTTTCATATTTCTCACTCATTTTGAGGCTCTTCATGTTTTTGAACATCACTTCATGCTCCTCCTATTTTTCAGACCGTTTCATGCTCCCCATATTTTTGACACCTTTTGAAGCTCTTCATATTTTTCACCCCTTTTGAAGCTGTTCATATATTTCACACCTTTTCAGGCTCTTGATGTTTTTCAACACCACTTCATGCTCCTTCTATTTTTCACACCCTTTCATGCTAATCTAATTTTTGACACCTTTTGAAGCTCTTCATATTTTTCACACCTTTTGAAGGTCTTCATATTTTTCACACCTTTTCAGGATGTTCATGTTTTTGAACACCGCTTATGCTCGTCCTATTTTTCAGACCATTTCATGCTCCTCATACTTTTGACACCTTTTGAAGCTCTTCATATTTTTCACACCTTTTCAGGCTCTTCATGTTTTTCAACACCGCTTCATGATCCTCCTATTTTTCAGACCGTTTCAAGCTCCGCATATTTTTGACACCTTTTGAAGCTCTTCATATTATTCACACCTTTTCAGGCTCTTCATGTTTTTCAACAACACTTCATGCTCCTCCTATTTTTCAGACCGTTTCATGCTCATCTCATTTTTGACATCTTTTGAAGCTCTTCATTTTTTTCACACCTTTTGAAGCTCTTCATAATTTTCATATTTTTGAAGCACTTCATATTTTTCACACTTTTTCAGGCTCTTCCTGTTTTTCAACACCTCTTCAGGCTCCTCCTATTTTTCGGACCCTTTCATGCTAATCTAATTTTTGGCACTTTTTGAAGCTCTTCATATTTATCACACCTTTTAAGTCTCTGCATGTTTTTGAACACCTTTACATGCTCCTCATGTATTTCACTCCTTTTGAAGCTCTTCATATTTTGCACAAATTTTCAGGCTCTTCATGTTTTTGAACACCGCTTCATCCTCCTATTTTTAAGGGGGTTTCATGCTCGTCGTTTTTTTGACACATTTTGAAGCTCTTCATATTTTTCACACCTTTTCAGGCTCTTCATGTTTTTCAACACCGCTTCATGCTGCTCATATTTTTCAGACCGTTTCATGCTCCTCATATTTTTGACACTTTTTGAAGCTGTTCATATTTTTCACACCTTTTCAGGCTCTTCATGTTTTTGAACACCGCTTCATGATCCTCCTATTTTTCAGACCGTTTCATGCTCCTCATATTTTTGACACTTTTTGAGCTCTTCATATTTTTCACACCTTTTCAGGCTCTTCATGTTTTTGAACACCGCTTCATGCTACTCCTATTTTTCAGATCGTTTATGCTTCTCATATTTTTGACACCTTTAGAAGCTCTTCATATTTTTCAAACCTTTTCAGGTTCTTCATGTTTTTGATCACCGTTTCATGCTCCTCCTATTTTTCAGAGAGTTTCATGCTCCTCATGTATTTCACACCTTTTGAAGCTCTTCATATTTTGCACACCTTTTCAGGCTCTTCATGTGTTTGATCACCGTTTCATGCTTCTTCTATTTTTCAGATCGTTTCATGCTCCTCATACTTTTGACACTTTTTGAGCTCTTCATATTTTTCACACCTTTTCAGGCTCTTCATGTTTTTGAACACCGCTTCATGCTACTCCTATTTTTCAGATCGTTTATGCTCCTCATATTTTTGACACCTTTAGAAGCTCTTCATATTTTTCAAACCTTTTCTGGCTCTTCATGTTTTTGATCACCGTTTCATGCTCCTCCTATTTTTCAGACCGTTTCATGCTCCTCATATTTTTGACACCTTTTGAAGCTCTTCATATTTTTCACACCTTTTCAGGCTCTTCATGTTTTTGAACACCGCTTCATAATCCTCCTGTTTTTCAGACCGTTTCATGCTCTTCATATTTGTGAAACATTTTGAAGCTCTTCATATTTTTCACACCTTTTCAGGCTCTTCATGTTTTTGAACACAGCTTCATGCTCCACCTATTTATTAGACCGTTTCATGCTCCTCTTATTTTTGACACCTTTTGCAGCTCTTTATATTTTTCACACTATTTCAGGCTCTTCATGATTTTCAACACCGTTTCATGTTATTCCTATTTTTCCGACCGTTTAATGCTAATCTCATTTTTGACATCTTTTGAAGCTTTTCATATTTTTCACAACTTTTCAGGCTCTTCATGTTTTTGATCACCGTTTCCTGCTCCTTCTATTTTTCAGATCGTTTCATGCTCATCATATTTTTGACACTTTTTGAGCTCTTCATATTTTTCACACCTTTTCAGGCTCTTCATGTTTTTGAACACCACTTCATGATCCTCCTACTTTTCAGACCGTTTCATGCTCCTCATATTTTTGACACATTTAGAAGCTCTTCACTTTTTTCACACCTTTTCAGGCTCTTCATGTTTTTCGACACAGCTTCATGATCCTCCTATTTTTCCGACCATTTCATTCTCCTCATATTTTTGACACCTTTTGAAGCTCTTCATATATTTCACACCTTTTCAGTCTCTTCTTTTTTTTTCAACACGACTTCATGCTCCTCCTATTTTTCAGACCGTTTCATGCTCCTAATATTTTGACACCTTTTGAAGCTCTTCATATATTTCACACCTTTTCAGGCTCTTCATGTTTTTGAACACCGCTTCATGCTCCTCTTATTTTTCAGACCGTTTTTTGCTCCTCATATTTTTAACACCTTTTTAAGCTTTTCATATTTTTCACACCTTTTCAGGCTCTTCAAGTTTTTCAACACCACTTCATGCTCCTTCTTTTTTGCAGACCGTTTCATGCTCCTCATATATTTGACACCTTTTGATCCTCTTCATATTTTTCACACCTTTTCAGGCTCTTCATTTTTCAACACCGCTTCATGCTCCTCCTATTTTTCAGACCGTTTCATGCTCATCTCATTTTTGACACCTTTTGAAGCTTTTCATATTTTTCACAACTTTTCAGGCTCTTCATGTGTTTCAACACCGTTTCAGGCTCCTCCTATTTTTCAGACCGTTTCATGCTCATCTCAATTTTGACACCTTTTGAAGCTCTTCATAATTTTCACACATTTTCAGGCTCTTCATGTTTTTGAACACCGCTTCATGCTCCTCCTATTTTTCAGAGAGTTTCATGCTCCTCATGTATTTCACACCTTTTGAAGCTCTTCATATTTTTCACACCTTTTCAGGCTCTTCATGTTTTTGATCACCGTTTCATGCTCCTCCTATTTTTCAGACCGTTTCATGCTCCTCATATTTATGACACCTTTTGAAACTCTTCCTATTTTTCACACCTTTTCATGCTCTTCATGTTTCTGAAAACCGCTTCATGATCATCCTATTTTTCAGACCGTTTCATTCTCCTCATATATTTCACACCTTTTGAAGCTCTTCATATTTTTCACACCTTTTCTTGCTCTTCATGTTTCTGAAAACCGCTTCATGATCCTCCTATTTTTCAGACCGTTTCATTCTCCTCATATATTTCACACCTTTTGAAGCTCTTCATATTTTTCCCACCTTTTCAGGCTCTTCATGTTTTTGAACACTGCTTCATGTTCCTCGTATTTTTCAGATCGTTTCATGCTCCTCATATTTTTGACACTTTTTGAGCTCTTCATATTTTTCACACCTTTTCAGGCTCTTCATGTTTTTCACCACCACTTCATGCTCCTCCTATTTTTCAGACCGTTTCATGCTCATCTCATTTTTGTCACATTTGAAGCTCTTCATATTTTTCACACCTTTTGAAGCTCTTCATATTTTTCACACGTTTTCAGGCTCTTCATGTTTTTCAAAACCGTTTCATGCTGCTTCTATTTTTCAGACCATTTCATGCTCCTCATATTTTTCACACCTTTTGAAGCTCTTCATATTTTTCACACCCTTTTAAGATCTTCATGTTTTGAACACAGCTTCATGCTCCTCCTATTTTTCAGACCGTTTCATGCTCCTCATATTTTTGACACTTTTTGAAGCTTTTCATATTTTTCACATCTTTTCAGGCTCTTCATGTTTTTCAACACCATTTCATGATCCTCCTATTTTTCAGACCGTTTCATGCTCATCTCATTTTTGTCACATTTGAAGCTCTTCATATTTTTCACACCTTTTGAAGCTCTTCATATTTTTCACAGCTTTTCAGGCTCTTCATGTTTTTCCACAGCACTTCATGCTTCTCTTATTTTTCAGCCCGTTTCATGCTCCTCATGTATTTCACAACTTTTGAATCTCTTCATATTTTTCCCACCTTTTCAGGCTCTTCATGTTTTTGATCACCGTTTCATGCTCCTCCTATTTTTCAGACCGTTTCATGCTCCTCATATTTTTGACACCTTTTGAAGCTCTTCATATTTTTCACACCTTTTCAGGCTCTTCATGTTTTTGAACACAGCTTCATGCTGTCCTGATTTTCAGACCGTTTCATGCTCTTCATATTTTTTAAACATTTTGAAGCTCTTCATATTTTTCACACCTTTTCATGCTCTTCATGTTTTTCACCACCACTTCATTCTCCTCCTATTTTCCAGACCATTTCATGCTCATCTCATTTTTGTCAACTTTGAAGCTCTTTATATTTTTCACACCTTTTGAAGCTCTTCATATTTTTCACACGTTTTCAGGCTCTTCATATTTTTCAACACCGTTTCATGCTGCTTCTATTTCTCAGACCGTTTCATGCTCCTCATATTTTTCACACCTTTTGAAACTCTTCATATTTTTCACACCTTTTCAGGCTCTTCATGTTTTTGAACACAGCTTCATGCTCCACCTATTTATCAGACCGTTTCCTACTCCTCATATTTTTGACACCTTTTGCAGCTCTTTATATTTTTCACATTATTTCAGGCTCTTCATGATTTTCAACACCGTTTCATGTTATTCCTATTTTTCAGACCGTTTAATGCTCATCTCATTTTTGACACCTTTTGAAGCTTTTCATATTTTTCACAACTTTTCAGGCTCTTCATGTTTTTGAACACCGCTTCATGCTCCTCCTATTTTTCAGAGAGTTTCATGCTCCTCATGTATTTCACACCTTTTGAAGCTCTTCATATTTTCCACACGTTTTCAGGCTCTTCATGTGTTTGATCACCGTTTCATCCTTCTTCTATTTTTCAGATCGTTTCATGCTCCTCATATTTTTGACACTTTTTGAGCTCTTCATATTTTTCACACCTTTTCAGGCTCTTCATGTTTTTGAACACCGCTTCATGCTACTCCTATTTTTCAGATCGTTTATGCGCCTCATATTTTTGACACCTTTAGAAGCTCTTCATATTTTTCACACCTTTTCAGGCTCTTCATGTTTTTGAACACCGCTTCATGATCCTCCTGTTTTTCAGACCGTTTCATGCTCTTCATATTTGTGAAACATTTTGAAGCTCTTCATATTTTTCACACCTTTTCAGGCTCTTCATGTTTTTGAACACAGCTTCATGCTCCACCTATTTATCAGACCGTTTCATGCTCCTCATACTTTTTTTTTTTTATTCTTGATAAGCTTTTTTTTTTTTTAATTTTTATTATTTTTTTTTCCAGTGGGTTTTGTCATACATTGCTATGAATCAGCCTTTGATTTACATGTATTCCCAATCCCGATCATATTTTTGACACCTTTTGCAGCTCTTTATATTTTTCACACTATTTCAGGCTCTTCATGATTTTCAACACCGTTTCATGTTATTCCTATTTTTCCGACCGTTTAATGCTAATCTCATTTTTGACAACTTTGAAGCTTTTCATATTTTTCACAACTTTTCAGGCTCTTCATGTTTTTGAACACCGCTTCATACTCCTCCTATTTTTCAGAGCGTTTCATGCTCCTCATATTTTTGACACTTTTTGAGCTCTTCATATTTTTCACACCTTTTCAGGCTCTTCATGTTTTTGAACACCGCTTCATGATCCTCCTATTTTTCAGACCGTTTCATGCTCCTCATATTTTTGACACATTTAGAAGCTCTTCACTTTTTTCACACCTTTTCAGGCTCTTCATGTTTTTCGACACAGCTTCATGATCCTCCTATTTTTCCGACCATTTCATTCTCCTCATATTTTTGACACCTTTTGAAGCTCTTCATATATTTCACACCTTTTCAGTCTCTTCTTTTTTTTTCAACACGACTTCATGCTCCTCCTATTTTTCAGACCGTTTCATGCTCTTCATATTTTTGACGCCTTTTGAAGCTCTTCATATTTTTCACACTTCTCCAGGCTCTTCATGTTTTTGAACACCGTTTCATGCTCCTCTTGTTTTTCAGACCATTTCATGCTCCTCATCTTTTTGACACGTTTTGAAACTCTTCATATTTATCACACCTTTTCAGGCTCTTCATGTTTTTCAACACAATTTCATGCTCCTCCTTTTTTTCAGACCGTTTTATGCTCCTCATATATTTGACACCTTTTGAAGCTCTTCATAATTTCCACACCTTTTCAGGCTCTTCATGTTTTTCTACACCGCTTCATGCTCCCCCTACATTTCAGACCGTTCATGCCTCTCATATTTTTGAAACCTTTTGAAGCTCTTCATATTTTTCACACCTTTTTAGGCTCTTCATGTTTTTCAACACCATTTCATGCTCCTCCTTTTTTTCAAACCGTTTTATGCTCCTCATATATTTGACACCTGTTGAAGCTCTTCATAATTTCCACACCTCTTCAGGCTCTTCATGTTTTTGAACACCATTTCATGCTCCTCTTATTTTTTTTTTTTATTGTTTTTTTTTTAAATTTTTTTTAATTATTTTTATTTTTTCTTTCCCAGTCGGTTTTGTCATACATTGATATGAATCAGCCATGGATTTACATGTATTCCCAATTCCAATCCCCCCTCCCACCTCCCTCTCCACCCGATTCCTCTCCGTCTTCCCAGTGCACCAAGCCGGAGCACTTGTCTCGTGCATCCTACCTGGGCTGGTGATCTGTTTCACCATAGATAGCATACATGCTGTTCATTTGAAATATCCCACCCTCACATTCTCCCACAAAGTTCAAAAGTCTGTTCTGTATTTCTGTGTCTATTTTTCTGTTCTGCATATAGGGTTATCGTTATCACCTTTCTAAATTCCATATACATGTGTCAGCATGCTCTAATGTTCTTTATCTTTCTGGCTTACTTCACTCTGTATAATGGGCTCCAGCTTCATCCATCTCATTAGGACTGATTCAAGTGAATTTTTTAATGGCTGAGTAATATTCCATGGTGTATATGTACCACAGCTTTCTTATCCATTCATCTGCTGACGGGCATCTAGGTTGCTTCCATGTCCTGGCTATTATAAATAGTGCTGCGATGAACATTGGGGTGCACGTGTCTCTTTCAGACGAACCTATGGACACCTTATCTTTGACAAAGGAGGCAAGGATATACAATGGAAAAAAGACAACCTCTTTAACAAGTGGTGCTGGGAAAACTGGTCAACCACTTGTAAAAGAATGAAAATAGAACACTTTCTAACACCATACACAAAAATAAACTCAAAATGGATTAAAGATCTAAATGTAAGACCAGAAACTATAAAACTCCTAGAGGAGAAGATAGGCAATACACTCTCCGACATAAATCAAAGCAAGATCCTCTATGACCCACCTCCCAGAATATTGGAAATAAAAGCAAAACTAAACAAATGGGACCTAATGAAACTTAAAAGCTTTTGCACTACAAAGGAAACTATAAGTAAGGTGAAAAGACAGCCCTCAGATTGGGAGAAAATAATAGCAAATGAAGAAACAGACAAAGGATTAATCTCAAAAATATACAAGCAAATCCTGCAGCTCAATTCCAGAAAAATAAATGACCCAATACAAAATGAGCCAAAGAACTAAACAGACATTTCTCCAAAGAAGACATACAGATGGATAACAAACACATGAAAAGATGCTCAACATCACTCATTATTAGAGAAATGCAAATCAAAACCACAATGAGGTACCATTATATGCCAGTCAGGATGGCTGCTATCCAGAAGTCTACAAGCAATAAATGCTGGAGATGGTGTGGAGAAAAGGGAACCCTCTTACACTGTTGGTGGTAATGCACACTAGTACAGCCGCTATGGAAAACAGTGTGGAGATTTCTTAAAAAACTGGAAATAGAACTGCCATATGACCCAGCAATCCCACTTCTGGGCATACACACTGAGGAAACCAGATCCTCTTATTTTTCAGACCGTTTCAAGCTCCTCATATTTTTTACACCTTTTGAAGCTCTTCATATATTTCACACCTTTTCAGGCTCTTCATGTTTTTCAACACCGCTTCATGCTCCTCCTATTTTTCAGACCGTTTCATGGTCCTCATGTTTTTGTCACTTTTTGAAGCTCTTCATATTTTTCACACCTTTTCATGCTCTTCATGTTTTTGAACACCATTTCATGCTCCTCCTATTTTTTAAACCGTTTCATGCTCCTCATATTTTTCACACATTTTGAAGCTCTTCATATTTTTCACACCTTTTCAGACTATTCATATTTTACAACAATTTTTCATGCTCCTCCTATTTTTCAGACCGTTTAATGCTCCCCATAATTTTGACACCTTTTGAAGCGCTTCATAATTATCACACCTTTTCAGGCTCTTCATGTTTTTCAAATTTGCTTCTGCTCCTCCTATTTTTCAGACCGTTTCATGCTCCTCATATTTTTGACACCTTTTGAAGCTCTTCATATTTTTCACAGCTTTTCAGGCTCTTCATGTTTTTCAACACCGCTTTATTCTCCTCATATTTTTCAGACCGTTTCATGCGCCTCATATTTTGGATATCTTTTGAAGCTCGTCATATTTCTAACAACTTTTCAGGCTCTTCATGTTTTCAACACAGTTTCATGCTCCTCCTATTTTTCAGACCGTTTCATGCGCCTCATATTTTGACTCCTTTTGAAGCTCTTCATATTTTTCACACATTTTCAGGCTCTTCATGTTTTTCAACACCGTTTCTTGCTCATCCTCTTTTTCAGACCGTTTCATGCCCCTCATATTTTTGACACCTTTTCAAGCTCTTCACATTTTTCAAACCTTTTCAGGCTCTTCATGTTTTTGAACAACGTTTCATGCTCCTCCTATTTTTCAGACCGTTTCATGCTCCTCATATATTTGACACCTTTTGAAGCTCTTCATATTTTTCACAACTTTTCAGGTTCTTCATGTTTTCAACACCACTTCATGCTCCTCCTATATTTCTGACCTTGTCATGCTCCTCATATTTTTGACAACTTTTGAAGCTCTTCATATTTTTCACACCTTTTCATGCTCTTCATATTTTTGAACACCGCTTCATGCTCCTCCTATTTTTGACATCTTTTGAAGCTCTTCATATATTTCACACCTTTTCAGGGTTTTCATGTTTTTGAACACCGTTTCATGCTCCTCATATTTTTCAGACCGTTTCATGCTCCTCATATTATTGACACCTTTTGAAGCTCTTCATATATTTCACACCTTTTCAGGGTTTTCATGTTTTTGAACACCGTTTCATGCTCCTCATATTTTTCAGACCGTTTCATGCTCCTCATATTTTTGACACCTTTTGAAACTCTTCATATTTTTCACAATTTTTCAGGCTCCTCATGTTTTTGAACACCGTTTCATGCTCCTCTATTTTTTCAGACCGTTTCATGCTCCTCATATTTTGACACCTTTTGAAGCTCTTCATATTTTTCACACCTTTTCAGGCTCTTCATATTTTTCAACAAGGTTTCATGCTCCTCCTATTTTTCAGACGGTTTCATGCTCCTCATATTGTTGACACCTTTTGAAGCTCTTCATATTTTTCACACCTTTCCAGGCTCTTCATATTTTTGAACACCGATTAATGCTCCTCCTATTTTTCAGACCGTTTCTTGCTCCTCATATTTTTGACACCTTTTGAAGCTCTTCATATTTTTCACAGCTTTCCAGGATCTTCATATTTTTGAACACCGATTAATGCTCCTCCTATTTTTCAGACCGTTTCTTGCTCCTCATATTTTTGACACCTTTTGAAGCTCTTCATATTTTTCACACCTTTTCAGGCTCTACATATTTTTCAACACAACTTCATGCTCCTCCTTTATTTGAGACCGTTTCATGCTCCTCATATTTTTGACAACTTTTGAAGCTCTCCATAGATTTCACACCTTTTCAGGCTCTTCATGTTTTTCTACACCGCTTCTTGCTCCTCCTATTTTTCAGAGCTATTCATGCTCCTCATATTTTTGTCACCTTTTGAAGCTCTTCATATATTTCACACCTTTTCAGGCTTTTCATGTTTTTCAACACCGCTTCATGCTCCTACTATTTTTCAGACCTTTTCATGCTCCTCATATGTTTCACACCTTTTTAAGCTCTTCATGATTTTTAACACCTTTCACGCTCCTCCTATATTTCAGACCGTTTCAAGCTCCTCATATTTTTGACACCTTTTGAAGCTCTTCATATTTTTCACATTTATCAGGGTCTTCATGTTTTTCTACACCACTTCATGCTCCTCCTATTTTTCAGACCGTTTCATTCTCCTCGTATTTTTGAAGCCTTTTGAAGCTCTTCATATTTTTCACACCTTTTCAGGCTCTTCATGTTTTTCAACACCGTTTCATGATCCTCCTATTTTACAGACCGTTTCATGCTCACCTCATTTTTGACACCTTTTGAAGCTTTTCATATTTTTCACAACTTTTTAGGCTCTTCATGTTTTTGAACACGGCTTCATGCTCCTCCTCTGTTTCAGAGTTTCATGCTCCTCATGTATTTCACACCTTTTGAAGCTCTTCATATTTTTCACACATTTTCAGCATCTTCATGCTTTTGATCACCGTTTCATGCTCCTCCTATTTTTCAGACCGTGTCATGCACCTCATATTTTTCACACCTTTTGAAGCTCTTCATATTTTTCACACCTTTTCAGGCTCCTCATGTTTTTCAACACCGCTTCATGCTCCTCCTCTTTTTCAGACCGCTTCATGCTCCTCATATTTTTCATACCGTTTCATGAACCTCATATTTTTCACACCTTTTGAAGCTCTTCATATCTTTTACACCTTTCTCAGGCTCTTCATGTTTTTCACCACCTCTTCATGCTCCTCCTACTTTTCAGACCATTTAATGTTCCTCATGTATTTCACACCTTTTGAAGTTCTTCATATTTTTCACACCTTTTGAAGCTCTTCATATTTTGCACAGCTTTTCAGGCTCTTCATGTTTTTCACAATCACTTCATGCTCGTCCTATTTTTCAGACCGTTTCATGCTCCTCATATTTTTGACAACTTTTGAAGCTCTTCATATTTTTGACACCTTTGAGGCTCTTCATGTTTTTGAACACCACTTCATGCTCCTCCTATATTTCAGTCCGTTTCATGCTCCTCCTATTTTTCACACCTTTTGAAGCTCTTCATATTTTTGACACCTTTGAGGCTCTTCATGTTTTTGAACACCACTTCATGCTCCTCCTATTTTTCAGACCGTTTCATGGTCCTCATATATTTGACTCCTTTAGAAGCTCTTCATATTTTTCACACCTTTTCAGGCTCTTCATGGTTTTCAACACCGCTTCATGCTCCTCCTCTTTTTCAGACCGTTTCATGCTCCTCATATTTTTGACAACTTTTGAAGCTCTTCTTATTTTTCACACCTTTTCAGGCTCTTCATGATTTTCAAAACGGCTTCATGCTCCTCCTATTTTCACACCATTTCATGCTCATCTCATTTTTGACACCTTTTGAAGCTCCTCTACTTTTGACCCCTTTAGAGGCTCTTCATATTTTTGACAACTTTTCAGGCTCTTCATGTTTTTCAACACCGCTTCATGCTCCTCCTAATTTTCAGACCGTTTCATGACCCTCATATTTTTGACACCTTTTGAAGCTCCTCATATATTTCACACCTTTTCAGACTCTTCATGATTTCCAACACCACTTCATTCTCCTCATTTTTTTCACACCGTTTAATGCTCATCTCTTTTTTGACACCTTTTGAAGCTCTTCATATTTTTGACACATTTAGAAGCTCTTCATATTTTTTACACATTTTCAGGCTCTTCATATTTTTCAACACCGCTTATTGCTCCTCCTATTTGTCAGACCGTTTCATGCTCATCTCATTTTTGACAACTTTTGAAGCTCTTCATGTTTTTCACATATAATGAAGCTCTTCATATTTTACACACCTTTTCAGGCTCTTCATGTTTTTCAACACCGCTTCATGCTCCTCCTATTTTTCAGACCGTTTCATGCTCCTCATATTTTTGACACCTTTAAAGCTCTTCATATTTTTCACACCTTTTCAGACTCTTCATGTTTTCAACACCGCTTCATGCTCCTCCTATTTTTCAGACCTTTTCATGCTCCTCCTATTTTTCAGACCGTTTCATGCTTCTCATATTTTGAAACCTTTTGAAGCTCTTCATATTTTTCACAACTTTTCAGTCTCTTCATGTTTTTCAACACCGCTTCATGCTCCTCCTTTTTTCAGACCGTTTGATGCTCCTCATATTTTTGGCACCTTTTGAAGCTCTTCATATTTTTCACACCTTTTCAGGTCTTCATGTTTTTGAACACCATTTCATGCTCCTCCTATTTTTCAGACCGTTTCATGGTCCTCATATTTTTGACACCTTTTGAACCTCTTCATATTTTTCACACCTTTTCAGGCTCTTCATGTTTTCAACACCGCTTCATGCTCCTACTATTTTTCAGACGGTTTCATGCTCCTCATATTTTTGACACCTTTTGAAGCTCTTCATATTATTCACACGTTTTCAGGCTCTTCATGTTTTTCAACACCGCTTCATGCTCCTCCTTTTTTTCAGGCCGTTTCATGCTCCTCATATTTTTGACGCCTTTTGAAGCTCTTCATATTTTTCACACTTCTCCAGGCTCTTCATGTTTTTGAACACCGTTTCATGCTCCTCCTGTTTT
The DNA here is from genome assembly GCF_033118175.1 of Dama dama. Classification (NCBI taxonomy): domain Eukaryota; kingdom Metazoa; phylum Chordata; class Mammalia; order Artiodactyla; family Cervidae; genus Dama; species Dama dama. Next base: position 7,599,577 of record NW_026870891.1, on the reverse strand, counting down.
TCAGACCGTTTCATGCTCCTCATCTTTTTGACACGTTTTGAAACTCTTCATATTTATCACACCTTTTCAGGCTCTTCATGTTTTTCAACACAATTTCATGCTCCTCCTTTTTTTCAGACCGTTTTATGCTCCTCATATATTTGACACCTTTTGAAGCTCTTCATTATTTCCACACCTTTTCAGGCTCTTCATGTTTTTCTACACCGCTTCATGCTCCCCCTACATTTCAGACCGTTCATGCCTCTCATATTTTTGAAACCTTTTGAAGCTCTTCATATTTTTCACACCGTTTTAGGCTCTTCATGTTTTTCAACACCATTTCATGCTCCTCCTTTTTTTCAAACCGTTTTATGCTCCTCATATATTTGACACCTGTTGAAGCTCTTCATAATTTCCACACCTCTTCAGGCTCTTCATGTTTTTGAACACCATTTCATGCTCCTCTTATTTTTTTTTTATTGTTTTTTTTTTTTAAATTTTTTTTAATTATTTTTATTTTTTCTTTCCCAGTCGGTTTTGTCATACATTGATATGAATCAGCCATGGATTTACATGTATTCCCAATTCCAATCCCCCCTCCCACCTCCCTGTCCACCCGATTCCTCTCCGTCTTCCCAGTGCACCAAGCCGGAGCACTTGTCTCGTGCATCCTACCTGGGCTGGTGATCTGTTTCACCATAGATAGCATACATGCTGTTCATTTGAAATATCCCACCCTCACATTCTCCCACAAAGTTCAAAAGTCTGTTCTGTATTTCTGTGTCTATTTTTCTGTTCTGCATATAGGGTTATCGTTATCACCTTTCTAAATTCCATATACATGTGTCAGCATGCTCTAATGTTCTTTATCTTTCTGGCTTACTTCACTCTGTATAATGGGCTCCAGCTTCATCCATCTCATTAGGCCTGATTCAAGTGAATTTTTTAATGGCTGAGTAATATTCCATGGTGTATATGTACCACAGCTTTCTTATCCATTCATCTGCTGACGGGCATCTAGGTTGCTTCCATGTCCTGGCTATTATAAATAGTGCTGTGATGAACATTGGGGTGCACGTGTCTCTTTCAGACGAACCTATGGACACCTTATCTTTGACAAAGGAGGCAAGGATATACAATGGAAAAAAGACAACCTCTTTAACAAGTGGTGCTGGGAAAACTGGTCAACCACTTGTAAAAGAATGAAAATAGAACACTTTCTAACACCATACACAAAAATAAACTCAAAATGGATTAAAGATCTAAATGTAAGACCAGAAACTATAAAACTCCTAGAGGAGAAGATAGGCAAAACACTCTCCGACATAAATCAAAGCAAGATCCTCTATGACCCACCTCCCAGAATATTGGAAATAAAAGCAAAACTAAACAAATGGGACCTAATGAAACTTAAAAGCTTTTGCACTACAAAGGAAACTATAAGTAAGGTGAAAAGACAGCCCTCAGATTGGGAGAAAATAATAGCAAATGAAGAAACAGACAAAGGATTAATCTCAAAAATATACAAGCAAATCCTGCAGCTCAATTCCAGAAAAATAAATGACCCAATACAAAATGAGCCAAAGAACTAAACAGACATTTCTCCAAAGAAGACATACAGATGGATAACAAACACATGAAAAGATGCTCAACATCACTCATAATTAGAGAAATGCAAATCAAAACCACAATGAGGTACCATTATATGCCAGTCAGGATGGCTGCTATCCAGAAGTCTACAAGCAATAAATGCTGGAGATGGTGTGGAGAAAAGGGAACCCTCTTACACTGTTGGTGGGAATGCACACTAGTACAGCCGCTATGGAAAACAGTGTGGAGATTTCTTAAAAAACTGGAAATAGAACTGCCATATGACCCAGCAATCCCACTTCTGGGCATACACACTGAGGAAACCAGATCCTCTTATTTTTCAGACCGTTTCAAGCTCCTCATATTTTTTACACCTTTTGAAGCTCTTCATATATTTCACACCTTTTCAGGCTCTTCATGTTTTTCAACACCGCTTATTGCTCCTCCTATTTGTCAGACCGTTTCATGCTCATCTCATTTTTGACAACTTTTGAAGCTCTTCATGTTTTTCACATATAATGAAGCTCTTCATATTTTACACACCTTTTCAGGCTCTTCATGTTTTTCAACACCGCTTCATGCTCCTCCTATTTTTCAGACCGTTTCATGCTCCTCATATTTTTGACACCTTTAAAGCTCTTCATATTTTTCACACCTTTTCAGACTCTTCATGTTTTCAACACCGCTTCATGCTCCTCCTATTTTTCAGACCTTTTCATGCTCCTCCTATTTTTCAGACCGTTTCATGCTTCTCATATTTTGAAACCTTTTGAAGCTCTTCATATTTTTCACAACTTTTCAGTCTCTTCATGTTTTTCAACACCGCTTCATGCTCCTCCTTTTTTCAGACCGTTTGATGCTCCTCATATTTTTGGCACCTTTTGAAGCTCTTCATATTTTTCACACCATTTCAGGTCTTCATGTTTTTGAACACCATTTCATGCTCCTCCTATTTTTCAGACCGTTTCATGGTCCTCATATTTTTGACACCTTTTGAACCTCTTCATATTTTTCACACCTTTTCAGGCTCTTCATGTTTTCAACACCGCTTCATGCTCCTACTATTTTTCAGACGGTTTCATGCTCCTCATATTTTTGACACCTTTTGAAGCTCTTCATATTATTCACACGTTTTCAGGCTCTTCATGTTTTTCAACACCGCTTCATGCTCCTCCTTTTTTTCAGGCCGTTTCATGCTCCTCATATTTTTGACGCCTTTTGAAGCTCTTCATATTTTTCACACTTCTCCAGGCTCTTCATGTTTTTGAACACCGTTTCATGCTCCTCCTGTTTTTCAGACCGTTTCATGCTCCTCATCTTTTTGACACGTTTTGAAACTCTTCATATTTATCACACCTTTTCAGGCTCTTCATGTTTTTCAACACAATTTCATGCTCCTCCTTTTTTTCAGACCGTTTTATGCTCCTCATATATTTGACACCTTTTGAAGCTCTTCATTATTTCCACACCTTTTCAGGCTCTTCATGTTTTTCTACACCGCTTCATGCTCCCCCTACATTTCAGACCGTTCATGCCTCTCATATTTTTGAAACCTTTTGAAGCTCTTCATATTTTTCACACCGTTTTAGGCTCTTCATGTTTTTCAACACCATTTCATGCTCCTCCTTTTTTTCAAACCATTTTATGCTCCTCATATATTTGACACCTGTTGAAGCTCTTCATAATTTCCACACCTCTTCAGGCTCTTCATGTTTTTGAACACCATTTCATGCTCCTCTTATTTTTTTTTTATTGTTTTTTTTTTAAATTTTTTTTAATTATTTTTATTTTTTCTTTCCCAGTCGGTTTTGTCATACATTGATATGAATCAGCCATGGATTTACATGTATTCCCAATTCCAATCCCCCCTCCCACCTCCCTGTCCACCCGATTCCTCTCCGTCTTCCCAGTGCACCAAGCCGGAGCACTTGTCTCGTGCATCCTACCTGGGCTGGTGATCTGTTTCACCATAGATAGCATACATGCTGTTCATTTGAAATATCCCACCCTCACATTCTCCCACAAAGTTCAAAAGTCTGTTCTGTATTTCTATGTCTATTTTTCTGTTCTGCATATAGGGTTATCGTTATCACCTTTCTAAATTCCATATACATGTGTCAGCATGCTCTAATGTTCTTTATCTTTCTGGCTTACTTCACTCTGTATAATGGGCTCCAGCTTCATCCATCTCATTAGGCCTGATTCAAGTGAATTTTTTAATGGCTGAGTAATATTCCATGGTGTATATGTACCACAGCTTTCTTATCCATTCATCTGCTGACGGGCATCTAGGTTGCTTCCATGTCCTGGCTATTATAAATAGTGCTGTGATGAACATTGGGGTGCACGTGTCTCTTTCAGACGAACCTATGGACACCTTATCTTTGACAAAGGAGGCAAGGATATACAATGGAAAAAAGACAACCTCTTTAACAAGTGGTGCTGGGAAAACTGGTCAACCACTTGTAAAAGAATGAAAATAGAACACTTTCTAACACCATACACAAAAATAAACTCAAAATGGATTAAAGATCTAAATGTAAGACCAGAAACTATAAAACTCCTAGAGGAGAAGATAGGCAAAACACTCTCCGACATAAATCAAAGCAAGATCCTCTATGACCCACCTCCCAGAATATTGGAAATAAAAGCAAAACTAAACAAATGGGACCTAATGAAACTTAAAAGCTTTTGCACTACAAAGGAAACTATAAGTAAGGTGAAAAGACAGCCCTCAGATTGGGAGAAAATAATAGCAAATGAAGAAACAGACAAAGGATTAATCTCAAAAATATACAAGCAAATCCTGCAGCTCAATTCCAGAAAAATAAATGACCCAATACAAAATGAGCCAAAGAACTAAACAGACATTTCTCCAAAGAAGACATACAGATGGATAACAAACACATGAAAAGATGCTCAACATCACTCATAATTAGAGAAATGCAAATCAAAACCACAATGAGGTACCATTATATGCCAGTCAGGATGGCTGCTATCCAGAAGTCTACAAGCAATAAATGCTGGAGATGGTGTGGAGAAAAGGGAACCCTCTTACACTGTTGGTGGGAATGCACACTAGTACAGCCGCTATGGAAAACAGTGTGGAGATTTCTTAAAAAACTGGAAATAGAACTGCCATATGACCCAGCAATCCCACTTCTGGGCATACACACTGAGGAAACCAGATCCTCTTATTTTTCAGACCGTTTCAAGCTCCTCATATTTTTTACACCTTTTGAAGCTCTTCATATATTTCACACCTTTTCAGGCTCTTCATGTTTTTCAACACCGCTTATTGCTCCTCCTATTTGTCAGACCGTTTCATGCTCATCTCATTTTTGACAACTTTTGAAGCTCTTCATGTTTTTCACATATAATGAAGCTCTTCATATTTTACACACCTTTTCAGGCTCTTCATGTTTTTCAACACCGCTTCATGCTCCTCCTATTTTTCAGACCGTTTCATGCTCCTCATATTTTTGACACCTTTAAAGCTCTTCATATTTTTCACACCTTTTCAGACTCTTCATGTTTTCAACACCGCTTCATGCTCCTCCTATTTTTCAGACCTTTTCATGCTCCTCCTATTTTTCAGACCGTTTCATGCTTCTCATATTTTGAAACCTTTTGAAGCTCTTCATATTTTTCACAACTTTTCAGTCTCTTCATGTTTTTCAACACCGCTTCATGCTCCTCCTTTTTTCAGACCGTTTGATGCTCCTCATATTTTTGGCACCTTTTGAAGCTCTTCATATTTTTCACACCATTTCAGGTCTTCATGTTTTTGAACACCATTTCATGCTCCTCCTATTTTTCAGACCGTTTCATGGTCCTCATATTTTTGACACCTTTTGAACCTCTTCATATTTTTCACACCTTTTCAGGCTCTTCATGTTTTCAACACCGCTTCATGCTCCTACTATTTTTCAGACGGTTTCATGCTCCTCATATTTTTGACACCTTTTGAAGCTCTTCATATTATTCACACGTTTTCAGGCTCTTCATGTTTTTCAACACCGCTTCATGCTCCTCCTTTTTTTCAGGCCGTTTCATGCTCCTCATATTTTTGACGCCTTTTGAAGCTCTTCATATTTTTCACACTTCTCCAGGCTCTTCATGTTTTTGAACACCGTTTCATGCTCCTCCTGTTTTTCAGACCGTTTCATGCTCCTCATCTTTTTGACACGTTTTGAAACTCTTCATATTTATCACACCTTTTCAGGCTCTTCATGTTTTTCAACACAATTTCATGCTCCTCCTTTTTTTCAGACCGTTTTATGCTCCTCATATATTTGACACCTTTTGAAGCTCTTCATTATTTCCACACCTTTTCAGGCTCTTCATGTTTTTCTACACCGCTTCATGCTCCCCCTACATTTCAGACCGTTCATGCCTCTCATATTTTTGAAACCTTTTGAAGCTCTTCATATTTTTCACACCGTTTTAGGCTCTTCATGTTTTTCAACACCATTTCATGCTCCTCCTTTTTTTCAAACCATTTTATGCTCCTCATATATTTGACACCTGTTGAAGCTCTTCATAATTTCCACACCTCTTCAGGCTCTTCATGTTTTTGAACACCATTTCATGCTCCTCTTATTTTTTTTTTATTGTTTTTTTTTTAAATTTTTTTTAATTATTTTTATTTTTTCTTTCCCAGTCGGTTTTGTCATACATTGATATGAATCAGCCATGGATTTACATGTATTCCCAATTCCAATCCCCCCTCCCACCTCCCTGTCCACCCGATTCCTCTCCGTCTTCCCAGTGCACCAAGCCGGAGCACTTGTCTCGTGCATCCTACCTGGGCTGGTGATCTGTTTCACCATAGATAGCATACATGCTGTTCATTTGAAATATCCCACCCTCACATTCTCCCACAAAGTTCAAAAGTCTGTTCTGTATTTCTGTGTCTATTTTTCTGTTCTGCATATAGGGTTATCGTTATCACCTTTCTAAATTCCATATACATGTGTCAGCATGCTCTAATGTTCTTTATCTTTCTGGCTTACTTCACTCTGTATAATGGGCTCCAGCTTCATCCATCTCATTAGGCCTGATTCAAGTGAATTTTTTAATGGCTGAGTAATATTCCATGGTGTATATGTACCACAGCTTTCTTATCCATTCATCTGCTGACGGGCATCTAGGTTGCTTCCATGTCCTGGCTATTATAAACAGTGCTGCGATGAACATTGGGGTGCACGTGTCTCTTTCAGACGAACCTATGGACACCTTATCTTTGACAAAGGAGGCAAGGATATACAAGGGAAAAAAGACAACCTCTTTAACAAGTGGTGCTGGGAAAACTGGTCAACCACTTGTAAAAGAATGAAAATAGAACACTTTCTAACACCATACACAAAAATAAACTCAAAATGGATTAAAGATCTAAATGTAAGACCAGAAACTATAAAACTCCTAGAGGAGAACATAGGCAAAACACTCTCCGACATAAATCAAAGCAAGATCCTCTATGACCCACCTCCCAGAATATTGGAAATAAAAGCAAAACTAAACAAATGGGACCTAATGAAACTTAAAAGCTTTTGCACTACAAAGGAAACTATAAGTAAGGTGAAAAGACAGCCCTCAGATTGGGAGAAAATAATAGCAAATGAAGAAACAGACAAAGGATTAATCTCAAAAATATACAAGCAAATCCTGCAGCTCAATTCCAGAAAAATAAATGACCCAATACAAAATGAGCCAAAGAACTAAACAGACATTTCTCCAAAGAAGACATACAGATGGATAACAAACACATGAAAAGATGCTCAACATCACTCATAATTAGAGAAATGCAAATCAAAACCAAAATGAGGTACCATTATATGCCAGTCAGGATGGCTGCTATCCAGAAGTCTACAAGCAATAAATGCTGGAGATGGTGTGGAGAAAAGGGAACCCTCTTACACTGTTGGTGGGAATGCACACTAGTACAGCCGCTATGGAAAACAGTGTGGAGATTTCTTAAAAAACTGGAAGTAGAACTGCCATATGACCCAGCAATCCCACTTCTGGGCATACACACTGAGGAAACCAGATCCTCTTATTTTTCAGACCGTTTCAAGCTCCTCATATTTTTTACAACTTTTGAAGCTCTTCATATATTTCACACCTTTTCAGGCTCTTCATGTTTTTCAACACCGCTTCATGCTCCTCCTATTTTTCAGACCGTTTCATGGTCCTCATGTTTTTGTCACCTTTTGAAGCTCTTCACATTTTTCACACCTTTTCATGCTCTTCATGTTTTTGAACACCATTTCATGCTCCTCCTATTTTTCAGACCTTTTCATGCTCCTCCTATTTTTCAGACCGTTTCATGCTTCTCATATTTTGAAACCTTTTGAAGCTCTTCATATTTTTCACACCTTTTCAGGCTCTTCATATTTTACAACACGTTTTCATGCTCCTCCTATTTTTCAGACCGTTTAATGCTCCCCATAATTTTGACACCTTTTGAAGCGCTTCATAATTATCACACCTTTTCAGGCTCTTCATGTTTTTCAAATTTGCTTCTGCTCCTCCTATTTTTCAGACCGTTTCATGCTCCTCATATTTTTGACACCTTTTGAAGCTCTTCATATTTTTCACAGCTTTTCAGGCTCTTCATGTTTTTCAACACCGCTTTATTCTCCTCATATTTTTCAGACCGTTTCATGCGCCTCATATTTTGGATATCTTTTGAAGCTCGTCATATTTCTAACAACTTTTCAGGCTCTTCATGTTTTCAACACAGTTTCATGCTCCTCCTATTTTTCAGACCGTTTCATGCGCCTCATATTTTGACTCCTTTTGAAGCTCTTCATATTTTTCACAATTTTTCAGGCTCCTCATGTTTTTGAACACCGTTTCATGCTCCTCCATTTTTTCAGACCGTTTCATGCTCCTCATATTTTGACACCTTTTGAAGCTCTTCATATTTTTCACACCTTTTCAGGCTCTTCATATTTTTCAACAAGGTTTCATGCTCCTCCTATTTTTCAGACGGTTTCATGCTCCTCATATGTTTGACACCTTTTGAAGCTCTTCATATTTTTCACACCTTTCCAGGCTCTTCATATTTTTGAACACCGATTAATGCTCCTCCTATTTTTCAGACCGTTTCTTGCTCCTCATATTTTTGACACCTTTTGAAGCTCTTCATATTTTTCACAGCTTTCCAGGCTCTTCATATTTTTGAACACCGATTAATGCTCCTCCTATTTTTCAGACCGTTTCTTGCTCCTCATATTTTTGACACCTTTTGAAGCTCTTCATATTTTTCACACCTTTTCAGGCTCTACATATTTTTCAACACAACTTCATGCTCCTCCTTTATTTGAGACCGTTTCATGCTCCTCATATTTTTGACACCTTTTGAAGCTCTTCATAGATTTCACACCTTTTCAGGCTCTTCATGTTTTTCTACACCGCTTCTTGCTCCTCCTATTTTTCAGAGCTATTCATGCTCCTCATATTTTTGTCACCTTTTGAAGCTCTTCATATATTTCACACCTTTTCAGGCTTTTCATGTTTTTCAACACCGCTTCATGCTCCTACTATTTTTCAGACCTTTTCATGCTCCTCATATGTTTCACACCTTTTTAAGCTCTTCATGTTTTTTAACACATTTCACGCTCCTCCTATATTTCAGACCGTTTCAAGCTCCTCATATTTTTGACTCCTTTTGAAGCTCTTCATATTTTTCACATTTATCAGGGTCTTCATGTTTTTCTACACCACTTCATGCTCCTCCTATTTTTCAGACCTTTTCATTCTCCTCATATGTTTCACAACTTTTTCAGACTCTTCATGTTTCTCAACACCACTTCATGCTCCTCCTATTTTTCAGACCGTTTCATGCTCCTCATATTTTTGACGCCTTTTGAAGCTCTTCATATTTTTCACACTTCTCCAGGCTCTTCATGTTTTTGAACACCCTTTCATGCTCCTCCTGTTTTTCAGACCGTTTCATGCTGCTCATATTTTTGACACCTTTTGAAGTTCTTCATATTTTTCACACCTTTTCAGGCTCTTCACGTTTTTCAACACCACTTCATGCTCCTCCTATTTTTCAGTCCGTTTCATGCTCCTTATATTTTTGACACCTTTTGAAGTTCTTCATATTTTTCACACCTTACAGGCTCTTCATGATTTTCAACACCACTTCATGCTCCTCCTAATTTTCACACCGTTTCATGCTCCTCATATATTTGACACCTTTTGAAGCTCTTCAGATTTTTCACACCTTTTCATGCTCTTCATATTTTTCAACACCGCTTCATGCTCCTCCTATTTTTCAGACCGTTTCATGCTCCTCATCTTTTTGACACGTTTTGAAACTCTTCATATTTATCACACCTTTTCAGGCTCTTCATGTTTTTCAACACCATTTCATGCTCCTCCTTTTTTTCAGACCGTTTTATGCTCCTCATATATTTGACACCTTTTGAAGCTCTTCATAATTTCCACACCTTTTCAGGCTCTTCATGTTTTTCTACACCGCTTCATGCTCCCCCTACATTTCAGACCGTTCATGCCTCTCATATTTTTGAAACCTTTTGAAGCTCTTCATATTTTTCACACCTTTTTAGGCTCTTCATGTTTTTCAACACCATTTCATGCTCCTCCTTTTTTTCAAACCGTTTTATGCTCCTCATATATTTGACACCTGTTGAAGCTCTTCATAATTTACACACCTTTTCAGGCTCTTCATGTTTTTGAACACCGTTTCATGCTCCTCTTATTTTTTTTTATTGTTATTTTTTTTATTTTTTTTTATTATTTTTATTTTTTTTCCCAGTCGGTTTTGGCATACATTGATATGAATCAGCCATGGATTTACATGTATTCCCAGTCCCGATTCCCCCTCCCACCTCCCTCTCCACCCGATTCCTCTGGGTCTTCCCATTGCACCAAGCCGGAGCACTTGTCTCGTGCATCCTACCTGGGCTGGTGATCTGTTTCACCATAGATAGCATACATGCTGTTCTTTTGAAATATCCCACCCTCACATTCTCCCACAAAGTTCAAAAGTCTGTTCTGTATTTCTGTGTCTCTTTTTCTGTTCTGCATATAGGGTTATCGTTGTCACCTTTCTAAATTCCATATACATGTGTCAGTATGCTGTAATGTTCTTTATCTTTCTGGCTTACTTCACTCTGTATAATGGGCTCCAGCTTCATCCATCTCATTAGGCCTGATTCAAATGAATTCTTTTTAATGGCTGAGTAATATTCCATGGTGTATATGTACCACAGCTTTCTTATCCATTCATCTGCTGACGGGCATCTAGGTTGCTTCCATGTCCTGGCTATTATAAACAGTGCTGCGATGAACATTGGGGTGCACGTGTCTCTTTCAGACGAACCTATGGACACCTTATCTTTGACAAAGGAGGCAAGGATATACAATGGAAAAAAGACAACCTCTTTAACAAGTGGTGCTGGGAAAACTGGTCAACCACTTGTAAAAGAATGAAAATAGAACACTTTCTAACACCATACACAAAAATAAACTCAAAATGGATTAAAGATCTAAATGTAAGACCAGAAACTATAAAACTCCTAGAGGAGAAGATAGGCAAAACACTCTCCGACATAAATCAAAGCAAGATCCTCTATGACCCACCTCCCAGAATATTGGAAATAAAAGCAAAACTAAACAAATGGGACCTAATGAAACTTAAAAGCTTTTGCACTACAAAGGAAACTATAAGTAAGGTGAAAAGACAGCCCTCAGATTGGGAGAAAATAATAGCAAATGAAGAAACAGACAAAGGATTAATCTCAAAAATATACAAGCAAATCCTGCAGCTCAATTCCAGAAAAATAAATGACCCAATAAAAAATGAGCCAAAGAACTAAACAGACATTTCTCCAAAGAAGACATACAGATGGATAACAAACACTTGAAAAGATGCTCAACATCACTCATTATTAGAGAAATGCAAATCAAAACCACAATGAGGTACCATTACATGCCAGTCAGGATGGCTGCTATCCAAAAGTCTACAAGCAATAAATGCTGGAGAGGGAGTGGAGAAAAGGGAACCCTCTTATACTGTTGGTGGGAATGCACACTAGTACGGCCGCTATGGAAAACGGTGTAGAGATTTCTTAAAAAACTGGAAATAGAACTGCCATATGACCCAGCAATTCCACTTCTGGGCATACACACTGAGGAAACCAGATCCTCTTATTTTTCAGACCGTTTCAAACTCCTCATATTTTTTACACCTTTTGAAGCTCTTCATATATTTCACACCTTTTCAGGCTCTTCATGTTTTTCAACACCGCTTCATGCTCCTCCTATTTTTCAGACCGTTTCATGGTCCTCATATTTTTGACACCTTTTGAAGCTCTTCATATTTTTCACACCTTTCCGTGCTCTTCATGTTTTTCAACACGCTTTCATGCTCCTCCGATTATTCAGATCGTTTCATGCTCCTCATATTTTTGACACATTTTGAAGCTCTTCATATTTTCGACACCTTTCAGGTTCTTCATGTTTTTCAACACCGTTTCATGCTCCTCCTATTTTTCAAACCGTTTCATGCTCCTCATATTTTTGACACATTTTGAAGCTCTTCATATTTTCGACACCTTTCAGGTTCTTCATGTTTTTCAACACCGTTTCATGCTCCTCCTATTTGTCAAACCGTTTCATGTTCCTCCTATTTTTCAGACCGTTTCTTGCTCCTCATATTTTTGACACCTTTTGAAGCTCTTCATGTTTTTTAACACCTTTTCACGCTCCTCCTATATTTCAGACCGTTTCAAGCTCCTCATATTTTTGACACCTTATGAAGCTCTTCATATTTTTCACATTTTTTCAGGGTCTTCATATTTTTCTACACCACTTCATGCTCCTCTTATTTTTCAGACCGTTTCATTCTCCTCATATGTTTCACAACTTTTTCAGGCTCTTCATGTTTCTCAACACCACTTCATGCTCCTCCTATTTTTCAGACCGTTTCATGCTCCTCATATTTTTGACACCTTTTGAAGTTCTTCATATTTTTCACACCTTTTCAGGCTTTTCATGTTTTTCTACACTGCTTCATTCTCTTCCTATTTTTCAGACATTTTCATGCTCCTCATATTTTTGACATCCTTTGAAGCTCTTCATATTTTTCACACCTTTTCAGGCTTTTCAGGTATTTCAACACCGTCTCATGCGCCTCCTATTTTTCAGACCGTTTCATGCTCCTCATATGTTTCACACCTTTTTCAGGCTCTTCATGTTTTTCAACACCACTTCATGGTCCTCCTATTTTTCAGACCGTATCATGCTCATCATATTTTTGACACAGTTTGAAGCTCTTCCTACTTTTCACACCTTTTGAGGCTCTTCATGTTTTTGAAAACAGTTTCTTGCTCCTCATATTTTTCAGACCATTTCATGGTCCTCATATTTTTGACACCTTTTGAAGCTCTTCATATTTTTCACACTTTTTCATGGTCTTCATGTTTTTCTACACCACTTCATGCTCCTCCTATTTTTCAGACCGTTTCATTCTCCTCATATGCTTCACAACTTTTTCAGGCTCTTCATGTTTCTCAACTCCACTTCATGCTCCTCCTATTTTTCAGACCGTTTCATGCTCCTCATATTTTTGACACTTTTTGAAGCTCTTCATATTTTTCACACCTTTCCAGGCTCTTCATGTTTTTGAACACCGTTTCATGATCATCCTATTTTTCAGACCGTTTCATGCTCCTCATATGTTTCACACCTTTTGAAGATCTTCATGTTTTTTAACACCTTTTCATGCTCCTCCTATATTTCAGACCGTTTAATGCTCTTTATATTTTTGACACCATTTGAAGCTCTTCATATTTTTCGCACCTTTTCAGGCTCTTCATATTTTTCAACACCACTTCATGCTCCTCCTATTTTTCAGACCTTTTCATGCTCCTCCTATTTTTCAGACCGTTTCATGCTTCTCATATTTTGAAACCTTTGAAGCTCTTCATATTTTTCACAACTTTTCAGTCTCTTCATGTTTTTCAACACCGCTTCATGCTCCTCCTTTTTTCAGACCGTTTGATGCTCCTCATATTTTTGGCACCTTTTGAAGCTCTTCATATTTTTCACACCATTTCAGGTCTTCATGTTTTTGAACACCATTTCATGCTCCTCCTATTTTTCAGACCGTTTCATGGTCCTCATATTTTTGACACCTTTTGAACCTCTTCATATTTTTCACACCTTTTCAGGCTCTTCATGTTTTCAACACCGCTTCATGCTCCTACTATTTTTCAGACGGTTTCATGCTCCTCATATTTTTGACACCTTTTGAAGCTCTTCATATTATTCACACGTTTTCAGGCTCTTCATGTTTTTCAACACCGCTTCATGCTCCTCCTTTTTTTCAGGCCGTTTCATGCTCCTCATATTTTTGACGCCTTTTGAAGCTCTTCATATTTTTCACACTTCTCCAGGCTCTTCATGTTTTTGAACACCGTTTCATGCTCCTCCTGTTTTTCAGACCGTTTCATGCTCCTCATCTTTTTGACACGTTTTGAAACTCTTCATATTTATCACACCTTTTCAGGCTCTTCATGTTTTTCAACACAATTTCATGCTCCTCCTTTTTTTCAGACCGTTTTATGCTCCTCATATATTTGACACCTTTTGAAGCTCTTCATTATTTCCACACCTTTTCAGGCTCTTCATGTTTTTCTACACCGCTTCATGCTCCCCCTACATTTCAGACCGTTCATGCCTCTCATATTTTTGAAACCTTTTGAAGCTCTTCATATTTTTCACACCGTTTTAGGCTCTTCATGTTTTTCAACACCATTTCATGCTCCTCCTTTTTTTCAAACCATTTTATGCTCCTCATATATTTGACACCTGTTGAAGCTCTTCATAATTTCCACACCTCTTCAGGCTCTTCATGTTTTTGAACACCATTTCATGCTCCTCTTATTTTTTTTTTATTGTTTTTTTTTTAAATTTTTTTTAATTATTTTTATTTTTTCTTTCCCAGTCGGTTTTGTCATACATTGATATGAATCAGCCATGGATTTACATGTATTCCCAATTCCAATCCCCCCTCCCACCTCCCTGTCCACCCGATTCCTCTCCGTCTTCCCAGTGCACCAAGCCGGAGCACTTGTCTCGTGCATCCTACCTGGGCTGGTGATCTGTTTCACCATAGATAGCATACATGCTGTTCATTTGAAATATCCCACCCTCACATTCTCCCACAAAGTTCAAAAGTCTGTTCTGTATTTCTGTGTCTATTTTTCTGTTCTGCATATAGGGTTATCGTTATCACCTTTCTAAATTCCATATACATGTGTCAGCATGCTCTAATGTTCTTTATCTTTCTGGCTTACTTCACTCTGTATAATGGGCTCCAGCTTCATCCATCTCATTAGGCCTGATTCAAGTGAATTTTTTAATGGCTGAGTAATATTCCATGGTGTATATGTACCACAGCTTTCTTATCCATTCATCTGCTGACGGGCATCTAGGTTGCTTCCATGTCCTGGCTATTATAAACAGTGCTGCGATGAACATTGGGGTGCACGTGTCTCTTTCAGACGAACCTATGGACACCTTATCTTTGACAAAGGAGGCAAGGATATACAAGGGAAAAAAGACAACCTCTTTAACAAGTGGTGCTGGGAAAACTGGTCAACCACTTGTAAAAGAATGAAAATAGAACACTTTCTAACACCATACACAAAAATAAACTCAAAATGGATTAAAGATCTAAATGTAAGACCAGAAACTATAAAACTCCTAGAGGAGAACATAGGCAAAACACTCTCCGACATAAATCAAAGCAAGATCCTCTATGACCCACCTCCCAGAATATTGGAAATAAAAGCAAAACTAAACAAATGGGACCTAATGAAACTTAAAAGCTTTTGCACTACAAAGGAAACTATAAGTAAGGTGAAAAGACAGCCCTCAGATTGGGAGAAAATAATAGCAAATGAAGAAACAGACAAAGGATTAATCTCAAAAATATACAAGCAAATCCTGCAGCTCAATTCCAGAAAAATAAATGACCCAATACAAAATGAGCCAAAGAACTAAACAGACATTTCTCCAAAGAAGACATACAGATGGATAACAAACACATGAAAAGATGCTCAACATCACTCATAATTAGAGAAATGCAAATCAAAACCACAATGAGGTACCATTACATGCCAGTCAGGATGGCTGCTATCCAGAAGTCTACAAGCAATAAATGCTGGAGATGGTGTGGAGAAAAGGGAACCCTCTTACACTGTTGGTGGGAATGCACACTAGTACAGCCGCTATGGAAAACAGTGTGGAGATTTCTTAAAAAACTGGAAATAGAACTGCCATATGACCCAGCAATCCCACTTCTGGGCATACACACTGAGGAAACCAGATCCTCTTATTTTTCAGACCGTTTCAAGCTCCTCATATTTTTTACAACTTTTGAAGCTCTTCATATATTTCACACCTTTTCAGGCTCTTCATGTTTTTCAACACCGCTTCATGCTCCTCCTATTTTTCAGACCGTTTCATGGTCCTCATGTTTTTGTCACCTTTTGAAGCTCTTCACATTTTTCACACCTTTTCATGCTCTTCATGTTTTTGAACACCATTTCATGCTCCTCCTATTTTTCAGACCTTTTCATGCTCCTCCTATTTTTCAGACCGTTTCATGCTTCTCATATTTTGAAACCTTTTGAAGCTCTTCATATTTTTCACACCTTTTCAGGCTCTTCATATTTTACAACACGTTTTCATGCTCCTCCTATTTTTCAGACCGTTTAATGCTCCCCATAATTTTGACACCTTTTGAAGCGCTTCATAATTATCACACCTTTTCAGGCTCTTCATGTTTTTCAAATTTGCTTCTGCTCCTCCTATTTTTCAGACCGTTTCATGCTCCTCATATTTTTGACACCTTTTGAAGCTCTTCATATTTTTCACAGCTTTTCAGGCTCTTCATGTTTTTCAACACCGCTTTATTCTCCTCATATTTTTCAGACCGTTTCATGCGCCTCATATTTTGGATATCTTTTGAAGCTCGTCATATTTCTAACAACTTTTCAGGCTCTTCATGTTTTCAACACAGTTTCATGCTCCTCCTATTTTTCAGACCGTTTCATGCGCCTCATATTTTGACTCCTTTTGAAGCTCTTCATATTTTTCACAATTTTTCAGGCTCCTCATGTTTTTGAACACCGTTTCATGCTCCTCCATTTTTTCAGACCGTTTCATGCTCCTCATATTTTGACACCTTTTGAAGCTCTTCATATTTTTCACACCTTTTCAGGCTCTTCATATTTTTCAACAAGGTTTCATGCTCCTCCTATTTTTCAGACGGTTTCATGCTCCTCATATGTTTGACACCTTTTGAAGCTCTTCATATTTTTCACACCTTTCCAGGCTCTTCATATTTTTGAACACCGATTAATGCTCCTCCTATTTTTCAGACCGTTTCTTGCTCCTCATATTTTTGACACCTTTTGAAGCTCTTCATATTTTTCACAGCTTTCCAGGCTCTTCATATTTTTGAACACCGATTAATGCTCCTCCTATTTTTCAGACCGTTTCTTGCTCCTCATATTTTTGACACCTTTTGAAGCTCTTCATATTTTTCACACCTTTTCAGGCTCTACATATTTTTCAACACAACTTCATGCTCCTCCTTTATTTGAGACCGTTTCATGCTCCTCATATTTTTGACACCTTTTGAAGCTCTTCATAGATTTCACACCTTTTCAGGCTCTTCATGTTTTTCTACACCGCTTCTTGCTCCTCCTATTTTTCAGAGCTATTCATGCTCCTCATATTTTTGTCACCTTTTGAAGCTCTTCATATATTTCACACCTTTTCAGGCTTTTCATGTTTTTCAACACCGCTTCATGCTCCTACTATTTTTCAGACCTTTTCATGCTCCTCATATGTTTCACACCTTTTTAAGCTCTTCATGTTTTTTAACACATTTCACGCTCCTCCTATATTTCAGACCGTTTCAAGCTCCTCATATTTTTGACTCCTTTTGAAGCTCTTCATATTTTTCACATTTATCAGGGTCTTCATGTTTTTCTACACCACTTCATGCTCCTCCTATTTTTCAGACCTTTTCATTCTCCTCATATGTTTCACAACTTTTTCAGACTCTTCATGTTTCTCAACACCACTTCATGCTCCTCCTATTTTTCAGACCGTTTCATGCTCCTCATATTTTTGACGCCTTTTGAAGCTCTTCATATTTTTCACACTTCTCCAGGCTCTTCATGTTTTTGAACACCCTTTCATGCTCCTCCTGTTTTTCAGACCGTTTCATGCTGCTCATATTTTTGACACCTTTTGAAGTTCTTCATATTTTTCACACCTTTTCAGGCTCTTCACGTTTTTCAACACCACTTCATGCTCCTCCTATTTTTCAGTCCGTTTCATGCTCCTTATATTTTTGACACCTTTTGAAGTTCTTCATATTTTTCACACCTTACAGGCTCTTCATGATTTTCAACACCACTTCATGCTCCTCCTAATTTTCACACCGTTTCATGCTCCTCATATATTTGACACCTTTTGAAGCTCTTCAGATTTTTCACACCTTTTCATGCTCTTCATATTTTTCAACACCGCTTCATGCTCCTCCTATTTTTCAGACCGTTTCATGCTCCTCATCTTTTTGACACGTTTTGAAACTCTTCATATTTATCACACCTTTTCAGGCTCTTCATGTTTTTCAACACCATTTCATGCTCCTCCTTTTTTTCAGACCGTTTTATGCTCCTCATATATTTGACACCTTTTGAAGCTCTTCATAATTTCCACACCTTTTCAGGCTCTTCATGTTTTTCTACACCGCTTCATGCTCCCCCTACATTTCAGACCGTTCATGCCTCTCATATTTTTGAAACCTTTTGAAGCTCTTCATATTTTTCACACCTTTTTAGGCTCTTCATGTTTTTCAACACCATTTCATGCTCCTCCTTTTTTTCAAACCGTTTTATGCTCCTCATATATTTGACACCTGTTGAAGCTCTTCATAATTTACACACCTTTTCAGGCTCTTCATGTTTTTGAACACCGTTTCATGCTCCTCTTATTTTTTTTTATTGTTATTTTTTTTATTTTTTTTTATTATTTTTATTTTTTTTCCCAGTCGGTTTTGGCATACATTGATATGAATCAGCCATGGATTTACATGTATTCCCAGTCCCGATTCCCCCTCCCACCTCCCTCTCCACCCGATTCCTCTGGGTCTTCCCAGTGCACCAAGCCGGAGCACTTGTCTCGTGCATCCTACCTGGGCTGGTGATCTGTTTCACCATAGATAGCATACATGCTGTTCTTTTGAAATATCCCACCCTCACATTCTCCCACAAAGTTCAAAAGTCTGTTCTGTATTTCTGTGTCTCTTTTTCTGTTCTGCATATAGGGTTATCGTTGTCACCTTTCTAAATTCCATATACATGTGTCAGTATGCTGTAATGTTCTTTATCTTTCTGGCTTACTTCACTCTGTATAATGGGCTCCAGCTTCATCCATCTCATTAGGCCTGATTCAAATGAATTCTTTTTAATGGCTGAGTAATATTCCATGGTGTATATGTACCACAGCTTTCTTATCCATTCATCTGCTGACGGGCATCTAGGTTGCTTCCATGTCCTGGCTATTATAAACAGTGCTGCGATGAACATTGGGGTGCACGTGTCTCTTTCAGACGAACCTATGGACACCTTATCTTTGACAAAGGAGGCAAGGATATACAATGGAAAAAAGACAACCTCTTTAACAAGTGGTGCTGGGAAAACTGGTCAACCACTTGTAAAAGAATGAAAATAGAACACTTTCTAACACCATACACAAAAATAAACTCAAAATGGATTAAAGATCTAAATGTAAGACCAGAAACTATAAAACTCCTAGAGGAGAAGATAGGCAAAACACTCTCCGACATAAATCAAAGCAAGATCCTCTATGACCCACCTCCCAGAATATTGGAAATAAAAGCAAAACTAAACAAATGGGACCTAATGAAACTTAAAAGCTTTTGCACTACAAAGGAAACTATAAGTAAGGTGAAAAGACAGCCCTCAGATTGGGAGAAAATAATAGCAAATGAAGAAACAGACAAAGGATTAATCTCAAAAATATACAAGCAAATCCTGCAGCTCAATTCCAGAAAAATAAATGACCCAATAAAAAATGAGCCAAAGAACTAAACAGACATTTCTCCAAAGAAGACATACAGATGGATAACAAACACTTGAAAAGATGCTCAACATCACTCATTATTAGAGAAATGCAAATCAAAACCACAATGAGGTACCATTACATGCCAGTCAGGATGGCTGCTATCCAAAAGTCTACAAGCAATAAATGCTGGAGAGGGAGTGGAGAAAAGGGAACCCTCTTATACTGTTGGTGGGAATGCACACTAGTACGGCCGCTATGGAAAACGGTGTAGAGATTTCTTAAAAAACTGGAAATAGAACTGCCATATGACCCAGCAATTCCACTTCTGGGCATACACACTGAGGAAACCAGATCCTCTTATTTTTCAGACCGTTTCAAACTCCTCATATTTTTTACACCTTTTGAAGCTCTTCATATATTTCACACCTTTTCAGGCTCTTCATGTTTTTCAACACCGCTTCATGCTCCTCCTATTTTTCAGACCGTTTCATGGTCCTCATATTTTTGACACCTTTTGAAGCTCTTCATATTTTTCACACCTTTCCGTGCTCTTCATGTTTTTCAACACGCTTTCATGCTCCTCCGATTATTCAGATCGTTTCATGCTCCTCATATTTTTGACACATTTTGAAGCTCTTCATATTTTCGACACCTTTCAGGTTCTTCATGTTTTTCAACACCGTTTCATGCTCCTCCTATTTTTCAAACCGTTTCATGCTCCTCATATTTTTGACACATTTTGAAGCTCTTCATATTTTCGACACCTTTCAGGTTCTTCATGTTTTTCAACACCGTTTCATGCTCCTCCTATTTGTCAAACCGTTTCATGTTCCTCCTATTTTTCAGACCGTTTCTTGCTCCTCATATTTTTGACACCTTTTGAAGCTCTTCATGTTTTTTAACACCTTTTCACGCTCCTCCTATATTTCAGACCGTTTCAAGCTCCTCATATTTTTGACACCTTATGAAGCTCTTCATATTTTTCACATTTTTTCAGGGTCTTCATATTTTTCTACACCACTTCATGCTCCTCTTATTTTTCAGACCGTTTCATTCTCCTCATATGTTTCACAACTTTTTCAGGCTCTTCATGTTTCTCAACACCACTTCATGCTCCTCCTATTTTTCAGACCGTTTCATGCTCCTCATATTTTTGACACCTTTTGAAGTTCTTCATATTTTTCACACCTTTTCAGGCTTTTCATGTTTTTCTACACTGCTTCATTCTCTTCCTATTTTTCAGACATTTTCATGCTCCTCATATTTTTGACATCCTTTGAAGCTCTTCATATTTTTCACACCTTTTCAGGCTTTTCAGGTATTTCAACACCGTCTCATGCGCCTCCTATTTTTCAGACCGTTTCATGCTCCTCATATGTTTCACACCTTTTTCAGGCTCTTCATGTTTTTCAACACCACTTCATGGTCCTCCTATTTTTCAGACCGTATCATGCTCATCATATTTTTGACACAGTTTGAAGCTCTTCCTACTTTTCACACCTTTTGAGGCTCTTCATGTTTTTGAAAACAGTTTCTTGCTCCTCATATTTTTCAGACCATTTCATGGTCCTCATATTTTTGACACCTTTTGAAGCTCTTCATATTTTTCACACTTTTTCATGGTCTTCATGTTTTTCTACACCACTTCATGCTCCTCCTATTTTTCAGACCGTTTCATTCTCCTCATATGCTTCACAACTTTTTCAGGCTCTTCATGTTTCTCAACTCCACTTCATGCTCCTCCTATTTTTCAGACCGTTTCATGCTCCTCATATTTTTGACACTTTTTGAAGCTCTTCATATTTTTCACACCTTTCCAGGCTCTTCATGTTTTTGAACACCGTTTCATGATCATCCTATTTTTCAGACCGTTTCATGCTCCTCATATGTTTCACACCTTTTGAAGCTCTTCATGTTTTTTAACACCTTTTCATGCTCCTCCTATATTTCAGACCGTTTAATGCTCTTTATATTTTTGACACCATTTGAAGCTCTTCATATTTTTCGCACCTTTTCAGGCTCTTCATATTTTTCAACACCACTTCATGCTTCTCCAATTTTTCAGACCGTTTCATGCTCCTCATATATATGACACCTTTTGAAGCTCTTCATAATTTTCACATCTTTTCAGGCTCTTCATATTTTTCAACCCGCTTAAGCTCCTCCTATTTTTCAGAGCGTTTCTGGCTCCTCATATTTTTGACACCTTTGAGGCTCTTCATATATTTCACAGCTTTTCTGGCTCTTCATGTTTTTGAACACCGATTCATGCTCCTCCTATTTTTCAGACCGTTTCATGCTCCTCATATTTTTGACACCTTTTGAACCTCTTCATATTTTTCACACCTTTTCAGGCTCTTCATGTTTTCAACACTGCTTCATGCTCCTACTATTTTTCAGACGGTTTCATGCTCCTCATATTTTTGACACCTTTTGAAGCTCTTCATATTATTCACACCTTTTCAGGCTCTTCATGTTTTTCAACACCGCTTCATGCTCCTCCTTTTTTTCAGACCGTTTCATGCTCCTCATATTTTTGACGCCTTTTGAAGCTCTTCATATTTTTCACACTTCTCCAGGCTCTTCATGTTTTTGAACACCGTTTCATGCTCCTCCTGTTTTTCAGACCGTTTCATGCTGCTCATATTTTTGACACCTTTTGAAGTTCTTCATATTTTTCACACCTTTTCAGGCTCTTCACGTTTTTCAACACCACTTCATGCTCCTCCTATTTTTCAGTCCGTTTCATGCTCCTTATATCTTTGACACCTTTTGAAATTCTTCATATTTTTCACACCTTACAGGCTCTTCATGATTTTCAACACCACTTCATGCTCCTCCTAATTTTCACACCGTTTCATGCTCCTCATATATTTGACACCTTTTGAAGCTCTTCAGATTTTTCACACCTTTTCAGGCTCTTCATATTTTTCAACACCGCTTCATGCTCCTCCTATTTTTCAGACCGTTTCATGCTCCTCATCTTTTTGACACGTTTTGAAACTCTTCATATTTATCACACCTTTTCAGGCTCTTCATGTTTTTCAACACCATTTCATGCTCCTCCTTTTTTTCAGACCGTTTTATGCTCCTCATATATTTGACACCTTTTGAAGCTCTTCATAATTTCCACACCTTTTCAGGCTCTTCATGTTTTTCTACACCGCTTCATGCTCCCCCTACATTTCAGACCGTTCATGCCTCTCATATTTTTGAAACCTTTTGAAGCTCTTCATATTTTTCACACCTTTTTAGGCTCTTCATGTTTTTCAACACCATTTCATGCTCCTCCTTTTTTTCAAACCGTTTTATGCTCCTCATATATTTGACACCTGTTGAAGCTCTTCATAATTTACACACCTTTTCAGGCTCTTCATGTTTTTGAACACCGTTTCATGCTCCTCTTATTTTTTTTTATTGTTATTTTTTTATTTTTTTTTTATTATTTTCATTTTTTTTCCCAGTCGGTTTTGTCATACATTGATATGAATCAGCCATGGATTTACATGTATTCCCAGTCCCGATTCCCCCTCCCACCTCCCTCTCCACCCGATTCCTCTGGGTCTTCCCAGTGCACCAAGCCGGAGCACTTGTCTCGTGCATCCTACCTGGGCTGGTCATCTGTTTCACCATAGATAGCATACATGCTGTTCTTTTGAAATATCCCACCCTCACATTCTCCCACAAAGTTCAAAAGTCTGTTCTGTATTTCTGTGTCTCTTTTTCTGTTCTGCATATAGGGTTATCGTTGTCACCTTTCTAAATTCCATATACATGTGTCAGTATGCTGTAATGTTCTTTATCTTTCTGGCTTACTTCACTCTGTATAATGGGCTCCAGCTTCATCCATCTCATTAGGCCTGATTCAAATGAATTCTTTTTAATGGCTGAGTAATATTCCATGGTGTATATGTACCACAGCTTTCTTATCCATTCATCTGCTGACGGGCATCTAGGTTGCTTCCATGTCCTGGCTATTATAAACAGTGCTGCGATGAACATTGGGGTGCACGTGTCTCTTTCAGACGAACCTATGGACACCTTATCTTTGACAAAGGAGGCAAGGATATACAATGGAAAAAAGACAACCTCTTTAACAAGTGGTGCTGGGAAAACTGGTCAACCACTTGTAAAAGAATGAAAATAGAACACTTTCTAACACCATACACAAAAATAAACTCAAAATGGATTAAAGATCTAAATGTAAGACCAGAAACTATAAAACTCCTAGAGGAGAAGATAGGCAAAACACTCTCCGACATAAATCAAAGCAAGGTCCTCTATGACCCACCTCCCAGAATATTGGAAATAAAAGCAAAACTAAACAAATGGGACCTAATGAAACTTAAAAGCTTTTGCACTACAAAGGAAACTATAAGTAAGGTGAAAAGACAGCCCTCAGATTGGGAGAAAATAATAGCAAATGAAGAAACAGACAAAGGATTAATCTCAAAAATATACAAGCAAATCCTGCAGCTCAATTCCAGAAAAATAAATGACCCAATACAAAATGAGCCAAAGAACTAAACAGACATTTCTCCAAAGAAGACATACAGATGGATAACAAACACATGAAAAGATGCTCAACATCACTCATTGTTAGAGAAATGCAAATCAAAACCACAATGAGGTACCATTACATGCCAGTCAGGATGGCTGCTATCCAAAAGTCTACAAGCAATAAATGCTGGAGAGGGAGTGGAGAAAAGGGAACCCTCTTATACTGTTGGTGGGAATGCACACTAGTACAGCCGCTATGGAAAACGTTGTAGAGATTTCTTAAAAAACTGGAAATAGAACTGCCATATGACCCAGCAATTCCACTTCTGGGCATACACACTGAG
Organism: Dama dama; assembly: GCF_033118175.1. Lineage (NCBI taxonomy): Eukaryota > Metazoa > Chordata > Mammalia > Artiodactyla > Cervidae > Dama > Dama dama. The sequence goes on along the minus strand of NW_026870891.1, from coordinate 7,575,014 downwards.
GAAACCAGATCCTTTTATTTTTCAGACCGTTTCAAACTCCTCATATTTTTTACACCTTTTGAAGCTCTTCATATATTTCACACCATTTCAGGCTCTTCATGTTTTTCAACACAACTTCATGCTCCTCCTATTTTTCAAACCGTTTCATGGTCCTCATATTTTTGACACCTTTTGAAGCTCTTCATATTTTTCACACCTGTCCGTGCTCTTCATGTTTTTCAACACGCTTTCATGCTCCTCCGATTATTCAGATCGTTTCATGCTCCTCATATTTTTGACACATTTTGAAGCTCTTCATATTTTCGACACCTTTCAGGTTCTTCATGTTTTTCAACACCGTTTCATTCTCCTCCTATTTTTCAAACCGTTTCATGCTCCTCATATTTTTGACACATTTTGAAGCTCTTCATATTTTCGACACCTTTCAGGTTCTTCATGTTTTTCAACACCGTTTCATGCTCCTCCTATTTGTCAAACCGTTTCATGTTCCTCCTATTTTTCAGACCGTTTCATGCTCCTCATATTTTTGACACCTTTTGAAGCTCTTCATGTTTTTCACACCCTTTCATGGTCTTCATATTTTTCAACAGGGTTTCATGCTCCTCCTAATTTTCAGATCGTTTCATGCTCCTCATATTTTTGACACCTTTTGAAGCTCTTCTTATTCTTCACAATTTTTCAGGCTCTTCATGATTTTCAACACCGATTCATGCTCCTCCTCTCTTTCAGACCGTTTCAGGCTCCTCATATGTTTCACACCTTTTTCAGGCTCTTCATGTATTTCAACACCACTTCATGCTCCTCCTATTTTTCAGATCGTTTCATACTCCTCATATTTTTGATACCTTTTGAAGCTCTTCATATTTTTCACAGCTTTCCAGGCTCTTCATATTTTTGAACACCGATTAATGCTCCTCCTATTTTTCAGACCGTTTCATGCTCCTCATATTTTTGACACCTTTTGAAGCTCTTCATATTTTTCACACCTTTTCAGGCTCTTCAAATTTTTCAACACAACTTCATGCTCCTCCTTTATTTGAGACCGTTTCATGCTCCTCATATTTTTGACTCATTTTGAAGCTCTCCATAGATTTCACACCTTTTCAGGCTCTTCATGTGTTTCTACACCACTTCATGCTCCTCCTATTTTTAAGAGCTTTTCATGATCTTCATATTTTTGTCACCTTTTGAAGCTCTTCATATTTTTCACACCTTTTCAGGCTTTTCATGTTTTTCAACACCGCTTCATGCTCCTACTATTTTCAGACCTTTTCATGCTCCTCATATGTTTCACACCATTTTATGCTCTTCATGTTTTAACACCTTTTCACGCTCCTCCTATATTTCAGACCGTTTCAAGCTCCTCATATTTTTGACACCTTTTGAAGCTCTTCATATTTTTCACATTTTTTCAGGGTCTTCATGTTTTTCTACACCACTTCATGCTACTCCTATTTTTAAGAGCTTTTCATGCTCCTCATATTTTTGTCACCTTTTGAAGCTCTTCATATTTTTCACACCTTTTCAGGCTTTTCATGTTTTTCAACACCACTTCATTCTCCTCCTTTATTTCAGACCGTTTCATGCTCCTCATCTTTTTCACACCTTTTGAAGCTCTTTATATTTTTCACACCTTTTCAGGCTTTTCATGTTTTTCTACACCGCTTCATTCTCTTCCTATTTTTCAGACATGTTCATGCTCCTCATATTTTTGACATCCTTTGAAGCTCTTCATATTTTTCACACCTTTTCAGGCTTTTCATGTATTTCAACACCGTCTCATGCGCCTCCTATTTTTCAGACCGTTTCATGCTCCTCATATGTTTCACACCTTTTTCAGGCTCTTCATGTTTTTCAACACCACTTCATGCTCCTCCTATTTATCAGACCGTTTCATGCTCATCATATTTTTGACACAGTTTGAAGCTCTTCATACTTTTCACACCTTTTGAGGCTCTTCATGTTTTTGAAAACAGTTTCTTGCTCCTCATATTTTTCAGACCGTTTCATGGTCCTCATATTTTTGACACCTTTTGAAGCTCTTCATATTTTTCGCACCTTTTCAGGCTCTTCATTTTTTTGAACACCACTTCATGCTTCTCCAATTTTTCAGACCGTTTCATGCTCCTCATATATTTGACACCTTTTGAAGCTCTTCATATTTTTCACATCTTTTCAGGCTCTTCATATTTTTCAACCCGCTTAAGCTCCTCCTATTTTTCAGACCGTTTCTTGCTCCTCATATTTTTGACACCTTTGAGGCTCTTAATATATTTCACACCTTTTCAGGCTCTTCATGTTTTTGAACACCGCTTCATGCTCCTCCTATTTTTCAGACCGTTTCATGCTCCTCCTATTTTTCAGACCGTTTCATGCTCCTCATATTTTTGACACCTTTTGAACCTCTTCATATTTTTCACACCTTTTCAGGCTCTTCATGTTTTCAACACCGCTTCATGCTCCTACTATTTTTCAGACGGTTTCATGCTCCTCATATTTTTGACACCTTTTGAAGCTCTTCATATTATTCACACCTTTTCAGGCTCTTCATGTTTTTCAACACCGCTTCATGCTCCTCCTTTTTTTCAGACCGTTTCATGCTCCTCATATTATTGACAACTTTTGAAGCTCTTCATATTTTTCACACTTCTCCAGGCTCTTCATGTTTTTGAACACCGTTTCATGTTCCTCCTTTTTTTCAGACTGTTTCATGCTGCTAATATTTTTGACACCTTTTGAAGTTCTTCATATTTTTCACACCTTTTCAGGCTCTTCACGTTTTTCAACACCACTTCATGCTCCTCCTATTTTTCAGACCATTTCAGGCTCCTCTTATTTTTTTTTTTTATTGTTATTTTTTTTTATTATTTTTATTTTTTTTTCCAGTGGGTTTTGTCATACCTTGATATGAATCAGCCATGGATTTACATGTATTCACAGTCCCGATTCCCCCTCCCACCTCCCTCTCCACCCGATTCCTCTGGGTCTTCCCAGTGCACCAAGCCGGAGCACTTGTCTCGTGCATCCTACCTGGGCTGGTGATCTGTTTCACCATAGATAGCATACATGCTGTTCTTTTGAAATATCCCACCCTCACATTCTCCCACAAAGTTTAAAAGTCTGTTCTGTATTTCTGTGTCTCTTTTTCTGTTCTGCATATAGGGTTATCGTTGTCACCTTTCTAAATTCCATATACATGTGTCAGTATGCTGTAATGTTCTTTATCTTTCTGGCTTACTTCACTCTGTATAATGGGCTCCAGCTTCATCCATCTCATTAGGACTGATTCAAATGAATTCTTTTTAATGGCTGAGTAATATTCCATGGTGTATATGTACCACAGCTTTCTTATCCATTCATCTGCTGACGGGCATCTAGGTTGCTTCCATGTCCTGGCTATTATAAACAGTGCTGCGATGAACATTGGGGTGCACGTGTCTCTTTCAGACGAACCTATGGACACCTTATCTTTGACAAAGGAGGCAAGGATATGCAATGGAAAAAAGACAACCTCTTTAACAAGTGGTGCTGGGAAAACTGGTCAACCACTTGTAAAAGAATGAAAATAGAACACTTTCTAACACCATACACAAAAATAAACTCAAAATGGATTAAAGATCTAAATGTAAGACCAGAAACTATAAAACTCCTAGAGGAGAAGATAGGCAATACACTCTCCGACATAAATCAAAGCAAGATCCTCTATGACCCACCTCCCAGAATATTGGAAATAAAAGCAAAACTAAACAAATGGGACCTAATGAAACTTAAAAGCTTTTGCACTACAAAGGAAACTATAAGTAAGGTGAAAAGACAGCCCTCAGATTGGGAGAAAATAATAGCAAATGAAGAAACAGACAAAGGATTAATCTCAAAAATACACAAGCAAATCCTGCAGCTCAATTCCAGAAAAATAAATGACCCAATAAAAAATGAGCCAAAGAACTAAACAGACATTTCTCCAAAGAAGACATACAGATGGATAACAAACACATAAAAGATGCTCAACATCACTCATTATTAGAGAAATGCAAATCAAAACCACAATGAGGTACCATTACATGCCAGTCAGGATGGCTGCTATCCAAAAGTCTACAAGCAATAAATGCTGGAGAGGGAGTGGAGAAAAGGGAACCCTCTTATACTGTTGGTGGGAATGCACAATAGTACAGCCGATATGGAAAACGGTGTAGAGATTTCTTAAAAAACTGGAAATAGAACTGCCATATGACCCAGCAATTCCACTTCTGGGCATACACACTGAGGAAACCAGATCCTCTTATTTTTCAGACCGTTTCAAACTCCTCATATTTTTTACAACTTTTGAAGCTCTTCATATATTTCACACCTTTTCAGGCTCTTCATGTTTTTCAACACCGCTTCATGCTCCTACTATTTTTCAGACCGTTTCATGGTCCTCATATTTTTGACACCTTTTGAAGCTCTTCATATTTTTCACACCTTTTCAGGCTCTTCATGTTTTTGAACACCGTTTCATGCTCCTCCTATTTTTCAGATCGTTTCATGCTCCTCATGTTTTTGAGACGTTTTGAAGCTCTGCATATTTTTCATAACTTTCAGGCTCTTCATGCTTTTGAAACACCGTTACATGCTCCTCCTATTTTTCATACATATCATGCTCGTCATTTTTTTGACACATTTTGAAGCTCTTCATATTTTTCACACCTTTTCAGGCTCTTTATGTTTTTCAACGCCGTATCATGCTCCTCCTATTTTTCAGACCGTTTCATGCTCCTCATATCTTTGACACCTTTTGAAGCTCTTCATATTTTTCACATCATTTCAGGCTCTTCAAGTTTTTGAAAACGGCTTCATGCTCCTCCTAATTTTCAGACCGTTTTTTGCTCATCATATTTTTGACACATTTTGAAGCTTTTCATATTTTTCACAGCTTTTCAGGCTCTTCATGTTTTTGAACACAGTTTCATGCTCCGCATATTTTTCACACCTTTTCATGCTCTTCATATTTTTCACACCTTTTCAGGCTCTTCATGTTTCTCAACACCGTTTCATGCTTCTCCTCTTTTTCAGACCATTTCATGCTCCTCATACTTTTGACAGCTTTTTAAGCTCTTCATATATTTCACACCTTTTCAGGCTTTTCATGTTTTTGAACACCGCTTCATGCTCCTCCTATTTTTCAGACCATTTCATGCTCCTCGTATTTTTCACACCTTTTGAAGCTCTTCCTATATTTCACACCTTTTCAGGCTCTTCATGTTTTTGAACACCGCTTAATGCTCCTCCTATTTTTCAGATTGTTTCATCCTCCTCATATTTTTGACACCTTTGAAGCTCTTCATATTTGTCACACCCTTCCAGGCTCTTCATGTTCTTCATCACTGTTTCATGCTCCTCCTATTTTTCAAACTGTTTCAGGCTCCTCATATTTTTCACACCTTTTGAAGCTCTTCATATTTTTCACACCTTTTCAGGCTCTTCATGTTTTTCAAAACCGCTTCATGCTCCTCCTGTTTTTCAGACCGTTTCAAGCTCCTCATGTTTTTCATATCTTTTGAAGCTCTTCATATTTTTCACACGTTTTCAGGCTCTTCATGATTTTCAACACCGCTTCATGATCCTCCTATTTATCAGACCGTTTCATGCTCATCTCATTTTTGACACCTTTTGAAGCTGCTCATATTTTTCACACCTTTTGAAGCTCTTCATTTTTTTCACAACTTTTCAGGCTCTTCAAGTTTTTCAACACCGCTTCATGCTCCTCCTATTTTTCAGACCGTTTCATGCTCCTCATGTAATTCACACCTTTTGAAACTCTTCATATTTTTCACACCTTTTCAGGCTCTTCATGTTTTGGAACACCGTTTCATGCTCCTCCTATTTTTCAGACCTTTCATGCTCCTCATATTTTTGACACCTTTTGAAGCTCTTCATATTTTTCACAACTTTTCAGGCTCTTCATGTTTTTCAACACGGCTTAATGCTTCTCCTATTTTCCAGACCGTTTCATTGTCCAAATATTTTTGACACCTTTAGAAGCTCTTCATATTTTTCACACGTTTTCAGGCTCTTCATGTTTTTCAACACGGCTTCATGCTCCTCCTATTTTTCAGATCGGTTCATTCTCCTCATATTTTTCACACCTTTTGATGCTCTTCATATTTTTCACACCTTTTCAGGCTCTTCATGTTTTGGAACACCGTTTCATGCTCCTCCTATTTTTCAGACCTTTTCATGCTCCTCATATTTTTGACACCTTTTGAAGCTCTTCATATTTTTCACAACTTTTCAGGCTGTTCATGTTTTGGAACACCGTTTCATGCTCCTCCTTTTTTTCAGACCGTTTCATGCTCCTCATATCTTTGACACCTTTTGAAGCTCTATATTTTTCACACCTTTTCAGGATCTTCATGTTTTTGAACACCGCTTCATGCTACTCCTATTTTTCAGACCGTTTCATGCTCCTCCTATTTTTCACACTTTTTGAAGCTCTTCATATTTTTCACAGCTTTTCAGGCTCTTCATGTTTTTGAACACCGTTTCATGCTGCTCCTATTTTTCAGACTCTTTCATGCTCGTCATATTTTTGACACCTTTTGAAGCTCTTCGTATTTTTCACACCTTTTCAGGCTCTTCATGTTTTTGAAAACCGCTTCATGCTCCTCCTATTTTTCACACCTTTTGAAGCTCTTCATATTTTTCACACCTTTTCAGGCTCTTCATGTTTTTCAACTCCGCTCATGCTCCTCCTCTTTTTCAGACCGTTTCATGCTCCTCATATTTTTGACACTTTTTGAGGCTCTTCATATTTTTCACACCATTTCAGGCTCTTCTTCGTTTTGAACAACGTTTCATGCTCCTCCTATTTTTCAGACCGTTTCATGCTCCTCATGTATTTCACACCTTTTGAAGCTCTTCATAATTTTCACACCTTTTCAGGCTCTACATGTTTTTCAACATCACTTCATGCTTCTCTTATTTTTCAGACCGATTCATGTTCCTCATATTTTTGACACCTTTTGAAGCTCTTCATATTTTTCACACCTGTTCAGGCTCTTCATGTTTTTCAACGCCGCTTCATGCTCCTCATCTTTTTCAGACCGTTTCGTGCTCCTCATATTTTTCACACCTTTTGAAGCTCTTCATATTTTTCACAACTTTTCAGGCTCTTCATATTTTTGATCACCGTTTCATGCTCCTCCTATTTTTCAGACCGTTTCATGCTCCTCATATTTTGACACCTTTTTAAGCTCTTCACATTTTTCACACCTTTTCAGGCTCTTCATGTTTTTCAAAACCGCTTCATGATCCCCCTATATTTCAGACCGTTTCATGCTCCTCATATTTTTCACACCTTTTGAAGCTCTTCATATTTTTCACACCTTTTCAGACTCTTCATGTTTTTCAACACCACTTCATGCTCCTCCTATTTTTCCGACGGTTTCATGCTCATCGCATTTTTGACACCTTCTGAAGCTCTTCATTTTTATCAAAACTTTTGAGCTCTTCACATTCTTCACACGTTTTCAGGCTCTTCATGTATTTCAATAACGGTTCTTACTCCTCCTATTTTTCAGAACGTTGCATGCTTCTCATATTTTTGACACGTTTTGAAGCTCTTCATATTTTTCACACCTTTTCAGGCTCTTCATGTTTTTCAACACCACTTCATGCTCCTCCTATTTTTCAGACCGTTTCATGCTCCTCCTATTTTTCACACCTTTTGAAGCTCTTCATATTTTTCACACCTTTTCAGGCTGTACATGTTTTTGAACACCACTTCATGCTCCTCCTATTTTTCAGATCGTTTCTTGCTCCTCATGTATTTCACACATTTTGAAGCTCTTCATATTTTTCACACCTTTTCAGGCTCTTCATGTTTTTCAACACCGCATCATGCTCCTCCTATTTTTCAGACCGTTTCATGCTCATCTCTTTTTTGATACCTTTTGAAGCTCTTCATATTTTTCATACGTTTTGAAGCTCTTCATACTTTTCACACTTTTTCAGGCTCTTCGTGTTTTTGAACACCGCTTCACGCTCCTCCTATTTTTCAGACCGTTTCATGCTGCTCGTATTTTTCAGACCGTTTCATGCTCCTCATAATTTTGACAATTTTATAAGCTCTTCATATTTTTCACACTTTTTCAGGCTCTTCATGTTTTTGAACACCGCTTCATGCTCCTCCTATTTTTCAAACTTTTGAAGCTCTTCATGTTTTTCACACCTTTTCAGGCTCTTCATGTTTTTGAACACAGCTTCATGCTCCTCCTAATTTTCAGACCGTTTCATGCTCCTCATACATTTCACACCTTTTTAAGCTCTTCCTATTTTTCACACCTTTTCACGCTCTTCATGTTTTTGAACACCGTTTTATGCTGCCTCTATTTTTCAGACCGTTTCATGCTCCTCATATGTTTCACACCATTTTAAGCTCTTCATGTTTTAACACCTTTTCACGCTCCTCCTATATTTCAGACCGTTTCAAGCTCCTCATATTTTTGACACCTTTTGAAGCTCTTCATATTTTTCACATTTTTTCAGGGTCTTCATGTTTTTCTACACCACTTCATGCTACTCCTATTTTTAAGAGCTTTTCATGCTCCTCATATTTTTGTCACCTTTTGAAGCTCTTCATATTTTTCACACCTTTTCAGGCTTTTCATGTTTTTCAACACCACTTCATTCTCCTCCTTTATTTCAGACCGTTTCATGCTCCTCATCTTTTTCACACCTTTTGAAGCTCTTTATATTTTTCACACCTTTTCAGGCTTTTCATGTTTTTCTACACCGCTTCATTCTCTTCCTATTTTTCAGACATGTTCATGCTCCTCATATTTTTGACATCCTTTGAAGCTCTTCATATTTTTCACACCTTTTCAGGCTTTTCATGTATTTCAACACCGTCTCATGCGCCTCCTATTTTTCAGACCGTTTCATGCTCCTCATATGTTTCACACCTTTTTCAGGCTCTTCATGTTTTTCAACACCACTTCATGCTCCTCCTATTTATCAGACCGTTTCATGCTCATCATATTTTTGACACAGTTTGAAGCTCTTCATACTTTTCACACCTTTTGAGGCTCTTCATGTTTTTGAAAACAGTTTCTTGCTCCTCATATTTTTCAGACCGTTTCATGGTCCTCATATTTTTGACACCTTTTGAAGCTCTTCATATTTTTCGCACCTTTTCAGGCTCTTCATTTTTTTGAACACCACTTCATGCTTCTCCAATTTTTCAGACCGTTTCATGCTCCTCATATATTTGACACCTTTTGAAGCTCTTCATATTTTTCACATCTTTTCAGGCTCTTCATATTTTTCAACCCGCTTAAGCTCCTCCTATTTTTCAGACCGTTTCTTGCTCCTCATATTTTTGACACCTTTGAGGCTCTTAATATATTTCACACCTTTTCAGGCTCTTCATGTTTTTGAACACCGCTTCATGCTCCTCCTATTTTTCAGACCGTTTCATGCTCCTCCTATTTTTCAGACCGTTTCATGCTCCTCATATTTTTGACACCTTTTGAACCTCTTCATATTTTTCACACCTTTTCAGGCTCTTCATGTTTTCAACACCGCTTCATGCTCCTACTATTTTTCAGACGGTTTCATGCTCCTCATATTTTTGACACCTTTTGAAGCTCTTCATATTATTCACACCTTTTCAGGCTCTTCATGTTTTTCAACACCGCTTCATGCTCCTCCTTTTTTTCAGACCGTTTCATGCTCCTCATATTTTTGACAACTTTTGAAGCTCTTCATATTTTTCACACTTCTCCAGGCTCTTCATGTTTTTGAACACCGTTTCATGTTCCTCCTTTTTTTCAGACTGTTTCATGCTGCTAATATTTTTGACACCTTTTGAAGTTCTTCATATTTTTCACACCTTTTCAGGCTCTTCACGTTTTTCAACACCACTTCATGCTCCTCCTATTTTTCAGACCATTTCAGGCTCCTCTTATTTTTTTTTTTTATTGTTATTTTTTTTTATTATTTTTATTTTTTTTTCCAGTGGGTTTTGTCATACCTTGATATGAATCAGCCATGGATTTACATGTATTCACAGTCCCGATTCCCCCTCCCACCTCCCTCTCCACCCGATTCCTCTGGGTCTTCCCAGTGCACCAAGCCGGAGCACTTGTCTCGTGCATCCTACCTGGGCTGGTGATCTGTTTCACCATAGATAGCATACATGCTGTTCTTTTGAAATATCCCACCCTCACATTCTCCCACAAAGTTTAAAAGTCTGTTCTGTATTTCTGTGTCTCTTTTTCTGTTCTGCATATAGGGTTATCGTTGTCACCTTTCTAAATTCCATATACATGTGTCAGTATGCTGTAATGTTCTTTATCTTTCTGGCTTACTTCACTCTGTATAATGGGCTCCAGCTTCATCCATCTCATTAGGACTGATTCAAATGAATTCTTTTTAATGGCTGAGTAATATTCCATGGTGTATATGTACCACAGCTTTCTTATCCATTCATCTGCTGACGGGCATCTAGGTTGCTTCCATGTCCTGGCTATTATAAACAGTGCTGCGATGAACATTGGGGTGCACGTGTCTCTTTCAGACGAACCTATGGACACCTTATCTTTGACAAAGGAGGCAAGGATATGCAATGGAAAAAAGACAACCTCTTTAACAAGTGGTGCTGGGAAAACTGGTCAACCACTTGTAAAAGAATGAAAATAGAACACTTTCTAACACCATACACAAAAATAAACTCAAAATGGATTAAAGATCTAAATGTAAGACCAGAAACTATAAAACTCCTAGAGGAGAAGATAGGCAATACACTCTCCGACATAAATCAAAGCAAGATCCTCTATGACCCACCTCCCAGAATATTGGAAATAAAAGCAAAACTAAACAAATGGGACCTAATGAAACTTAAAAGCTTTTGCACTACAAAGGAAACTATAAGTAAGGTGAAAAGACAGCACTCAGATTGGGAGAAAATAATAGCAAATGAAGAAACAGACAAAGGATTAATCTCAAAAATATACAAGCAAATCCTGCAGCTCAATTCCAGAAAAATAAATGACCCAATAAAAAATGAGCCAAAGAACTAAACAGACATTTCTCCAAAGAAGACATACAGATGGATAACAAACACATAAAAGATGCTCAACATCACTCATTATTAGAGAAATGCAAATCAAAACCACAATGAGGTACCATTACATGCCAGTCAGGATGGCTGCTATCCAAAAGTCTACAAGCAATAAATGCTGGAGAGGGAGTGGAGAAAAGGGAACCCTCTTATACTGTTGGTGGGAATGCACAATAGTACAGCCGATATGGAAAACGGTGTAGAGATTTCTTAAAAAACTGGAAATAGAACTGCCATATGACCCAGCAATTCCACTTCTGGGCATACACACTGAGGAAACCAGATCCTCTTATTTTTCAGACCGTTTCAAACTCCTCATATTTTTTACAACTTTTGAAGCTCTTCATATATTTCACACCTTTTCAGGCTCTTCATGTTTTTCAACACCGCTTCATGCTCCTACTATTTTTCAGACCGTTTCATGGTCCTCATATTTTTGACACCTTTTGAAGCTCTTCATATTTTTCACACCTTTTCAGGCTCTTCATGTTTTTGAACACCGTTTCATGCTCCTCCTATTTTTCAGACCGTTTCATGCTCCTCATGTTTTTGAGACGTTTTGAAGCTCTGCATATTTTTCATAACTTTCAGGCTCTTCATGCTTTTGAAACACCGTTACATGCTCCTCCTATTTTTCATACATATCATGCTCGTCATTTTTTTGACACATTTTGAAGCTCTTCATATTTTTCACACCTTTTCAGGCTCTTTATGTTTTTCAACGCCGTATCATGCTCCTCCTATTTTTCAGACCGTTTCATGCTCCTCATATCTTTGACACCTTTTGAAGCTCTTCATATTTTTCACATCATTTCAGGCTCTTCAAGTTTTTGAAAACGGCTTCATGCTCCTCCTAATTTTCAGACCGTTTTTTGCTCATCATATTTTTGACACATTTTGAAGCTTTTCATATTTTTCACAGCTTTTCAGGCTCTTCATGTTTTTGAACACAGTTTCATGCTCCGCATATTTTTCACACCTTTTCATGCTCTTCATATTTTTCACACCTTTTCAGGCTCTTCATGTTTCTCAACACCGTTTCATGCTTCTCCTATTTTTCAGACCATTTCATGCTCCTCATACTTTTAACAGCTTTTTAAGCTCTTCATATATTTCACACCTTTTCAGGCTTTTCATGTTTTTGAACACCGCTTCATGCTCCTCCTATTTTTCAGACCATTTCATGCTCCTCGTATTTTTCACACCTTTTGAAGCTCTTCCTATATTTCACACCTTTTCAGGCTCTTCATGTTTTTGAACACCGCTTAATGCTCCTCCTATTTTTCAGATTGTTTCATCCTCCTCATATTTTTGACACCTTTGAAGCTCTTCATATTTGTCACACCCTTCCAGGCTCTTCATGTTCTTCATCACTGTTTCATGCTCCTCCTATTTTTCAAACTGTTTCAGGCTCCTCATATTTTTCACACCTTTTGAAGCTCTTCATATTTTTCACACCTTTTCAGGCTCTTCATGTTTTTCAAAACCGCTTCATGCTCCTCCTGTTTTTCAGACCGTTTCAAGCTCCTCATGTTTTTCATATCTTTTGAAGCTCTTCATATTTTTCACACGTTTTCAGGCTCTTCATGATTTTCAACACCGCTTCATGATCCTCCTATTTATCAGACCGTTTCATGCTCATCTCATTTTTGACACCTTTTGAAGCTGCTCATATTTTTCACACCTTTTGAAGCTCTTCATTTTTTTCACAACTTTTCAGGCTCTTCAAGTTTTTCAACACCGCTTCATGCTCCTCCTATTTTTCAGACCGTTTCATGCTCCTCATGTAATTCACACCTTTTGAAACTCTTCATATTTTTCACACCTTTTCAGGCTCTTCATGTTTTGGAACACCGTTTCATGCTCCTCCTATTTTTCAGACCTTTCATGCTCCTCATATTTTTGACACCTTTTGAAGCTCTTCATATTTTTCACAACTTTTCAGGCTCTTCATGTTTTTCAACACGGCTTAATGCTTCTCCTATTTTCCAGACCGTTTCATTGTCCAAATATTTTTGACACCTTTAGAAGCTCTTCATATTTTTCACACGTTTTCAGGCTCTTCATGTTTTTCAACACGGCTTCATGCTCCTCCTATTTTTCAGATCGGTTCATTCTCCTCATATTTTTCACACCTTTTGATGCTCTTCATATTTTTCACACCTTTTCAGGCTCTTCATGTTTTGGAACACCGTTTCATGCTCCTCCTATTTTTCAGACCTTTTCATGCTCCTCATATTTTTGACACCTTTTGAAGCTCTTCATATTTTTCACAACTTTTCAGGCTGTTCATGTTTTGGAACACCGTTTCATGCTCCTCCTTTTTTTCAGACCGTTTCATGCTCCTCATATCTTTGACACCTTTTGAAGCTCTATATTTTTCACACCTTTTCAGGCTCTTCATGTTTTGGAACACCGTTTCATGCTCCTCCTTTTTTTCAGACCGTTTCATGCTCGTCATATTTTTGACACCTTTTGAAGCTCTTCGTATTTTTCACACCTTTTCAGGCTCTTCATGTTTTTGAAAACCGCTTCATGCTCCTCCTATTTTTCACACCTTTTGAAGCTCTTCATATTTTTCACACCTTTTCAGGCTCTTCATGTTTTTCAACTCCGCTCATGCTCCTCCTCTTTTTCAGACCGTTTCATGCTCCTCATATTTTTGACACTTTTTGAGGCTCTTCATATTTTTCACACCATTTCAGGCTCTTCTTCGTTTTGAACAACGTTTCATGCTCCTCCTATTTTTCAGACCGTTTCATGCTCCTCATGTATTTCACACCTTTTGAAGCTCTTCATAATTTTCACACCTTTTCAGGCTCTACATGTTTTTCAACATCACTTCATGCTTCTCTTATTTTTCAGACCGATTCATGTTCCTCATATTTTTGACACCTTTTGAAGCTCTTCATATTTTTCACACCTGTTCAGGCTCTTCATGTTTTTCAACGCCGCTTCATGCTCCTCATCTTTTTCAGACCGTTTCGTGCTCCTCATATTTTTCACACCTTTTGAAGCTCTTCATATTTTTCACAACTTTTCAGGCTCTTCATATTTTTGATCACCGTTTCATGCTCCTCCTATTTTTCAGACCGTTTCATGCTCCTCATATTTTGACACCTTTTTAAGCTCTTCACATTTTTCACACCTTTTCAGGCTCTTCATGTTTTTCAAAACCGCTTCATGATCCCCCTATATTTCAGACCGTTTCATGCTCCTCATATTTTTCACACCTTTTGAAGCTCTTCATATTTTTCACACCTTTTCAGACTCTTCATGTTTTTCAACACCACTTCATGCTCCTCCTATTTTTCCGATGGTTTCATGCTCATCGCATTTTTGACACCTTCTGAAGCTCTTCATTTTTATCAAAACTTTTGAGCTCTTCACATTCTTCACACGTTTTCAGGCTCTTCATGTATTTCAATAACGGTTCTTACTCCTCCTATTTTTCAGAACGTTGCATGCTTCTCATATTTTTGACACGTTTTGAAGCTCTTCATATTTTTCACACCTTTTCAGGCTCTTCATGTTTTTCAACACCACTTCATGCTCCTCCTATTTTTCAGACCGTTTCATGCTCCTCCTATTTTTCACACCTTTTGAAGCTCTTCATATTTTTCACACCTTTTCAGGCTGTACATGTTTTTGAACACCACTTCATGCTCCTCCTATTTTTCAGATCGTTTCTTGCTCCTCATGTATTTCACACATTTTGAAGCTCTTCATATTTTTCACACCTTTTCAGGCTCTTCATGTTTTTCAACACCGCATCATGCTCCTCCTATTTTTCAGACCGTTTCATGCTCATCTCTTTTTTGACACCTTTTGAAGCTCTTCATATTTTTCATACGTTTTGAAGCTCTTCATACTTTTCACACTTTTTCAGGCTCTTCGTGTTTTTGAACACCGCTTCACGCTCCTCCTATTTTTCAGACCGTTTCATGCTGCTCGTATTTTTCAGACCGTTTCATGCTCCTCATAATTTTGACAATTTTATAAGCTCTTCATATTTTTCACACTTTTTCAGGCTCTTCATGTTTTTGAACACCGCTTCATGCTCCTCCTATTTTTCAAACTTTTGAAGCTCTTCATGTTTTTCACACCTTTTCAGGCTCTTCATGTTTTTGAACACAGCTTCATGCTCCTCCTAATTTTCAGACCGTTTCATGCTCCTCATACATTTCACACCTTTTTAAGCTCTTCCTATTTTTCACACCTTTTCACGCTCTTCATGTTTTTGAACACCGTTTTATGCTGCTTCTATTTTTCAGACCGTTTCATGCTCCTCATATATTTTAAACCTTTTGAATCTCTTCATATATTTCACACATTTTCAGGCTGTTCATGTTTTTCAACAACGCTTCATGATCTTCCTATTATTCAGACCGTTTCATGCTCCTCAAGTATTTCACACCTTTTGAAGCTCTTCATATTTTTCACACCTTTTCAGGCTCTTGATGTTTTTCAACACCACTTAATGCCCCTCCTATTTTTCAGACCGTATCATGCTCATCTCATTTTTACACCTTTTGAAGCTCTTCATATTTTTCACACCTTTTGAAGCTCTTCCTATTTTTCACACCTTTTCAGGCTCTTCAGGGTTTTGAACACCGCTTCATGCTCCTCATATTTTTCACACCTTTTGAAGCTCTTCATATTTTTCACACCTTTTCAGGCTCTTCATGTTTTTCAACACCACTTCTTGCTCCTCCATTTTTCACACCCTTTCATGCTTCTCATGTATTTCACACCTTTTGAAACTCTTCATATTTTTCACATCTTTTCAGGCTCTTCATGTTTTTCAACAAGGTTTCATGCTCCTCCCATTTTTCAGACCGTTTCATGCTACTCATATTTTTGACACGTTTTGAAGCTCTTCATATTTTTCCCATTTTTCAGGCTCTTCATGTTTTTGAACACCGTTTCATGCTCCTCCTATTTTTCAGACCGTTCATGCTCCTCATATTTTGACACATTTTGAAGCTCTTCATATTTTTCACATCTTTTCAGGCTCTTCATGTTTCTGAACACCGCGTCATGCTCCTCCTATTTTTCATATCGTTTCATGCTTCTCATATTTTTCACACCTTTTGAAGCTCTTCATATTTTTCACACCTTTTCAGGCTCTTCATGTTTTTCAACACCGCTTCATGCTCCTCCTATTTTTCAGACCGTTTCATGCTCATCTCATTTTTGACACCTTTTGAAGCTCTTCATATTCTTCACTCCTTTTGAAGCTCTTCATATTTTTCACACCTTTTGAAGCTCTTCATATTTCTCACACCTTTTCAGACTCTTCATGTTTTTCAACACCGCTTCATGCTGCTCCTGTTTTTCAGACCTTTTCATGCTCCTCATATTTTTCACATCTTTTGAAGTTCTTCTTATTTTTCACACCTTTTCAAGCTCTTCATCATTTTCAAAACCGCTTCATGCTCCTCCTATTTTACAGACCGTTTCATTCTCCTCATGTATTTCACACATAATGAAGCTCTTCCAATTTTGCACAACTTTTCAGTCTCTTCTTGTTTTACAACACCGCATCATGCTCCTCCTATTTTTCAGACTGTTTCATGCACCTCATAATTTTGACACCTTTTGAAGCTCTTCATATTTTTCACACCTTTTGAAGCTCTTCATGTTTTTCACACCTTTTCAGGCTCTTCATGATTTTCAACACCGCTTCATGCTCCTGCTATTTTTCAGACCGTTTCATGCTCATCTCTTTTTTGACACCTTTAGAAGCTGTTCATATTTTTCACACCTTTTAAAGCTCTTCATATTTTTCACATTTTTGAAACTCTTCATATTTTTCTCACCTTTTGAAGCTCTTCATATTTTTCAAACCTTTTCAGTCTTCTCATGTTTTTGAACACCGCTTCATGCTCCTCCTATTTTTCACTCCTTTTGAAGCTCTTCATATTTTTTACACCTTTTCAGGCTGTACATGTTTTTGAACACCACTTCATGCTTCTCCTATTTTTCAGACCGTTTCTTGCTCCTCATATATTTCACACATTTTGAAGCTCTTCATATTTTTCACACCTTTTCAATGTCTTCATGTTTTTGATCACTGTTTCATGCTGCTCCTGTTTTTCAGACCATTTCATGATACTCATATTTTTGACACCTTTTGAAGCTCTTCATATTTTTCTCACTTTTTCAGGCTGTTTATAGTTTTCAACACCGCTGCATGATTCTCCTATATTTGAGACCATTTCATGCTCCTCATATTTTTGACATTTTTTGAAGCTCTTCATATTTTTCACACCTTGTGAAACTCTTCCTATTTTTCACAGGTTTTCAGGCTCTTCATGTTTTTCAACACCGCTTCATGCTCCTCCTATTTTTCCGACCGTTTCATGCTCATCTCATTTTTGACACCTTTTGAAGGTCTTCATATTTTTCACACCTTTTGAAGCTCTTCATATTTTTCCCTTCTTTTCAGGCTCTTCATGTTTTTTAACGCCGCTTCATCCTCCTCATATTTTTCAGACCGTTTCATGCTCCTCATATTTTTGACATCTTTTGAAGCTCTTCACATTTTTCACACATGTTCAGGCTCTTCATATTTTTGAACACCGCTTCATGTTCCTCCTGTTTTTCACACCTTTTGAAGCTCTTCATATTTTTCACACCTTTTCAGACTCTTCATGTTTTTCAACACCGCTTCATGCTGCTCCTATTTTTCAGACCGTTTCATGCTCATCTCTTTTTTGACAACTTTTGAAGCTCTTTATATTTTCATACCTTTTGAAGCTCTTCATATTTTTCACACATTTTCAGGCTCTTCATGTTTTTCAACACCGCTTCATGCTCCTCCTGTTTTTCAGACAGTTTCATGCTCCTCATATTGTTGACACCTTTTGAAGCACTTCATATTTTTCACACCTTTTCAGGCTCTTCATATTTTTGAACACCGCTTCATGTTCCTCCTGTTTTTCACACCTTTTGAAGCTCTTCATATTTTTCACACCTTTTCAGGCTCTTCATATTTTTGAACACCGCTTCATGTTCCTCCTGTTTTTCACACCTTTTGAAGCTCTTCATATTTTTCACACCTTTTCAGGCTCTTCATATTTTTGAACACCGCTTCATGCTCCTCATGTATTTCACACCTTTTGAAGCTGTTCATATTTTTCACACCTTTTCAAGCTATCCATGTTTCTGAACACCACTTCCTGCTCCTCCTGTTTTTCAGACCGTTTCATGCTCCCCATATTTTTGACAATTTTATAAGCTCTTCATATTTTTCACACATTTTCAGGCTCTTCATGTTTTTGAGCACCGCTTCATGCTCCTCCTATTTTTCAAACCTTTTGAAGCTCTTCATGTTTTTCACACCTTATCAGCCTCTTCATGTTTTTGAACATCTCTTCATGCTCCTCATATTTTTGACCATTTTATAAGCTCTTCATATTTTTCACACTTTTTCAGGCTCTTCATGTTTTTGAACAACACTTCATGCTCCTCCTACTTTTCAGACTTTTTCATGCTCATCTCTTTTTTGACACCTTTTCAGGGTCTTCATATTTTTCAAACTTTTGAAGATCTTCATATTTTTCACACTTTTTCAGGCTCTTCATGTTTTGAACACTGCTTCATGCTCCTCCTATTTTTCAAACCTTTTGAAGCTCTTCATATTTTTCACACGTTTTCAGGCCCTTCATGTTTTTGAACAACACTTCATGCTCCTCCTACTTTTCAGACTTTTTCATGCTCATCTCTTTTTTGACACCTTTTCAGGGTCTTCATATTTTTGAAACTTTTGAAGATCTTCATATTTTTCACACTTTTTCAGGCTCTTCATGTTTTGAACACCTCTTCATGCTACTCCTATTTTTCAGACCTTTTCATGCTCCTCATGTATTTCACACGTTTTGAAGCTCTTCATATTTTTCACACCTTTTCAGACTCTTCATGTTTTTGAACACTGCTTCATGCTCCTCCTATTTTTCAGACCGTTTCAAGCTCCTCATATTTTTGACACCTTTTGAAGCTCTTCATATTTTTCACACCTTTTCAGTCTCTTCATGTTTTTCAACTCCACTCATGCTCCTCCTCTTTTTCTGACCTTTTAATGCTCCTCATATTTTTGACATCTTTTGAAGCTCTTCACATATTTCACACATTTTCAGGCTTTTCATGTTTCTGAACACCGCTTCATCCTCCTCCTATTTTTCACACCTTTTGAAGCTTTTCATATTTTTCACAGCTTTTCAGGCTGCACATGTTTTTGAACACGACTTCATGCTCCTCATCTTTTTCAGTCTGTTTCATGCTCCTCATATTTTTCACACCGTTGGAAGCTCTTCATACTTTTCACACGTTTTCAGGCTCTTCATGTTTTTGATCACCGTTTCATGCTCCTCCTATTTTTCAGACCGTTTCTTGCTCCTCATATTTTTGACCATTTTATAAGCTCTTCATATTTTTCACACTTTTTTAGGCTCTTCATGTTTTTTAACACCACTTCATGCTCCTCCTATTTTTCAAACTTTTTGAAGCTCTTCATGTTTTTCACACCTTATCAGCCTCTTCATGTTTTTGAACACCTCTTCATGCTACTCCTATTTTTCAGACCTTTTCATGCTCCTCATGTATTTCACACGTTTTGAAGCTCTTCATATTTTTCACACCTTTCAGACTCTTCATGTTTTTGAACACTGCTTCATGCTCCTCCTATTTTTCAGACCGTTTCAAGCTCCTCATATTTTTGACACCTTTTGAAGCTCTTCATATTTTTCAAACCTTTTCAGTCTCTTCATGTTTTTCAACTCCACTCATGCTCCTCCTCTTTTTCTGACCTTTTAATGCTCCTCATATTTTTGACACCTTTGGAAGCTCTTCATATTTTTCACACCTTTTGAAGCTCTTCATATTTTTCACAGCTTTTCAGGGTCTTCAAGTTTTTCAACATCGTTTCATTCTCCTCCTATTTTTCAGACCGTTTCATGCTCATCTCATTTTTGACACCTTTTGAAGCTCTTCATATTTTTCACACCTTTTGAAGCTCTTCATATTTTACACGTTTTCAGGCTCTTCAAGTTTTTCAACATCGCTTCATGCTCCTCCTATTTTTCAGACCGTTTCATACTCCTCATATTTTTGACACGTTTTGAGGCTCTTCATAATTTTCACACCATTTTAGGCTCTTCATGTTTTTGAACACCGTTTCATGCTCCTCGTATTTTTCACACCTTTTAAAGCTCTTCATATTTTCACACCTTTTCAGGCTCTCATGTTTTTGAACACAGCTTCATGCTCCTCCTATTTTTTATACCGTTTCATGATACTCATGTATTTCACACCTTTTGAAGGTCTTCATATTTTTCACACCTTTTCAGGCTGTACATGTTTTTGAAGACCACTTCATGCTCCTCATCTTTTTCAGACCGTTTCATGCTCCTGATATTTTTCACACCGTTTGAAGCTCTTCATATTATTCACACGTTTTCAGATTCTTCATGTTTTTGATCACCGTTTCATGCTCCTCATATTTTTGACACCTTTTGAAGCTCTTCACATTTATCACACCTTTTCAGGCTCTTCATGTTTTTCAACACCGCTTCATGATCCTCCTATGTTTCAGAGCGTTTCATGCTCCTCATAATTTTGACAATTTTATCAGCTCTTCATATTTTTCACACTTTTTCAGGCTCTTCATGTTTTTGAACACCGCTTCATGCTCCTCCTATTTTTCAAACTTTTGAAGCTCTTCATGTTTTTCACACCTTTTCAGGCTCTTCATGTTTTTGAACACAGCTTCATGCTCCTCCTAATTTTCAGACCGTTTCATGCTCCTCATACATTTCACACCTTTTTAAGCTCTTCCTATTTTTCACACCTTTTCACGCTCTTCATGTTTTTGAACACCGTTTTATGCTGCCTCTATTTTTCAGACCGTTTCATGCTCCTCATATATTTTAAACCTTTTGAATCTCTTCATATATTTCACACCTTTTCAGGCTGTTCATGTTTTTCAACAACGCTTCATGATCTTCCTATTATTCAGACCGTTTCATGCTCCTCAAGTATTTCACACCTTTTGAAGATCTTCATATTTTTCACACCTTTTCAGGCTCTTCAGGGTTTTGAACACCGCTTCATGCTCCTCATATTTTTCACACCTTTTGAAGCTCTTCATATTTTTCACACCTTTTCAGGCTCTTCATGTTTTTCAACACCGCTTCTTGCTCCTCCATTTTTCACACCCTTTCATGCTTCTCATGTATTTCACACCTTTTGAAACTCTTCATATTTTTCACATCTTTTCAGGCTCTTCATGTTTTTGAACAAGGTTTCATGCTCCTCCCATTTTTCAGACCGTTTCATGCTCCTCATATTTTTGACACGTTTTGAAGCTCTTCATATTTTTCCCATTTTTCAGGCTCTTCATGTTTTTGAACACCGTTTCATGCTCCTCCTATTTTTCAGACCGTTCATGCTCCTCATATTTTGACACATTTTGAAGCTCTTCATATTTTTCACATCTTTTCAGGCTCTTCATGTTTTTGAACAAGGTTTCATTCTCCTCCCATTTTTCAGACCGTTTCATGCTCCTCATATTTTTGACACGTTTTGAAGCTCTTCATATTTTTCACACCTTTTCAGGCTCTTCATGTTTTTGAACACCGTTTCATGCTCCTCCTATTTTTCAGACCGTTCATGCTCCTCATATTTTGACACCTTTTGAAGCTCTTCATATTTTTCACACCTTTTCAGGCTCTTCATGTTTCTGAACACCGCGTCATGCTCCTCCTATTTTTCATATCGTTTCATGCTTCTCATATTTTTCACACCTTTTGAAGCTCTTCATATTTTTCACACCTTTTCAGGCTCTTCATGTTTTTCAACACCGCTTCATGCTCCTCCTATTTTTCAGACCGTTTCATGCTCATCTCCTTTTTGACACCTTTTGAAGCTCTTCATATTCTTCACTCCTTTTGAAGCTCTTCATATTTTTCACACCTTTTGAAGCTCTTCATATTTCTCACACCTTTTCAGACTCTTCATGTTTTTCAACACCGCTTTTTGCTCCTCCTATTTTTCAGACCGTTTCATGCTCCTCATATTTTTGACACGTTTTGAAGTTCTTCATATTTTTCACACCTTTTCAGGCTCTTCATGTTTTTAAACACCGCTTCATGCTGCTCCTGTTTTTCAGACCTTTTCATGCTCCTCATATTTTTCACATCTTTTGAAGTTCTTCTTATTTTTCACACCTTTTCAAGCTCTTCATCATTTTCAAAACCGCTTCATGCTCCTCCTATTTTACAGACCGTTTCATTCTCCTCATGTATTTCACACGTAATGAAGCTCTTCCAATTTTGCACAACTTTTCAGTCTCTTCTTGTTTTACAACACCGCATCATGCTCCTCCTATTTTTCAGACTGTTTCATGCTCCTCATATTTTTGACACCTTTTGAAGCTCTTCATATTTTTCACACCTTTTGAAGCTCTTCATGTTTTTCACACCTTTTCAGGCTCTTCATGATTTTCAACACCGCTTCATGCTCCTGCTATTTTTCAGACCGTTTCATGCTCATCTCTTTTTTGACACCTTTAGAAGCTGTTCATATTTTTCACACCTTTTAAAGCTCTTCATATTTTTCACATTTTTGAAACTCTTCATATTTTTCTCACCTTTTGAAGCTCTTCATGTTTTTCACACCTTTTCAGGCTTCTCATGTTTTTGAACACCGCTTCATGCTCCTCCTATTTTTCACTCCTTTTGAAGCTCTTCTTATTTTTCACACCTTTTCAGGCTGTACATGTTTTTGAACACCACTTCATGCTCCTCCTATTTTTCAGACCGTTTCTTGCTCCTCATGTATTTCACACATTTTGAAGCTCTTCATATTTTTCACACCTTTTCAATGTCTTCATGTTTTTGATCACTGTTTCATGCTGCTCCTGTTTTTCAGACCATTTCATGATACTCATATTTTTGACACCTTTTGAAGCTCTTCATGTTTTTCACACTTTTTCAGGCTGTTTATAGTTTTCAACACCGCTGCATGATTCTCCTATATTTGAGACCATTTCATGCTCCTCATATTTTTGACATTTTTTGAAGCTCTTCATATTTTTCACACTTTTTGAAGCTCTTCCTATTTTTCACAGGTTTTCAGGCTCTTCATGTTTTTCAACACCGCTTCATGCTCCTCCTATTTTTCCGACCGTTTCATGCTCATCTCATTTTTGACACCTTTGAAGGTCTTCATATTTTTCACACGTTTTGAAGCTCTTCATATTTTTCACTTCTTTTCAGGCTCTTCATGTTTTTTAACACCGCTTCATGCTCCTCATATTTTTCAGACCGTTTCATGCTCCTCATATTTTTGACATCTTTTGAAGCTCTTCACATTTTTCACACATTTTCAGGCTCTTAATGTTTTTCAACACCGCTTGATGATCCTCCTATATTTCAGACCGTTTCATGCTCCTCATATTTTTGACACCTTTTGAAGCTCTTCATATTTTTCACACCTTTTCAGACTCTTCATGTTTTTCAACACCGCTTCATGCTGCTCCTATTTTTCAGACCGTTTCATGCTCATCTCTTTTTTGACAACTTTTGAAGCTCTTCATATTTTCATACCTTTTGATGCTCTTCATACTTTTCACACATTTTCAGGCTCTTCATGTTTTTCAACACCGCTTCATGCTCCTCCTGTTTTTCAGACAGTTTCATGCTCCTCATTTTTTTGACACGTTTTGAAGCTCTTCATATTTTTCACAACTTTTCCGTCTCTTCTTGTTTTTCAACACCGCTTCTTGCTCCTCCTATTTTTCAGACCGTTTCATGCTCCTCATATTGTTGACACCTTTTGAAGCACTTCATATTTTTCACACCTTTTCAGGCTCTTCATATTTTTGAACACCGCTTCATTTTCCTCCTGTTTTTCCCACCTTTTGAAGCTCTTCATATTTTTCACACCTTTTCAGGCTCTTCAGGTTTTTGAACACCTCTTCATGCTCCTCCTATTTTTCAGACCGTTTCATGCTCCTCATGTATTTCACACCTTTTGAAGCTGTTCATATTTTTCACACCTTTTCAAGCTCTCCATGTTTCTGAACACCACTTCCTGCTCCTCCTATTTTTGAGGCCGTTTCATGCTCATCTCATTTTTGACACCTTCTGAAGCTCTTCATTTATTTCACACCTTTTGAGCTCTTCATATTCTTCACACTTTTTCAGGCTCTTCATGTATTTCAATAACGCTTCTTACTCCTCCTATTTTTCAGACCGTTTCATGCTCCTCATATTTTTGACATCTTTTGAAGCTCTTCACATATTTCACACATTTTCAGGCTTTTCATGTTTCTGAACACCGCTTCATCCTCCTCCTATTTTTCACACCTTTTGAAGCTCTTCATATTTTTCACAGCTTTTCAGGCTGCACATGTTTTTGAACACGACTTCATGCTCCTCATCTTTTTCAGTCTGTTTCATGCTCCTCATATTTTTCACACCGTTGGAAGCTCTTCATATTTTTCACACGTTTTCAGGCTCTTCATGTTTTTGATCACTGTTTCATGCTCCTCCTATTTTTCAGACCGTTTCTTGCTCCTCATATTTTTGACCATTTTATAAGCTCTTCATAATTTTCACACTTTTTTAGGCTCTTCATGTTTTTTAACACCGCTTCATGCTCCTCCTATTTTTCAAACTTTTTGAAGCTCTTCATGTTTTTCACACCTTATCAGACTCTTCATGTTTTTGAACACCTCTTCATGCTACTCCTATTTTTCAGACCTTTTCATGCTCCTCATGTATTTCACACCTTTTGAAGCTCTTCATATTTTTCACAGCTTTTCAGGCTGCACATGTTTTTGAACACGACTTCATGCTCCTCATCTTTTTCAGTCTGTTTCATGCTCCTCATATTTTTGACACCTTTTGAAGCTCTTCACATTTTTCACACCTTTTCTGGCTCTTCATGTTTTTCAACACCGCTTCATGCTCCTCCTATTTTTCAGATCGTTTCAGGCTCCGCATATTTTTGACTCCTTTTGAAGCTCTTCATATTTTTCACACGTTTTCAGGCCCTTCATGTTTTTGAACACCGCTTCATGCTCCTCCTATTTTTCAGACGGTTTCAGGCTGCTCGTATTTTTCAGACCGTTTCATGCTCCCCATATTTTTGACAATTTTATAAGCTCTTCATATTTTTCACACATTTTCAGGCTCTTCATGTTTTTGAGCACCGCTTCATGCTCCTCCTATTTTTCAAACCTTTTGAAGCTCTTCATGTTTTTCACACCTTATCAGCCTTTTCATGTTTTTGAACATCTCTTCATGCTCCTCATATTTTTGACAATTTTATAAGCTCTTCATATTTTTCACACTTTTTCAGGCTCTTCATGTTTTTCAACACCGCTTCATGCTCCTCCTATTTTTCAAACCTTTTGAAGCTCTTCATATTTTTCACACATTTTCAGGCCCTTCATGTTTTTGAACAACACTTCATGCTCCTCCTACTTTTCAGACTTTTTCATGCTCATCTCTTTTTTGACACCTTTTCAGGGTCTTCATATTTTTCAAACTTTTGAAGATCTTCATATTTTTCACACTTTTTCAGGCTCTTCATGTTTTGAACACTGCTTCATGCTCCTCCTATTTTTCAGACCGTTTCATTCTCCTCATGTGTTTCACACCTTTTGAAGCTCTTCATAATTTTCACACCTTTTCATGCTCTTCATGTTTTTGAACACCGTTTCATGCTCGTCCTATTTTTCAGACCATTTCAAGCTCCTCATATTTTTGAAACCTTTTGAAGCTCTTCATATTTTTCACACCTTTTCAGGCTTTTCATGTATTTGAACATCGCTTCATGCTCCTCACATTTCTCACACCTTTTGAAGCTCTTCATATTTTTCTCACCTTTTCAGGCTCCTCATGTTTTTGAACACCGCTTCATGCTCCTCATATTTTTCAGACCGTTTCATGATCCTCATGTATTTCACACCTTTTGAACCTCTTCATATTTTTCACACCTTTTCAATGTCTTCATGTTTTTGAACACTGTTTCATGCTGCTCCTGTTTTTCAGACCATTTCATGATACTCATATTTTTGACACCTTTTGAAGCTCTTCATATTTTTCACACTTTTTCAGGCTGTTTATAGTTTTCAACACCGCTGCATGATTCTCCTATATTTGAGACCATTTCATGCTCCTCATATTTTTGACATTTTTTGAAGCTCTTCATATTTTTCACACCTTTTGAAGCTCTTCCTATTTTTCACAGCTTTTCAGGCTCTTCATGTTTTTCAACACCGCTTCATGCTCCTCATATTTTTCAGACCATTTCATGCTCCTCATATTTTTGACATCTTTTGAAGCTCTTCATATTTTTGACACCTTTTGAAGGTCTTCATATTTTTCACACCTTTTGAAGCTCTTCATATTTTTCACTTCTTTTCAGGCTCTTCATGTTTTTTAACACCGCTTCATGTTCCTCATATTTTTCAGACCGTTTCATGCTCCTCATATTTTTGACATCTTTTGAAGCTCTTCACGTTTATCACACATTTTCAGGCTCTTCATGTTTTTCAACACCGCTTGATGATCCTCCTATATTTCAGACCGTTTCATGCTCCTCATATTTTTGACACGTTTTGAAGCTCTTCATATTTTTCACACCTTTTCCGTCTCTTCTTGTTTTTCAACACCGCTTCTTGCTCCTCCTATTTTTCAGACCGTTTCATGCTCCTCATATTGTTGACACCTTTTGAAGCACTTCATATTTTTCACACCTTTTCTGGCTCTTCATATTTTTGAACACCGCTTCATGTTCCTCCTGTTTTTCATACCTTTTGAAGCTCTTCATATTTTTCACACCTTTTCAGGCTCTTCAGGTTTTTGAACACCTCTTCATGCTCCTCCTATTTTTCAGACCGTTTCATGCTCCTCATATTTTTGACATCTTTTGAAGCTCTTCACGTTTATCACACATTTTCAGGCTCTTCCTGTTTTTCAACACCGCTTCATGCTCCTCCTATATTTCAGACCGTTTCATGCTCCTCATATTTTTGACACCTTTTGAAGCTCTTCATATTTTTCACACCTTTTCAGACTCTTCATGTTTTTCAACACCAGTTCATGCTGCTCCTATTTTTCAGACCGTTTCATGCTCATCTCTTTTTTGACAACTTTTGAAGCTCTTCATATTTTCATACCTTTTGAAGCTCTTCATATTTTTCACACATTTTCAGGCTCTTCCTGTTTTTCAACACCGCTTCTTGCTCCTCCTATTTTTCAGACCGTTTCATGCTCCTCATATTGTTGACACCTTTTGAAGCACTTCATATTTTTCACACCTTTTCAGGCTCTTCATATTTTTGAACACCGCTTCATGTTCCTCCTGTTTTTCACACCTTTAGAAGCTCTTCATATTTTTCACAACTTTTCAGGCTCTTCAGGTTTTTGAACACCTCTTCATGCTCCTCCTATTTTTCAGACCGTTTCATGCTCCTCATGTATTTCACACCTTTTGAAGCTCTTCATATTTTTCACACCTTTTCAGGCTCTCCATATTTCTGAACACCACTTCCTGCTCCTCCTATTTTTGAGGCCGTTTCATGCTCATCTCATTTTTGACACCTTCTGAAGCTCTTCATTTTTTTCACACCTTTTGAGCTCTTCATATTCTTCACACGTTTTCAGGCTCTTCATGTATTTCAATAACGCTTCTTACTCCTCCTATTTTTCAGACCGTTTCATGCTCCTCATATTTTTGACACCTTTTGAAGCTCTTCACATTTATCACACCTTTTCCGGCTCTTCATGTTTTTCAACACCGCTTCATGCTCCTCCTATTTTTCAGATCGTTTCAGGCTCCGCATATTTTTGACTCCTTTTGAAGCTCTTCATATTTTTCACACGTTTTCAGGCCCTTCATGTTTTTGAACACCGCTTCATGCTCCTCCTATTTTTCAGATCGTTTCAGGCTGCTCGTATTTTTCAGACCGTTTCATGCTCCTCATATTTTTGACAATTTTATAAGCTCTTCATATTTTTCACACTTTTTCAGGCTCTTCATGTTTTGAACACCGCTTCATGCTCCTCCTATTTTTCAGACATTTTCATGCTCCTCATGTATTTCACACGTTTTGAAGCTCTTCATATTTTTCACACATTTTCAGGCTCTTCATGTTTTTGAACACAGCTTCATGCTCCTCCTATTTTTCAAACCTTTTGAAGCTCTTAATGTTTTTCACACCTTATCAGCCTCTTCATGTTTTTGAACATCTCTCCATGCTCCTCATATTTTTGACAATTTTATAAGCTCTTCATATTTATCACACTTTTTCAGGCTCTTCATGTTTTTGAACACCGCTTCATCCTCCTCCTATTTTTTAAACCTTTTGAAGCTCTTCATATTTTTCACACTTTTTCAGGCTCTTCATGTTTTGAACACCGCTTCATGCTCCTCCTATTTTTCAGACCGTTTCATGCTCCTCAGGTATTTCACACCTTTTCAAGCTCTTCATATTTTTCACAACTTTTCAGGCTCTTCACGTTTTTGAACAACACTTCATGCTCCTCCTCCTTTTCAGACTGTTTCATGCTCATCTCATTTTTGACACCTTTTCAGGGTCTTCATATTTTTCAAACTTTTGAAGATCTTCATATTTTTCACACTTTTTCAGGCTCTTCATGTTTTGAACACTGCTTCATGCTCCTCCTATTTTTCAGACCGTTTCATTCTCCTCATGTTTTTGACACCTTTTGAAGCTCTTCATAATTTTCACACCTTTTCATGCTCTTCATGTTTTTGAAAACCATTTCATGCTCCTCCTATTTTTCAGACCTTTTCATGCTCCTCATGTATTTCACACGTTTTGAAGCTCTTCATATTTTTCACACCTTTTCAGGCTCTTCATGTTTGTGAACACTGCTTCATGCTCCTCCTATTTTTCAGACCGTTTCAAGCTCCTCATATTTTTGACACTTTTTGAAGCTCTTCATATTTTTCACACCTTTTTAGGCTCTCCATGTTTCTGAACACCACTTCATGCTCCTCCTATTTTTCAGACCGTATCATGCTTCTCATATTTTTCACACCTTTTGGAGCTCTTCATATTTTTCACATCTTTTCAGGCTCTTCATGTTTTTCAACACCACTTCATGCTCCTCCTATTTTTCAGAGAGATACATGCTCCACATATATTTCACACCTTTTGAAGCTCTTCATATTTTTCACACTTTTTCAGGCTCTTCATTTTTTTCCACACCACTTCATGCTTCTCCTATTTTTCAGACCGTATCATGCTCCTCATGTATTTCAAACCTTTGAAGCTTTTCAAATTTTTCACACATTTTCAGGCTCTTCATGTTTTTGAACACCATTTCATGCTCCTCCTATTTTTCAGACCGTTTCATGCTTTTCATATTTTTGACATCTTTTGAAGCTCTTCATATTTTTCACACCTTTTGAAGCTCCTCATATATTTCACACCTTTTGAAGCTCTTCATATTTTTCACAGATTTTCAGGCTCTTCTTGTTTTTGAACACCGCTTCATGCTCCTCCTATTTTTCAGACGGTTTCATGCTCTTCATATTTTAGACAACTTTTGAAGCTCGTCATATTTTTCACACCTTTTCAGGCTCTTCATGTTTTTGAACATCGCTTCATGCTCCTTTATTTTTCAGACAATTTCTTGCTCCTCATATTTTTAAAACCTTTTGAAGCTCTTCAGATTTTTCACACCTTTTCAGGCACTTCATGTTTTTGAACACCGCTTCATGCTCCTCCTATATTTCAGACCGTTTCATGCTCCTCATATATTTGACACCTTTTGAAGCTCTTCATATTTTTCACAACTTTTCAGGCTCTTCATGTTTTTGAACACCGCTTCATGCTCCTCCTATTTTTCAGACCGTTTCATGCTCATCTCATTTTTGACACATTTTGAACTTCTTCATATTTTTCACACCTTTAAAGCTCTTCATATTTTTCACAACTTTTCAGTCTCTGCATTTTTTTGAACACCGCTTCATGCTCCTCCTATTTTTCAGACCGTTTCATGCTCCTCATGTATTTCACACCTTTTGAAGCTCTTCAAATTTTTCACACCTTTTCAGGCTCTTCATGTTTTTGATTACCGTTTCATCATCCTCCTATTTTTCAGACCGTTTCATGCTCCTCATATTTTTCACACCTTTTGAAGCTCTTCATATTTTTCCCACCTTTTCAGGCTCTTCATGTTTTTCAACACCAGTTCATGCTCCTCCTATTTTTCACCGTTTCAAGCTCCTCATAATTTTCACACCTTTTAAAGCTCTTCTTATTTTTCACACCTTTTCAGGCTCTTCATGTTTTTCAACACCGCTTCATGCTGCTCCTATTTTTCAGACCGTTTCATGCTCATCTCTTTTTTGACAACTTTTGAAGCTCTTCATATTTTCATACCTTTTGAAGCTCTTCATATTTTTCACACGTTTTCAGGCTCTTCATGTTTTTCAACACCGCTTCATGCTCCTCCTATTTTTCAGACCGTTTCGTGCTCCTCATATTTTTGACACGTTTTGAAGCTCTTCATATTTTTCACACCTTTTCAGGCTCTTCTTGTTTTTCAACACCGCTTCTTGCTCCTCCTATTTTTCAGACCGTTTCATGCTCCTCATATTGTTGACACCTTTTGAAGCACTTCATATTTTTCACACCTTTTCAGGCTCTTCATGTTTCTGAACACCACTTCCTGCTCCTCCTATTTTTGAGGCCGTTTCATGCTCATCTCATTTTTGACACCTTCTGAAGCTCTTCATTTTTTTCACACCTTTTGAGCTCTTCATATTCTTCACACGTTTTCAGGCTCTTCATGTATTTCAATAACGCTTCTTACTCCTCGTATTTTTCAGACCGTTTCATGCTCCTCATATTTTTGACACCTTTTGAAGCTCTTCACATTTTTCACACCTTTTCCGGCTCTTCATGTTTTTCAACACCGCTTCATGCTCCTCCTATTTTTCAGATCGTTTCAGGCTCCGCATATTTTTGACTCCTTTTGAAGCTCTTCATATTTTTCACACGTTTTCAGGCCCTTCATGTTTTTGAACACCGCTTCATGCTCCTCCTATTTTTCAGACGTTTTCAGGCTGCTCGTATTTTTCAGACCGTTTCATGCTCCTCATATTTTTGACAATTTTATAAGCTCTTCATATTTTTCACACATTTTCAGGCTCTTCATGTTTTTGAACACCGCTTCATGCTCCTCCTATTTTTCAAACCTTTTGAAGCTCTTAATTTTTTTCACACCTTATCAGCCTCTTCATGATTTTGAACACCGCTTCATGCTCCTCCTATTTTTCAGACCGTTTCATGCTCCTCAGGTATTTCACACCTTTTCAAGCTCTTCATATTTTTCACAACTTTTCAGGCTCTTCACGTTTTTGAACAACACTTCATGCTCCTCCTACTTTTCAGACTGTTTCATGCTCATCTCATTTTTGACACCTTTTCAGGGTCTTCATATTTTTCAAACTTTTGAAGATCTTCATATTTTTCACACTTTTTCAGGCTCTTCATGTTTTGAACACTGCTTCATGCTCCTCCTATTTTTCAGACCGTTTCATTCTCCTCATGTTTTTCACACCTTTTGAAGCTCTTCATAATTTTCACACCTTTTCATGCTCTTCATGTTTTTGAACACCGTTTCATGCTCGTCCTATTTTTCAGACCATTTCAAGCTCCTCATATTTTTGAAACCTTTTGAAGCTCTTCATATTTTTCACACCTTTTCCGTCTCTTCTTGTTTTTCAACACCGCTTCTTGCTCCTCCTATTTTTCAGACCGTTTCATGCTCCTCATATTGTTGACACCTTTTGAAGCACTACATATTTTTCAAACCTTTTCAGGCTCTTCATATTTTTGAACACCGCTGCATGTTCCTCCTGTTTTTCACACCTTTTGAAGCTCTTCAT
This sequence comes from Dama dama, assembly GCF_033118175.1. Taxonomy (NCBI): domain Eukaryota; kingdom Metazoa; phylum Chordata; class Mammalia; order Artiodactyla; family Cervidae; genus Dama; species Dama dama. The sequence goes on along the minus strand of NW_026870891.1, from coordinate 7,542,973 downwards.
ATTTTTCACACCTTTTCAGGCTGTACATGTTTTTGAAGACCACTTCATGCTCCTCATCTTTTTCAGACCGTTTCATGCTCCTGATATTTTTCACACCGTTTGAAGCTCTTCATATTTTTCACACGTTTTCAAATTCTTCATGTTTTTGATCACCGTTTCATGCTCCTACTATTTTTCAGACCGTTTCATGCTCCTCATATTTTTGACACCTTTTGAAGCTCTTCACATTTATCACACCTTTTCAGGCTCTTCATGTTTTTCAACACCGCTTCATGATCCTCCTATATTTCAGAGCGTTTCATGCTCCTCATATTTTTGACACCTTTTGAAGCTCTTCACATTTTTCACACCTTTTCCGGCTCTTCATGTTTTTCAACTCCGCTTCATGCTCCTACTATTTTTCAGATCGTTTCAGGCTCCGCATATTTTTGACTCCTTTTGAAGCTCTTCATATTTTTCACCCGTTTTCAGGCCCTTCATGTTTTTGAACACCGCTTCATGCTCCTCCTATTTTTCAGACCGTTTCAGGCTGCTGTATTTTTCAGACCTTTTCATGCTCCTCATATTTTTGACAATTTTATAAGCTCTTCATATTTTTCACACTTTTTCAGGCTCTTCATGTTTTGAACACCGCTTCATGCTCCTCCTATTTTTCAGACGGTTTCAGGCTGCTCGTATTTTTCAGACCGTTTCATGCTCCTCATATTTTTGACAATTTTATAAGCTCTTCATATTTTTCACACTTTTTCAGGCTCTTCATGTTTTTAACACCGCTTCATGCTCCTCCTATTTTTCAGACGGTTTCAGGCTGCTCGTATTTTTCAGACCGTTTCATGCTCCTCATATTTTTGACAATTTTATAAGCTCTTCACATTTTTCACACCTTTTCCGGCTCTTCATGTTTTTCAACACCGCTTCATGCTCCTCCTATTTTTCAGATCGTTTCAGGCTGCTCGTATTTTTCAGACCGTTTCATGCTCCTCATATTTTTGACAATTTTATAAGCTCTTCATATTTTTCACACTTTTTCAGGCTCTTCATGTTTTTGAACACCGCTTCATCCTCCTCCTATTTTTTAAACCTTTTGAAGCTCTTCATATTTTTCACACTTTTTCAGGCTCTTCATGTTTTGAACACCGCTTCATGCTCCTCCTATTTTTCAGACCGTTTCATGCTCCTCAGGTATTTCACACCTTTTCAAGGTCTTCATATTTTTCACACCTTTTCAGGCTCTTCATGTTTTTGAACACAGTTTCATACTCCTCCTATTTTTCAGCCCAATTAATGCTCCTCATATTTTTCACACCTTTGGAAGCACTTCATATTTTTTCACACCTTTTCAGGCTCTTCACTTTTATCAACACCGCTTCATGCTCCTCCTATTTTTCAGACCGTTTCATGCTCCTCATATTTTTCACACCTTTGGAAGCACTTCATATTTTTTCACACCTTTTCAGGCTCTTCATGTTTTTCAACACCGCTTAATGCTCCTCATATTTTTCAGACCGTTTCATGCTCCTCATATTTTTGACACCTTTTGAAGCTCTTCCTATATTTCACACCTTTTCAGGCTCTTCATGTTTTTGAACACCTTTTCATGCTCCTTCTACTTTTCAGACCGTTTCATGCTACTCATATTTTTCACACCTTTTGAAGCTCTTCATTTTTTTCACACCTTTTCAAGCTCTTCATATTTTTCAACACCGTTTCATATTCCTCCTATTTTTCAGACCGTTTCATGCTCCTCATATTTTTGACAGCTTCTGAAGCTCTTCATATATTTCACATCTTTTCAGGCTCTTCATGTTTTTCAACACCTCTTCATGCACCTCCTATATTTCAGACCGTTTCATGCTCCTCATAATTTTGACACCTTTGAAGCTCTTCATATTTTTCAAACCTTTTCAGGCTCTTCATGTTTTTCAACACCACTTCATGCACCTCCTATATTTCAGACCGTTTCATGCTCCTCATATTTTGTCACGTTTTGAAGCTCTTCATATTTTTCGCACATTTCAGTCTCTTCATGTTTTTGAATACTGCTTCATGCTCCTCCTATTTTTCAGAGCGATTCATGCTCCTCATATTTTTGACACGTTTTGAAGCTCTTCATATTTTTCACACCTTTTCAGGCTCTTCATGTTTTTGAACACCGCTTAATGCTCCTCCCATTTTTCAGATTGTTTCATGCTCCTCATATTTTTGACACGTTTTGAAGCTCTTCATATTTTTCACACTTTTTCAGGCTCTTCATGTTTTTGAACACCGCTTAATGCTCCTCCTATTTTTCAGATTGTTTCATGCTCCTCATTTTTTTGACACGTTTTGAAGCTCTTCATATTTTTCACACCTTTTCAGGCTCTTCATGTTTTTGAACACCGTTTCATGCTCCTCTTATTTTTTTTTTATTGTTATTTTTTTTATTTTTTTTTATTATTTTTATTTTTTTTTCCAGTGGGTTTTGTCATACTTTGATATGAATCAGCCATGGATTTACATGTATTCCCAGTCCCGATTCCGCCTCCCACCTCCCTCTCCTCCCGATTCCTCTGGGTCTTCCCAGTGCACCAAGCCGGAGCACTTGTCTCGTGCATCCTACCTGGGCTGGTGATTTGTTTCACCATAGATAGCATACATGCTGTTCTTTTGAAACATCCCACCCTCACATTCTCCCACAAAGTTTAAAAGTCTGTTCTGTATTTCTGTGTCTCTTTTTCTGTTCTGCATATAGGGTTATCGTTGTCACCTTTCTAAATTCCATATACATGTGTCAGTATGCTGTAATGTTCTTTATCTTTCTGGCTTACTTCACTCTGTAAAATGGGCTCCAGCTTCATCCATCTCATTAGGACTGATTCAAATGAATTCTTTTTAATGGCTGAGTAATATTCCATGGTGTATATGTACCACAGCTTTCTTATCCATTCATCTGCTGACGGGCATCTAGGTTGCTTCCATGTCCTGGCTATTATAAACAGTGCTGCGATGAACATTGGGGTGCACGTGTCTCTTTCAGACGAACCTATGGACACCTTATCTTTGACAAAGGAGGCAAGGATATGCAATGGAAAAAAGACAACCTCTTTAACAAGTGGTGCTGGGAAAACTGGTCAACCACTTGTAAAAGAATGAAAATAGAACACTTTCTAACACCATACACAAAAATAAACTCAAAATGGATTAAAGATCTAAATGTAAGACCAGAAACTATAAAACTCCTAGAGGAGAAGATAGGCAAAACACTCTCCGACATAAATCAAAGCAAGATCCTCTATGACCCACCTCCCAGAATATTGGAAATAAAAGCAAAACTAAACAAATGGGACCTAATGAAACTTAAAAGCTTTTGCACTACAAAGGAAACTATAAGTAAGGTGAAAAGACAGCCCTCAGATTGGGAGAAAATAATAGCAAATGAAGAAACAGACAAAGGATTAATCTCAAAAATATACAAGCAAATCCTGCAGCTCAATTCCAGAAAAATAAATGACCCAATACAAAATGAGCCAAAGAACTAAACAGACATTTCTCCAAAGAAGACATACAGATGGATAACAAACACATGAAAAGATGCTCAACATCACTCATTATTAGAGAAATGCAAATGAAAACCACAATGAGGTACCATTACATGCCAGTCAGGATGGCTGCTATCCAAAAGTCTACAAGCAATAAATGCTGGAGAGGGAGTGGAGAAAAGGGAACCCTCTTATACTGTTGGTGGGAATGCACACTAGTACAGCCGCTATGGAAAACGGTGAAGAGATTTCTTAAAAAACTGGAAATAGAACTGCCATATGACCCAGCAATCCCACTTCTGGGCATACACAATGAGGAAACCAGATCCTCATATTTTTCAGACCGTTTCAAACTCCTCATATTTTTTACACCTTTTGAGGCTCTTCATATATTTCACACCTTTTCAGACTCTTCATGTTTTTCAACACCGCTTCATGCTCCTCCTATTTTTCAGACCGTTTCATGGTCCTCATATTTTTGACACCTTTTGAAGCTCTTCATATTTGTCACCCCTTTTCAGGCTCCTCATGTTTTTCAACACCGCTTCATGCTCCTCCTATTTTTCAGACCGTTTCATGCTCCTCATATTTTTCACACCTTTTGAAGCTGTTCATATTTTTCACACCTTTTCAGGCTCTTCATGTTTTTGAACACCGGTTCATGCTCCTCCTATTTTTCAGACCGTATCATGCTCCTCATATTTTTCACACCTTTTGGAGCTCTTCATATTTTTCACACCTTTTCAGGCTCTTCAGGTTTTTCGACACCGGTTCATACTCCTCATATTTTTCAGACCGTTTCATGCTCCTCATATTTTTCACACCTTTTGAAGCTCTTCATATATTTCACACCTTTCAGGCTCTTCATTTTTTTCAACACTACATCATGCTCCTCCTATTTTTCAGACCGTTTCATGCTCATCTCATTTTTGACATATTCTGAAGCTCTCCATATTTTTCACACCTTTTGAAGCTCTTCATATTTTTCACAAGATTTCAGTCTCAGCATGTTTTTGAACACCGCTTCATGCTCCTCCTATTTTCAGACCGTTTCATGCTCCTCATGTATTTCACACCTTTTGAAGCTCTTCATATTTGTCACAACTTTTCAGGCTCCTCATGTTTTTCAACAGCGCTTCATGCTCCTCCTATTTTTCAGACCGTTTCATGCTCCTCATATTTTTCACACCTTTTGAAGCTCTTCATATTTTTAACACCTTTTCAGGCTCTTCATGTTTTTGAACACCGCTTCATGCTCCTCCTAATTTTTAAACCGTTTAATGCTCCTCATGTATTTCACACCTTTTGAAGCTCTTCATATTTTTCACACCTTTTCAGGCTCTTCATGTGTTTGAACACCATTTCATGCTCCTCCTATTTTTCAGACCGTTTCATGCTCCTCATATTTTTGACATCTTTTGAATCTCTTCATATTTCTCACACCTTTTCAGGCTCTTCATGTTTTTGAACACCGCTTCATGCTCCTCCTATTTTTCAGACCGTTTCATGCTCATCTCATTTTTGACACCTTTTGAAGCTCTTCATATTTTTCACACCTTTTCAGACTCTGCATGTTTTTGAACACCGCTTCATGCTCCTCCTGTTTTTCAGATCGTTTCATGCTCCTCATGTATTTCACACCTTTTGAAGCTCTTCATATTTGTCACACCTTTTCAGGCTCTTCATGTTTTTCAACACCGCTTCATGCTCCTCCTATTTTTCAGACCGTTTCATGATCCTCATATTTTTCACACTTTTTGAAGCTCTTCATATTTTTCACACATTTTAAGGCTCTTCATGTTTTTCAACATCGCTTCATGCTCCTCCTATTTTTCAGACCGTTTCAAGCTTCTCATGTATTTCACACCTTTTGAAGCTCGTCATATTTTGCACACGTTTTCAGGCTCTTCATGTTTTTTCACAACCACTTCATGCTCCTCCTATTTTTCAGACCGTATCATGCTCCTCATATTTTTCACACCTTTTCAGGCTCTTCATTATTTTCAACACAACTTCATGCTCCTCCCATTTTTCAGACCGTTTTTTACTCATCTCGTTTTTGACACCTTTTGAAGCTCTTCATATTTTTCACACCTTTTGAAGCTCTTCATGTTTTTGAACACCGTTTCATGCTCCTCCTATTTTTCAGACCGTTTCATGCTCCTCATATATTTCACAACTTTTGAAGCTCTTCATATATTTCACACCTTTTCAGGAACTTCATGTTTTTCAACACCTCTTCATGATCCTCCTATTTTTAAGACCGTTTCATATTCCTCATATTTTTGACACCTTTTTAGGCTCTTCATGTTTTTTACACCTTTTCAGGCTCTTCATGTTTTTCAACACCGCTTCATGCTCCTCCTATTTTTCAGACCGTGTCATGCTCCTCCTATTTTTGACACATTTTGAAGCTCTTCATATTTTTCACACCTTTTGAAGCTCTTCATATTTTTCAAACCTTTACAGGCTCTTCATGTATTTCAACACCGCTTCATGCTCCTCCTATTTTTCAGACAATTTCATGCTCGTCATATTTTTCAAACCTTTTAAAACTCTTCATAATTTTCACACCTATTCATGCTCTTCATTTTTTACACACTGTTTCATGCTCCTCCTATTTTTCAGACCGCTTCATGCTCCTATATTTTTCACACCTTTTGAAACTCTTCATATTTTTCACACTTTTTAAGCTCTTCATATTTTTCACAGTTTTCAGGCTCTTCATGCTTCTGAACACCGCTTCATGCTCCACCTATTTTTCAGACTGTTTCATGCTCTTCATATTTTTCACACCTTTTCAGGCTCTTCATATTTTTGAACACCTCTTCATGCTACTCCTATTTTTGATACCTTTTGAAGCTCTTCATATTTTTCACACCTTTTCAGGCTCTTCATGTTTTTCAACACCGCTTCATGCTCCTCCTATTTTTCAAACCGTATCATGCTCCTCATATTTTTCACACGTTTTGAAGCTCTTCGTATTTTTCACACGTTTTCAGGCTCTTCATGTTTTTGAACACCACATCATGCTCCTTCTATTTTTCAGAGAGTTTCATGCTCCTCATATATTTCACACCTTTTGAAGCTCTTCATATTTTTCACACCTTTTCAGGCTCTTCATGTTTTTGAACACTTCTTCATGCTCCTCCTATTTTTCAGACCGTTTCATGCTCCTCATATTTTTGACAACTTTTGAAGCTCTTCATATTTTTCACAACTTTTCAGGCTCTTCCTGTTTTTGAACCCCTCTTCATGCTTCTCCTATTTTTCAGACCGTTTAATGCTCCTCATGTATTTCACACCTTTTGAAGCTCTTCATATTTTTCACACGTTTTCAGGCTCTTCATGTTTTTGAACACCGCTTCATGCTTCTCCTATTTTTCAGACCGTTTAATGCTCCTCATGTATTTCACACTTTTTGAAGCTCTTCATATATTTCACACCTTTTCAGTCTCTTCCTTTTTTTCAACACCAGATCATACTCCTTCTATTTTTCAGACCGTTTCATGTTCATTTCATTTTTGAAACCTTTTGAAATCTTCATATTTTTCACACCTTTTTTTTGCTCTTCATGTTTTTGAACACCACTTCATGCTCCTCCTATTTTTCAGACCGTTTCATGCTCATCTCATTTTTGACACCTTTTGCAGCTCTTCATATTTTTCACACCACTTCAGGCTCTTCATGTTTTTGAACCCCGCTTCATGCTCCTCCTATTTTTCAGACCGCTTCATACTCCTCTCATTTTTGACACCTTTTGAAACTCTTCATATTTTTGACACCTTTTGAAGCTCTTCATATTTCTCACACGTTTTCAGGCTCTTCATGATTTTCAACACAGATTCATGCTCCCCCTTTTTTCAGACCGTTTCATGCTCCTCATATTTTTGACACCTTTTGAATCTCCTCATATTTTTACACCTTTTGAAGCTCTTCATGTATTTCACAATTTTTCAGGCTCTTCATGTTTTTCAACACAGCTTCATGCTCCTCCTATTTTTCAGACCGTTTCATGCTCCTCATATTTTTCACACCTTTTGAAGCTCTTCATATTTTTCACACCTTTTAAGCCTCTTCATGTTTTTTAACACCGCTTCATGCTCCTCCTATTTTCAAGACAGTTTCATACTCCTCATGTATTTCATACCTTTTGAAGCTCTTCATATTTTTCACACCTTTTCAGGCTCTTCATATTTTTGAACACCGCTACATGCTCCTCCTATTTTTCACACCTTTTGAAGCTCTTCATATTTTTCACACCTTTTAAGCCTCTTCATGTTTTTTAACACCGCTTCATGCTCCTCCTATTTTCAAGACAGTTTCATACTCCTCATGTATTTCATACCTTTTGAAGCTCTTCATATTTTTCACACCTTTTCAGGCTCTTCATGTTTTTTAACACCGCTTCATGCTCCTCCTATTTTTCAGACCGTTTCATGCTCCTCATATATTTCACACCTTTTGAAGTTCTTCATATTTTTCACACCTTTTCAGGCTCTGCATGTTTTTCAACACCGTTTCATGCTCCTCCTATTTTTCAGACCGTTTCATGCTCCTCATATTTTTGACACCTTTTGAAGCTCTTCATATATTTGACACCATTTGAAGCTCTTCATATTTTCCACAACTTTTCAGGCTCTGCATATTTTTGAACACCGTTTCATGCTACTCCTATATTTCAGACCGATACTTGCTGCTCATATATTTGACACCTTTTGAAACTCTTCATATTTTTAACACCTTTTCAGGCCCTTCATGTTTTTGAAGACCGCTTCATGCTCCTGTTTATCAGACCTTTTCATGTTCCTCATATTTTAAACACATTTTGAAGCTCTTCATTTTTTTCACACCATTTCATGCTCTTCATGTTTTTCAACACCGTTTCATGCTCCTCCTATTTTTCAGACTGTTTCATGCTACTCATATTTTTGTCACTTTTTGAAGCTCTTCTATTTTTCAAACCTTTAGAGTCTCTTCATATATTTCAACACCGCTTCATGCTCTCCAATTTTTCAGACCATTTCATGCTCGTCATATTTTTCAAAACTTTTAAAGCTTTTCATAATTTTCACACCTATTCATGCTCTTCATTTTTTCCACACTGTTTCATGCTCCTCCTATTTTTCAGACCGTTTCATACTCCTCATATTTTTCACACCTTTTGAAGCTCTTCATATTTTTTACACCTTTTGAAGCTCTTCATATTTTTCACAAGTTTTCAGGCTGTTCATGTTTCTGAACACCGCTTGATGATCCTCCTATTTTTCAGACCGTTTCATGCTCCTCATATTTTTGACACGTTCTGAACCTATTCATGTATTTCACACCTTTTCAGGCTCTTCTTATTTTTGAACACCGTTTGCGGCTCCTCCTATTTTTGAGAACGTTTCATGCTCCTCATCTTTTTAACACGTTTTGAAGCTCTTCATATTTTTCACACCTTTTCAGGCTCTTCATGTTTTTGATCAGCATTTCATGCTTCTCCTATTTTTCAGACCGTTTCATGCTCCTCATATTTTTGACACCTTTTAAAGCTCCTCATATTTTTCACACCTTTTCAGGCTCTTCAAGTTTTTCAACACCACTTCATGCTCCTCCTTTTGCAGACCTTTTCATGCTCCTCATATTTTTCACACCTTTTAAAGCTCTTCATATTTTTCACACCTTTTCAGTCTCTTCTTTTTTTTCAACACCAATTCATGCTCCTCCTATTTTTCAAACCGTTTCATGCTCATCTCATTTTTGACACCTTTTGAAGCTTTTCATATTTTTCAAAACTTTTCAGGCTCTTCATGTTTTTGAACACCGCTTCATGCTCCTCCTATTTTTGAGACCGTTTCATTCTCCTCATATTTTTGACACCTTTTGATACTCTTCATATTTTTCACACCTTTTGAAGCTCTTCATATTTTTCACACCTTTTAAAGCTCTTCATATATTTCACAACTTTTCAGGCTCTTCTTTTTTTTCAACTCCACTTCATGTTCCTCTTATTTTTCAGACCGTTTCATGCTCATCTCATTTTTCACACATTTGAAGCTCTTCATATTTTTCACACTTTTGAAGCTCTTCATATTTTTCACACGTTTTCAGGCTCTTCATGTTTTTCAACACCGCTTCATGCTCCTCCTATTATTCAGATCGTTTCATTCTCCTCATATTTTTTACACCTTTTGAAGGTCTTCATATATTTCACACCTTTTCAGCCTCTTCTTTTTTTTCAACACCACTTCATGCTCCTCTTATTTTTCAGACCGTTTCATGCTCATCTCATTTTTGACACATTTGAAGCTCTTCATATTTTTCACACTTTTGAAGCTCTTCATATTTTTCACACGTTTTCAGGCTCTTCATGTTTTTCAACACCGCTTCATGCTCCTCCTATTATTCAGATCGTTTCATTCTCCTCATATTTTTTACACCTTTTGAAGGTCTTCATATATTTCACACCTTTTCAGCCTCTTCTTTTTTTTCAACACCACTTCATGCTCCTCTTATTTTTCAGACCGTTTCATGCTCATCTCATTTTTGACACATTTGAAGCTCTTCATATTTTTCACACCTTTTGAAGCTCTTCATATTTTTCACAACTTTTCAGGCTCTTCATGTTTTTGAACACCGCTTCATGCTCCTCCTACATTTCAGACCGTTCCATGCTCCGCATATTTTTGACACTTTTTGAAGCTTTTCATATTTTTCACACATTTTCTGGCTGTTCAAGTTTTTCAACACCACTTCATGCTCCTCCTTTTTTGCAGACCGTTTCATGCTCCCCATATTTTTTACACCTTTTGAAGCTCTTCATATTTTTCACACGTTTTCAGGCTCTTCATGTTTTTCAAGACCGCTTCATGCTCCTCCTATTTTTCAGACCGTTTCATGCTCCTCATATTTTTGACACTTTTTGAAGCTCTTCATATTTTTCACACCTTTTCAGACTCTTCATGTTTTTGAACACCACTACATGCTCCTCCTATTTTTCAGAGAGTTTCATGCTCTTCATGTATTTCACACCTTTTGAAGCTCTTCATATTTTTCACACGTTTTCAGGCTCTTCATGTTTTTGAACACTGCTTCTTGCTCCTCCTAATTTTCAGAGAGTTTCATGCGCCTCATGTATTTCACACCTTTTGAAGCTCTTCATATTTTTCACAAGTTTTCAGGCTCTTCATGTTTTTGAACAGTGCTTCTTGCTCCTCCTCTTTTTCAGAGAGTTTCATGCTCCTCATGTATTTCACACCTTTTGAAGCCTTTCATATTTTTCACACCTTTTCAGGCTCTTCATGTTTTTGCACACCACTTCATGGTTCTCCTATTTTTCAGCCCGTTACATGCTCCTCATGTATTTCACGCCTTTTGAAGCTCTTCATATTTTTCACACCTTTTCAGGTTCTTCATGTTTTTGATCAGCATTTCATGCTTCTCCTATTTTTCAGACCGTTTCATGCTCCTCATATTTTTGACACCTTTTAAAGCTCCTCATATTTTTCACACCTTTTCAGGCTCTTCATGTTTTTGAACACCGTTTCATGCTCCTCCTATTTTTCAGATCGTTTCATGCTCCTCATATATTTGACACCTTTTGAAGCTCTTCATATTATTCACAACTTTTCAGGCTCTTCATATTTTTCATCACCGTTTCATGCTGCTTCTATTTTTCAGACCGTTTCATGCTCCTCATATTTTTCACATCTTTTGAAGCTCTTCATATTTTTCACACCTTTTCAGGCTCTTCATGTTTTTGACGACAGCTTCATTTTCCTCCTATTTTTCAGATCGTTTCATGCTCCTCATATATTTGACACCTTTTGAAGCTCTTCATATTATTCACAACTTTTCAGGCTCTTCATGTTTTTCAACACCACTTCATGCTCCTCCTATTTTTCAGACCGTTTCATGCTCCTCATATTTTTGACACTTTTTGAAGCTGTTCATATTTTTCACACCTTTTCAGGCTCTTCATGTTTTTCAACACCGTTTCATGCTCCTCATATTTTTGACACCTTTTGAATCTCTTCATATTTTCACACCTTTTCAGGCTCTTCATGTTTTTCAACACCGCTTTATGCTCCTCCTATTTTTCAGACCGTTTCATACTCCTCATATTTTTGACACCTTTTGAAGGTCTTCATATATTTCACACATTTTCAGGCTCTTCTTTTTTTTCAACTCCACTTCATGCTCCTCTTATTTTTCAGACCGTTTCATGCTCATCTCATTTTTGACACATTTGAAGCTCTTCATATTTTTCACACCTTCTGAAGCTCTTCATATTTTTCACACGTTTTCAGGCTCTTCATATTTTTCAACACTGCTTCATGCTCCTCCTATTATTCAGATCGTTTCATTCACCTCATATTTTTGACACCTTTTGAAGGTCTTCATATATTTCACACCTTTTCAGCCTCTTCTATTTTTTCAACACCACTTCATGCTCCTCTTATTTTTCAGACCGTTTCATGCTCATCTCATTTTTGACACATTTGAAGTTCTTCATATTTTTCACACCTTTTGAAGCTCTTCATATTTTTCACAACTTTTCAGGCTCTTCATGTTTTTCAACAACGCTTCATGCTCCTCCTATTTTTCAGACCGTTTCATGCTCCTCATATTTTTGACACCTTTTGAAACTCTTCCTGTTTTTCACACCTTTTCAGGCTCTTCTACTTATTCAACACCGCTTCATGTTCCTCCTATTTTTCAGACCATTTCATCCTCCTCATATATTTGACACTTTTTGAAGCTCCTCATATATTTCACATCTTTTCAGGGTCTTCATGTTTTTGAACACCACTTCATGCTCCTCCTTTTTTTCTGACCGTTTCATGCTCATCTCATTTTTGACACCTTTTGAAGTTTTTCATATTTTTCAAAACTTTTCAGGCTCTTCATGTTTTTGAACACCGCTTGATGCTCCTCCTATTTTTGAGACCGTTTCATGCTCCTCATATTTTTGACACATTTTGAAGCTCTTCATATATTTCACACCTTTTGAAGCTCTTCATATTTTTCACACCTTTTAAAGCTCTTCATATTTTTCACAAGTTTTCAGGCTCTTCATGTTTTTGAACACTGCTTCTTGCTCCTCCTAATTTTCATAGAGTTTCATACGCCTCATGTATTTCACACCTTTTGAAGCTCTTCATATTTTTCACAAGTTTTCAGGCTCTTCATGTTTTTGAACACTGCTTCTTGCTCCTCCTAATTTTCAGAGAGTTTCATGCGCCTCATGTATTTCACACCTTTTGAAGCTCTTCATTTTTTTCACAAGTTTTCAGGCTCTTCATGTTTTTGAACACTGCTTCTTGCTCCTCCTAATTTTCAGAGAGTTTCATGCGCCTCATGTATTTCACACCTTTTGAAGCTCTTCATATTTTTCACAAGTTTTCAGGCTCTTCATGTTTTTGAACAGTGCTTCTTGATCCTCCTATTTTTCAGAGAGTTTCATGCTCCTCATGTATTTCACACCTTTTGAAGTCTTTCATATTTTTCACACCTTTTCAGGCTCTTCATGTTTTTGCACACCACTTCATGGTTCTCCTATTTTTCAGCCCGTTACATGCTCCTCATATATTTCACGCCTTTTGAAGCTCTTCATATTTTTCACACCTTTTCAGGCTATTCATGTTTTTGAACACCGCTTCATTCTCCTCCTATTTTTCAGACCGTTTCATGCTCCGCATATTTTTACCACCTTTTGAAGCTTTTCATATTTTTCACATATTTTCTGGCTGTTCAAGTTTTTCAACACCACTTCATACTCCTCCTTTTTTGCAGACCGTTTCATGCTCCCATATTTTTTACACCTTTTGAAGCTCTTCATATTTTTCACACGTATTCAGGCTCTTCATGTTTTTCAAGACCACTTCATGCTCCTCCTATTTTTCAGACCGTTTCATGCTCTTCATATTTTTGACACTTTTTGAAGCTCTTCATATTTTTCACACCTTTTCAGACTCTTCATGTTTTTGAACACCACTACATGCTCCTCCTATTTTTCAGAGAGTTTCACGCTCTTCATGTATTTCACTCCTTTTGAAGCTCTTCATATTTTTCACACCTTTTCAGGCTCTTCATGTTTTTGAACACCGTTTCATGCTCCTCCTATTTTTCAGATCGTTTCATGCTCCTCATATATTTGACACCTTTTGAAGCTCTTCATATTATTCACAACTTTTCAGCCTCTTCATGATTTTCATCACCGTTTCATGCTGCTTCTATTTTTCAGACCGTTTCATGCTCCTCATATTTTTCACATTTTTAAAGCTCTTCATATTTTTCACACCTTTTCAGGCTCTTCATGTTTTTGACGACAGCTTCATGCTCCTCCTATTTTTCAGACTGTTTCATGCTCCTCATATGTTTGACACCTTTTGAATCTCTTCATATTTTTCAGACCTTTTCAGGCTCTTCATATTTGTCAACACCGTTTCATGCTCCTATTATTTTTCAGACCGTTTCATGCTCCTCATATTTTTGACACCTTTTGAAACTCTTCCTGTTTTTCACACCTTTTCAGGCTCTTCTACTTTTTCAACACCGCTTCATGATCCTCCTATTTTTCAGACCATTTCATCCTCCTCATATATTTGACACCTTTTGAAGCGCTTCATATTATTCACAACTTTTCAATCTCTTCATGTTTTCAAAAACACTTCATGCTCCTCCTATTTTTCAGACCGTTTCATGCTCGTCATATATTTGACACCTTTTGACGCTCTTCATATTTTTCACAACATTTCAATCTCTTCATGTTTTCAACAACACTTCATGCTCATATTATTTTTCAGACTGTTTCATGCTCCTCATATTTTTGACACCTTTTGAAGCTCTTCATATTTTTCACACCTTTTCCGGCGCTTCATGTTTTTCAACACCGCTTCATGCTCCTCCTATTTTTCAGACCGTTTCATACTCATCTCATTTTTGACACCTTTTGAAGCTCTTCATATTTTTCACAACTTTGAAGCTCCTCATATTTTTCACACGTTGTCAGGCTCTTCATGTTTTTCAACACCGCTTCATGCTGCTTCTATTTTTCAGACCGTTTCATGGTCCCCATATTTTTGACACGTTTTGAAGCTCTCCATATTTTTCACACCTTTTCAGGCTCTTCACGTTTTTGAACAACGCTTCATGCTCCTCCTATTTTTCAGACCGTTTCATGCTCCTCTTATTTTTGACACCTTTTGAAGCTCCTCATATTTTTCACATCTTTTCAGGCTCTTTATGTTTTTGAATACCACTTCATGCTCCTCCTATTTTTCAGACCGTTTCATGTTCCTCATATTTTTGACACATTTTGAAGCTCTTCATATATTTCAAACTTTTGAAGCTCTTCATATTTTTCACACCTTTTAAAGCTCTTCATATTTTTCACACGTTTTCAGGCTCTTCATGTTTTTCAACATCACCTCATGCTCCTCCTATTTTTCAGATGGTTTCATGTTCTTCATATTTTTGACCCCTTTTGAAGCTCTTCATATATTTCAAAGCTTTTCAAGCTCTTCATGTTTTTCAACATAGCTTCATGCTCCTCATATTTTTCAGACCGTTTCATGCTCCTCATATTTTTTATACCTTTTGAAGCTCTTCATATTTTTCACATCTTTTCAGGCTCTTCATGTTTTTGAACACCGCTTCAGGCTCCTCCTATTTTTCACATCGTTTCATGCTCCTCATATATTTGACACCTTTTTAAGCTCTTCATATTTTTCACACCTTTTCCTGCTCTTCATCTTTTTCAAAACCGTTTCATGCTCATCCTGTTTTTCAGAGTGTTTCATGCTCCTCATATGTTTGACACCTTAATAAGCTCTTCATATTTTTCACACCTTTTCAGGCTCTTCATGTTTGTCAAGACCGTTTCATGCTCATATTATTTTTCAGAACGTTTCATGCTCCTCATATTTTTGACACCTTTTGAAGCTCCTCATATTTTTCACACCTTTTCAGGCTCTTCTTATTTTTCAACACCACTTCATGATCCTCCTATTTTTCAGACCGTTTCATGCTCCTCATATATTTGACACCTTATGAAGCACTTCATATTTTTCACAACTTTTCAGGCTCTTCATGTTTTTCATCACCGTTTCATGCTGCTTCTATTTTTCAGACCGTTTCATGCTCCTCATATTTTTCACATCTTTTGAAGCTCTTCATATTTTTCACACCTTTTCAGGCTCTTCATGTTTTTGACGACAGCTTCATGCTCCTCCTATTTTTCAGACCGTTTCATGCTCCTCATATTTTTGACACCTTTTGAAGCTCTTAATATTTTTCACACCTTTTTATGCTTTTCATCTTCTTCAAAACCGTTTCATGCTCCTCCTATTTTTCAGACTGTTTCATGCTCCTCATATGTTTGACACCTTTTGAATCTCTTCATATTTTTCACACCTTTTCAGGCTCTTCATGTTTGTCAACACCGCTTCATGATCCTCCTATTTTTCAGACCATTTCATCCTCCTCATATATTTGACACCTTTTGAAGCTCTTCATATTATTCACAACTTTTCAATCTCTTCATGTTTTCAAAAATACTTCATGCTCCTCCTGTTTTTCAGACCGTTTCATGCTCCTCATATATTTGACACCTTTTGAAGCTCTTCATATTTTTCACACCTTTTCAGGCTCTTTATGTTTTTGAACACCGCTTCATGCTCCTCCTATTTTTCAGACCGTTACATGCTCCTCATATTTTTGACAACTTTTGAAGCTCTTCATATTTTTCACACGTTTTCAGTCTCTTCATGTTTTTGAACACCGCTTCATGCTCCTCCTATTTTTCATACCGTTTCATGCTCCTCATATTTTTGACACCTTTTGAAGCTTTTCATATTTTTCACACCTTTTCAGGGTCTTTATTTTTTTCAACACCTTTTCATGATCCTCCTTTTTTTCAGACCGTTTCATGTTCATCTAATTTTTGACACCTTTTGAAGCTCTTAATATTTTTCACACCTTTTGAAGCTCTTCATATTCTTCACACGTTTTCAGGCTCTTCATGTTTTTCAACACCGCTTCATGCTGCTTCTATTTTTCAGACCGTTTCATGCTCCTCATATTTTTGACACCTTTTGAAGCTCTTAATATTTTTCACACCTTTTGAAGCTCTTCATATCCTTCACACCTTTTCCTGCTCTTCATCTTTTTCAAAACCGTTTCATGCTCATCCTGTTTTTCAGAGTGTTTCATGCTCCTCATATGTTTGACACCTTAAGAAGCTCTTCATATTTTTCACACCTTTTCAGGCTCTTCATGTTTGTCAAGATCGTTTCATGCTCATATTATATTTCAGAACGTTTCATGCTCCTCATATTTTTGACACCTTTTGAAGCTCTTCGTATTTTTCACACCTTTTCAGGCTCTTCTTATTTTTCAACACCACTTCATGATCCTCCTATTTTTCAGACCGTTTCATGCTCCTCATATATTTGACACCTTTTGAAGCTCTTCATATTTTTCACAACTTTTCAGGCTCTTCATGTTGTTCATCACCGTTTCATGCTGCTTCTATTTTTCAGACCGTTTCATGCTCCTCATATTTTTCACATCTTTTGAAGCTCTTCATATTTTTACACCTTTTCAGGCTCTTCATGTTTTTGACGACAGCTTCATGCTCTTCCTATTTTTCAGACCGTTTCATGCTCCTCATATTTTTGACACCTTTTGAAGCTCTTAATATTTTTCACACCTTTTCATGCTTTTCATCTTTTTCAAAACCGTTTCATGCTCCTCCTATTTTTCAGACTGTTTCATGCTCCTCATATGTTTGACACCTTTTGAATCTCTTCATATTTTTCACACCTTTTCAGGCTCTTCATGTTTGTCAACACCGCTTCATGATCCTCCTATTTTTCAGACCATTTCATCCTCCTCATATATTTGACACCTTTTGAAGCTCTTCATATTATTCACAACTTTTCAATCTCTTCATGTTTTCAAAAATACTTCATGCTCCTCCTGTATTTCAGACCGTTTCATGCTCCTCATATATTTGACACCTTTTGAAGCTCTTCATATTTTTCACAACATTTCAATCTCTTCATGTTTTCAACAACATTTCATGCTCATATTATTTTTTAGACTGTTTCATGCTCCTCATATTTTTGACACATTTTGAAGCTCTTCATATTTTTCACACCTTTTCCGGCGCTTCATGTTTTTCAACACCGCTTCATGCTCCTGCTATTTTTCAGACCGTTTCATACTCATCTCATTTTTGACACCTTTTGAAGCTCTTCATATTATTCACAACTTTGAAGCTCTTCATATTTTTCACACGTTTTCAGGCTCTTCATGTTTTTGAACACCACTTCATGCTCCCCCTATTTTTCAGACCGTTTCATGCTCCTCATATTTTTGACACATTCTGAAGCTCTTCATATATTTCAAAACTTTTGAAGCTCTTCATATTTTTCACACCTTTTAAAGCTCTTCATATTTTTCACACGTTTTCAGGCTCTACATGTTTTTGTACACTGCTTCTTGCTCCTCCTAATTTTCAGAGAGTTTCATGCGCCTCATGTATTTCACACCTTTTGAAGGTCTTCATATTTTTCACACCTTTTCAGGCTCTTGATGTTTTTCAACACTGCTTCTTGCTCCTCCTAATTATCAGAGTGTTTCATGCGCCTCATCTGTTTCACACCTTTTGAAGCTCTTCATATTTTTCACAAGTTTTCAGGCTCTTCATGTTTTTGAACACTGCTTCTTGCTCCTCCTAATTTTCAGAGAGTTTCATGTTCCTCGTGTATTTCACACCTTTTGAAGTTCTTCATATTTTTCACACCTTTTCAGGCTCTTCATGTTTTTGCACACCACTTCATGGTTCTCCTATTTTTCAGCCCGTTACATGCTCCTCATGTATTTCACGCCTTTTGAAGCTCTTCATATTTTTCACACCTTTTCAGGCTCTTCATGTTTTTGCACACCACTTCATGGTTCTCCTATTTTTCAGCCCGTTACATGCTCCTCATGTATATCACGCCTTTTGAAGCTCCTAATATTTTTCACACGTTTTCAGGCTCTTCATGATTTTCAACACAGCCTCATGCTCCTCCTATTTTTCAGACCGTTTCATGATCCTCATATTTTTGACACCTTTAGAAGCTCTTCTTATTTTTCACACCTTTTCAGGCTCTTCATGTTTTCAACACAGCTTCATGCTCCTCCTATTTTTCAGACTGTTTCATTCTCCTCATTAATTTGACACCTTTTGAAGCTCTTCATATTTTTCACACCTTTTCAGGCTCGTCATGTTTTTCAACACCGCTTCATGCACCTCCTATTTTTCAGACCGTTTCATGCTCCTCATATTTTTGACAGATTTTGAAGCTTTTCATATTTTTCACACCTTTTCAGGCTCTTCAAGTTTTTCAAGACCACTTCATGCTCCTCCTTTTTGCAGACCTTTTCATGCTCCTCATATTTCTGACACCATTTGATGATCCTCATATTTTTCACACCTTTTCAGTCTCTTCTTTTTTTTCAACACCACTTCATGCTCCTCCTTTTTTTCAAACCGTTTCATGCTCATGTCATTATTGACACCTTTTGAAGCTTTTCATGTTTTTCACAACTTTTCAGGCTCTTCATGTTTTTGAACACCGCTTCATGCTCCTCCTATTTTTGAGACCGTTTCAGTCTCCTTATATTTTTGACACCTTTTGATGCTCTTCATATTTTTCACAGCTTTTCAGTCTCTTCTTTTTTTTCAACACCACTTCATGCTCCTCCTATTTTTCAGACCGTTTTATGCTCATCTCATTTTTGACACATTTGAAGCTCTTCATATTTTTCACACCTTTTGAAGCTCTTCATATTTTTCACACGTTTTCAGGCTCTTCATGTTTTTCAACACCGCTTCATGCTCCTCCTATTTTTCAGACCATTTCATGCTCCTCATATTTTTGACACTTTTTGAAGCTCTTCATATTTTTCACACCTTTTCAGACTCTTCATGTTTTTGAACACCACTACATGCTCCTCCTATTTTTCAGATCGTTTCATGCTCCTCATGTATTTCACACTTTTTGAAGCTCTTCATATATTTCAAAGCTTTTCCAGCTCTTCATGTTTTTCAACATAGCTTCATGCTCCTCATATTTTTCAGAACGTTTCATGCTCCTCATATTTTTTATACCTTTTGAAGCTCTTCATATTCTTCACAACTTTTCAGGCTCTTTATGTTTTTGAACACCGCTTCATGCTCCTCCTATTTTTCAGACCGTTTCATGCTCCTCATATTTTTTACTCCTTTTGAAGCTTTTCATATTTTTCACACGTTTTCAGGGTCTTTATTTTTTTCAACAGCTTTTCATGATCCTCCTTTTTTTCAGACCGTTTCATGCTCATCTAATTTTTGACACCTTTTGAAGCTCTTAATATTTTTCACACCTTTTGAAGCTCTTCATATTCTTCACACGTTTTCAGGCTCTTCATGTTTTTCAACACCGCTTCATGCTGCTTCTATTTTTCAGACCGTTTCATGCTCCTCATATTTTTGACACGTTTTGAAGCTCTTCATACTTTTCACACCTTTTCAGGCTCTTCATGTTTTTGAACACCGCTTCAAGCTCCTCCTATTTTTCACACCGTTTCATGCTCTTCATATATTTTACACCTTTTTAAGCTCTTCATATTTTTCACACCTTTTCCTGCTCTTCATCTTTTTCAAAACCGTTTCTTGCTCATCCTGTTTTTCAGAGTGTTTCATGCTCCTCATATGTTTGACACCTTAAGAAGCTCTTCATATTTTTCACACCTTTTCAGGCTCTTCATGTTTGTCAAGACCGTTTCATGCTCATATTATTTTTCAGAGTGTTTCATGCTCCTCATATTTTTGACACCTTTTGAAGCTCTTAATATTTTTCACACCTTTTCATGCTTTTCATCTTTTTCAAAACCGTTCCATGCTCCTCCTATTTTTCAGACTGTTTCATGCTCCTCATATGTTTGACACCTTTTGAATCTCTTCACATTTTTCACACCTTTTCAGGCTCTTCATGTTTGTCAACACCGCTTCATGATCCTCCTATTTTTCAGACCATTTCATCCTCCTCATATATTTGACACCTTTTGAAGCTCTTCATATTATTCACAACTTTTCAATCTCTTCATGTTTTCAAAAATACTTCATGCTCCTCCTGTTTTTCAGACCGTTTCATGCTCCTCATATATTTGACACCTTTTGAAGCTCTTCATATTTTTCACAACATTTCAATCTCTTCATGTTTTCAACAACACTTCATGCTCATATTTTTTTTCAGACTGTTTCATGCTCCTCATATTTTTGACACATTTTGAAGCTCTTCATATTTTTCACACCTTTTCCGGCGATTCATGTTTTTCAATACCGCTTCATGCTCCTGCTATTTTTCAGACCGTTTCATACTCATCTCATTTTTGACACCTTTGAACCTCTTCATATTATTCACAACTTTGAAGCTCTTCATAGTTTTCACACGTTTTCAGGCTCTTCATATTTTTCAACACCACTTCATGCTACTCCTATTTTTCAGACCGTTTCATGCTCATCTAATTTTTGACACTTTTTGAAGCTCTTCATATTTTTCACATATTTTGAAGCTCTTCATATTTTTCACACGTTTTCAGGCTCTTCATGTTTTTCA
The DNA here is from genome assembly GCF_033118175.1 of Dama dama. Taxonomy (NCBI): domain Eukaryota; kingdom Metazoa; phylum Chordata; class Mammalia; order Artiodactyla; family Cervidae; genus Dama; species Dama dama. The sequence continues at coordinate 7,521,816 of NW_026870891.1, read as the reverse complement.
AAACCGCTTCATGCTCCTCCTATGTTTCAGACCGTTTAATCCTCCTCATGTATTTCACACCTTTTGAATCACTTCATATTTTTTACACATTTTCAGGCTCTTCATGTTTTTGAACACCATTTCATGCTCCTCCTATGTTGCATACCGTTTCATTCCCCTCATATTTTTGACACCTTTTGAAGCTCTTCATATTTTTCACACCTTTTGAAGCTCTTCATATTTCTCACAGCTTTTCAGGCTCTTCATATTTTTCAACACCACTCCATGCTCCTCCTATTTTTCACACCGTTTCGTTCTCCTCATATTTTTCACACCTTTTGAAGCTCTTCATATATTTCACACCTTTTCAGGCTCTTCATTTTTTTCAACATCACTTCATGCTCCTCCTGTTTTTCAGACCATTTCATTCTCATCTCATTTTGACACCTTTTGAAGCTCTTCATATTTTTCAAACCTTTTGAAGCTCTTCATATTTTTCACAAGTTTTCAGGCTCTTCATGTTTTTCAACACCGCTTCATGCTCCTCCTATTTTTCAGACCGTTTAATGCTCTTCATGTCTTTCACACCGTTTGAAGATCCTCATATTTTTCACACCTTTTCAGGCTCTTCATGTTTTTGAACACGGAGTCATGCTCCTCCTATTTTTCAGACCGTTTCATGCTCCTCATATTTTTGACACCTTTTGAAGCTCTTCGTATTTTTCACACCTTTTCAGGCTCTTCTTATTTTTCAACACCACTTCATGATCCTCCTATTTTTCAGACCGTTTCATGCTCCTCATATATTTGACACCTTTTGAAGCTCTTCATATTTTTCACAACTTTTCAGGCTCTTCATGTTGTTCATCACCGTTTCATGCTGCTTCTATTTTTCAGACCGTTTCATGCTCCTCATATTTTTCACATCTTTTGAAGCTCTTCATATTTTTACACCTTTTCAGGCTCTTCATGTTTTTGACGACAGCTTCATGCTCTTCCTATTTTTCAGACCGTTTCATGCTCCTCATATTTTTGACACCTTTTGAAGCTCTTAATATTTTTCACACCTTTTCATGCTTTTCATCTTTTTCAAAACCGTTTCATGCTCCTCCTATTTTTCAGACTGTTTCATGCTCCTCATATGTTTGACACCTTTTGAATCTCTTCATATTTTTCACACCTTTTCAGGCTCTTCATGTTTGTCAACACCGCTTCATGATCCTCCTATTTTTCAGACCATTTCATCCTCCTCATATATTTGACACCTTTTGAAGCTCTTCATATTATTCACAACTTTTCAATCTCTTCATGTTTTCAAAAATACTTCATGCTCCTCCTGTATTTCAGACCGTTTCATGCTCCTCATATATTTGACACCTTTTGAAGCTCTTCATATTTTTCACAACATTTCAATCTCTTCATGTTTTCAACAACATTTCATGCTCATATTATTTTTTAGACTGTTTCATGCTCCTCATATTTTTGACACATTTTGAAGCTCTTCATATTTTTCACACCTTTTCCGGCGCTTCATGTTTTTCAACACCGCTTCATGCTCCTGCTATTTTTCAGACCGTTTCATACTCATCTCATTTTTGACACCTTTTGAAGCTCTTCATATTATTCACAACTTTGAAGCTCTTCATATTTTTCACACGTTTTCAGGCTCTTCATGTTTTTGAACACCACTTCATGCTCCCCCTATTTTTCAGACCGTTTCATGCTCCTCATATTTTTGACACATTCTGAAGCTCTTCATATATTTCAAAACTTTTGAAGCTCTTCATATTTTTCACACCTTTTAAAGCTCTTCATATTTTTCACACGTTTTCAGGCTCTACATGTTTTTGTACACTGCTTCTTGCTCCTCCTAATTTTCAGAGAGTTTCATGCGCCTCATGTATTTCACACCTTTTGAAGGTCTTCATATTTTTCACACCTTTTCAGGCTCTTGATGTTTTTCAACACTGCTTCTTGCTCCTCCTAATTATCAGAGTGTTTCATGCGCCTCATCTGTTTCACACCTTTTGAAGCTCTTCATATTTTTCACAAGTTTTCAGGCTCTTCATGTTTTTGAACACTGCTTCTTGCTCCTCCTAATTTTCAGAGAGTTTCATGTTCCTCGTGTATTTCACACCTTTTGAAGTTCTTCATATTTTTCACACCTTTTCAGGCTCTTCATGTTTTTGCACACCACTTCATGGTTCTCCTATTTTTCAGCCCGTTACATGCTCCTCATGTATTTCACGCCTTTTGAAGCTCTTCATATTTTTCACACCTTTTCAGGCTCTTCATGTTTTTGCACACCACTTCATGGTTCTCCTATTTTTCAGCCCGTTACATGCTCCTCATGTATATCACGCCTTTTGAAGCTCCTAATATTTTTCACACGTTTTCAGGCTCTTCATGATTTTCAACACAGCCTCATGCTCCTCCTATTTTTCAGACCGTTTCATGATCCTCATATTTTTGACACCTTTAGAAGCTCTTCTTATTTTTCACACCTTTTCAGGCTCTTCATGTTTTCAACACAGCTTCATGCTCCTCCTATTTTTCAGACTGTTTCATTCTCCTCATTAATTTGACACCTTTTGAAGCTCTTCATATTTTTCACACCTTTTCAGGCTCGTCATGTTTTTCAACACCGCTTCATGCACCTCCTATTTTTCAGACCGTTTCATGCTCCTCATATTTTTGACAGATTTTGAAGCTTTTCATATTTTTCACACCTTTTCAGGCTCTTCAAGTTTTTCAAGACCACTTCATGCTCCTCCTTTTTGCAGACCTTTTCATGCTCCTCATATTTCTGACACCATTTGATGATCCTCATATTTTTCACACCTTTTCAGTCTCTTCTTTTTTTTCAACACCACTTCATGCTCCTCCTTTTTTTCAAACCGTTTCATGCTCATGTCATTATTGACACCTTTTGAAGCTTTTCATGTTTTTCACAACTTTTCAGGCTCTTCATGTTTTTGAACACCGCTTCATGCTCCTCCTATTTTTGAGACCGTTTCAGTCTCCTTATATTTTTGACACCTTTTGATGCTCTTCATATTTTTCACAGCTTTTCAGTCTCTTCTTTTTTTTCAACACCACTTCATGCTCCTCCTATTTTTCAGACCGTTTTATGCTCATCTCATTTTTGACACATTTGAAGCTCTTCATATTTTTCACACCTTTTGAAGCTCTTCATATTTTTCACACGTTTTCAGGCTCTTCATGTTTTTCAACACCGCTTCATGCTCCTCCTATTTTTCAGACCATTTCATGCTCCTCATATTTTTGACACTTTTTGAAGCTCTTCATATTTTTCACACCTTTTCAGACTCTTCATGTTTTTGAACACCACTACATGCTCCTCCTATTTTTCAGATCGTTTCATGCTCCTCATGTATTTCACACCTTTTGAAGCTCTTCATATATTTCAAAGCTTTTCCAGCTCTTCATGTTTTTCAACATAGCTTCATGCTCCTCATATTTTTCAGAACGTTTCATGCTCCTCATATTTTTTATACCTTTTGAAGCTCTTCATATTCTTCACAACTTTTCAGGCTCTTTATGTTTTTGAACACCGCTTCATGCTCCTCCTATTTTTCAGACCGTTTCATGCTCCTCATATTTTTTACTCCTTTTGAAGCTTTTCATATTTTTCACACGTTTTCAGGGTCTTTATTTTTTTCAACAGCTTTTCATGATCCTCCTTTTTTTCAGACCGTTTCAGGCTCATCTAATTTTTGACACCTTTTGAAGCTCTTAATATTTTTCACACCTTTTGAAGCTCTTCATATTCTTCACACGTTTTCAGGCTCTTCATGTTTTTCAACACCGCTTCATGCTGCTTCTATTTTTCAGACCGTTTCATGCTCCTCATATTTTTGACACGTTTTGAAGCTCTTCATACTTTTCACACCTTTTCAGGCTCTTCATGTTTTTGAACACCGCTTCAAGCTCCTCCTATTTTTCACACCGTTTCATGCTCTTCATATATTTTACACCTTTTTAAGCTCTTCATATTTTTCACACCTTTTCCTGCTCTTCATCTTTTTCAAAACCGTTTCTTGCTCATCCTGTTTTTCAGAGTGTTTCATGCTCCTCATATGTTTGACACCTTAAGAAGCTCTTCATATTTTTCACACCTTTTCAGGCTCTTCATGTTTGTCAAGACCGTTTCATGCTCATATTATTTTTCAGAGTGTTTCATGCTCCTCATATTTTTGACACCTTTTGAAGCTCTTAATATTTTTCACACCTTTTCATGCTTTTCATCTTTTTCAAAACCGTTCCATGCTCCTCCTATTTTTCAGACTGTTTCATGCTCCTCATATGTTTGACACCTTTTGAATCTCTTCACATTTTTCACACCTTTTCAGGCTCTTCATGTTTGTCAACACCGCTTCATGATCCTCCTATTTTTCAGACCATTTCATCCTCCTCATATATTTGACACCTTTTGAAGCTCTTCATATTATTCACAACTTTTCAATCTCTTCATGTTTTCAAAAATACTTCATGCTCCTCCTGTTTTTCAGACCGTTTCATGCTCCTCATATATTTGACACCTTTTGAAGCTCTTCATATTTTTCACAACATTTCAATCTCTTCATGTTTTCAACAACACTTCATGCTCATATTTTTTTTCAGACTGTTTCATGCTCCTCATATTTTTGACACATTTTGAAGCTCTTCATATTTTTCACACCTTTTCCGGCGATTCATGTTTTTCAATACCGCTTCATGCTCCTGCTATTTTTCAGACCGTTTCATACTCATCTCATTTTTGACACCTTTGAACCTCTTCATATTATTCACAACTTTGAAGCTCTTCATAGTTTTCACACGTTTTCAGGCTCTTCATATTTTTCAACACCACTTCATGCTACTCCTATTTTTCAGACCGTTTCATGCTCATCTAATTTTTGACACTTTTTGAAGCTCTTCATATTTTTCACATATTTTGAAGCTCTTCATATTTTTCACACGTTTTCAGGCTCTTCATGTTTTTCAAAACCGCTTCATGCTCCTCCTATGTTTCAGACCGTTTAATCCTCCTCATGTATTTCACACCTTTTGAATCACTTCATATTTTTTACACATTTTCAGGCTCTTCATGTTTTTGAACACCATTTCATGCTCCTCCTATGTTGCATACCGTTTCATTCCCCTCATATTTTTGACACCTTTTGAAGCTCTTCATATTTTTCACACCTTTTGAAGCTCTTCATATTTCTCACAGCTTTTCAGGCTCTTCATATTTTTCAACACCACTCCATGCTCCTCCTATTTTTCACACCGTTTCGTTCTCCTCATATTTTTCACACCTTTTGAAGCTCTTCATATATTTCACACCTTTTCAGGCTCTTCATTTTTTTCAACATCACTTCATGCTCCTCCTGTTTTTCAGACCATTTCATTCTCATCTCATTTTGACACCTTTTGAAGCTCTTCATATTTTTCAAACCTTTTGAAGCTCTTCATATTTTTCACAAGTTTTCAGGCTCTTCATGTTTTTCAACACCGCTTCATGCTCCTCCTATTTTTCAGACCGTTTAATGCTCTTCATGTCTTTCACACCGTTTGAAGTTCCTCATATTTTTCACACCTTTTCAGGCTCTTCATGTTTTTGAACACGGAGTCATGCTCCTCCTATTTTTCAGACCGTTTCATGATCCTCATATTTTTGACACCTTTTGAAGCTCTTCATATTTCTCACAGCTTTTCAGGCTCTTCATGTTTTTAAACACCGCTTCATGCTCCTCCTGTTTTTCAGACCGTTTCATGCTCCTCATATTTTGGACACCTTTTGAAGCTCTTCATATTTTTCACACCTTTTCAGGCTCTTCATGTTTTTCAACACCGCTTCATGCTCCTCCTATTTTTTAGACCGTTTCCTGCTCCTCATATTTTGGACACCTTTTGAAGCTCTTCATATTTTTCACACCTTTTCAGGCTCTTCATGTTTTACAACAACACTTCATGCTCCTTCTATTTTTCAGAGAGTTTCATGCTCCTCATGTATTTCACACCTTTTGAAGCTCTTCATATATTTCACACCTTTTCAGGCTTCTCATTTTTTTCAACACCACTTCTTGCTCCTCCTATTTTTCAGACCTTTTCATGCTCATCCCTTTTTTACACCTTTTGAAGCTCTTCATATTTTTCACACCTTTTCATGCTCTTGATGATTTTCAACACCGCTTCATTCTCCTCCTGTTTTTCAGACCGTTTCATGCTCATCTCATTTTGACACCTTTTGAAGCTCTTCATATTTTTCACACCTTTTCAGGCTGTTCATGATTTTCAACACCGCTTCATGCTCCTCCTATTTTTCAGAACTTTTCATGCTCATCTCTTTTTTCACACCTTTTGAAACTCTTCATATTTTTCACACTTTTTGAAGGTCTTCATATTTTTCACACGTTTTCAGGCTCTTCATGTTTTTCAACACCACTTCATGCTCCTCCTATTTTTCAGACCGTTTCATTCTCCTCATATTTTTGACACCTTTGAAGCACTTCATATATTTCACACCTTTTCAGGCTTTTCATTTTTTCAACCCCACTTCATGCTCCTCCTATTTTTCAGACCGGTTCATGCTCATCTCATTTTGATACCTATTGAAGCTCTTCGTATTTCTCATATTTTTGAAGCTCTTCTTATTTTCACACGTTTTCAGACTCTTCATGTTTTTCAACACCACTTCATGCTCATGCAATTTTTCAGACCGTTTCATGCTCCTCATATTTTTGACACTTTTTGAGGCTTTTACTATTTTTCACACCTTTTCAGGCTCTTCTTGTTTTTGAACACCGTTTCATAATCCTCCTATTTTACAGACCATTTCTTGCTCGTCATATTTTTCACACCTTTTGAAGCTCTTCATATTTTTCACAACTTTTTAGGCTCTTCATGTTTTTCCACACCACTTCATGCTTCTCCTATTTTTCAGCCCGTTTCATGCTCCTCATGTATTTCACAGCTTTTGAATCTCTTCATGTTTTTCACACCTTTTCAGGCTCTTCATGTTTTTGATCACCGTTTCATGATCCTCCTATTTTTCAGACCGTTTCATGCTCCTCATATTTTTGACACCTTTTGAAGCTCTTCATATATTTCACACCTTTTCAGGCTCTTCATATTTTTGAACACCGCTTCATACTCCTCCTATTTTTTAGACCATTTAATGCTCCCCATCTATTTCACACCTTTTGAAGCTCTTCATATTTTTCACACCTTTTCAGGCTCTTGATGTTTTTCAACACCGCTTCATTCTCCTCCTCTTTTTCAGACCGTTTCATGCTCCTCATATTTTTGACACCTTTTGAAGCTCTTCAAGTTTTTCACCCCTTTTGAAGCTCTTCATATTTTTCTATTTTTGAAGTTCTTCATATTTTCACACCTTTTCAGGCTTTTCATGTTTTTGAACACAGTTTCATGTTCCTCCTATTTTTCAGACCGTTTCATGCTCCTCATATTCTTGACACCTTTTGAAGCTCTTCATATTTTTCACACCTTTTCAGGCTCTTCATGTTTTTGAACACCGCTTCATGCTCCTCCTATTTTTCAGACCGTTTCAGGCTCCTCATAATTTTAACACCTTTTGAAGCTCTTCATATTTCTCACACCTTTTCAGGCTCTTCATGTTTTTGAACACCGCTTCATGGTCCTCCTATTTTTCAGACCGTTTCAGGCTCCTCATAATTTTAACACCTTTTGAAGCTCTTCATATTTCTCACACCTTTTCAGGCTCTTCATTTTTTTGAACACCGCTTCATGCTCCTCCTATATTTCAGAACGTTTCATGCTCCTCATATATTTGACACCTTTTGAAGCTCTTCATATTTTTCACACGTTTTCAGGCTATTCATGATTTTGAACACCGCTTCATGAACCTCCTATTTTACAGACCGTTTCATGCTCTTTATATTTTTGACCCCTTTGAAGCTCTTCATATTTTTCACACCTTTTCAGGTTCTTCATGTTTTTCCACACCACTTCATGCTTCTCGTATTTTTCAAACCTTTTCATGCTTCTCATGAATTTCACACCTTTTGAAGCTCTTCATATTTTTCACAACGTTTCAGGCTCTTCATGTTTCTGATCACCGTTTCATGCTACTCCTATCTTTCACACCGTTTCATGCTTCTCATATTTTTGACACCATTTGAAGCTCTTCATATTTTTCACACCTTTTCAGGCTCTTCATGTTTTTGACACCGATCATGATCCTCCAAAATTTCAGATCGTTTCATGCTCTTAATATTTTTGACACCTTTTGAAGCTCTTCATATTTTTCACACCTTTTCAGGCTCTTCATGTTTTTCCACACCACTTCATGCTTCTCATATTTTTCAGAACGTTTCATGCTCCTCATGAATTTCACACCTTTTGAAGTTCTTCATATTTCTCACACCTTTTCAGGCTCCTCATGTTTTTGATCACCGTTTCATGCTCCTCCTATTTCTCAGAACGTTTCATGCTCCTCATATTTTTGACACCTTTTGAAGCTCTTCATATTTTTCACACGTTTTCAGGCTCTTCATGATTTTGAACACAGCTTCATGAACCTCCTATTTTACAGACCGTTTCATGCTCTTTATATATTTGACCCCTTTTGAAGCTCTTCATATTTTTCACACCTTTCAGGCTCTTCATATTTTTCAACACCGTTTCATGCTGATTCTATTTTTCAGGCCGTTTCATGCTCCTCATATTTTTGACACCTTTTGAAGCTCTTCATATTTTTCACACCTTTTCAGGCTCTTCATGTTTTTCAACACCTTTTCATGCTGCTTCTATTTTTCAGACCGTTTCATGCTCCTCATATTTTTCACACCTTTTGAAGCTCTTCATATTTTTCACACCTTTTCAGGCTCTTCATATTTTTGAACACAGCTTCATGCTCCTCCTATTTTTCAGACCGTTTCATGCTCCTCATATTTTTGACACCTTTTGAAACTCTTCATATTTTTCACACCTTTTCAGGCTCTTCATGTTTTTCAACACCGTTTCATGATCCTCCTATTTTTCAGACCGTTTCATGCTCATCTCATTTTTGACACCTTTTGAAGCTTTTCATATTTTTCACAACTTTTTAGGCTCTTCATGTTTTTGAACACCGCTTCATGGTCCTCCTATTTTTCAGAGAGTTTCATGTTCCTAATATATTTCACTCCTTTTGAAGCTCTTCATATTTTTCACACCTTTTCAGGCTCTTCATGTTTTTCCACACCACTTCATGCTTCTATTTTTCAGCCCGTTCCATGGTCCTCATGTATTTCACACCTTTTGAAGCTCTTCATATTTTTCACACCTTTTCAGGCTCTTCATGTTTTTCAACACCATTTCATGCCGCATCTATCTTTCAGACCGTTTCATTCTTCTCATATTTTTGACACCATTTGAAGCTCTTCATATTTTTCACACCTTTTCAGGCTCTTCATGTTTTTCCACACCACTTCATGCTTCTCCTATTTTTCAGAAAGGTTTCATGCTCCTCATGAATTTCACACCTTTTGAAGCTATTCATATTTTTCACAACTTTTCAGGCTCTTCATGTTTCTGATCACCGTTTCATGCTTCTCCTATCTTTCAGACCGTTTCATGCTTCTCATATTTTTGACACCATTTGAAGCTCTTCATATTTTTCACACCTTTTCAGGCTCTTCATGTTTTTGAACACGATTTCAGGCTCCTCCTATTTTTCGGAATGTTTCATGCTCATCTCATTTTTGACACCTTTTGAAGCTCTTCATAATTTTCACACCTTTTGAATCTCTTCATATTTCTCAAACGTTTTCACACTCTTCATGTTTTTCAACACCCCTTCTTGCTCATCCTATTTTTCAGACCGTTTCATGTTTCTATCATTTCTGACAACTTTTGAAGCTCTTCATATATTTCACACATTTTCAGGCTCTTCATGTTTTTCAACACCACTTCATGCTCCTCCTATTTTTCAGACCGTTTCATGCTCCTCATATTTTTGACACATTTTGAAGCTCTTCATATTTTTCACACCTTTTCAGGCTCTTCATATTTTTGAACACCGCTTCATGCTCCTCCTATTTTGACACCTTTTGAAGCTCTTCATATTTTTCACACATTTTCAGGCTCTTCATATTTTTGAACACCGCTTCATGCTCCTCCTATTTTTGACATCTTTTGAAGCTCTTCATATTTTTCACACATTTTCAGGCTCTTCTTGTTTTTGAACACCGCTTCATGCTCCTCCTATTTTTCAGACCGTTTCATGCTCCTCATATTTTTCACATCTTTTGAAGCTCTTCATATTTTTCACACCTTTTCAGGCTCTTCATGTTTTTCAACACCGCTTCATGCTCCTCCTATTTTCCAGAGCGTTTCATGCTCCTCATTTTTTTCACACCTTTTGAAGCTCTTCATATTTTTCACACCTTTCATGCTCTTCATTTTTTTAAACACCGCTTCATGCTCATCCTATTTTCCAGACCGTTTCATGCTCCTGATATTTTTGATACGTTTTGAAGCTCTTCATATTTTTCACACCTTTTGAAGCTCTTCATATTTTTCACACCTTTTCATGCTCTTCATGTTTTTGAACACCGCTTCATGCTCCTCCTATTTTTCAGACCGTTTCATGCTCCTCATGTATTTCACACCTTTTGAAGCTCTTCATATTTTTCTCAACTTCTCAGGCTCTCATGTTTTTGAACACAGCTTCTTGCTCCTCCTAATTTACAGACCGTTTCATGCTCCTCATGTATTTCACACATTTTGAAGCCCTTCATATTTTTCACAACTTTTCAGACTCTTCAGGTTTTATAACACGGTTTCATGCTCCTCCTATTTTTCAGACCGTTTCATGCTCCTCATATTTTTGACACCTTTTGAAGCTCTTCATATTTTTCACACCTTTTCATACTCTTCATGTTTTTGAACACCGCTTCATGATCCTCCTATTTTTCAGATGGTTTCATGCTCCTCATATTTTTGACACCTTTTGAAGCTCTTCATATTTTTCACACGATTTCAGACTCCTCATGTTTTGAAAACCGCATCATGCTCCTCCTATTTTCAGACCGTTTCATGCTCCTTATGTATTTCACACCTTTTGAAGTCCTTCACATTGTTCACACCTTTTCAGGCTCTTCATGTTTTTGAACACAGTTTCAAACTGTTCCTAATTTTCAGACCGTTTCATGCTCCTCGTATTTTTGACACCTTTTGAAGCTCTTCATATATTTCACAACTTTTCAGGCTCTTCATGTTTTTCAACAGCACTTCCTCCTCCTCCTATTTTTCAGACCCCTTCATGCTCCTCTCATTTTTGACACCTTTTGATGCTCTTCATGTTTTTGACACCTTTTGAAACTCTTCATATTTCTCACACATTTTCAGGCTCTTCCAGTTTTTCAACACCGCTTCATGCTCCTCCTTTTTTCAGACCGTTTCATGCTCCTCATATTTTTGACACCTTTTGAAGCTCCTCATATTTTTTACACCTTTTGAAACTCTTCATATATTTCATACTTTTTCAGGCTCTTCATGATTTGCAACAACACTTCATGCTCCTCCTATTTTTTAGACCGTTTCATGCTCCTCATATTTTTGACACCTTTTGAAGCTCTACATATTTTTCAAACCTTTTCAGGCTCTTCATGTTTTTGAACACCGTTTCATGCTCCTCCTATTTTTCAAACCATTTCATGATCCTCATGTATTTGACACCTTTGAACGTCTTCATTTTTTTCACACCTTTTCAGGCTCTTCATGTGTTTCAACACCACTTCATGCTCCTCATCTTTTTCAGACCGTTTCATGCTCATCTCATTTTTGAAACATTTTGAAGCTCTTCATATTTTTCACACCTTTTGAATCTCTTCATATTTTTGACACCTTTTCAGGCTCTTCATGTTTTAGAACACCGCATCATGCTCCTCCTATTTTTTCAGACCGTTTAATGCTCCTCATGTATTTCACACATTTTGAAGCTCTTCATATATTTCACACTTTTTCAGGCTCTTCATGTTTTTCAACACCAGTTCATGCTCCTCCTATTTTTCGGACCGTTTCATGGTCCCCATATTTTTGACACCTTTTGAAGCTCTTCATATTTTTCACATCATTTCTGTCTCTTCATGTTTTTCAACACCGCTTCATGCTCCTCCAATATTTCAGAACGTTTCATGCTCCTCATATTTTTCACACTTTTTGAAGCTCTTCATATATTTCACACCTTTTCAGTCTCTTCATGTTTTTCACAAATTTTCAGGCATTTCATGTTTTTCAACAATGATTCATGCTCCTCCTATTTTTCACACCGTTTCATGCTCCTCATATTTTTGACACCTTTTGAAACTCTTCATATTTTTCACACCTTTTCAGGCTCTTCATATTATTCAACACCTCTTCATGCTCCTCCTATTTTTCAGACCTTTTAATTCTCCTCATATACTTCACACATTTTGAAGCTCTTCATATATTTCACATCTTTTCAGGCTCCTCATGTTTTAGAGTACCGCTTCATGCTCCTCATATTTTCAGACCGTTTCATGCTCCTCATACATTTGACACCTTTGTAGCTCTTCATATTTTTCACACCTTTTCATGCTCTTCATGTTTTTCAACACCGCTTCATGCTCCTCCTATTTTTCAGACCGTTTCATGCTCCTCATATTTTTGACACGTTTTGAGGATCTTCATTTTTTTCACACCTTTTGAAGCTCTTCATATTTTTCACACCTTTTCAGGCCCTTCATGTTTTTGAACACCGTTTTATGTTCCTCCTATTTTTCAGACCGTTTCATGCTTCTCATGTATTTCACACATTTTGAAGCTCTCATATTTTTCACACCTTTTCAGGCTCTTCATGTTTTTGAACCCTGTCATGCTCCTCCTATTTTTCAGACCGTCTCATGCTCCTCATATTTTTGAGACCTTTTGAAGCTCTTCATATTTTTCACACCTTTTAAGGCTTTCATGTTTTTCAACAACGCTTCATGCTCCTCCTATTTTTCAGACCGTTTCATGCGCCTCATATTTTTGACACCTTTTGAAGCTCTTCGTATTTTTCACACCTTTTCATGCTCTTTATGTTTTCAACACCGTTTCATGCTCCTCCTATTTTTCAGATCGTTTCATGCTCCTCCTATTTTTCAAACCGTTTCATGCTCATCTCATTTTTGACACCTTCTGAAGCTCTTCATATTTTTCACACCTTTTGAATCTCTTCATATTTTTCAAACCTTTTGAAGCTCTTCATATTATTCACACGTTTTCAGTCTCTTCATGTTTTTCAACACCGATTCATGCTCCTCCTATTTTTCAGACAGTTTCATGCTCCTCATATTTTTGACACATTTTGAGGCTCTTCATATAATTCACACCTTTTCAGGCCCTTCATATTTTGAACACCGTTTCATGCTCCTCGTATTTTTCAGACCATTTCATGCTCCTCATATTTTTGACACCTTTTGAAGGTCTTCATATTTTTCACACCTTTTCAGGCTCTTCATGTTTTTGAACACCGCTTCATGTTCTTCCTATTTTTCAGACCGTTCCATGCTCGTCATATTTTTGACACCTTTTCAGGCTCTTTAGGTTTTTGAACACCGCTTCAAGCTCCTCCTATTTTTCAGACCGTTTCATGCTCTTCATATTTTTGACACATTTTGAAGCTCTTCATATTTTTCACACCTTTTCAGGCTCTTCATGTTTTTCAACACCGTTTCATGCTCCTTCTATTTTTCAGACCGTTTCATGCTCCTCATATTTTTGGCACCTTTTGAAGCTCTTCATATTCTTCACACCTTTTCAGGCTCTTCAGGTTTTTGAACACCGCTTCATGCTCCTCCTATTTTTCAGACCGTTTCATGCCCCTCATGTATTTCACACCTTTTGAGCTCTTCATATTTTTCACACCTTTTCAGGCTCTTCATGTTTTTGAACAACGTTTCATGCCCCTCCTATTTTTCAGACCGTTTCATGCTCCTCATATTATTGGCACCTTTTGAAGTTCTCCATATTTTTCACACCTTTTCAGGTTCTTCATGTTTTTCAAAACCGCTTCATGCTCCTCATATTTTTCAGACCGTTTCATGCTCCTCTTGTATTTCACAACTTTTGAAGCTCTTCACATTTTTCACACCTTTTCAGGCTCTTCATGTTTTTGAACACCGCTTCATGCTCCTCCTATTTTACACACCGCTTCCTGCTCCTCATATTTTTGACATCTTTTGAAGCTCTTCATATTACTCACACCTTTTCAGGCTCTTCATGTTTTTCAACACCGCTTCATTATACTCCTATTTTTCAGAGCGTTTCATGCTCCTCATATTTTTGACACCTTTTGAATCTCTTCATATATTTCACACCTTTTCAGGCTCTTCATGTTTTTGAACACCACTTCATGCTCCTCCTATTTTTCAGACTGTTTCCTGCTCCTCATGTATTTCACACCTTTTGAAGCTCTTCATATATTTCACACCTTTTGAAACTCTTCATATATTTCACAGCTTTTCAGGCTCTTCATGTTTTTGAACAACGTTTCATGCTCCTCCTATTTTTCAGACCGTTTCATGCTCCTCCTTTATTTCAGCCGTTTCATGCTCCTCATATTTTTGGCACCTTTTGAAGTTCTTCATATTTTTCACAACTTTTCAGGTTCTTCATGTTTTTCAACACCGCTTTATGCTCCTCCTTTTTTTCAGACCGTTTCATGCTCCTCTTGTATTTCACAACTTTTGAAGCTCTTCACATTTTTCACACCTTTTCAGGCTCTTCATGTTTTTCAACATCGCTTCATGCTCCTCCTATTTTTCAGACCGTTTCATGCTCCTCATGTATTTCACACCTTTTGAAGCTCTTCATATTTTTCACACCTTTTCAGGCTTTTCATGTTTTTCAACATCGCTTCATGATCCTCCTACTTTTCTGAGCGTTTCATGCTCCTCATATTTTTGAAACCTTTTGAAGCTCCTCATATTTTTCACACCTTTTGAAGCTCTTCATATTTTTCACACCTTTTCAGGCTCTTCATGTATTTGAACACCGTTTCATACTCCTCCTATTTTTCAGACCTTTTGATGCTCATCTCATTTTTGACACCTTTTGAAGCTCTTCATATTTTTCACACCTTTTGAAGCTCTTCATATTTTTCACACCTTTTGAAGCTCTTCATATTTTTCACAGCTTTTCAGGCTCTTCATGTTTTTGAACACCGCTTCATGCTCCTCCTATTTTTCAGACCGTTTCATGCTCCTAATGTATTTCACACCTTTTGAAGCTCTTTATATTTTTCACACCTTTTCAGGCTCTTCATGTTTTTCAACACCGCTTCATGCTCCTCCTGTTTTTCAGACCATTTCATGCTCCTTTTATTTTTGACACCTTTTGAAGCTCTTCATATTTTTCACACCTTTTCAGGTTCTTCATGTTTTTCAACACCGCTTCATGCTCCTCCTATTTTTCAGACCTTTTCATCCTCTTCATCTGTTTGACACCTTTTGAAGCTCTTCATATATTTCACACTTTTTCAGGCTCTTCATGTTTTTCAACAGCAGTTCATGCTCCTCCTATTTTTCAGACCGTTTCATGGTCCCCATATTTTTGACACCTTTTGAAGCTCTTCATATTTTTCACATCATTTCTGTCTCTTCATGTTTTTCAACACCGCTTCATGCTCCTCCAATTTTTCAGAACATTTCACGCTCCTCATATTTTTCACACTTTTTGAAGCTCTTCATATATTTCACACCTTTTCAGTCTCTTCATGTTTTTCACACCTTTTCAGGCATTTCATGTTTTTCGACAATGATTCATGCTCCTCCTATTTTTCACACCGTTTCATGCTCCTCGTATTTTTGACACCTTTTAAAACTCTTCATATTTTTCACACCTTTTCATGCTCTTCATATTATTCAACACTTCTTCATGCTCCTCCTATTTTTCAGACCTTTTAATTCTCCTCATATTCTCCACACATTTTGAAGCTCTTCATATATTTCACATGTTTTCAGGCTCCTCATGTTTTAGAGCACCGCTTCATGCTCCTCATATTTTCAGACCGTTTCATGCTCCTCATATATTTGACACCTTTGTAGCTCTTCATATTTTTCACACATTTTCATGCTCTTCATGTTTTTCAGCACCGCTTCTTGCTCTTCCTATTTTTCAGACCGTTTCATGCTCCTCATATATTTGACAACTTTGGAAGCTCTTCATATTTTTACCTCTTTTCAGGCTCTTCATATTTTTGAACACGGCTTCATGCTCCTCCTATTTTTCAGACCGTTTCATGCTCCTCATATTTTTCACATCTATTGAAGCTCTTCATATTTTTCACACCTTTTAAGGCTCTTCATGTTTTTGAACACCGTTTCATGCTCCTCCTATTTTTCAGACCGTTTCATGCTCCTCATATTTTTGACACCTTTGAATCTCTTCATATTTTTCACACCTTTTGAAACTCTTCTTATTTTTCACACGTTTTCAGTCTCTAAATGTTTTTCAACACCGCTTCATGCTCCTCCTATTTTTCAGACCGTTTCATGCTCCTCATATTTTTGACACGTTTTAAGGATCTTCATATATTTCACACCTTTTCAGGCCCTTCATGTTTTTGAACACCGTTTTATGTTCCTCCTATTTTTCAGACCGTTTCATGCTTCTCATGTATTTCACACCTTTTCAAGCTCTCATATTTTTCACACCTTTTCAGGCTCTTCATGTTTTTGAACCCCGTCATGCTCCTCCTATTTTTCAGACCGTCTCATGCTCCTCATATTTTTGACACCTTTTGAAGCTCTTCATATTTTTCACACCTTTTAGGCTCTTCATGTTTTTCACCACCGCCCCTGCTCCTCCTATTTTTCAGACCGTTTCATGCGCCTCATATTTTTGACACCTTTTGAAGCTCTTCGTATTTTTCACACCTTTTCATGCTCTTTATGTTTTCAACACCGTTTCATGCTCCTCCTATTTTTCAGATCGTTTCATGCTCCTCCTATTTTTCAAACCGTTTCATGCTCATCTCATTTTTGACACCTTCTGAAGCTCTTCATATTTTTCACACCTTTTCAATCTCTTCATATTTTTGACACCTTTTGAAGCTCTTCATATTATTCACACGTTTTCAGTCTCTTCATGTTTTTCAACACCGCTTCATGCTCCTCCTATTTTTCAGACAGTTTCATGCTCCTCATATTTTTGACACATTTTGAGGCTCTTCATATAATTCACACCTTTTCAGGCCCTTCATATTTTGAACACCGTTTCATGCTACTCGTATTTTTCAGACCGTTTCATGCTCCTCATATTTTGACACCTTTTGAAGGTCTTCATATTTTTCACACCTTTTCAGGTTCTTCATGTTTTTGAACACCGCTTTATGTTCTTCCTATTTTTCAGACCGTTTCATGCTCGTTATATTTTTGACACCTTTTCAGGCTCTTCAGGTTTTTGAACACCGCTTCAAGCTCCTCCTATTTTTCAGACAGTTTCATGCTCTTCATATTTTTGACACATTTTGAAGCTCTTCATATTTTTCACACCTTTTCAGGCTCTTCATGTTTTTCAACACCGTTTCATGCTCCTCCTATTTTTCAGACCGTTTCATGCTCCTCATATTTTTGGCACCTTTTGAAGCTCTTCATATTCTTCACACCTTTTCAGGCTCTTCATGTTTTTCAACACCACTTTATGCTCCTCCTCTTTTTCAGACCGTTTCATGCTTCTCATATTTTTGACACCTTTTGAAGCTCTTCATATTTTTCACATCTTTTCAGGCTTTTCATGTATTGCAACACTGCTTCATGCTCCTCCTATTTTTCAGGCCGTTTCATGCTCCTCATATTTTTGACATCTTTTGAAGCTCTTCATATATTTCACACCTTTTCAGGCTCTTCATGTTTTTCAACACCACTTCCTGCTCCTCCTATTTTTCAGACCGTTTCATGGTCATCTCATTTTGGACACCTTTTGAAGCTCTTCATATTTTTCACACCTTTTGAAGCTCTTCATATTCTTCATACGTTTTCATGCTCTTTATGTTTTTCAACACCGCTTCATGCTCCTCCTATTTTTCAGACCATTTCATGCCACTCATATTTTTGACACTTTTTGAAGCTCCTCATATGTTTCACACATTTTGAAGCTCTTCATATATTTCACACCATTTCAGCATCTTCATGTTTTTCAACACCACTTCATGCTCCTCCTTTTTTTCAGACCGTCTCATGCTCCTCATATTTTTCACACTTTTGAAGCTCTTCATATTTTTCACACCTTTTAAGGCTCTTCATGTTTTTCACCACCGCTTCCTGCTCCTCCTATTTTTCAGACCGTTTCATGCGCCTCATATTTTTGACACCTTTTGAAGCTCTTCGTTTATTTCACACCTTTTCATGCTCTTTATGTTTTCAACACCGTTTCATGCTCCTCCTATTTTTCAGATCGTTTCATGCTCCTCCTATTTTTCAAACCGTTTCATGCTCATCTCATTTTTGACACCTTCTGAAGCTCTTCATATTTTTCCCACCTTTTGAATCTCTTCATATTTTTCAAACCTTTTGAAGCTCTTCATATTATTCACACGTTTTCAGTCTCTTCATATTTTTCAACACCGCTTCATGCTCCTCCTATTTTTCAGACAGTTTCATGCTCCTCATATTTTTGACACATTTTGAGGCTCTTCATATAATTCACACCTTTTCAGGCCCTTCATATTTTGAACACCGTTTCATGCTCCTCGTATTTTTCAGACCGTTTCATGCTCCTCATATTTTTGACACCTTTTGAAGGTCTTCATATTTTTCACACCTTTTCAGGCTCTTCATGTTTTTCAACACCAGTTCATGCTCCTCCTATTTTTCAGACCGTTTCATGGTCCCCATATTTTTGACACCTTTTGAGGCTCTTCATATTTTTCACATCATTTCTGTCTCTTCATGTTTTTCAACACCGCTTCTTGCTCCTCCTATTTCTCAGACCGTTTCATCCTCATCATATTTTTGACACCTTTTGATGCTCTTCATATTTTTCACACCTTTTGAAGCTCTTCATATTTTTCACACCGTTTCAGGCTCTTCATGATTTTCAACACCGCTTCATGCTCCTCCGATTTTTCAAACCGTTTCATGCTCATCTCATTTTTGACACCTTTTGAAGCTCTTCATATTTTTGACACCTTTTGAAGCTCTTCATATTTTTCACAACTTCTCATGCTCTTCATGTTTTTGAACACCGTTTCATGATCCTCCTCTTTTTCAGAACGTTTCATGCTCCTCATATATTTGACACCTTTTAAAATTCTTCATATTTTTCACACCTTTTAAGGCTCTTCATGTTTTTGAACACCGCTTCATGCTCCTCCTATTTTTCAGACCGTTTCATGCTTCTCATAAACTTGACAGCTTTTGAAGCTCTTTATATTTTTCACACCTTTTCAGACTCTTCATGTATTTGATCAGCGTTTCATGCTCCTTTATATTTCAGACCGTTTCATGCTCCTCATATTTTTGACACCTTTTGAAGCTCTTCATATTTTTCACATCTTTTCAGGCCTTTCATGTATTGCAACACTGCTTCATGCTCCTCCTATTTTTCAGACCGTTTCATGCTCCTCATATTTTTGACACCTTTTAAAGCTCTTCATATATTTCACACCTTTTCAGGCTCTTCATGTTTTTCAAAACCACTTCATGCTCCTCCTATTTTTCAGACCGTTTCATGCTCCTCATATTTTTGACACCTTTTGAAGGTCTTCATATTTTTCACACCTTTTCAGGCTCTTCATGTTTTTCAACACCAGTTCATGCTCCTCCTATTTTTCAGACCGTTTCATGGTCCCCATATTTTTGACACCTTTTGAGGCTCTTCATATTTTTCACATCATTTCTGTCTCTTCATGTTTTTCAACACCGCTTCTTGCTCCTCCTATTTCTCAGACCGTTTCATCCTCATCATATTTTTGACACCTTTTGATGCTCTTCATATTTTTCACACCTTTTGAAGCTCTTCATATTTTTCACACCGTTTCAGGCTCTTCATGATTTTCAACACCGCTTCATGCTCCTCCGATTTTTCAAACCGTTTCATGCTCATCTCATTTTTGACACCTTTTGAAGCTCTTCATATTTTTGACACCTTTTGAAGCTCTTCATATTTTTCACAACTTCTCATGCTCTTCATGTTTTTGAACACCGTTTCATGATCCTCCTCTTTTTCAGAACGTTTCATGCTCCTCATATATTTGACACCTTTTAAAATTCTTCATATTTTTCACACCTTTTAAGGCTCTTCATGTTTTTGAACACCGCTTCATGCTCCTCCTATTTTTCAGACCGTTTCATGCTTCTCATAAACTTGACAGCTTTTGAAGCTCTTTATATTTTTCACACCTTTTCAGACTCTTCATGTATTTGATCAGCGTTTCATGCTCCTTTATATTTCAGACCGTTTCATGCTCCTCATATTTTTGACACCTTTTGAAGCTCTTCATATTTTTCACATCTTTTCAGGCCTTTCATGTATTGCAACACTGCTTCATGCTCCTCCTATTTTTCAGACCGTTTCATGCTCCTCATATTTTTGACACCTTTTAAAGCTCTTCATATATTTCACACCTTTTCAGGCTCTTCATGTTTTTCAAAACCACTTCATGCTCCTCCTATTTTTCAGACCGTTTCATGCTCATCTACTTTTTGACACCTTTTGAAGCTCTTCATATTTTTCACACCTTTTGAAACTCTTCATATTTCTCACACCTTTTCAGGCTCTTCATGTTTTTAACACCATTTCATGCTCCTCCTATTTTTCAGACCGTTTCATGCTCCTCATATTTTTGACACCTTTTGAAGCTTTTCATATTTTTCACAACTTTTCAGGCCCTTCATGTTTCTGAACACCGCTTCATACTCCTCCTATTGTTCAGACCGTTTCATCCTGCTCATATTTCTCACACCTTTTGAATCTCTTCATATTTTTCACAAATTATCAGGCTCTTCATGTTTTTGAACACCACTTCATGCTCCTCCTATTTTTCAGAGAGTTTCATGCTCCTAATGTATTTCACACCTTTTGAAGCTCTTCATATTTTTCACACTTTTTCAGGCTCTTCATCTTTTCCCACACCACTTCATGCTTCTCCTATTTTTCAGACCGTTTCATGCTCCTCATATTTTTGACACCTTTTGAAGCTCTTCATATTTTTCACACTTTTCAGGCTCTTCATGTTTGTCAACACCACTTCATGCTCCTCCTATTTTTCAGACCTTTCATTCTCCTCATATTTTTGATACCTTTAGAAGCTCTTCATATTTTTCACACTTTTCAGGCTCTTCATGCTTTTCAACACCACTTCATGCTTTTCCTATTTTTCAGACCGTTTCATGCTCCTCATATTTTTGACACATTTTGAAGCTCTTCATATTTTTCACACCTTTTCAGGCTCTTCATGTTTCTGAACACCGTTTCATCCTGCTCCTATTTTTCAGACCGTTTCATGCTCCTCATATTTTTGACACTTTTTGAAGCTCCTCATATGTTTCACACATTTTGAAGCTCTTCATATATTTCACACCATTTCAGGATCTTCATGTTTTTAAAACCACTTCATGCTCTCCTATTTTTCAGACCATTTCCTGCTCATCGATTTTTGACACATTTTGAAGCTCTTCATATTTTTCACACCTTTTGAAGCTCTTCATGTTTTTCACACTTTTCAGGCTCTTCATGTTTTTCAACACCACTTCATGCTCTTCCAATTTTACACGTCGTTTCGTTTCCTCATATATTTGACACCTTTAGAAGATCTTCATATTTTTCACACATTTTCAGGCTCTTCATGTTTTTCAACATCGCTTCATGCCCCTCCCATTTTTCAGACCGTTTCATTCTCCTCATATTTTTGATTCCTTTTGAAGCTCTTCATATATTTCACACCTTTTCAGGCTCTTCATGTTTTTAAAAACACTTCATGCTGTCCTATTTTTCAGACAATTTCCTGCTCATCGATTTTTGACACATTTTGAAGCTCTTCATATTTTTCACACCTTTTGAAGCTCTTCATATTTTTCACACTTTTCAGGCTCTTCATGTTTTTGAACACCGCTTCATGCTCCTCCTATTTTTCAGACCGTTTCATGCTCCTCATGTATTTCACACCTTTTGAAGCTCTTC
Organism: Dama dama; assembly: GCF_033118175.1. Taxonomy (NCBI): domain Eukaryota; kingdom Metazoa; phylum Chordata; class Mammalia; order Artiodactyla; family Cervidae; genus Dama; species Dama dama. Next base: position 7,499,679 of record NW_026870891.1, on the reverse strand, counting down.
ATATTTTTCACACCTTTTCAGGCTCTTCATGTTCTTGATCAGCATTTCATGCTCCTTCTATTTTTCAGACCGTTTCATGCTCCTCATATTTTTGACACCTTTTGAAGCCCTTCATATTTTTCACACATTTTCAGGGTCTTCATGTTTTGAACACCGCTTCATGCTCCTCCTATTTTTCAGACCGTTTCATGCTCCTCATATTTTTGTCACCTTATGAAGCTCTTCATATTTTTCACACTTTTCAGGCTCTTCATGTTTTTCAACACCACTTCATGCTCCTCCTATTTTTCAGACATTTTCATGCTCCTCCTATTTTTCAGACCGTTTCATGTCCTCATAATTTTGACACTTTTTCAAGCTCCTCATATTTTTCACACGTTATGAAGGTCTTCATATATTTCACAACATTTCAGGCTCTTCATGTTTTTCAACACCACTTCATGCTCCTCCTATTTTTCAGACCGTTTCATGGTCCTCATATTTTTCACACCTTTTGAAATTCTTCATATTTTTCACACATTTTCAGGCTTTTCATGTTTTTCAAAACCGCTTCATGCTTCTCCTATTTTTCAGACCGTTTCATGCTCCTTATAATTTTTACACATTTTGTAGCTCTTCATATTTTTCACCCCTTTTCAGGCTCTTCCTGTTTTTGAACACCACTTCATGCTCCCCCTTATTTTTCAGACCGTATCATGCTCCTCATATTTTTGACAACTTTTGAAGCTCTTCATAATTTTCACACCTTTTCAAGCTCTTCTTGGTTTTGAACAACGCTTCATGCTCCTCCTATTTTTCAGACCGTTTCAAACTCCTCATATTTTTGACACCTTTTGAAGCTATTCACATTTTCCCACCTTTTCAGGCTCTTCATGTTTTTGAACACCGCTTCATGCTCCTCCTATTTCTCAGACCATTTCATGCTCCTCATGTATTTCACACCTTTTGAAGCTCTTCATATTTTGCACACATTTTCAGGCTTTTCATGTTTTTCACAACCACTTCATGCTGCTCCTATTTTTCAGACCGTTTCATGCACATCTCATTTTTGACACCTTTTGAAGCTCTTCATATTTTTCACACCATTTTCAGGCTCTTCATGTTTTTCAACACCGCTTTATGATCCTCCTATTTTTCAGACCGTTTCATATTCCTCATATTTTTGAGACATTTTGAAGCTCTTCATATTTTCCCACGTTTTCAAGCTCTTTATGGTTTTCAACACCACTTGATGCTCCTCCTATTTTTCATACCGTTTCATGGTCCTCATATTTTTCACACCTTTTGAAATTCTTCATATTTTTCACACATTTTCAGGCTTTTTTTTTTTCAAAACCGCTTCATGCTTCTCCTATTTTTCAGACCGTTTCATGCTCCTCATGTATTTCACACCTTTTGAAGCTCTTCGTATTTTTCACACCTTTTCAGGATCTTCATGTTTTTGAACACCGCTTCATGCCCCTCCTATTTTTCCGACCGTTTCATTCTCCTCATATTTTTGATACCTTTTGAAGCTCTTCATATATTTCACACCTTTTCAGGCTCTTCATGTTTTTAACACCATTTCATGCTCTCCTATTTTTTAGACCATTTACTGCTCATCGATTTTTGACACTTTGAAGGTCTTCATATTTTTCACACCTTTTGAAGCTCTTAATATTTTTCACACGTTTTCAGGCTCTTCACGTTTTTCAACACCGCTTCATGCTCCTCCTATTTTTCAGACCGTTTCATTCTCCTCAAGTTTTTGACACCTGTTGAAGCTCTTCACATTTTTCACACCTTTTCAGGCTCTTCACGATTTTCAACACCGCTTCATGATCCTCCTATTTTTCAGACCGTTTCATGCTCTTCCTATTTTTCAGACCATTTCTTGCTCCTCCTATTTTTCAGACCGTTTCATTCTCCTCATATATTTGACACATTTTGAAGCTCTTCCTATTTTTCCACACCTTTTCAGGCTCTTCATGTTTTTCCACTCAGTTTAATGCTCCTCCTATTTTTCAGACCGTTTCATTCTCCTCATATATTTGACACATTTTAAAGCTCTTCCTATTTTTCCACAACTTTTCAGGCTCTTCATGATTTTCAACACCGCTTAATGCTCCTCCTATTTTTCAGACCGTTTCATGCTCATTTCATTTTTGACACCTTTTGAAGCTCTTCATATTTTTCATACCTTTTCAGGCTCTTCATATTTTTCGTACCTTTTCAGGCTCTTCATGTTGTTGAACACAGCTTCATGCTCCTCCCATTTTTCAGACCTTTTAATGCTCCTCATAATTTTGACACCTTTTGAAGCTCTTCATATTTTTCACCCCTTTTCAGGATCTTCATGTTTTTGAACACCTCTTCATGCTCCTGCTATTTTTCAGACCGTTTCATGCTCATCTCATTTGACAGCTTTTGAAGCTCTTCATATTTTTCACATCTTTTGAAGCTCTTCATATTTTTCACACATTTTCAGACTCTTCATGTTTTTCAACACCGCTTCTTGCTCCTCCTATTTTTCAGACCGTTTCATGCTCCTCATATATTTGACACGTTTTGAAGCTCTTCATATTTTTCACCACTTTTCAGTCTCTTCATGTTTTTGAACACCGTTTCATGCTCTTCCAATTTGTCAAACCGTTTCATGCTCCTCATATTTTTGACACCTTTTGAAGCTCTTCATATTTTTGACATCTTTTCAGGCTCTTCATGTTTTTGAACACCACTTCTTGCTCCTTATTTTTTGCAGATCGTTTCATACTCCTCATATTTTTGACACCTTTTGAAGCTCTTCATATTTCTCACACCTTTTCAGGCTCTTCATGTTTTTCAGCACCGCTTCATGCTGCTCCTATTTTTCCGACCGTTTCATGCTCATCTCTTTTTTGACACCTTTTGAAGCTTTGCATATTTTTCACAACTTTTCAGGCTCTTCATGTATTTGAACACCGCTTCAGGCTAATCCTATTTTTCAAAACATATCATGTTCATCATATTTTTCACACTTTTGAGGCTCTTCATATTTTTCACACCTTTTCATGGTCTTCATGTTTTTGAACACCACTTCATGCTCCTCCTATTTTTCAGACCGTTTAATCCTCCTCATGTATTTCACACCTTTTGAAGCTCTTCATAATTTTCACATCTTTTCATGCTCTTCATGTTTTTGAACACCATTTCATGCTCCTCCTATTTTGCAGACGGTTTCATGCTCCTCATATTTTTACACCTTTTCAAGCTCTTCATATATTTCACACCTTTTCAAGCTCTTCATGTTTTTGAATACCGCTTCATGCTCCTCCTATTTTTCAGACCGTTTCAGGCTCATCTCATTTTTTACACCTTTTGAAGCTCTTCATATTTTGCACACATTTCCAGGCTCTTCATGTTTTTCAGCTCCACTTCATGCTCCTCCTATTTTTCAGACCGTTTCATGCTCCTCATATTTTTCACACCGTGTGAAGCTCTTCATATTTTTCAAACCTTTTCAGGCTCTTCATGTTTTTCAGCACCGCTTCATGCTCCTCCTATTTTTCAGACCGTTTCATGCTCATCTCATTTTTTACACTTTTTGAAGCTCTTCATATTTTTCACACCTTTTCTGGCTCTTCATGTTTTTGAACATAGCTTCATACTCCTCCTATTTTTCAGACAGTTTCATTCTTCTCATGTTTTTGAAACCTGTTGAAGCTCTTCACATTTTTCACACCTTTTCAGGCTCTTCATGATTTTCAACACCGCTTCATGATCCTCCTATTTTTCAGACCGTTTCATGCTCTTCCTATTTTTGAGACTGTTTCAGGCTCCTCATATTTTTGACAGGTTTGAAGCTCTTCATATTTTTCACACCTTTTCAGGGTCTTCATGTTTTTCAACACCGCTTCATGCTCCTCCTATTTTACAGACCGTTTCATGCTCCTCTCATTATTCATACCTTTTGAAGCTCTTCTTATTTTTCACACCTTTTCAGGCTCTTCATGTTTTTGAACACCGCTTCATGCTCCTCCTATTTATCAGACCGTTTCATGTTACTCTTATTTTTCAGACCGTTTCAAGCTCCTCATATATTTGACACCTTTTGAAGCTCTTCATATTTTTCACAGCTTTTCAGGATCTTCATGTTTTTCAACACTGTTTCATGCTCCTCCTATTTTTCAGACCGTTTCATGCTCCTCCTATTTTTCAGACCGTTTCATGCTCCTCATGTATTTCACACCTTTTGAAGCTCTTCATATTTTTCACATCTTTTGAAGCTCTTCATATTTTTCACACCTTTTCAGGCTCTTCAGGTTTTTCAGCTCCACTTCATGCTCCTCCTATATTTCAGACCGTTTCATTCTCCTCATATTTTTGACACCTTTTGAAGCTCTTCATATTTTTCACACCTTTTGAAGCTCTTCATATTGTTCACACCTTTTCAGGCTGTTCATGTTTTTCAACACCGCTTCATGCTCCTGCTATTTTTCAGACCGTTTCATACTCCTCATATTTTTGACCTTTTTTAAGGCTCTTCATATTTTTCACACCTTTTCAGGCTCTTCATGTTTTTGAACACGGTTTCATGATCCTCCTATTTTTCAGAAAGTTTCATGCTCCTCATAATTTTGACACCTTTTAAAACTCTTCATATTTTTCACACCTTTTCAGGCTCTTCCTGTTTTTCAACACCATTTCATGCTCCTCTTATTTTTCAGACCGTTTCATGCTGCTCCTATTTTTCAGACCGTTTCATGATCCTCATATTTTTGAAACCTTTTGAAGCTCTTCATATTTTTCACACCTTTTCAAGCTCTTCAAGATTTTCAACAACGCTTCATGCTCCTCCTTTTTTTCAGACCGTTTCGTGCTCCTCATATATTTGACACCTTTTGAAGCTCTTCATATTTTTCACAGCTTTTCAGGATCTTCATGTTTTTCAACACCGATCCAAGCTCCTCCTATTTTTCAGACAGTTTCATGCTCCTCATATTTTTCACACCTTTTGAAGCTCTTCATATTTTTCACACCTTTTCAGGCTCTTCAGGTTTTTCAGCTCCACTTCATGCTCCTCCTATATTTCAGACCGTTTCATGCTGCTCAAATTTTCTACACCTTTTCAAGCTCTTCATATTTTTCACACCTTTTCAGGCTCTTCATGTTTTTGAACACAGCTTCATGCTCCTCCTATTTTTCAGATCGTTTCATGCTCCTCCTATTTTCCGACCGTTTCTTGCTCCTCATACTTTTGACACTTTTTGAAGCTCTTCATATTTTTCACACCTTTTCTGGCTCTTCATGTTTTTGAATACAGCTTCATGCTCCTCCAATTTTTCAGACCGTTTCATGCTCGTCATATTTTTCACACCTTTTAAAGCTCTTCATATTTTTCTCACCTTTTCATGCTCTTCATGTTTTTCAGCACCAGTTCATGCTCCTCCTATTTTTCAGACCGTTTCATGCTCATCTCATTTTTTACACCTTTTGAAGCTCTTCATATTTTCCACACCTTTTCAGGCACTTCATGTTTTTCAGCTCCACTTCATGCTCCTCCTATTTTTCAGACCGTTTCATGCTGCTCTCATTTTTTACACCTTTTGAAGCTCTTCATATTTTTCACACCTTTTCAGGCTCTTCATGTTTTTCAACACAGCTTCATGCTCCTCCTATTTTTCAGACCGTTTCATGCTCCTCCTATTTTTCAGACCGTTTCATGCTCCTCATGTATTTCACACCTTTTGAAGCTCTTCATATTTTTCACATCTTTTGAAGCTCTTCATATTTTTCACACATTTTCAGGCTCTTCATGTTTTTCAACACCGCTTCTTGCTCCTCCTATTTTTCAGACCGTTTCATGCTCCTCATATTTTTGACACGTTTTGAAGCTCTTCATATTTTTCACACCTTTTCAGGCTCTTCATGTTTTTGAACACCATTTCATGCTCCGCCTATTTTTCAGACCGTTTCATTCTCCTCATATTTTTGACACCTTTTGAAGCTCTTCATATTTTTCACACCTTTTGAAGCTCTTCATATTGTTCACACCTTTTCAGGCTGTTCATGTTTTTCAACACCGCTTCATGCTCCTGCTATTTTTCAGACCGTTTCATACTCCTCATATTTTTGACCTTTTTTAAGGCTCTTCATATTTTTCACACCTTTTCAGGCTCTTCATGTTTTTGAACACGGTTTCATGATCCTCCTATTTTTCAGAAAGTTTCATGCTCCTCATAATTTTGACACCTTTTAAAACTCTTCATATTTTTCACACCTTTTCAGGCTCTTCCTGTTTTTCAACACCATTTCATGCTCCTCTTATTTTTCAGACCGTTTCATGCTGCTCCTATTTTTCAGACCGTTTCATGATCCTCATATTTTTGAAACCTTTTGAAGCTCTTCATATTTTTCACACCTTTTCAAGCTCTTCAAGATTTTCAACAACGCTTCATGCTCCTCCTTTTTTTCAGACCGTTTCGTGCTCCTCATATATTTGACAGCTTTTGAAGCTCTTCATATTTTTCACACCTTTTCAGGCTCTTCATGTTTTTCAACACAGCTTCATGCTCCTCCTATTTTTCAGACCGTTTCATTCTCCTCAAGTTTTTGACACCTGTTGAAGCTCTTCACATTTTTCACACCTTTTCAGGCTCTTCACGATTTTCAACACCGCTTCATGATCCTCCTATTTTTCAGACCGTTTCATGCTCTTCCTATTTTTCAGACCATTTCTTGCTCCTCCTATTTTTCAGACCGTTTCATTCTCCTCATATATTTGACACATTTTGAAGCTCTTCCTATTTTTCCACACCTTTTCAGGCTCTTCATGTTTTTCCACACCGTTTAATGCTCCTCCTATTTTTCAGACCGTTTCATTCTCCTCATATATTTGACACATTTTAAAGCTCTTCCTATTTTTCCACAACTTTTCAGGCTCTTCATGATTTTCAACACCGCTTAATGCTCCTCCTATTTTTCAGACCGTTTCATGCTCATTTCATTTTTGACACCTTTTGAAGCTCTTCATATTTTTCATACCTTTTCAGGCTCTTCATATTTTTCGCACCTTTTCAGGCTCTTCATGTTGTTGAACACAGCTTCATGCTCCTCCCATTTTTCAGACCTTTTAATGCTCCTCATAATTTTGACACCTTTTGAAGCTCTTCATATTTTTCACCCCTTTTCAGGATCTTCATGTTTTTGAACACCTCTTCATGCTCCTGCTATTTTTCAGACCGTTTCATGCTCATCTCATTTGACAGCTTTTGAAGCTCTTCATATTTTTCACATCTTTTGAAGCTCTTCATATTTTTCACACATTTTCAGACTCTTCATGTTTTTCAACACCGCTTCTTGCTCCTCCTATTTTTCAGACCGTTTCATGCTCCTCATATTTTGACACGTTTTGAAGCTCTTCATATTTTTCACACCTTTTCAGGCTCTTCATGTTTTTGAACACCGTTTCATGCTCCGCCTATTTTTCAGACCGTTTCATTCTCCTCATATTTTTGACAACTTTTGAAGCTCTTCATATTTTTCACACCTTTTGAAGCTCTTCATATTTTTCACACCTTTTCAGGCTCTTCATGTTTTTCAACACCGCTTCATGCTCCTGCTATTTTACAGACCATTTCATACTCCTCATATTTTTGACATTTTTTAAGGCTCTTCATATTTTTCACACCTTTTCAGGCTCTTCATGTTTTTGAACACGGTTTCATGATCCTCCTATTTTTCAGAAAGTTTCATGCTCCTCATATTTTTGACACCTTTTAAACCTCTTCATATTTTTCACACCTTTTCAGGCTCTTCATGTTTTTCAACACCGGTTCATGCTCCTCCTCTTTTTCAGAAAGTTTCATGCTCCTCATATTTTTGAAACCTTTTGACGCTGTTCATATTTTTCTCACATTTTCTGGCTCTTCCTGTTTTTCAACACCATTTCATGCTCCTCTTATTTTTCAGACCGTTTCATGTTGCTCCTATTTTTCAGACCGTTTCATGATCCTAATATTTTTGAAACCTTTTGAAGCTCTTCATATTTTCACACCTTTTCAAGCTCTTCAAGATTTTCAACATCGCTTCATGCTCCTCCTTTTTTTCAGACCGTTTCATGCTCATCTCATTTTTGACAGCTTTTGAAGCTCTTCATATTTTTCACACCTTTTCAGGCTCTTCATGTTTTTGAACACCGCTTCATGCTCCTCCTTTTTTTCAGACCGTTTCTTTCTCCTCTTATATTTGACACTTTTTGAAGCTCTTCATATTTTTCACACCTTTTCAGGCTCTTCATGTTTTTCAACACCGATCCAAGCTCCTCCTATTTTTCAGACAGTTTCATGCTCCTCATATTTTTCACACCTTTTGAAGCTCTTCATATTTTTCACACCTTTTCAGGCTCTTCAGGTTTTTCAGCTCCACTTCATGCTCCTCCTATATTTCAGACCGTTTCATGCTGCTCAAATTTTCTACACCTTTTCAAGCTCTTCATATTTTTCACACCTTTTCAGGCTCTTCATGTTTTTGAACACAGCTTCATGCTCCTCCTATTTTTCAGATCGTTTCATGCTCCTCCTATTTTCCGACCGTTTCTTGCTCCTCATACTTTTGACACTTTTTGAAGCTCTTCATATTTTTCACACCTTTTCTGGCTCTTCATGTTTTTGAATACAGCTTCATGCTCCTCCAATTTTTCAGACCGTTTCATGCTCGTCATATTTTTCACACCTTTTAAAGCTCTTCATATTTTTCTCACCTTTTCATGCTCTTCATGTTTTTCAGCACCAGTTCATGCTCCTCCTATTTTTCAGACCGTTTCATGCTCATCTCATTTTTTACACCTTTTGAAGCTCTTCATATTTTCCACACCTTTTCAGGCACTTCATGTTTTTCAGCTCCACTTCATGCTCCTCCTATTTTTCAGACCGTTTCATGCTGCTCTCATTTTTTACACCTTTTGAAGCTCTTCATATTTTTCACACCTTTTCAGGCTCTTCATGTTTTTCAACACAGCTTCATGCTCCTCCTATTTTTCAGACCGTTTCATGCTCCTCCTATTTTTCAGACCGTTTCATGCTCCTCATGTATTTCACACCTTTTGAAGCTCTTCATATTTTTCACATCTTTTGAAGCTCTTCATATTTTTCACACATTTTCAGGCTCTTCATGTTTTTCAACACCGCTTCTTGCTCCTCCTATTTTTCAGACCGTTTCATGCTCCTCATATTTTTGACACGTTTTGAAGCTCTTCATATTTTTCACACCTTTTCAGGCTCTTCATGTTTTTGAACACCATTTCATGCTCCGCCTATTTTTCAGACCGTTTCATTCTCCTCATATTTTTGACACCTTTTGAAGCTCTTCATATTTTTCACACCTTTTGAAGCTCTTCATATTGTTCACACCTTTTCAGGCTGTTCATGTTTTTCAACACCGCTTCATGCTCCTGCTATTTTTCAGACCGTTTCATACTCCTCATATTTTTGACATTTTTTAAGGCTCTTCATATTTTTCACACCTTTTCAGGCTCTTCATGTTTTTGAACACGGTTTCATGATCCTCCTATTTTTCAGAAAGTTTCATGCTCCTCATAATTTTGACACCTTTTAAAACTCTTCATATTTTTCACACCTTTTCAGGCTCTTCCTGTTTTTCAACACCATTTCATGCTCCTCTTATTTTTCAGACCGTTTCATGCTGCTCCTATTTTTCAGACCGTTTCATGATCCTCATATTTTTGAAACCTTTTGAAGCTCTTCATATTTTTCACACCTTTTCAAGCTCTTCAAGATTTTCAACAACGCTTCATGCTCCTCCTTTTTTTCAGACCGTTTCGTGCTCCTCATATATTTGACAGCTTTTGAAGCTCTTCATATTTTTCACACCTTTTCAGGCTCTTCATGTTTTTCAACACAGCTTCATGCTCCTCCTATTTTTCAGACCGTTTCATTCTCCTCAAGTTTTTGACACCTGTTGAAGCTCTTCACATTTTTCACACCTTTTCAGGCTCTTCACGATTTTCAACACCGCTTCATGATCCTCCTATTTTTCAGACCGTTTCATGCTCTTCCTATTTTTCAGACCATTTCTTGCTCCTCCTATTTTTCAGACCGTTTCATTCTCCTCATATATTTGACACATTTTGAAGCTCTTCCTATTTTTCCACACCTTTTCAGGCTCTTCATGTTTTTCCACACCGTTTAATGCTCCTCCTATTTTTCAGACCGTTTCATTCTCCTCATATATTTGACACATTTTAAAGCTCTTCCTATTTTTCCACAACTTTTCAGGCTCTTCATGATTTTCAACACCGCTTAATGCTCCTCCTATTTTTCAGACCGTTTCATGCTCATTTCATTTTTGACACCTTTTGAAGCTCTTCATATTTTTCATACCTTTTCAGGCTCTTCATATTTTTCGCACCTTTTCAGGCTCTTCATGTTGTTGAACACAGCTTCATGCTCCTCCCATTTTTCAGACCTTTTAATGCTCCTCATAATTTTGACACCTTTTGAAGCTCTTCATATTTTTCACCCCTTTTCAGGATCTTCATGTTTTTGAACACCTCTTCATGCTCCTGCTATTTTTCAGACCGTTTCATGCTCATCTCATTTGACAGCTTTTGAAGCTCTTCATATTTTTCACATCTTTTGAAGCTCTTCATATTTTTCACACATTTTCAGACTCTTCATGTTTTTCAACACCGCTTCTTGCTCCTCCTATTTTTCAGACCGTTTCATGCTCCTCATATTTTGACACGTTTTGAAGCTCTTCATATTTTTCACACCTTTTCAGGCTCTTCATGTTTTTGAACACCGTTTCATGCTCCGCCTATTTTTCAGACCGTTTCATTCTCCTCATATTTTTGACAACTTTTGAAGCTCTTCATATTTTTCACACCTTTTGAAGCTCTTCATATTTTTCACACCTTTTCAGGCTCTTCATGTTTTTCAACACCGCTTCATGCTCCTGCTATTTTACAGACCATTTCATACTCCTCATATTTTTGACATTTTTTAAGTCTCTTCATATTTTTCACACCTTTTCAGGCTCTTCATGTTTTTGAACACGGTTTCATGATCCTCCTATTTTTCAGAAAGTTTCATGCTCCTCATATTTTTGACACCTTTTAAACCTCTTCATATTTTTCACACCTTTTCAGGCTCTTCATGTTTTTCAACACCGGTTCATGCTCCTCCTCTTTTTCAGAAAGTTTCATGCTCCTCATATTTTTGAAACCTTTTGACGCTGTTCATATTTTTCTCACATTTTCTGGCTCTTCCTGTTTTTCAACACCATTTCATGCTCCTCTTATTTTTCAGACCGTTTCATGTTGCTCCTATTTTTCAGACCGTTTCATGATCCTAATATTTTTGAAACCTTTTGAAGCTCTTCATATTTTCACACCTTTTCAAGCTCTTCAAGATTTTCAACATCGCTTCATGCTCCTCCTTTTTTTCAGACCGTTTCATGCTCATCTCATTTTTGACAGCTTTTGAAGCTCTTCATATTTTTCACACCTTTTCAGGCTCTTCATGTTTTTGAACACCGCTTCATGCTCCTCCTTTTTTTCAGACCGTTTCTTTCTCCTCTTATATTTGACACTTTTTGAAGCTCTTCATATTTTTCACACCTTTTCAGGCTCTTCATGTTTTTCAACACCGATCCAAGCTCCTCCTATTTTTCAGACAGTTTCATGCTCCTCATATTTTTCACACCTTTTGAAGCTCTTCATATTTTTCACACCTTTTCAGGCTCTTCAGGTTTTTCAGCTCCACTTCATGCTCCTCCTATATTTCAGACCGTTTCATGCTGCTCAAATTTTCTACACCTTTTCAAGCTCTTCATATTTTTCACACCTTTTCAGGCTCTTCATGTTTTTGAACACAGCTTCATGCTCCTCCTATTTTTCAGATCGTTTCATGCTCCTCCTATTTTCCGACCGTTTCTTGCTCCTCATACTTTTGACACTTTTTGAAGCTCTTCATATTTTTCACACCTTTTCTGGCTCTTCATGGTTTTGAATACAGCTTCATGCTCCTCCAATTTTTCAGACCGTTTCATGCTCGTCATATTTTTCACACCTTTTAAAGCTCTTCATATTTTTCTCACCTTTTCATGCTCTTCATGTTTTTCAGCACCAGTTCATGCTCCTCCTATTTTTCAGACCGTTTCATGCTCATCTCATTTTTTACACCTTTTGAAGCTCTTCATATTTTCCACACCTTTTCAGGCACTTCATGTTTTTCAGCTCCACTTCATGCTCCTCCTATTTTACAGACCGTTTCATGCTGCTCTCATTTTTTACACCTTTTGAAGCTCTTCATATTTTTCACACCTTTTCAGGCTCTTCATGTTTTTCAACACAGCTTCATGCTCCTCCTATTTTTCAGATCGTTTCATGCTACTCCTATTTTTCAGACCTTTTCTTGCTCCTCATATTTTTGACACTTTTTGAAGCTCTTCATATTTTTCACACCTTGTCTGGCTCTTCATGTTTTTCAACACAGCTTCATGCTCCTCCTATTTTTCAGACCGTTTCATTCTCCTCAAGTTTTTGACACCTGTTGAAGCTCTTCACATTTTTCACACCATTTCAGGCTCTTCACGATTTTCAACACCGCTTCATGATCCTCCTATTTTTTCAGTCCGTTTCATGCTCTTCCTATTTTTCAGACCGTTTCATGCTCCTCATATTTTTCAGACCGTTTCCTTCTCCTCATATATTTGACACATTTTGAAGCTCTTCCTATTTTTCCACACCTTTTCAGGCTCTTCATGTTTTTCCACACCGTTTAATGCTCCTCCTATTTTTCAGACCGTTTCATGCTCATCTAATTTTTGAGACCTTTTGAAGCTCTTCATATTTTTCACATTTTTGAAGCTCTTCATATTTTTCACACCTTTTCAGCCTCTTCATGATTTTCAACACCGCTTAATGCTCCTCCTATTTTTCAGACCGTTTCATGCTCATCTCATTTTTTACACCTTTTGAAGCTCTTCATAATTTTCACACCTTTTCAGGCTCTTCATATTTTTCGCACCTTTTCAGGCTCTTCATGTTGTTGAACAGAGCTTCATGCTCCTCCTATTTTTCAGACCGTTTAATGCTCCTCATAATTTTGACACCTTTTTAAGCTCTTCATATTTTTCACCCCTTTTCAGGCTCTTCATGTTTTTGAACACAGCTTCATGCTCCTCCTATTTTTCAGACCGTTTCATGCTCCTCCTATTTTCTGACCGTTTCTTGCTCCTCATATTTTTGACACTTTTTGAAGGTCTTCATATTTTTCACACCTTTTCAGGCTCTTCATGTTTTTGAACACAGCTTCATGCTCCTCCTATTTTTCAGATCGTTTCATGCTCCTCCTATTTTCTGACCGTTTCTTGCTCCTCATATTTTTGACACTTTTTGAAGGTCTTCATATTTTTCACACCTTTTCAGGCTCTTCATGTTTTTGAACACTGCTTCATGCTCCTCGTATTTTTCAAACCATTTCATGATCCTCATGTATTTCACACCTTTGAACCTCTTCATATTTTTCACACCTTTTCAGGCTCTTCATGTGTTTCAACACCACTTCATGCTCCTCAGCTTTTTCAGACCGTTTCATGCTCATTTCATTTTTGAAACATTTTGAAGCTCTTCATATTTTTCACACCTTTGGAATCTCTTCATATTTTTGACACCTTTTCAGGCTCTTCATGTTTTTGAACACCTCTGCATGCTCCTCCTATTTTTCAGGGCGTTTAATGCTCCTCATGTATTTCACACCTTTTGAAGCTCTTCATATTTTTCTCACCTTTTCAGGCTCTTCATGTTTTTGAACACCGCTTCATGCTCCTCATATTTTTCAGACCGTTTCCTGCTCCTCATATATTTCAAACCTTTTGCACCTCTTCATATTTTTCACACCTTTTCAATGTCTTCATGTTTTTGAACACCGTTTCATGCTGCTCCTATTTTTCACAACGTTTCATGCTCCTCATATTTTTGACACCTTTTGAAGCTCTTCATATTTTTCACACCTTTTCAGGCTCTTCATATTTTTGAACACCTCTTCCTCTTCCTCCTATTTTTCAGACCGTTTCTTGCTCCTCATGTATTTCACACCTTTTGAAGCCCTTCATATTTTTCACACCTTTTCAGGCTCTTGATGTTTTTCCACACCACTTCATGCTTCTCCTATTTTTCAACACGTTTCATGCTCCTCATGTATTTCACACCTTTTGAAGCTCTTCATATTTTTCACACCTTTTCATGCTCTTCATGTTTTTCAACACCGCTTCATGCTCCTCCTATTTTTCAGACCGTTTCATGCACCTCATATTTTTCTCACCTTTTGAAGCTCTTCATATTTTTCACACCTTTTCAGGCTCCTCATGTTTTGCAACACCGCTTCATGGTCCTCCTATTTTTCAGACCGTTTCATACTCCTCATATTTTTTACAACTTTTGATGCTCTTCATGTTTTTCACACCTTTTCAGGTTCTTCATTTTTTCAACACCACTTCATGCTCCTCCTATTTTTCAGACCGTTTCATGCTCATCTCATTTTTGACACCTTTGGAAGCTTTTCATATTTTTCACAATTTTTCAGGCTATTCATGTTTTGAACACCGCTTCATGCTCCTCCTATTTTTCAGACCGTATCATGCTCCTCATATTTTGACACCTTTTGAAGCTCTTCATATATTTCACACCTTTTCAGTCTCTTCTTTTTCTTCAACACCACCTCATGCACCTCCTATTTTTCAGACCGTTTCATGATCATCTCATTTTTGACACCTTTTGAAGCTCTTCATATTTTTCACACCTTTTCAGGCTCCTCATTTTTTTCAACACCACTTCATTCTCCTCCTATTTTTCAGACCGTTTCATGCTCATCTCTTTTTTGACACCTTTTGAAGCTCTTCATATTTTTCACACATTTTGATGCTCTTAATATTTTTCACACCTTTTCTGGCTCTTCATGTTTTTCAACACTGGTTCATGGTACTCCTATTTTTCAGACCGTTTCTTGCACCTCATATATTTCACACCTTTAGAAGCTCTTCATATTTTTCACACATTTTCAGGCTCTTCATGTTTTCAACACCGCTTCCTGCTCCTCCTCTTTTTCAGAACGTTTCATGCTCCTCATATTTTTGACACCTTTTGAAGCTCTTCATGTTTCTCACAGCTTTTCAGGTTCTTCATGTTTTTCAACACTACTTCATGCTCCTCCTATTTTTCAGACGGTTTCATGCTCATCTCATTTTTGACACCTTTTGAAGCTCTTCATAATTTTCACATCTTTTGAAGCTCTTCATATTTTTCACACGTTTTCAGGCTCTTCATGTTGTTCAACACCCTTTCTTGCTCCTCCTATTTTTCAGACCATTTCATGCTCCTCATATTTTTGACACGTTTTGAAGCTCTTCATATTTTTCACACCTTTTCAGGCTCTTCATGTTTTTGAACACCGTTTCATAGTCCTCCTATTTTTCAGACCGTTTCATGCTCCTAATATTTTTGACACCTTTTGAAGCTCTTCATATTTTTCACTACTTTTCAGGGTCTTCCTGTTTTGAACACCGCTTCATGCTCCTCCTATTTTTCAGAACTTTTCATGCTCCTCATATTTTTGACACCTTTTGAAGCTCTTCATATTTTTCACACCTTTTCAGGCTCTTCATGTTTTTGAACACCATTTCATGCTCCTCCTATTTTACAGACCGTTTCATTCTCCTCATATTTTTGACACCTTTTGAAGCTCTTCATATATTTCACACCTTTTCAGGCTTTTCATTATTTTCAACGCCACTTCATGCTCCTCTTATTTTTCAGACCGTTTCATGCTCATCTCCTTTTGACACCTTTTGAAGTTCTTCATGTTTTTCACGTCTTCTGAAGCTCTTCATATTTTTCACAAATTTTCAGGCTCTTTATGATTTTCAACACCGCTTCATGCTCCTCCTATTTTTCAGACCGTTTCATGTTCATCCCATTTTTACACCTTTTGAAGCTCTTCATATTTTTCACACCTTTTGAAGCTCTTCATATTTTGCATATTTTTGAAGTTCTTCATAATTTCACACGTTTTCAGACTCTTCATGTTTTTCAACACCACTTCATGCTCCTCCTATTTTTCAGACCGTTTCATGCTCCTCATATTTTTGACACCTTTTGAAGCTCTTCATATTTTTCACACCTTTTCAGGCTCTTCATGTTTTTGAACACCGCTTCATGCTCCTCCTATTTTTCAGACCGTTTCATGCTCCTCATATTTTTGACAACTTTTGAAGCTTTTCATATTTTTCAGCCCTTGTCAGGCTCTTGAATTTTTTCAACACCACTTCATGCTCCTCCTTTTTTGCAGACCGTTTCATGCTCCTCATATTTTTGACACCTTTTGAAGCTCTTCATATTTTGCACAGCTTTTCAGGCTCTTCATGTTTTTGAACACCGCTTCATGATCCTCCTATTTTTCTGACCTTTTCATGCTCCTCATATTTTTGACAACTTTTGAAGCTCTTCATATTTTTCACAACTTTTCAGGCTTTTCCTGTTTTTGAACACCGCTTCATGCTCCTCCTATTTTTCAAACCGTTTCATGCTCCTCATATTTTTGACACCTTGAAGCTCTTCATATTTTTCACACCTTTTCAGGCTCTTCATGTTTTTGAACACCGCTTCATGCTCCTCCTATTTTCAGACCGTTTCATTCTCCTCATATTTTTGACACCTTTTGAAGCCCTTCATATATTTCACACCTTTTCCGTCTCTTCTTTTTTTTCAACACCACTTCATGCTCCTCCTATTTTTCAGACCGTTTCATGCTCATCTCATTTTTGACACCTTTTGAAGTTCTTCATATTTTTGACACCTTTTCAGGCTCTTCATATTTCTCACACGTTTTCAGGCTCTTCATGATTTTCAACACCGATTCATGCTCCTCTTCTTTTTCAGACCGTTTCATGCTCCTCATATTTTTGATACCTTTTGAATCTCCTCATATTTTTTACACCTTTTGAACCTCTTCATATATTTCACACTTTTTCAGGCTCTTCATGTTTTTCAACACGGCTTCATGCTCCTCCTATTTTTCAGACCGTTTCATACTCCTCATATTTTTGACACCTTTTGATGCTCTTCATATTTTTCACACCTTTTAAGCCTCTTCATGTTTTTTAACACCGCTTCATGCTCCTCCTATTTTTCAGACCGTTTCATGCTCCTCATATTTTTGACACCTTTTGAAGCTCTTCATATTTTTCACACCTTTTCAGGCTCCTCATGTTTTGCAACACCGCTTCATGCTCCTCCTATTTTTCAGACCGTTTCATACTCCTCATATTTTTGACACCTTTTGATGCTCTTCATATTTTTCACACATTTTAAGCCTCTTCATGTTTTTTAGCACCGCTTCATGCTCCTCCTATTTTCAAGACAGTTTCATACTCCTCATGTATTTCATACCTTTTGAAGCTCCTCATATTTTTCACACCTTTTCATGCTCTTCATATTTTTGAAAACCGCTTCATGCTCCTCCTATTTTTAAGACCGTTTCATGCTCCTCATATATTTCACACCTTTTGAAGTTCTTCATATTTTTCACACCTTTTCAGGCTCTGCATGTTTTTCAACACCGTTTCATGCTCCTCCTATTTTTCAGACCGTTTCATGCTCCTCATATTTTTGACACATTTTGAAGTTCTTGATATATTTCACACCTTCTCAGGCTCTTCATTTTTTGGAACACGACTTCTTGCTCCTCCTATTTTTCAGACCGTTTCATGCTCATCTCATTTTTGACACCTTTTGAAGCTCTTCATATATTTGACACCATTTGAAGCTCTTCATATTTTTCACAACTTTTCAGGCTCTGCATGTATTTGAACACCGTTTCATGCTACTCCTATATTTCAGACCGATTCTTGCTGCTCATATATTTGACACCTTTTGAAACTCTTCATATTTTTAACACCTTTTCAGGCTCTTCATGTTTTTCAACACCGCTTCATGCTCCTCCTATTTTTCAGACCGTTTCATGCTCCTCATATTTTTGACACCTTTTGATGCTCTTCATATTTTTCACACCTTTTCAGGCTTCATGTTTTTGCACACCGCTTCATGCTCCTCCTATTTTTCACACCTTTTGAAGCTCTTCATATTTTTCACCCTTTTCAGTCTCTTCATGTTTTTGAACACGGTTTCATGCTCCTCCTATTTTTCAGACCGTTTCATGCTCCTCATATTTTTGACACCTTTTGAAGCTCTTCATATTTTTCACATCTTTTCAGTCTCTTCATGTTTTTCAACACCGCTTCATTCTCCACCTATTTTTCAGACGGTTTCATGCTCATCTCTTTTTTGACACCTTTTGAAGCTCTTCATATTTTTCATACCTTTTGAAGCTCTTCATATTTTTCACTCGTTTTCACGCTCTTCATGTTTTTCAACACCGCTTCATGCTCCTCCTATTTTTCAGACGGTTTCATGCTCCTCATATTTTTGACACCTTTTGAAGCTCTTCATATTTTTCAAACCTTTTCAGGCTCTTCATGTTTTTGAACACTGCTTCATGCTCCTCGTATTTTTCAAACCATTTCATGATCCTCATGTATTTCACACCTTTGAACCTCTTCATATTTTTCACACCTTTTCAGGCTCTTCATGTGTTTCAACACCACTTCATGCTCCTCAGCTTTTTCAGACCGTTTCATGCTCATTTCATTTTTGAAACATTTTGAAGCTCTTCATATTTTTCACACCTTTTGAATCTCTTCATATTTTTGACACCTTTTCAGGCTCTTCATGTTTTTGAACACCTCTGCATTCTCCTCCTATTTTTCAGGGCGTTTAATGCTCCTCATGTATTTCACACCTTTTGAAGCTCTTCATATTTTTGACACCTTTTCAGGCTCTTCATGTTTTGCAACACCGCTTCATGCTGTTCCTATTTTTCAGACCGTTTCATGCTCCTCATATTTTTGAGACCTTTTGAAGCTCTTCATATCTTTCACACCTTTTCAGGCTCTTCATGTTTTTCAATACCACTTCATGCTCCACCTATTTTTCAGACCGTTTCATGCTCATCTCATTTTTGACACCTTTTAAAGCTCTTCATATTTTTCACACCTTTTGAAGCTCTTCATATTCTTCATACGTTTTCATGCTCTTTATGTTTTTCAACACCGCTTCTTGCTCCTCCTATTTTTCAGACCGTTTCATGCTCATCTCATTTTTGACACCTTTTAAAGCTCTTCATATTTTTCACACCTTTTCAGGCTCCTCATGTTTTGCAACACCGCTTCATGCTCCTCCTATTTTTCAGACCGTTTCATACTCCTCATATTTTTGACACCTTTTGATGCTCTTCATATTTTTCACACCTTTTCCGGCTCTTCATTTTTTCAACACCGCTTCATGCTCCTCCTATTTTTCAGACCGTATCATGCTCCTCATATTTTGACATCTTTTGAAGCTCTTCATATATTTCACACCTTTTCAGTCTCTTCTTTTTTTTCAACACCACCTCATGCACCTCCTATTTTTCAGACCGTTTCATGATGATCTCATTTTTGACACCTTTTGAAGCTCTTCATATTTTTCACACCTTTTCAGGCTCCTCATTTTTTTCAGCACCACTTCATTCTCCTCCTAATTTTCAGACCGTTTCATGCTCATCTCTTTTTTGACACCTTTTGAAGCTCTTCATATTTTTCACACATTTTGAAGCTCTTAATATTTTTCACACCTTTTCTGGCTCTTCATGTTTTTCAACACCGGTTCATGGTACTCCTATTTTTTAGACCGTTTCATGCTCCTCATATTTTTCCACCTTTTGAAGCTGTTCATATTTTTCACATCTTTTCAGTCTCTTCATTTTTTTCAACACTGCTTCATGCTCCTCCTATTTTTCAGACCATTTCATGCTCATCTCATTTTTGACACCTTTTGAAGCTCTTCATATATTTCACACCTTTTGAAGCTCTTCATAATTTTCACATCTTTTCAGGATCTTCATGTTTTTCAACAACTTTTCATGATCCTCCTAATTTTTGACCGATTCATGCTCCTCATATTTTTGACACCTTTAGAAGCTCTTCATATATTTCACACCTTTTCAGGCTGTTCATGTTTTTCAACACCACTTCATGCTCCTCGTATTTTTAAGACCGTTTCATGCTCCTCATATTTTTGACACCTTTAGAAGCTCTTCATATTTTTCACACATTTTCAGGCTCTTCATGTTTCTCAACACCGCTTCCTGCTCCTCCTCTTTTTCAGACCGTTTCATGCTCCTCATATATTTGACACATTTTGAAGCTCTTCATGTTTCTCACAGCTTTTCAGGTTCTTCATGTTTTTCAACACTACTTCATGCTCCTCCTATTTTTCAGACGGTTTCATGCTCATCTCATTTTTGACACCTTTTGAAGCTCTTCATATTTTTCACATCTTTTGAAGCTCTTCATATTTTTCACACGTTTTCAGGCTCTTCATGTTGCTCAACACCCTTTCTTGCTCCTCCTATTTTTCAGACCGTTTCATGCTCCTCATATTTTTGACACGTTTTGAAGCTCTTCATATTTTTCACACTTTTTCAGGCTCTTCATGTTTTTCAACACCGTTTCATGCTCCTCCTCTTTTTCAGACCGTTTCATGCTCCTCATATTTTTGACACCTTTTGAAGCTCTTCATATTTCTCACACCTTTTCAGGCTCTTCATGTTTTTCAACACCGCTTCATGCTCCTCCTATTTTTCAGACCGTTTCATGCTCCTCATATTTTTGACACCTTTTGAAGCTCTTCATATTTTTCACACCTTTTCAGGCTCTTCATATTTTTGAACACCGCTTCATGCTCCTCCTATTTTTTAGACCGTTTCATGCTCCTCATATTTTTCACACCTTTTGAAGCTCTTCATATTTTCACACGTTTTCAGACTCTTCATGTTTTTCAACACCGCTTCATGATCCTGCTATTTTCAGACCGTTTCATGCTCCTTATATATTTCACACCTTTTGAAGCTCTTCATATTTTTCACACCTTTTGAGGCTCTTCATATTTTTCATATTTTTGAAGCTCTTCATATTTTTCACACGTTTTCAGGCTCTTCATATTTTTGAACACCGCTTCATGCTCCTCCTATTTTTCAGAGAGTTTCATGCTCCTCATGTATTTCACACCTTCTGAAGCTCTTCATATTTTTCACACCTTTTCAGGCTCTTCATGTTTTTCCACACCACTTCATGCTTCTCCTAATTTTCAGCTCTTTCATGCTCCTCATGTATTTCACACCTTTGAAGCTTTTCATATTTTTCACACCTTTTCAGGCTCTTCATGTTTTTCAACGCCGCTTCATGCTCCTCCTCTTTTTCAGCTCGTTTCATGCTCCTCATATTTTTGACACCTTTTGAAGCTCTTCATATTTTTCACACCTTTTCGGGCTCTTCATGTTTTGAACTCCGCTTCATACTCCTCCTATATTTCAGACAGTTTCATGCTCATCTCATTTTTGACACCTTTTGAAGCTTTTCATATTTTTCACAACTTTTCAGGCTCTTCATGTTTTTGAACACCTCTTCATGCTAATCCTATTTTTCAAGCCATAACATGCTCCTCATATTTTTCACACCTTTTGAAGCTCTTCATATTTTTTACACCTTTTCAGGCTCTTCATGTTTTTGAACACCACTTCATGCTCCTTATATTTTTCAGAGAGTTTCATGCTCCTCATGTATTTCACACCTTCAGAAGATCTTCATATTTTTCACACCTTTTCAGGCTCTTCATGTTTTTCCACACCACTTCATGCTTCTCCAAATTTTCAGCTCTTTCATGCTCCTCATGTATTTCACACCTTTTGAAGCTTTTCATATTTTTCACACGTTTTCAGGCTCTTCATGTTTTTCAACACCGCTTCATGCTCCTCCTCTTTTTCAGACCGTTTCATGCTCCTCATATTTTTGACACCTTTAGAAGCTCTTCATATTTCTCACACCTTTTCAGGCTCTTCATGTTTTTCAACACCGCTTCATGCTCCTCCTATTTTTCAGACCGTTTCATGCTCCTCATATTTTTGACACCTTTTGAAGCTCTTCATATTTTTCACACCTTTTCAGGCTCTTCATATTTTTGAACACCGCTTCATGCTCCTCCTTTTTTTTTAGACCGTTTCATGCTCCTCATATTTTTCACACCTTTTGAAGCTCTTCATATTTTTCACACGATTTCAGGCTCTTCATGTTTTTGAACACCATTTCATGCTCCTTCTATTTTGCAGACCGTTTCTTGCTCCTCATATTTTTGACACCTTCTGAAGCTCTTCATATTTTTCACACCTTTTGAAGCTCTTCATATTTTTCATATTTTTGAAGCTCTTCATATTTTCACACGTTTTCAGACTCTTTCTGTTTTTCAACACCGCTTCATGATCCTGCTATTTTTCAGACCGTTTCATGCTCCTCATATATTTCACACCTTTTGAAGCTCTTCATATTTTTCACACCTTTTGAAGCTCTTCATATTTTTCATATTTTTGAAGCTCTTCATATTGTTCACACCTTTTCAGGCTCTTCATATTTTTGAACACCGCTTCATGCTCCTCCTATTTTTCAGAGAGTTTCATGCTCCTCATGTATTTCACACCTTTTGAAGCTCTTCATATTTTTCACACCTTTTCAGGCTCTTCATGTTTTTCCACACCACTTCATGCTTCTCCTAATTTTCAGCTCTTTCATGCTCCTCTTGTATTTCACACCTTTTGAATCTTTTCATATTTTATACACCTTTTCAGGCTCTTCATGTTTTTCAACACCGCTTCATGCTCCTCCTCTTTTTCAGACCGTTTCATGCTCCTCATATATTTGACACCTTTTGAAGCTCTTCATATTTTTCACACCTTTTCGGGCTCTTCATGTTTTGAACACCGCTTCATACTGCTCCTATATTTCAGACAGTTTCATGCTCATCTCATTTTTGACACCTTTTGATGCTTTTCATAGTTTTCACAACTTTTCAGGCTCGTCATGTTTTTGAACACCTCTTCATGCTAATCCTATTTTTCAAACCATAACATGCTCCTCATATTTTTCACACCTTTTGAAGCTCTTCATATTTTTTACACCTTTTCAGGCTCTTCATGTTTTTGAACACCACTTCATGCTCCTTATATTTTTCAGAGAGTTTCATGCTCCTCATGTATTTCACACCTTTTGAAGCTCTTCATATTTTTCACACCTTTTCAGGCTCTTCATGTTTTTCCACACCACTTCATGCTTCTCCTAATTTTCAGCTCTTTCATGCTCCTCATGTATTTCACACCTTTTGAAGCTTTTCATATTTCTCACACCTTTTCAGGCTCTTCATGTTTTTCAACACCGCTTCATGCTCCTTCTATTTTTCAGATCGTTTCATGCTCCTCATATTTTTGACACCTTTTGAAGCTCTTCATATTTCTCACACCTTTTCAGGCTCTTCATGTTTTTCAACACCGCTTCATGCTCCTGCTATTTTTCAGACCGTTTCATGCTCCTCATATTTTTCCCACCTTTTGTAGCTTTTCATATTTTTAACACCTTTTCAGGCTCTTCAAGTTTATCAACACCACTTCATGCTCCTCCTTTTTGCAGACCGTTTCATGCTCCTCATATTTTTGACACCTATTGATGCTCTTAATATATTTCACACCTTTTAGGCTCTTCATTTCTTCCACACCACTTCATGCTCCTCATATTTTTCAGGCAGTATCATGCTCCTCATAATTTTCACATCTTTTGAAGCTCTTCATATTTTTCACACCTTTTTAGGCTCTTCATATTTTTCAACACCATTTCATGCCGCATCTATTTTTCAGACCGTTTCATGCTCCTCATATTTTTCACAACTTTTGAAGCTCTTCATATTTTTCACACCTTTTCAGGCTCTTCATGTTTTTCCACACCACTTAATGCTTCTCCTATTTTTCAGACCGTTTCATGCTCCTCATATTTTTCCCACCTTTTGTAGCTTTTCATATTTTTAACACCTTTTCAGGCTCTTCAAGTTTATCAACACCACTTCATGCTCCTCCTTTTTGCAGACCGTTTCATGCTCCTCATATTTTTGACACCTATTGATGCTCTTAATATATTTCACACCTTTTCAGGCTCTTCATTTCTTCCACACCACTTCATGCTCCTCATATTTTTCAGGCAGTATCATGCTCCTCATAATTTTCACATCTTTTGAAGCTCTTCATATTTTTCACACCTTTTTAGGCTCTTCATATTTTTCAACACCATTTCATGCCGCATCTATTTTTCAGACCGTTTCATGCTCCTCATATTTTTCACAACTTTTGAAGCTCTTCATATTTTTCACACCTTTTCAGGCTCTTCATGTTTTTCCACACCACCTAATGCTTCTCCTAAATTTCAGACCGTTTCATGTTCCTCATGTATTGCACACCTTTTGAAGCTCTTCATATTTTTCACACCTTTTCATGCTCTTCATGTTTTTGATCACCGTTTCATGCTCCTCCTTTTTTTTCAGACCGTTTCATGCTCCTCATATTTTTCACACCTTTTTAAGCTCTTCATGTTTTTCACACCTTTTCAGCCTCTTCATGTTTTTGAACACCCCTTCTTGCTCCTTTTATTTTTCAAAGAGTTTCATGCTTCTCATGTATTTCACACCTTTTGAAGCTCTTCATATTTTTCACACCTTTACAGGCTCTTCATGTTTTTGAACACCGTTTCATGCTCCTCCTATTTTTCAGACCGTTTCATGCTCCCCATATTTTTGAGACCTTCTGAAGCCCTCATATATTTCACACCTTTTCAGGCTCTTCATTTTTTTCAACACCACGTCATGCTCCTCCTATTTTTCAGACCCCTTTATGCTCTTCTCATTTTTGACACCTTTTGAAGCTCTTCATATTTTTCACACCTTTTGAAGCTCTTCATATTTTTCACACCTTTTCATGCTCTTCATGTTTTTGATCACCGCTTCATGCTCCTCCTATTTTCAGACCGTTTCATGCTCCTCATATTTTTCACACATTTTGAAGCTCCTCCTATTTTTCACAACCTTTCACGCTCTTCATGTTTTTCAACACGGCTTCATGATCCTCCTATTTTTCTGACAGTTTCATGCTCCTCCTATTTTTCAGCACGTTTCATACTCCTCCAAATTTTCAGACCGTTTCATGCTCCTCATATTTGTCACACCTTTCGAAGCTCTTCATAGTTTTCACACCTTTTCTGGATCTTCATGTTTTTGAGCACAGCTTCATGCTCCTCCGATTTTTCAGACCGTTTCATGCTCCTCATATACTTCACACCTTTTGAAGCTCTTCATATTTTTCACAGCTTTTCAGGATCTTCATGTTTTTCAACACCATTTCATGCTGCTCCTATTTTTCAGACCGTTTCATGCTCCTCATATTTTTGACACCTTTTGAAGTTCTTCATATTTTTCAAAACTTTTCAGGCTCTCCATGTTTTTGAACACCGCTTCATGCTCCTACTATTTTTGAGACCGTTTCATGCTCCTCATTTATTTCACACCTTTTGAAGCTCTTCATATTTTTCAAGCCTTTTCAGGCTCTTCATGTTTTTGAACACCGCTTCATGCTCCTCCTATTTTTCAGACCGTTTCATGCTCCTCATTTATTTCACACCTTTTGAAGCTCTTCATATTTTTCAAGCCTTTTCAGGCTCTTCATGTTTTTGAACACCGCTTCATGCTTCTCCTATTTTTCAAACCTTTTCATGATCCTCATGTATTTCAAACCTTTGAAACTCTTCATATTTTTCACACCTTTTCTTGCTCTTCATGTTTTTCAACAACATTTCATGCTCCTCCTATTTTTCAGACCTTTTCATGCTCCTCATATTTTTCACACCTTTTCATGCTCTTCTTGTTTTTCAACACAGTTTCATGGTCCTCATATGTTTGACACCTTTTGAATCTCTTCATATTTTTCACACCTTTTCAGGCTCTTCATGATTTTCAACACTGCTTCATGCTCCTCATATTTTTGAGACCGTTTCATGCTCCTAATATTGTTCACACCTTTTCAAGATCTTCATGTTATTCAACACCGCTTCATGCTCTTCCTATTTTTCAGGCCGTTTCATGCTCCTCATATTTTTGATACTTTTGAAGCTCTTAATATTTTTCACACCTTTTCAAGCTCTTCATGTTTTGAACACCATTTCATGCTCCTGCTATTTTTCAGACCGTTTCATGCTCCTCATATTTTTGACAACTTTTGAAGCTCCTCATATTTTTCACACCTTTTCAGGCTCTTCATGTTTTTCAACACACTTTCATGCTCCTCATATGTTTGACACCTTTTGAATCTCTTCATATTATTCACACCTTTTCAGGCTCTTCATGATTTTCAACACCGCTTCATGCTCCCCATATTTTTGAGACCGTTTTATGCTACTCATATTTTGACACCTTTTGAAGCTCTTCATGTATTTCACACCTTTTCAGGCTCTACATGTTTTTCAACACCGCTTCATGCTCGTCATATTTTGAGACCGTTTTATGCTACTCATATTTGACAACTTTTGAAGCTCTTCATATATTTCACACCTTTTAAGGCTCTTCATGTTTCTGAACACCGCTTCATGCTCCTCCTATATTTCACACTTTTTGAAGCTCTTCATATATTTCACACCTTTTCAAGCTCTTCATGTTTCTGAACACCGCTTCATGCTTCTCTTATTTTTGACACCTTTTGAAGCTCTTCATATGTTTCACACCTTTTCAGGCTCTTCATGTTTTTGAACACCGCTTCATGCTCCTCCTATATTTCACACCTTTTGAAGCTCTTCATATATTTCCCACCTTTTCAGACTCTTCATGTTTTTCAACATCGCTTCATACTCCTCCTATTTTTTTGACCGTTTCATGCTCCTCATATATTTGACACCTTTTGAAGCTCTTCATATTTTTCACACCTTTTGAAGCTCTTCATATTTTTCACACCTTTTGAAGCTCTTCATATTTTACACATATTTTCACCCTCTTCATGTTTTTCAACACCTTTTCATGCTCCTCCTATTTTTCGGACTGTTTCATTCTCTTCATATTTTTGACACTTTTTGAAGCTCTTCATATTTTTCACACCTTTTCAGGCTCTTCATCTTTTTCAACACCGTTTCATGCTCCTCATATTTTTCAGACTGTTTCATTCTCCTCATATTTATGTCAACTTTTGAAACTCTTCATTTTCTTCACACCTTTTCATGCTCTTCATGTTTTTGAACACTGCTTCATGCTCCTCCTATGTTTCAGACCGTTTCATGCTCCTCATATTTTTGAAACCTTTTGAAGTTCGTCATATATTTCACACCTTTTCAGGCTCTTCATGTTTTTAAACACCTCTTCATTCTTCTCCTGTTTTTCAGACCATTTCATGCTCCTCATATTTTTCACACTTTTTGAAGCTCTTCATATTTTTCACACTTTTTGAAGCTCTTCATACTTTTCACACCTGTCAGGCTCTTCATGTTTTTGAACACCGCTTCCTGCTCCACCTATTTTTCAGATCGCTTATGCTCCTCATATTTTTCACACTTTTTGAAGCTCTTCATATTTTTCACACTTTTTCAGGCTCTTCATGTTTTTGAACACCGCTTCATGCTCCTCCTATTTTTCAGACCGTTTCATGCTCCTCATGTATTTCACACCTTTTGAACCTCTTCGTATTTCGCACACATTTTCAGGCTCTTCATGTTTTTCACAACCACTTCATGCTCTTCCTATTTTTCAGACCGTTTCATGCTCCTCATATTTTTGATACCTTTGAAGCTCTTCATATTTTTCACACCTTTTCAGGCTCTTCATGTTTTGAACACCATTTCATGCTCCTCCTATTTTTCCGACCGTTTCATGCTCCTCATCTTTTACACACCTGTTGAAGCTCTTCATATTTTTCACACCATTTCAGGCTCTTCATGTTTTTCAACACCGCTTCATGCTCCTCCTATTTTTTCAGACCGTTTAATGCTCTTCCTATTTTTGACACGTTTTGAGGCTCTTCATATTTTTCTCACCTTTTCAGGCTCTTCATGTTTTCGAACACCGCTTCATGCTCCTCCTATTTTTGAGACCGTTTTATGCTCCACATGTATTTCACAGCTTTTGAATCTCTTCAGAATTTTCCCACCTTTCAGGCTCTTCATGTTTTTGAACACCGTTTCATGGTCTTCCTATTTTTCAGACCGTTTCATGCTCCTCATATTTGTGACACCTTTAGAAACTCTTCATATTTTTCACACCTTTTCAGGTTCTTCATGTTTTTGAACACCGTTTCATGCTCCTCCTATTTTTCAGACCATTTCATGCTCCTCATATTTTTGACACATTTTGAATCTCTTCATATTTTTCACACCTTTTCAGGCTCTTCATGTTTTTGAACACCGCTTCATGCTTCTCCTATTTTTCAGACCGTTTCATGCTATTCATGTATTTAATACCTTTTGAAGCTCTTCATATTTTTCACACCTTTTCAGGCTCTTCATGTTTTTGAACACCTTTTCATGCTCCTCGTATTTTTCTGACCGTTTCCTGCTCCTCATATTTTTGACCCTTTTTGAACCTCCTCATATTTTTCGCACCTTTTGAACCTCTTCATATATTTCACATCATTTCAGGCTCTTCATGTTTTTCAACACCACTTCATGCTCCTCCTATTTTTCAGACCGTTTCATGCTCCTCATAATTTTGACACGTTTTGAAGCTCTTCAAATTTTTCACACCTTTTCAGGCTCTTCATCTTTTTCAACACCACTTCATGCTCCTCCTCTTTTCCAGAGCGTTTCATTGTCCTCATATTTTTGACACCTTTAGAAGCTCTTTATATTTTTCACAACTTTTCAGGCTCTTCATGTTTTTCACAACCGCTTCATGCTCCTCCTATTTTTCAGACAGTTTCATTCCTCTCATGTATTTCACACCTTTTGAAGCTCTTCATATTTTTCACACCTTTTCAGGCTCTTCATGTTTTTGAACAACACTTCATGCTCCTCCTATTTTACACACAGTTTCATGCTCCAAATGTATTTCACACCTTTTGAAGCTCTTCTTATTTTTCACACATTTTGAGGCTCTTCATTTGTTTGAACACCGTTTCATGCTGCTCCTAATTTTCAGACCGTTTCATTCTCATCTCATTTTGACAGCTTTTGAAGCTCTTCATATTTTCACGCCATTTGAAGCTCTTCATATATTTCACACCTTTTCAGGCTCTTCTTTTTTTTCAACACCACTTCATGCTCCTCCTAATTTTCAGACCGTTTCATGATCATCTTATTTTGACAGCTTTTGAAGCACTTCATATTTTCACACCTTTTGAAGCTCTACATATTATTCACATCTTTTCAGGCTCTTCATGATTTTCAACACCGCTTCATGCTCATCCTATTTTTCAGACTGTTTCATGCTCATCTCATTTTTGACACCTTTGGAAACTCTTCATATTTTTTCACACGTTTTCAGGCTCTTCAAGTTTTTCAACAACATTTCATGCTCCTCCTATTTTTCAGACTGTTTCATTGTCGTAATGTATTTCACACCTTTTGAAGCTCTTTATATTTTTCACACCTTGTCAGGCTCTTCATGTTTCTGAACAGTGCTTCATGCTCCTCCTATTTTTCAGACCGTATCATGCTCCTCATATTTTTGAAACATTTTGAAGCTCTTCATATATTTCACACCTTTTCAGGCTCTTCATGTTTTTGAACACCACTTCATGCTTCTCATATTTTTCAGACTGTTTCATGGTCCTCATGTATTTCACACATTTTGAAGCTCTTTATATTTTTCACACCTTTTCAGGCTCTTCATATATTTGAACACTGCTTCATGCTCCTCCTATTTTTCAGAGAGTTTCATGCTCCTCATGTATTTCACAACTTTTGAAGCTCTTCATGTTTTTCACACCTTTTCAGGCTGTTCATGTTTTTTAACAGCGCTTCATGATTCTCCTATTTTTCAGACCGTTTCATGCTCTTCATATTTTTGACACATTTTGAAGCTCTTCATATTTTTCACAGCTTTTCAGGCTCTTCATGTTTTTCCACACCACTTCATGCTTCTCCTAATTTTCAGACCGTTTCATGCTCCTCATGTATTTCACACCTTTTGAAGCTCTTCATATTTTTCACACCTTTTCAGGCTCTTCATGTTTTTCCACACCACTTCATGCTTCTCTTATTTTTCAGCCCGTTTCATGCTCCTCATATATTTCACACCTTTTGAAGCTCTTCATATTTTTCAAACCTTTTCAGGCTCTTCATGTTTTTGATCACCGTTTCATGCTCCTCCTATTTTTCAGACGGTTTCATGCTCCTCATATTTTTGACACTTTTTGAAGATCTTCATATTTTTCACACCTTTTCAGGCTCTTCATTTTTTTCAACACCACTTCATGCTCCTCCTATTTTTCAGACCGTTTCATGCTCCTCATATATTTGACACATTTAGAAGCTCTTCATATTTGCACACCTTTTAAGGCTCTTCATATTTATCATCACCGCTTCATGCTCCTCCTATTTTTCAGACGGTTTCATGTTGATCTCATTTTTGACACCTTTGGAAGCTCTTCATATTTTTCACACCTTTTGAAACTCTTCATATTTTTCACAGCTTTTCAGGCCCTTCATGATTTTCATCACCACTTCATGCTCCTCCTATTTTTAAGACCGTTTCATGCTCCTCATATTTTTGACACCTTTAGAAGATCTTCATATTTTTCACACCTTATCAGGCTCTTCATGTTTTTCAACAACGCTTCATGCTCCTCCTATTTTTCAGACCGTTTCATGCTCCTCATATTTTTGACACCTTTTGAAGCTCTTCATATTTTTCACACCTTTTCAGGCTCTTCATATTTTTCAACACCGCATCATGCTCTTCCTATTTTTCAGACCGTTTCATGCACCTCATATTTTTCACACCTTTTAAAGCTCTTCATATTTTTCACACCTTTTCAGGCTCCTTATGTTTTTCAACACCGATTCATTCTCCTCCTATTTTTCAGACCGTTTCATGCTTCTCATATTCTTGACAAGTTTTAAAGCTCTTCATATTTTTCACACCTTTTCAGGCTCTTCATGATTTTGAACACCGCTTCATGCTCCTCCTATTTTTCAGACCGTTTCATGCTCCTCATATTTTTCACACCTTTTGAAGCTCTTCATATTTTTCACAACTTTTCAGGCTCTTCATATTTTGAACACCGCTTCATGCTCCTCCTATTTTTCAGACCGTTAAATGCTCCTCATGTATTTGACACCTTTTGAAGCTCCTCATATTTTTCACACGTTTTCAGGCTGTGCATGTTTTTGAACACCGCTTCATGCTCCTCCTATTTTTCAGACCGTTTCATGCTCGTCATATTTTTGACACCTTTTGAAGCTCTTCATATTTTTCACACCTTTTCAGGCTCTTCAGGTTTTTCAACACTGCTTCATGCTCCACCTATTTTTCAGACCGTTTCATCCTCCTCATATTTTTGACACCTTTTGAAGCTCTTCATATTTTTCACACCTTTTCAGGCTCTTCAGGTTTTTCAACACTGCTTCATGCTCCTCCTATTTTTCAGACCGTTTCATGCTCCGCATATTTTTGACACCTTTTGAATTTCTTCATATTTTTCACACCTTTTCAGGCTCTTCATGTTTTTGATCACCGTTTCATGCTC
This sequence comes from Dama dama, assembly GCF_033118175.1. Taxonomy (NCBI): domain Eukaryota; kingdom Metazoa; phylum Chordata; class Mammalia; order Artiodactyla; family Cervidae; genus Dama; species Dama dama. The sequence continues at coordinate 7,468,021 of NW_026870891.1, read as the reverse complement.
CTCCTATTTTTCAGACCGTTTCATGCTCCTCATATTTTTCACACCTTTTGAAGCTCTTCATATCTTTCACAACTTTTCAGGGTCTTCATGTTTTTGAACACCACTTCATGATCCTCCTATTTTTCAGACCATTTCATGCTCTTCATAATTTTGACCCATTTTGAAGCTCTTCATATATTTCACACCTTTTCAGGCTCTTCATGTTTTTCAAAACCACTTCATGCTCCTCCTAATTTTCAGACCGTTTCATGTTCTTCTCATTTATGACACATTTTGAAGCTCTTCATATTTTTCACACCTTTTCAGGCTCTTCATGTTTTTGAACACAGCTTCATGCTCCTCCTATTTTTCAGACCGTTTCATGCTCGTCATATTTTTGACACCTTTTGAAGCTCTTCATATTTTTCACACCTATTCAGGCTCTTCATGTTTTTGAACACCGTTTCATGATCCTCCTATTTTTCAGACCGTTTCATGCTCCTCATATATTTGACACATTTAGAAGCTCTTCATATTTTCACACCTTTTCAGGATCTTCATATTTTTCAACACCGCTGCATGCTCCTCCTATTATTCAGACGGTTTCATGTTGATCTCATTTTTGACACCTTTTGAAGCTCTTCATATTTTCACACCTTTTCATGCTCTTCATGTTTTTCAACAACGCTTCATGCTCCTCCTAATTTTCAGACCGTTTCATGCTCCTCATATTTTTGACACCTTTAGAAGATCTTCATATTTTCTCACCTTTTCATGCTCTTCATGTTTTTCAACAACGCTTCATGCTCCTCCTAATTTTCAGACCGTTTCATGCTCCTCATATTTTTGACACCTTTTGAAGCTCTTCATTTTTTTCACACCTTTTCAGGCTCTTCATATTTTTCAACACCGCATCATGCTCCTCCTATTTTTCAGAGCATTTCATGCACCTCATATTTTTCACACCTTTTAAAGCTCTTCATATTTTTCACACCTTTTCATGCTCCTTATGTTTTTCAACACCGATTCATTCTCCTCCTATTTTTCAGACCGTTTCATGCTCCTCATATCCTTGACACCTTTTAAAGCTCTTCATATTTTTCACACCTTTTCAGGCTCTTCATGTTTTTGAACACAGCTTCATGCTCCTCCTATTTTTCAGACCGTTTCATGCTCGTCATATTTTTGACACCTTTTGAAGCTCTTCATATTTTTCACACCTATTCAGGCTCTTCATGTTTTTGAACACCGTTTCATGATCCTCCTATTTTTCAGACCGTTTCATGCTCCTCATATATTTGACACATTTAGAAGCTCTTCATATTTTCACACCTTTTCAGGATCTTCATATTTTTCAACACCGCTGCATGCTCCTCCTATTATTCAGACGGTTTCATGTTGATCTCATTTTTGACACCTTTTGAAGCTCTTCATATTTTCACACCTTTTGAAACTCTTCATATTTTTCACACCTTTTCAGGCCCTTCATGATTTTCAACACCGCTTCATGCTCCTCCAATTTTTAAGACCGTTTCATGCTCCTCATATTTTTGACACCTTTAGAAGATCTTCATATTTTCACACCTTTTCATGCTCTTCATGTTTTTCAACAACGCTTCATGCTCCTCCTAATTTTCAGACCGTTTCATGCTCCTCATATTTTTGACACCTTTTGAAGCTCTTCATATTTTTCACACCTTTTCAGGCTCTTCATATTTTTCAACACCGCATCATGCTCCTCCTATTTTTCAGACCGTTTCATGCACCTCATATTTTTCACACCTTTTAAAGCTCTTCATATTTTTCACACCTTTTCATGCTCCTTATGTTTTTCAACACCGATTCATTCTCCTCCTATTTTTCAGACCGTTTCATGCTCCTCATATTCTTGACACCTTTTAAAGCTCTTCATATTTTTCACAGCTTTTCAGGCTCTTCGTGATTTTGACGACCGCTTAATGCTCCTCTTATTTTTCAGACCGTTTGATGCTCCTCATATTTTTGACACCTTTTGAAGCTCTTTCTATTTTTCACAACTTTTAGTGACTTCATATTTTTCAACACCTTTTCATGATCTTCCTATTTTTCAGACCGTTTCATGCTCATCTCATATTTGACACCTTTTGAAGCTTTTCATATTTTTGACAACTTTTCAGGCTCTTCATGATTTTGAAAACAGCTTCATGCTCCTCCTTTTTTTCAGCCCGTTTCATGCTCCTCATGTATTTCACATCTTTTGAAGCTCTTCATATTTTTCAAAACTTTTCAGGCTCTTCATGTTTTTGATCACCGTTTCATGCTCCTCCTATTTTTCAGACAGTTTCATGCTCTTCATATTTTTGACACTTTTTGAAGCTCTTCATATTTTACACACCTTTTCAGGCTCTTAATGTTTTTCAACACCACTTCATGCTCCTCCTATTTTTCAGACCGATTCATGCTCCTCATATATTTGACACATTTATAAGCTCTTCATATTTTTCACACCTTTTCAGGCTCTTCATATTTTTCAACACCGCTTCATGCTCCTCCTATTTTTCAGACGGTTTCTTGTTGACCTCATTTTTGACACCTTTTGAAGCTCTTCATATTTTTCACACCTTTTGAAACTCTTCATATTTTTCACACCTTTTCAGGCTCTTCATGTTTTTCACACATTTTCAGGCTCTTCATGTTTTTCAACACCGTTTCATGCTCTTTCTATTTTTCAGACAGTTTCATGCTCCTCATATTTTTCACATCTTTTGAAGCTCTTCATATTTTTCACACCTTTTCAGACTTTTCATGTTTTTCAACACCGCTTCATGCTCCTGCTATTTTTCAGACTGTTTCATGCTCCTCATATTTTTGACACCTTTAGAAGCTCTTCATATTTTTCAAACCTTTTCAGGCTCTTCATGTTTTTGAACACTGCTTCATGCTCCTCCTATTTTTCAGACCGTTTCATGCTCCTCATATTTTGACACCTTTTGAAGCTTTTCATATTTTTCACACCTTTTCAGGCTCTTCAAGTTTTTCAACACCACTTCATGCTTTTCCTTTTTTGCAGACCATTTCATGCTCCTCATATTTTTGACACCTTTTGTTGCTCTTCATATTTTTCACACCTTTTCAGGCTCTTCTTATTTTTCAAACAAGTGAAGCTCTTCATATTTTTCACACTTTTTCAGGCTTTTCATGTTTAGAATACCGCTTCATGCTCCTCCTATTTTTCTGACCGTTTCTTCCTCCTCATGTATTTCACACCTTTTGAAGCTCTTCGTATTTTTCACACCTTTTCAGGCTCTTCATGTCTTTGAACACCGTTTTATGCTGCTTCTATTTTTCAGACCGTTTCATGCTCCTCATATATTTTAAACCTTTGAATCTCTTCATATTATTCACACCTTTTCAGGCTGTTCATGTTTTTCAACAACGCTTCATGATCCTCCTATTTTTCAGACCGTTTCATGCTCCTCATATTTTGACACCTTTTGAAGCTCTTCATATTTTCACATGTTTTCACGCTCTTCATGTTTTCAACACCGCTTCTTGATCCACCTATATTTCAGACTGTTTCATGCTCCTAATATTTTTGTCACGTTTTGAAGCTCTTCATATTTTACACACATTTTCAGCCTCTTCATGTTTTTCAACACCGCTTCATGCTCCTCCTATTTTTAACACCTTTTGAAGCTCTTCATATTTTTCACGCCTTTTCAGGCTCTTCATGTTTTTGAACACGGTTTCCTGCTCCTCCTTTTTTTCAGACCGTTTCATGCTCCTCATATTTTTGACACGTTTTGAATCTCTTCATATATTTCACACCTTTTCAGGCTCTTCATATATTTGAACAACGCTTCATGCTCCTCCTATTTTTCAGACGGTTTCATCCTCCTCATGTATTTCACACCTTTTGAAGCTCTTCATATTTTTCACACCTTTTCAGGCTCTTCATGTTTTTGAACACCGTTTCATGCTGCTCCTATTTTTCAGACCGTTTCATACTCCTCATAGTTTTGACACATTTTGAAGCTCTTCATATTTTTCACATCTTTTCAGGCTCTTCATGTTTTTCCACACCACTTCATGCTTCTCCTGTTTTTCAGACCGTTTCATGATCCTCATGAATTTCACACATTTTGAAGCTCTTTATATTTTTCACATATTTTCAGGCTCTTCATGTTTTTGATTACCGCTTCATGATCCTCCTATTTTTCAGACCGTTTCATGCTCTTCATATATTTGACACCTCTTGAAGCTCTTCATATTTTTCACACCTTTTCAGGCTCTTCATGTTTTTCCCCACCACTTCATTCTTCTCCTATTTTTCAGACCATTTCATGTTCCTCATGATTTTCACACCTTTTGAAGCTCTTCATATTTTTCACACCTTTTCAGGCTCTTCATGTTTTTTATCACCGTTTCATGCTCCTATTTTTCAGACCGTTTCATGCTCCTCATATTTTTGACACCTTTTGCAGCTCTTCATATTTTTCACACCTTTTCAGGCTCTTCATGTTTTTCAACACCGCTTCATGCTGCTTCTCTTTTTCAGACCGTTTCATGCTCCTCATATTTTTCACACCTTTTGAAGCTCCTCATATTTTTCACACCTTTTCAGGCTCTTCATGTTTTTGAACACCGCTTCATGCTCCTCCAATTTTTCAGGCCGTTTCATGCTCCTCATAATTTTGACACCTTTTGAAACTCTTCATATGTTTCACACCTTTTCAGGCTCTTCATTTTTTTCAACAACTCTTCATGCTCCTCCTATTTTTCAGACGGTTTCATGCTCATCTCATTTTTTACACCTTTTGAAGCTCTTCATATTTTTCACACTTTTTCAGGCTCTTCATATTTTTCACACGTTTTCAGGCTCTTTTTGTTTTCCAACACCGCTTCATGCTCCTCCTATTTTTCAGACCGTTTCATGCTCCTCATATTTTTGACACCTTTTGAAGCTCTTCATATTTTTCACAACTTTTCAGTATCTTCCTGTTTTTGAACACCGTTTCATGCTCCTCCTATTTTTCAGTCCGTTTAATGCTCCTCATGTATTTCACACCTTTTGAAGCTCTTCATATTTTTCACACGTTTTCAGGCTCTTCATGTTTTTGAACACCGCTTCATGCTCCTCCAATTTCAGACCGTTACATGCTCCTCATGTATTTCACACCTTTTGAAGCTCTTCATATTTTTCACAAGTTTTCAGGCTCTTCATGTTTTTGAACACCGCTTCATGCTCCTCCTATTTTCCAGACCGTTTCATGCTCCTCATATTTTTGACACCTTTTGCAGGTCTTCATATTTTTCACACCTTTTCAGGCTCTTCATATTTTTGAACACTGGTTCATGATCCTCCTATTTTTCAGACCGTTTCATGCTCTTCATATTTTTGACACCTTTTGAAGCTCTTCATATTTTTCACACCTTTTCAGGCTCTTCATGTTTTTCCACACCACTTCATGCTTCTCCTATTTTTCAGACCGTTTCATGATCCTCATGAATTTCACACATTTTGAAGCTCTTTATATTTTTCACACATTTTTAGGCTCTTCATGTTTTTGATCACCGCTTCATGATCCTCCTATTTTTCAGACCGTTTCATGCTCATCATATATTTGACACCTCTTGAAGCTCTTCATATTTTTCACACCTTTTCAGGCTCTTCATGTTTTTCCCCACCACTTCATTCTTCTATTTTTCAGACCATTTCATGCTCCTCATGAATTTCACACCTTTTGAAGCTCTTCATATTTTTCACACCTTTTCAGGCTCTTCATGTTTTTTATCACCGTTTCATGCTTCTCCTATTTTTCAGACCGTTTCATGCTCCTCATATTTTTCACACCTTTTGAAGCTCTTCATAATTTTCACATCTTTTCAGTCTCTTCATGTTTTTGAACACCATTTCATGCCGCTTCTATTTTTTAGACCGTTTCCTGATCCTCATATTTTTCACTCCTTTTGATGCTCTTCATATTTTTCACACGTTTTCAGGCTCTTCTTGTTTTTCAACACCGCTTCATGCTCATCCTATTTTTCAGACCGTTTCTTGCACCTCATATTTTTCTCACCTTTTGAAGCGCTTCATATTTTCCACACCTTTTCAGGCTCTTCATGTTTTTCAACACCGCTTCATGCTCCTCCTATTTTTCAGACCGTTTCCTGCTCCTCATATTTTTGACACGTTTTGAAGCTCTTCATATTTTTCACACGTTTTCAGGCTCTTCATATTTTTCACACCTTTTCAGGCTCTTCATGTTTTTGAACACCATTTCATGATCCTCCTATTTTTCTGACCGTTTAATGCTCCTCATATTTTTGACACCTTTAGAAACTCTTCATATTTTTCACACCTTTTCAAGCACTTCATGGTTTTCCACACCTCTTCATGCTCCTCCTATTTTTCAGACGGTTTCATGCTATTCATATTTTTGATAACTTTTGAAGCTCTTCATATTTTTCACACCTTTTCAGGCTCTTCATGTTTTTCAAGACCACTTCATGCTCCTCCTATTTTTCAGACCGTTTCATGCTCATCTCATTTTTGACACCTTTTGAAGTTCTTCATATTTTTCCCACCTTTTGAAGCTCTTCATATATTTCACACGTTTTCAGGTTCTTCATATTTTTCAACACCGTTTCATGCTGCTTCTATTTTTCAGACCGTTTCATGCTCCTCATATTTTTCACACCTTTTGAAGCTCTTCATATTTTTCACACGTTTTCAGGCTCTTCATGTTTTTCAACACCGTTTAATTCTGCTTCTATTTTTCAGACCGTTTCACGCTCCTCATATTTTTGACACCTTTAGACTCTTCATATTTTTCACACCTTTTCAGCCTCTTCATGTTTTTCACACATTTTCAGCCTCTTCATGTTTTTGAACACCCCTTCTTGCTCCTTTTATTTTTCAGAGAGTTTCATGCTCCTCATGTATTTCACACCTTTTAAAGCTCTTCATATTTTTCACACCTTTACAGGCTCTTCACGTTTTTGAACACCGTTTCATCCTCCTCCTATTTTTCAGACCGTTTCATGCTCCTCATATTTTTGACACCTTTTGAAGCTCTTCATATTTTTCACACCTTTTCAAGCTCTTCATGTTTTTGCACACTGCTTCATGCTCTTCCTATTTTTCAGACCGTTTCATGCTCCTCATATTTTTGACACCTTTTGCAGGTCTTCATATTTTTCACACCTTTTCAGGCTCTTCATATTTTTGAACAGTGCTTCATGATCCTCCTATTTTTCAGACCGTTTCATGCTCTTCATATTTTTGACACCTTTTGAAGCTCTTCATATTTTTCACACCTTTTCAGGCTCTTCATGTTTTTCCACACCACTTCATGCTTCTCCTATTTTTCAGACCGTTTCATGATCCTCATGAATTTCACACATTTTGAAGCTCTTTATATTTTTCACACATTTTTAGGCTCTTCATGTTTTTGATCACCGCTTCATGATCCTCCTATTTTTCAGACCGTTTCATGCTCATCATATATTTGACACCTCTTGAAGCTCTTCATATTTTTCACACCTTTTCAGGCTCTTCATGTTTTTCCCCACCACTTCATTCTTCTCCTATTTTTCAGACCATTTCATGCTCCTCATGAATTTCACACCTTTTGAAGCTCTTCATATTTTTCACACCTTTTCAGGCTCTTCATGTTTTTTATCACCGTTTCATGCTTCTCCTATTTTTCAGACCGTTTCATGCTCCTCATATTTTTCACACCTTTTGAAGCTCTTCATAATTTTTACATCTTTTCAGTCTCTTCATGTTTTTGAACACCATTTCATGCCGCTTCTATTTTTTAGACCGTTTCCTGCTCCTCATATTTTTCACTCCTTTTGATGCTCTTCATATTTTTCACACGTTTTCAGGCTCTTCATATTTTTCACACCTTTTCAGGCTCTTCATGTTTTTGAACACCATTTCATGATCCTCCTATTTTTCTGACCGTTTAATGCTCCTCATATTTTTGACACCTTTAGAAACTCTTCATATTTTTCACACCTTTTCAAGCACTTCATGGTTTTCCACACCTCTTCATGCTCCTTCTATTTTTCAGACGGTTTCATGCTATTCATATTTTTGATAACTTTTGAAGCTCTTCATATTTTTCACACCTTTTCAGGCTCTTCATGTTTTTCAAGACCACTTCATGCTCCTCCTATTTTTCAGACCGTTTCATGCTCATCTCATTTTTGACACCTTTTGAAGTTCTTCATATTTTTCCCACCTTTTGAAGCTCTTCATATATTTCACACGTTTTCAGGTTCTTCATATTTTTCAACACCGTTTCATGCTGCTTCTATTTTTCAGACCGTTTCATGCTCCTCATATTTTTCACACCTTTTGAAGCTCTTCATATTTTTCACACGTTTTCAGGCTCTTCATGTTTTTCAACACCGTTTAATTCTGCTTCTATTTTTCAGACCGTTTCATGCTCCTCATATTTTTGACACCTCTAGACTCTTCATATTTTTCACACCTTTTCAGCCTCTTCATGTTTTTCACACATTTTCAGCCTCTTCATGTTTTTGAACAGCCTTTCTTGCTCCTTTTATTTTTCAGAGAGTTTCATGCTCCTCATGTATTTCACACCTTTTAAAGCTCTTCATATTTTTCACACCTTTACAGGCTCTTCACGATTTTGAACACCGTTTCATCCTCCTCCTATTTTTCAGACCGTTTCATGCTCCTCATATTTTTGACACCTTTTGAAGCTCTTCATATTTTTCACACCTTTTCAAGCTCTTCATGTTTTTGCACACTGCTTCATGCTCTTCCTATTTTTCAGACCGTTTCATGCTCCTCATATTTTTGACACCTTTTGAAGCTCTTCATATTTTTCACACCTTTTCAGGCTCTTCATGTTTTTCAACACCAATTCATGCTTCTCCTATTTTTCAGACTGTTTAATGCTCCTCATATTTTTGACACCTTTAGAAACTCTTCATATTTTTCACACCTTTTCAAGCACTTCATGGTTTTCCACACCGCTTCATGCTCCTCCTATTTTTCATACCGTTTCATTCTCCTCATATTTTTGACATCTTTTGAAGCTCTCATATATTTCACACCTTTTCAGGCTCTTCATTTTTTACAACACCACGTCATGCTCCTCCTATTTTTCAGACCCTTTTATGCTCTTCTCATTTTTGACACCATTTGAAGCTCTTCATATTTTTCACACCTTTTGAAGCTCTTCATGGTTTTCACACCTTTTCAGGCTCTTCATGTTTTTCAACGCCGCTTCATGCTCCTTCTATTTTTCTGACCGTTTCATGCTCCTCATAATTTTAACACATTTTGAAGCTCTTCATATTTTTCACACCTTTTCAGGCTCTTCATGTTTTTCAACACCGCTTCGTGCTCCTCCTCTTTTTCAGACCGTTTCATGCTCCTCATATTTTTGACATCTATTGAAGCTCTTCATATTTCTCACACCTTTTCAGGTTCTTCACGTTTTTCAACACCACTTCATGCTCCTCCTATTTTTCAGACCGTTTCATGCACATCTCATTTTTGACACCTTTTGAAGCTCTTCATATCTTTCATATTTTTGAAGTTCTTCATATTTTCACAGGTTTTCAGACTCTTCATGTTTTTCAACACCGCTTCATGCTCCTGCTATTTTTGAGACCGTTTCATGCTCTTCATATATTTGACACCTCTTGAAGCTCTTCATATTTTTCACACCTTTTCAGGCTCTTCATGTTTTTCCCCACCACTTCATTCTTCTCCTATTTTTCAGATCATTTCATGCTCCTCATGAATTTCACACCTTTTGAAGCTCTTCATATTTTTCACACCTTTTCAGGCTCTTCATGTTTTTTATCAACGTTTCATGCTCCTATTTATCAGACCGTTTCATGCTCCTCATATTTTTGACACCTTTTGCAGCTCTTCATATTTTTCACAAGTTTTCAGTCTCTTCATGATTTTGAACACCGCTTCAAGATCCTCCTATTTTTAAGACCGTTTCATGCTCTTCATATTTTTGACACCTTTTGCAGCTCTTCATATTTTTCACACCTTTTCAGGCTCTTCATGTTTTTCAACACCGTTTCATGCTGCTTCTCTTTTTCAGACCGTTTCATGCTCCTCATATTTTTCACACCTTTTGAAGCTCCTCATATTTTTCACACCTTTTCAGGCTCTTCATGTTTTTGAACACAGCTTCATGCTACTCCTATTTTTCAGACTGTTTCATGCTCCTCATATTTTTCACACCTTTTGAAGCTCCTCATATTTTTCACACCTTTTCAGGCTCTTCATGTTTTTCAACACCGTTACATGATCCTCCTATTTTTCAGACTGTTTCATGCTCATCTCATTTTTGACACCTTTTGAAGCTTTTCAGATTTTTCTCAACTTTTTAGGCTCTTCATGTTTCTCAACACGGCTTCATGCTCCACATATTTTTCAGACCGTTTCATGCTCATCTCATTTTTGACACCTTTTGAAGCTCTTCATATTTCTCACAACTTTTTAGGCTTTTCATATTTTTGAACACCGCTTCATGCTCCTCCTATTTTTCAGAGAGTTTCATGCTCCTCATGTATTTCACATCTTTTGAAGCTCTTCATATTTCTCACAACTTTTTAGGCTCTTCATGTTTTTCCACATCACTTCATGCTTCTCGTATTTTTCGGCCTGTTTCATGCTCCTCATGTATTTCACAGCTTTTGAAGCTCTTCATATTTTTCACACCTTTTCAGGCTCTTCATGTTTTTAATCACCGTTTCATGCTCCTCCTATTTTTCAGACCGTTTCATGCTCCTCATATATTTGACACATTTTGAAGCTCTTTATATTTTTCACACATTTTCAGGCTCTTCATGTTTTTGAACACTGCTTCATGATCCTCCTATTTTTCAGACCTTTTCATGTTCTTCATATGTTTGACACATTTTGAAGCTCTTCATATTTTTCACACCTTTTCAGGCTCTTCATGTGTTTCAACACCACTTCATGCTTCTCCTATTTTTCAGACCGTTTCATGCGCCTCATGTATTTCACACCTTTTGAAGCTCTTCATAATTTTCACATCTTTTCAGTCTCTTCATGTTTTTGAACACCATTCCATGCCGCTTCTATTTTTTAGACCGTTTCCTGCTCCTCATATTTTTCACACCTTTTGATGCTCTTCATATTTTTCACACGTTTTCAGGCTCTTCTTGTTTTTCAACACCGCTTCATGCTCCTCCTATTTTTCAGACCGTTTCTTGCACCTCATATTTTTCTCACCTTTTGAAGCGCTTCATATTTTCCACACCTTTTCAGGCTCTTCATGTTTTTCAACACCACTTCATGCTCCTCCTATTTTTCAGACCGTTTCATGCTCCTCATATTTTTGACACGTTTTGAAGCTCTTCATATTTTTCACACGGTTTCAGGCTCTTCATGTTTTTCACACCTTTTCAGGCTCTTCATGTTTTTGAACACCATTTCATGATCCTCCTATTTTTCTGACCGTTTAATGCTCCTCATATTTTTGACACCTTTAGAAACTCTTCATATTTTTCACACCTTTTCAAGCACTTCATGGTTTTCCACACCGCTTCATGCTCCTCCTATTTTTCAGACGGTTTCACGCTCTTCATATTTTTGATAACTTTTGAAGCTCTTCATATTTTTCACACCTTTTCAGGCTCTTCATGTTTTTCAAGACCACTTCATGCTCCTCCTATTTTTCAGACCGTTTCATGCTCATCTCATTTTTGACACCTTTTGAAGTTCTTCATATTTTTCCCACCTTTTGAAGCTCTTCATATATTTCACACGTTTTCAGGTTCTTCATGTTTTTCAACACCGTTTCATGCTGCTTCTATTTTTCAGACCGTTTCATGCTCCTCATATTTTTCACACCTTTTGAAGCTCTTCATATTTTTCACACGTTTTCAGGCTCTTCATGTTTTTCAACACCGTTTAATTCTGCTTCTATTTTTCAGACCGTTTCATGCTCCTCATATTTTTGACACCTTTAGACTCTTCATATTTTTCACACCTTTTCAGCCTCTTCATGTTTTTCACACATTTTCAGCCTCTTCATGTTTTTGAACACCCCTTCTTGCTCCTTTTATTTTTCAGAGAGTTTCATGCTCCTCATGTATTTCACACCTTTTAAAGCTCTTCATATTTTTCACACCTTTACAGGCTCTTCATGTTTTTGAACACCGTTTCATCCTCCTCCTATTTTTCAGACCGTTTCATGCTCCTCATATTTTTGACACCTTTTGAAGCTCTTCATATTTTTCACACCTTTTCAAGCTCTTCATGTTTTTGCACACTGCTTCATACTCTTCCTATTTTTCAGACCGTTTCATGCTCCTCATATTTTTGACACCTTTTGAAGCTCTTCATATTTTTCACACCTTTTCAGGCTCTTCATGTTTTTCAACACCAATTCATGCTTCTCCTATTTTTCAGACTGTTTAATGCTCCTCATATTTTTGACACCTTTAGAAACTCTTCATATTTTTCACACCTTTTCAAGCACTTCATGGTTTTCCACACCGCTTCATGCTCCTCCTATTTTTCATACCGTTTCATTCTCCTCATATTTTTGACACCTTTTGAAGCTCTCATATATTTCACACCTTTTCAGGCTCTTCATTTTTTTCAACACCACGTCATGCTCCTCCTATTTTTCAGACCCTTTTATGCTCTTCTCATTTTTGACACCTTTTGAAGCTCTTCATATTTTTCACACCTTTTGAAGCTCTTCATGTTTTTCACACCTTTTCAGGCTCTTCATGTTTTTCAACACTGCTTCATGCTCCTTCTATTTTTCTGACCGTTTCATGCTCCTCATAATTTTGACACATTTTGAAGCTCTTCATATTTTTCACACCTTTTCAGGCTCTTCATGTATTTCAACACCGCTTCGTGCACCTCCTCTTTTTCAGACCGTTTCATGCTCCTCATATTTTTGACATCTATTGAAGCTCTTCATATTTCTCACACCTTTTCAGGTTCTTCATGTTTTTCAACACCACTTCATGCTCCTCCTATTTTTCAGACCGTTTCATGCACATCTCATTTTTGACACCTTTTGAAGCTCTTCATATCTTTCATATTTTTGAAATTCTTCATATTTTCACACGTTTTCAGACTCTTCATGTTTTTCAACACCGCTTCATGCTCCTGCTATTTTTCAGACCGTTTCATGCTCTTCAAATATTTGACACCTCTTGAAGCTCTTCATATTTTTCACACCTTTTCAGGCTCTTCATGTTATTCCCCACCACTTCATTCTTCTCCTATTTTTCAGACCATTTCATGCTCCTCATGAATTTCACACCTTTTGAAGCTCTTCATATTTTTCACACCTTTTCAGGCTCTTCATGTTTTTTATCACCGTTTCATGCTCCTATTTTTCAGACCGTTTCATGCTCCTCATATTTTTGACACCTTTTGCAGCTCTTCCTATTTTTCACAAGTTTTCAGTCTCTTCATGATTTTGAACACCGCTTCAAGATCCTCCTATTTTTAAGACCGTTTCATGCTCTTCATATTTTTCACACCTTTTCAGGCTCTTCATGTTTTTCAACACCGTTTCATGCTGCTTCTCTTTTTCAGACCGTTTCATGCTCCTCATATTTTTCACACCTTTTGAAGCTCCTCATATTTTTCACACCTTTTCAGGCTCTTCATGTTTTTGAACACAGCTTCATGCTACTCCTATTTTTCAGACTGTTTCATGCTCCTCATATTTTTCACACCTTTTGAAGCTCCTCATATTTTTCACACCTTTTCAGGCTCTTCATGTTTTTCAACACCGTTACATGATCCTCCTATTTTTCAGACTGTTTCATGCTCATCTCATTTTTGACCCCTTTTGAAGCTTTTCAGATTTTTCACAACTTTTTAGGCTCTTCATGTTTCTCAACACGGCTTCATGCTCCACATATTTTTCAGACCATTTCATGCTCATCTCATTTTTGACACCTTTTGAAGCTCTTCATATTTCTCACAACTTTTTAGGCTTTTCATATTTTTGAACACCGCTTCATGCTCCTCCTATTTTTCAGAGAGTTTCATGCTCCTCATGTATTTCACATCTTTTGAAACTCTTCATATTTCTCACAACTTTTTAGGCTCTTCATGCTTTTCCACATCACTTCATGCTTCTCGTATTTTTCGGCCTGTTTCATGCTCCTCATGTATTTCACACCTTTTGAAGCTCTTCATATTTTTCACCCCTTTTCAGGCTCTTCATGTTTTTAATCACCGTTTCATGCTCCTCCTATTTTTCAGACCGTTTCATGCTCCTCATATATTTGACACATTTTGAAGCTCTTTATATTTTTCACACATTTTCAGGCTCTTCATGTTTTTGAACACTGCTTCATGATCCTCCTATTTTTCAGACCTTTTCATGTTCTTCATATGTTTGACACATTTTGAAGCTCTTCATATTTTTCACACCTTTTCAGGCTCTTCATGTGTTTCAACACCACTTCATGCTTCTCCTATTTTTCAGACCGTTTCATGCGCCTCATGTATTTCACACCTTTTGAAGCTCTTCATAATTTTCACATCTTTTCAGTCTCTTCATGTTTTTGAACACCATTTCATGCCGCTTCTATTTTTTAGACCGTTTCCTGCTCCTCATATTTTTCACACCTTTTGATGCTCTTCATATTTTTCACACGTTTTCAGGCTCTTCTTGTTTTTCAACACCGCTTCATGCTCCTCCTATTTTTCAGACCGTTTCTTGCACCTCATATTTTTCTCACCTTTTGAAGCGCTTCATATTTTCCACAACTTTTCAGGCTCTTCATGTTTTTCAACACCGCTTCATGCTCCTCCTATTTTTCAGACCGTTTCATGCTCCTCATATTTTTGACACGTTTTGAAGCTCTTCATATTTTTCACACGTTTTCAGGCTCTTCATGTTTTTGAACGCCATTTCATGATCCTCCTATTTTTCTGACCGTTTAATGCTCCTCATATTTTTGACACCTTTAGAAACTCTTCATATTTTTCACACCTTTTCAAGCACTTCATGTTTTTCCACACCACTTCATGCTCCTCCTATTTTTCAGACCGTTTCATGCTCATCTCAATTTTGACACCTTTTGAAGTTCTTCATATTTTTCCCACCTTTTGAAGCTCTTCATATATTTCACACGTTTTCAGGTTCTTCATGTTTTTCAACATCGTTTCATGCTGCTTCTATTTTTCAGACCGTTTCATGCTCCTCATATTTTTCACACCTTTTGAAGCTCTTCATATTTTTCACACGTTTTCAGGCTCTTCATTTTTTCAACACCGTTTAATTCTGCTTCTATTTTTCAGACCGTTTCATGCTCCTCATATTTTTGACACCTTTAGACTCTTCATATTTTTCACACCTTCTCAGCCTCTTCATGTTTTTCACACATTTTCAGCCTCTTCATGTTTTTGAACACCCCTTCTTGCTCCTTTTATTTTTCAGAGAGTTTCATGCTCCTCATGTATTTCACACCTTTTATAGCTCTTCATATTTTTCACACCTTTACAGGCTCTTCATGTTTTTGAACACCGTTTCATCCTCCTCCTATTTTTCAGACCGTTTCATGCTCCTCATATTTTTGACATCTTTTGAAGCTCTTCATAATTTTCACACCTTTTCAAGCTCTTCATGTTTTTGCACACTGCTTCATGCTCTTCCTATTTTTCAGACCGTTTCATGCTCCTCATATTTTTGACACCTTTTGAAGCTCTTCATATTTTTCACACCTTTTCAGGCACTTCATGATTTTCCACACCAATTCATGCTTCTCCTATTTTTCAGACTGTTTAATGCTCCTCATATTTTTGACACCTTTAGAAACTCTTCATATTTTTCACACCTTTTCAAGCACTTCATGGTTTTCCACACCACTTCATGCTCCTCCTATTTTTCAGACCGTTTCATGCTCCTCATATTTTTGACACCTTTTGAAGCTCTCATATATTTCACACCTTTTCAGGCTCTTCATTTTTTTCAACACCACGTCATGCTCCTCCTATTTTTCAGACCCTTTTATGCTCTTCTCATTTTTGACACCTTTTGAAGCTCTTCATATTTTTCACACCTTTTGAAGCTCTTCATGGTTTTCACACCTTTTCAGGCTCTTCATGTTTTTCAACACCGCTTCATGCTCCTTCTATTTTTCTGACCGTTTCATGCTCCTCATAATTTTGACACATTTTGAAGCTCTTCATATTTTTCACACCTTTTCAAGCACTTCATGGTTTTCCACACCGCTTCATGCTCCTCCTCTTTTTCAGACCGTTTCATGCTCCTCATATTTTTGACATCTATTGAAGCTCTTCATATTTCTCACACCTTTTCAGTTTCTTCACGTTTTTCAACACCGCTTCATGCTCCTCCTATTTTTCAGACAGTTTCATGCACATCTCATTTTTGACACCTTTTGAAGCTCTTCATATTTTTCATATTTTTGAAGCTCTTCATGTTTTCAGACGTTTTCAGACTCTTCATGTTTTTCAACACCGCTTCATGCTCCTGCTATTTTTCAGACCGTTTCATGCTCCTCATATTTTTGACAGTTTTTGAGGCTTTTCATATTTTTCACACCTTTTCAGGCACTTCATGTTTTTGAACATTGCTTCATGCTCCTCCTATTTTTCAGACCGCTTCAGGCTCTTCATATTTTTGACACCTTTTGAAGCTCTTCATATTTTTCACACCTTTTCAGGCTCTTCATGTTTTTGAACACCGCTTCATGCTCTTCCTATTTTTCAGACCGTTTCATGCTCCTCATATATTTGACACCTTTTGAAGCTCTTCATATTTTTCACACCTTTTCAGGCTCTTCATGTTTTTGAACACCGCTTCATGCTCTTCCTATTTTTCAGACGGTTTCATTATCATCTCATTTTTGACACCTTTGAAGCTCTTCATATTTTTCACACCGTTTGAAGCTCTTCATGTTTTTCACACCTTTTCAGGGTCTTCATGTTTTTCAACACCACTTCATGCTCTTCTTATTTTTCAGACGGTTTCATGTTCATCTCATTTTTGACACCATTTGAAGCTCTTCATATTTTTCACACCTTTTGAAGCTCTTCATCTTTTTCACACTTATTCAGGCTCTTCATGTTTTTCAACACCGCTTCATGATCCTCCTATTTTTAAGAACGTTTCATGCTCCTCATATTTTTGACACCTTTTGAAGCTCTTCATATTTTTCACACTTTTTCAGGCTCTCCAAGTTTTTGAACACCGCTAAATGCTCCTCATATTTTTAAGACCGTTTCATGCTCCTCATATTTTTGACACCTTTTGAAGCTCTTAATATTTTTCACACGTTTTCAGGCTTTTCATGTTTTTCAACACCGTTACATGATCCTCCTATTTTTCAGACCCTTTCATGCTCATCTCATTTTTGACCCCTTTTGAAGCTTTTCATATTTTTCACAACTTTTTAGGCTCTTCATGTTTTTCAACACCGCTTCTTGCTCCTCCTATTTTTCAGACCGTTTCATGCTCATCTCATTTTTGACACCTTTTGAAGCTCTTCATATTTCTCACAACTTTTTAGGTTCTTCATGTTTTTGACATCGCTTCATGCTCCTCCTATTTCTCAGAGAGTTTCTTGCTCCTCATGTATTTCACATCTTTTGAAGCTCTTCATATTTCTCACAACTTTTTAGGCTCTTCATGTTTTTCCACACCACTTCATGCTTCACCTATTTTTCGGCCTGTTTCATGCTCCTCATGTATTTCACACCTTTTGAAGCTCTTCATATTTTTCACACCTTTTCAGGCTCTTCATGTTTTTAATCACCGTTTCATGCTCCTCCTATTTTTCAAGCCGTTTCATGCTCCTCATATATTTGACACATTTTGAAGCTCTGAATATTTTTCACACATTTTCAGGCTCTTCATGTTTTTGAACACTGCTTCATGATCCTCCTATTTTTCAGACCGTTTCATGTTCTTCATATGTTTGACACCTTTTGAAGCTCTTCATATTTTTCACTCCTTTTCAGGCTCTTCATGTTTTTCAACACCACTTCATACTTCTCCTATTTTTCAGACCATTTCATGCTCCTCATGTATTTCACACCTTTTGAAGCTCTTCATATTTTTCACACCTTTTCAGGCTTTCATGTTTTTGAACACCATTTCATGCCCCTTCTATTTTTCAGACCGTTTCATGCTCCTCATATTTTTCACACCTTTTGAAGCTCTTCATATTTTTCACACCTTTTCAGGACTTCATGTTTTTGAACATCGCTTCATGATCCTCCTATTTTTCAGACCATTTCCTGCTCTTCGTATTTTTGACACATCTTGAAGCTCTTCATATATTTCACACCATTTCAGCCTCTTCATTTTTTTCAAAACCGCTTCATGCTCCTCCTATTTTTCACACCGTTTCATGCTCATCTCATTTTTGACACCTTTTGAAGCTCTTCATATTTTTCACACGTTTTCAGGCTCTTCATGTTTTTCAACACCGCCTCAGGATCCTCCTGTTTTTCAGACCGTTTCAGGCTCATCTCAATTTTGACACCTTTTGAAGCTCTTCATATTTTTCACACGTTTTGAAGCTCTTCATATTTTTCACACCTTTTCAGGCTCTTCATGTTTTTCAATACCACTTCATGCTCCTCCTATTTTACAGACAGTTTCATGCTCATCTCATTTTTGACACCTTTTGAAGCTCTTCATAGTTTTCCCACCTTTTGAACCTCTTTATATTTTTTACACGTTTTCAGGCTCTTCATGTTTTTCAACACCGCTTCATTCTCCTCCTATTTTTCCGACCGTTTCATGCTCCTCAGATTTTTGACACCTTTTGAAGCTCTTCATATTTTTCACACCTTTTCAGGCTCTTCATGTTTTTCAACATCACTTCATGCTCCTCCTATTTTTCAGACCGTTTCATGCTCCTCAGATTTTTGACACCTTTTTAAGCTCTTCATATTTTTCACACCTTTTCAGGCTCTTCATGTTTTAGAACACCGCTTCATGCTCCTCCCATTTTTCAGACCGTTTCATGCTCCTCATATTTTTGACACCTTTGGAAGCTCCTCTTATTTTCCACACCTTTTCAGGCTCTTCAAGTTTTTCAACACCGTTTCATGCTCCTGCTAGATTTCATACCGTTTCATGCTACTCATATACTTGACAGCTTTTGAAGCTCTTCATATTTTTCACACCTTTTCAGGCTCTTCATGTTTTTGAACACCGCTTCATGCTCCTCCTATTTTTCAGACCATTTCATGCTCCTCATAATTTTGACACCTTTTGAAGCTCCTCCTATTTTTCACACGTTTTCAACTCTTCATGTTTTTGAACACTGCTTCATGCTCCTCATATATTTCAGACCGTTTCATGATCCTCATGTATTTCACACCTTTTGAACCTCTTCATATTTTTCACACATTTTAAATGTCTTCATGTTTTTGAACCTCGTTTCATGTTGCTCCTATTTTTCAGACCGTTTCATGCTCCTCATATTTTTGACACGTTTTGAAGCTCTTCATATTTTTCACACTTTTTAAGGCTGTTTATAGTTTTCAACACCGCTGCATGATTCCCCTATTTTTCAGACCGTTTCATGCTCCTCATATTTTTGACATTTTTTGAAGCTCTTCATATTTTTCACACCTTTTCAGGCTCTTCATGTTTTTGAACACCGTTTCATGCTCCTCCTATTTTCCAGACAGTTTCATGCTCATCTCATTTTTGACACCTTTTGAAGCTCTTCATATTTTTCACACGTTTTCAGGCTCTTCATGTTTTTCAACACCGCCTCAGGATCCTCCTGTTTTTCAGACCGTTTCAGGCTCATCTCAATTTTGACACCTTTTGAAGCTCTTCATATTTTTCACACGTTTTGAAGCTCTTCATATTTTTCACACCTTTTCAGGCTCTTCATGTTTTTCAATACCACTTCATGCTCCTCCTATTTTACAGACAGTTTCATGCTCATCTCATTTTTGACACCTTTTGAAGCTCTTCATATTTTTCACACCTTTTGAAACTCTTCATATTTTTTACACGTTTTCAGGCTCTTCATGTTTTTCAACACCGCTTCATTCTCCTCCTATTTTTCCGACCGTTTCATGCTCCTCATATTTTTGACACCTTTTGAAGCTCTTCGTATTTTTCACACCTTTTCAGGCTCTTCATGTTTTTCACCACCACTTCATGCACGTCCTATTTTTCAGATCGTTTCATGCTCCTCTTATTTTTGACACATTTTCAAGCTCCTCATATATTTCTCACGTTTTCAGGCTCTTCATGTTTTTCAACACAACTTCATGCTCCTCCTATTTTTCAGAGCGTTTCATGCTCATCTCATTTTTGACACCTTTTGAAGCTCTTCATATTTTTCACACCTTTTGAAGCTCCTCAAATTTTTCACATCTTTTCAGGCCTTCATGTTTTTGAACACCGGTTCATGGACCTCATATATTTCAGACCGTTTCATGCTCCTCTTATTTTTGACACCTTTTGAAGCTCTTCATATTTTTCACACCTTTTCAGGCTCTTCATGTTTTTCAACATCACTTCATGCTCCTCCTATTTTTCAGACCGTTTCATGCTCCTCAGATTTTTGACACCTTTTGAAATATTCATATACTTCACACCTTTTCAGGCTCTTCATTTTCTTGAACACAACTTCATGCTCCTCCTATTTTTCAGGCCGTTTCATGCTCATCTCTTTTTTGACACCTTTTGAAGCTCTTCATATTTTTCATACCTTTTAAAGATCTTCATATTTTTCACACGTTTTCAGGCTCTTCATATTTTTCAACACCGCATCATGCTCCTCCTATTTTTCAGACAGTTTCATGCTCCTCATAATTTTGACACCCTTTGAAGCTCTTCTTATATTTCACACCTTTTCAGACTCGTCATGTTTTTGAACACCGCTTCAAGGTCCTCCTTTTTTTCGAGCGTTTCATGCTCCTCATATTTTTGACACCTTTTGAAGCTCTTCATATTTTTCACGCCTTTTCAGGCTCTTCCTGTTTTTGAACACGGTTTCATGCTCCTCCTATTTTTCAGAGCGTTTCATACTCCTCATATGTTTCACACCTTTTGAAGCTCTTCAAATTTTTCACACCTTTTCAGGCTCTTCATGTTTTTCAACACCGCTTCATGCTCCTCCTATTTTGAGACCGTTTTCTGCTCCACATGTATTTCACAGCTTTTGAATCTCTTCATATTTTTCACACCATTTCAGGCTCTTCATGTTTTTCAACATCACTTCATGCTCCTCCTATTTTTCAGACCATTTCATGCTCCTCTTAATTTTGACAACTTTTGAAGCTCTTCATATTTTCCACACTTTTTCAGGCTCATCATGTTTTTGAACAACACTTCATGTTCCTCCTATTTTTCAGAGAGTTTCATGCTCCTCATGTATTTCACACCTTTTGAAGCTCTTCATATTTTTCACACATTTTCAGGCTCTTCATATTTTTTCACACCACTTCATGCTTCTCCTATTTTTCAGACCGTTTTATGCTCCTCATGTATTTCACACCTTTTGAAGCTCTTCATATTTTTCACAACTTTTCAGGTATTCATGTTTTTGATCACCGTTTCATGCTCCTCCTATTTTTCAGACCGTTTCATTCTCCTCATATTTTTGATACCTTTTGACGCTCTTCATATATTTCACACCTTTTCAGGCTCTTCATGTTTTAACACCACTTCATGCTCTCCTAATATTCAGACCATTTCCTGCTCATTTATTTTTGACACGTTTTGAAGCTCTTCATATATTTCACACCATTTCAGGCTCTTCACGTTTTTCAACACCGCTTCATGCTCCTCGTATTTTTCATACCGTTTCATGCTCCTCATATATTTGACACGTTTTTAAGCTTTTCATATTTTTCACACCTTTTCAGGCTCTTCATTTTTTCAACACCCCTTCATGCTCCTCCTATTTTTCAGACCGTTTCATGCTCCTCATATTTTTGACACTTTTTGAAGCTCCTCATATGTTTCACACATTTTGAAGGTCTTCATATATTTCACACCATTTCAGGATCTTCATGTTTTTCAACACCACTTCATGCTCCTCCTATTTTTCAGACCGTTTCATGCTCCTCATAATTTTGACACCTTTTGAAGCTCTTTATATTTTTCTCACCTTTTCAGGCTCTTCATGTTTTTCAACACCACTTCATGCTCCTCCAATTTTTCAGGCCGTTTCATTGTCCTCATATATTTGACACCTTTAGAAGATCTTCATATTTTTCACACATTTTCAGGCTCTGCATGTTTTTCAACATCGCTTCATGCCCCTCCTATTTTTCAGACCGTTTCAGGCTCCTCATATTTTTGACACCTTTAGAAGCTCTTCATATTTTTCACACCTTTTCAGGCTCTTCATTTTTTTCAACACCTCTTCATGCTCCTCTTATTTTTCAACACCGCTTCATGCTCCTCCTATTTTTCAGACCGTTTCATGCTCCTCATAATTTTGACACTTTTTGAAGCTCCTCATATTTTTCACACGTTTTGAAGGTCTTCATATATTTCACACCATTTCAGGCTCTTCATGTTTTTCAACACCACCTCATGCTCCTCCTATTTTTCAGACCGTTTCATGCTCATCTCTTTTTTGACACCTTTTGAAGCTCTTCATATTTTCACACGTTTTCAGACTATTCATGTTTTTCAACACGGCTTCATGCACCTCCTATTTTTCAAACTGTATCATGCTCCTCATATTTTTCACACCTTTTGAAGCTCTTCATATTTTTCACAGCTTTTCAGGCTCTTCATGTTTTTGATCACCGTTTCATGCTCCTCATATTTTTCAGACGGTTTCATGTTCATCTCATTATTAACACCTTTTGAAGCTCTTCATATATTTCACACGTTTTCAAGCTCTTCATATATTTCACACCTTTTCAGGCTCTTCATGTTTTTGAACACCGCTTCATGCTCCTCTTATTTTTCAGACCGTTTCAGGCTCCTCATATTTTTGACACCTTTTGAAACTCTTCATATTTCTCACACCTTTTCAGGATCTTCATGTTTTTCAACACCAATTCATGCTCCTCCTATTTTTCAGACCGTTTCATGCTCCACACATTTTGAAACCTTTTGAAGCTCTTCATATTTTTCACACCTTTTCAGGCTCTCCATGTTTTTCATCACCGCTTCATGCTCCTCGTATGTTCAGACCGTTTCATGCTCCTCATATTTTTGACACCTTTTGAATCTCTTCATACTTTTCACACCTTTTAGGCTCTTCATGTTGTTGAACAGCGCTTCATGCTCCTCCTATTTTTCAGACCGTTTCATGCTCCTCATGTATTTCACACCATTTGAAGCTCTTCCTGTTTTTCACACCTTTTCAGTCTCTACATGTTTTTGAACACCGCTTCATGCTCCTCCTATTTCTCAGACCATTTCATGCTCCTCATGTATTTCACACCTTTTGAAGCTCTTCGTATTTTGCACACATTTTCAGGCTTTTCATGTTTTTCACAACGACTTCATGCTCCTCATATTTTTCAGACCGTTTCATGCACATTTCATTTTTGACTCCTTTGGAAGCTCTTCATATTTTTCACACCATTTTCAGGCTCTTCATGTTTTTCAACACCGCTTTATGATCCTCCTATTTTTCAGACCGTTTCATATTCCTCATATTTTTGACATTTTTTGAGGCTCTTCATATTTTTCACACCTTTTCAGGCTCTTCATGTCTTTGAACACCGTTTCATGCTCCTCCTATTTTTGTGACCGTTTCATGCACATCTCATTTTGACACCTTTTGAAGCCTTTGATATTTTTCACACCATTTTCAGGCTCTTCATGTTTTTCAACACCGCTTTCTGATCCTCCTATTTTTCAGACCGTTTCATGCTCCTCATATATTTGACACCTTTTAAAGCTCCTCATATTTTTCACACCTTTTCAGGCTCTTCATATTTTTCACATAATTTCAGGCTGTTCATGTTTTTGAACACGGCTTCATGCTCCTCTAATTTTTCAGACCGTTTCATGTTCCTCATATTTTTGACACCTTTTGAAGCTCTTCATATTTTTCACACCTTTTGAAGCTCTTCATATTTTTCACACCATTTTCAGGCTCTTCATGTTTTTAACACCGTTTCATGCTCCTCCTATTTTTCAGACCGTTTCATGCTCCTCTTATGTTTGACACCTTTTGAAGCTCTTCATATTTTTCACACCTTTTCACGCTCTTCATGTTTTTGAACACCGCTTCATACTCCGCATATTTTTCAGACCGTTTCATGCACATCTCATTTTTGACACCTTTTGAAGCCTTTGATATTTTTCACACCATTTTCAGGCTCTTCAGGTTTTTCAACACCACTTTCTGATCCTCCTATTTTTCAGACCGTTTCATGCTCCTCATATATTTGACACCTTTTGAAGCTCTTCATATTTTCACAATTTTTTAAGCTCTTCATATGTTTCACACGTTTTCAGGTTCTTCATGTTTTTCAACACCGCTTCATGCTCCCCCTATTTTTCATTCCGTTTCATGCTCCTCATATTCTTGACACCTTTTGACGCTTTTCATATTTTTCACACATTTTCAGGCTCTTCTAGTTTTTCAACACCGCTTCATGCTCCTCCTATTTTTCATTCCGTTTCATGCTCCTCATATTTTTGACACCTTTTGAAGCTCTTCATATTTCTCACACCTTTTCAGGCTCTTCATGTTTTTCAAAACCGCTTCATGATCCTCCTGTTTTTCAGACCGTTTCATGCTGATCTCATTTTTGACACCTTTGGAAGCTTTTCATATTTTTCACAACTTTTCAGGCTCTTCACGTTTTTGAACACCGCTTCATGTTCCTCCTATTTTTCAGACCGCATCATGCTCCTCATATATTTCACACGTTTTGAAGCTCTTCATATTTTTCATACCTTTTCAGGCTCTTCATGTATTTCAACACCAATTCATGCTCCTACTATTTTTCAGACCGTTTCATGCTCATCTCATTTTTGACACCTTTCGAAGCTGTTTATATTTTTCACACCTTTTGAAGCTCTTCATATTTTTCACACGTTTTCATGCCCTACATGTTTTTCATCAACGCTTCATGCTCCTCCTATTTTTCAGACCGTTTCATGCTCCTCATATTTTTGACACCTTTTGAAGCTCTTCATATATTTCACACCTTTTCAGGCTCTTCTTTTTTTTCAACACCACTTCATGCTCCTCCTATTTTTCAGACCGTTTCATGCTCATTTCATTTTTGACACCTTTTGTAGCTCTTCATATTTTTCACACATTTTCATGCTCTTCATGTAATTGAACACCGCTTCATTTTCCTCCTATTTTTCAGACCGTTTCATGCTCCTCATATTCTTGACACCTTTTGAAGCTTTTCATATTTTCACACCTTTTAAGGCTCTTCAAGTTTTTCAATACCGTTTCATGCTCCTCCTATTTTTCAGACCGTTTCATGCTCCTCTTATGTTTGACACCTTTTGAAGCTCTTCATATTTTCACAATTTTTTAAGCTCTTCATATGTTTCACACGTTTTCAGGTTCTTCATGTTTTTCAACACCGCTTCATGCTCCTCCTATTTTTCATTCCGTTTCATGCTCCTCATATTCTTGACACCTTTTGACGCTTTTCATATTTTTCACACATTTTCAGGCTCTTCATGTTTTGCCACACCACTTCATGCTCCTCCTATTTTTCAGACGTTTTCATGCTCCTCATATTTTTGACACCTTTAGAAACTCTTCATATCATTCACACCTTTTCAGGCTCTTCATGTTTTGCCACACCGCTTCATGCTCCTCCTATTTTTGAGCCCGTTTCATGCTCCTCATGTATTTCACACCTTTTGAAGCTCTTCATATATTTCACACCCTTACATACTCTTCATGTTTTTCAACACCACTTCATGCTCCTCCTATTTTTAAGACTGTTTCATGCTCCTGATATTTTTGACTCGTTTTGAAGCTCTTCATATTTTCACAATTTTTTAAGCTCTTCATATTTTTCACACGTTTTCAGGTTCTTCATGTTTTTCAACACCGCTTCATGCTCCTCCTATTTTTCTTTCCGTTTCATGCTCCTCATATTCTTGACACCTTTTGACGCTTTTCATATTTTTCACACATTTTCAGGCTCTTCAAGTTTTTCAACACCGCTTCATGCTCCTCCTATTTTTCATTCCGTTTCATGCTCCTCATATTTTTGACACCTTTTGAAGCTCTTCATATTTCTCACACCTTTTCAGGCTCTTCATGTTTTTCAACACCGCTTCATGATCCTCCTGTTTTTCAGACCGTTTCATGCTGATCTCATTTTTGACACCTTTGGAAGCTTTTCATATTTTTCACAACTTTTCAGGCTCTTCACGGTTTTGAACACCTTTTCATGTTCCTCCTATTTTTCAGACCGTATCATGCTCCTCATATATTTCACACGTTTTGAAGCTCTTCATATTTTTCATACCTTTTCAGGCTCTTCATGTATTTCAACACCAATTCATGCTCCTACTATTTTTCAGACCGTTTCATGCTCATCTCATTTTTGACACCTTTCGAAGCTGTTTGTATTTTTCACACCTTTTGAAGCTCTTCATATTTTTCACACGTTTTCATGCCCTTCATGTTTTTCATCACCGCTTCATGCTCCTCCTATTTTTCAGACCGTTTCATGCTCCTCATATTTTTGACACCTTTTGAAGCTCTTCATATATTTCACACCTTTTCAGGCTCTTCTTTTTTTTCAACACCACTTCATGCTCCTACTATTTTTCAGACCGTTTCATGCTCATCTCATTTTTGACACCTTTTGATGCACTTCATATTTTTGACACCTTTTGAAGCTCTTCGTATATTTCACACCTTTTCAGGCTCTTCATGTTTTCAACACCACTTCATGCCCCTCCTATTTTTCAGACCCTTTCATGTTAAACTAAATTTGACACCTTATGAAGCTTTTCATGTTTTTCATACCTTTTCATGCTCTTTATGTTTTTGAACACCGGTTCATGCTCCTCCTATTTTTCAACCCGTTTCATGCTCCTCATGTATTTCACATCTTTTGAACTCTTCATATTTTTCACACCTTTTCAGTCTCTTCATGTTTTTGAACACCGTTTCATGCTCCTCCTACTTTTCAGACCATATAATGCTCGTCATATATTTCACACGTTTTGAAGCTCTTCATATTTTTCACACCTTTTCAGGCTCTTCATGTTTTTAAACACCACTTCATGCTCCTCCTAATTATCAGACCGTTTCATGCTCCTCATATATTTGACACCTTTTGTAGCTCTTCATATTATTCACACCTTTTCAGACTCCCCATGTTTTTCAACACCACTTCATGTTCCTCCCATTTTGCAGACAGTTTCATACTCCTCATATTTGTGACAACATTTGAAGCTCTTCATATTTCTAACACCTTTTCAGGCGCTTCATGTTTTTCAACACCGCTTCGTGCGCCTCCTATTTTTCAGACCGTTTCATGCTCATCTCATTTTTGACACCTTTTGAAGCTCTTCTTATTTTCCACATCTTTTGAAACCCTTCATATTTTTCACACGTTTTCAAGCTCTTCATGTTTTTCAACAACGTTTCATGCTCCTCCTATTTTTCAGACCGTTTCATGCTCCTCATATTTTTGACACCTTTTGAAGCTCTTCATATTTTTCACAACTTTTGAATCTCTTATATTTTTCACACCTTTTCAGGCTCTTCATGATTTTCAACACCGCTTCATGCTCCTCCTATTTTTCAGACCGTTTCTTGTTCCTCATATATTTGACACCTTTTGAAGCTCTTCATATATTTCACACCTTTTCAGGCGCTTCATGTTTTTCAACACCGCTTCATGCTCCTCCTATTTTTCAGACCATTTCATGCTCATCTCTTTTTTGACACCTTTTGAAGCTCTTCATATTTTTCACACCTTTTGAGCTCTTCATATTTTTCAAGACTGCTTTATGCTCCTTCTATTTTTCAGACCATTCATGCCCCTCATAATTTTGAAACATTTTGAAGCTCTTCATATTTTTTACACCTTTTCAGGCTCTTCATGTTTTTCAACACCACTTCATCCTCCTCCTGTTTTTAAGACCGTTCATGTCCCTCATATTTTTGACACCTTTTGAAGCTCTTCATATTTTCACACGTTTTCAGGCTCTTCATGTTTTTCAACACCCTATCATGCTCATCGTATTTTTCAGACCGTTTCATGCTCCTCATATTTTTGACACGTTTTCAGTCTCTTCATATTATTGACACATTTTCAGGCTCTTCATGTTTTTCAACACTGCTTCATGCTCCTCCTTTTTTTCAGAACTTTTCATGCTCATCTCATTTTTGACACCTTGTGAAGCTCTTCGTATTTTTTACACCTTTTGAAGCTCTTCATATTTTTATACCTTTTCAGGCTCTTCATGTTTTTCAACACCGCTTCATGCTTCTCCTGTTTTTCAGACCGTTTCATGCTCCTCATATTTTTGACACCTTTTGAAGCTCTTCATACTTTTCACATCTTTTCAGGCTCTTCATGATTTTCAACACCGCTTCATGCTCCTAGTATTTTTCAGACCTTTTCATGCTCCTCGTATTTTTGACACCTTTTGAAGCTCTTCATATTTTTCACACCTTTTAAGGCTCTTCATGTTTTTCAACACCACTTCATGTTCCTCCTATTTTTCAGAACGTTTCATGCTCCTCATATTCTTGACACCTTTTAAAGTTCTTCATATTTTTCACACCTTTTAAGGCTCTTCATGTTTTGAACACCGTTTCATGCTCCTCCTATTTTCAGACCGTTTCATGCTCTTCATTTTTTTGACACCTTTTGAAGCTCTTCATATTTTTCACACGTTTTGAAGCTCTTCATATATTTCACACCTTTTCAGGCTCTTCATGTTTTTGAACACCGCTTCATGCTCCTCCTATTTTTCAGGCCATTTCATGCTCTTCATTTTTTTGACACCTTTTGAAGCTCTTCATATTTTTCACACCTTTTGAAGCTCTTCATATATTTCACACCTTTTCAGGCTGTTCATGTTTTTCAAAACACCACTTCATGCTCCTCCTATTTTTCAGACCGTTTCATGCTCATCTAATTTTTGACACTTTTTGAAGCTCTTCATATATTTCACACCTTTTGAAGCTCTTCATATTTTTCACATTTATGAAGCTATTCAAATTTTTCACACGTTTTCAGGCTCTTCATGTTTTTGAACACCGCTTCATGTTCCTGCTATTTTTCAGAACGTTTCACACTCCTCATGTTTTTGACACATTTTGAGGCTACTCATATTTTTCACACCTTTTCAGGCTCTTCATGTTTTTGAACACCGTTTCATGATCCTCCTATTTTTCAGAACGTTTCATGCTCCTCATATTCTTGACACTTTTTAAAGTTCTTCATATTTTTCACACCTTTTAAATCTCTTCATGTTTTGAACACCGTTTCATGCTCCTCTTATTTTCAGACCGTTTCATGCTCTTCATTTTTTTGACACCTTTTGAAGCTCTTCATATTTTTCACACCTTTTGAAGCTCTTCATATATTTCACACCTTTTCAGGCTCTTCATGTTTTTGAACACCGCTTCATGCTCCTCATACTTTTCACACCTTTTGAAGCTCTTCATTTTTTTCACACATTTTCAGGCCCTTTATGTTTCTCACCACCGCTTCATGCTCCTCCTATTTTTGAGACCGTTTCATGCTCATCTCATTTTTGACACCTTTTGAAGCTCTTCGTATTTTTTACACCTTTTGAAGCTCTTCATATTTTTATAACTTTTCAGGCTCTTCATGTATTTCAACACCGCTTGATTCTTCTCCAGCTTTTCAGACCGTTTCATGCTCCTCATATTTTTGACACCTTTTGAAACTCTTCATATTTTTCACATCTTTTCAGGCTCTTCATGATTTTCAACACCACTTCATGCTCCTCGTATTTTTCAGACCTTTTAATGCTCCTCATATTTTTGACACCTTTTGAAGCTCTTCATATTTTTCACACCTTTTGAAGCTCTTCGTATTTTTCACACCTTTTCAGGCTCTTCATGTTTTTGAACACCGTTTTTTGCTGCTTCTATTTTTCAGACCGTTTCATGCTCCTCATATATTTTAAACCTTTTGAAACTCTTCATATTTTTCACACCTTTTCAAGCTGTTCATGTTTTTCAACAATGCTTCATGATCCTCCTATTTTTCAGACCGTTTCATGCTCCTCAAGTATTTCACAACTTTTGAAGCTCTTCATATTTTTCACACCTTTTCAGGCTCTTCATGATTTTGAAGACCGATTCATGCTCCTCCTGTTTTTCAGACGGTTTCAGGCTCCTCATATTTTTGACACCTTTTGAAGCTCTTCATATTTTTTACAACTTTTCAGGCATTTCATGTATTTGAACACCTCTTCATGCTCCTCCTATTTTTCACACCTTTTGAAGCTCTTCACATTTTTCACACCATTTCAGGCTCTTCATGTTTTTCAACACCGCTTCCTGCTCCTCCTAATTATCAGATCGTTTCATGCTCCTCATATTCTTGACACCTTTTGTAGCTCTTCATATTATTCACACCTTTTGAGGCTCTTCGTGATTTTCAAAACCGTTTCATGCTCCTCCTATTTTTCAGACCGTTTCATGCTCATCTCATTTTTGACACCTTTGGAAGCTCTTCTTATTTTTCACATCTTCTGAAACTCATCATATTTTTCACACGTTTTCAGGCTCTTCATGTTTTTCAACACCGCTTCATGCTCCTCCTATTTTTCACAACTGTTGACGCTCGTCATATTTTTCACACCTTTTCAGGCTCTTCATATTTTTGAACACCGCTTCATGCTGCTCCTATTTTTCAGACCGTTTCATGCTCCACACATTTTGAAACCTTTTGAAGCTCTTCATATTTTTCACACCTTTTCAGGCTCTCCATGTTTTTCATCACCGCTTCATGCTCCTCGTATGTTCAGACCGTTTCATGCTCCTCATATTTTTGACACCTTTTGAATCTCTTCATACTTTTCACACCTTTTAGGCTCTTCATGTTGTTGAACAGCGCTTCATGCTCCTCCTATTTTTCAGACCGTTTCATGCTCCTCATGTATTTCACACCATTTGAAGCTCTTCCTGTTTTTCACACCTTTTCAGTCTCTTCATGTATTTGAACACCATTTCATGCTCCTCCGATTTTTTAGACCGTTTCATGCTCCTCATATTTTTGACACCTTTTGAAGCTCTTCATATTTTTCACACCTTTTGAAGCTCTTCATGTTTTTCATATTTTTGAAGCTCTTCATATTTTTCACACCTTTTCACGCTTTTCATGTATTTGAACACCGGTTCATGCTCTTCCTATTTTTCAGACCGTTTCATGCTCCTCCTATTTTTCACTCCTTTTGAAGCTCTTCATATTTTTCACACCTTTTCAGTCTCTACATGTTTTTGAACACCGCTTCATGCTCCTCCTATTTCTCAGACCATTTCATGCTCCTCATGTATTTCACACCTTTTGAAGCTCTTCGTATTTTGCACACATTTTCAGGCTTTTCATGTTTTTCACAACGACTTCATGCTCCTCATATTTTTCAGACCGTTTCATGCACATTTCATTTTTGACTCCTTTGGAAGCTCTTCATATTTTTCACACCATTTTCAGGCTCTTCATGTTTTTCAACACCGCTTTATGATCCTCCTATTTTTCAGACCGTTTCATATTCCTCATATTTTTGACATTTTTTGAGGCTCTTCATATTTTTCACACCTTTTCAGGCTCTTCATGTCTTTGAACACCGTTTCATGCTCCTCCTATTTTTGTGACCGTTTCATGCACATCTCATTTTGACACCTTTTGAAGCCTTTGATATTTTTCACACCATTTTCAGGCTCTTCATGTTTTTCAACACCGCTTTCTGATCCTCCTATTTTTCAGACCGTTTCATGCTCCTCATATATTTGACACCTTTTAAAGCTCCTCATATTTTTCACACCTTTTCAGGCTCTTCATATTTTTCACATAATTTCAGGCTGTTCATGTTTTTGAACACGGCTTCATGCTCCTCCAATTTTTCAGACCGTTTCATGTTCCTCATATTTTTGACACCTTTTGAAGCTCTTCATATTTTTCAAACCATTTTCAGGCTCTTCATGTTTTTTAACACCGTTTCATGCTCCTCCTATTTTTCAGACCGTTTCATGCTCCTCTTATGTTTGACACCTTTTGAAGCTCTTCATATTTTTCACACCTTTTCACGCTCTTCATGTTTTTGAACACCGCTTCATACTCCGCATATTTTTCAGACCGTTTCATGCACATCTCATTTTTGACACCTTTTGAAGCCTTTGATATTTTTCACACCATTTTCAGGCTCTTCAGGTTTTTCAACACCACTTTCTGATCCTCCTATTTTTCAGACCGTTTCATGCTCCTCATATATTTGACACCTTTTGAAGCTCTTCATATTTTCACAATTTTTTAAGCTCTTCATATGTTTCACACGTTTTCAGGTTCTTCATGTTTTTCAACACCGCTTCATGCTCCCCCTATTTTTCATTCCGTTTCATGCTCCTCATATTCTTGACACCTTTTGACGCTTTTCATATTTTTCACACATTTTCAGGCTCTTCTAGTTTTTCAACACCGCTTCATGCTCCTCCTATTTTTCATTCCGTTTCATGCTCCTCATATTTTTGACACCTTTTGAAGCTCTTCATATTTCTCACACCTTTTCAGGCTCTTCATGTTTTTCAACACCGCTTCATGATCCTCCTGTTTTTCAGACCGTTTCATGCTGATCTCATTTTTGACACCTTTGGAAGCTTTTCATATTTTTCACAACTTTTCAGGCTCTTCACGTTTTTGAACACCGCTTCATGTTCCTCCTATTTTTCAGACCGCATCATGCTCCTCATATATTTCACACGTTTTGAAGCTCTTCATATTTTTCATACCTTTTCAGGCTCTTCATGTATTTCAACACCAATTCATGCTCCTACTATTTTTCAGACCGTTTCATGCTCATCTCATTTTTGACACCTTTCGAAGCTGTTTATATTTTTCACACCTTTTGAAGCTCTTCATATTTTTCACACGTTTTCATGCCCTACATGTTTTTCATCAACGCTTCATGCTCCTCCTATTTTTCAGACCGTTTCATGCTCCTCATATTTTTGACACCTTTTGAAGCTCTTCATATATTTCACACCTTTTCAGGGTCTTCTTTTTTTTCAACACCACTTCATGCTCATCCTATTTTTCAGACCGTTTCATGCTCATTTCATTTTTGACACCTTTTGTAGCTCTTCATATTTTTCACACCTTTTCATGCTCTTCATGTAATTGAACACCGCTTCATTTTCCTCCTATTTTTCAGACCGTTTCATGCTCCTCATATTCTTGACACCTTTTGAAGCTTTTCATATTTTCACACCTTTTAAGGCTCTTCAAGTTTTTCAATACCGTTTCATGCTCCTCCTATTTTTCAGACCGTTTCATGCTCCTCTTATGTTTGACACCTTATGAAGCTCTTCATATTTTCACAATTTTTTAAGCTCTTCATATGTTTCACACGTTTTCAGGTTCTTCATGTTTTTCAACACCGCTTCATGCTCCTCCTATTTTTCATTCCGTTTCATGCTCCTCATATTCTTGACACCTTTTGACGCTTTTCATATTTTTCACACATTTTCAGGCTCTTCATGTTTTGCCACACCACTTCATGCTCCTCCTATTTTTCAGACGTTTTCATGCTCCTCATATTTTTGACACCTTTAGAAACTCTTCATATCATTCACACCTTTTCAGGCTCTTCATGTTTTGCCACACCGCTTCATGCTCCTCCTATTTTTGAGCCCGTTTCATGCTCCTCATGTATTTCACACCTTTTGAAGCTCTTCATATATTTCACACCCTTACATACTCTTCATGTTTTTCAACACCACTTCATGGTCCTCCTATTTTTAAGACTGTTTCATGCTCCTGATATTTTTGACTCGTTTTGAAGCTCTTCATATTTTCACAATTTTTTAAGCTCTTCATATTTTTCACACGTTTTCAGGTTCTTCATGTTTTTCAACACCGCTTCATGCTCCTCCTATTTTTCTTTCCGTTTCATGCTCCTCATATTCTTGACACCTTTTGACGCTTTTCATATTTTTCACACATTTTCAGGCTCTTCAAGTTTTTCAACACCGCTTCATGCTCCTCCTATTTTTCATTCCGTTTCATGCTCCTCATATTTTTGACACCTTTTGAAGCTCTTCATATTTCTCACACCTTTTCAGGCTCTTCATGTTTTTCAACACCGCTTCATGATCCTCCTGTTTTTCAGACCGTTTCATGCTGATCTCATTTTTGACACCTTTGGAAGCTTTTCATATTTTTCACAACTTTTCAGGCTCTTCACGGTTTTGAACACCTTTTCATGTTCCTCCTATTTTTCAGACCGTATCATGCTCCTCATATATTTCACACGTTTTGAAGCTCTTCATATTTTTCATACCTTTTCAGGCTCTTCATGTATTTCAACACCAATTCATGCTCCTACTATTTTTCAGACCGTTTCATGCTCATCTCATTTTTGACACCTTTCGAAGCTGTTTATATTTTTCACACCTTTTGAAGCTCTTCATATTTTTCACACGTTTTCATGCCCTACATGTTTTTCATCAACGCTTCATGCTCCTCCTATTTTTCAGACCGTTTCATGCTCCTCATATTTTTGACACCTTTTGAAGCTCTTCATATATTTCACACCTTTTCAGGCTCTTCTTTTTTTTCAACACCACTTCATGCTCCTCCTATTTTTCAGACCGTTTCATGCTCATTTCATTTTTGACACCTTTTGTAGCTCTTCATATTTTTCACACCTTTTCATGGTCTTCATGTAATTGAACACCGCTTCATTTTCCTCCTATTTTTCAGACCGTTTCATGCTCCTCATATTCTTGACACCTTTTGAAGCTTTTCATATTTTCACACCTTTTAAGGCTCTTCAAGTTTTTCAATACCGTTTCATGCTCCTCCTATTTTTCAGACCGTTTCATGCTCCTCTTATGTTTGACACCTTATGAAGCTCTTCATATTTTCACAATTTTTTAAGCTCTTCATATGTTTCACACGTTTTCAGGTTCTTCATGTTTTTCAACACCGCTTCATGCTCCTCCTATTTTTCATTCCGTTTCATGCTCCTCATATTCTTGACACCTTTTGACGCTTTTCATATTTTTCACACATTTTCAGGCTCTTCATGTTTTGCCACACCACTTCATGCTCCTCCTATTTTTCAGACGTTTTCATGCTCCTCATATTTTTGACACCTTAGGAAACTCTTCATATCATTCACACCTTTTCAGGCTCTTCATGTTTTGCCACACCGCTTCATGCTCCTCCTATTTTTGAGCCCGTTTCATGCTCCTCATGTATTTCACACCTTTTGAAGCTCTTCATATATTTCACACCCTTACATACTCTTCATGTTTTTCAACACCACTTCATGCTCCTCCTATTTTTAAGACTGTTTCATGCTCCTGATATTTTTGACTCGTTTTGAAGCTCTTCATATTTTCACAATTTTTTAAGCTCTTCATATTTTTCACACGTTTTCAGGTTCTTCATGTTTTTCAACACCGCTTCATGCTCCTCCTATTTTTCTTTCCGTTTCATGCTCCTCATATTCTTGACACCTTTTGACGCTTTTCATATTTTTCACACATTTTCAGGCTCTTCAAGTTTTTCAACACCGCTTCATGCTCCTCCTATTTTTCATTCCGTTTCATGCTCCTCATATTTTTGACACCTTTTGAAGCTCTTCATATTTCTCACACCTTTTCAGGCTCTTCTTGTTTTTCAACACCGCTTCATGATCCTCCTGTTTTTCAGACCGTTTCATGCTGATCTCATTTTTGACACCTTTGGAAGCTTTTCATATTTTTCACAACTTTTCAGGCTCTTCACGGTTTTGAACACCTTTTCATGTTCCTCCTATTTTTCAGACCGTATCATGCTCCTCATATATTTCACACGTTTTGAAGCTCTTCATATTTTTCATACCTTTTCAGGCTCTTCATGTATTTCAACACCAATTCATGCTCCTACTATTTTTCAGACCGTTTCATGCTCATCTCATTTTTGACACCTTTCGAAGCTGTTTGTATTTTTCACACCTTTTGAAGCTCTTCATATTTTTCACACGTTTTCATGCCCTTCATGTTTTTCATCACCGCTTCATGCTCCTCCTATTTTTCAGACCGTTTCATGCTCCTCATATTTTTGACACCTTTTGAAGCTCTTCATATATTTCACACCTTTTCAGGCTCTTCTTTTTTTTCAACACCACTTCATGCTCCTACTATTTTTCAGACCGTTTCATGCTCATCTCATTTTTGACACCTTTTGATGCACTTCATATTTTTGACACCTTTTGAAGCTCTTCGTATATTTCACACCTTTTCAGGCTCTTCATGTTTTCAACACCACTTCATGCCCCTCCTATTTTTCAGACCCTTTCATGTTAAACTAAATTTGACACCTTATGAAGCTTTTCATGTTTTTCATACCTTTTCATGCTCTTTATGTTTTTGAACACCGGTTCATGCTCCTCCTATTTTTCAACCCGTTTCATGCTCCTCATGTATTTCACATCTTTTGAAGCTCTTCATATTTTTCACACCTTTTCAGTCTCTTCATGTTTTTGAACACCGTTTCATGCTCCTCCTACTTTTCAGACCATATAATGCTCGTCATATATTTCACACGTTTTGAAGCTCTTCATATTTTTCACACCTTTTCAGGCTCTTCATGTTTTTAAACACCACTTCATGCTCCTCCTAATTATCAGACCGTTTCATGCTCCTCATATATTTGACACCTTTTGTAGCTCTTCATATTATTCACACCTTTTCAGACTCCCCATGTTTTTCAACACCACTTCATGTTCCTCCCATTTTGCAGACAGTTTCATACTCCTCATATTTGTGACAACATTTGAAGCTCTTCATATTTCTAACACCTTTTCAGGCGCTTCATGTTTTTCAACACCGCTTCGTGCGCCTCCTATTTTTCAGACCGTTTCATGCTCATCTCATTTTTGACACCTTTTGAAGCTCTTCTTATTTTCCACATCTTTTGAAACCCTTCATATTTTTCACACGTTTTCAAGCTCTTCATGTTTTTCAACAACGTTTCATGCTCCTCCTATTTTTCAGACCGTTTCATGCTCCTCATATTTTTGACACCTTTTGAAGCTCTTCATATTTTTCACAACTTTTGAATCTCTTATATTTTTCACACCTTTTCAGGCTCTTCATGATTTTCAACACCGCTTCATGCTCCTCCTATTTTTCAGACCGTTTCTTGTTCCTCATATATTTGACACCTTTTGAAGCTCTTCATATATTTCACACCTTTTCAGGCGCTTCATGTTTTTCAACACCGCTTCATGCTCCTCCTATTTTTCAGACCATTTCATGCTCATCTCTTTTTTGACACCTTTTGAAGCTCTTCATATTTTTCACACCTTTTGAGCTCTTCATATTTTTCAAGACTGCTTTATGCTCCTCCTATTTTTCAGACCATTCATGCCCCTCATAATTTTGAAACATTTTGAAGCTCTTCATATTTTTTACACCTTTTCAGGCTCTTCATGTTTTTCAACACCACTTCATCCTCCTCCTGTTTTTAAGACCGTTCATGTCCCTCATATTTTTGACACCTTTTGAAGCTCTTCATATTTTCACACGTTTTCAGGCTCTTCATGTTTTTCAACACCTTATCATGCTCATCGTATTTTTCAGACCGTTTCATGCTCCTCATATTTTTGACACGTTTTCAGTCTCTTCATATTATTCACACATTTTCAGGCTCTTCATGTTTTTCAACACTGCTTCATGCTCCTCCTTTTTTTCAGAACTTTTCATGCTCATCTCATTTTTGACACCTTGTGAAGCTCTTCGTATTTTTTACACCTTTTGAAGCTCTTCATATTTTTATACCTTTTCAGGCTCTTCATGTTTTTCAACACCGCTTCATGCTTCTCCTGTTTTTCAGACCGTTTCATGCTCCTCATATTTTTGACACCTTTTGAAGCTCTTCATACTTTTCACATCTTTTCAGGCTCTTCATGATTTTCAACACCACTTCATGCTCCTAGTATTTTTCAGACCTTTTCATGCTCCTCGTATTTTTGACACCTTTTGAAGCTCTTCATATTTTTCACACCTTTTGAAGCTCTTCGTATTTTTCACACCTTTTCAGGCTCTTCATATTTTTGAACACCGTTTTATGCTGCTTCTATTTTTCAGACCTTTTCATGCTCCTCATATATTTTAAACCTTTTGAATCTTTTCATATTTTTCACACCTTTTCATGCTGTTCATGTTTTTCAACAATGCTTCCTGATCCTCCTATTTTTCAGACCGTTTCATGCTCCTCAAGAATTTCACACCTTTTAAAGCTCTTCATATTTTTCACACCTTTTCAGGCTCTTCATGTTTTTCAACACCGCTCATGCTTCTCCTGTTTTTCAGACCATTTCATGCTCCTCTTAATTTTAACACCTTTTGAAGCTCTTCATATTTTCCACATCTTTTCAGGCTCTTCATGTTTTTGAACACTGCTTCATGTTCCTTCTATTTTTCAGACCGTTTCATGCTCCTCAAATTTTTAAAACTTTTGAAGCTCTTCATATTTTTCACACCTTTTCAGGCTCTTCATGTTTTTGAAGACCGATTCATGCTCCTCCTGTTTTTCAGACCGTTTCAGGCTCCTCATATTTTTGATACCTTTTGAAGCTCTTCATATTTTTTACAACTTTTCAGGCATTTCATGTTTTTGAACACCTCTTCATGCTCCTCCTATTTTTCACACCTTTTGAAGCTCTTCACATTTTTCACACCATTTCAGGCTCTTCATGTTTTTCAACACCGCTTCATGCTCCTCCTATTTTTCAGACCGTTTAATGCTCCTCCTGTACTTCACACCTTTTGAAGCTCTTCATATTTTTCACACCTTTTCAGGCTCTTCATGTTTTTCAATACCGCTTCATGCACCTCCTATTTTCAGACCTTTTAATGCTCCTCCTGTACTTCACAACTTTTGAAGCTCTTCATATTTTTCACATCTTTTCAGGCTCTTCATGTTTTTCAACAACACTTCATGCTCCACCATTTTTCAGACCGCTTCATGCTCATCTCATTTTTGACAATTTTTGAAGCTCTTCATATTTTTCACACCTTTTGAAGCTCTTCATATTTTTGACACGTTTTCAGGCTCTTCATGTTTTTTAACACCGCTTCATGCTCCTCCTATTTTTCACATCTGTTGAAGCTCTTCAAATTTTTCACACCTTTTCAGGCTCTTCATGTTTTTGAACACGGCTTCATGCTCCTCATATATTTCAGACCGTTTCATGCTCCTCTTATTTGTGACACCTTTTGAAGCTCTTCGTATTTTTCACACATTTTCAGGCTCTTCATGTTTTTCAACATGACTTCATGCTCCTCCTATTTTTCAGACCGTTTCATGCTCCTCATATTTTTGACACCTTTTGAAATCTTCATATACTTCACACCTTTTCAGGCTGTTCATTTTTTTGGAAATAACTTCATGCTCCTTCTATTTTTCAGACCGTTTCATGGTCATCTCATTTTTGACACCTTTTGAAGCTCTTCATATTTTTCATACCTTTTGAAGATTTTCATATTTTTCACACGTTTTCAGGCTCTTCATATTTTTCAACACCGCATCATGCTCCTCCTATTTTTCAGACAGTTTCATGCTCCTCATATTTTTGACACGTTTTGAAGCTCTTCATATTTTTCACACATTTTCAGGCTCTTCATGTTTTTGAACACCGTTTCATGTTCCTGCTATTTTTCAGAACGTTTCACACTCCTCATGTTTTTGACACATTTTGAGGCTACTCATATTTTTCACACCTTTTCAGGCTCTTCATGTTTTTGAACACCGTTTCATGATCCTCCTATTTTTCAGAACGTTTCATGCTCCTCATATTCTTGACACTTTTTAAAGTTCTTCATATTTTTCACACCTTTTAAATCTCTTCATGTTTTGAACACCGTTTCATGCTCCTCTTATTTTCAGACCGTTTCATGCTCTTCATTTTTTTGACACCTTTTGAAGCTCTTCATATTTTTCACACCTTTTGAAGCTCTTCATATATTTCACACCTTTTCAGGCTCTTCATGTTTTTGAACACCGCTTCATGCTCCTCATACTTTTCACACCTTTTGAAGCTCTTCATTTTTTTCACACATTTTCAGGCCCTTTATGTTTCTCACCACCGCTTCATGCTCCTCCTATTTTTGAGACCGTTTCATGCTCATCTCATTTTTGACACCTTTTGAAGCTCTTCGTATTTTTTACACCTTTTGAAGCTCTTCATATTTTTATAACTTTTCAGGCTCTTCATGTATTTCAACACCGCTTGATTCTTCTCCAGCTTTTCAGACCATTTCATGCTCCTCATATTTTTGACACCTTTTGAAACTCTTCATATTTTTCACATCTTTTCAGGCTCTTCATGATTTTCAACACCACTTCATGCTCCTCGTATTTTTCAGACCTTTTAATGCTCCTCATATTTTTGACACCTTTTGAAGCTCTTCATATTTTTCACACCTTTTGAAGCTCTTCGTATTTTTCACACCTTTTCAGGCTCTTCATGTTTTGAACACCGTTTTTTGCTGCTTCTATTTTTCAGACCGTTTCATGCTCCTCATATATTTTAAACCTTTTGAAACTCTTCATATTTTTCACACCTTTTCAAGCTGTTCATGTTTTTCAACAATGCTTCATGATCCTCCTATTTTTCAGACCGTTTCATGCTCCTCAAGTATTTCACAACTTTTGAAGCTCTTCATATTTTTCACACCTTTTCAGGCTCTTCATGATTTTGAAGACCGATTCATGCTCCTCCTGTTTTTCAGACGGTTTCAGGCTCCTCATATTTTTGACACCTTTTGAAGCTCTTCATATTTTTTACAACTTTTCAGGCATTTCATGTATTTGAACACCTCTTCATGCTCCTCCTATTTTTCACACCTTTTGAAGCTCTTCACATTTTTCACACCATTTCAGGCTCTTCATGTTTTTCAACACCGCTTCCTGCTCCTCCTATTTTTCAGACAGTTTAATGCTCCTCCTGTATTTCACACCTTTTGTAGCTCTTCATATTTTTTACACCTTTTCAAGCTCTTCATGTTTTTGAATAGCGCTTCATGCTCCTCCTATTTTTCAGACAGTTTCATGATCCTCATGTATTTCACACCTTTTGAAGCTCTTCGTATTTTTCACACCTTTTCAGGCTCTTCATGTTTTTGAGCACCGCTTCATGCTCCTCTTCTTTTTCAGACCGTTTCATGCTCCTCATATTTTTGACCTCTTTTGAAGCTCCTAATATTTTTCACATCTTTTGAAGCTCTTCATATATTTCACACTTTTTCAGGCTCTTCATGTTTTTCAACACCACTTCATGTTCCTCCTATTTTTCAGACCGTTTCATGCTCATCTCATTTTTGACAGATTTTGAAGCTCTTCATATTTTTCACACCTTTTCAGTCTCTTCATGTTTTTGAACACCGTTTCATGCTCCTCCTATTTTTCAGACCGTTTCATGCTCCTCATGTATTTCACACCTTTTGAAGCTGTTCATATTTTTCACACGTTTTCAGGCTCTTCATGTTTTTCATCAATGCTTCATGCTCCTTCTCTTTTTCAGACCGTTTCATGCTCCTCATATTTTTCACACTTTGTGAAGCTCTTCATATTTTTCACACCTTTTCAGGCTCTTCACGTTTTTCAACACCGTCTCATGCTCCTCCTATTTTTCAGACAGTTTCATGCTCCTCATGTATTTCACATCTTTTGAAGCTCTTCATATTTTTCACACCTTTTCAAGCTCTTCATGTTTTTGAACACCGCTTCATGCTCCTTCTATTTTTCAGACCGTTTCATTCTCCTCATATTTTTAACACCGTTTGTAGCTCTTCATATTTTTCACACCTTTTCAGGCTCTTCATGTTTCTGAACACCGCTTCATGCTCCTCCTATTTTATACACCGTTTCATGCTCCTCATGTATTTCACACCTTTTGTAGCTCTTCATATTTTTTACACCTTTTCAAACTCTTCATGTTTTTGAACAGCGCTTCATGCTCCTCCTATTTTTCAGACAGTTTCATGCTCCTCATGTATTTCACACCTTTTGAAGCTCTTCGTATTTTTCACACCTTTTGAAGCTCTTCATGTTTATCAACACCGCTTCATGCTCCTCCTATTTTTCAGACCGTTACATGCGCCTCATATTTTTGACACCTTTTGAAGCTCTTCATATTTTTCACACATTTTCAGGCTCTTCATGTTTATCAACACCGCTTCATGCTCCTCCTATTTTTCAGACCGTTTCTTGCTCCTAATATTTTTGACACTTTTTGAAGCTCTTCATATTTTTCACACCTTTTCATGCTCTTCATGTTTTCAACATCGATTCATGCTCCTATTATTTTTCAGACCGTTTCATCCTCGTCCTATTTTCACACCGTTTCATGCTCCTCATATTTTTGACACCTTTTGAAGCTCTTCATATTTTTCACACCTTTTCATGCTCTTCATGTTTTCAACATCGATTCATGCTCCTATTATTTTTCAGACCGTTTCATCCTCGTCCTATTTTCACACCGTTTCATGCTCCTCATATTTTTGACACATTTTGAAGCTCTTCATATTTTTCACACCTTTTCAGGCTCTTCAAGTTTTTGAACAATGCTACAATTCTCCTCCTATTTTTCAGACCGTTTCATGCTCCTCATATTTTTGATCTCTTTTGAAGCTCTTCATATTTTTCACGCCTTTTGAAGCTCTTCATATATTTCACACTTTTTCAGGCTCTTCATGTTTTTCAACACCACTTCATGCTTCTCCTATTTCTCAGACCGTTTCATGCTCATCTCATTTTTGACAGCATTTGAAGCTCTTCATATTTTTCACATTTTTGAAGCTCTTCAAATTTTTCACACTTTTTCAGGCTCTTCATGTTTTTGAACACCACTTCATGCTCCTCCTATTTTCAGACCGTTTCTTGCTCCTCATATTTTTGACACCTTTTGAAGCTCTTCATATTTTTCACACCTTTTCCGGCTCTTCATGTTTTTGAACACCGTTTCATGCTCCTCCTATTTTCAGACCGTTTCTTGCTCCTCATATTTTTGACACCTTTGAATCTCTTCATATTTTTCACACCTTTTCAGCCTCTTCATATATTTCACACG
This sequence comes from Dama dama, assembly GCF_033118175.1. NCBI lineage: Eukaryota > Metazoa > Chordata > Mammalia > Artiodactyla > Cervidae > Dama > Dama dama. The sequence goes on along the minus strand of NW_026870891.1, from coordinate 7,424,798 downwards.
TTTTAAGTCTCTTCATGTTTTTCAACACCGCTTCATGCTCCTCCTATTTTTCTGACCGTTTCATGCTCCTCATGTATTTCACACATTTTGAAGCTCTTCATATTTTTCACACCTTTTGAAGCTCTTCATATTTTTCACACCTTTTGAAGCACTTCATATTTTTCCCACCTTTTCAGGCTATTCATGTTTTTGAACACCGTTTCATGCTCCTCCTATAATTCAGACGGTTTCATGCTCCTCATGTATTTCACTCCTTTTGAAGCTCTTCATATTTTACACACCTTTTCAGGCTCTTCATGATTTTCAACCCCACTCATGCTCCTCCGATTTTTCAGACCGTTTCATGCTCATCTCATTTTTGACACCTTTTGAAGCTCTTCATATTTTTCACACCTTTTCAGGCTCTTTATGTTTTTCACACCTTTTCAGGCTCTTCATGATTTTGAACAGCGTTTCATGCTGCTCGTATTTTTCAGACCTTTTCATACTCCTCTTATTTTGACACATTTTGAAGCTCTTCATATATTTCCCACCTTTTCAGGCTCTTCATGTTTTTCTACACTGCTTCATGCTCCTCCTGTTTTTCAGACCGTTTCATGCTCCTCATATTTTTGACACCTTTTAAAGCTCTTCATATATTTCACACCTTTTCAGGCTCCTCATGTTTTCTACACTGCTTCATGCTCCTACTCTTTTTCAGACCGTTTCATGCTCCTCGTATTTTTCAGACCGTTTCATGCTCCTCATATTTTGACACTTTTTGAAGCTCTTCATATTTTTTCACACCTTTTCATGCTCTTCATGTGTTTCAACACCGCTTCATGCTCCTCCTAGTTTTCATACCGTTTTATACTCCTCCTATTTTTGACACCTTTTGAAGCTGTTCATATATTTCACACCTTTCAGGCTCTTCATGTTTTTCAAAACCTCTTCATGCTCCTCCAATTTTCAGACCGATTCATGCTCCTCATATTTTTGACACCTTTTGAAGCTCTTCATATTTTTCACACCTTTTCATGATCTTCATGTTTTTCAACACAGTTTCATGCTTCTCCTAATTTTCAGAAGGTTTCATGCTCCTCCTATTTTTGACAACTTTTGAAGCTCTTCATATTTTTCACAGCTTTTCAGGCTCCTCATGTATTTCAACACCGCTTCCTGCGCCTCCTATTTTTCAGACCGTTTCATGCACCTCATATTCTTGACACCTTTTGAAGCTCTTCATATTTTTCACACATTTTCCGGCTCTTCACGTTTTTCAACACCGCTTCCTGCTCCTCCTATTTTTCAGACCGTTACATGCGCCTCATATTTTTGACACCTTTTGAAGCTCTTCATATTTTTCACACATTTTCAGGCTCTTCATGTTTATCAACACCGCTTCATGCTCCTCCTATTTTTCAGACCGTTTCTTGCTCCTAATATTTTTGACACTTTTTGAAGCTCTTCATATTTTTCACACCTTTTCATGCTCTTCATGTTTTCAACATCGATTCATGCTCCTATTATTTTCAGACCGTTTCATCCTCGTCCTATTTTCACACCGTTTCATGCTCCTCATATTTTTGACACCTTTTGAAGCTCTTCATATTTTTCACACCTTTTCAGGCTCTTCATGTTTTTGAACACGGCTTCATGCTCCTCCTATTTTTCAGACCGTTTCATGTTCCTCATATTTTTGACACCTTTTGAAGCTCTTCATATATTTCACACCTTTTCAGGCACTTCATGTTTTCAACACCGCTTCATGCTCCTCCTATTTTTCAAACCGTATCATGCTCCTCATATTTTTTACACTTTTGAAACTCCTCATATTTTTCACACCTTTTCATGCTCTTCATGTTTTCAACACCGATTCATGCTCCTCCTATTTTTCAGTCCGTTTCATGCTCCTCCTGTTTTTCACACCGTTTCATTATCCTCATAATTTGACACCTTTTGAAGCTCTTCATATTTTTCACACCTTTTCAGGCTCTTCATGTTTTTGAACATGGCTTCATGCTCCTCCTATTTTTCAGACCGTTTCATGCTCCTCACATTTTTGACACCTTTTGAAGCTCTTCATATTTCACACCTTTTCATGATCTTCATGTTTTTCAATAACACTTCATGTTCCTCCGAGATTTCAGACCGTTTCATACTCCTCCTATTTTTGACACCTTTGGAAGCTCTTAATATATTTCACCCCATTTCAAGCTCTTCATGTTTTTCAACACCGCTTCATGCTCCTCCTATTTTTCAGACCGTTACAGGCGCCTCATATTTTTGACAGCTTTTGAAGCTCTTCATATTTTTCACACATTTTCAGGCTCTTCATGTTTTTCAACACCGCTTCATGGTCCTCCTATTTTTCAGACCGTTTCTTGCTCCTAATATTTTTGACACCTTTTGAAGCTCTTCATATTTTTCACACCTCTTCATGCTCTTCATGTTTTCAACATCGATTCATGCTCCTATTATTTTTCAGACCGTTTCATCCTCCTCCTATTTTCACACCGTTTCATGCTCCTCATATTTTTGACACCTTTTGAAGCTCTTCATATATTTCACACCTTTTCAGGCACTTCATGTTCTTTCACACCACTTCATGCTTCTCCTATTTTTCAGACCGTTTCATGATCCTCATGAATTTCACACATTTTGAAGCTCTTTATATTTTTCACACATTTTCAGGCTCTTCATTTTGTTCAACACTACTTCTTGCTCCTCCAAATTTTCAGACCGTTTCATACTCATCTAATTTTTGACACCTTTTGAAGCTCTTCATATTTTTCACACCTTTTCAGGCTCTTCATATTTTTCCCCACCACTTCATTCTTCTCCTATTTTTCAGACCATTTCATGCTCCTCATGAATTTCACACCTTTTGAAGCTCCTCATATTTTTCACACCTTTTCAGGCTCTTCATGATTTTCAACCCCACTTCATGCTCCTCCGATTTTTCAGACCGTTTCATGCTCATCTCATTTTTGACACCTTTTGAAGCTCTTCATATTTTTCACACCTTTTCAGGCTCTTCATGTTTTTCACACCTTTTCAGGCTTTTCATGATTTTGAACAGTGTTTCATGTTACTCCTATTTTTCAGACCGTTTCATACTCCTCATATTTTACACATTTTGAAGCTCTTCATATATTTCACACCTTTTCAGGCTCTTCATGTTTTTCTACACAGCTTCATGCTCCTCCTATTTTTCAGACCGTTTCATGCTCCTCATATTTTTGACACCTTTTAAAGCTCTTCATATTTTTCACAACTTTCAGGCTCTTCATGGTTTTCAACACCACTACATGCTCTTCCTCATATGTTTCACACCTTTTGAAGCTCTTCAAGTTTTTTAACACCTTTTCATGCTGCTCCTATATTTCCTACCATTTCATGCTCCTTATATTTTTGACACCTTTTGAAGCTCTTCATATATTTCACACCTTTTCACGCTCTTCATATTTTTCAACACCGCTTCAAGCTCCTCCTATTTTTCAGACCGATTATTGCTCCTCATATTGTTGACACCTTTGAGGCTCTTCATATATTTCACACATTTTCAGGCTCTTCATGTTTTCAACACCGCTTCATGCTCCTCCTAATTTTCAGACCGTTTCATTCTCCTCATATTTTTGACACCATTTTAAGCTCTTCATATTTTTCACACCTTTTCAGGCTCTTCATGTTTTTTAACACCTTTTCATGCTCCTGCTATATTTCAGACCGTTTCATGCTCCTTATATTTTTGACACCTTTTGAAGCTCTTCCTATTTTTCATACGTTTTCAGGCTCTACATATTTTTCAACACCGCTTCATGCTCCTCCTATTTTTCAGACCGTATCATGCTCCTCATATGTTTCACACTTTTTCAGGCTCTTCATGGTTTTCAACAACACTTCATGCTCCTCATATGTTTCAGACCGTTTCATGCTCCTCATATTTTTGACACAGTTTGAATCTCTTCACATTGTTCACACCTTTTGAGTTTCTTCATGTTTTTGAAAACAGTTTCTTGCTCCTCATATTTTTCAGACCGTTTCACCCTCTATATATTTGACACCTTTTTGAAGTTCTTCATATTTTTCACACCTTTTGAGGCTCTTCATGTTTTTGAAAACAGTTTCTTGCTCCGCAGATTTTTCAGACCATTTCACCCTCTGTATATTTGACAAATTTTTGAAGCTCTTCATATTTTTCACACCTTTTCAGGCTCTTCATGTTTTTCAACACCACTTCAAGTTCCTTCTATTTTTCAGACCGTTTCTTGCTCCTCATAATTTTGACACCTTTGAGGCTCTTCATATACTTCACACTGTTTCAGGCTCTTCATGTTTTTCAACACCACTTCAAGCTCCTTCTATTTTTCAGACCGTTTCTTGCTCCTCATATTTTTGACACCTTTGAGGCTCTTCATATATTTCACACTGTTTCAGGCTCTGTATGTTTTTCAACACCGCTTCATGCTCCTCCTAATTTTCAGACCGTTTCATTCTCCTCATATTTTTGACGCCTTTTGAGGCTCTTCATATTTTTCACACTTTTTCAGGCTCTTCATGTTTTTCAAACCGCTTCATGCTCCTCCTATTTTTCAGACCGTTTCATGCTTCTCCTATTTTTCAGACCGTTTCATGCTCCTCATATTTTTGACGCCTTTTGAAGCTCTTCCTATTTTTCACACCTTTTCAGGCTCTTCATGTTTTTCAACACCGCTTCATGCTCCTCGTATTTTTCAGAGCGTTTCATGGTCCTCATAATTTTGACACCTTTGAAGCTCTTCATATTTTTCACACCTTTTCAGTCTCTTCATATTTTTCAACACCACTTCATGCTTCTCCTATTTTTCAGACCGTTTAATGTTCCTCATATTTTTGACACTTTTTGAAGCTCTTCATATTTTTCACACTTCTCCAGGCTCTTCATTTTTTTGAACACCGCTTCATGCTCCTCCTATTTTTCAGACCTTTTCATGCTCCTCATGTTTTTGACACCTTTTGAAGCACTTCATATTTTTCACACCTTTTCAGGCTCTTCATGTTTTTCAACAACGCTTCATGCTCCTCCTATTTTTCAGACCGTTTCATGCTCCTCATATGTTTCACACCTTTTGAAGCTCTTCATATTTTTTAACACTTTTTCACGCTCCTCCTATATATCAGACCGTTTCAAGCTCCTCATATTTTTGACACTTTTTGTAGCTCTTCATATTTTTCACAGCTTTTCAGGGTCTTCATGTTTTTCTCCACCACTTCATGCTCCTCCTATTTTTCAGACCGTTTTATTCTACTCATATGTTTCACACCTTTTTCAAGCTCTTCATGTTTTTCAACACCACTTCATGCTCCTCCTAATTATCAGACCGTTTCATTCTCCTCATATTTTTGACACCATTTGAAGCTTTTCATATTTTTCACACCTTTTCAGGCTCTTCATGTTTTTTAACACCTTTTCATGCTCCTCCTATATTTCAGACCGTTTCATGCTCCTTATATTTTTGACACCTTTTGAAGCTCTTCATATTTTTCACTCCTTTTTCAGGCTCTTCCTGTTTTTCAACAACACTTCATGCTTCACCTATGTTTCAGACCGTTTCATGCTCCTCATATTTTTGACACAGTTTGAAGCTCTTCACATTGTTCACACCTTTTGAGGCTCTTCATGTTTTTGAAAACAGTTTCTTGCTCCTCATATTTTTCAGACCGTTTCACCCTCTATATATTTGACACCTTTTTGAAGCTCTTCATATTTTTCACACCTTTTGAGGCTCTTCATGTTTTTGAAAACAGTTTCTTGCTTCTCTTAATTTTCAGACCGTTTCACCCTCTATATATTTGACACCTTTTTGAAACTCTTCATATTTTTCACACCTTTTCAGGCTCTTCATGTTTTTCAACACCACTTCAAGTTCCTTCTATTTTTCAGACCGTTTCTTGCTCCTCATATTTTTGACACCTTTGAGGCTCTTCATATATTTCACACTTTTTCAGGCTCTTCATGTCTTTCAACACCACTTCAAGCTCCTTCAATTTTTCAGACCTTTTCTTGCTCCTCTTATTTTTGACACCTTTGAGGCTCTTCATATATTTCACACTGTTTCAGGCTCTTTATGTTTTTCAACACCGCTTCATGCTCCTCCTAATTTTCACATCGTTTCATTCTCCTCATATTTTTGACACCTTTTGAAGCTCTTCATATTTTTCACACTTTTTCAGGCTCTTCATGTTTTTCAAACCGCTTCATGCTCCTCCTATTTTTCAGACCATTTCATGCTTCTCCTATTTTTCAGACCGTTTCATGCTCCTCATATTTTTGACGCCTTTTGAAGCTCTTCCTATTTTTCACACCTTTTCAGGCTCTTCATGTTTTTCAACACCGCTTCATGCTCCTCGTATTTTTCAGACCGTTTCATGCTCCTCATATTTTTCACTCCTTTTGAAGCTCTTCATATTTTTCACACCTTTTCAGGCTCTTCATGTTTTTGAACACCGTTTCATGCTCGTCATATTTTTCAGACCGTTTCATGCTCCTCATATTTTTGACACCTTTTGAAGCTCTTCATATTTTTCACACCTTTTCAGTCTATTCATGTTTTTCAATACCGCTCATGATCCTCCTATTTTTCAGACCGTTTCATACTCCTCATGTATTTCACACCTTTTGAAGCTCTTCATATGTTTCACACCTTTTCAGGCTCTTCATGTTTTTCAACACCATTTCATGCTCCTCTTATTTTTCAGACCGTTTCATGCTCCTCATATTTTTGACACCTTTTGAAGCTCTTCATATTTTTCACACCATTTCAGGCTCTTCAAGTTTTTGAACAACGCTACAATGCTCCTCCTATTTTTCAGACCGTTTCATGCTCCTCATATTTTTGACACCTTTTGAAGCTCTTCATATTTTTTACACCTTTTCAGTCTCTACATGTTTTTCAACACGGCTTCATGCTCCTCTTATTTTTCAGACCGTTTCATGCTCCTCATATTTTTCACAACTTTTGAAGCTCTTCCTATTTTTCACACCTTTTCAGGCTCTTCATATTTTTCAGCACCACTTCATACTCCTCCTATTTTTCAGACCGTATCATGCTCCTCATATATTTGACACCTTTTGAAGCTCTTCATATTTTTCACACCTTTTCAGGCTCTTCATGTTTTTCAACACCGCTTCATGCTCCTCCTATTTTTCAGACCGTTTCTTGCTCCTCATATTTTTGACACCTTTTGAAGCTCTTCATATTTTTCACACCTTTTCACGCTCTTCATGTTTTTCAACATCGCTTGCTGCTCCTCCTCTTTTTCAGAGCGTTTCATGCTCCTCATAATTTTGACACCTTTGAAGCTCTTCGTATTTTTCACACCTTTTCAGGCTCTTCATATTTTTCAACCCCACTTCATGGTTCTCCTATTTTTCAGACCGTTTAATGCTCCTCATATTTTTGACACTTTTTGAAGCTCTTCATATTTTTCAAACTTCTCCAGGCTCTTCATTTTTTTGAACACCGCTTCATGCTCCTCCTATTTTTCAGACCTTTTCATGCTCCTCATGTTTTTGACACCTTTTGAAGCACTTCATGTTTTTCACACCTTTTCAGGCTCTTCATGTTTTTCAACAACGCTTCATGCTCCTCCTATTTTTCAGACTGTTTTATTCTACTCATATATTTCACACCTTTTTCAAGCTTTTCATGTTTTTCAACACCACTTCATGCTCCTCCTAATTATCAGACCGTTTAATTCTCCTCATATATTTGACAACATTTGAAGCTTTTCATATTTTTCACACCTTTTCAGGCTCTTCATGTTTTTTAACACCTTTTCATGCTCCTCCTATATTTCAGGCCGTTTCATGCTCCTTATATTTTTGACACCTTTTGAAGCTCTTCATATTTTTCACACCTTTTCAGGCTCTTCATATTTTTCAACACCGCTTCATGCTCCTCCTATTTTTCAGACTGTATCATGCTCCTCATATGTTTCACACATTTTTCAGGCTCTTCAAGTTTTTCAACAACACTTCATGCTCCTCCTATTTTTCAGAGCGTTTCATGCTTCTCCTATTTTTCAGACCGTTTCATGCTCCTCATATTTTTGACGCCTTTTGAAGCTCTTCATATTTTTCACACCTTTTCAGGCTATTCATGTTTTTCAGCACCACTTCATGCTCCTCCTATTTTTCAGACCGTTTCATGCTCCTCATATTCTTGACACCTTTTGAAGCTCTTCATATTTTTCACACCTTTTCAGCCTCTTCATGTTTTTCAACACCGCTTCATGCTCCTCCTATTTTTCAGACCCTTTCATGCTCCTCATATTTGTGACACCTTTTGAAGCTCTTCATATTTTTCACACCTTTTCACGCTCTTCATGTTTTTCAACATCGCTTGCTGCTCCTCCTCTTTTTCAGGGCGTTTCATGCTCCTCATAATTTTGACACCTTTGAAGCTCTTCATATTTTTCACACCTTTTCAGGCTCTTCATGTTTTTCAACACCACTTCAAGCTCCTTCTATTTTTCAGACCGTTTCTTGCTCCTCATATTTTTGACACCTTTGAGGCTCTTCATATATTTCACACATTTTCAGGCTCTTCATGTTTTTCAACACCACTTCACGCTCCTTCTATTTTTCAGAACGTTTCTTGCTCCTCATATTTTTGACACCTTTGAGGCTCTTCATATATTTCACACTGTTTCAGGCTCTTTATGTTTTTCAACACTGCTTCATGCTCCTCCTATTTTTCAGACCGTTTCGGCTTCTCCTATTTTTCAGACCGTTTCATGCTTCTCCTATTTTTCAGACCGTTTAATGCTCCTCATATTTTTGACACTTTTTGAAGCTCTTCATATTTTTCACACTTCTCCAGGCTCTTCATTTTTTTGAACACCGCTTCAAGCTCCTCCTATTTTTCAGACATTTTCATGCTCCTCATGTTTTTGACACTTTTTGAAGCACTTCATATTTTTCACACCTTTTCAGGCTCTTCATGTTTTTCAACAACGCTTCATGCTCCTCCTATTTTTCAGACCGTTTCATGCTCCTCATACTTTTCACACCTTTTGAAGCTCTTCATATTTTTTTAACACCTTTTCACGCTCCTCCTATATTTCAGACCGTTTCAAGCTCCTCATATTTTTGACACTTTTTGTAGCTCTTCATATTTTTCACACCTTTTCAGGGTCTTTATGTTTTTCTACACCACTTCATGCTCCTCCTATTTTTCAGACCGTTTTATTCTACTCATATGTTTCACACCTTTTTCAAGCTCTTCATGTTTTTCAACACCACTTCATGCTCCTCCTAATTATCAGACCGTTTCATTCTCCTCATATTTTTGACACCATTTGAAGCTTTTCATATTTTTCACACCTTTTCAGGCTCTTCATGTTTTTTAACAACTTTTCATGCTCCTGCTATATTTCAGACCGTTTCATGCTCCTTATATTTTTGACACCTTTTGAAGCTCTTCATATTTTTCACACATTTTCATGCTCTTCATATTTTTCAACACTGCTTCATGCTCCTCCTATTTATCAGACCATATCATGCTCCTCATATGTTTCACAACTTTTTCAGGCTCTTCATGTTTTTCAACAACACTTCATGCTCCTCCTATGTTTCAGACCGTTTCATCTCCTCATATTTTTGACACAGTTTGAAGCTCTTCACATTTTTCACACCTTTTGAGGCTCTTCATGTTTTTCAGCACCACTTCATGCTCCTCCTATTTTTCAGACCTTTTTTTGCTCCTCATATTTTTTACACATTTTGAAGCTCTTCATATTTTTCACACCTTTTCAGGCTCTTCATGTTTTTCACCACCGCTTCATGCTCCTCCTATTTTTCAAACCGTTTCATGCTCCTCATATTTTTGACACCTTTTGAATCTCTTCATATTTTTCACACCTTTTCAGGCTCTTCATGTTTTTCAACATCGCTTGCTGCTCCTCATCTTTTTCAGACCGTTTCATGCTCCTCTTAGTTTTGACACCTTTGAAGCTCTTCATATTTTTTACACCTTTTCAGGCTCCTCATATTTTTCTCCACCACTTCATGCTTCTCCTATTTTTCAGACCGTTTCATGCTCCTCATATTTTTGACACTTTTTGAAGCTCTTCATATTTTTGACACCTTTTCAGGCTCTTCATGTTTTTCAACAACGCTTCATGCTCCTCCTATTTTTCAGACCGTTTCATGCTCCTCATATTTTTGACACTTTTTGAAGCTCTTCCTATTTTTCACACCTTTTCAGGCTCTTCATGTTTTTCAACACCGCTTAATGCTCCTCGTATTTTTCAGAGCGTTTCATGGTCCTCATAATTTTGACACCTTTGAAGCTCTTCATATTTTTCACACCTTTTCAGTCTCTTCATATTTTTCAACACCACTTCATGCTTCTCCTATTTTTCAGACAATTTAATGCTCCTCATATTTTTGACACTTTTTGAAGCTCTTCATATTTTTCACACTTCTCCAGGCTCTTCATTTTTTTGAACACCGCTTCATGCTCCTCCTATTTTTCAGACCTTTTCATGCTCCTCATGTTTTTGACACCTTTTGAAGCACTTCATATTTTTCACACCTTTTCAGGCTCTTCATGTTTTTCAACAACGCTTCATGCTCCTCCTATTTTTCAGACCGTTTCATGCTCCTCATATGTTTCACACCTTTTGAAGCTCTTCATATTTTTTTAACACTTTTTCACGCTCCTCCTATATTTCAGACCGTTTCAAGCTCCTCATATTTTTGACACTTTTTGTAGCTCTTCATATTTTTCACACCTTTTCAGGGTCTTCATGTTTTTCTACACCACTTCATGCTCCTCCTATTTTTCAGACCGTTTTATTCTACTCATATGTTTCACACCTTTTTCAAGCTCTTCATGTTTTTCAACACCACTTCATGCTCCTCCTAATTATCAGACCGTTTCATTCTCCTCATATTTTTGACACCATTTGAAGCTTTTCATATTTTTCACACCTTTTCAGGCTCTTCATGTTTTTTAACACCTTTTCATGCTCCTCCTATATTTCAGACCGTTTCATGCTCCTTATATTTTTGACACCTTTTGAAGCTCTTCATATTTTTCACTCCTTTTTCAGGCTCTTCATGTTTTTCAACAACACTTCATGCTCCACCTATGTTTCAGACCGTTTCATGCTCCTCATATTTTTGACACAGTTTGAAGCTCTTCACATTGTTCACACCTTTTGAGGCTCTTCATGTTTTTGAAAACAGTTTCTTGCTCCTCATATTTTTCAGACCGTTTCACCCTCTATATATTTGACACCTTTTTGAAGCTCTTCATATTTTTCACACCTTTTGAGGCTCTTCATGTTTTTGAAAACAGTTTCTTGCTCCTCTTAATTTTCAGACCGTTTCACCCTCTATATATTTGACACCTTTTTGAAACTCTTCATATTTTTCACACCTTTTCAGGCTCTTCATGTTTTTCAACACCACTTCAAGTTCCTTCTATTTTTCAGACCGTTTCTTGCTCCTCATATTTTTGACACCTTTGAGGCTCTTCATATATTTCACACTTTTTCAGGCTCTTCATGTCTTTCAACACCACTTCAAGCTCCTTCAATTTTTCAGACCTTTTCTTGCTCCTCTTATTTTTGACACCTTTGAGGCTCTTCATATATTTCACACTGTTTCAGGCTCTTTATGTTTTTCAACACCGCTTCATGCTCCTCCTAATTTTCAGACCGTTTCATTCTCCTCATATTTTTGACACCTTTTGAAGCTCTTCATATTTTTCACACTTTTTCAGGCTCTTCATGTTTTTCAAACCGCTTCATGCTCCTCCTATTTTTCAGACCATTTCATGCTTCTCCTATTTTTCAGACCGTTTCATGCTCCTCATATTTTTGACGCCTTTTGAAGCTCTTCCTATTTTTCACACCTTTTCAGGCTCTTCATGTTTTTCAACACCGCTTCATGCTCCTCGTATTTTTCAGACCGTTTCATGCTCCTCATATTATTCACTCCTTTTGAAGCTCTTCATATTTTTCACACCTTTTCAGGCTCTTCATGTTTTTGAACACCGTTTCATGCTCGTCATATTTTTCAGACCGTTTCATGCTCCTCATATTTTTGACACCTTTTGAAGCTCTTCATATTTTTCACACCTTTTCAGTCTATTCATGTTTTTCAATACCGCTCATGATCCTCCTATTTTTCAGACCATTTCATACTCCTCATGTATTTCACACCTTTTGAAGCTCTTCATATGTTTCACACCTTTTCAGGCTCTTCATGTTTTTCAACACCATTTCATGCTCCTCTTATTTTTCAGACCGTTTCATGCTCCTCATATTTTTGACACCTTTTGAAGCTCTTCATATTTTTCACACCATTTCAGGCTCTTCAAGTTTTTGAACAACGCTACAATGCTCCTCCTATTTTTCAGACCGTTTCATGCTCCTCATATTTTTGACACCTTTTGAAGCTCTTCATATTTTTTACACCTTTTCAGTCTCTACATGTTTTTCAACACGGCTTCATGCTCCTCTTATTTTTCAGACCGTTTCATGCTCCTCATATTTTTCACAACTTTTGAAGCTCTTCCTATTTTTCACACCTTTTCAGGCTCTTCATATTTTTCAGCACCACTTCATACTCCTCCTATTTTTCAGACCGTATCATGCTCCTCATATATTTGACACCTTTTGAAGCTCTTCATATTTTTCACACCTTTTCAGGCTCTTCATGTTTTTCAACACCGCTTCATGCTCCTCCTATTTTTCAGACCGTTTCTTGCTCCTCATATTTTTGACACCTTTTGAAGCTCTTCATATTTTTCACACCTTTTCACGCTCTTCATGTTTTTCAACATCGCTTGCTGCTCCTCCTCTTTTTCAGAGCGTTTCATGCTCCTCATAATTTTGACACCTTTGAAGCTCTTCGTATTTTTCACACCTTTTCAGGCTCTTCATATTTTTCAACCCCACTTCATGGTTCTCCTATTTTTCAGACCGTTTAATGCTCCTCATATTTTTGACACTTTTTGAAGCTCTTCATATTTTTCAAACTTCTCCAGGCTCTTCATTTTTTTGAACACAGCTTCATGCTCCTCCTATTTTTCAGACCTTTTCATGCTCCTCATGTTTTTGACACCTTTTGAAGCACTTCATGTTTTTCACACCTTTTCAGGCTCTTCATGTTTTTCAACAACGCTTCATGCTCCTCCTATTTTTCAGACCGTTTCATGCTCCTCATATGTTTCACACATTTTGAAGCTCTTCATATTTTTTTAACACCTTTTCACGCTCCTCCTATATTTCAGACCGTTTCAAGCTCCTCATATTTTTGACACTTTTTGTAGCTCTTCATATTTTTCACACCTTTTCAGGGTCTTCATGTTTTTCTACACCACTTCATGCTCCTCCTATTTTTCAGACTGTTTTATTCTACTCATATGTTTCACACCTTTTTCAAGCTTTTCATGTTTTTCAACACCACTTCATGCTCCTCCTAATTATCAGACCGTTTAATTCTCCTCATATATTTGACAACATTTGAAGCTTTTCATATTTTACACACCTTTTCAGGCTCTTCATGTTTTTTAACACCTTTTCATGCTCCTCCTATATTTCAGGCCGTTTCATGCTCCTCATATTTTTGACACCTTTTGAAGCTCTTCATATTTTTCACACCTTTTCAGGCTCTTCATATTTTTCAACATCGCTTCATGCTCCTCCTATTTTTCAGACCGTATCATGGTCCTCATATGATTCACACCTTTTTCAGGCTCTTCATGTTTTTCAACAACACTTCATGCTCCTCCTATTTTTCAGAGCGTTTCATGCTTCTCCTATTTTTCAGACCGTTTCATGCTCCTCAGATTTTTGACGCCTTTTGAAGCTCTTCATATTTTTCACACCTTTTCAGGCTATTCATGTTTTTCAGCACCACTTCATGCTCCTCCTATTTTTCAGACCGTTTCATGTTCCTCATATTCTTGACACCTTTTGAAGCTCTTCATATTTTTCACACCTTTTCAGGCTCTTCATGTTTTTCAACACCGCTTCATGCTCCTCCTATTTTTCAGACCCTTTCATGCTCCTCATATTTGTGACACCTTTTGAAGCTCTTCATATTTTTCACACCTTTTCACGCTCTTCATGTTTTTCAACATCGCTTGCTGCTCCTCCTCATTTTCAGAGTGTTTCATGCTCCTCATAATTTTGACACATTTGAAGCTCTTCATATTTTTCACACCTTTTCAGGCTCTTCATGTTTTTCAACACCACTTCAAGCTCCTTCTATTTTTCAGACCGTTTCTTGCTCCTCATATTTTTGACACCTTTGAGGCTCTTCATATATTTCACACTTTTTCAGGCTCTTCATGTTTTTCAACACCACTTCAAGCTCCTTCTATTTTTCAGACCGTTTCCTGCTCCTCATATTTTTGACACCTTTGAGGCTCTTCATATATTTCACACTGTTTCAGGCTCTTTATGTTTTTCAACACTGCTTCATGCTCCTCCTATTTTTCAGACCGTTTCATGCTTCTCCTATTTTTCAGACCGTTTCATGCTTCTCCTATTTTTCAGACCGTTTAATGCTCCTCATATTTTTGACACTTTTTGAAGCTCTTCATATTTTTCACACTTCTCCAGGCTCTTCATTTTTTTGAACACCGCTTCAAGCTCCTCCTATTTTTCAGACATTTTCATGCTCCTCATGTCTTTGACACTTTTTGAAGCACTTCATATTTTTCACACCTTTTCAGGCTCTTCATGTTTTTCAACAACGCTTCATGCTCCTCCTATTTTTCAGACCGTTTCATGCTCCTCATACTTTTCACACCTTTTGAAGCTCTTCATATTTTTTTAACACCTTTTCATGCTCCTCCTATATTTCAGACCATTTCAAGCTCCTCATATTTTTGACACTTTTTGTAGCTCTTCATATTTTTCACACCTTTTCAGGGTCTTCATGTTTTTCTACACCACTTCATGCTCCTCCTATTTTTCAGACCGTTTTATTCTACTCATATGTTTCACACCTTTTTCAAGCTCTTCATGTTTTTCAACACCACTTCATGCTCCTCCTAAATATCAGACCGTTTCATTCTCCTCATATTTTTGACACCATTTGAAGCTTTTCATATTTTTCACACCTTTTCAGGCTCTTCATGTTTTTTAACACCTTTTCATGCTCCTGCTATATTTCAGACCGTTTCATGCTCCTTATATTTTTGACACCTTTTGAAGCTCTTCATATTTTTCACACATTTTCATGCTCTTCATATTTTTCAACACCGCTTCATGCTCCTCCTATTTATCAGACCATATCATGCTCCTCATATGTTTCACAACTTTTTCAGTCTCTTCATGTTTTTCAACATCACTTCATGCTCCTCCTATGTTTCAGACCGTTTCATGCTCCGCATATTTTTGACACAGTTTGAAGCTCTTCACATTTTTCACACCTTTTGAGGCTCTTCATGTTTTTGAAAACAGTTTCTTGCTCCTCATATTTTTCAGACCGTTTCACCCTCTATATATTTGACACCTTTCTGAAGCTCTTCATATTTTTCACACCTTTTCAGGCTCTTCATGTTTTTCAACACCACTTCAAGCTCCTTCTATTTTTCAGACCGTTTCTTGCTCCTAATATTTTTGACACCTTTGAGGCTCTTCATATATTTCACACTTTTTCAGTCTCTTTATGTTTTTCAACACCGCTTCATTCTCCTCCTAATTTTCAGACCGTTTCATTCTCCTCATATTTTTGACACCTTTTGAAGCTCTTCATATTTTTCACACCTTTTCAGGCTCTTCATGTTTTTCAACACCACTTCAAGCTCCTTCTATTTTTCAGACCGTTTCTTGCTCCTCATATTTTTGACACCTTTGAGGCTCTTCATATATTTCACACTTTTTCAGGCTCTTTATGTTTTTCAACACCGCTTCATGCTCCTCCTGATTTTCAGACCGTTTCATTCTCCTCATATTTTTGACACCTTTTGAAGCTCTTCATATTTTTCACACTTTTTCAGGCTCTTCATGTTTTTCAAACCGCTTCATGCTCCTCCTATTTTCAGACCGTTTCATGCTCCTCCTATTTTTCAGACCGTTTCATGCTCCTCGTATTTTTGACGCCTTTTGAAGCTCTTCATATTTTTCACACCTTTTCAGGCTCTTCATGTTTTTCAGCACCACTTCATGCTCCTCCTATTTTTCAGACCTTTTTTTGCTCCTCATATTTTTTACACATTTTGAAGCTCTTCATATTTTTCAGAACTTTTCAGGCTCTTCATGTTTTTCAACACCGCTTCATGCTCCTCCTATTTTTCAAACCGTTTCATGCTCCTCATATTTTTGACACATTTTGAATCTCTTCATATTTTTCACACCTTTTCAGGCTCTTCATGTTTTTCAACATCGCTTGCTGCTCCTCAACTTTTTCAGACCGTTTCATGCTCCTCTTAGTTTTGACACCTTTGAAGCTCTTCATATTTTTTACACCTTTTCAGGCTCCTCATATTTTTCTTCACCACTTCATGCTTCTTCTATTTTTCAGACCGTTTCATGCTCCTCATATTTTTGACACTTTTTGAAGCTCTTCATATTTTTGACACCTTTTCAGGCTCTTCATGTTTTTCAACAACACTTCATGCTCCTCCTATTTTTCAGACCGTTTCATGCTCCTCATATGTTTCACACCTTTTTCAGGCTCTTCATGTTTTTCAACAACACTTCATGCTCCTCCTATGTTTCAGACCGTTTCATGCTCCTCATATTTTTGACACAGTTTGAAGCTCTTCACATTGTTCACACCTTTTGAGGCTCTTCATGTTTTTGAAAACAGTCTCTTGCTCCTCATATTTTTCAGACCGTTTCACCCTCTATATATTTGACACCTTTTTGAAGCTCTTCATATTTTTCACACCTTTTGAGGCTCTTCATGTTTTTGAAAACAGTTTCTTGCTCCTCATATTTTTCAGACCGTTTCAACCTTTATATATTTGACACCTTTTTGAAGCTCTTCATATTTTTCACACCTTTTCAGGCTCTTCATGTTTTTCAACACCACTTCAAGCTCCTTCTATTTTTCAGACCGTTTCTTGCTCCTCATATTTTTGACACCTTTGAGGCTCTTCATATATTTCACACTGTTTCAGGCTCTTTATGTTTTTCAACACCGCTTCATGCTCCTCCTAATTTTCAGACCGTTTCATTCTCCTCATATTTTTGACACATTTTGAAGCTCTTCATATTTTTCACACTTTTTCAGGCTCTTCATGTTTTTCAAACCGCTTCATGCTCCTCCTATTTTTCAGACCGTTTCATGCTTCTCCTATTTTTCAGACCGTTTCATGCTCCTCATATTTTTGACGCCTTTTGAAGCTCTTCATATTTTTCACACCTTTTCAGGCTATTCATGTTTTTCAGCACCACTTCATGCTCCTCCTATTTTTCAGACCGTTTCATGCTCCTCATATACTTGACACCTTTTGAAGCTCTTCATATTTTTCACACTTTTTCACGCTCTTCATGTTTTTCAACATCGCTTGCTTCTCCTCCTCTTTTTCAGAGCGTTTCATGCTCCTCCTAATTTTGACACCTTTGAAGCTCTTCATATTGTTCACACCTTCAGGCTCTTCATGTTTTTCAACACCACTTCAAGCTGCTTCTATTTTTCAGACCGTTTCTTGCTCCTCATATTTTTGACACCTTTGAGGCTCTTCATATATTTCACACTTTTTCAGGCTCTTCATGTTTTTCAACACCACTTCAAGCTCCTTCTATTTTTCAGACCGTTTCTTGCTCCTCATATTTTTGACACCTTTGAGGCTCTTCATATATTTCACACTGTTTCAGGCTCTTTATGTTTTTCAACACTGCTTCATGCTCCTCCTAATTTTCAGACCGTTTCATGCTTCTCCTATTTTTCAGACCGTTTCATGCTCCTCATATTTTTGACGCCCTTTGAAGCTCTTCCTATTTTTCACACCTTTTCAGGCTCTTCATGATTTTCAACACCACTTCATGCTCCTCCTTTTTTCAGACTGCTTCATTCTCATCTCATTTTAGACACATTTTGAAGCTGTTCATATTTTTCATTTCTTTTGAAGCTCTTCATATATTTTACACGTTTTCAGGCTCTTCATGGTTTTCAACACCGCTTCGTGCTGCTCCTAATTTTCAGATCATTTCATGCTCATCGATTTTTACACCTTTTGCAGGTCTTCATATTTTCACACCTTTTGAAGCTCTTCATATTTTTCACACCTTTTTAGGCTCTTCATGTATTTGAACACCGTTTCATGCTCCTCCTCTTTTTCAGATCGTTTCATGCTCCTCATATTTTTGACACCTTTTGAAACTCTTCTTTTATTTTCACACCTTTTGAAGCTTTTCATATATTTCACACCTTTTCAGGCTCTTCATGCTTTTAAACAACACTTCATGCTCCTCCTATTTTTCAGACCGCTTCAAGCTCATCTCATTTTTCACACCTTTTGAAGCTGTTCATATTTTTCACACGTTTTCAGGTTCTTCATGTTTTTCAACACTGCTTCATGCTCCTCCTAATTTTCAGACCGTTTCATGCTTCTCCTATTTTTCAGACCGTTTCATGCTCCTCATATTTTTGACGCCCTTTGAAGCTCTTCCTATTTTTCACACCTTTTCAGGCTCTTCATGTTTTTCAACACCGCTTCATGCACCTCCTATTTTTCAGAACGTTTCATGCTCATCTCATTTTTGACACCTTTTGAAGCTTTTCATATTTTTCAAAACTTTTCAGGCTCTTCATGTTTTGAACACCGCTTCATGGTAATCCTATTTTTGAAACCATATCATGCTCCTCATATTTTTCACACATTTTGAAGCTCTTCATATTTTTCAATCCTTTTCAGACTCTTCATGTTTTTGAACACCACTTCATGCTCCTTCTATTTTTCAGAGAGTTTCATGCTCCTCATGTATTTCACACCTTTTGAAGCTCTTCATATTTTTCACACCTTTTCAGGCTCTTCATGTTTTTGAACACCGTTTCATGCTCCTCCAATTTTTCAGACGGTTTCATGCTCCGCATATTTTGACACCTTTTGAAGCTCTTCAAATTTTTCACACTTTTTCAAGCTCTTCATGTTTTTCAACTCCACTTCATACTCCTCCTATTTTTCAGACCGTTTCATGTTCCTCATATTTTTGACACCTTTAGAAACTTTTCATAATTGTCACACTTTTTCAGGCTCTTCATGTTTTTCAACACCGCTTCAGCTCCTCCTATTTTTCAGACAGTTTCATTCTCCTCATAAATTTGACACATTTTAAAGCTCTTCATATATTTCACACCTTTTCAGGCTCTTCATTTTTTCAACACCACTTCATGCTCCTCCTATTTTTCAGACCGTTTCATGCTCATCTACTTTTTAACACCTTTTGAAGCTCTTCATATTTTTCACACCTTTTAAGCTCTTCACATTTTTCACACCTTTTCAGGCTCTTCATGTTTTGTACACCGTTTCTTGCTACTCCTATTATTCAGACCGTTTCATGATCCTCATATATTTGACACCTCATGAAGCTCTTCATATTTTTCACACCTTTTCAGGCTCTTCAAATTTTTCATATTTTTGAACCTCTTCATGTTTTTCACACCTTTTCAGGCTCTTCAAGATTTTCAACACCGCTTCATGCTCCTCCGATTTTTCAGACCGTTTCATGCTCATCTAATTTTTGACACCTTTTGAAGCTCTTCATATTTTTCACAACTTTTCAGGCTCTTCATTTGTTTAAAGACCGTTTCATGCTCCTTCTATTATTCAGACCGTTTCATGCTCCTCATATTTTTGACACCTTTTGAAGCTCTTCATATTTTTCACACGTTTTCAGGCTCTTCATGTTTTTCATCAATGCTTCATGCTCCTCCTATTTGTCAGACGGTTTCATTCTCCTCATATTTTTGACTCCTTTTGAAGCTCTTCATATATTTCACACCTTTTCAGGCTCTTCATGTTTTTCAACACTGCTTCATGTTCCTCCTATTTTTCAGACCGTTTCATGCTCCTCATATTTTTGACACCTTTTGAAGCTCTTCATATTTTTCACAGCTTTTCAGGCTCTTCAAGTTTTTGAACATCGTTTCATGCTCCTCCTATTTTTCAGAACGTTCCATGCTCCTCATATTTTTCACACGTTTTGCAGCTCTTCATATTTTTCACACCTTTTCTGGGTCTTCATATTTTTCAACACCACTTCATGCTTCTCCTATTTTTTAGAATGTTTAATGCTCCTCATAATTTTGACACCTTTTGAAACTCTTCATATTTTTCAAACCTTTTCAGACTCTTCATGTTTTTCAACAACAATTCATGCTCCTCCTATTTTTCACACCGTTTCATGCTCCTCATATTTTTGACATCTTTTGAAGCTCTTCATATATTTCACACCTTTTCATACTCTTCATGTTTTTCACCAGTGCTTCATTCTCCTCCTATTTTTCAGACCGTTTCATGCTCCTCATATTTTTGACACCTTTTGAAGCTCTTCATATTTTTCACAGCTTTTCATGCTCTTCATGTTTTTGAACACCCCTTCATGCACCTCTTCTTTTTCAGACCGTTTCATACTCCTCATATTTTTGACACCTTTTGAAGCTCTTCATATATTTCACAACTTTTCAGGCTCTTCATGTTTATCAACACCATTTCATGCTCCTCCTGTTTTTCAGCCCATTTCATGCTCATCTCATTTTTGACACCTTTTGAAGCTCTTCATATTTTTCACAGCATTTTAGGCTCTTCATGTTTTTCAAAACCGCTTCCTTTTCCTCCTATTTTTCAGAACGTTTCATGCTCCTCATATTTTTGATACCTTTTGAAGCTGTTCATATTTTTCACACCTTTTCATGCTCTTCATGTTTTCAACACCGATTCATGCTCCTCCTATTTTTCAGACCGTTTCATGCTCCTCCTATTTTTCAGACCGTTTCATGCTCCTCCTATTTTTCAGACCGTTTCATTCTGCTCATATTTTTGACACCTTTTGAAGCTCTTCATATTTGTCATATCTTTTCAGGCTCTTCATGTTTTTGAACACCGCTTCATGCTCCTCTTATTTTTCAGACCGTTTCATGCTCATTTCATTATTGACACCTTTTGAAGCTCTTCATATTTTTCACACCTTTTCAAGCTCTTCATGTTTTTCAACACCGTTTCATGCTCCTCCTATTTTTCAGACCATTTCATGCTCATCTCATTTTTGACACCTTTTGAAACACTTCATATTCTTCACACATTTTGAAGCTTTTCATATTTTTTCACACGTTTTCAGGCTCTTCATGTTTTTCAACACCGCTTCATGCTCCTCCTATTTTTCAGACCGTTTCATGCTCCTCATATTTTTGACACCTTTTGAAGCTCTTCATATTTTTCACACTTTTCTGGCTCTTCATGTTTTTCAACACCACTTCCTGCTCCTCCTATTTTTCAGACCGTTTCATGCTCCTCATGTATTTCACACCTTTTGAAGCTCTTCATATTTTTCACACCTTTTCAGGCTCTTCATGTTTTTAATCACCGTTTCATCCTCCTCTAATTTTTCAGACCGTTTCATGCTCCTCATATATTTGACACATTTTGAAGCTCTGAATATTTTTCACACATTTTCAGGCTCTTCATGTTTTTGAACACTGCTTCATAATCCTCCTATTTTTCAGACCGTTTCATGCTCCTCATATTCTTCACACCTTTTGAAGCTCTTCATATTTTTCACACATTTTCAGGCTCTTCATATTTTTGAACACCGCTTCTCGCTCCTCCTATTTTAAGACCGTTTCATGCTCATCTCATTTTTCACACCTTTTGAAGCTCTTCATATTTTTCACACGTTTTCAGGCTCTTCATGTTTTTCAGCACTTCTTCAAACTCCTCCTATTTTTCAGCCCGTTTCATGCTCCTCATATTTTTACACCTTTTGAAGCTTTTCATATTTTTCAAACCTTTTCAGGCTCTTCATTTTTTTCAACACTACTTCTTGCTCCTCCAATTTTTCAGACCGTTTCATGCTCATCTAATTTTTGACACCTGTTGAAGCTATTCATATATTTCACACCTTCTGAAGCTCTTCATATTTTTCACACTTTTTCAGGCTCTTCATGTTTTGCAACACCACTTCATGCTTCTCCTATTTTTCAGCCCGTTTCATGCTCCTCATGTTTTTCACACCTTTTGAAGCTCGTCATATTTTTTACACCTTTTCAGGCTCTTCATGTTTTGATCACCGTTTCATGCTACCCCTATTTTTCAGACCGTTTCATGCTCATCTAATTTTTGACACCTTTTGAAGCTCTTCATATATTTCACACCTTTTGAAGCTCTTCATATTTTGCACACCTTTCCAGGATCTTCATATTTTTCAACACCGCTTCATGCTCCACCTATTTTTCAGACCGTTTCATGCTCCTCATATTTTTGACACCTTTTGAAGCTTTTCATATTTTTCACACCTTTTCAGGCTCTTCATTTTTTTCAACACTACTTCTTGCTCCTCCAATTTTTCAGACCGTTTCATGCTCATCTAATTTTTGACACCTGTTGAAGTTCTTCATATTTTTCACACCTTCTGAAGCTCTTCATATTTTTCACACTTTTTCAGGCTCTTCATGTTTTTCAACACCACTTCATGCTTCTCCTATTTTTCAGCCCGTTTCATGCTCCTCATGTTTTTCACACCTTTTGAAGCTCGTCATATTTTTCACACCTTTTCAGGCTGTTCATGTTTTTGATCACCGTTTCTTGCTCCTCCTATGTTTCAGACCGTTTCATGCTCCTCATATTTTTGACACCTTTTAATCTCTTTATATTTTTCACAGCTTTTCAGGCTCTTCATGTTTTTGAACACCACTTCATGCTCCTCCTATATTTCAGAGCGTTTCATGCTCCTCATATTTTTGACACCTTTTGAAGCTCTTCATATTTTTCACACCTTTTGAAGCTCTTCATATTTTTCACACCTTTTCAGGCTCTTCATGTTTTTCAACACAGCTTCATGCTCGTCCTATTTTTCAGACCTTTTCATGCTCCTCATATTTTGACACCTTTTGAAGCTCTTCATATTTTTCACAGCATTTTAGGCTCTTCATGTTTTTCAACACCGCTTCAGGCTCCTCCTATTTTTCAGACCTTTTCATGCTCCTCATATTTTTGACACCTTTTGAAGCTCTTCATATTTTTCACAGCATTTTAGGCTCTTCATGTTTTTCAACACCCCTTCATGCTCCTCCTATTTTTCAGACCGTTTCATGCTCCTCATATTTTTGACAGCTTTTGAAGCTCTTCAAATATTTCACACCTTTTCAGGCTCTTCTATTTTTTTCAACACCACTTCATGCTCCTCCTTTTTTTCAGACCGTTTCATGCTCATCTCATTTTTGACACCTTTTGAAGCTCTTCATATTCTTCACACATTTTGAAGCTCTTCATATTTTTTCACATCTTTTCAGCTTCTTCATGTTTTTCAACACCGCTTCATGCTCCTCCTATTTTTCAGACCGTTTCATGCTCCTCATATTTTTGACACCTTTTGAAGCTCTTCATATTTTTCACACTTTTCAGGCTCTTCATGTTTTTCAACACCACTTCATGCTCCTCCTATTTTTCAGACCGTTTCATTCTCCTCATATTTTTGACACCTTTTGAAGCTCTTCATATATTTCACACCTTTTCAGGCTCTTCATGTTTTTAACACCACTTCATGCTCCTCCTATTTTTCAGACCATTTCCTGCTCATCGATTTTTGACACCTTTTGAAGCTCTTCATGTTTTTGACCACCGTTTCATGCTATTCCTATTTTTCAAACTGTTTCATGGTCCTCATGTTTGTTACACCTTTTGAAGCTATTCATATATTTCACACCTTTTCAGGCTCTTCTTGTTTTTCAACACAGCTTCATTCTCCTCCTATTTTACACCGTTTCATGCTCCTCCTGTTTTTGACACCTTTTGAAGCACTTCATATTTTTCACACTTTTCAGGCTCTTCATGTATTTGAAAACCGCCTCATGCTCCTCCTATTTTTCAGACCGTTTCATGTCCAAATGTATTTCACACTTTTTGAAGCGCTTTATATTTTTCAAAACTTTTCAGGCCCTTCATGTGTTTGATCAGCATTTCATGCTCCTCCTATTTTTCAGACCGTTTCATGCTCCTCATATTTTGACAACTTTTGAAGCTCTTCATATTTTTCACCCCTTTTCAGGCTCTTCATATTTTTGAACACCCCTTCATGCTCCTCCTATTTTTCAGACCGTTTCATTCTCCTCATATTTTTGACACCTTTTGGATCTCTTCATATATTTCACACCTTTTCAGGCTCTTCTTTTTTTTCAAAACCTCTTCATGCTCGTCCTATTTGTCAGACCGTTTCATGCTCCTCATATTTTTCACACCTGTTGAAGCTCTTCATATTTTTCACACCTTTTGAAGCTCTTCATATTTTCCACACGTTTTCAGGCTCCTCATGTTTTTGAACACCGCTTCATGCTCCTCATATTTTTCAGACCGTTTCGTGCTCCTCATACTCTTGACACCTTCTGAAGCTCTTCATATTTTTCACACCTTTTCAGGCTCTTCATGTTTTTGATCACCGTTTCATGCTCCTCCTATTTATCAGACCGTTTCATGCTCATGTCATTGTCGACACCTTTTCAAGCTCTTCATATATTTCACACCTTTTGAAGCTCTTCATATTTTGCACACCTTTCCAGGCTCTTCATATTTTTCAGCACCGCTTCATGCTCCACCTATTTTTCAGACCGTTTCATGCTCCTCATATTTTTGACACCTTTTGAAGCTTTTCATATTTTTCACACCTTTTCATGCTCTTCATTTTTTTCAACACTACTTCTTGCTCCTCCACTTTTTCAGACCATTTCATGCTCATCTAATTTTTGACACCTGTTGAAGCTCTTCATATTTTTCACACCTTCTGAAGCTCTTTATATTTTTCACACTTTTTCAGGCTCTTCATGTTTTTCAACACCACTTCATGCTTCTCCTATTTTTCAGCCCGTTTCATGCTCATCATGTTTTTCACACCTTTTGAAGCTCGTCATATTTTTCACACCTTTTAAGGCTCTCCATGTTTTTGATCACCGTTTCTTGCTCCTCCTATTTTTCAGACCGTTTCATCCTCCTCATAGTTTTCACACCTTTTGAAGCTCGTCATATTTTTCACACCTTTTTAGGCTCTCCATTTTTTTGATCACCGTTTCTTGCTCCTCCTATTTTTCAGACCCTTTCATGCTCCTCATATTTTTGAAACCTTTTGAAGCTCTTCATATTTTTCACAAGTTCTCAGCCTCCTCATGTTTTTCAACACCGCTTCATGCTCCTCCTATTTTTCAGACCGTTTCATGCTTCTCATATTTTTGACACCTTTTGAAGCTCTTCATATTTTTCACAACTTTAAAGGCTCTTCATGTTTTTGAACACCACTTCATGGTCCTCCTCTTTTTCAGACCATTTCATGCACCTCATATTTTTGACACCTTTTGAAGCTCTTCATAATTTTCACACCTTTTCAGGCTCTTCATATTTTTGAACACCGCTTCATGCTCCTCCTATTTTTCAGACCGTTTCATGCTCCTTGTAATTTTGACACCTTTTGAAGCTCTTCGTATTTTTCACACCTTTTCAGGCTCTTCATGTTTTTTAACCGCTGCATACTCCTCCTATTTTTCAGACCGTTTCATGCTCCTCATATATTTCACACCTTTTGAAGCTCTTCATATTTTTCACACCTTTTCAAGCTCTTCATATTTTCACACCTTTTCAGGCTCTTCATGTTTTTGAACACTGCTTCATGCTCCTTCTATTTTTCCGAGAGTTTCATGCTCCTCATGTATTTCTCACCTTTTGAAGCTCTTCATATTTTTCACACCTTTTCAGGCTCTTCATGTTTTTCCACACCACTTCATGCTTCTCCTATTTTTCAGCCCGTTTCATGCTCCTCATGTATTTCACACCTTTTGAAGCTCTTCAAATATTTCACACCTTTTCAGGCTCTTCACGTTTTGATCACCATTTCATGCTCCTTTATTTTTCAGACCGTTTCATGCTCATCTCATTTTTGACACCTTTTTAAGCTCTTCATATATTTCACACATTTTCAAGCTCCTCATATTTTTCACACCTTTTCAGGCTCTTCATGTTTTGAACACCGCTTCATGCTCCTCCTATTTTTCAGACCGTTTCATGCTTCTCATATTTTTGACACCTTTTGAAGCTCTTCATATTTTTCACACCTTTTCAGGCTCTTCATGTATTTGATCACCATTTCTTTCTCCTCCTATTTTTCAGACCGTTTCATGCTCCTCATATTTTTGACACTTTTTGAATCTCTTCCTTTTTTTCACACCTTTTCAGACTCTTCATTTTTCTCAACTCCGCTTCATGCTCCTCCTATTTTTCAGACTGTTTCATGCTCCTCATATTTTTGACAAGTTTTGAAGCTCTTCATATTTTTCACACCTTTTCATGCTCTTCATGTTTTTGAACACCACTTCATGCTTCTCCTATTTTTCAGACCGTTTCATGCTCCTCATATGTTTCACTCCTTTTTCAGGCTCTTCATGATTTTCAACAACACTTCATGCTCCTCCTATTTTTCAGACCATTTCATGCTCCTCCTATTTTTCAGACCGTTTCATGCTCCTCATATTTTGACACCTTTTGAAGCTCTTCATATTTTTCACCTTTTCAGGCTCTTCATATTTTTCAACACTGCTACATACTTCTCCTATATTTCCGACCATTTCATGCTCCTCATATTTTTGATACCTCTTGAAGCTCTTCATATTTTTCACACCTTTTCAGGCTCTTCATGTTTTTCAGCACCGCTTCATGCTCCTCCTATTTTCCAGACCGTTTCATGCTCCTCATATTTTTGACACCTTTGAAGCTCTTCATATATTTCAAACCTTTTCAGGCTCTTCAAGTTTTTCAACACAGCTTCATGCTCCTCATATTTTTCAGACCGTTTCATTCTCCTCATATTTTTGATACCTTTTGAAGCTCTTCGTATTTTTCACACCTTTTCAGGCTCTTCATGTTTTTCAACACCGCTTCAGGCTCCTCCTATTTTTCAGACCGTTTCATGCTCCTCCTATTTTTGTCACCTTTTAGAGCACTTCATATTTTTCACACCTTTTCAGGCTCCTCATGTTTTTCCTCACCGCTTCATGCTCCTCCTAATTTTCAGACCGTTTCATGCTCTTCATATTTTTGAGACCTTTTGAAGCTCTTCATATTTTTCATACCTTTTCAGGCTTTTCATGTTTTTCAAGACCGCTTCATGCTCCGCCTATTTTTCAAACCGTTTCATGCTCCTCATATGTTTCACACCTTTTTCAGGCTCTTCATGGTTTTCAACACCACTTCATGCTCCTCCTATTTTTCAGACCTTTTCATGTTTCTCATATATTTGACACAGTTTGAAGCTCTTCATATTTTTCACAACTGTTGAGGCTCTTCATGTTTTTGAAAACAGTTTCTTGCTCCTCATGTTTTTCAGACCCTTTCACCCTCCTCATATTTTTGACACCTTTTTGAAGCTCTTCATTTTTTTCACACCTTTCCAGGCTCTTCAAGTGTATGAACACCATTTCATGATCTTCCTATTTTTCAGACCGTTTCATGCTCCTCATATATTTGACACCTTTTGAAGTTCTTCATATTTTTCACACCTTTTCAGACTCTTCATGTTTTTCAACACCACTTCATGCTCCTCCTATTTTTCAGATCGTTTCATGCTCCTTATATTTTTGACACCTTTTGAAGTTCTTCATATTTTTCACACCTTTCAGGCTCTTCATGGTTTTCAACACCACTTCATGCTCTTCCTATATTTCATACCGTTTCATGCTCCTTATATTTTTGACACCTTTTGAAGCTCTTCATATATTTCACACCTTTTCAGGCTCTTCATATTTTTCAACACCGCTTCAAGCTCCTCCTATTTTTCAGACCGTTTCTTGGTCCTCATATTTTTGACACCTTTGAGGCTCTTCATATATTTCACACATTTTCAGGCTCTTCATGTTTTTCAACACCGCTTCATGCTCCTCCTAATTTTCAGACCGTTTCATTCTCCTCATATTTTTGACACCATTTGAAGCTTTTCATATTTTTCACACCTTTTCAGGCTCTTCATATTTTTTAACAACTTTTCATGCTCCTCCTATATTTCAGACCGTTTCATGCTCCTCATAATTTTGACACCTTTGAAGCTCTTCATATTTTTCACACCTTTTCAGGCTGTTCATATTTTTCAACACCACTTCATGCTTCTCCGATTTTTCAGACCGTTTCATGCTCCTCATATGTTTCACACCTTTTGAAGCTCTTCATATTTTTTTTAACACCTTTTCACGCTCCTCCTATATTTCAGACCGTTTCATGCTCCTCATATTTTTGACACAGTTTGAAGCTCTTCACATTTTTCACACCTTTTGAGGCTCTTCATGTTTTTGAAAACAGTTTCTTGCTCCTCCCATTTTTCAGACCGTTTCATGCTCCTCATATGTTTCACAACTTTTGAAGCTCTTCATATTTTTTACACCTTTTCAGGCTCTTTATGTTTTTCAACAGGCTTCATGCTCCTCTTATTTTTCAGACCGTTTTGTGCTCCTCATATTTTTCACACCTTTGAAGCTCTTCATATTTTTCACACCTATTCAGGCTCTTCATAATTTTGAACACGGCTTCATGCTCCTCCTATTTTTCAGACCGTTTCATGCTCCTCATATTTTTGACACCTTTTGAAGCTCTTCATATTTTTCACACCTTTTCAGGCTATTTATGTTTTTCAATACAGCTCATGATCCTCCTATTTTTCAGACCGTTTCATACTCCTCATGTATTTCACACCTTTTGAAGCTCTTCATATTTTTCACACCTTTTCAGGCTCTTCATGTTTTTGAACACAGTTTCATGTTCCTCCTATTTTTCAGACCGTTTCATGCTCCTCATATTTTTGACACCTTTTGAAGCTCTTCATATTTTTCACACCATTTCAGGCTCTTCACGTTTTTGAACAACGCTACAATGCTCCTCCTATTTTTCAGACAGTTTCATGCTCCTCATATTTTTGACACCTTTTGAAGCTCTTCATATTTTTTGCACCTTTTCAGTCTTTACATGTTTTTCAACACAGCTTCATGCTCCTCTTATTTTTCAGACAGTTTCATGCTCCTCATGTATTTCACACCTTTTGAAGCTCTTCATATTTTTCACACCTTTTCAGGCTCTTCATGTTTTTGAGCACCGTTTCATGTTCCTCCTATTTTTCACACCTTTTGAAGGTCTTCATATATTTCACACATTTTCAGGCTCTTCATGTTTTTCAACAACGCTTCATGCTCCTCCTATTTTTCACACCTTTTGAAGCTCTTCATATTTTACACCTTTTCAGGCTCTTCATGTTTTTGAACAACGCTTCATGCTCCTACAATTTTCAGACCGTATCAAACTCCTCAGGTATTTCACACCATTTGAAGCTCTTCATATTTTTCACACCTTTTCAGTCTCTTCATGTTTTTGAACAGCGTTTCATGCTGCTCCTATTTTTCAGACGGTTTCATACTCCTCATAATTTTGACACATTTTGAAGCTCTTCATATATTTCACACCTTTTAAGGCTCTTCATATTTTTCAACACCACTTCATGCTCCTCCTATTTTTCAGACCGTTTCATGCTCCTCATATTTTTGACACCTTTTGAAGCTCTTCATAATTTTCACATCTTTTCAGGCTCTTAATGTTTTTCAACACAGCTTCATGCTCCTCCTATTTTTCAGACCGTTTCATGCTCCTCATGTATTTCACACCTTTTGAAGCTCTTCATATTCTTCACACCTTTTCAGGCTCTTCATGTTTTTGAACACCGTTTCATGCTCCTCCTATTTTTCAGACCGTTTCATGCTCCTCGTATTT
Organism: Dama dama; assembly: GCF_033118175.1. Classification (NCBI taxonomy): domain Eukaryota; kingdom Metazoa; phylum Chordata; class Mammalia; order Artiodactyla; family Cervidae; genus Dama; species Dama dama. Next base: position 7,394,859 of record NW_026870891.1, on the reverse strand, counting down.
GTGACATCTTTTGAAGCCTTTCATATTTTTCACACCTTTTAGGCTCTTCATGTTTTTCAGCACCAATTCTTGCTCCTCCCCTTTTTCAGACCGTTTCATGCTCCTCTTATTTTTGACACCTTTTGAAGCTCTTCATATTTTTTACACCTTTTCAGGCTCTACATGTTTTTCAACACGGCTTCATGCTCCTCTTATTTTTCAGACCGTTTCATGCTCCTCATATTTTTCACACCTTTTGATGCTCTTCATATTTTTCACACTTTTTCAGGCTCTTCATGTTTTTCAACACCGCTTCATGCTCCTCCTATTTTTCAGACCGTTTCATGCTCCTCATATTTTTCACACCTTTTGATGCTCTTCATATTTTTCACACCTTTTCAGGCTCTTCATGTTTTTCAACACCGCTTCATGCTCCTCCTATTTTTCAGACCGTTTCATGCTCCTCATATATTTGACACCTTTTCAAGCTCTTCATATATTTCACACCTTTTCAGGTTCTTCATGTTTTTGAACACCGTTTCATGCTCCTCCTATTTTTCAGACCATTTCATGCTCCTCATATATTTCACATTATTTGAAGCTCTTCATATTTTTCACACCTTTTGAATCTCTTCATATTTTTCACACCTTTTGAAGCTCTTCATATTTTTCACACCTTTTCAGGCTCTTCATGCTTTTGAACACCGTTTCATGCCCCTCTATATTTCAGACTGTTTCATGCTCCTCATATTTTTGACACCTTTTGAAGCTCTTCATATTTTTCACACCTTTGCAGGCTCTTCATGTTCTTCAACAACACTTCATGCTCCTCCTTTTGTTCAGACCTTTTCATGCTCCTCATATTTTTGACACCTTTTGAAGCTCTTCATTTTTTTCACACCTTTTCAGGCTCTTCATGTTTTTCAACACTACTTCATGCTCCTCCTATTTTTCAGACCGCTTCTTGCTCATCTCATTTTTGACCGCTTTTGAAGCTCTTCATATTTTTCACACCTTTTGAGGCTCTTCATATTTTTCACACGTTTTCAGGCTCTTCATGTTTTTGAACACCGTTTCATGCTGCTCCTATTTTTCAGACCGTTTCATGCTTCTCATATTTTTGACACCTTTTGAAGCTCTTCATATTTTTCACACCTTTTCAGGCTCTTCATGTTTTTCAACACCGCTTCATGGTCCTCCTATTTTTCAGACCCTTTCATGCTCCCACTTTTTTGACACCTTTTGAAGGTCTTCATATTTTTCACAGCTTTTCATGCTCTTCATGTTTTTCAACACTGCTTCATGCTCCTCCTATTCTTCAGACAGTTTCATGCTCCTCATGTGTTTCACACCTTTTGAAGCTGTTAGTATTTTTCACACATTTTCATGCTCTTAATGTATTTGAACACCGCTACAATCCTCCTCCTATTCTTCAGACCGTTTCATGCTCCTCATATTTTTCACACCTTTTGAAGCTCTTCATATTTTTAACACCATTTCAGGCTCTTCATTTTTTTGAACACCGCTTCATGCTCCTACTATTTTTCAGACCGTTTTTTGCTCCTCATATATTTGACACCTTTTGAAGCTGTTCATATTTTTCATATCTTTTCAGGTTTTCATGTTTTTCAACACCGCTTCATGCTCCTCCTATATTTCATACCATTTCATGCTCCTCATGTATTTCACATTATTTGAAGCTCTTCATATTTTTCACACCTTTTGAATCTCTTCATATTTTTCACACCTTTTGAAGCTCTTCATATATTTCACACCTTTTGAACCTCGTCAAATTTTTCACAACTTTTCAGGCTCTTCATGTTTTTGAACACCGCTTCATGCTCCTCCTATTTTTCAGACCTTTTCATATTCCTCCTATTTTTCAGATCATTTCATGCTCCTCATATGTTTGACACCTTTTGAAGCTTTTCATATTTTTCACACCCTTTCAGGCTCTTCATGTTTTTCAACACCGTTTCATGCTCCTCCTATTTTAGACATTTTCATGCTCCTCATATTTTTGACTCCTTTTGAACCTCTTCATATTTTTCACACCTTTTCTGGCTCTTCATATTTTTAAACACCGCTTCATGCTCCTCGTATGTTTAGAACTTTTAATGCTCCTCATAATTTTGACACCTTTTGCAGCTCTTCATATATTTCACACTTTTTCTGGCTCTTCATATTTTTCAACACCACTTCATGCTCCTCCTATGTTTAGAACGTATAATGTTTCTCATAATTTTGACACCTTTTGAAGCTCTTCATAATTTTCACACCTTTTCAGTCTCTTCATGTTTTGAACACCGCTTCATGATCCTCCTATTTTTCAGACCGTTTCATGCTCTGCATATATTTCACACCTTTTGAAGCTCTTCATATTTTTCACACCTTTTCTGGTTCTCATGTTTTTGAACACAGCTTCATGCTTCTGCTATTTTTCAAACCGTTTCATGCTCCTCATATATTTCACACCTTTTGAAGCTCTTCATATTTTTCACACCTTTTCAGGCTCTTCATCTTTTTCGACATCACTTCATGCTCCTCCTATTTCTCAGACCATTTCAGGCTCCTCATATTTTTGACAGCTTTTGAATCTCTTCATATTTTTCACACCTTTTCATGATCTTCATGTTTTTCAACACCGTGTCATGCTCGTCCTATTTTTCAGACGGTTTCATGCTCCTCATATTTTTCACACCTTTAAAGCTCTTCATATTTTTCACACATTTTAAGGCTCTTCATATTTTTCAACACCGTGTCATGCTCCTCATAATTTTCACAACTTTAAAGCTCTTCATATTTTTCACACCTTTTAAGGCTCTTCATGTTTTTGAACACCACTACATGCTCCTCCTATTTTTCTGACCGTTTCATGCTCCTCATATTTTTGACACCTTTTGAAGCTCTTCATATTTTTAACACCTTTTCAGGCTCTTCATGTTTTTCAACACCATTTCATGCTCCTCATATTTTGACAACTTTTGAAACTCTTCATATTTTTCAGACCGTTTCATGCTCCTCATATTTTTGACACCTTTTGAAGCTCTTCCTATTATTCACACCTTTCCAGACTCTTCATGTTTTTGAACACCGCTTCATGCTCCTCCTATTTTTCAGACCGTTTCATGCTCCTCATATTTTTCACACCTTTTGAAGCTCTTCATATTTTTCTCACCTTTTCAGGCTCTTCTTGTTTTTGAACAGCACTTCATGCTCCTCCTATTTTTCAGAGAGTTTCATGCTCCTCATGTATTTCACACCTTTTGAAGCTCTTCATATTTTTCACACCTTTTCAGGCTCTTCATGTTTTTCCACACCACTTCATGCTTCTCCTATTTTTCATCCGTTTCATGCTCATCTCAATTTTGACACCATTTGAAGCTTTTCATATTTTTCACAACTTTTCAGGCTCTTCATGTTTTTGAACACCGCTTCATGCTCCTCCTATTTTTCAGACCGTTTCATGCTCCTCATGTATTTCACACCTTTTGAAGCTCTTCATATTTTTCACACCTTTTCAGGCTCTTCATGTTTTTCCACACCAGTTCATGCTCCTCCTATTTTTCAGACCATTCATGCTCCTCATATTTTTGAAACCTTTAGAAACTCTTCATATTTTTCACAGCTTTTCCGGCTCTTCATGTTTTTCAACACCGCTTCATGCTCCTCCTATTTTTCAGATCGTTTCATGCTCCTCATATTTGACACCTTTTGAAGCTCTTCATATTTTTCACACCTTTTCAGGCTCTTCATGTTTTTGAACACTTCTTCTTGCTCCTCCTCTTTTTCAAACCCTTTCATGCTTCTCATATTTTTGACATCTTTTAAAGCTCTTCATATTTTTCACACCTTTTCAGGCTCTTCATGTTTTTCAACACCACTTCATGCACCTCCTATTTTTGAGACCGTTTCATGCTCCTCATATTTCTGACACCTTTAGAAACTCTTCATATTTTTCACACCTTTTCCGGCTCTTCAGGTTTTTTAACACCTCTTCATACTCCTCCTATTTTTCAGACCGTTTCATTCTCCTCATATTTTTGACACCTTTTCAAGCTCTTCATATATTTCACACCCTTTCAGGTTCTTCATTTTTTTCAACACCACTTCATGCTCCTCCTATTTTTCAGAGCGTTTCATGCTCCTCATCTTTTTGACAGCTTTTGAAGCTCTTCATATATTTCACACATTTTCAGGCTCTTCATGTTTTTCAACACTGCTTCATGCTCGTCCTATTTTTCAGAACGTTTCATGCTCCTCAAATTTTTGACACCTTTTCAAGCTCTTCATATTTCTCACACCTTTTCAGGCTTTTCATGTTTTTTTGAACACCGCTTCATGTTCCTCCTATTTTTCAGACCGTTTCATGCTCCTCATATTTTTGACACCTTTTGAGGCTCTTCATATATTTCACAACTTTTCAGGCTCTTCATATTTTTGAACACCGCTTCATGCTCCTCCTATTTTCAGACCGTTTCATGCTCCTCTCATTTTTGACACCTTTTGAAGATTTGCATTTCTTTACACACCTATTCAGGCTCTTCATGTTTTTGAACACTGCTTCATGCTCCTCCTATTTTTCAGACCATATCATGCTCCTCATATTTTCACACATTTTGAAGCTCTTCATATTTTTCACACCTTTTCAGGCTCTTCATTTTTTTCAACAGTACTTGTTGCTCCTCCTATTTTTTAGACCTTTTCATGCTCATCTAATTTTTGACACTTTTGAAGCTCTTCATATTTTTTACACCTTTTGAAGCTCCTCATATTTTTCACACATTTTGAAGCTCTTCATATTTTTCTCACCTTTTCAGGCTCTTCATGATTTTCATCACCGCTTCATGCTCCTCCTATTTTTCAGACCGTTTCATGCTCATCTCATTTTTGACACCTTTTGAAGCTCTTCCTATTTTTTACAGGTTTTCAGGCTCTTCATGTTTTTCAACAACGCTTCATGCTCCTCCGATTTTTCAGACCGTTTCATGCTCCTCATAATTTTGACACCTTTTGAAGCTTTAATATTTTTAACACCTTTTCAGGCTCTTCATCTTTTTCAACACCACTTCATGCTCCTCCTTTTTTGCAGACCATTTCATGCTACTCATATTTTTAACACCTTTTGAAGCTCTTCATATTTCTCACAACTTTTCAGGCTCTTCATGTTTTTCAACAACGCTTCATGCTCCTCCGATTTTTCAGACCGTTTCATGCTCCTCATATTTTTGACACCTTTTGAAGCTGTTCATGTTTTTCACACCTTTTCAGGCTCTTCATGTTTTTGAACACCGCTTCATGCTTCTCCTATTTTTCAGACCGTTTCATGCTCCTCATATTTTTGACACCTTTTGAAGCTCTTCATATTTTTCACAACTTTTCAGGCTCTTCATGTTTTTCAACACCGCTTCATGCACGTCCTATTTTTCAGACCATTTCATGCTCATCTCATTTTTGACACCTTTTGAAGTTTTTCATATTTTTCACAACTTTTCAGGCTCTTCATGTTTTTGAACACCACTTCACGCTAATCCTATTTTTCAAACCATATCATGCTCCTCATATTTTTCACACCTTTTGAAGCTCTTCATATATTTCACACCTATTCAGGCTCTTCATGTTTCTGAACACCACTTCATGCTCCTTCTCTTTTTCAGAGAGTTTTATGCTCCTCATGTATTTCACACCTTTTGAAGCTCTTCATATTTTTCACACCTTTTCAGGCTCTTCATGTTTTTCAACACCACTTCATGCTGCTCATATTTTTCAGACCGTTTCATGCTCCTCATATTTTTGACACCTTTTGAAGCTCTTCATTTTTTTCACACCTTTTAAGGCTCTTCATGTTTTTCAACACCGCTTCATGCTGCTCATATTTTTCAGACCGTTTCATGCTCCTCATATTTTTGACACCTTTTGAAGCTCTTCATATTTTTCACACGTTTTCAGTCTATTCATGTTTTTGAACACCATTTCAGGCTCCTCCTATTTTTCAGAGTGTTTCATGCTCCTCATGTATTTCACACCTTTGAAAGCTCTTCATATTTTTCAAAGATTTTGAAGCTCTTCATATTTTTCACACCTTTTCAGGCTCTTCATGTTTTTCAACACCGTTTCATGCTACTCCTATTTTTCAAACCGTTTCATGTTCCTCATAATTTTGACACCTTTTGAAGATCTTCATAATTTTCACACATTTTCAGGCTCTTCATGTGTTTGAACACCGCTTCATGTTCCTCCTATTTTTCAGACCGTTTCATGCTCCTCATATTTTTGACACCTTTTGAAGCTCTCATATTTTTCATACCTTTTGAAGCTCTTCATGTTTTTGAACACTGCTTCATGCTCCTCGTATTTTTCAGATCGTTTCATGCTCCTCATTTTTTGGCACTTTTTGAGCTCTTCGTATTTTTCAAATCTTTTCAGGCTCTTCATGTTTTCGAACTCTGCTTCATGCTCCTCCAATTTTTCACACCATTTCATGATCCTCATATTTTTGATACTTTTTGAGCTCTTCATATTTTTCACACCTTTTCAGGCTCTTCATGTTTTTGAACACCGCTTCATGCTACTCCTATTTTTCAGACCGTTTATGCTCCTCATATTTTTGACACCTTTAGAAGCTCTTCATATTTTTCACACATTTTCAGGCTCTTCATGTTTTTGATCACCGTTTCATGCTCCTCCTATTTTTCAGACCGTTTCATGCTCCTCATATTTTTGACACCTTTTGAAGTTCTTCATATTTTTCACACATTTTCAGGCTCTTCATGTTTTTGATCACCGTTTCATGCTCCTCCTATTTTTCAGACCGTTTCATGCTCCTCATATTTTTGACACCTTTTGAAGCTCTTCATATTTTTCACACCTTTTCAGGCTCTTCGTGTTTTTGAACACCGCTTCATGATCCTCTTGTTTTTCAGACCGTTTCATGCTCTTCATATTTGTGAAACATTTTGAAGCTCTTCATATTTTTCACACCTTTTCAGGCTCTTCATGTTTTTCACCACCACTTCACGCTCCTCCTATTTTTCAGACCGTATCATGCTCATCTCATTTTTGTCACCTTTGAAGCTCTTTATTTTTTTCACACCTTTTGAAGCTCTTCATATTTTTCACACGTTTTCATGCTCTTCATATTTTTCAACACCGTTTCATGCTGCTTCAATTTTTCAGTCCGTTTCATGCTCATCTCATTTTTGACACCTTTTAAAGCTCTTCATATTTTTCACACATTTTCAGGCTCTTCATATTTTTCAACACCGCATCATGCTCCTCCGATTTTTCAGACCGTTTCATGCTCCTCATATTTTTCAGACCTTTTGAAGCCTTTCATATTTTTCACAACGTTTCAGGCTCTTCATGTTTTTGAACATCGCTTCATGCTCCTCCTATTTTTCAGACCGTTTCATGCTCATCTCATTTTTGACACCTTTTGAAGCTTTTGATATTTTTCACAACTTTTCAGGCTCTTCATGTTTTTGAACACAGCTTCATGCTCCTCCTATTTTTCAGACCGTATCATGCTCCTCATATTTTTCACACCTTTTGAAGCTCTTCATATTTTTCACACGTTTTCAGTCTATTCATGTTTTTGAACACCATTTCAGGCTCCTCCTATTTTTCAGAGAGTTTCATGCTCCTCATGTATTTCACACCTTTGAAAGCTCTTCATATTTTTCAAAGATTTTGAAGCTCTTCATATTTTTCACACCTTTTCAGGCTCTTCATGTTTTTCAACACCGTTTCATGCTCCTCCTATTTTTCAAACCGTTTCATGTTCCTCATAATTTTGACACCTTTTGAAGATCTTCATAATTTTCACACATTTTCAGGCTCTTCATGTGTTTGAACACCGCTTCATGTTCCTCCTATTTTTCAGACCGTTTCATGCTCCTCATTTTTGACACCTTTTGAAGCTCTCATATTTTTCATACCTTTTGAAGCTCTTCATGTTTTTGAACACTGCTTCATGCTCCTCGTATTTTTCAGATCGTTTCATGCTCCTCATATTTTTGACACTTTTTGAGCTCTTCATATTTTTCACACCTTTTCAGGCTCTTCATGTTTTTGAACACCGCTTCATGATCTTCCTGATTTTCAGACCGTTTCATGCTCTTCATATTATTGAAACATTTTGAAGCTCTTCATATTTTTCACACCTTTTCAGGCTCTTTATTGTTTTCTCCACCACTTCATGCTCCTCATATTATTCAGACCGTTTCATGCTCATCTCATTTGTGTCACCTTTGAAGCTCTTCATATTTTTCACACCTTTTAAAGCTCTTCATATTTTTCACAAGTTTTCAGGCTCTTCATGTTTTTCAAAACCGTTTCATGCTGCTTCTATTTTTCAGACCGTTTCATGCTCCTCATATTTTTCACACCTTTTGAAGCTCTTCATATTTTTCACACCCTTTTAAGATCTTCATGTTTTTGAACACAGCTTCATGCTCCTCCTATTTTTCAGACCGTTTCATGCTCCTCATATTTTTGACAACTTTTGAAGCTCTTCATATTTTTCACACCTTTTCAGGCTCTTCATATTTTTGAACACAGATTCATGCTCCTCCTATTTTTCAGACCGTTTCATGCTCCTCATATTTTTGACACCTTTTGAAGCTTTTCATATTTTTCACATCTTTTCAGGCTCTTCATGTTTTGCAACACCATTTCATGATCCTCCTATTTTTCAGACCGTTTCATGCTCATCTCATTTTTGACATCTTTTGAAGCTTTTCATATTTTTCACACATTTTCAGGCTCTTCATATTTTTGCACACCACTTCATGCTTCTCCTATTTTTCAGCCCGTTTCATGCTCCTCATGTTTTTGACATCTTTTGAAGCTCTTCATATTTTTCACACGTTTTCAGCTCTTAATGTTTTTCAACACCGCTTCATGCTCTTCCTATTTTTCAGACCGTTTCATGCTCATCTCATTTTTGACACCTTTGGAAGCTCTTCATATTTTTCACACGTTTTCAGCTCTTAATGTTTTTCAACACCGCTTCATGCTCTTCCTATTTTTCTGACGGTTTCATGCTCATCTCAAGTTTGACACCTTTTGAAGCTCTTCATATTTTTCACACATTTTCAGGCTCTTCATGTTTTTGACCATCGCTTCATGCTCCTCCTATTTTTCAGAGAGTTTCATGCTCCTCATGTATTTCACACCTTTTGAAGCTCTTCATATTTTTCACACCTTTTCAGGCTCTTCATGTTTTTCAACACCGCTTATGCTCCTCCTATTTTTCAGACCGTTTCATGCTCATCTCATTTTTGAAAACTTTTGAAGCTCTTCATATTTTTAATATTTTTGAAGCTCTTCATATTTTCACACGTTTTCAGACTCTTCATGTTTTTCAACACCGCTTCATGCTCCTCCTATTTTTCAAACGGTATCATGCTCCTCATATTTTTGAAAACTTTTGAAGCTCTTCATATTTTTCACACCTTTTCAGGCTCTTCATGTTTTTGAACACTTCTTCATGCTCTTCCTCTTTTTCAGACCGTTTCATGCTCCTCATATTTTTGACACTTTTTGAAGCTCTTCATATTTTTCACTCATTTTCAGGCTCTTCATATTTTTCAACACCACTTCATGCTCCTCCTATTTTTGAGACCGTTTGGTGCTCCGGATATTTTTGACACCTTTAGGAACTCTTCATATTTTTCACACCTTTTCAGGCACTTCATGTTTTTTATCACTGCTTCATGCTCGTCCTATTTTTCAGAACGTTTCATGCTTCTCATATTTTTGACACCTTTTGAAGCTCTTCATATTTTTCACACCTTTTCAGGCTTTTCATGTTTTTGAACACCGCTTCATGCTCCTCCTATTTTTCAGATTGTTTCATGCTCCTCATATTTTTGACACCTTTTGAAGCTCTTCATATTTTTCACACCTTTTCAGGCTCTTCATGTTTTTCAACACCGCTTCATGCTCGTCGTATTTTGCTGACCGTTTCATGCTCCTCATATTTTTGACACCTTTTGAAGCTCTTCAGATATTTCGCACCTTTCCAGGCTCTTCATTTTTTCAACATCACTTCATGCTCCTCCTATTTTTCAGATCGTTTCATGCTCATCTCATTTTAACACCTTTTGAAGCTCTTCATATTTTTGACAAATTTTGAAGGTCTTCATATTTTTCACACGTTTTCAGGCTCTTCATGATTTTCAACACCGCTTCATGCTCCTCCTATTTTTCAGACCTTTTCATGCTCATCTCTTTTTTGACACCTTTTGAAGCTCTTCAGATTTTTCACACCTTTTGAAGCTCTTCATATTTTTCACATTTATTAATCTCTTCATATTTTCCACACGTTTTCAGACAATTCATGTTTTTCAACATCGCTTCATGCTCCTCCGATTTTTCAGACCATTTCATTCTCCTCATGTTTTTGACACCTTTTGAAGCTCTTCATATATTTCACACTTTTTCAGACTTTTCCTTTTTTTCAACACGACTTCATGCTCCTCCTATTTTTCAGACCGTTTCATGCTCATCTCATTTTGACATCTTTTGAAGCTCTTCATATTTTTCACACCTTTTGAAGCTCTTCATATTTTTCACATTTATGAATCTCTTCATATTTTTTACACGTTTTCAGACAATTCATGTTTTTCAACATCACTTCATGTTATTCCTATTTTTCAGACCGTTTCATGCTCCTCATAATTTTGACACCTTTTGAAGCTTTAATATTTTTAACACCTTTTCAGGCTCTTCATCTTTTTCAACACCACTTCATGCTCCTCCTTTTTTGCAGACCGTTTCATGCTACTCATATTTTTAACACCTTTTGAAGCTCTTCATATTTCTCACACCTTTTCAGGCTCTTCATGTTTTTCAACAACGCTTCATGCTCCTCCGATTTTTCAGACCGTTTCATGCTCCTCATATATTTGACACCTTTTGAAGCTCTTCATATTTTTCACACTTTTTCAGGCTCTTCATGTTTTTGAACACCGCTTCATGCTTCTCCTATTTTTCAGACCGTTTCATGCTCCTCATATTTTTGACACCTTTTGAAGCTCTTCATATTTTTCACAACTTTTCAGGCTCTTCATGTTTTTCAACACCGCTTCATGCACGTCCTATTTTTCAGACCGTTTCATGCTCATCTCATTTTTGACACCTTTTGAAGTTTTTCATATTTTTCACAACTTTTCAGGCTGTTCATGTTTTTGAACACCACTTCATGCTCCTTCTCGTTTTCAGAGAGTTTTATGCTCCTCATGTATTTCACCCCTTTTGAAGCTCTTCATATTTTTCACACATTTTCAGGCTCTTCATGTTTTTCAACACCGCTTCATGCTGCTCATATTTTTCAGACCGTTTCATGCTCCTCATATTTTTGACACCTTTTGAAGCTCTTCAATTTTTTCACACCTTTTAAGGCTCTTCATGTTTTTCAACATCGCTTCATGCTGCTCATATTTTTCAGACCGTTTCATGCTCCTCATATTTTTGACACCTTTTGAAGCTCTTCATATTTTTCACACATTTTCAGGCTCTTCATGTTTTTCGACACAGCTTCATGCTCCTCCTATTTTTCAGACCGTTTCATGCTCCTCATATTTTTGACACCTTTTGAAGCTCTTCAATTTTTTCACACCTTTTAAGGCTCTTCATGTTTTTCAACACCGCTTCATGCTGCTCATATTTTTCAGACCGATTCATGCTCCTCATATTTTTGACACCTTTTGAAGCTGTTCATATTTTTCACACGTTTTCAGTCTATTCATGTTTTTGAACACCATTTCAGGCTCCTCCTATTTTTCAGAGAGTTTCATGCTCCTCATGTATTTCACACCTTTGAAAGCTCTTCATATTTTTCAAAGATTTTGAAGCTCTTCATATTTTTCACACCTTTTCAGGCTCTTCATGTTTTTCAACACCGTTTCATGCTCCTCCTATTTTTCAAACCGTTTCATGTTCCTCATAATTTTGACACCTTTTGAAGATCTTCATAATTTTCACACATTTTCAGACTCTTCATGTGTTTGAACACCGCTTCATGTTCCTCCTATTTTTCAGACCGTTTCATGCTCCTCATATTTTTGACACCTTTTGAAGCTCTCATATTTTTCATACCTTTTGAAGCTCTTCATGTTTTTGAACACTGCTTCATGCTCCTCGTATTTTTCAGGTCGTTTCATGCTCCTCTTATTTTTGACACTTTTTGAGCTCTTCATATTTTTCAAACCTTTTCAGGCTCTTCATGTTTTCGAACACCCCTTCATGCTACTCCTATTTTTCAGACCGTTTCATGCTCATCTCATTTTTGACACCTTTTGACGCTCTTCATATTTTTCACACGTTTTCAGCTCTTAATGTTTTTCAACACCGCTTCATGCTCTTCCTATTTTTCAGACCGTTTCATGCTCATCTCATTTTTGACACCTTTTGACGCTCTTCATATTTTTCACACGTTTTCAGCTCTTAATGTTTTTCAAAACCGCTTCATGCTCTTCCTATTTTTCCGACCGTTTCATGCTCATCTCATTTTTGACACCTTTTGAAGCTCTTCATATTTTTCACACATTTTCAGGCTCTTCATGTTTTTGAACATCGCTTCATGCTCCTCCTATTTTTCAGAGAGTTTCATGCTCCTCATGTGTTTCACACCTTTTGAAGCTCTTCATATTTTTCACACCTTTTCAGGCTCTTCATGATTTTCAACACCGTTCATGCTCCTCCTATTTTTCAGACCGTTTCATGCTCATCTCATTTTTGACACCTTTTTAATCTCTTCATATTTTTCAAAACTTTTGAAGCTCTTCATATTTTTAATATTTTTGAAGCTCTTCATATTTTCACACGTTTTCACACTCTTCATGTTTTTCAACACCGCTTCATGCTCCTCCTATTTTTCAAACCGTATCATGCTCCTCATATTTTTGACACTTTTTGAAGCTCTTCATATTTTTCACTCATTTTCAGGCTCTTCATATTTTTCAACACCACTTCATGCTCCTCCTATTTTTGAGACCGTTTGGTGCTCCGCATATTTTTGACACCTTTAGGAACTCTTCATATTTTTCACACCTTTTCAGGCACTTCATGTTTTTTATCTCTGCTTCATGCTCGTCCTATTTTTCAGAACGTTTCATGCTCCTCATATTTTTGACACCTTTTGAAGCTCTTCATATTTTTCACACCATTTCAGGCTCTTCATGTTTTTCGACACAGCTTCATGCTCCTCCTATTTTTCAGACCGTTTCATTCTCCTCATATTTTTGACACCTTTTCAAGCTCTTCATATTTTTCACACATTTTCAGGCTCTTCATGTTTTTCGACACAGCTTCATGCTCCTCCTATTTTTCAGACCGTTTCATTCTCCTCATATTTTTGACACCTTTTGAAGCTCTTCATATTTTTCACACATTTTCAGGCTCTTCATGTTTTTGAACATCGCTTCATGCTCCTCCTATTTTTCAGAGAGTTTCATGCTCCTCATGTATTTCACACCTTTTGAAGCTCTTCATATTTTTCACACATTTTCAGGCTCTTCATGTTTTTCGACACAGCTTCATGCTCCTCCTATTTTTCAGACCGTTTCATGCTCCTCATATTTTTGACACCTTTTGAAGCTCTTCAATTTTTTCACACCTTTTAAGGCTCTTCATGTTTTTCAACACCGCTTCATGCTGCTCATATTTTTCAGACCGTTTGATGCTCCTCATATTTTTGACACCTTTTGAAGCTGTTCATATTTTTCACACGTTTTCAGTCTATTCATGTTTTTGAACACCATTTCAGGCTCCTCCTATTTTTCAGAGAGTTTCATGCTCCTCATGTATTTCACTCCGTTGAAAGCTCTTCATATTTTTCAAAGATTTTGAAGCTCTTCATTTTTTTCACACCTTTTCAGGCTCTTCATGTTTTTCAACACCGTTTCATGCTCCTCCTATTTTTCAAACCGTTTCATGTTCCTCATAATTTTGACACCTTTTGAAGATCTTCATAATTTTCACACATTTTCAGGCTCTTCATGTGTTTGAACACCGCTTCATGTTCCTCATATTTTTCAGACCGTTTCATGCTCCTCATATTTTTGACACCTTTTGAAGCTTTTCATATTTTTCACAACTTTTCAGGCTCTTCATGTTTTGATCACCGTTTCATGCTCCTTCTATTTTTCAGATCGTTTCATGCTCATCATATTTTTGACACTTTTTGAGCTCTTCATATTTTTCACACCTTTTCAGGCTCTTCATGTTTTTGAACACCGCTTCATGATCCTCCTATTTTTCAGACCGTTTCATGCTCCTCATATTTTTGACACCTTTTGAAGCTCTCATATTTTTCATACCTTTTGAAGCTCTTCATGTTTTTGAACACTGCTTCATGCTCCTCGTATTTTTCAGATCGTTTCATGCTCCTCATATTTTTGACACTTTTTGAGCTCTTCATATTTTTCACACCTTTTCAGGCTCTTCATGTTTTTGAACACCGCTTCATGATCCTCCTGATTTTCAGACCGTTTCATGCTCTTCATATTTTTGAAACATTTTGAAGCTCTTCATATTTTTCACACATTTTCAGGCTCTTCATGTTTTTCTCCACCACTTCATGCTCCTCCTATTTTTCAGAGAGTTTCATGCTCCTCATGTGTTTCACACCTTTTGAAGCTCTTCATATTTTTCACACCTTTTCAGGCTCTTCATGATTTTCAACACCGTTCATGCTCCTCCTATTTTTCAGACCGTTTCATGCTCATCTCATTTTTGACACCTTTTTAATCTCTTCATATTTTTCAAAACTTTTGAAGCTCTTCATATTTTTAATATTTTTGAAGCTCTTCATATTTTCACACGTTTTCACACTCTTCATGTTTTTCAACACCGCTTCATGCTCCTCCTATTTTTCAAACCGTATCATGCTCCTCATATTTTTGACACTTTTTGAAGCTCTTCATATTTTTCACTCATTTTCAGGCTCTTCATATTTTTCAACACCACTTCATGCTCCTCCTATTTTTGAGACCGTTTGGTGCTCCGCATATTTTTGACACCTTTAGGAACTCTTCATATTTTTCACACCTTTTCAGGCACTTCATGTTTTTTATCTCTGCTTCATGCTCGTCCTATTTTTCAGAACGTTTCATGCTCCTCATATTTTTGACACCTTTTGAAGCTCTTCATATTTTTCACACCATTTCAGGCTCTTCATGTTTTTCGACACAGCTTCATGCTCCTCCTATTTTTCAGACCGTTTCATTCTCCTCATATTTTTGACACCTTTTGAAGCTCTTCATATTTTTCACACATTTTCAGGCTCTTCATGTTTTTCGACACAGCTTCATGCTCCTCCTATTTTTCAGACCGTTTCATTCTCCTCATATTTTTGACACCTTTTGAAGCTCTTCATATTTTTCACACATTTTCAGGCTCTTCATGTTTTTGAACATCGCTTCATGCTCCTCCTATTTTTCAGAGAGTTTCATGCTCCTCATGTATTTCACACCTTTTGAAGCTCTTCATATTTTTCACACATTTTCAGGCTCTTCATGTTTTTCGACACAGCTTCATGCTCCTCCTATTTTTCAGACCGTTTCATGCTCCTCATATTTTTGACACCTTTTGAAGCTCTTCAATTTTTTCACACCTTTTAAGGCTCTTCATGTTTTTCAACACCGCTTCATGCTGCTCATATTTTTCAGACCGTTTGATGCTCCTCATATTTTTGACACCTTTTGAAGCTGTTCATATTTTTCACACGTTTTCAGTCTATTCATGTTTTTGAACACCATTTCAGGCTCCTCCTATTTTTCAGAGAGTTTCATGCTCCTCATGTATTTCACTCCGTTGAAAGCTCTTCATATTTTTCAAAGATTTTGAAGCTCTTCATTTTTTTCACACCTTTTCAGGCTCTTCATGTTTTTCAACACCGTTTCATGCTCCTCCTATTTTTCAAACCGTTTCATGTTCCTCATAATTTTGACACCTTTTGAAGATCTTCATAATTTTCACACATTTTCAGGCTCTTCATGTGTTTGAACACCGCTTCATGTTCCTCATATTTTTCAGACCGTTTCATGCTCCTCATATTTTTGACACCTTTTGAAGCTTTTCATATTTTTCACAACTTTTCAGGCTCTTCATGTTTTGATCACCGTTTCATGCTCCTTCTATTTTTCAGATCGTTTCATGCTCATCATATTTTTGACACTTTTTGAGCTCTTCATATTTTTCACACCTTTTCAGGCTCTTCATGTTTTTGAACACCGCTTCATGATCCTCCTATTTTTCAGACCGTTTCATGCTCCTCATATTTTTGACACCTTTTGAAGCTCTCATATTTTTCATACCTTTTGAAGCTCTTCATGTTTTTGAACACTGCTTCATGCTCCTCGTATTTTTCAGATCGTTTCATGCTCCTCATATTTTTGACACTTTTTGAGCTCTTCATATTTTTCACACCTTTTCAGGCTCTTCATGTTTTTGAACACCGCTTCATGATCCTCCTGATTTTCAGACCGTTTCATGCTCTTCATATTTTTGAAACATTTTGAAGCTCTTCATATTTTTCACACATTTTCAGGCTCTTCATGTTTTTCTCCACCACTTCATGCTCCTCCTATTTTTCAGAGAGTTTCATGCTCCTCATGTGTTTCACACCTTTTGAAGCTCTTCATATTTTTCACACCTTTTCAGGCTCTTCATGATTTTCAACACCGTTCATGCTCCTCCTATTTTTCAGACCGTTTCATGCTCATCTCATTTTTGACACCTTTTTAATCTCTTCATATTTTTCAAAACTTTTGAAGCTCTTCATATTTTTAATATTTTTGAAGCTCTTCATATTTTCACACGTTTTCACACTCTTCATGTTTTTCAACACCGCTTCATGCTCCTCCTATTTTTCAAACCGTATCATGCTCCTCATATTTTTGACACTTTTTGAAGCTCTTCATATTTTTCACTCATTTTCAGGCTCTTCATATTTTTCAACACCACTTCATGCTCCTCCTATTTTTGAGACCGTTTGGTGCTCCGCATATTTTTGACACCTTTAGGAACTCTTCATATTTTTCACACCTTTTCAGGCACTTCATGTTTTTTATCTCTGCTTCATGCTCGTCCTATTTTTCAGAACGTTTCATGCTCCTCATATTTTTGACACCTTTTGAAGCTCTTCATATTTTTCACACCATTTCAGGCTCTTCATGTTTTTCGACACAGCTTCATGCTCCTCCTATTTTTCAGACCGTTTCATTCTCCTCATATTTTTGACACCTTTTGAAGCTCTTCATATTTTTCACACATTTTCAGGCTCTTCATGTTTTTCGACACAGCTTCATGCTCCTCCTATTTTTCAGACCGTTTCATTCTCCTCATATTTTTGACACCTTTTGAAGCTCTTCATATTTTTCACACATTTTCAGGCTCTTCATGTTTTTGAACATCGCTTCATGCTCCTCCTATTTTTCAGAGAGTTTCATGCTCCTCATGTATTTCACACCTTTTGAAGCTCTTCATATTTTTCACACATTTTCAGGCTCTTCATGTTTTTCGACACAGCTTCATGCTCCTCCTATTTTTCAGACCGTTTCATGCTCCTCATATTTTTGACACCTTTTGAAGCTCTTCAATTTTTTCACACCTTTTAAGGCTCTTCATGTTTTTCAACACCGCTTCATGCTGCTCATATTTTTCAGACCGTTTGATGCTCCTCATATTTTTGACACCTTTTGAAGCTGTTCATATTTTTCACACGTTTTCAGTCTATTCATGTTTTTGAACACCATTTCAGGCTCCTCCTATTTTTCAGAGAGTTTCATGCTCCTCATGTATTTCACTCCGTTGAAAGCTCTTCATATTTTTCAAAGATTTTGAAGCTCTTCATTTTTTTCACACCTTTTCAGGCTCTTCATGTTTTTCAACACCGTTTCATGCTCCTCCTATTTTTCAAACCGTTTCATGTTCCTCATAATTTTGACACCTTTTGAAGATCTTCATAATTTTCACACATTTTCAGGCTCTTCATGTGTTTGAACACCGCTTCATGTTCCTCATATTTTTCAGACCGTTTCATGCTCCTCATATTTTTGACACCTTTTGAAGCTTTTCATATTTTTCACAACTTTTCAGGCTCTTCATGTTTTGATCACCGTTTCATGCTCCTTCTATTTTTCAGATCGTTTCATGCTCATCATATTTTTGACACTTTTTGAGCTCTTCATATTTTTCACACCTTTTCAGGCTCTTCATGTTTTTGAACACCGCTTCATGATCCTCCTATTTTTCAGACCGTTTCATGCTCCTCATATTTTTGACACCTTTTGAAGCTCTCATATTTTTCATACCTTTTGAAGCTCTTCATGTTTTTGAACACTGCTTCATGCTCCTCGTATTTTTCAGATCGTTTCATGCTCCTCATATTTTTGACACTTTTTGAGCTCTTCATATTTTTCACACCTTTTCAGGCTCTTCATGTTTTTGAACACCGCTTCATGATCCTCCTGATTTTCAGACCGTTTCATGCTCTTCATATTTTTGAAACATTTTGAAGCTCTTCATATTTTTCACACATTTTCAGGCTCTTCATGTTTTTCTCCACCACTTCATGCTCCTCCTATTTTTCAGACCGTTTCATGCTCTTCTCATTTTTGTCACCTTTGAAGCTCTTCATATTTTTCACACCTTTTAAAGCTCTTCATATTTTTCACAAGTTTTCAGGCTCTTCATGTTTTTCAAAACCGTTTCATGCTGCTTCTATTTTTCAGACCGTTTCATGCTCCTCATATTTTTCACAACTTTTGAAGCTCTTCATATTTTTCACACCCTTTTAAGATCTTCATGTTTTTGAACACAGCTTCATGCTCGTCCTATTTTTCAGACCGTTTCATGCTCCTCATATTTTTGACAACTTTTGAAGCTCTTCATATTTTTCACACCTTTTCAGGCTCTTCATATTTTTGAACACAGCTTCATGCTCCTTCTATTTTTCAGACCGTTTCATGCTCCTCATATTTTTGACACTTTTTGAAGCATTTCATATTTTTCACATCTTTTCAGGCTCTTCATGTTTTTCAAGACCATTTCATGATCCTCCAATTTTTCAGACCGTTTCATGCTCATCTCATTTTTGACACCTTTTGAAGCTTTTCATATTTTTCACACATTTTCAGGCTCTTCATATTTTTCCACACCACTTCATGCTTCTCCTATTTTTCAGCCCGTTTCATGCTCCTCATGTATTTCACAGCTTTTGAAGCTCTTCATATTTTTCACACCTTTTCAGGCTCTTCATGTTTTTGGTCACCGTTTCATGCTCCTCCTATTTTTCAGACCGTTTCATGCTCCTCATATTTTTGACACCTTTTGAAGCTCTTCATATTTTTCTCACGTTTTCAGCTCTTAATGTTTTTCAACACCGCTTCATGCTCTTCCTATTTTTCAGACCGTTTCATGCTCATCTCATTTTTGACACCTTTTGAAGCTCTTCATATTTTTCATACGTTTTCAGCTCTTAATGTTTTTCAACACCGCTTCATGCTCTTCCTATTTTTCAGACCGTTTCATGCTCATCTCATTTTTGACACCTTTTGAAGCTCTTCATATTTTTCACACGTTTTCAGCTCTTAATGTTTTTCAACACCGCTTCATGCTCTTCCTATTTTTCAGACTGTTTCATGCTCATCTCAATTTTGACACCTTTTGAAGCTCTTCATATTTTTCACACATTTTCAGGCTCTTCATGTGTTTGAACATCGCTTCATGCTCCTCCTATTTTTCAGAGAGTTTCATGCTCCTCATGTATTTCACACCTTTTGAAGCTCTTCATATTTTTCACAGCTTTTCAGGCTCTTCATGATTTTCAACACCGCTCATGCTCCTCCTATTTTTCAGACCGTTTCATGCTCATCTCATTTTTGACACCTTTTTAATCTCTTCATATTTTTCAAAACTTTTGAAGCTCTTCATATTTTTAATATTTTTGAAGCTCTTCATTTTTTCACACGTTTTCACACTCTTCATGTTTTTCAACACCGCTTCATGCTCCTCCTATTTTTCAAACCGTATCATGCTCCTCATATTTTTGACACTTTTTGAAGCTCTTCATATTTTTCACTCATTTTCAGGCTCTTCATATTTTTCAACACCACTTCATGCTCCTCCTATTTTTGAGACCGTTTGGTGCTCTGCATATTTTTGACACCTTTAGGAACTCTTCATATTTTTCACACCTTTTCAGGCACTTCATGTTTTTTATCACTGCTTCATGCTCGTCCTATTTTTCAGAACGTTTCATGCTCCTCATATTTTTGACATCTTTTGAAGCTCTTCATATATTTCACACCTTTTCACGCTCTTCATGTTTTTCGACACAGCTTCATGCTCCTCCTATTTTTCAGACCGTTTCATTCTCCTCACATTTTTGACACCTTTTGAAGCTCTTCATATTTTTCACACATTTTCAGGCTCTTCATGTTTTTCGACACAGCTTCATGCTCCTCCTATTTTTCAGACCGTTTCATTCTCCTCATATTTTTGACACCTTTTGAAGCTCTTCATATTTTTCACACATTTTCAGGCTCTTCATGTTTTTGAACATCGCTTCATGCTCCTCCTATTTTTCAGAGAGTTTCATGCTCCTCATGTATTTCACACCTTTTGAAGCTCTTCATATTTTTCACACATTTTCAGGCTCTTCATGTTTTTCGACACAGCTTCATGCTCCTCCTATTTTTCAGACCGTTTCATGCTCCTCATATTTTTGACACCTTTTGAAGCTCTTCAATTTTTTCACACCTTTTAAGGCTCTTCATGTTTTTCAACACCGCTTCATGCTGCTCATATTTTTCAGACCGATTCATGCTCCTCATATTTTTAACACCTTTTGAAGCTGTTCATATTTTTCACACGTTTTCAGTCTATTCATGTTTTTGAACACCATTTCAGGCTCCTCCTATTTTTCAGAGAGTTTCATGCTCCTCATGTATTTCACACCTTTGAAAGCTCTTCATATTTTTCAAAGATTTTGAAGCTCTTCATATTTTTCACACCTTTTCAGGCTCTTCATGTTTTTCAACACCGTTTCATGCTCCTCCTATTTTTCAAACCGTTTCATGTTCCTCATAATTTTGACACCTTTTGAAGATCTTCATAATTTTCACACATTTTCAGGCTCTTCATGTGTTTGAACACCGCTTCATGTTCCTCCTATTTATCAGACCGTTTCATGCTCCTCATATTTTTGACACCTTTTGAAGCTCTCATATTTTTCATACCTTTTGAAGCTCTTCATGTTTTTGAACACTGCTTCATGCTCCTCGTATTTTTCAGATCGTTTCATGCTCCTCATATTTTTGACACTTTTTGAGCTCTTCATATTTTTCAAACCTTTTCAGGCTCTTCATGTTTTCGAACTCTGCTTCATGCTCCTCCTATTTTTCAGACCGTTTCATTCTCCTCATATTTTTGACACCTTTTGAAGCTCTTCATATTTTTCAAACCTTTTCAGGCTCTTCATGTTTTTCGACACAGCTTCATGCTCCTCCTATTTTTCAGACCGTTTCATTCTCCTCATATTTTTGACACCTTTTGAAGCTCTTCATATTTTTCACACATTTTCTGGCTCTTCATGTTTTTGAACATCGCTTCATGCTCCTCCTATTTTTCAGAGAGTTTCATGCTCCTCATGTATTTCACACCTTTTGAAGCTCTTCATATTTTTCACACCTTTTCAGGCTCTTCATGTTTTTCAACACCGCTCATGCTCCTCCTATTTTTCAGACCGTTTCATGCTCATCTCATTTTTGACACCTTTTGAAGCTCTTCATATTTTTCACACCTTTTCAGGCTCTTCATGTTTTTCAACACCACTTCATGCTCCTCCTATTTTTGAGACCGTTTGTTGCTCCTCATATTTTTGACACCTTTAGGAACTCTTCATATATTTCACACCTTTTCAGGCACTTCATGTTTTTTATCACTGCTTCATGCTCGTCCTATTTTTCAGAACGTTTCATGCTCCTCATATTTTTGAAACCTTTTGAAGCTGTTCATATTTTTCACACCTTTTCAGGCTTTTCATGTTTTTGAACACCGCTTCATGTTCCTCCTATTTTTCAGACCGTTTCATGCTCCTCATATTTTTGACACCTTTTGAAGCTCTTCATATATTTCACACCTTTTCAGGCTCTTCATATTTTTGAACACCGCTTCATGCTCCTCCTATTTTTCAGATTGTTTCATGCTCCTCATATTTTGACACCTTTTGAAGCTCTTCATATTTTTCACACCTTTTCAGGCTCTTAATGATTTTCAACACCGCTTCATGCTCCTCCTATTTTTCAGACCTTTTCATGCTCATCTCTTTTTTGACACCTTTTGAAGCTCTTCAGATTTTTCACACCTTTTGAAGCTCTTCATATTTTTCACATTTATGAATCTCTTCATATTTTCCACACGTTTTCAGACAATTCATGTTTTTCAACATCGCTTCATGCTCCTCCTATTTTTCAGACCGTTTCATTCTCCTCATATTTTTGACACCTTTTGAAGCTCTTCATATATTTCACACTTTTTCAGACTTTTCCTTTTATTCAACACGACTTCATGCTCCTCCTATTTTTCAGACCTTTTCATGCTCATCTCATTTGACACCTTTTGAAGCTCTTCATGTTTTTCTCATCTTTTGAAGCTCTTGATATTTTTCACAACTTTTCAGGCTCTTTATGATATTCAACAGCGCTTCATGCTCCTCCTATTTTTCAGACCGTTTCATGCTTCTCATAATTTTGACACCTTTTGATGCTTTCATATTTTTAACACCTTTTCAGGCTCTTCATCTTTTTCAACACCACTTCATGCTCCTCCTTTTTTGCAGACCGTTTCATGCTACTCATACTTTTAACACCTTTTGAAGCTCTTCATATTTCTCACACCTTTTCAGGCTCTTCATGTTTTTCAACAACGCTTCATGCTCCTCCGATTTTTCAGACCGTTTCATGCTCCTCATATTTTTGACACCTTTTGAAGCTCTTCATATTTTTCACCCCTTTTCAGGCTCTTCATGTTTTTGAACACCGCTTCATGCTTCTCCTATTGTTCAGACCGTTTCATGCTCCTCATATTTTTGACACCTTTTGAAGCTCTTCATATTTTTCACTACTTTTCAGGCTCTTCATGTTTTTCAACACCGCTTCATGCACGTCCTATTTTTCAGACCGTTTCATGCTCATCTCATTTTTGACACCTTTGATGGTTTTCATATTTTTCACAACTTTTCAGGCTCTTCATGTTTTTGAACACCGCTTCATGCTAATCCTATTTTTCAAACCATATCATGCTCCTCATATTTTTCAAACCTTTTGAAGCTCTTCATATATTTCACACCTTTTCAGGCTCTTCATGTTTTTCAACACCACTTCATGCTCCTTCTCTTTTTCAGAGAGTTTTATGCTCCTCATGTATTTCACACCTTTTGAAGCTCTTCATATTTTTCACACCTTTTCAGGCTCTTCATGTTTTTCAACACCGCTTCATGCTCCTCCGATTTTTCAGACAGTTTCATGCTCCTCATATTTTTCACACCTTTTGAAGCCTTTCATATTTTTCACAACTTTTCAGGCTCTTCATGTTTTTGAACAGAGCTTCATGCTCCTCCTATTTTTCAGACCGTATCATGCTCCTCATATTTTTCACACCTTTTGAAGCTCTTCATATTTTTCACACGTTTTCAGTCTATTCATGTTTTTGAACACCATTTCAGGCTCCTCCTATTTTTCAGAGAGTTTCATGCTCCTCATGTATTTCACACCTTTGAAAGCTCTTCATATTTTTCAAAGATTTTGAAGCTCTTCATATTTTTCACACCTTTTCAGGCTCTTCATGTTTTTCAACAGCGTTTCATGCTCCTCCTATTTTTCAGAGAGTTTCATGCTCCTCATAATTTTGACAGCTTTTGAAGATCTTCATAATTTTCACACATTTTCAGGCTCTTCATGTGTTTGAACACCGCTTCATGTTCCTCATATTTTTCAGACCGTTTCATGCTCCTCATATTTTTGACACCTTTTGAAGCTCTTCATATTTTTCACACCTTTTCAGGCTCTTCATGTTTTTCGACACAGCTTCATGCTCCTCCTATTTTTCAGACCGTTTCATTCTCCTCATATTTTTGACACCTTTTGAAGCTCTTCATATTTTTCACACATTTTCAGGCTCTTCATGTTTTTCGACACAGCTTCATGCTCCTCCTATTTTTCAGACCGTTTCATTCTCCTCATATTTTTGACACCTTTTGAAGCTCTTCATATTTTTCACACATTTTCAGGCTCTTCATGTTTTTGAACATCGCTTCATGCTCCTCCTATTTTTCAGAGAGTTTCATGCTCCTCATGTATTTCACACCTTTTGAAGCTCTTCATATTTTTCACACATTTTCAGGCTCTTCATGTTTTTCGACACAGCTTCATGCTCCTCCTATTTTTCAGACCGTTTCATGCTCCTCATATTTTTGACACCTTTTGAAGCTCTTCAATTTTTTCACACCTTTTAAGGCTCTTCATGTTTTTCAACACCGCTTCATGCTGCTCATATTTTTCAGACCGATTCATGCTCCTCATATTTTTGACACCTTTTGAAGCTGTTCATATTTTTCACACGTTTTCAGTCTATTCATGTTTTTGAACACCATTTCAGGCTCCTCCTATTTTTCAGAGAGTTTCATGCTCCTCATGTATTTCACACCTTTGAAAGCTCTTCATATTTTTCAAAGATTTTGAAGCTCTTCATATTTTTCACACCTTTTCAGGCTCTTCATGTTTTTCAACACCGTTTCATGCTCCTCCTATTTTTCAAACCGTTTCATGTTCCTCATAATTTTGACACCTTTTGAAGATCTTCATAATTTTCACACATTTTCAGGCTCTTCATGTGTTTGAACACCGCTTCATGTTCCTCCTATTTATCAGACCGTTTCATGCTCCTCATATTTTTGACACCTTTTGAAGCTCTCATATTTTTCATACCTTTTGAAGCTCTTCATGTTTTTGAACACTGCTTCATGCTCCTCGTATTTTTCAGATCGTTTCATGCTCCTCATATTTTTGACACTTTTTGAGCTCTTCATATTTTTCAAACCTTTTCAGGCTCTTCATGTTTTCGAACTCTGCTTCATGCTCCTCCTATTTTTCAGACCGTTTCATTCTCCTCATATTTTTGACACCTTTTGAAGCTCTTCATATTTTTCAAACCTTTTCAGGCTCTTCATGTTTTTCGACACAGCTTCATGCTCCTCCTATTTTTCAGACCGTTTCATTCTCCTCATATTTTTGACACCTTTTGAAGCTCTTCATATTTTTCACACATTTTCTGGCTCTTCATGTTTTTGAACATCGCTTCATGCTCCTCCTATTTTTCAGAGAGTTTCATGCTCCTCATGTATTTCACACCTTTTGAAGCTCTTCATATTTTTCACACCTTTTCAGGCTCTTCATGTTTTTCAACACCGCTCATGCTCCTCCTATTTTTCAGACCGTTTCATGCTCATCTCATTTTTGACACCTTTTGAAGCTCTTCATATTTTTCACACCTTTTCAGGCTCTTCATGTTTTTCAACACCACTTCATGCTCCTCCTATTTTTGAGACCGTTTGGTGCTCCTCATATTTTTGACACCTTTAGGAACTCTTCATATATTTCACACCTTTTCAGGCACTTCATGTTTTTTATCACTGCTTCATGCTCGTCCTATTTTTCAGAACGTTTCATGCTCCTCATATTTTTGACACCTTTTGAAGCTGTTCATATTTTTCACACCTTTTCAGGCTTTTCATATTTTTGAACACCGCTTCATGTTCCTCCTATTTTTCAGACCGTTTCATGCTCCTAATATTTTTGACACCTTTTGAAGCTCTTCATATATTTCACACCTTTTCAGGCTCTTCATATTTTTGAACACCGCTTCATGCTCCTCCTATTTTTCAGATTGTTTCATGCTCCTCATATTTTGACACCTTTTGAAGCTCTTCATATTTTTCACACCTTTTCAGGCTCTTAATGATTTTCAACACCGCTTCATGCTCCTCCTATTTTTCAGACCTTTTCATGCTCATCTCTTTTTTGACACCTTTTGAAGCTCTTCAGATTTTTCACACCTTTTGAAGCTCTTCATATTTTTCACATTTATGAATCTCTTCATATTTTCCACACGTTTTCAGACAATTCAGGTTTTTCAACATCGCTTCATGCTCCTCCTATTTTTCAGACCGTTTCATTCTCCTCATATTTTTGACACCTTTTGAAGCTCTTCATATATTTCACACTTTTTCAGACTTTTCCTTTTATTCAACACGACTTCATGCTCCTCCTATTTTTCAGACCTTTTCATGCTCATCTCATTTTGACACCTTTTGAAGCTCTTCATGTTTTTCTCATCTTTTGAAGCTCTTCATATTTTTCACAACTTTTCAGGCTCTTTATGATATTCAACAGCGCTTCATGCTCCTCCTATTTTTCAGACCGTTTCATGCTCCTCATAATTTTGACACCTTTTGATGCTTTCATATTTTTAACACCTTTTCAGGCTCTTCATCTTTTTCAACACCACTTCATGCTCCTCCTTTTTTGCAGACCGTTTCATGCTACTCATACTTTTAACACCTTTTGAAGCTCTTCATATTTCTCACACCTTTTCAGGCTCTTCATGTTTTTCAACAACGCTTCATGCTCCTCCGATTTTTCAGACCGTTTCATGCTCCTCATATTTTTGACACCTTTTGAAGCTCTTCATATTTTTCACCCCTTTTCAGGCTCTTCATGTTTTTGAACACCGCTTCATGCTTCTCCTATTGTTCAGAATGTTTCATGCTCCTCATATTTTTGACACCTTTTGAAGCTCTTCATATTTTTCACTACTTTTCAGGCTCTTCATGTTTTTCAACACCGCTTCATGCACGTCCTATTTTTCAGACCGTTTCATGCTCATCTCATTTTTGACACCTTTGAAGGCTTTCATATTTTTCACAACTTTTCAGGCTCTTCATGTTTTTGAACACCGCTTCATGCTTCTCCTATTGTTCAGACCGTTTCATGCTCCTCATATTTTTGACACCTTTTGAAGCTCTTCATATTTTTCACTACTTTTCAGGCTCTTCATGTTTTTCAACACCGCTTCATGCACGTCCTATTTTTCAGACCGTTTCATGCTCATCTCATTTTTGACACCTTTGAAGGTTTTCATATTTTTCACAACTTTTCAGGCTCTTCATGTTTTTGAACACCGCTTCATGCTAATCCTATTTTTCAAACCATATCATGCTCCTCATATTTTTCAAACCTTTTGAAGCTCTTCATATATTTCACACCTTTTCAGGCTCTTCATGTTTTTGAACACCACTTCATGCTCCTTCTCTTTTTCAGAGAGTTTTATGCTCCTCATGTATTTCACACCTTTTGAAGCTCTTCATATTTTTCACACCTTTTCAGGCTCTTCATGTTTTTCAACACCGCTTCATGCTGCTCATATTTTTCAGACCGTTTCATGCTCCTCATATTTTTGACACCTTTTGAAGCTCTTCATTTTTTTCACACCTTTTAAGGCTCTTCATGTTTTTCAACACCGCTTCATGCTCCTCCAATTTTTCAGACCATTTCATGCTCCTCATATTTCTGACACCGTTTGAAGCTCTTCATATTTTTCACACATTTTCAGGCTCTTCATGTTTTTCAACACCACTTCATGCTCCTCCGATTTTTCAGACAGTTTCATGCTCCTCATATTTTTCACACCTTTTGAAGCTCTTCATGTTTTTGAACACTGCTTCATGCTCCTGGTATTTTTCAGATCGTTTCATGCTCCTCATATTTTTGACACTTTTTGAGCTCTTCATATTTTTCAAACCTTTTCAGGCTCTTCATGTTTTCGAACTCTGCTTCATGCTCCTCCACTTTTTCACACCATTTCATGATCCTCATGTATTTCACAACTTTGAACCTCTTAATATTTTTCACACTTTTTCATGCTCTTCAAGTTTTTCAACATCACTTCATGCTCCTACTTTTTTGCAGACCGTTTCATTCTCCTCAAATTTTTGACACCTTTTGAAGCTCTTCATATTTCTCACACCTTTTCAGGCTCTTCATGTCTTTCAACACCGCTTCATGCTCCTCCTATTTTTCAGACGGGTTCATGCTCATCTCATTTTTGACACCTTTTGAAGCTTTTCATATTTTTCACACCTTTTCAGGCTCTTCATGTTTTTGAATACAGGTTGATGCTCCTCCTATTTTTCAGAACGTTTCATGCTCCTCATAATTTTGACACCTTTTGTAGCTCTTCATATTTTTCACATCTTTTCAGGCTCTTCATGTTTTTCAACACCGTTTCATGATCCTCCTATTTTTCAGACCGTTTCATGCTCATCTCATTTTTGACACCTTTTGAAGGTCTTCATATTTTTCACACCTTTTCAAGCTCTTCATATTTTTAAACACCACTTCATGCTTCTCCTATTTTTCAGCCCATTTCATGCTCCTCATGTATTTCACACCTTTTGAAGCTCTTCATATTTTTCACAGCTTTTCAGGCTCTTCATGTTTTTCCACAGCACTTCATGCTTCTCTTATTTTTCAGCCCGTTTCATGCTCCTCATGTATTTCAAATCTTTTGAAGCTCTTCATATTTTTCACACCTTTTCATGCTCTTCATGTTTCTGCAAACCGCTTCATGCTCCTCCTATTTTTCAGACCGTTTCATTCTCCTCATATATTTCACACCTTTTGAAGCTCTTCATATTTTTCACAACTTTTCAGGCTCTTTATGATATTCAACAGCGCTTCATGCTCCTCCTATTTTTCAGACCGTTTCATGCTCCTCATAATTTTGACACCTTTTGATGCTTTCATATTTTTAACACCTTTTAAGGCTCTTCATCTTTTTCAACACCACTTCATGCTCCTCCTTTTTGGCAGACCGTTTCATGCTACTCATAATTTTAACACCTTTTGAAGCTCTTCATATTTCTCACACCTTTTCAGGCTCTTCATGTTTTTCAACAACGCTTCATGCTCCTCCGATTTTTCAGACCGTTTCATGCTCCTCATATTTTTGACACCTTTTGAAGCTCTTCATATTTTTCACTACTTTTCAGGCTCTTCATGTTTTTCAACACTGCTTCATGCACGTCCTATTTTTCAGGCCGTTTCATGCTCATCTCATTTTTGACACCTTTTGAAGGTTTTCATATTTTTCACAACTTTTCAGGCTCTTCATGTTTTTGAACACCGCTTCATGCTAATCCTATTTTTCAAACCATATCATGCTCCTCATATATTTCACACCTTTTGAAGCTCTTCCTATATTTCACACCTTTTCAGGCTCTTCATGTTTTTGAACACCACTTCATGCTCCTTCTCTTTTTCAGAGAGTTTTATGCTCCTCATGTATTTCACACCTTTTGAAGCTCTTCATATTTTTCACACCTTTTCAGGCTCTTCATGTTTTTCAACACCGCTTCATGCTGCTCATATTTTTCAGACCGTTTCATGCTCCTCATATTTTTGACACCTTTTGAAGCTCTTCATTTTTTTCACACCTTTTAAGGCTCTTCATGTTTTTCAACACCGCTTCATGCTCCTCCAATTTTTCAGACCATTTCATGCTCCTCATATTTTTGACACCTTTTGAAGCTCTTCATATTTTTCACACATTTTCAGGCTCTTCATGTTTTTCAACACCGCTTCATGCTCCTCCGATTTTTCAGACCGTTTCATGCTCCTCATATTTTTCACACCTTTTGAAGCCTTTCATATTTTTCACAACTTTTCAGGCTCTTCATGTTTTTGAACACAGCTTCATGCTCCTCCTATTTTTCAGACCGTATCATGCTCCTCATATTTTTCACACCTTTTGAAGCTCTTCATATTTTTCACACGTTTTCAATCTATTCATGTTTTTGAACACCATTTCAGGCTCCTCCTATTTTTCAGAGAGTTTCATGCTCCTCATGTATTTCACACCTTTGAAAGCTCTTCATATTTTTCAAAGATTTTGAA
The DNA here is from genome assembly GCF_033118175.1 of Dama dama. Lineage (NCBI taxonomy): Eukaryota > Metazoa > Chordata > Mammalia > Artiodactyla > Cervidae > Dama > Dama dama. The sequence goes on along the minus strand of NW_026870891.1, from coordinate 7,364,860 downwards.
GCTCTTCATATTTTTCACACCTTTTCAGGCTCTTCATGTTTTTCAACACCGTTTCATGCTCCTCCTATTTTTCAAAACGTTTCATGTTCCTCATAATTTTGACAGCTTTTGAAGATCTTCATAATTTTCACACATTTTCAGGCTCTTCATGTGTTTGAACACCGCTTTATGTTCCTCATATTTTTCAGACCGTTTCATGCTCCTCATATTTTTGACACCTTTTGAAGCTCTCATATTTTTCATACCTTTTGAAGCTCTTCATGTTTTTGAACACTGCTTCATGCTCCTCGTATTTTTCAGATCGTTTCATGCTCCTCATATTTTTGACACTTTTTGAGCTCTTCATATTTTTCAAACCTTTTCAGGCTCTTCATGTTTTCGAACTCTGCTTCATGCTCCTCCACTTTTTCACACCGTTTCATGATCCTCATGTATTTCACAACTTTGAACCTCTTAATATTTTTCACACCTTTTCATGCTCTTCAAGTTTTTCAACATCACTTCATGCTCCTACATTTTTGCAGACCGTTTCATGCTCCTCATATTTTTGACACCTTTTAAAGCTCTTCATATTTCTCACACCTTTTCAGGCTCTTCATGTCTTTCAACACCGCTTCATGCTCCTCCTATTTTTCAGACGGGTTCATGCTCATCTCATTTTGACACCTTTTGAAGCTTTTCATATTTTTCACACCTTTTCAGGCTCTTCATGTTTTTGAACACAGGTTGAGGCTCCTCCTATTTTTCAGAACGTTTCATGCTCCTCATAATTTTGACACCTTTTGTAGCTCTTCATATTTTTCACATCTTTTCAGGCTCTTCATGTTTTTCAACACCGTTTCATGATCCTCCTATTTTTCAGACCGTTTCATGCTCATCTCATTTTTGACACCTTTTGAAGGTCTTCATATTTTTGACACCTTTTCAAGCTCTTCATATTTTTAAACACCACTTCATGCTTCTCCTATTTTTCAGCCCATTTCATGCTCCTCATGTATTTCACACCTTTTGAAGCTCTTCATATTTTTAACAGCTTTTCAGGCTCTTCATGTTTTTGAACACTGCTTCATGCTCCTCGTATTTTTCAGATCATTTCATGCTCCTCATATTTTTGACACTTTTTGAGCTCTTCATATTTTTCACACCTTTTCAGGATCTTCGTGTTTTTGAACACCGCTTCATGATCCTCCTGATTTTCAGACCGTTTCATGCCCTTCATATTTTTGAAACATTTTGAAGCTCTTCATATTTTTCACACCTTTTCAGGCTCTTCATGTTTTTCAACTCCGTTCATGCTCCTCCTATTTTTCAGACAGTTTCATGCTCATCTCATTTTTGTCACCTTTGAAGCTCTTCATGTTTTTCACACCTTTTGAAGCCCTTCATATTTTTCACACGTTTTCAGGCTCTTCATGTTTTTCAAAACCGTTTCATGCTGCTTCTATTTTTCAGACCGTTTCATGCTCCTCATATTTTTCACACCTTTTGAAGCTCTTCATATTTTTCACACCCTTTTAAGATCTTCATGTTTTTGAACACAGCTTCATGCTCCTCCTATTTTTCAGACCGTTTCATGCTCCTCATATTTTTGACACCTTTTGAAGCTCTTCATATTTTTCACACCTTTTCAGGCTCTTCATGTTTTTGAACACAGCTTCATGCTTCTCCTATTTTTCAGACCGTTTCATGCCCTTCATATTTTTGAAACATTTTGAAGCTTTTCATATTTTTCACATCTTTTCAGGCTCTTCATGTTTTTCAACTCCGTTTCATCATCCTATTTTTCAGCCCGTTTCATGCTCCTCATGTATTTCACACCTTTTGATGCTCTTCATATTTTTCACACCTTTTCAGGCTCTTAATGTTTTTGATCACCGCTTCATGATCCTCCTGATTTTCAGACGGTTTCATGCTCTTCATATTTTTGAAACATTTTGAAGCTCTTCATATTTTTCACACCTTTTCAGGCTCTTCATGTTTTTCACCACCACTTCATGCTCCTCCTATTTTTCAGACCGTTTCTTGCTCATCTCATTTTTGTCACCTTTGAAACTCTTTATATTTTGTACACCTTTTGAAGCTCTTCATATTTTTCACACGTTTTCAGGCTCTTCATGTGTTTCAACACCGTTTCATGCTGCTTCTATTTTTCAGACCGTTTCATGCTCCTCATATTTTTGACACCTTTTGCAGCTCTTTATATTTTTCACACTATTTCAGGCTCTTCATGATTTTCAACACCGTTTCATGTTTTTCCTATTTTTCAGACCGTTTAATGCTCATCTCATTTTTGACACGTTTTGAAGCTTTTCATATTTTTCACAACTTTTCAGGCTCTTCATGTTTTTGAACACCGCTTCATGCTCCTCCTATTTTTCAGAGAGTTTCATGCTCCTCATGTATTTCACACCTTTTGAAGCTCTTCATATTTTCCACACCTTTTCAGGCTCTTCATGTGTTTGATCACCGTTTCATGCTCCGTCTGTTTTTCAGATCGTTTAATGCTCCTCATATTTTTGACACTTTTTGAGCTCTTCATATTTTTCACACCTTTTCAGGCTCTTCATGTTTTTCCACAGCACTTCATGCTTCTCTTATTTTTCAGCCCGTTTCATGCTCCTCATGTATTTCAAATCTTTTGAAGCTCTTCATATTTTTCACACCTTTTCATGCTCTTCATGTTTCTGCAAACCGCTTCATGCTCCTCCTATTTTTCAGACCGTTTCATTCTCCTCATATATTTCACACCTTTTGAAGCTCTTCATATTTTTCACAACTTTTCAGGCTCTTTATGATATTCAACAGCGCTTCATGCTCCTCCTATTTTTCAGACCGTTTCATGCTCCTCATAATTTTGACACCTTTTGATGCTTTCATATTTTTAACACCTTTTAAGGCTCTTCATCTTTTTCAACACCACTTCATGCTCCTCCTTTTTGGCAGACCGTTTCATGCTACTCATAATTTTAACACCTTTTGAAGCTCTTCATATTTCTCACACCTTTTCAGGCTCTTCATGTTTTTCAACAACGCTTCATGCTCCTCCGATTTTTCAGACCGTTTCATGCTCCTCATATTTTTGACACCTTTTGAAGCTCTTCATATTTTTCACTACTTTTCAGGCTCTTCATGTTTTTCAACACTGCTTCATGCACGTCCTATTTTTCAGGCCGTTTCATGCTCATCTCATTTTTGACACCTTTTGAAGGTTTTCATATTTTTCACAACTTTTCAGGCTCTTCATGTTTTTGAACACCGCTTCATGCTAATCCTATTTTTCAAACCATATCATGCTCCTCATATATTTCACACCTTTTGAAGCTCTTCCTATATTTCACACCTTTTCAGGCTCTTCATGTTTTTGAACACCACTTCATGCTCCTTCTCTTTTTCAGAGAGTTTTATGCTCCTCATGTATTTCACACCTTTTGAAGCTCTTCATATTTTTCACACCTTTTCAGGCTCTTCATGTTTTTCAACACCGCTTCATGCTGCTCATATTTTTCAGACCGTTTCATGCTCCTCATATTTTTGACACCTTTTGAAGCTCTTCATTTTTTTCACACCTTTTAAGGCTCTTCATGTTTTTCAACACCGCTTCATGCTCCTCCAATTTTTCAGACCATTTCATGCTCCTCATATTTTTGACACCTTTTGAAGCTCTTCATATTTTTCACACATTTTCAGGCTCTTCATGTTTTTCAACACCGCTTCATGCTCCTCCGATTTTTCAGACCGTTTCATGCTCCTCATATTTTTCACACCTTTTGAAGCCTTTCATATTTTTCACAACTTTTCAGGCTCTTCATGTTTTTGAACACAGCTTCATGCTCCTCCTATTTTTCAGACCGTATCATGCTCCTCATATTTTTCACACCTTTTGAAGCTCTTCATATTTTTCACACGTTTTCAATCTATTCATGTTTTTGAACACCATTTCAGGCTCCTCCTATTTTTCAGAGAGTTTCATGCTCCTCATATTTTTGACACCTTTTAAAGCTCTTCATATTTCTCACACCTTTTCAGGCTCTTCATGTCTTTCAACACCGCTTCATGCTCCTCCTATTTTTCAGACGGGTTCATGCTCATCTCATTTTGACACCTTTTGAAGCTTTTCATATTTTTCACACCTTTTCAGGCTCTTCATGTTTTTGAACACAGGTTGAGGCTCCTCCTATTTTTCAGAACGTTTCATGCTCCTCATAATTTTGACACCTTTTGTAGCTCTTCATATTTTTCACATCTTTTCAGGCTCTTCATGTTTTTCAACACCGTTTCATGATCCTCCTATTTTTCAGACCGTTTCATGCTCATCTCATTTTTGACACCTTTTGAAGGTCTTCATATTTTTGACACCTTTTCAAGCTCTTCATATTTTTAAACACCACTTCATGCTTCTCCTATTTTTCAGCCCATTTCATGCTCCTCATGTATTTCACACCTTTTGAAGCTCTTCATATTTTTAACAGCTTTTCAGGCTCTTCATGTTTTTGAACACTGCTTCATGCTCCTCGTATTTTTCAGATCATTTCATGCTCCTCATATTTTTGACACTTTTTGAGCTCTTCATATTTTTCACACCTTTTCAGGATCTTCGTGTTTTTGAACACCGCTTCATGATCCTCCTGATTTTCAGACCGTTTCATGCCCTTCATATTTTTGAAACATTTTGAAGCTCTTCATATTTTTCACACCTTTTCAGGCTCTTCATGTTTTTCAACTCCGTTCATGCTCCTCCTATTTTTCAGACAGTTTCATGCTCATCTCATTTTTGTCACCTTTGAAGCTCTTCATGTTTTTCACACCTTTTGAAGCCCTTCATATTTTTCACACGTTTTCAGGCTCTTCATGTTTTTCAAAACCGTTTCATGCTGCTTCTATTTTTCAGACCGTTTCATGCTCCTCATATTTTTCACACCTTTTGAAGCTCTTCATATTTTTCACACCCTTTTAAGATCTTCATGTTTTTGAACACAGCTTCATGCTCCTCCTATTTTTCAGACCGTTTCATGCTCCTCATATTTTTGACACCTTTTGAAGCTCTTCATATTTTTCACACCTTTTCAGGCTCTTCATGTTTTTGAACACAGCTTCATGCTTCTCCTATTTTTCAGACCGTTTCATGCCCTTCATATTTTTGAAACATTTTGAAGCTTTTCATATTTTTCACATCTTTTCAGGCTCTTCATGTTTTTCAACTCCGTTTCATCATCCTATTTTTCAGCCCGTTTCATGCTCCTCATGTATTTCACACCTTTTGATGCTCTTCATATTTTTCACACCTTTTCAGGCTCTTAATGTTTTTGATCACCGCTTCATGATCCTCCTGATTTTCAGACGGTTTCATGCTCTTCATATTTTTGAAACATTTTGAAGCTCTTCATATTTTTCACACCTTTTCAGGCTCTTCATGTTTTTCACCACCACTTCATGCTCCTCCTATTTTTCAGACCGTTTCTTGCTCATCTCATTTTTGTCACCTTTGAAACTCTTTATATTTTGTACACCTTTTGAAGCTCTTCATATTTTTCACACGTTTTCAGGCTCTTCATGTGTTTCAACACCGTTTCATGCTGCTTCTATTTTTCAGACCGTTTCATGCTCCTCATATTTTTGACACCTTTTGCAGCTCTTTATATTTTTCACACTATTTCAGGCTCTTCATGATTTTCAACACCGTTTCATGTTTTTCCTATTTTTCAGACCGTTTAATGCTCATCTCATTTTTGACACGTTTTGAAGCTTTTCATATTTTTCACAACTTTTCAGGCTCTTCATGTTTTTGAACACCGCTTCATGCTCCTCCTATTTTTCAGAGAGTTTCATGCTCCTCATGTATTTCACACCTTTTGAAGCTCTTCATATTTTCCACACCTTTTCAGGCTCTTCATGTGTTTGATCACCGTTTCATGCTCCGTCTGTTTTTCAGATCGTTTAATGCTCCTCATATTTTTGACACTTTTTGAGCTCTTCATATTTTTCACACCTTTTCAGGCTCTTCATGTTTTTGAACACCGTTTCATGCTACTCCTATTTTTCAGACCGTTTATGCTCCTCATATTTTTGACACCTTTAGAAGCTCTTCATATTTTTCACACCTTTTCAGGCTCTTCATGTTTTTGATCACCTTTTCATGCTCCTCCTATTTTTCAGACCGTTTCATGCTCCTCATATTTTTGACACCTTTTGCAGCTCTTCATATTTTTCACACCTTTTCATGCACTTCATGTGTTTGAACATCATTTCATGCTCCTCCTATTTTGCAGACCGTTTCATTCTTCTCATATTTTTGACACCTTTTGAAGCTCTTCATATATTTCACACCTTTTCAGGCTTTTCATTTTTTTCAACACCACTTCACCCTCCTCCTATTTTTAAGACCGTTTCATGCTCCTAATATTTTTGACACCTTGTGAAGCTCTTCATATTTTTCACACCTTTTCAGGCTCTTCATGTTTTTCAACACCGTTTCATGATCCTCATATTTTTCAGACCGTTTCATGCTCCTCATATTTTTTACACCTTTTGAAGCTCTTCATATATTTAACACCTTTTCAGGCTCTTCTTATTTTGCAACACCGCATCATGCTCCTCCTATTTTTGAGACCGTTTCATGCTCCTCATATTTCTGACACGTTTTGAAGCTCTTCATATTTTTCACACCTTTTCAGGCTCTTCATGATTTTGAACACCTCTTCATGATCCTCCTATTTTACAGACCGTTTCATGCTCTTCATATTATTGACCCCTTTTGAAGCTCTTCATATTTTTCACACCTTTTCAGGCTCTTCATGTTTTTCAACAACATTTCATGCCGCATCTATTTTTCAGACCGTTTCATGCTCCTCATATTTTTCACACCTTTTGAAGCTCTTCATATTTTTCAACACCGTTTCATGCTGCTTCTATTTTTCAGGCCGTTTCATGCTCCTCATATTTTACATACCTTTTGAAGCTCTTCATATTTTTCACACATTTCAGGCTCTTCATGTTTTTCAACACCATTTCATGCCGCATCTATTTTTCAGACCGTTTCATGCTCCTCATATTTTTCACACCTTTTGAAGCTCTTCATATTTTTCACAACTTTTAAGGCTCTTCATGTTTTTGAACACCAATTCATGCTCCTCCTATTTTTCAGAGAGTTTCATGCTCCTCATGTATTTCACACCTTTTGAAGCTCTTCATATTTTTCACACCTTTTCAGGCTCTTCATATTTTTCTACACCACTTCATGCTTCTCCTATTTTTCAGACCATTTCATGCTCCTCATGAATTTCACACCTTTTGAAGCTCTTCATATTTTTCACACCTTTTCAGTCTCTTCTTTTTTTTCAACACCACTTCATGCTCCTCCTATTTTTCAGACCGTTTCATGCTCATCTCATTTTTGACACCTTTTGAAGCTTTTCATATTTTTCACAACTTTTTAGGCTCTTCATGTTTTTGAACACGGCTTCATGCTCCTCCTCTTTTTCACAGTTTCATTCTCCTCAAGTATTTCACACCTTTTGAAGCTCTTCATATTTTTCACAACTTTTCAGGCTCTTCATGTTTTTGAACACCGCTTCATGATCCTCCTATTTTTCAGACCGTTTCCTGCTCTTCATATTTTTGACACCTTTTGAAGCTCTTCATATTTTTCACACCTTTTCATGCTCTTTATGTTTTTCAACACCGTTTCATGCTGATTCTATTTTTCAGACCATTTCATGCTCCTCATATTTTTCACACCTTTTGAAGCTCTTCATATTTTTCACACCTTTCAGGCTCTTCATGTTTTTCGACACTGTTTCATGCTGCTTCTATTTTTCAGACCGTTTCATGAGCCTCATAATTTTCACACCTTTTGAAGATGTTCATATTTTTCACACCGTTTTGAGGCTCTACATGTTTTTGAACACAGCTTCATGGTACTCCTATTTTTCAGTCCGTTTCATGGTCATCTCATTTTTGACACCTTTGAAGCTCTTCATATTTTTCACACCTTTTGAAGCTCTTCATATTTTTCACACCTTTTCATGCTCTTCATGTTTTTCAACACCCCTTCTTACTCCTCCTATTTTTCAGACCATTTCATGCTCCTCATATATTTGACACGTTTTGAAGCTCTTCATATTTTTCACACCTTTTCAAGCTCTTCATGTTTCTGAACACCGCTTCTTGCTCCTCGTATTTTTCAGACCGTTTCATGCTACTCATATTTTTGACACCTTTTCAAGCTTTTCATATTTTTCACACCTTTTCAGCCTCTTCATTTTTTTCAAAACTACTTCTTGTTCCTCCTATTTTGCAGACCGTTTCATGCTCATCTAATTTTTGACACCTTTGGAAGCTCTTCGTATTTTTCACATTTTTTGAAGCTCTTCATATTTTTCACACTTTTTCAAACACTTCATGTATTTCAACACCGCTTCTTGCTGCTTCTATTTTTCAGACCGTTGCATGCTCCTCATATTTTTGACCCGTTTTGAAGCTCTTTATATTTTTCACACCTTTTCAGGTTCTTCATGTTTTTGAACACCGTTTCATCCTCCTCATATTTTTCAGACCATTTCATGCTCCTCTTATTTTGACACCTTTTGAAGCTCTTCATATTTTTCACACCTTTTCAGGCTCTTCATGTTTCTGAACACCACTTCATGCTCCACCTATTTTTCAGACCGTTTCAAGCTCCTCATATTTTTGACACCTTTTGAAGCTCTTCATATATTTCACACCTTTTCAGGGTCTTCATGTTTTTCAACACCGTTTCATGACACTCCTATTTTTCAGACCGTTTCATGCTCCTCATATTTTTGACACCTTTTGAAACTCTTCATATATTTCACACCTTTTCAAACTCTTCATGTTTTTGAACACCGCTTCATGCTCCTCCTATTTTTCAGACCGTTTCATGCTCCTCATATTTTTGACACCATTTGAAGCTCTTCATATTTCTCACAGCTTTTCAGGTTCTTCATGTTTTTCAACACCGCTTCATGCTCCTCCTATTTTTCAGACCGTTTCATGCTCATATCATTTTTGACACCTTTTGAAGCTCTTCATATTTTACCACATCTTTTGAAGCTCTTCATATTTTTCACACCTTTTCAGTTTCTTCAGGTTTTTGAACACCACTTCATGCTCCTCCTGTTTTTCAGATCGTTTCATGCTCATCTCATTTTTGACACCTTTGAAACTCTTCATATTTTTCACACCTTTTGAAGCTCTTCATATATTTCACACCTTCTCTGGCTCTTCATGATTTTCAACATCACTTCATGCTCCTCCTATTTTTCAGACCCTTTCATGCTAATCAAATGTTTGACACCTTTTGAAGGTCTTCATATTTTTCACACCTTTTGAAGCTCTTCATATTTTTCACACGTTTTCAGGCTCTTCATGTATTTCAAAACCGCTTCATGCTGCTTCAATTTTTCAGACCGTTTCATGCTCCTCATATTTTTGACCAGTTTGGAAGCTGTTCATATTTTTCACACCTTTTCAGTTTCTTCAGGTTTTTGAACACCACTTCATGCTCCTCCTGTTTTTCAGATCGTTTCATGCTCATCTCATTTTTGACACCTTTTGAAACTCTTCATATTTTTCACACCTTTTGAAGCTCTTCATATATTTCACACCTTCTCTGGCTCTTCATGTTTTTCAACATCACTTCATGCTCCTCCTATTTTTCAGACCCTTTCATGCTAATCTAATTTTTGACACCTTTTGAAGGTCTTCATATTTTTCACACCTTTTGAAGCTCTTCATATTTTTCAAACCTTTTCAGGCTCTTCATGTTTTTGAACACCGCTTCATGCTCCTCCCTTTTTTCAGACCGTTTAATGCTCCTCATATTTTTGACATTTTTTGAAGCTCTTCATATTTTTCACACCTTTTCAGGCTCTTCATGTTTTTGAACACCGCTTCATGCTCCTCCTATATTTCAGTCCGTTTCATGCTCCTCCTATTTTTCACACCTTTTGAAGCTCTTCATATTTTTCACACCTTTTCAGGCTCTTCATGTTTTTGAACACCGCTTGATGCTCCTCCTATTTTTCAGACCGTTTCATGCTCCTCATGTATTTCACACGTTTTGAAGCTCTTCATATTTTTCACACCTTTTCAGCCTCTTCATGATTTTGAACACCGCTTCATCATCCTCCTATTTTTCAGAATGTTTCATGCTCCTCATATTTTTGACAACTTTTGAAGCTTTTCATATTTTTCACAACTTTTCAGGCTCTTCATGTTTTTGAACAGAGCTTCATGCTCCTCCTATTTTTCAGACCGTATCATGTTCCTCATGTATTTTACACCTTTTGAAGCTCTTCATATTTTTCACACCTTTTCAAGCTCTTCATGCATTTGAACAACTTTTCATGCTCCTCCTATTTTTCAGACCGTTTCATACTCCTCATTGTTTTGACACCTTTTGAAGCTCTTCATATTTTTCACACCTTTTCAGGTTCTTCATGTTTTTCAACATCGCTTCATGCTCCTCCTATTTTTCAGACCGTTTCATGCTCCTCATATTTTTGACACCTTTTGAAGCTCTTAATATATTTCACAGCTTTTCAGACTCTTCATGATTTCCATTACCGCTTCATGCTCCTCATATTTTTCAGACCGTTTCATGCTCATCTCATTTTTATCACCTTTTGAAACTCTTCATATTTTTCACCCCTTTTGAAGCTCTTCATATTTTTCACACGTTTTCAGGCTCTTCATGTTTTTCAACACCACTTCTTGCTTCTCCTATTTTTCAGACCGTTTCATGATCCTCATATTTTTGACCCATTTTGAAACTCTTCATATTTTTCACACCTTTTCAGGCTCTTCATGTTTTTCAACACCGCTTCATGCTCCTCCTATTTTTCAGACCCTTTCATGCTCCTCATAATTTTGACACCTTTTGATGCTCTTCATATTTTTCACACCTTTTCAGGCTCTTCATGTTTTTCCACACCGCTTCATGCTCCTTCTATTTTTCAGACCATTTCATGCTCCTCATATATTTGACACATTTTGAAGCTCTTCATATTTTTCACACCTTTTCATGCTCTTCATGTTTGTGAACACCGCTTCATGCTCGTCCTATTTTTCAGACCGTTTCAGGCTCCTCATGTATTTCACACCTTTTGAAGCTCTTCATATTTTGCACAGCTTTTCAGGCTCTTCATGTTTTTCACAAACACTTCATGCTCGTCCTATTTTTCAGACCGTTTCATGCTCCTCATATTTTTGACAACTTTTGAAGCTCTTCATATTTTTGACACCTTTGAGGCTCTTCATGTTTTTGAACACCACTTCATGCTCCTCCTATATTTCAGTCCGTTTCATGCTCCTCCTATTTTTCACACCTTTTGAAGCTCTTCATATTTTTGACACCTTTGAGGCTCTTCATGTTTTTGAACACCACTTCATGCTCCTCCTATTTTTCAGACCGTTTCATGGTCCTCATATATTTGACTCCTTTAGAAGCTCTTCATATTTTTCACACCTTTTCAGGCTCTTCATGGTTTTCAACACCGCTTCATGCTCCTCCTCTTTTTCAGACCGTTTCATGCTCCTCATATTTTTGGCACCTTTTGAAGCTCTTCATATTTTTCACACCTTTTCAGGTCTTCATGTTTTTGAACACCATTTCATGCTCCTCCTATTTTTCAGACCGTTTCATGGTCCTCATATTTTTGACACCTTTTAAACCTCTTCATATTTTTCACACCTTTTCAGGCTCTTCATGTTTTCAACACCGCTTCATGCTCCTACTATTTTTCAGACGGTTTCATGCTCCTCATATTTTTGACACCTTTTGAAGCTCTTCATATTATTCACACCTTTTCAGGCTCTTCATGTTTTTCAACACCGCTTCATGCTCCACCTTTTTTTCAGACCGTTTCATGCTCCTCATATTTTTGACGCCTTTTGAAGCTCTTCATATTTTTCACACTTCCCCAGGCTCTTCATGTTTTTGAACACCATTTCATGCTCCTCCTGTTTTTCAGACCGTTTCATGCTCCTCATCTTTTTGACACGTTTTGAAACTCTTCATATTTATCACACCTTTTCAGGCTCTTCATGTTTTTCAACACAATTTCATGCTCCTCCTTTTTTTCAGACCGTTTTATGCTCCTCATATATTTGACACCTTTTGAAGCTCTTCATAATTTCCACACCTTTTCAGGCTCTTCATGTTTTTCTACACCGCTTCATGCTCCCCCTTCATTTCAGACCGTTCATGCCTCTCATATTTTTGAAACCTTTTGAAGCTCTTCATATTTTTCACACCTTTTTAGGCTCTTCATGTTTTTCAACACCATTTCATGCTCCTCCTTTTTTTCAAACCATTTTATGCTCCTCATATATTTGACACCTTTTGAAGCTCTTCATAATTTCCACACCTCTTCAGGCTCTTCATGTTTTTGAACACCATTTCATGCTCCTCTTATTTTTTTTTTTATTGTTTTTTTTTTAATTTTTTTAATTATTTTTATTTTTTCTTTCCCAGTCGGTTTTGTCATACATTGATATGAATCAGCCATGGATTTACATGTATTCCCAATTCCAATCCCCCCTCCCACCTCCCTCTCCACCCGATTCCTCTCCGTCTTCCCAGTGCACCAAGCCGGAGCACTTGTCTCGTGCATCCTACCTGGGCTGGTGATCTGTTTCACCATAGATAGCATACATGCTGTTCATTTGAAATATCCCACCCTCACATTCTCCCACAAAGTTCAAAAGTCTGTTCTGTATTTCTGTGTCTATTTTTCTGTTCTGCATATAGGGTTATCGTTATCACCTTTCTAAATTCCATATACATGGGTCAGCATGCTCTAATGTTCTTTATCTTTCTGGCTTACTTCACTCTGTATAATGGGCTCCAGCTTCATCCATCTCATTAGGACTGATTCAAGTGAATTTTTTAATGGCTGAGTAATATTCCATGGTGTATATGTACCACAGCTTTCTTATCCATTCATCTGCTGACGGGCATCTAGGTTGCTTCCATGTCCTGGCTATTATAAATAGTGCTGCGATGAACATTGGGGTGCACGTGTCTCTTTCAGACGAACCTATGGACACCTTATCTTTGACAAAGGAGGCAAGGATATACAATGGAAAAAAGACAACCTCTTTAACAAGTGGTGCTGGGAAAACTGGTCAACCACTTGTAAAAGAATGAAAATAGAACACTTTCTAACACCATACACAAAAATAAACTCAAAATGGATTAAAGATCTAAATATAAGACCAGAAACTATAAAACTCCTAGAGGAGAAGATAGGCAATACACTCTCCGACATAAATCAAAGCAAGATCCTCTATGACCCACCTCCCAGAATATTGGAAATAAAAGCAAAACTAAACAAATGGGACCTAATGAAACTTAAAAGCTTTTGCACTACAAAGGAAACTATAAGTAAGGTGAAAAGACAGCCCTCAGATTGGGAGAAAATAATAGCAAATGAAGAAACAGACAAAGGATTAATCTCAAAAATATACAAGCAAATCCTGCAGCTCAATTCCAGAAAAATAAATGACCCAATACAAAATGAGCCAAAGAACTAAACAGACATTTCTCCAAAGAAGACATACAGATGGATAACAAACACATGAAAAGATGCTCAACATCACTCATTATTAGAGAAATGCAAATCAAAACCACAATGAGGTACCATTATATGCCAGTCAGGATGGCTGCTATCCAGAAGTCTACAAGCAATAAATGCTGGAGATGGTGTGGAGAAAAGGGAACCCTCTTACACTGTTGGTGGGAATGCACACTAGTACAGCCGCTATGGAAAACAGTGTGGAGATTTCTTAAAAAACTGGAAATAGAACTGCCATATGACCCAGCAATCCCACTTCTGGGCATACACATTGAGGAAACCAGATCCTCTTATTTTTCAGACCGTTTCAAGCTCCTCATATTTTTTACACCTTTTGAAGCTCTTCATATATTTCACACCTTTTCAGGCTCTTCATGTTTTTCAACACCGCTTCATGCTCCTCCTATTTTTCAGACCGTTTCATGGTCCTCATGTTTTTGTCACCTTTTGAAGCTCTTCATATTTTTCACACCTTTTCATGCTCTTCATGTTTTTGAACACCATTTCATGCTCCTCCTATTTTTTAAACCGTTTCATGCTCCTCATATTTTTCACACATTTTGAAGCTCTTCATATTTTTCACACCTTTTCAGGCTCTTCATATTTTACAACAAGTTTTCATGCTCCTCCTATTTTTCAGACCGTTTAATGCTCCCCATAATTTTGACACCTTTTGAAGCGCTTCATAATTATCACACCTTTTCAGGCTCTTCATGTTTTTCAAATTTGCTTCTGCTCCTCCTATTTTTCAGACCGTTTCATGCTCCTCATATTTTTGACACCTTTTGAAGCTCTTCATATTTTTCACAGCTTTTCAGGCTCTTCATGTTTTTCAACACTGCTTTATTCTCCTCATATTTTTCAGACCGTTTCATGCGCCTCATATTTTGGATATCTTTAGAAGCTCGTCATATTTCTAACAACTTTTCAGGCTCTTCATGTTTTCAACACAGTTTCATGCTCCTCCTATTTTTCAGACCGTTTCATGCGCCTCATATTTTGAGTCCTTTTGAAGCTCTTCATATTTTTCACACATTTTCAGGCTCTTCATGTTTTTCAACACCGTTTCTTGCTCATCCTCTTTTTCAGACCGTTTCATGCCCCTCATATTTTTGACACCTTTTCAAGCTCTTCACATTTTTCAAACCTTTTCAGGCTCTTCATGTTTTTGAACAACGTTTCATGCTCCTCCTATTTTTCAGACAGTTTCATGCCCCTCATATTTTTGACACCTTTTCAAGCTCTTCACATTTTTCAAAACATTTCAGGCTCTTCATGTTTTGAACACCGTTTCATCCTCCTCCTAATTTTCAGACCGTTTCATGCTCCTCATATATTTGACACCTTTTGAAGCTCTTCATATTTTTCACAACTTTTCAGGTTCTTCATGTTTTCAACACCACTTCATGCTCCTCCTATATTTCTGACCGTGTCATGCTCCTCATATTTTTGACAACTTTTGAAGCTCTTCATATTTTTCACACCTTTTCAGGCTCTTCATGTTTTTCTACACCGCTTCATGCTCCTCCTATTTTTGACATCTTTTGAAGCTCTTCATATTTTTCACACCTTTTCAGGCTCTTCATGTTTTTGAACACCGTTTCATGCTCCTCATATTTTTCAGACCGTTTCATGCTCCTCATATTATTGACACCTTTTGAAGCTCTTCATATATTTCACACCTTTTCAGGGTTTTCATGTTTTTGAACACCATTTCATGCTCCTCATATTTTTCAGACCGTTTCATGCTCCTCATATTTTTGACACCTTTTGAAACTCTTCATATTTTTCACAATTTTTCAGGCTCCTCATGTTTTTGAACACCGTTTCATGCTCCTCCATTTTTTCAGACCGTTTCATGCTCCTCATATTTTGACACCTTTTGAAGCTCTTCATATTTTTCACACCTTTTCAGGCTCTTCATATTTTTCAACAAGGTTTCATGCTCCTCCTATTTTTCAGACGGTTTCATGCTCCTCATATTTTTGACACCTTTTGAAGCTCTTCATATTTTTCACACCTTTCCATGCTCTTCATATTTTTGAACACCGATTAATGCTCCTCCTATTTTTCAGACCGTTTCTTGCTCCTCATATTTTTGACACCTTTTGAAGCTCTTCATATTTTTCACAGCTTTCCAGGCTCTTCATATTTTTGAACACCGATTAATGCTCCTCCTATTTTTCAGACCGTTTCTTGCTCCTCATATTTTTGACACCTTTTGAAGCTCTTCATATTTTTCACACCTTTTCAGGCTCTACATATTTTTCAACACAACTTCATGCTCCTCCTTTATTTGAGACCGTTTCATGCTCCTCATATTTTTGACACCTTTTGAAGCTCTCCATAGATTTCACACCTTTTCAGGCTCTTCATGTTTTTCTACACCGCTTCTTGCTCCTCCTATTTTTCAGAGCTATTCATGCTCCTCATATTTTTGTCACCTTTTGAAGCTCTTCATATATTTCACACCTTTTCAGGCTTTTCATGTTTTTCAACACCGCTTCATGCTCCTACTATTTTTCAGACCTTTTCATGCTCCTCATATGTTTCACACCTTTTTAAGCTCTTCATGTTTTTTAACACCTTTCACGCTCCTCCTATATTTCAGAACGTTTCAAGCTCCTCATATTTTTGACACCTTTTGAAGCTCTTCATATTTTTCACATTTATCAGGGTCTTCATGTTTTTCTACACCACTTCATGCTTCTCCTATTTTTCAGACCGTTTCATTCTCCTCATATTTTTGAAGCCTTTTGAAGCTCTTCATATTTTTCACACCTTTTCAGGCTCTTCATGTTTTTCAACACCGTTTCATGATCCTCCTATTTTACAGACCGTTTCATGCTCATCTCATTTTTGACACCTTTTGAAGCTTTTCATATTTTTCACAACTTTTTAGGCTCTTCATGTTTTTGAACACGGCTTCATGCTCCTCCTCTGTTTCAGAGTTTCATGCTCCTCATGTATTTCACACCTTTTGAAGCTCTTCATATTTTTCACACATTTTCAGCATCTTCATGCTTTTGATCACCGTTTCATGCTCCTCCTATTTTTCAGACCGTGTCATGCACCTCATATTTTTCACACCTTTTGAAGCTCTTCATATTTTTCACACCTTTTCAGGCTCCTCATGTTTTTCAACACCGCTTCATGCTCCTCCTCTTTTTCAGACCGCTTCATGCTCCTCATATTTTTCAGACCGTTTCATGAACCTCATATTTTTCACACCTTTTGAAGCTGTTCATATTTTTTACACCTTTCTCAGGCTCTTCATGTTTTTCAACACCTCTTCATGCTCCTCCTACTTTTCAGACCATTTAATGTTCCTCATGTATTTCACACCTTTTGAAGTTCTTCATATTTTTCACACCTTTTGAAGCTCTTCATATTTTTCACACGTTTTCAGGCTCTTCATGTATTTCAAAACCGCTTCATGCTGCTTCAATTTTTCAGACCGTTTCATGCTCCTCATATTTTTGACCAGTTTGGAAGCTGTTCATATTTTTCACACCTTTTCAGTTTCTTCAGGTTTTTGAACACCACTTCATGCTCCTCCTGTTTTTCAGATCGTTTCATGCTCATCTCATTTTTGACACCTTTTGAAACTCTTCATATTTTTCACACCTTTTGAAGCTCTTCATATATTTCACACCTTCTCTGGCTCTTCATGTTTTTCAACATCACTTCATGCTCCTCCTATTTTTCAGACCCTTTCATGCTAATCTAATTTTTGACACCTTTTGAAGGTCTTCATATTTTTCACACCTTTTGAAGCTCTTCATATTTTTCAAACCTTTTCAGGCTCTTCATGTTTTTGAACACCGCTTCATGCTCCTCCCTTTTTTCAGACCGTTTAATGCTCCTCATATTTTTGACATTTTTTGAAGCTCTTCATATTTTTCACACCTTTTCAGGCTCTTCATGTTTTTGAACACCGCTTCATGCTCCTCCTATATTTCAGTCCGTTTCATGCTCCTCCTATTTTTCACACCTTTTGAAGCTCTTCATATTTTTCACACCTTTTCAGGCTCTTCATGTTTTTGAACACCGCTTGATGCTCCTCCTATTTTTCAGACCGTTTCATGCTCCTCATGTATTTCACACGTTTTGAAGCTCTTCATATTTTTCACACCTTTTCAGCCTCTTCATGATTTTGAACACCGCTTCATCATCCTCCTATTTTTCAGAATGTTTCATGCTCCTCATATTTTTGACAACTTTTGAAGCTTTTCATATTTTTCACAACTTTTCAGGCTCTTCATGTTTTTGAACAGAGCTTCATGCTCCTCCTATTTTTCAGACCGTATCATGTTCCTCATGTATTTTACACCTTTTGAAGCTCTTCATATTTTTCACACCTTTTCAGGCTCTTCATGCATTTGAACAACTTTTCATGCTCCTCCTATTTTTCAGACCGTTTCATACTCCTCATTGTTTTGACACCTTTTGAAGCTCTTCATATTTTTCACACCTTTTCAGGTTCTTCATGTTTTTCAACATCGCTTCATGCTCCTCCTATTTTTCAGACCGTTTCATGCTCCTCATATTTTTGACACCTTTTGAAGCTCTTAATATATTTCACAGCTTTTCAGACTCTTCATGATTTCCATTACCGCTTCATGCTCCTCATATTTTTCAGACCGTTTCATGCTCATCTCATTTTTATCACCTTTTGAAACTCTTCATATTTTTCACACCTTTTGAAGCTCTTCATATTTTTCACACGTTTTCAGGCTCTTCATGTTTTTCAACACCACTTCTTGCTTCTCCTATTTTTCAGACCGTTTCATGATCCTCATATTTTTGACCCATTTTGAAACTCTTCATATTTTTCACACCTTTTCAGGCTCTTCATGTTTTTCAACACCGCTTCATGCTCCTCCTATTTTTCAGACCCTCTCATGCTCCTCATAATTTTGACACCTTTTGATGCTCTTCATATTTTTCACACCTTTTCAGGCTCTTCATGTTTTTCCACACCGCTTCATGCTCCTCCTATTTTTCAGACCATTTCATGCTCCTCATATATTTGACACATTTTGAAGCTCTTCATATTTTTCACACCTTTTCATGCTCTTCATGTTTGTGAACACCGCTTCATGCTCGTCCTATTTTTCAGACCGTTTCATGCTCCTCATGTGTTTCACACCTTTTGAAGCTCTTCATATTTTGCACAGCTTTTCAGGCTCTTCATGTTTTTCACAAACACTTCATGCTCGTCCTATTTTTCAGACCGTTTCATGCTCCTCATATTTTTGACAACTTTTGAAGCTCTTCATATTTTTGACACCTTTGAGGCTCTTCATGTTTTTGAACACCACTTCATGCTCCTCCTATATTTCAGTCCGTTTCATGCTCTTCCTATTTTTCACACCTTTTGAAGCTCTTCATATTTTTGACACCTTTGAGGCTCTTCATGTTTTTGAACACCACTTCATGCTCCTCCTATTTTTCAGACCGTTTCATGGTCCTCATATATTTGACTCCTTTAGAAGCTCTTCATATTTTTCACACCTTTTCAGGCTCTTCATGGTTTTCAACACCGCTTCATGCTCCTCCTCTTTTTCAGACCGTTTCATGCTCCTCCTATTTTCACACCATTTCATGCTCATCTCATTTTTGACACCTTTTGAAGCTCCTCTACTTTTGACCCCTTTAGAGGCTCTTCATATTTTTGACAACTTTTCAGGCTCTTCATGTTTTTCAACACCGCTTCATGCTCCTCCTAATTTTCAGACCGTTTCATGACCCTCATATTTTTGACACCTTTTGAAGCTCCTCATATATTTCACACCTTTTCAGACTCTTCATGATTTCCAACACCACTACATTCTCCTCATTTTTTTCACACCGTTTAATGCTCATCTCATTTTTGACACCTTTTGAAGCTCTTCATATTTTTGACACATTTAGAAGCTCTTCATATTTTTTACACATTTTCAGGCTCTTCATATTTTTCAACACCGCTTATTGCTCCTCCTATTGGTCAGACCGTTTCATGCTCATCTCATTTTTGACAACTTTTGAAGCTCTTCATGTTTTTCACATATAATGAAGCTCTTCATATTTTACACACCTTTTCAGGCTCTTCATGTTTTTCAACACCGCTTCATGCTCCTCCTATTTTTCAGACCGTTTCATGCTCCTCATATTTTTGACACCTTTAAAGCTCTTCATATTTTTCACACCTTTTCAGACTCTTCATGTTTTCAACACCGCTTCATGCTCCTCCTATTTTTCAGACCTTTTCATGCTCCTCCTATTTTTCAGACCGTTTCATGCTTCTCATATTTTGAAACCTTTTGAAGCTCTTCATATTTTTCACAACTTTTCAGTCTCTTCATGTTTTTCAACACCGATTCATGCTCCTCCTTTTTTCAGACCGTTTGATGCTCCTCATATTTTTGGCACCTTTTGAAGCTCTTCATATTTTTCACACCTTTTCAGGTCTTCATGTTTTTGAACACCATTTCATGCTCCTCCTATTTTTCAGACCGTTTCATGGTCCTCATATTTTTGACACCTTTTGAACCTCTTCATATTTTTCACACCTTTTCAGGCTCTTCATGTTTTCAACACCGCTTCATGCTCCTACTATTTTTCAGACGGTTTCATGCTCCTCATATTTTTGACACCTTTTGAAGCTCTTCATATTATTCACACCTTTTCAGGCTCTTCATGTTTTTCAACACCGCTTCATGCTCCTCCTTTTTTTCAGACCGTTTCATGCTCCTCATATTTTTGACGCCTTTTGAAGCTCTTCATATTTTTCACACTTCTCCAGGCTCTTCATGTTTTTGAACACCATTTCATGCTCCTCCTGTTTTTCAGACCGTTTCATGCTCCTCATCTTTTTGACACGTTTTGAAACTCTTCATATTTATCACACCTTTTCAGGCTCTTCATGTTTTTCAACACAATTTCATGCTCCTCCTTTTTTTCAGACCGTTTTATGCTCCTCATATATTTGACACCTTTTGAAGCTCTTCATAATTTCCACACCTTTTCAGGCTCTTCATGTTTTTCTACACCGCTTCATGCTCCTCCGATTTTTCGGACCGTTTCATGCTCCTCATCTTTTTGACACGTTTTGAAACTCTTCATATTTATCACAACTTTTCAGGCTCTTCATGTTTTTCAACACAATTTCATGCTCCTCCTTTTTTTCAGACCGTTTCATGCTTCTCATATTTTTCACACCTTTTGAAGCTCTTCATATTTTTCACACCTTTTCAGGCTCTTCATGTTTTTCAACACCGCTTCATGCTCCTCCGATTTTTCGGACCGTTTCATGCTCCACATATTTTTGACACCTTTTGAGGCTCTTCGTATAATTCACACCTTTTCAGGCTCTTCATTTTTTTCAACACCACTTCATGCTCCTCCTATTTTTCAGACCATTTCATGCAGATCTCATTTTTGACACCTTTTGAAGCTCTTCTTATTTTTCAAAACTTTTGAAGCTCTTCATATTTTTCACACGTTTTCAGGCTCTTCATGTTTTTCTACACCGCTTCATGCTCCCCCTACATTTCAGACCGTTCATGCCTCTCATATTTTTGAAACCTTTTGAAGCTCTTCATATTTTTCACACCTTTTTAGGCTCTTCATGTTTTTCAACACCATTTCATGCTCCTCCTTTTTTTCAAACCGTTTTATGCTCCTCATATATTTGACACCTTTTGAAGCTCTTCATAATTTCCACACCTCTTCAGGCTCTTCATGTTTTTGAACACCATTTCATGCTCCTCTTATTTTTTTTTTATTGTTTTTTTTTTTAATTTTTTTTAATTATTTTTATTTTTTCTTTCCCAGTCGGTTTTGTCATACATTGATATGAATCAGCCATGGATTTACATGTATTCCCGATTCCAATCCCCCCTCCCACCTCCCTCTCCACCCGATTCCTCTCCGTCTTCCCAGTGCACCAAGCCGGAGCACTTGTCTCGTGCATCCTACCTGGGCTGGTGATCTGTTTCACCATAGATAGCATACATGCTGTTCATTTGAAATATCCCACCCTCACATTCTCCCACAAAGTTCAAAAGTCTGTTCTGTATTTCTGTGTCTATTTTTCTGTTCTGCATATAGGGTTATCGTTATCACCTTTCTAAATTCCATATACATGTGTCAGCATGCTCTAATGTTCTTTATCTTTCTGGCTTACTTCACTCTGTATAATGGGCTCCAGCTTCATCCATCTCATTAGGCCTGATTCAAGTGAATTTTTTAATGGCTGAGTAATATTCCATGGTGTATATGTACCACAGCTTTCTTATCCATTCATCTGCTGACGGGCATCTAGGTTGCTTCCATGTCCTGGCTATTATAAATAGTGCTGCGATGAACATTGGGGTGCACGTGTCTCTTTCAGACGAACCTATGGACACCTTATCTTTGACAAAGGAGGCAAGGATATACAATGGAAAAAAGACAACCTCTTTAACAAGTGGTGCTGGGAAAACTGGTCAACCACTTGTAAAAGAATGAAAATAGAACACTTTCTAACACCATACACAAAAATAAACTCAAAATGGATTAAAGATCTAAATGTAAGACCAGAAACTATAAAACTCCTAGAGGAGAAGATAGGCAATACACTCTCCGACATAAATCAAAGCAAGATCCTCTATGACCCACCTCCCAGAATATTGGAAATAAAAGCAAAACTAAACAAATGGGACCTAATGAAACTTAAAAGCTTTTGCACTACAAAGGAAACTATAAGTAAGGTGAAAAGACAGCCCTCAGATTGGGAGAAAATAATAGCAAATGAAGAAACAGACAAAGGATTAATCTCAAAAATATACAAGCAAATCCTGCAGCTCAATTCCAGAAAAATAAATGACCCAATACAAAATGAGCCAAAGAACTAAACAGACATTTCTCCAAAGAAGACATACAGATGGATAACAAACACATGAAAAGATGCTCAACATCACTCATTATTAGAGAAATGCAAATCAAAACCACAATGAGGTACCATTATATGCCAGTCAGGATGGCTGCTATCCAGAAGTCTACAAGCAATAAATGCTGGAGATGGTGTGGAGAAAAGGGAACCCTCTTACACTGTTGGTGGGAATGCACACTAGTACAGCCGCTATGGAAAACAGTGTGGAGATTTCTTAAAAAACTGGAAATAGAACTGCCATATGACCCAGCAATCCCACTTCTGGGCATACACACTGAGGAAACCAGATCCTCTTATTTTTCAGACCGTTTCAAGCTCCTCATATTTTTTACACCTTTTGAAGCTCTTCATGTATTTCACACCTTTTCAGGCTCTTCATGTTTTTCAACACCGCTTCATGCTCCTCCTATTTTTCAGACCGTTTCATGGTCCTCATGTTTTTGTCACCTTTTGAAGCTCTTCATATTTTTCACACCTTTTCATGCTCTTCATGTTTTTGAACACCATTTCATGCTCCTCCTATTTTTTAAACCGTTTCATGCTCCTCATATTTTTCACACATTTTGAAGCTCTTCATATTTTTCACACCTTTTCAGGCTCTTCATATTTTACAACAAGTTTTCATGCTCCTCCTATTTTTCAGACCGTTTAATGCTCCCCATAATTTTGACACCTTTTGAAGCGCTTCATAATTATCACACCTTTTCAGGCTCTTCATGCTTTTCAAATTTGCTTCTGCTCCTCCTATTTTTCAGACCGTTTCATGCTCCTCATATTTTTGACACCTTTTGAAGCTCTTCATATTTTTCACAGCTTTTCAGGCTCTTCATGTTTTTCAACACCGCTTTATTCTCCTCATATTTTTCAGACCATTTCATGCGCCTCATATTTTGGATATCTTTTGAAGCTCGTCATATTTCTAACATCTATTCAGGCTCTTCATGTTTTCAACACAGTTTCATGCTCCTCCTATTTTTCAGACCGTTTCATGCGCCTCATATTTTGAGTCCTTTTGAAGCTCTTCATATTTTTCACACATTTTCAGGCTCTTCATGTTTTTCAACACCGTTTCTTGCTCATCCTCTTTTTCAGACCGTTTCATGCCCCTCATATTTTTGACACCTTTTCAAGCTCTTCACATTTTTCAAACCTTTTCAGGCTCTTCATGTTTTTGAACAACGTTTCATGCTCCTCCTATTTTTCAGACAGTTTCATGCCCCTCATATTTTTGACACCTTTTCAAGCTCTTCACATTTTTCAAAACATTTCAGGCTCTTCATGATTTGAACACCGTTTCATCCTCCTCCTAATTTTCAGACCGTTTCATGCTCCTCATATATTTGACACCTTTTGAAGCTCTTCATATTTTTCACAACTTTTCAGGTTCTTCATGTTTTCAACACCACTTCATGCTCCTCCTATATTTCTGACCGTGTCATGCTCCTCATATTTTTGACAACTTTTGAAGCTCTTCATATTTTTCACACCTTTTCAGGCTCTTCATGTTTTTCTACACCGCTTCATGCTCCTCCTATTTTTGACATCTTTTGAAGCTCTTCATATATTTCACACCTTTTCAGGGTTTTCATGTTTTTGAAGACCGTTTCATGCTCCTCATATTTTTCAGACCGTTTCATGCTCCTCATATTATTGACACCTTTTGAAGCTCTTCATATATTTCACACCTTTTCAGGGTTTTCATGTTTTTGAACACCGTTTCATGCTCCTCATATTTTTCAGACCGTTTCATGCTCCTCATATTTTTGACACCTTTTAAAACTCTTCATATTTTTCACAATTTTTCAGGCTCCTCATGTTTTTGAACACCGTTTCATGCTCCTCCATTTTTTCAGACCGTTTCATGCTCTTCATATTTTGACACCTTTTGAAGCTCTTCATATTTTTCACACCTTTTCAGGCTCTTCATATTTTTCAACAAGGTTTCATGCTCCTCCTATTTTTCAGACGGTTTCATGCTCCTCATATGTTTGACACCTTTTGAAGCTCTTCATATTTTTCACACCTTTCCAGGCTCTTCATATTTTTGAACACCGATTAATGCTCCTCCTATTTTTCAGACCGTTTCTTACTCCTCATATTTTTGACACCTTTTGAAGCTCTTCATATTTTTCACACCTTTTCAGGCTCTACATATTTTTCAACACAACTTCATGCTCCTCCTTTATTTGAGACCGTTTCATGCTCCTCATATTTTTGACACCTTTTGAAGCTCTCCATAGATTTCACACCTTTTCAGGCTCTTCATGTTTTTCTACACCGCTTCTTGCTCCTCCTATTTTTCAGAGCTATTCATGCTCCTCATATTTTTGTCACCTTTTGAAGCTCTTCATATATTTCACACCTTTTCAGGCTTTTCATGTTTTTCAACACCGCTTCATGCTCCTACTATTTTTCAGACCTTTTCATGCTCCTCATATGTTTCACACCTTTTTAAGTTCTTCATGTTTTTTAACACCTTTCACGCTCCTCCTATATTTCAGACCGTTTCAAGCTCCTCATATTTTTGACACCTTTTGAAGCTCTTCATATTTTTCACATTTATCAGGGTCTTCATGTTTTTCTACACCACTTCATGCTCCTCCTATTTTTCAGACCTTTTCATTCTCCTCATATGTTTCACAACTTTTTCAGACTCTTCATGTTTCTCAACACCACTTCATGCTCCTCCTATTTTTCAGACCGTTTCATGCTCCTCATATTTTTGACGCCTTTTGAAGCTCTTCATATTTTTCACACTTCTCCAGGCTCTTCATGTTTTTGAACACCCTTTCATGCTCCTCCTGTTTTTCAGACCGTTTCATTCTCCTCATATTTTTGACACCTTTTGAAGTTCTTCATATTTTTCACACCTTTTCAGGCTCTTCACGTTTTTCAACACCACTTCATGCTCCTCCTATTTTTCCGTCCGTTTCATGCTCCTTATATTTTTGACACCTTTTGAAGTTCTTCATATTTTTCACACCTTACAGGCTCTTCATGATTTTCAACACCACTTCATGCTCCTCCTAATTTTCACACCGTTTCATGCTCCTCATATATTTGACACCTTTTGAAGCTCTTCAGATTTTTCACACCTTTTCAGGCTCTTCATATTTTTCAACACCGCTTCATGCTCCTCCTATTTTTCAGACCGTTTCATGCTCCTCATCTTTTTGACACGTTTTGAAACTCTTCATATTTATCACACCTTTTCAGGCTCTTCATGTTTTTCAACACCATTTCATGCTCCTCCTTTTTTTCAGACCGTTTTATGCTCCTCATATATTTGACACCTTTTGAAGCTCTTCATAATTTCCACACCTTTTCAGGCTCTTCATGTTTTTCTACACCGCTTCATGCTCCCCCTACATTTCAGACCGTTCATGCCTCTCATATTTTTGAAACCTTTTGAAGCTCTTCATATTTTTCACACCTTTTTAGTCTCTTCATGTTTTTCAACACCATTTCATGCTCCTCCTTTTTTTCAAACCGTTTTATGCTCCTCATATATTTGACACCTGTTGAAGCTCTTCATAATTTACACACCTTTTCAGGCTCTTCATGTTTTTGAACACCGTTTCATGCTCCTCTTATTTTTTTTATTGTTATTTTTTTTATTTTTTTTATTATTTTTATTTTTTTTCCCAGTCGGTTTTGGCATACATTGATATGAATCAGCCATGGATTTACATGTATTCCCATTCCCGATTCCCCCTCCCACCTCCCTCTCCACCCGATTCCTCTGGGTCTTCCCAGTGCACCAAGCTGGAGCACTTGTCTCGTGCATCCTACCTGGGCTGGTGATCTGTTTCACCATAGATAGCATACATACTGTTCTTTTGAAATATCCCACCCTCACATTTTCCCACAAAGTTCAAAAGTCTGTTCTGTATTTCTGTGTCTCTTTTTCTGTTCTGCATATAGGGTTATCGTTGTCACCTTTCTAAATTCCATATACATGTGTCAGTATGCTGTAATGTTCTTTATCTTTCTGGCTTACTTCACTCTGTATAATGGGCTCCAGCTTCATCCATCTCATTAGGCCTGATTCAAATGAATTCTTTTTAATGGCTGAGTAATATTCCATGGTGTATATGTACCACAGCTTTCTTATCCATTCATCTGCTGACGGGCATCTAGGTTGCTTCCATGTCCTGGCTATTATAAATAGTGCTGCGATGAACATTGGGGTGCACGTGTCTCTTTCAGACGAACCTATGGACACCTTATCTTTGACAAAGGAGGCAAGGATATGCAATGGAAAAAAGACAACCTCTTTAACAAGTGGTGCTGGGAAAACTGGTCAACCACTTGTAAAAGAATGAAAATAGAACACTTTCTAACACCATACACAAAAATAAACTCAAAATGGATTAAAGATCTAAATGTAAGACCAGAAACTATAAAACTCCTAGAGGAGAAGATAGGCAAAACACTCTCCGACATAAATCAAAGCAAGATCCTCTATGACCCACCTCCCAGAATATTGGAAATAAAAGCAAAACTAAACAAATGGGACCTAATGAAACTTAAAAGCTTTTGCACTACAAAGGAAACTATAAGTAAGGTGAAAAGACAGCCCTCAGATTGGGAGAAAATAATAGCAAATGAAGAAACAGACAAAGGATTAATCTCAAAAATATACAAGCAAATCCTGCAGCTCAATTCCAGAAAAATAAATGACCCAATACAAAATGAGCCAAAGAACTAAACAGACATTTCTCCAAAGAAGACATACAGATGGATAACAAACACATGAAAAGATGCTCAACATCACTCATTATTAGAGAAATGCAAATCAAAACCACAATGAGGTACCATTACATGCCAGTCAGGATGGCTGCTATCCAAAAGTCTACAAGCAATAAATGCTGGAGAGGGAGTGGAGAAAAGGGAACCCTCTTATACTGTTGGTGGGAATGCACACTAGTACAGCC
This sequence comes from Dama dama, assembly GCF_033118175.1. Taxonomy (NCBI): domain Eukaryota; kingdom Metazoa; phylum Chordata; class Mammalia; order Artiodactyla; family Cervidae; genus Dama; species Dama dama. The sequence continues at coordinate 7,337,411 of NW_026870891.1, read as the reverse complement.
GCTATGGAAAACGGTGTAGAGATTTCTTAAAAAACTGGAAATAGAACTGCCATATGACCCAGCAATTCCACTTCTGGGCATACACACTGAGGAAACCAGATCCTCTTATTTTTCAGACCGTTTCAAACTCCTCATATTTTTCACACCTTTTGAAGCTCTTCATATATTTCACACCTTTTCAGGCTCTTCATGTTTTTCAACACCGCTTCATGCTCCTCCTATTTTTCAGACCGTTTCATGGTCCTCATATTTTTGACACCTTTTGAAGCTCTTCATATTTTTCACACCTTTCCGTGCTCTTCATGTTTTTCAACACGCTTTCATGCTCCTCCGATTATTCAGATCGTTTCATGCTCCTCATATTTTTGACACATTTTGAAGCTCTTCATATTTTCGACACCATTCAGGTTCTTCATGTTTTCAACACCGTTTCATGCTCCTCCTATTTTTCAAACCGTTTCATGCTCCTCATATTTTTGACACATTTTGAAGCTCTTCATATTTTCGACACCTTTCAGGTTCTTCATGTTTTTCAACACCGTTTCATGCTCCTCCTATTTGTCAAACCGTTTCATGTTCCTCCTATTTTTCAGACCGTTTCTTGCTCCTCATATTTTTGACACCTTTTGAAGCTCTTCATGTTTTTTAACACCTTTTCACGCTCCTCCTATATTTCAGACAGTTTCAAGCTCCTCATATTTTTGACACCTTTTGAAGCTCTTCATATTTTTCACATTTTTTCAGGGTCTTCATATTTTTCTACACCACTTCATGCTCCTCCTATTTTTCAGACCGTTTCATTCTCCTCATATGTTTCACAACTTTTTCAGGCTCTTCATGTTTCTCAACACCACTTCATGCTCCTCCTATTTTTCAGACCGTTTCATGCTCCTCATATTTTTGACACCTTTTGAAGTTCTTCATATTTTTCACACCTTTTCAGGCTTTTCATGTTTTTCTACACTGCTTCATTCTCTTCCTATTTTTCAGACATTTTCATGCTCCTCATACTTTTGACATCCTTTGAAGCTCTTCATATTTTTCACACCTTTTCAGGCTTTTCAGGTATTTCAACACCGTCTCATGCGCCTCCTATTTTTCAGACCGTTTCATGCTCCTCATATGTTTCACACCTTTTTCAGGCTCTTCATGTTTTTCAACACCACTTCATGGTCCTCCTATTTTTCAGACCGTATCATGCTCATCATATTTTTGACACAGTTTGAAGCTCTTCCTACTTTTCACACCTTTTGAGGCTCTTCATGTTTTTGAAAACAGTTTCTTGCTCCTCATATTTTTCAGACCGTTTCATGGTCCTCATATTTTTGACACCTTTTGAAGCTCTTCATATTTTTCACACTTTTTCAGGGTCTTCATGTTTTTCTACACCACTTCATGCTCCTCCTATTTTTCAGACCGTTTCATTCTCCTCATATGTTTCACAACTTTTTCAGGCTCTTCATGTTTCTCAACACCACTTCATGCTCCTCCCATTTTTCAGACCGTTTCATGCTCCTCATATTTTTGACACTTTTTGAAGCTCTTCATATTTTTCACACCTTTCCAGGCTCTTCATGTTTTTGAACACCGTTTCATGATCATCCTATTTTTCAGACCGTTTCATGCTCCTCATATGTTTCACACCTTTTGAAGCTCTTCATGTTTTTTAACACCTTTTCATGCTCCTCCTATATTTCAGACCGTTTAATGCTCCTTATATTTTTGACACCATTTGAAGCTCTTCATATTTTTCGCACCTTTTCAGGCTCTTCATATTTTTCAACACCACTTCATGCTTCTCCAATTTTTCAGACCGTTTCATGCGCCTCATATATATGACACCTTTTGAAGCTCTTCATATTTTTCACATCTTTTCAGGCTCTTCATATTTTTCAACCCGCTTAAGCTCCTCCTATTTTTCAGAGCGTTTCTTGCTCCTCATATTTTTGACACCTTTGAGGCTCTTCATATATTTCACACCTTTTCTGGCTCTTCATGTTTTTGAACACCGATTCATGCTCCTCCTATTTTTCAGACCGTTTCATGCTCCTCATATTTTAGACACCTTTTGAACCTCTTCATATTTTTCACACCTTTTCAGGCTCTTCATGTTTTCAACACTGCTTCATGCTCCTACTATTTTTCAGACGGTTTCATGCTCCTCATATTTTTGACACCTTTTGAAGCTCTTCATATTATTCACACCTTTTCAGGCTCTTCATGTTTTTCAACACCGCTTCATGCTCCTCCTTTTTTTCAGACCGTTTCATGCTCCTCATATTTTTGACGCCTTTTGAAGCTCTTCATATTTTTCACACTTCTCCAGGCTCTTCATGTTTTTGAACACCCTTTCATGCTCCTCCTGTTTTTCAGACCGTTTCATGCTGCTCATATTTTTGACACCTTTTGAAGTTCTTCATATTTTTCACACCTTTTCAGGCTCTTCACGTTTTTCAACACCACTTCATGCTCCTCCTATTTTTCAGTCCGTTTCATGCTCCTTATATTTTTGACACCTTTTGAAGTTCTTCATATTTTTCACACCTTACAGGCTCTTCATGATTTTCAACACCACTTCATGCTCCTCCTAATTTTCACACCGTTTCATGCTCCTCATATATTTGACACCTTTTGAAGCTCTTCAGATTTTTCACACCTTTTCAGGCTCTTCATATTTTTCAACACCGCTTCATGCTCCTCCTATTTTTCAGACCGTTTCATGCTCCTCATCTTTTTGACACGTTTTGAAACTCTTCATATTTATCACACCTTTTCAGGCTCTTCTGTTTTTCAACACCATTTCATGCTCCTCCTTTTTTTCAGACCGTTTTATGCTCCTCATATATTTGACACCTTTTGAAGCTCTTCATAATTTCCACACCTTTTCAGGCTCTTCATGTTTTTCTACACCGCTTCATGCTCCCCCTACATTTCAGACCATTCATGCCTCTCATATTTTTGAAACCTTTTGAAGCTCTTCATATTTTTCACACCTTTTTAGGCTCTTCATGTTTTTCAACACCATTTCATGCTCCTCCTTTTTTTCAAACCGTTTTATGCTCCTCATATATTTGACACCTTTTGAAGCTCTTCATAATTTCCACACCTTTTCAGGCTCTTCATGTTTTTGAACACCGTTTCATGCTCCTCCTATTTTTCAGACCGTTTCATGCTCCTCATGTTTTTGAGACGTTTTGAAGCTCTGCATATTTTTCATAACTTTCAGGCTCTTCATGCTTTTGAAACACCGTTACATGCTCCTCCTATTTTTCATACCATATCATGCTCCTCATTTTTTTGACACATTTTGAAGCTCTTCATATTTTTCACACCTTTTCAGGCTCTTTATGTTTTTCAACACCGTATCATGCTCCTCCTATTTTTCAGACCGTTTCATGCTCCTCATATCTTTGACACCTTTTGAAGCTCTTCATATTTTTCACATCATTTCAGGCTCTTCAAGTTTTTGAAAACGGCTTCATGCTCCTCCTAATTTTCAGACCGTTTTTTGCTCATCATATTTTTGACACATTTTGAAGCTTTTCATATTTTTCACAGCTTTTCAGGCTCTTCATGTTTTTGAACACAGTTTCATGCTCCGCATATTTTTCACACCTTTTCATGCTCTTCATATTTTTCACACCTTTTCAGGCTCTTCATGTTTCTCAACACCGTTTCATGCTTCTCCTATTTTTCAGACCATTTCATGCTCCTCATATTTTTGACAGCTTTTTAAGCTCTTCATATATTTCACACCTTTTCAGGCTTTTCATGTTTTTGAACACCGCTTCATGCTCCTCCTATTTTTCAGACCATTTCATGCTCCTCGTATTTTTCACACCTTTTGAAGCTCTTCGTATATTTCACACCTTTTCAGGCTCTTCATGTTTTTGAACACCGCTTAATGCTCCTCCCATTTTTCAGATTGTTTCATCCTCCTCATATTTTTGACACCTTTGAAGCTCTTTATATTTGTCACACCCTTCCAGGCTCTTCATGTTCTTCATCACTGTTTCATGCTCCTCCTATTTTTCAAACTGTTTCAGGCTCCTCATATTTTTCACACCTTTTGAAGCTCTTCATATTTTTCACACCTTTTCAGGCTCTTCATGTTTTTCAAAACCGCTTCATGCTCCTCCTGTTTTTCAGACCGTTTCAAGCTCCTCATGTTTTTCATATCTTTTGAAGCTCTTCATATTTTTCACACGTTTTCAGGCTCTTCATGATTTTCAACACCGCTTCATGATCCTCCTATTTATCAGACCGTTTCATGCTCATCTCATTTTTGACAGCTTTTGAAGCTGCTCATATTTTTCACACCTTTTGAAGCTCTTCATTTTTTTCACAACTTTTCAGGCTCTTCAAGTTTTTCAACACCGCTTCATGCTCCTCCTATTTTTCAGACCGTTTCATGCTCCTCATGTAATTCACACCTTTTGAAACTCTTCATATTTTTCACACCTTTTCAGGCTCTTCATGTTTTGGAACACCGTTTCATGCTCCTCCTATTTTTCAGACCTTTCATGCTCCTCATATTTTTGACACCTTTTGAAGCTCTTCATATTTTTCACAACTTTTCAGGCTCTTCATGTTTTTCAACACAGCTTCATGCTTCTCCTATTTTCCAGACCGTTTCATTGTCCTCATATTTTTGACACCTTTAGAAGCTCTTCATATTTTTCACAACTTTTCAGGCTCTTCATGTTTTTCAACACGGCTTCATGCTTCTCCTATTTTCCAGACCGTTTCATTGTCCTCATATTTTTGACACCTTTAGAAGCTCTTCATATTTTTCACACGTTTTCAGGCTCTTCATGTTTTTCAACACGGCTTCATGCTCCTCCTATTTTTCAGATCGGTTCATTCTCCTCATATTTTTCACACCTTTTGATGCTCTTCATATTTTTCACACCTTTTCAGGCTCTTCATGTTTTGGAACATCGTTTCATGCTCCTCCTATTTTTCAGACCTTTTCATGCTCCTCATATTTTTGACACCTTTTGAAGCTCTTCATATTTTTCACAACTTTTCAGGCTGTTCACGTTTTGGAACACCGTTTCATGCTCCTCCTTTTTTTCAGACCGTTTCATGCTCCTCATATCTTTGACACCTTTTGAAGCTCTATATTTTTCACACCTTTTCAGGATCTTCATGTTTTTGAACACCGCTTCATGCTACTCCTATTTTTCAGACCGTTTCATGCTCCTCCTATTTTTCACACTTTTTGAAGCTCTTCATATTTTTCACACCTTTTCAGGCTCTTCATGTTTTTGAACACCGTTTCATGCTGCTCCTATTTTTCAGACTCTTTCATGCTCGTCATATTTTTGACACCTTTTGAAGCTCTTCGTATTTTTCACACCTTTTCAGGCTCTTCATGTTTTTGAAAACCGCTTCATGCTCCTCCTATTTTTCACACCTTTTGAAGCTCTTCATATTTTTCACACCTTTTCAGGCTCCTCATGTTTTTCAACTCCGCTCATGCTCCTCCTCTTTTTCAGACCGTTTCATGCTCCTCATATTTTTGACACTTTTTGAGGCTCTTCATATTTTTCACACCATTTCAGGCTCTTCTTCGTTTTGAACAACGTTTCATGCTCCTCCTATTTTTCAGACCGTCTCATGCTCCTCATGTATTTCACACGTTTTGAAGCTCTTCATAATTTTCACACCTTTTCAGGCTCTACATGTTTTTCAACATCACTTCATGCTTCTCTTATTTTTCAGACCGATTCATGTTCCTCATATTTTTGACACCTTTTGAAGCTCTTCATATTTTTCACACCTGTTCAGGCTCTTCATGTTTTTCAACGCCGCTTCATGCTCCTCATCTTTTTCAGACCGTTTCATGCTCCTCATATTTTTCACACCTTTTGAAGCTCGTCATATTTTTCACAACTTTTCAGGCTCTTCATATTTTTGATCACCGTTTCATGCTCCTCCTATTTTTCAGACCGTTTCATGCTCCTCATATTTTGACACCTTTTTAAGCTCTTCACATTTTTCACACCTTTTCAGGCTCTTCATGTTTTTCAAAACCGCTTCATGATCCCCCTATATTTCAGACCGTTTCATGCTCCTCATATTTTTCACACCTTTTGAAGCTCTTCGTATTTTTCACACCTTTTCAGACTCTTCATGTTTTTCAACACCACTTCATGCTCCTCCTTTTTTTCCGACGGTTTCATGCTCATCGCATTTTTGACACCTTCTGAAGCTCTTCATTTTTTTCAAAACTTTTGAGCTCTTCACATTCTTCACACGTTTTCAGGCTCTTCATGTATTTCAATAACGGTTCTTACTCCTCCTATTTTTCAGAACGTTGCATGCTTCTCATATTTTTGACACGTTTTGAAGCTCTTCATATTTTTCACACCTTTTCAGGCTCTTCATGTTTTTCAACACCACTTCATGCTCCTCCTATTTTTCAGACCGTTTCATGCTCCTCCTATTTTTCACACCTTTTGAAGCTCTTCATATTTTTCACACCTTTTCAGGCTGTACATGTTTTTGAACACCACTTCATGCTCCTCCTATTTTTCCGATCGTTTCTTGCTCCTCATGTATTTCACACATTGTGAAGCTCTTCATATTTTTCACACCTTTTCAGGCTCTTCATGTTTTTCAACACCGCATCATGCTCCTCCTATTTTTCAGACCGTTTCATGCTCATCTCTTTTTTGACACCTTTTGAAGCTCTTCATATTTTTCATACGTTTTGAAGCTCTTCATACTTTTCACACTTTTTCAGGCTCTTCGTGTTTTTGAACACCGCTTCACGCTCCTCCTATTTTTCAGACCGTTTCATGCTGCTCGTATTTTTCAGACCGTTTCATGCTCCTCATAATTTTGACAATTTTATAAGCTCTTCATGTTTTTCACACTTTTTCAGGCTCTTCATGTTTTTGAACACCGCCTCATGCGCCTCCTATTTTTCAAACTTTTGAAGCTCTTCATGTTTTTCACACCTTTTCAGGCGCTTCATGTTTTTGAACACAGTTTCATGCTCCTCCTAATTTTCAGACCGTTTCATGCTCCTCATACATTTCACACCTTTTTAAGCTCTTCCTATTTTTCACACCTTTTCACGCTCTTCATGTTTTTGAACACCGTTTTATGCTGCCTCTATATTTCAGACCGTTTCATGCTCCTCATATATTTTAAACCTTTGGATCTCTTCATATATTTCACGCCTTTTCAGGCTGTTCATGTTTTTCAACAACGCTTCATGATCTTCCTATTATTCAGACCGTTTCATGCTCCTCAAGTATTTCACACCTTTTGAAGCTCTTCATATTTTTCACACCTTTTCAGGCTCTTCATGTTTTTCAACACCACTTAATGCCCCTCCTATTTTTCAGACTGTATCATGCTCATCTCATTTTTACACCTTTTGAAGCTCTTCATATTTTTCACACCTTTTGAAGCTCTTCCTATTTTTCACACCTTTTCAGGCTCTTCAGGGTTTTGAACACCGCTTCATGCTCCTCATATTTTTCACACCTTTTGAAGCTCTTCATATTTTTCACACCTTTTCAGGCTCTTCATGTTTTTCAACACCGCTTCTTGCTCCTCCATTTTTCACACCCTTTCATGCTTCTCATGTATTTCACACCTTTTGAAACTCTTCATATTTTTCACATCTTTTCAGGCTCTTCATGTTTTTGAACAAGGTTTCATGCTCCTCCCATTTTTCAGACCGTTTCATGCTCCTCATATTTTTGACACGTTTTGAAGCTCTTCATATATTTCCCATTTTTCAGGCTCTTCATGTTTTTGAACACCGTTTCATGCTCCTCCTATTTTTCAGACCGTTCATGCTCCTCATATTTTGACACATTTTGAAGCTCTTCATATTTTTCACATCTTTTCAGGCTCTTCATGTTTTTGAACAAGGTTTCATTCTCCTCCCATTTTTCAGACCGTTTCATGCTCCTCATATTTTTGACACGTTTTGAAGCTCTTCATATTTTTCACACCTTTTCAGGCTCTTCATGTTTCTGAACACCGCGTCATGCTCCTCCTATTTTTCATATCGTTTCATGCTTCTCATATTTTTCACACCTTTTGAAGCTCTTCATATTTTTCACACCTTTTCAGGCTCTTCATATTTTTCAACACCGCTTCATGCTCCTCCTATTTTTCAGACCGTTTCATGCTCATCTCATTTTTGACACCTTTTGAAGCTCTTCATATTCTTCACTCCTTTTGAAGCTCTTCATATTTTTCACACCTTTTGAAGCTCTTCATATTTCTCACACCTTTTCAGACTCTTCATGTTTTTCAACACCGCTTTTTGCTCCTCCTATTTTTCAGACCGTTTCATGCTCCTCATATTTTTGACACGTTTTGAAGTTCTTCATATTTTTCACACATTTTCAGGCTCTTCATGTTTTTAAACACCGCTTCATGCTGCTCCTTTTTTTCAGACCTTTTCATGCTCCTCATATTTTTCACATCTTTTGAAGTTCTTCTTATTTTTCACACCTTTTCAAGCTCTTCATCATTTTCAAAACCGCTTCATGCTCCTCCTATTTTACAGACCGTTTCATTCTCCTCATGTATTTCACACGTAATGAAGCTCTTCCAATTTTGCACAACTTTTCAGTCTCTTCTTGTTTTACAACACCGCATCATGCTCCTCCTATTTTTCAGACTGTTTCATGCTCCTCATATTTTTGACACCTTTTGAAGCTCTTCATATTTTTCACACCTTTTGAAGCTCTTCATGTTTTTCACACCTTTTCAGGCTCTTCATGATTTTCAACACCGCTTCATGCTCCTGCTATTTTTCAGACCGTTTCATGCTCATCTCTTTTTTGACACCTTTAGAAGCTGTTCATATTTTTCACACCTTTTAAAGCTCTTCATATTTTTCACATTTTTGAAACTCTTCATATTTTTCTCACCTTTTGAAGCTCTTCATGTTTTTCACACCTTTTCAGGCTTCTCATGTTTTTGAACACCGCTTCATGCTCCTCCTATTTTTCACTCCTTTTGAAGCTCTTCATATTTTTCACACCTTTTCAGGCTGTACATGTTTTTGAACACCACTTCATGCTCCTCCTATTTTTCAGACCGTTTCTTGCTCCTCATGTATTTCACACATTTTGAAGCTCTTCATATTTTTCACACCTTTTCAATGTCTTCATGTTTTTGATCACTGTTTCATGCTGCTCCTGTTTTTCAGACCATTTCATGTTACTCATATTTTTGACACCTTTTGAAGCTCTTCATATTTTTCACACTTTTTCAGGCTGTTTATAGTTTTCAACACCGCTGCATGATTCTCCTATATTTGAGACCATTTCATGCTCCTCATATTTTTGACATTTTTTGAAGCTCTTCAGATTTTTCACACCTTTTCAATGTCTTCATGTTTTTGATCACTGTTTCATGCTGCTCCTGTTTTTCAGACCATTTCATGATACTCATATTTTTGACACCTTTTGAAGCTCTTCATATTTTTCACACTTTTTCAGGCTGTTTATAGTTTTCAACACCGCTGCATGATTCTCCTATATTTGAGACCATTTCATGCTCCTCCTATTTTTCACACCTTTTGAAGCTCTTCCTATTTTCACAGGTTTTCAGGCTCTTCATGTTTTTCAACACCGCTTCATGCTCCTCCTATTTTTCCGACTGTTTCATGCTCATCTCATTTTTGACACCTTTTGAACGTCTTCATATTTTTCACACCTTTTGAAGCTCTTCATATTTTTCACTTCTTTTCAGGCTCTTCATGTTTTTTAACACCGCTTCATGCTCCTCATATTTTTCAGACCGTTTCATGCTCCTCATATTTTTGACATCTTTTGAAGCTCTTCACATTTTTCACACATTTTCAGGCTCTTCATGTTTTTCAACACCGCTTGATGATCCTCCTATATTTCAGACCGTTTCATGCTCCTCATATTTTTTACACCTTTTGAAGCTCTTCATATTTTTCACACCTTTTCAGACTCTTCATGTTTTTCAACACTGCTTCATGCTGCTCCTATTTTTCAGATCGTTTCAGGCTCCGCATATTTTTGACTCCTTTTGAAACTCTTCATATTTTTCACACGTTTTCAGGCCCTTCATGTTTTTGAACACCGCTTCATGCTCCTCCTATTTTTCAGACGGTTTCAGGCTGCTCGTATTTTTCAGACCGTTTCATGCTCCCCATATTTTTGACAATTTTATAAGCTCTTCATATTTTTCACACATTTTCAGGCTCTTCATGTTTTTGAGCACCGCTTCATGCTCCTCCTATTTTTCAAACCTTTTGAAGCTCTTCATGTTTTTCACACCTTATCAGCCTCTTCATGTTTTTGAACATCTCTTCATGCTCCTCATATTTTTGACAATTTTATAAGCTCTTCATATTTTTCACACTTTTTCAGGCTCTTCATGTTTTTCAACACCGCTTCATGCTCCTCCTATTTTTCAAACCTTTTGAAGCTCTTCATATTTTTCACACGTTTTCAGGCCCTTCATGTTTTTGAACAACACTTCATGCTCCTCCTACTTTTCAGACTTTTTCATGCTCATCTCTTTTTTGACACCTTTTCAGGGTCTTCATATTTTTCAAACTTTTGAAGATCTTCATATTTTTCACACTTTTTCAGGCTCTTCATGTTTTGAACACTGCTTCATGCTCCTCCTATTTTTCAGACCGTTTCATTCTCCTCATGTGTTTCACACCTTTTGAAGCTCTTCATAATTTTCACACCTTTTCATGCTCTTCATGTTTTTGAACACCGTTTCATGCTCGTCCTATTTTTCAGACCATTTCAAGCTCCTCATATTTTTGAAACCTTTTGAAGCTCTTCATATTTTTCACACCTTTTCAGGCTTTTCATGTATTTGAACATCGCTTCATGCTCCTCACATTTCTCACACCTTTTGAAGCTCTTCATATTTTTCTCACCTTTTCAGGCTCCTCATGTTTTTGAACACCGCTTCATGCTCCTCATATTTTTCAGACCGTTTCATGATCCTCATGTATTTCACACCTTTTGAACCTCTTCATATTTTTCACACCTTTTCAATGTCTTCATGTTTTTGAACACTGTTTCATGCTGCTCCTGTTTTTCAGACCATTTCATGATACTCATATTTTTGACACCTTTTGAAGCTCTTCATATTTTTCACACTTTTTCAGGCTGTTTATAGTTTTCAACACCGCTGCTTGATTCTCCTATATTTGAGACCATTTCATGCTCCTCATATTTTTGACATTTTTTGAAGCTCTTCATATTTTTCACACCTTTTGAAGCTCTTCCTATTTTTCACAGCTTTTCAGGCTCTTCATGTTTTTCAACACCGCTTCATGCTCCTCATATATTTCAGACCGTTTCATGCTCCTCATATTTTTGACATCTTTTGAAGCTCTTCATATTTTTGACACCTTTTGAAGGTCTTCATGTTTTTCACACCTTTTGAAGCTCTTCATATTTTTCACTTCTTTTCAGGCTCTTCATGTTTTTCAACACCGCTTCATGTAACTCATATTTTTCAGACCGTTTCATGCTCCTCATATTTTTGACATCTTTTGAAGCTCTTCACGTTTATCACACATTTTCAGGCTCTTCATGTTTTTCAACACCGCTTGATGATCCTCCTATATTTCAGACCGTTTCATGCTCCTCATATTTTTGACACGTTTTGAAGCTCTTCATATTTTTCACACCTTTTCCGTCTCTTCTTGTTTTTCAACACCGCTTCTTGCTCCTCCTATTTTTCAGACCGTTTCATGCTCCTCATATTGTTGACACCTTTTGAAGCACTTCATATTTTTCACACCTTTTCTGGCTCTTCATATTTTTGAACACCGCTTCATGTTCCTCCTGTTTTTCATACCTTTTGAAGCTCTTCATATTTTTCACACCTTTTCAGGCTCTTCAGGTTTTTGAACACCTCTTCATGCTCCTCCTATTTTTCAGACCGTTTCATGCTCCTCATGTATTTCACACCTTTTGAAGCTGTTCATATTTTTCACACCTTTTCAGGCTCTCCATGTTTCTGAACACCACTTCCTGCTCCTCCTATTTTTGAGGCCGTTTCATGCTCATCTCATTTTTGACACCTTCTGAAGCTCTTCATTTATTTCACACCTTTTGAGCTCTTCATATTCTTCACACGTTTTCAGGCTCTTCATGTATTTCAATAACGCTTCTTACTCCTCCTATTTTTCAGACCGTTTCATGCTCCTCATATTTTTGACATCTTTTGAAGCTCTTCACATATTTCACACATTTTCAGGCTTTTCATGTTTCTGAACACCGCTTCATCTTCCTCCTATTTTTCACACCTTTTGAAGCTCTTCATATTTTTCACAGCTTTTCAGGCTGCACATGTTTTTGAACACGACTTCATGCTCCTCATCTTTTTCAGTCTGTTTCATGCTTCTCATATTTTTCACACCGTTTGAAGCTCTTCATATTTTTCACACGTTTTCAGGCTCTTCATGTTTTTGATCACCGTTTCATGCTCCTCCTATTTTTCAGACCGTTTCATGCTCCTCATATTTTTGACCATTTTATAAGCTCTTCATATTTTTCACACTTTTTTAGGCTCTTCATGTATTTTAACACCGCTTCATGCTCCTCCTATTTTTCAAACTTTTTGAAGCTCTTCATGTTTTTCACACCTTATCAGCCTCTTCATGTTTTTGAACACCTCTTCATGCTACTCCTATTTTTCAGACCTTTTCATGCTCCTCATATTTTTCACTCCTTAAAAGCTCTTCCTATTTTTCACAGCTTTTCAGGCTCTTCATGTTTTTCAACACCGCTTCATGCTCCTCATATTTTTCAGACCGTTTCATGCTCCTCATATTTTTGACATCTTTTGAAGCTCTTCATATTTTTGACACCTTTTGAAGGACTTCATATTTTTCACACCTTTTGAAGCTCTTCACATTTTTCACTTCTTTTCAGGCTCTTCATGTTTTTTAACACCGCTTCATGCTCCTCATATTTTTCAGACCGTTTCATGCTCCTCATTTTTTTGACATCTTTTGAAGCTCTTCACGTTTTTCACACATTTGCAGGCTCGTCATGTTTTTCAACACCGCTTCATGCTGCTCCTGTTTTTCAGACCGTTTCATGCTCATCTCTTTTTTGACAACTTTTGAAGCTCTTCATATTTTCATACTTTTTGAAGCTCTTCATATTTTTCACACGTTTTCAGGCTCTTCATGTTTTTCAACACCGCTTCATGCTCCTCCTATTTTTCAGACCGTTTCATGCTCCTCATATTTTTGACACCTTTTGAAGCTCTTCATATTTTTCACACCTTTTCAGACTCTTCATGTTTTTCAACACCGCTTCATGCTGCTCCTATTTTTCAGACCGTTTCATGCTCATCTCTTTTTTGACAACTTTTGAAGCTCTTCATATTTTCATACCTTTTGAAGCTCTTCATATTTTTCACACGTTTTCAGGCTCTTCATGTTTTTCAACACCGCTTCATGCTCCTCCTATTTTTCAGAACGTTTCATGCTCCTCATATTTTTGACACGTTTTGAAGCTCTTCATATTTTTCACACCTTTTCCGTCTCTTCTTGTTTTTCAACACCGCTTCTTGCTCCTCCTATTTTTCAGACCGTTTCATGCTCCTCATATTGTTGACACCTTTTGAAGCACTTCATATTTTTCACACCTTTTCAGTCTCTTCATATTTTTGAACACCGCTTCATGCTCCTCATATTTTTCACACCGTTGGAAGCTCTTCATACTTTTCACACGTTTTCAGGCTCTTCATGTTTTTGATCACCGTTTCATGCTCCTCCTATTTTTCAGACCGTTTCATGCTCCTCATATTTTTGACCATTTTATAAGCTCTTCATATTTTTCACACTTTTTTAGGCTCTTCATGTTTTTTAACACCGCTTCATGCTCCTCCTATTTTTCAAACTTTTTGAAGCTCTTCATGTTTTTCACACCTTATCAGCCTCTTCATATTTTTGAACACCTCTTCATGCTACTCCTATTTTTCAGACCTTTTCATGCTCCTCATGAATTTCACACGTTTTGAAGCTCTACATATTTTTCACACCTTTTCAGACTCTTCATGTTTTGAACACTGCTTCATGCTCCTCCTATTTTTCAGACCGTTTCAAGCTCCTCATATTTTTGACACCTTTTGAAGCTCTTCATATTTTTCACACCTTTTCAGTCTCTTCATGTTTTTCAACTCCACTCATGCTCCTCCTCTTTTTCTGACCTTTTAATGCTCCTCATTTTTTGACACCTTTGGAAGCTCTTCATATTTTTCACACCTTTTGAAGCTCTTCATAATTTTCACAGCTTTTCAGGGTCTTCAAGTTTTTCAACATCGTTTCATTCTCCTCCTATTTTTCAGACAGTTTCATGCTCATCTCATTTTTGACACCTTTTGAAGCTCTTCATATTTTTCACACCTTTTGAAGCTCTTCATATTTTACACGTTTACAGGCTCTTCAAGTTTTTCAACATCGCTTCATGCTCCTCCTATTTTTCAGACCGTTTCATACTCCTCATATTTTTGTCACGTTTTGAGGCTCTTCATAATTTTCACACCATTTTAGGCTCTTCATGTTTTTGAACACCGTTTCATGCTCCTCGTATTTTTCACACCTTTTAAAGCTCTTCATATTTTCACACCTTTTCAGGCTCTCATGTTTTTGAACACAGCTTCATGCTCCTCCTATTTTTTATACCGTTTCATGATACTCATGTATTTCACACCTTTTGAAGGTCTTCATATTTTTCACACCTTTTCAGGCTGTACATGTTTTTGAAGACCACTTCATGCTCCTCATCTTTTTCAGACCGTTTCATGCTCCTGATATTTTTCACACCGTTTGAAGCTCTTCATATTATTCACACGTTTTCAGATTCTTCATGTTTTTGATCAGCGTTTCATGCTCCTCATATTTTTGACACCTTTTGAAGCTCTTCACATTTATCACACGTTTTCAGGCTCTTCATGTTTTTCAACACCGCTTCATGATCCTCCTATATTTCAGAGCGTTTCATGCTCCTCATAATTTTGACAATTTTATCAGCTCTTCATATTTTTCACACTTTTTCAGGCTCTTCATGTTTTTGAACACCGCTTCATGCTCCTCCTATTTTTCAAACTTTTGAAGCTCTTCATGTTTTTCACACCTTTTCAGGCTCTTCATGTTTTTGAACACAGCTTCATGCTCCTCCTAATTTTCAGACCGTTTCATGCTCCTCATACATTTCACACCTTTTTTAGCTCTTCCTATATTTCACACCTTTTCACGCTCTTCATGTTTTTGAACACCGTTTTATGCTGCCTCTATTTTTCAGACCGTTTTATGCTCCTCATATATTTTAAACCTTTTGAATCTCTTCATATATTTCACACCTTTTCAGGCTCTTCATGTTTTTCAACACCACTTAATGCCCCTCCTATTTTTCAGACCGTATCATGCTCATCTTATTTTTACACCTTTTGAAGCTCTTCATATTTTTCACAACTTTTGAAGCTCTTCCTATTTTTCACACCTTTTCAGGCTCTTCATGTTTTTCAACACCGCTTCTTGCTCCTCCATTTTTCACACCCTTTCATGCTTCTCATGTATTTCACACCTTTTGAAACTCTTCATATTTTTCACATCTTTTCAGGCTCTTCATGTTTTTGAACAAGGTTTCATGCTCCTCCCATTTTTCAGACCATTTCATGCTACTCATATTTTTGACACGTTTTGAAGCTCTTCATATTTTTCCCATTTTTCAGGCTCTTCATGTTTTTGAACACCATTTCATGCTCCTCCTATTTTTCAGACCGTTCATGCTCCTCATATTTTGACACCTTTTGAAGCTCTTCATATTTTTCACACCTTTTCAGGCTCTTCATGTTTCTGAACACCGCGTCATGCTCCTCCTATTTTTCATATCTTTTCATGGTTCTCATATTTTTCACACCTTTTGAAGCTCTTCATATTTTTCACACCTTTTCAGACTCTTCATGTTTTTCAACACCGCTTTTTGCTCCTCCTATTTTTCAGACCGTTTCATGCTCATCTCATTTTTGACACCTTTTGAAGCTCTTCATATTCTTCACTCCTTTTGAAGCTCTTCATATTTTTCACACCTTTTGAAGCTCTTCATATTTCTCACACCTTTTCAGACTCTTCATGTTTTTCAACACCGCTTTTTGCTCCTCCTATTTTTCAGACCGTTTCATGCTCATCTCATTTTTGACACCTTTTGAAGCTCTTCATATTTTTCACACCTTTTGAAGCTCTTCATATTTTACACGTTTTCAGGCTCTTCAAGTTTTTCAACATCGCTTCATGCTCCTTCTATTTTTCAGACCGTTTCATGCTCCTCATATTTTTGACACGTTTTGAGGCTCTTCATAATTTTCACACCATTTTAGGCTCTTCATGTTTTTGAACACCGTTTCATGCTCCTCGTATTTTTCACACCTTTTAAAGCTCTTCATATTTTCACACCTTTTCAGGCTCTCATGTTTTTGAACACAGCTTCATGCTCCTCCTATTTTTTATACCGTTTCATGATACTCATGTATTTCACACCTGTTGAAGCTCTTCATATTTTTCACACCTTTTCAGGCTGTACATGTTTTTGAAGACCACTTCATGCTCCTCATCTTTTTCAGACCGTTTCATGCTCCTGATATTTTTCACACCGTTTGAAGCTCTTCATATTATTCACACGTTTTCAGATTCTTCATGTTTTTGATCACCGTTTCATGCTCCTCATATTTTTGACACCTTTTGAAGCTCTTCACATTTATCACACCTTTTCAGGCTCTTCATGTTTTTCAACACCGCTTCTTGCTCCTCCATTTTTCACACCCTTTCATGCTTCTCATGTATTTCACACCTTTTGAAACTCTTCATATTTTTCACACCTTTTCAATGTCTTCATGTTTTTGAACACTGTTTCATGCTGCTCCTGTTTTTCAGACCATTTCATGATACTCATATTTTTGACACCTTTTGAAGCTCTTCATATTTTTCACACATTTTCAGGCTGTTTATAGTTTTCAACACCGCTGCATGATTCTCCTATATTTGAGACCATTTCATGCTCCTCATATTTTTGACATTTTTTGAAGCTCTTCATATTTTTCACACCTTTTGAAGCTCTTCCTATTTTTCACAGCTTTTCAGGCTCTTCATATTTTTCAACACCGCTTCATGCTCCTCATATTTTTCAGACCGTTTCATGCTCCTCATATTTTTGACATCTTTTGAAGCTCTTCATATTTTTGACACCTTTTGAAGGACTTCATATTTTTCACACCTTTTGAAGCTCTTCACATTTTTCACTTCTTTTCAGGCTTTTCATGTTTTTTAACACCGCTTCATGCTCCTCATATTTTTCAGACCGTTTCATGCTCCTCATATTTTTGACATCTTTTGAAGCTCTTCACGATTTTCACACATTTTCAGGCTCTTCATGTTTTTCAACACCGCTACATGCTGCTCCTATTTTTCAGACCGTTTCATGCTCATCTCTTTTTTGACAACTTTTGAAGCTCTTCAAATTTTCATACCTTTTGAAGCTCTTCATATTTTTCACACGTTTTCAGGCTCTTCATGTTTTTCAACACCGCTTCATGCTCCTCCTATTTTTCAGACCGTTTCATGCTCCTCATATTTTTGACACCTTTTGAAGCTCTTCATATTTTTCACACCTTTTCAGACTCTTCATGTTTTTCAACACCGCTTCATGCTGCTCCTATTTGTCAGACCGTTTCATGCTCATTTCTTTTTTGACAACTTTTGAAGTTCTTCGGATTTTCATACCTTTTGAAGCTCTTCAGATTTTTCACACGTTTTCAGGCTCTTCATGTTTTTCAACACCGCTTCATGCTCCTCCTATTTTTCAGACCGTTTCATGCTCCTCATATTTTTGACACCTTTTGAAGCTCTTCATGTTTTTCACACCTTTTCAGGCTCTTCATGTTTTTCAACACCGCTTCATGCTCCTCCTATTTTTCAGACCGTTTCATGCTCATCTCATTTTTGACACCTTTTGAAGCTCTTCATATTCTTCACTCCTTTTGAAGCTCTTCATATTTTTCACACCTTTTGAAGCTCTTCATATTTCTCACACCTTTTCAGACTCTTCATGTTTTTCAACACCGCTTTTTGCTCCTCCTATTTTTCAGACCGTTTCATGCTCATCTCATTTTTGATACCTTTTGAAGCTCTTCATATTTTTCACATCTTTTGAAGCTCTTCATATTTTACACGTTTTCAGGCTCTTCAAGTTTTTCAACATCGCTTCATGCTCCTCCTATTTTTCAGACCGTTTCATGCTCCTCATATTTTTGACACGTTTTGAGGCTCTTCATAATTTTCACACCATTTTAGGCTCTTCATGTTTTTGAACACCGTTTCATGCTCCTCGTATTTTTCACACCTTTTAAAGCTCTTCATATTTTCACACCTTTTCAGGCTCTCATGTTTTTGAACACAGCTTCATGCTCCTCCTATTTTTTATACCGTTTCATGATACTCATGTATTTCACACCTTTTGAAGCTCTTCATATTTTTCACACCTTTTCAGGCTGTACATGTTTTTGAAGACCACTTCATGCTCCTCATCTTTTTCAGACCGTTTCATGCTCCTGATATTTTTCACACCGTTTGAAGCTCTTCATATTATTGACACGTTTTCAGATTCTTCATGTTTTTGATCAACGTTTCATGCTCCTCATATTTTTGACACCTTTTGAAGCTCTTCACATTTATCACACCTTTTCAGGCTCTTCATGTTTTTCAACACCGCTTCTTGCTCCTCCATTTTTCACACCCTTTCATGCTTCTCATGTATTTCACACCTTTTGAAACTCTTCATATTTTTCACACCTTTTCAATGTCTTCATGTTTTTGAACACTGTTTCATGCTGCTCCTGTTTTTCAGACCATTTCATGATACTCATATTTTTGACACCTTTTGAAGCTCTTCATATTTTTCACACATTTTCCGGCTGTTTATAGTTTTCAACACCGCTGCATGATTCTCCTATATTTGAGACCATTTCATGCTCCTCATATTTTTGACATTTTTTGAAGCTCTTCATATTTTTCACACCTTTTGAAGCTCTTCCTATTTTTCACAGCTTTTCAGGCTCTTCATGTTTTTCAACACCGCTTCATGCTCCTCATATTTTTCAGACCGTTTCATGCTCCTCATATTTTTGACATCTTTTGAAGCTCTTCATATTTTTGACACCTTTCGAAGGACTTCATATTTTTCACACCTTTTGAAGCTCTTCACATTTTTCACTTCTTTTCAGGCTTTTCATGTTTTTTAACACCGCTTCATGCTCCTCCTATTTTTCAGACCGTTTCATGCTCCTCAGGTATTTCACACCTTTTCAAGCTCTTCATATTTTTCACACCTTTTCAAGCTCTTCACGTTTTTGAACAACACTTCATGCTCCTCCTACTTTTCAGACTGTTTCATGCTCATCTCTTTTTTGACACCTTTTCAGGGTCTTCATATTTTTCAAACTTTTGAAGATCTTCATATTTTTCACACTTTTTCAGGCTCTTCATGTTTTGAACACTGCTTCATGCTCCTCCTATTTTTCAGACCGTTTCATTCTCCTAATGTTTTTCACACCTTTTGAAGCTCTTCATAATTTTCACACCTTTTCATGCTCTTCATGTTTTTGAACACCGTTTCATGCTCGTCCTATTTTTCAGACCATTTCAAGCTCCTCATATTTTTGAAACCTTTTGAAGCTCTTCATATTTTTCACACCTTTTCCGTCTCTTCTTGTTTTTCAACACCGCTTCTTGCTCCTCCTATTTTTCAGACCGTTTCATGCTCCTCATATTGTTGACACCTTTTGAAGCACTTCATATTTTTCACACCTCTTCAGGCTCTTCATATTTTTGAACGCCACTTCATGTTCCTCCTCTTTTTCACACCTTTTGAAGCTCTTCATATTTTTCACACCTTTTCAGGCTGTACATGTTTTTGAAGACCACTTCATGCTACTCATCTTTTTCAGATCGTTTCATGCTCCTGATATATTTCACACCGTTTGAAGCTCTTCATATTTTTCACACGTTTTCAGATTCTTCATGTTTTTGATCACCGTTTCATGCTCCTCCTATTTTTCAGACCGTTTCATGCTCCTCATATTTTTGACACCTTTTGAAGCTCTTCACATTTATCACACCTTTTCAGGCTCTTCATGTTTTTCAACACCGCTTCATGATCCTTCTATGTTTCAGAGCGTTTCATGCTCCTCATATTTTTGACACCTTTTGAAGCTCTTCACATTTTTCACACCTTTTCCGGCTCTTCATGTTTTTCAACTCCGCTTCATGCTCCTCCTATTTTTCAGATCGTTTCAGGCTCCGCATATTTTTGACTCCTTTTGAAGCTCTTCATATTTTTCACACATTTTCAGGCCCTTCATGTTTTTGAACACCGCTTCATGCTCCTCCTATTTTTCAGACGCTTCAGGCTGCTCGTATTTTTCAGACCGTTTCATGCTCCTCATATTTTTGACATTTTTTGAAGCTCTTCATATTTTTCACACCTTTTGAAGCTCTTCCTGTTTTTCACAGGTTTTCAGGCTCTTCATGTTTTACAACACCGCTTCATGCTCCTCCTATTTTTCCGACCGTTTCATGCTCATTTCTTTTTTGACACCTTTTGAAGGTCTTCATATTTTTCACACCTTTTGAAGCTCTTCATATTTTGCACTTCTTTTCAGGCTCTTCATGTTTTTTAACACCGCTTCATGCTCCTCATATTTTTCAGACCGTTTCATGCTCCTCATATTTTTGACATCTTTTGAAACTCTTCACGTTTTTCACACATTTTCAGGCTCTTCATGTTTTTCAACACCGCTTGATGATCTTCCTATATTTCAGACCGTTTCATGCTCCTCATATTTTTGACACCTTTTGAAGCTCTTCATATTTTTCACACCTTTTCAGACTCTTCATGTTTTTCAACACCGCTTCATGCTGCTCCTATTTTTCAGACCGTTTCATGCTCATCTCTTTTTTGACAACTTTTGAAGCTCTTCATATTTTCATACCTTTTGAAGCTCTTCATATTTTTCACACGTTTTCAGGCTCTTCATGTTTTTCAACACCGCTTCATGCTCCTCCTATTTTTCAGACCGTTTCACGCTCCTCATATTTTTGACACGTTTTGAAGCTCTTCATATTTTCACACCTTTTCCGTCTCTTCTTGTTTTTCAACACCGCTTCTTGCTCCTCCTATTTTTCAGACCGTTTCATGCTCCTCATATTGTTGACACCTTTTGAAGCACTTCATAGTTTTCACACCTTTTCAGGCTCTTCATATTTTTGAACACCACTTCATGTTCCTCCTGTTTTTCACACCTTTTGAAGCTCTCCATATTTTTCACACCTTTTCAGGCTGTACATGTTTTTGAAGACCACTTCATTCTCCTCATCTTTTTCAGACCATTTCATGCACCTCATATTTTTCACACCGTTTGAAGCTCTTCATATTTTTCACACGTTTTCAGATTCTTCATGTTTTTGATCACCGTTTCATGCTCCTCCTATTTTTCAGACCGTTACATGCTCCTCATATTTTTGACACCTTTTGAAGCTCTTCACATTTATCACACCTTTTCAGGCTCTTCATGTTTTTCAACACCACTTCTTGATCCACCTATATTTCAGAGCGTTTCATGCTCCTCATATTTTTGACACCTTTTGAAGCTCTTCACATTTTTCACAGCTTTTCCGGCTCTTCATGTTTTTCAACACCGCTTCATGCTCCTCCTATTTTTCAGACGGTTTCAGGCTGCTCGTATTTTTCAGACCGTTTCATGCTCCTCATATTTTTGACAATTTTATAAGCTCTTCATATTTTTCACACTTTTTCAGGCTCTTCATGTTTTTGAGCACCGCTTCATGCTCCTCCTATTTTTCAAACCTTTTGAAGCTCTTCATGTTTTTCACACCTTATCAGCCTCTTCATGTTTTTGAACATCTCATCATGCTCCTCTTATTTTTGACAATTTTATAAGCTCTTCATATTTTTCACACTTTTTCAGGCTCTTCATGTTTTTGAACACCGCTTCATGCTCCTCCTATTTTTCAAACCTTTTGAAGCTCTTCATATTTTTCACACTTTTTCAGGCTCTTCATGTTTTGAACACCGCTTCATGCTCCTCCTATTTTTCAGACCGTTTCATGCTCCTCAGGTATTTCACACCTTTTCAAGCTCTTCATATTTTTCACACCTTTTCAGGCTCTTCACGTTTTTGAACAACACTTCATGCTCCTCCTAATTTTCAGACTCTTTCATGCTCATCTCATTTTTGACACCTTTTCAGGGTCTTCATATTTTTCAAAGTTTTGAAGATCTTCATATTTTTCACACTTTTTCAGGCTCTTCATGTTTTGAACACTGCTTCATGCTCCTCCTATTTTTCAGACCGTTTCATTCTCCTCCTGTTTTTCACACCTTTTGAAGCTCTTCATAATTTTCACACCTTTTCATGCTCTTCATGTTTTTGAACACCGTTTCATGCTCGTCCTATTTTTCAGATCATTTCAAGCTCCTCATATTTTGGAAACCTTTTGAAGCTCTTCATATTTTTCACACCTTTTCCGTCTCTTCTTGTTTTTCAACACCGCTTCTTGCTCCTCCTATTTTTCAGACCGTTTCATGCTCCTCATATTGTTGACACCTTTTGGAGCACTTCATATTTTTGACACCTTTTCAGGCTCTTCATATTTTTGAACGCTGCTTCATGTTCCTCCTGTTTTTCACACCTTTTGAAGCTCTTCATATTTTTCACACCTTTTCAGGCTGTACATGTTTCTGAAGACCACTTCATGCTCCTCATCTTTTTCAGACCGTTTCCTGCTCCTGATATTTTTCACACCGTTTGAAGCTCTTCATATTTTTCACACGTTTTCAGATTCTTCATGTTTTTGATCACCGTTTCATGCTCCTCCTATTTTTCAGACCGTTTCATACTCCTCATATTTTTGACACCTTTTGAAGGTCTTCACATTTATCACACCTTTTCAGGCTCTTCATGTTTTTCAACCCCGCTTCATGATCCTCCTATATTTCAGAGCGTTTCATGCTCCTCATATTTTTGACACCTTTTGAAGCTCTTCACATTTTTCACACCTTTTCCGGCTCTTCATGTTTTTCAACTCCGCTTCATGCTCCTCGTATTTTTCAGATCGTTTCAGGCTCCGCATATTTTTGACTCCTTTTGAAGCTCTTCATATTTTTCACACGTTTTCAGGCCCTTCATGTTTTTGAACACCGCTTCATGCTCCTCCTATTTTTCAGACGGTTTCAGGCTGCTCGTATTTTTCAGACCGTTTCATGCTCCTGATATTTTTGACAATTTTATAAACTCTTCATATTTTTCACACTTTTTCAGGCTCTTCATGTATTTGAACACCGCTTCATGCTCCTCACATTTCTCACACCTTTTGAAGCTCTTCATATTTTTCTCATCTTTTCAGGCTCCTCATGTTTTTGAACACCGCTTCATGCTCCTCCTATTTTTCAAACTTTTTGAAGCTCTTCATGTTTTTCACACCTTATCAGCCTCTTCATGTTTTTGAACACCTCTTCATGCTACTCCTATTTTTCAGACCTTTTCATGCTCCTCATGTATTTCACACGTTTTGAAGCTCTTCATATTTTTCACACCTTTTGAAGCTCTTCATATTTTTCACAGCTTTTCAGGCTCTTCAATTTTTCAACACCGTTTCATTCTTCTCCTATTTTTCAGACCGTTTCATGCTCATCTCATTTTTGACACCTTTTGAAGCTCTTCATATTTTTCACATCTTTTGAAGCTCTTCATATTTTTCACACCTTTTCAGGCTGTACATGTTTTTGAAGACCACTTCATGCTCCTCATCTTTTTCAGACCGTTTCATGCTCCTGATATTTTTCACACCGTTTGAAGCTCTTCATATTTTTCACACGTTTTCAGACTCTTCATGTTTTTCAACACCGCTTCATGATCCTCTTATATTTCAGACCGTTTCATGCTCCTCATATTTTTGACACCTTTTGAAGCTCTTCACATTTTTCACACCTTTTCCGGCTCTTCATGTTTTTCAACACCGCTTCATGATCCTCTTATATTTCAGACCGTTTCATGCTCCTCATATTTTTGACACCTTTTGAAGCTCTTCACATTTTTCACACCTTTTCCGGCTCTTCATGTTTTTCAACACCGCTTCATGCTCCTCCTATTTTTCAGATCGTTTCAGGCTTCGCATATTTTTGACTCCTTTTGAAGCTCTTCATATTTTTCACACGTTTTCAGGCCCTTCATGTTTTTGAACACCGCTTCATGCTCCTCCTATTTTTCACACGTTTTCAGACTCTTCATGTTTTTCAACACCGCTTCATGATCCTCTTATATTTCAGACCGTTTCATGCTCCTCATATTTTTGACAATTTTATAAGCTATTCATAGTTTTCACACGTTTTCAGGCCCTTCATGTTTTTGAACACCGCTTCATGCTCCTCCTATTTTTCAGACGTTTTCAGGCTGCTCTTATTTTTCAGACCGTTTCATGCTCCTCATATTTTTGACAATTTTATAAGCTATTCATATTTTTCACACATTTTCAGGCTCTTCATGTTTTTGAACACCGCTTCATGCTCCTCCTATTTTTCAAACCTTTTGAAGCTCTTAATGTTTTTCACGCCTTATCATCCTCTTCATGTTTTTGAACATCTCTCCATGCTCCTCATATTTTTGACAATTTTATAAGCTCTTCATATTTATCACACTTTTTCAGGCTCTTCATGTTTTTGAACACCGCTTCATCCTCCTCCTATTTTTCAAACCTTTTGAAGCTCTTCATTTTTTTCACACTTTTTCAGGCTCTTCATGTTTTGAACACCGCTTCATGCTCCTCCTATTTTTCAGACCGTTTCATGCTCCTCAGGTATTTCATACCTTTTCAAGCTCTTCATATTTTTCACACCTTTTCATGTTCTTCACGTTTTTGAACAACACTTCATGCTCCTCCTACTTTTCAGACTGTTTCATGCTCATCTCATTTTTGACACCTTTTCAGGGTCTTCATATTTTTCAAAGTTTTGAAGATCTTCATATTTTTCACACTTTTTCAGGCTCTTCATGTTTTGAACACTGCTTCATGCTCCTCCTATTTTTCAGACCGTTTCATTCTCCTCATGTTTTTCACACCTTTTGAAGCTCTTCATAATTTTCACACCTTTTCATGCTCTTCATGTTTTTGAACACCATTTCATGCTCCTCCTATTTTTCAGACCTTTTCATGCTCCTCATGTATTTCACACGTTTTGAAGCTCTTCATATTTTTCACACCTTTTCAGGCTCTTCATTTTTTTGAACAATGCTTCATGCTCCTCCTATTTTTCAGACAGTTTCAAGCTCCTCATATTTTTGACACCTTTTGAAGCTCTTCATATTTTTCACACCTTTTTAGGCTCTCCATGTTTCTGAACACCACTTCATGCTCCTCCTATTTTTCAGATCGTATCATGCTTCTCATATTTTTCACACCTTTTGGAGCTCTTCATATTTTTCACATCTTTTCAGGCTCTTCATGTTTTTCAACACCACTTCATGCTCCTCCTATTTTTCAGAGAGATTCATGCTCCACATATATTTCACACCTTTTGAAGCTCTTCATATTTTTCACACCTTTTCAGGCTCTTCATTTTTTTCCACACCACTTCATGCTTCTCCTATTTTTCAGACTGTTTCATGCTCCTCATGTATTTCAAACCTTTGAAGCTTTTCATATTTTTCACACATTTTCAGGCTCTTCATGTTTTTGAACACCATTTCATGCTCCTCCTATTTTTCAGACCGTTTCATGCTTTTCATATTTTTGACATCTTTTGAAGCTCTTCATATTTTTCACACCTTTTGAAGCTCCTCATATATTTCACACCTTTTGAAGCTCTTCATATTTTTCACACATTTTCAGGCTCTTCATGTTTTTGAACACCACTTCATGCTCCTCCTATTTTTCAGAGTTTCATGCTCCTCATGTATTTCACACCTTTTGAAGCTCTTCATATTTTTCACACCTTTTCAGGCTGTTCATGTTTTTCCACATCACTTCATGCTTCTCCTATTTTTCAGACCGTTTCATGCTCCTCATGTATATCACACCTTTGAAGCTTTTCATATTTTTCACACCTTTTCAGGCTCTTCATGTTTTTGAACACCATTTAATGCTCCTCCTATTTTTCAGACAGTTTCATGCTCTTCATATTTTTGACACCTTTTGAAGCTCTTCATATTTTTCACACCTTTTCAGGCTCTTCATATATTTCACACCTTTTCAGGCTCTTCATGTTTTTGAACACCATTTCATGCTCCCCCTATTTTTCAGACCGTTTCATGCTCTTCATATTTTTGACACCTTTTGAAGCTCTCCATATTTTTCACACCTTTTGAAGCTCTTCATATATTTCACACCTTTTCAGGCTCTTCATGTTTTTAAACACCGCTTCATGCTCCTCCTACTTTTCAGACTGTTTCATGCTCATCTCATTTTTGACACCTTTTCAGGGTCTTCATATTTTTCAAACTTTTGACGATCTTCATATTTTTCACACTTTTTCAGGCTCTTCATGTTTTGAACACTGCTTCATGCTCCTCCTATTTTTCAGACCGTTTCATTCTCCTCATGTTTTTCACACCTTTTGAAGCTCTTCATAATTTTCACACCTTTTCATGCTCTTCATGTTTTTGAACACCGTTTCATGCTCGTCCTATTTTTCAGACCATTTCAAGCTCCTCATATTTTTGAAACCTTTTGAAGCTCTTCATATTTTTCACCTTTTCCGTCTCTTCTTGTTTTTCAACACCGCTTCTTGCTCCTCCTATTTTTCAGACCGTTTCATGCTCCTCATATTGTTGACACCTTTTGAAGCACTTCATATTTTTCACACCTTTTCAGGCTCTTCATAATTTTGAACGCTGCTTCATGTTCCTCCTGTTTTTCACACCTTTTGAAGCTCTTCATATTTTTCACAACTTTTCAGGCTGTACATGTTTCTGAAGACCACTTCATGCTCCTCATCTTTTTCAGACCGTTTCATGCTCCTCATATTTTTCACACAGTTTGAAGCTCTTCATATTTTTCACACGTTTTCAGATTCTTCATGTTTTTGATCACCGTTTCATACTCCTCCTATTTTTCAGACCGTTTCATGCTCCTCATATTTTTGACAATTTTATAAGCTCTTCATATTTTTCACACTTTTTCAGGCTCTTCATGTTTTTGAACACCGCTTCATGCTCCTCTTATTTTTCAAACCTTTTGAAGCTGTTCATATTTTTCACACTTTTTCAGGCTCTTCATGTTTTGAACACCGCTTCATGCTCCTCCTATTTTTCAGATCGTTTCATGCTCCTCAGGTATTTCACACCTTTTGAAACTCTTCATATTTTTCACACCTTTTCAGGCTCTTCACGTTTTTGAACACCGCTCATACTCCTCCTATTTTTCAGACGGTTTCAGGCTGCTCGTATTTTTCAGACCGTTTCATGCTCCTCATATTTTTGACAATTTTATAAGCTCTTCATATTTTTCACACTTTTTCAGGCTCTTCATGTTTTTGAACACCATTTCATGCTCCTCCTATTTTTCAGACCGTTTCATGCTTTTCATATTTTTGACATCTTTTGAAGCTCTTCATATTTTTCACACCTTTTGAAGCTCCTCATATATTTCACACCTTTTGAAGCTCTTCATATTTTTCACACATTTTCAGGCTCTTCATGTTTTTGAACACCACTTCATGCTCCTCCTATTTTTCAGAGTTTCATGCTCCTCATGTATTTCACACCTTTTGAAGCTCTTCATATTTTTCACACCTTTTCAGGCTGTTCATGTTTTTCCACATCACTTCATGCTTCTCCTATTTTTCAGACCGTTTCATGCTCCTCATGTATATCACACCTTTGAAGCTTTTCATATTTTTCACACCTTTTCAGGCTCTTCATGTTTTTGAACACCATTTAATGCTCCTCCTATTTTTCAGACCTTTTCATACTCCTCATATTTTTGACACCTTTTGAAGCTCTTCACATTTTTCACACCTTTTCCGGCTCTTCATGTTTTTCAACACCGCTTCATGCTCCTCCTATTTTTCAGATCGTTTCAGGCTTCGCATATTTTTGACTCCTTTTGAAGCTCTTCATATTTTTCACACGTTTTCAGGCCCTTCATGTTTTTGAACACCGCTTCATGCTCCTCCTATTTTTCACACGTTTTCAGACTCTTCATGTTTTTCAACACCGCTTCATGATCCTCTTATATTTCAGACCGTTTCATGCTCCTCATATTTTTGACAATTTTATAAGCTATTCATAGTTTTCACACGTTTTCAGGCCCTTCATGTTTTTGAACACCGCTTCATGCTCCTCCTATTTTTCAGACGTTTTCAGGCTGCTCTTATTTTTCAGACCGTTTCATGCTCCTCATATTTTTGACAATTTTATAAGCTATTCATATTTTTCACACATTTTCAGGCTCTTCATGTTTTTGAACACCGCTTCATGCTCCTCCTATTTTTCAAACCTTTTGAAGCTCTTAATGTTTTTCACGCCTTATCATCCTCTTCATGTTTTTGAACATCTCTCCATGCTCCTCATATTTTTGACAATTTTATAAGCTCTTCATATTTATCACACTTTTTCAGGCTCTTCATGTTTTTGAACACCGCTTCATCCTCCTCCTATTTTTCAAACCTTTTGAAGCTCTTCATTTTTTTCACACTTTTTCAGGCTCTTCATGTTTTGAACACCGCTTCATGCTCCTCCTATTTTTCAGACCGTTTCATGCTCCTCAGGTATTTCATACCTTTTCAAGCTCTTCATATTTTTCACACCTTTTCATGTTCTTCACGTTTTTGAACAACACTTCATGCTCCTCCTACTTTTCAGACTGTTTCATGCTCATCTCATTTTTGACACCTTTTCAGGGTCTTCATATTTTTCAAAGTTTTGAAGATCTTCATATTTTTCACACTTTTTCAGGCTCTTCATGTTTTGAACACTGCTTCATGCTCCTCCTATTTTTCAGACCGTTTCATTCTCCTCATGTTTTTCACACCTTTTGAAGCTCTTCATAATTTTCACACCTTTTCATGCTCTTCATGTTTTTGAACACCATTTCATGCTCCTCCTATTTTTCAGACCTTTTCATGCTCCTCATGTATTTCACACGTTTTGAAGCTCTTCATATTTTTCACACCTTTTCAGGCTCTTCATTTTTTTGAACAATGCTTCATGCTCCTCCTATTTTTCAGACAGTTTCAAGCTCCTCATATTTTTGACACCTTTTGAAGCTCTTCATATTTTTCACACCTTTTTAGGCTCTCCATGTTTCTGAACACCACTTCATGCTCCTCCTATTTTTCAGATCGTATCATGCTTCTCATATTTTTCACACCTTTTGGAGCTCTTCATATTTTTCACATCTTTTCAGGCTCTTCATGTTTTTCAACACCACTTCATGCTCCTCCTATTTTTCAGAGAGATTCATGCTCCACATATATTTCACACCTTTTGAAGCTCTTCATATTTTTCACACCTTTTCAGGCTCTTCATTTTTTTCCACACCACTTCATGCTTCTCCTATTTTTCAGACTGTTTCATGCTCCTCATGTATTTCAAACCTTTGAAGCTTTTCATATTTTTCACACATTTTCAGGCTCTTCATGTTTTTGAACACCATTTCATGCTCCTCCTATTTTTCAGACCGTTTCATGCTTTTCATATTTTTGACATCTTTTGAAGCTCTTCATATTTTTCACACCTTTTGAAGCTCCTCATATATTTCACACCTTTTGAAGCTCTTCATATTTTTCACACATTTTCAGGCTCTTCATGTTTTTGAACACCACTTCATGCTCCTCCTATTTTTCAGAGTTTCATGCTCCTCATGTATTTCACACCTTTTGAAGCTCTTCATATTTTTCACACCTTTTCAGGCTGTTCATGTTTTTCCACATCACTTCATGCTTCTCCTATTTTTCAGACCGTTTCATGCTCCTCATGTATATCACACCTTTGAAGCTTTTCATATTTTTCACACCTTTTCAGGCTCTTCATGTTTTTGAACACCATTTAATGCTCCTCCTATTTTTCAGACAGTTTCATGCTCTTCATATTTTTGACACCTTTTGAAGCTCTTCATATTTTTCACACCTTTTCAGGCTCTTCATATATTTCACACCTTTTCAGGCTCTTCATGTTTTTGAACACCATTTCATGCTCCCCCTATTTTTCAGACCGTTTCATGCTCTTCATATTTTTGACACCTTTTGAAGCTCTCCATATTTTTCACACCTTTTGAAGCTCTTCATATATTTCACACCTTTTCAGGCTCTTCATGTTTTTAAACACCGCTTCATGCTCCTCCTACTTTTCAGACTGTTTCATGCTCATCTCATTTTTGACACCTTTTCAGGGTCTTCATATTTTTCAAACTTTTGACGATCTTCATATTTTTCACACTTTTTCAGGCTCTTCATGTTTTGAACACTGCTTCATGCTCCTCCTATTTTTCAGACCGTTTCATTCTCCTCATGTTTTTCACACCTTTTGAAGCTCTTCATAATTTTCACACCTTTTCATGCTCTTCATGTTTTTGAACACCGTTTCATGCTCGTCCTATTTTTCAGACCATTTCAAGCTCCTCATATTTTTGAAACCTTTTGAAGCTCTTCATATTTTTCACCTTTTCCGTCTCTTCTTGTTTTTCAACACCGCTTCTTGCTCCTCCTATTTTTCAGACCGTTTCATGCTCCTCATATTGTTGACACCTTTTGAAGCACTTCATATTTTTCACACCTTTTCAGGCTCTTCATAATTTTGAACGCTGCTTCATGTTCCTCCTGTTTTTCACACCTTTTGAAGCTCTTCATATTTTTCACAACTTTTCAGGCTGTACATGTTTCTGAAGACCACTTCATGCTCCTCATCTTTTTCAGACCGTTTCATGCTCCTCATATTTTTCACACAGTTTGAAGCTCTTCATATTTTTCACACGTTTTCAGATTCTTCATGTTTTTGATCACCGTTTCATACTCCTCCTATTTTTCAGACCGTTTCATGCTCCTCATATTTTTGACAATTTTATAAGCTCTTCATATTTTTCACACTTTTTCAGGCTCTTCATGTTTTTGAACACCGCTTCATGCTCCTCTTATTTTTCAAACCTTTTGAAGCTGTTCATATTTTTCACACTTTTTCAGGCTCTTCATGTTTTGAACACCGCTTCATGCTCCTCCTATTTTTCAGATCGTTTCATGCTCCTCAGGTATTTCACACCTTTTGAAACTCTTCATATTTTTCACACCTTTTCAGGCTCTTCACGTTTTTGAACACCGCTCATACTCCTCCTATTTTTCAGACGGTTTCAGGCTGCTCGTATTTTTCAGACCGTTTCATGCTCCTCATATTTTTGACAATTTTATAAGCTCTTCATATTTTTCACACTTTTTCAGGCTCTTCATGTTTCGAACACTGCTTCATGCTCCTCCTATTTTTCAGACCGTTTCATTCTCCTCATGTTTTTCACACCGTTTGAAGCTCTTCATATTTTTCACACGTTTTCAGATTCTTCATGTTTTTGATCACCGTTTCATACTCCTCCTATTTTTCAGACCTTTTCATACTCCTCATATTTTTGACACCTTTTGAAGCTCTTCACATTTATCACACCTTTTCAGGCTCTTCATGTTTTTCAACACCGCTTCATGATCCTCCTATATTTCAGAGCGTTTCATGCTCCTCATATTTTTGACACCTTTTGAAGCTCTTCACATTTTTCACACCTTTTCCGGCTCTTCATGTTTTTCAACTCCGCTTCATGCTCCTCCTATTTTTCAGATCGTTTCAGGCTCCGCATATTTTTGACTCCTTTTGAAGCTCTTCATATTTTTCACCCGTTTTCAGGCCCTTCATGTTTTTGAACACCGCTTCATGCTCCTGCTATTTTTCAGACCGTTTCAGGCTGCTGTATTTTTCAGACCGTTTCATGCTCCTCATATTTTTGACAATTTTATAAGCTCTTCATATTTTTCACACTTTTTCAGGCTCTTCATGTTTTGAACAACGCTTCATGCTCCTCCTATTTTTCAGACGGTTTCAGGCTGCTTGTATTTTTCAGACCGTTTCATGCTCCTCATATTTTTGACAATTTTATAAGCTCTTCATATTTTTCACACTTTTTCAGGCTCTTCATGTTTTGAACACCGCCTCATGCTCCTCCTATTTTTCAGACGGTTTCAGGCTGCTCGTATTTTTGAGACCGTTTCATGCTCCTCATATTTTTGACAATTTTATAAGCTCTTCATATTTTTCACACTTTTTCAGGCTCTTCATGTTTTGAACACCGCTTCATGCTCCTCCTACTTTTCAGACTGTTTCATGCTCATCTCATTTTTGACACCTTTTCAGGGTCTTCATATTTTTCAAACTTTTGAAGATCTTCATATTTTTCACACTTTTTCAGGCTCTTCATGTTTTGATCACTGCTTCATGCTCCTCCTATTTTTCAGACCGTTTCATTCTCCTCATGTTTTTCACACCTTTTGAAGCTCTTCATAATTTTCACACCTTTTCATGTTCTTCATGTTTTTGAACACCGTTTCATGCTCGTCCTATTTTTCAGACCATTTCAAGCTCCTCATATTTTTGAAACCTTTTGAAGCTCTTCATATTTTTCACACCTTTTCAGGCTTTTCATGTATTTGAACACCGCTTCATGCTCCTCACATTTCTCACACCTTTTGAAGCTCTTCATATTTTTCTCACCTTTTCAGGCTCTTCATGTTTTTGAACACCGCTTCATGCTCCTCCTATTTTTCACACGGTTTCATGCTCTTCATATTTTAGACAACTTTTGAAGCTCGTCATATTTTTCACACCTTTTCAGGCTCTTCATGTTTTTGAACATCGCTTCATGCTCCTTTATTTTTCAGACAATTTCTTGCTCCTCATATTTTTAAAACCTTTTGAAGCTCTTCAGATTTTTCACACCTTTTCAGGCACTTCATGTTTTTGAACACCGCTTCATGCTCCTCCTATATTTCAGACCGTTTCATGCTCCTCATATATTTGACACCTTTTCAAGCTCTTCATATTTTTCACAACTTTTCAGGCTCTTCATGTTTTTGAACACCGCTTCATGCTCCTCCTATTTTTCAGACCGTTTCATGCTCATCTCATTTTTGACACATTTTGAACTTCTTCATATTTTTCACACCTTTAAAGCTCTTCATATTTTTCACAACTTTTCAGTCTCTGCCTTTTTTTGAACACCGCTTCATGCTCCTCCTATTTTTCAGACCGTTTCATGCTCCTCATGTATTTCACACCTTTTGAAGCTCTTCATATTTTTCACACCTTTTCAGGCTGTTCATGTTTTTCCACATCACTTCATGCTTCTCCTATTTTTCAGACCGTTTCATGCTCCTCATGTATATCACACCTTTGAAGCTTTTCATATTTTTCACACCTTTTCAGGCTCTTCATGTTTTTGAACACCATTTAATGCTCCTCCTATTTTTCAGACAGTTTCATGCTCTTCATATTTTTGACACCTTTTGAAGCTCTTCATATTTTTCACACCTTTTCAGGCTCTTCATATATTTCACACCTTTTCAGGCTCTTCATGTTTTTGAACACCATTTCATGCTCCCCCTATTTTTCAGACCGTTTCATGCTCTTCATATTTTTGACACCTTTTGAAGCTCTCCATATTTTTCACACCTTTTGAAGCTCTTCATATATTTCACACCTTTTCAGGCTCTTCATGTTTTTAAACACCGCTTCATGCTCCTCCTATTTTTCAGACCGTTTCAGGCTCTTCATATTTTTTTTACACCTTTTGACGCTCTTCATATTTTTCACATCTTTTCAGGCTCTTCAGGTTTTTCAACACCACTTAATGCTCCTGCTATTTTTCAGACCGTTTAATGCTCCTCATGTAGTTCAAACCTTTTGAAGCTCTTCATATTTTTCACACCTTTTCAGGCTCTTCATGTTTTTGAACACCGCTTCATGCTCCTCCTCTTTTTCACACGGTTTCATGCTCTTCATATTTTAGACAACTTTTGAAGCTCGTCATATTTTTCACACCTTTTCAGGCTCTTCATGTTTTTGAACATCGCTTCATGCTCCTTTATTATTCAGACAATTTCTTGCTCCTCATATTTTTAAAACCTTTTGAAGCTCTTCAGATTTTTCACACCTTTTCAGGCACTTCATGTTTTTGAACACCGCTTCATGCTCCTCCTATATTTCAGACCGTTTCATGCTCCTCATATATTTGACACCTTTTGAAGCTCTTCATATTTTTCACAACTTTTCAGGCTCTTCATGTTTTTGAACACCGCTTAATGCTCCTCCTATTTTTCAGACCGTTTCATGCTCATCTCATTTTTGACACATTTTGAACTTCTTCATATTTTTCACACCTTTAAAGCTCTTCATATTTTTCACAACTTTTCAGTCTCTGCATTTTTTTGAACACCGCTTCATGCTCCTCCTATTTTTCAGACCGTTTCATGCTCCTCATGTATTTCACACCTTTTGAAGCTCTTCAAATTTTTCACACCTTTTCAGGCTCTTCATGTTTTTGATTACCGTTTCATCCTCCTCCTATTTTTCAGATCGTTTCATGCTCCTCATATTTTTCACACCTTTTGAAGCTCTTCATATTTTTCCCACCTTTTGAGGCTCTTCATGTTTTTCAACACCAGTTCATGCTCCTCCTATTTTTCAGACCGTTTCAAGCTCCTCATAATTTTCACACCTTTTAAAGCTCTTCTTATTTTTCACACCTTTTCATGTTCTTCATGTTTTTGAACACCGCTTCATCTTTCTCCTATTTTTAAGACCGTTTCATGCTCCTCATATTTTTGACACCTTTTGAAGCTCTTCATATTTTTCACACCTTTTCAGGCTTTTCATGTTTCCAACACCGCTACATGATCCTCCTATTTTTCAGACCGTTTCCTGCTCCTCATATTTTTGACACCTTTTGAAGCTCTTCATATATTTCACACCGTTTCAGGCTCTTCATGTTTTTCAACACCGCTTCATGCTCCTCCTATTTTTCAGACCGTTTCTTGATGCTCATATTTTTGACACCTTTTGAGGCTCTTCATATTTTTCACACCTTTTCAGGCTCTTCATGTTTTTGAACACTGTTTCAAGCTCCTCCTCTTTTTCACACCGTTTCATGCCCCTCATAATTTTGATCCCTTTTGAAGCTTTTCATATTTTTCACACCTTTTCAGGCTCTTCACGTTTTTGAACACAGTTTCATACTCCTCCTATTTTTCAGCCCAATTAATGCTCCTCATATTTTTCACACATTTGGAAGCACTTCATATTTTTTCACACCTTTTCAGGCTCTTCACTTTTATCAACACCGCTTCATGCTCCTCCTATTTTTCAGACCGTTTCATGCTCCTCATATTTTTCACACCTTTGGAAGCACTTCATATTTTTTCACACCTTTTCAGGCTCTTCATGTTTTTCAACACCGCTTAATGCTCCTCATATTTTTCAGACCGTTTCATGCTCCTCATATTTTTGACACCTTTTGAAGCTCTTCCTATATTTCACACCTTTTCAGGCTCTTCATGTTTTTGAACACCTTTTCATGCTCCTTCTACTTTTCAGACCGTTTCATGCTACTCATATTTTTCACACCTTTTGAAGCTCTTCATTTTTTTCACACCTTTTCAAGCTCTTCATATTTTTCAACACCGTTTCATATTCCTCCTATTTTTCAGACCGTTACATGCTCCTCATATTTTTGACAGCTTCTGAAGCTCTTCATATATTTCACATCTTTTCAGGCTCTTCATGTTTTTCAACACCTCTTCATGCACCTCCTATATTTCAGACCGTTTCATGCTCCTCATAATTTTGACACCTTTGAAGCTCTTCATATTTTTCAAACCTTTTCAGGCTCTTCATGTTTTTCAACACCACTTCATGCACCTCCTATATTTCAGACCGTTTCATGCTCCTCATATTTTGTCACGTTTTGAAGCTCTTCATATTTTTCGCACATTTCAGTCTCTTCATGTTTTTGAATACTGCTTCATGCTCCTCCTATTTTTCAGAGCGATTCATGCTCCTCATATTTTTGACACGTTTTGAAGCTCTTCATATTTTTCACACCTTTTCAGGCTCTTCATGTTTTTGAACACTGCTTAATGCTCCTCCTATTTTTCAGATTGTTTCATGCTCCTCATATTTTTGACACGTTTTGAAGCTCTTCATATTTTTCACACCTTCTCAGGCTCTTCATGTTTTTGAACACCGTTTCATGCTCCTCTTATTTTTTTTTTATTGTTATTTTTTTATTTCTTTTTTATTATTTTTATTTTTTTTTCCAGTGGGTTTTGTCATACTTTGATATGAATCAGCCATGGATTTACATGTATTCCCAGTCCCGATTCCCCCTCCCACCTCCCTCTCCACCCGATTCCTCTGGGTCTTCCCAGTGCACCAAGCCGGAGCACTTGTCTCGTGCATCCTACCTGGGCTGGTGATTTGTTTCACCATAGATAGCATACATGCTGTTCTTTTGAAATATCCCACCCTCACATTCTCCCACAAAGTTTAAAAGTCTGTTCTGTATTTCTGTGTCTCTTTTTCTGTTCTGCATATAGGGTTATCGTTGTCACCTTTCTAAATTCCATATACATGTGTCAGTATGCTGTAATGTTCTTTATCTTTCTGGCTTACTTCACTCTGTAAAATGGGCTCCAGCTTCATCCATCTCATTAGGACTGATTCAAATGAATTCTTTTTAATGGCTGAGTAATATTCCATGGTGTATATGTACCACAGCTTTCTTATCCATTCATCTGCTGACGGGCATCTAGGTTGCTTCCATGTCCTGGCTATTATAAACAGTGCTGCGATGAACATTGGGGTGCACGTGTCTCTTTCAGACGAACCTATGGACACCTTATCTTTGACAAAGGAGGCAAGGATATGCAATGGAAAAAAGACAACCTCTTTAACAAGTGGTGCTGGGAAAACTGGTCAACCACTTGTAAAAGAATGAAAATAGAACACTTTCTAACACCATACACAAAAATAAACTCAAAATGGATTAAAGATCTAAATGTAAGACCAGAAACTATAAAACTCCTAGAGGAGAAGATAGGCAAAACACTCTCCGACATAAATCAAAGCAAGATCCTCTATGACCCACCTCCCAGAATATTGGAAATAAAAGCAAAACTAAACAAATGGGACCTAATGAAACTTAAAAGCTTTTGCACTACAAAGGAAACTATAAGTAAGGTGAAAAGACAGCCCTCAGATTGGGAGAAAATAATAGCAAATGAAGAAACAGACAAAGGATTAATCTCAAAAATATACAAGCAAATCCTGCAGCTCAATTCCAGAAAAATAAATGACCCAATACAAAATGAGCCAAAGAACTAAACAGACATTTCTCCAAAGAAGACATACAGATGGATAACAAACACATGAAAAGATGCTCAACATCACTCATTATTAGAGAAATGCAAATCAAAACCACAATGAGGTACCATTACATGCCAGTCAGGATGGCTGCTATCCAAAAGTCTACAAGCAATAAATGCTGGAGAGGGAGTGGAGAAAAGGGAACCCTCTTATACTGTTGGTGGGAATGCACACTAGTACAGCCGCTATGGAAAACGGTGAAGAGATTTCTTAAAAAACTGGAAATAGAACTGCCATATGACCCAGCAATTCCACTTCTGGGCATACACAATGAGGAAACCAGATCCTCATATTTTTCAGACCGTTTCAAACTCCTCATATTTTTTACACCTTTTGAAGCTCTTCATATATTTCACACCTTTTCAGACTCTTCATGTTTTTCAACACCGCTTCATGCTCCTCCTATTTTTCAGACCGTTTCATGGTCCTCATATTTTTGACACCTTTTGAAGCTCTTCATATTTTTCACACCTTTTCAGGCTCTTCATGTTTTTGAACACCGTTTCATGCTCCTCATATTTTTGACACCTTTTGAAGCTCTTCATATATTTCAAACTTTTTCAGGCTCTTCAAGTTTTTAAACAACGCTTCATGCTCCTCCTAATTTTCAGACCGTTTCATGATCCTCATATTTTTGACACCTTTTGAAGCTCTTCATATTTTTCACACCTTTTCAGGCTCTTCATGTTTTTCAACACCAATTCATTCTCCTCCTAATTTTCAGATCGTTTCATGCTCCACATATTTTTCACACCTTTTGAAGCTAATCATTTTTTTCACACCTCTTCATGCTTTTCATGTTTTTGAACACCGTTTCATGCTCCTCATATTTTTGACACCTTTTGAAGCTCTTCATATTTTTCACAGCTAACAGGCTCTTCATGTTTTTGAACACCAATTCATGCTACTCTTATATTTCAGACCGTTTCATGCTCCTCATATTTTTGACACCTTTTGAAGCTCTTCATATTTTTCACACTTTTTCAGTCTCTTAATGTTTTTCAATGCCACTTCACGCTCCTCCTATTTTTCAGATCGTTTCATGCTCCTCATAATTTTGACACCTTTTGAAGCTCTTCATATTTTTCACACCTTTTGAAGCTCTTCATATTTTTCACACCATTTCAGGCTCTTCATGATTTTCAACACCGTTTCATGCTGCTTCTATTTTTCAGACCATTTCATGCTCCTCATATTTTTCACACCTTTTGAAGCTCTTCATATTTTTCACACCTTTTCAGGCTCTTCATGTTTTTCTACACCACTTCATGCTTCTCCTATTTTTCAGCCCGTTTCATGCTCCTCATTTATTTCACACCTTTTGAAGCTCTTCATATTTTTCACACCTTTTCAGGCTCTTCATGTTTTTCAACACCGTTTCATGCTGCTTCTATTTTTCAGACCGTTTCATGCTCCTCATATTTTTCACACCTTTTGAAGCTCTTCATATTTTTCACACCTTTTCAGGCTCTTCATGTTTTTCTACACCACTTCATGCTTCTCCTATTTTTCAGCCCGTTTCATGCTCCTCATGTATTTCACACCTTTTGAAGCTCTTCATATTTTTCACACCTTTTCAGGCTCTTCATGTTTTTGAACACCACTTCATGCTCCTCCTATTTTTCACACCGTTTCATGCTCCTCATATTTTTGACATCTTTTGAAGCTTTTCATATTTTTCACACTTTTTCAGGCTCTTCAAGTTTTTCAACACCACTTCATGCTCCTCCTTTTTTGCAGACCGTTTCATGCTCCTCATATTTTTGATACATTTTGATGATCTTCATATTTTTCACACCTTTTCAGGCTCTTCATTTTTTCAACACCACTTCATGCTCTTCCTATTTTTCAGACCGTTTCATGCTCATCTCTTTTTTGAAAGCTTTTCAAGCTTTTCATATTTTTCACAACGTTTCAGGCTCTTCAAGTTTTTGAACACCGCTTCATGCTCCTCGTATTTTTCAGACCGTTTCATGCTCATCTCATTTTTGACACCTTTTGAAGCTTTTCATATTTTTCACAACTTTTCAGGCTCTTCATGTTTTTGAACACCGCTTCATGCTCCTCCTATTTTTCAGACCGTTTCATGCTCCTCATATTTTACACCTTTTGAAGCTCTTCATATTTTTCACACCTTTTCAGGCTCTTCATGTTTTTGATCACCGTTACATTCTCCTCCTATTATTCAGACCGTTTCATGCTCCTCATATTTTGACACTTTTTGAAGCTCTTTATATATTTCACACCTTTTCAGGCTCTTCATGTTTTTGAACACAGCTTCATGCTCCTCCTATTTTTCAGACAGTTTCATGCTCCTCATATTTTTGACACCTTTTGAAGCTCTTCATATTTTTCACATCTTTTGAAGCTCTTTATATTTTTTACACATTTTCAGGCTCTTCATGTATTTCAACACCCCTTGTTGCTCCTCCTATTTTTCAGACCGTTTCATGCTCCTCATATTTTTGACACCTTTTGAAGCTCTTCATATTTCTGACACCTCGTCAGTCTCTTCATGTTTTTCAACACCGTTTCTTGCTCCTCCTATTTTTCAGACCGTTTCATGGCCTCATGTATTTCACACCTTTTGAAGCTCTTCATATTTTGCACGTGTTTTCAGGCTCTTCATGTTTTTTCACAACCAATTCATGCTCCTCCTATTTTTCAGACCGTTTTACACTCATCTCATTTTTGACACCTTTTGAAGCTCTTCATATTTTTCACACCTTTTGAAGCTCTTCATTTTTTTCACACGTTTTCAGGCTCTTCATGTTTTTCAACACCACTTCATGCTCCTCCTATTTTGCAGACCGTTTCATGCTCCTCATATTTTTGACACCTTTTGAAGCTCTTCATATTTTTCCCACCTTTTCAGGCTCTTCATGTTTTTGAACACCGCTTCATGCTCCTCCTATTTTTCAGACCGTTTCATGGTCCTCATATTTTTGACACCTTTTGAAGCTTTTCATATTTTTCACACCTTTTGAAGCTCTTCATATTTATCAAACCTTTTGAAGCTCTTCATATTTTTCACCCCTTTTCAGACTCTGCATGTTTTTGAACACCGCTTCATGCTCCTCCTATTTTTGAGACCGTTTCATGCTCCTCATGTATTTCCCACCTTTTGAAGCTCTTCATATTTGTCACACATTTCAGGCTCCTCATGTTTTTCAACACCGCTTCATGCTCCTCCTATTTTTCAGACCGTTTCATGCTCCTCATATTTTTCACACCTTTTGAAGCTGTTCATATTTTTCACACCTTTTCAGGCTCTTCATGTTTTTGAGCACCGGTTCATGCTCCTCCTATTTTTCAGACCGTATCATGCTCCTCATATTTTTCACACTTTTTGGAGCTCTTCATATTTTTCACACCTTTTCAGGCTCTTCAGGTTTTTCGACACCGGTTCATGCTCCTCATATTTTTCAGACCGTTTCATGCTTCTCATTTTTTTCACACCTTTTGAAGCTCTTCATATATTTCACACCTGTTCAGGCTCTTCATTTTTTTCAACACTACATCATGCTCCTCCTATTTTTCAGACCGTTTCATGCTCATCTCATTTTTGACATCTTCTGAAGCTCTTCATATTTTTCACACCTTTTGAAGCTCTTCATATTTTTCACAAGATTTCAGTCTCAGCATGTTTTTGAACACCGCTTCATGCTCCTCCTATTTTCAGACCGTTTCATGCTCCTCATGTATTTCACACCTTTTGAAGCTCTTCATATTTGTCACAACTTTTCAGTCTCCTCATGTTTTTCAACACCGCTTCATGCTCCTCCTATTTTTCAGACCGTTTCATGTTCCTCATATTTTTCACACCTTTTGAAGCTCTTCATATTTTTAACACCTTTTCAGGCTCTTCATGTTTTTGAACACCGCTTCATGCTCCTCCTAATTTTTAAACCGTTTAATGCTCCTCATGTATTTCACACCTTTTGAAGCTCTTCATATTTTTCACACCTTTTCAGGCTCTTCATGTGTTTGAACACGATTTCATGCTCCTCCTATTTTTCAGACCGTTTCATGCTCCTCATATTTTTGACATCTTTTGAAGCTCTTCATATTTCTCACACCTTTTCAGGCTCTTCATGTTTTTGAACACCGCTTCATGCTCCTCCTATTTTTCAGACCGTTTCATGCTCATCTCATTTTTGACACCTTTTGAAGCTCTTCATATTTTTCAAACCTTTTGAAGCTCTTCATATTTTTCACACCTTTTCAGACTCTGCATGTTTTTGAACACCGCTTCATGCTCCTCCTGTTTTTCAGATCGTTTCATGCTCCTCATGTATTTCACACCTTTTGAAGCTCTTCATATTTGTCACACCTTTTCAGGCTCTTCATGTTTTTCAACACCGCTTCATGCTCCTCCTATTTTTCAGACCGTTTCTTGATCCTCATATTTTTCACACTTTTTGAAGCTCTTCATATTTTTCACACATTTTAAGGCTCTTCATGTTTTTCAACATCGCTTCATGCTCCTCCTATTTTTCAGACCGTTTCAAGCTTCTCATGTATTTCCCACCTTTTGAAGCTCGTCATATTTTGCACACGTTTTCAGGCTCTTCATGTTTTTTCACAACCACTTCATGCTCCTCCTATTTTTCAGACCGTATCATGCTCCTCATATTTTTCACACCTTTTCAGGCTCTTCATTATTTTCAACACAACTTCATGCTCCTCCCATTTTTCAGACCGTTTTTTACTCATCTCATTTTTGACACCTTTTGAAGCTGTTCATATTTTTCACACCTTTTGAAGCTCTTCATGTTTTTGAACACCGTTTCATGCTCCTCCTATTTTTCAGACCGTTTCATGCTCCTCATATATTTCACAACTTTTGAAGCTCTTCATATATTTCACACCTTTTCAGGAACTTCATGTTTTTCGACACCTCTTCATGATCCTCCTATTTTTAAGACCGTTTCATATTCCTCATATTTTTGACACCTTTTTAGGCTCTTCATGTTTTTTACACCTTTTCAGGCTCTTCATGTTTTTCAACACCGCTTCATGCTCCTCCTATTTTTCAGACCGTGTCATGCTCCTCATACTTTTGACACCTTTAGAAGCTCTTCATATTTTTCACACCTTTTCAGGCTCTTCATGTTTTTGAACACCACTTCATGCTCCTTCTATTTTTCAGAGAGTTTCATGCTCCTCATGTATTTCACACGTTTTGAAGCTCTTCATATGTTTCACACCTTTTGAAGTTTTTCATATTTTTCACACCTTTTCAAGCTCTTCATATTTTTCACACCTTTTCAGGCTCTTCATGTTTTTCAACACCGCTTTATGCTTCTCCTATTTTTCAGACCGTTACTTGCTCCTCATATTTTTGACACCTTTAGAAGTTCTTCATATTTTTCACACCTTTTCAGGCTCTTCATATTTTTCAACACCGCTTCATGCTCCTCCTATTTTTCAGACCGTTTCAAGATCCTCATATTTTTGACACCTTTTGAAGCTTTTCATATTTTTCACACCTTTTCAGGCTCTTCATTTTTTTCAACAGTACTTCTTGCTCCTCCAATTTTTCAGACCGTTTCATGCTCATCTAATTTTTGACACCTTTTGAAGCTATGCATATTTTTCACAACTTTTCAGGCTCTTCATGTTTTTCAACACCACTGCATGCTTCTCGTATTTTTAAGACCGTTTCATGCTCCTCATACTTTTGACACCTTTAGAAGCTCTTCATATTTTTCACACCTTTTCAGGCTCTTCATGTTTTTCAACACCGCTTCATGCTCCTCTTCTTTTTCAGACCGTTTCAGGCTCCTCATATTTTTGACACCTTTTTAAGCTCTTCATGTTTTTCACACATTTTCAGGCTCTTCATGTATTTCAACACCGCTTCATGCTCCTCCTATTTTTCAGAACGTTTCATGCTCCTCATATTTTTGACACCTTTTGAAGCTCTTCATATTTTTCTCACCCTTTGAAGCTCTTCATATTTTTCTCACCCTTTGAAGCTCTTCATATTTTTCATATTTTTGAAGCTCTTCATATTTTCACAACTTTTCAGGCTCTTCATGTTTTTGAACACCACTTCATGCTCCTTCTATTTTTCAGAGAGTTTCATGCTCCTCATGTATTTCACACCTTTTGAAGCTTTTCATATTTTTCACTCTTTTTCAGGCTCTTCATGTTTTTCAACACCACTTCATTCTTCTCCTATTTTTCAGCCCGTTTCATGCTCCTCATGTCTTTCACACCTTTTGAAGCTCTTCACATTTTTCACACCTTTTCAGGCTCTTCATGTTTTTGATCACCATTTCATGCTCCTCCCATTTTTCAGACCGTTTCATGCTCCTCATATTTTTGACACCTTTTGAAGCTGTTCATATTTTTCACACCTTTTCAGACTCTTCATGTTTTTGAACACCGCTTCATGCTCCTCCTATTATTCAGACAGTTTCCTGCTTCTCATATTTTTGACACCTTTTGAAGCTCTTCATATTTTTCACACCCTTTCAGGCTCTTAATGTTTTTCAACACCACTTCATGCTCCTCCTATTTTTCATACGTTTTCATGCTCCTCATATTTTTGACACCTTTTGAAGCTCTTCATATTGTTCACACCTTTTCAGGCTCTTCATGTTTTTGAACACCGTTTCATGTTCCTCGTATTTTTCAGGCCATTTCATGCTCGTCATGTTTTTCACACTTTTGAAGCTCTTCATATTTTTCACACCTTTTCAGGATCTTCATGTTTTCCAACACCACTTCATGCTTCTCCTATTTTTCAGCCCGTTTCATGCTCCTCATATTTTTGACACCTTTTGAAGCTTTTCATATTTTTCACACCTTTTCAGGCTCTTCATGTTTTTGAACACCACTTCATGCTCCTTTTATTTTTCAGAGAGTTTCATGCTCCTCATGTATTTCACACGTTTTGAAGCTCTTCATATGTTTCACACCTTTTGAAGTTCTTCATATTTTTCACACCTTTTCAAGCTCTTCATATTTTTCTCACCTTTTCAGGCTCTTCATGTTTTTCAACACCGCTTCATGCTCCTCCTATTTTTCAGACCGTTTCATGCTCCACACATTTTGAAACCTTTTGAAGCTCTTCATATTTTTCACACCTTTTCAGGCTCTCCATGTTTTTCATCACCGATTCATGCTCCTCCTATTTTTGAGGCCGTTTCATGCTCCTCATATTTTTGACACCTTTTGAAGCTCTTCATATTTTTCACACCTTTTAGGCTCTTCATGTTTTTGAACAGCGCTTCATGCTCCTCATATTTTTCAGACCGTTTCATGCTCCTCATATTTTTCACACCTTTTGAAGCTCTTCATATTTTTCATATTTTTGAAGCTCTTCATATTTTTCACACTTT
Source organism: Dama dama (assembly GCF_033118175.1). Taxonomy (NCBI): domain Eukaryota; kingdom Metazoa; phylum Chordata; class Mammalia; order Artiodactyla; family Cervidae; genus Dama; species Dama dama. Next base: position 7,292,541 of record NW_026870891.1, on the reverse strand, counting down.
TTCGGGCTCTTCATGTTTTTGAGCACACCTTCTTGCTCCTCCTATTTTTCAGACCGTTTCATGCTCCTCATGTATTTCACACCATTTGAAGCTCTTCATGTTTTTCACACCTTTTCAGTCTCTTCATGTATTTGAACACCATTTCATGCTCCTCCGATTTTTTAGACCATTTCATGCTCCTCATATTTTTGACACCTTTTGAAGCTCTTCATATTTTTCACACCTTTTCAGGTTCTTCATGTTTTTGAACACCGCTTCATGCTCCTCCTATTTTTCAGACCGTTTCATGCTCCTCATGTATTTCACACCATTTGAAGCTCTTCATGTTTTTCACACCTTTTCAGTCTCTTCATGTATTTGAACACCATTTCATGCTCCTCCGATTTTTTAGACCATTTCATGCTCCTCATATTTTTGACACCTTTTGAAGCTCTTCATATTTTTCACACCTTTTCAGTCTCTACATGTTTTTGAACACCGCTTCATGCTCCTCCTATTTCTCAGACCATTTCATGCTCCTCATGTATTTCACACCTTTTGAAGCTCTTAGTATTTTGTACACATTTTCAGGCTTTTCATGTTTTTCACAACCACTTCATGCTCCTCATATTTTTCAGACCGTTTCATGCACATTTCATTTTTGACTCCTTTTGAAGCTCTTCATATTTTTCACACCATTTTCAGGCTCTTCATGTTTTTCAACACCGCTTTATGATCCTCCTATTTTTCAGACCGTTTCATATTCCTCATATTTTTGACATTTTTTGAGGCTCTTCATATTTTTCACACCTTTTCAGGCTCTTCATGTTTTTGAACACCGTTTCATGCTCCTCCTATTTTTCTGACCGTTTCATGCACATCTCATTTTTGACACTTTTTGAAGCCTTTGATATTTTTCACACCATTTTCAGGCTCTTCATGTTTTTCAACACCGCTTTATGATCCTCCTATTTTTCAGACCGTTTCATGCTCCTCATATATTTGACACCTTTTGAAGTACTTCATATTTTTCACACCTTTTCAGGCTCTTCATGTTTTTGAACACCGTTTCATGCTCCTCCTATTTTTCTGACCGTTTCATGCACATCTCATTTTTGACACTTTTTGAAGCCTTTGATATTTTTCACACCATTTTCAGGCTCTTCATGTTTTTGAACACCGTTTCATGCTCCTCCTATTTTTCAGACCGTTTCATGCTCCTCTTATGTTTGACACCTTTTGAAGCTCTTCATATTTTTCACACCTTTTCACGCTCTTCATGTTTTTGAACACCGCTTCATGCTCCGCCTATTTTTCAGACCGTTTCATGCTCCTCATATTTTTGACACCTTTTGAAGCTCTTCATATTTTTCACACCCTTTCAGGCTCTTAATGTTTTTCAACACAACTTCATGCTCCTCCTATTTTTCAGAAGTTTTCATGCTCCTCATATTTTTGACACCTTTAGAAACTCTTCATATCTTTCACACCTTTTCAGGCTCTTCATGTTTTGCCACACCGCTTCATGCTCCTCCTATTTTTCAGCCCGTTTCATGCTCCTCATGTATTTCACACCTTTTGAAGCTCTTCATATATTTCACACATTTTCAGGCTCTTCATTTTTTTCAACACCGCTTCATGCTCCTCCTATTTTTCAGACCGTTTCATGCTCCTCATATTTTTGACACCTTTTGAAGCTCTTCATATTTTTCACACCTTTTCAGGCTCTTCATGTTTTTGAACACCGCTTCATGCTCCTCCAATTTTTCAGACCGTTTCATGTTTCTCATATTTTTGACACCTTTTGAAGCTCTTCATATTTTTCACACCTTTTGAAGCTCTTCATATTTTTCATATTTTTGAAGCTCTTCATATTTTTCACACCTTTTCAGGCTTTTCATGTATTTGAACACCGGTTCATGTTCCTCCTATTTTTCAGACCGTTTCATGCTCCTCCTATTTTTCACTCCTTTTGAAGCTCTTCATATTTTTCACACCTTTTCAGTCTCTACATGTTTTTGAACACCGCTTCATGCTCCTCCTATTTCTCAGACCATTTCATGCTCCTCATGTATTTCACACCTTTTGAAGCTCTTCGTATTTTGCACACATTTTCAGGCTTTTCATGTTTTTCACAACCACTTCATGCTCCTCATATTTTTCAGACCGTTTCATGCACATTTCATTTTTGACTCCTTTTGAAGCTCTTCATATTTTTCACACCATTTTCAGGCTCTTCATGTTTTTCAACACCGCTTTATGATCCTCCTATTTTTCAGACCGTTTCATATTCCTCATATTTTTGACATTTTTTGAGGCTCTTCATATTTTTCACACCTTTTCAGGCTCTTCATGTTTTTGAACACCGTTTCATGCTCCTCCTATTTTTCAGACCGTTTCATGCACATCTCATTTTTGACACCTTTTGAAGCTCTTGATATTTTTCACACCATTTTCAGGCTCTTCATGTTTTTCAACACCGCTTTATGATCCTCCTATTTTTCAGACCGTTTCATGCTCCTCATATATTTGACACCTTTTGAAGCTCTTCGTATTTTTCATAACTTTTCAGGCTCTTCATATTTTTCACACATTTTCAAGCTGTTCATGTTTTTGAACACGGCTTCATGCTCCTCCAATTTTTCAGACCATTTCATGTTCCTCATATTTTTGACACCTTTTGAAGCTCTTCATTCTTTTCACACCTTTTGAAGCTCTTCATATTTTTCACACTTTTTGAAGCTCTTCATATTTTTCACAGTTTTCAGGCTCTTCATGCTTCTGAACACCGCTTCATGCTCCACCTATTTTTCAGACCGTTTCATGCTCTTCATATTTTTCACACCTTTTCAGGCTCTTCATATTTTTGAACACCTCTTCATGCTACTCCTATTTTTGATACCTTTTGAAGCTCTTCATATTTTTCACACCTTTTCAGGCTCTTCATGTTTTTCAACACGGCTTCATGCTACTCCTATTTTTGATACCTTTTGAAGCTCCTCATATTCTTCAAACCATTTCATGCTCTTCTTTTTTTTCATCACCGCTTCATGCTCCTCTTATTTTTCAGACCGTTTCATGCTCCTCATATTTTGACACCTTTTAACCTGTTCATATTTTACACATTTTCAGGCTCTTCAAGTTTTTCAACACCGTTTCATGCTACTACTATTTTTGATACCTTTTGAAGCTCCTTATATTCTTCAAACCATTTCATGCTCTTCTATTTTTTCATCACCGCTTCATGCTCCTCCTATTTTTCAGACCGTTTCATGCTCCTCCTATTTTGAGACCGTTTCATGCTCCTCATATTTTTCACACCTTTAGAAGCTCTTCGTATTTTTCTCACCTTTTCAGGCTCTTCATGTTTTTCAACACCGCTTCATGATCCTCCTATTTTTCTGACAGTTTCATGCTCCTCATATTTTTCATCCTTTTTGAAGCTCTTCATATTTTTCACACCTTTAGAAGCTCTTCGTATTTTTCTCACCTTTTCAGGCTCTTCATGTTTTTGAACACCACTTCATGCTCCTCCGATTTTCAGACCGTTTCATGCTCCTCATACTTTTGACACCTTTAGAAGCTCTTCATATTTTTCACACCTTTTCAGGCTCTTCATGTTTTTCAACACCGCTTCATGCTCCTCTTCTTTTTCAGACCGTTTCAGGCTCCTCATATTTTTGACACCTTTTTAAGCTCTTCATGTTTTTCACACATTTTCAGGCTCTTCATGTATTTCAACACCGCTTCATGCTCCTCATATTTTTGACACCTTTTGAAGCTCTTCATATTTTTCTCACCCTTTGAAGCTCTTCATATTTTTCATATTTGAAGCTCTTCATATTTTCACAACTTTTCAGGCTCTTCATGTTTTTGAACACCACTTCATGCTCCTTTTATTTTTCAGAGAGTTTCATGCTCCTCATGTATTTCACACCTTTTGAAGCTTTTCATATTTTTCACACTTTTTCAGGCTCTTCATGTTTTTCAACACCACTTCATTCTTCTCCTATTTTTCAGCCCGTTTCATGCTCCTCATGTCTTTCACACCTTTTGAAGCTCTTCACATTTTTCACACCTTTCCAGGCTCTTCATGTTTTTGATCACCATTTCATGCTCCTCCCATTTTTCAGACCGTTTCATGCTCCTCATATTTTTGACACATTTTGAAGCTCTTCATATTTTTCACACCTTTTCAGACTCTTCATGTTTTTGAACACCGCTTCATGCTCCTCCTATTATTCAGACAGTTTCATGCTTCTCATATTTTTGACACCTTTTGAAGCTCTTCATATTTTTCACACCCTTTCAGGCTCTTAATGTTTTTCAACACCACTTCATGCTCCTCCTATTTTTCATACGTTTTCATGCTCCTCATATTTTTGACACCTTTTGAAGCTCTTCATATTGTTCACACCTTTTCAGGCTCTTCATGTTTTTGAACACCGTTTCATGTTCCTCGTATTTTTCAGGCCATTTCATGCTCGTCATGTATTTCACACTTTTGAAGCTCTTCATATTTTTCACACCTTTTCAGGATCTTCATGTTTTTCAACACCACTTCATGCTTCTCCTATTTTTCAGCCCGTTTCATGCTCCTCATGTTTTTGACACCTTTTGAAGCTTTTCATATTTTTCACACCTCTTCAGGCTCTTCATGTTTTTGAACACCACTTCATGCTCCTTCTATTTTTCAGAGAGTTTCATGCTCCTCATGTATTTCACACGTTTTGAAGCTCTTCATATGTTTCACACCTTTTGAAGTTTTTCATATTTTTCACACCTTTTCAAGCTCTTCATATTTTTCACACCTTTTCAGGCTCTTCATGTTTTTCAACACCGCTTTATGCTTCTCCTATTTTTCAGACCGTTACTTGCTCCTCATATTTTTGACACCTTTAGAAGTTCTTCATATTTTTCACACCTTTTCAGGCTCTTCATATTTTTCAACACCGCTTCATGCTCCTCCTATTTTTCAGACCGTTTCAAGGTCCTCATATTTTTGACACCTTTTGAAGCTTTTCATATTTTTCACACCTTTTCAGGCTCTTCATTTTTTTCAACAGTACTTCTTGCTCCTCCAATTTTTCAGACCGTTTCATGCTCATCTAATTTTTGACACCTTTTGAAGCTATGCATATTATTCACAACTTTTCAGGCTCTTCATGTTTTTCAACACCACTGCATGCTTCTCGTATTTTTAAGACCGTTTCATGCTCCTCATACTTTTGACACCTTTAGAAGCTCTTCATATTTTTCACACCTTTTCAGGCTCTTCATGTTTTTCAACACCGCTTCATGCTCCTCTTCTTTTTCAGACCGTTTCAGGCTCCTCATATTTTTGACACCTTTTTAAGCTCTTCATGTTTTTCACACATTTTCAGGCTCTTCATGTATTTCAACACCGCTTCATGCTCCTCCTATTTTTCAGAACGTTTCATGCTCCTCATATTTTTGACACCTTTTGAAGCTCTTCATATTTTTCTCACCCTTTGAAGCTCTTCATATTTTTCTCACCCTTTGAAGCTCTTCATATTTTTCATATTTTTGAAGCTCTTCATATTTTCACAACTTTTCAGGCTCTTCATGTTTTTGAACACCACTTCATGCTCCTTCTATTTTTCAGAGAGTTTCATGCTCCTCAGTATTTCACACCTTTTGAAGCTTTTCATATTTTTCACTCTTTTTCAGGCTCTTCATGTTTTTCAACACCACTTCATTCTTCTCCTATTTTTCAGCCCGTTTCATGCTCCTCATGTCTTTCACACCTTTTGAAGCTCTTCACATTTTTCACACCTTTTCAGGCTCTTCATGTTTTTGATCACCATTTCATGCTCCTCCCATTTTTCAGACCGTTTCATGCTCCTCATATTTTTGACACCTTTTGAAGCTGTTCATATTTTTCACACCTTTTCAGACTCTTCATGTTTTTGAACACCGCTTCATGCTCCTCCTATTATTCAGACAGTTTCCTGCTTCTCATATTTTTGACACCTTTTGAAGCTCTTCATATTTTTCACACCCTTTCAGGCTCTTAATGTTTTTCAACACCACTTCATGCTCCTCCTATTTTTCATACGTTTTCATGCTCCTCATATTTTTGACACCTTTTGAAGCTCTTCATATTGTTCACACCTTTTCAGGCTCTTCATGTTTTTGAACACCGTTTCATGTTCCTCGTATTTTTCAGGCCATTTCATGCTCGTCATGTTTTTCACACTTTTGAAGCTCTTCATATTTTTCACACCTTTTCAGGATCTTCATGTTTTCCAACACCACTTCATGCTTCTCCTATTTTTCAGCCCGTTTCATGCTCCTCATATTTTTGACACCTTTTGAAGCTTTTCATATTTTTCACACCTTTTCAGGCTCTTCATGTTTTTGAACACCACTTCATGCTCCTTTTATTTTTCAGAGAGTTTCATGCTCCTCATGTATTTCACACGTTTTGAAGCTCTTCATATGTTTCACACCTTTTGAAGTTCTTCATATTTTTCACACCTTTTCAAGCTCTTCATATTTTTCTCACCTTTTCAGGCTCTTCATGTTTTTCAACACCGCTTCATGCTCCTCCTATTTTTCAGACCGTTTCATGCTCCACACATTTTGAAACCTTTTGAAGCTCTTCATATTGTTCACACCTTTTCAGGCTCTCCATGTTTTTCATCACCGATTCATGCTCCTCCTATTTTTGAGGCCGTTTCATGCTCCTCATATTTTTGACACCTTTTGAAGCTCTTCATATTTTTCACACCTTTTAGGCTCTTCATGTTTTTGAACAGCGCTTCATGCTCCTCATATTTTTCAGACCGTTTCATGCTCCTCATATTTTTCACACCTTTTGAAGCTCTTCATATTTTTCATATTTTTGAAGCTCTTCATATTTTTCACACTTTTTCGGGCTCTTCATATTTTTGAGCACACCTTCTTGCTCCTCCTATTTTTCAGACCGTTTCATGCTCCTCATGTATTTCACACCATTTGAAGCTCTTCATGTTTTTCACACCTTTTCAGTCTCTTCATGTATTTGAACACCATTTCATGCTCCTCCGATTTTTTAGACCATTTCATGCTCCTCATATTTTTGACACCTTTTGAAGCTCTTCATATTTTTCACACCTTTTCAGGTTCTTCATGTTTTTGAACACCGCTTCATGCTCCTCCAATTTTTCAGACCGTTTCATGTTTCTCATATTTTTGACACCTTTTGAAGCTCTTCATATTTTTCACACCTTTTGAAGCTCTTCATATTTTTCATATATTTGAAGCTCTTCATATTTTTCACACCATTTCAGGCTTTTCATGTATTTGAACACCGGTTCATGCTCCTCCTATTTTTCAGACCGTTTCGTGCTCCTCCTATTTTTCACTCCTTTTGAAGCTCTTCACATTTTTCACACCTTTTCAGTCTCTACATGTTTTTGAACACCGCTTCATGCTCCTCCTATTTCTCAGACCATTTCATGCTCCTCATGTATTTCACACCTTTTGAAGCTCTTAGTATTTTGTACACATTTTCAGGCTTTTCATGTTTTTCACAACCACTTCATGCTCCTCATATTTTTCAGACCGTTTCATGCACATTTCATTTTTGACTCCTTTTGAAGCTCTTCATATTTTTCACACCATTTTCAGGCTCTTCATGTTTTTCAACACCGCTTTATGATCCTCCTATTTTTCAGACCGTTTCATATTCCTCATATTTTTGACATTTTTTGAGGCTCTTCATATTTTTCACACCTTTTCAGGCTCTTCATGTTTTTGAACACCGTTTCATGCTCCTCCTATTTTTCTGACCGTTTCATGCACATCTCATTTTTGACACTTTTTGAAGCCTTTGATATTTTTCACACCATTTTCAGGCTCTTCATGTTTTTCAACACCGCTTTATGATCCTCCTATTTTTCAGACCGTTTCATGCTCCTCATATATTTGACACCTTTTGAAGTACTTCATATTTTTCACACCTTTTCAGGCTCTTCATGTTTTTGAACAGCGTTTCATGCTCCTCCTATTTTTCTGACCGTTTCATGCACATCTCATTTTTGACACTTTTTGAAGCCTTTGATATTTTTCACACCATTTTCAGGCTCTTCATGTTTTTGAACACCGTTTCATGCTCCTCCTATTTTTCAGACCGTTTCATGCTCCTCTTATGTTTGACACCTTTTGAAGCTCTTCATATTTTTCACACCTTTTCACGCTCTTCATGTTTTTGAACACCGCTTCATGCTCCGCCTATTTTTCAGACCGTTTCATGCTCCTCATATTTTTGACACCTTTTGAAGCTCTTCATATTTTTCACACCCTTTCAGGCTCTTAATGTTTTTCAACACAACTTCATGCTCCTCCTATTTTTCAGACGTTTTCATGCTCCTCATATTTTTGACACCTTTAGAAACTCTTCATTTCTTTCACACCTTTTCAGGCTCTTCATGTTTTGCCACACCGCTTCATGCTCCTCCTATTTTTCAGCCCGTTTCATGCTCCTCATGTATTTCACACCTTTTGAAGCTCTTCATATATTTCACACATTTTCAGGCTCTTCATTTTTTTCAACACCGCTTCATGCTCCTCCTATTTTTCAGACCGTTTCATGCTCCTCATATTTTTGACACCTTTTGAAGCTCTTCATATTTTTCACACCTTTTCAGGCTCTTCATGTTTTTGAACACCGCTTCATGCTCCTCCAATTTTTCAGACCGTTTCATGTTTCTCATATTTTTGACACCTTTTGAAGCTCTTCATATTTTTCACACCTTTTGAAGCTCTTCATATTTTTCATATTTTTGAAGCTCTTCATATTTTTCACACCTTTTCAGGCTTTTCATGTATTTGAACACCGGTTCATGTTCCTCCTATTTTTCAGACCGTTTCATGCTCCTCCTATTTTTCACTCCTTTTGAAGCTCTTCATATTTTTCACACCTTTTCAGTCTCTACATGTTTTTGAACACCGCTTCATGCTCCTCCTATTTCTCAGACCATTTCATGCTCCTCATGTATTTCACACCTTTTGAAGCTCTTCGTATTTTGCACACATTTTCAGGCTTTTCATGTTTTTCACAAGCACTTCATGCTCCTCATATTTTTCAGACCGTTTCATGCACATTTCATTTTTGACTCCTTTTGAAGCTCTTCATATTTTTCACACCATTTTCAGGCTCTTCATGTTTTTCAACACCGCTTTATGATCCTCCTATTTTTCAGACCGTTTCATATTCCTCATATTTTTGACATTTTTTGAGGCTCTTCATATTTTTCACACCTTTTCAGGCTCTTCATGTTTTTGAACACCGTTTCATGCTCCTCCTATTTTTCAGACCGTTTCATGCACATCTCATTTTTGACACCTTTTGAAGCTCTTGATATTTTTCACACCATTTTCAGGCTCTTCATGTTTTTCAACACCGCTTTATGATCCTCCTATTTTTCAGACCGTTTCATGCTCCTCATATATTTGACACCTTTTGAAGCTCTTCGTATTTTTCATAACTTTTCAGGCTCTTCATATTTTTCACACATTTTCAAGCTGTTCATGTTTTTGAACACGGCTTCATGCTCCTCCAATTTTTCAGAACATTTCATGTTCCTCATATTTTTGACACCTTTTGAAGCTCTTCATTCTTTTCACACCTTTTGAAGCTCTTCATATTTTTCACACTTTTTGAAGCTCTTCATATTTTTCACAGTTTTCAGGCTCTTCATGCTTCTGAACACCGCTTCATGCTCCACCTATTTTTCAGACCGTTTCATGCTCTTCATATTTTTCACACCTTTTCAGGCTCTTCATATTTTTGAACACCTCTTCATGCTTCTCCTATTTTTGATACCTTTTGAAGCTCTTCATATTTTTCACACCTTTTCAGGCTCTTCATGTTTTTCAACACGGCTTCATGCTACTCCTATTTTTGATACCTTTTGAAGCTCCTCATATTCTTCAAACCATTTCATGCTCTTCTTTTTTTTCATCACCGCTTCATGCTCCTCTTATTTTTCAGACCGTTTCATGCTCCTCATATTTTGACACCTTTTAACCTGTTCATATTTTACACATTTTCAGGCTCTTCAAGTTTTTCAACACCGTTTCATGCTACTACTATTTTTGATACCTTTTGAAGCTCCTTATATTCTTCAAACCATTTCATGCTCTTCTATTTTTTCATCACCGCTTCATGCTCCTCCTATTTTTCAGACCGTTTCATGCTCCTCCTATTTTGAGACCGTTTCATGCTCCTCATATTTTTCACACATTTAGAAGCTCTTCGTATTTTTCTCACCTTTTCAGGCTCTTCATGTTTTTCAACACCGCTTCATGATCCTCCTATTTTTCTGACAGTTTCATGCTCCTCATATTTTTCATCCTTTTTGAAGCTCTTCATATTTTTCACACCTTTAGAAGCTCTTCGTATTTTTCTCAACTTTTCAGGCTCTTCATGTTTTTGAACACCACTTCATGCTCCTCCGATTTTCAGACCGTTTCATGCTCCTCATACTTTTGACACCTTTAGAAGCTCTTCATATTTTTCACACCTTTTCAGGCTCTTCATGTTTTTCAACACCGCTTCATGCTCCTCTTCTTTTTCAGACCGTTTCAGGCTCCTCATATTTTTGACACCTTTTTAAGCTCTTCATGTTTTTCACACATTTTCAGGCTCTTCATGTATTTCAACACCGCTTCATGCTCCTCCTATTTTTCAGAACGTTTCATGCTCCTCATATTTTTGACACCTTTTGAAGCTCTTCATATTTTTCTCACCCTTTGAAGCTCTTCATATTTTTCATATTTGAAGGTCTTCATATTTTCACAACTTTTCAGGCTCTTCATGTTTTTGAACACCACTTCATGCTCCTTTTATTTTTCAGAGAGTTTCATGCTCCTCATGTATTTCACACCTTTTGAAGCTTTTCATATTTTTCACACTTTTTCAGGCTCTTCATGTTTTTCAACACCACTTCATTCTTCTCCTATTTTTCAGCCCGTTTCATGCTCCTCATGTCTTTCACACCTTTTGAAGCTCTTCACATTTTTCACACCTTTCCAGGCTCTTCATGTTTTTGATCACCATTTCATGCTCCTCCCATTTTTCAGACCGTTTCATGCTCCTCATATTTTTGACACATTTTGAAGCTCTTCATATTTTTCACACCTTTTCAGACTCTTCATGTTTTTGAACACCGCTTCATGCTCCTCCTATTATTCAGACAGTTTCATGCTTCTCATATTTTTGACACCTTTTGAAGCTCTTCATATTTTTCACACCCTTTCAGGCTCTTAATGTTTTTCAACACCACTTCATGCTCCTCCTATTTTTCATACGTTTTCATGCTCCTCATATTTTTGACACCTTTTGAAGCTCTTCATATTGTTCACACCTTTTCAGACTCTTCATGTTTTTGAACACCGTTTCATGTTCCTCGTATTTTTCAGGCCATTTCATGCTCGTCATGTATTTCACACTTTTGAAGCTCTTCATATTTTTCACACCTTTTCAGGATCTTCATGTTTTTCTACACCACTTCATGCTTCTCCTATTTTTCAGCCCGTTTCATGCTCCTCATATTTTTGACAACTTTTGAAGCTTTTCATATTTTTCACACCTTTTCAGGCTCTTCATGTTTTTGAACACCACTTCATGCTCCTTCTATTTTTCAGAGAGTTTCATGCTCCTCATGTATTTCACACGTTTTGAAGCTCTTCATATGTTTCACACCTTTTGAAGTTTTTCATATTTTTCACACCTTTTCAAGCTCTTCATATTTTTCACACCTTTTCAGGCTCTTCATGTTTTTCAACACCGCTTTATGCTTCTCCTATTTTTCAGACCGTTACTTGCTCCTCATATTTTTGACACCTTTAGAAGTTCTTCATATTTTTCACACCTTTTCAGGCTCTTCATATTTTTCAACACCGCTTCATGCTCCTCCTATTTTTCAGACCGTTTCAAGGTCCTCATATTTTTGACACCTTTTGAAGCTTTTCATATTTTTCACACCTTTTCAGGCTCTTCATTTTTTTCAACAGTACTTCTTGCTCCTCCAATTTTTCAGACCGTTTCATGCTCATCTAATTTTTGACACCTTTTGAAGCTATGCATATTTTTCACAACTTTTCAGGCTCTTCATGTTTTTCAACACCACTGCATGCTTCTCGTATTTTTAAGACCGTTTCATGCTCCTCATACTTTTGACACCTTTAGAAGCTCTTCATATTTTTCACACCTTTTCAGGCTCTTCATGTTTTTCAACACCGCTTCATGCTCCTCTTCTTTTTCAGACCGTTTCAGGCTCCTCATATTTTTGACACCTTTTTAAGCTCTTCATGTTTTTCACACATTTTCAGGCTCTTCATGTATTTCAACACCGCTTCATGCTCCTCCTATTTTTCAGAACGTTTCATGCTCCTCATATTTTTGACACCTTTTGAAGCTCTTCATATTTTTCTCACCCTTTGAAGCTCTTCATATTTTTCTCACCCTTTGAAGCTCTTCATATTTTTCATATTTTTGAAGTTCTTCATATTTTCACAACTTTTCAGGCTCTTCATGTTTTTGAACACCACTTCATGCTCCTTCTATTTTTCAGAGAGTTTCATGCTCCTCATGTATTTCACACCTTTTGAAGCTTTTCATATTTTTCACTCTTTTTCAGGCTCTTCATGTTTTTCAACACCACTTCATTCTTCTCCTATTTTTCAGCCCGTTTCATGCTCCTCATGTCTTTCACACCTTTTGAAGCTCTTCACATTTTTCACACCTTTTCAGGCTCTTCATGTTTTTGATCACCATTTCATGCTCCTCCCATTTTTCAGACCGTTTCATGCTCCTCATATTTTTGACACCTTTTGAAGCTGTTCATATTTTTCACACCTTTTCAGACTCTTCATGTTTTTGAACACCGCTTCATGCTCCTCCTATTATTCAGACAGTTTCCTGCTTCTCATATTTTTGACACCTTTTGAAGCTCTTCATATTTTTCACACCCTTTCAGGCTCTTAATGTTTTTCAACACCACTTCATGCTCCTCCTATTTTTCATACGTTTTCATGCTCCTCATATTTTTGACACCTTTTGAAGCTCTTCATATTGTTCACACCTTTTCAGGCTCTTCATGTTTTTGAACACCGTTTCATGTTCCTCGTATTTTTCAGGCCATTTCATGCTCGTCATGTTTTTCACACTTTTGAAGCTCTTCATATTTTTCACACCTTTTCAGGATCTTCATGTTTTCCAACACCACTTCATGCTTCTCCTATTTTTCAGCCCGTTTCATGCTCCTCATATTTTTGACACCTTTTGAAGCTTTTCATATTTTTCACACCTTTTCAGGCTCTTCATGTTTTTGAACACCACTTCATGCTCCTTTTATTTTTCAGAGAGTTTCATGCTCCTCATGTATTTCACACGTTTTGAAGCTCTTCATATGTTTCACACCTTTTGAAGTTCTTCATATTTTTCACACCTTTTCAAGCTCTTCATATTTTTCTCACCTTTTCAGGCTCTTCATGTTTTTCAACACCGCTTCATGCTCCTCCTATTTTTCAGACCGTTTCATGCTCCACACATTTTGAAACCTTTTGAAGCTCTTCATATTTTTCACACCTTTTCAGGCTCTCCATGTTTTTCATCACCGATTCATGCTCCTCCTATTTTTGAGGCCGTTTCATGCTCCTCATATTTTTGACACCTTTTGAAGCTCTTCATATTTTTCACACCTTTTAGGCTCTTCATGTTTTTGAACAGCGCTTCATGCTCCTCATATTTTTCAGACCGTTTCATGCTTCTCATATTTTTCACACCTTTTGAAGCTCTTCATATTTTTCATATTTTTGAAGCTCTTCATATTTTTCACACTTTTTCGGGCTCTTCATGTTTTTGAGCACACCTTCTTGCTCCTCCTATTTTTCAGACCGTTTCATGCTCCTCGTGTATTTCACACCATTTGAAGCTCTTCATGTTTTTCACACCTTTTCAGTCTCTTCATGTATTTGAACACCATTTCATGCTCCTCCGATTTTTTAGACCATTTCATGCTCCTCATATTTTTGACATTTTTTGAGGCTCTTCATATTTTTCACACCTTTTCAGGCTCTTCATGTTTTTGAACACCGTTTCATGCTCCTCCTATTTTTCTGACCGTTTCATGCACATCTCATTTTTGACACTTTTTGAAGCCTTGATATTTTTCACACCATTTTCAGGCTCTTCATGTTTTTCAACACCGCTTTATGATCCTCCTATTTTTCAGACCGTTTCATGCTCCTCATATATTTGACACCTTTTGAAGTACTTCATATTTTTCACACCTTTTCAGGCTCTTCATGTTTTTGAACACCGTTTCATGCTCCTCCTATTTTTCTGACCATTTCATGCACATCTCATTTTTGACACTTTTTGAAGCCTTTGATATTTTTCACACCATTTTCAGGCTCTTCATGTTTTTGAACACCGTTTCATGCTCCTCCTATTTTTCAGACCGTTTCATGCTCCTCTTATGTTTGACACCTTTTGAAGCTCTTCATATTTTTCACACCTTTTCACGCTCTTCATGTTTTTGAACACCGCTTCATGCTCCGCCTATTTTTCAGACCGTTTCATGCTCCTCATATTTTTGACACCTTTTGAAGCTCTTCATATTTTTCACACCCTTTCAGGCTCTTAATGTTTTTCAACACAACTTCATGCTCCTCCTATTTTTCAGACGTTTTCATGCTCCTCATATTTTTGACACCTTTAGAAACTCTTCATATCTTTCACACCTTTTCAGGCTCTTCATGTTTTGCCACACCGCTTCATGCTCCTCCTATTTTTCAGCCCGTTTCATGCTCCTCATGTATTTCACACCTTTTGAAGCTCTTCATATATTTCACACATTTTCAGGCTCTTCATTTTTTTCAACACCGCTTCATGCTCCTCCTATTTTTCAGACCGTTTCATGCTCCTCATATTTTTGACACCTTTTGAAGCTCTTCATATTTTTCACACCTTTTCAGGCTCTTCATGTTTTTGAACACCGCTTCATGCTCCTCCAATTTTTCAGACCGTTTCATGTTTCTCATATTTTTGACACCTTTTGAAGCTCTTCATATTTTTCACACCTTTTGAAGCTCTTCATATTTTTCATATTTTTGAAGCTCTTCATATTTTTCACACCTTTTCAGGCTTTTCATGTATTTGAACACCGGTTCATGTTCCTCCTATTTTTCAGACCGTTTCATGCTCCTCCTATTTTTCACTCCTTTTGAAGCTCTTCATATTTTTCACACCTTTTCAGTCTCTACATGTTTTTGAACACCGCTTCATGCTCCTCCTATTTCTCAGACCATTTCATGCTCCTCATGTATTTCACACCTTTTGAAGCTCTTCGTATTTTGCACACATTTTCAGGCTTTTCATGTTTTTCACAACCACTTCATGCTCCTCATATTTTTCAGACCGTTTCATGCACATTTCATTTTTGACTCCTTTTGAAGCTCTTCATATTTTTCACACCATTTTCAGGCTCTTCATGTTTTTCAACACCGCTTTATGATCCTCCTATTTTTCAGACCGTTTCATATTCCTCATATTTTTGACATTTTTTGAGGCTCTTCATATTTTTCACACCTTTTCAGGCTCTTCATGTTTTTGAACATCGTTTCATGCTCTTCCTATTTTTCAGACCGTTTCATGCACATCTCATTTTTGACACCTTTTGAAGCTCTTGATATTTTTCACACCATTTTCAGGCTCTTCATGTTTTTCAACACCGCTTTATGATCCTCCTATTTTTCAGACCGTTTCATGCTCCTCATATATTTGACACCTTTTGAAGCTCTTCGTATTTTTCATAACTTTTCAGGCTCTTCATATTTTTCACACATTTTCAAGCTGTTCATGTTTTTGAACACGGCTTCATGCTCCTCCAATTTTTCAGACCATTTCATGTTCCTCATATTTTTGACACCTTTTGAAGCTCTTCATTCTTTTCACACCTTTTGAAGCTCTTCATATTTTTCACACCTTTTGAATCTCTTCATATTTTTCACACGTTTTCAGGCTCTTTATCTATTTCAACACCGCTTCATGCTGCTTCTATTTTTCAGACCGTTTCATGCTCCTCATATTTTTGACACCTTTTGAAGCTCTTCATATTTTTCACATCTTTTCAGGCTCTTCATGTTTTTGAACACCGTTTCATGCTCCTCGTATTTTTCAGACCGTTTCATTCTCCTCATACCTTTGACACCTTTTGAAGGTCTTCATATATTCCACACCTTTTCAGACTCTTCATGTTTTTGAACACCGCTTCATGCTCCTCTTATTTTTCAGACCGTTTCAGTCTCCTCATATTTTTGATACCTTTTGAAACTCTTCATATTTCTCACACCTTTTCAGGCTCTTCAGGTTTTTCAAAACCACTTCATGCTCCTCCTATTTTTCAGACCGTTTCATGCTCATCTCTTTTTGACACATTTTGAAGCTCTTCATATTTTTCACACCTTTTGAAGTTCTTCATATTTTTCACACCTTTTCAGGGTCTCCATGTTTATGAATACCGATTCATGCTCCTCCTATTATTCAGACCGTTACATGCTCCTCATATTTTTCACACCTTTTGAAGTTCTTCATATTTTTCACACCTTTTCAGGTTCTTCATGTTTTTCAACACCGCTTCTTGCTCCTCAAATTTTTCAGACCGTATCATGCTCCTCATATTTTTGACACGTTTTGAAGCTCGTCATATTTTTCACACCTTTTCAGGCTCTTCAGGTTTTTGAACACCGTTTCATGCTCCTCCGATTTTTCAGACCGTTTCATGCTACTCATTTTTTTGAGACCTTTTGAAGCTCTTCACTTTTTTCACACCTTTTCAGGCTCTTCATGTTTTTGAATACCGCTTCATGCTCCTCCTACTTTTCAGACCGTTTAATGCTCTTCATATTTTTGATTTCTTTTGAAAGTCTGCATATTTTTCACACCTTTTTAGGCTCTTCATTTTTTGAACACCACTTCATGCTCCTCCCATTTTTCAGACAGTTTCATGCTCATCTCATTTTTGACACCTTTTGAAGCTCTTCATATTTTTCACACCTTTTGAAGATCTTCATATTTTCACACGTTTTCAGGCTCTTCATGTTTTTCAACATCTTTTCATGCTCCTCCTATTTTTCAGACCGTTTCATGCTCCTCATGTATTTCACACCTTTTGAAGCTCTTCGTATTTTGCACACATTTTCAGGCTTTTCATGTTTTTCACAACCACTTCATGCTCCTCATATTTTTCAGACCTTTTCATTCACATTTCATTTTTGACTCCTTTTGAAGCTCTTCATATTTTTCACACCATTTTCAGGCTCTTCATGTTTTTCATCACGGCTTTATGATCCTCCTATTTTTCAGACCGTTTTATATTCCTCATATTTTTGACATTTTTTGAGGCTCTTCATATTTTTCACACCTTTTCAGGCTCTTCATGTTTTTGAACACCGTTTCATGCTCCTCCTATTTTTCAGACCGTTTCATGCTCATCTCCTTTTTGACACCTTTTGAAGCTCTTCATATTTTTCAAACCTTTTGAAGCTCTTCATATTTGTCACACCTTTTCAGACTCTGCATGTTTTTGAACACCGCTTCATGCTCCTCCTGTTTTTCAGATCGTTTCATGCTCCTCATGTATTTCACACCTTTTGAAGCTCTTCATATTTGTCACACCTTTTCAGGCTCTTCATGTTTTTCAACACCGCTTCATGCTCCTCCTATTTTTCAGACCGTTTCATGATCCTCATATTTTTCACACTTTTTGAAGCTCTTCATATTTTTCACACATTTTAAGGCTCTTCATGTTTTTCAACATCGCTTCATGCTCCTCCTATTTTTCAGACCGTTTCAAGCTTCTCATGTATTTCACACCTTTTGAAGCTCGTCATATTTTGCACACGTTTTCAGGCTCTTCATGTTTTTTCACAACCACTTCATGCTCCTCCTATTTTTCAGACCGTATCATGCTCCTCATATTTTTCACACCTTTTCAGGCTCTTCATTATTTTCAACACAACTTCATGATCCTCCCATTTTTCAGACCGTTTTTTACTCATCTCATTTTTGACACCTTTTGAAGCTGTTCATATTTTTCACACCTTTTGAAGCTCTTCATGTTTTTGAATACCGTTTCATGCTCCTCCTATTTTTCAGACCGTTTCATGCTCCTCATATATTTCACAACTTTTGAAGCTCTTCATATATTTCACACCTTTTCAGGAACTTCATGTTTTTCAACACCTCTTCATGATCCTCCTATTTTTAAGACCGTTTCATATTCCTCATATTTTTGACACCTTTTTAGGCTCTTCATGTTTTTTACACCTTTTCAGGCTCTTCATGTTTTTCAACACCGCTTCATGCTCCTCCTATTTTTCAGACCGTGTCATGCTCCTCCTATTTTTGACACATTTTGAAGCTCTTCATATTTTTCACACCTTTTGAAGCTCTTCATATTTTTCAAACCTTTACAGGCTCTTCATGTATTTCAACACCGCTTCATGCTTCTCCTATTATTCAGACCGTGTCTTTCTCCTCTTATTTTTGACAAATTTTGAAGCTCTTCATATTTTTCACACCTTTTGAAGCTCTTCATATTTTTCAAACCTTTACAGGCTCTTCATGTATTTCAACACCGCTTCATGCTCCTCCAATTTTTCAGACAATTTCATGCTCGTCATATTTTTCAAACCTTTTAAAGCTCTTCATAATTTTCACACCTATTCATGCTCTTCATTTTTTACACACTGTTTCATGCTCCTCCTATTTTTCAGACCGTTTCATGCTCCTCATATTTTTCACACCTTTTGAAACTCTTCATATTTTTCACACTTTTTGAAGCTCTTCATATTTTTCAAAGTTTTCAGGCTCTTCATGCTTCTGAACACCGCTTCATGCTCCACCTATTTTTCAGACCGTTTCATGCTCTTCATATTTTTCACACCTTTTCAGGCTCTTCATATTTTTGAACACCTCTTCATGCTACTCCTATTTTTGATACCTTTTGAAGCTCTTCATATTTTTCACACCTTTTCAGGCTCTTCATGTTTTTCAACACGGCTTCATGCTACTCCTATTTTTGATACCTTTTGAAGCTCCTCATATTCTTCAAACCATTTCATGCTCTTCTTTTTTTTCATCACCGCTTCATGCTCCTCTTATTTTTCAGACCGTTTCATGCTCCTCATATTTTGACACCTTTTAACCTGTTCATATTTTACACATTTTCAGGCTCTTCAATTTTTCAACACCGTTTCATGCTACTACAATTTTTGATACCTTTTGATGCTCCTTATATTCTTCAAACCATTTCATGCTCTTCTATTTTTTCATCACCACTTCATGCTCCTCCTATTTTTCAGACCGTTTCATGCTCTTCCTATTTTGAGACCGTTTCATGCTCCTCATATTTTTCACACCTTTAGAAGCTCTTCGTATTTTTCTCACCTTTTCAGGCTCTTCATGTTTTTCAACACCGCTTCATGATCCTCCTATTTTTCTGACAGTTTCATGATCCTCATATTTTTCATCCTTTTTGAAGCTCTTCATATTTTTCACACCTTTAGAAGCTCTTCGTATTTTTCTCACCTTTTCAGGCTCTTCATGTTTTTGAATACCACTTCATGCTCCTCCAATTTTCAGACCATTTCATGCTCCTCATATTTTTGACACGTTTTGAAGCTCCTCATATGTTTCACACATTTTGAAGGTCTTCATATATTTCACACCATTTCAGGATCTTCATGTGTTTCAACACCACTCATGCTCCTCCTATTTTTCAGACCGTTTCATGCTCCTCATAATTTTGACACCATTTGAAGCTCTTTATAATTTTCACACCTTTTCAAGCTCTTCATGTTTTTCAACACCACTTCATGCTCCTCCAATTTTTCAGGCCGTTTCATTGTCCTCATATATTTGACACCTTTAGAAGATCTTCATATTTTTCACACATTTTCAGGCTCTGCATGTTTTTCAACATCGCTTCATGCCCCTCCTATTTTTTAGACCGTTTCAGGCTCCTCATATTTTTGACACCTTTAGAAGCTCTTCATATTTTTCACACCTTTTCAGGCTCTTCATTTTTTTCAACACCGCTTCATGCTCCTCCTATTTTTCAGACCGTTTCATGCTCCTCATAATTTTGACACTTTTTGAACCTCCTCATATTTTTCACACGTTTTGAAGGTGTTCATATATTTCACACCATTTCAGGCTCTTCATGTTTTTCAACACCACTTCATGCTCCTCCAATTTTTCAGTCCGTTTCATGCTCATCTAATTTTTGACAACTTTTGAAGCTCTTCATATTTTTCACACCTTTTCAGGCTCTTCATTTTTTTCAACACCTCTTCATGCTCCTCGTATTTTTGAACACCGCTTCATGCTCCTACTATTTTTCAGACCGTTTCATGCTGCTCATAATTTTGACACTTTTTGAAGCTCCTCATATTTTTCACACGTTTTGAAGGTGTTCATATATTTCACACCATTTCAGGCTCTTCATGTTTTTCAACACCACTTCATGCACCTCCTATTTTTCAGACCGTTTCATGCTCATCTAATTTTTGACAACTTTTGAAGCTCTTCATATTTTTCACACCTTTTCAGGCTCTTCATTTATTTCAACACCTCTTCATGCTCCTCGTATTTTTCAACACTGCTTCATGCTCCTCCTATTTTTCAGACCGTTTCATGCTCCTCATAATTTTGACACTTTTTGAAGCTCCTCATATTTTTCACACGTTTTGAAGGTCTTCATATATTTCACACCATTTCAGGCTCTTCATGTTTTTCAACACCACTTCATGCTCCTCCTATTTTTCAGACCGTTTCATGCTCATCTAATTGTTGACAACTTTTGAAGCTCTTCATATTTTTCACATTTTTGAAGCTCTTCATATTTCTCACACCTTTTCAGGCTCTTCATGTTTTTCAACACTGATTCATGCTCCTCCTATTTTTCAGACCGTTTCATGCTCCTCATAATTTTGACACTTTTTGAAGCTTCTCATATTTTTCACACGTTTTGAAGGTGTTCATATATTTCACACCATTTCAGGCTCTTCATGTTTTTCAACACCACTTCATGCACCTCCTATTTTTCAGACCGTTTCATGCTCATCTAATTTTTGACAACTTTTGAAGCTCTTCATATTTTTCACACCTTTTCAGGCTCTTCATTTTTTTCAACATCTCTTCATGCTCCTCGTATTTTTCAACACTGCTTCATGCTCCTCCTATTTTTCAGACCGTTTCATGCTCCTCATAATTTTGACACTTTTTGAAGCTCCTCATATTTTTCACACGTTTTGAAGGTCTTCATATATTTCACACCATTTCAGGCTCTTCATGTTTTTCAACACCACTTCATGCTCCTCCTATTTTTCAGACCGTTTCATGCTCATCTAATTTTTGACAACTTTTGAAGCTCTTCATATTTTTCACATTTTTGAAGCTCTTCATATTTCTCACACCTTTTCAGGCTCTTCATGTTTTTCAACACTGATTCATGCTCCTCCTATTTTTCAGACCGTTTCATGCTCATCTCTTTTTTGACACCTTTTGAAGCTGTTCATAATTTTCACACCTTTTCAGGATCTTCATGTTTTTGATCACCGCTTCATGATCCTCCTATTTTTCAAACCATTTCATGCTCTTCATATTTTTGACAACTTTTGAAGCTCTTCATTTTTTTCACACCTTTTCAGGCTCTTCATGTTTTTCCATACCACTTCATGCTTCCCCTAATTTTCAGACCGTTTCATGCTCCTCATGTATTTCACACGTTTTGAAGCTCTTCATATTTTTCACACCTTTCAGGCTCTTCATGTTTTTCAACACCGTTTCATGCTGCTTCTATTTTTCAGACCGTTTCATGGTCCTCATATTTTTCACACCTTTTGAAGCTCTTCATATTTTTCACACCTTTTCAGGCTCTTCATGTTTTTGAACACATCTTCATGCTCCTCCTATTTTTCACACCATTTCATGCTCCTCATATTTTGACACCTTTTGAAGCTCTTTATATTTTTCACAACTTTTCAGGCTCTTCATGTTTTTCAACACCGTTTCATGATCCTCCTATTGTTCAGACCGTTTCATGCTCATCTCATTTTTGACACCTCTTGAAGCTTTTCATATTTTTCACAACTTTTTAAGCTCTTCATGTTTTTGAAAACCGCTTCATGCTCCTCCTATTTTTCAGAGAGTTTCATGCTCCTCTTGTATTTCACACGATTTGAAGCTCTTCATATTTGTCACACCTTTTCAGGCTCTTCAAATTTTTCACACCTCTTCAGGCTCTTCAAATTTTTCACACCTTTTCAGGCTCTTCAAATGTTTCACACCTTTTCAGGCTCTTCAAATTTTTCATACCTTTTCAGGCTCTTCATATTTTTCACACCATTTCAGGCTCTTCAAATTTTTCACACCTTTTCAGGCTCTTCAAATTTTTCCACACCACTTCATGCTTCTCCTATATTTCAGCCCGTTTCAAACTTCTCATGTATTTCACACCTTTTGAAGCTCTTCATATTTTTCACACCTTTTCAGGCTCTTCATGTTTTTGATCACCGTTTCATGCTCCTCCTATTTTTCAGACAATTTCATGCTCATCTCAATTTTGACACCTTTTGAAGCTCTTCATATTTTTCACACCTTTTCAGGCTCTTCATGTTTTTGATCACCGCTTTATGCTTCTCCTATTTTTCAGACCGTTACATGCTCCTCATATTTTGGACACCTTTTGAAGCTCTTCATATTTTTCTCACCCTTTGAAGCTATTCATATTTTTCATATTTTTGAAGCTCTTCATATTTTCACAACTTTTCAGGCTCTTCATGTTTTTGAACACCACTTCATGCTCCTTCTATTTTTCAGAGAGTTTCATGCTCCTCATGTATTTCACACCTTTTGAAGCTTTTCATATTTTTCACACTTTTTCAGGCTCTTCATGTTTTTCAACACCACTTCATTCTTCTCCTATTTTTCAGCCCGTTTCATGCTCCTCATGTATTTCACACGTTTTGAAGCTCTTCATATGTTTTACACCTTTTGAAGTTCTTCATATTTTTCACACCTTTTCAAGCTCTTCATATTTTTCACACCTTTTCAGGCTCTTCATGTTTTTCAACACCGCTTTATGCTTCTCCTATTTTTCAGACCGTTACTTGCTCCTCATATTTTTGACACCTTTAGAAGTTCTTCATATTTTTCACACCTTTTCAGGCTCTTCATATTTTTCAACACCGCTTCATGCTCCTCCTATTTTTCAGACCGTTTCAAGGTCCTCATATTTTTGACACCTTTTGAAGCTTTTCATATTTTTCACACCTTTTCAGGCTCTTCATTTTTTTCAACAGTACTTCTTGCTCCTCCAATTTTTCAGACCGTTTCATGCTCATCTAATTTTTGACACCTTTTGAAGCTATGCATATTTTTCACAACTTTTCAGGCTCTTCATGTTTTTAAACACCACTGCATGCTCCTCGTATTTTTAAGACCGTTTCATGCTCCTCATACTTTTCACACCTTTAGAAGCTCTTCATATTTTTCACACCTTTTCAGGCTCTTCATGTTTTTCAACACCGCATCATGCTCCTCTTCTTTTTCAGACCGTTTCAGGCTCCTCATATTTTTGACACCTTTTTAAGCTCTTCATGTTTTTCACACATTTTCAGGCTCTTCATGTATTTCAACGTCGCTTCATGCTCCTCCTATTTTTCAGAACGTTTCATGCTCCTCATATTTTTGACACCTTTTGAAGCTCTTCATATTTTTCTCACCCTTTGAAGCTCTTCATATTTTTCATATTTTTGAAGCTCTTCATATTTTCACAATTTTTCAGGCTCTTCATGTTTTTGAACACCACTTCATGCTCCTTCTATTTTTCAGAGAGTTTCATGCTCCTCATGTATTTCACACCTTTTGAAGCTTTTCATATTTTTCACACTTTTTCAGGCTCTTCATGTTTTTCAACACCACTTCATTCTTCTCCTATTTTTCAGCCCGTTTCATGCTCCTCATGTCTTTCACACCTTTTGAAGCTCTTCACATTTTTCACACCTTTTCAGGCTCTTCATGTTTTTGATCACCATTTCATGCTCCTCCCATTTTTCAGACCGTTTCATGCTCCTCATATTTTTGACACCTTTTGAAGCTGTTCATATTTTTCACACCTTTTCAGACTCTTCATGTTTTTGAACACCGCTTCATGCTCCTCCTATTATTCAGACAGTTTCATGCTTCTCATATTTTTGACACCTTTTGAAGCTCTTCATATTTTCCACACCCTTTCAGGCTCTTAATGTTTTTCAACACCACTTCATGCTCCTCCTATTTTTCATACGTTTTCATGCTCCTCATATTTTTGACACCTTTTGAAGCTCTTCTTATTGTTCACACCTTTTCATGCTCTTCATGTTTTTGAACACCGTTTCAGGTTCCTCGTATTTTTCAGGCCATTTCATGCTCGTCATGTATTTCACACTTTTGAAGCTCTTCATATTTTTCACACCTTTTCAGGATCTTCATGTTTTTCAACACCACTTCATGCTTCTCCTATTTTTCAGCCCGTTTCATGCTCCTCATATTTTTGACACCTTTTGAAGCTTTTCATATTTTTCACACCTTTTCAGGCTCTTCATGTTTTTGAACACCACTTCATGCTCCTTCTATTTTTCAGAGAGTTTCATGCTCCTCATGTATTTCACACGTTTTGAAGCTCTTCATATGTTTCACACCTTTTGAAGTTCTTCATATTTTTCACACCTTTTCAAGCTCTTCATATTTTTCACACCTTTTCAGGCTCTTCATGTTTTTCAACACCGCTTCATGCTCCTCCTATTTTTCAGACCGTTTCATGCTCCACACATTTTGAAATCTTTTGAAGCTCTTCATATTTTTCACACCTTTTCAGGCTCTCCATGTTTTTCATCACCGATTCATGCTCCTCCTATTTTTGAGGCCATTTCATGCTCCTCATATTTTTGACACCTTTTGAAGCTCTTCATATTTTTCACACCTTTTAGGCTCTTCATGTTTTTGAACAGCGCTTCATGCTCCTCATATTTTTCAGACCGTTTCATGCTCCTCATATTTTTCACACCTTTTGAAGCTCTTCATATTTTTCACACTTTTTCAGGCTCTTCATGTTTTTGAGCACACCTTCTTGCTCCTCCTATTTTTCAGACCGTTTCATGCTCCTCATGTATTTCACACCATTTGAAGCTCTTCATGTTTTTCACACCTTTTCTGTCTCTTCATGTGTTGAACACCATTTCATGCTCCTCCGATTTTTTAGACCATTTCATGCTCCTCATATTTTTGACACCTTTTGAAGCTCTTCATATTTTTCACACCTTTTCAGGCTCTTCATGTTTTTGAACACCGCTTCATGCTCCTCCAATTTTTCAGAACGTTTCATGTTTCTCATATTTTTGACACCTTTTGAAGCTCTTCATATTTTTCACACCTTTTGAAGCTCTTCATATTTTTCATATATTTGAAGCTCTTCATATTTTTCACACCATTTCAGGCTTTTCATGTATTTGAACACCGGTTCATGCTCCTCCTATTTTTCAGACCGTTTCGTGCTCCTCCTATTTTTTCACTCCTTTTGAAGCTCTTCACATTTTTCACACCTTTTCAGTCTCTACATGTTTTTGAACACCGCTTCATGCTCCTCCTATTTCTCAGACCATTTCATGCTACTCATGTATTTCACACCTTTTGAATCTCTTAGTATTTTGCACACATTTTCAGGCTTTTCATGTTTTTCACAACCACTTCATGCTCCTCATATTTTTCAGACCGTTTCATGCACATTTCATTTTTGACTCCTTTTGAAGCTCTTCATATTTTTCACACCATTTTCAGGCTCTTCATGTTTTTCAACACCGCTTTATGATCCTCCTATTTTTCAGACCGTTTCATATTCCTCATATTTTTGACATTTTTTGAGGCTCTTCATATTTTTCACACCTTTTCAGGCTCTTCATGTTTTGAACACCGTTTCATGCTCCTCCTATTTTTCTGACCGTTTCATGCACATCTCATTTTTGACACTTTTTGAAGCCTTTGATATTTTTCACACCATTTTCAGGCTCTTCATGTTTTTCAACACCGCTTTATGATCCTCCTATTTTTCAGACCGTTTCATGCTCCTCATATATTTGACACCTTTTGAAGTACTTCATATTTTTCACACCTTTTCAGGCTCTTCATGTTTTTGAACACCGTTTCATGCTCCGCCTATTTTTCAGACCGTTTCATGCTCCTCATATTTTTGACACCTTTTGAAGCTCTTCATTTTTTTCACACCCTTTCAGGCTCTTAATGTTTTTCCACACACCTTCATGCTCCTCCTATTTTTCAGACGTTTTCATGCTCCTCATATTTTTGACACCTTTAGAAACTCTTCATATCTTTCACACCTTTTCAGGCTCTTCATGTTTTTCCACACCGCTTCATGCTCCTCCTATTTTTCAGTCCGTTTCATGCTCCTCATGTATTTCACACCTTTTGAAGCTCTTCATATATTTCACACATTTTCAGGCTCTTCATTTTTTTCAACACCGCTTCATGCTCCTCCTATTTTTCAGACCGTTTCATGCTCCTCATATTTTTGACACCTTTTGAAGCTCTTCATATTTTTCACACCTTTTCAGGCTCTTCATGTTTTTGAACACCGCTTCATGCTCCTCCAATTTTTCAGACCGTTTCATGTTTCTCATATTTTTGACACCTTTTGAAGCTCTTCATATTTTTCACACCTTTTGAAGCTCTTCATATTTTTCATATTTTTGAAGCTCTTCATATTTTTCACACCTTTTCAGGCTTTTCATGTATTTGAACACCGGTTCATGTTCCTCCTATTTTTCAGACCGTTTCATGCTCCTCCTATTTTTCACTCCTTTTGAAGCTCTTCATATTTTTCACACCTTTTCAGTCTCTACATGTTTTTGAACACCGCTTCATGCTCCTCCTATTTCTCAGACCATTTCATGCTCCTCATGTATTTCACACCTTTTGAAGCTCTTCGTATTTTGCACACATTTTCAGGCTTTTCATGTTTTTCACAACCACTTCATGCTCCTCATATTTTTCAGACCGTTTCATGCACATTTCATTTTTGACTCCTTTTGAAGCTCTTCATATTTTTCACACCATTTTCAGGCTCTTCATGTTTTTCAACACCACTTTATGATCCTCCTATTTTTCAGACCGTTTCATATTCCTCATATTTTTGACATTTTTTGAGGCTCTTCATATTTTTCACACCTTTTCAGGCTCTTCATGTTTTTGAACACCGTTTCATGCTCCTCCTATTTTTCAGACCGTTTCATGCACATCTCATTTTTGACACCTTTTGAAGCTCTTGATATTTTTCACACCATTTTCAGGCTCTTCATGTTTTTCAACACCGCTTTATGATCCTCCTATTTTTCAGACCGTTTCATGCTCCTCATATATTTGACACCTTTTGAAGCTCTTCGTATTTTTCATAACTTTTCAGGCTCTTCATATTTTTCACACATTTTCAAGCTGTTCATGTTTTTGAACACGGCTTCATGCTCCTCCAATTTTTCAGACCATTTCATGTTCCTCATATTTTTGACACCTTTTGAAGCTCTTCATTCTTTTCACACCTTTTGAATCTCTTCATATTTTTCACACGTTTTCAGGCTCTTTATCTATTTCAACACCGCTTCATGCTGCTTCTATTTTTCAGACCGTTTCATGCTCCTCATATTTTTGACACCTTTTGAAGCTTTTCATATTTTTCACACCTTTTCAGGCTCTTCATGTTTTTGAACATCACTTCATGCTCCTTCTATTTTTCAGACCGTTTCATGCTCCTCATGTATTTCACACGTTTTGAAGCTCTTCATATGTTTCACACCTTTTGAAGTTCTTCATATTTTTCACACCTTTTCAAGCTCTTCATATTTTTCACACCTTTTCAGGCTCTTCATGTTTTTCAACACCGCTTCATGCTCCTCCTATTTTTCAGACCGTTTCATGCTCCACACATTTTGAAATCTTTTGAAGCTCTTCATATTTTTCACACCTTTTCAGGCTCTCCATGTTTTTCATCACCGATTCATGCTCCTCCTATTTTTGAGGCCATTTCATGCTCCTCATATTTTTGACACCTTTTGAAGCTCTTCATATTTTTCACACCTTTTAGGCTCTTCATGTTTTTGAACAGCGCTTCATGCTCCTCATATTTTTCAGACCGTTTCATGCTCCTCATATTTTTCACACCTTTTGAAGCTCTTCATATTTTTCACACTTTTTCAGGCTCTTCATGTTTTTGAGCACACCTTCTTGCTCCTCCTATTTTTCAGACCGTTTCATGCTCCTCATGTATTTCACACCATTTGAAGCTCTTCATGTTTTTCACACCTTTTCTGTCTCTTCATGTGTTGAACACCATTTCATGCTCCTCCGATTTTTTAGACCATTTCATGCTCCTCATATTTTTGACACCTTTTGAAGCTCTTCATATTTTTCACACCTTTTCAGGCTCTTCATGTTTTTGAACACCGCTTCATGCTCCTCCAATTTTTCAGAACGTTTCATGTTTCTCATATTTTTGACACCTTTTGAAGCTCTTCATATTTTTCACACCTTTTGAAGCTCTTCATATTTTTCATATATTTGAAGCTCTTCATATTTTTCACACCATTTCAGGCTTTTCATGTATTTGAACACCGGTTCATGCTCCTCCTATTTTTCAGACCGTTTCGTGCTCCTCCTATTTCTTCACTCCTTTTGAAGCTCTTCACATTTTTCACACCTTTTCAGTCTCTACATGTTTTTGAACACCGCTTCATGCTCCTCCTATTTCTCAGACCATTTCATGCTACTCATGTATTTCACACCTTTTGAATCTCTTAGTATTTTGCACACATTTTCAGGCTTTTCATGTTTTTCACAACCACTTCATGCTCCTCATATTTTTCAGACCGTTTCATGCACATTTCATTTTTGACTCCTTTTGAAGCTCTTCATATTTTTCACACCATTTTCAGGCTCTTCATGTTTTTCAACACCGCTTTATGATCCTCCTATTTTTCAGACCGTTTCATATTCCTCATATTTTTGACATTTTTTGAGGCTCTTCATATTTTTCACACCTTTTCAGGCTCTTCATGTTTTGAACACCGTTTCATGCTCCTCCTATTTTTCTGACCGTTTCATGCACATCTCATTTTTGACACTTTTTGAAGCCTTTGATATTTTTCACACCATTTTCAGGCTCTTCATGTTTTTCAACACCGCTTTATGATCCTCCTATTTTTCAGACCGTTTCATGCTCCTCATATATTTGACACCTTTTGAAGTACTTCATATTTTTCACACCTTTTCAGGCTCTTCATGTTTTTGAACACCGTTTCATGCTCCTCCTATTTTTCTGACCGTATCATGCACATCTCATTTTTGACACTTTTTGAAGCCTTTGATATTTTTCACACCATTTTCAGGCTCTTCATGTTTTTGAACACCGTTTCATGCTCCTCCTATTTTTCAGACCGTTTCATGCTCCTCTTATGTTTGACACCTTTTGAAGCTTTTCATATTTTTCACACCTTTTCACGCTCTTCATGTTTTTGAACACCGCTTCATGCTCCGCCTATTTTTCAGACCGTTTCATGCTCCTCATATTTTTGACACCTTTTGAAGCTCTTCATATTTTTCACACCCTTTCAGGCTCTTAATGTTTTTCCACACCGCTTCATGCTCCTCCTATTTTTCAGTCCGTTTCATGCTCCTCATGTATTTCACACCTTTTGAAGCTCTTCATATTTTTCACACTTTTTCAGGCTCTTCATGTTTTTGAGCACACCTTCTTGCTCCTCCTATTTTTCAGACCGTTTCATGCTCCTCATGTATTTCACACCATTTGAAGCTCTTCATGTTTTTCACACCTTTTCTGTCTCTTCATTTGTTGAACACCATTTCATGCTCCTCCGATTTTTTAGACCATTTCATGCTCCTCATATTTTTGACACCTTTTGAAGCTCTTCATATTTTTCACACCTTTTCAGGCTCTTCATGTTTTTGAACACCGCTTCATGCTCCTCCAATTTTTCAGAACGTTTCATGTTTCTCATATTTTTGACACCTTTTGAAGCTCTTCATATTTTTCACACCTTTTGAAGCTCTTCATATTTTTCATATATTTGAAGCTCTTCATATTTTTCACACCATTTCAGGCTTTTCATGTATTTGAACACCGGTTCATGCTCCTCCTATTTTTCAGACCGTTTCGTGCTCCTCCTATTTTTTCACTCCTTTTGAAGCTCTTCACATTTTTCACACCTTTTCAGTCTCTACATGTTTTTGAACACCGCTTCATGCTCCTCCTATTTCTCAGACCATTTCATGCTACTCATGTATTTCACACCTTTTGAATCTCTTAGTATTTTGCACACATTTTCAGGCTTTTCATGTTTTTCACAACCACTTCATGCTCCTCATATTTTTCAGACCGTTTCATGCTCCTCATATATTTGACACCTTTTGAAGTACTTCATATTTTTCACACCTTTTCAGGCTCTTCATGTTTTTGAACACCGTTTCATGCTCCGCCTATTTTTCAGACCGTTTCATGCTCCTCATATTTTTGACACCTTTTGAAGCTCTTCATTTTTTTCACACCCTTTCAGGCTCTTAATGTTTTTCCACACACCTTCATGCTCCTCCTATTTTTCAGACGTTTTCATGCTCCTCATATTTTTGACACCTTTAGAAACTCTTCATATCTTTCACACCTTTTCAGGCTCTTCATGTTTTTCCACACCGCTTCATGCTCCTCCTATTTTTCAGTCCGTTTCATGCTCCTCATGTATTTCACACCTTTTGAAGCTCTTCATATATTTCACACATTTTCAGGCTCTTCATTTTTTTCAACACCGCTTCATGCTCCTCCTATTTTTCAGACCGTTTCATGCTCCTCATATTTTTGACACCTTTTGAAGCTCTTCATATTTTTCACACCTTTTCAGGCTCTTCATGTTTTTGAACACCGCTTCATGCTCCTCCAATTTTTCAGACCGTTTCATGTTTCTCATATTTTTGACACCTTTTGAAGCTCTTCATATTTTTCACACCTTTTGAAGCTCTTCATATTTTTCATATTTTTGAAGCTCTTCATATTTTTCACACCTTTTCAGGCTTTTCATGTATTTGAACACCGGTTCATGTTCCTCCTATTTTTCAGACCGTTTCATGCTCCTCCTATTTTTCACTCCTTTTGAAGCTCTTCATATTTTTCACACCTTTTCAGTCTCTACATGTTTTTGAACACCGCTTCATGCTCCTCCTATTTCTCAGACCATTTCATGCTCCTCATGTATTTCACACCTTTTGAAGCTCTTCGTATTTTGCACACATTTTCAGGCTTTTCATGTTTTTCACAACCACTTCATGCTCCTCATATTTTTCAGACCGTTTCATGCACATTTCATTTTTGACTCCTTTTGAAGCTCTTCATATTTTTCACACCATTTTCAGGCTCTTCATGTTTTTCAACACCACTTTATGATCCTCCTATTTTTCAGACCGTTTCATATTCCTCATATTTTTGACATTTTTTGAGGCTCTTCATATTTTTCACACCTTTTCAGGCTCTTCATGTTTTTGAACACCGTTTCATGCTCCTCCTATTTTTCAGACCGTTTCATGCACATCTCATTTTTGACACCTTTTGAAGCTCTTGATATTTTTCACACCATTTTCAGGCTCTTCATGTTTTTCAACACCGCTTTATGATCCTCCTATTTTTCAGACCGTTTCATGCTCCTCATATATTTGACACCTTTTGAAGCTCTTCGTATTTTTCATAACTTTTCAGGCTCTTCATATTTTTCACACATTTTCAAGCTGTTCATGTTTTTGAACACGGCTTCATGCTCCTCCAATTTTTCAGACCATTTCATGTTCCTCATATTTTTGACACCTTTTGAAGCTCTTCATTCTTTTCACACCTTTTGAATCTCTTCATATTTTTCACACGTTTTCAGGCTCTTTATCTATTTCAACACCGCTTCATGCTGCTTCTATTTTTCAGACCGTTTCATGCTCCTCATATTTTTGACACCTTTTGAAGCTTTTCATATTTTTCACACCTTTTCAGGCTCTTCATGTTTTTGAACATCACTTCATGCTCCTTCTATTTTTCAGACCGTTTCATGCTCCTCATGTATTTCACACGTTTTGAAGCTCTTCATATGTTTCACACCTTTTGAAGTTCTTCATATTTTTCACACCTTTTCAAGCTCTTCATATTTTTCACACCTTTTCAGGCTCTTCATGTTTTTCAACACCGCTTCATGCTCCTCCTATTTTTCAGACCGTTTCATGCTCCACACATTTTGAAATCTTTTGAAGCTCTTCATATTTTTCACACCTTTTCAGGCTCTCCATGTTTTTCATCACCGATTCATGCTCCTCCTATTTTTGAGGCCATTTCATGCTCCTCATATTTTTGACACCTTTTGAAGCTCTTCATATTTTTCACACCTTTTAGGCTCTTCATGTTTTTGAACAGCGCTTCATGCTCCTCATATTTTTCAGACCGTTTCATGCTCCTCATATTTTTCACACCTTTTGAAGCTCTTCATATTTTTCACACTTTTTCAGGCTCTTCATGTTTTTGAGCACACCTTCTTGCTCCTCCTATTTTTCAGACCGTTTCATGCTCCTCATGTATTTCACACCATTTGAAGCTCTTCATGTTTTTCACACCTTTTCTGTCTCTTCATGTGTTGAACACCATTTCATGCTCCTCCGATTTTTTAGACCATTTCATGCTCCTCATATTTTTGACACCTTTTGAAGCTCTTCATATTTTTCACACCTTTTCAGGCTCTTCATGTTTTTGAACACCGCTTCATGCTCCTCCAATTTTTCAGAACGTTTCATGTTTCTCATATTTTTGACACCTTTTGAAGCTCTTCATATTTTTCACACCTTTTGAAGCTCTTCATATTTTTCATATATTTGAAGCTCTTCATATTTTTCACACCATTTCAGGCTTTTCATGTATTTGAACACCGGTTCATGCTCCTCCTATTTTTCAGACCGTTTCGTGCTCCTCCTATTTCTTCACTCCTTTTGAAGCTCTTCACATTTTTCACACCTTTTCAGTCTCTACATGTTTTTGAACACCGCTTCATGCTCCTCCTATTTCTCAGACCATTTCATGCTACTCATGTATTTCACACCTTTTGAATCTCTTAGTATTTTGCACACATTTTCAGGCTTTTCATGTTTTTCACAACCACTTCATGCTCCTCATATTTTTCAGA
Organism: Dama dama; assembly: GCF_033118175.1. Taxonomy (NCBI): domain Eukaryota; kingdom Metazoa; phylum Chordata; class Mammalia; order Artiodactyla; family Cervidae; genus Dama; species Dama dama. Next base: position 7,259,223 of record NW_026870891.1, on the reverse strand, counting down.
CCGTTTCATGCACATTTCATTTTTGACTCCTTTTGAAGCTCTTCATATTTTTCACACCATTTTCAGGCTCTTCATGTTTTTCAACACCGCTTTATGATCCTCCTATTTTTCAGACCGTTTCATATTCCTCATATTTTTGACATTTTTTGAGGCTCTTCATATTTTTCACACCTTTTCAGGCTCTTCATGTTTTGAACACCGTTTCATGCTCCTCCTATTTTTCTGACCGTTTCATGCACATCTCATTTTTGACACTTTTTGAAGCCTTTGATATTTTTCACACCATTTTCAGGCTCTTCATGTTTTTCAACACCGCTTTATGATCCTCCTATTTTTCAGACCGTTTCATGCTCCTCATATATTTGACACCTTTTGAAGTACTTCATATTTTTCACACCTTTTCAGGCTCTTCATGTTTTTGAACACCGTTTCATGCTCCTCCTATTTTTCTGACCGTATCATGCACATCTCATTTTTGACACTTTTTGAAGCCTTTGATATTTTTCACACCATTTTCAGGCTCTTCATGTTTTTGAACACCGTTTCATGCTCCTCCTATTTTTCAGACCGTTTCATGCTCCTCTTATGTTTGACACCTTTTGAAGCTTTTCATATTTTTCACATCTTTTCACGCTCTTCATGTTTTTGAACACCGCTTCATGCTCCGCCTATTTTTCAGACCGTTTCATGCTCCTCATATTTTTGACACCTTTTGAAGCTCTTCATATTTTTCACACCCTTTCAGGCTCTTAATGTTTTTCCACACCGCTTCATGCTCCTCCTATTTTTCAGTCCGTTTCATGCTCCTCATGTATTTCACACCTTTTGAAGCTCTTCATATTTTTCACACTTTTTCAGGCTCTTCATGTTTTTGAGCACACCTTCTTGCTCCTCCTATTTTTCAGACCGTTTCATGCTCCTCATGTATTTCACACCATTTGAAGCTCTTCATGTTTTTCACACCTTTTCTGTCTCTTCATTTGTTGAACACCATTTCATGCTCCTCCGATTTTTTAGACCATTTCATGCTCCTCATATTTTTGACACCTTTTGAAGCTCTTCATATTTTTCACACCTTTTCAGGCTCTTCATGTTTTTGAACACCGCTTCATGCTCCTCCAATTTTTCAGAACGTTTCATGTTTCTCATATTTTTGACACCTTTTGAAGCTCTTCATATTTTTCACACCTTTTGAAGCTCTTCATATTTTTCATATATTTGAAGCTCTTCATATTTTTCACACCATTTCAGGCTTTTCATGTATTTGAACACCGGTTCATGCTCCTCCTATTTTTCAGACCGTTTCGTGCTCCTCCTATTTTTTCACTCCTTTTGAAGCTCTTCACATTTTTCACACCTTTTCAGTCTCTACATGTTTTTGAACACCGCTTCATGCTCCTCCTATTTCTCAGACCATTTCATGCTACTCATGTATTTCACACCTTTTGAATCTCTTAGTATTTTGCACACATTTTCAGGCTTTTCATGTTTTTCACAACCACTTCATGCTCCTCATATTTTTCAGACCGTTTCATGCACATTTCATTTTTGACTCCTTTTGAAGCTCTTCATATTTTTCACACCATTTTCAGGCTCTTCATGTTTTTCAACACCGCTTTATGATCCTCCTATTTTTCAGACCGTTTCATATTCCTCATATTTTTGACATTTTTTGAGGCTCTTCATATTTTTCACACCTTTTCAGGCTCTTCATGTTTTGAACACCGTTTCATGCTCCTCCTATTTTTCTGACCGTTTCATGCACATCTCATTTTTGACACTTTTTGAAGCCTTTGATATTTTTCACACCATTTTCAGGCTCTTCATGTTTTTCAACACCGCTTTATGATCCTCCTATTTTTCAGACCGTTTCATGCTCCTCATATATTTGACAACTTTTGAAGTACTTCATATTTTTCACACCTTTTCAGGCTCTTCATGTTTTTGAACACCGTTTCATGCTCCTCCTATTTTTCTGACCGTATCATGCACATCTCATTTTTGACACTTTTTGAAGCCTTTGATATTTTTCACACCATTTTCAGGCTCTTCATGTTTTTGAACACCGTTTCATGCTCCTCCTATTTTTCAGACCGTTTCATGCTCCTCTTATGTTTGACACCTTTTGAAGCTTTTCATATTTTTCACACCTTTTCACGCTCTTCATGTTTTTGAACACCGCTTCATGCTCCGCCTATTTTTCAGACCGTTTCATGCTCCTCATATTTTTGACACCTTTTGAAGCTCTTCATATTTTTCACACCCTTTCAGGCTCTTAATGTTTTTCAACACACCTTCATGCTCCTCCTATTTTTCAGACGTTTTCATGCTCCTCATATTTTTGACACCTTTAGAAACTCTTCATATCTTTCACACCTTTTCAGGCTCTTCATGTTTTTCCACACCGCTTCATGCTCCTCCTATTTTTCAGTCCGTTTCATGCTCCTCATGTATTTCACACCTTTTGAAGCTCTTCATATATTTCACACATTTTCAGGCTCTTCATTTTTTTCAACACCGCTTCATGCTCCTCCTATTTTTCAGACCGTTTCATGCTCCTCATATTTTTGACACCTTTTGAAGCTCTTCATATTTTTCACACCTTTTCAGGCTCTTCATGTTTTTGAACACCGCTTCATGCTCCTCCAATTTTTCAGACCGTTTCATGTTTCTCATATTTTTGACACCTTTTGAAGCTCTTCATATTTTTCACACCTTTTGAAGCTCTTCATATTTTTCATATTTTTGAAGCTCTTCATATTTTTCACACCTTTTCAGGCTTTTCATGTATTTGAACACCGGTTCATGTTCCTCCTATTTTTCAGACCGTTTCATGCTCCTCCTATTTTTCACTCCTTTTGAAGCTCTTCATATTTTTCACACCTTTTCAGTCTCTACATGTTTTTGAACACCGCTTCATGCTCCTCCTATTTCTCAGACCATTTCATGCTCCTCATGTATTTCACACCTTTTGAAGCTCTTCGTATTTTGCACACATTTTCAGGCTTTTCATGTTTTTCACAACCACTTCATGCTCCTCATATTTTTCAGACCGTTTCATGCACATTTCATTTTTGACTCCTTTTGAAGCTCTTCATATTTTTCACACCATTTTCAGGCTCTTCATGTTTTTCAACACCGCTTTATGATCCTCCTATTTTTCAGACCGTTTCATATTCCTCATATTTTTGACATTTTTTGAGGCTCTTCATATTTTTCACACCTTTTCAGGCTCTTCATGTTTTTGAACACCGTTTCATGCTCCTCCTATTTTTCAGACCGTTTCATGCACATCTCATTTTTGACACCTTTTGAAGCTCTTGATATTTTTCACACCATTTTCAGGCTCTTCATGTTTTTCAACACCGCTTTATGATCCTCCTATTTTTCAGACCGTTTCATGCTCCTCATATATTTGACACCTTTTGAAGCTCTTCGTATATTTCATAACTTTTCAGGCTCTTCATATTTTTCACACATTTTCAAGCTGTTCATGTTTTTGAACACGGCTTCATGCTCCTCCAATTTTTCAGACCATTTCATGTTCCTCATATTTTTGACACCTTTTGAAGCTCTTCATTCTTTTCACACCTTTTGAAGCTCTTCATATTTTTCACACCTTTTGAATCTCTTCATATTTTTCACACGTTTTCAGGCTCTTTATCTATTTCAACACCGCTTCATGCTGCTTCTATTTTTCAGACCGTTTCATGCTCCTCATATTTTTGACACCTTTTGAAGCTCTTCATATTTTCCACATCTTTTCAGGCTCTTCATGTTTTTGAACACCGTTTCATGCTCCTCGTATTTTTCAGACCGTTTCATTCTCCTCATAACTTTGACACCTTTTGAAGGTCTTCATATATTCCACACCTTTTCAGACTCTTCATGTTTTTGAACACCGCTTCATGCTCCTCTTATTTTTCAGACCGTTTCAGTCTCCTCATATTTTTGATACCTTTTGAAACTCTTCATATTTCTCACACCTTTTCAGGCTCTTCAGGTTTTTCAAAACCACTTCATGTTCCTCCTATTTTTCAGACCGTTTCATGCTCATCTCTTTTTGACACATTTTGAAGCTCTTCATATTTTTCACACCTTTTGAAGTTCTTCATATTTTTCACAACTTTTCAGGGTCTCCATGTTTATGAACACCGCTTCATGCTCCTCCTATTATTCAGACCGTTACATGCTCCTCATATTTTTCACTCCTTTTGAAGTTCTTCATATTTTTCACACGTTTTCAGGTTCTTCATGTTTTTCAACACCGCTTCTTGCTCCTCCTATTTTTCAGACCGTATCATGCTCCTCATATTTTTGACACGTTTTGAAGCTCGTCATATTTTTCACACCTTTTCAGGCTCTTCAGGTTTTTGAACACCGTTTCATGCTCCTCCAATTTTTCAGACCGTTTCATGCTACTCATTTTTTTGAGACCTTTTGAAGCTCTTCACTTTTTTCACACCTTTTCAGGCTCTTCATGTTTTTGAATACCGCTTCATGCTCCTCCTACTTTTCAGACCGTTTCATGCTCTTCATATTTTTGATTTCTTTTGAAAGTCTGCATATTTTTCACACCTTTTTAGGCTCTTCATTTTTTTGAACACCACTTCATGCTCCTCCCATTTTTCAGACAGTTTCATGCTCATCTCATTTTTGACACCTTTTGAAGCTCTTCATATTTTTCACACCTTTTGAAGATCTTCATATTTTCACACGTTTTCAGGCTCTTCATGTTTTTCAACATCTTTTCATGCTCCTCCTATTTTTCAGACCGTTTCATGCTCCTCATATTTTTGACAAGTTTTGAGTCTCTTCATATTTTTCAACACCTTTTCAGGCTCTTCATGTTTTTAAACACCGCTTCATTCTCCTCCTATTTTTCAGACCATTTCATGCTCCTCATATTTTTGACAGCTTTTGAAGCTCTTCATCTTTTTCACACCTTTTCAGGCTCTTCATGTTTTTGAACACCGCTTCTTGCTCCTCCTATTTTTCAGACCATTTCATGCTCATCATATTTTTCACACCTTTTGAAACTCTTGATATTTTTCACACCATTTCAGGCTCTTCATGTTTTTGAACATCGCTTCATGCTCTTCCTATTTTTCAGACGGTTTCATGCTCCTCATGTATTTCACACCTTTTGAAGCTCTTCGTATTTTTCACACCTTTTCAGGATCTTCATGTTTTTGAACACCGCTTCATGCTCCTCCTATTTTTCAAACCGTTACTTGCTCCACATATTTTTGACACCTTTTGAAGCTCTTAATATGGTTCACACCTTTTCAGGCTCTTCATGTTTTTCAACACAGCTTCATGCTCCTCCTATTTTTCAGACCGTTTCATGCTCCTCATATTTTTGACACCTTTTGAAGCTCTTTACATATTTCACACCTTTTCAGGCTCTTCATATTTTTCAACACCACTTCATGCTCCTCCTATTTTTCAGACCGTTTCTTGCTCCTCATATTTTTGACAACTTTTGAAGCTCTTCATATTTTTCACACCTTTTCAGGCTCTTCATGTTCTTCAACACCGCTTCATGCTCCTCCAATATTTCAGATCATGTCATGTTTCTCATATTTTTCACACCTTTTGAGGCTCTTCATATTTTTCACACCTTTTCACGCTCTTCATGTTTTTCACCAACACTTCATGCTCCTCCTATTTTTTAGGCCATTTCATGCTCATCTCATTTTTGACACCGTTTGAAGCTCTTCATATTTTTCACACCTTTTGAAGCTCTTCATATTTTCACACCTTTTGAAGCTGTTCATATTTTTCACAGGTTTTCAGGCTCTTCATGTTTTCAACACCGCTTCATGCACCTCCTATTTTTCAGACCGTTTCATGCCCCTCATATTTTTCACACCTTTTGAAGATCTTCATATATTTCACACCTTTTCAGGCTCTTCATGTTTTTGAACAAAACTTCATGCTTCTATTTTTCAGAGCGTTTAATGCTCCTCATGTACTTCACACCTTTTGAAGTTCTTCATATATTTCACACCTTTTCAGGCTCTTCATGTTTTTCAACACCGCTTCATGCTCCTCCTATTTTTCAGACCGTTCATTCTCCTCATAATTTTGAAACATTTTGAAGCTCTTCTTATTTTTCACACCTTTTCAGGCTCTTCATGGTTTTCAAGACCGCTTCATGCTCCTGCTATTTTCTGGACTGTTCATGCTCATCATATTTTTGACAACTTTTGAAGCTCTTCATATTTTTCACACCTTTTCAGGCTCTTCATGTTTTTCAACACCGCTTCATGCTCCTCCTATTTTTCAGACCGTTTCATGCTCCTCATATTTTTGACACCTTTTGAAGCTCTTCATATATTTCACACTTTTTCAGGCTCATCATGTTTTTCAACACCACTTCATGCTCCTCCTATTTTTCAGGCCGTTTCATGCTCATCTCATTTTTGACACCTTTTGAAGCTCTTCATATTTTTCACACCTTTAGAAGCTCTTCATATTTTTCACACGTTCTCAGGCTCTTCATGTTTTTCGACACCGCTTCATGCACCTCCTATTTTTCAGACCGTTTCATGCTCCTCATATTTTTCACACCTTTTGAAGCTTGTCTTATTTTCGCAGCTTTTCAGGAACTTCATGTTTTTCAACACCGCTTCATGCTCCTCCCATTTTTCAGACGGATTCATGCTCCTCCTATTTTTCAGACCGTTTCATGCTCCTCATGTATTTCCAACCTTTTGAAGCTCTTCATATTTTTCACACCTTTTCAGGCTCTTCATGTTTTTGAACACCCCTTCATGCTCCTCCTATTTTTCAGACCTTTTCATGCTCCTCATAATTTTCACACCTTTTGAAGCTCTTCATATTTTTCACACCTTTTCCGGTTATTCATGTTTTTGAACACTGCTTCATGCTCCTCCTATTTTTCAACTGTTTCATGCTCCTCATAATTTTGACATCTTTTGAAGTGCTTCATATTTTTCACACCTTTTCAGGCTCTTCATGTTTTTCAACACTGCATCATGCTCTTCCTATTCTTCAGAACTTTTCATGCTCCTCAAATTTTTGACACCTTTTGAAGCTCTTCATATTTTTCACAACTTTTCAGACTCTTCATGTTTTTCAACACCGCTTCATGCTCCTCCTATTTTTCAGACCATTTCATGCTCCTCCTATTTTTCAGACCGTTTTATGCTTTTCATATTTTTCACAACTTTTGAAGCTCTTCATATTTTTCACACCTTTTAAACTCTTCATGTTTTTGAACACCGCTTCACACTCCTCCTATTTTTCATACCGTTTCATGCTCCTCAAATTTTTGACAGCTTTTGAAGCTCTTCATATACTTTCCACCTTTTCAGGCTCTTCATTTTTGTGGACTCCGCTTCATGCTCCTCCTATTTTTCAACCCGTTTTATGCTCCTCCTATTTTTCACACCGTTTCATTCTCCTCATAATTTGACACCTTTTGAAGCTCTTCATATTTTTCACACCTTTTCAGGCTCTTCATGTTTTTGAACATGGCTTCATGCTCCTCCTATTTTTCAGACCGTTTCATGCTCCTCACATTTTTGACACCTTTTGAAGCTCTTCATATTTCACACGTTTTCATGATCTTCATGTTTTTCAATAACACTTCATGCTCCTCCTAGATTTCAGACCGTTTCATACTCCTCCTATTTTTGACACCTTTTGAAGCTCTTCATATATTTCACCCCATTTCAAGCTCTTCATGTTTTTCAACACCGCTTCATGCTCCTCCTATTTTTCAGACCGTTACAGGCGCCTCATATTTTTGACACCTTTTAAAGCCCTTCATATTTTTCACACATTTTCAGGCTCTTCATGTTTTTCAACACTGCTTCATGCTCCTCCTATTTTTCAGACCGTTTCTTGCTCCTAATATTTTTGACACCTTTTGAAGCTCTTCATATTTTTCACACCTCTTCATGCTCTTCATGTTTTCAACATCGATTCATGCTCCTATTATTTTTCAGACCGTTTCATCCTCCTCCTATTTTCACACCGTTTCATGCTCCTCATATTTTTGACACCTTTTGAAGCTCTTCATATATTTCACACCTTTTCAGGCTCTTCATGTTTTTCAACAACACTTCATGCTTCTCCTATTTTTCAGACCGTTTCATGATCCTCGTATTTTTGACACTTTTTGAAGCTCTTCATATTTTTCACAACTTTTGAGGCTCTTCATATTTTTGACACCGCTTCATGCTCCTCCTATTTTTCTGACCGTTTCATGCTCCTCACATTTTTGACACCTTTTGAAGCTCTTCATATTTTTCACATCTTTACAGGTTCTTCATGTTTTTCAGTACCACTTCATGCTCCTCCTAGATTTCAGACCGTTTCAGACTCCTCCTATTTTTGACACCTTTTGAAGCTCTTCAAGTATTTCACACCTTTTCAGGCTCTTCATGTTTTTCAACATCGCTTCATGCTCCTCCTATTTTTCCGACCGTTTCATGCTGCTCCCATTTTTGATACCTTTTGAAGCTCTTCATATTTTTGGCACCTTTTCATGCTCTTCATGTTTTTCAACACCGCTTCATGCTCCTCCTATACTTCAGAACGTTTTATGCTCCTCATATTTTTAACACCATTTGAAGCTCTTCATGTTTTGGGCATCTTTTCATGCTCTTCATGTTTTTCAACACCGCTTCATGCTCCTCCTGTTTTTCAGACGGTCTCTTGCTCCTCAAATTTTTGACACCTTTTGAAGCTCTTCATATTTTTCACACCTTTTGAAGCTCTTCATATTTTTTCACACGTTTTCAGGCTCTTCATGTTTTTCAACACCGCTTCATGCTCCTCCTATTTTTCAGACCGTTTCATGCTCCTCATATTTTTGACACCTTTTGATGCTCTTCATATTTTTCACACTTTTCAAGCTCTTTTTTTTTTCAACACCACTTCATGCTTCTCCTATTTTTCAGACCTTTTCATGCTCCTCATATTTTTGACACCTTCAGAAGCTCTTCATATTTTTCACACTTTTCAAGCTCTTCATGTTTTTCAACACCACTTCATTCTCCTCCTATTTTTAGACCGTTTCATTCTCCTCATACTTTTGACACCTTTTGAAGCTCTTCCTATATTTCACACCTTTTCAGGCTCTTCATGTTTTTAACACCACTTCATGCTCCTCCTATTTTTCAGACCATTTCCTGCTCTTCGATTTTTGATACCTTTTGAAGTTCTTCATATTTTTCACACCTTTTGAAGCTCTTAATATTTTTCACACATTTTCAGGCTCTTCACTTTTTTCAACAACGCTTCATGCTCCTCCTATTTTTCAGACCGATTCATGCTCCTAATATTTTTCACAGCTTTTGAAGCTCTTAATATTTTTCACACGTTTTCAGGCTCTTCACGTTTTTCAACGACGCTTCATGCTCCTCCTATTTTTCAGACCGTTTCATGCTCCTCATATTTTTGACACCTTTTGAAGCTCTTAATATTTTTCACACGTTTTCAGGCTCTTCATGTTTTTGAACACACCTACATGCTACTCCTATTTTTCAGACCGATTCATGCTCCTCATATTTTTCACACCTTTTGAAGCTCCTATTATTTTTCAGACCTTTTCAGGCTCTTCATGTTTTTCAATATCGTTTCATGATCCTCCTATTTTTCAGTCCGTTTCATGCTCATCTCATTTTTGACCCCTTTTGAAGCTTTTCATATTTTTCAACCTTTTCTGGCTCTTCATGTTTTTCAACACCGTTACATGATCATCCTATTTTTCGGACCGTTTCATGCTCATCTCATTTTTGACCCCTTTTGAAGCTTTTCATATTTTTCACAACTTTTTAGGCTCTTCATGTTTTTCAACACCGCTTCTTGCTCCTCCTATTTTTCAGAGCGTTTCATGCTCATCTCATTTTTGACACCTTTTGAAGCTCTTCATATTTCTCACAACTTTTTAGGCTCTTCATGTTTTTGACATCGCTTCATGCTCCTCCTATTTTTCAGAGACTTTCTTGCTCCTCATGTATTTCACATCTTTTGAAGCTCTTCATATTTCTCACAACATTTTAGGCTCTTCATGTTTTTCCACACCACTTCATGCTTCACCTATTTTTCGGCCTGTTTCATGCTCCTCATGTATTTCACACCTTTTGAAGCTCTTCATATTTTTCAGACCTTTTCAGGCTCTTCATGTTTTTAATCACCGTTTCATGCTCCTCCTATTTTTCAGGCCGTTTCATGCTCATCATATATTTGAAACATTTTGAAGCTCTGAATATTTTTCACACATTTTCAGGCTCTTCATGTTTTTGAACACTGCTTCATGATCCTCCTATTTTTCAGACCGTTTCATGTTCTTCATATGTTTGACACCTTTTGAAGCTCTTCATATTTTTCACTCCTTTTCAGGCTCTTCATGTTTTTCAACACCACTTCATACTTCTCCTATTTTTCAGACCGTTTCATGCTCCTCAAATTTTTGACACCTTTTGAAGCTCTTCAGATATTTCACACCTTTTCAGGCTCTTCATGTTTTTCAACACCGCTTCATGCTCCTCCGATTTTTCAGACCGTTCATTCTCCTCATAATTTTGAAACATTTTGAAGCTCTTCTTATTTTTCACACCTTTTCACGCTCTTCATGATTTTCAAGACCGCTTCATGCTCCTGCTATTTTCCGGACCGTTCATGCTCATCATATTTTTGACAACTTTTGAAGCTCTTCATATTTTTCACACCTTTTCAGGCTCTTCATGTTTTTCAACACCGCTTCATGCTCCTCCTATTTTTCAGACCGTTTCATGCTCCTCATATTTTTGACACCTTTTGAAGCTCTTCATATATTTCACACTTTTTCAGGCTCATCATGTTTTTCAACACCACTTCATGCTCCTCCTATTTTTCAGGCCGTTTCATGCTCATCTCATTTTTGACACCTTTTGAAGCTCTTCATATTTTTCACACCTTTAGAAGCTCTTCATATTTTTCACACGTTCTCAGGCTCTTCATGTTTTTCGACACCGCTTCATGCACCTCCTATTTTTCAGACCGTTTCATGCTCCTCATATTTTTCACACCTTTTGAAGCTTGTCTTATTTTCACAGCTTTTCAGGAACTTCATGTTTTTCAACACCGCTTCATGCTCCTCCCATTTTTCAGACCGTTTCATGCTCCTCCTATTTTTCAGACCGTTTCATGCTCCTCATATTTTTGACACCTTTTGAAGCTTGTCTTATTTTAGCAGCTTTTCAGGAACTTTATGTTTTTCAACACCGCTTCATGCCCCTCCCATTTTTCAGACGGATTCATGCTCCTCCTATTTTTCAGACCGTTTCATGCTCCTCATGTATTTCCAACCTTTTGAAGCTCTTCATATTTTTCACACCTTTTCAGGCTCTTCATGTTTTTGAACACCCCTTCATGCTCCTCCTATTTTTCAGACCGTTTCATGCTCCTCATAATTTTCACACCTTTTGAAGCTCTTCATATTTTTCACACCTTTTCCGGTTCTTCATGTTTTTGAACACTGCTTCATGCTCCTCCTATTTTTCAACTGTTTCATGCTCCTCATAATTTTGACATCTTTTGAAGTGCTTCATATTTTTCACACCTTTTCAGGCTCTTCATGTTTTTCAACACTGCATCATGCTCTTCCTATTCTTCAGAACTTTTCATGCTCCTCAAATTTTTGACACCTTTTGAAGCTCTTCATATTTTTCACAACTTTTTAGACTCTTCATGTTTTTCAACACCGCTTCATGCTCCTCCTATTTTTCAGACCGTTTCATGCTCCTCCTATTTTTCAGACCGTTTTATGCTTTTCATATTTTTCACAACTTTTGAAGCTCTTCATATTTTTCACACCTTTTAAACTCTTCATGTTTTTGAACACCGCTTCACACTCCTCCTATTTTTCATACCGTTTCATGCTCCTCAAATTTTTGACAGCTTTTGAAGCTCTTCATATACTTTCCACCTTTTCAGGCTCTTCATTTTTGTGGACTCCGCTTCATGCTCCTCCTATTTTTCAACCCGTTTCATGCTCCTCCTATTTTTCACACCGTTTCATTCTCCTCATAATTTGACACCTTTTGAAGCTCTTCATATTTTTCACACCTTTTCAGGCTCTTCATGTTTTTGAACATGGCTTCATGCTCCTCCTATTTTTCAGACCGTTTCATGCTCCTCACATTTTTGACACCTTTTGAAGCTCTTCATATTTCACACCTTTTCATGATCTTCATGTTTTTCAATAACACTTCATGCTCCTCCTAGATTTCAGACCGTTTCATACTCCTCCTATTTTTGACACCTTTTGAAGCTCTTCATATATTTCACCCCATTTCAAGCTCTTCATGTTTTTCAACACCGCTTCATGCTCCTCCTATTTTTCAGACCGTTACAGGCGCCTCATATTTTTGACACCTTTTAAAGCCCTTCATATTTTTCACACATTTTCAGGCTCTTCATGTTTTTCAACACCGCTTCATGTTCCTCCTATTTTTCAGACCGTTTCTTGCTCCTAATATTTTTGACACCTTTTGAAGCTCTTCATATTTTTCACACCTCTTCATGCTCTTCATGTTTTCAACATCGATTCATGCTCCTATTATTTTTCAGACCGGTTCATCCTCCTCCTATTTTCACACCGTTTCATGCTCCTCATATTTTTGACACCTTTTGAAGCTCTTCATATATTTCACACCTTTTCAGGCTCTTCATGTTTTTCAACAACACTTCATGCTTCTCCTATTTTTCAGACCGTTTCATGATCCTCGTATTTTTGACACTTTTTGAAGCTCTTCATATTTTTCACAACTTTTGAGGCTCTTCATATTTTTGACACCGCTTCATGCTCCTCCTATTTTTCTGACCGTTTCATGCTCCTCACATTTTTGACACCTTTTGAAGCTCTTCATATTTTTCACATCTTTACAGGTTTTTCATGTTTTTCAGTACCACTTCATGCTCCTCCTAGATTTCAGACCGTTTCAGACTCCTCCTATTTTTGACACCTTTTGAAGCTCTTCAAGTATTTCACACCTTTTCAGGCTCTTCATGTTTTTCAACATCGCTTCATGCTCCTCCTATTTTTCCGACCGTTTCATGCTGCTCCCATTTTTGATACCTTTTGAAGCTCTTCATATTTTCGGCACCTTTTCATGCTCTTCATGTTTTTCAACACCGCTTCATGCTCCTCCTATACTTCAGAACGTTTTATGCTCCTCATATTTTTAACACCATTTGAAGCTCTTCATGTTTTGGGCATCTTTTCATGCTCTTCATGTTTTTCAACACCGCTTCATGCTCCTCCTGTTTTTCAGACGGTCTCTTGCTCCTCAAATTTTTGACACCTTTTGAAGCTCTTCATATTTTTCACACCTTTTGAAGCTCTTCATATTTTTTCACACGTTTTCAGGCTCTTCATGTTTTTCAACAACGCTTCATGAACCTCCTATTTTTCAGACCGTTTCATGCTCCTCATATTTTTGACACCTTTTGATGCTCTTCATATTTTTCACACTTTTCAAGCTCTTTTTTTTTCAACACCACTTCATGCTTCTCCTATTTGTCAGACCTTTTCATGCTCCTCATATTTTTGACACCTTTAGAAGCTCTTCATATTTTTCACACTTTTCAAGCTCTTCATGTTTTTCAACACCACTTCATTCTCCTCCTATTTTTAGACCGTTTCATTCTCCTCATACTTTTGACACCTTTTGAAGCTCTTCCTATATTTCACACCTTTTCAGGCTCTTCATGTTTTTAACACCACTTCATGCTCCTCCTATTTTTCAGACCATTTCCTGCTCTTCGATTTTTGATACCTTTTGAAGTTCTTCATATTTTTCACACCTTTTGAAGCTCTTAATATTTTTCACACATTTTCAGGCTCTTCACTTTTTTCAACAACGCTTCATGCTCCTCCTATTTTTCAGACCGATTCATGCTCCTAATATTTTTCACACCTTTTGAAGCTCTTAATATTTTTCACACGTTTTCAGGCTCTTCACGTTTTTCAACGACGCTTCATGCTCCTCCTATTTTTCAGACCGTTTCATGCTCCTCATATTTTTGACACCTTTTGAAGCTCTTAATTTTTTTCACACGTTTTCAGGCTCTTCATGTTTTTGAACACACCTACATGCTACTCCTATTTTTCAGACCGATTCATGCTCCTCATATTTTTCACACCTATTGAAGCTCCTATTATTTTTCAGACCTTTTCAGGCTCTTCATGTTTTTCAATATCGTTTCATGATCCTCCTATTTTTCAGTCCATTTCATGCTCATCTCATTTTTGACCCCTTTTGAAGCTTTTCATATTTTTCAACCTTTTCTGGCTCTTCATGTTTTTCAACACCGTTACATGATCATCCTATTTTTCGGACCGTTTCATGCTCATCTCATTTTTGACCCCTTTTGAAGCTTTTCATATTTTTCACAACTTTTTAGGCTCTTCATGTTTTTCAACACCGCTTCTTGCTCCTCCTATTTTTCAGACCGTTTCATGCTCATCTCATTTTTGACACCTTTTGAAGCTCTTCATATTTCTCACAACTTTTTAGGCTCTTCATGTTTTTGACATCGCTTCATGCTCCTCCTATTTTTCAGAGAGTTTCTTGCTCCTCATGTATTTCACATCTTTTGAAGCTCTTCATATTTCTCACAACATTTTAGGCTCTTCATGTTTTTCCACACCACTTCATGCTTCACCTATTTTTCGGCCTGTTTCATGCTCCTCATGTTTTTCACACCTTTTGAAGCTCTTCATATTTTTCAGACCTTTTCAGGCTCTTCATGTTTTTAATCACCGTTTCATGCTCCTCCTATTTTTCAGGCCGTTTCATGCTCCTCATATATTTGACACATTTTGAAGCTCTGAATATTTTTCACACCTTTTCAGGCTCTTCATATTTTTGAACACCGCTTCATGCTCCTCCAATTTTTCAGGCCGTTTCATGCTCCTCATAATTTTGACACCTTTTGAAGCTCTTCATACGTTTCACAACTTTTCAGGCTCTTCATATTTTTGAACACCGCTTCATGCTCCTCCAATTTTTCAGGCCGTTTCATGCTCCTCATAATTGTGACACCTTTTGAAGCTCTTCATATTTTTCACACCTTTTCAGGCTCTTCATATTTTTGAACACCGCTTCATGCTCCTCCAATTTTTCAGGCCGTTTCATGCTCCTCATAATTTTGACACCTTTTGAAGCCCTTCATATGTTTCACAACTTTTCAGGCTCTTCATGTTTTTCCACACCCCTTCATGCTTCTCCTATTTTACAGCCCGTTTCATGCTCCTCATGTATTTCACACTTTTTGAAGCTCTTCATATTTTTCACACCTTTTCAGGCTCTTCATGTTTTTGATCACCGTTTCATGCTCCTCCTATTTTTCAGACCGTTTCATGCTCATGTCATTTTCGACACCTTTTGAAGCTCTTCATATATTTCACACCTTTTGAAGCTCTTCATATTTTGCACACCTTTCCAGGCTCTTCATATTTTTCAACACCGCTTCATGCTCCACCTACTTTTCAGACCGTTTCATGCTCCTCATATTTTTGACACCTTTTGAAGCTTTTCATATTTTTCACACCTTTTCAGGCTCTTCATTTTTTTCAACACTACTTTTTGCTCCTCCAATTTTTCAGACCGTTTCATGCTCATCTAATTTTTGACACCTGTTGAAGCTCTTAATATTTTTCACACCTTCTGAAGCTCTTTATATTTTTCACACTTTTTCAGGCTCTTCATGTTTTTCAAGACCACTTCATGCTTCTCCTATTTTTCAGCCCGTTTCATGCTCCTCATGTTTTTCACACCTTTTGAAGCTCGTCATATTTCTCACACCTTTTAAGGCTCTCCATGTATTTGATCATCGTTGCTTGCTCCTCCTATTTTTCAGACCGTTTCATGCTCCTCATATTTTTGACATCTTTAGAAACACTTCATATCTTTCACACCTTTTCAGACTCTTCATGTTTTTCAACACCGCTTCATGCTCCTCCTATTTTTCAGACCATTTCCTGCTCTTCATATGTTTGACACCTTTTGAAGCTCTTCATATTTTTCACTCCTTTTCAGGCTCTTCATGTTTTTCAACACCACTTCATGCTTCTCCTATTTTTCAGCCCGTTTCATGCTCCTCATGTTTTTCACACCTTTTGAAGCTCGTCATATTTTTCACACCTTTTAAGGCTCTCCATGTTTTTGATCACCGTTGCTTGCTCCTCCTATTTTTCAGACCGTTTCATACTCCTCATATTTTTGACATCTTTAGAAACACTTCATATCTTTCACACCTTTTCAGACTCTTCATGTTTTTCAACACCGCTTCATGCTCCTCCTATTTTTCAGACCATTTCCTGCTCTTCATATTTTTGACACCTCTTGAAGCTCTTCATATATTTCACACCTTTTCAGCCTCTTCATTTTTTTCAAAACCGCTTCATGCTCCTCCTATTTTTCACACCGTTTCATGCTCATCTCATTTTTGACACCTTTTGAAGCTCTTCATATATTTCACACCTTTTCAAGCTCTTCATATTTTTCAGACCTTTTCAGGCTCTTCATGTTTTTGAACACGGCTTCTTGCTCCTCCTATTTTTCACACCGTTTCATGCTCATCTCCTTTTGACACCTTTTGAAGCTCTTCAAATTTTTCACACCTTTTGAAACTCTTCATATTTTTCATATTTTTGAAGCTCTTCATATTTTCACACGTTTTCAGGCTCTTCATGTTTTTCAACACCGCTTCATGCTATTTCTATTTTTCAGAGAGTTTCATGCTCCTCATGTATTTCACACGTTTTGAAGCTCTTCATATTTTTCAAACCTTTTCAGGCTCTTCATGTTTTGCCACACCCCTTCATGCTTCTCCTTTTTTTCAGCCCGTTTCATGCTCCTCATGTATTTCACACCTTTTGAAGCTCTTCATATTTTTCACAACTTTTCAGGCTCTTCATGTTTTTGATCATCGTTTCATGCTCCTCCTATTTTTCAGACCGTTTCTTGCTCATCTCATTTTTGACACCTTTTGAAGCTCTTCATATATTTCACACCTTTTGAAGCTCTTCATATTTTGCACACCATTCCAGGCTCTTCATATTATTCAACACCGCTTCATGCTCCACCCATTTTTCAGACCGTTTCATGCTCCTCATATTTTTGACACCTTTTGAAGCTTTTCATATTTTTCACACCTTTTCAGGCTCTTCATTTTTTTCAACACCGCTTCATGCTTCTCCTATTTTTCAGACAGATTCATGCTCCTCCTATTTTTCAGACTGTTTCATGCACCTCTTATTATTGACACCTTTTGAAGCTCTCATATTTTTCACACCTTTTCAGGCTCTTCATGTTTTTCAACACCGGTTCATGCTTTCCTATTTTTCAGAGAGTTTCATGCTCCTCATGTATTTCTCACCTTTTGAAGCTCTTCAAATTTTTCACACCTTTTCAGGCTCTTCATGTTTTTCAACACCACTTCATGCTCCTCCTATTTTTCAGACCGTTTCATGTTCCTCATATTTTTGACATCTTTAGAAACTCTACATATCTTTCACACCTTTTCAAACTCTTCATGTTTTTCAACACCGCTTCATGTTCCTCCTATTTTTCAGACCGTTTCATTCTCCTCATATTTTTGACACCTTTTGAAGCTCTTCACATTTTTCACAAGTTCTCAGGCTCTGCATGTTTTTCAACACCGCTTCATGCTCCTCATATTTTTCAGACCGTTTCATGCTTCTCATATTTTTGACACCTTTTGAAGCTCTTCCTTTTTTTCACACCTTTTCACGCTCTTCATGTTTTTGAACACCGCTTAATGCTCCTCCTATTTTTCAGACCGTTTCATGCTTCTCATATTTTTACACCTTTTGAAGCTCTTCATATTTTCACACCTTTTCAGGCTCTTCATGTTTTTGAACACCGCTTCGTGCTCCTCCTATTTTTCAGACCGTTTCATGCTCCTAATATTTTTGACACCTTTTGAAGCTCTTCATATTTTTCACACCTTTTCAGGCTCTTCATGTTTGAACACCGCTTCATGCTCCTTCTATTTTTCAGAGAGTTTCATGCTCCTCATGTATTTCACACCTTTTGAAGCTCTTCATATTTTTCACACCTTTTCAGGCTCTTCATGTTTTTCCACACCACTTCATGCTTCTCCTATTTTTCAGCCCGTTTCATGCTCCTCATGTATTTCACACCTTTTGAAGCTCTTCATATTTTTCACACCTTTTCAGGCTCTTCACGTTTTGATCACCATTTCATGCTCCTCTTATTTTTCAGACCGTTTCATGCTCATCTCATTTTTGACACCTTTTGAAGCTCCTCATATATTTCACACATTTTCAACCTCTTCATATTTTTCACACCTTTTCATGCTCTTCATGTTTTTCAACACCGCTTCATGCTTCTCCTATTTTTCAGACACTTTCATGCTCCTCCTATTTTTCAGACTGTTTCATGCACCTCTTATTATTGACACCTTTTGAAGCTCTCATATTTTTCACACCTTTTCAGGCTCTTCATGTTTTTCAACACCGCTTCATGCTCCTCCTATTTTTGCGACCGTTTCTTGTTCCTCATATATTTGACACCTTTGAAGCTCTTCATATTTTATCACACTTTTTCAGGCTTTTCATGTTTTTCATCACCGCTTCACGCTCCTCCTATTTTTGAGACCGTTTCACGCTCCACATATTTTTGACACCTTTTGGAGCTCTTCATATTTTTCACACCTTTTCAGGCTCTTCATGTTTTTCAACCGATGCATACTCCTCCTATTTTTCAGACCGTTTCATGCTCCTCATATATTTCACACCTTTTGAAGCTCTTCATATTTTTCACACCTTTTCAGGCTCTTCATTTTTTTCAAATCCACTTCATGCTCCTCCTATTTTTCAGACCGTTTCATGCTCATCTCTTTTTTGACACCTTTTGAAGCTCTTCATATTTTTCACAAGTTCTCAGCCTCCTCATGTTTTTAAACACCGCTTCATGCTCCTCCTATTTTTCAGACACTTTCATGCTCCTCATATTTTTGACACCTTTTGAAACTCTTCATATTTTTCACACCTTTTCAGGCTCTTCATATTTTTGAACACCGCTTCATGCTCCTCCAATTTTTCAGGCCGTTTCATGCTCCTCATAATTTTGACACCTTTTGAAGCTCTTCATATGTTTCACAACTTTTCAGGCTCTTCATTTTTTTCAACACCACTCCATGCTCCTCCTATTTTTCAGAAGGTTTCATGCTCATCTCATTTTTTACACCTTTTGAAGCTCTTCATACTTTTCACACCTTTTGATGCTCTTCATATTTTTCACACGTTTTCAGGCTCTTCATGTTTTTCAACACCGCTTCATGCTATTTCTATTTTTCAGAGAGTTTCATGCTCCTCATGTATTTCACACCTTTAGAAGCTCTTCATATTTTTCAAAACTTTTCAGGCTCTTCATGTTTTTCCACACCCCTTCATGCTTCTCCTATTTTTCAGCCCGTTTCATGCTCCTCATGTATATCACACCTTTTGAAGCTCTTCATATTTTTCACACCTTTTCAGGCTCTTCATGTTTTTCACACCTTTTCAGGCTCTTCATGTTTTTGAACACCATTTCAGGCTTCTCCGAATTTGCAGACCGTTTCATTCTCCTCATATTTTTGACACCTTTTGAAGCTCTTTATATATTTCACACCTTTTCAGGCTCTTCATTTTTTTCAACACCACTTCATGCTCCTCCTATTTTTCAGACCGTTTCATGCTCATCTCATTTTGACACCTTTTGAAGCTCTTCAAATTTTTCACGTCTTTTGAAGCTCTTCATATTTTTCACAACTTTTCAGGCTCTTTATGATTTTCCACACCGCTTCATGCTCCTCCTATTTTTCAGACCGTTTCATGCTCATCTCATTTTGACACATTTTGAAGCTCTTCAAATTTTTCACACCTTTTGAAGCTCTTCATATTTTTCATATTTTTGAAGCTCTTCATATTTTCACACGTTTTCAGGCTCTTCATGTTTTTCAACACCGCTTCATGCTATTTCTATTTTTCAGAGAGTTTCATGCTCCTCATGTATTTCACACCTTTTGAAGCTCTTCATATTTTTCTTATTTTTGAAGCTCTTCATATTTTCACACGTTTTCAGGCTCTTCATGTTTTTCAACAACGCTTCATGCTATTTCTATTTTTCAGAGAGTTTCATGCTCCTCATGTATTTCACACCTTTTGAAGCTCTTCATATTTTTCAAACCTTTTCAGGCTCTTCATGTTTTTCCACACCCCTTCATGCTTCTCCTATTTTTCAGCCCGTTCCATGCTCCTCATGTATTTCACACCTTTTGAAGCTCTTCATATTATTCACATCTTTTCAGGCTCTTCATGTTTTTTATCACCGTTTCATGCTCCTCCTATTTTTCAGACCGTTTCATGCTCCTCATATTTTTGACACCTTTTGAAGCTTTTCATATTTTCACACCTTTTCAGGCTCTTCATATTTTTCAACACCGCTTCATGCTTCTCCTATTTTTCATACAGTTTCATGCTCCTCCTAATTTTCAGACTGTTTCATGCACCTCTTATTATTGATACCTTTTGAAGCTCTCATATTTTTCACACCCTTTCAGGCTCTTCATGTTTTTCAACACCGCTTCATGCTTCTCCTATTTTTCAGACAGTTTAATGCTCCTCCAATTTTTCAGACTGTTTCATGCACCTCTTATTATTGACACCTTTTGAAGCTCTCATATTTTTCACACCATTTCAGGCTCTTCATGTTTTTCAACACCGCTTCATGCTCCTCCTATTTTTCAGACCGTTTCATGCTCCACACATTTTGAAACCTTTTGAAGCTCTTCATGTTTTTCACACCTTTTCAGGCTCTTCAAATTTTTCACACAATTTCAGGCTCTTCAAATTTTTCACACCTTTTCAGGCTCTTCAATTTTTTCACACCTTTTCAGGCTCTTCAAAATTTTCACACCTTTTTAGGCTCTTCATATTTTTCACACCTTTTCAGGCTCTTCAAATTTTTCACACCTTTTCAGGCTCTTCAAATTTTTCCACACCACTTCATGCTTCTCCTATATTACAGCCCGTTTCAAACTCCTCATGTATTTCACACGTTTTGAAGCTCTTCATATTTTTCACACCTTTTCAGGCTCTTCATGTTTTTGATCACCGTTTCATGCTCCTCCTATTTTTCAGACAGTTTCATGCTCATCTCAATTTTGACACCTTTTGAAGCTCTTCATATATTTCACACCTTTTCAAGCTCTTCATATTTTTCACACCTTTTCAGGCTCTTCATGTTTTTCAACACCGCTTCATGCTTCTCCTATTTTTCAGACCGTTACTTGCTCCTCATATTTTTGACACCTTTAGAAGTTCTTCATATTTTTCACACCTTTTCAGGCTCTTCATATTTTTCAACACCGCTTCATGCTCCTCCTATTTTTCAGACCGTTTCAAGGTCCTCATATTTTTGACACCTTTTGAAGCTTTTCATATTTTTCACACCCTTTCAGGCTGTTCCTTTTTTTAAACAGTACTTCTTGCTCCTCCAATTTTTCAGACCGTTTCATGCTCATCTAATTTTTGACACCTTTTGAAGCTATGCATATTTTTCACAACTTTTCAGGCTCTTCATGTTTTTCAACACCACTGCATGCTCCTCGTATTTTTAAGACCGTTTCATGCTCCTCATATTTTTGACACCTTTAGAAGCTCTTCATATTTTTCACACCTTTTCAGGCTCTTCATGTTTTTCAACACCGCTTCATGCTCCTCTTCTTTTTCAGACCGTTTCATGCTAGTCATATTTTTGACACCTTTTTAAGCTCTTCATGTTTTTCACACATTTTCAGGCTCTTCATGTATTTCAACACCGTTTCATGCTCCTCCTATTTTTCAGAACGTTTCATGCTCCACACATTTTGAAACCTTTTGAAGCTCTTCATATTTTTCACACCTTTTCAGGCTCTCCATGTTTTTCATCACCGATTCATGCTCCTCCTATTTTTGCGGCCGTTTCATGCTCCTCATATTTTTGAAACCTTTTGAATCTCTTCATATTTTTCACACCTTTTAGGCTCTTCATGTTTTTGAACAGCGCTTCATGCTCCTCATATTTTTCAGACCGTTTCATGCTCCTCATATTTTTCACACCTTTTGAAGCTCTTCATATTTTTCATATTTTTGAAGCTCTTCATATTTTTCACACTTTTTCAGGCTCTTCATGTTTTTGAGCACACCTTCTTGCTCCTCCTATTTTTCAGACCGTTTCATGCTCCTCATATTTTTCACACCATTTGAAGCTCTTCATGTTTTTCACACCTTTTCAGTCTCTTCATGTATTTGAACACCATTTCATGCTCCTCCGATTTTTTAGACCATTTCATGCTCCTCATATTTTTGACACCTTTTGAAGCTCTTCATATTTTTCACACCTTTTCAGGCTCTTCATGTTTTTGAACACCGCTTCATGCTCCTCCAATTTTTCAGACCGTTTCATGTTTCTCATATTTTTGACACCTTTTGAAGCTCTTCATATTTTTCACACCTTTTCAGGCTCTTCATGTTTTTGAACACCGCTTCATGCTCCTCCAATTTTTCAGACCGTTTCATGTTTCTCATATTTTTGACACCTTTTGAAGCTCTTCATATTTTTCACATCTTTTGAAGCTCTTCATATTTTTCATATTTTTGAAGCTCTTCATATTTTTCACACCATTTCAGGATTTTCATGTATTTGAACACCGGTTCATGCTCCTCCTATTTTTCAGACCGTTTCGTGCTCCTCATGTATTTCACACCTTTTGAAGCTCTTAGTATTTTGCACACATTTTCAGGCATTTCATGTTTTTCACAACCACTTCATGCTCCTCATATTTTTCAGACCGTTTCATGTACATTTCATTTTTGACTCCTTTTGAAGCTCTTCACATTTTTCACACCTTTTCAGTCTCTACATGTTTTTGAACACCGCTTCATGCTCCTCCTATTTCTCAGACCATTTCATGCTCCTCATGTATTTCACACCTTTTGAAGCTCTTAGTAATTTGCACACATTTTCAGGCTTTTCATGTTTTTCACAACCACTTCATGCTCCTCATATTTTTCTGACCGTTTCATGCACATCTCATTTTTGACACTTTTTGAAGCCTTTGATATTTTTCACACCATTTTCAGGCTCTTCATATTTTTCAACACCGCTTTATGACCCTCCTATTTTTCAGACCGTTTCATGCTCCTCATATATTTGACACCTTTTGAAGTACTTCATATTTTTCACACCTTTTCAGGCTCTTCATATTTTTCACACATTTTCAGGCTGTTCATGTTTTTGAACACGGCTTCATGCTCCTCCAATTTTTCAGACCGTTTCATGTTCCTCATATTTTTGACACCTTTTGAAGCTCTTCATATTTTTCACACCTTTTGAAGTTCTTCATATTTTTTACACCATTTTCAGGCTCTTCATGTTTTTGAACACCGCTTCATGCTCCGCCTATTTTTCAGACCGTTTCATGCTCCTCATATTTTTGACACCTTTTGAAGCTCTTCATATTTTTCACACCCTTTCAGGCTCTTAATGTTTTTCAACACAACTTCATGCTCCTCCTATTTTTCAGACGTTTTCATGCTCCTCATATTTTTGACACCTTTAGAAATTCTTCATTTCTTTCACACCTTTTCAGGCTCTTCATGTTTTGCCACACCGCTTCATGCTCCTCCTATTTTTCAGCCCGTTTCATGCTCCTCATGTATTTCACAACTTTTGAAGCTCTTCATATATTTCACACATTTTAAGGCTCTTCATTTTTTTCAACACCGCTTTATGCTCCTCCTATTTTTCAGACCGTTTCATGTTTCTCATATTTTTGACACCTTTTGAAGCTCTTCATATTTTTCACACCTTTTGAAGCTCTTCATATTTTTCATATTTTTGAAGCTCTTCATATTTTTCACACCTTTTCAGGCTTTTCATGTATTTGAACACCGGTTCATGCTCCTCCTATTTTTCAGACCGTTTCATGCTCCTCCTATTTTTCACTCCTTTTGAATCTCTTCATAATTTTCACACCTTTTCAGTCTCTACATGTTTTTGAACACCGCTTCATGCTCCTCCTATTTCTCAGATCATTTCATGCTCCTCATGTATTTCACACCTTTTGAAGCTCTTCATATTTTGCACACATTTTCAGGCTTTTCATGTTTTTCACAACCACTTCATGCTCCTCATATTTTTCAGACAGTTTCATGCACATTTCATTTTTTACTCCTTTTGAAGCTCTTCATATTTTTCACACCATTTTCAGGCTCTTCATGTTTTTCAACACCACTTTATGATCCTCCTATTTT
The DNA here is from genome assembly GCF_033118175.1 of Dama dama. Lineage (NCBI taxonomy): Eukaryota > Metazoa > Chordata > Mammalia > Artiodactyla > Cervidae > Dama > Dama dama. Next base: position 7,234,871 of record NW_026870891.1, on the reverse strand, counting down.
TCAGACCGTTTCATATTCCTCATATTTTTGACATTTCTTGAGCCTCTTCATATTTTTCACACCTTTTCAGGCTCTTCATGTTTTTGAACACCGTTTCATGCTCCTCCTATTTTTCAGACCGTTTCATGCACATCTCATTTTTGACATCTTTTGAAGCTCTTGATATTTTTCACACCATTTTCAGGCTCTTCATGTTTGTCAACACCGCTTTATGATCCTCCTAATTTTCAAACCGTTTCATGCTCATCTCTTTTTGACACATTTTGAAGCTGTTCATATTTTTCACACCTTTTGAAGTCCTTCATATTTTTCACACCTTCTCAGGCTCTTCATGTTTTTGAACTCCGTTTCATGCTCCTCCTATTTTTCAGACCGTTTCATGCTCCTCATATTTTTGACATCTTTTGAAGCTCTTCATATTTTTCATACCTTTTCAGGCTCTCCATATTTTTGAACACCTCTTCATGCTCCTCCTGTTTTTGAGACCGTTTCATGCTGCTCATAATTTTGACACCTTTTGAAGCTCTTCATATTTTTCACACCTTTTCAGGCTCTTCATGTTTTTGAACACCGCTTTATGCTCTTCCTATTTTTCAGATCGTTTCATGCTCTTAATATTTTTCACACCTTTTCAGGCTCTTCATGTTATTAAACACCACTTCATGCTCCTTCTATTTTTCAGACCGTTTCTTGTTCCTCATATTTTTGACACCTTTTGAAGCTCTGCCTTTTTTTCACACCTTTTCATGCTCTTCGTGTTTTTCACACCGTTTCATGCTCCCCTATTTTTAAGACCGTTCATGCTCCTCATATTTTTCACACCTTTTGAAGCTCTTTATATTTGTCACACCTTTTCAGGCTTTCATGTTTTTCTACACCGCTTCATGCTCCTCCAATTTTTCAGACCGTTTCATGCTCCTCATATTTTTGACACCTTTTGAAGCTCTTTACATATTTCACAACTTTTCAGGCTCTTCATATTTTTCAACACCGCTTCATGCTCCTCCTATTTTTCAGACCGTTTCATGCTCCTCATATACTTCTCACCTTTTGAAGCTCTTCCTATTTTTCACACCTTTTCAGGCTCTTCTTGTTTTTGAACACCGTTTTATGCTCCTCATATTTTACATACCGTTTCATGCTCTTCTTTTTTTGACATCTTTTGAAGCTCTTCATATATTTCACACCTTTTCATACTGTTCATGTTTTTCAACACCACTTCATGCTCCTCCTATTTTTCAGACCGTTTCATGCTCCTCATATTTTTGACTCGTTTTGAAGCTCTTCATATTTTCACAATTTTTTAAGCTCTTCATATTTTTCACACGTTTTCAGGTTCTTCATGTTTTTCAACACCGCTTCTTGCTCCTCCTATTTTTCAGACCGTTTCATGCTCCTCATATTTTTGACACGTTTTGAAGCTCGTCATATTTTTCACACCTTTTCAGGCTCTTCAGGTTTTTGAACACCGTTTCATGCTCCTCCGATTTTTCAGACCGTTTCATGCTACTCATTTTTTTGACACCTTTTGAAACTCTTGATATTTTTCACACCATTTCAGGCTCTTCATGTTTTTGAACATCGCTTCATGCTCTTCCTATTTTTCAGACGGTTTCTAGCTCCTCATGTATTTCACACCTTTTGAAGCTCTTCGTATTTTTCACACTTTTTCAGGATCTTCATGTTTTGAACACCGCTTCATGCTCCTCCTATTTTTCAAACCGTTACTTGCTCCACATATTTTTGACACCTTTTGAAGCTCTTAATATTGTTCACACCTTTTCAGGCTCTTCATGTTTTTCAACACAGCTTCATGCTCCTCCTATTTTTCAGACCGTTTCATGCTCCTCATATTTTTGACACCTTTTGAAGCTCTTTACATATTTCACACCTTTTCAGGCTCCTCATATTTTTCAGACCGTTTCATGCCCCTAATATTTTTCACACATTTTCAGGCTCTTCATGTTTTTGAACACCGTTTCATGCTCCTCCTATATTGCAGACCGTTTCATGCTCCTCATATTTTTGACACATTTTGAAGCTCTTCATATTTTTCACACCTTTTCAGGCTCTTCATGCTTTTCAACACCACTTCATGCTCCTCCTATTTTTCAGACCGTTTCCTGCTCCTCATATTTTTGACAACTTTTGAAGGTCTTCATATATTTCACACCTTTTCAGGCTCTTCATATTTTTCAACACCACTTCATGCTCCTCCTATTTTTCAGACCGTTTCTTGCTCCTCATATTTTTGACAAATTTTGAAGCTCTTCATATTTTTCACACCTTTTCAGGCTCTTCATGTTCTTCAACACCGCTTCATGCTCCTCCAATATTTCAGATCATGTCATGTTTCTCATATTTTTCACACCTTTTGAGGCTCTTCATATTTTTTACACCTTTTCACGCTCTTCATATATTTCCACACCACTTCATGCTTCTCCTATTTTTCAGCCCGTTTCATGCTCCTCATGTATTTCACACCTTTTGAAGCTCTTCATATTTTTCACACCTTTTCACGCTCTTCATATTTTTCCACACCACTTCATGCTTCTCCTATTTTTCAACCCGTTTCATGCTCCTCATGTATTTCACACCTTTTGAAGCTCTTCATATTTTTCACAACTTTTGAAGCTCTTCATATTTTTCACACGTTTTCAGGCTCTCCATGTATTTCAACACCGCTTCATGCTCCTCCTATCTTTCAGACCATTTCATGCTTATCTCATTTTTGACACCTTTTGAAGCTCTTCATATATTTCACACCTTTTGAAGCTCTTCATAATTTTCACACGTTTTCAGGCTCTTCATGTTTTTCAACACGACTTCATGATCCTCCTATTTTTCATACCGTTCCTGCTCCTCATATTTTTGACACCTTTTGAAGTTCTTCCTATTTTTCACAACTCTTCATGCTCTTCAGGTTTTTCGACACCGCTTCATGCTCCTCCTATTTTACAGCCTGTTTCATGCTCTTCATATTTTTGACACCTTTTGAAGCTCTTCATATTTTTCACACCTTTTCCCGCTCTTCATGTTTGTTAAAACCGTTTCTTGCTCCTCCTATTTTTCAGACCGTTTCATGCTCCTCATATTTTTGACATCTTTTGATACTCTTCATATTTTTCACTCCTTTTCAGATCTTCATGTTTTTCAACACCACTTCATGCTCCTTCTATATTTCAAACCGATTCTTGCTCCTCATATTTTTGACACGTTTTGAAGCTCTTCATATTCTTCACAGCTTTTCATGCTCTTCATGTTTTTCAACACCGCTTCATGCTCCTCCTATTTTTCAGACCGTTTCATGCTCCTCATATTTTTGACACCTTTTGAAGCTCTTCATATATTTCACACCTTTTCAGGTCTTCATGTTTTTCAATACCACTTCATGCTCCTCCTATTTTTCAGACCGTTTCATGTTCCTCTTATTTTTGACACCTTTTGAAGATCTCCATATTTCTCACACCTTTTCAGGCTCTTCATGTTTTTCAACACCGCTTCATGCTCCTCCTATTTTTCAGACCGTTTCATGCTCCTCATATTTTTGACACCTTTTGAAGCTCTTCATATATTTCACACTTTTTCAGGCTCATCATGTTTTTCAACACCACGTCATGCTCCTCCTATTTTTCAGGCCGTTTCATGCTCATCTCATTTTTGACACCTTTTGAAGCTATTCATATTTTTCACACCTTTAGAAGCTCTTCATATTTTTCACACGTTCTCAGGCTCTTCATGTTTTTCGACACCGCTTCATGCACCTCCTATTTTTCAGACCGTTTCATGCTCCTCATATTTTTCACACCTTTTGAAGCTCGTCATATTTTTCACACCTTTTTAGGCTCTTCACGTTTTTCAACACCACTTCATGCTCCTCCTATTTTTCAGACAGTTTCATGCTCCTAATATTTTTGACACCTTATGACGCTCTTCATATTTTTCACACCTTTTCAGACTCTTCATGCTTTACAAAACCACTTCATTCTCCTCCTATTTTTCAGACCGGTTCATGCTCCTCATATTTTTCACATCTTTTGATACTCTTCATATTTTTCACACCTTTTCAGGCTCTTCAGGTTTTTAAACATCACTTCTTGCTCCTCCTATTTTTCAGACCGTTTCATGCTCCTCATATTTTTGACACATTTTGAAGATCTTCATATTTCTCACACCTTTTCAGGCTCTTCATGTTTTTCAACACCGCTTCATGCCCCTCCTATTTTTCAGACCATTTCATGCTCATCTCATTTTTGACATCTTTTGAAGCTCTTCATATTTATCACACCTTTTGAATCTCTTCATATTTTTCACACCTTTTGAAGCTGTTCATATTTTTCACACGTTTTCAGTCTCTTCATGTTTTCAACACCGCTTCATGCACCTCCTATTTTTCAGACCGTTTCATGCCCCTCATATTTTTCACACCTTTTGAAGATCTTCATATATTTCACACCTTTTCAGTCTCTTCATGTTTTTGAACAAAACTTCAATCTTCTCCTATTTTTCAGAGGGTTTAATGCTCCTCATGTACTTCACACATTTTGAAGGTCTTCATATATTTCACACCTTTTCAGGCTCTTCATGTTTTTCAACACCGCTTCATGCTCCTCCTCTTTTTTGGACCATTCATTCTCCTCATAATTTTGAAACATTTTGAAGCTCTTCTTATTTTTCACACCTTTTCAGGCTCTTCATGGTTTTCAAGACCGCTTCATGCTCCTGCTATTTTCTAGACCGTTCATGCTCCTCATATTTTTGATACCTTTTGAAGCTCTTCATATTTTTCACAACTTTTCAGGCTCTTCATGTTTTTCAACCACGCTTCATGCTCCTCCTATTTTTCATACCGTTTCATGCTCCTCATATTTTTGACACCTTTTGAAGCTCTTCATATATTTCACACTTTTTCAGGCTCATCATGTTTTTCAACACCACTTCATGCTCCTCCTATTTTTCAGGCCGCTTCATGCTCATCTCATATTTGACACCTTTTGAAGCTCTTCATATTTTTCACACCTTTAGAAGCTCTTCATATTTTTCACACGTTTTCAGGCTCTTCATGTTTTTCAACACCACTTCATGCACCTCCTTTTTTTCAGACCGTTTCATGCTCATCTCATTTTTGACACGTTTTGAAGGTCTTCCTATTTTTCACAACTCTTCATGCTCTTCATGTTTTTCGACACCGCTTCATGCTCCTCCTGTTTTTCAGCCTGTTTCATGCTCCTCATATTTTTGACACCTTTTGAAGCTCTTCATATTTTTCACACCTTTTCATGCTCTTCATGATTATCAACAACATCTCATGCTCCTCCTATTTTTTTGACCGTTTCATGCTCCTCATATTTTTGACACCTTTTTAAGCTCTTCATGTTTTTCATACCCTTTCATGGTCTTCATATATTTCAAAACCGTTTCATGCTTCTTCTAATTTTCATACCGTTTCATGCTCCTCATAATTTTGACGCCTTTTGCAGCTCTTCTTATTCTTCACAACTTTTCAGGCTCTTCATGATTTTCAACACCTTTTCAGGCTCCTCCTAATTTTCATACCGTTTCGTGCACCTCATATTTTTTACACCTTTTGACGCTCTATATATTATTCAGACCTTTCCATGCTCTTCATGTTTTTGAACACCGCTTCATGCTCCTCCTTTTTTTTCAGATCGTTTCATGCTCCTCATTTTTTGACACCTTTTGAAGCTCTTCATATATTTCACACCTTCAGGCTCTTCATGTTTTTCAACACCACTTCATGCTCCTCCTATTTTTCAGACCTTTTCATGCTCCTCATATGTTTCACACCTTTTCAAGCTCTTCATGTTTTTCAACACCGTTTCATGCTCCTCCTATTTTTCAGACCGTTTCTGGCTCCTCATATTTTGACACCTTTTGAAGCTCTTCATATTTTTCACACCTTTCCATGCTCTTCATATTTTTCAAAACCGTTTCATGCTCCTCCTATGTTTCAGACCGTTTCAGGCTCCTCATATTTTTCAGATCGTTTTATGGTCCTCATATTTTTTACACCTTTTGAAACTCTTCATATTTTTCACTCTTTTTCAGGCTCCTCATGTGTTTCAACACCGTTTCTTGCTCCTCATATTTTTGACACCTTTTTAAGCTCTTCATATTTTTAACACCTTTTCATGCTCTTCAGGTTTATCATCAACGTCTCATGCTCCTCCTATTTTTTGACCCTTTCATGCTCCTCATATTTTTGACAACTTTTTAAGCTCTTCATGTTTTTCACACCCTTTCATGGTCTTCATATTTTTCAACACCGTTTCATGCTTCTTCTAATTTTCAGACCGTTTCATGCTACTCATAATTTTGACGCCTTTTGCAGCTCTTCTTATTCTTCACACCTTTTCAGGCTCTTCATGATTTTCAACACCTTTGCAGGCTCCTCCTATTTTTCAGACCGTTTCGTGCTCCTCATATTTTTTACACCTTTTGACGCTCTTTATATTATTCACACCTTTCCATGATCTTCATGTTTTTCAACACTGCTTCATGCTCCTCCTATTTTTCAAACCGTTTACTGCTCCTCATATTTTGACACCTTTTGAAGCTCTTCATATTTTTCACACCTTTTCAGGCTCTTCATGTTTTTGAACACCGTTTCATGCTCCTCCTATTTTTCAGACCGTTTCAGGCTCCTCATATTTTTCAGATCGTTTTATGGTCCTCATATTTTTGACACCTTTTGAAGCTCTTCATATTTTTCACACCTTTTCAGGCTCTTCATGTGTTTCAACACCGTTTCTTGCTCCTCATATTTTTGACACCTTTTTAAGCTCTTCATATTTTTAACACCTTTTCATGCTCTTCAGGTTTATCATCAACGTCTCATGCTCCTCCTATTTTTTGACCGTTTCAAGCTCCTCATATTTTTGACACCTTTTTAAGCTCTTCATGTTTTTCACACCCTTTCATGGTCTTCATATTTTTCAACACCGTTTCATGCTTCTTCTAATTTTCAGACCGTTTCATGCTCCTCATAATTTTGACGCCTTTTGCAGCTCTTCTTATTCTTCACACCTTTTCAGGCTCTTCATGATTTTCAACACCTTTGCAGGCTCCTCCTATTTTTCAGACCGTTTCGTGCTCCTCATATTTTTTACACCTTTTGACGCTCTTTATATTATACACACCTTTCCATGATCTTCATGTTTTTCAACACAGTTTCATGCTCCTCCTATTTTTCAAACCGTTTACTGCTCCTCATATTTTGACACCTTTTGAAGCTCTTCATATTTTTCACACGTTTTCAGGCTCTTCATGTTTTTCAACGCCGCTTCTTGCTCCTCGTATTTTTAAGACCGTTTCATGCACGTCATATTTGACACCTTTTGAAGCTTCATATATTTCACACCGTTTCTGGCTCTTCATGTTTTTCTATACCGCTTCATTCTCCTCCTAATTTTAAGACGGTTTCATGCTCTTCATAATTTTGGCACCTTTTAAAGCTCTTCATATTTTCCACACCTTTTCAGGCTCTTCATGTTTTTCAACACCGCTTCATGCTCCTCCTATTTTTCAGACCGTTTCATGCTCCTCATATTTTTCACACCTTTTAAAGCTCTTCATATTTTTCACACCTTTTCAGGCTCTTCACGTTTTTCAACACCGCTTCATGTTCCTTCTATTTTTCAGACCGTTTCATGCATCTCATATTTTTGACTCCTTTTAAGTTCTTCATATATTTCACACATTTTCAGGCTCTTCATGTTTTTCAACACCGTTTCATGCTCCTCCTATTTATCAGACCATTTCATGCTCCTCCTATTTTTCAGACAGTTTCATGCTCTTCATATTTTTGACACCTTTTGAAGCTCTTCATATATTTCACACCTTTTCAGGCTGTTCATGTTTTTGAACACCGTTTCATGCTCCTCATATTTTTCAGACCATATCATGCTCTTCATATTTTTGACACCTTTTGAAGCTCTTCATATTTTTCACACCTTTTCAGGCTCTTCATGTTTTTCAACGCCGCTTCATGCTCCTCCTATTTTTCAGACCGTTTCATGCTCTTCATATTTTGACACCTTTTGAAACTCTTCATATATTTCACACCTTTTCAGACTCTTCATGTTTTTGAACACAGTTTCATGCTCCTCCTATTTTTTTGACCGTTTCTTACTCTTCATAATTTTGCCTACTTTTGAAGCTCTTCATATTTTTCACACTTTTTCAGGCTCTTCATGGTTTTCTACACCGCTTCATGCTCCTCTTATTTTTCAGCCCGTTTCATGCTCCTCATATTTTTCACACCTTTTGAAGCTCTTCATATTTTTCAAACCTTTTCAGGCTTTCATGTTTTTCAGCACCAGTTCATGCTCCTCCTATTTTTCAGACCGTTTCATGCTCCACATATTCTTGACACCTTTTGAAGCTCTTCATATTTTGCACACCTTTTCAGGCTCTTCATGTTTTTGAACACCGCTTCATGCTCCTCCTATATTTCAGACCGTTTCATGCTCCTCCTATTTTTCAGACTGTGTCATGCACGTCTTATTATTGACACCTTTTGAAGCTCTTCATATTTTTCACACCTTTTCAGGCTCTTCATGTTTTTGAACACCGCTTCATGCTCTTCCTATTTTTCAGACCGTTTCATGCTCCTCATATTTTTCCCACCTTTTGATGCCGTTCTATTTCTCACACCTTTTCAGGCTCTTCATGTTTTTCAACACCACTTCATGCTCCTCCTATTTTTCAGACCGTTTCAGGCTCCTCATATTTTTCACACCTTTTGAAGCCGTTCTATTTCTCACACCTTTTCAGGCTCTTCATGTTTTTCACACCGTTTCATGATCCTCCTATTTTTCATACCGTTTCATGCTCCTCATATTTTTGACACCTTTTGAAGCTCTTCATATTTGTCACCCCTTTTCAGGCTCTTCATTTTTTTTGAACACCTCTTTATCCTCCTCCTATTTTTCAGACCGTTCCATGCTCTTCATATTTTTCAAACCTTTTGAAGCTCTTCATATTTTTCACACCTTTTCAGGCTCTTCATGTTTTTAAACACCGCTTCATGCTCTTCCTATTTTTCAGACCGTTTCATGCTCCTCATATTTTTCACACCTTTTGAAGCCGTTCTATTTCTTACACCTTTTCAGGCTCTTCATGTTTTTCAACACCACTTCATGCTCCTCCTATTTTTCAGACCGTTTCAGGCTCCTCATATTTTTCACACCTTTTGAAGCCGTTCTATTTCTCACACCTTTTCAGGCTCTTCATGTTTTTCACACCGTTTCATGCTCCTCATACTTTTGACACGTTTTCGGGCTCTCATATTTTTCACACCATTCCAGGCTCTTCATATTTTTGACACCTTTTGAAGCTCTTCATATATTTCACACCTTTTCAGGCTGTTCATGTTTTTGAACACCGTTTCATGCTCCTCATATTTTTCAGACCATATCATGCTCTTCATATTTTTGACACCTTTTGAAGCTCTTCATATTTTTCACACCTTTTCAGGCTCTTCATGTTTTTCAACGCCGCTTCATGCTCCTCCTATTTTTCAGACCGTTTCATGCTCTTCATATTTTTGACACCTTTTGAAACTCTTCATATATTTCACACCTTTTCAGACTCTTCATGTTTTTGAACACAGTTTCATGCTCCTCCTATTTTTTTGACCGTTTCTTACTCTTCATAATTTTGCCTACTTTTGAAGCTCTTCATATTTTTCACACTTTTTCAGGCTCTTCATGGTTTTCTACACCGCTTCATGCTCCTCTTATTTTTCAGCCCGTTTCATGCTCCTCATATTTTTCACACCTTTTGAAGCTCTTCATATTTTTCAAACCTTTTCAGGCTTTCATGTTTTTCAGCACCAGTTCATGCTCCTCCTATTTTTCAGACCGTTTCATGCTCCACATATTCTTGACACCTTTTGAAGCTCTTCATATTTTGCACACCTTTTCAGGCTCTTCATGTTTTTGAACACCGCTTCATGCTCCTCCTATATTTCAGACCGTTTCATGCTCCTCCTATTTTTCAGACTGTGTCATGCACGTCTTATTATTGACACCTTTTGAAGCTCTTCATATTTTTCACACCTTTTCAGGCTCTTCATGTTTTTGAACACCGCTTCATGCTCTTCCTATTTTTCAGACCGTTTCATGCTCCTCATATTTTTCCCACCTTTTGATGCCGTTCTATTTCTCACACCTTTTCAGGCTCTTCATGTTTTTCAACACCACTTCATGCTCCTCCTATTTTTCAGACCGTTTCAGGCTCCTCATATTTTTCACACCTTTTGAAGCCGTTCTATTTCTCACACCTTTTCAGGCTCTTCATGTTTTTCACACCGTTTCATGCTCCTCATACTTTTGACACGTTTTGGGGCTCTCATATTTTTCACACCATTCCAGGCTCTTCATATTTTTGAACACCGCTTCATGCCCCTCCTATCTTTCAGACCATTTCATGCTCATCTCATTTTTGACACCTTTTGAAGCTCTTCATATATTTCACACCTTTTGAAGCTCTTCATAATTTTCACACGTTTTCAGGCTCTTCATGTTTTTCAACAAGATTTCATGCTCCTCCGGTTTCTCAGACCATTTCAAGGTCCTCATGTATTTCACACCATTTGAAGCTCTTCATATTTTTCACACCTTTTCAGACTCTTCATGTTTTTCAACACCGCTTCATGCCCCTCCTATCTTTCAGACCATTTCATGCTCATCTCATTTTTGACACCTTTTGAAGCTCTTCATATATTTCACAGCTTTTGAAGCTCTTCATAATTTTCACACGTTTTCAGGCTCTTCATGTTTTTCAACACGGCTTCATGATCCTCCTATTTTTCATACCGTTCATGCTCCTCATATTTTTGACACCTTTTGAAGTTCTTCCTATTTTTCACAACTCTTCATGCTCTTCATGTTTTTCGACACCGCTTCATGCTCCTCCTATTTTACAGCCTGTTTCAGGCTCCTCATATTTTTGACACCTTTTGAAGCTCTTCATATATTTCACACCTTTTGAAGCTCTTCATATTTTTCATACCTTTTCAGGCTCTCCATATTTTTGAACACCGCTTCATGCTCCTCCTATTTTTGAGACCGTTTCATGCTCCTCATATTTTTGACACCTTTTGAAGCTCTTCATATTTGTCACACCTTTTCAGGCTCTTCATGCTTTTGAACACCGCTTCATGCTCCTCCTATTTTTGAGACTGTTTCATGCTCCTCATATTTTTGACACCTTTTGAATCTCTTCATATTTGTCACACCTTTTCAGGCTCTACATGTTTTTGAACACCGCTTTATCCTCCTCCTATTTTTCAGACCGTTCCATGTTCTTCATATTTTTCAAACCTTTTGAAGCTCTTCATATTTTTCACACCTTTTCCCGCTCTTCATGTTTGTTAAAACCGTTTCTTGCTCCTCCTATTTTTCAGACCGATTCATGCTCCTCATATTTTTGACAGGTTTTGAAGCTCTTCATATTCTTCACAGCTTTTCATGCTCTTCATGTTTTTCAACACCGCTTCATGCTCCTCCTATTTTTCAGACCGTTTCATGCTCCTCATATTTTTGACACCTTTTGAAGCTCTTCATATATTTCACACCTTTTCAGGCTCTTCATGTTTTTCAGCACCAGTTCATGCTCCTCCTATTTTTCAGACCGTTTCATGCTCATCTCATTTTTTACACCTTTTGAAGCTCTTCATATTTTGCACACCTTTTCAGGCTCTTCATGTTTTTCAGCTCCACTTCATGTTCCTCCTATTTTTCAGACCGTTTCTTGCTCCTCATATTTTTGACACTTTTTGAAGCTCTTCTTATTTTTCACACCTTTTCTGGCTCTTCATGTTTTTGAACACAGCTTCATGCTCCTCCTATTTTTCAGACCGTTTCATTCTCCTCATGTTTTTGACACCTGTTGAAGCTCTTCACATTTTTCACACCTTTTCAGGCTCTTCACGATTTTCAACATCGCTTCATGATCCTCCTATTTTTCAGACCGTTTCATACTCTTCCTATTTTTGAGACTGTTTCAGGCTCCTCATATTTTTGACAGGTTTTGAATCTCTTCATATTTTGCACACCTTTTGAAGCTCTTCATATTTTTCACACCTTTTCAGGCTCATTATGATTTTCAACACAGCTTAATGCTCCTCCTATTTTTCAGACCGTTTCATGCTCATCTCATTTTTGACACCTTTTGAAGCTCTTCATATTTTTCACATTTTTGAAGCTCTTCATATTTTTCACACCTTTTCAGGCTCGTTATGATTTTCAACACAGCTTAATGCTCCTCCTATTTTTCAGACCGTTTCATGCTCATCTCAATTTGACACCTTTTGAAGCTCTTCATATTTTTCACACCTTTTGAAGCTCTTCATATTTTTCACACATTTTCAGGCTCTTCATGTTTTTCAACACCGCTTCTTGCTCCTCCTATTTTTCCGACCGTTTCATGCTCCTCATATTTTTGACACGTTTTGAAGCTCTTCATATTTTTCACACCTTTTCAGGCTCTTCATGTTTTTCAACACCGGTTCATGCTCCTTCTATTTTTCAGAAAGTTTCTTGCTCCTCATATTTTTGAAACCTTTTGAAGCTCTTCATATTTTTCTCACATTTTCAGGTTCCTACTGTTTTTCAACACCATTTCATGCTCCTCTTATTTTTCAGACCGTTTCATGCTCCTCCTATTTTTCAGACCGTTTCATGATCCTCATATATTTGAAACCTTTTGAAGCTCTTCATATTTTTCACACCTTTTCAAGCTCTTCAAGATTTTCAACAACGCTTCATGCTCCTGCTTTTTTTCAGACCGTTTCGTGCTCCTCATATATTTGACAGCTTTTGAAGCTCTTCATATTTTTCACACCTTTTCAGGCTCTTCATGTTTTTGAACATCACTTCATGCTCTTCCTTTTTTTCAGACCATTCCTTTCCCCTCATATATTTGACACATTTTGAAGCTGTTCATACTTTTCACAACTTGTCAGGCTCTTCATGTTTTTGAACACCGCTTCATGCTCCTCCTATATTTCAGACCGTTTCATGCTCGTCATATTTTTCACACCTTTTAAAGCTCTTCATATTTTTCACACCTTTTCAGGCTCTTCATGTTTTTCAACACCACTTCATGCTCCTCCTATCTTTCAGACCATTTCATGCTCATCTCATTTTTGACACCTTTTGAAGCTCTTCATATATTTCACACCTTTTGAAGCTCTTCATAATTTTTACACGTTTTCAGGCTCTTCATGTTTTTCAACAAGATTTCATGCTCCTCCTGTTTTTCAGACCGTTTCAAGCTCCTCATGTATTTCACACCATTTGAAGCTCTTCATATTTTTCACACCTTTTCAGGCTCTTCATGTTTTTCAACACCACTCCATGCTCCTCCTATTTTTCAAACCGTTTCTTGCTCATCTCATTTTTGACACCTTTTGAAGCTCTTCATATTTTTCACACCTTTTGATGCTCTTCATATTTTTCACAAGTTCTCAGCCTCCTCATGTTTTTAAACACCGCTTCATGCTCCTCCTATTTTTCAGACCGTTTCATGCTCCTCATATTTTTCACACCTTTTGAAGCTCTTCCTTTTTTTCACACCTTTTCACGCTCTTCATGTTTTTGAACACCGCTTCATGCTCCTCCTATTTTTCCCGACCCTTTCATGCTCCTCATAATTTTGACACCTTTTGAAGCTCTTCATATGTTTCACAACTTTTCAGGCTCTTCATTTTTTTCAACACCACTCCATGCTCCTCCTATTTTTCAGACGGTTTCATGCTCATCTCATTTTTTACACCTTTTGAAGCTCTTCATATTTTTCACACCTTTTGATGCTCTTCATATTTTTCACACGTTTTCAGGCTCTTCATGTTTTTCAACACCGCTTCATGCTATTTCTATTTTTCAGAGAGTTTCATGCTCCTCATGTATTTCACACCTTTAGAAGCTCTTCATATTTTTCAAACCTTTTCAGGCTCTTCATGTTTTTCCACACCCCTTCATGCTTCTCCTATTTTTCAGCCCGTTTCATGCTCCTCATGTATTTCACACCTTTTGAAGCTCTTCATATTTTTCACACCTTTTCAGGCTCCTCATGTTTTTCACACCTTTTCAGGCTCTTCATGTTTTTGAACACCATTTCAGGCTTCTCCTAATTTGCAGACCGTTTCATTCTCCTCATATTTTTGACACCTTTTGAAGCTCTTTATATATTTCACACCTTTTCAGGCTCTTCATTTTTTTCAACACCACTTCATGCTCCTCCTATTTTTCAGACCGTTTCATGCTCTTCTCATTTTGACACCTTTTGAAGCTCTTCAAATTTTTCACGTCTTTTGAAGCTCTTCATATTTTTCACAACTTTTCAGGCTCTTTATGATTTTCAACACCGCTTCATGCTCCTCCTATTTTTCAGACCGTTTCATGCTCATCTCATTTTGACACCTTTTGAAGCTCTTCAAATTTTTCACACCTTTGGAAGCTCTTCATATTTTCCATATTTTTGAAGCTCTTCATATTTTCACACGTTTTCAGGCTCTTCATGTTTTTCAACAACGCTTCATGCTATTTCTATTTTTCAGAGAGTTTCATGCTCCTCATGTATTTCACACCTTTTGAAGCTCTTCATATTTTTCAACCCTTTTCAGGCTCTTCATGTTTTTCCACACCCCTTCATGCTTCTCCTATTTTTCAGCCCGTTTCATGCTCCTCATATGTTTCACACCTTTTGAAGCTCTTCATATTTTTTTTAACACCTTTTCACGCTCCTCCTATATTTCAGACCGTTTCAAGCTCCTCATATTTTTGACACTTTTTGTAGCTCTTCATATTTTTCACACCTTTTCAGGGTCTTCATGTTTTTCTACACCACTTCATGCTCCTCCTATTTTTCGGACCGTTTTATTCTACTCATATGTTTCACACCTTTTTCAAGCTCTTCATGTTTTTCAACACCACTTCATGCTCCTCCTAATTATCAGACCGTTTCATGCTCCTCATATTTTTGACACCATTTGAAGCTCTTCATATTTTTCACACCTTTTCAGGCTCTTCATGTTTTTTAACACCTTTTCATGCTCCTCCTGTATTTCAGACCGTTTCATGCTCCTTATGTTTTTGACACCTTTTGAAGCTCTTCATATTTTTCACACGTTTTCAGGCTCTTCATATTTTTCAACACCGCTTCATGCTCCTCCTATTTTTCAGACCGTATCATGCTCCTCATATGTTTCACACCTTTTTCAGGCTCTTCATGTTTTTCAACAACACTTCATGCTCCTCCTATGTTTCAGACCGTTTCATGCTCCTCATATTTTTGACACAGTTTGAAGCTCTTCACATTTTTCACATCTTTTGAGGCTCTTCATGTTTTTGAAAACAGTTTCTTGCTCCTTTTTTTTTTCAGACCGTTTCACCCTCTATATATTTGACACCTTTTTGAAGCTCTTCATATTTTTCACACCTTTTGAGGCTCTTCATGTTTTTCAAAACAGTTTCTTGCTCCTCATATTTTTCAGACCGTTTCACCCTCTATATATTTGACCCCTCTTTGAAGCTCTTAATATTTTTCACACCTTTTCAGGCTCTTCTTGTTTTTCAACACCACTTCAAGCTCCTTCTATTTTTCAGACCGTTTCTTGCTCCTCATATTTTTGACACCTTTGAGGCTCTTCCTATCTTTCACACTATTTCATGCTCTTCATCTTTTTCAACACCACTTCAAGCTCCTTCTATTTTTCAGACCGTTTCATGTTTCTCATATATTTGACACAGTTTGAAGCTCTTCATATTTTTCACAACTGTTGAGGCTCTTCATGTTTTTGAAAACAGTTTCTTGCTCCTCTTGTTTTTCAGACCCTTTCTCCCTCCTCATATTTTTGATACCTTTTTGAAGCTCTTCATTTTTTTCACACCTTTCCAGGCTCTTCAAGTGTATGAACACCGTTTCATGCTCCTCCTATATTTCATACCATTTCATGCTCCTTATATTTTTGACACCTTTTGAAGCTCTGCATATATTTCACACCTTTTCAGGCTCTTCATATTTTTCAACACCGCTTCAAGCTCCTCCTATTTTTCAGACCGTTTCTTGCTCCTCATATTTTTGACACCTTTGAGGCTCTTCATATATTTCACACATTTTCAGGCTCTTCATGTTTTTCAACACCGCTTCATGCTCCTCCTAATTTTCAGACCGTTTCATTCTCCTCATATTTTTGACACCATTTGAAGCTGTTCATCTTTTTCACACCTTTTCAGGCTCTTCATGTTTTTTAACACCTTTTCATGCTCCTGCTATATTTCAGACCGTTTCATGCTCCTTATATTTTTGACACCTTTTGAAGCTCTTCATATTTTTCACACCTTTTCAGGCTCTTCATATTTTTCAACACCACTTCATGCTCCTATTTTTCAGACCGTATCATGCTCCTCATATGTTTCACACATTTTTCAGGCTCTTCATCTTTTTCAACAATACTTCATGCTCATCCTATGTTTCAGACCGTTTCATGCTCCTCATATTTTTGACACAGTTTGAAGCTCTTCACATTTTTCACAAATTTTCAGGCTCTTCATGTTTTTGAAAACAGTTTCTTGCTCCTCATATTTTTCAGACCGTTTCACCCTCTATATATTTGACACCTTTTTGAAGCTCTGCATATTTTTCACACGTTTTCAGTCTCTTCATGTTTTTCAACACCACTTCAAGCTCCTTCTATTTTTCAGACCGTATCTTGCTCCTCATATTTTTGACACCTTTGAGGCTCTTCATATATTTCACACTGTTTCAGGCTCTTTATGTTTTCAACACCGCTTCATGCTCCTCCTAATTTTCAGACCGTTTCATTCTCCTCATATTTTTGACACCTTTTGAAGCTCTTCATATTTTTCACACTTTTTCAGGCTCTTCATGTTTTTCAACACCACTTCAAGCTCCTTCTATTTTTCAGACCGTTTCATGCTCCTCATATTTATGACACAGTTTGAAGCTCTTCACATTTTTCACAAATTTTCAGGCTCTTCATGTTTTTGAAAACAGTTTCTGGCTCCTCATATTTTTCAGACCGTTTCACCCTCTATATATTTGACACCTTTTTGAAGCTCTGCATATTTTTCACACGTTTTCAGTCTCTTCATGTTTTTCAACACCACTTCAAGCTCCTTCTATTTTTCAGACCGTTTCTTGCTCCTCATATTTTTGACACCTTTGAGGCTCTTCATATATTTCACACTGTTTCAGGCTCTTTATGTTTTCAACACCGCTTCATGCTCCTCCTAATTTTCAGACCGTTTCATTCTCCTCATATTTTTGACACCTTTTGAAGCTCTTCATATTTTTCACACTTTTTCAGGCTCTTCATGTTTTTAAAACCGCTTCATGCTTCTCCTATTTTTCAGACCGTTTCATGCTCCTCATATTTTTGACGCCTTTTGAAGCTCTTCATATTTTTCACACCTTTTCAGGCTCTTCATGTTTTTCAGCACCACTTCATGCTCCTCCTAATTTTCAGTCCGTTTCATGCTTCTCATATTTTTGACCACTTTTGAAGCTCTTCATATTTTTCACACCTTTTCAGGCTCTTCATGTTTTTCAACACCGCTTCATGCTCCTACTATTTTTCAGACCCTTTCATGCTCCTCATATTTTTGACACCTTTTTAAGCTCTTCATATTTTTCACACCTTTTCACGCTCTTCATGTTTTTCAACATCGCTTGCTGCTCCTCCTCTTTTTCAGAGCGTTTCATGCTCCTCATAATTTTGACACCTTTGAAGCTCTTCATATTTTTCACACCTTTTCAGGCTCTTCATATTTTTCAACACCACTTCATGCTTCTCCTATTTATCAGACCGTTTAATGCTCCTCATATTTTTGACACTTTTTGAAGCTCTTCATATTTTTCACACTTCTCCAGGCTCTTCATTTTTTTGAACACCGATTCATGGTCCTCCTATTTTTCAGACCTTTTCATGCTCCTCATGTTTTTGACACCTTTTGAAGCACTTCATATTTTTCACACCTTTTCAGGCTCTTCATGTTTTTCAACAACGCTTCATGCTCCTCCTATTTTTCAGACTGTTTCATGCTCCTCATATGTTTCACACCTTTTGAAGCTCTTCATATTTTTTTAACACCATTTCACGTTCCTCCTATATTTCAGACCGTTTCAAGCTCCTCATATTTTTGACACTTTTTGCAGCTCTTCATATTTTTCACACCTTCTCAGGGTCTTCATGTTTTTCTACACCACTTCATGCTCCTCCTATTTTTCAGACCGTTTTATTCTACTCATATGTTTCACACCTTTTTCAAGCTCTTCATGTTTTTCAACACCACTTCATGCTCCTCCTAATTTTCAGACCGTTTCATTCTCCTCATATTTTTGACACCATTTGAAGCTGTTCATCTTTTTCACACCTTTTCAGGCTCTTCATGTTTTTTAACACCTTTTCATGCTCCTGCTATATTTCAGACCGTTTCATGCTCCTTATATTTTTGACACCTTTTGAAGCTCTTCATATTTTTCATACGTTTTCAGGCTCTTCATATTTTTCAACACCGCTTCATGCTCCTCCTATTTTTCAGACCGTATCATGCTCCTCATATGTTTCACACCTTTTTCAGGCTCTTCATGTTTTTCAACAACACTTCATGCTCCTCCTATGTTTCAGACCGTTTCATGCTCCTCATATTTTTGACACAGTTTGAAGCTATTCACATTGTTCACACCTTTTGAGGCTCTTCATGTTTTTGAAAACAGTTTCTTGCTCCTCATATTTTTCAGACCGTTACACCCTCTATATATTTGACACCTTTTTGAAGCTCTTCATATTTTTCACACCTTTTGAGGCTCTTCATGTTTTTGAAAACAGTTTCTTGCTCCTCATATTTTTCAGACCGTTTCACCCTCTATGTATTTGACACCTTTTTGAAGCTCTTCATATTTTTCACACCTTTTCAGGCTCTTCATGTTTTTCAACACCACTTCAAGCTCCTTCTATTTTTCAGACCGTTTCTTGCTCGTCATATTTTTGACACCTTTGAGGCTCTTCATATATTTCACACTTTTTCAGGCTCTTCATGTTTTTCAACACCACTTCAAGCTCCTTCTATTTTTCAGACCGTTTCTTGCTCCTCATATTTTTGACACCTTTGAGGCTCTTCATATATTTCACACTGTTTCAGGCTCTTTATGTTATTCAACACCGCTTCATGCTCCTCCTAATTTTCAGACCGTTTCATTCTCCTCATATTTTTGACACCTTTTGAAGCTCTTCATATTTTTCACACTTTTTCAGGCTTTTCATGTTTTTGAACACCGCTTCATGTTCCTCCTATTTTTCAGACCGTTTCATGCTCCTCATATTTTTGACACCTTTTGAAGCTCTTCATATATTTCACACCTTTTCAGGCTCTTCATGTTTTTGAACACCGCTTCATGCTCCTCCTATTTTTCAGATTGTTTCATGCTCCTCATATTTTTGACACCTTTTGAAGCTCTTCATATTTTTCACACCTTTTCAGGCTCTTCATGTTTTTCAACACCGCTTCATGCTCGTCGTATTTTGCCGACCGTTTCATGCTCCTCATATTTTTGACACCTTTTGAAGCTCTTCAGATATTTCACACCTTTCCAGGCTCTTCATTTTTTCAACACCACTTCATGCTCCTCCTATTTTTCAGATCATTTCATGCTCATCTCATTTTAACACCTTTTGAAGCTATTCATATTTTTTACAAATTTTGAAGGTCTTCATATTTTTCACACGTTTTCAGGCTCTTCATGATTTTCAACACCGCTTCATGCTCCTCCTATTTTTCAGACCTTTTCATGCTCATCTTTTTTTTGACACCTTTTGAAGCTCTTCATATGTTTCACACCTTTTGAAGCTCTTCATATTTTTCACATTTATGAATCTATTCATATTTTCCACACGTTTTCAGACAATTCATGTTTTTCAACATCGCTTCATGCTCCTCCTATTTTTCAGACCGTTTCATTCTCCTCATATTTTTGACACCTTTTGAAGCTCTTCATATGTTTCACACCTTTTGAAGCTCTTCATATTTTTCACATTTATGAATCTATTCATATTTTCCACACGTTTTCAGGCTCTTCATGATTTTCAACACCGCTTCATGCTCCTCCTATTTTTCAGACCGTTTCCTGCTCATCTCATTTTGACACCTTTTGAAGCTCTTCATGTTTTTCACATCTTTTGAAGCTCTTCATATTTTTCACACCTTTCCAGACTCTTCATTTTTTCAACACCTCTTCATGCTCCTCCTATTTTTCAGATCGTTTCATGCTCATCTCATTTTAACACCTTTTGAAGCTCTTCATATTTTTGACAAATTTTGAAGGTCTTCATATTTTTCACACGTTTTCAGGCTCTTTATGATTTTCAACAGCGCTTCATGCTCCTCCTATTTTTCAGACCGTTTCATGCTCCTCATAATTTTGACACCTTTTGAAGCTTTCATATTTTTAACACCTTTTCAGGCTCTTCATCTTTTTCAACACCACTTCATGCTCCTCCTTTTTTGCAGACCGTTTCATGCTACTCATATTTTTAACACCTTTTGAAGCTCTTCATATTTCTCACAGCTTTTTAGGCTCTTCATGTTTTTCAACAACGCTTCATGCTCCTCCGATTTTGCAGACCGTTTCATCCTCCTCATATTTTTGACACCTTTTGAAGCTCTTCATATTTTTCACACCTTTTCAGGCTCTTCATGTTTTTCAACACCGCTTCATGCTCCTCCTATTTTTCAGACCGTTTCATGCTCCTCATATTTTTGACACCTTTTGAAGCTCTTCATATTTTTCACAACTTTTCAGGCTCTTCATGTTTTTCAACACAGCTTCATGCACGTCCTATTTTTCAGACCGTTTCATGCTCATCTCATTTTTGACACCTTTTGAAGCTTTGCATATTTTTCACAACTTTTCAGGCTCTTCATGTTTTTGAACACCCCTTCATGCTAATCCTTTTTTTCAAACCATATCATGCTCCTCATATTTTTCACACCTATTGAAGCTCTTCATATATTTCACACCTTTTCAGGCTCTTCATGTTTTTGAACACCACTTCATGCTCCTTCTCTTTTTCAGAGAGTTTTATGCTCCTCATGTATTTGACACCTTTTGAAGCTCTTCATATTTTTCACACCTTTTCAGGCTCTTCATGTTTTTCAACACCGCTTCATGCTGCTCATATTTTTCAGACCGTTTCATGCTCCTCATATTTTTGACACCTTTTGAAGCTCTTCATATTTTTCACACCTTTTAAGGCTCTTCATGTTTTTCAACACCGCTTCATGCTCCTCCAATTTTTCAGACCGTTTCATGCTCCTCATATTTTTGACACCTTTTGAAGCTCTTCATATTTTTCACACATTTTCAGGCTCTTCATGTTTTTCAACACCGCTTCATGCTGCTCATAATTTTCAGACCGTTTCATGCTCCTCATATTTTTGACACCTTTTGAAGCTCTTCATATTTTTCACACCTTTTAAGGCTCTTCATGTTTTTCAACACCGCTTCCTGCTCCTCCGATTTTTCAGACCGTTTCATGCTCCTAATATTTTTCACACCTTTTGAAGCCTTTCATATTTTTCACAACTTTTTAAGCTCTTCATGTTTTTGAACATCGCTTCATGCTCCTCCTATTTTTCAGACCGTTTCATGCTCATCTCATTTTTGACACCATTTGAAGCTTTTCATATTTTTCACAACTTTTCAGGCTCTTCATGTTTTTGAACACAGCTTCATGCTCCTCCTATTTTTCAGACCGTATCATGCTCCTCATATTTTTCAAACCTTTTGAAGCACTTCATATTTTTCAGACGTTTTCAGTCTATTCATGTTTTTGAACACCATTTCAGGCTCCTCCTATTTTTCAGAGAGTTTCATGCTCCTTATGTATTTCACACATTTTGAAGCTCTTCATATTTTTCACACCTTTTCAGGCCCTTCATGCTTTTCCACACCACTTCATGCTCCTCCTATTTTTCAGACCGTATCGTGTTCCTCATATTTTTGACACATTTTCAAGCTCTTCATATTTTTAACAGCTTTTCAGGTTCTTCATGTTTTTCAACACCGCTTCATGTTCCTCATCTTTTTCAGACCGTTTCATGCTCCTCATATTTTTCACACCTTTTGAGGCTCTTCATGTTTTTGATCACCGTTTCACGATCCTCCTATTTTTCAGGCCGTTTCATGCTCCTCATATTTTTGACACCTTTTGAAGCTCTTCATATTTTTCACACATTTTCAGGCTCTTCATGTTTTTCAACACCGCTTCATGATCCTCCTATTTTTCGGACCGTTTCATGCAGATCTCATTTTTGACACCTTTTGAAGCTCTTCTTATTTTTCAAAATTTTGAAGCTCTTCATATTTTTCACACATTTTCAGGCTCTTTATGTTTTTGAACAATGCTTCATGGTCCTCCTAATTTTCAGAACTTTTCATGCTCCTCATATAATTCACACCTTTTGAAGCTCTTCATATTTTTCACACCTTTTCAGGCTCTTCATGTTTTTCAACACCGCTTCATGATCCTCCTATTTTTCGGACCGTTTCATGCTCCTCATATTTTTGACACCTTTTGAAGCTCTTCGTATTTTTCACACCTTTTCAGGCTCTTCATGTTTTTCAACAACACTTCATGCTCCTCGTATATTTCAGACGGTTTCATTCTCCTCATATTTTTGACACCTTTTGAAGCTCTGCATATATTTCACACCTTTTCAGGCTCTTCATGATTTTCAACACCACTTCATGCTCCTCCTATTTTTCAGACCGTTTCATGCTCATCTCATTTTTGACATTTTTTGAAGCTCTTCATATTTTTCACACTTTTTCAGCCTCTTCATGTTTTTCTACACCTCTTCAGGCTCCTCCTATTTTTCAGACCCTTTCATGCTAATCTAATTTTTGACACTTTTTGAAGCTCTTCATACTTTTCGCACATTTTAAGTCTCTGCATGTTTTTGAACACCTTTTCATGCTCCTCATGTATTTCACTCCTTTTGAAGCTCTTCATATTTTGCACACATTTTCAGGCTCTTCATGTTTTTGAACACCGCTTCATCCTCCTCCTATTTTTTAGAGGGTTTCATGCTCGTCATATTTTTGACACATTTTGAAGCTCTTCATATATTTCACACCTTTTCAGGCTCTTCATGTTTTTGAACACCACTTCATGCTCCTCCTATTTTTCAGACCGTTTCATGCTCCTCATATTTTTGTCACCTTTTGAAGCTTTCATATTTTTCACACCTTTTCAGGCTCTTCATGTTTTTCAATACCACTTCATGCTCCTCCTTTTTTGCAGACAGTTTCATGCTACTCATATATTTGACACCTTTTGAAGCTCTTCATATTTCTCACACCTTTTCAGGCTCTTCATGTTTTTCAACACCGCTTCATGCACCTCCGATTTTTCAGACCGTTTCATGCTCCTCATATTTTTGACACCTTTTGAAGCTCTTCATATTTCTCAAACCTTTTCAGGCTCTTCATGTTTTTCAACACCGCTTAATGCACCTCCTATTTTTCAGACCGTTTCAGGATCATCTCATTTTTGACACCTTTTGAAGCTTTTCATATTTTTCACATATTTTCAGGCTCTTCATGGTTTTGAACACCGCTTCATGCTAATCCTATTTTTCAAACCATATCATGCACCTCATATTTTTGACACATTTTGAAGCTCTTCATATTTTTCACACCTTTTCAGGCTCTTCATGGTTTTCAACACAACTTCATGCTTCTCGTATTTTTCAGACCGTTACATGCTCCTCATATTTTTGACACTTTTTGAAGCTCTGCATATTTTTCACACCTTTTCAGGCTCTTCATGTTTTTCAACACCACTTCAGGCTCCTCCTATTTTTCAGACACTTTCATGCTAATCTAATTTTTGACACTTTTTGAAGCTCTTCATATTTTTCACACCTTTTCAGTCTCTGCATGTTTTTGAACACCGTTTCATGCTCCTCATATATTTCACACCCTTTGAAGCTCTTCATATTTTGCTCACCTTTTCAGGCTCTTCATGTTTTTGAACACCGCTTCATCCTCCTCCTATTTGTAAGAGGGTTTCATGCTCGTCATATTTTTGACATATTTTGAAGCTCTTCTTAATTTTCACACCTTTTCAGGCTCTTCATGTTTTTGAACCCCGGTTCAGGCTCCTCCTATTTTTCAGACCGTTTCATGCTCCTCATATTTTTCACACCTTTTGAAGCTCTTCATATATTTCACACCTTTTCAGGGTCTTCATGGTTTTGAACACCACTTCATGCTCCTCCTATTTTTCAGACCGTTTCATGCTCCTCATATTTTTGACACCTTTTGAAGCTCTTCATATTTTTCACACCTTTTCAGGCTCTTCATGGTTTTCAACACAACTTCATGCTCCTCGTATTTTTCAGACCGTTACATGCTCCTCATATTTTTGACACCTTTTGAAGCTCTGCATATATTTCACACATTTTCAGGCTCTTCATGATTTTCAACACCACTTCATGCTCCTCCTATTTTTCAGACCGTTTCATGCTCATCTCATTTTTGACATCTTTTGAAGCTCTTCATATTTTTCACACCTTTTCAGTCTCTGCATGATTTTGAACACCGTTTCATGCTCCTCATATATTTCACACCTTTTGAAGCTCTTCATATTTTGCACACCTTTTCAGGCTCTTCATGTTTTTGAACACCGCTTCATCCTCCTCCTATTTTTAAGAGGGTTTCATGCTCGTCATATTTTTGACATATTTTGAAGCTCTTCATAATTTTCACACCTTTTCAGGCTCTTCATGTTTTTGAACACCGCTTCATGCTCGTCCTATTTTTCAAACCGTTTCATGCTCCTCATATTTTTGACACCATTTGAAGCTCTTGATATTTTTCACACCTTTTCAGGCTCTTCATTTTTTTCAACACCACTTCATGCTCCTCCTATTTTTCAGACCGTTTCATGCAGATCTCCTTTTTGACACTTTTTGAAGCTCTTCATATTTTTCAAACCTTTTGAAGCTCTTCATATTTTTCACACGTTTTCAGGCTCTTCATGTTTTTCAACACCGCTTCATGCTCCTCCTATTTTTCAGACCGTTTCATGCTCCTCATATTTTTGACACCTTTTGAAGCTCTATATATTTTTCACACATTTTCAGGCTCTTCATGTTTTTCAACACCGCTTCATGCTCCTCCTATTTTTCAGACCGTTTCATCCTCCTCATATTTTTGACACCTTTTGAAGCTTTTCATATTTCTCACTCATTTTCAGGCTCTTCATGTTTTTGAACATCACTTCATGCTCCTCCTATTTTTCAGACCGTTTCATGCTCCTCATGTATTTCACACCTTTTGAAGCTCTTCATATTTTTCACACCTCTTCAGGCTCTTCATGTTTTTGAACCCCGGTTCAGGCTCCTCCTATTTTTCAGAACGTTTCATGCTCCTCATATTTTTCACACCTTTTGAAGCTCTTCATATATTTCACACCTTTTCAGACTCTTCATGATTTTGAACACCACTTCATGCTCCTCCTATTTTTCAGACTGTTTCATGCTCCTCATATTTTTGACACATTTTGAAGCTCTTCATTTTTTTCACACCTTTTCCGGCTCTTCATGTTTTTCAACACCGCTTCATGGTCCTCCTATGTTTCAGAACGTTTCATGCTCCTCATGTATTTCACACCTTTTGAAACTCTTCATATTTTTTACACCTTTTCAAGCTCTTCATGTTTTTGAACACCGTTTCATGCTCCTCCTATTTTTCAGACCTTTTCATGCTCCTCATATTTTTGACAAATTTTGAAGCTCTTCATATTTTGCACACCTTTCATTCTCTTAATATTTTTCAACACCACTTCATGCTCCTCCAATTTTTCAGTCCGTTTCATGCACATCTCATTTTTGACACCTTTTGAAGCTCTTCATATATTTCACACCTTTTCAGGCTCTTCCGGGTTTTCAACACCGCTTCATCCTCCTCCTATTTTTAAGAGGGTTTCATGCTCGTCATATTTTTGACACCTTTTGAAGCTCTTCATATTTTTCACACCTTTTCAGGCTCTTCATGTTTTTGAACACCGCTTCATGCTCCTCCTATTTTTCAGACCATTTCATGCAGATCTCATTTTTGACACCTCTTGAAGCTCTTCTTATTTCTCAAAACTTTTGAAGCTCTTCATATTTTTCACACGTTTTCAGGCTCTTCATGTTTTTGAACACTGCTTCATGCTCCTCCTATTTTTCAGACAGTTTCATGCTCCTGATATTTTTGACATCTTTTGAAGCTCTATATATTTTTCACACCTTTTCAGGCTCTTCATGTGTTTCAACACCGCTTCATGCTCCTCCTATTTTTCAGAATGTTTCATGCTCCTCATATTTTTGACATCTTTTGAAGCTCTTCATATTTTTCACACATTTTCAGGCTCTTTATGTTTTTGAACACCGCTTCATGGTCCTCATAATTTTCAGAACTTTTCATGCTCCTAATATAATTCACACCTTTTGAAGCTCTTCATATTTTTCACACCTTTTCAGGCTCTTCATGTTTTTGAACACCGCTTCATCCTCCTGCTATTTTTAAGAGGGTTTCATGCGCGTCATATTTTTGACACATTTTGAAGCTCTTCATATTTTTCACACCTTATCAGGCTCTTCATGTTTTTGAACACCACTTTATGTTCCTCCTATTTTTCAGACCGTTTCATGCTCCTCATATTTTTGTCACCTTTTGAAGCTTTCATATTTTTCACACCTTTTCAAGCTTCATGTTTTTCAACACCACCTCATGCTCCTCCTTTTTTGCAGACCGTTTCATGCTACTCATATATTTGACACCTTTTGAAGCTCTTCATATTTCTCACACCTTTTCAGGCTCTTCATGTTTTACAACACCGCTTCATGCACCTCCGATTTTTCAGACCGTTTCATTCTCCTCATATTTTCGACACCTTTTGAAGCTCTTCATATTTTTCACACCTTGTCAGGCTCTTGAATTTTTTCAACACCACTTCATGCTCCTCCTTTTTTGCAGACCGTTTCATTCTCCTCATATTTTTGACACCTTTTGAAGCTCTTAATATATTTCACACCTTTTCAGATTTTTCATTTTTTTCAACACGACTTCATGCTCCTCCTGTTTTTCAGACCGTTTCATGCTCATCTCATTTTGACACCTTTTGAAGCGCTTCATGTTTTTCACATCTTTTGAAGCTCTTCATATTTTTCACAACTTTTCAGGCTCTTTATGATTTTCAACAGCCCTTCATGCTCCTCATATTTTTCAGATCGTTTCATGCTCCTCATATTTTTGACACCTTTTTCAGCTTTCATATTTTTCACACCTTTTCAGGCTCTTCATGTTTTGAACACCACTTCATGCTCCTCCTATTTTTCATAGACTTTCATTCTCCTCATATTTTTGACACCTTTTGAAGCTCTTCATATTTTTCACACCTTTTGAATCTCTTCATATATTTCACACCTTTTCAGGCTCTTCATTTTTTTGAACACAGCTTCATGCTCCTCCTATTTTGCAGACCGTTTCATGCTCCTCATATATTTGACAACTTTTGAAGCTCTTCATATTTTTCACATCTTTTCAGGCTCTCATGTTTTTCAACACCGCTTCATGCTCCTCCTATTTTTCAGAGAGTTTCATGCTCCTCATATTTTTGACACCTTTTGAAGCTCTTCATATTTTTCACACCTTTTCAGCTCTTCATGTTTTGAACACCGTTTCATGCTCCTCCTATTTTTCAGACCGTTTCATTCTCCTATATTTTTGACAGCTTTTGAAGGTCTTCATATTTTTCTCACCTTTTCAAGCTCTTCATTCTTTTCAACACCGCTTCATGCTCCTCCTATTTTTCAGCCCGTTTCATGCTCCTCATAGTTTTGACACCTTTTGAAGCTCTTCATATTTTTCACACCTTTTCAGCTCTTCATGTTTTTGAACACCACTTCATGATCTTCCTATTTTTCAGACCGTTTCATGCTCCTCATATATTTTACATTCTTTGAGGCTCTTCATATTTTTCACACCTTTTGAAGCTCTTCATATTTTTCACACCTTTTCAGGCTCTTCATGTTTTTCAACATCGTTTCATGCTCCTCCTATTTTTCAGACCGTTTCATGCTCCTCATAATTTTGACACCTTTTGAAGGTCTTCATCATTTTCACACCTTTTGAAACTGTTCATATTTTTCACACCTTTTCAGGCTCTTCATGTTTCTCAACAACACTTCATGCTCCTCGTATTTTTCAGACGGTTTCATTCTCCTCATATTTTTGACACCTTTTGAAGCTCTGCATATATTTCACACCTTTTCAGGCTCTTCATGATTTTCAACACCACTTCATGCTCCTCCATTTTTCAGACCGTTTCATGCTCATCTCATTTTTGACATCTTTTGAAGCTCTTCATATTTTTCACACTTTTTGAAGTTCTTCATAATTTTCATATTTTTGAAGCTCTTCATATTTTTCACACTTTTTCAGCCTCTTCATGTTTTTCAACACCTCTTCAGGCTCCGCCTATTTTTCAGACCCTTTTATGCTAATCTAATTTTTGACACTTTTTGAAGCTCTTCATACTTTTTGCACCTTTTAAGTCTCTGCATGTTTTTGAACACCTTTTCATGCTCCTCATGTATTTCACTCCTTTTGAAGCTCTTCATATTTTGCACACATTTTCAGGCTCTTCATGTTTTTGAACACCGCTTCATCCTCCTCCTATTTTTCAGATTGTTTCATGCACATCTCATTTTTTACCCCTTTTGAGGCTCTTCATATTTTTCACACCTTTTCAGGCTCTTCATGTTTTTGAACACCACTTCATGATCTTCCTATTTTTCAGACCGTTTCATGCTCCTCATATATTTGACATTCTTTGAGGCTCTTCATATTTTTCACACCTTTTCAGGCTCTTCATGTTTTTCAACACCGCTTCATGCTCCTCCTGTTTTTCAGACCGTTTCATGCTAGTCATATTTTTGACACCTTTTGAAGCTCTTCATATTTCTCACACCTTTTCAGGCTCTTCATGTTTTTCAACAACGCTTCATGCTCCTCCAATTTTTCAGACGGTTTCATGCTCCTCATATTTTTGACACCTTTTGAAGCTCTTCATATTTTTCACACCTTTTCAGGCTCTTCATGTTTTTCAACACCGCTTCATGCACCTCCTATTTTTCAGAACGTTTCATGCTCATCTCATTTTTGACACCTTTTGAAGCTTTTCATATTTTTCACATATTTTCAGGCTCTTCATGTTTTTGAACACCGCTTCATGCTAATCCTATTTTTCAAACCATATCATGCTCCTCATGTTTTTCACACCTTTTGAAGCTCTTCATATTTTTCACACCTTTTCAGGCTCTTCTTGTTTTTGAACACCACTTCATGCTCCTTCTATTTTTCAGAGAGTTTCATGCTCCTCATGTATTTCACACCTTTTGAAGCTCTTCATATTTTTCACACCTTTTCAGGCTTTTCATATTTTTGAACACCGTTTCATGCTCCTCCTATTTTTCAGGCCGTTTCATGCTCCTCATATTTTTGACACCTTTTGAAGCTCTTCATATTTTTCAAACCTTTTCAGGCTCTTCATGTTTTTCAACACCGCTTCATGCTCCTCCGATTTTTCGGACCGTTTCATGCTCCACATATTTTTGACACCTTTTGAAGCTCTTCGTATAATTCACACCTTTTCAGGCTCTTCATTTTTTTCAACACCACTTCATGCTCCTCCTATTTTTCAGACCATTTCATGCAGATCTCATTTTTGACACCTTTTGAAGCTCTTCTTATTTTTCAAAACTTTTGAAGCTCTTCATATTTTTCACACGTTTTCAGGCTCTTCATGTTTTTCAACACCGCTTCATGCTCCTCCTATTTTTCAGACGGTTTCATGCTCATCTCATTTTTGACACCATTTGAATCTCTTCATATTTTTCACATCTTTTAAAGCTGTTCATATTTTTCACACTTTTTCAGGCTCTGCATGTTTTTCAACAACCTTTCTTGCTCCTCCTATTTTTCAGACGGTTTCATGCTCATCTCATTTTTGACACCTTTTGAAGCTCTTCATTTTTTTCACACCTTTTGAAGATCTTCTTATTTTTCACGTTTTTGAAGCTCTTCATATTTTTCACACGTTTTCAGCCTCTTCATGTTTTTCAACACCGCTTCTTGCTCCTGCTATTTTTCACACCGTTTCATACTCCTCATATTTTTGACACGTTTTGAGGCTCTTCATATTTTTCACACCTTTTCAGGCTCTTCATGTTTTTGAACACCGCTTCATGCTCCTCCTATTTTTCAGACCGTTTCATGCTCCTCATGTATTTCACACCTTTTGAAGCTCTTCATATTTTGCACACCTTTTCAGGCTCTTCATGTTTTTCACAACCACTTCATGCTCCTCCTATTTTTCCAATCGTTTCATGCACATCTCATTTTTTACACCTTTTGAGGCTCTTCATATTTTTCACACCTTTTCAGGCTCTTCATGTTTTTGAACACCACTTCATGATCCTCCTATTTTTCAGACCGTTTCATGCTCCTCATATATTTGACATTTTTTGTGGCTCTTCATATTTTTCACACCTTTTCAGGCTCGTCATGTTTTTGAACACCGCTTCATGCTCCTCCTGTTTTTCAGACCATTTCATGCTAGTCATATTTTTGACACCTTTTGAAGCTCTTCATATTTCTCACACCTTTTCAGGCTCTTCATGTTTTTCAACAACGCTTCATGCTCCTCCGATTTTTCAGACGGTTTCATGCTCCTCATACTTTTGACACCTTTTGAAGCTCTTCATATTTTTCACACCTTTTCAGGCTCTTCATGTTTTTCAACACCGCTTCATGCACCTCCTATTTGTCAGAACGTTTCATGCTCATCTCATTTTTGACACCTTTTGAAGCTTTTCATATTTTTCAAAACTTTTCAGGCTTTTCATGTTTTGAACACCGCTTCATGGTAATCCTATTTTTGAAACCATATCATGCTCCTCATATTTTTCACACATATTGAAGCTCTTCATATTTTTCAAACCTTTTCAGACTCTTCATGTTTTTGAACACCACTTCATGCTCCTTCTATTTTTCAGAGAGTTTCATTCTCCTCATGTATTTCACACCTTTTGAAGCTCTTCATATTTTGCACACCTTTTCAGGCTCTTCATGTTTTTGAACACCGTTTCATGCTCCTCCTATTTTTCAGACGGTTTCATGCTCCTCATATTTTGACACCTTTTGAAGCTCTTCATATTTTTCACACTTTTTCAAGCTCTTCATGTTTTTCAACACCACTTCATGCTCCTCCTATTTTTCAGACGTTTCATGTTCCTCATATTTTTGACACCTTTAGAAACTTTTCATATTTTTCACACTTTTTCAGGCTCTTCATGTTTTTCCACACCGCTTCAGCTCCTCCTATTTTTCAGACCGTTTCATTCTCCTCATAAATTTGACACATTTTAAAGCTCTTCATATATTTCACACCTTTTCAGGCTCTTCATTTTTTCAACACCACTTCATGCTCCTCCTATTTTTCAGACCGTTTCATGCTCATCTATTTTGACACCTTTTGAAGCTCTTCATATTTTTACACCTTTTAAGCTCTTCACATTTTTCACACCTTTTCAGGCTCTTCATGTTTTGAACACCGTTTCTTGCTCCTCTTATTATTCAGACCGTTTCATGATCCTGATATATTTGACACCTCTTGAAGCTCTTCATATTTTTCACACCTTTTCAGGCTCTTCAAGATTTTCAACACCGCTTCATGCTCCTCCGATTTTTCAGACCGTTTCATGCTCATCTCATTTTTGACATCTTTTGAAGCACTTCGTATTTTTCACACCTTTTGAAGCTCTTCCTATTTTTCATATTTTTGAACCACTTCATGTTTTTCACACCTTTTCAGGCTCTTCAAGATTTTCAACATCGCTTCATGCTCCTCCGATTTTTCAGACCGTTTCATGCTCATCTAATTTTTGACACCTTTTGAAGCTCTTCATATTTTTCACACCTTTTCAGGCTCTTCATATTTTTCAACACAACTTCATGCATCTCCTATTTTTCGGACCATTTCATGCTCCTCATATTTTTCAAACCTTTTGAAACTCTTCATATTTTTCACACCTTTTCAGGCTCTTCATGTTTTGAACACCACTTCATGCTCCTCCTATTATTCAGAGAGTTTCATGCTCCTCATGTATTTCACACCTTTTGAAGCTCTTCATATTTTTCACACCTTTTGAAGCTCTTCATATATTTCACATCTTTTCAGGCTCTTCATGTTTATTTAACAACGTTTCATCCTCCTCCTATTTTTGACACATTTTGAAGCTCTTCATATTTTTCACATCTTTTAAGACTCTTCATGTTTTTCAACACAGCTTCATGCTCCTCCGTTTTTTCAGACCGTTTCATCCTCCTCCTATTTTTGACACATTTTGAAGCTCTTCATATTTTTCACATCTTTTAAGACTCTTCATGTTTTTCAACACCGCTTCATGCTCCTCCGTTTTTTCAGACCGTTTCATGCTCCTCTCATTATTGACACCTTTTGAAGCTCTTCATATTTTTCACACCTTTTGAAGCTCTTCATATTTTTCACAACTTTTAAGGCTCTTCATGTTTTTCAACACCGCTTCATGGTCCTCCTATTTTTCAGAACGTTTCATGCTCCTCATATTTTTGACACCGTTTCAAGCTCTTCATATATTTCACACCTTTTCAGGCTCCGAATGTTGTCAACACCGCTTCATGCTCATCCTATTTTTCGGACCGCTTCATGCTCCTCAGATTTTTGACATCTTTGGAGCACTTCATATTTTTCACACGTTTTCAGCCTCTTCATGTTTTTCAACACTGCATCATGCTCTTCCTATTTTTCAGATCGTTTCATGCTCCTCAATGTTTGACATGTTTTGAATCTCTTTATATTTTTCACACCATTTCAGGCTCTTCATGTTTTGAACAACGTTTCATGCTCCTCCTATTTTTCAGAAAATTTCATGATCCTCATATATTTGAGACCTTTTAACGCTCTTCATATTTTTCACAGCTTTTCAGCTCTTCATGTTTGTCAACACCACTTCATGCTCCTCCTATTTTTCAGACCGTTTCTTTCTCCTCATATTTTTGACACCTTTTGAAGCTCTTCATATATTTCACAGATTTTCAGGCTCTTCATCTTTTTGCACACCGCTTCATGCTCCTCCTATTTTTCACACCGTTTCATGCTGCTCTCATTATTGACACATTTCGAAGCTATTCATATTTTTCACACCTTTGGAAGCTCTTCATATTTTTCACACATTTTCAGGCTTTTCATGTTTTCAACACCTCTTCATACTCCTCCTTTTTTTCAGTCCGTTTCATGTTCCTCATATTTTTCACACCTTTTAATGCTCTTCATATTTTTCACACCTTTTCAGGCTTTTCATGTTTTTCAACACCACTTCATGCTCCTCCTATTTTTCAGACTGTTTCATGCTCCTCATATTTTTGACAGCTTTTGAAGCTGTTCATATTTTTCACACCTTTTCAGGCTCTTCATGTTTTTCAACCGTGCTTCATGTTCCTCCTATTTTTCACACCGTTTCATGCTCCTCATATTTTTGACCCCTTTTGAAGATCTTAATATTTTTCACACCTTTTCAGGCTCTTCATGTTTTTGAACACCATTTCATGCTCCTCCTTTTTTTTGACACATTTTGAACGTCTTCATAATTTTCACACCTTTCAGGCTCTTCATGTTTTACAACACTGTTTCATGCTCCTCCTATTTTTCAGATCATTTCATGCTCCTCATATATTTCACATCTTTTGTAGCTCTTCATATTTTTCACACCTTTTCA
This sequence comes from Dama dama, assembly GCF_033118175.1. Classification (NCBI taxonomy): domain Eukaryota; kingdom Metazoa; phylum Chordata; class Mammalia; order Artiodactyla; family Cervidae; genus Dama; species Dama dama. Next base: position 7,200,951 of record NW_026870891.1, on the reverse strand, counting down.
GTCTCTTCAGGTTTCTCAACATCACTTCATGCTTCTCCTATTTTTCACACCGTTTCATGCTCCTCATATTTTTGACACCTTTTGAACCTCCTCATTTTTTCACAACTTTGGAAACTCTTCATATATTTCCCACCTTTTCAGGCTCTTAAAGTTTTCAACACCGCTTCATGCTCATCCTATTTTTCAGACCGTTTCATGCTCCTCATATTTTTGACACGTTTTGAGGCTCTTCATGTTTTTCACACCTTTTCAGGCTCTTCATGTTTTTCAACACTGTTTCATGCTGCTCCTATTTTTCAGACCGTTTCATGTTCCTCATATTTTTCACACCTTTTGAAGCTCTTCATATTTTACAAAACTTTTCAGGTTCTTCATGTTTTTGACGACTGCTTCATGCTCCTCCTATTTTTCAGACCGTTTCATGCTCCTTATATATTTGACACCTTGTGAAGCTCCTCCTATTTTTCACACCTTTTCAGGCTCTTCATGTATTTCAACACCTTTTCATGCTCCTCCTATTTTTCAGACCGCTTCAGTCTCCTCATGTATTTCACACCTTTTCAAGCTCTTCATATTTTTCACACCTTTTCAGGCTCTTCATGTTTTTGAACACCGTTTCATGCTCCTCCTATTTTTCAGACCGTTTCATGCTCCTCATATTTTTGACACCTTTTGAACCTCCTCATTTTTTCACAACTTTGGAAACTCTTCATATATTTCACACCTTTTCAGGCACTTCATGATTTCCACGACCACTTCATGCTCCTCCTATTTTTCAGACCGTTTCATGCTCATCTCATTTTTGACACCTTTGGAAGCTCTTCATATATTTCACACCTTTTGAAGCTCTTCATATTTTTCACACGTTTTCAGGCTCTTCATGTTTTTCAACACCGCTTCATGCTCCTCCTATTTTTCAGACCGTTTCATGCTCCTCATATTTTGACACGTTTTGAGGCTCTTCATGTTTTTCACACCTTTTCAAGCTCTTCATGTTTTTGAACACCACTTCATGCTCCTCCTATTTTTAAGATCGTTTCATGCTCCTCATATTTTTGACCCCTTTTGAAGATCTTCATGTTTTTCACACCTTTTCAGGCTCTTCATATTTTTGAACACCGTATCATGCTCCTCCTATTTTTCAGACCGTTTCAGGCTCCTCATATTTTTGACACCTTTTGAAGCTCCTCATATTTTTCACACCTTTTGAAGCTCTTCATATATTTCACAACTTTTCAGGCACTTCATGTTTTTCAACATCACTTCATGCTCCTCCTATATTTCAGACCGGTTCATGCTCCTCATATTTTTGACACCTTTTGTAGCTCTTCATATATTTCACACCTTTTGAAGCTCTTCATATTTTTCACACGTTTTCAGGCTATTCATGTTTTTCAACGCCGCTTCATGCTCCTACTATTTTCAGACCGTTTCCACCTCCTCATGTATTTCACACCTTTTGAAGCTCTTCATATATGTCACACCTTTTAGGCTCTTCGTCTTTTTAAAACCGTTTCATGCTCATCCTATTTTTCACACTGTTTCATGCTCCTCATATATTTGACACCTTTTGAAGCTCTTCATATTTTTCACACCTTTTCAGGCTCTTCATGTTTATCAACACAGTTTCATGCTCTTCCTAAATTTCAGACCGTTTCATGCTCCTCATATTGTTGACACCTTTTGAAGCTCTTCATATTTTTCCACCTTTTCAGGCTTTTCATGTTTTTCAACACCGCTTCATGCTCCTCCAATTTTTCAGAAAGTTTCATGCTCCTCATATTTTTAACATCTTTTGAAGCTCTTCATTTTTTTCACACCTTTTCATGCTCTTCATCTTTTTCAAAAAAGTTTCATGCTCATCCTATGTTTCATACTGTTTCACGCTCCTAATATTTTTGACACCTTTTGAAGCTCTTTATATTTTTCACACCTTTTCAGGCTCTTCATGTTTTTGACCACCGCATCATGCTCCTCCTATTTTTCAGTCGTTTCATGCCTCTCATATTTTTTACACCTTTTGAAGCTCTTCATGTTTTTCACACCTTTTCATGCTCTTCATCTTTTTCAAAACCGTCTCATTCTCATCCTATTTTAAAGACTGTTTCATGCTCCTCATATTTTTGACACCTTTAGAACCTCTTCATATTTTTCACACCTTTTCATCTCTTCATGTTTTCAACACCGTTTCATGCTCCTCCTATTTTTCAGACCGATTCATGCTCCTCATATTTTTGACACCTTTTGAAGCTCTTCTTTTTTTTTCACACATTTTGAAGCTCTTCATATTTTTCACAACTTTTCAGGCTCTTCATGTTTTTGAACACCGCTTCATGCTCCTCTTATTTTTTAGAGAGTTTCATGCTCCTCATGTATTTCACACCTTTTGAAGCTCTTCATATTTTTCACACCTTTTCAGGCTCTTCATATTTTGAACACCATATCATGCTTCTCTTATTTTTCAGACCATTTCTTGCTCCTCATATTTATGACACCTTTTGAAGCTCTTCATATTTTTCACACCTTTTGAAGCTGTTCATATTTTTCACACCATTTGAAGCTTTTCATATTTTTCACACGTTTTCAGGTTCTTCATGTTTTTCAACATCGCTTCATGCTCCTGCTAGTTTTCAGACCCTTTCATGCTCCACATATTTTTGACACGTTTTGAAGCTCTTCATGTTTTTCACACCTTTTCAGGCTCTTCATGTCTTTCAACACCGTTTCATGCTCCTCCTATTTTTCAGAACTTTTAATGCTCCTCACATTTTTGACACCTTTTGTAGTTCTTCATATATTTCATACATTTTCAGGATCTTTATGTTTTTCAACAACACTTCATGCTCCTCCTATTTTTAAGACCGCTTCATGCTCATCTCATTTTTCACACTTTTGAAACGGTTCATATTTTTCACACCTTTTGAAGATCTTCATATTTTTACAAGTTTTCAGGTTCTTCATGTTTTTCAACACCGCTTCATGCTCCTCCTATTTTTCAGACTATTTCATGCTCCACATATTTTTGACACGTTTTGAAGCTCTTCATATTTTTCACACCTTTTCAGGCTTTTTATGTTTCTGAACACCGCTTCAAGCTGCTCCTATATTTCACATCTTTTGAAGCTCTTCATTATTTTCACACCTTTTCAGGCTCTTCATGTTTTTGAACACAGCTTCATGCTCCTCCTATTTTTCAGACAGTTTAATGCTCCTCATGTATTTCAAACCTTTTGAAGCTCGTCATATATTTCACATCTTCTCAGGCTCTTCATGTTTTGAACACCGTTTCATGCTCCTCCTATTTTTTAGACCGTTTTATACTCCTCATAATTTTGACACCTTTTGAAGCTCTTCATATTTTTCACAACTTTTCAGGCTCTTCATGTTTTTCAACACCGTCTCATTCTACTCCTATTTTTCAGACCGTTTCATGCTCCTCATGTATTTCACACCTTTTGAAGCTTTTCACATTTTTCACACCTTTTCAGGCTCTTCATGTTATTCAACACCGCTTCATGATCTTCCTATTTTTCAGTCCATTTCATGCTCCTCATATTTTTGACACCTGTTGAAGTTCTTCATATTTTTCCACCTTTTCAGCTCTTCAAGTTTTTCAACACCACTTCATGCTCCTCCTATATTTCAGAGCGTTTCATGCTCCTCATATTTTTGACACCTGTTGAAGCTCTTCATATTTTTCACACCTTTTCAGGCACTTCATATTTTTCAACACCGCTTCATGCTCCTCCTATTTTTCAGATCGTTTCATGCTCCTCATATTTTGACACCTTTTGAAGCTCTTCATATTTTTCACAAGTTTTCAGGTTCTTCATGTTTTTCAACACCGCTTCATGCTCCTCCTATTTTTCACACCGTTTCATGCTCCACATATATTTGACACGTTTTGAAGCTCTTCATATTTTTCACACCTTTACAGGCTTTTTATGTTTTTAACACCACTTCATGCTGCTCCTATATTTCATACCTTTTGAAGCTCTTCATATTTTCCACACCTTTTGAAGCTCTTCATATTTCTCAAACGTTTTCAGGCTCTTCATGTTTTTCAACACCCCTTCTTGCTCATCTATTTTTCAGACCGTTTCATGCTTCTCTCATTTCTGACATCTTTTGAAGCTCTTCATATATTTCACACATTTTCAGGCTCTTCATGTTTTTCAACACCACTTCATGCTCCTCCTATTTTTCAGACCGTTTCATGCTCATCTCACTTTTGACACATTTTGAAGCTCTTCATATTTTCCACACCTTTTGAAGCTCTTCATATTTTTCAAACGTTTTCAGGCTCTTCATGTTTTTCCACACCGCTTCATGCTCCTCCTTTTTTTCAGATAGTTTCATGCCCCCTTTATTTTTGACACCTTTTGAAGCTCTTCATATTTTTCAAACCGTTTCAGGCTCTTCATGTTTTTCAACACCGCTTCATGCTCCTCCTATTTTTCAAACCGTTTCATGCTCCTCATATTTTTGACACCTTTTGAAGCTATTCATATATTTCACACCTTTTCCACCTCTTCATGTTTTTCAACACTGCTTCTTGCTCCTCCAATTTTTCAGACCGTTTCATGCTCCTCCTATTTTTGATACCTTTTGAAGCTGTTCATATATTTCACACCTTTTCAGGCGTTTCATGTCTTTGAAAACCGTTTCATGCTCGTCATATTTTGACAGTTTTTGATGCTCTTCATATTTTTCACAGCTTTTCAGGCTCTTCATGTTTTTCAACACCACTTCATGCTCCTATTTTTCAGACCGTTTCCTGCTCCTCATATTTTTGACACATTTTCAAACTCTTCATATTTTTCACACCTTTTCAGGCTCTTCTTGTTTTTCAACACCGCTTCATGCTCCTCGTATTTTTCAGACAGTTTCATGTGCCTCCTCTTTTTAACATCTTTTGAAGGTCTTCATATTTTTCACACCTTTTCAGGCTCTTCATGTTTTTCCGCACCGCTTCCTGCTCTTCCTTTTTTTCAGACCGTTCCATGCTCCTCATATTTTTGACACCTTTTGAAGCTCTTCATATTTTGCACACCTTTTGAGGCTCTTTATGTTTTTCAACACCACTTCATGCTCGTCCTATTTTCAGACCGTTTAATGCTCCTCTTATTTTTGACACCTTTTGAAGCTCTTCATATTTTTCAAACCTCTTCAGGTTCTTCATATTTTTCAACACCGCTTCATGCTCCTCCTATTTTTCAGATAGTTTCATGCCCCCTCTATTTTTGACACATTTTGAAGCTCTTCATATTTTTCAAGCCTTTTCAGGCTCTTCATGTTTCTCAACACCGCTTCATGCTCCTCCTATTTTTCAAACCGTTTCATGCTCCTCATATTTTTGACACCTTTTGAAGCTCTTCATATATTTCACACCTTTTCCACCCCTTCATGGTTTTCAACACTGCTTCTTGCTCCTCCAATTTTTCAGACCGTTTCAAGCTCCTCCTATTTTTGATACCTTTTGAAGCTGTTCATATATTTCACACCTTTTCAGGCGTTTCATGTCTTGAACACCGTTTCATGCTCCTCATATTTTGGCAGTTTTTGATGCTCTTCATATTTTTCACAGCTTTTCAGGCTCTTCATGTGTTTCAACACCACTTCATGCTCCTATTTTTTAGACCGTTTCCTGCTCCTCATATTTTTGACACATTTTCAAACTCTTCATATTTTTCACACCTTTTCAGGCTCTTCTTGTTTTTCAACACCGGTTCATGCTCCTCCTATTTTTCATACCGTTTCATGCTCCTCATATTTTTGACACCTTTTGAAGCTCTCCATATTTTTCAAACCTTTTCAAGCTCTTCATGTTTTTAAACAGAGCTTCATTTTCCTCCTATTTTTCAGACCGTTTCATGCTCCACATATTTTTGACACCTTTTGAAGCTCTTCATATTTTTCAACCTTTTCTTGCTTTCCATGTTTTTGAACACCGTTCCATGCTCCTCATATTTTTGACACCTTTGAAGCTCTTCAAAATTTTGACACCTTTTGAAGCTCTTCATATTTTTCAAACCTTTTCAAGCTCTTCATGTTTTTCAACACCGCTTCTTGCTCCTCCTATTTTTCAGACCGTTTCATGCTCCTCATATTTTTGACACCTTTTGAATCTCTTCATATATTTCACACCTTTTCAGGCTCTTCATGTTTTTGAACACCGCTTCATGATCCTCCTATTTTTCAGACCGTTTCATACACCTCATATTTTTTTTACCTTTTGAAGCTCTTCATATTTTTCACACCTTTTCAGGCTCCTCATGTTTTGCAACACCGCTTCATGGTCCTCCTATTTTTCAGACCATTTCATACTCGTCATATTTTTGACACCTTTTACTGCTCTTCATATTTTTCACACCTTTTCAGGCTCTTCATTTTTTCAACACCGCTGCTTGCTCCTCCTATTTTTCAGACTGTTTCATGCTCATCTCATTTTTGACACCTTTGAAAGCTTTTCATATTTTTCACAACTTTTCAGGCTCTTCATGTTTTGAACACCGCTTCATGCTCCTCCTATTTTTCAGACCGTATCATGCTCCTCATATTTTTCACATCTTTTGAAGCTCTTCATATTTTTCACACCTTTTCAGGCTCTTCATATTTTTGAACACCTCTTCATCTTCCTCCTATTTTTCAGACCGTTTCTTGCTCCTCATGTATTTCACACCTTTGGAAGCCCTTCATATTTTTCACACCTTTTCAGGCTCTTGATGTTTTTCCACACCACTTCATGCTTCTCCTATTTTTCAACACGTTTCATGCTCCTCATGTATTTCACACCCTTTGAAGCTCTTCATATTTTTCACACCTTTTCAGGCTCTTCATGTTTTTCAACACCGCTTCATGCTCCTCCTATTTTTCAGACCGTTTCATGCACCTCATATTTTTCTCACCTTTTGAAGCTCTTCATATTTTTCACACCTTTTCAGGCTCCTCATGTTTTGCAACACCGCTTCATGGTCCTCCTATTTTTCAGACCGTTTCATACTCCTCATATTTTTGACAACTTTTGATGCTCTTCATATATTTCACACCTTTTCAGGCTCTTCATTTTTTCAACACCACTTCATGCTCCTCCTATTTTTCAGACCGTTTCATGCTCATCTCATTTTTGACACCTTTTGAAGCTCTTCATATTTTTCACACCTTTTCAGGCTCTTCATGTTTTTGAACACCGCTTCATGCTCCTCCTATTTTTCAGACTGCTTCATACTCCTCTCATTTTTGACACCTTTTGAAGCTCTTCATATTTTTGACACCTTTTGAAGCTCTTCATATTTCTCACACTTTTTCAGGCTCTTCATGATTTTCAACACCGATTCATGCTCCTCCTCTTTTTCAGACCGTTTCATGCTCCTCATATTTTTGATACCTTTTGAATCTCCTCATATTTTTTACACCTTTTGAACCTCTTCATATATTTCACACTTTTTCAGGCTCTTCATGTTTTTCAACACGGCTTCATGCTCCTCCTATTTTTCAGACCGTTTCATGCTCCTCATATTTTTCACACCTTTTGAAGCTCTTCATATTTTTCACACCTTTTAAGCCTCTTCATGTTTTTTAACACCGCTTCATGCTCCTCCTATTTTCAAGACAGTTTCATACTCCTCATGTATTTCATACCTTTTAAAGCTCCTCATATTTTTCACACCATTTCAGGCTCTTCATATTTTTGAAAACCGCTTCATGCTCCTCCTATTTTTAAGACCATTTCATGCTCCTCATATATTTCACACCTTTTGAAGTTCTTCATATTTTTCACACCTTTTCAGGCTCTGCATGTTTTTCAACACCGTTTCATGCTTCTCCTATTTTTCAGACCGTTTCATGCTCCTCATATTTTTGACACATTTTGAAGTCTTGATATATTTCACACCTTCTCAGGCTCTTCATTTTTTGGAACACGACTTCTTGCTCCTCCTATTTTTCAGACCGTTTCATGCTCATCTCATTTTTGACACCTTTTGAAGCTCTTCATATATTTGACACCATTTGAAGCTCTTCATATTTTTCACAACTTTTCAGGCTCTGCATGTATTTGAACACCGTTTCATGCTACTCCTATATTTCAGACCGATTCTTGCTGCTCATATATTTGACACCTTTTGAAACTCTTCATATTTTTAACACCTTTTTAGGCTCTTCATGTTTTTCAACACCGCTTCATGCTCCTCCTATTTTTCAGACCGTTTCATGCTCCTCATATTTTTGACACCTTTTGATGCTCTTCATATTTTTCACACCTTTTCAGGCTTTTCATGTTTTTGCACACCGCTTCATGCTCCTCCTATTTTTCACACCTTTTGAAGCTCTTCATATTTTTCACCCTTTTCAGTCTCTTCATGTTTTTAACACGGTTTCATGCTCCTCCTATTTTTCAGACCGTTTCATGCTCCTCATATTTTTGACACCTTTTGAAGCTCTTCATATTTTTCACATCTTTTCAGGCTCTTCATGTTTTTCAACACCGCTTCATGCTCCACCTATTTTTCAGACGGTTTCATGCTCCTCATATTTTTGACACCTTTTGAAGCTCTTCATATTTTTCAAACCTTTTCAGGCTCTTCATGTTTTTGATCACTGCTTCATGCTCCTCGTATTTTTCAAACCATTTCATGATCCTCATGTATTTCACACCTTTGAACCTCTTCATATTTTTCACACCTTTTCAGGCTCTTCATGTGTTTCAACACCACTTCATGCTCCTCAGCTTTTTCAGACCGTTTCATGCTCATTTCATTTTTGAAACATTTTGAAGCTCTTCATATTTTTCACACCTTTTGAATCTCTTCATATTTTTGACACCTTTTCAGCCTCTTGATGTTTTTGAACACCTCTGCATGCTCCTCCTATTTTTCAGGGCGTTTAATGCTCCTCATGTATTTCACACCTTTTGAAGCTCTTCATATTTTTCTCACCTTTTCAGGCTCTTCATGTTTTTGAACACCGCTTCATGCTCCTCATATTTTTCAGACCGTTTCATGCTCCTCATATATTTCAAACCTTTTGCACCTCTTCATATTTTTCACACCTTTTCAATGTCTTCATGTTTTTGAACACCGTTTCATGCTGCTCCTATTTTTCACAACGTTTCATGCTCCTCATATTTTTGACACCTTTTGAAGCTCTTCATATTTTTCACACCTTTTCAGGCTCTTCATATTTTTGAACACCTCTTCCTCTTCCTCCTATTTTTCAGACCGTTTCTTGCTCCTCATGTATTTCACACCTTTTGAAGCCCTTCATATTTTTCACACCTTTTCAGGCTCTTGATGTTTTTCCACACCACTTCATGCTTCTCCTATTTTTCAACACGTTTCATGCTCCTCATGTATTTCACACCTTTTGAAGCTCTTCATATTTTTCACACCTTTTCAGGCTCTTCATGTTTTTCAACACCGCTTCATGCTCCTCCTATTTTTCAGACCGTTTCATGCACCTCATATTTTTCTCACCTTTTGAAGCTCTTCATATTTTTCACACCTTTTCAGGCTCCTCATGTTTTGCAACACCGCTTCATGGTCCTCCTATTTTTCAGACCGTTTCATACTCCTTATATTTTTGACAACTTTTGATGCTCTTCATATTTTTCACACCTTTTCAGGCTCTTCATTTTTTCAACACCGCTTCATGCTCCTCCTATTTTTCAGAGCGTTTCATGCTCATCTCATTTTTAACACCTTTGGAAGCTTTTCATATTTTTCACAATTTTTCAGGCTCTTCATGGTTTGAACACCGCTTCATGCTCCTCCTATTTTTCAGACCGTATCATGCTCCTCATATTTTGACACCTTTTGAAGCTCTTCATATATTTCACACCTTTTCAGTCTCTTCTTTTTCTTCAACACCACTTCATGCACCTCCTATTTTTCAGACCGTTTCATGATCATCTCATTTTTGACACCTTTTGAAGCTCTTCATATTTTTCACACCTTTTCAGGCTCCTCATTTTTTTCAACACCACTTCATTCTCCTCCTATTTTTCAGACCGTTTCATGCTCGTCTCTTTTTTGACACCTTTTGAAGCTCTTCATATTTTTCACACATTTTGAAGCTCTTAATATTTTTCACACCTTTTCTGGCTCTTCATGTTTTTCAAAACCGGTTCATGGTACTCCTATTTTTTAGACCGTTTCATGCTCCTCATATTTTTGACAACTTTTGAAGCTGTTCATATTTTTCACACCTTTTCAGGCTCTTCATTTTTTTCAACACTGCTTCATGCTCCTCCTATTTTTCAGAACGTTTCATGCTCCTTATAATTTTGACACCTTTTGAAGCTCTTCATATTTTTCACACCTTTTCAGGCTCTTCATGTTTTTCAACACTGCTTCATGCTCCTCCTATTTTTCAGACCGTTTCTTGCACCTCATATATTTCACACCTTTAGAAGCTCTTCATATTTTTCACACATTTTCAGGCTCTTCATGTTTCTCAACACCGCTTCCTGCTCCTCCTCTTTTTCAGACCGTTTCATGCTCCTCATATTTTTGACACATTTTGAAGCTCTTAATGTTTCTCACAGCTTTTCAGGTTCTTCATGTTTTTCAACACTACTTCATGCTCCTCCTATTTTTCAGACGGTTTCATGCTCATCTCATTTTTGACACCTTTTGAAGCTCTTCATATTTTTCACACCTTTTCAGGCTCTTCATTTTGTTCAACACCCTTTCTTGCTCCTCCTATTTTTCAGACCATTTCATGCTCCTCATATTTTTGACACGTTTTGAAGCTCTTCATATTTTTCACACCTTTTCAGGCTCTTCATATTTTTGAACACCGTTTCATAGTCCTCCTATTTTTCAGACCGTTTCATGCTCCTCATATTTTTGACACCTTTTGAAGCTCTTCATATTTTTCACTACTTTTCAGGGTCTTCCTGTTTTGAATACCGCTTCATGCTGCTCCTATTTTTCAGAACTTTTCATGCTCCTCATATTTTTGACACCTTTTGAAGCTCTTCATATTTTTCACACCTTTTCAGGCTCTTCATGTTTTTGAACACCATTTCATGCTCCTCCTATTTTACAGACCGTTTCATTCTCCTCATATTTTTGACACCTTTTGAAGCTCTTCATATATTTCACACCTTTTCAGGCTTTTCATTATTTTCAACACCACTTCATGCTCCTCTTATTTTTCAGACCGTTTCATGCTCATCTCATTTTGACACCTTTTGAAGCTCTTCATGTTTTTCACATCTTCTGAAGCTCTTCATATTTTTCACAAATTTTCAGGCTCTTTATGATTTTCAACACCGCTTCATGCTCCTCCTATTTTTCAGACCGTTTCATGTTCATCTCATTTTGACACCTTTTGAAGCTCTTCATATTTTTCACACCTTTTGAAGCTCTTCATATTTTGCATATTTTTGAAGTTCTTCATAATTTCACACGTTTTCAGACTCTTCATGTTTTTCAACACCACTTCATGCTCCTCCTATTTTTCAGACCGTTTCATGCTCCTCATATTTTTGACACCTTTTGAAGCTCTTCATATTTTTCACACCTTTTCAGGCTCTTCATGTTTTTGAACACCGCTTCATGCTCCTCCTATTTTTCAGACCGTTTCATGCTCCTCATATTTTTGACAACTTTTGAAGCTTTTCATATTTTTCACACCTTGTCAGGCTCTTGAATTTTTTCAACACCACTTCATGCTCCTCCTTTTTTGCAGACCGTTTCATGCTCCTCATATTTTTGACACCTTTTGAAGCTCTTCATATTTTGCACACCTTTTCAGGCTCTTCATGTTTTTGAACACCGCTTCATGATCCTCCTATTTTTCTGACCTTTTCATGCTCCTCATATTTTTGACAACTTTTGAAGCTCTTCATATTTTTCACAACTTTTCAGGCTTTTCCTGTTTTTGAACACCGCTTCATGCTCCTCCTATTTTTCAAACCGTTTCATGCTCCTCATATTTTTGACACCTTTTGAAGCTCTTCATATTTTTCACACCTTTTCAGGCTCTTCATATTTTTGAACACCGCTTCATGCTCCTCCTATTTTCAGACCGTTTCATTCTCCTCATATTTTTGACACCTTTTGAAGCCCTTCATATATTTCACACCTTTTCCGTCTCTTCTTTTTTTTCAACACCACTTCATGCTCCTCCTATTTTTCAGACCGTTTCATGCTCATCTCATTTTTGACACCTTTTGAAGCTCTTCATATTTTTCACACCTTTTCAAGCTCTTCATGTTTTTGAACACCGCTTCATGCTCCTCCTATTTTTCAGACTGCTTCATACTCCTCTCATTTTTGACACCTTTTGAAGCTCTTCATATTTTTGACACCTTTTGAAGCTCTTCATATTTCTCACACGTTTTCAGGCTCTTCATGATTTTCAACACCGATTCATGCTCCTTCTCTTTTTCAGACCGTTTCATGCTCCTCATATTTTTGATACCTTTTGAATCTCCTCATATTTTTTACACCTTTTGAAGCTCCTCATATTTTTCACACCTTTTCAGGCTCTTCATATTTTTGAAAACCGCTTCATGCTCCTCCTATTTTTAAGACCATTTCATGCTCCTCATATATTTCACACCTTTTGAAGTTCTTCATATTTTTCACACCTTTTCAGGCTCTGCATGTTTTTCAACACCGTTTCATGCTCCTCCTATTTTTCAGACCGTTTCATGCTCCTCATATTTTTGACACATTTTGAAGTTCTTGATATATTTCACACCTTCTCAGGCTCTTCATTTTTTGGAACACGACTTCTTGCTCCTCCTATTTTTCAGACCGTTTCATGCTCATCTCATTTTTGACACCTTTTGAAGCTCTTCATATATTTGACACCATTTGAAGCTCTTCATATTTTTCACAACTTTTCAGGCTCTGCATGTATTTGAACACCGTTTCATGCTACTCCTATATTTCAGACCGATTCTTGCTGCTCATATATTTGACACCTTTTGAAACTCTTCATATTTTTAACACCTTTTCAGGCTCTTCATGTTTTTCAACACCGCTTCATGCTCCTCCTATTTTTCAGACCGTTTCATGCTCCTCATATTTTTGACACCTTTTGATGCTCTTCATATTTTTCACACCTTTTCAGGCTTTTCATGTTTTTGCACACCGCTTCATGCTCCTCCTATTTTTCACACCTTTTGAAGCTCTTCATATTTTTCACCCTTTTCAGTCTCTTCATGTTTTTAACACGGTTTCATGCTCCTCCTATTTTTCAGACCGTTTCATGCTCCTCATATTTTTGACACCTTTTGAAGCTCTTCATATTTTTCACATCTTTTCAGGCTCTTCATGTTTTTCAACACTGCTTCATGCTCCACCTATTTTTCAGACGGTTTCATGCTCATCTCTTTTTTGACACCTTTTGAAGCTCTTCATATTTTTCATACGTTTTGAAGCTCTTCATATTTTTCACTCGTTTTCACGCTCTTCATGTTTTTCAACACCACTTCATGCTCCTCGTATTTTTCAGACGGTTTCATGCTCCTCATATTTTTGACACCTTTTGAAGCTCTTCATATTTTTCAAACCTTTTCAGGCTCTTCATGTTTTTGATCACTGCTTCATGCTCCTCGTATTTTTCAAACCATTTCATGATCCTCATGTATTTCACACGTTTGAACCTCTTCATATTTTTCACACCTTTTCAGGCTCTTCATGTGTTTCAACACCACTTCATGCTCCTCAGCTTTTTCAGACCGTTTCATGCTCATTTCATTTTTGAAACATTTTGAAGCTCTTCATATTTTTCACACCTTTTGAATCTCTTCATATTTTTGACACCTTTTCAGGCTCTTCATGTTTTTGAACACCTCTGCATGCTCCTCCTATTTTTCAGGGCGTTTAATGCTCCTCATGTATTTCACACCTTTTGAAGCTCTTCATATTTTTCTCACCTTTTCAGGCTCTTCATGTTTTTGAACACCGCTTCATGCTCCTCATATTTTTCAGACCGTTTCATGCTCCTCATATATTTCAAACCTTTTGCACCTCTTCATATTTTTCACACCTTTTCAATGTCTTCATGTTTTTGAACACCGTTTCATGCTGCTCCTATTTTTCACAACGTTTCATGCTCCTCATATTTTTGACACCTTTTGAAGCTCTTCATATTTTTCACACCTTTTCAGGCTCTTCATATTTTTGAACACCTCTTCCTCTTCCTCCTATTTTTCAGACCGTTTCTTGCTCCTCATGTATTTCACACCTTTGGAAGCCCTTCATATTTTTCACACCTTTTCAGGCTCTTGATGTTTTTCCACACCACTTCATGCTTCTCCTATTTTTCAACACGTTTCATGCTCCTCATGTATTTCACACCTTTTGAAGCTCTTCATATTTTTCACACCTTTTCAGGCTCTTCATGTTTTTCAACACCGCTTCATGCTCCTCCTATTTTTCAGACCGTTTCATGCACCTCATATTTTTCTCCCCTTTTGAAGCTCTTCATATTTTTCACACCTTTTCAGGCTCCTCATGTTTTGCAACACCGCTTCATGGTCCTCCTATTTTTCAGACCGTTTCATACTCGTCATATTTTTGACAACTTTTGATGCTCTTCATATTTTTCACACCTTTTCAGGCTCTTCATTTTTTCAACACCGCTTCATGCTCCTCCTATTTTTCAGAGCGTTTCATGCTCATCTCATTTTTAACACCTTTGGAAGCTTTTCATATTTTTCACAATTTTTCAGGCTCTTCATGTTTTGAACACCGCTTCATGCTCCTCCTATTTTTCAGACCGTATCATGCTCCTCATATTTTGACACCTTTTGAAGCTCTTCATATATTTCACACCTTTTCAGTCTCTTCTTTTTCTTCAACACCACCTCATGCACCTCCTATTTTTCAGACCGTTTCATGATCATCTCATTTTTGACACCTTTTGAAGCTCTTCATATTTTTCACACCTTTTCAGGCTCCTCATTTTTTTCAACACCACTTCATTCTCCTCCTATTTTTCAGACCGTTTCATGCTCATCTCTTTTTTGACACCTTTTGAAGCTCTTCATATTTTTCATACCTTTTGAAGCTCTTCATATTTTTCACTCGTTTTCACGCTCTTCATGTTTTTCAACACCGCTTCATGCTCCTCCTCTTTTTCAGACCGTTTCATGCTCCTCATATTTTTGACACCTTTTGATGCTCTTCATATTTTTCACACCTTTTCAGGCTCTTCATGTTTTTGAACACCATTTCATGCTCCTCCTATTTTACAGACCGTTTCATTCTCCTCATATTTTTGACACCTTTTGAAGCTCTTCATATATTTCACACCTTTTCAGGCTTTTCATTATTTTCAACACCACTTCATGCTCCTCTTATTTTTCAGACCGTTTCATGCTCATCTCATTTTGACACCTTTTGAAGCTCTTCATGTTTTTCACATCTTCTGAAGCTCTTCATATTTTTCACAAATTTTCAGGCTCTTTATGATTTTCAACACCGCTTCATGCTCCTCCTATTTTTCAGACCGTTTCATGTTCATCTCATTTTGACACCTTTTGAAGCTCTTCATATTTTTCACACCTTTTGAAGCTCTTCATATTTTGCATATTTTTGAAGTTCTTCATAATTTCACACGTTTTCAGACTCTTCATGTTTTTCAACACCGCTTTATGCTCCTCCTATTTTTCAGACCGTTTCATGCTCCTCATATTTTTGACACCTTTTGAAGCTCTTCATATTTTTCAAACCTTTTCAGGCTCTTCATGTTTTTGAACACCGCTTCATGCTCCTCCTATTTTTCAGACCGTTTCATGCTCCTCATATTTTTGACATCTTTTGAAGCTTTTCATATTTTTCACACCTTGTCAGGCTCTTGAATTTTTTCAACACCACTTCATGCTCCTCCTTTTTTGCAGACCGTTTCATGCTCCTCATATTTTTGACACCTTTTGAAGCTCTTCATATTTTGCACACCTTTTCAGGCTCTTCATGTTTTTGAACACTGCTTCATGATCCTCCTATTTTTCTGACCTTTTCATGCTCCTCATATTTTTGACAACTTTTGAAGCTCTTCATATTTTTCACAACTTTTCAGGCTTTTCCTGTTTTTGAACACCGCTTCATGCTCCTCCTATTTTTCAAACCGTTTCATGCTCCTCATATTTTTGACACCTTTTGAAGCTCTTCATATTTTTCACACCTTTTCAGGCTCTTCATGTTTTTGAACACCGCTTCATGCTCCTCCTATTTTCAGACCGTTTCATTCTCCTCATATTTTTGACACCTTTTGAAGCCCTTCATATATTTCACACCTTTTCCGTCTCTTCTTTTTTTTCAACACCACTTCATGCTCCTCCTATTTTTCAGACCGTTTCATGCTCATCTCATTTTTGACACCTTTTGAAGCTCTTCATATTTTTCACACCTTTTCAAGCTCTTCATGTTTTTGAACACCGCTTCATGCTCCTCCTATTTTTCAGACTGCTTCATACTCCTCTCATTTTTGACACCTTTTGAAACTCTTCATATTTTTGACACCTTTTGAAGCTCTTCATATTTCTCACACGTTTTCAGGCTCTTCATGATTTTCAACACCGATTCATGCTCCTCCTCTTTTTCAGACCGTTTCATGCTCCTCATATTTTTGATACCATTTGAATCTCCTCATATTTTTACACCTTTTGAACCTCTTCATATATTTCACACTTTTTCAGGCTCTTCATGTTTTTCAACACGGCTTCATGCTCCTCCTATTTTTCAGACCGTTTCATGCTCCTCATATTTTTCACACCTTTTGAAGCTCTTCATATTTTTCACACCTTTTAAGCCTCTTCATGTTTTTTAACACCGCTTCATGCTCCACCTATTTTCAAGAAAGTTTCATACTCCTCATGTATTTCATACCTTTTGAAGCTCCTCATATTTTTCACACCTTTTCAGGCTCTTCATGTTTTTGAACACCACTTCATGCTCCTCAGCTTTTTCAGACCGTTTCATGCTCATTTCATTTTTGAAACATTTTGAAGCTCTTCATATTTTTCACACCTTTTGAATCTCTTCATATTTTTGACACCTTTTCAGGCTCTTCATGTTTTTGAACACCTCTGCATGCTCCTCCTATTTTTCAGGGCGTTTAATGCTCCTCATGTATTTCACACCTTTTGAAGCTCTTCATATTTTTCTCACCTTTTCAGGCTCTTCATGTTTTTGAACACCGCTTCATGCTCCTCATATTTTTCAGACCGTTTCATGCTCCTCATATATTTCAAACCTTTTGCACCTCTTCATATTTTTCACACCTTTTCAGGCTCTTCATATTTTTGAACACCTCTTCCTCTTCCTCCTATTTTTCAGACCGTTTCTTGCTCCTCATGTATTTCACACCTTTTGAAGCCCTTCATATTTTTCACACCTTTTCAGGCTCTTGATGTTTTTCCACACCACTTCATGCTTCTCCTATTTTTCAACACGTTTCATGCTCCTCATGTATTTCACACCTTTTGAAGCTCTTCATATTTTTCACACCTTTTCAGGCTCTTCATGTTTTTCAACACCGCTTCATGCTCCTCCTATTTTTCAGACCGTTTCATGCACCTCATATTTTTCTCACCTTTTGAAGCTCTTCATATTTTTCACACCTTTTCAGGCTCCTCATGTTTTGCAACACCGCTTCATGGTCCTCCTATTTTTCAGACCGTTTCATACTCCTCATATTTTTGACAACTTTTGATGCTCTTCATATTTTTCACACCTTTTCAGGCTCTTCATTTTTTCAACACCGCTTCATGCTCCTCCTATTTTTCAGACCGTTTCATGCTCATCTCATTTTGACACCTTTGGAAGCTCTTCATATTTTTCACAATTTTTCAGGCTCTTCATGTTTTGAACACCGCTTCATGCTCCTCCTATTTTTCAGACCGTATCATGCTCCTCATATTTTGACACCTTTTGAAGCTCTTCATATATTTCACACCTTTTCAGTCTCTTCTTTTTCTTCAACACCACCTCATGCACCTCCTATTTTTCAGACCGTTTCATGATCATCTCATTTTTGACACCTTTTGAAGCTCTTCATATTTTTCACACCTTTTCAGGCTCCTCATTTTTTTCAACACCCCTTCATTCTCCTCCTATTTTTCAGACCGTTTCATGCTCATCTCCTTTTTGACACCTTTTGAAGCTCTTCATATTTTTCACACATTTTGAAGCTCTTAATATTTTTCACACCTTTTCTGGCTCTTCATGTTTTTCAACACCGGTTCATGGTACTCCTATTTTTCAGACCGTTTCTTGCACCTCATATATTTCACACCTTTAGAAGCTCTTCATATTTTTCACACATTTTCAGGCTCTTCATGTTTCTCAACACCGCTTCCTGCTCCTCCTCTTTTTCAGAACGTTTCATGCTCCTCATATTTTTGACACCTTTTGAAGCTCTCATATTTTTGACACCTTTTGAAGCTCTTCATGTTTCTCACAGCTTTTCAGGTTCTTCATGTTTTTCAACACTACTTCATGCTCCTCCTATTTTTCAGACGGTTTCATGCTCATCTCATTTTTGACACCTTTTGAAGCTCTTCATATTTTTCACATCTTTTGAAGCTCTTCATATTTTTCACACGTTTTCAGGCTCTTCATGTTGTTCAACACCCTTTCTTGCTCCTCCTATTTTTCAGACCATTTCATGCTCCTCATATTTTTGACACGTTTTGAAGCTCTTCATATTTTTCACACCTTTTCAGGCTCTTCATGTTTTTGAACACCGTTTCATAGCCCTCCTATTTTTCAGACCGTTTCATGCTCCTCATATTTTTGACACCTTTTGAAGCTCTTCATATTTTTCATACCTTTTGAAGCTCTTCATATTTTTCACTCGTTTTCACGCTCTTCATGTTTTTCAACACCGCTTCATGCTCCTCCTATTTTTCAGACGGTTTCATGCTCCTCATATTTTTGACACCTTTTGAAGCTCTTCATATTTTTCAAACCTTTCCAGGCTCTTCATGTTTTTGAACACTGCTTCATGCTCCTCGTATTTTTCAAACCATTTCATGATCCTCATGTATTTCACACCTTTGAACCTCTTCATATTTTTCACACCTTTTCAGGCTCTTCATGTGTTTCAACACCACTTCATGCTCCTCAGCTTTTTCAGACGGTTTCATGCTCATTTCATTTTTGAAACATTTTGAAGCTCTTCATATTTTTCACACCTTTTGAATCTCTTCATATTTTTGACACCTTTTCAGGCTCTTCATGTTTTTGAACACCTCTGCATGCTCCTCCTATTTTTCAGGGCGTTTAATGCTCCTCATGTATTTCACACCTTTTGAAGCTCTTCATATTTTTCTCACCTTTTCAGGCTCTTCATGTTTTTGAACACCGCTTCATGCTCCTCATATTTTTCAGACCGTTTCATGCTCCTCATATATTTCAAACCTTTTGCACCTCTTCATATTTTTCACACCTTTTCAATGTCTTCATGTTTTTGAACACCGTTTCATGCTGCTCCTATTTTTCACAACGTTTCATGCTCCTCATATTTTTGACACCTTTTGAAGCTCTTCATATTTTTCACACCTTTTCAGGCTCTTCATATTTTTGAACACCTCTTCCTCTTCCTCCTATTTTTCAGACCGTTTCTTGCTCCTCATGTATTTCACACCTTTGGAAGCCCTTCATATTTTTCACACCTTTTCAGGCTCTTGATGTTTTTCCACACCACTTCATGCTTCTCCTATTTTTCAACACGTTTCATGCTCCTCATGTATTTCACACCTTTTGAAGCTCTTCATATTTTTCACACCTTTTCAGGCTCTTCATGTTTTTCAACACCGCTTCATGCTCCTCCTATTTTTCAGACCGTTTCATGCACCTCATATTTTTCTCACCTTTTTAAGCTCTTCATATTTTTCACACCTTTTCAGGCTCCTCATGTTTTGCAACACCGCTTCATGGTCCTCCTATTTTTCAGACCGTTTCATACTCCTCATATTTTTGACAACTTTTGATGCTCTTCATATTTTTCACACCTTTTCAGGCTCTTCATTTTTTCAACACCGCTTCATGCTCCTCCTATTTTTCAGACCGTTTCATGCTCATCTCATTTTTAACACCTTTGGAAGCTTTTCATATTTTTCACAATTTTTCAGGCTCTTCATGTTTTGAACACCGCTTCATGCTCCTCCTATTTTTCTGACCGTATCATGCTCCTCATATTTTGACACCTTTTGAAGCTCTTCATATATTTCACACCTTTTCAGTCTCTTCTTTTTCTTCAACACCACCTCATGCACCTCCTATTTTTCAGACCGTTTCATGATCATCTCATTTTTGACACCTTTTGAAGCTCTTCATATTTTTCGCACCTTTTCAGGCTCCTCATTTTTTTCAACACCACTTCATTCTCCTCCTATTTTTCAGACCGTTTCATGCTCATCTCTTTTTTGACACCTTTTGAAGCTCTTCATATTTTTCACACATTTTTAAGCTCTTAATATTTTTCACACCTTTTCTGGCTCTTCATGTTTTTCAACACCGGTTCATGGTACTCCTATTTTTTAGACCGTTTCATGCTCCTCATATTTTTGACAACTTTTGAAGCTGTTCATATTTTTCACACCTTTTCAGGTTCTTCATTTTTTTCAACACTGCTTCATGCTCCTCCTATTTTTCAGAACGTTTCATGCTCCTTATAATTTTGACACCTTTTGAAGCTCTTCATATTTTTCACACCTTTTCAGGCTCTTCATGTTTTTCAACACTGCTTCATGCTCCTCCTATTTTTCAGACCGTTTCTTGCACCTCATATATTTCACACCTTTAGAAGCTCTTCATATTTTTCACACATTTTCAGGCTCTTCATGTTTCTCAACACCGCTTCCTGCTCCTCCTCTTTTTCAGACCGTTTCATGCTCCTCATATTTTTGACACATTTTGAAGCTCTTCATGTTTCTCACAGCTTTTCAGGTTCTTCATGTTTTTCAACACTACTTCATGCTCCTCCTATTTTTCAGACGGTTTCATGCTCATCTCATTTTTGACACCTTTTGAAGCTCTTCATATTTTTCACATCTTTTGAAGCTCTTCATATTTTTCACACGTTTTCAGGCTCTTCATGTTGTTCAACACCCTTTCTTGCTCCTCCTATTTTTCAGACCATTTCATGCTCCTCATATTTTTGACACCTTTTGAAGCTCTTCATATTTTTCACACCTTTTCAGGCTCTTCATGTTTTTGAACACCGTTTCATAGTCCTCCTATTTTTCAGACCGTTTCATGCTCCTCATATTTTTGACACCTTTTGAAGCTCTTCATATTTTTCACTACTTTTCAGGGTCTTCCTGTTTTGAACACCGCTTCATGCTCCTCCTATTTTTCAGAACTTTTCATGCTCCTCATATTTTTGACACCTTTTGAAGCTCTTCATATTTTTCACACCTTTTCAGGCTCTTCATGTTTTTGAACACCATTTCATGCTCCTCCTATTTTACAGACCATTTCATTCTCCTCATATTTTTGACACCTTTTGAAGCTCTTCATATATTTCACACCTTTTCAGGCTTTTCATTATTTTCAACACCACTTCATGCTCCTCTTATTTTTCAGACCGTTTCATGCTCATCTCATTTTGACACCTTTTGAAGTTCTTCATGTTTTTCACATCTTCTGAAGCTCTTCATATTTTTCACAAATTTTCAGGCTCTTTATGATTTTCAACACCGCTTCATGCTCCTCCTATTTTTCAGACCGTTTCATGTTCATCTCATTTTGACACCTTTTGAAGCTCTTCATATTTTTCACACCTTTTGAAGCTCTTCATATTTTGCATATTTTTGAAGTTCTTCATAATTTCACACGTTTTCAGACTCTTCATGTTTTTCAACACCACTTCATGCTCCTCCTATTTTTCAGACCGTTTCATGCTCCTCATATTTTTGACACCTTTTGAAGCTCTTCATATTTTTCACACCTTTTCAGGCTCTTCATGTTTTTGAACACCGCTTCATGCTCCTCCTATTTTTCAGACCGTTTCATGCTCCTCATATTTTTGACAACTTTTGAAGCTTTTCATATTTTTCACACCTTGTCAGGCTCTTGAATTTTTTCAACACCACTTCATGCTCCTCCTTTTTTGCAGACCGTTTCATGCTCCTCATATTTTTGACACCTTTTGAAGCTCTTCATATTTTGCACACCTTTTCAGGCTCTTCATGTTTTTGAACACCGCTTCATGATCCTCCTATTTTTCTGACCTTTTCATGCTCCTCATATTTTTGACAACTTTTGAAGCTCTTCATATTTTTCACAACTTTTCAGGCTTTTCCTGTTTTTGAAAACCGCTTCATGCTCCTCCTATTTTTCAAACCGTTTCATGCTCCTCATATTTTTGACACCTTTTGAAGCTCTTCATATTTTTCACACCTTTTCAATGTCTTCATGTTTTTGAACACCGTTTCATGCTGCTCCTATTTTTCACAACGTTTCATGCTCCTCATATTTTTGACACCTTTTGAAGCTCTTCATATTTTTCACACCTTTTCAGGCTCTTCATATTTTTGAACACCTCTTCCTCTTCCTCCTATTTTTCAGACCGTTTCTTGCTCCTCATGTATTTCACACCTTTGGAAGCCCTTCATATTTTTCACACCTTTTCAGGCTCTTGATGTTTTTCCACACCACTTCATGCTTCTCCTATTTTTCAACACGTTTCATGCTCCTCATGTATTTCACACCTTTTGAAGCTCTTCATATTTTTCACACCTTTTCAGGCTCTTCATGTTTTTCAACACCGCTTCATGCTCCTCCTATTTTTCAGACCGTTTCATGCACCTCATATTTTTCTCACCTTTTGAAGCTCTTCATATTTTTCACACCTTTTCAGGCTCCTCATGTTTTGCAACACCGCTTCATGGTCCTCCTATTTTTCAGACCGTTTCATACTCCTCATATTTTTGACAACTTTTGATGCTCTTCATATTTTTCACACCTTTTCAGGCTCTTCATTTTTTCAACACCGCTTCATGCTCCTCCTATTTTTCAGACCGTTTCATGCTCATCTCATTTTTAACACCTTTGGAAGCTTTTCATATTTTTCACAATTTTTCAGGCTCTTCATGTTTTGAACACCGCTTCATGCTCCTCCTATTTTTCTGACCGTATCATGCTCCTCATATTTTGACACCTTTTGAAGCTCTTCATATATTTCACACCTTTTCAGTCTCTTCTTTTTCTTCAACACCACCTCATGCACTTCCTATTTTTCAGACCGTTTCATGATCATCTCATTTTTGACACCTTTTGAAGCTCTTCATATTTTTCACACCTTTTCAGGCTCCTCATTTTTTTCAACACCACTTCATTCTCCTCCTATTTTTCAGACCGTTTCATGCTCATCTCTTTTTTGACACCTTTTGAAGCTCTTCATATTTTTCACACATTTTGAAGCTCTTAATATTTTTCACACCTTTTCTGGCTCTTCATGTTTTTCAACACCGGTTCATGGTACTCCTATTTTTTAGACCGTTTCATGCTCCTCATATTTTTGACAACTTTTGAAGCTGTTCATATTTTTCACACCTTTTCAGGTTCTTCCTTTTTTTCAACACTGCTTCATGCTCCTCCTATTTTTCAGAACGTTTCATGCTCCTTATAATTTTGACACCTTTTGAAGCTCTTCATATTTTTCACACCTTTTCAGGCTCTTCATGTTTTTCAACACTGCTTCATGCTCCTCCTATTTTTCAGACCGTTTCTTGCACCTCATATATTTCACACCTTTAGAAGCTCTTCATATTTTTCACACATTTTCAGGCTCTTCATGTTTCTCAACACCGCTTCCTGCTCCTCCTCTTTTTCAGACCGTTTCATGCTCCTCATATTTTTGACACATTTTGAAGCTCTTCATGTTTCTCACAGCTTTTCAGGTTCTTCATGTTTTTCAACACTACTTCATGCTCCTCCTATTTTTCAGACGGTTTCATGCTCATCTCATTTTTGACACCTTTTGAAGCTCTTCATATTTTTCACATCTTTTGAAGCTCTTCATATTTTTCACACGTTTTCAGGCTCTTCATGTTGTTCAACACCCTTTCTTGCTCCTCCTATTTTTCAGACCATTTCATGCTCCTCATATTTTTGACACCTTTTGAAGCTCTTCATATTTTTCACACCTTTTCAGGCTCTTCATGTTTTTGAACACCGTTTCATAGTCCTCCTATTTTTCAGACCGTTTCATGCTCCTCATATTTTTGACACCTTTTGAAGCTCTTCATATTTTTCACTACTTTTCAGGGTCTTCCTGTTTTGAACACCGCTTCATGCTCCTCCTATTTTTCAGAACTTTTCATGCTCCTCATATTTTTGACACCTTTTGAAGCTCTTCATATTTTTCACACCTTTTCAGGCTCTTCATGTTTTTGAACACCATTTCATGCTCCTCCTATTTTACAGACCGTTTCATTCTCCTCATATTTTTGACACCTTTTGAAGCTCTTCATATATTTCACACCTTTTCAGGCTTTTCATTATTTTCAACACCACTTCATGCTCCTCTTATTTTTCAGACCGTTTCATGCTCATCTCATTTTGACACCTTTTGAAGTTCTTCATGTTTTTCACATCTTCTGAAGCTCTTCATATTTTTCACAAATTTTCAGGCTCTTTATGATTTTCAACACCGCTTCATGCTCCTCCTATTTTTCAGACCGTTTCATGTTCATCTCATTTTGACACCTTTTGAAGCTCTTCATATTTTTCACACCTTTTGAAGCTCTTCATATTTTGCATATTTTTGAAGTTCTTCATAATTTCACACGTTTTCAGACTCTTAATGTTTTTCAACACCACTTCATGCTCCTCCTATTTTTCAGACCGTTTCATGCTCCTCA
The DNA here is from genome assembly GCF_033118175.1 of Dama dama. Lineage (NCBI taxonomy): Eukaryota > Metazoa > Chordata > Mammalia > Artiodactyla > Cervidae > Dama > Dama dama. The sequence continues at coordinate 7,176,116 of NW_026870891.1, read as the reverse complement.
TATTTTTGACACCTTTTGAAGCTCTTCATATTTTTCACACCTTTTCAGGCTCTTCATGTTTTTGAACACCGCTTCATGCTCCTCCTATTTTTCAGACCGTTTCATGCTCCTCATATTTTTGACAACTTTTGAAGCTTTTCATATTTTTCACACCTTGTCAGGCTCTTGAATTTTTTCAACACCACTTCATGCTCCTCCTTTTTTGCAGACCGTTTCATGCTCCTCATATTTTTGACACCTTTTGAAGCTCTTCATATTTTGCACACCTTTTCAGGCTCTTCATGTTTTTGAACACCGCTTCATGATCCTCCTATTTTTCTGACCTTTTCATGCTCCTCATATTTTTGACAACTTTTGAAGCTCTTCATATTTTTCACAACTTTTCAGGCTTTTCCTGTTTTTGAACACCGCTTCATGCTCCTCCTATTTTTCAAACCGTTTCATGCTCCTCATATTTTTGACACCTTTTGAAGCTCTTCATATTTTTCACACCTTTTCAGGCTCTTCATGTTTTTGAACACCGCTTCATGCTCCTCCTATTTTCAGACCGTTTCATTCTCCTTATATTTTTGACACCTTTTAAAGCCCTTCATATATTTCACACCTTTTCCGTCTCTTCTTTTTTTTCAACACCACTTCATGCTCCTCCTATTTTTCAGACCGTTTCATGCTCATCTCATTTTTGACACCTTTTGAAGCTCTTCATATTTTTCACACCTTTTCAGGCTCTTCATGTTTTTGAACACCGCTTCATGCTCCTCTTATTTTTCAGACTGCTTCATACTCCTCTCATTTTTGAAACCTTTTGAAGCTCTTCATATTTTTGACACCTTTTGAAGCTCTTCATATTTCTCACACGTTTTCAGGCTCTTCATGATTTTCAACACCGATTCATGCTCCTCCTCTTTTTCAGACCGTTTCATGCTCCTCATATTTTTGATACCTTTTGAATCTCCTCATATTTTTTACACCTTTTGAACCTCTTCATATATTTCACACTTTTTCAGGCTCTTCATGTTTTTCAACACGGCTTCATGCTCCTCCTATTTTTCAGACCGTTTCATGCTCCTCATATTTTTCACACCTTTTGAAGCTCTTCATATTTTTCACACCTTTTAAGCCTCTTCATGTTTTTTAGCACCGCTTCATGCTCCTCCTATTTTCAAGACAGTTTCATACTCCTCATGTATTTCATACCTTTTGAAGCTCCTCATATTTTTCACACCTTTTCAGGCTCTTCATATTTTTGAAAACCGCTTCATGCTCCTCCTATTTTTAAGACCGTTTCATGCTCCTCATATATTTCACACCTTTTGAAGTTCTTCATATTTTTCACACCTTTTCAGGCTCTGCATGTTTTTCAACACCGTTTCATGCTCCTCCTATTTTTCAGACCGTTTCATGCTCCTCATATTTTTGACACATTTTGAAGTTCTTGATATATTTCACACCTTCTCAGGCTCTTCATTTTTTGGAACACGACTTCTTGCTCCTCCTATTTTTCAGACCGTTTCATGCTCATCTCATTTTTGACACCTTTTGAAGCTCTTCATATATTTGACACCATTTGAAGCTCTTCATATTTTTCACAACTTTTCAGGCTCTGCATGTATTTGAACACCGTTTCATGCTACTCCTATATTTCAGACCGATTCTTGCTGCTCATATATTTGACACCTTTTGAAACTCTTCATATTTTTAACACCTTTTCAGGCTCTTCATGTTTTTCAACACCGCTTCATGCTCCTCCTATTTTTCAGACCGTTTCATGCTCCTCATATTTTTGACACCTTTTGATGCTCTTCATATTTTTCACACCTTTTCAGGCTTTTCATGTTTTTGCACACCGCTTCATGCTCCTCCTATTTTTCACACCTTTTGAAGCTCTTCATATTTTTCACCCTTTTCAGTCTCTTCATGTTTTTGAACACGGTTTCATGCTCCTCCTATTTTTCAGACCGTTTCATGCTCCTCATATTTTTGACACCTTTTGAAGCTCTTCATATTTTTCACATCTTTTCAGGCTCTTCATGTTTTTCAACACCGCTTCATGCTCCACCTATTTTTCAGACGGTTTCATGCTCATCTCTTTTTTGACACCTTTTGAAGCTCTTCATATTTTTCATACCTTTTGAAGCTCCTCATATTTTTCACTCGTTTTCACGCTCTTCATGTTTTTCAACACCGCTTCATGCTCCTCCTATTTTTCAGACGGTTTCATGCTCCTCATATTTTTGACACCTTTTGAAGCTCTTCATATTTTTCAAACCTTTTCAGGCTCTTCATGTTTTTGAACACCGTTTCATAGTCCTCCTATTTTTCAGACCGTTTCATGCTCCTCATATTTTTGACACCTTTTGAAGCTCTTCATATTTTTCATACCTTTTGAAGCTCTTCATATTTTTCACTCGTTTTCACGCTCTTCATGTTTTTCAACACCGCTTCATGCTCCTCCTATTTTTCAGACGGTTTCATGCTCCTCATATTTTTGACACCTTTTGAAGCTCTTCATATTTTTCAAACCTTTTCAGGCTCTTCATGTTTTTGAACACTGCTTCATGCTCCTCGTATTTTTCAAACCATTTCATGATCCTCATGTATTTCACACCTTTGAACCTCTTCATATTTTTCACACCTTTTCAGGCTCTTCATGTGTTTCAACACCACTTCATGCTCCTCAGCTTTTTCAGACCGTTTCATGCTCATTTCATTTTTGAAACATTTTGAAGCTCTTCATATTTTTCACACCTTTTGAATCTCTTCATATTTTTGACACCTTTTCAGGCTCTTCATGTTTTTGAACACCTCTGCATGCTCCTCCTATTTTTCAGGGCGTTTAATGCTCCTCATGTATTTCACACCTTTTGAAGCTCTTCATATTTTTCTCACCTTTTCAGGCTCTTCATGTTTTTGAACACCGCTTCATGCTCCTCATATTTTTCAGACCGTTTCATGCTCCTCATATATTTCAAACCTTTTGCACCTCTTCATATTTTTCACACCTTTTCAATGTCTTCATGTTTTTGAACACCGTTTCATGCTGCTCCTATTTTTCACAACGTTTCATGCTCCTCATATTTTTGACACCTTTTGAAGCTCTTCATATTTTTCACACCTTTTCAGGCTCTTCATATTTTTGAACACCTCTTCCTCTTCCTCCTATTTTTCAGACCGTTTCTTGCTCCTCATGTATTTCACACCTTTGGAAGCCCTTCATATTTTTCACACCTTTTCAGGCTCTTGATGTTTTTCCACACCACTTCATGCTTCTCCTATTTTTCAACACGTTTCATGCTCCTCATGTATTTCACACCTTTTGAAGCTCTTCATATTTTTCACACCTTTTCAGGCTTTTCATTATTTTCAACACCACTTCATGCTCCTCTTATTTTTCAGACCGTTTCATGCTCATCTCATTTTGACACCTTTTGAAGTTCTTCATGTTTTTCACATCTTCTGAAGCTCTTCATATTTTTCACAAATTTTCAGGCTCTTTATGATTTTCAACACCGCTTCATGCTCCTCCTATTTTTCAGACCGTTTCATGTTCATCTCATTTTGACACCTTTTGAAGCTCTTCATATTTTTCACACCTTTTGAAGCTCTTCATATTTTGCATATTTTTGAAGTTCTTCATAATTTCACACGTTTTCAGACTCTTAATGTTTTTCAACACCACTTCATGCTCCTCCTATTTTTCAGACCGTTTCATGCTCCTCATATTTTTGACACCTTTTGAAGCTCTTCATATTTTTCACACCTTTTCAGGCTCTTCATGTTTTTGAACACCGCTTCATGCTCCTCCTATTTTTCAGACCGTTTCATGCTCCTCATATTTTTGACAACTTTTGAAGCTTTTCATATTTTTCACACCTTGTCAGGCTCTTGAATTTTTTCAACACCACTTCATGCTCCTCCTTTTTTGCAGACCGTTTCATGCTCCTCATATTTTTGACACCTTTTGAAGCTCTTCATATTTTGCACACCTTTTCAGGCTCTTCATGTTTTTGAACACCGCTTCATGATCCTCCTATTTTTCTGACCTTTTCATGCTCCTCATATTTTTGACAACTTTTGAAGCTCTTCATATTTTTCACAACTTTTCAGGCTTTTCCTGTTTTTGAACACCGCTTCATGCTCCTCCTATTTTTCAAACCGTTTCATGCTCCTCATATTTTTGACACCTTTTGAAGCTCTTCATATTTTTCACACCTTTTCAGGCTCTTCATGTTTTTGAACACCGCTTCATGCTCCTCCTATTTTCAGACCGTTTCATTCTCCTTATATTTTTGACACCTTTTGAAGCCCTTCATATATTTCACACCTTTTCCGTCTCTTCTTTTTTTTCAACACCACTTCATGCTCCTCCTATTTTTCAGACCGTTTCATGCTCATCTCATTTTTGACACCTTTTGAAGCTCTTCATATTTTTCACACCTTTTCAGGCTCTTCATGTTTTTGAACACCGCTTCATGCTCCTCTTATTTTTCAGACTGCTTCATACTCCTCTCATTTTTGAAACCTTTTGAAGCTCTTCATATTTTTGACACCTTTTGAAGCTCTTCATATTTCTCACACGTTTTCAGGCTCTTCATGATTTTCAACACCGATTCATGCTCCTCCTCTTTTTCAGACCGTTTCATGCTCCTCATATTTTTGATACCTTTTGAATCTCCTCATATTTTTTACACCTTTTGAACCTCTTCATATATTTCACACTTTTTCAGGCTCTTCATGTTTTTCAACACGGCTTCATGCTCCTCCTATTTTTCAGACCGTTTCATGCTCCTCATATTTTTCACACCTTTTGAAGCTCTTCATATTTTTCACACCTTTTAAGCCTCTTCATGTTTTTTAGCACCGCTTCATGCTCCTCCTATTTTCAAGACAGTTTCATACTCCTCATGTATTTCATACCTTTTGAAGCTCCTCATATTTTTCACACCTTTTCAGGCTCTTCATATTTTTGAAAACCGCTTCATGCTCCTCCTATTTTTAAGACCGTTTCATGCTCCTCATATATTTCACACCTTTTGAAGTTCTTCATATTTTTCACACCTTTTCAGGCTCTGCATGTTTTTCAACACCGTTTCATGCTCCTCCTATTTTTCAGACCGTTTCATGCTCCTCATATTTTTGACACATTTTGAAGTTCTTGATATATTTCACACCTTCTCAGGCTCTTCATTTTTTGGAACACGACTTCTTGCTCCTCCTATTTTTCAGACCGTTTCATGCTCATCTCATTTTTGACACCTTTTGAAGCTCTTCATATATTTGACACCATTTGAAGCTCTTCATATTTTTCACAACTTTTCAGGCTCTGCATGTATTTGAACACCGTTTCATGCTACTCCTATATTTCAGACCGATTCTTGCTGCTCATATATTTGACACCTTTTGAAACTCTTCATATTTTTAACACCTTTTCAGGCTCTTCATGTTTTTCAACACCGCTTCATGCTCCTCCTATTTTTCAGACCGTTTCATGCTCCTCATATTTTTGACACCTTTTGATGCTCTTCATATTTTTCACACCTTTTCAGGCTTTTCATGTTTTTGCACACCGCTTCATGCTCCTCCTATTTTTCACACCTTTTGAAGCTCTTCATATTTTTCACCCTTTTCAGTCTCTTCATGTTTTTGAACACGGTTTCATGCTCCTCCTATTTTTCAGACCGTTTCATGCTCCTCATATTTTTGACACCTTTTGAAGCTCTTCATATTTTTCACATCTTTTCAGGCTCTTCATGTTTTTCAACACCGCTTCATGCTCCACCTATTTTTCAGACGGTTTCATGCTCATCTCTTTTTTGACACCTTTTGAAGCTCTTCATATTTTTCATACCTTTTGAAGCTCCTCATATTTTTCACTCGTTTTCACGCTCTTCATGTTTTTCAACACCGCTTCATGCTCCTCCTATTTTTCAGACGGTTTCATGCTCCTCATATTTTTGACACCTTTTGAAGCTCTTCATATTTTTCAAACCTTTTCAGGCTCTTCATGTTTTTGAACACCGTTTCATAGTCCTCCTATTTTTCAGACCGTTTCATGCTCCTCATATTTTTGACACCTTTTGAAGCTCTTCATATTTTTCATACCTTTTGAAGCTCTTCATATTTTTCACTCGTTTTCACGCTCTTCATGTTTTTCAACACCGCTTCATGCTCCTCCTATTTTTCAGACGGTTTCATGCTCCTCATATTTTTGACACCTTTTGAAGCTCTTCATATTTTTCAAACCTTTTCAGGCTCTTCATGTTTTTGAACACTGCTTCATGCTCCTCGTATTTTTCAAACCATTTCATGATCCTCATGTATTTCACACCTTTGAACCTCTTCATATTTTTCACACCTTTTCAGGCTCTTCATGTGTTTCAACACCACTTCATGCTCCTCAGCTTTTTCAGACCGTTTCATGCTCATTTCATTTTTGAAACATTTTGAAGCTCTTCATATTTTTCACACCTTTTGAATCTCTTCATATTTTTGACACCTTTTCAGGCTCTTCATGTTTTTGAACACCTCTGCATGCTCCTCCTATTTTTCAGGGCGTTTAATGCTCCTCATGTATTTCACACCTTTTGAAGCTCTTCATATTTTTCTCACCTTTTCAGGCTCTTCATGTTTTTGAACACCGCTTCATGCTCCTCATATTTTTCAGACCGTTTCATGCTCCTCATATATTTCAAACCTTTTGCACCTCTTCATATTTTTCACACCTTTTCAATGTCTTCATGTTTTTGAACACCGTTTCATGCTGCTCCTATTTTTCACAACGTTTCATGCTCCTCATATTTTTGACACCTTTTGAAGCTCTTCATATTTTTCACACCTTTTCAGGCTCTTCATATTTTTGAACACCTCTTCCTCTTCCTCCTATTTTTCAGACCGTTTCTTGCTCCTCATGTATTTCACACCTTTGGAAGCCCTTCATATTTTTCACACCTTTTCAGGCTCTTGATGTTTTTCCACACCACTTCATGCTTCTCCTATTTTTCAACACGTTTCATGCTCCTCATGTATTTCACACCTTTTGAAGCTCTTCATATTTTTCACACCTTTTCAGGCTCTTCATGTTTTTCAACACCGCTTCATGCTCCTCCTATTTTTCAGACCGTTTCATGCACCTCATATTTTTCTCACCTTTTTAAGCTCTTCATATTTTTCACACCTTTTCAGGCTCCTCATGTTTTGCAACACCGCTTCATGGTCCTCCTATTTTTCAGACCGTTTCATACTCCTCATATTTTTGACAACTTTTGATGCTCTTCATATTTTTCACACCTTTTCAGGCTCTTCATTTTTTCAACACCGCTTCATGCTCCTCCTATTTTTCAGACCGTTTCATGCTCATCTCATTTTTAACACCTTTGGAAGCTTTTCATATTTTTCACAATTTTTCAGGCTCTTCATGTTTTGAACACCGCTTCATGCTCCTCCTATTTTTCTGACCGTATCATGCTCCTCATATTTTGACACCTTTTGAAGCTCTTCATATATTTCACACCTTTTCAGTCTCTTCTTTTTCTTCAACACCACCTCATGCACCTCCTATTTTTCAGACCGTTTCATGATCATCTCATTTTTGACACCTTTTGAAGCTCTTCATATTTTTCACACCTTTTCAGGCTCCTCATTTTTTTCAACACCACTTCATTCTCCTCCTATTTTTCAGACCGTTTCATGCTCATCTCTTTTTTGACACCTTTTGAAGCTCTTCATATTTTTCACACATTTTTAAGCTCTTAATATTTTTCACACCTTTTCTGGCTCTTCATGTTTTTCAACACCGGTTCATGGTACTCCTATTTTTTAGACCGTTTCATGCTCCTCATATTTTTGACAACTTTTGAAGCTGTTCATATTTTTCACACCTTTTCAGGTTCTTCATTTTTTTCAACACTGCTTCATGCTCCTCCTATTTTTCAGAACGTTTCATGCTCCTTATAATTTTGACACCTTTTGAAGCTCTTCATATTTTTCACACCTTTTCAGGCTCTTCATGTTTTTCAACACTGCTTCATGCTCCTCCTATTTTTCAGACCGTTTCTTGCACCTCATATATTTCACACCTTTAGAAGCTCTTCATATTTTTCACACATTTTCAGGCTCTTCATGTTTCTCAACACCGCTTCCTGCTCCTCCTCTTTTTCAGACCGTTTCATGCTCCTCATATTTTTGACACATTTTGAAGCTCTTCATGTTTCTCACAGCTTTTCAGGTTCTTCATGTTTTTCAACACTACTTCATGCTCCTCCTATTTTTCAGACGGTTTCATGCTCATCTCATTTTTGACACCTTTTGAAGCTCTTCATATTTTTCACATCTTTTGAAGCTCTTCATATTTTTCACACGTTTTCAGGCTCTTCATGTTGTTCAACACCCTTTCTTGCTCCTCCTATTTTTCAGACCATTTCATGCTCCTCATATTTTTGACACCTTTTGAAGCTCTTCATATTTTTCACACCTTTTCAGGCTCTTCATGTTTTTGAACACCGTTTCATAGTCCTCCTATTTTTCAGACCGTTTCATGCTCCTCATATTTTTGACACCTTTTGAAGCTCTTCATATTTTTCACTACTTTTCAGGGTCTTCCTGTTTTGAACACCGCTTCATGCTCCTCCTATTTTTCAGAACTTTTCATGCTCCTCATATTTTTGACACCTTTTGAAGCTCTTCATATTTTTCACACCTTTTCAGGCTCTTCATGCTTTTGAACACCATTTCATGCTCCTCCTATTTTACAGACCATTTCATTCTCCTCATATTTTTGACACCTTTTGAAGCTCTTCATATATTTCACACCTTTTCAGGCTTTTCATTATTTTCAACACCACTTCATGCTCCTCTTATTTTTCAGACCGTTTCATGCTCATCTCATTTTGACACCTTTTGAAGTTCTTCATGTTTTTCACATCTTCTGAAGCTCTTCATATTTTTCACAAATTTTCAGGCTCTTTATGATTTTCAACACCGCTTCATGCTCCTCCTATTTTTCAGACCGTTTCATGTTCATCTCATTTTGACACCTTTTGAAGCTCTTCATATTTTTCACACCTTTTGAAGCTCTTCATATTTTGCATATTTTTGAAGTTCTTCATAATTTCACACGTTTTCAGACTCTTCATGTTTTTCAACACCACTTCATGCTCCTCCTATTTTTCAGACCGTTTCATGCTCCTCATATTTTTGACACCTTTTGAAGCTCTTCATATTTTTCACACCTTTTCAGGCTCTTCATGTTTTTGAACACCGCTTCATGCTCCTCCTATTTTTCAGACCGTTTCATGCTCCTCATATTTTTGACAACTTTGAAGCTTTTCATATTTTTCACACCTTGTCAGGCTCTTGAATTTTTTCAACACCACTTCATGCTCCTCCTTTTTTGCAGACCGTTTCATGCTCCTCATATTTTTGACACCTTTTGAAGCTCTTCATATTTTGCACACCTTTTCAGGCTCTTCATGTTTTTGAACACCGCTTCATGATCCTCCTATTTTTCTGACCTTTTCATGCTCCTCATATTTTTGACAACTTTTGAAGCTCTTCATATTTTTCACAACTTTTCAGGCTTTTCCTGTTTTTGAACACCGCTTCATGCTCCTCCTATTTTTCAAACCGTTTCATGCTCCTCATATTTTTGACACCTTTTGAAGCTCTTCATATTTTTCACACCTTTTCAATGTCTTCATGTTTTTGAACACCGTTTCATGCTGCTCCTATTTTTCACAACGTTTCATGCTCCTCATATTTTTGACACCTTTTGAAGCTCTTCATATTTTTCACACCTTTTCAGGCTCTTCATATTTTTGAACACCTCTTCCTCTTCCTCCTATTTTTCAGACCGTTTCTTGCTCCTCATGTATTTCACACCTTTGGAAGCCCTTCATATTTTTCACACCTTTTCAGGCTCTTCATGTTTTTCAACACCGCTTCATGCTCCTCCTATTTTTCAGACCGTTTCATGCACCTCATATTTTTCTCACCTTTTTAAGCTCTTCATATTTTTCACACCTTTTCAGGCTCCTCATGTTTTGCAACACCGCTTCATGGTCCTCCTATTTTTCAGACCGTTTCATACTCCTCATATTTTTGACAACTTTTGATGCTCTTCATATTTTTCACACCTTTTCAGGCTCTTCATTTTTTCAACACCGCTTCATGCTCCTCCTATTTTTCAGACCGTTTCATGCTCATCTCATTTTTAACACCTTTGGAAGCTTTTCATATTTTTCACAATTTTTCAGGCTCTTCATGTTTTGAACACCGCTTCATGCTCCTCCTATTTTTCTGACCGTATCATGCTCCTCATATTTTGACACCTTTTGAAGCTCTTCATATATTTCACACCTTTTCAGTCTCTTCTTTTTCTTCAACACCACCTCATGCACCTCCTATTTTTCAGACCGTTTCATGATCATCTCATTTTTGACACCTTTTGAAGCTCTTCATATTTTTCACACCTTTTCAGGCTCCTCTTAATTTTTCAACACCACTTCATTCTCCTCCTATTTTTCAGACCGTTTCATGCTCATCTCTTTTTTGACACCTTTTGAAGCTCTTCATATTTTTCACACATTTTTAAGCTCTTAATATTTTTCACACCTTTTCTGGCTCTTCATGTTTTTCAACACCGGTTCATGGTACTCCTATTTTTTAGACCGTTTCATGCTCCTCATATTTTTGACAACTTTTGAAGCTGTTCATATTTTTCACACCTTTTCAGGTTCTTCATTTTTTTCAACACTGCTTCATGCTCCTCCTATTTTTCAGAACGTTTCATGCTCCTTATAATTTTGACACCTTTTGAAGCTCTTCATATTTTTCACACCATTTCAGGCTCTTCATGTTTTTCAACACTGCTTCATGCTCCTCCTATTTTTCAGACCGTTTCTTGCACCTCATATATTTCACACCTTTAGAAGCTCTTCATATTTTTCACACATTTTCAGGCTCTTCATGTTTCTCAACACCGCTTCCTGCTCCTCCTCTTTTTCAGACCGTTTCATGCTCCTCATATTTTTGACACATTTTGAAGCTCTTCATGTTTCTCACAGCTTTTCAGGTTCTTCATGTTTTTCAACACTACTTCATGCTCCTCCTATTTTTCAGACGGTTTCATGCTCATCTCATTTTTGACACCTTTTGAAGCTCTTCATATTTTTCACATCTTTTGAAGCTCTTCATATTTTTCACACGTTTTCAGGCTCTTCATGTTGTTCAACACCCTTTCTTGCTCCTCCTATTTTTCAGACCATTTCATGCTCCTCATATTTTTGACACCTTTTGAAGCTCTTCATATTTTTCACACCTTTTCAGGCTCTTCATGTTTTTGAACACCGTTTCATAGTCCTCCTATTTTTCAGACCGTTTCATGCTCCTCATATTTTTGACACCTTTTGAAGCTCTTCATATTTTTCACTACTTTTCAGGGTCTTCCTGTTTTGAACACCGCTTCATGCTCCTCCTATTTTTCAGAACTTTTCATGCTCCTCATATTTTTGACACCTTTTGAAGCTCTTCATATTTTTCACACCTTTTCAGGCTCTTCATGTTTTTGAACACCATTTCATGCTCCTCCTATTTTACAGACAGTTTCATTCTCCTCATATTTTTGACACCTTTTGAAGCTCTTCATATATTTCACACCTTTTCAGGCTTTTCATTATTTTCAACACCACTTCATGCTCCTCTTATTTTTCACACCGTTTCATGCTCATCTCATTTTGACACCTTTTGAAGTTCTTCATGTTTTTCACATCTTCTGAAGCTCTTCATATTTTTCACAAATTTTCAGGCTCTTTATGATTTTCAACACCGCTTCATGCTCCTCCTATTTTTCAGACCGTTTCATGTTCATCTCATTTTGACACCTTTTGAAGCTCTTCATATTTTTCACACCTTTTGAAGCTCTTCATATTTTGCATATTTTTGAAGTTCTTCATAATTTCACACGTTTTCAGACTCTTCATGTTTTTCAACACCACTTCATGCTCCTCCTATTTTTCAGACCGTTTCATGCTCCTCATATTTTTGACACCTTTTGAAGCTCTTCATATTTTTCACACCTTTTCAGGCTCTTCATGTTTTTGAACACCGCTTCATGCTCCTCCTATTTTTCAGACCGTTTCATGCTCCTCATATTTTTGACAACTTTTGAAGCTTTTCATATTTTTCACACCTTGTCAGGCTCTTGAATTTTTTCAACACCACTTCATGCTCCTCCTTTTTTGCAGACCGTTTCATGCTCCTCATATTTTTGACACCTTTTGAAGCTCTTCATATTTTGCACACCTTTTCAGGCTCTTCATGTTTTTGAACACCGCTTCATGATCCTCCTATTTTTCTGACCTTTTCATGCTCCTCATATTTTTGACAACTTTTGAAGCTCTTCATATTTTTCACAACTTTTCAGGCTTTTCCTGTTTTTGAACACCGCTTCATGCTCCTCCTATTTTTCAAACCGTTTCATGCTCCTCATATTTTTGACACCTTTTGAAGCTCTTCATATTTTTCACACCTTTTCAATGTCTTCATGTTTTTGAACACCGTTTCATGCTGCTCCTATTTTTCACAACGTTTCATGCTCCTCATATTTTTGACACCTTTTGAAGCTCTTCATATTTTTCACACCTTTTCAGGCTCTTCATATTTTTGAACACCTCTTCCTCTTCCTCCTATTTTTCAGACCGTTTCTTGCTCCTCATGTATTTCACACCTTTGGAAGCCCTTCATATTTTTCACACCTTTTCAGGCTCTTGATGTTTTTCCACACCACTTCATGCTTCTCCTATTTTTCAACACGTTTCATGCTCCTCATGTATTTCACACCTTTTGAAGCTCTTCATATTTTTCACACCTTTTCAGGCTCTTCATGTTTTTCAACACCGCTTCATGCTCCTCCTATTTTTCAGACCGTTTCATGCACCTCATATTTTTCTCACCTTTTTAAGCTCTTCATATTTTTCACACCTTTTCAGGCTCCTCATGTTTTGCAACACCGCTTCATGGTCCTCCTATTTTTCAGACCGTTTCATACTCCTCATATTTTTGACAACTTTTGATGCTCTTCATATTTTTCACACCTTTTCAGGCTCTTCATTTTTTCAACACCGCTTCATGCTCCTCCTATTTTTCAGACCGTTTCATGCTCATCTCATTTTTAACACCTTTGGAAGCTTTTCATATTTTTCACAATTTTTCAGGCTCTTCATGTTTTGAACACCGCTTCATGCTCCTCCTATTTTTCTGACCGTATCATGCTCCTCATATTTTGACACCTTTTGAAGCTCTTCATATATTTCACACCTTTTCAGTCTCTTCTTTTTATTCAACACCACTTCATGCACCTCCTATTTTTCAGACCGTTTCATGATCATCTCATTTTTGACACCTTTTGAAGCTCTTCATATTTTTCACACCTTTTCAGGCTCCTCATTTTTTTCAACACCACTTCATTCTCCTCCTATTTTTCAGACCGTTTCATGCTCATCTCTTTTTTGACACCTTTTGAAGCTCTTCATATTTTTCACACATTTTGAAGCTCTTAATATTTTTCACACCTTTTCTGGCTCTTCATGTTTTTCAACACCGGTTCATGGTACTCCTATTTTTTAGACCGTTTCATGCTCCTCATATTTTTGACAACTTTTGAAGCTGTTCATATTTTTCACACCTTTTCAGGTTCTTCATTTTTTTCAACACTGCTTCATGCTCCTCCTATTTTTCAGAACGTTTCATGCTCCTTATAATTTTGACACCTTTTGAAGCTCTTCATATTTTTCACACCTTTTCAGGCTCTTCATGTTTTTCAACACTGCTTCATGCTCCTCCTATTTTTCAGACCGTTTCTTGCACCTCATATATTTCACACCTTTAGAAGCTCTTCATATTTTTCACACATTTTCAGGCTCTTCATGTTTCTCAACACCGCTTCCTGCTCCTCCTCTTTTTCAGACCGTTTCATGCTCCTCATATTTTTGACACATTTTGAAGCTCTTCATGTTTCTCACAGCTTTTCAGGTTCTTCATGTTTTTCAACACTACTTCATGCTCCTCCTATTTTTCAGACGGTTTCATGCTCATCTCATTTTTGACACCTTTTGAAGCTCTTCATATTTTTCACATCTTTTGAAGCTCTTCATATTTTTCACACGTTTTCAGGCTCTTCATGTTGTTCAACACCCTTTCTTGCTCCTCCTATTTTTCAGACCATTTCATGCTCCTCATATTTTTGACACCTTTTGAAGCTCTTCATATTTTTCACACCTTTTCAGGCTCTTCATGTTTTTGAACACCGTTTCATAGTCCTCCTATTTTTCAGACCGTTTCATGCTCCTCATATTTTTGACACCTTTTGAAGCTCTTCATATTTTTCACTACTTTTCAGGGTCTTCCTGTTTTGAACACCGCTTCATGCTCCTCCTATTTTTCAGAACTTTTCATGCTCCTCATATTTTTGACACCTTTTGAAGCTCTTCATATTTTTCACACCTTTTCAGGCTCTTCATGTTTTTGAACACCATTTCATGCTCCTCCTATTTTACAGACCGTTTCATTCTCCTCATATTTTTGACACCTTTTGAAGCTCTTCATATATTTCACACCTTTTCAGGCTTTTCATTATTTTCAACACCACTTCATGCTCCTCTTATTTTTCAGACCGTTTCATGCTCATCTCATTTTGACACCTTTTGAAGTTCTTCATGTTTTTCACATCTTCTGAAGCTCTTCATATTTTTCACAAATTTTCAGGCTCTTTATGATTTTCAACACCGCTTCATGCTCCTCCTATTTTTCAGACCGTTTCATGTTCATCTCATTTTGACACCTTTTGAAGCTCTTCATATTTTTCACACCTTTTGAAGCTCTTCATATTTTGCATATTTTTGAAGTTCTTCATAATTTCACACGTTTTCAGACTCTTCATGTTTTTCAACACCACTTCATGCTCCTCCTATTTTTCAGACCGTTTCATGCTCCTCATATTTTTGACACCTTTTGAAGCTCTTCATATTTTTCACACCTTTTCAGGCTCTTCATGTTTTTGAACACCGCTTCATGCTCCTCCTATTTTTCAGACCGTTTCATGCTCCTCATATTTTTGACAACTTTTGAAGCTTTTCATATTTTTCACACCTTGTCAGGCTCTTGAATTTTTTCAACACCACTTCATGCTCCTCCTTTTTTGCAGACCGTTTCATGCTCCTCATATTTTTGACACCTTTTGAAGCTCTTCATATTTTGCACACCTTTTCAGGCTCTTCATGTTTTTGAACACCGCTTCATGATCCTCCTATTTTTCTGACCTTTTCATGCTCCTCATATTTTTGACAACTTTTGAAGCTCTTCATATTTTTCACAACTTTTCAGGCTTTTCCTGTTTTTGAACACCGCTTCATGCTCCTCCTATTTTTCAAACCGTTTCATGCTCCTCATATTTTTGACACCTTTTGAAGCTCTTCATATTTTTCACACCTTTTCAGGCTCTTCATGTTTTTGAACACCGCTTCATGCTCCTCCTATTTTCAGACCGTTTCATTCTCCTTATATTTTTGACACCTTTTGAAGCCCTTCATATATTTCACACCTTTTCCGTCTCTTCTTTTTTTTCAACACCACTTCATGCTCCTCCTATTTTTCAGACCGTTTCATGCTCATCTCATTTTTGACACCTTTTGAAGCTCTTCATATTTTTCACACCTTTTCAGGCTCTTCATGTTTTTGAACACCGCTTCATGCTCCTCTTATTTTTCAGACTGCTTCATACTCCTCTCATTTTTGAAACCTTTTGAAGCTCTTCATATTTCTCACACGTTTTCAGGCTCTTCATGATTTTCAACACCGATTCATGCTCCTCCTCTTTTTCAGACCGTTTCATGCTCCTCATATTTTTGATACCTTTTGAATCTCCTCATATTTTTTACACCTTTTGAACCTCTTCATATATTTCACACTTTTTCAGGCTCTTCATGTTTTTCAACACGGCTTCATGCTCCTCCTATTTTTCAGACCGTTTCATGCTCCTCATATTTTTCACACCTTTTGAAGCTCTTCATATTTTTCACACCTTTTAAGCCTCTTCATGTTTTTTAGCACCGCTTCATGCTCCTCCTATTTTCAAGACAGTTTCATACTCCTCATGTATTTCATACCTTTTGAAGCTCCTCATATTTTTCACACCTTTTCAGGCTCTTCATATTTTTGAAAACCGCTTCATGCTCCTCCTATTTTTAAGACCGTTTCATGCTCCTCATATATTTCACACCTTTTGAAGTTCTTCATATTTTTCACACCTTTTCAGGCTCTGCATGTTTTTCAACACCGTTTCATGCTCCTCCTATTTTTCAGACCGTTTCATGCTCCTCATATTTTTGACACATTTTGAAGTTCTTGATATATTTCACACCTTCTCAGGCTCTTCATTTTTTGGAACACGACTTCTTGCTCCTCCTATTTTTCAGACCGTTTCATGCTCATCTCATTTTTGACACCTTTTGAAGCTCTTCATATATTTGACACCATTTGAAGCTCTTCATATTTTTCACAACTTTTCAGGCTCTGCATGTATTTGAACACCGTTTCATGCTACTCCTATATTTCAGACCGATTCTTGCTGCTCATATATTTGACACCTTTTGAAACTCTTCATATTTTTAACACCTTTTCAGGCTCTTCATGTTTTTCAACACCGCTTCATGCTCCTCCTATTTTTCAGACCGTTTCATGCTCCTCATATTTTTGACACCTTTTGATGCTCTTCATATTTTTCACACCTTTTCAGGCTTTTCATGTTTTTGCACACCGCTTCATGCTCCTCCTATTTTTCACACCTTTTGAAGCTCTTCATATTTTTCACCCTTTTCAGTCTCTTCATGTTTTTGAACACGGTTTCATGCTCCTCCTATTTTTCAGACCGTTTCATGCTCCTCATATTTTTGACACCTTTTGAAGCTCTTCATATTTTTCACATCTTTTCAGGCTCTTCATGTTTTTCAACACCGCTTCATGCTCCACCTATTTTTCAGACGGTTTCATGCTCATCTCTTTTTTGACACCTTTTGAAGCTCTTCATATTTTTCATACCTTTTGAAGCTCCTCATATTTTTCACTCGTTTTCACGCTCTTCATGTTTTTCAACACCGCTTCATGCTCCTCCTATTTTTCAGACGGTTTCATGCTCCTCATATTTTTGACACCTTTTGAAGCTCTTCATATTTTTCAAACCTTTTCAGGCTCTTCATGTTTTTGAACACTGCTTCATGCTCCTCGTATTTTTCAAACCATTTCATGATCCTCATGTATTTCACACCTTTGAACCTCTTCATATTTTTCACACCTTTTCAGGCTCTTCATGTGTTTCAACACCACTTCATGCTCCTCAGCTTTTTCAGACCGTTTCATGCTCATTTCATTTTTGAAACATTTTGAAGCTCTTCATATTTTTCACACCTTTTGAATCTCTTCATATTTTTGACACCTTTTCAGGCTCTTCATGTTTTTGAACACCTCTGCATGCTCCTCCTATTTTTCAGGGCGTTTAATGCTCCTCATGTATTTCACACCTTTTGAAGCTCTTCATATTTTTGACACCCTTTCAGGCTCTTCATGTTTTGCAACACCGCTTCATGCTGTTCCTATTTTTCAGACCGTTTCATGCTCCTCATATTTTTGAGACCTTTTGAAGCTCTTCATATCATTCACACCTTTTCAGGCTCTTCATGTTTTTCAATACCACTTCATGCTCCACCTATTTTTCAGACCGTTTCATGCTCATCTCATTTTTGACACCTTTTAAAGCTCTTCATATTTTTCACACCTTTTGAAGCTCTTCATATTCTTCATACGTTTTCATGCTCTTTATGTTTTTCAACACCGCTTCTTGCTCCTCCTATTTTTCAGACCGTTTCATGCTCATCTCATTTTTGACACCTTTTAAAGCTCTTCATATTTTTCACACCTTTTGAGGCTCTTCATATTTTTCACACCTTTTGAGGCTCTTCATATTTTTCATATTTTTGAAGCTCTTCATATTTTTCACACCTTTTCAGGCTCTTCATATTTTTGAACACCGCTTCATGCTCCTCCTATTTTTCAGAGAGTTTCATGCTCCTCATGTATTTCACACCTTATGAAGCTCTTCATATTTTTCACACCTTTTCAGGCTCTTCATGTTTTTCAACACCGCTTCATGCTCCTCCTGTTTTTCAGACCATTTCATGCTAGTCATATTTTTGACACCTTTTGAAGCTCTTCATATTTCTCACACCTTTTCAGGCTCTTCATGTTTTTCAACAACGCTTCATGCTCCTCCGATTTTTCAGACGGTTTCATGCTCCTCATACTTTTGACACCTTTTGAAGCTCTTCATATTTTTCACACCTTTTCAGGCTCTTCATGTTTTTCAACACCGCTTCATGCACCTCCTATTTTTCAGAACGTTTCATGCTCATCTCATTTTTGACACCTTTTGAAGCTTTTCATATTTTTCAAAACTTTTCAGGCTTTTCATGTTTTGAACACCGCTTCATGGTAATCCTATTTTTGAAACCATATCATGCTCCTCATATTTTTCACACATATTGAAGCTCTTCATATTTTTCAAACCTTTTCAGACTCTTCATGTTTTTGAACACCACTTCATGCTCCTTCTATTTTTCAGAGAGTTTCATTCTCCTCATGTATTTCACACCTTTTGAAGCTCTTCATATTTTGCACACCTTTTCAGGCTCTTCATGTTTTTGAACACCGTTTCATGCTCCTCCTATTTTTCAGACGGTTTCATGCTCCTCATATTTTGACACCTTTTGAAGCTCTTCATATTTTTCACACTTTTTCAAGCTCTTCATGTTTTTCAACACCACTTCATGCTCCTCCTATTTTTCAGACGTTTCATGTTCCTCATATTTTTGACACCTTTAGAAACTTTTCATATTTTTCACACTTTTTCAGGCTCTTCATGTTTTTCCACACCGCTTCAGCTCCTCCTATTTTTCAGACCGTTTCATTCTCCTCATAAATTTGACACATTTTAAAGCTCTTCATATATTTCACACCTTTTCAGGCTCTTCATTTTTTCAACACCACTTCATGCTCCTCCTATTTTTCAGACCGTTTCATGCTCATCTATTTTGACACCTTTTGAAGCTCTTCATATTTTTACACCTTTTAAGCTCTTCACATTTTTCACACCTTTTCAGGCTCTTCATGTTTTGAACACCGTTTCTTGCTCCTCTTATTATTCAGACCGTTTCATGATCCTGATATATTTGACACCTCTTGAAGCTCTTCATATTTTTCACACCTTTTCAGGCTCTTCAAGATTTTCAACACCGCTTCATGCTCCTCCGATTTTTCAGACCGTTTCATGCTCATCTCATTTTTGACATCTTTTGAAGCACTTCGTATTTTTCACACCTTTTGAAGCTCTTCCTATTTTTCATATTTTTGAACCACTTCATGTTTTTCACACCTTTTCAGGCTCTTCAAGATTTTCAACATCGCTTCATGCTCCTCCGATTTTTCAGACCGTTTCATGCTCATCTAATTTTTGACACCTTTTGAAGCTCTTCATATTTTTCACACCTTTTCAGGCTCTTCATATTTTTCAACACAACTTCATGCATCTCCTATTTTTCGGACCATTTCATGCTCCTCATATTTTTCAAACCTTTTGAAACTCTTCATATTTTTCACACCTTTTCAGGCTCTTCATGTTTTGAACACCACTTCATGCTCCTCCTATTATTCAGAGAGTTTCATGCTCCTCATGTATTTCACACCTTTTGAAGCTCTTCATATTTTTCACACCTTTTGAAGCTCTTCATATATTTCACATCTTTTCAGGCTCTTCATGTTTATTTAAAAACGTTTCATCCTCCTCCTATTTTTGACACATTTTGAAGCTCTTCATATTTTTCACATCTTTTAAGACTCTTCATGTTTTTCAACACCGCTTCATGCTCCTCCGTTTTTTCAGACCGTTTCATGCTCCTCTCATTTTTGACACCTTTTGAAGCTCTTCATATTTTTCACACCTTTTGAAGCTCTTCATATTTTTCACAACTTTTAAGGCTCTTCATGTTTTTCAACACCGCTTCATGGTCCTCCTATTTTTCAGAACGTTTCATGCTCCTCATATTTTTGACACCGTTTCAAGCTCTTCATATATTTCACACCTTTTCAGGCTCTGAATGTTGTCAACACCGCTTCATGCTCATCCTATTTTTCGGACCGCTTCATTCTCCTCAGATTTTTGACATCTTTGGAGCACTTCATATTTTTCACACGTTTTCAGCCTCTTCATGTTTTTCAACACTGCATCATGCTCTTCCTATTTTTCAGATCGTTTCATGCTCCTCAATGTTTGACATGTTTTGAATCTCTTTATATTTTTCACACCATTTCAGGCTCTTCATGTTTTGAACAACGTTTCATGCTCCTCCTATTTTTCAGAAAATTTCATGATCCTCATATATTTGAGACCTTTTAACGCTCTTCATATTTTTCACAGCTTTTCAGCTCTTCATGTTTGTCAACACCACTTCATGCTCCTCCTATTTTTCAGACCGTTTCTTTCTCCTCATATTTTTGACACCTTTTGAAGCTCTTCATATATTTCACAGATTTTTAGGCTCTTCATCTTTTTGCACACCGCTTCATGCTCCTCCTATTTTTCACACCGTTTCATGCTGCTCTCATTATTGACACATTTTGAAGCTATTCATATTTTTCACACCTTTGGAAGCTCTTCATATTTTTCACACATTTTCAAGCTTTTCATGTTTTCAACACCTCTTCATACTCCTCCTTTTTTTCAGTCCGTTTCATGTTCCTCATATTTTTCACACCTTTTAATGCTCTTCATATTTTTCACACCTTTTCAGGCTTTTCATGTTTTTCAACACCGCTTCATGCTCCTCCTATTTTTCAGACTGTTTCATGCTCCTCATATTTTTGACAGCTTTTGAAGCTGTTCATATTTTTCACACCTTTTCAGGCTCTTCATGTTTTTCAACCGTGCTTCATGTTCCTCCTATTTTTCACACCGTTTCATGCTCCTCATATTTTTGACACCTTTTGAAGATCTTAATATTTTTCACACCTTTTCAGGCTCTTCATGTTTTTGAACACCATTTCATGCTCCTCCTTTTTTTTGACACATTTTGAACGTCTTCATAATTTTCACACCTTTCAGGCTCTTCATGTTTTACAACACTGTTTCATGCTCCTCCTATTTTTCAGATCATTTCATGCTCCTCATATATTTCACATCTTTTGTAGCTCTTCATATTTTTCACACCTTTTCAGTCTCTTCAGGTTTCTCAACATCACTTCATGCTTCTCCTATTTTTCACACCGTTTCATGCTCCTCATATTTTTGACACCTTTTGAACCTCCTCATTTTTTCACAACTTTGGAAACTCTTCATATATTTCCCACCTTTTCAGGCTCTTAAAGTTTTCAACACCGCTTCATGCTCATCCTATTTTTCAGACCGTTTCATGCTCCTCATATTTTTGACACGTTTTGAGGCTCTTCATGTTTTTCACACCTTTTCAGGCTCTTCACGTTTTTCAACACTGTTTCATGCTGCTCCTATTTTTCAGACCGTTTCATGTTCCTCATATTTTTCACACCTTTTGAAGCTCTTCATATTTTACAAAACTTTTCAGGTTCTTCATGTTTTTGACGACTGCTTCATGCTCCTCCTATTTTTCAGACCGTTTCATGCTCCTTATATATTTGACACCTTGTGAAGCTCCTCCTATTTTTCACACCTTTTCAGGCTCTTCATGTATTTCAACACCTTTTCATGCTCCTCCTATTTTTCAGACCGCTTCAGTCTCCTCATGTATTTCACACCTTTTCAAGCTCTTCATATTTTTCACACCTTTTCAGGCTCTTCATGTTTTTGAACACCGTTTCATGCTCCTCCTATTTTTCAGACCGTTTCATGCTCCTCATATTTTTGACACCTTTTGAACCTCCTCATTTTTTCACAACTTTGGAAACTCTTCATATATTTCACACCTTTTCAGGCACTTCATGATTTCCACGACCACTTCATGCTCCTCCTATTTTTCAGACCGTTTCATGCTCATCTCATTTTTGACACCTTTGGAAGCTCTTCATATATTTCACATCTTTTGAAGCTCTTCATATTTTTCACACGTTTTCAGGCTCTTCATGTTTTTCAACACCGCTTCATGCTCCTCCTATTTTTCAGACCGTTTCATGCTCCTCATATTTTTGACACGTTTTGAGGCTCTTCATGTTTTTCACACCTTTTCAAGCTCTTCATGTTTTTGAACACCACTTCATGCTCCTCCTATTTTTAAGATCGTTTCATGCTCCTCATATTTTTGACCCCTTTTGAAGATCTTCATGTTTTTCACACCTTTTCAGGCTCTTCATATTTTTGAACACCGTATCATGCTCCTCCTATTTTTCAGACCGTTTCAGGCTCCTCATATTTTTGACACCTTTTGAAGCTCCTCATATTTTTCACACCTTTTGAAGCTCTTCATATATTTCACAACTTTTCAGGCACTTCATGTTTTTCAACATCACTTCATGCTCCTCCTATATTTCAGACCGGTTCATGCTCCTCATATTTTTGACACCTTTTGTAGCTCTTCATATATTTCACACCTTTTGAAGCTCTTCATATTTTTCACACGTTTTCAGGCTATTCATGTTTTTCAACGCCGCTTCATGCTCCTACTATTTTCAGACCGTTTCCACCTCCTCATGTATTTCACACCTTTTGAAGCTCTTCATATATGTCACACCTTTTAGGCTCTTCGTCTTTTTAAAACCGTTTCATGCTCATCCTATTTTTCACACTGTTTCATGCTCCTCATATATTTGACACCTTTTGAAGCTCTTCATATTTTTCACACCTTTTCAGGCTCTTCATGTTTATCAACACAGTTTCATGCTCTTCCTAAATTTCAGACCGTTTCATGCTGCTCATATTGTTGACACCTTTTGAAGCTCTTCATATTTTTCCACCTTTTCAGGCTTTTCATGTTTTTCAACACCGCTTCATGCTCCTCCAATTTTTCAGAAAGTTTCATGCTCCTCATATTTTTAACATCTTTTGAAGCTCTTCATTTTTTTCACACCTTTTCATGCTCTTCATCTTTTTCAAAAAAGTTTCATGCTCATCCTATGTTTCATACTGTTTCACGCTCCTAATATTTTTGACACCTTTTGAAGCTCTTTATATTTTTCACACCTTTTCAGGCTCTTCATGTTTTTGACCACCGCATCATGCTCCTCCTATTTTTCAGTCGTTTCATGCCTCTCATATTTTTTACACCTTTTGAAGCTCTTCATGTTTTTCACACCTTTTCATGCTCTTCATCTTTTTCAAAACCGTCTCATTCTCATCCTATTTTAAAGACTGTTTCATGCTCCTCATATTTTTGACACCTTTAGAACCTCTTCATATTTTTCACACCTTTTCATCTCTTCATGTTTTCAACACCGTTTCATGCTCCTCCTATTTTTCAGACCGATTCATGCTCCTCATATTTTTGACACCTTTTGAAGCTCTTCTTTTTTTTTCACACATTTTGAAGCTCTTCATATTTTTCATAACTTTTCAGGCTCTTCATGTTTTTGAACACCGCTTCATGCTCCTCTTATTTTTTAGAGAGTTTCATGCTCCTCATGTATTTCACACCTTTTGAAGCTCTTCATATTTTTCACACCTTTTCAGGCTCTTCATATTTTGAACACCATTTCATGCTTCTCTTATTTTTCAGACCATTTCTTGCTCCTCATATTTATGACACCTTTTGAAGCTCTTCATATTTTTCACACCTTTTGAAGCTGTTCATATTTTTCACACCATTTGAAGCTTTTCATATTTTTCACACGTTTTCAGGTTCTTCATGTTTTTCAACACCGCTTCATGCTCCTGCTAATTTTCAGACCCTTTCATGCTCCACATATTTTTGACACGTTTTGAAGCTCTTCATGTTTTTCACACCTTTTCAGGCTCTTCATGTCTTTCAACACCGTTTCATGCTCCTCCTATTTTTCAGAACTTTTAATGCTCCTCACATTTTTGACACCTTTTGTAGTTCTTCATATATTTGATACATTTTCAGGATCTTTATGTTTTTCAACAACACTTCATGCTCCTCCTATTTTTAAGACCGCTTCATGCTCATCTCATTTTTCACACTTTTGAAACGGTTCATATTTTTCACACCTTTTGAAGATCTTCATATTTTTACAAGTTTTCAGGTTCTTCATGTTTTTCAACACCGCTTCATGCTCCTCCTATTTTTCAGACTATTTCATGCTCCACATATTTTTGACACGTTTTGAAGCTCTTCATATTTTTCACACCTTTTCAGGCTTTTTATGTTTCTGAACACCGCTTCAAGCTGCTCCTATATTTCACATCTTTTGAAGCTCTTCATTATTTTCACACCTTTTCAGGCTCTTCATGTTTTTGAACACAGCTTCATGCTCCTCCTATTTTTCAGACAGTTTAATGCTCCTCATGTATTTCAAACCTTTTGAAGCTCGTCATATATTTCACATCTTCTCAGGCTCGTCATGTTTTGAACACCGTTTCATGCTCCTCCTATTTTTTAGACCGTTTTATACTCCTCATAATTTTGACACCTTTTGAAGCTCTTCATATTTTTCACAACTTTTCAGGCTCTTCATGTTTTTCAACACCGTCTCATTCTACTCCTATTTTTCAGACCGTTTCATGCTCCTCATGTATTTCACACCTTTTGAAGCTTTTCACATTTTTCACACCTTTTCAGGCTCTTCATGTTATTCAACACCGCTTCATGATCTTCCTATTTTTCAGTCCATTTCATGCTCCTCATATTTTTGACACCTGTTGAAGTTCTTCATATTTTTCCACCTTTTCAGCTCTTCAAGTTTTTCAACACCACTTCATGCTCCTCCTATATTTCAGAGCGTTTCATGCTCCTCATATTTTTGACACCTGTTGAAGCTCTTCATATTTTTCACACCTTTTCAGGCACTTCATATTTTTCAACACCGCTTCATGCTCCTCCTATTTTTCAGATCGTTTCATGCTCCTCATATTTTGACACCTTTTGAAGCTCTTCATATTTTTCACAAGTTTTCAGGTTCTTCATGTTTTTCAACACCGCTTCATGCTCCTCCTATTTTTCACACCGTTTCATGCTCCACATATATTTGACACGTTTTGAAGCTCTTCATATTTTTCACACCTTTACAGGCTTTTTATGTTTTTAACACCACTTCATGCTGCTCCTATATTTCATACCTTTTGAAGCTCTTCATATTTTCCACACCTTTTGAAGCTCTTCATATTTCTCAAACGTTTTCAGGCTCTTCATGTTTTTCAACACCCCTTCTTGCTCATCTATTTTTCAGACCGTTTCATGCTTCTCTCATTTCTGACATCTTTTGAAGCTCTTCATATATTTCACACATTTTCAGGCTCTTCATGTTTTTCAACACCACTTCATGCTCCTCCTATTTTTCAGACCGTTTCATGCTCATCTCACTTTTGACACATTTTGAAGCTCTTCATATTTTCCACACCTTTTGAAGCTCTTCATATTTTTCAAACGTTTTCAGGCTCTTCATGTTTTTCCACACCGCTTCATGCTCCTCCTTTTTTTCAGATAGTTTCATGCCCCCTTTATTTTTGACACCTTTTGAAGCTCTTCATATTTTTCAAACCGTTTCAGGCTCTTCATGTTTTTCAACACCGCTTCATGCTCCTCCTATTTTTCAAACCGTTTCATGCTCCTCATATTTTTGACACCTTTTGAAGCTATTCATATATTTCACACCTTTTCCACCTCTTCATGTTTTTCAACACTGCTTCTTGCTCCTCCAATTTTTCAGACCGTTTCATGCTCCTCCTATTTTTGATACCTTTTGAAGCTGTTCATATATTTCACACCTTTTCAGGCGTTTCATGTCTTTGAAAACCGTTTCATGCTCGTCATATTTTGACAGTTTTTGATGCTCTTCATATTTTTCACAGCTTTTCAGGCTCTTCATGTTTTTCAACACCACTTCATGCTCCTATTTTTCAGACCGTTTCCTGCTCCTCATATTTTTGACACATTTTCAAACTCTTCATATTTTTCACACCTTTTCAGGCTCTTCTTGTTTTTCAACACCGCTTCATGCTCCTCGTATTTTTCAGACAGTTTCATGTGCCTCCTCTTTTTAACATCTTTTGAAGGTCTTCATATTTTTCACACCTTTTCAGGCTCTTCATGTTTTTCCGCACCGCTTCCTGCTCTTCCTTTTTTTCAGACCGTTCCATGCTCCTCATATTTTTGACACCTTTTGAAGCTCTTCATATTTTGCACACCTTTTGAGGCTCTTTATGTTTTTCAACACCACTTCATGCTCGTCCTATTTTCAGACCGTTTAATGCTCCTCTTATTTTTGACACCTTTTGAAGCTCTTCATATTTTTCAAACCTCTTCAGGTTCTTCATATTTTTCAACACCGCTTCATGCTCCTCCTATTTTTCAGATAGTTTCATGTCCCCTCTATTTTTGACACATTTTGAAGCTCTTCATATTTTTCAAGCCTTTTCAGGCTCTTCATGTTTCTCAACACCGCTTCATGCTCCTCCTATTTTTCAAACCGTTTCATGCTCCTCATATTTTTGACACCTTTTGAAGCTCTTCATATATTTCACACCTTTTCCACCCCTTCATGGTTTTCAACACTGCTTCTTGCTCCTCCAATTTTTCAGACCGTTTCATGCTCCTCCTATTTTTGGTACCTTTTGAAGCTGTTCATATATTTCACACCTTTTCAGGCGTTTCATGTCTTGAACACCGTTTCATGCTCCTCATATTTTGGCAGTTTTTGATGCTCTTCATATTTTTCACAGCTTTTCAGGCTCTTCATGTTTTTCAACACCACTTCATGCTCCTATTTTTTAGACCGTTTCCTGCTCCTCATATTTTTGACACATTTTCAAACTCTTCATATTTTTCACACCTTTTCAGGCTCTTCTTGTTTTTCAACACCGGTTCATGCTCCTCCTATTTTTCATACCGTTTCATGCTCCTCATATTTTTGACACCTTTTGAAGCTCTCCATATTTTTCAAACCTTTTCAAGCTCTTCATGTTTTTAACAGAGCTTCATTTTCCTCCTATTTTTCAGACCGTTTCATGCTCCACATATTTTTGACACCTTTTGAAGCTCTTCATATTTTTCAACCTTTTCTTGCTTTCCATGTTTTTGAACACCGTTCCATGCTCCTCATATTTTTGACACCTTTGAAGCTCTTCAAAATTTTGACACCTTTTGAAGCTCTTCATATTTTTCAAACCTTTTCAAGCTCTTCATGTTTTTCAACACCGCTTCTTGCTCCTCCTATTTTTCAGACCGTTTCATGCTCCTCATATTTTTGACACCTTTTGAATCTCTTCATATATTTCACACCTTTTCAGGCTCTTCATGTTTTTGAACACCGCTTCATGATCCTCCTATTTTTCAGACCGTTTCATACACCTCATATTTTTTTCACCTTTTGAAGCTCTTCATATTTTTCACACCTTTTCAGGCTCCTCATGTTTTGCAACACCGCTTCATGGTCCTCCTATTTTTCAGACCATTTCATACTCGTCATATTTTTGACACCTTTTAATGCTCTTCATATTTTTCACAACTTTTCAGGCTCTTCATATTTTTGAACACCTCTTCATCTTCCTCCTATTTTTCAGACCGTTTCTTGCTCCTCATGTATTTCACACCTTTTGAACCTCTTCATATTTTTCACACCTTTTCAGGCTCTTGATGTTTTTCCACACCACTTCATGCTTCTCCTATTTTTCAACACGTTTCATGCTCCTCATGTATTTCACACCCTTTGAAGCTCTTCATATTTTTCACACCTTTTCAGGCTCTTCATGTTTTTCAACACCGCTTCATGCTCCTCCTATTTTTCAGACCGTTTCATGCACCTCATATTTTTCTCACCTTTTGAAGCTCTTCATATTTTTCACACCTTTTCAGGCTCCTCATGTTTTGCAACACCGCTTCATGGTCCTCCTATTTTTCAGACCGTTTCATACTCCTCATATTTTTGACAACTTTTAATGCTCTTCATATATTTCACACCTTTTCAGGCTCTTCATTTTTTGAACACCACTTCATGCTCCTCCTATTTTTCAGACCGTTTCATGCTCATCTCATTTTTGACACCTTTTGAAGCTCTTCATATTTTTCACACCTTTTCAGGCTCTTCATGTTTTTGAACACCGCTTCATGCTCCTCCTATTTTTCAGACTGCTTCATACTCCTCTCATTTTTCACACCTTTTGAAGCTCTTCATATTTTTGACACCTTTTGAAGCTCTTCATATTTCTCACACTTTTTCAGGCTCTTCATGATTTTCAACACCGATTCATGCTCCTCCTCTTTTTCAGACCGTTTCATGCTCCTCATATTTTTGATACCTTTTGAATCTCCTCATATTTTTTACACCTTTTGAACCTCTTCATATATTTCACACTTTTTCAGGCTCTTCATGTTTTTCAACACGGCTTCATGCTCCTCCTATTTTTCAGACCGTTTCATGCTCCTCATATTTTTCACAGCTTTTGAAGCTCTTCATATTTTTCACACCTTTTAAGCCTCTTCATGTTTTTTAACACCGCTTCATGCTCCTCCTATTTTCAAGACAGTTTCATACTCCTCATGTATTTCATACCTTTTAAAGCTCCTCATATTTTTCACACCTTTTCAGGCTCTTCATATTTTTGAAAACCGCTTCATGCTCCTCCTATTTTTAAGACCATTTCATGCTCCTCATATATTTCACACCTTTTGAAGTTCTTCATATTTTTCACACCTTTTCAGGCTCTGCATGTTTTTCAACACCGTTTCATGCTTCTCCTATTTTTCAGACCGTTTCATGCTCCTCATATTTTTGACACATTTTGAAGTCTTGATATATTTCACACCTTCTCAGGCTCTTCATTTTTTGGAACACGACTTCTTGCTCCTCCTATTTTTCAGACCGTTTCATGCTCATCTCATTTTTGACACCTTTTGAAGCTCTTCATATTTTTCACATCTTTTCAGGCTCTTCATGTTTTTCAACACCGCTTCATGCTCCACCTATTTTTCAGACGGTTTCATGCTCCTCATATTTTTGACACCTTTTGAAGCTCTTCATATTTTTCAAACCTTTTCAGGCTCTTCATGTTTTTGATCACTGCTTCATGCTCCTCGTATTTTTCAAACCATTTCATGATCCTCATGTATTTCACACCTTTGAACCTCTTCATATTTTTCACACTTTTCAGGCTCTTCATGTGTTTCAACACCACTTCATGCTCCTCAGCTTTTTCAGACCGTTTCATGCTCATTTCATTTTTGAAACATTTTGAAGCTCTTCATATTTTTCACACCTTTTGAATCTCTTCATATTTTTGACACCTTTTCAGCCTCTTCATGTTTTTGAACACCCCTGCATGCTCCTCCTATTTTTCAGGGCGTTTAATGCTCCTCATGTATTTCACACCTTTTGAAGCTCTTCATATTTTTCTCACCTTTTCAGGCTCTTCATGTTTTTGAACACCGCTTCATGCTCCTCATATTTTTCAGACCGTTTCATGTTCCTCATATATTTCAAACCTTTTGCACCTCTTCATATTTTTCACACCTTTTCAATGTCTTCATGTTTTTGAACACCGTTTCATGCTGCTCCTATTTTTCACAACGTTTCATGCTCCTCATATTTTTGACACCTGTTGAAGCTCTTCATATTTTTCACACCTTTTCAGGCTCTTCATATTTTTGAACACCTCTTCCTCTTCCTCCTATTTTTCAGACCGTTTCTTGCTCCTCATGTATTTCACACCTTTGGAAGCCCTTCATATTTTTCACACCTTTTCAGGCTCTTGATGTTTTTCCACACCACTTCATGCTTCTCCTATTTTTCAACACGTTTCATGCTCCTCATGTATTTCACACCTTTTGAAGCTCTTCATATTTTTCACACCTTTTCAGGCTCTTCATGTTTTTCAACACCGCTTCATGCTCCTCCTATTTTTCAGACCGTTTCATGCACCTCATATTTTTCTCACCTTTTGAAGCTCTTCATATTTTTCACACCTTTTCAGGCTCCTCATGTTTTGCAACACCGCTTCATGGTCCTCCTATTTTTCAGACCGTTTCATACTCCTCATATTTTTGACAACTTTTGATGCTCTTCATATTTTTCACACCTTTTCAGGCTCTTCATTTTTTCAACACCGCTTCATGCTCCTCCTATTTTTCAGAGCGTTTCATGCTCATCTCATTTTTAACACCTTTGGAAGCTTTTCATATTTTTCACAATTTTTCAGTCTCTTCATGTTTTGAACACCGCTTCATGCTCCTCCTATTTTTCAGACCGTATCATGCTCCTCATATTTTGACACCTTTTGAAGCTCTTCATATATTTCACACCTTTTCAGTCTCTTCTTTTTCTTCAACACCACTTCATGCACCTCCTATTTTTCAGACCATTTCATGATCATCTCATTTTTGACACCTTTTGAAGCTCTTCATATTTTTCACACCTTTTCAGGCTCCTCATTTTTTTCAACACCACTTCATTCTCCTCCTATTTTTCAGACCGTTTCATGCTCATCTCTTTTTTGACACCTTTTGAAGCTCTTCATATTTTTCACACATTTTGAAGCTCTTAATATTTTTCACACCTTTTCTGGCTCTTCATGTTTTTCAACACCGGTTCATGGTACTCCTATTTTTTAGACCGTTTCATGCTCCTCATATTTTTGACAACTTTTGAAGCTGTTCATATTTTTCACACCTTTTCAGGCTCTTCATTTTTTTCAACACTGCTTCATGCTCCTCCTATTTTTCAGAACGTTTCATGCTCCTTATAATTTTGACACCTTTTGAAGCTCTTCATATTTTTCACACCTTTTCAGGCTCTTCATGTTTTTCAACACTGCTTCATGCTCCTCCTATTTTTCAGACCGTTTCTTGCACCTCATATATTTCACACCTTTAGAAGCTCTTCATATTTTTCACACATTTTCAGGCTCTTCATGTTTCTCAACACCGCTTCCTGCTCCTCCTCTTTTTCAGACCGTTTCATGCTCCTCATATTTTTGACACATTTTGAAGCTCTTCATGTTTCTCACAGCTTTTCAGGTTCTTCATGTTTTTCAACACTACTTCATGCTCCTCCTATTTTTCAGACGGTTTCATGCTCATCTCATTTTTGACACCTTTTGAAGCTCTTCATATTTTTCACATCTTTTGAAGCTCTTCATATTTTTCACACGTTTTCAGGCTCTTCATTTTGTTCAACACCCTTTCTTGCTCCTCCTATTTTTCAGACCATTTCATGCTCCTCATATTTTTGACACGTTTTGAAGCTCTTCATATTTTTCACACCTTTTCAGGCTCTTCATGTTTTTGAACACCGTTTCATAGTCCTCCTATTTTTCAGACCGTTTCATGCTCCTCATATTTTTGACACCTTTTGAAGCTCTTCATATTTTTCACTACTTTTCAGGGTCTTCCTGTTTTGAACACCGCTTCATGCTCCTCCTATTTTTCAGAACTTTTCATGCTCCTCATATTTTTGACACCTTTTGAAGCTCTTCATATTTTTCACACCTTTTCAGGCTCTTCATGTTTTTCAACACCATTTCATGCTCCTCCTATTTTACAGACCGTTTCATTCTCCTCATATTTTTGACACCTTTTGAAGCTCTTCATATATTTCACACCTTTTCAGGCTTTTCATTATTTTCAACACCACTTCATGCTCCTCTTATTTTTCAGACCGTTTCATGCTCATCTCATTTTGACACCTTTTGAAGCTCTTCATGTTTTTCACATCTTCTGAAGCTCTTCATATTTTTCACAAATTTTCAGGCTCTTTATGATTTTCAACACCGCTTCATGCTCCTCCTATTTTTCAGACCGTTTCATGTTCATCTCATTTTGACACCTTTTGAAGCTCTTCATATTTTTCACACCTTTTGAAGCTCTTCATATTTTGCATATTTTTGAAGTTCTTCATAATTTCACACGTTTTCAGACTTTTCATTTTTTTCAACACCACTTCATGCTCCTCCTATTTTTCAGACCGTTTCATGCTCCTCATATTTTTGACACCTTTTGAAGCTCTTCATATTTTTCACACCTTTTCAGGCTCTTCATGTTTTTGAACACCGCTTCATGCTCCTCCTATTTTTCAGACCGTTTCATGCTCCTCATATTTTTGACAACTTTTGAAGCTTTTCATATTTTTCACACCTTGTCAGGCTCTTGAATTTTTTCAACACCACTTCATGCTCCTCCTTTTTTGCAGACCGTTTCATGCTCCTCATATTTTTGACACCTTTTGAAGCTCTTCATATTTTGCACACCTTTTCAGGCTCTTCATGTTTTTGAACACCGCTTCATGATCCTCCTATTTTTCTGACCTTTTCATGCTCCTCATATTTTTGACAACTTTTGAAGCTCTTCATATTTTTCACAACTTTTCAGGCTTTTCCTGTTTTTGAACACCGCTTCATGCTCCTCCTATTTTTCAAACCGTTTCATGCTCATCATATTTTTGACACCTTTTGAAGCTCTTCATATTTTTCACACCTTTTCAGGCTCTTCATGTTTTTGAACACCGCTTCATGCTCCTCCTATTTTCAGACCGTATCATTCTCCTCATATTTTTGACACCTTTTGAAGCCCTTCATATATTTCACACCTTTTCCGTCTCTTCTTTTTTTTCAACACCACTTCATGCTCCTCCTATTTTTCAGACCGTTTCATGCTCATCTCATTTTTGACACCTTTTGAAGCTCTTCATATTTTTCACACCTTTTCAAGCTCTTCATGTTTTTGAACACCGCTTCATGCTCCTCCTATTTTTCAGACTGCTTCATACTCCTCTCATTTTTGACACCTTTTGAAGCTCTTCATATTTTTGACACCTTTTGAAGCTCTTCATATTTCTCACACGTTTTCAGGCTCTTCATGATTTTCAACACCGATTCATGCTCCTTCTCTTTTTCAGACCGTTTCATGCTCCTCATATTTTTGATACCTTTTGAATCTCCTCATATTTTTTACACCTTTTGAACCTCTTCATATATTTCACACTTTTTCAGGCTCTTCATGTTTTTCAACACGGCTTCATGCTCCTCCTATTTTTCAGACCGTTTCATGCTCCTCATATTTTTCACACCTTTTGAAGCTCTTCATATTTTTCACACCTTTTAAGCCTCTTCATGTTTTTTAACACCGCTTCATGCTCCTCCTATTTTCAAGACAGTTTCATACTCCTCATGTATTTCATACCTTTTGAAGCTCCTCATATTTTTCACACCTTTTCAGGCTCTTCATATTTTTGAAAACCGCTTCATGCTCCTCCTATTTTTAAGACCATTTCATGCTCCTCATATATTTCACACCTTTTGAAGTTCTTCATATTTTTCACACCTTTTCAGGCTCTGCATGTTTTTCAACACCGTTTCATGCTCCTCCTATTTTTCAGACCGTTTCATGCTCCTCATATTTTTGACACATTTTGAAGTTCTTGATATATTTCACACCTTCTCAGGCTCTTCATTTTTTGGAACACGACTTCTTGCTCCTCCTATTTTTCAGACCGTTTCATGCTCATCTCATTTTTGACACCTTTTGAAGCTCTTCATATATTTGACACCATTTGAAGCTCTTCATATTTTTCACAACTTTTCAGGCTCTGCATATATTTGAACACCGTTTCATGCTACTCCTATATTTCAGACCGATTCTTGCTGCTCATATATTTGACACCTTTTGAAACTCTTCATATTTTTAACACCTTTTCAGGCTCTTCATGTTTTTCAACACCGCTTCATGCTCCTCCTATTTTTCAGACCGTTTCATGCTCCTCATATTTTTGACACCTTTTGATGCTCTTCATATTTTTCACACCTTTTCAGGCTTTTCATGTTTTTGCACACCGCTTCATGCTCCTCCTATTTTTCACACCTTTTGAAGCTCTTCATATTTTTCACCCTTTTCAGTCTCTTCATGTTTTTAACACGGTTTCATGCTCCTCCTATTTTTCAGAACGTTTCATGCTCCTCATATTTTTGACACCTTTTGAAGCTCTTCATATTTTTCACATCTTTTCAGGCTCTTCATGTTTTTCAACACCGCTTCATGCTCCACCTATTTTTCAGACGGTTTCATGCTCATCTCTTTTTTGACACCTTTTGAAGCTCTTCATATTTTTCATACCTTTTGAAGCTCTTCATATATTTCACTCGTTTTCACGCTCTTCATGTTTTTCAACACCGCTTCATGCTCCTCCTATTTTTCAGACGGTTTCATGCTCCTCATATTTTTGACACCTTTTGAAGCTCTTCATATTTTTCAAACCTTTTCAGGCTCTTCATGTTTTTGAACACTGCTTCATGCTCCTCGTATTTTTCAAACCATTTCATGATCCTCATGTATTTCACACCTTTGAACCTCTTCATATTTTTCACACCTTTTCAGGCTCTTCATGTGTTTCAACACCACTTCATGCTCCTCAGCTTTTTCAGACCGTTTCATGCTCATTTCATTTTTGAAACATTTTGAAGCTCTTCATATTTTTCACACCTTTTGAATCTCTTCATATTTTTGACACCTTTTCAGGCTCTTCATGTTTTTGAACACCTCTGCATGCTCCTCCTATTTTTCAGGGCGTTTAATGCTCCTCATGTATTTCACACCTTTTGAAGCTCTTCATATTTTTCTCACCTTTTCAGGCTCTTCATGTTTTTGAACACCGCTTCATGCTCCTCATATTTTTCAGACCGTTTCATGCTCCTCATATATTTCAAACCTTTTGCACCTCTTCATATTTTTCACACCTTTTCAGGCTCTTCATATTTTTGAACACCTCTTCCTCTTCCTCCTATTTTTCAGACCGTTTCTTGCTCCTCATGTATTTCACACCTTTTGAAGCCCTTCATATTTTTCACACCTTTTCAGGCTCTTGATGTTTTTCCACACCACTTCATGCTTCTCCTATTTTTCAACACGTTTCATGCTCCTCATGTATTTCACACCTTTTGAAGCTCTTCATATTTTTCACACCTTTTCAGGCTCTTCATGTTTTTCAACACCGCTTCATGCTCCTCCTATTTTTCAGACCGTTTCATGCACCTCATATTTTTCTCACCTTTTGAAGCTCTTCATATTTTTCACACCTTTTCAGGCTCCTCATGTTTTGCAACACCGCTTCATGGTCCTCCTATTTTTCAGACCGTTTCATACTCCTCATATTTTTGACAACTTTTGATGCTCTTCATATTTTTCACACCTTTTCAGGCTCTTCATTTTTTCAACACCGCTTCATGCTCCTCCTATTTTTCAGACCGTTTCATGCTCATCTCATTTTTGACACCTTTGGAAGCTTTTCATATTTTTCACAATTTTTCAGGCTCTTCATGTTTTGAACACCGCTTCATGCTCCTCCTATTTTTCAGACCGTATCATGCTCCTCATATTTTGACACCTTTTGAAGCTCTTCATATATTTCACACCTTTTCAGTCTCTTCTTTTTCTTCAACACCACCTCATGCACCTCCTATTTTTCAGACCGTTTCATGATCATCTCATTTTTGACACCTTTTGAAGCTCTTCATATTTTTCACACCTTTTCAGGCTCCTCATTTTTTTCAACACCACTTCATTCTCCTCCTATTTTTCAGACCGTTTCATGCTCATCTCTTTTTTGACACCTTTTGAAGCTCTTCATATTTTTCACACATTTTGAAGCTCTTAATATTTTTCACACCTTTTCTGGCTCTTCATGTTTTTCAACACCGGTTCATGGTACTCCTATTTTTCAGACCGTTTCTTGCACCTCATATATTTCACACCTTTAGAAGCTCTTCATATTTTTCACACATTTTCAGGCTCTTCATGTTTCTCAACACCGCTTCCTGCTCCTCCTCTTTTTCAGAACGTTTCATGCTCCTCATATGTTTGACACCTTTTGAAGCTCTTCATGTTTCTCACAGCTTTTCAGGTTCTTCATGTTTTTCAACACTACTTCAAGCTCCTCCTATTTTTCAGACGGTTTCATGCTCATCTCATTTTTGACACCTTTTGAAGCTCTTCATATTTTTCACATCTTTTGAAGCTCTTCATATTTTTCACACGTTTTCAGGCTCTTCATGTTGTTCAACACCCTTTCTTGCTCCTCCTATTTTTCAGACCATTTCATGCTCCTCATATTTTTGACACGTTTTGAAGCTCTTCATATTTTTCACACCTTTTCAGGCTCTTCATGTTTTTGAACACCGTTTCATAGTCCTCCTATTTTTCAGACCGTTTCATGCTCCTCATATTTTTGACACCTTTTGAAGCTCTTCATATTTTTCATACCTTTTGAAGCTCTTCATATTTTTCACTCGTTTTCACGCTCTTCATGTTTTTCAACACCGCTTCATGCTCCTCCTATTTTTCAGACGGTTTCATGCTCCTCATATTTTTGACACCTTTTGAAGCTCTTCATATTTTTCAAACCTTTTCAGGCTCTTCATGTTTTTGAACACTGCTTCATGCTCCTCGTATTTTTCAAGCCATTTCATGATCCTCATGTATTTCACACCTTTGAACCTCTTCATATTTTTCACACCTTTTCAGGCTCTTCATGTGTTTCAACACCACTTCATGCTCCTCAGCTTTTTCAGACCGTTTCATGCTCATTTCATTTTTGAAACATTTTGAAGCTCTTCATATTTTTCACACCTTTTGAATCTCTTCATATTTTTGACACCTTTTCAGGCTCTTCATGTTTTTGAACACCTCTGCATGCTCCTCCTATTTTTCAGGGCGTTTAATGCTCCTCATGTATTTCACACCTTTTGAAGCTCTTCATATTTTTCTCACCTTTTCAGGCTCTTCATGTTTTTGAACACCGCTTCATGCTCCTCATATTTTTCAGAC
Organism: Dama dama; assembly: GCF_033118175.1. NCBI lineage: Eukaryota > Metazoa > Chordata > Mammalia > Artiodactyla > Cervidae > Dama > Dama dama. The sequence goes on along the minus strand of NW_026870891.1, from coordinate 7,139,133 downwards.
CGTTTCATGCTCCTCATATATTTCAAACCTTTTGCACCTCTTCATATTTTTCACACCTTTTCAGGCTCTTCATATTTTTGAACACCTCTTCCTCTTCCTCCTATTTTTCAGACCGTTTCTTGCTCCTCATGTATTTCACACCTTTGGAAGCCCTTCATATTTTTCACACCTTTTCAGGCTCTTGATGTTTTTCCACACCACTTCATGCTTCTCCTATTTTTCAACACGTTTCATGCCCCTCATGTATTTCACACCTTTTGAAGCTCTTCATATTTTTCACACCTTTTCAGGCTCTTCATGTTTTTCAACACCGCTTCATGCTCCTCCTATTTTTCAGACCGTTTCATGCACCTCATATTTTTCTCACCTTTTGAAGCTCTTCATATTTTTCACACCTTTTCAGGCTCCTCATGTTTTGCAACACCGCTTCATGGTCCTCCTATTTTTCAGACCGTTTCATACTCCTCATATTTTTGACAACTTTTGATGCTCTTCATATTTTTCACACCTTTTCAGGCTCTTCATTTTTTCAACACCGCTTCATGCTCCTCCTATTTTTCAGACCGTTTCATGCTCATCTCATTTTTGACACCTTTGGAAGCTTTTCATATTTTTCACAATTTTTCAGGCTCTTCATGTTTTGAACACCGCTTCATGCTCCTCCTATTTTTCAGACCGTATCATGCTCCTCATATTTTGACACCTTTTGAAGCTCTTCATATATTTCACACCTTTTCAGTCTCTTCTTTTTCTTCAACACCACCTCATGCACCTCCTATTTTTCAGACCGTTTCATGATCATCTCATTTTTGACACCTTTTGAAGCTCTTCATATTTTTCACACCTTTTCAGGCTCCTCATTTTTTTCAACACCACTTCATTCTCCTCCTATTTTTCAGACCGTTTCATGCTCATCTCTTTTTTGACACCTTTTGAAGCTCTTCATATTTTTCACACATTTTGAAGCTCTTAATATTTTTCACACCTTTTCTGGCTCTTCATGTTTTTCAACACCGGTTCATGGTACTCCTATTTTTCAGACCGTTTCTTGCACCTCATATATTTCACACCTTTAGAAGCTCTTCATATTTTTCACACATTTTCAGGCTCTTCATGTTTCTCAACACCGCTTCCTGCTCCTCCTCTTTTTCAGAACGTTTCATGCTCCTCATATTTTTGACACCTTTTGAAGCTCTTCATGTTTCTCACAGCTTTTCAGGTTCTTCATGTTTTTCAACACTACTTCATGTTCCTCCTATTTTTCAGACGGTTTCATGCTCATCTCATTTTTGACACCTTTTGAAGCTCTTCATATTTTTCACATCTTTTGAAGCTCTTCATATTTTTCACACGTTTTCAGGCTCTTCATGTTGTTCAACACCCTTTCTTGCTCCTCCTATTTTTCAGACCATTTCATGCTCCTCATATTTTTGACACGTTTTGAAGCTCTTCATATTTTTCACACCTTTTCAGGCTCTTCATGTTTTTGAACACCGTTTCATAGTCCTCCTATTTTTCAGACCGTTTCATGCTCCTCATATTTTTGACACCTTTTGAAGCTCTTCATATTTTTCATACCTTTTGAAGCTCTTCATATTTTTCACTCGTTTTCACGCTCTTCATGTTTTTCAACACCGCTTCATGCTCCTCCTATTTTTCAGACGGTTTCATGCTCCTCATATTTTTGACACCTTTTGAAGCTCTTCATATTTTTCAAACCTTTTCAGGCTCTTCATGTTTTTGAACACTGCTTCATGCTCCTCGTATTTTTCAAACCATTTCATGATCCTCATGTATTTCACACCTTTGAACCTCTTCATATTTTTCACACCTTTTCAGGCTCTTCATGTGTTTCAACACCACTTCATGCTCCTCATCTTTTTCAGACCGTTTCATGCTCATTTCATTTTTGAAACATTTTGAAGCTCTTCATATTTTTCACACCTTTTGAATCTCTTCATATTTTTGACACCTTTTCAGCCTCTTCATGTTTTTGAACACCTCTGCATGCTCCTCCTATTTTTCAGGGCGTTTAATGCTCCTCATGTATTTCACACCTTTTGAAGCTCTTCATATTTTTCTCACCTTTTCAGGCTCTTCATGTTTTTGAACACCGCTTCATGCTCCTCATATTTTTCAGACCGTTTCATGCTCCTCATATATTTCAAACCTTTTGCACCTCTTCATATTTTTCACACCTTTTCAATGTCTTCATGTTTTTGAACACCGTTTCATGCTGCTCCTATTTTTCACAACGTTTCATGCTCCTCATATTTTTGACACCTTTTGAAGCTCTTCATATTTTTCACACCTTTTCAGGCTCTTCATATTTTTGAACACCTCTTCCTCTTCCTCCTATTTTTCAGACCGTTTCTTGCTCCTCATGTATTTCACACCTTTGGAAGCCCTTCATATTTTTCACACCTTTTCAGGCTCTTGATGTTTTTCCACACCACTTCATGCTTCTCCTATTTTTCAACACGTTTCATGCTCCTCATGTATTTCACACCTTTTGAAGCTCTTCATATTTTTCACACCTTTTCAGGCTCTTCATGTTTTTCAACACCGCTTCATGCTCCTCCTATTTTTCAGACCGTTTCATGCACCTCATATTTTTCTCACCTTTTGAAGCTCTTCATATTTTTCACACCTTTTCAGGCTCCTCATGTTTTGCAACACCGCTTCATGGTCCTCCTATTTTTCAGACCGTTTCATACTCCTCATATTTTTGACAACTTTTGATGCTCTTCATATTTTTCACACCTTTTCAGGCTCTTCATTTTTTCAACACCGCTTCATGCTCCTCCTATTTTTCAGACCGTTTCATGCTCATCTCATTTTTAACACCTTTGGAAGCTTTTCATATTTTTCACAATTTTTCAGGCTCTTCATGTTTTGAACACCGCTTCATGCTCCTCCTATTTTTCAGACCGTATCATGCTCCTCATATTTTGACACCTTTTGAAGCTCTTCATATATTTCACACCTTTTCAGTCTCTTCTTTTTCTTCAACACCACCTCATGCACCTCCTATTTTTCAGACCGTTTCATGATCATCTCATTTTTGACACCTTTTGAAGCTCTTCATATTTTTCACACCTTTTCAGGCTCCTCATTTTTTTCAACACCACTTCATTCTCCTCCTATTTTTCAGACCGTTTCATGCTCATCTCTTTTTTGACACCTTTTGAAGCTCTTCATATTTTTCACACATTTTGAAGCTCTTAATATTTTTCACACCTTTTCTGGCTCTTCATGTTTTTCAACACCGGTTCATGGTACTCCTATTTTTTAGACCGTTTCATGCTCCTCATATTTTTGGCAACTTTAGAAGCTCTTCATATTTTTCACACCTTTTCAGGTTCTTCATTTTTTTCAACACTGCTTCATGCTCCTCCTATTTTTCAGAACGTTTCATGCTCCTTATAATTTTGACACCTTTTGAAGCTCTTCATATTTTTCACACCTTTTCAGGCTCTTCATGTTTTTCAACACTGCTTCATGCTCCTCCTATTTTTCAGACCGTTTCTTGCACCTCATATATTTCACACCTTTAGAAGCTCTTCATATTTTTCACACATTTTCAGGCTCTTCATGTTTCTCAACACCGCTTCCTGCTCCTCCTCTTTTTCAGACCGTTTCATGCTCCTCATATTTTTGACACATTTTGAAGCTCTTCATGTTTCTCACAGCTTTTCAGGTTCTTCATGTTTTTCAACACTACTTCATGCTCCTCCTATTTTTCAGACGGTTTCATGCTCATCTCACTTTTGACACCTTTTGAAGCTCTTCATATTTTTCACATCTTTTGAAGCTCTTCATATTTTTCACACGTTTTCAGGCTCTTCATGTTGTTCAACACCCTTTCTTGCTCCTCCTATTTTTCAGACCATTTCATGCTCCTCATATTTTTGACACCTTTTGAAGCTCTTCATATTTTTCACACCTTTTCAGGCTCTTCATGTTTTTGAACACCGTTTCATAGTCCTCCTATTTTTCAGACCGTTTCATGCTCCTCATATTTTTGACACCTTTTGAAGCTCTTCATATTTTTCACTACTTTTCAGGGTCTTCCTGTTTTGAACACCGCTTCATGCTCCTCCTATTTTTCAGAACTTTTCATGCTCCTCATATTTTTGACACCTTTTGAAGCTCTTCATATTTTTCACACCTTTTCAGGCTCTTCATGTTTTTGAACACCATTTCATGCTCCTCCTATTTTACAGACCGTTTCATTCTCCTCATATTTTTGACACCTTTTGAAGCTCTTCATATATTTCACACCTTTTCAGGCTTTTCATTATTTTCAACACCACTTCATGCTCCTCTTATTTTTCAGACCGTTTCATGCTCATCTCATTTTGACACCTTTTGAAGTTCTTCATGTTTTTCACATCTTCTGAAGCTCTTCATATTTTTCACAAATTTTCAGGCTCTTTATGATTTTCAACACCGCTTCATGCTCCTCCTATTTTTCAGACCGTTTCATGTTCTTCTCATTTTGACACCTTTTGAAGCTCTTCATATTTTTCACACCTTTTGAAGCTCTTCATATTTTGCATATTTTTGAAGTTCTTCATAATTTCACACGTTTTCAGACTCTTCATGTTTTTCAACACCACTTCATGCTCCTCCTATTTTTCAGACCGTTTCATGCTCCTCATATTTTTGACACCTTTTGAAGCTCTTCATATTTTTCACACCTTTTCAGGCTCTTCATGTTTTTGAACACCGCTTCATGCTCCTCCTATTTTTCAGACCGTTTCATGCTCCTCATATTTTTGACAACTTTTGAAGCTTTTCATATTTTTCACACCTTGTCAGGCTCTTGAATTTTTTCAACACCACTTCATGCTCCTCCTTTTTTGCAGACCGTTTCATGCTCCTCATATTTTTGACACCTTTTGAAGCTCTTCATATTTTGCACACCTTTTCAGGCTCTTCATGTTTTTGAACACCGCTTCATGATCCTCCTATTTTTCTGACCTTTTCATGCTCCTCATATTTTTGACAACTTTTGAAGCTCTTCATATTTTTCACAACTTTTCAGGCTTTTCCTGTTTTTGAACACCGCTTCATGCTCCTCCTATTTTTCAAACCGTTTCATGCTCCTCATATTTTTGACACCTTTTGAAGCTCTTCATATTTTTCACACCTTTTCAGGCTCTTCATGTTTTTGAACACCGCTTCATGCTCCTCCTATTTTCAGACCGTTTCATTCTCCTTATATTTTTGACACCTTTTGAAGCCCTTCATATATTTCACACCTTTTCCGTCTCTTCTTTTTTTTCAACACCACTTCATGCTCCTCCTATTTTTCAGACCGTTTCATGCTCATCTCATTTTTGACACCTTTTGAAGCTCTTCATATTTTTCACACCTTTTCAGGCTCTTCATGTTTTTGAACACCGCTTCATGCTCCTCTCATTTTTCAGACTGCATCATACTCCTCTCATTTTTGAAACCTTTTGAAGCTCTTCATATTTTTGACACCTTTTGAAGCTCTTCATATTTCTCACACGTTTTCAGGCTCTTCATGATTTTCAACACCGATTCATGCTCCTCCTCTTTTTCAGACCGTTTCATGCTCCTCATATTTTTGATACCTTTTGAATCTCCTCATATTTTTTACACCTTTTGAACCTCTTCATATATTTCACACTTTTTCAGGCTCTTCATGTTTTTCAACACGGCTTCATGCTCCTCCTATTTTTCAGACCGTTTCATGCTCCTCATATTTTTCACACCTTTTGAAGCTCTTCATATTTTTCACACCTTTTAAGCCTCTTCATGTTTTTTAGCACCGCTTCATGCTCCTCCTATTTTCAAGACAGTTTCATACTCCTCATGTATTTCATACCTTTTGAAGCTCCTCATATTTTTCACACCTTTTCAGGCTCTTCATATTTTTGAAAACCGCTTCATGCTCCTCCTATTTTTAAGACCATTTCATGCTCCTCATATATTTCACACCTTTTGAAGTTCTTCATATTTTTCACACCTTTTCAGGCTCTGCATGTTTTTCAACACCGTTTCATGCTCCTCCTATTTTTCAGACCGTTTCATGCTCCTCATATTTTTGACACATTTTGAAGTTCTTGATATATTTCACACCTTCTCAGGCTCTTCATTTTTTGGAACACGACTTCTTGCTCCTCCTATTTTTCAGACCGTTTCATGCTCATCTCATTTTTGACACCTTTTGAAGCTCTTCATATATTTGACACCATTTGAAGCTCTTCATATTTTTCACAACTTTTCAGGCTCTGCATGTATTTGAACACCGTTTCATGCTACTCTTATATTTCAGACCGATTCTTGCTGCTCATATATTTGACACCTTTTGAAACTCTTCATATTTTTAACACCTTTTCAGGCTCTTCATGTTTTTCAACACCGCTTCATGCTCCTCCTTTTTTTCAGACCGTTTCATGCTCCTCATATTTTTGACACCTTTTGATGCTCTTCATATTTTTCACACCTTTTCAGGCTTTTCATGTTTTTGCACACCGCTTCATGCTCCTCCTATTTTTCACACCTTTTGAAGCTCTTCATATTTTTCACCCTTTTCAGTCTCTTCATGTTTTTGAACACGGTTTCATGCTCCTCCTATTTTTCAGACCGTTTCATGCTCCTCATATTTTTCACACCTTTTGAAGCTCTTCATATTTTTCACACCTTTTAAGCCTCTTCATGTTTTTTAGCACCGCTTCATGCTCCTCCTATTTTCAAGACAGTTTCATACTCCTCATGTATTTCATACCTTTTGAAGCTCCTCATATTTTTCACACCTTTTCAGGCTCTTCATATTTTTGAAAACCGCTTCATGCTCCTCCTATTTTTAAGACCATTTCATGCTCCTCATATATTTCACACCTTTTGAAGTTCTTCATATTTTTCACACCTTTTCAGGCTCTGCATGTTTTTCAACACCGTTTCATGCTCCTCCTATTTTTCAGACCGTTTCATGCTCCTCATATTTTTGACACATTTTGAAGTTCTTGATATATTTCACACCTTCTCAGGCTCTTCATTTTTTGGAACACGACTTCTTGCTCCTCCTATTTTTCAGACCGTTTCATGCTCATCTCATTTTTGACACCTTTTGAAGCTCTTCATATATTTGACACCATTTGAAGCTCTTCATATTTTTCACAACTTTTCAGGCTCTGCATGTATTTGAACACCGTTTCATGCTACTCCTATATTTCAGACCGATTCTTGCTGCTCATATATTTGACACCTTTTGAAACTCTTCATATTTTTAACACCTTTTCAGGCTCTTCATGTTTTTCAACACCGCTTCATGCTCCTCCTATTTTTCAGACCGTTTCATGCTCCTCATATTTTTGACACCTTTTGATGCTCTTCATATTTTTCACACCTTTTCAGGCTTTTCATGTTTTTGCACACTGCTTCATGCTCCTCCTATTTTTCACACCTTTTGAAGCTCTTCATATTTTTCACCCTTTTCAGTCTCTTCATGTTTTTGAACACGGTTTCATGCTCCTCCTATTTTTCAGACCGTTTCATGCTCCTCATATTTTTGACACCTTTTGAAGCTCTTCATATTTTTCACATCTTTTCAGGCTCTTCATGTTTTTCAACACCGCTTCATGCTCCACCTATTTTTCAGACGGTTTCATGCTCATCTCTTTTTTGACACCTTTTGAAGCTCTTCATATTTTTCATACCTTTTGAAGCTCCTCATATTTTTCACTCGTTTTCACGCTCTTCATGTTTTTCAACACCGCTTCATGCTCCTCCTTTTTTTCAGACGGTTTCATGCTCCTCATATTTTTGACACCTTTTGAAGCTCTTCATATTTTTCAAACCTTTTCAGGCTCTTCATGTTCTTGAACACTGCTTCATGCTCCTCGTATTTTTCAAACCATTTCATGATCCTCATGTATTTCACACCTTTGAACCTCTTCATATTTTTCACACCTTTTCAGGCTCTTCATGTGTTTCAACACCACTTCATGCTCCTCAGCTTTTTCAGACCGTTTCATGCTCATTTCATTTTTGAAACATTTTGAAGCTCTTCATATTTTTCACACCTTTTGAATCTCTTCATATTTTTGACACCTTTTCAGGCTCTTCATGTTTTTGAACACCTCTGCATGCTCCTCCTATTTTTCAGGGCGTTTAATGCTCCTCATGTATTTCACACCTTTTGAAGCTCTTCATATTTTTGACACCCTTTCAGGCTCTTCATGTTTTGCAACACCGCTTCATGCTGTTTCTATTTTTCAGACCGTTTCATGCTCCTCATATTTTTGAGACCTTTTGAAGCTCTTCATATCATTCACACCTTTTCAGGCTCTTCATGTTTTTCAATACCACTTCATGCTCCACCTATTTTTCAGACCGTTTCATGCTCATCTCATTTTTGACACCTTTTAAAGCTCTTCATATTTTTCACACCTTTTGAAGCTCTTCATATTCTTCATACGTTTTCATGCTCTTTATGTTTTTCAACACCGCTTCTTGCTCCTCCTATTTTTCAGACCGTTTCATGCTCATCTCATTTTTGACACCTTTTAAAGCTCTTCATATTTTTCACACCTTTTGAGGCTCTTCATATTTTTCACACCTTTTGAGGCTCTTCATATTTTTCATATTTTTGAAGCTCTTCATATTTTTCACACCTTTTCAGGCTCTTCATATTTTTGAACACCGCTTCATGCTCCTCCTATTTTTCAGAGAGTTTCATGCTCCTCATGTATTTCACACCTTATGAAGCTCTTCATATTTTTCACACCTTTTCAGGCTCTTCATGTTTTTCAACGCCGCTTCATGCTCCTCCTCTTTTTCAGACCGTTTCATGCACCTCCTATTTTTCTCACCTTTTGAAGCTCTTCATATTTTTCACACCTTTTCAGGCTCCTCATGTTTTGCAACACCGCTTCATGCTCCTCCTATTTTTCAGACCATTTCATGCTCATCTCATTTTTGACACCTTTTGAAGCTCTTCATATATTTCACACCTTTTGAAGCTCTTCATAATTTTCACATCTTTTCAGGATCTTCATGTTTTTCAACAACTTTTCATGATCCTCCTATTTTTTAGACCGATTCATGCTCCTCATATTTTTGACACCTTTAGAAGCTCTTCATATATTTCACACCTTTTCAGGCTGTTCATGTTTTTCAACACCACTTCATGCTCCTCGTATTTTTAAGACCGTTTCATGCTCCTCATATTTTTGACACTTTTAGAAGCTCTTCATATTTTTCACACATTTTCAGGCTCTTCATGTTTCTCAACACCGCTTCCTGCTCCTCCTCTTTTTCAGACCGTTTCATGCTCCTCATATATTTGACACATTTTGAAGCTCTTCATGTTTCTCACAGCTTTTCAGGTTCTTCATGTTTTTCAACACTACTTCATGCTCCTCCTATTTTTCAGACGGTTTCATGCTCATCTCATTTTTGACACCTTTTGAAGCTCTTCATATTTTTCACATCTTTTGAAGCTCTTCATATTTTTCACACGTTTTCAGGCTCTTCATGTTGTTAAACACCCTTTCTTGCTCCTCCTATTTTTCAGACCGTTTCATGCTCCTCATATTTTTGACACGTTTTGAAGCTCTTCATATTTTTCACACCTTTTCAGGCTCTTCATGTTTTTGAACACCGTTTCATAGTCCTCCTATTTTTCAGACCGTTTCATGCTCCTCATATTTTTGACACCTTTTGAAGCTCTTCATATTTTTCACACCTTTTCAGGCTCTTCATGTTTTTGAACACCATTTCATGCTCCTCCTATTTTACAGTCCGTTTCATTCTCCTCATATTTTTGACATCTTTTGAAGCTCTTCATATATTTCACACCTTTTCAGGCTTTTCATTATTTTCAACACCACTTCATGCTCCTCTTATTTTTCAGACCGTTTCATGCTCATCTCATTTTGACACTTTTTGAAGCTCTTCATGTTTTTCACATATTCTGAAGCTCTTCATATTTTTCACAAATTTTCAGGCTCTTTATGATTTTCAACACCGCTTCATGCTCCTCCTATGTTTCAGACCGTTTCATGTTCATCTCATTTTGACACCTTTTGAAGCTCTTCATATTGTTCACACCTTTTGAAGCTCTTCATATTTTTCATATTTTTGAAGTTCTTCATAATTTCACACGATTTCAGACTCTTCATGTTTTTCAACACCGCTTCATGCTCCTCCTATTTTTCAAACCGTATCATTCTCCTCATATTTTTCACACCTTTTGAAGCTCTTCGTATTTTTCACACGTTTTCAGGCTCTTCATGTTTTTGAACACCACATCATGCTCCTTCTATTTTTCAGAGAGTTTCATGCTCCTCATATATTTCACACCTTTTGAAGCTCTTCATATTTTTCACACCTTTTCAGGCTCTTCATGTTTTTGAACACTTCTTCATGTTCCTCCTATTTTTCAGACCGTTTCATGCTCCTCATATTTTTGACACCTTTTGAAACTGTTCATACTTTTCACACCTTTTCAGGCTCTTCATGTTTTTCAACACCACTTCATGCTCCTTTTTTGCAGACCTTTTCATGCTATTCATATTTTTGACACCTTTTGAAACTCTTCATATTTTTCACACCTTTTCAGGCTCTTCATGTTTTTCAACACCGCTTCATGCTCCTCCGATTTTTCAGTCCGTTTCATGCTCCTCATGTATTTCACACCTTCTGAAGCTCTTCATATTTTTCACACCTTTTCAGGCTCTTCATGTTTTTCCACACCACTTCATGCTTCTCCTAATTTTCAGCTCTTTCATGCTCCTCATGTATTTCACACCTTTTGAAGCTTTTCATATTTTTCACACCTTTTCAGGCTCTTCATGTTTTTCAACACCGTTTCATGCTCCTCCTCTTTTTCAGACCGTTTCATGCTCCTCATATTTTTGACACCTTTTGAAGCTCTTCATATTTCTCACACCTTTTCAGGCTCTTCATGTTTTTCAACACCGCTTCATGCTCCTCCTATTTTTCAGACCGTTTCATGCTCCTCATATTTTTGACACCTTTTGAAGCTCTTCATATTTTTCACACCTTTTCAGGCTCTTAATATTTTTGAACACCGCTTCATGCTCCTCCTATTTTTTAGACCGTTTCATGCTCCTCATATTTTTCACACCTTTTGAAGCTCTTCATATTTTCACACGTTTTCAGACTCTTCATGTTTTTCAACACCGCTTCATGATCCTGCTATTTTCAGACCGTTTCATGCTCCTCATATATTTCACACCTTTTGAAGCTCTTCATATTTTTCACACCTTTTGAGGCTCTTCATATTTTTCATATTTTTGAAGCTCTTCATATTTTTCACACCTTTTCAGGCTCTTCATATTTTTGAACACCGCTTCATGCTCCTCCTATTTTTCAGAGTGTTTCATGCTCCTCATTTATTTCACACCTTCTGAAGCTCTTCATATTTTTCACACCTTTTCAGGCTCTTCATGTTTTTCCACACCACTTCATGCTTCTCCTAATTTTCAGCTCTTTCATGCTCCTCATGTATTTCACACCTTTGAAGCTTTTCATATTTTTCACACCTTTTTAGGCTCTTCATGTTTTTCAACGTCGCTTCATGCTCCTCCTCTTTTTCAGCCCGTTTCATGCTCCTCATATTTTTGACACCTTTTGAAGCTCTTCATATTTTTCACACCTTTTCGGGCTCTTCATGTTTTGAACACCGCTTCATACTCCTCCTATATTTCAGACAGTTTCATGCTCATCTCATTTTTGACACCTTATGAAGCTTTTCATATTTTTCACAACTTTTCAGGCTCTTCATGTTTTTGAACACCTCTTCATGCTAATCCTATTTTTCAAGCCATAACATGCTCCTCATATTTTTCACACCTTTTGAAGCTCTTCATATTTTTTACACCTTTTCAGGCTCTTCATGTTTTTGAACACCACTTCATGCTCCTTATATTTTTCAGAGAGTTTCATGCTCCTCATGTATTTCACACCTTCAGAAGCTCTTCATATTTATCACACCTTTTCAGGCTCTTCATGTTTTTCCACACCACTTCATGCTTCTCCAAATTTTCAGCTCTTTCATGCTCCTCATGTATTTCACACCTTTTGAAGCTTTTCATATTTTTCACACGTTTTCAGGCTCTTCATGTTTTTGAACACCGCTTCATGCTCCTCCTCTTTTTCAGACCGTTTCATGCTCCTCATATTTTTGACACCTTTTGAAGCTCTTCATATTTCTCACACCTTTTCAGGCTCTTCCTGTTTTTCAACACCGCTTCATGCTCCTCCTATTTTTCAGACCGTTTCATGCTCCTCATATTTTTGACACCTTTTGAAGCTCTTCATATTTTTCACACCTTTTCAGGCTCTTCATATTTTTGAACACCGCTTCATGCTCCTCCTTTTTTTTAGACCGTTTCATGCTGCTCATATTTTTCACACCTTTTGAAGCTCTTCATATTTTTCACACGATTTCAGGCTCTTGATGTTTTTGAACACCATTTCATGCTCCTCCTATTTTGCAGACCGTTTCTTGCTCCTCATATTTTTGACACCTTCTGAAGCTCTTCATATATTTCACACCTTTTGAAGCTCTTCATATTTTTCATATTTTTGAAGCTCTTCATATTTTCACACGTTTTCAGACTCTTCATGTTTTTCAACACCGCTACATGATCCAGCTATTTTTCAGACCGTTTCATGCTCCTCATAAATTTCACACCTTTTGAAGCTCTTCATATTTTTCACACCTTTTGAAGCTCTTCATATTTTTCATATTTTTGAAGCTCTTCATATTGTTCACACCTTTTCAGGCTCTTCATATTTTTGAACACCGCTTCATGTTCCTCCTATTTTTCAGAGAGTTTCATGCTCCTCATGTATTTCACACCTTTTGAAGCTCTTCATATTTTTCACACCTTTTCAGGCTCTTCATGTTTTTCCACACCACTTCATGCTTCTCCTAATTTTCAGCTCTTTCATGCTCCTCATGTATTTCACACCTTTTGAATCTTTTCATATTTTTCACACCTTTTCAGGCTCTTCATGTTTTTCAACACCGCTTCATGCTCCTCCTCTTTTTCAGACCGTTTCATGCTCCTCATATATTTGACACCTTTTGAAGCTCTTCATATTTTTTACACCTTTTCGGGCTCTTCATGTTTTGAACACCGCTTCATACTCCTCCTATATTTCAGACAGTTTCATGCTCATCTCATTTTTGACACCTTTTGAAGCTTTTCATAGTTTTCACAACTTTTCAGGCTCTTCATGTTTTTGAACACCTCTTCATGCTAATCCTATTTTTCAAACCATAACATGCTCCTCATATTTTTCACACCTTTTGAAGCTCTTCATATTTTTCACACCTTTTCAGGCTCTTCATGTTTTTCCACACCACTTCATGCTTCTCCTAATTTTCAGCTCTTTCATGCTCCTCATGTATTTCACACCTTTTGAAGCTTTTCATATTTCTCACACCTTTTCAGGCTCTTCATGTTTTTCAACACCGCTTTATGCTCCTTCTATTTTTCAGATCGTTTCATGCTCCTCATATTTTTGACACCTTTTGAAGCTCTTCATATTTCTCACACCTTTTCAGGCTCTTCATGTTTTTGAACACCGCTTCATGCTCCTCCTATTTTTCAAACCGTTTCATGCTCCTCATATTTTTCCCACCTTTTGTAGCTTTTCATATTTTTAACACCTTTTCAGGCTCTTCACGTTTATCAACACCACTTCATGCTCCTCTTTTTGCAGACCGTTTCATGCTCCTCATATTTTTGACACCTATTGATGCTCTTAATATATTTCACACCTTTTCAGGCTCTTCATTTCTTCCACACCACTTCATGCTCCTCATATTTTTCAGGCAGTATCATGCTCCTCATATTTTTCACATCTTTTGAAGCTCTTCATATTTTTCACACCTTTTTAGGCTCTTCATATTTTTCAACACCATTTCATGCCGCTTCTATTTTTCAGACCGTTTCATGCTCCTCATATTTTTCACAACTTTTGAAGCTCTTCATATTTTTCACACCTTTTCAGGCTCTTCATGTTTTTCCACACCACTTAATGCTTCTCCTAAATTTCAGACCGTTTCATGTTCCTCATGTATTGCACACCTTTTGAAGCTCTTCATATTTTTCACACCTTTTCATGCTCTTCATGTTTTTGATCACCGTTTCATGCTCCTCCTTTTTTTTCAGACCGTTTCATGCTCCTCATATTTTTCACACCTTTTTAAGCTCTTCATGTTTTTCACACCTTTTCAGCCTCTTCATGTTTTTGAACACCCCTTCTTGCTCCTTTTATTTTTCAGAGAGTTTCATGCTTCTCATGTATTTCACACCTTTTGAAGCTCTTCATATTTTTCACACCTTTACAGGCTCTTCATGTTTTTGAACACCGTTTCATGCTCCTCCTATTTTTCAGACCGTTTCATGCTCCCCATATTTTTGAGACCTTTTGAAGCCCTCATATATTTCACACCTTTTCAGGCTCTTCATTTTTTTCAACACCACGTCATGCTCCTCCTATTTTTCAGACCCCTTTATGCTCTTCTCATTTTTGACACCTTTTGAAGCTCTTCATATTTTTCACACCTTTTGAAGCTCTTCATATTTTTCACACCTTTTCATGCTCTTCATGTTTTTGATCACCGCTTCATGCTCCTCCTATTTTCAGACCGTTTCATGCTCCTCATATTTTTCACATATTTTGAAGCTCCTCCTATTTTTCACAACCTTTCACGCTCTTCATGTTTTTCAACACGGCTTCATGATCCTCCTATTTTTCTGACAGTTTCATGCTCCTCCTATTTTTCAGCACGTTTCATACTCCTCCAAATTTTCAGACCGTTTCATGCTCCTCATATTTGTCACACCTTTCGAAGCTCTTCATATTTTTCACACCTTTTCTGGATCTTCATGTTTTTGAGCACAGCTTCATGCTCCTCCGATTTTTCAGACCGTTTCATGCTCCTCATATATTTCACACCTTTTGAAGCTCTTCATATTTTTCACAGCTTTTCAGGATCTTCATGTTTTTCAACACCATTTCATGCTGCTCCTATTTTTCAGACCGTTTCATGCTCCTCATATTTTTGACACCTTTTGAAGTTCTTCATATTTTTCAAAACTTTTCAGGCTCTCCATGTTTTTGAACACCGCTTCATGCTCCTACTATTTTGGAGACCGTTTCATGCTCCTCATTTATTTCACACCTTTTGAAGCTCTTCATATTTTTCAAGCCTTTTCAGGCTCTTCATGTTTTTGAACACCGCTTCATGCTCCTCCTATTTTTCAGACCGTTTCATGCTCCTCATTTATTTCACACCTTTTGAAGCTCTTCATATTTTTCAAGCCTTTTCAGGCTCTTCATGTTTTTGAACACCGCTTCATGCTCCTCCTATTTTTCAAACCTTTTCATGATCCTCATGTATTTCAAACCTTTGAAACTCTTCATATTTTTCACACCTTTTCTTGCTCTTCATGTTTTTCAACAACATTTCATGCTCCTCCTATTTTTCAGACCTTTTCATGCTCCTCATATTTTTCACACCTTTTCATGCTCTTCTTGTTTTTCAACACAGTTTCATGGTCCTCATATGTTTGACACCTTTTGAATCTCTTCATATTTTTCACACCTTTTCAGGCTCTTCATGATTTTCAACACTGCTTCATGCTCCTCATATTTTTGAGACCGTTTCATGCTCCTAATATTGTTCACACCTTTTCAAGATCTTCATGTTATTCAACACCGCTTCATGCTCTTCCTATTTTTCAGGCCGTTTCATGCTCCTCATATTTTTGATACTTTTGAAGCTCTTAATATTTTTCACACCTTTTCAAGCTCTTCATGTTTTGAACACCATTTCATGCTCCTCCTATTTTTCAGACCGTTTCATGCTCCTCATATTTTTGACAACTTTTGAAGCTCCTCATATTTTTCACACCTTTTCAGGCTCTTCATGTTTTTCAACACACTTTCATGCTCCTCATATGTTTGACACCTTTTGAATCTCTTCATATTATTCACACTTTTTCACGCTCTTCATGATTTTCAACACCGCTTCATGCTCCCCATATTTTTGAGACCGTTTTATGCTACTCATATTTTGACACCTTTTGAAGCTCTTCATGTATTTCACACCTTTTCAGGCTCTACATGTTTTTCAACACCGCTTCATGCTCGTCATATTTTGAGACCGTTTTATGCTACTCATATTTGACAACTTTTGAAGCTCTTCATATATTTCACACCTTTTAAGGCTCTTCATGTTTCTGAACACCGCTTCATGCTCCTCCTGTATTTCACACTTTTTGAAGCTCTTCATATATTTCACACCTTTTCAAGCTCTTCATGTTTCTGAACACCGCTTCATGCTCCTCTTATTTTAGACACCTTTTGAAGCTCTTCATATATTTCACACCTTTTCAGGCTCTTCATGTTTTTGAACACCGCTTCATGCTCCTCCTATATTTCACACCTTTTGAAGCTCTTCATATATTTCACACCTTTTCAGACTCTTCATGTTTTTCAACATCGCTTCATACTCCTCCTATTTTTTTGACCGTTTCATGCTCCTCATATATTTGACACCTTTTGAAGCTCTTCATATTTTTCACACCTTTTGAAGCTCTTCATATTTTTCACACCTTTTGAAGCTCTTCATATTTTACACATATTTTCACCCTCTTCATGTTTTTCAACACCTTTTCATGCTCCTCCTATTTTTCGGACTGTTTCATTCTCTTCATATTTTTGACACTTTTTGAAGCTCTTCATATTTTTCACACCTTTTCAGGCTCTTCATCTTTTTCAACACCGTTTCATGCTCCTCATATTTTTCAGACTGTTTCATTCTCCTCATATTTATGTCAACTTTTGAAACTCTTCATTTTCTTCACACCTTTTCATGCTCTTCATGTTTTTGAACACTGCTTCATGCTCCTCCTATGTTTCAGACCGTTTCATGCTCCTCATATTTTTGAAACCTTTTGAAGTTCGTCATATATTTCACACCTTTTCAGGCTCTTCATGTTTTTAAACACCTCTTCATTCTTCTCCTGTTTTTCAGACCATTTCATGCTCCTCATATTTTTCACACTTTTTGAAGCTCTTCATATTTTTCACACTTTTTGAAGCTCTTCATACTTTTCACACCTGTCAGGCTCTTCATGTTTTTGAACACCGCTTCCTGCTCCACCTATTTTTCAGATCGCTTATGCTCCTCATATTTTTCACACTTTTTGAAGCTCTTCATATTTTTCACACTTTTTCAGGCTCTTCATGTTTTTGAACACCGCTTCATGCTCCTCCTATTTTTCAGACCGTTTCATGCTCCTCATGTATTTCACACCTTTTGAACCTCTTCGTATTTCGCACACCTTTTCAGGCTCTTCATGTTTTTCACAACCACTTCATGCTCTTCCTATTTTTCAGACCGTTTCATGCTCCTCATATTTTTGATACCTTTGAAGCTCTTCATATTTTTCACACCTTTTCAGGCTCTTCATGTTTTGAACACCATTTCATGCTCCTCCTATTTTTCCGACCGTTTCATGCTCCTCATCTTTTACACACCTGTTGAAGCTCTTCATATTTTTCACACCATTTCAGGCTCTTCATGTTTTTCAACACCGCTTCATGCTCCTCCTATTTTTTCAGACCGTTTAATGCTCTTCCTATTTTTGACACGTTTTGAGGCTCTTCATATTTTTCTCACCTTTTCAGGCTCTTCATGTTTTCGAACACCGCTTCATGCTCCTCCTATTTTTGAGACCGTTTTATGCTCCACATGTATTTCACAGCTTTTGAATCTCTTCAGAAATTTCCCACCTTTCAGGCTCTTCATGTTTTTGAACACCGTTTCATGGTCTTCCTATTTTTCAGACCGTTTCATGCTCCTCATATTTGTGACACCTTTAGAAACTCTTCATATTTTTCACACCTTTTCAGGTTCTTCATGTTTTTGAACACCGTTTCATGCTCCTCCTATTTTTCAGACCATTTCATGCTCCTCATATTTTTGACACATTTTGAATCTCTTCATATTTTTCACACCTTTTCAGGCTCTTCATGTTTTTGAACACCGCTTCATGCTTCTCCTATTTTTCAGACCGTTTCATGCTATTCATGTATTTAATACCTTTTGAAGCTCTTCATATTTTTCACACCTTTTCAGGCTCTTCATGTTTTTGAACACCTTTTCATGCTCCTCGTATTTTTCTGACCGTTTCCTGCTCCTCATATTTTTGACCCTTTTTGAACCTCCTCATATTTTTCGCACCTTTTGAACCTCTTCATATATTTCACATCATTTCAGGCTCTTCATGTTTTTCAACACCACTTCATGCTCCTCCTATTTTTCAGACCGTTTCATGCTCCTCATAATTTTGACACGTTTTGAAGCTCTTCAAATTTTTCACACCTTTTCAGGCTCTTCATCTTTTTCAACACCACTTCATGCTCCTCCTCTTTTCCAGAGCGTTTCATTGTCCTCATATTTTTGACACCTTTAGAAGCTCTTTATATTTTTCACAACTTTTCAGGCTCTTCATGTTTTTCACAACCGCTTCATGCTCCTCCTATTTTTCAGACAGTTTCATTCCTCTCATGTATTTCACACCTTTTGAAGCTCTTCATATTTTTCACACATTTTCAGGCTCTTCATGTTTTTGAACACCACTTCATGCTCCTCCTATTTTACACACAGTTTCATGCTCCAAATGTATTTCACACCTTTTGAAGCTCTTCTTATTTTTCACACATTTTGAGGCTCTTCATTTGTTTGAACACCGTTTCATGCTGCTCCTAATTTTCAGACCGTTTCATTCTCATCTCATTTTGACAGCTTTTGAAGCTCTTCATATTTTCACGCCTTTTGAAGCTCTTCATATATTTCACACCTTTTCAGGCTCTTCTTTTTTTTCAACACCACTTCATGCTCCTCCTAATTTTCAGACCGTTTCATGATCATCTTATTTTGACAGCTTTTGAAGCTCTTCATATTTTCACACCTTTTGAAGCTCTACATATTATTCACATCTTTTCAGGCTCTTCATGATTTTCAACACCGCTTCATGCTCATCCTATTTTTCAGACTGTTTCATGCTCATCTCATTTTTGACACCTTTGGAAACTCTTCATATTTTTTCACACGTTTTCAGGCTCTTCAAGTTTTTCAACAACATTTCATGCTCCTCCTATTTTTCAGACTGTTTCATGGTCGTAATGTATTTCACACCTTTTGAAGCTCTTTATATTTTTCACACCTTGTCAGGCTCTTCATGTTTCTGAACAGTGCTTCATGCTCCTCCTATTTTTCAGACCGTATCATGCTCCTCATATTTTTGAAACATTTTGAAGCTCTTCATATATTTCACACCTTTTCAGGCTCTTCATGTTTTTGAACACCACTTCATGCTTCTCATATTTTTCAGACTGTTTCATGGTCCTCATGTATTTCACACATTTTGAAGCTCTTTATATTTTTCACACCTTTTCAGGCTCTTCATATATTTGAACACTGCTTCATGCTCCTCCTATTTTTCAGAGAGTTTCATGCTCCTCATGTATTTCACAACTTTTGAAGCTCTTCATGTTTTTCACACCTTTTCAGGCTGTTCATGTTTTTTAACAGCGCTTCATGATTCTCCTATTTTTCAGACCGTTTCATGCTCTTCATATTTTTGACACATTTTGAAGCTCTTCATATTTTTCACAGCTTTTCAGGCTCTTCATGTTTTTCCACACCACTTCATGCTTCTCCTAATTTTCAGACCGTTTCATGCTCCTCATGTATTTCACACCTTTTGAAGCTCTTCATATTTTTCACACCTTTTCAGGCTCTTCATGTTTTCCACACCACTTCATGCTTCTCTTATTTTTCAGCCCGTTTCATGCTCCTCATATATTTCACACCTTTTGAAGCTCTTCATATTTTTCAAACCTTTTCAGGCTCTTCATGTTTTTGATCACCGTTTCATGCTCCTCCTATTTTTCAGACGGTTTCATGCTCCTCATATTTTTGACACTCTTTGAAGATCTTCATATTTTTCACACCTTTTCAGGCTCTTCATTTTTTTCAACACCACTTCATGCTCCTCCTATTTTTCAGACCGTTTCATGCTCCTCATATATTTGACACATTTAGAAGCTCTTCATATTTGCACACCTTTTCAGGCTCTTCATATTTTTCATCACCGCTTCATGCTCCTCCTATTTTTCAGACGGTTTCATGTTGATCTCATTTTTGACACCTTTTGAAGCTCTTCATATTTTTCACACCTTTTGAAACTCTTCATATTTTTCACAGCTTTTCAGGCCCTTCATGATTTTCATCACCACTTCATGCTCCTCCTATTTTTAAGACCGTTTCATACTCCTCATATTTTTGACACCTTTAGAAGATCTTCATATTTTTCACACCTTATCAGGCTCTTCATGTTTTTCAACAACGCTTCATGCTCCTCCTATTTTTCAGACCGTTTCATGCTCCTCATATTTTTGACACCTTTTGAAGCTCTTCATATTTTTCACACCTTTTCAGGCCTTTCATATTTTTCAACACCGCATCATGCTCTTCCTATTTTTCAGACCGTTTCATGCACCTCATATTTTTCACACCTTTTAAAGCTCTTCATATTTTTCACACCTTTTCAGGCTCCTTATGTTTTTCAACACCGATTCATTCTCCTCCTATTTTTCAGACCGTTTCATGCTCCTCATATTCTTGACAAGTTTTAAAGCTCTTCATATATTTCACACCTTTTCAGGCTCTTCATGATTTTGAACACCGCTTCATGCTCCTCCTATTTTTCAGACCGTTTCATGCTCCTCATATTTTTCACACCTTTTGAAGCTCTTCATATTTTTCACACCTATTCAGGCTCTTCATATTTTGAACACCGCTTCATGCTCCTCCTATTTTTCAGACCGTTAAATGCTCCTCATGTATTTGACACCTTTTGAAGCTCCTCATATTTTTCACACGTTTTCAGGCTGTGCATGTTTTTGAACACCGCTTCATGCTCCTCCTATTTTTCAGACCGTTTCATGCTCGTCATATTTTTGACACCTTTTGAAGCTCTTCATATTTTTCACACCTTTTCAGGCTCTTCAGGTTTTTCAACACTGCTTCATGCTCCACCTATTTTTCAGACCGTTTCATCCTCCTCATATTTTTGACACCTTTTGAAGCTCTTCATATTTTTCACACCTTTTCAGGCTCTTCAGGTTTTTCAACACCGCTTCATGCTCCTCCTTTTTTGCAGACCGTTTCATGCTCCACATATTTTTGACACCTTTTGAATTTCTTCATATTTTTCACACCTTTTCAGGCTCTTAATGTTTTTGAACACCACTTCATGCTCCTCGTATTTTTCAGAGAGTTTCATGCTCCACATTTATTTCACACCTTATGAAGCTCTTCATATTTTTCACACCTTTTCAGGCTCTTCATGTTTTTGAACACCGCTTCATGATTCTCCTATTTTTCAGACCCTTTCATTCTCTTCATATTTTTGACACATTTTGAAGCTCTTCATATTTTTCACACCTTTTCAGGCTCTTCATGTTTTTCCACACCACTTCATGCTTCGCCTAATTTTCAGACCGTTTCATGCTCCTCTTGTATTTCACACATTTTGAAGCTCTTCATATTTTTCACACCTTTTTAGGCTCTTCATGTTTTTGACGACCGCTTCATGCTCCTCCTATTTTTCAGACCATTTGATGCTCCTCATATTTTTTGACACCTTTTGAAGCTCTTCATATTTTTCACACCTTTTAGGCTCTTCATGTTTTTCAACACCGTTTCATGATCTTCCTATTTTTCAGACCGTTACATTCTCATCTCATTTTTGACACCTTTTGAAGCTCTTCATATTTTTCACACCTTTTCAGGATGTTCATGTTTTTCCAGACAACTTCATGCTTCTCCTATTTTTCAGACCGTTTCATGCTCCTCATGTATTTCACACCGTTGAAGCTCTTCATATTTTTCACACCTTTTCAGGCTCTTCATGTTTTTGATCACCGTTTCATGCTCCTCCTAATTTTCAGACCGTTTCATGCTCCTCATATTTTTCACACCTTTTGAAGCTCTTCATATCTTTCACAACTTTTCAGGGTCTTCATGTTTTTGAACACCACTTCATGATCCTCCTATTTTTCAGACCATTTCATGCTCTTCATAATTTTGACCCATTTTGAAGCTCTTCATATATTTCACACCTTTTCAGGCTCTTCATGTTTTTCAAAACCACTTCATGCTCCTCCTAATTTTCAGACCGTTTCATGTTCTTCTCATTTATGATACATTTTGAAGCTCTTCATATTTTTCACACCTTTTCAGGCTCTTCATGTTTTTGAACACAGCTTCATGCTCCTCCTATTTTTCAGACCGTTTCATGCTCGTCATATTTTTGACACCTTTTGAAGCTCTTCATATTTTTCACACCTATTCAGGCTCTTCATGTTTTTGAACACCGTTTCATGATCCTCCTATTTTTCAGACCGTTTCATGCTCCTCATATATTTGACACATTTAGAAGCTCTTCATATTTTCACACCTTTTCAGGATCTTCATATTTTTCAATACCGCTGCATGCTCCTCCTATTATTCAGACGGTTTCATGTTGATCTCATTTTTGACACCTTTTGAAGCTCTTCATATTTTCACACCTTTTGAAACTCTTCATATTTTTCACACCTTTTCAGGCCCTTCATGATTTTCAACACCGCTTCATGCTCCTCCAATTTTTAAGACCGTTTCATGCTCCTCATATTTTTGACACCTTTAGAAGATCTTCATATTTTCACACCTTTTCATGCTCTTCATGTTTTTCAACAACGCTTCATGCTCCTCCTAATTTTCAGACCGTTTCATGCTCCTCATATTTTTGACACCTTTTGAAGCTCTTCATATTTTTCACACCTTTTCAGGCTCTTCATATTTTTCAACACCGCATCATGCTCCTCCTATTTTTCAGACCGTTTCATGCACCTCATATTTTTCACAACTTTTAAAGCTCTTCATATTTTTCACACCTTTTCATGCTCCTTATGTTTTTCAACACCGATTCATTCTCCTCCTATTTTTCAGACCGTTTCATGCTCCTCATAAAATTGACACCTTTTAAAGCTCTTCATATTTTTCACACCTTTTCAGGCTCTTCATGTTTTTGAACACAGCTTCATGCTCCTCCTATTTTTCAGACCGTTTCATGCTCGTCATATTTTTGACACCTTTTGAAGCTCTTCATATTTTTCACACCTATTCAGGCTCTTCATGTTTTAGAACACCGTTTCATGATCCTCCTATTTTTCAGACCGTTTCATGCTCCTCATATATTTGACACATTTAGAAGCTCTTCATATTTTCACACCTTTTCAGGATCTTCATATTTTTCAACACCGCTGCATGCTCCTCCTATTATTCAGACGGTTTCATGTTGATCTCATTTTTGACACCTTTTGAAGCTCTTCATATTTTCACACCTTTTGAAACTCTTCATATTTTTCACACCTTTTCAGGCCCTTCATGATTTTCAACACCGCTTCATGCTCCTCCAATTTTTAAGACCGTTTCATGCTCCTCATATTTTTGACACCTTTAGAAGATCTTCATATTTTCACACCTTTTCATGCTCTTCATGTTTTTCAACAACGCTTCATGCTCCTCCTAATTTTCAGACCGTTTCATGCTCCTCATATTTTTGACACCTTTTGAAGCTCTTCATATTTTTCACACCTTTTCAGGCTCTTCATATTTTTCAACACCGCATCATGCTCCTCCTATTTTTCAGAGCGTTTCATGAACCTCATATTTTTCACACCTTTTAAAGCTCTTCATATTTTTCACACCTTTTCATGCTCCTTATGTTTTTCAACACCGATTCATTCTCCTCCTATTTTTCAGACCGTTTCATGCTCCTCATATTCTTGACACCTTTTAAAGCTCTTCATATTTTTCACACCTTTTCAGGCTCTTCGTGATTTTGAACACAGCTTCATGCTCCTCCTATTTTTCAGACCGTTTCATGCTCCTCATAATTTTCACACCTTTTGAAGCTCTTCATATTTTTCACAACTTTTCAGGCTCTTCCTATTTTGAACACCGCTTCATGCTCCTCCTTTTTTCAGAGCGTTTAAGATCCTCATGTATTTGACACCTTTTGAAGCTCTTCATATTTTTCACACGTTTTCAGGCTCTTCATGTTTTTGAACACCGCTTCATGCTCCACCTATTTTTCAGACCGTTTCATGCTCCTCATATTTTTGACACCTTTTGAAGCTCTTCATATTTTTCACACCTTTTCAGGCTCTTCAGGTTTTTCAACACGGCTTCATGCTCCACCTATTTTTCAGACCGTTTCATCCTCCTCATATTTTTGACACCTTTTGAAGCTCTTCATATTTTTCACACCTTTTCAGGCTCTTCAAGTTTTACAACACCACTTCATGCTCCTCCTATTTTTCAGAGAGTTTCATGCTCCTCATGTATTTCACACCTTATGAAGCTCTTCATATTTTTCACACCTTTTCAGGCTCTTCATGTTTTTCACACCTTTTCAGGCTCTTCATGTTTTGCAACACATCTTCATTCTCCTAGTATTTTTAAGACCGTTTCATGCTCCTCATATTTTTGACACCTATTGAAGCTCTTCATATTTCTCACACCTTTTCAGGATCTTCATGTTTTTCAACACCGCTTCATGCTGCTTCTATTTTTCAGACCGTTTCATGCTCCTCATATTTTTCATATCTTTTGAAGCTCTTCATATTTTTCACACCTTTTGAAGCTCTTCATATTTTTCACACGTTTTCAGGCTCTTCATGTTTTTCAACACTGCTTCATGCTGCTTCTGTTTTTAAGACCGTTTCATGCTCCTCATGTTTTTCACACCTTTTGAAGCTCTTCATGTTTTTCACACCTTTTGAAGCTCTTCATATTTTTCAAACCTTTTCAGGCTCTCATATTTTTCATCACCGTTTCATGATCCTCCTATTTTTCAGACCGTTTCATGCTCCTCATATATTTGACACATTTAGAAGCTCTTCATATTTTCACACCTTTTCAGGATCTTCATATTTTTCAACACCGCTGCATGCTCCTCCTATTATTCAGACGGTTTCATGTTGATCTCATTTTTGACACCTTTTGAAGCTCTTCATATTTTCACACCTTTTGAAACTCTTCATATTTTTCACACCTTTTCAGGCCCTTCATGATTTTCAACACCGCTTCATGCTCCTCCAATTTTTAAGACCGTTTCATGCTCCTCATATTTTTGACACCTTTAGAAGATCTTCATATTTTCACACCTTTTCATGCTCTTCATGTTTTTCAACAACGCTTCATGCTCCTCCTAATTTTCAGACCGTTTCATGCTCCTCATATTTTTGACACCTTTTGAAGCTCTTCATATTTTTCACACCTTTTCAGGCTCTTCATATTTTTCAACACCGCATCATGCTCCTCCTATTTTTCAGACCGTTTCATGCACCTCATATTTTTCACACCTTTTAAAGCTCTTCATATTTTTCACACCTTTTCATGCTCCTTATGTTTTTCAACACCGATTCATTCTCCTCCTATTTTTCAGACCGTTTCATGCTCCTCATAAAATTGACACCTTTTAAAGCTCTTCATATTTTTCACACCTTTTCAGGCTCTTCGTGATTTTGAACACAGCTTCATGCTCCTCCTATTTTTCAGACCGTTTCATGCTCCTCATAATTTTCACACCTTTTGAAGCTCTTCATATTTTTCACAACTTTTCAGGCTCTTCCTATTTTGAACACCGCTTCATGCTCCCCCTTTTTTCAGAGCGTTTAAGATCCTCATGTATTTGACACCTTTTGAAGCTCTTCATATTTTTCACACGTTTTCAGGCTCTTCATGTTTTTGAACACCGCTTCATGCTCCACCTATTTTTCAGACCGTTTCATGCTCCTCATATTTTTGACACCTTTTGAAGCTCTTCATATTTTTCACACCTTTTCAGGCTCTTCAGGTTTTTCAACACGGCTTCATGCTCCACCTATTTTTCAGACCGTTTCATCCTCCTCATATTTTTGACACCTTTTGAAGCTCTTCATATTTTTCACACCTTTTCAGGCTCTTCAAGTTTTACAACACCACTTCATGCTCCTCCTATTTTTCAGAGAGTTTCATGCTCCTCATGTATTTCACACCTTATGAAGCTCTTCATATTTTTCACACCTTTTCAGGCTCTTCATGTTTTTCACACCTTTTCAGGCTCTTCATGTTTTGCAACACATCTTCATTCTCCTAGTATTTTTAAGACCGTTTCATGCTCCTCATATTTTTGACACCTATTGAAGCTCTTCATATTTCTCACACCTTTTCAGGATCTTCATGTTTTTCAACACCGCTTCATGCTGCTTCTATTTTTCAGACCGTTTCATGCTCCTCATATTTTTCATATCTTTTGAAGCTCTTCATATTTTTCACACCTTTTGAAGCTCTTCATATTTTTCACACGTTTTCAGGCTCTTCATGTTTTTCAACACTGCTTCATGCTGCTTCTGTTTTTAAGACCGTTTCATGCTCCTCATGTTTTTCACACCTTTTGAAGCTCTTCATGTTTTTCACACCTTTTGAAGCTCTTCATATTTTTCAAACCTTTTCAGGCTCTCATATTTTTCATCACCGTTTCATGATCCTCCTATTTTTCAGACCGTTTCATGCTCCTCATATATTTGACACATTTAGAAGCTCTTCATATTTTCACACCTTTTCAGGATCTTCATATTTTTCAACACCGCTGCATGCTCCTCCTATTATTCAGACGGTTTCATGTTGATCTCATTTTTGACACCTTTTGAAGCTCTTCATATTTTCACACCTTTTGAAACTCTTCATATTTTTCACACCTTTTCAGGCCCTTCATGATTTTCAACACCGCTTCATGCTCCTCCAATTTTTAAGACCGTTTCATGCTCCTCATATTTTTGACACCTTTAGAAGATCTTCATATTTTCACACCTTTTCATGCTCTTCATGTTTTTCAACAACGCTTCATGCTCCTCCTAATTTTCAGACCGTTTCATGCTCCTCATATTTTTGACACCTTTTGAAGCTCTTCATATTTTTCACACATTTTCAGGCTCTTCAAATTTTTCAACACCGCATCATGCTCCTCCTATTTTTCAGACCGTTTCATGCACCTCATATTTTTCACACCTTTTAAAGCTCTTCATATTTTTCACACCTTTTCATGCTCCTTATGTTTTTCAACACCGATTCATTCTCCTCCTATTTTTCAGACCGTTTCATGCTCCTCATAAAATTGACACCTTTTAAAGCTCTTCATATTTTTCACACCTTTTCAGGCTCTTCGTGATTTTGAACACAGCTTCATGCTCCTCCTATTTTTCAGACCGTTTCATGCTCCTCATAATTTTCACACCTTTTGAAGCTCTTCATATTTTTCACAACTTTTCAGGCTCTTCCTATTTTGAACACCGCTTCATGCTCCCCCTTTTTTCAGAGCGTTTAAGATCCTCATGTATTTGACACCTTTTGAAGCTCTTCATATTTTTCACACGTTTTCAGGCTCTTCATGTTTTTGAACACCGCTTCATGCTCCACCTATTTTTCAGACCGTTTCATGCTCCTCATATTTTTGACACCTTTTGAAGCTCTTCATATTTTTCACACCTTTTCAGGCTCTTCAGGTTTTTCAACACGGCTTCATGCTCCACCTATTTTTCAGACCGTTTCATCCTCCTCATATTTTTGACACCTTTTGAAGCTCTTCATATTTTTCACACCTTTTCAGGCTCTTCAAGTTTTACAACACCACTTCATGCTCCTCCTATTTTTCAGAGAGTTTCATGCTCCTCATGTATTTCACACCTTATGAAGCTCTTCATATTTTTCACACCTTTTCAGGCTCTTCATGTTTTTCACACCTTTTCAGGCTCTTCATGTTTTGCAACACATCTTCATTCTCCTAGTATTTTTAAGACCGTTTCATGCTCCTCATATTTTTGACACCTATTGAAGCTCTTCATATTTCTCACACCTTTTCAGGATCTTCATGTTTTTCAACACCGCTTCATGCTGCTTCTATTTTTCAGACCGTTTCATGCTCCTCATATTTTTCATATCTTTTGAAGCTCTTCATATTTTTCACACCTTTTGAAGCTCTTCATATTTTTCACACGTTTTCAGGCTCTTCATGTTTTTCAACACTGCTTCATGCTGCTTCTGTTTTTAAGACCGTTTCATGCTCCTCATGTTTTTCACACCTTTTGAAGCTCTTCATGTTTTTCACACCTTTTGAAGCTCTTCATATTTTTCAAACCTTTTCAGGCTCTCATATTTTTCATCACCGTTTCATGATCCTCCTATTTTTCAGACCGTTTCATGCTCCTCATATATTTGACACATTTAGAAGCTCTTCATATTTTCACACCTTTTCAGGATCTTCATATTTTTCAACACCGCTGCATGCTCCTCCTATTATTCAGACGGTTTCATGTTGATCTCATTTTTGACACCTTTTGAAGCTCTTCATATTTTCACACCTTTTGAAACTCTTCATATTTTTCACACCTTTTCAGGCCCTTCATGATTTTCAACACCGCTTCATGCTCCTCCAATTTTTAAGACCGTTTCATGCTCCTCATATTTTTGACACCTTTAGAAGATCTTCATATTTTCACACCTTTTCATGCTCTTCATGTTTTTCAACAACGCTTCATGCTCCTCCTAATTTTCAGACCGTTTCATGCTCCTCATATTTTTGACACCTTTTGAAGCTCTTCATATTTTTCACACCTTTTCAGGCTCTTCATATTTTTCAACACCGCATCATGCTCCTCCTATTTTTCAGACCGTTTCATGCACCTCATATTTTTCACACCTTTTAAAGCTCTTCATATTTTTCACACCTTTTCATGCTCCTTATGTTTTTCAACACCGATTCATTCTCCTCCTATTTTTCAGACCGTTTCATGCTCCTCATAAAATTGACACCTTTTAAAGCTCTTCATATTTTTCACACCTTTTCAGGCTCTTCGTGATTTTGAACACAGCTTCATGCTCCTCCTATTTTTCAGACCGTTTCATGCTCCTCATAATTTTCACACCTTTTGAAGCTCTTCATATTTTTCACAACTTTTCAGGCTCTTCCTATTTTGAACACCGCTTCATGCTCCCCCTTTTTTCAGAGCGTTTAAGATCCTCATGTATTTGACACCTTTTGAAGCTCTTCATATTTTTCACACGTTTTCAGGCTCTTCATGTTTTTGAACACCGCTTCATGCTCCACCTATTTTTCAGACCGTTTCATGCTCCTCATATTTTTGACACCTTTTGAAGCTCTTCATATTTTTCACACCTTTTCAGGCTCTTCAGGTTTTTCAACACGGCTTCATGCTCCACCTATTTTTCAGACCGTTTCATCCTCCTCATATTTTTGACACCTTTTGAAGCTCTTCATATTTTTCACACCTTTTCAGGCTCTTCAAGTTTTACAACACCACTTCATGCTCCTCCTATTTTTCAGAGAGTTTCATGCTCCTCATGTATTTCACACCTTATGAAGCTCTTCATATTTTTCACACCTTTTCAGGCTCTTCATGTTTTTCACACCTTTTCAGGCTCTTCATGTTTTGCAACACATCTTCATTCTCCTAGTATTTTTAAGACCGTTTCATGCTCCTCATATTTTTGACACCTATTGAAGCTCTTCATATTTCTCACACCTTTTCAGGATCTTCATGTTTTTCAACACCGCTTCATGCTGCTTCTATTTTTCAGACCGTTTCATGCTCCTCATATTTTTCATATCTTTTGAAGCTCTTCATATTTTTCACACCTTTTGAAGCTCTTCATATTTTTCACACGTTTTCAGGCTCTTCATGTTTTTCAACACTGCTTCATGCTGCTTCTGTTTTTAAGACCGTTTCATGCTCCTCATGTTTTTCACACCTTTTGAAGCTCTTCATGTTTTTCACACCTTTTGAAGCTCTTCATATTTTTCAAACCTTTTCAGGCTCTCATATTTTTCATCACCGTTTCATGATCCTCCTATTTTTCAGACCGTTTCATGCTCCTCATATATTTGACACATTTAGAAGCTCTTCATATTTTCACACCTTTTCAGGATCTTCATATTTTTCAACACCGCTGCATGCTCCTCCTATTATTCAGACGGTTTCATGTTGATCTCATTTTTGACACCTTTTGAAGCTCTTCATATTTTCACACCTTTTGAAACTCTTCATATTTTTCACACCTTTTCAGGCCCTTCATGATTTTCAACACCGCTTCATGCTCCTCCAATTTTTAAGACCGTTTCATGCTCCTCATATTTTTGACACCTTTAGAAGATCTTCATATTTTCACACCTTTTCATGCTCTTCATGTTTTTCAACAACGCTTCATGCTCCTCCTAATTTTCAGACCGTTTCATGCTCCTCATATTTTTGACACCTTTTGAAGCTCTTCATATTTTTCACACCTTTTCAGGCTCTTCATATTTTTCAACACCGCATCATGCTCCTCCTATTTTTCAGACCGTTTCATGCACTTCATATTTTTCACACCTTTTAAAGCTCTTCATATTTTTCACACCTTTTCATGCTCCTTATGTTTTTCAACACCGATTCATTCTCCTCCTATTTTTCAGACCGTTTCATGCTCCTCATAAAATTGACACCTTTTAAAGCTCTTCATATTTTTCACACCTTTTCAGGCTCTTCGTGATTTTGAACACAGCTTCTTGCTCCTCCTATTTTTCAGACCGTTTCATGCTCCTCATAATTTTCACACCTTTTGAAGCTCTTCATATTTTTCACAACTTTTCAGGCTCTTCCTATTTTGAACACCGCTTCATGCTCCCCCTTTTTTCAGAGCGTTTAAGATCCTCATGTATTTGACACCTTTTGAAGCTCTTCATATTTTTCACACGTTTTCAGGCTCTTCATGTTTTTGAACACCGCTTCATGCTCCACCTATTTTTCAGACCGTTTCATGCTCCTCATATTTTTGACACCTTTTGAAGCTCTTCATATTTTTCACACCTTTTCAGGCTCTTCAGGTTTTTCAACACGGCTTCATGCTCCACCTATTTTTCAGACCGTTTCATCCTCCTCATATTTTTGACACCTTTTGAAGCTCTTCATATTTTTCACACCTTTTCAGGCTCTTCAAGTTTTACAACACCACTTCATGCTCCTCCTATTTTTCAGAGAGTTTCATGCTCCTCATGTATTTCACACCTTATGAAGCTCTTCATATTTTTCACACCTTTTCAGGCTCTTCATGTTTTTCACACCTTTTCAGGCTCTTCATGTTTTGCAACACATCTTCATTCTCCTAGTATTTTTAAGACCGTTTCATGCTCCTCATATTTTTGACACCTATTGAAGCTCTTCATATTTCTCACACCTTTTCAGGATCTTCATGTTTTTCAACACCGCTTCATGCTGCTTCTATTTTTCAGACCGTTTCATGCTCCTCATATTTTTCATATCTTTTGAAGCTCTTCATATTTTTCACACCTTTTGAAGCTCTTCATATTTTTCACACGTTTTCAGGCTCTTCATGTTTTTCAACACTGCTTCATGCTGCTTCTGTTTTTAAGACCGTTTCATGCTCCTCATGTTTTTCACACCTTTTGAAGCTCTTCATGTTTTTCACACCTTTTGAAGCTCTTCATATTTTTCAAACCTTTTCAGGCTCTCATATTTTTCATCACCGTTTCATGATCCTCCTATTTTTCAGACCGTTTCATGCTCCTCATATATTTGACACATTTAGAAGCTCTTCATATTTTCACACCTTTTCAGGATCTTCATATTTTTCAACACCGCTGCATGCTCCTCCTATTATTCAGACGGTTTCATGTTGATCTCATTTTTGACACCTTTTGAAGCTCTTCATATTTTCACACCTTTTGAAACTCTTCATATTTTTCACACCTTTTCAGGCCCTTCATGATTTTCCACACCGCTTCATGCTCCTCCAATTTTTAAGACCGTTTCATGCTCCTCATATTTTTGACACCTTTAGAAGATCTTCATATTTTCACACCTTTTCATGCTCTTCATGTTTTTCAACAACGCTTCATGCTCCTCCTAATTTTCAGACCGTTTCATGCTCCTCATATTTTTGACACCTTTTGAAGCTCTTCATATTTTTCACACCTTTTCAGGCTCTTCATATTTTTCAACACCGCATCATGCTCCTCCTATTTTTCAGACCGTTTCATGCACCTCATATTTTTCACACCTTTTAAAGCTCTTCATATTTTTCACACCTTTTCATGCTCCTTATGTTTTTCAACACCGATTCATTCTCCTCCTATTTTTCAGACCGTTTCATGCTCCTCATAAAATTGACACCTTTTAAAGCTCTTCATATTTTTCACACCTTTTCAGGCTCTTCGTGATTTTGAACACAGCTTCATGCTCCTCCTATTTTTCAGACCGTTTCATGCTCCTCATAATTTTCACACCTTTTGAAGCTCTTCATATTTTTCACAACTTTTCAGGCTCTTCCTATTTTGAACACCGCTTCATGCTCCCCCTTTTTTCAGAGCGTTTAAGATCCTCATGTATTTGACACCTTTTGAAGCTCTTCATATTTTTCACACGTTTTCAGGCTCTTCATGTTTTTGAACACCGCTTCATGCTCCACCTATTTTTCAGACCGTTTCATCCTCCTCATATTTTTGACACCTTTTGAAGCTCTTCATATTTTTCACACCTTTTCAGGCTCTTCAAGTTTTACAACACCACTTCATGCTCCTCCTATTTTTCAGAGAGTTTCATGCTCCTCATGTATTTCACACCTTATGAAGCTCTTCATATTTTTCACACCTTTTCAGGCTCTTCATGTTTTTCACACCTTTTCAGGCTCTTCATGTTTTGCAACACATCTTCATTCTCCTAGTATTTTTAAGACCGTTTCATGCTCCTCATATTTTTGACACCTATTGAAGCTCTTCATATTTCTCACACCTTTTCAGGATCTTCATGTTTTTCAACACCGCTTCATGCTGCTTCTATTTTTCAGACCGTTTCATGCTCCTCATATTTTTCATATCTTTTGAAGCTCTTCATATTTTTCACACCTTTTGAAGCTCTTCATATTTTTCACACGTTTTCAGGCTCTTCATGTTTTTCAACACTGCTTCATGCTGCTTCTGTTTTTAAGACCGTTTCATGCTCCTCATGTTTTTCACACCTTTTGAAGCTCTTCATGTTTTTCACACCTTTTGAAGCTCTTCATATTTTTCAAACCTTTTCAGGCTCTCATATTTTTCATCACCGTTTCATGATCCTCCTATTTTTCAGACCGTTTCATGCTCCTCATATATTTGACACATTTAGAAGCTCTTCATATTTTCACACCTTTTCAGGATCTTCATATTTTTCAACACCGCTGCATGCTCCTCCTATTATTCAGACGGTTTCATGTTGATCTCATTTTTGACACCTTTTGAAGCTCTTCATATTTTCACACCTTTTGAAACTCTTCATATTTTTCACACCTTTTCAGGCCCTTCATGATTTTCAACACCGCTTCATGCTCCTCCAATTTTTAAGACCGTTTCATGCTCCTCATATTTTTGACACCTTTAGAAGATCTTCATATTTTCACACCTTTTCATGCTCTTCATGTTTTTCAACAACGCTTCATGCTCCTCCTAATTTTCAGACCGTTTCATGCTCCTCATATTTTTGACACCTTTTGAAGCTCTTCATATTTTTCACACCTTTTCAGGCTCTTCATATTTTTCAACACCGCATCATGCTCCTCCTATTTTTCAGACCGTTTCATGCACTTCATATTTTTCACACCTTTTAAAGCTCTTCATATTTTTCACACCTTTTCATGCTCCTTATGTTTTTCAACACCGATTCATTCTCCTCCTATTTTTCAGACCGTTTCATGCTCCTCATAAAATTGACACCTTTTAAAGCTCTTCATATTTTTCACACCTTTTCAGGCTCTTCGTGATTTTGAACACAGCTTCTTGCTCCTCCTATTTTTCAGACCGTTTCATGCTCCTCATAATTTTCACACCTTTTGAAGCTCTTCATATTTTTCACAACTTTTCAGGCTCTTCCTATTTTGAACACCGCTTCATGCTCCCCCTTTTTTCAGAGCGTTTAAGATCCTCATGTATTTGACACCTTTTGAAGCTCTTCATATTTTTCACACGTTTTCAGGCTCTTCATGTTTTTGAACACCGCTTCATGCTCCACCTATTTTTCAGACCGTTTCATGCTCCTCATATTTTTGACACCTTTTGAAGCTCTTCATATTTTTCACACCTTTTCAGGCTCTTCAGGTTTTTCAACACGGCTTCATGCTCCACCTATTTTTCAGACCGTTTCATCCTCCTCATATTTTTGACACCTTTTGAAGCTCTTCATATTTTTCACACCTTTTCAGGCTCTTCAAGTTTTACAACACCACTTCATGCTCCTCCTATTTTTCAGAGAGTTTCATGCTCCTCATGTATTTCACACCTTATGAAGCTCTTCATATTTTTCACACCTTTTCAGGCTCTTCATGTTTTTCACACCTTTTCAGGCTCTTCATGTTTTGCAACACATCTTCATTCTCCTAGTATTTTTAAGACCGTTTCATGCTCCTCATATTTTTGACACCTATTGAAGCTCTTCATATTTCTCACACCTTTTCAGGATCTTCATGTTTTTCAACACCGCTTCATGCTGCTTCTATTTTTCAGACCGTTTCATGCTCCTCATATATTTGACACATTTTGAAGCTCTGAATATTTTTCACACCTTTTCAGGCTCTTCATATTTTTGAACACCGCTTCATGCTCCTCCAATTTTTCAGGCCGTTTCATGCTCCTCATAATTTTGACACCTTTTGAAGCTCTTCATACGTTTCACAACTTTTCAGGCTCTTCATATTTTTGAACACCGCTTCATGCTCCTCCAATTTTTCAGGCCGTTTCATGCTCCTCATAATTGTGACACCTTTTGAAGCTCTTCATATTTTTCACACCTTTTCAGGCTCTTCATATTTTTGAACACCGCTTCATGCTCCTCCAATTTTTCAGGCCGTTTCATGCTCCTCATAATTTTGACACCTTTTGAAGCCCTTCATATGTTTCACAACTTTTCAGGCTCTTCATGTTTTTCCACACCCCTTCATGCTTCTCCTATTTTACAGCCCGTTTCATGCTCCTCATGTATTTCACACTTTTTGAAGCTCTTCATATTTTTCACACCTTTTCAGGCTCTTCATGTTTTTGATCACCGTTTCATGCTCCTCCTATTTTTCAGACCGTTTCATGCTCATGTCATTTTCGACACCTTTTGAAGCTCTTCATATATTTCACACCTTTTGAAGCTCTTCATATTTTGCACACCTTTCCAGGCTCTTCATATTTTTCAACACCGCTTCATGCTCCACCTACTTTTCAGACCGTTTCATGCTCCTCATATTTTTGACACCTTTTGAAGCTCTTCATATTTTTCACACCTTTTGAAGCTCTTCATATTTTTCACACGTTTTCAGGCTCTTCATGTTTTTCAACACTGCTTCATGCTGCTTCTGTTTTTAAGACCGTTTCATGCTCCTCATGTTTTTCACACCTTTTGAAGCTCTTCATGTTTTTCACACCTTTTGAAGCTCTTCATATTTTTCAAACCTTTTCAGGCTCTCATATTTTTCATCACCGTTTCATGATCCTCCTATTTTTCAGACCGTTTCATGCTCCTCATATATTTGACACATTTAGAAGCTCTTCATATTTTCACACCTTTTCAGGATCTTCATATTTTTCAACACCGCTGCATGCTCCTCCTATTATTCAGACGGTTTCATGTTGATCTCATTTTTGACACCTTTTGAAGCTCTTCATATTTTCACACCTTTTGAAACTCTTCATATTTTTCACACCTTTTCAGGCCCTTCATGATTTTCAACACCGCTTCATGCTCCTCCAATTTTTAAGACCGTTTCATGCTCCTCATATTTTTGACACCTTTAGAAGATCTTCATATTTTCACACCTTTTCATGCTCTTCATGTTTTTCAACAACGCTTCATGCTCCTCCTAATTTTCAGACCGTTTCATGCTCCTCATATTTTTGACACCTTTTGAAGCTCTTCATATTTTTCACACCTTTTCAGGCTCTTCATATTTTTCAACACCGCATCATGCTCCTCCTATTTTTCAGACCGTTTCATGCACCTCATATTTTTCACACCTTTTAAAGCTCTTCATATTTTTCACACCTTTTCATGCTCCTTATGTTTTTCAACACCGATTCATTCTCCTCCTATTTTTCAGACCGTTTCATGCTCCTCATAAAATTGACACCTTTTAAAGCTCTTCATATTTTTCACACCTTTTCAGGCTCTTCGTGATTTTGAACACAGCTTCATGCTCCTCCTATTTTTCAGACCGTTTCATGCTCCTCATAATTTTCACACCTTTTGAAGCTCTTCATATTTTTCACAACTTTTCAGGCTCTTCCTATTTTGAACACCGCTTCATGCTCCCCCTTTTTTCAGACCGTTTAAGATCCTCATGTATTTGACACCTTTTGAAGCTCTTCATATTTTTCACACCTTTTCAGGCTCTTCATGTTTTTGAACACCGCTTCATGCTCCACCTATTTTTCAGACCGTTTCATGCTCCTCATATTTTTGACACCTTTTGAAGCTCTTCATATTTTTCACACCTTTTCAGGCTCTTCAGGTTTTACAACACCACTTCATGCTCCTCCTATTTTTCAGAGAGTTTCATGCTCCTCATGTATTTCACACCTTATGAAGCTCTTCATATTTTTCACACCTTTTCAGGCTCTTCATGTTTTTCACACCTTTTCAGGCTCTTCATGTTTTGCAACACAACTTCATTCTCCTAGTATTTTTAAGACCGTTTCATGCTCCTCATATTTTTGACACCTATTGAAGCTCTTCATATTTCTCACACCTTTTCAGGTTCTTCATGTTTTTCAACACCGCTTCATGCTGCTTCTATTTTTCAGACCGTTTCATGCTCCTCATATTTTTCACATCTTTTGAAGCTCTTCATATTTTTCACACCTTTTGAAGCTCTTCATATTTTTCACACGTTTTCAGGCTCTTCATGTTTTTCAACACTGCTTCATGCTGCTTCTGTTTTTAAGACCGTTTCATGCTCCTCATGTTTTTCACACCTTTTGAAGCTCTTCATGTTTTTCACACCTTTTGAAGCTCTTCATATTTTTCACACCTTTTCAGGCTCTCATATTTTTCATCACCGTTTCATGCTGCTTCTGTTTTTCAGACCGTTTCATGCTCCTCATATTTTTCACACCTTTTGAAGCTCTTCATATTTATCACACCTTTTCAGGCTCTTCATGTTTTTAACACCACTTCATGCTCCTCGTATTTTTCAGACCGTTTCATGCCCCTATATTTTTGACACCTTTTGAAGCTCTTCATATTTTTCACACTTTTCAGGCTCTTAATGTTTTTCAACACAACATAATGCTCCTCCTATTTTTCAGACTGTTTCATGCACCTCATATTTTTGATACTTTTAGAAGCTCTTCATATTTTTCACACCTTTTCATGCTCTTCTAGTTTTTCAACATCATTTCATGCTCCTCCAATTTCTCAGACCGTTTCATGCTCCTCATATTTTTGACACATTTAGAAGGTATTCATATTTTTCACACCTTTTCAGGCTCTTCATTTTTCAACACCACTTCATGCTCCTCCTATTTTTCAGACCGTTTCATGCTCATCTCAGTTTTGAAACGTTTTGAAGCTCTTCATATTTTCACACCTTTTGGAGCTCTTCATATTTTTCACAACTTTTCAGGCTCTTCTTGTATTTGAACACCGGTTCATGTTCCTCCTATATTTCAGGCCGTTTAATGCTCCTCATGTATTTCACACATTTTGAAGCTCGTCATATTTTTTACACCTTTTCAGGCGCTTCATGTTTTTGAACAACGCTTCATGATCCTCTTATTTTTCAGATCATTTCATGCTCTTCATATTTTTTACACCTTTTGAAACTCTTCATATTTTTCACACCTGTTCAGGCTCTTCATGTTTTTCCACACCACCTCATGCTTCACTTAATTTTCAGACGTTTCATGCTCCTCATGTATTTCACACCTTTTGAAGCTCTTCATATTTTTCACACATTTTCATGCTCTTCATGTTTTTCAACACAGTTTCATGCTGCTTCTATTTTTCAGACCGTTTCATGATACTCCTATTTTTCAGACCGTTTCATGCTCATCTCATTTTTGACACCTTTTGAAGCTTTTCATAATTTTCACTACTTTTTAGGCTCTTCATGTTTTTGATCACCGCTTCATGCTCCTCCTATTTTTCAGAGAGTTTCATGCTCCTCATGTATTTCACAACTTTTGAAGCTCTTCATATTTTTCACACCTTTTCAGGCTGTTCATGTTTTTGAACACCGCTTCATGGTTCTCCTATTTTTCAGACCGTTTCATGCTCTTCATATTTTTGACCCATTTTGAAGCTCTTCATATTTTTCACACCTTTTCAGGCTCTTCATGTTTTTCCACACCACTTCATGCTTCTCCTAATTTTCAGACCGTTTCATGCTCCTCATATATTTCACACGTTTTGAAGCTCTTCCTATTTTTCACACCTTTTCAGGCTCTTCATGTTTTTGACGACCGCTTAATGCTCCTCTTATTTTTCAGACCGTTTGATGCTCCTCATATTTTTGACACCTTTTGAAGCTCTTTCTATTTTTCACAACTTTTAGTGACTTCATATTTTTCAACACCTTTTCATGATCTTCCTATTTTTCAGACCGTTTCATGCTCATCTCATATTTGACACCTTTTGAAGCTTTTCATATTTTTGACAACTTTTCAGGCTCTTCATGATTTTGAAAACAGCTTCATGCTCCTCCTATTTTTCAAAGAGTTTCATGCTCCTCATGTATTTCACACCTTTTGAAGCTCTTCATATTTTTCACACCTTTTCAGGCTGTTCATGTTTTTCCACACCACTTCATGCTTCTCCTATTTTTCAGCCCGTTTCATGCTCCTCATGTATTTCACATCTTTTGAAGCTCTTCATATTTTTCAAACCTTTTCAGGCTCTTCATGTTTTTGATCACCGTTTCATGCTCCTCCTATTTTTCAGACAGTTTCATGCTCCTCATATTTTTGACACTTTTTGAAGCTCTTCATATTTTACACACCTTTTCAGGCTCTTAATGTTTTTCAACACCACTTCATGCTCCTCCTATTTTTCAGACCGATTCATGCTCCTCATATATTTGACACATTTATAAGCTCTTCATATTTTTCACACCTTTTCAGGCTCTTCATATTTTTCAACACCGCTTCATGCTCCTCCTATTTTTCAGACGGTTTCTTGTTGATCTCATTTTTGACACCTTTTGAAGCTCTTCATATTTTTCACACCTTTTGAAACTCTTCATATTTTTCACACCTTTTCAGGCTCTTCATATTTTTCAACACCGCTTCATGCTCCTCCTATTTTTCAGACGGTTTCTTGTTGATCTCATTTTTGACACCTTTTGAAGCTCTTCATATTTTTCACACCTTTTGAAACTCTTCATATTTTTCACACCTTTTCAGGCTCTTCATGTTTTTCACACATTTTCAGGCTCTTCATGTTTTTCAACACCGTTTCCTGCTGTTTCTATTTTTCAGACAGTTTCATGCTCCTCATATTTTTCACATCTTTTGAAGCTCTTCATATTTTTCACACCTTTTCAGACTTTTCATGTTTTTCAACACCGCTTCATGCTCCTGCTATTTTTCAGACTGTTTCATGCTCCTCATATTTTTGACACCTTTAGAAGCTCTTCATATTTTTCACACCTTTTCAGGCTCTTCATGTTTTTGAACACTGCTTCATGCTCCTCCTATTTTTCAGACCGTTTCATGCTCCTCATATTTTGACACCTTTTGAAGCTTTTCATATTTTTCACACCTTTTCAGGCTCTTCAAGTTTTTCAACACCACTTCATGCTTTTCCTTTTTTGCAGACCATTTCATGCTCCTCATATTTTTGACACCTTTTGTTCCTCTTCATATTTTTCACACCTTTTCAGGCTCTTCTTATTTTTCAAACAAGTGAAGCTCTTCATATTTTTCACACTTTTTCAGGCTTTTCATGTTTAGAATACCGCTTCATGCTCCTCCTATTTTTCTGACCGTTTCTTCCTCCTCATGTATTTCACACCTTTTGAAGCTCTTCGTATTTTTCACACCTTTTCAGGCTCTTCATGTCTTTGAACACCGTTTTATGCTGCTTCTATTTTTCAGACCGTTTCATGCTCCTCATATATTTTAAACCTTTGAATCTCTTCATATTATTCACACCTTTTCAGGCTGTTCATGTTTTTCAACAACGCTTCATGATCCTCCTATTTTTCAGACCGTTTCATGCTCCTCATAATTTTGACACCCTTTGAAGCTCTTCTTATATTTCACACCTTTTCAGACTCTTCATGTTTTCGAACACCACTTCAAGTTCCTCCTATTTTTGCGACGGTTTCATGCTCCTCATGTATTTCACTCCTTTTGAAGCTCTTCATATTTTTCAAACGTTTTCAGGCTCTTCATGATTTTCAACCCCACTTCATGCTCCTCCTATTTTTCAGACCGTTTCATGTTCCTCATATTTTTGACACCTTTTGAAGCTCTTCATATTTTCTACACCTTTTCAGGCTCTTCATGTTTTTCACCACAGCTTCATGCTCCTCTAATTTTTCAGACCATTTGGTGCTCCTCATATTTTTCACAGCTTTTGAAGCTCTTCATATTTTTCACACCTTTTCAGGCTCTTCATGTTTTTCAACACCACTTCATGCTCCTCCTATTTTTCAGACCGTTTCATGCTCCTCTTATTTTTGACACCTTTTGAAGCTCTTCATATTTTTCACACCTTTTCAGGCTCCTCCTGTTTTTGAACACCGTTTCATGCTCTTAGTATTTTTCAGACCATTTCATCCTCCTCATATTTTTGACACCTTTTGAAGCTCTTCATATTTTTCACACCTTTTCAGGCTCTTCAAGTTTTTGAACAATGCTACAATGCTCCTCCTATTTTTCAGACCGTTTCATGCTCCTCATATTTTTGACCTCTTTTAAAGCTCTTCATATTTTTCACGCCTTTTGAAGCTCCTCATATATTTCACACTTTTTCAGGCTCTTCATATTTTTCAACACCACTTCATGCTTCTCCTATTTTTCAGACCCTTTTATGCTCTTCTCATTTTTGACACCATTTGAAGCTCTTCATATTTTTCACAACTTTTGAAGCTCTTCATATTTTTCACACCTTTTCAGGCTCCTCATGTTTTTCAACACCGCTTCATGCTCCTCCTATTTTCAGACCGTTTCATGCTCCTCTCATTTCTGAAATCTTTTGAATCTCTTCATATATTTCACACATTTTCAGGCTGTTAATGTTTTTCAACACGGCTTCATGCTCCTCCTATTTTTCAGACCGTTTCATGCTCATCTAATTTATGACACCTTCTGAAGCTCTTCATAGTTTTCACAAATTTTCAGGCTCTTCATATTTTTGAACACCGCTTCATGCTCCTCCTATTTTTCAGACCGTTTCATGCTCCTCTTATTTTTGACACCTTTTGAAGCTCTTCATATTTTTCACACCTTTTCAGGCTCCTCCTGTTTTTGAACACCGTTTCATGCTCCTAGTATTTTTCAGACCATTTCATGCTCCTCATATTTTTGACACCTTTTGAAGCTCTTCATATATTTCACACCTTTTGAAGCTCTTCATATTTTTCACATTTTTGAAGCTCTTCAGATTTTTCACACGTTTTCAGGCTCTTCATGTTTTTGAACACCGCTTCATGCTCCTCATATATTTCAGACCGTTTCATGCTCCTCATATTTGTGACACCTTTTGAAGCTCTTCGTATTTTTCACACATTTTCACGCTCTTCATGTTTTTCATCATGACTTCATGCTCCTCCTATTTTTCAGACCGTTTCATGCTCCTCATATTTTTGACACCTTTTGAAATCTTCATATACTTCACACCTTTTCAGATTCTTCATTTTTTTGAAAAGAACTTCATGCTCCTTCTATTTCTCAGACCGTTTCATGGTCATCTCATTTTTGACACCTTTTGAAGCTCCTCATATTTTTCATTCCTTTTGAAGATCTTCATATTTTTCACACGTTTTCAGGCTCTTCATATTTTTCAACACCGCATCATGCTTCTCCTATTTTTCAGACAGTTTCATTCTCCTCATATTTTTGACACGTTTTGAAGCTCTTCATATTTTTCACACCTTTTCAGGCTCTTCATGTTTTTCAACACTGTTTCATGATCCTCCTATTTTTCAGACCGTTTCATGCACCTCATAATTTTGACACCTTTTGAAACTCTTCTTATATTTCACACCTTTTCAGACTCTTCATGTGTTCGAACACCACTTCAAGTTCCTCCTATTTTTGCGACCGTTTAATGCTCTTCATATTTTTGACACCTTTTGAAGCTCTTCATATTTTTCACACCTTTTGAAGCTCTTCATATATTTCACACATTTTCAGGCTCTTCATGTTTTTCAACACCACTTCATGCTCCTCCTATTTTTCAGACCGTTTCTTGCTCATCTAATTTTTGACACCTTTTGAAGCTCTTCATATATTTCACACCTTTTGAAGCTCTTCATATATTTCACATTTTTGAAGCTCTTCAAATTTTTCACACCTTTTCAGGCTCTTCATGTTTTTGAACACCGCTTCATGCTCCTCCGGTTTTTCAGACCGTTTCATGCTCCTCATATTTTTGACACCTTTTGAAGCTTTTCATATTTTTTACAACATTTCAGGCTTTTCATGTTTTTGAACACCTCTTCATGCTCCTCGTATTTTTCACACCATTTGAAGCTCTTCATATTTTTCACACCTTTTCAGGCTCTTCATGTTTTTCAACACCGCTTCATGCTACTCCTATTTTTCAGACCGATTAATGCTCCTCCTGTACTTCACACCTTTTGTAGCTCTTCATATTTTTCTCACATTTTCAGGCTCTTCATGTTTTTCAACACCGCTTCATGCTCCTCCAATTTTTCAGACCGATTCATGCTCCTCAAGTATTTCACACCTTTTGAGGCTTCATGTTTTTCAACACCACTTTATGCTCCACATATTTTTCAGACCGTTTCATGCTCATCTCATTTTTGACACCTTTTGAAGCTCTTCATATTTTTCACACCTTTTGAAGCTCTTTATATTTTTCACAAGTTTTCAGATCTGCATGTTTTTCAACACCGCTTCTTGATCCTCCTATTTTTCAGACCGTTTCATGCTCCTCCTAATTTTCACACCTTTTGAAGCACCTCAAATTTTTCACACCTTTTCAGGCTCTTCTTGTTCTTGAACACGGTTTCCTGCTCCTCCTTTTTTTCAGACCGTTTCATGCTCCTCATATTTTTGACACCTTTTGAATCTCTTCATATATTTCACACCTTTTCAGGCTCTTCATATATTGGAACACCACTTCATGCTCCTCCTATTTTTCGGACGGTTTCATTCTCCTCATGTACTTCACACCTTTTGAAGCTCTTCATATATTTCACACTTTTTCAGGCTCTTCATGTTTTTCAACACCACTTCATGCTCCTCCTATTTTTCAAACCATTTCATGCTCATCTCATTTTTGACACCTTCTGAAGCTCTTCATATTTGTTACACCCTTTCAGGCTCTTCATGTTTTTCAACACGGCTTCATGCTACTCCTATTTTTCAGACCGTTTCATGCTCCTCATATTTTTCACACCTTTTGAAGCTCTTCATATTTTTCACACATTTTCAGGCTCTTCATGTTTTTCAACACCACTTCATGCTCCTCCTATTTTTCAGACCGTTTCATGCTCCTCATGTATTTCACACCTTTTGAAGCTCTTCATATTTTTCACACTTTTTGAAGCTCTTCATATATTTCACACATTTTCAGGCTCTTCATGTTTTTCAACACCGCTTCATGCTCCTCCTTTTTTTCAGACCGTTTCATGGTCCTCATGTATTTCACACATTTTGAGGCTCTTCATATCTTTCACACCTTTTCAGCCGCTTCATGTTTTTGAACACCGTTTCATGCTCCTCCTATTTTTCAGACCGTTTCATGCTCCTCATATTTTTGAC
This sequence comes from Dama dama, assembly GCF_033118175.1. NCBI lineage: Eukaryota > Metazoa > Chordata > Mammalia > Artiodactyla > Cervidae > Dama > Dama dama. Next base: position 7,094,968 of record NW_026870891.1, on the reverse strand, counting down.
ACCTTTTGAAGCTCTTCATATTTTTCACACCTTTTGAAGCTCTTCATGTATTTCACACGTTTTCAGTCTCTTCAGGTTTTTCAACACCGCTTCATGCTCCTCCTATATTTCAGACCGTTTCATGCTCCTCATATTTTTGACACATTTTGAAGCTCTTCATATTTTTCACACATTTTCAGGCTCTTCATGTTTTTCACAAGTTTTCAGATCTTCATGTTTTTCAACACCGCTTCTTGATCGTCCTATTTTTCAGATCGTTTCATGCTCCTCATATTTTTGTCACGTTTTGAAGCTCTTCATATTTTACACACATTTTCAGGCTCTTCATGTATTTGAACATCGCTACATGCTCCTCTGAATTTTCACACCTTTTGAAGCACCTGTAATTTTTCACACCTTTTCAGGCTCTTCATGTTCTTGAACACGGTTTCCTGCTCCTCCTTTTTTTCAGACCGTTTCATGCTCCTCATATTTTTGACAGCTTTTGAATCTCTTCATATATTTCACACCTTTTCAGGCTCTTCATGTATTGGAACACCGCTTCATGCTCCTCCTATTTTTCGGACGGTTTCATTCTCCTCATGTACTTCACACCTTTTGAAGCTCTTCATATATTTCACACTTTTTCAGGCTCTTCATGTTTTTCAACACCACTTCATGCTCCTCCTATTTTTCAGACCGTTTCATGCTCTTCTCATTTTTGACACCTTCTGAAACTCTTCATATTTGTTACACCCTTTCAGGCTCTTCATGTTTTTCAACACGGCTTCATGCTCCTCCTATTTTTCAGACCGTTTCATGCTCCTCATATTTTTCACACCTTTTGAAGCTCTTAATATTTTTCACATATTTTCAGGCTCTTCATGTTTTTCAACACCGCTTCATGCTCCTCCTATTGTTCAGACCGTTTCATGCTCCTCTTATATTTGACACGTTTTGAGGCTCTTCATATATTTCACACCTTTTCAGGCTCTTCATTTTTTTCAACACCGCTTCATGCTCCTCCTATTTTTCAGACCGATTCAAGCTCCTCATATTTTTGACACCTTTTGAAGCACTTCATATTTTTCACACCTTTTCAGGCTCTTCATTTTTTTGAAGACCGCTTCATGCTCCTCCTATTTTTCAGACCGTTTCATGCTCCTCATATTTTTGACACCTTTTGAAGCACTTCGTATTTTTCACACCTTTTCAGGCTCTTCATTTTTTTGAACACCGCTTCATGCTCCTCCTATTTTTCAGACCGTTTCATGCTCCTCATATATTTGACACCTTTTGTAGCCCTTCATATTTTTCACACATTTTCAGGTTTTCATGTTTTTCAACACTGCTTCATGCTCCTCCTATTTTTCAGACCGTTTCATGCTCCTCATGTTTTTCACGTCTTTTGTAGCTCTTCATATTTTTCACAACTTTTGAAGCTCTTCATATTTTTCACAACTTTTGAAGCTCTTCATATTTTTCACATGTTTTCACGCTCTTCATGTTTTCAACACCGCTTCTTGATCCACCTATATTTCAGACTGTTTCATGCTCCTAATATTTTTGTCACGTTTTGAAGCTCTTCATATTTTACACACATTTTCAGCCTCTTCATGTTTTTCAACACCGCTTCATGCTCCTCCTATTTTTAACACCTTTTGAAGCTCTTCATATTTTTCACACCTTTTCAGGCTCTTCATGTTTTTGAACACGGTTTCCTGCTCCTCCTTTTTTTCAGACAGTTTCATGCTCCTCATATTTTTGACACGTTTTGAATCTCTTCATATATTTCACACCTTTTCAGGCTCTTCATATATTTGAACAACGCTTCATGCTCCTCCTATTTTTCAGACGGTTTCATCCTCCTCATGTATTTCACACCTTTTGAAGCTCTTCATATTTTTCACACCTTTTCAGGCTCTTCATGTTTTTGAACACCGTTTCATGCTGCTCCTATTTTTCAGACCGTTTCATACTCCTCATAGTTTTGACACATTTTGAAGCTCTTCATATTTTTCACATCTTTTCAGGCTCTTCATGTTTTTCCACACCACTTCATGCTTCTCCTGTTTTTCAGACCGTTTCATGATCCTCATGAATTTCACACATTTTGAAGGTCTTTATATTTTTCACATATTTTCAGGCTCTTCATGTTTTTGATCACCGCTTCATGATCCTCCTATTTTTCAGACCGTTTCATGCTCTTCATATATTTGACACCTCTTGAAGCTCTTCATATTTTTCACACCTTTTCAGGCTCTTCATGTTTTTCCCCACCACTTCATTCTTCTCCTATTTTTCAGACCATTTCATGCTCCTCATGAATTTCACACCTTTTGAAGCTCTTCATATTTTTCACACCTTTTCAGGCTCTTCATGTTTTTTATCACCGTTTCATGCTCCTATTTTTCAGACCGTTTCATGCTCCTCATATTTTTGACACCTTTTGCAGCTCTTCATATTTTTCACAAGTTTTCAGTCTCTTCATGATTTTTAACACCGCTTCATGATCCTCCTATTTTTAAGACCGTTTCATGCTCTTCATATTTTTGACACCTTTTGCAGCTCTTCATATTTTTCACACCTTTTCAGGCTCTTCATGTTTTTCAACACCGCTTCATGCTGCTTCTCTTTTTCAGACCGTTTCATGCTCCTCATATTTTTCACACCTTTTGAAGCTCCTCATATTTTTCACACCTTTTCAAGCTCTTCATGTTTTTGAACACCGCTTCATGCTCCTCCAATTTCAGACCGTTTTATGCTCCTCATGTATTTCACACCTTTTGAAGCTCTTCATATTTTTCACAACTTTTCAGGCTCCTCATATTTTTGAACACCGCTTCATGCTCCTCCTATTTTCCAGACCGTTTCATGCTCCTCATATTTTTGACACCTTTTGCAGGTCTTCATATTTTTCACACCTTTTCAGGCTCTTCATATTTTTGAACACTGCTTCATGATCCTCCTATTTTTCAGACCGTTTCATGCTCTTCATATTTTTGACACCTTTTGAAGCTCTTCATATTTTTCACACCTTTTCAGGCTCTTCATGTTTTTCCACACCACTTCATGCTTCTCCTATTTTTCAGACCGTTTCATGATCCTCATGAATTTCACACATTTTGAAGCTCTTTATATTTTTCACACATTTTTAGGCTCTTCATGTTTTTGATCACCGCTTCATGATCCTCCTATTTTTCAGACCGTTTCATGCTCATCATATATTTGACACCTCTTGAAGCTCTTCATATTTTTCACACCTTTTCAGGCTCTTCATGTTTTTCCCCACCACTTCATTCTTCTCCTATTTTTCAGACCATTTCATGCTCCTCATGAATTTCACACCTTTTGAAGCTCTTCATATTTTTCACACCTTTTCAGGCTCTTCATGTTTTTTATCACCGTTTCATGCTTCTCCTATTTTTCAGACCGTTTCATGCTCCTCATATTTTTCACACCTTTTGAAGCTCTTCATAATTTTCACATCTTTTCAGTCTCTTCATGTTTTTGAACACCATTTCATGCCGCTTCTATTTTTTAGACCGTTTCCTGCTCCTCATATTTTTCACTCCTTTTGATGCTCTTCATATTTTTCACACGTTTTCAGGCTCTTCTTGTTTTTCAACACCGCTTCATGCTCCTCCTATTTTTCAGACCGTTTCTTGCACCTCATATTTTTCTCACCTTTTGAAGCGCTTCATATTTTCCACACCTTTTCAGGCTCTTCATGTTTTTCAACACCGCTTCATCTTCCTCCTATTTTTCAGACCGTTTCATGCTCCTCATATTTTTGACACGTTTTGAAGCTCTTCATATTTTTCACACGTTTTCAGGCTCTTCATATTTTTCACACCTTTTCAGGCTCTTCATGTTTTTGAACACCATTTCATGATCCTCCTATTTTTCTGACCGTTTAATGCTCCTCATATTTTTGACACCTTTAGAAACTCTTCATATTTTTCACACCTTTTCAAGCACTTCATGGTTTTCCACACCTCTTCATGCTCCTCCTATTTTTCAGACGGTTTCATGCTATTCATATTTTTGATAACTTTTGAAGCTCTTCATATTTTTCACACCTTTTCAGGCTCTTCATGTTTTTCAAGACCACTTCATGCTCCTCCTATTTTTCAGACCGTTTCATGCTCATCTCATTTTTGACACCTTTTGAAGTTCTTCATATTTTTCCCACCTTTTGAAGCTCTTCATATATTTCACACGTTTTCAGGTTCTTCATATTTTTCAACACCGTTTCATGCTGCTTCTTTTTTTCAGACCGTTTCATGCTCCTCATATTTTTCACACCTTTTGAAGCTCTTCATATTTTTCACACGTTTTCAGGCTCTTCATGTTTTTCAACACCGTTTAATTCTGCTTCTATTTTTCAGACCGTTTCATGCTCCTCATATTTTTGACACCTTTAGACTCTTCATATTTTTCACACCTTTTCAGCCTCTTCATGTTTTTCACACATTTTCAGCCTCCTCATGTTTTTGAACACCCCTTCTTGCTCCTTTTATTTTTCAGAGAGTTTCATGCTCCTCATGTATTTCACACCTTTTAAAGCTCTTCATATTTTTCACACCTTTACAGGCTCTTCATGTTTTTGAACACCGTTTCATCCTCCTCCTATTTTTCAGACCGTTTCATGCTCCTCATATTTTTGACACCTTTTGAAGCTCTTCATATTTTTCACACCTTTTCAAGCTCTTCATGTTTTTGCACACTGCTTCATGCTCTTCCTATTTTTCAGACCGTTTCATGCTCCTCATATTTTTGACACCTTTTGAAGCTCTTCATATTTTTCACACCTTTTCAGGCTCTTCATGTTTTTCAACACCAATTCATGCTTCTCCTATTTTTCAGACTGTTTAATGCTCCTCATATTTTTGACACCTTTAGAAACTCTTCATATTTTTCACACCTTTTCAAGCACTTCATGGTTTTCCACACCGCTTCATGCTCCTCCTATTTTTCATACCGTTTCATTCTCCTCATATTTTTGACATCTTTTGAAGCTCTCATATATTTCACACCTTTTCAGGCTCTTCATTTTTTTCAACACAACGTCATGCTCCTCCTATTTTTCAGACCCTTTTATGCTCTTCTCATTTTTGACACCATTTGAAGCTCTTCATATTTTTCACACCTTTTGAAGCTCTTCATGGTTTTCACACCTTTTCAGGCTCTTCATGTTTTTCAACACCGCTTCATGCTCCTTCTATTTTTCTGACCGTTTCATGCTCCTCATAATTTTGACACATTTTGAAGCTCTTCATATTTTTCACACCTTTTCAGGCTCTTCATGTTTTTCAACACCGCTTCGTGCTCCTCCTCTTTTTCAGACCGTTTCATGCTCCTCATATTTTTGACATCTATTGAAGCTCTTCATATTTCTCACACCTTTTCAGGTTCTTCACGTTTTTCAACACCACTTCATGCTCCTCCTATTTTTCAGACCGTTTCATGCACATCTCATTTTTGACACCTTTTGAAGCTCTTCATATCTTTCATATTTTTGAAGTTCTTCATATTTTCACAGGTTTTCAGACTCTTCATGTTTTTCAACACCGCTTCATGCTCCTGCTATTTTTGAGACCGTTTCATGCTCTTCATATATTTGACACCTCTTGAAGCTCTTCATATTTTTCACACCTTTTCAGGCTCTTCATGTTTTTCCCCACCACTTCATTCTTCTCCTATTTTTCAGATCATTTCATGCTCCTCATGAATTTCACACCTTTTGAAGCTCTTCATATTTTTCACACCTTTTCAGGCTCTTCATGTTTTTTATCACCGTTTCATGCTCCTATTTATCAGACCGTTTCATGCTCCTCATATTTTTGACACCTTTTGCATCTCTTCATATTTTTCACAAGTTTTCAGTCTCTTCATGATTTTGAACACCGCTTCAAGATCCTCCTATTTTTAAGACCGTTTCATGCTCTTCATATTTTTGACACCTTTTGCAGCTCTTCATATTTTTCACACCTTTTCAGGCTCTTCATGTTTTTCAACACCGTTTCATGCTGCTTCTCTTTTTCAGACCGTTTCATGCTCCTCATATTTTTCACACCTTTTGAAGCTCCTCATATTTTTCACACCTTTTCAGGCTCTTCATGTTTTTGAACACAGCTTCATGCTACTCCTATTTTTCAGACTGTTTCATGCTCCTCATATTTTTCACACCTTTTGAAGCTCCTCATATTTTTCACACCTTTTCAGGCTCTTCATGTTTTTCAACACCGTTACATGATCCTCCTATTTTTCAGACTGTTTCATGCTCATCTCATTTTTGACACCTTTTGAAGCTTTTCAGATTTTTCTCAACTTTTTAGGCTCTTCATGTTTCTCAACACGGCTTCATGCTCCACATATTTTTCAGACCGTTTCATGCTCATCTCATTTTTGACACCTTTTGAAGCTCTTCATATTTCTCACAACTTTTTAGGCTTTTCATATTTTTGAACACCGCTTCATGCTCCTCCTATTTTTCAGAGAGTTTCATGCTCCTCATGTATTTCACATCTTTTGAAGCTCTTCATATTTCTCACAACTTTTTAGGCTCTTCATGTTTTTCCACATCACTTCATGCTTCTCGTATTTTTCGGCCTGTTTCATGCTCCTCATATTTTTGACACCTTTTGAAGCTCTTCATATATTTCACACATTTTCAGGCTCTTCATGTTTTTCAACACCATTTCATGCTCCTCCTATTTTTCAGACCGTTTCATACTCATCTCGCTTTTGACACATTTTGAAGCTCTTCATATTTTCCACACCTTTTGAAGCTCTTCATATTTTTCAATCGTTTTCAGGCTCTTAATGTTTTTCAACACCGCTTCTGGCTCCTCCTATTTATCAGACCGTTTCATGCTCCTCATATTTTTGACACGTTTTGAAGCTCTTCATTTTTTTCACACCTTTTGAAGCTCTTCATATTTTTCACACCTTTTCAGGCTCTTCATGTTTTTCAACACCGCTTCATGCTCCTCCTATTTTTCAGACCGTTTCATGCACCTCATATTTTTCTCACCTTTTGAAGCTCTTCATATTTTTCACACCTTTACAGGCTCCTCATGTTTTGCAACACCGCTTCATGGTCCTCCTATTTTTCAGACCGTTTCATACTCCTCATATTTTTGACAACTTTTGATGCTCTTCATATATTTCACACCTTTTCAGGCTCTTCATTTTTTCAACACCACTTCATGCTCCTCCTATTTTTCAGACCGTTTCATGCTCATCTCATTTTTGACACCTTTTGAAGCTCTTCATATTTTTCACACCTTTTCAGGCTCTTCATGTTTTTGAACACCGCTTCATGCTCCTCCTATTTTTCAGACTGCTTCATACTCCTCTCATTTTTGACACCTTTTGAAGCTCTTCATATTTTTGACACCTTTTGAAGCTCTTCATATTTCTCACACTTTTTCAGGCTCTTCATGATTTTCAACACCGATTCATGCTCCTCCTCTTTTTCAGACCGTTTCATGCTCCTCATATTTTTGATACCTTTTGAATCTCCTCATATTTTTTACACCTTTTGAACCTCTTCATATATTTCACACTTTTTCAGGCTCTTCATGTTTTTCAACACGGCTTCATGCTCCTCCTATTTTTCAGACCGTTTCATGCTCCTCATATTTTTCACACCTTTTGAAGCTCTTCATATTTTTCACAGCTTTTAAGCCTCTTCATGTTTTTTAACACCGCTTCATGCTCCTCCTATTTTCAAGACAGTTTCATACTCCTCATGTATTTCATACCTTTTGAAGCTCCTCATATTTTTCACACCTTTTCAGGCTCTTCATATTTTTGAAAACCGCTTCATGCTCCTCCTATTTTTAAGACCATTTCATGCTCCTCATATATTTCACACCTTTTGAAGTTCTTCATATTTTTCACACCTTTTCAGGCTCTGCATGTTTTTCAACACCGTTTCATGCTTCTCCTATTTTTCAGACCGTTTCATGCTCCTCATATTTTTGACACATTTTGAAGTCTTGATATATTTCACACCTTCTCAGGCTCTTCATTTTTTGGAACACGACTTCTTGCTCCTCCTATTTTTCAGACCGTTTCATGCTCATCTCATTTTTGACACCTTTTGAAGCTCTTCATATATTTGACACCATTTGAAGCTCTTCATATTTTTCACAACTTTTCAGGCTCTGCATGTATTTGAACACCGTTTCATGCTACTCCTATATTTCAGACCGATTCTTGCTGCTCATATATTTGACACCTTTTGAAACTCTTCATATTTTTAACACCTTTTTAGGCTCTTCATGTTTTTCAACACCGCTTCATGCTCCTCCTATTTTTCAGACCGTTTCATGCTCCTCATATTTTTGACACCTTTTGATGCTCTTCATATTTTTCACACCTTTTCAGGCTTTTCATGTTTTTGCACACCGCTTCATGCTCCTCCTATTTTTCACACCTTTTGAAGCTCTTCATATTTTTCACCCTTTTCAGTCTCTTCATGTTTTTAACACGGTTTCATGCTCCTCCTATTTTTCAGACCGTTTCATGCTCCTCATATTTTTGACACCTTTTGAAGCTCTTCATATTTTTCACATCTTTTCAGGCTCTTCATGTTTTTCAACACCGCTTCATGCTCCACCTATTTTTCAGACGGTTTCATGCTCCTCATATTTTTGACACCTTTTGAAGCTCTTCATATTTTTCAAACCTTTTCAGGCTCTTCATGTTTTTGATCACTGCTTCATGCTCCTCGTATTTTTCAAACCATTTCATGATCCTCATGTATTTCACACCTTTGAACCTCTTCATATTTTTCACACCTTTTCAGGCTCTTCATGTGTTTCAACACCACTTCATGCTCCTCAGCTTTTTCAGACCGTTTCATGCTCATTTCATTTTTGAAACATTTTGAAGCTCTTCATATTTTTCACACCTTTTGAATCTCTTCATATTTTTGACACCTTTTCAGCCTCTTCATGTTTTTGAACACCTCTGCATGCTCCTCCTATTTTTCAGGGCGTTTAATGCTCCTCATGTATTTCACACCTTTTGAAGCTCTTCATATTTTTCTCACCTTTTCAGGCTCTTCATGTTTTTGAACACCGCTTCATGCTCCTCATATTTTTCAGACCATTTCATGCTCCTCATATATTTCAAACCTTTTGCACCTCTTCATATTTTTCACACCTTTTCAATGTCTTCATGTTTTTGAACACCGTTTCATGCTGCTCCTATTTTTCACAACGTTTCATGCTCCTCATATTTTTGACACCTTTTGAAGCTCTTCATATTTTTCACACCTTTTCAGGCTCTTCATATTTTTGAACACCTCTTCCTCTTCCTCCTATTTTTCAGACCGTTTCTTGCTCCTCATGTATTTCACACCTTTTGAAGCCCTTCATATTTTTCACACCTTTTCAGGCTCTTGATGTTTTTCCACACCACTTCATGCTTCTCCTATTTTTCAACACGTTTCATGCTCCTCATGTATTTCACACCTTTTGAAGCTCTTCATATTTTTCACACCTTTTCAGGCTCTTCATGTTTTTCAACACCGCTTCATGCTCCTCCTATTTTTCAGACCGTTTCATGCACCTCATATTTTTCTCACCTTTTGAAGCTCTTCATATTTTTCACACCTTTTCAGGCTCCTCATGTTTTGCAACACCGCTTCATGGTCCTCCTATTTTTCAGACCGTTTCATACTCCTCATATTTTTGACAACTTTTGATGCTCTTCATATTTTTCACACCTTTTCAGGCTCTTCATTTTTTCAACACCGCTTCATGCTCCTCCTATTTTTCAGAGCGTTTCATGCTCATCTCATTTTTAACACCTTTGGAAGCTTTTCATATTTTTCACAATTTTTCAGGCTCTTCATGTTTTGAACACCGCTTCATGCTCCTCCTATTTTTCAGACCGTATCATGCTCCTCATATTTTGACACCTTTTGAAGCTCTTCATATATTTCACACCTTTTCAGTCTCTTCTTTTTCTTCAACACCACTTCATGCACCTCCTATTTTTCAGACCGTTTCATGATCATCTCATTTTTGACACCTTTTGAAGCTCTTCATATTTTTCACACCTTTTCAGGCTCCTCATTTTTTTCAACACCACTTCATTCTCCTCCTATTTTTCAGACCGTTTCATGCTCATCTCTTTTTTGACACCTTTTGAAGCTCTTCATATTTTTCACACATTTTGAAGCTCTTAATATTTTTCACACCTTTTCTGGCTCTTCATGTTTTTCAACACCGGTTCATGGTACTCCTATTTTTTAGACCGTTTCATGATCCTCATATTTTTGGCAACTTTTGAAGCTGTTCATATTTTTCACACCTTTTCAGGCTCTTCATTTTTTTCAACACTGCTTCATGCTCCTCCTATTTTTCAGAACGTTTCATGCTCCTTATAATTTTGACACCTTTTGAAGCTCTTCATATTTTTCACACCTTTTCAGGCTCTTCATGTTTTTCAACACTGCTTCATGCTCCTCCTATTTTTCAGACCGTTTCTTGCACCTCATATATTTCACACCTTTAGAAGCTCTTCATATTTTTCACACATTTTCAGGCTCTTCATGTTTCTCAACACCGCTTCCTGCTCCTCCTCTTTTTCAGACCGTTTCATGCTCCTCATATTTTTGACACATTTTGAAGCTCTTCATGTTTCTCACAGCTTTTCAGGTTCTTCATGTTTTTCAACACTACTTCATGCTCCTCCTATTTTTCAGACGGTTTCATGCTCATCTCATTTTTGACACCTTTTGAAGCTCTTCATATTTTTCACATCTTTTGAAGCTCTTCATATTTTTCACACGTTTTCAGGCTCTTCATTTTGTTCAACACCCTTTCTTGCTCCTCCTATTTTTCAGACCATTTCATGCTCCTCATATTTTTGACACGTTTTGAAGCTCTTCATATTTTTCACACCTTTTCAGGCTCTTCATGTTTTTGAACACCGTTTCATAGTCCTCCTATTTTTCAGACCGTTTCATGCTCCTCATATTTTTGACACCTTTTGAAGCTCTTCATATTTTTCACTACTTTTCAGGGTCTTCCTGTTTTGAACACCGCTTCATGCTCCTCCTATTTTTCAGAAGTTTTCATGCTCCTCATATTTTTGACACCTTTTGAAGCTCTTCATATTTTTCACACCTTTTCAGGCTCTTCATGTTTTTGAACACCATTTCATGCTCCTCCTATTTTACAGACCGTTTCATTCTCCTCATATTTTTGACACCTTTTGAAGCTCTTCATATATTTCACACCTTTTCAGGCTTTTCATTATTTTCAACACCACTTCATGCTCCTCTTATTTTTCAGACCGTTTCATGCTCATCTCATTTTGACACCTTTTGAAGCTCTTCATGTTTTTCACATCTTCTGAAGCTCTTCATATTTTTCACAAATTTTCAGGCTCTTTATGATTTTCAACACCGCTTCATGCTCCTCCTATTTTTCAGACCGTTTCATGTTCATCTCATTTTGACACCTTTTGAATCTCTTCATATTTTTCACACCTTTTGAAGCTCTTCATATTTTGCATATTTTTGAAGTTCTTCATAATTTCACACGTTTTCAGACTCTTCATGTTTTTCAACACCACTTCATGCTCCTCCTATTTTTCAGACCGTTTCATGCTCCTCATATTTTTGACACCTTTTGAAGCTCTTCATATTTTTCACACCTTTTCAGGGTCTTCATGTTTTTGAACACCGCTTCATCCTCCTCCTATTTTTCAGACCGTTTCATGCTCCTCATATTTTTGACAACTTTTGAAGCTTTTCATATTTTTCACACCTTGTCAGGCTCTTGAATTTTTTCAACACCACTTCATGCTCCTCCTTTTTTGCAGACCGTTTCATGCTCCTCATATTTTTGACACCTTTTGAAGCTCTTCATATTTTGCACACCTTTTCAGGCTCTTCATGTTTTTGAACACCGCTTCATGATCCTCCTATTTTTCTGACCTTTTCATGCTCCTCATATTTTTGACAACTTTTGAAGCTCTTCATATTTTTCACAACTTTTCAGGCTTTTCCTGTTTTTGAACACCGCTTCATGCTCCTCCTATTTTTCAAACCGTTTCATGCTCCTCATATTTTTGACACCTTTTGAAGCTCTTCATATTTTTCACACCTTTTCAGGCTCTTCATGTTTTTGAACACCGCTTCATGCTCCTCCTATTTTCAGACCGTTTCATTCTCCTCATATTTTTGACACCTTTTGAAGCCCTTCATATATTTCACACCTTTTCCGTCTCTTCTTTTTTTTCAACACCACTTCATGCTCCTCCTATTTTTCAGACCGTTTCATGCTCATCTCATTTTTGACACCTTTTGAAGCTCTTCATATTTTTCACACCTTTTCAAGCTCTTCATGTTTTTGAACACCGCTTCATGCTCCTCCTATTTTTCAGACTGCTTCATACTCCTCTCATTTTTGACACCTTTTGAAGCTCTTCATATTTTTGACACCTTTTGAAGCTCTTCATATTTCTCACACGTTTTCAGGCTCTTCATGATTTTCAACACCGATTCATGCTCCTTCTCTTTTTGAGACCGTTTCATGCTCCTCATATTTTTGATACCTTTTGAATCTCCTCATATTTTTTACACCTTTTGAACCTCTTCATATATTTCACACTTTTTCAGGCTCTTCATGTTTTTCAACACGGCTTCATGCTCCTCCTATTTTTCAGACCGTTTCATGCTCCTCATATTTTTCACACCTTTTGAAGCTCTTCATAGTTTTCACACCTTTTAAGCCTCTTCATGTTTTTTAACACCGCTTCATGCTCCTCCTATTTTCAAGACAGTTTCATACTCCTCATGTATTTCATACCTTTTGAAGCTCCTCATATTTTTCACACCTTTTCAGGCTCTTCATATTTTTGAAAACCGCTTCATGCTCCTCCTATTTTTAAGACCATTTCATGCTCCTCATATATTTCACACCTTTTGAAGTTCTTCATATTTTTCACACCTTTTCAGGCTCTGCATGTTTTTCAACACCGTTTCATGCTCCTCCTATTTTTCAGACCGTTTCATGCTCCTCATATTTTTGACACATTTTGAAGTTCTTGATATATTTCACACCTTCTCAGGCTCTTCATTTTTTGGAACACGACTTCTTGCTCCTCCTATTTTTCAGACCGTTTCATGCTCATCTCATTTTTGACACCTTTTGAAGCTCTTCATATATTTGACACCATTTGAAGCTCTTCATATTTTTCACAACTTTTCAGGCTCTGCATATATTTGAACACCGTTTCATGCTACTCCTATATTTCAGACCGATTCTTGCTGCTCATATATTTGACACCTTTTGAAACTCTTCATATTTTTAACACCTTTTCAGGCTCTTCATGTTTTTCAACACCGCTTCATGCTCCTCCTATTTTTCAGACCGTTTCATGCTCCTCATATTTTTGACACCTTTTGATGCTCTTCATATTTTTCACACCTTTTCAGGCTTTTCATGTTTTTGCACACCGCTTCATGCTCCTCCTATTTTTCACACCTTTTGAAGCTCTTCATATTTTTCACCCTTTTCAGTCTCTTCATGTTTTTAACACGGTTTCATGCTCCTCCTATTTTTCAGACCGTTTCATGCTCCTCATATTTTTGACACCTTTTGAAGCTCTTCATATTTTTCACATCTTTTCAGGCTCTTCATGTTTTTCAACACCGCTTCATGCTCCACCTATTTTTCAGACGGTTTCATGCTCATCTCTTTTTTGACACCTTTTGAAGCTCTTCATATTTTTCATACCTTTTGAAGCTCTTCATATTTTTCACTCGTTTTCACGCTCTTCATGTTTTTCAACACCGCTTCATGCTCCTCCTATTTTTCAGACGGTTTCATGCTCCTCATATTTTTGACACCTTTTGAAGCTCTTCATATTTTTCAAACCTTTTCAGGCTCTTCATGTTTTTGAACACTGCTTCATGCTCCTCGTATTTTTCAAACCATTTCATGATCCTCATGTATTTCACACCTTTGAACCTCTTCATATTTTTCACACCTTTTCAGGCTCTTCATGTGTTTCAACACCACTTCATGCTCCTCAGCTTTTTCAGACCGTTTCATGCTCATTTCATTTTTGAAACATTTTGAAGCTCTTCATATTTTTCACACCTTTTGAATCTCTTCATATTTTTGACACCTTTTCAGGCTCTTCATGTTTTTGAACACCTCTGCATGCTCCTCCTATTTTTCAGGGCGTTTAATGCTCCTCATGTATTTCACACCTTTTGAAGCTCTTCATATTTTTCTCACCTTTTCAGGCTCTTCATGTTTTTGAACACCGCTTCATGCTCCTCATATTTTTCAGACCGTTTCATGCTCCTCATATATTTCAAACCTTTTGCACCTCTTCATATTTTTCACACCTTTTCAGGCTCTTCATATTTTTGAACACCTCTTCCTCTTCCTCCTATTTTTCAGACCGTTTCTTGCTCCTCATGTATTTCACACCTTTTGAAGCCCTTCATATTTTTCACACCTTTTCAGGCTCTTGATGTTTTTCCACACCACTTCATGCTTCTCCTATTTTTCAACACGTTTCATGCTCCTCATGTATTTCACACCTTTTGAAGCTCTTCATATTTTTCACACCTTTTCAGGCTCTTCATGTTTTTCAACACCGCTTCATGCTCCTCCTATTTTTCAGACCGTTTCATGCACCTCATATTTTTCTCACCTTTTGAAGCTCTTCATATTTTTCACACCTTTTCAGGCTCCTCATGTTTTGCAACACCGCTTCATGGTCCTCCTATTTTTCAGACCGTTTCATACTCCTCATATTTTTGACAACTTTTGATGCTCTTCATATTTTTCACACCTTTTCAGGCTCTTCATTTTTTCAACACCGCTTCATGCTCCTCCTATTTTTCAGACCGTTTCATGCTCATCTCATTTTTGACACCTTTGGAAGCTTTTCATATTTTTCACAATTTTTCAGGCTCTTCATGTTTTGAACACCGCTTCATGCTCCTCCTATTTTTCAGACCGTATCATGCTCCTCATATTTTGACACCTTTTGAAGCTCTTCATATATTTCACACCTTTTCAGTCTCTTCTTTTTCTTCAACACCACCTCATGCACCTCCTATTTTTCAGACCGTTTCATGATCATCTCATTTTTGACACCTTTTGAAGCTCTTCATATTTTTCACACCTTTTCAGGCTCCTCATTTTTTTCAACACCACTTCATTCTCCTCCTATTTTTCAGACCGTTTCATGCTCATCTCTTTTTTGACACCTTTTAAAGCTCTTCATATTTTTCACACATTTTGAAGCTCTTAATATTTTTCACACCTTTTCTGGCTCTTCATGTTTTTCAACACCGGTTCATGGTACTCCTATTTTTCAGACCGTTTCTTGCACCTCATATATTTCACACCTTTAGAAGCTCTTCATATTTTTCACACATTTTCAGGCTCTTCATGTTTCTCAACACCGCTTCCTGCTCCTCCTCTTTTTCAGAACGTTTCATGCTCCTCATATTTTTGACACCTTTTGAAGCTCTTCATGTTTCTCACAGCTTTTCAGGTTCTTCATGTTTTTCAACACTACTTCATGCTCCTCCTATTTTTCAGACGGTTTCATGCTCATCTCATTTTTGACACCTTTTGAAGCTCTTCATATTTTTCACATCTTTTGAAGCTCTTCATATTTTTCACACTTTTTCAGGCTCTTCATGTTGTTCAACACCCTTTCTTGCTCCTCCTATTTTTCAGACCATTTCATGCTCCTCATATTTTTGACACGTTTTGAAGCTCTTCATATTTTTCACACCTTTTCAGGCTCTTCATGTTTTTGAACACCGTTTCATAGTCCTCCTATTTTTCAGACCGTTTCATGCTCCTCATATTTTTGACACCTTTTGAGGCTCTTCATATTTTTCATACCTTTTGAAGCTCTTCATATTTTTCACTCGTTTTCACGCTCTTCATGTTTTTCAACACCGCTTCATGCTCCTCCTATTTTTCAGACGGTTTCATGCTCCTCATATTTTTGAAACCTTTTGAAGCTCTTCATATTTTTCAAACCTTTTCAGGCTCTTCATGTTTTTGAACACTGCTTCATGCTCCTCGTATTTTTCAAACCATTTCATGATCCTCATGTATTTCACACCTTTGAACCTCTTCATATTTTTCACACCTTTTCAGGCTCTTCATGTGTTTCAACACCACTTCATGCTCCTCAGCTTTTTCAGACCGTTTCATGCTCATTTCATTTTTGAAACATTTTGAAGCTCTTCATATTTTTCACACCTTTTGAATCTCTTCATATTTTTGACACCTTTTCAGGCTCTTCATGTTTTTGAACACCTCTGCATGCTCCTCCTATTTTTCAGGGCGTTTAATGCTCCTCATGTATTTCACACCTTTTGAAGCTCCTCATATTTTTCTCACCTTTTCAGGCTCTTCATGTTTTTGAACACCGCTTCATGCTCCTCATATTTTTCAGACCGTTTCATGCTCCTCATATATTTCAAACCTTTTGCACCTCTTCATATTTTTCACACCTTTTCAATGTCTTCATGTTTTTGAACACCGTTTCATGCTGCTCCTATTTTTCACAACGTTTCATGCTCCTCATATTTTTGACACCTTTTGAAGCTCTTCATATTTTTCACACCTTTTCAGGCTCTTCATATTTTTGAACACCTCTTCCTCTTCCTCCTATTTTTCAGACCGTTTCTTGCTCCTCATGTATTTCACACCTTTGGAAGCCCTTCATATTTTTCACACCTTTTCAGGCTCTTGATGTTTTTCCACACCACTTCATGCTTCTCCTATTTTTCAACACGTTTCATGCTCCTCATGTATTTCACACCTTTTGAAGCTCTTCATATTTTTCACACCTTTTCAGGCTCTTCATGTTTTTCAACACCGCTTCATGCTCCTCCTATTTTTCAGACCGTTTCATGCACCTCATATTTTTCTCACCTTTTGAAGCTCTTCATATTTTTCACACCTTTTCAGGCTCCTCATGTTTTGCAACACCGCTTCATGGTCCTCCTATTTTTCAGACCGTTTCATACTCCTCATATTTTTGACAACTTTTGATGCTCTTCATATTTTTCACACCTTTTCAGGCTCTTCATTTTTTCAACACCGCTTCATGCTCCTCCTATTTTTCAGACCGTTTCATGCTCATCTCATTTTTAACACCTTTGGAAGCTTTTCATATTTTTCACAATTTTTCAGGCTCTTCATGTTTTGAACACCGCTTCATGCTCCTCCTATTTTTCAGACCGTATCATGCTCCTCATATTTTGACACCTTTTGAAGCTCTTCATATATTTCACACCTTTTCAGTCTCTTCTTTTTCTTCAACACCACCTCATGCACCTCCTATTTTTCAGACGGTTTCATGATCATCTCATTTTTGACACCTTTTGAAGCTCTTCATATTTTTCACACCTTTTCAGGCTCCTCATTTTTTTCAACACCACTTCATTCTCCTCCTATTTTTCAGACCGTTTCATGCTCATCTCTTTTTTGACACCTTTTGAAGCTCTTCATATTTTTCACACATTTTGAAGCTCTTAATATTTTTCACACCTTTTCTGGCTCTTCATGTTTTTCAACACCGGTTCATGGTACTCCTATTTTTTAGACCGTTTCATGCTCCTCATATTTTTGGCAACTTTTGAAGCTGTTCATATTTTTCACACCTTTTCAGGTTCTTCATTTTTTTCAACACTGCTTCATGCTCCTCCTATTTTTCAGAACGTTTCATGCTCCTTATAATTTTGACACCTTTTGAAGCTCTTCATATTTTTCACACCTTTTCAGGCTCTTCATGTTTTTCAACACTGCTTCATGCTCCTCCTATTTTTCAGACCGTTTCTTGCACCTCATATATTTCACACCTTTAGAAGCTCTTCATATTTTTCACACATTTTCAGGCTCTTCATGTTTCTCAACACCGCTTCCTGCTCCTCCTCTTTTTCAGACCGTTTCATGCTCCTCATATTTTTGACACATTTTGAAGCTCTTCATGTTTCTCACAGCTTTTCAGGTTCTTCATGTTTTTCAACACTACTTCATGCTCCTCCTATTTTTCAGACGGTTTCATGCTCATCTCATTTTTGACACCTTTTGAAGCTCTTCATATTTTTCACATCTTTTGAAGCTCTTCATATTTTTCACACGTTTTCAGGCTCTTCATGTTGTTCAACACCCTTTCTTGCTCCTCCTATTTTTCAGACCATTTCATGCTCCTCATATTTTTGACACCTTTTGAAGCTCTTCATATTTTTCACACCTTTTCAGGCTCTTCATGTTTTTGAACACCGTTTCATAGTCCTCCTATTTTTCAGACCGTTTCATGCTCCTCATATTTTTGACACCTTTTGAAGCTCTTCATATTTTTCACTACTTTTCAGGGTCTTCCTGTTTTGAACACCGCTTCATGCTCCTCCTATTTTTCAGAACTTTTCATGCTCCTCATATTTTTGACACCTTTTGAAGCTCTTCATATTTTTCACATCTTTTCAGGCTCTTCATGTTTTTGAACACCATTTCATGCTCCTCCTATTTTACAGACCGTTTCATTCTCCTCATATTTTTGACACCTTTTGAAGCTCTTCATATATTTCACACCTTTTCAGGCTTTTCATTATTTTCAACACCACTTCATGCTCCTCTTATTTTTCAGACCGTTTCATGCTCATCTCATTTTGACACCTTTTGAAGTTCTTCATGTTTTTCACATCTTCTGAAGCTCTTCATATTTTTCACAAATTTTCAGGCTCTTTATGATTTTCAACACCGCTTCATGCTCCTCCTATTTTTCAGACCGTTTCATGTTCATCTCATTTTGACACCTTTTGAAGCTCTTCATATTTTTCACACCTTTTGAAGCTCTTCATATTTTGCATATTTTTGAAGTTCTTCATAATTTCACACGTTTTCAGACTCTTCATGTTTTTCAACACCACTTCATGCTCCTCCTATTTTTCAGACCGTTTCATGCTCCTCATATTTTTGACACCTTTTGAAGCTCTTCATATTTTTCACACCTTTTCAGGCTCTTCATGTTTTTGAACACCGCTTCATGCTCCTCCTATTTTTCAGACCGTTTCATGCTCCTCATATTTTTGACAACTTTTGAAGCTTTTCATATTTTTCACACCTTGTCAGGCTCTTGAATTTTTTCAACACCACTTCATGCTCCTCCTTTTTTGCAGACCGTTTCATGCTCCTCATATTTTTGACACCTTTTGAAGCTCTTCATATTTTGCACACCTTTTCAGGCTCTTCATGTTTTTGAACACCGCTTCATGATCCTCCTATTTTTCTGACCTTTTCATGCTCCTCATATTTTTGACACCTTTTGAAGCTCTTCATATTTTTCACACCTTTTCAGGCTCTTCATGTTTTTGAACACCGCTTCATGCTCCTCCTATTTTCAGACCGTTTCATTCTCCTTATATTTTTGACACCTTTTGAAGCCCTTCATATATTTCACACCTTTTCCGTCTCTTCTTTTTTTTCAACACCACTTCATGCTCCTCCTATTTTTCAGACCGTTTCATGCTCATCTCATTTTTGACACCTTTTGAAGCTCTTCATATTTTTCACACCTTTTCAGGCTCTTCATGTTTTTGAACACCGCTTCATGCTCCTCTTATTTTTCAGACTGCTTCATACTCCTCTCATTTTTGAAACCTTTTGAAGCTCTTCATATTTTTGACACCTTTTGAAGCTCTTCATATTTCTCACACGTTTTCAGGCTCTTCATGATTTTCAACACCGATTCATGCTCCTCCTCTTTTTCAGACCGTTTCATGCTCCTCATATTTTTGATACCTTTTGAATCTCCTCATATTTTTTACACCTTTTGAACCTCTTCATATATTTCACAATTTTTCAGGCTCTTCATGTTTTTCAACACGGCTTCATGCTCCTCCTATTTTTCAGACCGTTTCATGCTCCTCATATTTTTCACACCTTTTGAAGCTCTTCATATTTTTCACACCTTTTAAGCCTCTTCATGTTTTTTAGCACCGCTTCATGCTCCTCCTATTTTCAAGACAGTTTCATACTCCTCATGTATTTCATACCTTTTGAAGCTCCTCATATTTTTCACACCTTTTCAGGCTCTTCATATTTTTGAAAACCGCTTCATGCTCCTCCTATTTTTAAGACCATTTCATGCTCCTCATATATTTCACACCTTTTGAAGTTCTTCATATTTTTCACACCTTTTCAGGCTCTGCATGTTTTTCAACACCGTTTCATGCTCCTCCTATTTTTCAGACCGTTTCATGCTCCTCATATTTTTGACACATTTTGAAGTTCTTGATATATTTCACACCTTCTCAGGCTCTTCATTTTTTGGAACACGACTTCTTGCTCCTCCTATTTTTCAGACCGTTTCATGCTCATCTCATTTTTGACACCTTTTGAAGCTCTTCATATATTTGACACCATTTGAAGCTCTTCATATTTTTCACAACTTTTCAGGCTCTGCATGTATTTGAACACCGTTTCATGCTACTCCTATATTTCAGACCGATTCTTGCTGCTCATATATTTGACACCTTTTGAAACTCTTCATATTTTTAACACCTTTTCAGGCTCTTCATGTTTTTCAACACCGCTTCATGCTCCTCCTATTTTTCAGACCGTTTCATGCTCCTCATATTTTTGACACCTTTTGATGCTCTTCATATTTTTCACACCTTTTCAGGCTTTTCATGTTTTTGCACACCGCTTCATGCTCCTCCTATTTTTCACACCTTTTGAAGCTCTTCATATTTTTCACCCTTTTCAGTCTCTTCATGTTTTTGAACACGGTTTCATGCTCCTCCTATTTTTCAGACCGTTTCATGCTCCTCATATTTTTGACACCTTTTGAAGCTCTTCATATTTTTCACATCTTTTCAGGCTCTTCATGTTTTTCAACACCGCTTCATGCTCCACCTATTTTTCAGACGGTTTCATGCTCATCTCTTTTTTGACACCTTTTGAAGCTCTTCATATTTTTCATACCTTTTGAAGCTCCTCATATTTTTCACTCGTTTTCACGCTCTTCATGTTTTTCAACACCGCTTCATGCTCCTCCTATTTTTCAGACGGTTTCATGCTCCTCATATTTTTGACACCTTTTGAAGCTCTTCATATTTTTCAAACCTTTTCAGGCTCTTCATGTTTTTGAACACTGCTTCATGCTCCTCGTATTTTTCAAACCATTTCATGATCCTCATGTATTTCACACCTTTGAACCTCTTCATATTTTTCACACCTTTTCAGGCTCTTCATGTGTTTCAACACCACTTCATGCTCCTCAGCTTTTTCAGACCGTTTCATGCTCATTTCATTTTTGAAACATTTTGAAGCTCTTCATATTTTTCACACCTTTTGAATCTCTTCATATTTTTGACACCTTTTCAGGCTCTTCATGTTTTTGAACACCTCTGCATGCTCCTCCTATTTTTCAGGGCGTTTAATGCTCCTCATATTTTTGACACCTTTTGAAACTGTTCATACTTTTCACACCTTTTCAGGCTCTTCATGTTTTTCAACACCACTTCATGCTCCTTTTTTGCAGACCTTTTCATGCTATTCATATTTTTGACACCTTTTGAAACTCTTCATATTTTTCACACCTTTTCAGGCTCTTCATGTTTTTCAACACCGCTTCATGCTCCTCCGATTTTTCAGTCCGTTTCATGCTCCTCATGTATTTCACACCTTCTGAAGCTCTTCATATTTTTCACACCTTTTCAGGCTCTTCATGTTTTTCCACACCACTTCATGCTTCTCCTAATTTTCAGCTCTTTCATGCTCCTCATGTATTTCACACCTTTTGAAGCTCTTCATATTTTTCAAACCTTTTCAGGCTCTTCATGTTTTTGAACACTGCTTCATGCTCCTCGTATTTTTCAAACCATTTCATGATCCTCATGTATTTCACACCTTTGAACCTCTTCATATTTTTCACACCTTTTCAGGCTCTTCATGTGTTTCAACACCACTTCATGCTCCTCAGCTTTTTCAGACCGTTTCATGCTCATTTCATTTTTGAAACATTTTGAAGCTCTTCATATTTTTCACACCTTTTGAATCTCTTCATATTTTTGACACCTTTTCAGGCTCTTCATGTTTTTGAACACCTCTGCATGCTCCTCCTATTTTTCAGACCGTTTCATGCTCCTCATATTTTTGACACCTTTTGAAACTGTTCATACTTTTCACACCTTTTCAGGCTCTTCATGTTTTTCAACACCACTTCATGCTCCTTTTTTGCAGACCTTTTCATGCTATTCATATTTTTGACACCTTTTGAAACTCTTCATATTTTTCACACCTTTTCAGGCTCTTCATGTTTTTCAACACCGCTTCATGCTCCTCCGATTTTTCAGTCCGTTTCATGCTCCTCATGTATTTCACACCTTCTGAAGCTCTTCATATTTTTCACACCTTTTCAGGCTCTTCATGTTTTTCCACACCACTTCATGCTTCTCCTAATTTTCAGCTCTTTCATGCTCCTCATGTATTTCACACCTTTTGAAGCTTTTCATATTTTTCACACCTTTTCAGGCTCTTCATGTTTTTCAACACCGTTTCATGCTCCTCCTCTTTTTCAGACCGTTTCATGCTCCTCATATTTTTGACACCTTTTGAAGCTCTTCATATTTCTCACACCTTTTCAGGCTCTTCATGTTTTTCAACACCGCTTCATGCTCCTCCTATTTTTCAGACCGTTTCATGCTCCTCATATTTTTGACACCTTTTGAAGCTCTTCATATTTTTCACACCTTTTCAGGCTCTTCATATTTTTGAACACCGCTTCATGCTCCTCCTATTTTTTAGACCGTTTCATGCTCCTCATATTTTTCACACCTTTTGAAGCTCTTCATATTTTCACACGTTTTCAGACTCTTCATGTTTTTCAACACCGCTTCATGATCCTGCTATTTTCAGACCGTTTCATGCTCCTCATATATTTCACACCTTTTGAAGCTCTTCATATTTTTCACACCTTTTGAGGCTCTTCATATTTTTCATATTTTTGAAGCTCTTCATATTTTTCACACCTTTTCAGGCTCTTCATATTTTTGAACACCGCTTCATGCTCCTCCTATTTTTCAGAGTGTTTCATGCTCCTCATTTATTTCACACCTTCTGAAGCTCTTCATATTTTTCACACCTTTTCAGGCTCTTCATGTTTTTCCACACCACTTCATGCTTCTCCTAATTTTCAGCTCTTTCATGCTCCTCATGTATTTCACACCTTTGAAGCTTTTCATATTTTTCACACCTTTTCAGGCTCTTCATGTTTTTCAACGCCGCTTCATGCTCCTCCTCTTTTTCAGCCCGTTTCATGCTCCTCATATTTTTGACACCTTTTGAAGCTCTTCATATTTTTCACACCTTTTCGGGCTCTTCATGTTTTGAACACCGCTTCATACTCCTCCTATATTTCAGACAGTTTCATGCTCATCTCATTTTTGACACCTTTTGAAGCTTTTCATATTTTTCACAACTTTTCAGGCTCTTCATGTTTTTGAACACCTCTTCATGCTAATCCTATTTTTCAAGCCATAACATGCTCCTCATATTTTTCACACCTTTTGAAGCTCTTCATATTTTTTACACCTTTTCAGGCTCTTCATGTTTTTGAACACCACTTCATGCTCCTTATATTTTTCAGAGAGTTTCATGCTCCTCATGTATTTCACACCTTCAGAAGCTCTTCATATTTATCACACCTTTTCAGGCTCTTCATGTTTTTCCACACCACTTCATGCTTCTCCAAATTTTCAGCTCTTTCATGCTCCTCATGTATTTCACACCTTTTGAAGCTTTTCATATTTTTCACACGTTTTCAGGCTCTTCATGTTTTTCAACACCGCTTCATGCTCCTCCTCTTTTTCAGACCGTTTCATGCTCCTCATATTTTTGACACCTTTTGAAGCTCTTCATATTTCTCACACCTTTTCAGGCTCTTCCTGTTTTTCAACACCGCTTCATGCTCCTCCTATTTTTCAGACCGTTTCATGCTCCTCATATTTTTGACACCTTTTGAAGCTCTTCATATTTTTCACACCTTTTCAGGCTCTTCATATTTTTGAACACCGCTTCATGCTCCTCCTTTTTTTTAGACCGTTTCATGCTGCTCATATTTTTCACACCTTTTGAAGCTCTTCATATTTTTCACACGATTTCAGGCTCTTCATGTTTTTGAACACCATTTCATGCTCCTCCTATTTTGCAGACCGTTTCTTGCTCCTCATATTTTTGACACCTTCTGAAGCTCTTCATATATTTCACACCTTTTGAAGCTCTTCATATTTTTCATATTTTTGAAGCTCTTCATATTTTCACACGTTTTCAGACTCTTCATGTTTTTCAACACCGCTACATGATCCAGCTATTTTTCAGACCGTTTCATGCTCCTCATAAATTTCACACCTTTTGAAGCTCTTCATATTTTTCACACCTTTTGAAGCTCTTCATATTTTTCATATTTTTGAAGCTCTTCATATTGTTCACACCTTTTCAGGCTCTTCATATTTTTGAACACCGCTTCATGTTCCTCCTATTTTTCAGAGAGTTTCATGCTCCTCATGTATTTCACACCTTTTGAAGCTCTTCATATTTTTCACACCTTTTCAGGCTCTTCATGTTTTTCCACACCACTTCATGCTTCTCCTAATTTTCAGCTCTTTCATGCTCCTCATGTATTTCACACCTTTTGAATCTTTTCATATTTTTCACACCTTTTCAGGCTCTTCATGTTTTTCAACACCGCTTCATGCTCCTCCTCTTTTTCAGACCGTTTCATGCTCCTCATATATTTGACACCTTTTGAAGCTCTTCATATTTTTCACACCTTTTCGGGCTCTTCATGTTTTGAACACCGCTTCATACTCCTCCTATATTTCAGACAGTTTCATGCTCATCTCATTTTTGACACCTTTTGAAGCTTTTCATAGTTTTCACAACTTTTCAGGCTCTTCATGTTTTTGAACACCTCTTCATGCTAATCCTATTTTTCAAACCATAACATGCTCCTCATATTTTTCACACCTTTTGAAGCTCTTCATATTTTTCACACCTTTTCAGGCTCTTCATGTTTTTCCACACCACTTAATGCTTCTCCTAAATTTCAGACCGTTTCATGTTCCTCATGTATTGCACACCTTTTGAAGCTCTTCATATTTTTCACACCTTTTCATGCTCTTCATGTTTTTGATCACCGTTTCATGCTCCTCCTTTTTTTTCAGACCGTTTCATGCTCCTCATATTTTTCACACCTTTTTAAGCTCTTCATGTTTTTCACACCTTTTCAGCCTCTTCATGTTTTTGAACACCCCTTCTTGCTCCTTTTATTTTTCAGAGAGTTTCATGCTTCTCATGTATTTCACACCTTTTGAAGCTCTTCATATTTTTCACACCTTTACAGGCTCTTCATGTTTTTGAACACCGTTTCATGCTCCTCCTATTTTTCAGACCGTTTCATGCTCCCCATATTTTTGAGACCTTTTGAAGCCCTCATATATTTCACACCTTTTCAGGCTCTTCATTTTTTTCAACACCACGTCATGCTCCTCCTATTTTTCAGACCCCTTTATGCTCTTCTCATTTTTGACACCTTTTGAAGCTCTTCATATTTTTCACACCTTTTGAAGCTCTTCATATTTTTCACACCTTTTCATGCTCTTCATGTTTTTGATCACCGCTTCATGCTCCTCCTATTTTCAGACCGTTTCATGCTCCTCATATTTTTCACATATTTTGAAGCTCCTCCTATTTTTCACAACCTTTCACGCTCTTCATGTTTTTCAACACGGCTTCATGATCCTCCTATTTTTCTGACAGTTTCATGCTCCTCCTATTTTTCAGCACGTTTCATACTCCTCCAAATTTTCAGACCGTTTCATGCTCCTCATATTTGTCACACCTTTCGAAGCTCTTCATATTTTTCACACCTTTTCTGGATCTTCATGTTTTTGAGCACAGCTTCATGCTCCTCCGATTTTTCAGACCGTTTCATGCTCCTCATATATTTCACACCTTTTGAAGCTCTTCATATTTTTCACAGCTTTTCAGGATCTTCATGTTTTTCAACACCATTTCATGCTGCTCCTATTTTTCAGACCGTTTCATGCTCCTCATATTTTTGACACCTTTTGAAGTTCTTCATATTTTTCAAAACTTTTCAGGCTCTCCATGTTTTTGAACACCGCTTCATGCTCCTACTATTTTGGAGACCGTTTCATGCTCCTCATTTATTTCACACCTTTTGAAGCTCTTCATATTTTTCAAGCCTTTTCAGGCTCTTCATGTTTTTGAACACCGCTTCATGCTCCTCCTATTTTTCAGACCGTTTCATGCTCCTCATTTATTTCACACCTTTTGAAGCTCTTCATATTTTTCAAGCCTTTTCAGGCTCTTCATGTTTTTGAATACCGCTTCATGCTCCTCCTATTTTTCAAACCTTTTCATGATCCTCATGTATTTCAAACCTTTGAAACTCTTCATATTTTTCACACCTTTTCTTGCTCTTCATGTTTTTCAACAACATTTCATGCTCCTCCTATTTTTCAGACCTTTTCATGCTCCTCATATTTTTCACACCTTTTCATGCTCTTCTTGTTTTTCAACACAGTTTCATGGTCCTCATATGTTTGACACCTTTTGAATCTCTTCATATTTTTCACACCTTTTCAGGCTCTTCATGATTTTCAACACTGCTTCATGCTCCTCATATTTTTGAGACCGTTTCATGCTCCTAATATTGTTCACACCTTTTCAAGATCTTCATGTTATTCAACACCGCTTCATGCTCTTCCTATTTTTCAGGCCGTTTCATGCTCCTCATATTTTTGATACTTTTGAAGCTCTTAATATTTTTCACACCTTTTCAAGCTCTTCATGTTTTGAACACCATTTCATGCTCCTCCTATTTTTCAGACCGTTTCATGCTCCTCATATTTTTGACAACTTTTGAAGCTCCTCATATTTTTCACACCTTTTCAGGCTCTTCATGTTTTTCAACACACTTTCATGCTCCTCATATGTTTGACACCTTTTGAATCTCTTCATATTATTCACACTTTTTCACGCTCTTCATGATTTTCAACACCGCTTCATGCTCCCCATATTTTTGAGACCGTTTTATGCTACTCATATTTTGACACCTTTTGAAGCTCTTCATGTATTTCACACCTTTTCAGGCTCTACATGTTTTTCAACACCGCTTCATGCTCGTCATATTTTGAGACCGTTTTATGCTACTCATATTTGACAACTTTTGAAGCTCTTCATATATTTCACACCTTTTAAGGCTCTTCATGTTTCTGAACACCGCTTCATGCTCCTCCTATATTTCACACTTTTTGAAGCTCTTCATATATTTCACACCTTTTCAAGCTCTTCATGTTTCTGAACACCGCTTCATGCTCCTCTTATTTTTGACACCTTTTGAAGCTCTTCATATATTTCACACCTTTTCAGGCTCTTCATGTTTTTGAACACCGCTTCATGCTCCTCCTATATTTCACACCTTTTGAAGCTCTTCATATATTTCACACCTTTTCAGACTCTTCATGTTTTTCAACATCGCTTCATACTCCTCCTATTTTTTTGACCGTTTCATGCTCCTCATATATTTGACACCTTTTGAAGCTCTTCATATTTTTCACACCTTTTGAAGCTCTTCATATTTTTCACACCTTTTGAAGCTCTTCATATTTTACACATATTTTCACCCTCTTCATGTTTTTCAACACCTTTTCATGCTCCTCCTATTTTTCGGACTGTTTCATTCTCTTCATATTTTTGACACTTTTTGAAGCTCTTCATATTTTTCACACCTTTTCAGGCTCTTCATCTTTTTCAACACCGTTTCATGCTCCTCATATTTTTCAGACTGTTTCATTCTCCTCATATTTATGTCAACTTTTGAAACTCTTCATTTTCTTCACACCTTTTCATGCTCTTCATGTTTTTGAACACTGCTTCATGCTCCTCCTATGTTTCAGACCGTTTCATGCTCCTCATATTTTTGAAACCTTTTGAAGTTCGTCATATATTTCACACCTTTTCAGGCTCTTCATGTTTTTAAACACCTCTTCATTCTTCTCCTGTTTTTCAGACCATTTCATGCTCCTCATATTTTTCACACTTTTTGAAGCTCTTCATATTTTTCACACTTTTTGAAGCTCTTCATACTTTTCACACCTGTCAGGCTCTTCATGTTTTTGAACACCGCTTCCTGCTCCACCTATTTTTCAGATCGCTTATGCTCCTCATATTTTTCACACTTGTTGAAGCTCTTCATATTTTTCACACTTTTTCAGGCTCTTCATGTTTTTGAACACCGCTTCATGCTCCTCCTATTTTTCAGACCGTTTCATGCTCCTCATGTATTTCACACCTTTTGAACCTCTTCGTATTTCGCACACCTTTTCAGGCTCTTCATGTTTTTCACAACCACTTCATGCTCTTCCTATTTTTCAGACCGTTTCATGCTCCTCATATTTTTGATACCTTTGAAGCTCTTCATATTTTTCACACCTTTTCAGGCTCTTCATGTTTTGAACACCATTTCATGCTCCTCCTATTTTTTCAGACCGTTTAATGCTCTTCCTATTTTTGACACGTTTTGAGGCTCTTCATATTTTTCTCACCTTTTCAGGCTCTTCATGTTTTCGAACACCGCTTCATGCTCCTCCTATTTTTGAGACCGTTTTATGCTCCACATGTATTTCACAGCTTTTGAATCTCTTCAGAATTTTCCCACCTTTCAGGCTCTTCATGTTTTTGAACACCGTTTCATGGTCTTCCTATTTTTCAGACCGTTTCATGCTCCTCATATTTGTGACATCTTTAGAAACTCTTCATATTTTTCACACCTTTTCAGGTTCTTCATGTTTTTGAACACCGTTTCATGCTCCTCCTATTTTTCAGACCATTTCATGCTCCTCATATTTTTGACACATTTTGAATCTCTTCATATTTTTCACACCTTTTCAGGCTCTTCATGTTTTTGAACACCGCTTCATGCTTCTCTTATTTTTCAGACCGTTTCATGCTATTCATGTATTTAATACCTTTTGAAGCTCTTCATATTTTTCACACCTTTTCAGGCTCTTCATGTTTTTGAACACCTTTTCATGCTCCTCGTATTTTTCTGACCGTTTCCTGCTCCTCATATTTTTGACCCTTTTTGAACCTCCTCATATTTTTCGCACCTTTTGAACCTCTTCATATATTTCACATCATTTCAGGCTCTTCATGTTTTTCAACACCACTTCATGCTCCTCCTATTTTTCAGACCGTTTCATGCTCCTCATAATTTTGACACGTTTTGAAGCTCTTCAAATTTTTCACACCTTTTCAGGCTCTTCATCTTTTTCAACACCACTTCATGCTCCTCCTCTTTTCCAGAGCGTTTCATTGTCCTCATATTTTTGACACCTTTAGAAGCTCTTTATATTTTTCACAACTTTTCAGGCTCTTCATGTTTTTCACAACCGCTTCATGCTCCTCCTATTTTTCAGACAGTTTCATTCCTCTCATGTATTTCACACCTTTTGAAGCTCTTCATATTTTTCACACCTTTTCAGGCTCTTCATGTTTTTGAACACCACTTCATGCTCCTCCTATTTTACACACAGTTTCATGCTCCAAATGTATTTCACACCTTTTGAAGCTCTTCTTATTTTTCACACATTTTGAGGCTCTTCATTTGTTTGAACACCGTTTCATGCTGCTCCTAATTTTCAGACCGTTTCATTCTCATCTCATTTTGACAGCTTTTGAAGCTCTTCATATTTTCACGCCTTTTGAAGCTCTTCATATATTTCACACCTTTTCAGGCTCTTCTTTTTTTTCAACACCACTTCATGCTCCTCCTAATTTTCAGACCGTTTCATGATCATCTTATTTTGACAGCTTTTGAAGCTCTTCATATTTTCACACCTTTTGAAGCTCTACATATTATTCACATCTTTTCAGGCTCTTCATGATTTTCAACACCGCTTCATGCTCATCCTATTTTTCAGACTGTTTCATGCTCATCTCATTTTTGACACCTTTGGAAACTCTTCATATTTTTTCACACGTTTTCAGGCTCTTCAAGTTTTTCAACAACATTTCATGCTCCTCCTATTTTTCAGACTGTTTCATGGTCGTAATGTATTTCACACCTTTTGAAGCTCTTTATATTTTTCACACCTTGTCAGGCTCTTCATGTTTCTGAACAGTGCTTCATGCTCCTCCTATTTTTCAGACCGTATCATGCTCCTCATATTTTTGAAACATTTTGAAGCTCTTCATATATTTCACACCTTTTCAGGCTCTTCATGTTTTTGAACACCACTTCATGCTTCTCATATTTTTCAGACTGTTTCATGGTCCTCATGTATTTCACACATTTTGAAGCTCTTTATATTTTTCACACCTTTTCAGGCTCTTCATATATTTGAACACTGCTTCATGCTCCTCCTATTTTTCAGAGAGTTTCATGCTCCTCATGTATTTCACAACTTTTGAAGCTCTTCATGTTTTTCACACCTTTTCAGGCTGTTCATGTTTTTTAACAGCGCTTCATGATTCTCCTATTTTTCAGACCGTTTCATGCTCTTCATATTTTTGACACATTTTGAAGCTCTTCATATTTTTCACAGCTTTTCAGGCTCTTCATGTTTTTCCACACCACTTCATGCTTCTCCTAATTTTCAGACCGTTTCATGCTCCTCATGTATTTCACACCTTTTGAAGCTCTTCATATTTTTCACACCTTTTCAGGCTCTTCATGTTTTCCACACCACTTCATGCTTCTCTTATTTTTCAGCCCGTTTCATGCTCCTCATATATTTCACACCTTTTGAAGCTCTTCATATTTTTCAAACCTTTTCAGGCTCTTCATGTTTTTGATCACCGTTTCATGCTCCTCCTATTTTTCAGACGGTTTCATGCTCCTCATATTTTTGACACTCTTTGAAGATCTTCATATTTTTCACACCTTTTCAGGCTCTTCATTTTTTTCAACACCACTTCATGCTCCTCCTATTTTTCAGACCGTTTCATGCTCCTCATATATTTGACACATTTAGAAGCTCTTCATATTTGCACACCTTTTCAGGCTCTTCATATTTTTCATCACCGCTTCATGCTCCTCCTATTTTTCAGACGGTTTCATGTTGATCTCATTTTTGACACCTTTTGAAGCTCTTCATATTTTTCACACCTTTTGAAACTCTTCATATTTTTCACAGCTTTTCAGGCCCTTCATGATTTTCATCACCACTTCATGCTCCTCCTATTTTTAAGACCGTTTCATACTCCTCATATTTTTGACACCTTTAGAAGATCTTCATATTTTTCACACCTTATCAGGCTCTTCATGTTTTTCAACAACGCTTCATGCTCCTCCTATTTTTCAGACCGTTTCATGCTCCTCATATTTTTGACACCTTTTGAAGCTCTTCATATTTTTCACACCTTTTCAGGCTCTTCATATTTTTCAACACCGCATCATGCTCTTCCTATTTTTCAGACCGTTTCATGCACCTCATATTTTTCACACCTTTTAAAGCTCTTCATATTTTTCACACCTTTTCAGGCTCCTTATGTTTTTCAACACCGATTCATTCTCCTCCTATTTTTCAGACCGTTTCATGCTCCTCATATTCTTGACAAGTTTTAAAGCTCTTCATATTTTTCACACCTTTTCAGGCTCTTCATGATTTTGAACACCGCTTCATGCTCCTCCTATTTTTCAGACCGTTTCATGCTCCTCATATTTTTCACACCTTTTGAAGCTCTTCATATTTTTCACACCTATTCAGGCTCTTCATATTTTGAACACCGCTTCATGCTCCTCCTATTTTTCAGACCGTTAAATGCTCCTCATGTATTTGACACCTTTTGAAGCTCCTCATATTTTTCACACGTTTTCAGGCTGTGCATGTTTTTGAACACCGCTTCATGCTCCTCCTGTTTTTCAGACCGTTTCATGCTCGTCATATTTTTGACACCTTTTGAAGCTCTTCATATTTTTCACACCTTTTCAGGCTCTTCAGGTTTTTCAACACTGCTTCATGCTCCACCTATTTTTCAGACCGTTTCATCCTCCTCATATTTTTGACACCTTTTGAAGCTCTTCATATTTTTCACACCTTTTCAGGCTCTTCAGGTTTTTCAACACCGCTTCATGCTCCTCCTTTTTTGCAGACCGTTTCATGCTCCACATATTTTTGACACCTTTTGAATTTCTTCATATTTTTCACACCTTTTCAGGCTCTTAATGTTTTTGAACACCACTTCATGCTCCTCGTATTTTTCAGAGAGTTTCATGCTCCACATGTATTTCACACCTTATGAAGCTCTTCATATTTTTCACACCTTTTCAGGCTCTTCATGTTTTTGAACACCGCTTCATGATTCTCCTATTTTTCAGACCCTTTCATTCTCTTCATATTTTTGACACATTTTGAAGCTCTTCATATTTTTCACACCTTTTCAGGCTCTTCATGTTTTTCCACACCACTTCATGCTTCGCCTAATTTTCAGACCGTTTCATGCTCCTCTTGTATTTCACACATTTTGAAGCTCTTCATATTTTTCACACCTTTTTAGGCTCTTCATGTTTTTGACGACCGTTTCATGCTCCTCCTATTTTTCAGACCATTTGATGCTCCTCATATTTTTTGACACCTTTTGAAGCTCTTCATATTTTTCACACCTTTTAGGCTCTTCATGTTTTTCAACACCGTTTCATGATCTTCCTATTTTTCAGACCGTTACATTCTCATCTCATTTTTGACACCTTTTGAAGCTCTTCATATTTTTCACACCTTTTCAGGATGTTCATGTTTTTCCAGACAACTTCATGCTTCTCCTATTTTTCAGACCGTTTCATGCTCCTCATGTATTTCACACCGTTGAAGCTCTTCATATTTTTCACACCTTTTCAGGCTCTTCATGTTTTTATCACCGTTTCATGCTCCTCCTATTTTTCAGACCGTTTCATGCTCCTCATATTTTTCACACCTTTTGAAGCTCTTCATATCTTTCACAACTTTTCAGGGTCTTCATGTTTTTGAACACCACTTCATGATCCTCCTATTTTTCAGACCATTTCATGCTCTTCATAATTTTGACCCATTTTGAAGCTCTTCATATATTTCACACCTTTTCAGGCTCTTCATGTTTTTCAAAACCACTTCATGCTCCTCCTAATTTTCAGACCGTTTCATGTTCTTCTCATTTATGATACATTTTGAAGCTCTTCATATTTTTCACACCTTTTCAGGCTCTTCATGTTTTTGAACACAGCTTCATGCTCCTCCTATTTTTCAGACCGTTTCATGCTCGTCATATTTTTGACACCTTTTGAAGCTCTTCATATTTTTCACACCTATTCAGGCTCTTCATGTTTTTGAACACCGTTTCATGATCCTCCTATTTTTCAGACCGTTTCATGCTCCTCATATATTTGACACATTTAGAAGCTCTTCATATTTTCACACCTTTTCAGGATCTTCATATTTTTCAATACCGCTGCATGCTCCTCCTATTATTCAGACGGTTTCATGTTGATCTCATTTTTGACACCTTTTGAAGCTCTTCATATTTTCACACCTTTTGAAACTCTTCATATTTTTCACACCTTTTCAGGCCCTTCATGATTTTCAACACCGCTTCATGCTCCTCCAATTTTTAAGACCGTTTCATGCTCCTCATATTTTTGACACCTTTAGAAGATCTTCATATTTTCACACCTTTTCATGCTCTTCATGTTTTTCAACAACGCTTCATGCTCCTCCTAATTTTCAGACCGTTTCATGCTCCTCATATTTTTGACACCTTTTGAAGCTCTTCATATTTTTCACACCTTTTCAGGCTCTTCATATTTTTCAACACCGCATCATGCTCCTCCTATTTTTCAGACCGTTTCATGCACCTCATATTTTTCACACCTTTTAAAGCTCTTCATATTTTTCACACCTTTTCATGCTCCTTATGTTTTTCAACACCGATTCATTCTCCTCCTATTTTTCAGACCGTTTCATGCTCCTCATAAAATTGACACCTTTTAAAGCTCTTCATATTTTTCACACCTTTTCAGGCTCTTCATGTTTTTGAACACAGCTTCATGCTCCTCCTATTTTTCAGACCGTTTCATGCTCGTCATATTTTTGACACCTTTTGAAGCTCTTCATATTTTTCACACCTATTCAGGCTCTTCATGTTTTAGAACACCGTTTCATGATCCTCCTATTTTTCAGACCGTTTCATGCTCCTCATATATTTGACACATTTAGAAGCTCTTCATATTTTCACACCTTTTCAGGATCTTCATATTTTTCAACACCGCTGCATGCTCCTCCTATTATTCAGACGGTTTCATGTTGATCTCATTTTTGACACCTTTTGAAGCTCTTCATACTTTCACACCTTTTGAAACTCTTCATATTTTTCACACCTTTTCAGGCCCTTCATGATTTTCAACACCGCTTCATGCTCCTCCAATTTTTAAGACCGTTTCATGCTCCTCATATTTTTGACACCTTTAGAAGATCTTCATATTTTCACACCTTTTCATGCTCTTCATGTTTTTCAACAACGCTTCATGCTCCTCCTAATTTTCAGACCGTTTCATGCTCCTCATATTTTTGACACCTTTTGAAGCTCTTCATATTTTTCACACCTTTTCAGGCTCTTCATATTTTTCAACACCGCATCATGCTCCTCCTATTTTTCAGACCGTTTCATGCACCTCATATTTTTCACACCTTTTAAAGCTCTTCATATTTTTCACACCTTTTCATGCTCCTTATGTTTTTCAACACCGATTCATTCTCCTCCTATTTTTCAGACCGTTTCATGCTCCTCATATTCTTGACACCTTTTAAAGCTCTTCATATTTTTCACACCTTTTCAGGCTCTTCGTGATTTTGAACACAGCTTCATGCTCCTCTTATTTTTCAGACCGTTTCATGCTCCTCATAATTTTCACACCTTTTGAAGCTCTTCATATTTTTCACAACTTTTCAGGCTCTTCCTATTTTGAACACCGCTTCATGCTCCCCCTTTTTTCAGACCGTTTAAGATCCTCATGTATTTGACACCTTTTGAAGCTCTTCATATTTTTCACACGTTTTCAGGCTCTTCATGTTTTTGAACACCGCTTCATGCTCCACCTATTTTTCAGACCGTTTCATGCTCCTCATATTTTTGACACCTTTTGAAGCTCTTCATATTTTTCACACCTTTTCAGGCTCTTCAGGTTTTTCAACACGGCTTCATGCTCCACCTATTTTTCAGACCGTTTCATCCTCCTCATATTTTTGACACCTTTTGAAGCTCTTCATATTTTTCACACCTTTTCAGGCTCTTCAAGTTTTACAACACCACTTCATGCTCCTCCTATTTTTCAGAGAGTTTCATGCTCCTCATGTATTTCACACCTTATGAAGCTCTTCATATTTTTCACACCTTTTCAGGCTCTTCATGTTTTTCACACCTTTTCAGGCTCTTCATGTTTTGCAACACATCTTCATTCTCCTAGTATTTTTAAGACCGTTTCATGCTCCTCATATTTTTGACACCTATTGAAGCTCTTCATATTTCTCACACCTTTTCAGGATCTTCATGTTTTTCAACACCGCTTCATGCTGCTTCTATTTTTCAGACCGTTTCATGCTCCTCATATTTTTCATATCTTTTGAAGCTCTTCATATTTTTCACACCTTTTGAAGCTCTTCATATTTTTCACACGTTTTCAGGCTCTTCATGTTTTTCAACACTGCTTCATGCTGCTTCTGTTTTTAAGACCGTTTCATGCTCCTCATGTTTTTCACACCTTTTGAAGCTCTTCATGTTTTTCACACCTTTTGAAGCTCTTCATATTTTTCAAACCTTTTCAGGCTCTCATATTTTTCATCACCGTTTCATGATCCTCCTATTTTTCAGACCGTTTCATGCTCCTCATATATTTGACACATTTAGAAGCTCTTCATATTTTCACACCTTTTCAGGATCTTCATATTTTTCAACACCGCTGCATGCTCCTCCTATTATTCAGACGGTTTCATGTTGATCTCATTTTTGACACCTTTTGAAGCTCTTCATATTTTCACACCTTTTGAAACTCTTCATATTTTTCACACCTTTTCAGGCCCTTCATGATTTTCAACACCGCTTCATGCTCCTCCAATTTTTAAGACCGTTTCATGCTCCTCATATTTTTGACACCTTTAGAAGATCTTCATATTTTCACACCTTTTCATGCTCTTCATGTTTTTCAACAACGCTTCATGCTCCTCCTAATTTTCAGACCGTTTCATGCTCCTCATATTTTTGACACCTTTTGAAGCTCTTCATATTTTTCACACCTTTTCAGGCTCTTCATATTTTTCAACACCGCATCATGCTCCTCCTATTTTTCAGACCGTTTCATGCACCTCATATTTTTCACACCTTTTAAAGCTCTTCATATTTTTCACACCTTTTCATGCTCCTTATGTTTTTCAACACCGATTCATTCTCCTCCTATTTTTCAGACCGTTTCATGCTCCTCATAAAATTGACACCTTTTAAAGCTCTTCATATTTTTCACACCTTTTCAGGCTCTTCGTGATTTTGAACACAGCTTCATGCTCCTCCTATTTTTCAGACCGTTTCATGCTCCTCATAATTTTCACACCTTTTGAAGCTCTTCATATTTTTCACAACTTTTCAGGCTCTTCCTATTTTGAACACCGCTTCATGCTCCCCCTTTTTTCAGAGCGTTTAAGATCCTCATGTATTTGACACCTTTTGAAGCTCTTCATATTTTTCACACGTTTTCAGGCTCTTCATGTTTTTGAACACCGCTTCATGCTCCACCTATTTTTCAGACCGTTTCATGCTCCTCATATTTTTGACACCTTTTGAAGCTCTTCATATTTTTCACACCTTTTCAGGCTCTTCAGGTTTTTCAACACGGCTTCATGCTCCACCTATTTTTCAGACCGTTTCATCCTCCTCATATTTTTGACACCTTTTGAAGCTCTTCATATTTTTCACACCTTTTCAGGCTCTTCAAGTTTTACAACACCACTTCATGCTCCTCCTATTTTTCAGAGAGTTTCATGCTCCTCATGTATTTCACACCTTATGAAGCTCTTCATATTTTTCACACCTTTTCAGGCTCTTCATGTTTTTCACACCTTTTCAGGCTCTTCATGTTTTGCAACACATCTTCATTCTCCTAGTATTTTTAAGACCGTTTCATGCTCCTCATATTTTTGACACCTATTGAAGCTCTTCATATTTCTCACACCTTTTCAGGATCTTCATGTTTTTCAACACCGCTTCATGCTGCTTCTATTTTTCAGACCGTTTCATGCTCCTCATATTTTTCATATCTTTTGAAGCTCTTCATATTTTTCACACCTTTTGAAGCTCTTCATATTTTTCACACGTTTTCAGGCTCTTCATGTTTTTCAACACTGCTTCATGCTGCTTCTGTTTTTAAGACCGTTTCATGCTCCTCATGTTTTTCACACCTTTTGAAGCTCTTCATGTTTTTCAAACCTTTTCAGGCTCTCATATTTTTCATCACCGTTTCATGATCCTCCTATTTTTCAGACCGTTTCATGCTCCTCATATATTTGACACATTTAGAAGCTCTTCATATTTTCACACCTTTTCAGGATCTTCATATTTTTCAACACCGCTGCATGCTCCTCCTATTATTCAGACGGTTTCATGTTGATCTCATTTTTGACACCTTTTGAAGCTCTTCATATTTTCACACCTTTTGAAACTCTTCATATTTTTCACACCTTTTCAGGCCCTTCATGATTTTCAACACCGCTTCATGCTCCTCCAATTTTTAAGACCGTTTCATGCTCCTCATATTTTTGACACCTTTAGAAGATCTTCATATTTTCACACCTTTTCATGCTCTTCATGTTTTTCAACAACGCTTCATGCTCCTCCTAATTTTCAGACCGTTTCATGCTCCTCATATTTTTGACACCTTTTGAAGCTCTTCATATTTTTCACACCTTTTCAGGCTCTTCATATTTTTCAACACCGCATCATGCTCCTCCTATTTTTCAGACCGTTTCATGCACCTCATATTTTTCACACCTTTTAAAGCTCTTCATATTTTTCACACCTTTTCATGCTCCTTATGTTTTTCAACACCGATTCATTCTCCTCCTATTTTTCAGACCGTTTCATGCTCCTCATAAAATTGACACCTTTTAAAGCTCTTCATATTTTTCACACCTTTTCAGGCTCTTCGTGATTTTGAACACAGCTTCATGCTCCTCCTATTTTTCAGACCGTTTCATGCTCCTCATAATTTTCACACCTTTTGAAGCTCTTCATATTTTTCACAACTTTTCAGGCTCTTCCTATTTTGAACACCGCTTCATGCTCCCCCTTTTTTCAGAGCGTTTAAGATCCTCATGTATTTGACACCTTTTGAAGCTCTTCATATTTTTCACACGTTTTCAGGCTCTTCATGTTTTTGAACACCGCTTCATGCTCCACCTATTTTTCAGACCGTTTCATGCTCCTCATATTTTTGACACCTTTTGAAGCTCTTCATATTTTTCACACCTTTTCAGGCTCTTCAGGTTTTTCAACACGGCTTCATGCTCCACCTATTTTTCAGACCGTTTCATCCTCCTCATATTTTTGACACCTTTTGAAGCTCTTCATATTTTTCACACCTTTTCAGGCTCTTCAAGTTTTACAACACCACTTCATGCTCCTCCTATTTTTCAGAGAGTTTCATGCTCCTCATGTATTTCACACCTTATGAAGCTCTTCATATTTTTCACACCTTTTCAGGCTCTTCATGTTTTTCACACCTTTTCAGGCTCTTCATGTTTTGCAACACATCTTCATTCTCCTAGTATTTTTAAGACCGTTTCATGCTCCTCATATTTTTGACACCTATTGAAGCTCTTCATATTTCTCACACCTTTTCAGGATCTTCATGTTTTTCAACACCGCTTCATGCTGCTTCTATTTTTCAGACCGTTTCATGCTCCTCATATTTTTCATATCTTTTGAAGCTCTTCATATTTTTCACACCTTTTGAAGCTCTTCATATTTTTCACACG
Organism: Dama dama; assembly: GCF_033118175.1. NCBI lineage: Eukaryota > Metazoa > Chordata > Mammalia > Artiodactyla > Cervidae > Dama > Dama dama. The sequence continues at coordinate 7,055,880 of NW_026870891.1, read as the reverse complement.
TTTTCAGGCTCTTCATGTTTTTCAACACTGCTTCATGCTGCTTCTGTTTTTAAGACCGTTTCATGCTCCTCATGTTTTTCACACCTTTTGAAGCTCTTCATGTTTTTCACACCTTTTGAAGCTCTTCATATTTTTCAAACCTTTTCAGGCTCTCATATTTTTCATCACCGTTTCATGATCCTCCTATTTTTCAGACCGTTTCATGCTCCTCATATATTTGACACATTTAGAAGCTCTTCATATTTTCACACCTTTTCAGGATCTTCATATTTTTCAACACCGCTGCATGCTCCTCCTATTATTCAGACGGTTTCATGTTGATCTCATTTTTGACACCTTTTGAAGCTCTTCATATTTTCACACCTTTTGAAACTCTTCATATTTTTCACACCTTTTCAGGCCCTTCATGATTTTCAACACCGCTTCATGCTCCTCCAATTTTTAAGACCGTTTCATGCTCCTCATATTTTTGACACCTTTAGAAGATCTTCATATTTTCACACCTTTTCATGCTCTTCATGTTTTTCAACAACGCTTCATGCTCCTCCTAATTTTCAGACCGTTTCATGCTCCTCATATTTTTGACACCTTTTGAAGCTCTTCATATTTTTCACACCTTTTCAGGCTCTTCATATTTTTCAACACCGCATCATGCTCCTCCTATTTTTCAGACCGTTTCATGCACCTCATATTTTTCACACCTTTTAAAGCTCTTCATATTTTTCACACCTTTTCATGCTCCTTATGTTTTTCAACACCGATTCATTCTCCTCCTATTTTTCAGACCGTTTCATGCTCCTCATAAAATTGACACCTTTTAAAGCTCTTCATATTTTTCACACCTTTTCAGGCTCTTCGTGATTTTGAACACAGCTTCATGCTCCTCCTATTTTTCAGACCGTTTCATGCTCCTCATAATTTTCACACCTTTTGAAGCTCTTCATATTTTTCACAACTTTTCAGGCTCTTCCTATTTTGAACACCGCTTCATGCTCCCCCTTTTTTCAGAGCGTTTAAGATCCTCATGTATTTGACACCTTTTGAAGCTCTTCATATTTTTCACACGTTTTCAGGCTCTTCATGTTTTTGAACACCGCTTCATGCTCCACCTATTTTTCAGACCGTTTCATGCTCCTCATATTTTTGACACCTTTTGAAGCTCTTCATATTTTTCACACCTTTTCAGGCTCTTCAGGTTTTTCAACACGGCTTCATGCTCCACCTATTTTTCAGACCGTTTCATCCTCCTCATATTTTTGACACCTTTTGAAGCTCTTCATATTTTTCACACCTTTTCAGGCTCTTCAAGTTTTACAACACCACTTCATGCTCCTCCTATTTTTCAGAGAGTTTCATGCTCCTCATGTATTTCACACCTTATGAAGCTCTTCATATTTTTCACACCTTTTCAGGCTCTTCATGTTTTTCACACCTTTTCAGGCTCTTCATGTTTTGCAACACATCTTCATTCTCCTAGTATTTTTAAGACCGTTTCATGCTCCTCATATTTTTGACACCTATTGAAGCTCTTCATATTTCTCACACCTTTTCAGGATCTTCATGTTTTTCAACACCGCTTCATGCTGCTTCTATTTTTCAGACCGTTTCATGCTCCTCATATTTTTCATATCTTTTGAAGCTCTTCATATTTTTCACACCTTTTGAAGCTCTTCATATTTTTCACACGTTTTCAGGCTCTTCATGTTTTTCAACACTGCTTCATGCTGCTTCTGTTTTTAAGACCGTTTCATGCTCCTCATGTTTTTCACACCTTTTGAAGCTCTTCATGTTTTTCACACCTTTTGAAGCTCTTCATATTTTTCAAACCTTTTCAGGCTCTCATATTTTTCATCACCGTTTCATGATCCTCCTATTTTTCAGACCGTTTCATGCTCCTCATATATTTGACACATTTAGAAGCTCTTCATATTTTCACACCTTTTCAGGATCTTCATATTTTTCAACACCGCTGCATGCTCCTCCTATTATTCAGACGGTTTCATGTTGATCTCATTTTTGACACCTTTTGAAGCTCTTCATATTTTCACACCTTTTGAAACTCTTCATATTTTTCACACCTTTTCAGGCCCTTCATGATTTTCAACACCGCTTCATGCTCCTCCAATTTTTAAGACCGTTTCATGCTCCTCATATTTTTGACACCTTTAGAAGATCTTCATATTTTCACACCTTTTCATGCTCTTCATGTTTTTCAACAACGCTTCATGCTCCTCCTAATTTTCAGACCGTTTCATGCTCCTCATATTTTTGACACCTTTTGAAGCTCTTCATATTTTTCACAACTTTTCAGGCTCTTCATATTTTTCAACACCGCATCATGCTCCTCCTATTTTTCAGACCGTTTCATGCACTTCATATTTTTCACACCTTTTAAAGCTCTTCATATTTTTCACACCTTTTCATGCTCCTTATGTTTTTCAACACCGATTCATTCTCCTCCTATTTTTCAGACCGTTTCATGCTCCTCATAAAATTGACACCTTTTAAAGCTCTTCATATTTTTCACACCTTTTCAGGCTCTTCGTGATTTTGAACACAGCTTCATGCTCCTCCTATTTTTCAGACCGTTTCATGCTCCTCATAATTTTCACACCTTTTGAAGCTCTTCATATTTTTCACAACTTTTCAGGCTCTTCCTATTTTGAACACCGCTTCATGCTCCCCCTTTTTTCAGAGCGTTTAAGATCCTCATGTATTTGACACCTTTTGAAGCTCTTCATATTTTTCACACGTTTTCAGGCTCTTCATGTTTTTGAACACCGCTTCATGCTCCACCTATTTTTCAGACCGTTTCATGCTCCTCATATTTTTGACACCTTTTGAAGCTCTTCATATTTTTCACACCTTTTTAGGCTCTTCAGGTTTTTCAACACGGCTTCATGCTCCACCTATTTTTCAGACCGTTTCATCCTCCTCATATTTTTGACACCTTTTGAAGCTCTTCATATTTTTCACACCTTTTCAGGCTCTTCAAGTTTTACAACACCACTTCATGCTCCTCCTATTTTTCAGAGAGTTTCATGCTCCTCATGTATTTCACACCTTATGAAGCTCTTCATATTTTTCACACCTTTTCAGGCTCTTCATGTTTTTCACACCTTTTCAGGCTCTTCATGTTTTGCAACACATCTTCATTCTCCTAGTATTTTTAAGACCGTTTCATGCTCCTCATATTTTTGACACCTATTGAAGCTCTTCATATTTCTCACACCTTTTCAGGATCTTCATGTTTTTCAACACCGCTTCATGCTGCTTCTATTTTTCAGACCGTTTCATGCTCCTCATATTTTTCATATCTTTTGAAGCTCTTCATATTTTTCACACCTTTTGAAGCTCTTCATATTTTTCACACGTTTTCAGGCTCTTCATGTTTTGCAACACTGCTTCATGCTGCTTCTGTTTTTAAGACCGTTTCATGCTCCTCATGTTTTTCACACCTTTTGAAGCTCTTCATGTTTTTCACACCTTTTGAAGCTCTTCATATTTTTCAAACCTTTTCAGGCTCTCATATTTTTCATCACCATTTCATGATCCTCCTATTTTTCAGACCGTTTCATGCTCCTCATATATTTGACACATTTAGAAGCTCTTCATATTTTCACACCTTTTCAGGATCTTCATATTTTTCAACACCGCTGCATGCTCCTCCTATTATTCAGACGGTTTCATGTTGATCTCATTTTTGACACCTTTTGAAGCTCTTCATATTTTCACACCTTTTGAAACTCTTCATATTTTTCACACCTTTTCAGGCCCTTCATGATTTTCAACACCGCTTCATGCTCCTCCAATTTTTAAGACCGTTTCATGCTCCTCATATTTTTGACACCTTTAGAAGATCTTCATATTTTCACACCTTTTCATGCTCTTCATGTTTTTCAACAACGCTTCATGCTCCTCCTAATTTTCAGACCGTTTCATGCTCCTCATATTTTTGACACCTTTTGAAGCTCTTCATATTTTTCACACCTTTTCAGGCTCTTCATATTTTTCAACACCGCATCATGCTCCTCCTATTTTTCAGACCGTTTCATGCACCTCATATTTTTCACACCTTTTAAAGCTCTTCATATTTTTCACACCTTTTCATGCTCCTTATGTTTTTCAACACCGATTCATTCTCCTCCTATTTTTCAGACCGTTTCATGCTCCTCATAAAATTGACACCTTTTAAAGCTCTTCATATTTTTCACACCTTTTCAGGCTCTTCGTGATTTTGAACACAGCTTCATGCTCCTCCTATTTTTCAGACCGTTTCATGCTCCTCATAATTTTCACACCTTTTGAAGCTCTTCATATTTTTCACAACTTTTCAGGCTCTTCCTATTTTGAACACCGCTTCATGCTCCCCCTTTTTTCAGACCGTTTAAGATCCTCATGTATTTGACACCTTTTGAAGCTCTTCATATTTTTCACACGTTTTCAGGCTCTTCATGTTTTTGAACACCGCTTCATGCTCCACCTATTTTTCAGACCGTTTCATGCTCCTCATATTTTTGACACCTTTTGAAGCTCTTCATATTTTTCACACCTTTTCAGGCTCTTCAGGTTTTACAACACCACTTCATGCTCCTCCTATTTTTCAGAGAGTTTCATGCTCCTCATGTATTTCACACCTTATGAAGCTCTTCATATTTTTCACACCTTTTCAGGCTCTTCATGTTTTTCACACCTTTTCAGGCTCTTCATGTTTTGCAACACATCTTCATTCTCCTAGTATTTTTAAAACCGTTTCATGCTCCTCATATTTTTGACACCTATTGAAGCTCTTCATATTTCTCACACCTTTTCAGGTTCTTCATGTTTTTCAACACCGCTTCATGCTGCTTCTATTTTTCAGACCGTTTCATGCTCCTCATATTTTTCACATCTTTTGAAGCTCTTCATATTTTTCACACCTTTTGAAGCTCTTCATATTTTTCACACGTTTTCAGGCTCTTCATGTTTTTCAACACTGCTTCATGCTGCTTCTGTTTTTAAGACCGTTTCATGCTCCTCATGTTTTTCACACCTTTTGAAGCTCTTCATGTTTTTCACACCTTTTGAAGCTCTTCATATTTTTCACACCTTTTCAGGCTCTCATATTTTTCATCACCGTTTCATGCTGCTTCTGTTTTTCAGACCGTTTCATGCTCCTCATATTTTTCACACCTTTTGAAGCTCTTCATATTTATCACACCTTTTCAGGCTCTTCATGTTTTTAACACCACTTCATGCTCCTCGTATTTTTCAGACCGTTTCATGCCCCTATATTTTTGACACCTTTTGAAGCTCTTCATATTTTCACACCTTTTCATGCTCTTCATGTTTTTCAACAACGCTTCATGCTCCTCCTATTTTTCAGACTGTTTCATGCACCTCATATTTTTGATACTTTTAGAAGCTCTTCATATTTTTCACACCTTTTCATGCTCTTCTAGTTTTTCAACATCATTTCATGCTCCTCCAATTTCTCAGACCGTTTCATGCTCCTCATATTTTTGACACATTTAGAAGGTATTCATATTTTTCACACCTTTTCAGGCTCTTCATTTTTCAACACCACTTCATGCTCCTCCTATTTTTCAGACCGTTTCATGCTCATCTCAGTTTTGAAACGTTTTGAAGCTCTTCATATTTTCACACCTTTTGGAGCTCTTCATATTTTTCACAACTTTTCAGGCTCTTCTTGTATTTGAACACCGGTTCATGTTCCTCCTATATTTCAGGCCGTTTAATGCTCCTCATGTATTTCACACATTTTGAAGCTCGTCATATTTTTTACACCTTTTCAGGCGCTTCATGTTTTTGAACAACGCTTCATGATCCTCTTATTTTTCAGATCATTTCATGCTCTTCATATTTTTTACACCTTTTGAAACTCTTCATATTTTTCACACCTGTTCAGGCTCTTCATGTTTTTCCACACCACCTCATGCTTCACTTAATTTTCAGACGTTTCATGCTCCTCATGTATTTCACACCTTTTGAAGCTCTTCATATTTTTCACACATTTTCATGCTCTTCATGTTTTTCAACACAGTTTCATGCTGCTTCTATTTTTCAGACCGTTTCATGATACTCCTATTTTTCAGACCGTTTCATGCTCATCTCATTTTTGACACCTTTTGAAGCTTTTCATAATTTTCACTACTTTTTAGGCTCTTCATGTTTTTGATCACCGCTTCATGCTCCTCCTATTTTTCAGAGAGTTTCATGCTCCTCATGTATTTCACAACTTTTGAAGCTCTTCATATTTTTCACACCTTTTCAGGCTGTTCATGTTTTTGAACACCGCTTCATGGTTCTCCTATTTTTCAGACCGTTTCATGCTCTTCATATTTTTGACCCATTTTGAAGCTCTTCATATTTTTCACACCTTTTCAGGCTCTTCATGTTTTTCCACACCACTTCATGCTTCTCCTAATTTTCAGACCGTTTCATGCTCCTCATATATTTCACACGTTTTGAAGCTCTTCCTATTTTTCACACCTTTTCAGGCTCTTCATGTTTTTGACGACCGCTTAATGCTCCTCTTATTTTTCAGACCGTTTGATGCTCCTCATATTTTTGACACCTTTTGAAGCTCTTTCTATTTTTCACAACTTTTAGTGACTTCATATTTTTCAACACCTTTTCATGATCTTCCTATTTTTCAGACCGTTTCATGCTCATCTCATATTTGACACCTTTTGAAGCTTTTCATATTTTTGACAACTTTTCAGGCTCTTCATGATTTTGAAAACAGCTTCATGCTCCTCCTATTTTTCAAAGAGTTTCATGCTCCTCATGTATTTCACACCTTTTGAAGCTCTTCATATTTTTCACACCTTTTCAGGCTGTTCATGTTTTTCCACACCACTTCATGCTTCTCCTATTTTTCAGCCCGTTTCATGCTCCTCATGTATTTCACATCTTTTGAAGCTCTTCATATTTTTCAAACCTTTTCAGGCTCTTCATGTTTTTGATCACCGTTTCATGCTCCTCCTATTTTTCAGACAGTTTCATGCTCCTCATATTTTTGACACTTTTTGAAGCTCTTCATATTTTACACACCTTTTCAGGCTCTTAATGTTTTTCAACACCACTTCATGCTCCTCCTATTTTTCAGACCGATTCATGCTCCTCATATATTTGACACATTTATAAGCTCTTCATATTTTTCACACCTTTTCAGGCTCTTCATATTTTTCAACACCGCTTCATGCTCCTCCTATTTTTCAGACGGTTTCTTGTTGATCTCATTTTTGACACCTTTTGAAGCTCTTCATATTTTTCACACCTTTTGAAACTCTTCATATTTTTCACACCTTTTCAGGCTCTTCATATTTTTCAACACCGCTTCATGCTCCTCCTATTTTTCAGACGGTTTCTTGTTGATCTCATTTTTGACACCTTTTGAAGCTCTTCATATTTTTCACACCTTTTGAAACTCTTCATATTTTTCACACCTTTTCAGGCTCTTCATGTTTTTCACACATTTTCAGGCTCTTCATGTTTTTCAACACCGTTTCCTGCTGTTTCTATTTTTCAGACAGTTTCATGCTCCTCATATTTTTCACATCTTTTGAAGCTCTTCATATTTTTCACACCTTTTCAGACTTTTCATGTTTTTCAACACCGCTTCATGCTCCTGCTATTTTTCAGACTGTTTCATGCTCCTCATATTTTTGACACCTTTAGAAGCTCTTCATATTTTTCACACCTTTTCAGTCTCTTCATGTTTTTGAACACTGCTTCATGCTCCTCCTATTTTTCAGACCGTTTCATGCTCCTCATATTTTGACACCTTTTGAAGCTTTTCATATTTTTCACACCTTTTCAGGCTCTTCAAGTTTTTCAACACCACTTCATGCTTTTCCTTTTTTGCAGACCATTTCATGCTCCTCATATTTTTGACACCTTTTGTTCCTCTTCATATTTTTCACACCTTTTCAGGCTCTTCTTATTTTTCAAACAAGTGAAGCTCTTCATATTTTTCACACTTTTTCAGGCTTTTCATGTTTAGAATACCGCTTCATGCTCCTCCTATTTTTCTGACCGTTTCTTCCTCCTCATGTATTTCACACCTTTTGAAGCTCTTCGTATTTTTCACACCTTTTCAGGCTCTTCATGTCTTTGAACACCGTTTTATGCTGCTTCTATTTTTCAGACCGTTTCATGCTCCTCATATATTTTAAACCTTTGAATCTCTTCATATTATTCACACCTTTTCAGGCTGTTCATGTTTTTCAACAACGCTTCATGATCCTCCTATTTTTCAGACCGTTTCATGCTCCTCATAATTTTGACACCCTTTGAAGCTCTTCTTATATTTCACACCTTTTCAGACTCTTCATGTTTTCGAACACCACTTCAAGTTCCTCCTATTTTTGCGACGGTTTCATGCTCCTCATGTATTTCACTCCTTTTGAAGCTCTTCATATTTTTCAAACGTTTTCAGGCTCTTCATGATTTTCAACCCCACTTCATGCTCCTCCTATTTTTCAGACCGTTTCAAGTTCCTCATATTTTTGACACCTTTTGAAGCTCTTCATATTTTCTACACCTTTTCAGGCTCTTCATGTTTTTCACCACAGCTTCATGCTCCTCTAATTTTTCAGACCATTTGGTGCTCCTCATATTTTTCACAGCTTTTGAAGCTCTTCATATTTTTCACACCTTTTCAGGCTCTTCATGTTTTTCAACACCACTTCATGCTCCTCCTATTTTTCAGACCGTTTCATGCTCCTCTTATTTTTGACACCTTTTGAAGCTCTTCATATTTTTCACACCTTTTCAGGCTCCTCCTGTTTTTGAACACCGTTTCATGCTCCTAGTATTTTTCAGACCATTTCATGCTCCTCATATTTTTGACACCTTTTGAAGCTCTTCATATTTTTCACACCTTTTCAGGCTCTTCAAGTTTTTGAACAATGCTACAATGCTCCTCCTATTTTTCAGACCGTTTCATGCTCCTCATATTTTTGACCTCTTTTAAAGCTCTTCATATTTTTCACGCCTTTTGAAGCTCCTCATATATTTCACACTTTTTCAGGCTCTTCATATTTTTCAACACCACTTCATGCTTCTCCTATTTTTCAGACCCTTTTATGCTCTTCTCATTTTTGACACCATTTGAAGCTCTTCATATTTTTCACAACTTTTGAAGCTCTTCATATTTTTCACACCTTTTCAGGCTCCTCATGTTTTTCAACACCGCTTCATGCTCCTCCTATTTTCAGACCGTTTCATGCTCCTCTCATTTCTGAAATCTTTTGAAGCTCTTCATATATTTCACACATTTTCAGGCTGTTAATGTTTTTCAACACGGCTTCATGCTCCTCCTATTTTTCAGACCGTTTCATGCTCATCTAATTTATGACACCTTCTGAAGCTCTTCATAGTTTTCACAAATTTTCAGGCTCTTCATATTTTTGAACACCGCTTCATGCTCCTCCTATTTTTCAGACCGTTTCATGCTCCTCTTATTTTTGACACCTTTTGAAGCTCTTCATATTTTTCACACCTTTTCAGGCTCCTCCTGTTTTGAACACCGTTTCATGCTCCTAGTATTTTTCAGACCATTTCATGCTCCTCATATTTTTGACACCTTTTGAAGCTCTTCATATTTTACACACCTTTTCAGGCTCGTCATGATTTTCAATAACACTTCATGCTCCTCCTATTTTTCAGACAGTTTCATGCTCATCTAATTTTTGACACCTTTTGAAGCTCTTCATATATTTCACACCTTTTGAAGCTCTTCATATTTTTCACATTTTTGAAGCTCTTCAGATTTTTCACACGTTTTCAGGCTCTTCATGTTTTTGAACACCGCTTCATGCTCCTCATATATTTCAGACCGTTTCATGCTCCTCATATTTGTGACACCTTTTGAAGCTCTTCGTATTTTTCACACATTTTCACGCTCTTCATGTTTTTCATCATGACTTCATGCTCCTCCTATTTTTCAGACCGTTTCATGCTCCTCATATTTTTGACACCTTTTGAAATCTTCATATACTTCACACCTTTTCAGATTCTTCATTTTTTTGAAAAGAACTTCATGCTCCTTCTATTTCTCAGACCGTTTCATGGTCATCTCATTTTTGACACCTTTTGAAGCTCCTCATATTTTTCATTCCTTTTGAAGATCTTCATATTTTTCACACGTTTTCAGGCTCTTCATATTTTTCAACACCGCATCATGCTTCTCCTATTTTTCAGACAGTTTCATTCTCCTCATATTTTTGACACGTTTTGAAGCTCTTCATATTTTTCACACCTTTTCAGGCTCTTCATGTTTTTCAACACTGTTTCATGATCCTCCTATTTTTCAGACCGTTTCATGCACCTCATAATTTTGACACCTTTTGAAACTCTTCTTATATTTCACACCTTTTCAGACTCTTCATGTGTTCGAACACCACTTCAAGTTCCTCCTATTTTTGCGACCGTTTAATGCTCTTCATATTTTTGACACCTTTTGAAGCTCTTCATATTTTTCACACCTTTTGAAGCTCTTCATATATTTCACACATTTTCAGGCTCTTCATGTTTTTCAACACCACTTCATGCTCCTCCTATTTTTCAGACCGTTTCTTGCTCATCTAATTTTTGACACCTTTTGAAGCTCTTCATATATTTCACACCTTTTGAAGCTCTTCATATATTTCACATTTTTGAAGCTCTTCAAATTTTTCACACCTTTTCAGGCTCTTCATGTTTTTGAACACCGCTTCATGCTCCTCCGGTTTTTCAGACCGTTTCATGCTCCTCATATTTTTGACACCTTTTGAAGCTTTTCATATTTTTTACAACATTTCAGGCTTTTCATGTTTTTGAACACCTCTTCATGCTCCTCGTATTTTTCACACCATTTGAAGCTCTTCATATTTTTCACACCTTTTCAGGCTCTTCATGTTTTTCAACACCGCTTCATGCTACTCCTATTTTTCAGACCGATTAATGCTCCTCCTGTACTTCACACCTTTTGTAGCTCTTCATATTTTTCTCACATTTTCAGGCTCTTCATGTTTTTCAACACCGCTTCATGCTCCTCCAATTTTTCAGACCGATTCATGCTCCTCAAGTATTTCACACCTTTTGAGGCTTCATGTTTTTCAACACCACTTTATGCTCCACATATTTTTCAGACCGTTTCATGCTCATCTCATTTTTGACACCTTTTGAAGCTCTTCATATTTTTCACACCTTTTGAAGCTCTTTATATTTTTCACAAGTTTTCAGATCTGCATGTTTTTCAACACCGTTTCTTGATCCTCCTATTTTTCAGACCGTTTCATGCTCCTCCTAATTTTCACACCTTTTGAAGCACCTCAAATTTTTCACACCTTTTCAGGCTCTTCTTGTTCTTGAACACGGTTTCCTGCTCCTCCTTTTTTTCAGACCGTTTCATGCTCCTCATATTTTTGACACCTTTTGAATCTCTTCATATATTTCACACCTTTTCAGGCTCTTCATATATTGGAACACCACTTCATGCTCCTCCTATTTTTCGGACGGTTTCATTCTCCTCATGTACTTCACACCTTTTGAAGCTCTTCATATATTTCACACTTTTTCAGGCTCTTCATGTTTTTCAACACCACATCATGCTCCTCCTATTTTTCAAACCATTTCATGCTCATCTCATTTTTGACACCTTCTGAAGCTCTTCATATTTGTTACACCCTTTCAGGCTCTTCATGTTTTTCAACACGGCTTCATGCTACTCCTATTTTTCAGACCGTTTCATGCTCCTCATATTTTTCACACCTTTTGAAGCTCTTCATATTTTTCACACATTTTCTGGCTCTTCATGTTTTTCAACACCACTTCATGCTCCTCCTATTTTTCAGACCGTTTCATGCTCCTCATGTATTTCACACCTTTTGAAGCTCTTCATATTTTTCACACTTTTTGAAGCTCTTCATATATTTCACACATTTTCAGGCTCTTCATGTTTTTCAACACCGCTTCATGCTCCTCCTTTTTTTCAGACCGTTTCATGGTCCTCATGTATTTCACACATTTTGAGGCTCTTCATATCTTTCACACCTTTTCAGCCGCTTCATGTTTTTGAACACCGTTTCATGCTCCTCCTATTTTTCAGACCGTTTCATGCTCCTCATATTTTTGACACCTTTTGAAGCTCTTCATATTTTTCACACCTTTTGAAGCTCTTCATGTATTTCACACGTTTTCAGTCTCTTCAGGTTTTTCAACACCGCTTCATGCTCCTCCTATATTTCAGACCGTTTCATGCTCCTCATATTTTTGACACATTTTGAAGCTCTTCATATTTTTCACACATTTTCAGGCTCTTCATGTTTTTCACAAGTTTTCAGATCTTCATGTTTTTCAACACCGCTTCTTGATCCTCCTATTTTTCAGATCGTTTCATGCTCCTCATATTTTTGTCACGTTTTGAAGCTCTTCATATTTTACACACATTTTCAGGCTCTTCATGTATTTGAACATTGCTACATGCTCCTCCGAATTTTCACACCTTTTGAAGCACCTCAAATTTTTCACACCTTTTCAGGCTCTTCATGTTCTTGAACACGGTTTCCTGCTCCTCCTTTTTTTCAGACCGTTTCATGCTCCTCATATTTTTGACAGCTTTTGAATCTCTTCATATATTTCACACCTTTTCAGGCTCTTCATGTATTGGAACACCGCTTCATGCTCCTCCTATTTTTCGGACGGTTTCATTCTCCTCATGTACTTCACACCTTTTGAAGCTCTTCATATATTTCACACTTTTTCAGGCTCTTCATGTTTTTCAACACCACTTCATGCTCCTCCTATTTTTCAGACCGTTTCATGCTCTTCTCATTTTTGACACCTTCTGAAACTCTTCATATTTGTTACACCCTTTCAGGCTCTTCATGTTTTTCAACACGGCTTCATGCTCCTCCTATTTTTCAGACCGTTTCATGCTCCTCATATTTTTCACACCTTTTGAAGCTCTTAATATTTTTCACATATTTTCAGGCTCTTCATGTTTTTCAACACCGCTTCATGCTCCTCCTATTGTTCAGACCGTTTCATGCTCCTCTTATATTTGACACGTTTTGAGGCTCTTCATATATTTCACACCTTTTCAGGCTCTTCATTTTTTTCAACACCGCTTCATGCTCCTCCTATTTTTCAGACCGATTCAAGCTCCTCATATTTTTGACACCTTTTGAAGCACTTCATATTTTTCACACCTTTTCAGGCTCTTCATTTTTTTGAACACCGCTTCATGCTCCTCCTATTTTTCAGACCGTTTCATGCTCCTCATATTTTTGACACCTTTTGAAGCACTTCGTATTTTTCACACCTTTTCAGGCTCTTCATTTTTTTGAACACCGCTTCATGCTCCTCCTATTTTTCAGACCGTTTCATGCTCCTCATATATTTGACACCTTTTGAAGCCCTTCATATTTTTCACACATTTTCAGGTTTTCAAGTTTTTCAACACTGCTTCATGCTCCTCCTATTTTTCAGACCGTTTCATGCTCCTCATGTTTTTCACGTCTTTTGTAGCTCTTCATATTTTTCACAACTTTTGAAGCTCTTCATATTTTTCACAACTTTTGAAGCTCTTCATATTTTTCACATGTTTTCACGCTCTTCATGTTTTCAACACCGCTTCTTGATCCACCTATATTTCAGACTGTTTCATGCTCCTAATATTTTTGTCACGTTTTGAAGCTCTTCATATTTTACACACATTTTCAGCCTCTTCATGTTTTTCAACACCGCTTCATGCTCCTCCTATTTTTAACACCTTTTGAAGCTCTTCATATTTTTCACACCTTTTCAGGCTCTTCATGTTTTTGAACACGGTTTCCTGCTCCTCCTTTTTTTCAGACCGTTTCATGCTCCTCATATTTTTGACACGTTTTGAATCTCTTCATATATTTCACACCTTTTCAGGCTCTTCATATATTTGAACAACGCTTCATGCTCCTCCTATTTTTCAGACGGTTTCATCCTCCTCATGTATTTCACACCTTTTGAAGCTCTTCATATTTTTCACACCTTTTCAGGCTCTTCATGTTTTTGAACACCGTTTCATGCTGCTCCTATTTTTCAGACCGTTTCATACTCCTCATAGTTTTGACACATTTTGAAGCTCTTCATATTTTTCACATCTTTTCAGGCTCTTCATGTTTTTCCACACCACTTCATGCTTCTCCTGTTTTTCAGACCGTTTCATGATCCTCATGAATTTCACACATTTTGAAGGTCTTTATATTTTTCACATATTTTCAGGCTCTTCATGTTTTTGATCACCGCTTCATGATCCTCCTATTTTTCAGACCGTTTCATGCTCTTCATATATTTGACACCTCTTGAAGCTCTTCATATTTTTCACACCTTTTCAGGCTCTTCATGTTTTTCCCCACCACTTCATTCTTCTCCTATTTTTCAGACCATTTCATGCTCCTCATGAATTTCACACCTTTTGAAGCTCTTCATATTTTTCACACCTTTTCAGGCTCTTCATGTTTTTTATCACCGTTTCATGCTCCTATTTTTCAGACCGTTTCATGCTCCTCATATTTTTGACAGCTTTTGAATCTCTTCATATATTTCACACCTTTTCAGGCTCTTCATGTATTGGAACACCGCTTCATGCTCCTCCTATTTTTCGGACGGTTTCATTCTCCTCATGTACTTCACACCTTTTGAAGCTCTTCATATATTTCACACTTTTTCAGGCTCTTCATGTTTTTCAACACCACTTCATGCTCCTCCTATTTTTCAGACCGTTTCATGCTCTTCTCATTTTTGACACCTTCTGAAACTCTTCATATTTGTTACACCCTTTCAGGCTCTTCATGTTTTTCAACACGGCTTCATGCTCCTCCTATTTTTCAGACCGTTTCATGCTCCTCATATTTTTCACACCTTTTGAAGCTCTTAATATTTTTCACATATTTTCAGGCTCTTCATGTTTTTCAACACCGCTTCATGCTCCTCCTATTGTTCAGACCGTTTCATGCTCCTCTTATATTTGACACGTTTTGAGGCTCTTCATATATTTCACACCTTTTCAGGCTCTTCATTTTTTTCAACACCGCTTCATGCTCCTCCTATTTTTCAGACCGATTCAAGCTCCTCATATTTTTGACACCTTTTGAAGCACTTCATATTTTTCACACCTTTTCAGGCTCTTCATTTTTTTGAACACCGCTTCATGCTCCTCCTATTTTTCAGACCGTTTCATGCTCCTCATATTTTTGACACTTTTTGAAGCACTTCGTATTTTTCACACCTTTTCAGGCTCTTCATTTTTTTGAACACCGCTTCATGCTCCTCCTATTTTTCAGACCGTTTCATGCTCCTCATATATTTGACACCTTTTGAAGCCCTTCATATTTTTCACACATTTTCAGGTTTTCATGTTTTTCAACACTGCTTCATGCTCCTCCTATTTTTCAGACCGTTTCATGCTCCTCATGTTTTTCACGTCTTTTGTAGCTCTTCATATTTTTCACAACTTTTGAAGCTCTTCATATTTTTCACAACTTTTGAAGCTCTTCATATTTTTCACATGTTTTCACGCTCTTCATGTTTTCAACACCGCTTCTTGATCCACCTATATTTCAGACTGTTTCATGCTCCTAATATTTTTGTCACGTTTTGAAGCTCTTCATATTTTACACACATTTTCAGCCTCTTCATGTTTTTCAACACCGCTTCATGCTCCTCCTATTTTTAACACCTTTTGAAGCTCTTCATATTTTTCACACCTTTTCAGGCTCTTCATGTTTTTGAACACGGTTTCCTGCTCCTCCTTTTTTTCAGACCGTTTCATGCTCCTCATATTTTTGACACGTTTTGAATCTCTTCATATATTTCACACCTTTTCAGGCTCTTCATATATTTGAACAACGCTTCATGCTCCTCCTATTTTTCAGACGGTTTCATCCTCCTCATGTATTTCACACCTTTTGAAGCTCTTCATATTTTTCACACCTTTTCAGGCTCTTCATGTTTTTGAACACCGTTTCATGCTGCTCCTATTTTTCAGACCGTTTCATACTCCTCATAGTTTTGACACATTTTGAAGCTCTTCATATTTTTCACATCTTTTCAGGCTCTTCATGTTTTTCCACACCACTTCATGCTTCTCCTGTTTTTCAGACCGTTTCATGATCCTCATGAATTTCACACATTTTGAAGGTCTTTATATTTTTCACATATTTTCAGGCTCTTCATGTTTTTGATCACCGCTTCATGATCCTCCTATTTTTCAGACCGTTTCATGCTCTTCATATATTTGACAACTCTTGAAGCTCTTCATATTTTTCACACCTTTTCAGGCTCTTCATGTTTTTCCCCACCACTTCATTCTTCTCCTATTTTTCAGACCATTTCATGCTCCTCATGAATTTCACACCTTTTGAAGCTCTTCATATTTTTCACACCTTTTCAGGCTCTTCATGTTTTTTATCACCGTTTCATGCTCCTATTTTTCAGACCGTTTCATGCTCCTCATATTTTTGACACCTTTTGCAGCTCTTCATATTTTTCACAAGTTTTCAGTCTCTTCATGATTTTGAACACCGCTTCATGATCCTCCTATTTTTAAGACCGTTTCATGCTCTTCATATTTTTGACACCTTTTGCAGCTCTTCATATTTTTCACACCTTTTCAGGCTCTTCATGTTTTTCAACACCGCTTCATGCTGCTTCTCTTTTTCAGACCGTTTCATGCTCCTCATATTTTTCACACCTTTTGAAGCTCCTCATATTTTTCACACCTTTTCAAGCTCTTCATGTTTTTGAACACCGCTTCATGCTCCTCCAATTTCAGACCGTTTCATGCTCCTCATGTATTTCACACCTTTTGAAGCTCTTCATATTTTTCACAACTTTTCAGGCTCCTCATGTTTTTGAACACCGCTTCATGCTCCTCCTATTTTCCAGACCGTTTCATGCTCCTCATATTTTTGACACCTTTTGCAGGTCTTCATATTTTTCACAGCTTTTCAGGCTCTTCATATTTTTGAACACTGCTTCATGATCCTCCTATTTTTCAGACCGTTTCATGCTCTTCATATTTTTGACACCTTTTGAAGCTCTTCATATTTTTCACACCTTTTCAGGCTCTTCATGTTTTTCCACACCACTTCATGCTTCTCCTATTTTTCAGACCGTTTCATGATCCTCATGAATTTCACACATTTTGAAGCTCTTTATATTTTTCACACATTTTTAGGCTCTTCATGTTTTTGATCACCGCTTCATGATCCTCCTATTTTTCAGACCGTTTCATGCTCATCATATATTTGACACCTCTTGAAGCTCTTCATATTTTTCACACCTTTTCAGGCTCTTCATGTTTTTCCCCACCACTTCATTCTTCTCCTATTTTTCAGACCATTTCATGCTCCTCATGAATTTCACACCTTTTGAAGCTCTTCATATTTTTCACACCTTTTCAGGCTCTTCATGTTTTTTATCACCGTTTCATGCTTCTCCTATTTTTCAGACCGTTTCATGCTCCTCATATTTTTCACACCTTTTGAAGCTCTTCATAATTTTCACATCTTTTCAGTCTCTTCATGTTTTTGAACACCATTTCATGCCGCTTCTATTTTTTAGACCGTTTCCTGCTCCTCATATTTTTCACTCCTTTTGATGCTCTTCATATTTTTCACACGTTTTCAGGCTCTTCTTGTTTTTTCAACACCGCTTCATGCTCCTCCTATTTTTCAGACCGTTTCTTGCACCTCATATTTTTCTCACCTTTTGAAGCGCTTCATATTTTCCACACCTTTTCAGGCTCTTCATGTTTTTCAACACCGCTTCATCTTCCTCCTATTTTTCAGACCGTTTCATGCTCCTCATATTTTTGACACGTTTTGAAGCTCTTCATATTTTTCACACGTTTTCAGGCTCTTCATATTTTTCACACCTTTTCAGGCTCTTCATGTTTTTGAACACCATTTCATGATCCTCCTATTTTTCTGACCGTTTAATGCTCCTCATATTTTTGACACCTTTAGAAACTCTTCATATTTTTCACACCTTTTCAAGCACTTCATGGTTTTCCACACCTCTTCATGCTCCTCCTATTTTTCAGACGGTTTCATGCTATTCATATTTTTGATAACTTTTGAAGCTCTTCATATTTTTCACACCTTTTCAGGCTCTTCATGTTTTTCAAGACCACTTCATGCTCCTCCTATTTTTCAGACCGTTTCATGCTCATCTCATTTTTGACACCTTTTGAAGTTCTTCCTATTTTTCCCACCTTTTGAAGCTCTTCATATATTTCACACGTTTTCAGGTTCTTCATATTTTTCAACACCGTTTCATGCTGCTTCTATTTTTCAGACCGTTTCATGCTCCTCATATTTTTCACACCTTTTGAAGCTCTTCATATTTTTCACACGTTTTCAGGCTCTTCATGTTTTTCAACACCGTTTAATTCTGCTTCTATTTTTCAGACCGTTTCATGCTCCTCATATTTTTGACACCTTTAGACTCTTCATATTTTTCACACCTTTTCAGCCTCTTCATGTTTTTCACACATTTTCAGCCTCTTCATGTTTTTGAACACCCCTTCTTGCTCCTTTTATTTTTCAGAGAGTTTCATGCTCCTCATGTATTTCACACCTTTTAAAGCTCTTCATATTTTTCACACCTTTACAGGCTCTTCATGTTTTTGAACACCGTTTCATCCTCCTCCTATTTTTCAGACCGTTTCATGCTCCTCATATTTTTGACACCTTTTGAAGCTCTTCATATTTTTCACACCTTTTCAAGCTCTTCATGTTTTTGCACACTGCTTCATGCTCTTCCTATTTTTCAGACCGTTTCATGCTCCTCATATTTTTGACACCTTTTGAAGCTCTTCATATTTTTCACACCTTTTCAGGCTCTTCATGTTTTTCAACACCAATTCATGCTTCTCCTATTTTTCAGACTGTTTAATGCTCCTCATATTTTTGACACCTTTAGAAACTCTTCATATTTTTCACACCTTTTCAAGCACTTCATGGTTTTCCACACCGCTTCATGCTCCTCCTATTTTTCATACCGTTTCATTCTCCTCATATTTTTGACATCTTTTGAAGCTCTCATATATTTCACACCTTTTCAGGCTCTTCATTTTTTTCAACACCACGTCATGCTCCTCCTATTTTTCAGACCCTTTTATGCTCTTCTCATTTTTGACACCATTTGAAGCTCTTCATATTTTTCACACCTTTTGAAGCTCTTCATGGTTTTCACACCTTTTCAGGCTCTTCATGTTTTTCAACACCACTTCATGCTCCTTCTATTTTTCTGACCGTTTCATGCTCCTCATAATTTTGACACATTTTGAAGCTCTTCATATTTTTCACACCTTTTCAGGCTCTTCATGTTTTTCAACACCGCTTCGTGCTCCTCCTCTTTTTCAGACCGTTTCATGCTCCTCATATTTTTGACATCTATTGAAGCTCTTCATATTTCTCACACCTTTTCAGGTTCTTCACGTTTTTCAACACCACTTCATGCTCCTCCTATTTTTCAGACCGTTTCATGCACATCTCATTTTTGACACCTTTTGAAGCTCTTCATATCTTTCATATTTTTGAAGTTCTTCATATTTTCACAGGTTTTCAGACTCTTCATGTTTTTCAACACCGCTTCATGCTCCTGCTATTTTTGAGACCGTTTCATGCTCTTCATATATTTGACACCTCTTGAAGCTCTTCATATTTTTCACACCTTTTCAGGCTCTTCATGTTTTTCCCCATCACTTCATTCTTCTCCTATTTTTCAGATCATTTCATGCTCCTCATGAATTTCACACCTTTTGAAGCTCTTCATATTTTTCACACCTTTTCAGGCTCTTCATGTTTTTTATCACCGTTTCATGCTCCTATTTATCAGACCGTTTCATGCTCCTCATATTTTTGACACCTTTTGCAGCTCTTCATATTTTTCACAAGTTTTCAGTCTCTTCATGATTTTGAACACCGCTTCAAGATCCTCCTATTTTTAAGACCGTTTCATGCTCTTCATATTTTTGACACGTTTTGCAGCTCTTCATATTTTTCACACCTTTTCAGGCTCTTCATGTTTTTCAACACCGTTTCATGCTGCTTCTCTTTTTCAGACCGTTTCATGCTCCTCATATTTTTCACACCTTTTGAAGCTCCTCATATTTTTCACACCTTTTCAGGCTCTTCATGTTTTTGAACACAGCTTCATGCTACTCCTATTTTTCAGACTGTTTCATGCTCCTCATATTTTTCACACCTTTTGAAGCTCCTCATATTTTTCACACCTTTTCAGGCTCTTCATGTTTTTCAACACCGTTACATGATCCTCCTATTTTTCAGACTGTTTCATGCTCATCTCATTTTTGACACCTTTTGAAGCTTTTCAGATTTTTCTCAACTTTTTAGGCTCTTCATGTTTCTCAACACGGCTTCATGCTCCACATATTTTTCAGACCGTTTCATGCTCATCTCATTTTTGACACCTTTTGAAGCTCTTCATATTTCTCACAACTTTTTAGGCTTTTCATATTTTTGAACACCGCTTCATGCTCCTCCTATTTTTCAGAGAGTTTCATGCTCCTCATGTATTTCACATCTTTTGAAGCTCTTCATATTTCTCACAACTTTTTAGGCTCTTCATGTTTTTCCACATCACTTCATGCTTCTCGTATTTTTCGGCCTGTTTCATGCTCCTCATATTTTTGACACCTTTTGAAGCTCTTCATATATTTCACACATTTTCAGGCTCT
Source organism: Dama dama (assembly GCF_033118175.1). Taxonomy (NCBI): domain Eukaryota; kingdom Metazoa; phylum Chordata; class Mammalia; order Artiodactyla; family Cervidae; genus Dama; species Dama dama. The sequence goes on along the minus strand of NW_026870891.1, from coordinate 7,035,146 downwards.
TCATGTTTTTCAACACCATTTCATGCTCCTCCTATTTTTCAGACCGTTTCATACTCATCTCGCTTTTGACACATTTTGAAGCTCTTCATATTTTCCACACCTTTTGAAGCTCTTCATATTTTTCAATCGTTTTCAGGCTCTTAATGTTTTTCAACACCGCTTCTGGCTCCTCCTATTTATCAGACCGTTTCATGCTCCTCATATTTTTGACACGTTTTGAAGCTCTTCATTTTTTTCACACCTTTTGAAGCTCTTCATATTTTTCACACCTTTTCAGGCTCTTCATGTTTATTACACCGCATCATGCTGCTCCTATTTTTCAGACTGTTTCATGCTCCTCATATTTTTGACACCTTTTGAAGGTCTTCATATCTTTCACATGTTTTCAGGCTCTTCATGTTTTTGAACACCTTTTCATTTTCCTCCTATTTTTCAGACCGTTTCATGCTCCTCATATTTTTGACACCTTTTAAAGCTCTTCATATTTTTCACACCTTTTCAGGCTCTTCATGTTTTTGAACACCGTTTCATTCTCCTTCTATTTTTCAGACCGTTTCATGCTCCTCATATTTTTGACACCTTTTGAAGCTCTGCATATTTTTCACACCTTTTCAGGCTCTTCATGTTTTTCAACACCGCTTCATGCTCCTCCAATTTTCAGACCTTTTCATGCTCCTCATATTTTTGACACGATTTGAAGCTCTTCATATTTTTCACACCTTTTCAGGGTCTTCATGTTTTTCAACACTGCTTCATGCTCCTCCAATTTTCAGACCGTTTCATGCTCCTCATATTTTTGACACGATTTGAAGGTCTTCATATTTTTCACACCTTTTCAGGGTCTTCATGTTTTTCTACACCGCTTCATGCTCCTCCTATTTTTGACACCTTTTGAAGCTGTTCATATATTGCACACCTTTTCAGGCGTTTCATGTTTTTGACCACCGTTTTATGCTCCTCATAATTTGACAGGTTTTGATGTCTTCATATTTTTCACAGCTTTTCAGGCTCTTCATGTTTTTCAACACCACTTCATGCTCCTCCTATTTTTCAGACCGTTTCCTGCTCCTCATAGTTTTGACACATTGGAAGCTCTTCATATTTTACACACCATTTGAGGCTCTTCATGTTTTTCAACACCGCTTCATGCTCCTCCTATTTTTCAGACCGTTTCATGCTCCTCATGTATATAACACCTTTGGAAGCTCTTCATAATGTTCACACCTTTTCAGGCTCTTCATATTTTTCAACACCGTTTCATGCTCCCCCAATTTTTCAGACCGTTCCATGCTCCTCATATTTTTGACACCTTTTGAAGCTCTTCATATATTTCACACATTTTCAGGCTCTTCATGTTTTTCAACACCATTTCATGCTCCTCCTATTTTTTCAGACCGTTTCATACTCATCTCGCTTTTGACACATTTTGAAGCTCTTCATATTTTCCACACCTTTTGAAGCTCTTCATATTTTTCAAACGTTTTCAGGCTCTTAATGTTTTTCAACACCGCTTCTGGCTCCTCCTATTTATCAGACCGTTTCATGCTCCTCATATTTTTGACACGTTTTGAAGCTCTTCATTTTTTTCACACCTTTTGAAGCTCTTCATATTTTTCACACCTTTTCAGGCTCTTCATGTTTATTACACCGCTTCATGCTCCTCCTATTTTTCACATCTTTTGAAGCTCTTCATATTTTTCACACCTTTTCAGGCTCTTCATGTTTTTCAACACCGCTTCATGCTCCTCCTATTTTCCAGACCGTTTCATGCTCCTCATTTTTTTCACACCTTTTGAAGCTCTTCATATTTTTCACACCTTTTCAGGCTCTTCATATTATTCAACACCTCTTCATGCTCCTCCTATTTTTCAGACCTTTTAATTCTCCTCATATTCTTCACACATTTTGAAGCTCTTCATATATTTCACATCTTTTCAGGCTCCTCATGTTTTAGAGCACCGCTTCATGCTCCTCATATTTTCAGACCGTTTCATGCTCCTCATACATTTGACACCTTTGTAGCTCTTCATATTTTTCACACCTTTTCATGCTCTTCATGTTTTTCAACACCGCTTCATGCTCCTCCTATTTTTCAGACCGTTTCATGCTCCTCATATTTTTGACACGTTTTGAGGTTCTTCATATATTTCACACCTTTTCAGGCCCTTCATGTTTTTGAACACCGTTTTATGTTCCTCCTATTTTTCAGACCGTTTCATGCTTCTCATGTATTTCACACCTTTTGAAGCTCTCATATTTTTCACACCTTTTCAGGCTCTTCATGTTTTTGAACCCTGTCATGCTCCTCCTATTTTTCAGACCGTCTCATGCTCCTCATATTTTTGACACCTTTTGAAACTCTTCATATATTTCACACCTTTTCAGGCTCTTCATGTTTTTGAACACCACTTCATGCTCCTCCTATTTTTCAGACTGTTTCCTGCTCCTCATGTATTTCACACCTTTTGAAGCTCTTCATATATTTCACACCTTTTGAAACTCTTCATATATTTCACAGCTTTTCAGGCTCTTCATGTTTTTGAACAACGTTTCATGCTCATCCTATTTTTCAGACCGTTTCATGCTCCTCCTTTATTTCAGCCGTTTCATGCTCCTCATATTTTTGGCACCTTTTGAAGTTCTTCATATTTTTCACAACTTTTCAGGTTCTTCATGTTTTTCAACACCGCTTTATGCTCCTCCTTTTTTTCAGACCGTTTCATGCTCCTCTTGTATTTCACAACTTTTGAAGCTCTTCACATTTTTCACACCTTTTCAGGCTCTTCATGTTTTTCAACACCGCTTCATGCTCCTCCTATTTTTCAGACCGTTTCATGCTCCTCATGTATTTCACACATTTTGAAGCTCTTTATATTTTTCACACGTTTTCAGGCTCCGCATGTTTTTGAACACGATTTCTTACTCCTCCTATTTTTCAGACCGTTTCATGCTCCTCATATTTTTGACACCTTTTGAAGCTCTTCATATTTTTCACACCTTTTCAGGCTTTTCATGTTTTTCAACATCGCTTCATGATCCTCCTACTTTTCTGAGCGTTTCATGCTCCTCATATTTTTGAAACCTTTTGAAGCTCCTCATATTTTTCACACCTTTTGAAGCTCTTCATATTTTTCACACCTTTTCAGGCTCTTCATGTATTTGAACACCGTTTCATACTCCTCCTATTTTTCAGACCGTTTCATGCTCCTCATATATTTGACACATTTTGAAGGTCTTCATGTTTTTCACACCTTTTCAGGCTCTTCATGTTTTTGAACACCGCTTCAAGCTCCTCCTATTTTTCAAACCGTTCCATGTTCCTCATGTATTTCACACCTTTTGAAGCTCCTCATATTTTTCACACCTTTTCAAGCTCTTCATGTTTTGAATGCTGTTTCATGCTCCTCCTATTTTTCAGACCGTTTCATGCTCCTCATAGTTTTGACACGTTTTAAGCTCCCCATATTTTTCACACCTTTTGAAACTCTTCCTATATTTCACACTTTTTCAAGCGCTTCATGTTTTTCAACTCCACTCCATGCTCTTCCTATTTTTCAGACCTTTTGATGCTCATCTCATTTTTGACACCTTTTGAAGCTCTTCATATTTTTCACACCTTTTGAAGCTCTTCATATTTTTCACACCTTTTGAAGCTCTTCATATTTTTCACAGCTTTTCAGGCTCTTCATGTTTTTGAACACCGCTTCATGCTCCTCCTATTTTTCAGACCGTTTCATGCTCCTAATGTATTTCACACCTTTTGAAGCTCTTTATATTTTTCACACCTTTTCAGGCTCTTCATGTTTTTCAACACCGCTTCATGCTCCTCCTGTTTTTCAGACCATTTCATGCTCCTTTTATTTTTGACACCTTTTGAAGCTCTTCATATTTTTCACACTTTTTCAGGCTCTTCATGTTTTTCAACACCAGTTCATGCTCTTCCTATTTTTCAGACCTTTTCATGGTCCCCATATTTTTGACACCTTTTGAAGCTCTTCATATTTTTCACATCATTTCTGTCTCTTCATGTTTTTCAACACCGCTTCATGCTCCTCCAATTTTTCAGAACATTTCATGCTCCTCATATTTTTCACACTTTTTGAAGCTCTTCATATATTTCACACCTTTTCAGTCTCTTCATGTTTTTCACACCTTTTCAGGCATTTCATGTTTTTCGACAATGATTCATGCTCCTCCTATTTTTCACACCGTTTCATGCTCCTCGTATTTTTGACACCTTTTAAAACTCTTCATATTTTTCACACATTTTCATGCTCTTCATATTATTCAACACTTCTTCATGCTCCTCCTATTTTTCAGACCTTTTAATTCTCCTCATATTCTCCACACATTTTGAAGCTCTTCATATATTTCACATGTTTTCAGGCTCCTCATGTTTTAGAGCACCGCTTCATGCTCCTCATATTTTCAGACCGTTTCATGCTCCTCATATATTTGACACCTTTGTAGCTCTTCATATTTTTCACACCTTTTCATGCTCTTCATGTTTTTCAGCACCGCTTCTTGCTCTTCCTATTTTTCAGACCGTTTCATGCTCTTCATATATTTGACACCTTTGGAAGCTCTTCATATTTTTACCTCTTTTCAGGCTCTTCATATTTTTGAACACGGCTTCATGCTCCTCCTATTTTTCAGACCGTTTCATGCTCCTCATATTTTTCACACCTATTGAAGCTCTTCATATTTTTCACACCTTTTAAGGCTCTTCATGTTTTTGAACACCGTTTCATGCTCCTCCTATTTTTCAGACCGTTTCATGCTCCTCATATTTTTGACACCTTTGAATCTCTTCATATTTTTCACACCTTTTGAAACTCTTCTTATTTTTCACACGTTTTCAGTCTCTAAATGTTTTTCAACACCGCTTCTTGCTCCTCCTATTTTTCAGACCGTTTCATGCTCCTCATATTTTTGACACGTTTTGAGGATCTTCATATATTTCACACCTTTTCAGGCCCTTCATGTTTTTGAACACCGTTTTATGTTCCTCCTATTTTTCAGACCGTTTCATGCTTCTCATGTATTTCACACCTTTTCAAGCTCTCATATTTTTCACACCTTTTCAGGCTCTTCATGTTTTTGAACCCCGTCATGCTCCTCCTATTTTTCAGACCGTTTCATGCTCCTCATATTTTTCACACCTATTGAAGCTCTTCATATTTTTCACACCTTTTAAGGCTCTTCATGTTTTTGAACACTGTTTCATGCTCCTCCTATTTTTCAGACCGTTTCATGCTCCTCATATTTTTGACACCTTTGAATCTCTTCATATTTTTCACACCTTTTGAAACTCTTCTTATTTTTCACACGTTTTCAGTCTCTAAATGTTTTTCAACACCGCTTCATGCTCCTCCTATTTTTCAGACCGTTTCATGCTCCTCATATTTTTGAAACCTTTTGAAGCTCCTCATATTTTTCACACCTTTTGAAGGTCTTCATATTTTTCACACCTTTTCAGGCTCTTCATGTTTTTGAACACCGCTTTATGTTCTTCCTATTTTTCAGACCGTTTCATGCTCGTTATATTTTTGACACCTTTTCAGGCTCTTCAGGTTTTTGAACACCGCTTCAAGCTCCTCCTATTTTTCAGACAGTTTCATGCTCTTCATATTTTTGACACATTTTGAAGCTCTTCATATTTTTCACACCTTTTCAGGCTCTTCATGTTTTTCAACACCGTTTCATGCTCCTCCTATTTTTCAGACCGTTTCATGCTCCTCATATTTTTGGCACCTTTTGAAGCTCTTCATATTCTTCACACCTTTTCAGGCTCTTCATGTTTTTCAACACCACTTTATGCTCCTCCTCTTTTTCAGACCGTTTCATGCTTCTCATATTTTTGACACCTTTTGAAGCTCTTCATATTTTTCACATCTTTTCATGCTTTTCATGTATTGCAACACTGCTTCATGCTCCTCCTATTTTTCAGACCGTTTCATGCTCTTCTTATTTTTCAGACCGTTTCATGCTCCTCCTATTTTTCCGACCGTTTCATTCTCCTCATATATTTGACACATTTTGAAGCTCCTCCTATTTTTCCACACCTTTTCTGGCTCTTCATGTTTCTCCACGCCGTTTAATGCTCCTCCTATTTTTCAGACCGTTTCATGCTCATCTAATTTTTGACACCTTTTGAAGCTCTTCATATTTTTCACACCTTTTCAGCCTCTTCATATTTTTCGCACCTTTTCAGTCTCTTCATGTTGTTGAACACAGCTTCATGCTCTTCCTATTTTTCAGACCGTTTAATGCTCCTCATAATTTTGACACCTTTTGAAGCTCTTCATATTTTTCACACCTTTTCAGGCTCTTCATATTTTTCACACATTTTCAGGCTCTTCATGTTTTTCAACACCGCTTCTTTCTCCTCCTATTTTTCAGACCGTTTCATGCTCCTCATATTTTGACACGTTTTGACGCTCTTCATATTTTTCACACCTTTTTAGGCTCTTCATGTTTTTGAACACCGTTTCATGCTCCGCCTATTTTTCAGACCGTTTCATTCTCCTCATATTTTTGACACCTTTTGAAGCTCTTCATATTTTTCACACCTTTTGACGCTCTTCATATTTTTCACACCTTTTCAGGCTCTTCATGTTTTTCAACACCGCTTCATGCTCCTGCTATTTTTCAGACCGTTTCATACTCCTCATATTTTTGACATTTTTTAAGGCTCTTCATATTTTTCACACCTTTTCAGGCTCTTCATGTTTTTGAACACGGTTTCATGATCCTCCTATTTTTCAGAATGTTTCATGCTCCTCATATTTTTGACACCTTTTAAACCTCTTCATATTTTTCACACCTTTTCAGGCTCTTCATGTTTTTCAACACCGGTTCATGCTCCTCCTCTTTTTCAGAAAGTTTCATGCTCCTCATATTTTTGAAACCTTTTGAAGCTCTTCATATTTTTCTCGCATTTTCAGGCTCTTCCTGTTTTTCAACACCATTTCATGCTCCTCTTATTTTTCAGACCGTTTCATGTTGCTCCTATTTTTCACACATCTTGAAGCTCTTTATATTTGTCACACCTTTTCAGGCTCTTCATGTTTTTTAACACCGCTTCATGCTCCTCCTATTTTTGAGATCGTTTCATGGTCCTCATATTTTTCACACGTTTTGAAGCTCTTCATATTTTTCGCACCTTCTCAGGCGCTTCATGTATTTGAGCACAGATCATGTTCCTCCTATTTTTCAGACCGTTTCATGCTCCTCATATTTTTCACACATCTTGAAGCTCTTTATATTTGTCACACCTTTTCAGGCTCTTCATGTTTTTTAACACCGCTTCATGCTCCTCCTATTTTTGAGATCGTTTCATGGTCCTCATATTTTTCACACCTTTTGAAGCTCTGCATATTTTTCGCACCTTCTCAGGCGCTTCATGTATTTGAGCACAGATTCATGTTCTTCCTATTTTTCGGACCGTTTCATGCTCCTCATATTTTTCACACATCTTGAAGCTCTTTATATTTGTCACACCTTTTCAGGCTCTTCATGTTTTTTAACACCGCTTCATGCTCCTCCTACTTTTGAGATCGTTTCATGGTCCTCATATTTTTCTCACCTTTTGAAGCTCTTCATATTTTTCGCACCTTCTCAGGCGCTTCATGTATTTGAGCACAGATTCATGTTCCTCCTATTTTTCAGACCGTTTCATGCTCCTCATATTTTTGACACCTTTTGAAGCTCTTCATTTTTTTCACACCTTTTCAGGCTCTTCATGTTTTTGAACACCGCTTCATGCTCCTCCTATTTTTGAGAACGTTTCATGCTCCTCATATTTTTGACACCTTTTGAAGCTCTTCATATTTTTCACACCTTTTCATGCTCTTCATGTTTTTCACACCGTTTCATGCTCCTCCTATTTTTCAGACCGTTACATGCTCCTCATATTTTTCACACGTTTTGAAGCTCTTCATTTTTTTCACACCTTTTCAGGCTCTTCATGTTTTTGAACACCACTTCATGCTCCTCATATTTTTGAGACCGTTTCATGCTCCTCATATTTTTGACACCTTTTGAAGCTCTTCATATTTTTCACACCTTTTCATGCTCTTCATGTTTTTCACACCGCTTCATGCTCCTCCTATATTTCAGACCGTTTCATGCTCCTCCTATTTTTCAGACTGTTTCATGGACATCTTATTATTGACACCTTTTGAAGCTTTTCATTTTTTTCACACCTTTTCAGGCTCTTCATGTTTTTCAACACCGCTTCATGCTCCTCCTATTTTTCAGACCATTTCATGCTCCTCATGTATTTCACACCTTTTGAAGCTCTTCATATTTTCCATATCTTTCAGGCTCTTCATGTCTTTAAAAACCGCTTCATGCTCCTCCTATTTTTCACACCGTTTCATGCTCCTCATATTTTTGACACGTTTTGGGCTCTTCATATTTTTCACACCATTCCAGGCTCTTCATATTTTTGAACACCGTTTCATACTCCTCCTATTTTTCAGACCGTTTCCTGCTCCTCATATTTTTGACACCTTTTGAAGCTCTTCATATATTTCACACCTTTTCAGGCTCTTCATTTTCTTTAACACCGCTTCATGCTCCTCCTATTTTTCAGACAGTTTCATGCTCCTCATAATTTTCACACCTTTTGAAGCTTGACATAATTGCACAGCTTTTCAGGCTCTTCATGGTTTTGAATATCGCTTCATGCTCCTCCTATTTTTCAGACCGTTTCATGCTCCTTATATTTTTGACACCTTTGGAAGCTCTTCATATATTTCCCACTTTTTCAGGCTCATCATGTTTTTCAACACCACTTCATGCTCCTCCTATTTTTCAGGCCGTTTCATGCTCATCTCATTTTTGACACCTTTTGAAGCTCTTCATATTTTTCACACCTTTAGAAGCTCTTCATATTTTTCACACGTTCTCAGCCTCTTCATGTTTTTCAACACCGCTTCATGCACCTCCTTTTTTTCAGACCGTTTCATGCTCATCTCATTTTTGACACGTTTTGTAGGTCTTCATATTTTTCACAAATTTTCATGCTCTTCATGTCTTCGAACACCATTTCATGCTCGTCCTATTTGTCAGACCGTTTCATGCTCCTCATATTTTTCACACCTTTTGAAGCTCTTCATATTTTTCACACCTTTTGAAGCTCTTCATATTTTCCACACGTTTTCAGGCTCCTCATGTTTTTGAACACCGCTTCATGCTCCTCATATTTTTCAGACCGTTTCGTGCTCCTCATATTCTTGACACCTTCTGAAGCTCTTCATATTTTTCACACCTTTTCAGGCTCTTCACGTTTTTGATCACCGTTTCATGCTCCTCCTATTTATCAGACCGTTTCATGCTCATGTCATTGTCGACACCTTTTCAAGCTCTTCATATATTTCACACCTTTTGAAGCTCTTCATATTTTGCACACCTTTCCAGGCTCTTCATATTTTTCAACACCGCTTCCTGCTCCACCTATTTTTCAGACCGTTTCATGCTCCTCATATTTTTGACACCTTTTGAAGCTTTTCATATTTTTCACACCTTTTCATGCTCTTCATTTTTTTCAACACTACTTCTTGCTCCTCCACTTTTTCAGACCATTTCATGCTCATCTAATTTTTGACACCTGTTGAAGCTCTTCATATTTTTCACACCTTCTGAAGCTCTTTATATTTTTCACACTTTTTCAGGCTCTTCATGTTTTTCAACACCACTTCATGCTTCTCCTATTTTTCAGCCCGTTTCATGCTCATCATGTTTTTCACACCATTTGAAGCTCGTCATATTTTTCACACCTTTTCAGGCTCTCCATGTTTTTGATCACCGTTTCTTGCTCCTCCTATTTTTCAGACCGTTTCATGCTCCTCATAGTTTTCACACCTTTTGAAGCTCGTCATATTTTTCACACCTTTTTAGGTTCTCCATGTTTTTGATCACCGTTTCTTGCTCCACCTATTTTTCAGACCGTTTCATGCTCCTCATATTTTTGACACCTTTTGAAGCTTTTCATATTTTTCACACCTTTTCATGCTCTTCATTTTTTTCAACACTACTTCTTGCTCCTCCACTTTTTCAGACCATTTCATGCTCATCTAATTTTTGACACCTGTTGAAGCTCTTCATATTTTTCACACCTTCTGAAGCTCTTTATATTTTTCACACTTTTTCAGGCTCTTCATGATTTTCCACACCACTTCATGCTTCTCCTATTTTTCAGCCCGTTTCATGCTCCTCATGTATTTCACACCTTTTGAAGCTCTTCAAATATTTCACACCTTTTCAGGCTCTTCACGTTTTGATCACCATTTCATGCTCCTTTATTTTTCAGACCGTTTCATGCTCATCTCATTTTTGACACCTTTTGAAGCTCTTCATATATTTCACACATTTTCAAGCTCCTCATATTTTTCACACCTTTTCAGGCTCTTCATGTTTTGAACACCGCTTCATGCCCCTCCTATTTTTCAGACCGTTTCATGCTCCTCATATTTTTGACACCTTTTGAAGCTCTTCATATTTTTCACACCTTTTCAGGCTCTTCATGTATTTGATAACCATTTCTTTCTCCTCCTATTTTTCAGACCGTTTCATGCTCCTCATATTTTTGACACCTTTTGAAGCTCTTCATATTTTTCACACCTTTTCAGGCTCTTCATGTTTTTTAACACCACTTCATGCTCCTCCTATTTGTTAGACCGTTTCATTCTCCTCATATTTTTGACACCTTTTGAAGCTCTTCATAATTTTCACACCCTTTCAGGCTATTTATGTTTTTCAACACCACTTCATGCTCCTCCTATTTTTCAGACCGTTTCATGATCCTCATATTATTGACACCTTTTGAAGCTCTTCATATTTTTCACACCTTTTCAGGCTCTTCATGTTTTTCAACACCACTTCATGCTCCTCCTATTTTTCAGACCGTTTCATGCTCCTCATATTTTTGACACATTTTGAAGCTCTTCATATTTTTCACACCTTTTCAGGCTCTTCATGTTTTTCAACACCACTTCATGCTCCTCCTATTTTTCAGACCGTTTCATGCTCCTCATAATTTTGACACCTTTTGAAGCTCTTCATAATTGTCACACACTTTCAGGCTCTTCATGTTTTTCAACACCACTTCATGCTCCTCCTATTTTTCAGACCGTTTCATGCTCCTCATATTTTTGACACCTTTTGAAGCTCTTCATATTTTTCACACCTTTTCAGTCTCTTCATGTTTTTGAACACCACTTCATGCTCCTCCTATTTTTCAGACCGTTTCATGCTCCTCATATTTTTGACACCTTTTGAAGCTCTTCATAATTGTCACACCCTTTCAGGCTCTTCATGTTTTTCAACACCACTTCATGCTCCTCCTATTTTTCAGACCGTTTCATGCTCCTCATATTTTTGACATCTTTAGAAACTCTTCATATCTTTCACACCTTTTCAAGCTCTTCATATTTTTCACACCTTCTCAGGCTCTTCATGTATTTGAGCACAGCTTCATGCTCCTCCTATTTTTCAGACCGTTTCATGCTCCTTATATTTTTGACACATTTTGAAGTTCTTCATATTTTTCACACCTTTCCAGGCTCTTCAAGTTTTTGAACACCGTTTCATGATCCTCCCATTTTTCAGACCGTTTCATGCTCCTCATATATTTGACACGTTTTGAAGTTCTTCATATTTTTCACACCTTTTCACGCTCTTCATGTTTTTCAGCACTTCTTCAAACTCCTCCTATTTTTCAGACCGTTTCATGCTCCTTATATTTTTGACATCTTTTGAAGTTCTTCATATTTTTCAAACTTTACAGGCTCTTCATCGTTTTCAACACCACTTCAGGCTCTTCCTATTTTTCAGACCGTTTCATGCTCCTCATATATTTCACACCTTTTGAAGCTCTTCATGTTTTTTAACACCTTTTCATACTCCTCTTATATTTCAGACCGTTTCATGCTCCTTATATTTTTGACACCTTTTGAAACTCTTCATATTTTTCACACTTTTTCAGGCTCTTCATATTTGTCAACACCACTTCATGCTTCTCCAATTTTTCAGACCGTTTCATGCTCCTCATATATTTGACACCTTTTGAAGCTCTTCATATTTTTCACACATTTTCAGGCTCTTCATATTTTTCAACACCGCTTCAAGCTCCTCCTATTTTTCAGACCGTTTCATGCTCCTCATATTTTTGACACTTTTTCAAGCTCTTCCTTTTTTTCACACCTTTTCATGCTGTTCATCTTTTTCAACACCGCTTCATGCTTCTCCTATTTTTCAGACCGTTTCATGCTCCTCCTATTTTTCAGACTGTTTCATGCAACTCTTATTATTGACACCTTTTGAAGCTCTCATATTTTTCACACCTTTTCAGGCTCTTCATGTTTTTCAACACCGCTTCATGCTCCTCCTATTTTTGCGACCGTTTCATGCTCCTCATATTTTTGACAGCTTTGAAGCTCTTCATATTTTATCACACGTTTTCAGGCTCTTCAAGTTTTTCATCACCGCTTCACGCTCCTCCTATTTTTGAGACTGTTTCACGCTCCACATATTTTTGACAACTTTTGGAGCTCTTCATATTTTTCAAACTTTTTCAGGCTCTTCATGTTTTTTAACCGCTGCATACTCCTCCTATTTTTCAGACCGTTTCATGCTCCTCATATTTTTGACACTTTTTGAATCTCTTCCTTTTTTTCACACCTTTTCAGACTCTTCATTTTTTTCAACTCCGCTTCATGCTCCTCCTATTTTTCAGACTGTTTCATGCTCCTCATATTTTTGACAAGTTTTGAAGCTCTTCATATTTTTCACACCTTTTCATGCTCTTCATGTTTTTGAACACCACTTCATGCTTCTCCTATTTTTCAGACCGTTTCATGCTCCTCATATGTTTCACTCCTTTTTCAGGCTCTTCATGATTTTCAACAACACTTCATGCTCCTCCTATTTTTCAGACCATTTCATGCTCCTCCTATTTTTCAGACCGTTTCATGCTCCTCATATTTTGACACCTTTTGAAGCTCTTCATATTTTTCACCTTTTCAGGCTCTTCATGTTTTTCAACACCGCTTCAAGCTCCTCCTATTTTCCAGACCGTTTCTTGGTCCTCATATTTTTGACACCTTTGAGGCTCTTCATATATTTCACACATTTTCAGGCTCTTCATGTTTTTCAACACCGCTTCATGCTCCTTCTAATTTTCAGACCGTTTCATTCTCCTCATATTTTTGACACCATTTGAAGCTTTTCATATTTTTCACACCTTTTCAGGCTCTTCATATTTTTTAACAACTTTTCATGCTCCTCCTATATTTCAGACCGTTTCATGCTCCTCATAATTTTGACACCTTTGAAGCTCTTCATATTTTTCACACCTTTTCAGGCTGTTCATATTTTTCAACACCACTTCATGCTTCTCCGATTTTTCAGACCGTTTCATGCTCCTCATATGTTTCACACCTTTTGAAGCTCTTCATATTTTTTTTAACACCTTTTCACGCTCCTCCTATATTTCAGACCGTTTGATGCTCCTCATATTTTTGACACAGTTTGAAGCTCTTCACATTTTTCACACCTTTTGAGGCTCTTCATGTTTTTGAAAACAGTTTCTTGCTCCTCCTATTTTTCAGACCGTTTCATGCTCCTCATATGTTTCACAACTTTTGAAGCTCTTCATATTTTTTACACCTTTTCAGGCTCTTTATGTTTTTCAACAGGCTTCATGCTCCTCTTATTTTTCAGACCGTTTTGTGCTCCTCATATTTTTCACACCTTTGAAGCTCTTCATACTTTACACACCTATTCAGGCTCTTCATAATTTTGAACACGGCTTCATGCTCCTCCTATTTTTCAGACCGTTTCATACTCCTCATGTATTTCACACCTTTTGAAGCTCTTCATATTTTTCACACCTTTTCAGGCTCTTCATGTTTGTCAACACCGTTTCATGCTCCTCCTATTTTTCAGACCGTTTCATGCTCCTCATATTTTTGACACCTTTGAAGCTCTTCATATTTTTCACACCTTTTCAGGCTATTTATGTTTTTCAATACAGCTCATGATCCTCCTATTTTTCAGACCGTTTCATACTCCTCATGTATTTCACACCTTTTGAAGCTCTTCATATTTTTCACACCTTTTCAGGCTCTTCATGTTTTTGAACACCGTTTCATGTTCCTCCTATTTTTCAGACCGTTTCATGCTCCTCATATTTTTGACACCTTTTGAAGCTCTTCATATTTTTCACACCATTTCAGGCTCTTCACGTTTTTGAACAACGCTACAATGCTCCTCCTATTTTTCAGACAGTTTCATGCTCCTCATATTTTTGACACCTTTTGAAGCTCTTCATATTTTTTGCACCTTTTCAGTCTTTACATGTTTTTCAACACAGCTTCATGCTCCTCTTATTTTTCGGACAGTTTCATGCTCCTCATGTATTTCACACCTTTTGAAGCTCTTCATATTTTTCACACCTTTTCAGGCTCTTCATGTTTTTGAGCACCGCTTCATGCTCCTCCTATTTTTCAGACCGTTTCATGCTCCTCATGTATTTCACTCCTTTTGAAGCTCTTCATATTTTTCACATATTTTTAGGCTCTTCATGTATTTCCACAACGTTTCAGCCTCTCCTATTTTCAGACCGTTTCATGCTCCTCATATATTTGACACCTTTTCAAGCTCTTCATATATTTCACACCTTTTCAGGTTCTTCATGTTTTTGAACACAGTTTCATGCTCCTCCTATTTTTCAGACCATTTCATGCTCCTCATGTATTTCACATTATTTGAAGCTCTTCATATTTTTCACACCTTTTGAATCTCTTCATATTTTTCACACCTTTTGAAGCTCTTCATATTTTTCACACCTTTTCAGGCTCTTCATGTTCTTCAACACCACTTCATGCCCCTCTATATTTCAGACTGTTTCATGCTCCTCATATTTTTGACACCTTTTGAAGCTCTTCATATTTTTCACACCTTTGCAGGCTCTTCATGTTCTTCAACACCACTTCATGCTCCTCCTATGTTTAGAACGTATAATGCTCCTCATAATTTTGACACCTTTTGAAGCTCTTCATAATTTTCACACCTTTTCAGTCTCTTCATGTTTTGAACACCGCTTCATGATCCTCCTATTTTTCAGACCGTTTCATGCTCTGCATATATTTCACACCTTTTGAAGCTCTTCATATTTTTCACACCTTTTCTGGTTCTCATGTTTTTGAACACAGCTTCATGCTTCTGCTATTTTTCAAACCGTTTCATGCTCCTCATGTATTTCACACCTTTTGAAGCTCTTCATATTTTTCACACCTTTTCAGGCTCTTCATGTTTTTGAGCACCGCTTCATGCTCCTCCTATTTTTCAGACCGTTTCATGCTCCTCATGTATTTCACTCCTTTTGAAGCTCTTCATATTTTTCACATATTTTTAGGCTCTTCATGTATTTCCACAACGTTTCAGCCTCTCCTATTTTCAGACCGTTTCATGCTCCTCATATATTTGACACCTTTTCAAGCTCTTCATATATTTCACACCTTTTCAGGTTCTTCATGTTTTTGAACACAGTTTCATGCTCCTCCTATTTTTCAGACCATTTCATGCTCCTCATGTATTTCACATTATTTGAAGCTCTTCATATTTTTCACACCTTTTGAATCTCTTCATATTTTTCACACCTTTTGAAGCTCTTCATATTTTTCACACCTTTTCAGGCTCTTCATGTTCTTCAACACCACTTCATGCCCCTCTATATTTCAGACTGTTTCATGCTCCTCATATTTTTGACACCTTTTGAAGCTCTTCATATTTTTCACACCTTTGCAGGCTCTTCATGTTCTTCAACACCACTTCATGCTCCTCCTATGTTTAGAACGTATAATGCTCCTCATAATTTTGACACCTTTTGAAGCTCTTCATAATTTTCACACCTTTTCAGTCTCTTCATGTTTTGAACACCGCTTCATGATCCTCCTATTTTTCAGACCGTTTCATGCTCTGCATATATTTCACACCTTTTGAAGCTCTTCATATTTTTCACACCTTTTCTGGTTCTCATGTTTTTGAACACAGCTTCATGCTTCTGCTATTTTTCAAACCGTTTCATGCTCCTCATATATTTCACACCCTTTGAAGCTCTTCATATTTTTCACACCTTTTCAGGCTCTTCATCTTTTTCGACATCACTTCATGCTCCTCCTATTTCTCAGACCATTTCAGGCTCCTCATATTTTTGACAGCTTTTGAATCTCTTCATATTTTTCACACCTTTTCGTGATCTTCATGTTTTTCAACACCGTGTCATGCTCGTCCTATTTTTCAGACGGTTTCATGCTCCTCATATTTTTCACACCTTTAAAGCTCTTCATATTTTTCACACATTTTAAGGCTCTTCATATTTTTCAACACCGTGTCATGCTCCTGCTAATTTTCAGATGGTTTCATGCTCCTCATATTTTTGACACCTTTTGAAGCTCTTCATATTTTTAACACCTTTTCAGGCTCTTCATGTTTTTGAACACCATTTCATGCTCCTCATATTTTGACAACTATTGAAACTCTTCATATTTTTCAGACCGTTTCATGCTCCTCATATTTTGACACCTTTTGAAGCTCTTCATATATTTCACAGATTTTCAGGCTCTTCAGGTTTTTGAACATCGTTTCTTGCTCCTCCTATTTTTCAGAACGTTCCATGCTCCTCATATTTTTCACACCTTTTGCATCTCTTCATATTTTTCACACCTTTTCTGGCTCTTCATATTTTTAAACACCACTTAATGCTCCTCCTATGTTTAGAACGTTTAATGCTCCTTATAATTTTGACACCTTTTAAAGCCCTTCATATTTTTCACACCTTTTCAGGCTCTTCATGTTTTTCAACACCGCTTCATGCTCCTCCTATTTTTCAGACCGTTTCATTCTCCTCATATTTTTGACACCTTTTGAAGCTCTTCATATATTTCACACTTTTTCAGACTTTTCCTTTTTTTCAACACGACTTCATGCTCCTCCTATTTTTCAGACCGTTTCATGCTCATCTCATTTTGAAACCTTTTGAAGCTCTTCATGATTTTCACATCTTTTGAAGCTCTTCATATTTTTCACAGCTTTTCAGGCTCTTTATGATTTTCAACAGCGCTTCATGCTCCTCCTATTTTTCAGACCGTTTCATGCTCCTCATAATTTTGACACCTTTTGAAGCTTTAATATTTTTAACACCTTTTCAGGCTCTTCATCTTTTTCAACACCACTTCATGCTCCTCCATTTTTGCAGACCGTTTCAAGCTACTCATATTTTTAACACCTTTTGTAGCTCTTCATATTTCTCACACCTTTTCAGGCTCTTCATGTTTTTCAACAACGCTTCATGCTCCTCCGATTTTTCAGACCGTTTCATGCTCCTCATATTTTTGACACCTTTTGAAGCTCTTCATATTTTTCACACCTTTTCAGGCTCTTCATGTTTTTGAACACCGCTTCATGCTTCTCCTATTTTTCAGACCGTTTCATGCTCCTCATATTTTTGACACCTTTTGAAGCTCTTCATATTTTTCACAACTTTTCATGCTCTTCATGTTTTTCAACACCGCTTCATTCACGTCCTATTTTTCAGACCGTTTCATGCTCATCTCATTTTTGACACCTTTTGAAGTTTTTCATATTTTTCACAACTTTTCAGGCTCTTCATGTTTTTGAACACCGCTTCATGCTAATCCTATTTTTCAAAACATATCATGCTCCTCATATTTTTCACACCTTTTGTAGCTCTTCATATATTTCACAACTTTTCAGGCTCTTCATGTTTTTGAACACCACTTCATGCTCCTTCTCTTTTTCAGAGAGTTTTATGCTCCTCATGTATTTGACACCTTTTGAAGCTCTTCATATTTTTCACACCTTTTCAGGCTCTTCATGTTTTTCAACACCGCTTCATGCTGCTCATATTTTTCAGACCGTTTCAGGCTCCTCATATTTTTGACACCTTTTGAAGCTCTTCATTTTTTTCACACCTTTTAAGGCTCTTCATGTTTTTCAACACCGCTTCATGCTGCTCATATTTTTCAGACGGTTTCATGCTCCTCATATTTTTGACACCTTTTGAAGCTCTTCATATTTTTCACACATTTTCAGGCTCTTCATGTTTTTCAACACCGCTTCATGCTCCTCCGATTTTTCAGACCGTTTCATGCTCCTCATATTTTTCACACCTTTTGAAGCCTTTCATATTTTTCACAACTTTTCAGGCTCTTCATGTTTTTGAACATCGCTTCATGCTCCTCCTATTTTTTGGACCGTTTCATGCTCATCTCATTTTTGACACCTTTTGAAGCTTTTCATATTTTTCACAACTTTTCAGGCTCTTCATGTTTTTGAACACAGCTTCATGCTCCTCCTATTTTTCAGACCGTATCATGCTCCTCATATTTTTCACACCTTTTGAAGCTCTTCATATTTTTCACACGTTTTCAGTCTATTCATGTTTTTGAACACCATTTCAGGCTCCTCCTATTTTTCAGAGAGTTTCATGCTCCTCATGTATTTCACACCTTTGAAAGCTCTTCATATTTTTCAAAGATTTTGAAGCTCTTCATATTTTTCACACCTTTTCAGGCTCTTCATGTTTTTCAACAACGTTTCATGCTCCTCCTATTTTTCAAACCGTTTCATGTTCCTCATAATTTTGACACCTTTTGAAGGTCTTCATAATTTTCACACATTTTCAGGCTCTTCATGTGTTTGAACACCGCTTCATGTTCCTCCTATTTTTCAGACCGTGTCATGCTCGTCATATTTTTGACACCTTTTGAAGCTCTCATTTTTTTCATACCTTTTGAAGCTCTTCATGTTTTTGAACACTGCTTCATGCTCCTCATATTTTTCAGATCGTTTCATGCTCCTCATATTTTTGACACTGTTTGAGCTCTTCATATTTTTCAAACCTTTTCAGGCTCTTCATGTTTTCGAACTCTGCTTCATGCTCCTCCAATTTTTCACACCGTTTCATGATCCTCATGTATTTCACAACTTTGAACCTCTTCATATTTTTCACACCTTTTCATGCTCCTCAAGTTTTTCAACATCACTTCATGCTCCTACATTTTTGCAGACCGTTTCATGCTCCTCATATTTTTGAAACATTTTGAAGCTCTTCATATTTCTCACACCTTTTCAGGCTCTTCATGTCTTTCAACACCGCTTCATGCTCCTCCTATTTTTCAGACGGGTTCATGCTCATCTCATTTTTGACACCTTTTGAAGCTTTTCATATTTTTCACACCTTTTCAGGCTCTTCATGTTTTTGAACACAGGTTGATGCTCCTCCTATATTTCAGAACGTTTCATGATCCTCATATTTTTGACACCTTTTGAAGCTCTTCATATTTTTCACATCTTTACAGGCTCTTCATGTTTTTCAACACCGTTTCATGACCCTCCTATTTTTCAGACCGTTTCATGCTCATCTCATTTTTAACACCTTTTGAAGGTCTTCATATTTTTCACACCTTTTCAAGCTCTTCATATTTTTAAACACCACTTCATGCTTCTCCTATTTTTCAGCCCATTTCATGCTCCTCATGTATTTCACACCTTTTGAAGCTCTTCATATTTTTCACATTTTTGAAGCTCTTCATATTTTTCACACAGTTTCAGACTCTTCATGTTTTTCAACACCGCTTCATGCTCCTTCTATTTATCATACCGTTTCATACTCCTCATATTTGACACGTTTTGAGGCTCTTCATATTTTTCACACCTTTTCAGGCTCTTCATGTTTTTGAACTCCGCTTCATGCTCCTCCTGTTTTTTCGACCGTATCATGCTCCTCATATTTTTCACACCTTTTGAAGCTCTTCATATTTTTCTCACCTTTTCAGGCTCTTCATGTTTTTGAACAGCACTTCATGCTCCTCCTATTTTTTAGAGAGTTTCATGCTCCTCATGTATTTCACACCTTTTGAAGCTCTTCATATTTTTCACACCTTTGCAGTCTCTTCATGTTTTTCCACACCACTTCATGCTTCTCCTATTTTTCATCCGTTTCATGCTCCTCATGTATTTCACACATTTTGAAGCTCTTCATATTTTTCACACCTTTTCAGGCTCTTCATGTTTTTCAACACCGCTTCATGCACCTCTATTTTGCAGACCGTTTCATGCTCATTTCAATTTTGACACCTTTTGAAGCTTTTCATATTTTTCACAACTTTTCAGGCTCTTCATGTTTTTGAACACCGCTTCATGCTCCTCCTATTTTTCAGACCGTTTCCTGCTCCTCATATTTTTGACACGTTTTGAAGCTCTTCATTTTATTCACACATTTTCAGGCTCTTCATGTATTTGAACAACGTTTCATGCTCCTCCTATTTTTCAGACCGTTTCATGCTCTTCATATATTTCACAACTTTTGAAGCTCTTCATAATTTTCACATTTCTGAAGCTCTTCATATTTTCACACCTTTTCAGGCTCTTCATGTTTTTCAACACCGCTTCATGCTCCTCCTAATTTTCAGACTGTTTCATGCTCCTCATATTTTTGACACATTTTGAAGCTCTTCATATATTTCACACCTTTTGAAGCTGTTCATATTTTTCACACCTTTTAAAGCTCTTCATATTTTTCACACGTTTTCAGGCTCTTCATGTTTTCAACACCACCTCATGCTCCTCCTATTTTTCAGACGGTTTCATGTTCTTCATATTTTTGACCCCTTTTGAAGCACTTCATATTTTTCACACCTTTTCAGGCTCTTCATGTTTTTGAACACTGCTTCTTGCTCCTCCTAATTTTCAGAGAGTTTCATGCGCCTCATGTATTTCACACCTTTTGAAGCTCTTCATATTTTTCACACCGTTTCAGGCTCTTCATGTTTTTGAACACTGCTTCTTGCTCCTCCTAATTTTCAGAGAGTTTCATGCGCCTCATGTATTTCACACCTTTTGAAGGTCTTCATATTTTTCACACATTTTCAAGCTCTTCATGTTTTTCAACACTGCTTCTTGCTCCTCCTAATTTTCAGAGAGTTTCATGCGCCTCATCTATTTCACACCTTTTGAAGCTCTTCATATTTTTCACACCGTTTCAGGCTCTTCATGTTTTTGAACACTGCTTCTTGCTCCTCCTAATTTTCAGAGAGTTTCATGCACTTCATGTATTTCACACCTTTTGAAGCTCTTCATATTTTTCACAAGTTTTCAGGCTCTTCATGTTTTTGAACATTGCTCCTCCTAATTTTCAGACAGTTTCATGCGCCTCATGTATTTCACACCTTTTGAATCCTTTCCTATTTTGCACACCTTTTCAGGCTCTTCATGTTTTTGCACACCACTTCATGGTTCTCCTATTTTTCAGCCCGTTACATGCTCCTCATGTATTTCACGCCTTTTGAAGCTCTTCATATATTTCACACCTTTTCAGGCTCTTCATGTTTTTGATCACCATTTCATGCTTCTCCTGTTTTTCAGACCGTTTCATGCTCCTCATATTTTTGACACCTTTTAAAGCTCCTCATATTTTTCACACCTTTTCAGGGTCTTCATGTTTTTCAATACCGCCTCATGCTGCTCCTATTTTTCAGACCATTTCATGCTCCTCATATTTTTGACATCTTTTGAAGCTCTTCATATTTTTCACACCTTCTCAGGCTCTTCATGTTTTTCAACACCGCTTCATGAACCTCCTATTTTTCGGACCGATTCATGCACCTCATATTTTTGACACATTTTGAAGCTCTTCATATTTTTCACACCTTCTCAGGCTCTTCATGTTTTTCAACACCGCTTCATGCTCCTCCTATTTTTCAGACCGTATCAAGTTTCTCATTGTTTTCACACCTTTTGAAGCTCTTCATACTTTTCATAATTTGAAGATCTTCATATTTTTCACACGATTTCAGATTCTTCCTGTTTTTCAACACCGCTTCATGCTCCTGCTATTTATCATACCGTTTCATACTTCTCATATTTTTGAAACGTTTTGAGGCTCTTCATATTTTTCACACCTTTTCAGTCTCTGCATGTTTTTGAACACTGTTTCATGCTCCTCATGTATTTCACACCTTTTGAAGCTCTTCATATTTTGCACACCTTTTCAGGCTCTTCATGTTGTTGAACACCGCTTCATCCTCCTCCTATTTTTAAGAGGGTTTCTTGCTCGTCATATTTTTGACACATTTTGAAGCTCTTCATAGTTTTCACACCTTTTGAAGCTGTTCATATATTTCACACCTTTTCAGGCTCTTCATGTTTTTCAACACCACTTCATGCTCCTCCTATTTTTCAGACCCTTTCATGCTAATCTAATTTTTGACACCTTTTGAAGCTCTTCATATTTTCAACACCTTTTGAAGCTCTTCATATTTTTCACACCTTTTCCGGCTGTGCATGTTTTTGAACAATGCTTGTGCTCGTCCTATTTTCAGACCGTTTCATGCTCCTCATATTTTTGACACCTTTTGAAGCTCTTCATATTTTTCACACCTTTTCAGGCTCTTCATGTTTTTCAACACCGCTTCATGAACCTCCTATTTTTCGGACCGATTCATGCACCTCATATTTTTCACACATTTTGAAGCTCTTCATGGTTTTCAACACCAATTCATGCTCCTCGTATTTTTCAGACCGTTTCATGCTCCTCATATTTTTGACACCTTTTGAAGCTCTGCATATTTTTCACACCTTTTCATGCTCTTCATGATTTTCAACACCACTTCATGCTCCTATTTTTCAGACCGTTTCATGCTCATCTCATTTTTGACATCTTTTGAAGCTCTTCATATTTTTTACACCTTTTGAAGCTCTTCATATGTTTCACACCTTTTGAAGCTCTTCATATTTTTCACACATTTTCAGGCTCTTCATGTTTTTCAACACCGCTTCATGTTCCTCCTATTTTTCAGACCGTTTCATGCTCCTCATATTTTTGACACATTTTGAAGCTCTTCATATATTTCACACCTTTTGAAGCTGTTCATATTTTTCACACCTTTTAAAGCTCTTCATATTTTTCACACGTTTTCAGGCTCTTCATGTTTTCAACACCACCTCATGCTCCTCCTATTTTTCAGACGGTTTCATGTTCTTCATATTTTTGACCCCTTTTGAAGCTCTTCATATTTTTCACAAGTTTTCAGGCTCTTCATGTTTTTGAACACTGCTTCTTGCTCCTCCTAATTTTCAGAGAGTTTCATGCGCCTCATGTATTTCACACCTTTTGAAGGTCTTCATATTTTTCACACCTTTTCAGGCTCTTCATGTTTTTCAACACTGCTTCTTGCTCCTCCTAATTTTCAGAGAGTTTCATGCGCCTCATCTATTTCACACCTTTTGAAGCTCTTCATATTTTTCACACCTTTTCAGGCTCTTCATGTTTTTGCACACCACTTCATGGTTCTCCTATTTTTCAGCCCGTTACATGCTCCTCATGTATTTCACGCCTTTTGAAGCTCTTCATATTTTTCACACCTTTTCAGGCGCTTCATGTTTTTGATCACCATTTCATGCTTCTCCTATTTTTCAGACCGTTTCATGATCCTCATATTTTTGACACCTTTTAAAGCTCCTCATATTTTTCACACCTTTTCAGGCTCTTCAAGTTTTTCAACAACACCTCATTCTGCTCCTATTTTTCAGACCGTTTCATGCTCCTCATATTTATGACACCTTTAGAAGCTCTTCTTATTTTTCACACGTTTTCAGGCTCTTCATGTTTTCAACACAGCTTCATGCTCCTCCTATTTTTCAGAACGTTTCATTCTCCTCATATTTTTGACACCTTTTGAAGCTCTTCATGTTTTTCACACCTATTCAGGCTCGTCATGTTTTTGAACACCGCTTCATGCGCCTCCTATTTTTCAGACCGTTTCATACTCCTCATATTTTTGACAGAATTTGAAGCTTTTCATATTTTTCACACCTTTTCAGGCTCTTCAAGTTTTTCAACACCACTTCATGCTCCTCCTTTTTGCAGACCTTTTCATGCTCCTCATATTTTTGACACATTTTCATGATCCTCATATTTTTCACACCTTTTCAGTCTCTTCTTTTTTTTCAACACCACTTCATGGTCCTGCTATTTTTCAAACCGTTTCATGCTCATCTCATTTTTGACACCTTTTGAAGCCTTTCATATTTTTCACAACTTTTCAGGCTCTTCATGTTTTTGAAAACCGCTTCATGCTCCTCCTATTTTTGAGACCGTTTCATGCTCCTCATATTTTTGACACCTTTTGATGCTCTTCATATTTTTCACACCTTTTCAGTCTCTTCATTTTTTTCAACACCACTTCATGCTCCTCCTATTTTTCACACCGTTTCATGCTCATCTCATTTTTGACACCTTTTCAAGCTTTTCATATTTTTCACAATTTTTCAGGCTCTTCATGTTTTTGAACACCCCTTCATGCTCCTCCTATTTTTCAGACCGTATCTTGCTCCTCATATTATTCACACCTATTGAAGCTCTTCATATTTTGCACACCTTTTAAGACTCTTCATGTTTTTGAACACCACTTCATGCTCCTCCTATTTTTCAGAGAGTTTCATGCTCCTCATGTTTTCACACCTTTTGAAGCTCTTCATATTTTTCACACCTTTTCAGGCTCTTCATGTTTTTCCACACCACTTCATGCTTCTCCCACTTTTCAGACAGTTTCATGCTCCTCATAATTTGACACTTTTTGAAGCTCTTCATATTTTTCACACCTTTTCAGGCTCTTCGTGTTTTTCAACACCAATTCATGATCCTCCTATTTTTCAGAAGGTTTCATGCTCCTCATATTTTTGACACCTTTTGATGCTCTTCATGTTTTTCACACCTTTCAGGCTCTTCATGTTTTTCAACACCACTTCATGCTCCTCCTATTTTTCAGACCGTGTCATGCTCCTCATATTTTTGACACCCTTAGAAGCTCTGCATATTTTTCACACCTTTTCAGGCTCTTCATGATTTTCAACACCATTTCATGCTCCTTTTTTTCAGACCATTTCATGCTCATCTCATTTTTGACATCTTTTGAAGCTCTTCATATTTTTTACACCTTTTGAAGCTCTTCATAATTTTCATATTTTTGAAGCTCTTCATATTTTTCACACATTTTCAGGTTCTTCATGTTTTTCAACACCACTTCAGGCTCCTCCTATTTTTCAGACCCTTTCATGCTAATCTAATTTTTGACACTTTTTGAAGCTCTTCATATTTTTCACACCTTTTCAGTCTCTGCATGTTTTTGAACACCGTTTCATGCTCCTCATGTATTTCACACCTTTTGAAGCTCTTCATATTTTGCACACCATTTCAGGCTCTTCATGTTTTTGAACACCGCTTCATCCTCCTCCTATTTTTAACAGGGTTTCATGCTCGTCATATTTTTGACATATTTTGAAGCTCTTCATAATTTTCACACCTTTTCAGGCTCTTCATGTTTTTGAACATCGCTTCATGCTCGTCCTATTTTTCAAACCGTTTCATGCTCCTCATATTTTTGACACGTTTTGAGGCTCTTCATATTTTTCACACCTTTTCAGACTCTGCATGTTTTTGAACACCGTTTCATGCTCCTCATGTATTTCACACCTTTTGAAGCTCTTCATATTTTGCACACCTTTTCAGGCTCTTCATGTTGTTGAACACCGCTTCATCCTCCTCCTATTTTTAAGAGGGTTTCATTCTCGTCATATTTTTGACACATTTTGAAGCTCTTCATACTTTTCACACCTTTTGAAGCTATTCATATAATTCACACCTTTTCAGGCTCTTCATGTTTTTCAACACCACTTCATGCTCCTCCTATTTTTCAGACCCTCTCATGCTAATCTAATTTTTGACACCTTTTGAAGCTCTTCATATTTTTCACACCTTTTGAAGCTCTTCATATTTTTCACACCTTTTCATGCTGTGCATGTTTTTGAACATCGCTTGTGCTCGTCCTATTTTCAGACCGTTTCATGCTCCTCATATTTTTGACACCTTTTGAAGCTCTTCATATTTTTCACACCTTTTCAGGCTCTTCATGTTTTTGCACACCACTTCATGGTTCTCCTATTTTTCAGCCCGTTACATGCTCGTCATGTATTTCACGCCTTTTGAAGCTCTTCATATTTTTCACACCTTTTCAGGCTCTTCATGTTTTTGATCACCATTTCATGCTTCTCCTATTTTTCAGACCGTTTCATGATCCTCATATTTTTGACACCTTTTAAAGCTCCTCATATTTTTCACACCTTTTCAGGCTCTTCATGTTTTTCAACACCGCCTCATGCTGCTCCTATTTTTCAGACCGTTTCATGCTCCTCATATTTATGACACCTTTAGAAGCTCTTCTTATTTTTCACACGTTTTCAGGCTCTTCATGTTTTCAACACAGCTTCATGCTCCTCCTATTTTTCAGAACGTTTCATTCTCCTCATATTTTTGACACCTTTTGAAGCTATTCATATTTTTCACACCTATTCAGGCTCGTCATGTTTTTGAACACCGCTTCATGCGCCTCCTATTTTTCAGACCGTTTCATGCTCCTCATATTTTTGACAGATTTTGAAGCTTTTCATATTTTTCACACCTTTTCAGGCTCTTCAAGTTTTTCAACACCACTTCATGCTCCTCCTTTTTGCAGACCTTTTCATGCTCCTCATATTTTTGACACATTTTCATGATCCTCATATTTTTCACATCTTTTCAGTCTCTTCTTTTTTTTCAACACCACTTCATGGTCCTCCTATTTTTCAAACCGTTTCATGCTCATCTCATTTTTGACACCTTTTGAAGCTTTTCATATTTTTCACAACTTTTCAGGCTCTTCATGTTTTTGAAAACCGCTTCATGCTCCTCCTATTTTTGAGACCGTTTCATGCTCCTCATATTTTTGACACCTTTTGATGCTCTTCATATTTTTCACACCTTTTCAGTCTCTTCTTTTTTTTCAACACCACTTCATGCTCCTCCTATTTTTCACACCGTTTCATGCTCATCTCATTTTTGACACCTTTTGAAGCTCTTCATATTTTTCACACCTTTTCAGGCTCTTCATGTTTTTCAACACCGCTTCATGAACCTCCTATTTTTCGGACCGATTCATGCACCTCATATTTTTGACACATTTTGAAGCTCTTCATATTTTTCACACCTTTTCAGGCACTTCATGGTTTTCAACACCACTTCATGCTCCTCGTATTTTTCAGACCGTTTCATGCTCCTCATATTTTTGACACCTTTTGAAGCTCTGCATATTTTTCACACCTTTTCAGGCTCTTCATGATTTTCAACACCATTTCATGCTCCTTTTTTTCAGACCGTTTCATGCTCATCTCATTTTTGACATCTTTTGAAGCTCTTCATATTTTTTACACCTTTTGAAGCTCTTCATAATTTTCATATTTTTGAAGCTCTTCATATTTTTCACACATTTTCAGGTTCTTCATGTTTTTCAACACCACTTCAGGCTCCTCCTATTTTTCAGACCCTTTCATGCTAATCTAATTTTTGACACTTTTTGAAGCTCTTCATATTTTTCACACCTTTTCAGTCTCTGCATGTTTTTGAACACCGTTTCATGCTCCTCATGTATTTCACACCTTTTGAAGCTCTTCATATTTTGCACACCTTTTCAGGCTCTTCATGTTTTTGAACACCGCTTCATCCTCCTCCTATTTTTAACAGGGTTTCATGCTCGTCATATTTTTGACATATTTTGAAGCTCTTCATAATTTTCACACCTTTTCAGGCTCTTCATGTTTTTGAACATCGCTTCATGCTCGTCCTATTTTTCAAACCGTTTCATGCTCCTCATATTTTTGACACCTTTTGAAGCTCTTCATATTTTTCACACCTTTTCAGGCTATTTATTTTTTTCAACACCACTTCATGCTCCTCCTATTTTTCAGACCGTTTCATGCAGATCTCCTTTTTGACACCTTTTGAAGCTCTTCATATTTTTCAAACCTTTTGAAGCTCTTCATATTTTTCACACGTTTTCAGGCTCTTCATGTTTTTCAACACCACTTCATGCTCCTCCTATTTTTCAGACCGTTTGAAGCTGTTCATATTTTTTACACGTTTTCAGATTCTTCATGATTTTGATCACCGTTTCATGCTCCTCCTATTTTTCAGACCGTTTCATGCTCCTCATATTTTTGACACCTTTTGAAGCTCTTCACATTTATCACACCTTTTCAGGCTCTTCATGTTTTTCAACACCGCTTCATGATCCACCTATATTTCAGAGCGTTTCATGCTCCTCATATTTTTGACACCTTTTGAAGCTCTTCACATTTATCACACCTTTTCAGGCTCTTCATGTTTTTCAACACCGCTTCATGCTCCTCCTATTTTTCAGATCGTTTCAGGCTCCGCATATTTTTGACTCCTTTTGAAGCTCTTCATATTTTTCACACGTTTTCAGGCCCTTCATGTTTTTGAACACCGCTTCATGCTCCTCCTATTTTTCAGACCTTTTGAAGCTCTTCATGTTTTTCACACCTTATCAGCCTCTTCATGTTTTTGAACATCTCTTCATGCTCCTCATATTTTTGACAATTTTGTAAGCTCTTCATTTTTTTCACACTTTTTCAGGCTCTTCATGTTTTTGAGCACCGCTTCATGCTCCTCCTATTTTTCAAACCTTTTGAAGCTCTTCATGTTTTTCACACCTTATCAGCCTCTTCATGTTTTTGAACATCTCTTCATGCTCCTCATATTTTTGACAATTTTATAAGCTCTTCATTTTTTTCACACTTTTCAGGCTCTTCATGTTTTTGAGCACCGCTTCATGCTCCTCCTATTTTTCAAACCTTTTGAAGCTCTTCATGTTTTTCACACTTTTTCAGGCTGTTTATAGTTTTAAACAAGGCTGCATGATTCTCCTATATTTGAGACCATTTCATGCTCCTCATATTTTTGACATTTTTTGAAGCTCTTCATATTTTTCACACTTTTTCAGGCTCTTCATGTTTTGAACAACACTTCATGCTCCTCCTATTTTTCAGACCGTTTCATGCTCCTCAGGTATTTGACACCTTTTGAAGCTCTTCATATTTTTGACACCTTTTCAGGCTCTTCACCTTTTTGAACAACACTTCATGCTCCTCCTACTTTTCAGACTGTTTCATGCTCATCTCATTTTTGACACCTTTTCAGGGTCTTCATATTTTTCAAACTTTTGAAGATCTTCATATTTTTCACACTTTTTCCGGCTCTTCATGTTTTGAACACTGCTTCATGCTCCTCCTATTTTTCAGACCGTTTCATTCTCCTCATGTTTTTCACACCTTTTGAAGCTCTTCATAATTTTCACACCTTTTCATGCTCTTCATGTTTTTGAACACCGTTTCATGCTCGTCCTATTTTTCAGACCATTTCAAGCTCCTCATATTTTTGAAACCTTTTGAAGCTCTTCAATTTTTCACACCTTTTCCGTCTCTTCTTGTTTTTCAACACCGCTTCTTGCTCCTCCTATTTTTCAGACCGTTTCATGCTCCTCATATTGTTGACACCTTTTGAAGCACTTCATATTTTTCACACCTTTTCAGGCTCTTCATATTTTTGAACGCCGGTTCATGTTCCTCCTGTTTTTCACACCTATTGAAGCTCTTCATATTTTTCACACCTTTTCAGGCTGTACATGTTTTTGAAGACCACTTCATGCTCCTCATCTTTCTCAGACCGTTTCATGCTCCTGATAATTTTCACACCGTTTGAAGCTCTTCATATTTTTCACACGTTTTCAGATTCTTCATGTTTTTGATCACCGTTTCATGCTCCTCCTATTTTTCAGACCGTTTCATACTCCTCATATTTTTGACACCTTTTGAAGCTCTTCACATTTATCACACCTTTTCAGGCTCTTCATGTTTTTCAACACCGATTCATGATCCTCCTATATTTCAGAGCGTTTCATGCTCCTCATATTTTTGACACCTTTTGAAGCTCTTCACATTTTTCACACCTTTTCCGGCTCTTCATGTTTTTCAACTCCGCTTCATGCTCCTCCTATTTTTCAGATCATTTCAGGCTCCGCATATTTTTGACTCCTTTTGAAGCTCTTCATATTTTTCACACATTTTCAGGCTTTTCATGTTTCTGAACACCGCTTCATCCTCCTCCTATTTTTCACACCTTTTGAATCTCTTCATATTTTTCACAGCTTTTCAGGCTGCACATGTTTTTGAACACGAATTCATGCTCCTCATCTTTTTCAGTCTGTTTCATGCTCCTCATGTTTTTCACACCGTTTGAAGCTCTTCATATATTTCACACGTTTTCAGGCTCTTCATGTTTTTGATCACCGTTTCATGCTCCTGCTATTTTTCAGACCGTTTCATGCTCCTCATATTTTTGACAATTTTATAAGCTCTTCATATTTTTCACACTTTTTTAGGCTCTTCATGTTTTTTAACACCGCTTCATGCTCCTCCTATTTTTCAAACTTTTTGAAGCTCTTCATGTTTTTCACACATTATCAGCCTCTTCATGTTTTTGAACACCTCTTCATGCTACTCCTATTTTTCAGACCTTTTCATGTTCTTCCTTTTTTTCACACCTTTTGAAGCTCTTCATATTTTTCACACCTTTTCAGGCTGTACATGTATTTGAAGACCACTTCATGCTCCTCATCTTTTTCA
Organism: Dama dama; assembly: GCF_033118175.1. Classification (NCBI taxonomy): domain Eukaryota; kingdom Metazoa; phylum Chordata; class Mammalia; order Artiodactyla; family Cervidae; genus Dama; species Dama dama. The sequence continues at coordinate 7,004,540 of NW_026870891.1, read as the reverse complement.
GACCGTTTCATGCTCCTGATATTTTTCACACCGTTTGAAGCTCTTCATATTTTTCACACGTTTTCAGATTCTTCATGATTTTGATCACCGTTTCATGCTCCTCCTATTTTTCAGACCGTTTCATGCTCCTCATATTTTTGACACCTTTTGAAGCTCTTCACATTTATCAGACCTTTTCAGGCTCTTCATGTTTTTCAACACCGCTTCATGATCCACCTATATTTCAGAGCGTTTCATGCTCCTCTTATTTTTCACACCTTTTCCGGCTCTTCATGTTTTTCAACACCGCTTCATGCTCCTCCTATTTTTCAGATCGTTTCAGGCTCCGCATATTTTTGACTCCTTTTGAAGCTCTTCATATTTTTCACACGTTTTCAGGCCCTTCATGTTTTTGAACACCGCTTCATGCTCCTCCTATTTTTCAAAGCTTTTGAAGCTCTTCATGTTTTTCACACCTTATCAGCCTCTTCATGTTTTTGAACATCTCTTCATGCTCCTCATATTTTTGACAATTTTATAAGCTCTTCATATTTTTCACACTTTTTCAGGCTCTTCATGTTTTTGAGCACCGCTTCATGCTCCTCCTATTTTTCAAACCTTTTGAAGCTCTTCATGTTTTTCACACTTTATCAACCTCTTCATGTTTTTGAACATCTCTTCATGCTCCTCATATTTTTGACAATTTTATAAGCTCTTCATATTTTTCACACTTTTTCAGGCTCTTCATGTTTTTGAGCACCGCTTCATGCTCCTCCTATTTTTCAAACCTTTTGAAGCTCTACATGTTTTTCACACTTTTTCATGCTGTTTATAGTTTTAAACACCGCTGCATGATTCTCCTATATTTGAGCCCATTTCATGCTCCTCATATTTTTGACATTTTTTGAAGCTCTTCATATTTTTCACACTTTTTCAGGCTCTTCATGTTTTGAACAACACTTCATGCTCCTCCTATTTTTCAGACCGTTTCATGCTCCTCAGGTATTTCACACCTTTTGAAGCTCTTCATATTTTTCACACCTTTTCAGGCTCTTCACCTTTTTGAACAACACTTCATGCTCCTCCTACTTTTCAGACTGTTTCATGCTCATCTCATTTTTGACACCTTTTCAGGGTCTTCATATTTTTCAAACTTTTGAAAATCTTCATATTTTTCACACTTTTTCCGGCTCTTCATGTTTTGAACACTGCTTCATGCTCCTCCTATTTTTCAGACCGTTTCATTCTCCTCATGTTTTTCACACCTTTTGAAGCTCTTCATAATTTTCACACCTTTTCATGCTCTTCATGTTTTTGAACACCGTTTCATGCTCGTCCTATTTTTCAGACCATTTCAAGCTCCTCATATTTTGGAAACCTTTTGAAGCTCTTCATATTTTTCACACCTTTTCCGTCTCTTCTTGTTTTTCAACACCGCTTCTTGCTCCTCCTATTTTTCAGACCGTTTCATGCTCCTCATATTGTTGACACCTTTTGAAGCACTTCATATTTTTCACACCTCTTCAGGCTCTTCATATTTTTGAACGCCGCTTCATGTTCCTCCTGTTTTTCACACCTATTGAAGCTCTTCATATTTTTCACACCTTTTCAGGCTGTACATGTTTTTGAAGACCACTTCATGCTCCTCATCTTTCTCAGACCGTTTCATGCTCCTGATAATTTTCACACCATTTGAAGCTCTTCATATTTTTCACACGTTTTCAGATTCTTCATGTTTTTGATCACCGTTTCATGCTCCTCCTATTTTTCAGACCGTTTCATGCTCCTCATATTGTTGACACCTTTTGAAGCACTTCATATTTTTCACACCTTTTCAGGCTCTTCATATTTTTGAACACCGCTTCATGTTCCTCCTTTTTTTCACACCTTTTGAAGCTCTTCATATTTTTCACACCTTTTCAGGCTGTACATGTTTTTGAAGACCACTTCATGCTCCTCATCTTTTTCAGACCGTTTCATGCTCCTGATATTTTTCACACCGTTTGAAGCTGTTCATATTTTTCACACGTTTTCAGATTCTTCATGATTTTGATCACCGTTTCATGCTCCTCCTATTTTTCAGACCGTTTCATGCTCCTCATATTTTTGACACCTTTTGAAGCTCTTCACATTTATCACACCTTTTCAGGCTCTTCATGTTTTTCAACACCGCTTCATGATCCACCTATATTTCAGAGCGTTTCATGCTCCTCCTATTTTTGACACCTTTTGAAGCTCTTCACATTTATCACACCTTTTCAGGCTCTTCATGTTTTTCAACACCGCTTCATGCTCCTCCTATTTTTCAGATCGTTTCAGGCTCCGCATATTTTTGACTCCTTTTGAAGCTCTTCATATTTTTCACACGTTTTCAGGCCCTTCATGTTTTTGAACACCGCTTCATGCTCCTCCTATTTTTCAAACCTTTTGAAGTTCTTCATGTTTTTCACATCTTATCAGCCTCTTCATGTTTTTGAACATCTCTTCATGCTCCTCATATTTTTGACAATTTTATAAGCTCTTCATATTTTTCACACTTTTTCAGGCTCTTCATGTTTTTGAGCACCGCTTCATGCTCCTCCTATTTTTCAAACCTTTTGAAGCTCTTCATGTTTTTTACACCTTATCAGCCTCTTCATGTTTTTGAACATCTCTTCATGCTCCTCATATTTTTGACAATTTTATAAGCTCTTCATATTTTTCACACTTTTTCAGGCTCTTCATGTTTTTGAGCACCGCTTCATACTCCTCCTATTTTTCAAACCTTTTGAAGCTCTTCATGTTTTTCACACTTTTTCAGGCTGTTTATAGTTTTAAACACCGCTGCATGATTCTCCTATATTTGAGACCATTTCATGCTCCTTATATTTTTGACATTTTTTGAAGCTCTTCATATTTTTCACACTTTTTCAGGCTCTTCATGTTTTGAACAACACTTCATGCTCCTCCTATTTTTCAGACCGTTTCATGCTCCTCAGGTATTTCACACCTTTTGAAGCTCTTCATATTTTTGACACCTTTTCAGGCTCTTCACCTTTTTGAACAACACTTCATGCTCCTCCTACTTTTCAGACTGTTTCATGCTCATCTCATTTTTGACACCTTTTCAGGGTCTTCATATTTTTCAAACTTTTGAAGATCTTCATATTTTTCACACTTTTTCAGGCTCTTCATGTTTTGAACACTGCTTCATGCTCCTCCTATTTTTCAGACCGTTTCATTCTCCTCATGTTTTTCACACCTTTTGAAGCTCTTCATAATTTTCACACCTTTTCATGCTCTTCATGTTTTTGAACACCGTTTCATGCTCGTCCTATTTTTCAGACCATTTCAAGCTCCTCATATTTTTGAAACCTTTTGAAGCTCTTCATATTTTTCACACCTTTTCCGTCTCTTCTTGTTGTTCAACACCGCTTCTTGCTCCTCCTATTTTTCAGACCGTTTCATGCTCCTCATATTGTTGACACCTTTTGAAGCACTTCATATTTTTCACACCTTTTCAGGCTCTTCATATTTTTGAACGCCGCTTCATGTTCCTCCTGTTTTTCACACCTATTGAAGCTCTTCATATTTTTCACACCTTTTCAGGCTGTACATGTTTTTGAAGACCACTTCATGCTCCTCATCTTTCTCAGACCGTTTCATGCTCCTGATAATTTTCACACCGTTTGAAGCTCTTCATATTTTTCACACGTTTTCAGATTCTTCATGTTTTTGATCACCGTTTCATGCTCCTCCTATTTTTCAGACCGTTTCATACTCCTCATATTTTTGACACCTTTTGCAGCTCTTCACATTTATCACACCTTTTCAGGCTCTTCATGTTTTTCAACACCGCTTCATGATCCTCCTATATTTCAGAGCGTTTCATGCTCCTCATATTTTTGACACCTTTTGAAGCTCTTCACATTTTTCACACCTTTTCCGGCTCTTCATGTTTTTCAACTCCGCTTCATGCTCCTCCTATTTTTCAGATCGTTTCAGGCTCCGCATATTTTTGACTCCTTTTGAAGCTCTTCATATTTTTCACACGTTTTCAGGCCCTTCATGTTTTTGAGCACTGCTTCATGCTCCTCCTATTTTTCAAACCTTTTGAAGCTCTTCATGTTTTTCACACCTTATCAGGCTCTTCATGTTTTTGAACATCTCTTCATGCTCCTCATATTTTTGACAATTTTATAAGCTCTTCATATTTTTCACAATTTTTCAGGCTCTTCATGTTTTTGAACACCGCTTCATGCTCCTCCTATTTTTCAAACCTTTTGAAGCTCTTCATATTTTTCACACTTTTTCAGGCTCTTCATGTTTTGAACACCGCTTCATGCTCCTCCTATTTTTCAGACCGTTTCATGCTCCTCAGATATTTCACACCTTTTGAAGCTCTTCATATTTTTCACACCTTTCCAGGCTCTTCACTTTTTTGAACAACACTTCATGCTCCTCCTACTTTTCAGACTGTTTCATGCTCATCTCATTTTTGACACCTTTTCAGGGTCTTCATATTTTTCAAACTTTTGAAGATCTTCATATTTTTCACACTTTTTCCGACTCTTCATGTTTTGAACACTGCTTCATGCTCCTCCTATTTTTCAGACCATTTCATTCTCCTCATGTTTTTCACACCTTTTGAAGCTCTTCATAATTTTCACACCTTTTCATGCTCTTCATGTTTTTGAACACCGTTTCATGCTCGTCCTATTTTTCAGACCATTTCAAGCTCCTCATATTTTGGAAACCTTTTGAAGCTCTTCATATTTTTCACACCTTTTCCGTCTCTTCTTGTTGTTCAACACCGCTTCTTGCTCCTCCTATTTTTCAGACCGTTTCATGCTCCTCATATTGTTGACACCTTTTGAAGCACTTCATATTTTTCACACCTTTTCAGGCTCTTCATATTTTTGAACGCCGCTTCATGTTCCTCCTGTTTTTCACACCTATTGAAGCTCTTCATATTTTTCACACCTTTTCAGGCTGTACATGTTTTTGAAGACCACTTCATGCTCCTCATCTTTCTCAGACCGTTTCATGCTCCTGATAATTTTCACACCGTTTGAAGCTCTTCATATTTTTCACACGTTTTCAGATTCTTCATGTTTTTGATCACCGTTTCATGCTCCTCCTATTTTTCAGACCGTTTCATACTCCTCATATTTTTGACACCTTTTGCAGCTCTTCACATTTATCACACCTTTTCAGGCTCTTCATGTTTTTCAACACCGCTTCATGATCCTCCTATATTTCAGAGCGTTTCATGCTCCTCATATTTTTGACACCTTTTGAAGCTCTTCACATTTTTCACACCTTTTCCGGCTCTTCATGTTTTTCAACTCCGCTTCATGCTCCTCCTATTTTTCAGATCGTTTCAGGCTCCGCATATTTTTGACTCCTTTTGAAGCTCTTCATATTTTTCACACGTTTTCAGGCCCTTCATGTTTTTGAGCACTGCTTCATGCTCCTCCTATTTTTCAAACCTTTTGAAGCTCTTCATGTTTTTCACACCTTATCAGCCTCTTCATGTTTTTGAACATCTCTTCATGCTCCTCATATTTTTGACAATTTTATAAGCTCTTCATATTTTTCACAATTTTTCAGGCTCTTCATGTTTTTGAACACCGCTTCATGCTCCTCCTATTTTTCAAACCTTTTGAAGCTCTTCATATTTTTCACACTTTTTCAGGCTCTTCATGTTTTGAACACCGCTTCATGCTCCTCCTATTTTTCAGACCGTTTCATGCTCCTCAGATATTTCACACCTTTTGAAGCTCTTCATATTTTTCACACCTTTTCAGGCTCTTCACTTTTTTGAACAACACTTCATGCTCCTCCTACTTTTCAGACTGTTTCATGCTCATCTCATTTTTGACACCTTTTCAGGGTCTTCATATTTTTCAAACTTTTGAAGATCTTCATATTTTTCACACTTTTTCCGACTCTTCATGTTTTGAACACTGCTTCATGCTCCTCCTATTTTTCAGACCGTTTCATTCTCCTCATGTTTTTCACACCTTTTGAAGCTCTTCATAATTTTCACACCTTTTCATGCTCTTCATGTTTTTGAACACCGTTTCATGCTCGTCCTATTTTTCAGACCATTTCAAGCTCCTCATATTTTGGAAACCTTTTGAAGCTCTTCATATTTTTCACACCTTTTCCGTCTCTTCTTGTTTTTCAACACTGCTTCTTGCTCCTCCTATTTTTCAGACCGTTTCATGCTCCTCATATTTTTGACACCTTTTGAAGCACTTCATATTTTTCACACCTTTTCAGGCTCTTCATATTTTTGAACACCGCTTCATGTTCCTCCTGTTTTTCACACCTTTTGAAGCTCTTCATATTTTTCACACCTTTTCAGGCTGTACATGTTTTTGAAGACCACTTCATGCTCCTCATCTTTTTCAGACCGTTTCATGCTCCTGATATTTTTCACACCGTTTGAAGCTCTTCATATTTTTCACACGTTTTCAGATTCTTCATGATTTTGATCACCGTTTCATGCTCCTCCTATTTTTCAGACCGTTTCATGCTCCTCATAATTTTGACACCTTTTGAAGCTCTTCACATTTATCACACCTTTTCAGGCTCTTTATGTTTTTCAACACCGCTTCATGATCCTCCTATATTTCAGAGCGTTTCATGCTCCTCATATTTTTGACACCTTTTGAAGCTCTTCACATTTTTCACACCTTTTCCGGCTCTTCATGTTTTTCAACTCCGCTTCATGCTCCTCCTATTTTTCAGATCGTTTCAGGCTCCGCATATTTTTGACTCCTTTTGAAGCTCTTCATATTTTTCACACGTTTTCAGGCCCTTCATGTTTTTGAACACCGCTTCATGCTCCTCCTATTTTTCAGACGGTTTCAGGCTGCTCGTATTTTTCAGACCGTTTCATGCTCCTCATATTTTTGACAATTTTATAAACTCTTCATATTTTTCACACTTTTACAGGCTCTTCATGTTTTTGAGCACTGCTTCATGCTCCTCCTATTTTTCAAACCTTTTGAAGCTCTTCATGTTTTTCACACCTTATCAGCCTCTTCATGTTTTTGAACATCTCTTCATGCTCCTCATATTTTTGACAATTTTATAAGCTCTTCATATTTTTCACAATTTTTCAGGCTCTTCATGTTTTTGAACACCGCTTCATGCTCCTCCTATTTTTCAAACCTTTTGAAGCTCTTCATATTTTTCACACTTTTTCAGGCTCTTCATGTTTTGAACACCGCTTCATGCTCCTCCTATTTTTCAGACCGTTTCATGCTCCTCAGATATTTCACACTTTTTGAAGCTCTTCATATTTTTGACACCTTTTCAGGCTCTTCACGTTTTTGAACAACACTTCATGCTCCTCCTACTTTTCAGACTGTTTCATGCTCATCTCATTTTTGACACCTTTTCAGGGTCTTCATATTTTTCAAACTTTTGAAGATCTTCATATTTTTCACACTTTTTCAGGCTCTTCATGTTTTGAACACTGCTTCATGCTCCTCCTATTTTTCAGACCGTTTCATTCTCCTCATGTTTTTCACACCTTTTGAAGCTCTTCATAATTTTCACACCTTTTCATGCTCTTCATGTTTTTGAACACCGTTTCATGCTCGTCCTATTTTTCAGACCATTTCAAGCTCCTCATATTTTGGAAACCTTTTGAAGCTCTTCATATTTTTCACACCTTTTCCGTCTCTTCTTGTTTTTCAACACTGCTTCTTGCTCCTCCTATTTTTCAGACCGTTTCATGCTCCTCATATTTTTGACACCTTTTGAAGCACTACATATTTTTCACACCTTTTCATGCTCTTCATATTTTTGAACACCGCTTCATGTTCCTCCTGTTTTTCACACCTTTTGAAGCTCTTCATATTTTTCACACCTTTTCAGGCTGTACATGTTTTTGAAGACCACTTCATGCTCCTCATCTTTTTCAGACCGTTTCATGCTCCTGATATTTTTCACACCGTTTGAAGCTGTTCATATTTTTCACACGTTTTCAGATTCTTCATGATTTTGATCACCGTTTCATGCTCCTCCTATTTTTCAGACCGTTTCATGCTCCTCATATTTTTGACACCTTTTGAAGCTCTTCACATTTATCACACCTTTTCAGGCTCTTCATGTTTTTCAACACCGCTTCATGATCCACCTATATTTCAGAGCGTTTCATGCTCCTCCTATTTTTGACACCTTTTGAAGCTCTTCACATTTATCACACCTTTTCAGGCTCTTCATGTTTTTCAACACCGCTTCATGCTCCTCCTATTTTTCAGATCGTTTCAGGCTCCGCATATTTTTGACTCCTTTTGAAGCTCTTCATATTTTTCACACGTTTTCAGGCCCTTCATGTTTTTGAACACCGCTTCATGCTCCTCCTATTTTTCAAACCTTTTGAAGCTCTTCATGTTTTTCACACCTTATCAGCCTCTTCATGTTTTTGAACATCTCTTCATGCTCCTCATATTTTTGACAATTTTATAAGCTCTTCATATTTTTCACACTTTTTCAGGCTCTTCATGTTTTTGAGCACCGCTTCATGCTCCTCCTATTTTTCAAACCTTTTGAAGCTCTTCATGTTTTTCACACCTTATCAGCCTCTTCATGTTTTTGAACATCTCTTCATGCTCCTCATATTTTTGACAATTTTATAAGTTCTTCATATTTTTCACACTTTTTCAGGCTCTTCATGTTTTTGAGCACCGCTTCATGCTCCTCCTATTTTTCAAACCTTTTGAAGCTCTTCATGTTTTTCACACTTTTTCAGGCTGTTTATAGTTTTAAACACCGCTGCATGATTCTCCTATATTTGAGACCATTTCATGCTCCTCATATTTTTGACATTTTTTGAAGCTCTTCATATTTTTCACACTTTTTCAGGCTCTTCATGTTTTGAACAACACTTCATGCTCCTCCTATTTTTCAGACCGTTTCATGCTCCTCAGGTATTTCACACCTTTTGAAGCTCTTCATATTTTTCACACCTTTCCAGGCTCTTCACCTTTTTGAACAACACTTCATGCTCCTCCTACTTTTCAGACTGTTTCATGCTCATCTCATTTTTGACACCTTTTCAGGGTCTTCATATTTTTCAAACTTTTGAAGATCTTCATATTTTTCACACTTTTTCAGGCTCTTCATGATTTGAATACTGCTTCATGCTCCTCCTATTTTTCAGACCGTTTCATTCTCCTCATGTTTTTCACACCTTTTGAAGCTCTTCATAATTTTCACACCTTTTCATGCTCTTCATGTTTTTGAACACCGTTTCATGCTCGTCCTATTTTTCAGACCATTTCAAGCTCCTCATATTTTTGAAACCTTTTGAAGCTCTTCATATTTTTCACACCTTTTCCGTCTCTTCTTGTTGTTCAACACCGCTTCTTGCTCATCCTATTTTTCAGACCGTTTCATGCTCCTCATATTGTTGACACCTTTTGAAGCACTTCATATTTTTCACACCTTTTCAGGCTCTTCATATTTTTGAACGCCGGTTCATGTTCCTCCTGTTTTTCACACCTATTGAAGCTCTTCATATTTTTCACACCTTTTCAGGCTGTACATGTTTTTGAAGACCACTTCATGCTCCTCATCTTTCTCAGACCGTTTCATGCTCCTGATAATTTTCACACCGTTTGAAGCTCTTCATATTTTTCACACCTTTTCAGGCTCTTCATGTTTTTCAACACCACTTCATGCTCCTCCTATTTTTCAGACCGTTTCATACTCCTCATATTTTTGACACATTTTGAAGCTCTTCATATTTTTCACACCTTTTCAGGCTCTTCATGTTTTTGAACACCTCTTCATGCTCCTTCTATTTTCAAACCGTTTCATGCTCCTCATTTCTTTGAGACATTTTGAAGCTCTTCATATTTTTCACACCTTTTGTGGATCTTCATGTTTTTGAACACAGTTTATGCTCCTCATATTTTTCACACATTTTCATGCTCTTCATATTTTTCACACCTTTTCAGGCTCTTCAGGTTTTTGAACACCGTTTCATGCTCCTCCTATTTTTCAGACCGTTTCCTGCTCCTCATATATTTGACATCTTTTGAAGCTCTTCTTATTTTTCACACTTTTTCATGCTTTTCATGTTTTTCAACACCGTTTCATGCTCCTCCTATTTTCAGACCGTTTCATGCTCCTCATATATTTGACACCTTTTAAAGCTCTTCATATATTTCACACCTTTTCAGGCTCTTCAAGTTTTTGAACACCGTTTCATGCTCCTCATATTTTTCAGACCGTTTCGTGCTCCTCATATATTTGACATCTTTTGAAGGTCTTCTTATTTTTCACACCTTTTCACGCTTTTCATGTTTTTCAACACCATTTCATGCTCCTCCTATTTTTAAGATCGTTTCCTGCTCCTCATATTTTTCACACCTTTTGAAGCTTTTCATATTTTTCACAGCTTTTCAGGTTCTTCATGTTTTTCAACACCGCTTAATGCTCCTCCTATTTTTCAGACCGTTTCATGCTCCTCATATTTTTGACACATTTTGAAGCTTTTCATATTTTTCACACCTTTTCAGGTTCTTCATGTTTTTCAACACCTCTTCATGCTCCTTCTATTTTCAGACCGTTTCATGCTCCTCATTTCTTTGAGACATTTTGACGCTCTTCATATTTTTCACACCTTTTGTAGATCTTCATGTTTTTGAACACAGTTTATGCTCCTCATATTTTTCACACATTTTCATGCTCTTCATATTTTTCACACCTTTTCAGGCTCTTCAGGTTTTTGAACACCGTTTCATGCTCCTCCTATTTTTCAGACCGTTTCCTGCTCCTCATATATTTGACATCTTTTGAAGCTCTTCTTATTTTTCACACCTTTTCATGCTTTTCATGTTTTTCAACACCGTTTCATGCTCCTCCTATTTTCCGACCGTTTCATGCTCCTCACATATTTGACACCTTTTAAAGCTCTTCTTATTTTTCACACCTTTTCATGCTTTTCATGTTTTTCAACACCGTTTCATGCTCCTCCTATTTTCCGACCGTTTCATGCTCCTCATATATTTGACACCTTTTAAAGCTCTTCATGTATTTCACACCTTTTCAGGCTCTTCATGTTTTTGAACACCGTTTCATGCTCCTCATATTTTTCAGACCGTTTCGTGCTCCTCATATATTTGACATCTTTTGAAGGTCTTCTTATTTTTCACACCTTTTCACGCTTTTCATGTTTTTCAACACCGTTTCATGCTCCTCCTATTTTTCAGACCGTTTCGTGCTCCTCATATATTTGACACCTTGTGAAGCTCTTCATATTCTTCACACCTTTTCAGTCTCTTCATGTTTTTCAACACCGCCTCATGCTCCTCCTTTTTTCAGAACGTTTCATGCTGTTAATATTTTTGTCACCTTTTGAAGCTCTTCATATTTTTCACACCTTCTCAGGCTCTTCATGTTTTTGAACACCGTTTCTTGCTGCTACTATTTTTCAGACCTTTTTATGCTCCAAATACTTTTGACACCTTTTGAAGCCTTTCATATTTTTCACACCTTTTCAGGCTCTTCTTGTTTTTCAACACCACTTCATGCTCCTCTTATTTTTCAGACCGTTTCATGCTCCTCATATTTTTGACACCTTTTGAAGCTCTTCCTATTATTCACACCTTTCCAGACTCTTCATGTTTTTGAACACCGCTTCATGCTCCTCCTATTTTTCAGACCGTTTCATGTTCCTCATATTTTTGACACCTTTTGAAGCTCTTCATATTTTTCAGACGTTTTCAGGCTCTTCATGTTTTTGAACATCTCTTCATGCTCCTCCTATTTTACAGACCTTTGTATGCTCTTCATATTTTTGACAACTTTTGAATCTCTTCATATTTTTCACACCTTTTCTGTCTCTGCATATTTTGAACACCGCTTCATGCTCCTCCTATTTTTCAGACCGTTTCATGATCCTCATATTTTTAACACCTTTTGAAGCTTTTCATATTTTTCACACTTTTACAGGCTCTTCATGTTTTTAACATTGCTTCATGCTCCTCCTATTTTTCAGACCGTTTCATTCTCCTCAGGTATTTCACACCTTTTGAAGCTCTTCATATTTTTCACACCTTTTGAAGCTCTTCATATATTTCACACCTTTTGAAGCTCTTCATGTTTTTCAACACCTCTTCATGCTCCTCCTATTTTTCAGACCGTTCATGCTCCTCATATTTTGAAACAATTTGAAGCTCCTCCTATTTTCCACACGTTTTCAGGCTCTTCATGTTTTTCAACACCGTTTCATGTTCCTCCTATTTTTCCTACCGTTTCATGCTCCTCCTATTTTTCAGACCGTTTCATGCTCCTCATATTTTTGACAATTTTGGAAGCTCTTCATATTTTTCACACCTTTTCAGGCTCTTCATATTTTTCAACACCGCTATATGCTCCTACTAAATTTCAGACTGTTTCATGTTCCTCATATTTTTCACACCTTTTGAAGCTCTTCATATTTTTCACACCTTTTCAGGCTCTTCATGTTTTTCAACACCACTTCATATTCCTCCTATTATTCAGACCGTTTCATGCTCATCTCATTTTTGACACCTTTTGAAGCTATTGGTATTTTTCAAACCTTTTGAAGCTCTTCATATTTTTCACACCTTTTCAGGATCTTCATGTTTTTAAACACCGCTTCATGCTCCTCCCATTTTTCAGAACTTTTCATGCTCCTCATGTATTTCACACCATTTGAAGCACTTCATATTTTTCACACCTTTTCAGTCTCTTCATGTTTTTCAACACCACTTCATGTTCCTCCTATTTTTCAGACCGTTTCATGCTCATCTCATTTTTGACACCTCTTGAAGCTCTTGATATTTTTCACACCTTTTGAATCTCTTCATATTTTTCACACCTTTTCAGGATCGTCATGTTTTTAAACACCCCTTCATGCTCCTCCTATTTTTCAGAACTTTTCATGCTCCTCATATTTTTCAAATCTTTTGAAGCTCTTCATATTTTTCACACCTTTTGAAGCTCTTCATATTTTTCGCACCATTCCAGGCTCTTCATGTTTTTGAACACCGCTTCATGCTTCTCCTATTTTTCAGACCGTGTCATGCTCCTCATATTTTTGACACCTTTTGAAGCTCTTCATATTTTTCACACCTTTTGAAGCTCTTCATATTTTTCGCACCATTCCAGGCTCTTCATGTTTTTCAACACCGTTTCATGCTCCTCGTATTTTTCAGACCGTTTCATGCTCCTCATATTTTTGACACCTTTTGAAGCTCTTCCTATTTTCCACACCTTTTCAGCCTCTTGATGTTTTAGAACACCGCTTCATGCTCCTTCTATTTTTCATAACGTTTCATGCTCCTCTCATTTTTCACACCTTTTGAAGCTCTTCATATTTTTCACACCTTTTGGAGCTCTTCATATTTTTCACACCTTTTCAGGCTCTTCATGTTTTGGAGCACACCTTCATGCTCCTCCCATTTTTCAGACCTGTTCATGCTACTCATATTTTTCAAATCTTTTGAAGCTCTTCATATTTTTAACACCTTTTCAGGCTCTTCATGTTTTTCAACACCGCTTCATGCTCCTCCTATTTTCAGAACGTTTCATGCTCCTCATATTTTTGACAACTTTTGAAGCTCTTCATATTTTTCACACCTTTTCAGGCTCTTCATGTTTTTCAACACCGCTTCATGCTCCTCCTATTTTCAGACCGTTTCATGCTCCTCATATTTTTGACATCTTTTGAAGCTGTTCATATTTTTCACTCCTTTTCAGGCACTTCATGTTTTTGAACACCGTTTCATGCTCCTCCTATTTTTCAGAACGTTTCATGCTCTTCATATTTTAGACACCTTTTGAGGCTCTTCATATTTCTCATACCTTTTCAGGCTCTCCATATTTTTGAACACTGCTTCTTGCTCCTCCTAATTTTGAGACGGTTTCATGCTCCTCATATTTATGACACATTTTGAAGCTCTTCATATTATTCACTCCTTTTCAGGCTCTTCATGGTTTTGAACACCGCTTTATGCTCCTCCTATTTTTCAGACCGTTTCATGCTCTTCATATATTTCACACCTTTTGAAGCTCTTCATATTTTTCATACCTTTTCAGGCTCATCATGTTTTTCCACACCGATTCATGCTCCTTCTATTTTTCAAAACGTTTCATGTTCCTCATATTTTTGACACCTTTTGAAACTCTTCCTTTTTTTCACACCTTTTCATGCTCTTCATGTTTCTAACACCGTTTCATGCTTCTCCTATTTTTCAGACCGTTTAATGCTCCTCATATTTTTCACACCTTTTGAATCTCTTTATATTTGTCACACCTTTTCAGGCTCTTCATGTTTTTCAACACCGCTTCATGCTCCTCCTATTTTTCAGATCGTTTCTTGCTCCTCCTATATTTCAAACTGTTTCACGCACCTCTTATTATTGACACCTTTTGAAGCTCTTCATATTTTTCACACCTTTTCAGGCTCTTCATGTTTTTCAACACCACTTCATGCTCCTCCTATTTTTGAGACCGGTTCATGCTCCTCATATTTTTCACACATTTAGAAACTCTTCATATTTTTCCCACCTTTTCAGGCTCTTCATGTATTTGAGCACAGCTTCATGCTCCTCCTATTTTTCAGACCGTTTCATGCTCCTCATATTTTTGACAGCTTTTGAAGCTCTTCATATTTTTCACACCATTGCAGGCTCTTAATGTTTTTGAACACCGTTTCATGCTCCTCCTATATTTCACACCGTTTCATGCTCCTCATATTTTTGACACATTTTGAAGCTCTTCATATTTTTCACACCTTTTGAAGCTCTTCATATTTTTCACAACATTTCAGGCTCTTCATGTTTTTGAACACCGTTTCATGCTCCTCCTATATTTCAGACCATTTCATGCTCCTCATATTTCTGACAAATTTTGAAGCTCTTCAAATATTTCAAACATTTTCAGGCTCTTCATGTTTTGAACACCACTTCATGCTCCTCCTATTTTTCAGACCGTTTCATGCTCATCTCATTTTTGACACCTTTTGAAGCTCTTCATATTTTTCACAACTTTTAAAGCTTTTCATATTTTTGACACATTTTCAGGCTCTTCAGGTTTTTCAACACCGCTTCTTGCTCCTCCTAATTTTCAGACCGCTTCTTGCTCCTCCTAATTTTCAGACCGCTTCATGCTCCTCCTATTTTTCAGACCGTTTCATGCTCCTCTCATTTTTCACACCTTTTGAAGCTCTTCATATTTTTCACACCTTTTCAGGCTCTTCATGTTTTGAACACCGCTTCATGCTCCTCCTATTTTTCTGACCGTTTCATGCACCTCATATTTTTGACACCTTTTGAAGCTGCTCCTATTTTACACACGTTTTCAGGCTCTTCATGTTTTTCAACACCGTTTCATGCTCCTCCTATTTTTCCAACCGTTTCATGCTCCTCCTATTTTTCAGACCGTTTCATGCTCCTAATAATTTTGACAATTTTGGAAGCTCTTCATATTTTTCACACCTTTTCAGGCTCTTCATGTTTTGGAGCACACCTTCATGCTCCTCCCATTTTTCAGACCTGTTCATGCTACTCATATTTTTCAAATCTTTTGAAGCTCTTCATATTTTTAACACCTTTTCAGGCTCTTCATGTTTTTCAACACCGCTTCATGCTCCTCCTATTTTCAGAACGTTTCATGCTCCTCATATTTTTGACAACTTTTGAAGCTCTTCATATTTTTCACACCTTTTCAGGCTCTTCATGTTTTTCAACACCGCTTCATGCTCCTCCTATTTTCAGACCGTTTCATGCTCCTCATATTTTTGACATCTTTTGAAGCTGTTCATATTTTTCACTCCTTTTCAGGCACTTCATGTTTTTGAACACCGTTTCATGCTCCTCCTATTTTTCAGAACGTTTCATGCTCTTCATATTTTAGACACCTTTTGAGGCTCTTCATATTTCTCATACCTTTTCAGGCTCTCCATATTTTTGAACACTGCTTCTTGCTCCTCCTAATTTTGAGACGGTTTCATGCTCCTCATATTTATGACACATTTTGAAGCTCTTCATATTATTCACTCCTTTTCAGGCTCTTCATGGTTTTGAACACCCCTTTATGCTCCTCCTATTTTTCAGACCGTTTCATGCTCTTCATATATTTCACACCTTTTGAAGCTCTTCATATTTTTCACACCTTTTCAGGCTCATCATGTTTTTCCACACCGATTCATGCTCCTTCTATTTTTCAAAACGTTTCATGTTCCTCATATTTTTGACACCTTTTGAAACTCTTCCTTTTTTTCACACCTTTTCATGCTCTTCATGTTTCTAACACCGTTTCATGCTTCTCCTATTTTTCAGACCGTTTAATGCTCCTCATATTTTTCACACCTTTTGAATCTCTTTATATTTGTCACACCTTTTCAGGCTCTTCATGTTTTTCAACACCGCTTCATGCTCCTCCTATTTTTCAGATCGTTTCTTGCTCCTCCTATATTTCAAACTGTTTCACGCACCTCTTATTATTGACACCTTTTGAAGCTCTTCATATTTTTCACACCTTTTCAGGCTCTTCATGTTTTTCAACACCACTTCATGCTCCTCCTATTTTTGAGACCGGTTCATGCTCCTCATATTTTTCACACATTTAGAAACTCTTCATATTTTTCCCACCTTCCCAGGCACTTCATGTATTTGAGCACAGCTTCATGCTCCTCCTATTTTTCAGACCGTTTCATGCTCCTCATATTTTTGACAGCTTTTGAAGCTCTTCATATTTTTCACAACATTTCAGGCTCTTCATGTTTTTGAACACCGTTTCATGCTCCTCCTATATTTCAGACCATTTCATGCTCCTCATATTTCTGACAAATTTTGAAGCTCTTCAAATATTTCAAACATTTTCAGGCTCTTCATGTTTTGAACACCACTTCATGCTCCTCCTATTTTTCAGACCGTTTCATGCTCATCTCATTTTTGACACCTTTTGAAGCTCTTCATATTTTTCACAACTTTTAAAGCTTTTCATATTTTTGACACATTTTCAGGCTCTTCAGGTTTTTCAACACCGCTTCTTGCTCCTCCTAATTTTCAGACCGCTTCTTGCTCCTCCTAATTTTCAGACCGCTTCATGCTCCTCCTATTTTTCAGACCGTTTCATGCTCCTCTCATTTTTCACACCTTTTGAAGCTCTTCATATTTTTCACACCTTTTCAGGCTCTTCATGTTTTGAACACCGCTTCATGCTCCTCCTATTTTTCTGACCGTTTCATGCACCTCATATTTTTGACACCTTTTGAAGCTGCTCCTATTTTACACACGTTTTCAGGCTCTTCATGTTTTTCAACACCGTTTCATGCTCCTCCTATTTTTCCAACCGTTTCATGCTCCTCCTATTTTTCAGACCGTTTCATGCTCCTAATAATTTTGACAATTTTGGAAGCTCTTCATATTTTTCACACCTTTTCAGGCTCTTCATGTTTTGGAGCACACCTTCATGCTCCTCCCATTTTTCAGACCTGTTCATGCTACTCATATTTTTCAAATCTTTTGAAGCTCTTCATATTTTTAACACCTTTTCAGGCTCTTCATGTTTTTCAACACCGCTTCATGCTCCTCCTATTTTCAGAACGTTTCATGCTCCTCATATTTTTGACAACTTTTGAAGCTCTTCATATTTTTCACACCTTTTCAGGCTCTTCATGTTTTTCAACACCGCTTCATGCTCCTCCTATTTTCAGACCGTTTCATGCTCCTCATATTTTTGACATCTTTTGAAGCTGTTCATATTTTTCACTCCTTTTCAGGCACTTCATGTTTTTGAACACCGTTTCATGCTCCTCCTATTTTTCAGAACGTTTCATGCTCTTCATATTTTAGACACCTTTTGAGGCTCTTCATATTTCTCATACCTTTTCAGGCTCTCCATATTTTTGAACACTGCTTCTTGCTCCTCCTAATTTTGAGACGGTTTCATGCTCCTCATATTTATGACACATTTTGAAGCTCTTCATATTATTCACTCCTTTTCAGGCTCTTCATGGTTTTGAACACCGCTTTATGCTCCTCCTATTTTTCAGACCGTTTCATGCTCTTCATATATTTCACACCTTTTGAAGCTCTTCATATTTTTCACACCTTTTCAGGCTCATCATGTTTTTCCACACCGATTCATGCTCCTTCTATTTTTCAAAACGTTTCATGTTCCTCATATTTTTGACACCTTTTGAAACTCTTCCTTTTTTTCACACCTTTTCATGCTCTTCATGTTTCTAACACCGTTTCATGCTTCTCCTATTTTTCAGACCGTTTAATGCTCCTCATATTTTTCACACCTTTTGAATCTCTTTATATTTGTCACACCTTTTCAGGCTCTTCATGTTTTTCAACACCGCTTCATGCTCCTCCTATTTTTCAGATCGTTTCTTGCTCCTCCTATATTTCAAACTGTTTCATGCACCTCTTATTATTGACACCTTTTGAAGCTCTTCATATTTTTCACACCTTTTCAGGCTCTTCATGTTTTTCAACACCACTTCATGCTCCTCCTATTTTTGAGACCGGTTCATGCTCCTCATATTTTTCACACATTTAGAAACTCTTCATATTTTTCCCACCTTCCCAGGCTCTTCATGTATTTGAGCACAGCTTCATGCTCCTCCTATTTTTCAGACCGTTTCATGCTCCTCATATTTTTGACAGCTTTTGAAGCTCTTCATATTTTTCACACCATTGCAGGCTCTTAATGTTTTTGAACACCGTTTCATGCTCCTCCTATATTTCACACCGTTTCATGCTCCTCATATTTTTGACACATTTTGAAGCTCTTCATATTTTTCACACCTTTTGAAGCTCTTCATATTTTTCACAACATTTCAGGCTCTTCATGTTTTTGAACACCGTTTCATGCTCCTCCTATATTTCAGACCATTTCATGCTCCTCATATTTCTGACAAATTTTGAAGCTCTTCAAATATTTCAAACATTTTCAGGCTCTTCATGTTTTGAACACCACTTCATGCTCCTCCTATTTTTCAGACCGTTTCATGCTCATCTCATTTTTGACACCTTTTGAAGCTCTTCATATTTTTCACAACTTTTAAAGCTTTTCATATTTTTGACACATTTTCAGGCTCTTCAGGTTTTTCAACACCGCTTCTTGCTCCTCCTAATTTTCAGACCGCTTCTTGCTCCTCCTAATTTTCAGACCGCTTCATGCTCCTCCTATTTTTCAGACCGTTTCATGCTCCTCTCATTTTTCACACCTTTTGAAGCTCTTCATATTTTTCACACCTTTTCAGGCTCTTCATGTTTTGAACACCGCTTCATGCTCCTCCTATTTTTCTGACCGTTTCATGCACCTCATATTTTTGACACCTTTTGAAGCTGCTCCTATTTTACACACGTTTTCAGGCTCTTCATGTTTTTCAACACCGTTTCATGCTCCTCCTATTTTTCCAACCGTTTCATGCTCCTAATAATTTTGACAATTTTGGAAGCTCTTCATATTTTTCACACCTTTTCAGGCTCTTCATGTTTTTCAACACCACTATATGCTCCTACTAATTTTCAGACTGTTTCATGCTCGTCATATATTTTACACCTTTTGAAGCTCTTCATATTTTTCACACCTTTTCAGGCTCTTCATGTTTTGGAGCACACCTTCATGCTCCTCCCATTTTTCAGACCGTTTCATGCTCCTCATGTATTTCACACCATTTGAAGCACTTCATATTTTTCACACCTTTTCAGTCTCTTCATGTTTTTCAACACCACTTCATGTTCCTCCTATTATTCAGACCGTTTCATGCTCATCTCATTTTTGACACCTTTTGAAGTTCTTGATATTTTTGACACCTTTTGAAGCTCTTCATATTTTTCACACCTTTTCAGGCTCTTCATGTTTTGGAGCACACCTTCATGCTCCTCCCATTTTTCAGACCGTTTCATGCTCCTCATGTATTTCACACCATTTGAAGCACTTCATATTTTTCACACCTTTTCAGGCTCTTCATGTTTCTCAACACCGCTTCATGCCCCTCCTATTTTTCAGACCGTTTCATGCTCCTCCTATTTTTCAGACCGTTTTATGCTCCTCATATTTTTGACACCTTTTGAAGCTCTTCATATTTTTCACACCTTTTCAGGCTATTCATGTTTTCCAGCACCACTTCATGCTCCTCCTATTTTTCAGACCGATTCATGCTCCTCATATTTTTGATACCTTTTGAAGCTCTTCATATTTTTCACACCTTTTCAGGCTATTCATGTTTTCCAACACCATTCATGCTCCTCCTATTTTTCAGACCGTTTCATGCTCCTCCTAATTTTGACACCTGTTGATGCTGTTCATATTTTTCACACCTTTTGAAGCTCTTTTAATTTTTCACACGTTTTCAGATTCTTCATGTTTTTCAACACCGCTTCATGCTCGTGCTATTTTTCAGACCGTTTCATGCTCCTCATGTATTTCACATCTTTTGAAGCTCTTCATATTTTTCACACCTTTTCAGGCTCTTCATGTTTTTCAACACCGCTTCATGCTACTCCTAATTTGCAGATCGTTTCATGCTCCTCATATTTTTCACACCTTTTGAAGCTGTTCATATTTTTCACACCTTTTCAGTCTCTTCATGTTTTTCAACACCGTCTCATAATTCTCCTATTTTTCAGACCGTTTCATGCTCTCCATGTATTTCACACATTTTGAAGCTCTTCATATACTTCACACCTTTTCAGGCTCTGCATGTTTTTGAACACCGTTTCATGCTCCTCCTATTTTTCAGACCGTTTCATGCTCATCTCATTTTTGACACCTTTTTGAAGCTCTTCATATTTTTAACACCTTTGAAGCTCTTCATAGATTTGACACGTTTTCAGGCTCTTCATGTTTTTGAACACTGTTTCATGCTCCTCCTATTTTTCATACCGTTTCATGTTCCTCCTATTTTTCAGATCATTTCATGCTCCTCATATTTTTGACACCTTTTGAAGCTCTTCATATATTTCACACCTTTTCAGGCTCTTCAATTTTTTCAACCCCACTTCATGCTCCTCCTATTTTTCAGACCGTTTCATGCTCACATCACTTTTGACACCTTTTGAAGCTCTTCTTATTTTTCACATCTTTTGAAACTCTTCATATTTTTCACACGTTTTCAGGCTCTTCATGTTTTCAAAACCGTTTCATGCTCCTCCTATTTTTCAGACCGTTTCTTGCTCCTTATATGTTTGTCTCCTTTTGAAGCTCTTCATATTTTTCACAGTTTTTGAAGCTCTTCATATTTTTCACACCTTTTCAGGCTCTTCATGTTTTTGAACACCGTTTCATGCTCCTCCTATTTTTCATACCGTTTCATATTCCTCCTATTTTTAAGACCGTTTCATGCTCATCTCATTTTTGACACCTTTTGAAGTTCTTGATATTTTTGACACCTTTGAAGTTCTTCATATATTTCACAACTTTTAAGGCTCTTCATGTTTTTCAACACCGCTTCATGCTCCACCTATTTTTCAGTCGTTTCATGCTTTTCATATTTTTGACACCTTTTTAAGCTCTTCATATTTTTCACACCTTTTCAGGATCTTCATATTTTTGACTTCTGCTTCATGCCCCTGCTATTTTTCAGAATGTTTCATGCTCCTCATATTTTTGAAACCTTTTGAAGCTCTTCATATTTTTCACACCTTTTCATGCTCTTAATGTTTTTGAACACCGCTTCATGATCCTCCTATTTTTCAGACCATTTCATGCTCCTCATATTTTTCACACCTTTTGAAGCTCTTCATATTTTTCACACATTTTCAGGCTCTTCATGTTTTTCAACACCACTTAATGCTCCTCCTATTTTTCAGACCGTTTCATGCTCCTCATATTTTTGACACCTCTTGAAGCTCTTCATATTTTTCACACCTTTTCAGGCTCTTCTTGTTTTTGAACACCGATTCATGCTCCTCCTATTTTTCATACCGTTTCATGCTCCTCATAATTTTGACACATTTTGAAGCTCTTCATAATTTTCACACATTTTCAGGCTCTTCATGTTTTTGAACACCGTCTCATGCTCCTGCTATTTTTCAGACCGTTTCATGCTCCTCATATATTTGACAACTTTAGAAGCACTTCGTATTTTTCACACCTTTTCAGGTTCTTAATGTTTTTGAACGCCACTTCATGCTCCTGCTATTTTTCAGACCGTTTCATACTCCTCATATTTTTGATACCTTTTGAAGCTCTTCATATTTTTCACACCTTTTCAGGCTCTTTATGCTTTTCAACACCAATTCATGCTCCTCCTTTTTTGCAGACCGTTTCATACTCCTCATATTTTTGACACCTTTTGAAGCTCTTCATATTTCTCACACAATTTCAGGCTTTTCATGTTTTTCAACAACGCTTCATGCTCCTAATTTTCAGACCGTTTCATGCTGATCTCATTTTTGACACCTTTTGCAGCTTTTCATATTTTTCACACCTTTTCAGGCTCTTCATGTTTTTCCACACCACTTCATGCTCCTCCTTTTTTGTAGACCGTTTCATTCTCCTCATGTATTTCACACCTTTTGAAGCTCTTCATATTTTTCCCACCTTTTCCGGCTCTCCATGTTTTTGATCACCGTTTCATGCTCCTCCTATTTTTCAGACCGTTTCATGCACCTCATATTTTTCACACCTTTTGAAGCTCTTCATATTTTTCACACCTTTTCAGGCTCTTCATGTTTCCCAACACCGCTTCATGCTCCTGCTATTTATCATAACGTTTCATACTCCTCATATTTTTGACACTTTTTGAGTCTCTTCATATTTTTCACACCTTTTCAGGCTCTTCATGTTTTTGAACACCGTTTCATAATCCTCCCATTTTTCATACCGTTTCATGCTCCTCATATTTTTGAAACCTTTTGAAGCTCTTCATATTTTTCACACCTTTTCAGGCTCTTCAAGTTTTTGAACACCGCTTCATCCTCCTCGTATTTTTAAGACCGTTTCATGCTCCTCATATTTTTGAAACCTTTTGAAGCTCTTCATATTTTTCACACCTTTTCAGGCTCTTCAAGTTTTTGAACACCGCTTCATCCTCCTCGTATTTTTAAGACCGTTTCATGCTCCTCATATTTTTGAAACCTTTTGAAGCTCTTCATATTTTTCACACCTTTTTAGGCTCTTCATTTTTTTGAACACCGCTTCATGCTCCTCCTATTTTTCAGACCGTATCATGCTCCTCATATTTTACACACCTTTTGAAGCTCTTCATATTTTTCACACCTTTTTAGCCTCTTCATGTTTTTCAACACCAGTTCATGCTCCTCCTAATTTTCAGACCGTTTCATGCTCCTCATATTTTTAACACCTTTAGAAACTCTTCATATTTTTCACACATTTTCAGGCTCTTCATGTTTTTCAACACCGTTTCATGATCCTCTTTTTTTTCAGACCGTTTCATGCTCCTCATATTTTTGACACCTTTTGAAGCTCTTCATATTTTTCACACTTTTCAGGCTCTTCATGTTTTTCAACAACGCTTCATGCTCCGCCTATTTTTCAGACCATTTCATTCTCCTCATATTTTTGACACCTTTTCAAGCTCTTCAGATATTTCACACCTTTTCAGGCTCTTCATTTTTTTCAACACCACTTCATGCTCCTCCTATTTTTCAGACCGTTACATGCTCCTCATATTTTTGACACTTTTTGAAGCTCTTTATATATTTCACACATTTTCAGGCTCTTCATGTTTTTCAACACCGTTTCATGATCCTTCTATTTTCAGACCGTTTCATACTCCTCATATTTTTGACACCTTTTGTAGCTCTTCATATTTTTCACAATTTTCAGGCTGTTCATGTTTTTCAACAACGCTTCATGCTCCGCCTATTTTTCAGACCATTTCATTCTCCTCATATTTTTGACACCTTTTGAAGTTCTTCAGATATTTCACACCTTTTCAGGCTCTTCATTTTTTTCAACACCACTTTATGCTCCTACTATTTTTCAGATCGTTTCATGCTCTTCTCATTTTGACACCTTTTAAAGCTCTTCATATTTTTCACATCTTTCGAAGCTCTTCATATTTTTCACACGTTTTCAGGCTCTTCATGTTGTTCAACACCCTTTCTTGCTTCTCCTATTTTTAAGACCATTTCATGCTCCTCATATATTTGACAGGTTTTGAAGCTCTACATATTTTTCACACCTTTTCAGCCTTTTCATTTATTTCAATATCACTTCATGCTCCTCCTATTTTTCAGACCGTTTCATGCTCATCTCATTTTGACACCTTTTGAAGCTCTTCATATTTTTCACACCTTTTCAGGCTCTTCATGTTTTTGAACACGGCTTCATGCTCCTCCTATTTTTCAGACCGTACCCTGCTCCTCATATTTTTCACACCTATTGAAGCTCTTAATATTTTTCACAACTTTGCAGGCTCTTCATGTTTTTGAACACCACTTCATGCTCCTCCTATTTTACAGAGAGTTTCAGGCCCCTCATGTATTTCACACCTTTTGAAGCTCTTCATATTTTTCACACCTTTTCAATCTCTTCATGTTTTTCAACACCGTTTCATGCTGCTTATATTTTTCAGACCGTTTCATGCTCCTCATATCTTTCACACCTTTTGAAGCTCTTCATATTTTTCACACCTTTTCAGGCTCTTCATGTTTTTGAACACTGCTTCATGCTCCTCCTGTTTTTCAGGTCATTTCATGCTCCTGTATTTTTGAAACCTTTTGAAGCTCTTCATATTTTTCACTCCTTTTCAGGCTCCACATGTTTTTGAACAGCGCATCATGCTCCTCCTATTTTCAGACCGTTCCATGCTCCTCATATTTTTGACACCTTTTGAAGCTCTTCATAAATTTCACACCTTTTCAGGCTCTTCATGTTTTTCAACACCACTTCATCCTCCAAATATTTTTCAGATGGCTTCATGCTCATCTCATTTTTGACACCTTTTGAAGCTCTTCATATTTTTGACATCTTTTGAAGCTCTTCATATTTCTCACACTTTTTCAGGCTCTTCATGTTTTTCATCACCGCTTCATGCTCCTCCTATTTTTCAGACCGTTTCATGCTCCTCAAATTTTTGACACCTTTTAAAGCTCTTCATATATTTCACACCTTTTCAGGCTCGTCATTTTTTTGAACACCACTTCATGCTCCTCCTATTTTTCAGACCTTTTCATGCTCCTCATATTTTTGACACCTTTTGAAGCTCCTCATATTTTTCACACCTTTTGAAGCTCTTCATATTTTTCACACCTTTTCAGGCTCTTCATGTTTTTGAACACCGTTTCATGCTCCTCCTATATTTCAGATCATTTCATGCTCCTCATATTTTTGACAGCGTTTAGAGCTCTTCAAATATTTCACACATTTTCAGGCTATTCATGTTTTTCAACACAAATTCATGCTCCCCCTTTTTTTCAGACCGTTTCATGCTCATCTCATTTTTGACATCTTTTGAAACTCTTCATATTTTTCACACCTTTTGAAGCTCTTCATATTTTTCACAGCTTTTGAAGCTCTTCATATTTTTCACACCTTTTCAGGATTTCATGTTTTGAACACCGCTTCATACTCCTCCAATTTTCTGAATGTTTCGTTCTCCTCATATTTTTCAGACCGTTTCATGCTCCTCATATATTTCACACCTTTTGAATCTCTTCACGTTTTCACACCTTTTGAATCCCTTCATATTATCACACCTTTTCAGGCTCCTCATGTTTTTGAACAAGGCTTCATGCTCCTCCTATATTTCAGACCGTGTCATGCTCCTCATATTTTGACACCTTTTTAAGGTCTTCATATTTTTCACACCTTTTCAGTCTCTTCAAGTTTTTGAACACTGGTACATGCTCCGCCTATTTTTCACACCTTTTGAAGCTCTTCAAATTTTTCACACCTTTTCAGGCTCTTCATGTTGTCAACACCGTTTCATGCTCCTCCTATATTTCAGACCGTGTCATGCTCCTCATATTTTTGACACCTTTTGAAGCTCTTCATATATTTCACACCTTTTCAGGCTCTTCATGTTTTTGAACACTGCTTCATGCTCCTCCTATTTTTCAGTCCGTTTCATGCTCCTCATATTTTTGACACCTTTTGAAGCTCTTCATATTTTTCACACATTTTCAGGCACCTCATATTTTTAAACACCGCATCATGCTCCTCCTATTTTCAGACCGTTTCATGCTCCTGATGTATTTTACACCTTTGGAAGCTCTTCACATTGTTCACACCTTTTCAGGCTCTTCATGTTTCTGAACACCGTTTCAAGCTGTTCCTAATTTTCAGACCGCTTCATGCTCCTCTCATTTTTGACACCTTTTGAAGCTCTTCATATTTTTGACAACTTTTGAGGCTCTTCATATTTCTCACACGTTTTCAGGTTGTTCATGTTTTTCAACACCGCTTCATGCTCCTCCCCTTTTTCAGACCGTTTAATGCTCATCTCATTTTTGACACCTTTTGAAGGTCTTCATATTTTTCACACCTTTTGAAGCTCTTCATATTTTCACAACTTTTCAGGCTTTTCATGTTTTTGAACACCGTTTCATGCTCCTGCATATTTCAGACCGATTCTTGCTGCTCATATGTTTGACCTGTTTTGAAGCTCTTCATATTTTTCACACCTTTTCAGGCTTTTCATGTTTTTCAACACTGCTTCATGCTCCTCCTATTTTTTACACCTTTTGAAGCTCTTCATATTTTTCACACCTTTTCAGGCTGTTCATGTTTTTGAACATGGTTTCATGTTCCTCCTATTTTTCAGACCGTTTCATGCTCCTCATATTTTTGAAACCTTTTGAAGCTCTTCATATTTTTCACACCTTTTCAGGCTCTTCATGTTTTTCAACACTACTTCATGCTCCCCCTCTTTTTCAGACGGTTTCATGCACATCTCTTTTTTGACACCTTTTGAAGCTCTTCATATTTTTCATACCTTTTGAAACTCTTTATATTTTTCACACGTTTTCAGGCTCTTCATGTTTTTCAACACCGCTTCATGCTCCTCCTATTTTTCAGACCGTTTCATGCTCCTCATTTATTTCACACCTTTTGAAGCTCTTCATATTTTTCAAGCTTTTTCAGGCTCTTCATGTTTTTGAACACCGCTTCATGCTCCTCCTATTTTTCAAACCTTTTCATGATCCTCATGTATTTCAGACGTTTGAAACTCTTCATATTTTTCACACCTTTTGAAGCTCTTCATATTTTTCACAACTTTTCAAGCCTTTCATGTTTTCAACACAGTTTCAGGCTCCGCCTCTTTTTCAGACCGTTTCATGCTCCTCATATTTTTGACACCTTTTGAAGGTCTTCATATTTTTCACACCTTTTCAGGCTCTTCAAGTTTTTGAACGTCGTTTCATGCTCCTCCTATTTTTCAGACTGTTTCATGCTCCTCTTATTTTTCACACCTTTTGAAGCTCTTCATATTTTTGCCACCTTTTCAGGCTCTTCATGTTTTTCAACACAGTTTCATGCTCCTCCTATTGTTCCAACCGTTTCAAGCTTCTCATATTTTTGACACCTTTTGAAGCTCATCATATTTTTCACACCTTTTCATGCTCTTCATGTTTTTCAACACCGTTACATGATTCTCCTATTTTTCAGACTGTTTCATGCTCCTCATATTTTTGACACTTTTTGAAGCTCTTCATGTTTTTCACACCATTTAGGATCTTCATGATTTTCAACACCGCTTCATACTCCTTCTATTTTTCAGACCGTTTCATGCTCCACATATTTTTGACACCTTTTGAAGCTCTTCATATTTTTCACACCTTTTCAGTCTCTTCATGTCTTTCAACACCGCTTCATGCTCCTCCTATTTTTCAGACCGTATCATGCTCCTCGTATTTTTGACACGTTTTGAAGCTCTTCATATAATTCACACTTTTTCAGGCTCTTCAAGATTTTCAACACCGTTTCATGCTCCTCCTATTTTTCAAACCGTTTCAAGCTTCTCATATTTTTGACACCTTTTGAAGCTCTTCATATTTTTCACACCTTTTCAGGCTCTTCATGTTGTTGAACACGGTTTCATGCTTCTCCTATGTTTCAGACCGTTTCATGCTCCTCATATTTTTGACACCTTTTGAAGCTCTTCATATTTTTCACACCTTTTCAGGCTCTTCATGTTTTTGAACACCGTTTCATGCTCCTCATATTTTTGACATATTTTGAAACTCTTCATATTTTTGCCACCTTTTGAAGCTCTTCATATCTTTCACACCTTTTCAGGCTCTTCATATTTTTCACACCTTTTCATGCTCTTCATGTTTTTCAACACCACTTCATACTCCTCATATTTTTGACACATTTTGAAGCTCTTCATATTTTTCAAACTTTTTGAACCTCTTCATATTTTTCACACCTTTTCAGCCTCTTCATGTTGTTTAACGCCGCTTCATGCTCCTGCTATTTTTCTGACCGTTTGATACTCCTCATATTTTCACACCTTTGAAGCTATTCATATTTTTCACACCTTTTCAGGCTCTTCATGTTTTTGAACACCATTTCATGCTCCTCCTATTTTTGACACCTTATGGAACTCCTCATATTTTTCACACCTATTCAGGCTCTTCATGTTTTTGAACACCGTTTTATGTTACTCCTATTTTTCCGACCGTTTCATGCTCCTCATATTTTTGACACCTTTTGAAGCTCTTCATATTTTCATTCATTTTCAGGCTCTTCATGTGTTCAACAACGCTTCATGCTCCTCCTATTTCTCAGAAAGTTTCATGCTCCTCATATGTTTGACACTTTTTGAAGCTCTTCATATTTTTTACACCTTTTGAAGCTCTTCATATTTTTCACATCTTTTCAGACTCTTCATGTATTTCAACACCAGGTCATGCTCCTCCTATTTTTCAGAACTTTTCCTGCTCCTCATATTTTTGACACCTTTTGAAGCTCCTCATATATTTCACACCTTGTCAGGCTCTTCATGTTTTTCAACTCCGCTTCATGCTCCTCCTATTTTTCAGACCGTTTCATGCTCCTCATATTTTTGACACTTTTTGAAACTCTTCATATTTTTCACACCTTTTCAGGTTCTTCATGTTTTGAACAAAACTTCATGCTCCTCCTATTTTTCAGACAGTTTCATTTTCCTCATATTTTTGACAACTTTTTAAGCTCTTCATATATTTCACACCTTTTCAGGCTCTTTATGTTTTTGAACACCGTTTCATGCTCCTCCTATTTGTCTGACCGTTTCATGCTCCTCATATTTTTGACACCTTTTGAAGCTCTTCATGTATTTCACAGCTTTTCAGTCTCTTCATGGTTTTGAACAGCGTTTCATGCTCCTCCTATTTTTCAGACCGTTTCATGCTCCTCATATTTTTCACTCCTTTTTAGGCTCTGCATATTGTTCACACCTTTTCAGGATCTACATGTTTGTCAACACCGTTTCATTCTCCTCCTATATTTGAGACCGTTTCAAGCTCCTCATATTTTTGACACCTTTTGAAGCTCTTCATACATTTCTCACATTTTCAGTCTCTTCATGGTTTTGAACACCGTTTCATGCTCCTCATTTTTTTCAAACCTTTTGATGCTTTTCATATTTTTCACACATTTTCAAGCTCTTCATGTTTTTGAACATGGTTTCATGCTTCTCCTATTTTTCAGACCGTTTCATGCACCTCATATTTTTGACACCTTTTGAAGCTCTTCATATTTTTCACAAATTTTCAGTATCTTCAATTTTTTGAACACCGTTTCATGCTCCTGATATTTTTCAGACCTTTTGAAGCTCTTCATATTTTTCACAAATTTTCAGGTTCTTCATGTTTTTGAACACCATTTCATGATCCTCCTATTTTTCAGACCGTGTCATGCTCCTCATAATTTTGACACCTTTAGGGCTCTTCATATTTTACACACCTTTTCGGGCTGTTCATGTTTTTGAACATTGCTTCATACTCCCCCTATTTTTCAGACCGTTCCCTGCTCTTCATATTTCTGACACTTTTTGAAGCTCTTCATATTTTTCACACATTTTCAGGCTCTTCATGTTTTTGAACATGGTTTCATGCTTCTCCTATTTTTCAGACCATTTCATGCTCCTCATATTTTTGACACCTTTTGAAGCTCTTCATAGTTTTCACACCTTTTGAAGCTCTTCATATTTTTCACACCTTTTCAGGCTCTTCATGTTTTCCAACACCACTTCATGCTCCTCCTATTTTTCAGACCGTTTCATGCTCCTCATATTTTTGACTCGTTTTGAAACTCTTTATATTTTTCACACCTTTTCAGGCTCTTCATGTTTTTCAACAGTGCCTCATGCTCCTCGTAATTTTCAGACCGTTTCATGCTCCTCATATTTTTGACACATTTTGAATCTCTTCATATTTTTGACACCTTTTCACGCTCTTCATGTTTTCAACGCCGCTTCATGCTCCTCCTATTTATCAGACCGTTTCATGCCCTTCATATTTTTCACACCTTTTGAAGCTCTTCATATTTTTAACACCTTTTCAGCCTCTTCATGTTTTTCAACACCTCTTCATGCTCCTCCTAATTTTCAGATCGTTTCATGCTCCTCATCTTTTGACACCTTTTGAAGGTCTTCATATTTTTCACACCTTTTCAGTATTCAAGTTTTTGAACACCGCTTCATGCTCCTCATATTTTTCACAGCTTCTGAAGCTCTTCATATTTTTCTCATCTTTTCAGGCTCTTAATATTTTTGAACATCGTTTCGTGCTCCTCTTATTTTCAGAACGTTTCATGCTCCTCATATTTTTGACACTTTTTGAAGCTCTTCATATTTTTCACACCTTTTGAAGCTCTTCATATTTTTCACACTTTTTCAGGCTCTTCATGTTTTTGAACACCGCTTCATGCTCCTTCTATTTTTCAGAGAGTTTCATGCTCCTCATATATTTCACACCTTTTGAAGCTCTTCATATTTTTCAAACCTTTTGAGGCTCTTCATGTCTTTCAACACCGCTTCATGCTCCTCCTATTTTTCAGACCGTATCATGCTCCTCGTATTTTTGACACGTTTTGAAGCTCTTCATATAATTCACACTTTTTCAGGCTCTTCAAGATTTTCAACACCGTTTCATGCTCTTCCTATTTTTCAGACTATTTCATGCTCCTCATATATTTGACACATTTTGAAGCTCTTCATATTTTTCACACCTTTTCAGGCTCTTCATGTTTTTGTACACCGTTTCATGCTCCTCCTATTTTTTAGAAGTTTCATTCTCCTAATATTTTTCACACATTTTGAAGCTGTTCTTTTTTTTGACACCTTTTGAATCTCTTCATATATTTCACACCTTTTCAGGCTCTTCATGTTTTTGAACACCGCTTCATGCTCCTCCTATTTTTCAGACCATTTCATGCTCCTCATATTTTTGACACCTATTGATGCTCTTCATTTTTTTCACACCTTTTCAGGCTCTTCATGTTTTCGAACACGGTTTCATGCTTCTCCTGTTTTTCACAGATTCATCCTCCTCTTATTTTTGACATGTTTTCAATCTCTTCATATTTTTCACACCTTCTCAGGCGCTTCAGGGTTTCAACCCCGTTTCATGCTCCTCCTATTTTTCAGTCCATTTCGTGCTCCTCATATTTTTGACACTTTTTGAAGCTCTTCATATTTTCCACAACTTTTAATGCTCTTCATCTTTTTCAACACCACTTCATGCTCCTCATATTTTTGACACCTTTTGAAGCTCTTCATGTATTTCACACCTTTTCAGGCTCTTCATGTTTTTGAACACCACTTCATGCTTTTCCAATTTTTCACACCGTTTCATGCTCCTCATATTTTTGACACCTTTTGAAGCTCTTCATGTATTTCACACCTATTCAGGCTCTTCATGTTTTTGAATACCGTTACATGATTCTCCTATTTTTCAGACTGTTTCATGCTCCGCATATTTTTGACACCTTTTGAAGCTCTTCATATTTTTCACACCTTTTGAAGCTCTTCATATTTTTCACACCTTTTCAGGCTCTTCATGTTTTTCAACACCGTTTCATGCTCCTCCTATTTTTCAGACCGTTTCATGCTCCTCATATTTTGACATGTTTTGAATCTCTTCATATTTTTCACATCTTTTCAAGCGCTTCAGGTTTTCAACACCGCTTCATGCTCCTCCTATTTTTCAGACCGTTTCATGCTCCTTATATTTTTGATACCTTTTGAAGCTCTTCATGTTTTTCACAACTTTTCAGACCTTTCATGTTTTCAACACAGTTTCATGCTCCGCCTATTTTCAGCACTTTTCATGCTCCTCATATTTTTCACGACTTTTGAAGCTCTTCG
This sequence comes from Dama dama, assembly GCF_033118175.1. Lineage (NCBI taxonomy): Eukaryota > Metazoa > Chordata > Mammalia > Artiodactyla > Cervidae > Dama > Dama dama. The sequence goes on along the minus strand of NW_026870891.1, from coordinate 6,972,298 downwards.
TATATTTCACACTTTTTCAGGCTCTTCTTGTTTTGGAACACCGCTTCATGCTTCTCCTATATTTCACACCTTTTCATAATCTTCATATTTTCCACGCCTTTTTAAGCTCTTCGTATTTTTCACACCTTTTCAGGCTCTTCATGTTTATGAACAAAGTTTCATGCTCCTCCTATTTTTCAGACCGTTTCATGTTCCTCATATTGTTGACACTTTTTGAAACTCTTCATATTTTTCACACCTTTTCAGACTCTTAATGATTTTCAACACCGTTTCATGCTCCTCCTATTTTTCAGAACGTTTCATGCTCCTCATATTTTTGACACCTTTTGAAGATCTTCATATTTTTCACACCTTTTGAAGCTCTTCATATTTTTCACAGCTTTTCAGGCTCTTCATGTTTTTCAACACAGTTTCATGCTCCTCCTATTTTTCAAACCGTTTCAAGCTTCTCATATTTTTGACACCTTTTGAAGCTATTCATATTTTTCACGCCTTTTCAGGCTCTTCATGTTGTTGAACACGGTTTCATGCTTCTCCTATGTTTCAGACCGTTTCATGCTCCTCATATTTTTGACGCCTTTTGAAGCTCTTCATATTTTTCACACCTTTTCAGGCTCTTCATGTTTTTGAACACAGTTTCATGCTCCTCATATTTTTGACATATTTTGAAACTCTTCATATTTTTGCCACCTTTTGAAGCTCTTCATATCTTTCACACCTTTTCAGGCTCTTCATATTTTTCACACCTTTTCATGCTCTTCATGTTTTTCAACACCACTTCATACTCCTCATATTTTTGACATATTTTGAAGCTCTTCATATTTTTCAAACTTTTTGAACCTCTTCATATTTTTCACACCTTTTCAGGCTCTTCATGTTGTTTAATGCCGCTTCATGCTCCTGCTATTTTTCTGACCGTTTGATACTCCTCATATTTTCACACCTTTGAAGCTATTCATATTTTTCACACCTTTTCAGGCCCTTCATGTTTTTGAACACCATTTCATGCTCCTCCTATTTTTGACACCTTATGGAACTCCTCATATTTTTCACACCTATTCAGGCTCTTCATGTTTTTGAACACCGTTTTATGTTACTCCTATTTTTCTGACCGTTTCATGCTCCTCATATTTTTGACACCTTTTGAAGCTCTTCATATTTTCATTCCTTTTCAGGCTCTTCATGTGTTCAACAACGCTTCATGCTCCTCCTATTTTTCAGAAAGTTTCATGCTCCTCATATGTTTGACACTTTTTGAAGCTCTTCATATTTTTTACACCTTTTGAAGCTCTTCATATTTTTCACATCTTTTCAGACTCTTCATGTATTTCAACACCAGGTCATGCTCCTCCTATTTTTCAGAACTTTTCCTGCTCCTCATATTTTTGACACCTTTTGAAGCTCCTCATATATTTCACACCTTTTCACGCTCTTCATGTTTTCAACGCCGCTTCATGCTCCTCCTATTTTTCAGACCGTTTCATGCTTCTCATCTTTTGACACCTTTTGAAGGTCTTCATATTTTTCACACCTTTTCAGTATTCAAGTTTTTGAACACCGCTTCATGCTCCTCATATTTTTCACAGCTTCTGAAGCTCTTCATATTTTTCTCACCTTTTCAGGCTCTTAATATTTTTGAACATCGTTTCGTGCTCCTCTTATTTTCAGAACGTTTCATGCTCCTCATATTTTTGACACTTTTTGAAGCACTTCATATTTTTCACACCTTTTGAAGCTCTTCATATTTTTCACACTTTTTCAGGCTCTTCATGTTTTTGAACACCGCTTCATGCTCCTTCTATTTTTCAGAGAGTTTCATGCTCCTCATGTATTTCACACCTTTTGAAGCTCTTCATATTTTTCAAACCTTTTCAGGCTCTTCATGTCTTTCAACACCGCTTCATGCTCCTCCTATTTTTCAGACTGTATCATGCTCCTCGTATTTTTGACACGTTTGAAGCTCTTCATATAATTCACACTTTTTCAGGCTCTTCAAGATTTTCAACACCGTTTCATGCTCTTCCTATTTTTCAGACTATTTCATGCTCCTCATATATTTGACACCTTTTGAAGCTCTTCATATTTTTCACACCTTTTCAGGCTCTTCATGTTTTTGTACACCGTTTCATGTTCCTCCTATTTTTTAGAAGTTTCATGCTCCTCATATTTTTGACACCTTTTGAAGCTCTTCATGTATTTCACACCTATTCAGGCTCTTCATGTTTTTGAATACCGTTACATGATTCTCCTATTTTTCAGACTGTTTCATGCTCCGCATATTTTTGACACCTTTTGAAGCTCTTCATATTTTTCACACCTTTTGAAGCTCTTCATATTTTTCACACCTTTTCAGGCTCTTCATGTTTTTCAACACCGTTTCATGCTCCTCCTATTTTTCAGAGCGTTTCTTGCTCCTCATATTTTGACATGTTTTGAATCTCTTCATATTTTTCACATCTTTTCAGGCGCTTCAGGTTTTCAACACCGTTTCATGCTCCTCCTATTTTTCAGACCGTTTCATGCTCCTCATATTTTTGATACCTTTTGAAGCTCTTCATATTTTTCACAACTTTTCAGACCTTTCATCTTTTAGCACAGTTTCATGCTCCGCCTATTTTTCAGCACTTTTCATGCTCCTCATATTTTTCACGACTTTTGAAGCTCTTCATATATTTCACACTTTTTCAGGCTCTTCTTGTTTTGGAACACCGCTTCATGCTTCTCCTATATTTCACACCTTTTCATAATCCTCATAGTGTTGACACTTTTTGAAACTCTTCATATTTTTCACACCTTTTCAGACTCTTAATGATTTTCAACACCGTTTCATGCTCCTCCTATTTTTCAGAACGTTTCATGCTCCTCATATTTTTGACACCTTTTGAAGATCTTCATATTTTTCACACCTTTTGAAGCTCTTCATATTTTTCACAGCTTTTCAGGCTCTTCATGTTTTTGAACACCGTTTCATGCTCCTCATATTTTTGACATATTTTGAAACTCTTCATATTTTTGCCACCTTTTGAAGCTCTTCATATCTTTCACACCTTTTCAGGCTCTTCATATTTTTCACACCTTTTCATGCTCTTCATGTTTTTCAACACCACTTCATACTCCTCATATTTTTGACACATTTTGAAGCTCTTCATATTTTTCAAACTTTTTGAACCTCTTCATATTTTTCACACCTTTTCAGGCTCTTCATGTTGTTGAACACCATTTCATGCTCCTCCTATTTATGACACCTTATGGAACTCCTCATATTTTTCACACCTATTCAGGCTCTTCATGTTTTTGAACACCGTTTTATGTTACTCCTATTTTTCCGACCATTTCATGCTCCTCATATTTTTGACACCTTTTGAAGCTCTTCATATTTTCATTCCTTTTCAGGCTCTTCATGTGTTCAACAACGCTTCATGCTCCTCCTATTTTTCAGAAAGTTTCATGCTCCTCATATGTTTGACACTTTTTGAAGCTCTTCATATTTTTTACACCTTTTGAAGCTCTTCATATTTTTCACATCTTTTCAGACTCTTCATGTATTTCAACACCAGGTCATGCTCCTCCTATTTTTCAGAACTTTTCCTGCTCCTCATATTTTTGACACCTTTTGAAGCTCCTCATATATTTCACACCTTGTCAGGCTCTTCATGTTTTTCAACTCCGCTTCATGCTCCTCCTATTTTTCAGACCGTTTCATGCTCCTCATATTTTTGACACTTTTTGAAACTCTTCATATTTTTCACACCTTTTCAGGCTCTTCATGTTTTGAACAAAACTTCATGCTCCTCCTATTTTTCAGACAGTTTCATTTTCCTCATATTTTTGACAACTTTTTAAGCTCTTCATATATTTCACACCTTTTCAGGCTCTTTATGTTTTTGAACACCGTTTCATGCTCCTCCTATTTGTCTGACGGTTTCATGCTCCTCATATTTTTGACACCTTTTGAAGCTCTTCATGTATTTCACAGCTTTTCAGTCTCTTCATGGTTTTGAACAGCGTTTCATGCTCCTCCTATTTTTCAGACCGTTTCATGCTCCTCGTATTTTTCACACCTTTTGAAGCTCTTCATATTTCTCACACCTTTTCAGGCTCTTCATGTTTTTCTACACCACTTCATGCTTCTCCTATTTTTCAGCCCGTTTCATGCTCATCTCATTTTTGTCACCTTTGAAGCTCTTTATATTTTTCACACCTTTTGAAGCTCCTCATATTTTTCACACGTTTTCAGGCTCTTCATATTTTTCAACACCGTTTCATGCTGCTTCTATTTTTCAGACCGTTTCATGCTCCTCATATTTTTCACACCTTTTGAAGCTCTTCATATTTTTCACACCTTTTCAGGCTCTTCATGTTTTTGAACACAGGTTCATGCTCCACCTATTTATCAGACCGTTTCATGCTCCTCATATTTTTGACACCTTTTGCAGCTCTTTATATTTTTCACATTATTTCAGGCTCTTCATGATATTCAACACCGTTTCATGTTATTCCTATTTTTCAGACCGTTTAATGCACATCTCATTTTTGACACCTTTTGAAGCTTTTCATATTTTTCACAACTTTTCAGGCTCTTCATGTTTTTGAACACCGCTTGATGCTCCTCCTATTTTTCAGAGAGTTTCATGCTCCTCATGTATTTCACACCTTTTGAAGCTCTTCATATTTTCCACACCTTTTCAGGCTCTTCATGTGTTTGATCACCGTTTCATGCTTCTTCTATTTTTCAGATCGTTTCATGCTCCTCATATTTTTGACACTTTTTGAGCTCTTCATATTTTTCACACCTTTTCAGGCTCTTCATGTTTTTGAACACAGCTTCATGCTACTCCTATTTTTCAGATCGTTTATGCTCCTCATATTTTTGACACCTTTAGAAGCTCTTCATATTTTTCAAACCTTTTCAGGCTCTTCATGTTTTTGATCACCGTTTCATGCTCCTCCTATTTTTCAGACCGTTTCATGCTCCTCATATTTTTGACACCTTTTGCAGCTCTTCATATTTTTCACACCTTTTCAGGCTCTTCATGTTTTTGAACACCGCTTCATGATCCTCCTGTTTTTCAGACCGTTTCATGCTCTTCATGTTTGTGAAACATTTTGAAGCTCTTCATATTTTTCACACCTTTTCAGGCTCTTCATGTTTTTGAACACAGCTTCATGCTCCACCTATTTATCAGACCGTTTCATGCTCCTCATATTTTTGACACCATTTGCAGCTCTTTATATTTTTCACACTATTTCAGGCTCTTCATGATTTTCAACACCGTTTCATGTTATTCCTATTTTTCCGACCGTTTAATGCTAATCTCATTTTTGACACCTTTTGAAGCTTTTCATATTTTTCACAACTTTTCAGGCTCTTCATGTTTTGGAACACCGCTTCATGCTCCTCCTATTTTTCAGAGCGTTTCATGCTCCTCATATTTTTGACACTTTTTGAGCTCTTCATATTTTTCACAACTTTTCAGGCTCTTCATGTTTTTGATCACCGTTTCATGCTCCTTCTATTTTTCAGATCGTTTCATGCTCATCATATTTTTGACACTTTTTGAGCTCTTCATATTTTTCACACCTTTTCAGGCTCTTCATGTTTTTGAACACCGCTTCATGTTCCTCCTATTTTTCAGAACGTTTCATGCTCCTCATATTTTTCACACTTTTTGAAGCTCTTCATATTTTGCACACCTTTTCAGGCCCTTCATGTTTTTCAACACAGCTTCATGCTCCTCCTATTTTTCAGACCGTTTCATGCTCCTAATATTTTGACACCTTTTGAAGCTCTTCATATATTTCACACCTTTTCAGGCTCTTCATGTTTTTGAACACCGCTTCATGCTCCTCCTATTTTTCAGAGAGTTTCATGCTCCTCATGTATTTCACACCTTTTGAAGCTCTTCATATTTTTCACACCTTTTCAGGCTCTTCATGTTTTTGATCACCGTTTCAAGCTCCTCCTATTTTTCAGACCGTTTCATGCTCCTCATATTTATGACACCTTTTGAAACTCTTCCTATTTTTCAACCTTTTCATGCTCTTCATGTTTCTGAAAACCGCTTCATGATCCTCCTATTTTTCAGACCGTTTCATTCTCCTCATATATTTCACACCTTTTGAAGCTCTTCATATTTTTCACACCTTTTCATGCTCTTCATGTTTCTGAAAACCGCTTCATGATCCTCCTATTTTTCAGACCGTTTCATTCTCCTCATATATTTCACACCTTTTGAAGCTCTTCATATTTTTCCCACCTTTTCAGGCTCTTCATGTTTTTGAACACTGCTTCATGCTCCTCGTATTTTTCAGACCGTTTCATGCTCCTCATATTTTTGACACTTTTTGAGCTCTTCATATTTTTCACACCTTTTCAGGCTCTTCATGTTTTTCACCACCACTTCATTCTCCTCCTATTTTTCAGACCGTTTCATGCTCATCTCATTTTTGTCACCTTTGAAGCTCTTTATATTTTTCACACCTTTTGAAGCTCTTCATATTTTTCACACGTTTTCAGGCTCTTCATATTTTTCAACACCGTTTCATGCTGCTTCTATTTTTCAGACCGTTTCATGCTCCTCATATTTTTCACACCTTTTGAAGCTCTTCATATTTTTCCCACCTTTTCAGGCTCTTCATGTTTTTGAACACCGCTTCATGCTACTCCTATTTTTCAGATCGTTTATGCTCCTCATATTTTTGACACCTTAAAAGCTCTTCATATTTTCAAACCTTTTCAGGCTCTTCATGTTTTTGATCACCGTTTCATGCTCCTCCTATTTTTCAGACCGTTTCATGCTCCTCATATTTTTGACACCTTTTGAAGCTCTTCATATTTTTCACACCTTTTCAGGCTCTTTATGTTTTTGAACACCGCTTCATGATCCTCCTGTTTTTCAGACCGTTTCATGCTCTTCATATTTGTGAAACATTTTGAAGCTCTTCATATTTTTCACAACTTTTCAGGCTCTTCATGTTTTTGAACACAGCTTCATGCTCCACCTATTTATCAGACTGTTTCATGCTCCTCATATTTTTGACACCTTTTGAAGCTCTTTATATTTTTCTCACTATTTCAGGCTCTTCATGATTTTCAACACCGTTTCATGTTATTCCTATTTTTCCGACCATTTAATGCTAATCTCATTTTTGACACCTTTTGAAGCTTTTCATATTTTTCACAACTTTTCAGGCTCTTCATGTTTTTGAACATCGCTTCATGCTCCTCCTATTTTTCAGAGCGTTTCATGCTCCTCATATTTTTGACACTTTTTGAGCTCTTCATATTTTTCACACCTTTTCAGGCTCTTCATGTTTTTGATCACCGTTTCATGCTCCTTCTATTTTTCAGATCGTTTCATGCTCATCATATTTTTGACACTTTTTGAGCTCTTCATATTTTTCACACCTTTTCAGGCTCTTCATGTTTTTGAACACCGCTTCATGATCCTCCTATTTTTCAGACCGTTTCATGCTCCTCATATTTTTGACACATTTAGAAGCTCTTGATTTTTTTCACACCTTTTCAGGCTCTTCATGTTTTTCGACACAGCTTCATGATTCTCCTATTTTTCAGACCGTTTCATTCTCCTCATATTTTTGACACCTTTTGAAGCTCTTCATATATTTCACACCTTTTCAGTCTCTTCTTTTTTTTTCAACACGACTTCATGCTCCTCCTATTTTTCAGACCGTTTCATGCTCTTCATATTTTTGAAACATTTTGATGCTATTCATATTTTTCACACCTTTTCAGGCTCTTCATGTTTTTGAACACCGCTTCATGCTCCTCCTATTTTTCAGAACGTTTCATGCTCCTCATATTTTTCACAGTTTTGAAGCTCTTCATATTTTGCACACCTTTTCAGGCCTTTCAAGTTTTTCAACACAGTTTCATGCTCCTCCTATTTTTCAGACCGTTTCATGCTCATCTCATTTTTTTCACCTTTGAAGCTCTTTATATTTTTCTCACCTTTTGAAGCTCTTCATATTTTTCACATGTTTTCAGGCTCTTCATATTTTTCAACACCGTTTCATGCTGCTTCTCTTTTTCAGACCGTTTCATGCTCCTCATATTTTTCACACCTTTTGAAGCTCTTCATATTTTTCACACCTTTTCAGGCTCTTCATGTTTTTGAACACCGCTTCATGCTCCTCTTATTTTTCAGACCGTTTTTTGCTCCTCATATTTTTGACACCTTTTGAAGCTTTTCATATTTTTCACAACTTTTCAGACTCTTCATGTCTTTCAACACCGTTTCAGGCTCCTCCTATTTTTCAGACCGTTTCATGCTCCTCATATTTTTGACACCTTTTGAAGCTCTTCATATTTTTCACACCTTTTCAGGCTCTTCATATTTATGAACACCGCTTCATGATCCTCCTGTTTTTCAGACCGTTTCATGCTCTTCATATTTTTGAAACATTTTGAAGCTCTTCATATTTTTCACACCTTTTCAGGCTCTTCATGTTTTTCACACGTTTTCAGACTCTTCATGTTTTTCAACAACGCTTCATGCTCCTGCTATTTTTCAGACCGTTTCATGCTCCTCATATTTTAGACACCTTTAAAAACTCTTCATATTTTTCCCACCTTTTCAGGCTCTTCATGTTTTTGAACACTGCTTCATGCTCCTCGTATTTTTCAGACCGTTTCATGCTCCTCATATTTTTGACACTTTTTGAGCTCTTCATATTTTTCACACCTCTTCAGGCTCTTCATGTTTTTCACCACCACTTCATTCTCCTCCTATTTTTCAGACCGTTTCATGCTCATCTCATTTTTGTCACCTTTGAAGCTCTTTATATTTTTCACACCTTTTGAAGCTCTTCCTATTTTTCACACGTTTTCAGGCTCTTCATATTTTTCAACACCGTTTCATGCTGCTTCTATTTTTCAGACCGTTTCATGCTCCTCATATTTTTCACACCTTTTGAAGCTCTTCATATTTTTCCCACCTTTTCAGGCTCTTCATGTTTTTGAACACCGCTTCATGCTACTCCTATTTTTCAAATCGTTTATGCTCCTCATATTTTTGACACCTTAAAAGCTCTTCATATTTTTCAAACCTTTTCAGGCTCTTCATGTTTTTGATCACCGTTTCATGCTCCTCCTATTTTTCAGACCGTTTCATGCTCCTCATATTTTTGACACCTTTTGAAGCTCTTCATATTTTTCACACCTTTTCAGGCTCTTTATGTTTTTGAACACCGCTTCATGATCCTCCTGTTTTTCAGACCGTTTCATGCTCTTCATATTTGTGAAATATTTTGAAGCTCTTCATATTTTTCACAACTTTTCAGGCTCTTCATGTTTTTGAACACAGCTTCATGCTCCACCTATTTATCAGACTGTTTAATGCTCCTCATATTTTTGACACCTTTTGAAGCTGTTTATATTTTTCTCACTATTTCAGGCTCTTCATGATTTTCAACACCGTTTCATGTTATTCCTATTTTTCCGACCATTTAATGCTAATCTCATTTTTGACACCTTTTGAAGCTTTTCATATTTTTCACAACTTTTCAGGCTCTTCATGTTTTTGATCATCGCTTCATGCTCCTCCTATTTTTCAGAGCGTTTCATGCTCCTCATATTTTTGACACTTTTTGAGCTCTTCATATTTTTCACACCTTTTCAGGCTCTTCATGTTTTTGATCACCGTTTCATGCTCCTTCTATTTTTCAGATCGTTTCATGCTCATCATATTTTTGACTCTTTTTGAGCTCTTCATATTTTTCACACCTTTTCAGGCTCTTCATGTTTTTGAACACCGCTTCATGATCCTCCTATTTTTCAGACCGTTTCATGCTCCTCATATTTTTGACACATTTAGAAGCTCTTGATTTTTTTCACACCTTTTCAGGCTCTTCATGTTTTTCGACACAGCTTCATGATTCTCCTATTTTTCAGACCGTTTCATTCTCCTCATATTTTTGACACCTTTTGAAGCTCTTCATATATTTCACACCTTTTCAGTCTCTTCTTTTTTTTTCAACACGACTTCATGCTCCTCCTATTTTTCAGACCGTTTCATGCTCTTCATATTTTTGAAACATTTTGATGCTATTCATATTTTTCACACCTTTTCAGGCTCTTCATGTTTTTGAACACCGCTTCATGCTCCTCCTATTTTTCAGAACGTTTCATGCTCCTCATATTTTTCACATTTTTGAAGCTCTTCATATTTTGCAAAGCTTTTCAGGCCTTTCATGTTTTTCAACACAGCTTCATGCTCCTCCTATTTTTCAGACCGTTTCATGCTCATCTCATTTTTTTCACCTTTCAAGCTCTTTATATTTTTCTCACCTTTTGAAGCTCTTCATATTTTTCACATGTTTTCAGGCTCTTCATATTTTTCAACACCGTTTCATGCTGCTTCTATTTTTCAGACCGTTTCATGCTCCTCATATTTTTCACACCTTTTGAAGCTCTTCATATTTTTCACACCTTTTCAGGCTCTTCATGTTTTTGAACACCGCTTCATGCTCCTCTTATTTTTCAGACCGTTTCATGCTCCTCATATTTTTGACACCTTTTGAAGCTCTTCATATTTTTCACACCTTTTCAGGCTCTTCATATTTATGAACACCGCTTCATGATCCTCCTGTTTTTCAGACCGTTTCATGCTCTTCATATTTTTGAAACATTTTGAAGCTCTTCATATTTTTCACACCTTTTCAGGCTCTTCATGTTTTTCACACGTTTTCAGACTCTTCATGTTTTTCAACAACGCTTCATGCTCCTGCTATTTTTCAGACCGTTTCATGCTCCTCATATTTTAGACACCTTTAAAAACTCTTCATATTTTTCACACCTTTTTAGGCTCTTCATGTTTTTCACACGTTTTCAGACTCTTCATGTTTTTCAACACCGCTTCATGCTCCTGCTATTTGTCAGACCGTTTCATGCTCTTCATATTTTTGACACGTTTTGAAGCTCTTCATATTTTTCACACCTTTTCAGGCTCTTCATGTTTTTCAGCACCGTTTCATGCTGCTTCTATTATTTCAGACAGTTTCATGCTCCTCATATTTTTGACATCTTTTGAAGCTCTTCATATTTTTCACATCATTGAAGCTCTTCATATTTTTCACGCCTTTTCAGGCTCTTCATGATTTTCAACACCGCTTCATGATCCTCGTATTTTTCGTACCGTTTCATGCTCATCTCATTTTTGACACCTTTTGAAGCTCTTCATATTTTTCACACCTTTTGAAGCTCTTCATATTTTTCATATGTTTGAAGCTCTTCATAATTTCACACGTTTTCAGACTCTTCATGTTTTTCAACAACGCTTCATGCCCCTGCGATTTTTCATACCGTTTCATGCTCCTCATATTTTTGACAGGTTTTGAGGCTTTTCATATTTTTCACACCTTTTCAGGCTCTTCATGTTTTGGAACACCGTTTCATAATCCGCCTATTTTTAAGACCGTTTCATGCTCCTCATATTTTTGACACCTTTAGAACCTCTTCATATTTTACACAGCTTTTCAGGCTCTTCATGTTTTTTATCACTGCTTCATGCTCGTCCTATTTTTCAGAAAGTTTCATGCTCCTCATATACTTGACACCTTTTGAAGCTCTTGATATTTCTCACACCTTTTCAGGTTCTTTATGTTTTTCAACCCGCTTCATGCTCCTCCTATTTTTCAGACCGTTTCATGCTCCTCTCATTTTTGACACCTTTTGAAGATTTGCATTTCTTTACACACCTATTCAGGCCTTTCATGTTTTTGAACACTGCTTCATGCTCCTCCTATTTTTCAGACCATATCATGCTCCTCATATTTTTCACACATTTTGAAGCTCTTCATATTTTTCACACCTTTTCAGGCTCTTCATTTTTTTCAACACTACTTGTTGCTCCTCCTATTTTTTAGACCTTTTCATGCTCATCTAATTTTTGACACTTTTGAAGATCTTCATATTTTTTACATCTTTTGAAGCTCCTCATATTTTTCACACATTTTGAAGCTCTTCATATTTTTCTCACCTTTTCAGGCTCTTCATGATTTTCATCACCGCTTCATGCTCCTCCTATTTTTCAGACCGTTTCATGCTCATCTCATTTTTGACACCTTTTGAAGCTCTTCCTATTTTTTACAGGTTTTCAGGCTCTTCATGTTTTTCAACACTGCTTCATGCTCCTCCTATTTTTCCGACCGTTTCATGCTCATCTCATTTTGACATCTTTTGAAGCTCTTCATATTTTTCACACCTTTTGAAGCTCTTCATATTTTTCACATTTATGAATCTCTTCATATTTTCCACACCTTTTCAGGCTCTTCATGTTTTTCAACACCGCTTCATGCTTCTCCTATTTTTCAGACCGTTTCATGCTCCTCATATTTTTGACACCTTTTGAAGCTCTTCATATATTTCACAACTTTTCAGGCTCTTCATGTTTTTCAACACCGCTTCATGCACGTCCTATTTTTCAGACCGTTTCATGCTCATCTCATTTTTGACACCTTTTAAAGCTCTTCATATTTTTCACACATTTTCAGGCTCTTCATATTTTTCAACACCGCTTCATGCTCCTCCGATTTTTCAGACCGTTTCATGCTCCTCATATTTTTCACACCTTTTGAAGCCTTTCATATTTTTCACAACGTTTCAGGCTCATCATGTTTTTGAACATCGCTTCAGGCTCCTCCTATTTTTCAGACCGTTTCATGCTCATCTCATTTTTGACACCTTTTGAAGCTTTTGATATTTTTCACAACTTTTCAGGCTCTTCATGTTTTTGAACACAGCTTCATGCTCCTCCTATTTTTCAGACCGTATCATGCTCCTCATATTTTTCACACCTTTTGAAGCTCTTCATATTTTTCACACGTTTTCAGTGTATTCATGTTTTTGAACACCATTTCAGGCTCCTCCTATTTTTCAGAGAGTTTCATGCTCCTCATGTATTTCACACCTTTGAAAGCTCTTCATATTTTTCAAAGATTTTGAAGCTCTTCATATTTTTCACACCTTTTCAGGCTCTTCATGTTTTTCAACACCGTTTCATGCTCCTCCTATTTTTCAGACGGTTTCATGCTCCTCATATTTTTCACACCTTTTGAAGCTCTTCATATTTTTCACACCCTTTTAAGATCTTCATGTTTTTGAACACAGCTTCATGCTCCTCCTATTTTTCAGACCGTTTCATGCTCCTCATATTTTTGACAACTTTTGAAGCTCTTCATATTTTTCACACCTTTTCAGGCTCTTCATATTTTTGAACACAGCTTCATGCTCCTCCTATTTTTCAGACCGTTTCATGCTCCTCATATTTTTGACACCTTTTGAAGCTTTTCATATTTTTCACATCTTTTCAGGCTCTTCATGTTTTTCAACACCATTTCATGATCCTCCTATTTTTCAGACCGTTTCATGCTCATCTCATTTTTGACACCTTTTGAAGCTTTTCATATTTTTCACACATTTTCAGGCTCTTCATATTTTTCCACACCACTTCATGCTTCTCCTATTTTTCAGCCCGTTTCATGCTCCTCATGTTTTTGACATCTTTTGAAGCTCTTCATATTTTTCACACGTTTTCAGCTCTTAATGTTTTTCAACACCGCTTCATGCTCTTCCTATTTTTCAGACCGTTTCATGCTCATCTCATTTTTGACACCTTTGGAAGCTCTTCATATTTTTCACACGTTTTCAGCTCTTAATTTTTTTCAACACCGCTTCATGCTCTTCCTATTTTTCAGACGGTTTCATGCTCATCTCAAGTTTGACACCTTTTGAAGCTCTTCATATTTTTCACACATTTTCAGGCTCTTCATGTTTTTGAACATCGCTTCATGCTCCTCCTATTTTTCAGAGAGTTTCATGCTCCTCATGTATTTCACACCTTTTGAAGCTCTTCATATTTTTCACACCTTTTCAGGCTCTTCATGTTTTTCAACACCGCTTATGCTCCTCCTATTTTTCAGACCGTTTCATGCTCATCTCATTTTTGACACCTTTTTAATCTCTTCATATCTTTCAAAACTTTTGAAGCTGTTCATATTTTTAATATTTTTGAAGCTCTTCATATTTTCACACGTTTTCAGACTCTTCATGTTTTTCAACACCGCTTCATGCTCCTCCTATTTTTCAAACCGTATCATGCTCCTCATATTTTTGAAAACTTTTGAAGCTCTTCATATTTTTCACACCTTTTCAGGCTCTTCATGTTTTTGAACACTTCTTCATGCTCTTCCTCTTTTTCAGACCGTTTCATGCTCCTCATATTTTTGACAATTTTTGAAGCTCTTCATATTTTTCACTCATTTTCAGGCTCTTCATATTTTTCAACACCACTTCATGCTCCTCCTATTTTTGAGACCGTTTGGTGCTCCGCATATTTTTGACACCTTTAGGAACTCTTCATATTTTTCACACCTTTTCAGGCACTTCATGTTTTTTATCACTGCTTCATGCTCGTCCTATTTTTCAGAACGTTTCATGCTCCTCATATTTTTGACACCTTTTGAAGCTCTTCATATTTTTCACACCTTTTCAGGCTTTTCATGTTTTTGAACACCGCTTCATGCTCCTCCTATTTTTCAGACTGTTTCATGCTCCTCATATTTTTGACACCTTTTGAAGCTCTTCATATTTTTCACACCTTTTCAGGCTCTTCATGTTTTTCAACACCGCTTCATGCTCGTCGTATTTTGCTGACCGTTTCATGCTCCTCATATTTTTGACACCTTTTGAAGCTCTTCAGAAATTTCGCACCTTTCCAGGCTCTTCATTTTTTCAACACCACTTCATGCTCCTCCTATTTTTCAGATCGTTTCATGCTCATCTCATTTTAACACCTTTTGAAGCTCTTCATATTTTTGACAAATTTTGAAGGTCTTCATATTTTTCACACGTTTTCAGGCTCTTCATGATTTTCAAAACCGCTTCATGCTCCTCCTATTTTTCAGACCTTTTCATGCTCATCTCATTTTAACACCTTTTGAAGCTCTTCATATTTTTGACACCTTTTGAAGCTCTTCATATTTTTCACACCTTTTCAGGCTCTTAATGATTTTCAACACCGCTTCATGCTCCTCCTATTTTTCAGAGCGTTTCTTGCTCCTCATATTTTGACATGTTTTGAATCTCTTCATATTTTTCACATCTTTTCAGGCGCTTCAGGTTTTCAACACCGCTTCATGCTCCTCCTATTTTTCAGACTGTTTCATGCTCCTCATATTTTTGACACCTTTTGAAGCTCTTCATATTTTTCACACCTTTTCAGGCTCTTCATGTTTTTCAACACCGCTTCATGCTCGTCGTATTTTGCTGACCGTTTCATGCTCCTCATATTTTTGACACCTTTTGAAGCTCTTCAGAAATTTCGCACCTTTCCAGGCTCTTCATTTTTTCAACACCACTTCATGCTCCTCCTATTTTTCAGATCGTTTCATGCTCATCTCATTTTAACACCTTTTGAAGCTCTTCATATTTTTGACAAATTTTGAAGGTCTTCATATTTTTCACACGTTTTCAGGCTCTTCATGATTTTCAAAACCGCTTCATGCTCCTCCTATTTTTCAGACCTTTTCATGCTCATCTCATTTTAACACCTTTTGAAGCTCTTCATATTTTTGACACCTTTTGAAGCTCTTCATATTTTTCACACCTTTTCAGGCTCTTAATGATTTTCAACACCGCTTCATGCTCCTCCTATTTTTCAGACCTTTTCATGCTCATCTCTTTTTTGACACCTTTTGAAGCTCTTCAGATTTTTCACACCTTTTGAAGCTCTTCATATTTTTCACATTTATGAATCTCTTCATATTTTCCACACGTTTTCAGACAATTCATGTTTTTCAACATCGCTTCATGCTCCTCCTATTTTTCAGACCGTTTCATTCTCCTCATATTTTTGACACCTTTTGAAGCTCTTCATATATTTCACACTTTTTCAGACTTTTCCTTTTTTTGAACACGACTTCATGCTCCTCCTATTTTTCAGACCGTTTCATGCTCATCTCATTTTGACATCTTTTGAAACTCTTCATATTTTTCACACCTTTTGAAGCTCTTCATATTTTTCACATTTATGAATCTCTTCATATTTTCCACACGTTTTCAGACAATTCATGTTTTTCAACATCACTTCATGTTATTCCTATTTTTCAGACCGTTTCATGCTACTCATATTTTTAACACCTTTTGAAGCTCTTCATATTTCTCACACCTTTTCAGGCTCTTCATGTTTTTCAACAACGCTTCATGCTCCTCCGATTTTTCAGACCGTTTCATGCTCCTCATATTTTTGACACCTTTTGAAGCTCTTCATATTTTTCACACCTTTTCAGGCTCTTCATGTTTTTGAACACCGCTTCATGCTTCTCCTATTTTTCAGACCTTTTCATGCTCCTCATATTATTGACACCTTTTGAAGCTCTTCATATTTTTCACAACTTTTCAGGCTCTTCATGTTTTTCAAGACCGCTTCATGCACGTCCTATTTTTCAGACCGTTTCATGCTCATCTCATTTTTGACACCTTTTGAAGTTTTTAATATTTTTCACAACTTTTCAGGCTCTTCATGTTTTTGAACACCGCTTCATGCTAATCCTATTTTTCAAACCATATCATGCTCCTCATATTTTTCACACCTTTTGAAGCTCTTCATATATTTCACACCTTTTCAGGCTCTTCATTTTTTTGGACACCACTTCATGCTCCTCTTTTTCAGAGAGTTTTATGCTCCTCATGTATTTCACACCTTTTGAAGCTCTTCATATTTTTCACACCTTTTCAGGCTCTTCATGTTTTTCAACACCGCTTCATGCTGCTCATATTTTTCAGACCGTTTCATGCTCCTCATATTTTTGACACCTTTTGAAGCTCTTCAATTTTTTCACACCTTTTAAGGCTCTTCATGTTTTTCAACACCGCTTCATGCTGCTCATATTTTTCAGACCGTTTCATGCTCCTCATATTTTTGACACATTTTGAAGCTGTTCATATTTTTCACACCTTTTCAGGCTCTTCATGTTTTTGAACACCGCTTCATGATCCTCCTATTTTTCAGACCGTTTCATGCTCCTCATATTTTTGACACTTTTTGAGCTCTTCATATTTTTCACACCTTTTCAGGCTCTTCATGTTTTTGAACACCGCTTCATGCTACTCCTATTTTTCAGATCGTTTATGCTTCTCATATTTTTGACACCTTTAGAAGCTCTTCATATTTTTCAAACCTTTTCAGATTCTTCATGTTTTTGATCACCGTTTCATGCTCCTCCTATTTTTCAGAGAGTTTCATGCTCCTCATGTATTTCACACCTTTTGAAGCTCTTCATATTTTGCACACCTTTTCAGGCTCTTCATGTGTTTGATCACCGTTTCATGCTTCTTCTATTTTTCAGATCGTTTCATGCTCCTCATACTTTTGACACTTTTTGAGCTCTTCATATTTTTCACACCTTTTCAGGCTCTTCATGTTTTTGAACACCGCTTCATGCTACTCCTATTTTTCAGATCGTTTATGCTCCTCATATTTTTGACACCTTTAGAAGCTCTTCATATTTTTCAAACCTTTTCTGGCTCTTCATGTTTTTGATCACCGTTTCATGCTCCTCCTATTTTTCAGACCGTTTCATGCTCCTCATATTTTTGACACCTTTTGAAGCTCTTCATATTTTTCACACCTTTTCAGGCTCTTCATGTTTTTGAACACCGCTTCATAATCCTCCTGTTTTTCAGACCGTTTCATGCTCTTCATATTTGTGAAACATTTTGAAGCTCTTCATATTTTTCACACCTTTTCAGGCTCTTCATGTTTTTGAACACAGCTTCATGCTGTCCTGATTTTCAGACCGTTTCATGCTCTTCATATTTTTGAAACATTTTGAAGCTCTTCATATTTTTCACACCTTTTCATGCTCTTCATATTTTTCACCACCACTTCATTCTCCTCCTATTTTTCAGACCATTTCATGCTCATCTCATTTTTGTCAACTTTGAAGCTCTTTATATTTTTCACACCTTTTGAAGCTCTTCATATTTTTCACACGTTTTCAGGCTCTTCATATTTTTCAACACCGTTTCATGCTGCTTCTATTTCTCAGACCGTTTCATGCTCCTCATATTTTTCACACCTTTTGAAACTCTTCATATTTTTCACACCTTTTCAGGCTCTTCATGTTTTTGAACACAGCTTCATGCTCCACCTATTTATCAGACCGTTTCCTACTCCTCATATTTTTGACACGTTTTGCAGCTCTTTATATTTTTCACATTATTTCAGGCTCTTCATGATTTTCAACACCGTTTCATGTTATTCCTATTTTTCAGACCGTTTAATGCTCATCTCATTTTTGACACCTTTTGAAGCTTTTCATATTTTTCACAACTTTTCAGGCTCTTCATGTTTTTGAACACCGCTTCATGCTCCTCCTATTTTTCAGAGAGTTTCATGCTCCTCATGTATTTCACACCTTTTGAAGCTCTTCATATTTTCCACACCTTTTCAGGCTCTTCATGTGTTTGATCACCGTTTCATCCTTCTTCTATTTTTCAGATCGTTTCATGCTCCTCATATTTTTGACACTTTTTGAGCTCTTCATATTTTTCACACCTTTTCAGGCTCTTCATGTTTTTGAACACCGCTTCATGCTACTCCTATTTTTCAGATCGTTTATGCGCCTCATATTTTTGACACCTTTAGAAGCTCTTCATATTTTTCACACCTTTTCAGGCTCTTCATGTTTTTGAACACCGCTTCATGATCGTCCTGTTTTTCAGACCGTTTCATGCTCTTCATATTTGTGAAACATTTTGAAGCTCTTCATATTTTTCACACCTTTTCAGGCTCTTCATGGTTTTGAACACAGCTTCATGTTCCACCTATTTATCAGACCGTTTCATGCTCCTCATATTTTTTTTTTTTTTATTCTTGATAAGCTTTTTTTTTTTTAATTTTTATTATTTTTTTTTCCAGTGGGTTTTGTCATACATTGCTATGAATCAGCCATTGATTTACATGTATTCCCAATCCCGATCATATTTTTGACACCTTTTGCAGCTCTTTATATTTTTCACACTATTTCAGGCTCTTCATGATTTTCAACACCGTTTCATGTTATTCCTATTTTTCCGACCGTTTAATGCTAATCTCATTTTTGACACCTTTTGAAGCTTTTCATATTTTTCACAACTTTTCAGGCTCTTCATGTTTTTGAACACCGCTTCATGCTCCTCCTATTTTTCAGAGCGTTTCATGCTCCTCATATTTTTGACACTTTTTGAGCTCTTCATATTTTTCACACCTTTTCAGGCTCTTCATGTTTTTGAACACCGCTTCATGATCCTCCTATTTTTCAGACCGTTTCATGCTCCTCATATTTTTGACACATTTAGAAGCTCTTCACTTTTTTCACACCTTTTCAGGCTCTTCATGTTTTTCGACACAGCTTCATGATCCTCCTATTTTTCCGACCATTTCATTCTCCTCATATTTTTGACACCTTTTGAAGCTCTTCATATATTTCACACCTTTTCAGTCTCTTCTTTTTTTTTCAACACGACTTCATGCTCCTCCTATTTTTCAGACCGTTTCATGCTCTTCATATTTTTGAAACATTTTGAAGCTCTTCATATTTTTCACTCCTTTTCAGGCTCTTCATGTTTTTGAACACCGCTTCATGCTCCTCCTATTTTTCAGAACGTTTCATGCTCCTCATATTTTTCACACTTTTTGAAGCTCTTCATATTTTGCACACCTTTTCAAGCCCTTCATGTTTTTCAACACAACTTCATGCTCCTCCTATTTTTCAGACCGTTTCATGCTCCTAATATTTTGACACCTTTTGAAGCTCTTCATATATTTCACACCTTTTCAGGCTCTTCATGTTTTTGAACACCGCTTCATGCTCCTCTTATTTTTCAGACCGTTTTTTGCTCCTCATATTTTTAACACCTTTTTAAGCTTTTCATATTTTTCACACCTTTTCAGGCTCTTCAAGTTTTTCAACACCACTTCATGCTCCTTCTTTTTTGCAGACCGTTTCATGCTCCTCATATATTTGACACCTTTTGATCCTCTTCATATTTTTCACACCTTTTCAGGCTCTTCATTTTTCAACACCGCTTCATGCTCCTCCTATTTTTCAGACCGTTTCATGCTCATCTCATTTTTGACACCTTTTGAAGCTTTTCATATTTTTCACAAATTTTCAGGCTCTTCATGTCTTTCAACACCGTTTCAGGCTCCTCATATTTTTCAGACCGTTTCATGCTCATCTCATTTTTGACACCTTTTGAAGCTCTTCATATTTTTCACACATTTTCAGGCTCTTCATGTTTTTGAAAACCGCTTCATGCTCCTCCTATTTTTCAGAGAGTTTCATGCTCCTCATGTATTTCACACCTTTTGAAGCTCTTCATATTTTTCACACCTTTTCAGGCTCTTCATGTTTTTGATCACCGTTTCATGCTCCTCCTATTTTTCAGACCATTTCATGCTCCTCATATTTATGACACCTTTTGAAACTCTTCCTGTTTTTCACACCTTTTCATGCTCTTCATGTTTCTGAAAACCGCTTCATGATCCTCCTATTTTTCAGACCGTTTCATTCTCCTCATATATTTCACACCTTTTGAAGCTCTTCATATTTTTCACACGTTTTCAGGCTCTTCATATTTTTCAACACCGTTTCATGCTGCTTCTATTTTTCAGACCGTTTCATGCTCCTCATATTTTTCACACCTTTTGAAGCTCTTCATATTTTTCACACCTTTTCAGGCTCTTCATGTTTTTGAACACAGCTTCATGCTCCACCTATTTATCAGACCGTTTCATGCTCCTCATATTTTTGACACCTTTTGCAGCTCTTTATATTTTTCACATTATTTCAGGCTCTTCATGATATTCAACACCGTTTCATGTTATTCCTATTTTTCAGACCGTTTAATGCTCATCTCATTTTTGACACCTTTTGAAGCTTTTCATATTGTTCACACCTTTTCAGTCTGTTCATGATTTTCAACACCGCTTCATGCTCCTTCTATTTTTCAGACCGTTTCAAGCTCATCTCATTTTTGACACCTTTTTCATCTCTTCATATTTTTCACAACTGTTGAAGCTCTTCATATTTTTAATATTTTTGAAGCTCTTCATATTTTCACACGTTTTCACACTCTTCATGTTTTTCAACACCGCTTCATGCTCCTCCTTTTTTCAAACCGTATCATGCTCCTCATATTTTTGACACCTTTAGAAACTCTTCATATTTTTCACACCTTTTCAGGCTCTTCATGTTTTTTATCACTGCTTCATGCTCGTCCTATTTTTTAGAAAGTTTCGTGCTCCTCATATTTTTGACACCTTTTGAAGGTCTTCATATTTTTCACACCTTTTCAGGCTCTTCATTTTTTTCAACACTACTTGTTGCTCCTCCTATTTTTTAGAACTTTTCATACTCATCTAATTTTTGACACATTTTGAGGCACTTCATATTTTTTACACCTTTTGAAGCTCTTCATATTTTTCACATTTTTGAAGCTCTTCATATTTTTCACACGATTTCAGACCCTTCATGTTTTTCAAAACCGCTTCATGCTCCTGCTATTTATCATACCGTTTCATACTTCTCATATTTTTGACACGTATTGAGGCTCTTCATATTTTTCACACCTTTTCAGGCTCTTCATGTTTTTGAACACTGCTTCATGCTCCTCCTATTTTTCAGACCGTTTCATGCTCATCTCATTTTTGACACCTTTTGAAGCTTTTCATATTTTTCACAACTTTTCAGGCTCTTCATGTCTTTCAACACCGTTTCAGGCTCCTCATATTTTTCAGACCGTTTCATGCTCATCTCATTTTTGACACCTTTTGAAGCTCTTCATATTTTTCACACATTTTCAGGCTCTTCATGTTTTTGAAAACCGCTTCATGCTCCTCCTATTTTTCAGAGAGTTTCATGCTCCTCATGTATTTCACACCTTTTGAAGCTCTTCATATTTTTCACACCTTTTCAGGCTCTTCATGTTTTTGATCACCGTTTCATGCTCCTCCTATTTTTCAGACCGTTTCATGCTCCTCATATTTATGACACCTTTTGAAACTCTTCCTGTTTTTCACACCTTTTCATGCTCTTCATGTTTCTGAAAACCGCTTCATGATCCTCCTATTTTTCAGACCGTTTCATTCTCCTCATATATTTCACACCTTTTGAAGCTCTTCATATTTTTCACACCTTTTCATGCTCTTCATGTTTCTGAAAACCGCTTCATGATCCTCCTATTTTTCAGACCGTTTCATTCTCCTCATATATTTCACACCTTTTGAATCTCTTCATATTTTTCCCACCTTTTCAGGCTCTTCATGTTTTTGAACACTGCTTCATGCTCCTCGTATTTTTCAGATCGTTTCATGCTCCTCATATTTTTGACACTTTTTGCGCTCTTCATATTTTTCACACCTTTTCAGGCTCTTCATGTTTTTGAACACCGCTTCATGATCCTCCTGATTTTCAGACCGTTTCATGCTCATCTCATTTTTGTCACCTTTGAAGCTCTTTATACTTTTCACACCTTTTGAAGCTCTTCATATTTTTCACACGTTTTCAGGCTCTTCATATTTTTCAACACCGTTTCATGCTGCTTCTATTTTTCAGACCGTTTCATGCTCCTCATATTTTTCACACCTTTTGAAGCTCTTCATATTTTTCACACCTTTTCAGGCTCTTCATGTTTTTGAACACAGCTTCATGCTCCACCTATTTATCAGACCGTTTCATGCTCCTCATATTTTTGACACCTTTTGCAGCTCTTTATATTTTTCACATTATTTCAGGCTCTTCATGATATTCAACACCGTTTCATGTTATTCCTATTTTTCAGACCGTTTAATGCTCATCTCATTTTTGACACCTTTTGAAGCTTTTCATATTGTTCACACCTGTTCAGTCTGTTCATGATTTTCAACACCGCTTCATGCTCCTTCTATTTTTCAGACCGTTTCAAGCTCATCTCATTTTTGACACCTTTTTAATCTCTTCATATTTTTCACAACTGTTGAAGCTCTTCATATTTTTAATATTTTTGAAGCTCTTCATATTTTCACACGTTTTCACACTCTTCATGTTTTTCAACACCGCTTCATGCTCCTCCTTTTTTCAAACGGTATCATGCTCCTCATATTTTTGACACCTTTAGAAACTCTTCATATTTTTCACACCTTTTCAGGCTCTTCATGTTTTTTATCACTGCTTCTTGCTCGTCCTATTTTTTAGAAAGTTTCATGCTCCTCATATTTTTGACACCTTTTGAAGGTCTTCATATTTTTCACACCTTTTCAGGCTCTTCATTTTTTTCAACACTACTTGTTGCTCCTCCTATTTTTTAGAACTTTTCATACTCATCTAATTTTTGACACATTTTGAGGCACTTCATATTTTTTACACCTTTTGAAGCTCTTCATATTTTTCACATTTTTGAAGCTCTTCATATTTTTCACACGATTTCAGACCCTTCATGTTTTTCAAAACCGCTTCATGCTCCTGCTATTTATCATACCGTTTCATACTTCTCATATTTTTGACACGTTTTGAGGCTCTTCATATTTTTCACACCTTTTCAGGCTCTTCATGTTTTTGAACACAGCTTCATGCTCCTCCTATTTTTTCTACCGTATCATGCTCCTCATATTTTTCACACCTTTTGTAGCTCTTCATATTTTTCACACCTTTTCAGGCTCTTCATGTTTTTGAACAGCACTTCATGCTCCTCCTATTTTTCAGACCGTTTCATGCTCCTCATATTTTTGACACCTTTTGAAGCTCTTCATATTTTCCACACCTTTTCAGGCTCTTCATGTTTTTCAACACCGCTTCATGCTCCTCCGATTTTTCAGACCATTTCATGCTACTCATATTTTTGACACCTTTTGAAGGTCTTCATATTTTTCACACCTTTTCAGGCTCTTCATGTTTTTCAACACCACTTCATGCTCCTCCTTTTTTTCAGACCGTTTCAGGCTCCTCATATTTTTCACACCTTTTGAAGCCGTTCATATTTCTCACACCTTTTCATGCTCTTCATTTTTTTCAACACTATTTGTTACTCCTCCTATTTTTTAGACCGTATCATGCTCCTCATATTTTTCACACCTTTTGAAGCTCTTCATATTTTTGACACCTTTTCATTCTCTTCATGATTTTCAACAGCATTTCATGCTCCTCCTATTTTTCAGACCGTTTCATGCTCATCTCATTTTTGACACCTTTTCAAGCTCTTCATATTTTTCAAACCTTTTGAAGCTCTTCATATTTTTCACATTTTTGAAGCTCTTCATATATTTCACACCTTAACAGGCTCTTCTTTTTTTTCAACACCACTTCATGCTCCTCCTATTTTTCAGACCGTTTGATGCTCATCTCATTTTTGACACCTTTTGAAGCTCTTCATATTTTTCACACCTTTGAAGCTCTTCATATTTTTCTAACCTTTTCAGGCTCTTCACTTTTTTGAACAACGCTTCATGCTCCTCGTATTTTTCAGACCGTTTCATGCTCCTTGAATGTTTGACACCTTTTGAAGCTCTTCATATTTTTCACACCTTTTGAAGCTCTTCATATTTTTCAACACCGCTTCATGCTCCTCCTATTATTCAGACCATTTCATGCTCATCTCATTTTTGACACCTTTTGAAGCTCTTCATATTTTTCACACCTTTTCAGGTTCTTCATGTTTTTGAACACCGCTTCATGGTCCTCCTATTTTTCAGAACTTTTCATGCTCCTCATATAATTCAGACCTTTTGAAGCTCTTCATATTTTTCACACCTTTTCAGGCTCTTCATGTTATTCAACACCGCTTTATGCTCCTCCTATTTTGCAGACCGTTTCATGCTCCTATATTTTTGACACCTTTTGAAGCTTTTCATATTTCTCACTCATTTTGAGGCTCTTCATGTTTTTGAACATCACTTCATGCTCCTCCTATTTTTCAGACCGTTTCATGCTCCCCATATTTTTGACACCTTTTGAAGCTCTTCATATTTTTCACCCCTTTTGAAGCTGTTCATATATTTCACACCTTTTCAGGCTCTTGATGTTTTTCAACACCACTTCATGCTCCTTCTATTTTTCACACCCTTTCATGCTAATCTAATTTTTGACACCTTTTGAAGCTCTTCATATTTTTCACACCTTTTGAAGGTCTTCATATTTTTCACACCTTTTCAGGATGTTCATGTTTTTGAACACCGCTTATGCTCGTCCTATTTTTCAGACCATTTCATGCTCCTCATACTTTTGACACCTTTTGAAGCTCTTCATATTTTTCACACCTTTTCAGGCTCTTCATGTTTTTCAACACCGCTTCATGATCCTCCTATTTTTCAGACCGTTTCAAGCTCCGCATATTTTTGACACCTTTTGAAGCTCTTCATATTATTCACACCTTTTCAGGCTCTTCATGTTTTTCAACAACACTTCATGCTCCTCCTATTTTTCAGACCGTTTCATGCTCATCTCATTTTTGACATCTTTTGAAGCTCTTCATTTTTTTCACATCTTTTGAAGCTCTTCATAATTTTCATATTTTTGAAGCACTTCATATTTTTCACACTTTTTCAGGCTCTTCCTGTTTTTCAAAACCTCTTCAGGCTCCTCCTATTTTTCGGACCCATTCATGCTAATCTAATTTTTGGCACTTTTTGAAGCTCTTCATATTTATCACACCTTTTAAGTCTCTGCATGTTTTTGAACACCTTTACATGCTCCTCATGTATTTCACTCCTTTTGAAGCTCTTCATATTTTGCACAAATTTTCAGGCTCTTCATGTTTTTGAACACCGCTTCATCCTCCTATTTTTAAGGGGGTTTCATGCTCGTCGTTTTTTTGACACATTTTGAAGCTCTTCATATTTTTCACACGTTTTCAGGCTCTTCATGTTTTTCAACACAGCTTCATGCTCCTCATATTTTTCAGACCGTTTAATCCTCCTCATGTATTTCACACCTTTTGAATCTCTTCATATTTTTCACACGTTTTCAGGCTCTTCATCGTTTTCAACACCGCTTCATGCTCCTCCTATTTTTCAGACCGTTTCATGCTCATCTCATTTTTGACACCTTGTGAAGCTCTTCATATTTGTCACACCTTTTGAAGCGCTTCATATTTTTTATATTCTTGAAGCTCTTCATATTTTCACACGTTTTCAGACTCTTCATGTGTTTCAACACCGCTTCATGCTCCTGCTATTGTTCAGACCGTTTCATGCTCCTCATATTTTTGACACGTTTTGAGGCTTTTCTATTTTTCACACCTTTTCAGCTCTTCATGTTTTTGAACACCGCTTCATCCTCCTTCTATTTTTCAGACCATTTCATGATCCTTATATTTTTGACACCTTTTGAAGCTCTTCTAATTTTTCACACCTTTTCAGGCACTTCATGTTTTTGAACACCGCTTTATGCTCCTCCTATTTTTCAGGCCGTTTCATGCTCCTCATATTTTTGACACCTTTTGAAGCTCTTCATATTTTTGACACCTTTTCATTCTCTTCATGATTTTCAACAGCATTTCATGCTCCTCCTATTTTTCAGACCGTTTCATGCTCATCTCATTTTTGACACCTTTTCAAGCTCTTCATATTTTTCAAACCTTTTGAAGCTCTTCATATTTTTCACATTTTTGAAGCTCTTCATATATTTCACACCTTAACAGGCTCTTCTTTTTTTTCAACACCACTTCATGCTCCTCCTATTTTTCAGACCGTTTGATGCTCATCTCATTTTTGACACCTTTTGAAGCTCTTCATATTTTTCACACCTTTGAAGCTCTTCATATTTTTCTAACCTTTTCAGGCTCTTCACTTTTTTGAACAACGCTTCATGCTCCTCGTATTTTTCAGACCGTTTCATGCTCCTCGAATGTTTGACACCTTTTGAAGCTCTTCATATTTTTCACACCTTTTGAAGCTCTTCATATTTTTCAACACCGCTTCATGCTCCTCCTATTATTCAGACCATTTCATGCTCATCTCATTTTTGACACCTTTTGAAGCTCTTCATATTTTTCACACCTTTTCAGGATCTTCATGTTTTTGAACACCGCTTCATGGTCCTCCTATTTTTCAGAACTTTTCATGCTCCTCATATAATTCAGACCTTTTGAAGCTCTTCATATTTTTCACACCTTTTCAGGCTCTTCATGTTTTTCAACACCGTTTCATGCTCCTCCTATTTTTCAGACCGTTTCATGCTCCCCATATTTTTGACACATTTTGAAGCTCTTCATATTTTTCACACATTTTCAGGCTCTTCATGTTTTTCAACACCGCTTCATGCTCCTCCTATTTTTCAGAATGTTTCATGCTCCTCATATTTTTCACACCTTTTGAAGGTCTTCATATTTTTCACACATTTTCAGGCTCTTCATTTTTTTCAACACCGCTTTATGCTCCTCCTATTTTGCAGACCGTTTCATGCTCCTGTATTTTTGACACCTTTTGAAGCTTTTCATATTTCTCACTCATTTTGAGGCTCTTCATGTTTTTGAACATCACTTCATGCTCCTCCTATTTTTCAGACCGTTTCATGCTCCCCATATTTTTGACACCTTTTGAAGCTCTTCATATTTTTCACCCCTTTTGAAGCTGTTCATATATTTCACACCTTTTCAGGCTCTTGATGTTTTTCAACACCACTTCATGCTCCTTCTATTTTTCACACCCTTTCATGCTAATCTAATTTTTGACACCTTTTGAAGCTCTTCATATTTTTCACACCTTTTGAAGGTCTTCATATTTTTCACACCTTTTCAGGATGTTCATGTTTTTGAACACCGCTTATGCTCGTCCTATTTTTCAGACCATTTCATGCTCCTCATACTTTTGACATATTTTGAAGCTCTTCATATTTTTCACACCTTTTCAGGCTCTTCATGTTTTTGAACACCGCTTCATGCTCCTCCTATATTTCAGTCCGTTCCATGCTCCTCCTATTTTTCACACCTTTTGAAGCTCTTCATATTATTCACACCTTTTCAGGTTCTTCATGTTTTTCAACAACACTTCATGCTCCTCCTATTTTTCAGACCGTTTCATGCTCATCTCATTTTTGACATCTTTTGAAGCTCTTCATTTTTTTCACACCTTTTGAAGCTCTTCATAATTTTCATATTTTTGAAGCACTTCATATTTTTCACACTTTTTCAGGCTCTTCCTGTTTTTCAACACCTCTTCAGGCTCCTCCTATTTTTCGGACCCTTTCATGCTAATCTAATTTTTGGCACTTTTTGAAGCTCTTCATATTTATCACACCTTTTAAGTCTCTGCATGTTTTTGAACACCTTTACATGCTCCTCATGTATTTCACTCCTTTTGAAGCTCTTCATATTTTGCACAAATTTTCAGGCTCTTCATGTTTTTGAACACCGCTTCATCCTCCTATTTTTAAGGGGGTTTCATGCTCGTCGTTTTTTTGACACATTTTGAAGCTCTTCATATTTTTCACACCTTTTCAGGCTCTTCATGTTTTTGAACACCGCTTCATGCTCCTCCTATATTTCAGTCCGTTCCATGCTCCTCCTATTTTTCACACCTTTTGAAGCTCTTCATATTTTTCACACCTTTTCAGGCTCTTCATGTTTTTGAACACCGCTTGATGCTCCTCCTATTTTTCAGACCGTTTCATGCTCCTCATGTATTTCACACGTTTTGAAGCTCTTCATATTTTTCACACCTTTTCAGCCTCTTCATGATTTTGAACACCGCTTCATCATCCTACTATTTTTCAGAATGTTTCATGCTCCTCATATTTTTGACAACTTTTGAAGCTTTTCATATTTTTCACAACTTTTCAGGCTCTTCATGTTTTTGAACAGAGCTTCATGCTCCTCCTATTTTTCAGACCGTATCATGTTCCTCATGTATTTTACACCTTTTGAAGCTCTTCATATTTTTCACACCTTTTCAGGCTCTTCATGCATTTGAACAACTTTTCATGCTCCTCCTATTTTTCAGACCGTTTCATACTCCTCATAGTTTTGACACCTTTTGAAGCTCTTCATATTTTTCACACCTTTTCAGGTTCTTCATGTTTTTCAACATCGCTTCATGCTCCTCCTATTTTTCAAACCGTTTCATGCTCCTCATATTTTTGACACCTTTTGAAGCTCTTAATATATTTCACAGCTTTTCAGACTCTTCATGATTTCCATTACCGCTTCATGCTCCTCATATTTTTCAGACCGTTTCATGCTCATCTCATTTTTATCACCTTTTGAAACTCTTCATATTTTTCACACCTTTTGAAGCTCTTCATATTTTTCACACGTGTTCAGGCTCTTCATGTTTTTCAACACCACTTCTTGCTTCTCCTATTTTTCAGACCGTTTCATGATCCTCATATTTTTGACCCATTTTGAAACTCTTCATATTTTTCACACCTTTTCAGGCTCTTCATGTTTTTCAACACCGCTTCATGCTCCTCCTATTTTTCAGACCCTTTCATGCTCCTCATAATTTTGACACCTTTTGATGCTCTTCATATTTTTCACACCTTTTCAGGCTCTTCATGTTTTTCCACACCGCTTCATGCTCCTCCTATTTTTCAGACCATTTCATGCTCCTCATATATTTGACACATTTTGAAGCTCTTCATATTTTTCACACCTTTTCATGCTCTTCATGTTTGTGAACACCGCTTCATGCTCGTCCTATTTTTCAGACCGTTTCATGCTCCTCATGTATTTCACACCTTTTGAAGCTCTTCATATTTTGCACAGCTTTTCAGGCTCTTCATGTTTTTCACAATCACTTCATACTCGTCCTATTTTTCAGACCGTTTCATGCTCCTCATATTTTTGACAACTTTTGAAGCTCTTCATATTTTTGACACCTTTGAGGCTCTTCATGTTTTTGAACACCACTTCATGCTCCTCCTATATTTCAGTCCGTTTCATGCTCCTCCTATTTTTCACACCTTTTGAAGCTCTTCATATTTTTGACACCTTTGAGGCTCTTCATGTTTTTGAACACCACTTCATGCTCCTCCTATTTTTCAGACCGTTTCATGGTCCTCATATATTTGACTCCTTTAGAAGCTCTTCATATTTTTCACACCTTTTCAGGCTCTTCATGGTTTTCAACACCGCTTCATGCTCCTCCTCTTTTTCAGACCGTTTCATGCTCCTCATATTTTTGACAACTTTTGAAGCTCTTCTTATTTTTCACACCTTTTCAGGCTCTTCATGATTTTCAAAACGGCTTCATGCTCCTCCTATTTTCACACCATTTCATGCTCATCTCATTTTTGACACCTTTTGAAGCTCCTCTACTTTTGACCCCTTTAGAGGCTCTTCATATTTTTGACAACTTTTCAGGCTCTTCATGTTTTTCAACACCGCTTCATGCTCCTCCTAATTTTCAGACCGTTTCATGACCCTCATATTTTTGACACCTTTTGAAGCTCCTCATATATTTCACACCTTTTCAGACTCTTCATGATTTCCAACACCACTTCATTCTCCTCATTTTTTTCACACCGTTTAATGCTCATCTCATTTTTGACACCTTTTGAAGCTCTTCATATTTTTGACACATTTAGAAGCTCTTCATATTTTTTACACATTTTCAGGCTCTTCATATTTTTCAACACCGCTTATTGCTCCTCCTATTTGTCAGACCGTTTCATGCACATCTCATTTTTGACAACTTTTGAAGCTCTTCATGTTTTTCACATATAATGAAGCTATTCATATTTTACACACCTTTTCAGGCTCTTCATGTTTTTCAACACCGCTTAACGCTCCTCCTATTTTTCAGACCATTTCATGCTCCTCATATTTTTGACACCTTTAAAGCTCTTCATATTTTTCACACCTTTTCAGACTCTTCATGTTTTCAACACCGCTTCATGCTCCTCCTATTTTTCAGACCTTTTCATGCTCCTCCTATTTTTCAGACCGTTTCATGCTTCTCATATTTTGAAACCTTTTGAAGCTCTTCATATTTTTCACAACTTTTCAGTCTCTTCATGTTTTTCAACACCGCTTCATGCTCCTCCTTTTTTCAGACCGTTTGATGCTCCTCATATTTTTGGCACCTTTTGAAGCTCTTCATATTTTTCACACCTTCTCAGGTCTTCATGTTTTTGAACACCATTTCATGCTCCTCCTATTTTTCAGACCGTTTCATGGTCCTCATATTTTTGACACCTTTTGAACCTCTTCATATTTTTCACACCTTTTCAGGCTCTTCATGTTTTCAACACCGCTTCATGCTCCTACTATTTTTCAGACGGTTTCATGCTCCTCATATTTTTGACACCTTTTGAAGCTCTTCATATTATTCACACCTTTTCAGGCTCTTCATGTTTTTCAACACCGCTTCATGCTCCTTCTTTTTTTCAGGCCGTTTCATGCTCCTCATATTTTTGACGCCTTTTGAAGCTCTTCATATTTTTCACACTTCTCCAGGCTCTTCATGTTTTTGAACACCGTTTCATGCTCCTCCTCTTTTTCAGACCGTTTCATGCTCCTCATCTTTTTGACACGTTTTGAAACTCTTCATATTTATCACACCTTTTCAGGCTCTTCATGTTTTTCAACACAATTTCATGCTCCTCCTTTTTTTCAGACCATTTTATGCTCCTCATATATTTGACACCTTTTGAAGCTCTTCATTATTTCCACACCTTTTCAGGCTCTTCATGTTTTTCTACACCGCTTCATGCTCCCCCTACATTTCAGACCGTTCATGCCTCTCATATTTTTGAAACCTTTTGAAGCTCTTCATATTTTTCACACCGTTTTAGGCTCTTCATGTTTTTCAACACCATTTCATGCTCCTCCTTTTTTTCAAACCGTTTTATGCTCCTCATATATTTGACACCTGTTGAAGCTCTTCATAATTTCCACACCTCTTCAGGCTCTTCATGTTTTTGAACACCATTTCATGCTCCTCTTATTTTTTTTTTATTGTTTTTTTTTTAAATTTTTTTAAATTATTTTTATTTTTTCTTTCCCAGTCGGTTTTGTCATACATTGATATGAATCAGCCATGGATTTACATGTATTCCCAATTCCAATCCCCCCTCCCACCTCCCTGTCCACCCGATTCCTCTCCGTCTTCCCAGTGCACCAAGCCGGAGCACTTGTCTCGTGCATCCTACCTGGGCTGGTGATCTGTTTCACCATAGATAGCATACATGCTGTTCATTTGAAATATCCCACCCTCACATTCTCCCACAAAGTTCAAAAGTCTGTTCTGTATTTCTGTGTCTATTTTTCTGTTCTGCATATAGGGTTATCGTTATCACCTTTCTAAATTCCATATACATGTGTCAGCATGCTCTAATGTTCTTTATCTTTCTGGCTTACTTCACTCTGTATAATGGGCTCCAGCTTCATCCATCTCATTAGGCCTGATTCAAGTGAATTTTTTAATGGCTGAGTAATATTCCATGGTGTATATGTACCACAGCTTTCTTATCCATTCATCTGCTGACGGGCATCTAGGTTGCTTCCATGTCCTGGCTATTATAAACAGTGCTGCGATGAACATTGGGGTGCACGTGTCTCTTTCAGACGAACCTATGGACACCTTATCTTTGACAAAGGAGGCAAGGATATACAATGGAAAAAAGACAACCTCTTTAACAAGTGGTGCTGGGAAAACTGGTCAACCACTTGTAAAAGAATGAAAATAGAACACTTTCTAACACCATACACAAAAATAAACTCAAAATGGATTAAAGATCTAAATGTAAGACCAGAAACTATAAAACTCCTAGAGGAGAAGATAGGCAAAACACTCTCCGACATAAATCAAAGCAAGATCCTCTATGACCCACCTCCCAGAATATTGGAAATAAAAGCAAAACTAAACAAATGGGACCTAATGAAACTTAAAAGCTTTTGCACTACAAAGGAAACTATAAGTAAGGTGAAAAGACAGCCCTCAGATTGGGAGAAAATAATAGCAAATGAAGAAACAGACAAAGGATTAATCTCAAAAATATACAAGCAAATCCTGCAGCTCAATTCCAGAAAAATAAATGACCCAATACAAAATGAGCCAAAGAACTAAACAGACATTTCTCCAAAGAAGACATACAGATGGATAACAAACACATGAAAAGATGCTCAACATCACTCATAATTAGAGAAATGCAAATCAAAACCACAATGAGGTACCATTATATGCCAGTCAGGATGGCTGCTATCCAGAAGTCTACAAGCAATAAATGCTGGAGATGGTGTGGAGAAAAGGGAACCCTCTTACACTGTTGGTGGGAATGCACACTAGTACAGCCGCTATGGAAAACAGTGTGGAGATTTCTTAAAAAACTGGAAATAGAACTGCCATATGACCCAGCAATCCCACTTCTGGGCATACACACTGAGGAAACCAGATCCTCTTATTTTTCAGACCGTTTCAAGCTCCTCATATTTTTTACACCTTTTGAAGCTCTTCATATATTTCACACCTTTTCAGGCTCTTCATGTTTTTCAACACCGCTTCATGCTCCTCCTATTTTTCAGACCGTTTCATGGTCCTCATGTTTTTGTCACCTTTTGAAGCTCTTCACATTTTTCACACCTTTTCATGCTCTTCATGTTTTTGAACACCATTTCATGCTCCTCCTATTTTTTAAACCGTTTCATGCTCCTCATATTTTTCACACATTTTGAAGCTCTTCATATTTTTCACACCTTTTCAGGCACTTCATATTTTACAACACGTTTTCATGCTCCTCCTATTTTTCAGACCGTTTAATGCTCCCCATAATTTTGACACCTTTTGAAGCGCTTCATAATTATCACACCTTTTCAGGCTCTTCATGTTTTTCAAATTTGCTTCTGCTCCTCCTATTTTTCAGACCGTTTCATGCTCCTCATATTTTTGACACCTTTTGAAGCTCTTCATATTTTTCACAGCTTTTCAGGCTCTTCATGTTTTTCAACACCGCTTTATTCTCCTCATATTTTTCAGACCGTTTCATGCGCCTCATATTTTGGATATCTTTTGAAGCTCGTCATATTTCTAACAACTTTTCAGGCTCTTCATGTTTTCAACACAGTTTCATGCTCCTCCTATTTTTCAGACCGTTTCATGCGCCTCATATTTTGACTCCTTTTGAAGCTCTTCATATTTTTCACACATTTTCAGGCTCTTCATGTTTTTCAACACCGTTTCTTGCTCATCCTCTTTTTCAGACCGTTTCATGCCCCTCATATTTTTGACACCTTTTCAAGCTCTTCACATTTTTCAAAACATTTCAGGCTCTTCATGTTTTGAACACCGTTTCATCCTCCTCCTAATTTTCAGACCGTTTCATGCTCCTCATATTTTTCACACATTTTGAAGCTCTTCATATTTTTCACACCTTTTCAGGCTCTTCATATTTTACAACACGTTTTCATGCTCCTCCTATTTTTCAGACCGTTTAATGCTTCCCATAATTTTGACACCTTTTGAAGCGCTTCATAATTATCACACCTTTTCAGGCTCTTCATGTTTTTCAACACCGCTTCATGCTCCTCCTATTTTTCAGACCGTTTCATGCTCCTCATATTTTTGACACCTTTAAAGCTCTTCATATTTTTCACACCTTTTCAGACTCTTCATGTTTTCACCACCGCTTCATGCTCCTCCTATTTTTCAGACCTTTTCATGCTCCTCCTATTTTTCAGACCGTTTCATGCTTCTCATATTTTGAAACCTTTTGAAGCTCTTCATATTTTTCACAACTTTTCAGTCTCTTCATGTTTTTCAACACCGCTTCATGCTCCTCCTTTTTTCAGACCGTTTGATGCTCCTCATATTTTTGGCACCTTTTGAAGCTCTTCATATTTTTCACACCTTTTCAGGTCTTCATGTTTTTGAACACCATTTCATGCTCCTCCTATTTTTCAGACCGTTTCATGGTCCTCATATTTTTGACACCTTTTGAACCTCTTCATATTTTTCACACCTTTTCAGGCTCTTCATGTTTTCAACACCGCTTCATGCTCCTACTATTTTTCAGACGGTTTCATGCTCCTCATATTTTTGACACCTTTTGAAGCTCTTCATATTATTCACACCTTTTCAGGCTCTTCATGTTTTTCAACACCGCTTCATGCTCCTTCTTTTTTTCAGGCCGTTTCATGCTCCTCATATTTTTGACGCCTTTTGAAGCTCTTCATATTTTTCACACTTCTCCAGGCTCTTCATGTTTTTGAACACCGTTTCATGCTCCTCCTCTTTTTCAGACCGTTTCATGCTCCTCATCTTTTTGACACGTTTTGAAACTCTTCATATTTATCACACCTTTTCAGGCTCTTCATGTTTTTCAACACAATTTCATGCTCCTCCTTTTTTTCAGACCATTTTATGCTCCTCATATATTTGACACCTTTTGAAGCTCTTCATTATTTCCACACCTTTTCAGGCTCTTCATGTTTTTCTACACCGCTTCATGCTCCCCCTACATTTCAGACCGTTCATGCCTCTCATATTTTTGAAACCTTTTGAAGCTCTTCATATTTTTCACACCGTTTTAGGCTCTTCATGTTTTTCAACACCATTTCATGCTCCTCCTTTTTTTCAAACCGTTTTATGCTCCTCATATATTTGACACCTGTTGAAGCTCTTCATAATTTCCACACCTCTTCAGGCTCTTCATGTTTTTGAACACCATTTCATGCTCCTCTTATTTTTTTTTTATTGTTTTTTTTTTAAATTTTTTTAAATTATTTTTATTTTTTCTTTCCCAGTCGGTTTTGTCATACATTGATATGAATCAGCCATGGATTTACATGTATTCCCAATTCCAATCCCCCCTCCCACCTCCCTGTCCACCCGATTCCTCTCCGTCTTCCCAGTGCACCAAGCCGGAGCACTTGTCTCGTGCATCCTACCTGGGCTGGTG
Source organism: Dama dama (assembly GCF_033118175.1). Lineage (NCBI taxonomy): Eukaryota > Metazoa > Chordata > Mammalia > Artiodactyla > Cervidae > Dama > Dama dama. Next base: position 6,936,427 of record NW_026870891.1, on the reverse strand, counting down.
ATCTGTTTCACCATAGATAGCATACATGCTGTTCATTTGAAATATCCCACCCTCACATTCTCCCACAAAGTTCAAAAGTCTGTTCTGTATTTCTGTGTCTATTTTTCTGTTCTGCATATAGGGTTATCGTTATCACCTTTCTAAATTCCATATACATGTGTCAGCATGCTCTAATGTTCTTTATCTTTCTGGCTTACTTCACTCTGTATAATGGGCTCCAGCTTCATCCATCTCATTAGGCCTGATTCAAGTGAATTTTTTAATGGCTGAGTAATATTCCATGGTGTATATGTACCACAGCTTTCTTATCCATTCATCTGCTGACGGGCATCTAGGTTGCTTCCATGTCCTGGCTATTATAAATAGTGCTGCGATGAACATTGGGGTGCACGTGTCTCTTTCAGACGAACCTATGGACACCTTATCTTTGACAAAGGAGGCAAGGATATACAATGGAAAAAAGACAACCTCTTTAACAAGTGGTGCTGGGAAAACTGGTCAACCACTTGTAAAAGAATGAAAATAGAACACTTTCTAACACCATACACAAAAATAAACTCAAAATGGATTAAAGATCTAAATGTAAGACCAGAAACTATAAAACTCCTAGAGGAGAAGATAGGCAAAACACTCTCCGACATAAATCAAAGCAAGATCCTCTATGACCCACCTCCCAGAATATTGGAAATAAAAGCAAAACTAAACAAATGGGACCTAATGAAACTTAAAAGCTTTTGCACTACAAAGGAAACTATAAGTAAGGTGAAAAGACAGCCCTCAGATTGGGAGAAAATAATAGCAAATGAAGAAACAGACAAAGGATTAATCTCAAAAATATACAAGCAAATCCTGCAGCTCAATTCCAGAAAAATAAATGACCCAATACAAAATGAGCCAAAGAACTAAACAGACATTTCTCCAAAGAAGACATACAGATGGATAACAAACACATGAAAAGATGCTCAACATCACTCATAATTAGAGAAATGCAAATCAAAACCACAATGAGGTACCATTATATGCCAGTCAGGATGGCTGCTATCCAGAAGTCTACAAGCAATAAATGCTGGAGATGGTGTGGAGAAAAGGGAACCCTCTTACACTGTTGGTGGGAATGCACACTAGTACAGCCGCTATGGAAAACAGTGTGGAGATTTCTTAAAAAACTGGAAATAGAACTGCCATATGACCCAGCAATCCCACTTCTGGGCATACACACTGAGGAAACCAGATCCTCTTATTTTTCAGACCGTTTCAAGCTCCTCATATTTTTTACACCTTTTGAAGCTCTTCATATATTTCACACCTTTTCAGGCTCTTCATGTTTTTCAACACCGCTTCATGCTCCTCCTATTTTTCAGACCGTTTCATGGTCCTCATGTTTTTGTCACCTTTTGAAGCTCTTCACATTTTTCACACCTTTTCATGCTCTTCATGTTTTTGAACACCACTTCATGCTCCTCCTATTTTTTAAACCGTTTCATGCTCCTCATATTTTTCACACATTTTGAAGCTCTTCATATTTTTCACACCTTTTCAGGCTCTTCATATTTTACAACACGTTTTCATGCTCCTCCTATTTTTCAGACCGTTTAATGCTCCCCATAATTTTGACACCTTTTGAAGCGCTTCATAATTATCACACCTTTTCAGGCTCTTCATGTTTTTCAAATTTGCTTCTGCTCCTCCTATTTTTCAGACCGTTTCATGCTCCTCATATTTTTGACACCTTTTGAAGCTCTTCATATTTTTCACAGCTTTTCAGGCTCTTCATGTTTTTCAACACCGCTTTATTCTCCTCATATTTTTCAGACCGTTTCATGCGCCTCATATTTTGGATATCTTTTGAAGATCGTCATATTTCTAACAACTTTTCAGGCTCTTCATGTTTTCAACACAGTTTCATGCTCCTCCTATTTTTCAGACCGTTTCATGCGCCTCATATTTTGACTCCTTTTGAAGCTCTTCATATTTTTCACACATTTTCAGGCTCTTCATGTTTTTCAACACCGTTTCTTGCTCATCCTCTTTTTCAGACCGTTTCATGCCCCTCATATTTTTGACACCTTTTCAAGCTCTTCACATTTTTCAAAACATTTCAGGCTCTTCATGTTTTGAACACCGTTTCATCCTCCTCCTAATTTTCAGACCGTTTCATGCTCCTCATATTTTTCACACATTTTGAAGCTCTTCATATTTTTCACACCTTTTCAGGCTCTTCATATTTTACAACACGTTTTCATGCTCCTCCTATTTTTCAGACCGTTTAATGCTTCCCATAATTTTGACACCTTTTGAAGCGCTTCATAATTATCACACCTTTTCAGGCTCTTCATGTTTTTCAAATTTGCTTCTGCTCCTCCTATTTTTCAGACCGTTTCATGCTCCTCATATTTTTGACACCTTTTGAAGCTCTTCATATTTTTCACAACTTTTCAGGTTCTTCATGTTTTCAACACCACTTCATGCTCCTCCTATATTTCTGACCGTGTCATGCTCCTCATATTTTTGACAACTTTTGAAGCTCTTCATATTTTTCACACCTTTCCAGGCTCTTCATATTTTTGAACACCGATTAATGCTCCTCCTATTTTTCAGACCGTTTCTTGCTCCTCATATTTTTGACACCTTTTGAAGCTCTTCATATTTTTCACAGCTTTCCAGGCTGTTCATATTTTTGAACACCGATTAATGCCCCTCCTATTTTTCAGACCGTTTCTTGCTCCTCATATTTTTGACACCTTTTGAAGCTCTTCATATTTTTCACACCTTTTCAGGCTCTACATATTTTTCAACACAACTTCATGCTCCTCCTTTATTTGAGACCGTTTCATGCTCCTCATATTTTTGACACCTTTTGAAGCTCTTCATAGATTTCACACCTTTTCAGGCTCTTCATGTTTTTCTACACCGCTTCTTGCTCCTCCTATTTTTCAGAGCTATTCATGCTCCTCATATTTTTGTCACCTTTTGAAGCTCTTCATATATTTCACACCTTTTCAGGCTTTTCATGTTTTTCAACACCGCTTCATGCTCCTACTATTTTTCAGACCTTTTCATGCTCCTCATATGTTTCACACCTTTTTAAGCTCTTCATGTTTTTTAACACATTTCACGCTCCTCCTATATTTCAGACCGTTTCAAGCTCCTCATATTTTTGACACCTTTTGAAGCTCTTCATATTTTTCACATTTATCAGGGTCTTCATGTTTTTCTACACCACTTCATGCTCCTCCTATTTTTCAGACCTTTTCATTCTCCTCATATGTTTCACAACCTTTTCAGACTCTTCATGTTTCTCAACACCACTTCATGCTCCTCCTATTTTTCAGACCGTTTCATGCTCCTCATATTTTTGACGCCTTTTGAAGCTCTTCATATTTTTCACACTTCTCCAGGCTCTTCATGTTTTTGAACACCCTTTCATGCTCCTCCTGTTTTTCAGACCGTTTCATGCTGCTCATATTTTTGACACCTTTTGAAGTTCTTCATATTTTTCACACCTTTTCAGGCTCTTCACGTTTTTCAACACCACTTCATGCTCCTCCTATTTTTCAGTCCGTTTCATGCTCCTTATATTTTTGACACCTTTTGAAGTTCTTCATATTTTTCACACCTTACAGGCTCTTCATGATTTTCAACACCACTTCATGCTCCTCCTAATTTTCACACCGTTTCATGCTCCTCATATATTTGACACCTTTTGAAGCTCTTCAGATTTTTCACACCTTTTCAGGCTCTTCATATTTTTCAACACCGCTTCATGCTCCTCCTATTTTTCAGACCGTTTCATGCTCCTCATCTTTTTGACACGTTTTGAAACTCTTCATATTTATCACACCTTTTCAGGCTCTTCATGTTTTTCAACACCATTTCATGCTCCTCCTTTTTTTCAGACCGTTTTATGCTCCTCATATATTTGACACCTTTTGAAGCTCTTCATAATTTCCACACCTTTTCAGGCTCTTCATGTTTTTCTACACCGCTTCATGCTCCCCCTACATTTCAGACCGTTCATGCCTCTCATATTTTTGAAACCTTTTGAAGCTCTTCATATTTTTCACACCTTTTTAGGCTCTTCATGTTTTTCAACACCATTTCATGCTCCTCCTTTTTTTCAAACCGTTTTATGCTCCTCATATATTTGACACCTGTTGAAGCTCTTCATAATTTACACACCTTTTCAGGCTCTTCATGTTTTTGAACACCGTTTCATGCTCCTCTTATTTTTTTTTATTGTTATTTTTTTATTTTTTTTTATTATTTTTATTTTTTTTCCCAGTCGGTTTTGGCATACATTGATATGAATCAGCCATGGATTTACATGTATTCCCAGTCCCGATTCCCCCTCCCACCTCCCTCTCCACCCGATTCCTCTGGGTCTTCCCAGTGCACCAAGCCGGAGCACTTGTCTCGTGCATCCTACCTGGGCTGGTGATCTGTTTCACCATAGATAGCATACATGCTGTTCTTTTGAAATATCCCACCCTCACATTCTCCCACAAAGTTCAAAAGTCTGTTCTGTATTTCTGTGTCTCTTTTTCTGTTCTGCATATAGGGTTATCGTTGTCACCTTTCTAAATTCCATATACATGTGTCAGTATGCTGTAATGTTCTTTATCTTTCTGGCTTACTTCACTCTGTATAATGGGCTCCAGCTTCATCCATCTCATTAGGCCTGATTCAAATGAATTCTTTTTAATGGCTGAGTAATATTCCATGGTGTATATGTACCACAGCTTTCTTATCCATTCATCTGCTGACGGGCATCTAGGTTGCTTCCATGTCCTGGCTATTATAAACAGTGCTGCGATGAACATTGGGGTGCACGTGTCTCTTTCAGACGAACCTATGGACACCTTATCTTTGACAAAGGAGGCAAGGATATACAATGGAAAAAAGACAACCTCTTTAACAAGTGGTGCTGGGAAAACTGGTCAACCACTTGTAAAAGAATGAAAATAGAACACTTTCTAACACCATACACAAAAATAAACTCAAAATGGATTAAAGATCTAAATGTAAGACCAGAAACTATAAAACTCCTAGAGGAGAAGATAGGCAAAACACTCTCCGACATAAATCAAAGCAAGATCCTCTATGACCCACCTCCCAGAATATTGGAAATAAAAGCAAAACTAAACAAATGGGACCTAATGAAACTTAAAAGCTTTTGCACTACAAAGGAAACTATAAGTAAGGTGAAAAGACAGCCCTCAGATTGGGAGAAAATAATAGCAAATGAAGAAACAGACAAAGGATTAATCTCAAAAATATACAAGCAAATCCTGCAGCTCAATTCCAGAAAAATAAATGACCCAATAAAAAATGAGCCAAAGAACTAAACAGACATTTCTCCAAAGAAGACATACAGATGGATAACAAACACTTGAAAAGATGCTCAACATCACTCATTATTAGAGAAATGCAAATCAAAACCACAATGAGGTACCATTACATGCCAGTCAGGATGGCTGCTATCCAAAAGTCTACAAGCAATAAATGCTGGAGAGGGAGTGGAGAAAAGGGAACCCTCTTATACTGTTGGTGGGAATGCACACTAGTACGGCCGCTATGGAAAACGGTGTAGAGATTTCTTAAAAAACTGGAAATAGAACTGCCATATGACCCAGCAATTCCACTTCTGGGCATACACACTGAGGAAACCAGATCCTCTTATTTTTCAGACCGTTTCAAACTCCTCATATTTTTTACACCTTTTGAAGCTCTTCATATATTTCACACCTTTTCAGGCTCTTCATGTTTTTCAACACCGCTTCATGCTCCTCCTATTTTTCAGACCGTTTCATGGTCCTCATATTTTTGACACCTTTTGAAGCTCTTCATATTTTTCACACCTTTCCGTGCTCTTCATGTTTTTCAACACGCTTTCATGCTCCTCCGATTATTCAGATCGTTTCATGCTCCTCATATTTTTGACACATTTTGAAGCTCTTCATATTTTCGACACCTTTCAGGTTCTTCATGTTTTTCAACACCGTTTCATGCTCCTCCTATTTTTCAAACCGTTTCATGCTCCTCATATTTTTGACACATTTTGAAGCTCTTCATATTTTCGACACCTTTCAGGTTCTTCATGTTTTTCAACACCGTTTCATGCTCCTCCTATTTGTCAAACCGTTTCATGTTCCTCCTATTTTTCAGACCGTTTCTTGCTCCTCATATTTTTGACACCTTTTGAAGCTCTTCATGTTTTTTAACACCTTTTCACGCTCCTCCTATATTTCAGACCGTTTCAAGCTCCTCATATTTTTGACACCTTATGAAGCTCTTCATATTTTTCACATTTTTTCAGGGTCTTCATATTTTTCTACACCACTTCATGCTCCTCCTATTTTTCAGACCGTTTCATTCTCCTCATAAGTTTCACAACTTTTTCAGGCTCTTCATGTTTCTCAACACCACTTCATGCTCCTCCTATTTTTCAGACCGTTTCATGCTCCTCATATTTTTGACACCTTTTGAAGTTCTTCATATTTTTCACACCTTTTCAGGCTTTTCATGTTTTTCTACACTGCTTCATTCTCTTCCTATTTTTCAGACATTTTCATGCTCCTCATATTTTTGACATCCTTTGAAGCTCTTCATATTTTTCACACCTTTTCAGGCTTTTCAGGTATTTCAACACCGTCTCATGCGCCTCCTATTTTTCAGACCGTTTCATGCTCCTCATATGTTTCACACCTTTTTCAGGCTCTTCATGTTTTTCAACACCACTTCATGGTCCTCCTATTTTTCAGACCGTATCATGCTCATCATATTTTTGACACAGTTTGAAGCTCTTCCTACTTTTCACACCTTTTGAGGCTCTTCATGTTTTTGAAAACAGTTTCTTGCTCCTCATATTTTTCAGACCGTTTCATGGTCCTCATATTTTTGACACCTTTTGAAGCTCTTCATATTTTTCACACTTTTTCAGGGTCTTCATGTTTTTCTACACCACTTCATGCTCCTCCTATTTTTCAGACCGTTTCATTCTCCTCATATGCTTCACAACTTTTTCAGGCTCTTCATGTTTCTCAACTCCACTTCATGCTCCTCCTATTTTTCAGACCGTTTCATGCTCCTCATATTTTTGACACTTTTTGAAGCTCTTCATATTTTTCACACCTTTCCAGGCTCTTCATGTTTTTGAACACCGTTTCATGATCATCCTATTTTTCAGACCGTTTCATGCTCCTCATATGTTTCACACCTTTTGAAGCTCTTCATGTTTTTTAACACCTTTTCATGCTCCTCCTATATTTCAGACCGTTTAATGCTCTTTATATTTTTGACACCATTTGAAGCTCTTCATATTTTTCGCACCTTTTCAGGCTCTTCATATTTTTCAACACCACTTCATGCTTCTCCAATTTTTCAGACCGTTTCATGCTCCTCATATATATGACACCTTTTGAAGCTCTTCATATTTTTCACATCTTTTCAGGCTCTTCATATTTTTCAACCCGCTTAAGCTCCTCCTATTTTTCAGAGCGTTTCTGGCTCCTCATATTTTTGACACCTTTGAGGCTCTTCATATATTTCACAGCTTTTCTGGCTCTTCATGTTTTTGAACACCGATTCATGCTCCTCCTATTTTTCAGACCGTTTCATGCTCCTCATATTTTTGACACCTTTTGAACCTCTTCATATTTTTCACACCTTTTCAGGCTCTTCATGTTTTCAACACTGCTTCATGCTCCTACTATTTTTCAGACGGTTTCATGCTCCTCATATTTTTGACACCTTTTGAAGCTCTTCATATTATTCACACCTTTTCAGGCTCTTCATGTTTTTCAACACCGCTTCATGCTCCTCCTTTTTTTCAGACCGTTTCATGCTCCTCATATTTTTGACGCCTTTTGAAGCTCTTCATATTTTTCACACTTCTCCAGGCTCTTCATGTTTTTGAACACCGTTTCATGCTCCTCCTGTTTTTCAGACCGTTTCATGCTGCTCATATTTTTGACACCTTTTGAAGTTCTTCATATTTTTCACACCTTTTCAGGCTCTTCACGTTTTTCAACACCACTTCATGCTCCTCCTATTTTTCAGTCCGTTTCATGCTCCTTATATCTTTGACACCTTTTGAAATTCTTCATATTTTTCACACCTTACAGGCTCTTCATGATTTTCAACACCACTTCATGCTCCTCCTAATTTTCACACCGTTTCATGCTCCTCATATATTTGACACCTTTTGAAGCTCTTCAGATTTTTCACACCTTTTCAGGCTCTTCATATTTTTCAACACCGCTTCATGCTCCTCCTATTTTTCAGACCGTTTCATGCTCCTCATCTTTTTGACACGTTTTGAAACTCTTCATATTTATCATACCTTTTCAGGCTCTTCATGTTTTTCAACACCATTTCATGCTCCTCCTTTTTTTCAGACCGTTTTATGCTCCTCATATATTTGACACCTTTTGAAGCTCTTCATAATTTCCACACCTTTTCAGGCTCTTCATGTTTTTCTACACCGCTTCATGCTCCCCCTACATTTCAGACCGTTCATGCCTCTCATATTTTTGAAACCTTTTGAAGCTCTTCATATTTTTCACACCTTTTTAGGCTCTTCATGTTTTTCAACACCATTTCATGCTCCTCCTTTTTTTCAAACCGTTTTATGCTCCTCATATATTTGACACCTGTTGAAGCTCTTCATAATTTACACACCTTTTCAGGCTCTTCATGTTTTTGAACACCGTTTCATGCTCCTCTTATTTTTTTTTATTGTTATTTTTTTTATTTTTTTTTTATTATTTTCATTTTTTTTCCCAGTCGGTTTTGTCATACATTGATATGAATCAGCCATGGATTTACATGTATTCCCAGTCCCGATTCCCCCTCCCACCTCCCTCTCCACCCGATTCCTCTGGGTCTTCCCAGTGCACCAAGCCGGAGCACTTGTCTCGTGCATCCTACCTGGGCTGGTGATCTGTTTCACCATAGATAGCATACATGCTGTTCTTTTGAAATATCCCACCCTCACATTCTCCCACAAAGTTCAAAAGTCTGTTCTGTATTTCTGTGTCTCTTTTTCTGTTCTGCATATAGGGTTATCGTTGTCACCTTTCTAAATTCCATATACATGTGTCAGTATGCTGTAATGTTCTTTATCTTTCTGGCTTACTTCACTCTGTATAATGGGCTCCAGCTTCATCCATCTCATTAGGCCTGATTCAAATGAATTCTTTTTAATGGCTGAGTAATATTCCATGGTGTATATGTACCACAGCTTTCTTATCCATTCATCTGCTGACGGGCATCTAGGTTGCTTCCATGTCCTGGCTATTATAAACAGTGCTGCGATGAACATTGGGGTGCACGTGTCTCTTTCAGACGAACCTATGGACACCTTATCTTTGACAAAGGAGGCAAGGATATGCAATGGAAAAAAGACAACCTCTTTAACAAGTGGTGCTGGGAAAACTGGTCAACCACTTGTAAAAGAATGAAAATAGAACACTTTCTAACACCATACACAAAAATAAACTCAAAATGGATTAAAGATCTAAATGTAAGACCAGAAACTATAAAACTCCTAGAGGAGAAGATAGGCAAAACACTCTCCGACATAAATCAAAGCAAGATCCTCTATGACCCACCTCCCAGAATATTGGAAATAAAAGCAAAACTAAACAAATGGGACCTAATGAAACTTAAAAGCTTTTGCACTACAAAGGAAACTATAAGTAAGGTGAAAAGACAGCCCTCAGATTGGGAGAAAATAATAGCAAATGAAGAAACAGACAAAGGATTAATCTCAAAAATATACAAGCAAATCCTGCAGCTCAATTCCAGAAAAATAAATGACCCAATAAAAAATGAGCCAAAGAACTAAACAGACATTTCTCCAAAGAAGACATACAGATGGATAACAAACACATGAAAAGATGCTCAACATCACTCATTGTTAGAGAAATGCAAATCAAAACCACAATGAGGTACCATTACATGCCAGTCAGGATGGCTGCTATCCAAAAGTCTACAAGCAATAAATGCTGGAGAGGGAGTGGAGAAAAGGGAACCCTCTTATACTGTTGGTGGGAATGCACAATAGTACAGCCGATATGGAAAACGGTGTAGAGATTTCTTAAAAAACTGGAAATAGAACTGCCATATGACCCAGCAATTCCACTTCTGGGCATACACACTGAGGAAACCAGATCCTCTTATTTTTCAGACCGTTTCAAACTCCTCATATTTTTTACACCTTTTGAAGCTCTTCATATATTTCACACCATTTCAGGCTCTTCATGTTTTTCAACACAACTTCATGCTCCTCCTATTTTTCAAACCGTTTCATGGTCCTCATATTTTTGACACCTTTTGAAGCTCTTCATATTTTTCACACCTTTCCGTGCTCTTCATGTTTTTCAACACGCTTTCATGCTCCTCCGATTATTCAGATCGTTTCATGCTCCTCATATTTTTGACACATTTTGAAGCTCTTCATATTTTCGACACCTTTCAGGTTCTTCATGTTTTTCAACACCGTTTCATTCTCCTCCTATTTTTCAAACCGTTTCATGCTCCTCATATTTTTGACACATTTTGAAGCTCTTCATATTTTCGACACCTTTCAGGTTCTTCATGTTTTTCAACACCGTTTCATGCTCCTCCTATTTGTCAAACCGTTTCATGTTCCTCCTATTTTTCAGACCGTTTCATGCTCCTCATATTTTTGACACCTTTTGAAGCTCTTCATGTTTTTCACACCCTTTCATGGTCTTCATATTTTTCAACACGGTTTCATGCTCCTCCTAATTTTCAGATCGTTTCATGCTCCTCATATTTTTGACACCTTTTGAAGCTCTTCTTATTCTTCACACTTTTTCAGGCTCTTCATGATTTTCAACATCGATTCATGCTCCTCCTCTCTTTCAGACCGTTTCAGGCTCCTCATATGTTTCACACCTTTTTCAGGCTCTTCATGTATTTCAACACCACTTCATGCTCCTCCTATTTTTCAGATCGTTTCATGCTCCTCATATTTTTGATACCTTTTGAAGCTCTTCATATTTTTCACAGCTTTCCAGGCTCTTCATATTTTTGAACACCGATTAATGCTCCTCCTATTTTTCAGACCGTTTCATGCTCCTCATATTTTTGACACCTTTTGAAGCTCTTCATATTTTTCACACCTTTTCAGGCTCTTCAAATTTTTCAACACAACTTCATGCTCCTCCTTTATTTGAGACCGTTTCATGCTCCTCATATTTTTGACTCCTTTTGAAGCTCTCCATAGATTTCACACCTTTTCAGGCTCTTCATGTGTTTCTACACCACTTCATGCTCCTCCTATTTTTAAGAGCTTTTCATGATCTTCATATTTTTGTCACCTTTTGAAGCTCTTCATATTTTTCACACCTTTTCAGGCTTTTCATGTTTTTCAACACCGCTTCATGCTCCTAGTATTTTCAGACCTTTTAATGCTCCTCATATGTTTCACACCATTTTAAGCTCTTCATGTTTTAACACCTTTTCACGCTCCTCCTATATTTCAGACCGTTTCAAGCTCCTCATATTTTTGACACCTTTTGAAGCTCTTCATATTTTTCACATTTTTTCAGGGTCTTCATGTTTTTCTACACCACTTCATGCTACTCCTATTTTTAAGAGCTTTTCATGCTTCTCATATTTTTGTCACCTTTTGAAGCTCTTCATATTTTTCACACCTTTTCAGGCTTTTCATGTTTTTCAACACCACTTCATTCTCCTCCTTTATTTCAGACCGTTTCATGCTCCTCATCTTTTTCACACCTTTTGAAGCTCTTTATATTTTGCACACCTTTTCAGGCTTTTCATGTTTTTCTACACCGCTTCATTCTCTTCCTATTTTTCAGACATGTTCATGCTCCTCATATTTTTGACATCCTTTGAAGCTCTTCATATTTTTCACACCTTTTCAGGCTTTTCATGTATTTCAACACCGTCTCATGCGCCTCCTATTTTTCAGACCGTTTCATGCTCCTCATATGTTTCACACCTTTTTCAGGCTCTTCATGTTTTTCAACACCACTTCATGCTCCTCCTATTTATCAGACCGTTTCATGCTCATCATATTTTTGACACAGTTTGAAGCTCTTCATACTTTTCACACCTTTTGAGGCTCTTCATGTTTTTGAAAACAGTTTCTTGCTCCTCATATTTTTCAGACCGTTTCATGGTCCTCATATTTTTGACACCTTTTGAAGCTCTTCATATTTTTCGCACCTTTTCAGGCTCTTCATTTTTTTGAACACCACTTCATGCTTCTCCAATTTTTCAGACCGTTTCATGCTCCTCACATATTTGACACCTTTTGAAGCTCTTCATATTTTTCACATCTTTTCAGGCTCTTCATATTTTTCAACCCGCTTAAGCTCCTCCTATTTTTCAGACCGTTTCTTGCTCCTCATATTTTTGACACCTTTGAGGCTCTTAATATATTTCACACCTTTTCAGGCTCTTCATGTTTTTGAACACCGCTTCATGCTCCTCCTATTTTTCAGACCGTTTCATGCTCCTCCTATTTTTCAGACCGTTTCATGCTCCTCATATTTTTGACACCTTTTGAACCTCTTCATATTTTTCACACCTTTTCAGGCTCTTCATGTTTTCAACACCGCTTCATGCTCCTACTATTTTTCAGACGGTTTCATGCTCCTCATATTTTTGACACCTTTTGAAGCTCTTCATATTATTCACACCTTTTCAGGCTCTTCATGTTTTTCAACACCGCTTCATGCTCCTCCTTTTTTTCAGACCGTTTCATGCTCCTCATATTTTTGACAACTTTTGAAGCTCTTCATATTTTTCACACTTCTCCAGGCCCTTCATGTTTTTGAACACCGTTTCATGTTCCTCCTTTTTTTCAGACTGTTTCATGCTGCTAATATTTTTGACACCTTTTGAAGTTCTTCATATTTTTCACACCTTTTCAGGCTCTTCACGTTTTTCAACACCACTTCATGCTCCTCCTATTTTTCAGACCATTTCAGGCTCCTCTTATTTTTTTTTTTTATTGTTATTTTTTTTTTATTATTTTTATTTTTTTTTCCAGTGGGTTTTGTCATACCTTGATATGAATCAGCCATGGATTTACATGTATTCACAGTCCCGATTCCCCCTCAAACCTCCCTCTCCACCCGATTCCTCTGGGTCTTCCCAGTGCACCAAGCCGGAGCACTTGTCTCGTGCATCCTACCTGGGCTGGTGATCTGTTTCACCATAGATAGCATACATGCTGTTCTTTTGAAATATCCCACCCTCACATTCTCCCACAAAGTTTAAAAGTCTGTTCTGTATTTCTGTGTCTCTTTTTCTGTTCTGCATATAGGGTTATCGTTGTCACCTTTCTAAATTCCATATACATGTGTCAGTATGCTGTAATGTTCTTTATCTTTCTGGCTTACTTCACTCTGTATAATGGGCTCCAGCTTCATCCATCTCATTAGGACTGATTCAAATGAATTCTTTTTAATGGCTGAGTAATATTCCATGGTGTATATGTACCACAGCTTTCTTATCCATTCATCTGCTGACGGGCATCTAGGTTGCTTCCATGTCCTGGCTATTATAAACAGTGCTGCGATGAACATTGGGGTGCACGTGTCTCTTTCAGACGAACCTATGGACACCTTATCTTTGACAAAGGAGGCAAGGATATGCAATGGAAAAAAGACAACCTCTTTAACAAGTGGTGCTGGGAAAACTGGTCAACCACTTGTAAAAGAATGAAAATAGAACACTTTCTAACACCATACACAAAAATAAACTCAAAATGGATTAAAGATCTAAATGTAAGACCAGAAACTATAAAACTCCTAGAGGAGAAGATAGGCAATACACTCTCCGACATAAATCAAAGCAAGATCCTCTATGACCCACCTCCCAGAATATTGGAAATAAAAGCAAAACTAAACAAATGGGACCTAATGAAACTTAAAAGCTTTTGCACTACAAAGGAAACTATAAGTAAGGTGAAAAGACAGCCCTCAGATTGGGAGAAAATAATAGCAAATGAAGAAACAGACAAAGGATTAATCTCAAAAATACACAAGCAAATCCTGCAGCTCAATTCCAGAAAAATAAATGACCCAATAAAAAATGAGCCAAAGAACTAAACAGACATTTCTCCAAAGAAGACATACAGATGGATAACAAACACATAAAAGATGCTCAACATCACTCATTATTAGAGAAATGCAAATCAAAACCACAATGAGGTACCATTACATGCCAGTCAGGATGGCTGCTATCCAAAAGTCTACAAGCAATAAATGCTGGAGAGGGAGTGGAGAAAAGGGAACCCTCTTATACTGTTGGTGGGAATGCACACTAGTACAGCCGATATGGAAAACGGTGTAGAGATTTCTTAAAAAACTGGAAATAGAACTGCCATATGACCCAGCAATTCCACTTCTGGGCATACACACTGAGGAAACCAGATCCTCTTATTTTTCAGACCGTTTCAAACTCCTCATATTTTTTACAACTTTTGAAGCTCTTCATATATTTCACACCTTTTCAGGCTCTTCATGTTTTTCAACACCGCTTCATGCTCCTACTATTTTTCAGACCGTTTCATGGTCCTCATATTTTTGACACCTTTTGAAGCTCTTCATATTTTTCACACCTTTTCAGGCTCTTCATGTTTTTGAACACCGTTTCATGCTCCTCCTATTTTTCAGACCGTTTCATGCTCCTCATGTTTTTGAGACGTTTTGAAGCTCTGCATATTTTTCATAACTTTCAGGCTCTTCATGCTTTTGAAACACCGTTACATGCTCCTCCTATTTTTCATACATATCATGCTCGTCATTTTTTTGACACATTTTGAAGCTCTTCATATTTTTCACACCTTTTCAGGCTCTTTATGTTTTTCAACGCCGTATCATGCTCCTCCTATTTTTCAGACCGTTTCATGCTCCTCATATCTTTGACACCTTTTGAAGCTCTTCATATTTTTCACATCATTTCAGGCTCTTCAAGTTTTTGAAAACGGCTTCATGCTCCTCCTAATTTTCAGACCGTTTTTTGCTCATCATATTTTTGACACATTTTGAAGCTTTTCATATTTTTCACAGCTTTTCAGGCTCTTCATGTTTTTGAACACAGTTTCATGCTCCGCATATTTTTCACACCTTTTCATGCTCTTCATATTTTTCACACCTTTTCAGGCTCTTCATGTTTCTCAACACCGTTTCATGCTTCTCCTATTTTTCAGACCATTTCATGCTCCTCATACTTTTGACAGCTTTTTAAGCTCTTCATATATTTCACACCTTTTCAGGCTTTTCATGTTTTTGAACACCGCTTCATGCTCCTCCTATTTTTCAGACCATTTCATGCTCCTCGTATTTTTCACACCTTTTGAAGCTCTTCCTATATTTCACACCTTTTCAGGCTCTTCATGTTTTTGAACAACGCTTAATGCTCCTCCTATTTTTCAGATTTTTTCATCCTCCTCATATTTTTGACACCTTTGAAGCTCTTCATATTTGTCACACCCTTCCAGGCTCTTCATGTTCTTCATCACTGTTTCATGCTCCTCCTATTTTTCAAACTGTTTCAGGCTCCTCATATTTTTCACACCTTTTGAAGCTCTTCATATTTTTCACACCTTTTCAGGCTCTTCATGTTTTTCAAAACCTCTTCATGCTCCTCCTGTTTTTCAGACCATTTCAAGCTCCTCATGTTTTTCATATCTTTTGAAGCTCTTCATATTTTTCACACGTTTTCAGGCTCTTCATGATTTTCAACACCGCTTCATGATCCTCCTACTTATCAGACCGTTTCATGCTCATCTCATTTTTGACACCTTTTGAAGCTGCTCATATTTTTCACACCTTTTGAAGCTCTTCATTTTTTTCACAACTTTTCAGGCTCTTCAAGTTTTTCAACACCGCTTCATGCTCCTCCTAATTTTCAGACCGTTTCATGCTCCTCATGTAATTCACACCTTTTGAAACTCTTCATATTTTTCACACCTTTTCAGGCTCTTCATGTTTTGGAACACCGTTTCATGCTCCTCCTATTTTTCAGACCTTTCATGCTCCTCATATTTTTGACACCTTTTGAAGCTCTTCATATTTTTCACAACTTTTCAGGCTCTTCATGTTTTTCAACACGGCTTCATGCTTCTCCTATTTTCCAGACCGTTTCATTGTCCTAATATTTTTGACACCTTTAGAAGCTCTTCATATTTTTCACACGTTTTCAGGCTCTTCATGTTTTTCAACACGGCTTCATGCTCCTCCTATTTTTCAGATCGGTTCATTCTCCTCATATTTTTCACACCTTTTGATGCTCTTCATATTTTTCACACCTTTTCAGGCTCTTCATGTTTTGGAACACCGTTTCATGCTCCTCCTATTTTTCAGACCTTTTCATGCTCCTCATATTTTTGACACCTTTTGAAGCTCTTCATATTTTTCACAACTTTTCAGGCTGTTCATGTTTTGGAACACCGTTTCATGCTCCTCCTTTTTTTCATACCGTTTCATGCTCCTCATATCTTTGACACCTTTTGAAGCTCTATATTTTTCACACCTTTTCAGGATCTTCATGTTTTTGAACACCGCTTCATGCTACTCCTATTTTTCAGACCGTTTCATGCTCCTCCTATTTTTCACACTTTTTGAAGCTCTTCATATTTTTCACAGCTTTTCAGGCTCTTCATGTTTTTGAACACCGTTTCATGCTGCTCCTATTTTTCAGACTCTTTCATGCTCGTCATATTTTTGACACCTTTTGAAGCTCTTCGTATTTTTCACACCTTTTCAGGCTCTTCAGGTTTTTGAAAACCGCTTCATGCTCCTCCTATTTTTCACACCTTTTGAAGCTCTTCATATTTTTCACACCTTTTCAGGCTCTTCATGTTTTTCAACTCTGCTCATGCTCCTCCTCTTTTTCAGACCGTTTCATGCTCCTCATGTAATTCACACCTTTTGAAACTCTTCATATTTTTCACACCTTTTCAGGCTCTTCATGTTTTGGAACACCGTTTCATGCTCCTCCTATTTTTCAGACCTTTCATGCTCCTCATATTTTTGACACCTTTTGAAGCTCTTCATATTTTTCACAACTTTTCAGGCTCTTCATGTTTTTCAACACGGCTTCATGCTTCTCCTATTTTCCAGACCGTTTCATTGTCCTAATATTTTTGACACCTTTAGAAGCTCTTCATATTTTTCACACGTTTTAAGGCTCTTCATGTTTTTCAACACGGCTTCATGCTCCTCCTATTTTTCAGATCGGTTCATTCTCCTCATATTTTTCACACCTTTTGATGCTCTTCATATTTTTCACACCTTTTCAGGCTCTTCATGTTTTGGAACACCGTTTCATGCTCCTCCTATTTTTCAGACCTTTTCATGCTCCTCATATTTTTGACACCTTTTGAAGCTCTTCATATTTTTCACAACTTTTCAGGCTGTTCATGTTTTGGAACACCGTTTCATGCTCCTCCTTTTTTTCAGACCGTTTCATGCTCCTCATATCTTTGACACCTTTTGAAGCTCTATATTTTTCACACCTTTTCAGGATCTTCATGTTTTTGAACACCGCTTCATGCTACTCCTATTTTTCAGACCGTTTCATGCTCCTCCTATTTTTCACACTTTTTGAAGCTCTTCATATTTTTCACAGCTTTTCAGGCTCTTCATGTTTTTGAACACCGTTTCATGCTGCTCCTATTTTTCAGACTCTTTCATGCTCGTCATATTTTTGACACCTTTTGAAGCTCTTCGTATTTTTCACACCTTTTCAGGCTCTTCATGTTTTTGAAAACCGCTTCATGCTCCTCCTATTTTTCACACCTTTTGAAGCTCTTCATATTTTTCACACCTTTTCAGGCTCTTCATGTTTTTCAACTCTGCTCATGCTCCTCCTCTTTTTCAGACCGTTTCATGCTCCTCATATATTTGACACTTTTTGAGGCTCTTCATATTTTTCACACCATTTCAGGCTCTTCTTCGTTTTGAACAACGTTTCATGCTCCTCCTATTTTTCAGACCGTTTCATGCTCCTCATGTATTTCACACCTTTTGAAGCTCTTCATAATTTTCACACCTTTTCAGGCTCTACATGTTTTTCAACATCACTTCATGCTTCTCTTATTTTTCAGACCGATTCATGTTCCTCATATTTTTGACACCTTTTGAAGCTCTTCATATTTTTCACACCTGTTCAGGCTCTTCATGTTTTTCAATGCCGCTTCATGCTCCTCATCTTTTTCAGACTGTTTCGTGCTCCTCATATTTTTCACACCTTTTGAAGCTCTTCATATTTTTCACAACTTTTCAGGCTCTTCATATTTTTGATCACCGTTTCATGCTCCTCCTATTTTTCAGACCGTTTCATGCTCCTCATATTTTGACACCTTTTTAAGCTCTTCACATTTTTCACACCTTTTCAGGCTCTTCATGTTTTTCAAAACCGCTTCATGATCCCCCTATATTTCAGACCGTTTCATGCTCCTCATATTTTTCACACCTTTTGAAGCTCTTCATATTTTTCACACCTTTTCAGACTCTTCATGTTTTTCAACACCACTTCATGCTCCTCCTATTTTTCCGAAGGTTTCATGCTCATCGCATTTTTGACACCTTCTGAAGCTCTTCATTTTTTTCAAAACTTTTGAGCTCTTCACATTCTTCACACGTTTTCAGGCTCTTCATGTATTTCAATAACGGTTCTTACTCCTCCTATTTTTCAGAACGTTGCATGCTTCTCATATTTTTCACACCTTTTGAAGCTCTTCATATTTTTCACACCTTTTCAGGCTCTTCATGTTTTTCAACACCACTTCATGCTCCTCCTATTTTTCAGACCGTTTCATGCTCCTCCTATTTTTCACACCTTTTGAAGCTCTTCATATTTTTCACACCTTTTCAGGCTGTACATGTTTTTGAACACCACTTCATGCTCCTCCTATTTTTCAGATCGTTTCTTGCTCCTCATGTATTTCACACATTT
This sequence comes from Dama dama, assembly GCF_033118175.1. Taxonomy (NCBI): domain Eukaryota; kingdom Metazoa; phylum Chordata; class Mammalia; order Artiodactyla; family Cervidae; genus Dama; species Dama dama. Next base: position 6,917,458 of record NW_026870891.1, on the reverse strand, counting down.
TGAAGCTCTTCATATTTTTCACACCTTTTGAAGCTCTTCCTATTTTTCACACCTTTTCAGGCTCTTCATGTTTTTCAACACCGCTTCTTGCTCCTCATATTTTTCACACCTTTTGAAGCTCTTCATATTTTTCACACCTTTTCAGGCTCTTCATGTATTTCAACACCGCTTCTTGCTCCTCCATTTTTCACACCCTTTCATGCTTCTCATGTATTTCACACCTTTTGAAACTCTTCATATTTTTCACATCTTTTCAGGCTCTTCATGTTTTTGAACAAGGTTTCATGCTCCTCCCATTTTTCAGACCGTTTCATGCTACTCATATTTTTGACACGTTTTGAAGCTCTTCATATTTTTCCCATTTTTCAGGCTCTTCATGTTTTTGAACACCGTTTCATGCTCCTCCTATTTTTCAGACCGTTCATGCTCCTCATATTTTGACACATTTTGAAGCTCTTCATATTTTTCACATCTTTTCAGGCTCTTCATGTTTCTGAACACCGCGTCATGCTCCTCCTATTTTTCATATCGTTTCATGCTTCTCATATTTTTCACACCTTTTGAAGCTCTTCATATTTTTCACACCTTTTCAGGCTCTTCATGTTTTTCAACACCGCTTCATGCTCCTCCTATTTTTCAGACCGTTTCATGCTCATCTCATTTTTGACACCTTTTGAAGCTCTTCATATTCTTCACTCCTTTTGAAGCTCTTCATATTTTTCACACCTTTTGAAGCTCTTCATATTTCTCACACCTTTTCAGACTCTTCATGTTTTTCAACACCGCTTCATGCTGCTCCTGTTTTTCAGACCTTTTCATGCTCCTCATATTTTTCACATCTTTTGAAGTTCTTCTTATTTTTCACACCTTTTCAAGCTCTTCATCATTTTCAAAACCGCTTCATGCTCCTCCTATTTTACAGACCGTTTCATTCTCCTCATGTATTTCACACGTAATGAAGCTCTTCCAATTTTGCACAACTTTTCAGTCTCTTCTTGTTTTACAACACCGCATCATGCTCCTCCTATTTTTCAGACTGTTTCATGCACCTCATAATTTTGACACCTTTTGAAGCTCTTCATATTTTTCACACCTTTTGAAGCTCTTCATGTTGTTCACACCTTTTCAGGCTCTTCATGATTTTCAACACCGCTTCATGCTCCTGCTATTTTTCAGACCGTTTCATGCTCATCTCTTTTTTGACACCTTTAGAAGCTGTTCATATTTTTCACACCTTTTAAAGCTCTTCATATTTTTCACATTTTTGAAACTCTTCATATTTTTCTCACCTTTTGAAGCTCTTCATATTTTTCACACCTTTTCAGTCTTCTCATGTTTTTGAACACCGCTTCATGCTCCTCCTATTTTTCACTCCTTTTGAAGCTCTTCATATTTTTCACACCTTTTCAGGCTGTACATGTTTTTGAACACCACTTCATGCTTCTCCTATTTTTCAGACCGTTTCTTGCTCCTCATGTATTTCACACATTTTGAAGCTCTTCATATTTTTCACACCTTTTCAATGTCTTCATGTTTTTGATCACTGTTTCATGCTGCTCCTGTTTTTCAGACCATTTCATGATACTCATATTTTTGACACCTTTTGAAGCTCTTCATATTTTTCTCACTTTTTCAGGCTGTTTATAGTTTTCAACACCGCTGCATGATTCTCCTATATTTGAGACCATTTCATGCTCCTCATATTTTTGACATTTTTTGAAGCTCTTCATATTTTTCACACCTTGTGAAACTCTTCCTATTTTTCACAGGTTTTCAGGCTCTTCATGTTTTTCAACACCGCTTCATGCTCCTCCTATTTTTCCGACCGTTTCATGCTCATCTCATTTTTGACACCTTTTGAAGGTCTTCATATTTTTCACACCTTTTGAAGCTCTTCATATTTTTCCCTTCTTTTCAGGCTCTTCATGTTTTTTAACGCCGCTTCATGCTCCTCATATTTTTCAGACCGTTTCATGCTCCTCATATTTTTGACATCTTTTGAAGCTCTTCACATTTTTCACACATGTTCAGGCTCTTCATATTTTTGAACACCGCTTCATGTTCCTCCTGTTTTTCACACCTTTTGAAGCTCTTCATATTTTTCACACCTTTTCAGACTCTTCATGTTTTTCAACACCGCTTCATGCTGCTCCTATTTTTCAGACCGTTTCATGCTCATCTCTTTTTTGACAACTTTTGAAGCTCTTCATATTTTCATACCTTTTGAAGCTCTTCATATTTTTCACACATTTTCAGGCTCTTCATGTTTTTCAACACCGCTTCATGCTCCTCCTGTTTTTCAGACAGTTTCATGCTCCTCATATTTTTGACACGTTTTGAAGCTCTTCATATTTTTCACACCTTTTCCGTCTCTTCTTGTTTTTCAACACCGCTTCTTGCTCCTCCTATTTTTCAGACCGTTTCATGCTCCTCATATTGTTGACACCTTTTGAAGCACTTCATATTTTTCACACCTTTTCAGGCTCTTCATATTTTTGAACACCGCTTCATGTTCCTCCTGTTTTTCACACCTTTTGAAGCTCTTCATATTTTTCACACCTTTTCAGGCTCTTCATATTTTTGAACACCGCTTCATGTTCCTCCTGTTTTTCACACCTTTTGAAGCTCTTCATATTTTTCACACCTTTTCAGGCTCTTCATATTTTTGAACACCGCTTCATGCTCCTCATGTATTTCACACCTTTTGAAGCTGTTCATATTTTTCACACCTTTTCAAGCTATCCATGTTTCTGAACACCACTTCCTGCTCCTCCTATTTTTGAGGCCGTTTCATGCTCATCTCATTTTTGACACCTTCTGAAGCTCTTCATTTATTTCACACCTTTTGAGCTCTTCATATTCTTCACACGTTTTCAGGCTCTTCATGTATTTCAATAACGCTTCTTACTCCTCCTATTTTTCAGACCGTTTCATGCTCCTCATATTTTTGACATCTTTTGAATCTCTTCACATTTTTCACACATTTTCAGGCTTTTCATGTTTCTGAACACCGGTTCATCCTCCTCCTATTTTTCACACCTTTTGAAGCTCTTCATATTTTTCACAGCTTTTCAGGCTGCACATGTTTTTGAACACGACTTCATGCTCCTCATCTTTTTCAGTCTGTTTCATGCTCCTCATATTTTTCACACCGTTTGAAGCTCTTCATATTTTTCACACGTTTTCAGGCTCTTCATGTTTTTGATCACCGTTTCATGCTCCTCCTATTTTTCAGACCGTTTCATGCTCCTCATATTTTTGACCATTTTATAAGCTCTTCATAATTTTCACACTTTTTTAGGCTCTTCATGTTTTATAACACCGCTTCATGCTCCTCCTATTTTTCAAACTTTTTGAAGCTCTTCATGTTTTTCACACCTTATCAGACTCTTCATGCTTTTGAACACCTCTTCATGCTACTCCTATTTTTCAGACCTTTTCATGCTCCTCATGTATTTCACACGTTTTGAAGCTCTTCATATTTTTCACACCTTTTCAGACTCTTCATGTTTTTGAACACTGCTTCATGCTCCTCCTATTTTTCAGACCGTTTCAAGCTCCTCATATTTTTGACACCTTTTGAAGCTCTTCATATTTTTCACACCTTTTCAGTCTCTTCATGTTTTTCAACTCCACTCATGCTCCTCCTCTTTTTGTGACGTTTTCATGCTCCTCATAATTTTGACACCTTTGTAAGCTCTTCATATTTTTCACACCTTTTGATGCTCTTCATATTTTTTACAGCTTTTCAGGGTCTTCAAGTTTTTCAACACCGTTTCATTCTCCTCCTATTTTTCAGACCGTTTCATGCTCATCTCATTTTTGACACCTTTTGAAGCTCTTCATATTTTTCACACCTTTTGAAGCTCTTCATATTTTACACGTTTTCAGGCTCTTCAAGTTTTTCAACATCGCTTCATGCTCCTCCTATTTTTGACACGTTTTGAGGCTCTTCATAATTTTCACACCTTTTTAGGCTCTTCATGTTTTTGAACACCGTTTCATACTCCTCGTATTTTTCACACCCTTTTAAAGCTCTTCATGTTTTCACAACTTTTCAGGCTCTCATATTTTTGAACACAGCTTCATGCTCCTCCTATTTTTTATACCGTTTCATGATACTCATGTATTTCACACCTTTTGAAGCTCTTCATATTTTCCACACCTTTTCAGGCTGTACATGTTTTTGAAGACCACTTCATGCTCCTCATCTTTTTCAGACCGTTTCATGCTCCTGATATTTTTCACACCGTTTGAAGCTCTTCATATTATTCACACGTTTTCAGACTCTTCATGTTTTTGATATCCATTTCATACTCCTCCTATTTTTCAGACCGTTTCATGCTCCTCATATTTTTGACCACCTTTTGAAGCTCTTCACATTTATCACACCTTTTCAGGCTCTTCATGTTTTTCAACACCGCTTCATGATCCTCCTATATTTCAGAGCGTTTCATGCTCCTCATATTTTTGACACCTTTTGAAGCTCTTCACATTTTTCACACCTTTTCTGGCTCTTCATGTTTTTCAACACCGCTTCATGCTCCTCCTATTTTTCAGATCGTTTCAGGCTCCGCATATTTTTGACTCCTTTTGAAGCTCTTCATATTTTTCACACGTTTTCAGGCCCTTCATGTTTTTGAACACCGCTTCATGCTCCTCCTATTTTTCAGACGGTTTCAGGCTGCTCGTATTTTTCAGACCGTTTCATGCTCCCCATATTTTTGACAATTTTATAAGCTCTTCATATTTTTCACACATTTTCAGGCTCTTCATGTTTTTGAGCACCGCTTCATGCTCCTCCTATTTTTCAAACCTTTTGAAGCTCTTCATGTTTTTCACACCTTATCAGCCTCTTCATGTTTTTGAACATCTCTTCATGCTCCTCATATTTTTGACAATTTTATAAGCTCTTCATATTTTTCACACTTTTTCAGGCTCTTCATGTTTTTGAACAACACTTCATGCTCCTCCTACTTTTCAGACTTTTTCATGCTCATCTCTTTTTTGACACCTTTTCAGGGTCTTCATATTTTTCAAACTTTTGAAGATCTTCATATTTTTCACACTTTTTCAGGCTCTTCATGTTTTGAACACTGCTTCATGCTCCTCCTATTTTTCAAACCTTTTGAAGCTCTTCATATTTTTCACACGTTTTCAGGCCCTTCATGTTTTTGAACAACACTTCATGCTCCTCCTAATTTTCAGACTTTTTCATGCTCATCTCTTTTTTGACACCTTTTCAGGGTCTTCATATTTTTCAAACTTTTGAAGATCTTCATATTTTTCACACTTTTTCAGGCTCTTCATGTTTTGAACACCTCTTCATGCTACTCCTATTTTTCAGACCTTTTCATGCTCCTCATGTATTTCACACGTTTTGAAGCTCTTCATATTTTTCACACCTTTTCAGACTCTTCATGTTTTTGAACACTGCTTCATGCTCCTCCTATTTTTCAGACCGTTTCAAGCTCCTCATATTTTTGACACCTTTTGAAGCTCTTCATATTTTTCACACCTTTTCAGTCTCTTCATGTTTTTCAACTCCACTCATGCTCCTCCTCTTTTTCTGACCTTTTAATGCTTCTCATATTTTTGACATCTTTTGAAGCTCTTCACATATTTCACACATTTTCAGGCTTTTCATGTTTCTGAACACCGCTTCATCCTCCTCCTATTTTTCACACCTTTTGAAGCTTTTCATATTTTTCACAGCTTTTCAGGCTGCACATGTTTTTGAACACGACTTCATGCTCCTCATCTTTTTCAGTCTGTTTCATGCTCCTCATATTTTTCACACCGTTGGAAGCTCTTCATACTTTTCACACGTTTTCAGGCTCTTCATGTTTTTGATCACCGTTTCATGCTCCTCCTATTTTTCAGACCGTTTCTTGCTCCTCATATTTTTGACCATTTTATAAGCTCTTCATATTTTTCACACTTTTTTAGGCTCTTCATGTTTTGTAACACCGCTTCATGCTCCTCCTATTTTTCAAACTTTTTGAAGCTCTTCATGTTTTTCACACCTTATCAGCCTCTTCATGTTTTTGAACACCTCTTCATGCTACTCCTATTTTTCAGACCTTTTCATGCTCCTCATGTATTTCACACGTTTTGAAGCTCTTCATATTTTTCACACCTTTTCAGACTCTTCATGTTTTTGAACACTGCTTCATGCTCCTCCTATTTTTCAGACCGTTTCAAGCTCCTCATATTTTTGACACCTTTTGAAGCTCTTCATATTTTTCACACCTTTTCAGTCTCTTCATGTTTTTCAACTCCACTCATGCTCCTCCTCTTTTTCTGACCTTTTAATGCTCCTCATATTTTTGACACCTTTGGAAGCTCTTCATATTTTTCACACCTTTTGAAGCTCTTCATATTTTTCACAGCTTTTCAGGGTCTTCAAGTTTTTCAACATCGTTTCATTCTCCTCCTATTTTTCAGACCGTTTCATGCTTATCTCATTTTTGACACCTTTTGAAGCTCTTCATATTTTTCACACCTTTTGAAGCTCTTCATATTTTACACGTTTTCAGGCTCTTCAAGTTTTTCAACATCGCTTCATGCTCCTCCTATTTTTCAGACCGTTTCATACTCCTCATATTTTTGACACGTTTTGAGGCTCTTCATAATTTTCACACCATTTTAGGCTCTTCATGTTTTTGAACACCGTTTCATGCTCCTCGTATTTTTCACACCTTTTAAAGCTCTTCATATTTTCACACCTTTTCAGGCTCTCATGTTTTTGAACACAGCTTCATGCTCCTCCTATTTTTTATACCGTTTCATGATACTCATGTATTTCACACCTTTTGAAGGTCTTCATATTTTTCACACCTTTTCAGGCTGTACATGTTTTTGAAGACCACTTCATGCTCCTCATCTTTTTCAGACCGTTTCATGCTCCTGATATTTTTCACACCGTTTGAAGCTCTTCATATTATTCACACGTTTTCAGATTCTTCATGTTTTTGATCACCGTTTCATGCTCCTCATATTTTTGACACCTTTTGAAGCTCTTCACATTTATCACACCTTTTCAGGCTCTTCATGTTTTTCAACACCGCTTCATGATCCTCCTATGTTTCAGAGCGTTTCATGCTCCTCATAATTTTGACAATTTTATCAGCTCTTCATATTTTTCACACTTTTTCAGGCTCTTCATGTTTTTGAACACCGCTTTATGCTCCTCCTATTTTTCAAACTTTTGAAGCTCTTCATGTTTTTCACACCTTTTCAGGCTCTTCATGTTTTTGAACACAGCTTCATGCTCCTCCTAATTTTCAGACCGTTTCATGCTCCTCATACATTTCACACCTTTTTAAGCTCTTCCTATTTTTCACACCTTTTCACGCTCTTCATGTTTTTGAACACCGTTTTATGCTGCCTCTATTTTTCAGACCGTTTCATGCTCCTCATATATTTTAAACCTTTTGAATCTCTTCATATATTTCACACCTTTTCAGGCTGTTCATGTTTTTCAACAACGCTTCATGATCTTCCTATTATTCAGACCGTTTCATGCTCCTCAAGTATTTCACACCTTTTGAAGATCTTCATATTTTTCACACCTTTTCAGGCTCTTCAGGGTTTTGAACACCGCTTCATGCTCCTCATATTTTTCACACCTTTTGAAGCTCTTCATATTTTTCACACCTTTTCAGGCTCTTCATGTTTTTCAACACCGCTTCTTGCTCCTCCATTTTTCACACCCTTTCATGCTTCTCATGTATTTCACACCTTTTGAAACTCTTCATATTTTTCACATCTTTTCAGGCTCTTCATGTTTTTGAACAAGGTTTCATGCTCCTCCCATTTTTCAGACCGTTTCATGCTCCTCATATTTTTGACACGTTTTGAAGCTCTTCATATTTTTCCCATTTTTCAGGCTCTTCATGTTTTTGAACACCGTTTCATGCTCCTCCTATTTTTCAGACAGTTCATGCTCCTCATATTTTGACACATTTTGAAGCTCTTCATATTTTTCACATCTTTTCAGGCTCTTCATATTTTTGAACAAGGTTTCATTCTCCTCCCATTTTTCAGACCGTTTCATGCTCCTCATATTTTTTACACGTTTTGAAGCTCTTCATATTTTTCACACCTTTTCAGGCTCTTCATGTTTTTGAACACCGTTTCATGCTCCTCCTATTTTTCAGACCGTTCATGCTCCTCATATTTTGACACCTTTTGAAGCTCTTCATATTTTTCACACCTTTTCAGGCTCTTCATGTTTCTGAACACCGCGTCATGCTCCTCCTATTTTTCATATCGTTTCATGCTTCTCATATTTTTCACACCTTTTGAAGCTCTTCATATTTTTCACACCTTTTCAGGCTCTTCATGTTTTTCAACACCGCTTCATGCTCCTCCTATTTTTCAGACCGTTTCATGCTCATCTCATTTTTGACACCTTTTGAAGCTCTTCATATTCTTCACTCCTTTTGAAGCTCTTCATATTTTTCACACCTTTTGAAGCTCTTCATATTTCTCACACCTTTTCAGACTCTTCATGTTTTTCAACACCGCTTTTTGCTCCTCCTATTTTTCAGACCGTTTCAAGCTCCTCATATTTTTGACACGTTTTGAAGTTCTTCATATTTTTCACACCTTTTCAGGCTCTTCATGTTTTTAAACACCGCTTCATGCTGCTCCTGTTTTTCAGACCTTTTCATGCTCCTCATATTTTTCACATCTTTTGAAGTTCTTCTTATTTTTCACACCTTTTCAAGCTCTTCATCATTTTCAAAACCGCTTCATGCTCCTCCTATTTTACAGACCGTTTCATTCTCCTCATGTATTTCACACGTAATGAAGCTCTTCCAATTTTGCACAACTTTTCAGTCTCTTCTTGTTTTACAACACCGCATCATGCTCCTCCTATTTTTCAGACTGTTTCATGCTCCTCATATTTTAGACACCTTTTGAAGCTCTTCATATTTTTCACACCTTTTGAAGCTCTTCATGTTTTTCACACCTTTTCAGGCTCTTCATGATTTTCAACACCGCTTCATGCTCCTGCTATTTTTCAGACCGTTTCATGCTCATCTCTTTTTTGACACCTTTAGAAGCTGTTCATATTTTTCACACCTTTTAAAGCTCTTCATATTTTTCACATTTTTGAAACTCTTCATATTTTTCTCACCTTTTGAAGCTCTTCATGTTTTTCACACCTTTTCAGGCTTCTCATGTTTTTGAACACCGCTTCATGCTCCTCCTATTTTTCACTCCTTTTGAAGCTCTTCTTATTTTTCACACCTTTTCAGGCTGTACATGTTTTTGAACACCACTTCATGCTCCTCCTATTTTTCAGACCGTTTCTTGCTCCTCATGTATTTCACACATTTTGAAGCTCTTCATATTTTTCACACCTTTTCAATGTCTTCATGTTTTTGATCACTGTTTCATGCTGCTCCTGTTTTTCAGACCATTTCATGATACTCATATTTTTGACACCTTTTGAAGCTCTTCATATTTTTCACACCTTTTCAGACTCTTCATGTTTTTCAACACCGCTTCATGCTGCTCCTATTTTTCAGACCGTTTCATGCTCATCTCTTTTTTGACAACTTTTGAAGCTCTTCATATTTTCATACCTTTTGAAGCTCTTCATATTTTTCACACATTTTCAGGCTCTTCATGTTTTTCAACACCGCTTCATGCTCCTCCTGTTTTTCAGACAGTTTCATGCTCCTCATATTTTTGACACGTTTTGAAGCTCTTCATATTTTTCACACCTTTTCCGTCTCTTCTTGTTTTTCAACACCGCTTCTTGCTCCTCCTATTTTTCAGACCGTTTCATGCTCCTCATATTGTTGACACCTTTTGAAGCACTTCATATTTTTCACACCTTTTCAGGCTCTTCATATTTTTGAACACCGCTTCATTTTCCTCCTGTTTTTCCCACCTTTTGAAGCTCTTCATATTTTTCACACCTTTTCAGGCTCTTCAGGTTTTTGAACACCTCTTCATGCTCCTCCTATTTTTCAGACCGTTTCATGCTCCTCATGTATTTCACACCTTTTGAAGCTGTTCATATTTTTCACACCTTTTCAAGCTCTCCATGTTTCTGAACACCACTTCCTGCTCCTCCTATTTTTGAGGCCGTTTCATGCTCATCTCATTTTTGACACCTTCTGAAGCTCTTCATTTATTTCACACCTTTTGAGCTCTTCATATTCTTCACACTTTTTCAGGCTCTTCATGTATTTCAATAACGCTTCTTACTCCTCCTATTTTTCAGACCGTTTCATGCTCCTCATATTTTTGACATCTTTTGAAGCTCTTCACATATTTCACACATTTTCAGGCTTTTCATGTTTCTGAACACCGCTTCATCCTCCTCCTATTTTTCACACCTTTTGAAGCTCTTCATATTTTTCACAGCTTTTCAGGCTGCACATGTTTTTGAACACGACTTCATGCTCCTCATCTTTTTCAGTCTGTTTCATGCTCCTCATATTTTTCACACCGTTGGAAGCTCTTCATACTTTTCACACGTTTTCAGGCTCTTCATGTTTTTGTTCACCGTTTCATGCTCCTCCTATTTTTCAGACCGTTTCATGCTCCTCATATTTTTGACCATTTTATAAGCTCTTCATATTTTTCACACTTTTTTAGGCTCTTCATGTTTTTTAACACCGCTTCATGCTCCTCCTATTTTTCAAACTTTTTGAAGCTCTTCATGTTTTTCACACCTTATCAGTCTCTTCATGTTTTTGAACACCTCTTCATGCTACTCCTATTTTTCAGACCTTTTCATGCTCCTCATGAATTTCACACGTTTTGAAGCTCTTTATATTTTTCACACCTTTTCAGACTCTTCATGTTTTTGAACACTGCTTCATGCTCCTCCTATTTTTCAGACCGTTTCAAGCTCCTCATATTTTTGACACCTTTTGAAGCTCTTCATATTTTTCACACCTTTTCAGTCTCTTCATGTTTTTCAACTCCACTCATGCTCCTCCTCTTTTTCTGACCTTTTAATGCTCCTCATTTTTTGACACCTTTGGAAGCTCTTCATATTTTTCACACCTTTTGAAGCTCTTCATATTTTTCACAGCTTTTCAGGGTCTTCAAGTTTTTCAACACCACTTCATGCTCCTCCTATTTTTCAGAGAGATACATGCTCCACATATATTTCACACCTTTTGAAGCTCTTCATATTTTTCACACTTTTTCAGTCTCTTCATTTTTTTCCACACCACTTCATGCTTCTCCTATTTTTCAGACCGTTTCATGCTCCTCATGTATTTCAAACCTTTGAAGCTTTTCAAATTTTTCACACATTTTCAGGCTCTTCATGTTTTTGAACACCATTTCATGCTCCTCCTATTTTTCAGACCGTTTCATGCTTTTCATATTTTTGACATCTTTTGAAGCTCTTCATATTTTTCACACCTTTTGAAGCTCCTCATATATTTCACACCTTTTGAAGCTCTTCATATTTTTCACACATTTTCAGGCTCTTCATGTTTTTGAACACCGCTTCATGCTCCTCCTATTTTTCAGACGGTTTCATGCTCTTCATATTTTAGACAACTTTTGAAGCTCGTCATATTTTTCACACCTTTTCAGGCTCTTCATGTTTTTGAACATCGCTTCATGCTCCTTTATTTTTCAGACAATTTCTTGCTCCTCATATTTTTAAAACCTTTTGAAGCTCTTCAGATTTTTCACACCTTTTCAGGCACTTCATGTTTTTGAACACCGCTTCATGCTCCTCCTATATTTCAGACCGTTTCATGCTCCTCATATATTTGACACCTTTTCAAGCTCTTCATATTTTTCACAACTTTTCAGGCTCTTCATGTTTTTGAACACCGCTTCATGCTCCTCCTATTTTTCAGACCGTTTCATGCTCATCTCATTTTTGACACATTTTGAACTTCTTCATATTTTTCACACCTTTAAAGCTCTTAATATTTTTCACAACTTTTCAGTCTCTGCATTTTTTTGAACACCGTTTCATGCTCCTCCTATTTTTCAGACCGTTTCATGCTCCTCATGTATTTCACACCTTTTGAAGCTCTTCAAATTTTTCACACCTTTTCAGGCTCTTCATGTTTTTGATTACCGTTTCATCCTCCTCCTATTTTTCAGACCGTTTCATGCTCCTCATATTTTTCACACCTTTTGAAGCTCTTCATATTTTTCCCACCTTTTCAGGCTCTTCATGTTTTTCAACACCAGTTCATGCTCCTCCTATTTTTCACCGTTTCAAGCTCCTCATAATTTTCACACCTTTTAAAGCTCTTCTTATTTTTCACACCTTTTCAGGCTCTTCATGTTTTTCAACACCGCTTCATGCTGCTCCTATTTTTCAGACCGTTTCATGCTCATCTCTTTTTTGACAACTTTTGAAGCTCTTCATATTTTCATACCTTTTGAAGCTCTTCATATTTTTCACACGTTTTCAGGCTCTTCATGTTTTTCAACACCGCTTCATGCTCCTCCTATTTTTCAGACCGTTTCGTGCTCCTCATATTTTTGACACGTTTTGAAGCTCTTCATATTTTTCACACCTTTTCAGGCTCTTCTTGTTTTTCAACACCGCTTCTTGCTCCTCCTATTTTTCAGACCGTTTCATGCTCCTCATATTGTTGACACCTTTTGAAGCACTTCATATTTTTCACACCTTTTCAGGCTCTTCATGTTTCTGAACACCACTTCCTGCTCCTCCTATTTTTGAGGCCGTTTCATGCTCATCTCATTTTTGACACCTTCTGAAGCTCTTCATTTTTTTCACACCTTTTGAGCTCTTCATATTCTTCACACGTTTTCAGGCTCTTCATGTATTTCAATAACGCTTCTTACTCCTCGTATTTTTCAGACCGTTTCATGCTCCTCATATTTTTGACACCTTTTGAAGCTCTTCACATTTATCACACCTTTTCAGGCTCTTCATGTTTTTCAACACCGCTTCATGATCCTCTTATATTTCAGACCGTTTCATGCTCCTCATATTTTTGACACCTTTTGAAGCTCTTCACATTTTTCACACCTTTTCCGGCTCTTCATGTTTTTCAACACCGCTTCATGCTCCTCCTATTTTTCAGATCGTTTCAGGCTCCGCATATTTTTGACTCCTTTTGAAGCTCTTCATATTTTTCACACGTTTTCAGGCCCTTCATGTTTTTGAACACCGCTTCATGCTCCTCCTATTTTTCAGACGTTTTCAGGCTGCTCGTATTTTTCAGACCGTTTCATGCTCCTCATATTTTTGACAATTTTATAAGCTTTTCATATTTTTCACACATTTTCAGGCTCTTCATGTTTTTGAACACCGCTTCATGCTCCTCCTATTTTTCAAACCTTTTGAAGCTCTTAATTTTTTTCACACCTTATCAGCCTCTTCATGATTTTGAACACCGCTTCATGCTCCTCCTATTTTTCAGACCGTTTCATGCTCCTCAGGTATTTCACACCTTTTCAAGCTCTTCATATTTTTCACAACTTTTCAGGCTCTTCACGTTTTTGAACAACACTTCATGCTCCTCCTACTTTTCAGACTGTTTCATGCTCATCTCATTTTTGACACCTTTTCAGGGTCTTCATATTTTTCAAACTTTTGAAGATCTTCATATTTTTCACACTTTTTCAGGCTCTTCATGTTTTGAACACTGCTTCATGCTCCTCCTATTTTTCAGACCGTTTCATTCTCCTCATGTTTTTCACACCTTTTGAAGCTCTTCATAATTTTCACACCTTTTCATGCTCTTCATGTTTTTGAACACCGTTTCATGCTCGTCCTATTTTTCAGACCATTTCAAGCTCCTCATATTTTTGAAACCTTTTGAAGCTCTTCATATTTTTCACACCTTTTCCGTCTCTTCTTGTTTTTCAACACCGCTTCTTGCTCCTCCTATTTTTCAGACCGTTTCATGCTCCTCATATTGTTGACACCTTTTGAAGCACTACATATTTTTCAAACCTTTTCAGGCTCTTCATATTTTTGAACACCGCTGCATGTTCCTCCTGTTTTTCACACCTTTTGAAGCTCTTCATATTTTTCACACCTTTTCAGGCTGTACATGTTTTTGAAGACCACTTCATGCTCCTCATCTTTTTCAGACCGTTTCATGCTCCTGATATTTTTCACACCGTTTGAAGCTCTTCATATTTTTCACACGTTTTCAAATTCTTCATGTTTTTGATCACCGTTTCATGCTCCTACTATTTTTCAGACCGTTTCATGCTCCTCATATTTTTGACACCTTTTGAAGCTCTTCACATTTATCACACCTTTTCAGGCTCTTCATGTTTTTCAACATCGCTTCATGATCCTCCTATATTTCAGAGCGTTTCATGCTCCTCATATTTTTGACACCTTTTGAAGCTCTTCACATTTTTCACACCTTTTCCGGCTCTTCATGTTTTTCAACTCCGCTTCATGCTCCTCCTATTTTTCAGATCGTTTCAGGCTCCGCATATTTTTGACACCTTTTGAAGCTCTTCACATTTTTCACACCTTTTCCGGCTCTTCATGTTTTTCAACTCCGCTTCATGCTCCTCCTATTTTTCAGATGGTTTCATGTTCTTCATATTTTTGACCCCTTTTGAAGCTCTTCATATATTTCAAAGCTTTTCAAGCTCTTCATGTTTTTCAACATAGCTTCATGCTCCTCATATTTTTCAGACCGTTTCATGCTCCTCATATTTTTTATACCTTTTGAAGCTCTTCATATTTTTCACATCTTTCAGGCTCTTCATGTTTTTGAACACCGCTTCAGGCTCCTCCTATTTTTCACATCGTTTCATGCTCCTCATATATTTGACACCTTTTTAAGCTCTTCATATTTTTCACACCTTTTCCTGCTCTTCATCTTTTTCAAAACCGTTTCATGCTCATCCTGTTTTTCCGAGTGTTTCATGCTCCTCATATGTTTGACACCTTAATAAGCTCTTCATATTTTTCACACCTTTTCAGGCTCTTCATGTTTGTCAAGACCGTTTCATGCTCATATTATTTTTCAGAACGTTTCATGCTCCTCATATTTTTGACACCTTTTGAAGCTCCTCATATTTTTCACACCTTTTCAGGCTCTTCTTATTTTTCAACACCACTTCATGATCCTCCTATTTTTCAGACCGTTTCATGCTCCTCATATATTTGACACCTTTTGAAGCTCTTCATATTTTTCACAACTTTTCAGGCTCTTCATGTTTTTCATCACCGTTTCATGCTGCTTCTATTTTTCAGACCGTTTCATGCTCCTCATATTTTTCACATCTTTTGAAGCTCTTCATATTTTTCACACCTTTTCAGGCTCTTCATGTTTTTGACGACAGCTTCATGCTCCTCCTATTTTTCAGACCGTTTCATGCTCCTCATATTTTTGACACCTTTTGAAGCTCTTAATATTTTTCACACCTTTTTATGCTTTTCATCTTTTTTCAAAACCGTTTCATGCTCCTCCTATTTTTCAGACTGTTTCATGCTCCTCATATGTTTGACACCTTTTGAATCTCTTCATATTTTTCAGACCTTTTCAGGCTCTTCATGTTTGTCAACACCGCTTCATGATCCTCCTATTTTTCAGACCATTTCATCCTCCTCATATATTTGACACCTTTTGAAGCTCTTCATATTATTCACAACTTTTCAGTCTCTTCATGTTTTCAAAAATACTTCATGCTCCTCCTGTTTTTCAGACCGTTTCATGCTCCTCATATATTTGACACCTTTTGAAGCTCTTCATATTTTTCACAACATTTCAATCTCTTCATGTTTTCAACAACACTTCATGCTCATTTTATTTTTCAGACTGTTTCATGCTCCTCATATTTTTGACACATTTTGAAGCTCTTCATATTTTTCACACCTTTTCCGGCGCTTCATGTTTTTCAACACCGCTTCATGCTCCTGCTATTTTTCAGACCGTTTCATACTCATCTCATTTTGACACCTTTTGAAGCTCTTCATATTATTCACAACTTTAAAGCTCTTCATAGTTTTCACACGTTTTCAGGCTCTTCATGTTTTTCAACACCGCTTCATGCTGCTTCTATTTTTCAGACCGTTTCATGCTCCTCATATTTTTGACACGTTTTGAAGCTCTTCATATTTTTCACACCTTTTCAGGCTCTTCACTTTTTTGAACAACGCTTCATGCTCCTCCTATTTTTCAGACCGTTTCATGCTCCTCGTGTTTTTGACACCTTTTGAAGCTCTTCATATATTTCAAAACTTTTGAAGCTCTTCATATTTTTCACACCTTTTAAAGCTCTTCATATTTTTCACACGTTTTCAGGCTCTTCATGTTTTTCAACACCACCTCATGCTCCTCCTATTTTTCAGACGGTTTCATGTTCTTCATATTTTAGACACCTTTTGAAGCTCTTCATATTTCTCACACCTTTTCAGGCTCTTGATGATTTTCAACATCACTTCATTCTCCTCCTGTTTTTAAGACCGTTTCATGCTTCTCATATATTTGACACCTTTTGAAGCTCTTCATATTTTTCACACCTTTTCAGGCTCTTTATGTTTTTGAACACCGCTTCATGCTCCTCCTATTTTTCAGACCGTTTCATGCTCCTCATATTTTTGACAACTTTTGAAGCTCTTCATATTTTTCACACGTTTTCAGTCTCTTCATGTTTTTGAACACCGCTTCATGCTCCTCCTATTTTTCATACCGTTTCATGCTCCTCATATTTTTGACACCTTTTGAAGCTTTTCATATTTTTCACACCTTTTCAGGGTCTTTATTTTTTTCAACACCTTTTCATGATCCTCCTTTTTTTCAGACCGTTTCATGTTCATCTAATTTTTGACACCTTTTGAAGCTCTTAATATTTTTCACACCTTTTGAAGCTCTTCATATTCTTCACACGTTTTCAGGCTCTTCATGTTTTTCAACACCGCTTCATGCTGCTTCTATTTTTCAGACCGTTTCATGCTCCTCATATTTTTGACACCTTTTGAAGCTCTTAATATTTTTCACACCTTTTGAAGCTCTTCATATCCTTCACACCTTTTCCTGCTCTTCATCATTTTCAAAACCGTTTCATGCTCATCCTGTTTTTCAGAGTGTTTCATGCTCCTCATATGTTTGACACCTTAAGAAGCTCTTCATATTTTTCACACCTTTTCAGGCTCTTCATGTTTGTCAAGATCGTTTCATGCTCATATTATTTTTCAGAACGTTTCATGCTCCTCATATTTTTGACACCTTTTGAAGCTCTTCGTATTTTTCACACCTTTTCAGGCTCTTCTTATTTTTCAACACCACTTCATGATCCTCCTATTTTTCAGACCGTTTCATGCTCCTCATATATTTGACACCTTTTGAAGCTCTTCATATTTTTCACAACTTTTCAGGCTCTTCATGTTGTTCATCACCGTTTCATGCTGCTTCTATTTTTCAGACCGTTTCATGCTCCTCATATTTTTGACACCTTTTGAAGCTCTTCATATTATTCACAACTTTTCAATCTCTTCATGTTTTCAAAAATACTTCATTCTCCTCCTGTATTTCAGACCGTTTCATGCTCCTCATATATTTGACACCTTTTGAAGCTCTTCATATTTTTCACAACATTTCAATCTCTTCATGTTTTCAACAACACTTCATGCTCATATTATTTTTTAGACTGTTTCATGCTCCTCATATTTTTGACATATTTTGAAGCTCTTCATATTTTTCACACCTTTTCCGGCGCTTCATGTTTTTCAACACCGCTTCATGCTCCTGCTATTTTTCAGACCGTTTCATACTCATCTCATTTTTGACACCTTTTGAAGCTCTTCATATTATTCACAACTTTGAAGCTCTTCATATTTTTCACACGTTTTCAGGCTCTTCATGTTTTTGAACACCACTTCATGCTCCCCCTATTTTTCAGACCGTTTCATGCTCCTCATATTTTTGACACATTCTGAAGCTCTTCATATATTTCAAAACTTTTGAAGCTCTTCATATTTTTCACACCTTTTAAAGCTCTTCATATTTTTCACACGTTTTCAGGCTCTACATGTTTTTGAACACTGCTTCTTGCTCCTCCTAATTTTCAGAGAGTTTCATGCGCCTCATGTATTTCACACCTTTTGAAGGTCTTCATATTTTTCACACCTTTTCAGGCTCTTGATGTTTTTCAACACTGCTTCTTGCTCCTCCTAATTATCAGAGTGTTTCATGCGCCTCATCTGTTTCACACCTTTTGAAGCTCTTCATATTTTTCACAAGTTTTCAGGCTCTTCATGTTTTTGAACACTGCTTCTTGCTCCTCCTAATTTTCAGAGAGTTTCATGTTCCTCGTGTATTTCACACCTTTTGAAGTTCTTCATGTTTTTCACACCTTTTCAGGCTCTTCATGTTTTTGCACACCACTTCATGGTTCTCCTATTTTTCAGCCCGTTACATGCTCCTCATGTATTTCACGCCTTTTGAAGCTCTTCATATTTTTCACACCTTTTCAGGCTCTTCATGTTTTTGCACACCACTTCATGGTTCTCCTATTTTTCAGCCCGTTACATGCTCCTCATGTATATCACGCCTTTTGAAGCTCCTCATATTTTTCACACGTTTTCAGGCTCTTCATGGTTTTCAACACAGCCTCATGCTGCTCCTATTTTTCAGACCGTTTCATGATCCTCATATTTTTGACACCTTTAGAAGCTCTTCTTATTTTTCACACCTTTTCAGGCTCTTCATGTTTTCAACACAGCTTCATGCTCCTCCTATTTTTCAGACTGTTTCATTCTCCTCATTAATTTGACACCTTTTGAAGCTCTTCATATTTTTCACACCTTTTCAGGCTCGTCATGTTTTTCAACACCGCTTCATGCACCTCCTATTTTTCAGACCGTTTCATGCTCCTCATATTTTTGACAGATTTTGAAGCTATTCATATTTTTCACACCTTTTCAGGCTCTTCAAGTTTTTCAAGACCACTTCATGCTCCTCCTTTTTGCAGACCTTTTCATGCTCCTCATATTTCTGACACCATTTGATGATCCTCATATTTTTCACACCTTTTCAGTCTCTTCTTTTTTTTCAACACCACTTCATGCTCCTCCTTTTTTTCAAACCGTTTCATGCTCATGTCATTATTGACACCTTTTGAAGCTTTTCATGTTTTTCACAACTTTTCAGGCTCTTCATGTTTTTGAACACCGCTTCATGCTCCTCCTATTTTTGAGACCGTTTCAGTCTCCTTATATTTTGACACCTTTTGATGCTCTTCATATTTTTCACAGCTTTTCAGTCTCTTCTTTTTTTTCAACACCACTTCATACTCCTCCTATTTTTCAGACCGTTTTATGCTCATCTCATTTTTGACACATTTGAAGCTCTTCATATTTTTCACACCTTTTGAAGTTCTTCATATTTTTCACACGTTTTCAGGCTCTTCATGTTTTTCAACACCGCTTCATGCTCCTCCTATTTTTCAGACCATTTCATGCTCCTCATATTTTTGACACTTTTTGAAGCTCTTCATATTTTTCACACCTTTTCAGACTCTTCATGTTTTTGAACACCACTACATGCTCCTCCTATTTTTCAGATCGTTTCATGCTCCTCATGTATTTCACACCTTTTGAAGCTCTTCATATATTTCAAAGCTTTTCCAGCTCTTCATGTTTTTCAACATAGCTTCATGCTCCTCATATTTTTCAGAACGTTTCATGCTCCTCATATTTTTTATACCTTTTGAAGCTCTTCATATTCTTCACAACTTTTCAGGCTCTTTATGTTTTTGAACACCGCTTCATGCTCCTCCTATTTTTCAGACCGTTTCATGCTCCTCATATTTTTTACTCCTTTTGAAGCTTTTCATATTTTTCACACGTTTTCAGGGTCTTTATTTTTTTCAACAGCTTTTCATGATCCTCCTTTTTTTCAGACCGTTTCATGCTCATCTAATTTTTGACACCTTTTGAAGCTCTTAATATTTTTCACACCTTTTGAAGCTCTTCATATTCTTCACACGTTTTCAGGCTCTTCATGTTTTTCAACACCGCTTCATGCTGCTTCTATTTTTCAGACCGTTTCATGCTCCTCATATTTTTGACACGTTTTGAAGCTCTTCATACTTTTCACACCTTTTCAGGCTCTTCATGTTTTTGAACACCGCTTCAAGCTCCTCCTATTTTTCACACCGTTTCATGCTCTTCATATATTTGACACCTTTTTAAGCTCTTCATATTTTTCACACCTTTTCCTGCTCTTCATCTTTTTCAAAACCGTTTCATGCTCATCCTGTTTTTCAGAGTGTTTCATGCTCCTCATATGTTTGACACCTTAAGAAGCTCTTCATATTTTTCACACCTTTTCAGGCTCTTCATGTTTGTCAAGACCGTTTCATGCTCATATTATTTTTCAGAGTGTTTCATGCTCCTCATATTTTTGACACCTTTTGAAGCTCTTAATATTTTTCACAACTTTTCATGCTTTTCATCTTTTTCAAAACCGTTCCATGCTCCTCCTATTTTTCAGACTGTTTCATGCTCCTCATATGTTTGACACCTTTTGAATCTCTTCACATTTTTCACACCTTTTCAGGCTCTTCATGTTTGTCAACACCGCTTCATGATCCTCCTATTTTTCAGACCATTTCATCCTCCTCATATATTTGACACCTTTTGAAGCTCTTCATATTATTCACAACTTTTCAATCTCTTCATGTTTTCAAAAATACTTCATGCTCCTCCTGTTTTTCAGACCGTTTCATGCTCCTCATATATTTGACACCTTTTGAAGCTCTTCATATTTTTCACAACATTTCAATCTCTTCATGTTTTCAACAACACTTCATGCTCATATTTTTTTTCAGACTGTTTCATGCTCCTCATATTTTTGACATATTTTTAAGCTCTTCACATTTTTCACACCTTTTCCGGCGATTCATGTTTTTCAATACCGCTTCATGCTCCTGCTATTTTTCAGACCGTTTCATACTCATCTCATTTTTGACACCTTTGAACCTCTTCATATTATTCACAACTTTGAAGCTCTTCATAGTTTTCACACGTTTTCAGGCTCTTCATATTTTTCAACACCACTTCATGCTACTCCTATTTTTCAGACCGTTTCATGCTCATCTAATTTTTGACACTTTTTGAAGCTCTTCATATTTTTCACATATTTTGAAGCTCTTCATATTTTTCACACGTTTTCAGGCTCTTCATGTTTTTCAAAACCGCTTCATGCTCCTCCTATGTTTCAGACCGTTTAATCCTCCTCATGTATTTCACACCTTTTGAATCACTTCATATTTTTTACACATTTTCAGGCTCTTCATGTTTTTGAACACCATTTCATGCTCCTCCTATGTTGCATACCGTTTCATTCCCCTCATATTTTTGACACCTTTTGAAGCTCTTCATATTTTTCACACCTTTTGAAGCTCTTCATATTTCTCACAGCTTTTCAGGCTCTTCATATTTTTCAACACCACTCCATGCTCCTCCTATTTTTCACACCGTTTCGTTCTCCTCATATTTTTCACACCTTTTGAAGCTCTTCATATATTTCACACCTTTTCAGGCTCTTCATTTTTTTCAACATCACTTCATGCTCCTCCTGTTTTTCAGACCATTTCATTCTCATCTCATTTTGACACCTTTTGAAGCTCTTCATATTTTTCACACCTTTTGAAGCTCTTCATATTTTTCACAAGTTTTCAGGCTCTTCATGTTTTTCAACACCGCTTCATGCTCCTCCTATTTTTCAGACCGTTTAATGCTCTTCATGTGTTTCACACCGTTTGAAGTTCCTCATATTTTTCACACCTTTTCAGGCTCTTCATGTTTTTGAACACGGAGTCATGCTCCTCCTATTTTTCAGACCGTTTCATGATCCTCATATTTTTGACACCTTTTGAAGCTCTTCATATTTCTCACAGCTTTTCAGGCTCTTCATGTTTTTAAACACCGCTTCATGCTCCTCCTGTTTTTCAGACCGTTTCATGCTCCTCATATTTTGGACACCTTTTGAAGCTCTTCATATTTTTCACACCTTTTCAGGCTCTTCATGTTTTTCAACACCGCTTCATGCTCCTCCTATTTTTCAGACCGTTTCCTGCTCCTCATATTTTGGACACCTTTTGAAGCTCTTCATATTTTTCACACCTTTTCAGGCTCTTCATGTTTTACAACAACACTTCATGCTCCTTCTATTTTTCAGAGAGTTTCATGCTCCTCATGTATTTCACACCTTTTGAAGCTCTTCATATATTTCACACCTTTTCAGGCTTCTCATTTTTTTCAACACCACTTCTTGCTCCTCCTATTTTTCAGACCTTTTCATGCTCATCCCTTTTTTACACCTTTTGAAGCTCTTCATATTTTTCACACCTTTTCATGCTCTTGATGATTTTCAACACCGCTTCATTCTCCTCCTGTTTTTCAGACCGTTTCATGCTCATCTCATTTTGACACCTTTTGAAGCTCTTCATATTTTTCACACCTTTTCAGGCTGTTCATGATTTTCAACACCGCTTCATGCTCCTCCTATTTTTCAGAACTTTTCATGCTCATCTCTTTTTTCACACCTTTTGAAACTCTTCATATTTTTCACACTTTTTGAAGGTCTTCATATTTTTCACACGTTTTCAGGCTCTTCATGTTTTTCAACACCACTTCATGCTCCTCCTATTTTTCAGACCGTTTCATTCTCCTCATATTTTTGACACCGTTGAAGCACTTCATATATTTCACACCTTTTCAGGCTTTTCATTTTTTCAACCCCACTTCATGCTCCTCCTATTTTTCAGACCGGTTCATGCTCATCTCATTTTGATACCTATTGAAGCTCTTCGTATTTCTCATATTTTTGAAGCTCTTCTTATTTTCACACGTTTTCAGACTCTTCATGTTTTTCAACACCACTTCATGCTCATGCAATTTTTCAGACCGTTTCATGCTCCTCATATTTTTGACACTTTTTGAGGCTTTTACTATTTTTCACACCTTTTCAGGCTCTTCTTGTTTTTGAACACCGTTTCATAATCCTCCTATTTTTCAGACCATTTCTTGCTCGTCATATTTTTCACACCTTTTGAAGCTCTTCATATTTTTCACAACTTTTTAGGCTCTTCATGTTTTTCCACACCACTTCATGCTTCTCCTATTTTTCAGCCCGTTTCATGCTCCTCATGTATTTCACAGCTTTTGAATCTCTTCATGTTTTTCACACCTTTTCAGGCTCTTCATGTTTTTGATCACCGTTTCATGATCCTCCTATTTTTCAGACCGTTTCATGCTCCTCATATTTTTGACACCTTTTGAAGCTCTTCATATATTTCACACCTTTTCAGGCTCTTCATATTTTTGAACATCGCTTCATACTCCTCCTATTTTTTAGACCATTTAATGCTCCCCATCTATTTCACACCTTTTGAAGCTCTTCATATTTTTCACACCTTTTCAGGCTCTTGATGTTTTTCAACACCGCTTCATTCTCCTCCTCTTTTTCAGACCGTTTCATGCTCCTCATATTTTTGACACCTTTTGAAGCTCTTCAAGTTTTTCACCCCTTTTGAAGCTCTTCATATTTTTCTATTTTTGAAGTTCTTCATATTTTCACACCTTTTCAGGCTTTTCATGTTTTTGAACACAGTTTCATGTTCCTCCTATTTTTCAGACCGTTTCATGCTCCTCATATTCTTGACACCTTTTGAAGCTCTTCATATTTTTCACACCTTTTCAGGCTCTTCATGTTTTTGAACACCGCTTCATGCTCCTCCTATTTTTCAGACCGTTTCAGGCTCCTCATAATTTTAACACCTTTTGAAGCTCTTCATATTTCTCACACCTTTTCAGGCTCTTCATGTTTTTGAACACCGCTTCATGCTCCTCCTATTTTTCAGACCGTTTCAGGCTCCTCATAATTTTAACACCTTTTGAAGCTCTTCATATTTGTCACACCTTTTCAGGCTCTTCATGTTTTTGAACACCGCTTCATGCTCCTCCTATTTTTCAGAACGTTTCATGCTCCTCATATATTTGACACCTTTTGAAGCTCTTCATATTTTTCACACGTTTTCAGGCTATTCATGATTTTGAGCACCGCTTCATGAACCTCCTATTTTACAGACCGTTTCATGCTCTTTATATTTTTGACCCCTTTGAAGCTCTTCATATTTTTCACACCTTTTCAGGTTCTTCATGTTTTTCCACACCACTTCATGCTTCTCGTATTTTTCAAACCTTTTCATGCTTCTCATGAATTTCACACCTTTTGAATCTCTTCATATTTTTCACAACGTTTCAGGCTCTTCATGTTTCTGATCACCGTTTCATGCTACTCCTATCTTTCACACCGTTTCATGCTTCTCATATTTTTGACACCATTTGAAGCTCTTCATATTTTTCACACCTTTTCAGGCTCTTCATGTTTTTGACACCGATCATGATCCTCCAAAATTTCAGATCGTTTCATGCTCTTAATATTTTTGACACCTTTTGAAGCTCTTCATATTTTTCACACCTTTTCAGGCTCTTCATGTTTTTCCACACCACTTCATGCTTCTCATATTTTTCAGAACGTTTCATGCTCCTCATGAATTTCACACCTTTTGAAGTTCTTCATATTTCTCACACCTTTTCAGGCTCCTCATGTTTTTGATCACCGTTTCATGCTCCTCCTATTTCTCAGAACGTTTCATGCTCCTCATATTTTTGACACCTTTTGAAGCTCTTCATATTTTTCACACGTTTTCAGGCTCTTCATGATTTTGAACACAGCTTCATGAACCTCCTATTTTACAGACCGTTTCATGCTCTTTATATATTTGACCCCTTTTGAAGCTCTTCATATTTTTCACACCTTTTCAGGCTCTTCATATTTTTCAACACTGTTTCATGCTGCTTCTATTTTTCAGGCCGTTTCATGCTCCTCATATTTTTGACACCGTTTGAAGCTCTTCATATTTTTCACACCTTTTCAGGCTCTTCATGTTTTTCAACACCGTTTCATGCTGCTTCTATTTTTCAGACCGTTTCATGCTCCTCATATTTTTCACACCTTTTGAAGCTCTTCATATTTTTCACACCTTTTCAGGCTCTTCATATTTTTGAACACAGCTTCATGCTCCTCCTATTTTTCAGACCGTTTCATGCTCCTCATATTTTTGACACCTTTTGAAACTCTTCATATTTTTCACACCTTTTCAGGCTCTTCATGTTTTTCAACACCGTTTCATGATCCTCCTATTTTTCAGACCGTTTCATGCTCATCTCATTTTTGACACCTTTTGAAGCTTTTCATATTTTTCACAACTTTTTAGGCTCTTCATGTTTTTGAACACCGCTTCATGGTCCTCCTATTTTTCAGAGAGTTTCATGTTCCTAATATATTTCACTCCTTTTGAAGCTCTTCATATTTTTCACACCTTTTCAGGCTCTTCATGTTTTTCCACACCACTTCATGCTTCTATTTTTCAGCCCGTTCCATGGTCCTCATGTATTTCACACCTTTTGAAGCTCTTCATATTTTTCACACCTTTTCAGGCTCTTCATGTTTTTCAACACCATTTCATGCCGCATCTATCTTTCAGACCGTTTCATTCTTCTCATATTTTTGACACCATTTGAAGCTCTTCATATTTTTCACACCTTTTCAGGCTCTTCATGTTTTTCCACACCACTTCATGCTTCTCCTATTTTTCAGAAAGGTTTCATGCTCCTCATGAATTTCACACCTTTTGAAGCTATTCATATTTTTCACAACTTTTCAGGCTCTTCATGTTTCTGATCACCGTTTCATGCTTCTCCTATCTTTCAGACCGTTTCATGCTTCTCATATTTTTGACACCATTTGAAGCTCTTCATATTTTTCACACCTTTTCAGGCTCTTCAGGTTTTTGAACACGATTTCAGGCTCCTCCTATTTTTCGGAATGTTTCATGCTCATCTCATTTTTGACACCTTTTGAAGCTCTTCATAATTTTCACACCTTTTGAATCTCTTCATATTTCTCAAACGTTTTCACACTCTTCATGTTTTTCAACACCCCTTCTTGCTCATCCTATTTTTCAGACCGTTTCATGTTTCTATCATTTCTGACAACTTTTGAAGCTCTTCATATATTTCACACATTTTCAGGCTCTTCATGTTTTTCAACACCACTTCATGCTCCTCCTATTTTTCAGACCGTTTCATGCTCATCTCACTTTTGACACATTTTGAAGCTCTTCATATTTTCCACACCTTTTGAAGCTCTTCATATTTTTCAAACGTTTTCAGGCTCTTCATTTTTTTCAACACCTCTTCTTGCTCCTCCTATTTTTCAGACGGTTTCATGCTCATCTCACTTTTGACACATTTTGAAGCTCTTCATATTTTCCACACCTTTTGAAGCTCTTCATATATTTCACACATTTTCAGGCTCTTCATGTTTTTAACACGACTTCATGCTCTCCTATTTTTTAGACCATTTCCTGCTCATCGATTTTTGACACTTTGAAGCTCTTCATATTTTTCACACGTTTTGAAGCTCTTAATATTTTTCACACGTTTTCAGGCTCTTCACGTTTTTCAACACCGTTTCATGCTCCTCCTATTTTTCAGACCGTTTCATGCTCCTCATATTTTTGACACCTATTGAAGCTCTTCATATTTTTCACACCTTTTCAGTCTCTTCATGTTTTTCAAAGCCACTTCATGCTTCTCCTATTTTTCAGACCGTTTCATGCTCCTCCTGTATTTCACACCTTTTGAAGCTCTTTATATTTTTCACACCTTTTTAGGCTCTTCATGTTTTTGAACACAATTTCAGGCTCCTCCTATTTTTCGGAATGTTTCATGCTCATCTCATTTTTGACACCTTTTGAAGCTCTTCATAAATTTCACACCTTTTGAATCTCTTCATATTTCTCAAACGTTTTCACACTCTTCATGTTTTTCAACACCCCTTCTTGCTCATCCTATTTTTCAGACCGTTTCATGTTTCTATCATTTCTGACAACTTTTGAAGCTCTTCATATATTTCACACATTTTCAGGTTCTTCATGTTTTTCAACACCACTTCATGCTCCGCCTATTTTTCAGACCGTTTCATGCTCATCTCACTTTTGACACATTTTGAAGCTCTTCATATTTTCCACACCTTTTGAAGCTCTTCATATTTTTCAAACGTTTTCAGGCTCTTCATTTTTTTCAACACCGCTTCTTGCTCCTCCTATTTTTCAGATCGTTTCATGCTCCTCATATTTTTGACACCTTTTGAAGCTCTTCATATTTTTCACACCTTTTCAGGCTCTTCATGTTTTTCAACACCGCTTCATGCTCCTCCCATTTTTCAGACCGTTTCATGCTCCTCATGTTTTTGACACCTTTTGAAGCTCTTCATATTTTTCACACCTTTTTAGGCTCTTCATGTTTTTCAACACCGCTTCATGCTCTTCCTATTTTTCAGACCGTTTCATGCTCCTCTTATTTTTGACACCTTTTGAAGCTCTTCATATTTTTCACACATTTTCATGCTCTTCATGTTTTTGAATACCGCTTCATGCTCCTCCTATTTTTCAGACCGGTTCATGCTCCTCATATTTTTGACACCTTTTGAAGCTCTTCATATTTTTCACACCTTTTCATGTTTTTCATATTTTTCAACACCGCTTCATGCTTCTCCTATTTTTCAGACCGTTTCATGCTCCTGATATTTTTGCACCTTTTGAAGCTCTTCATATTTTTCACACATTTTCAGGCTCTTCAAGTTTTTCAACACCGATTCATGCTCCTCATATTTTTGACACCTGTTGAAGCTCTTCATATTTTTCACACCTTTTCATGTTTTTCATGTTTTTCAACACCACTTCATGCTTCTCCTATTTTTCAGACCGTTTCATGCTCCTCGTATTTTTCACACCTTTTGAAGCTCTTCATATTTTTCAACCTTTTTAGGCTCTTCATGTTTTTGAACACGGTTTCGTGCTCCTCCTATTTTTCAAACTGTGTCATGCTCATCTCATTTTTAACAACTTTTGAAGCTCTTCATATTTTTCACACCTTTTGAAGCTCTTCATATTTCTCAAACGTTTTCAGGCTCTTCATGTTTTTCAACACCCCTTCTTGCTCATCCTATTTTTCAGACCGTTTCATGCTTCTCTCATTTCTGACACATTTTGAAGCTCTTCATATTTTTCACACCTTTTGAAGCTCTTCATATTTCTCAAACGTTTTCAGGCTCTTCATGTTTTTCAAGACCCCTTCTTGCTCATCCTATTTTTCAGACCGTTTTATGCTCCTCATATTTTTGACACGTTTTGAAGCTCTTCATTTTTTTCACACCTTTTGAAGCTCTTCATATTTTTCACACCTTTTCAGGCTCTTCATGTTTATTACACCGCTTCATGCTGCTCCTATTTTTCAGACCGTTTCATGCTCCTCATATTTTTGACACCTTTTGAAGGTCTTCATATCTTTCACACGTTTTCAGGCTCTTCATGTTTTTTACACCGCTTCATGCTGCTCCTATTTTTCAGACCGTTTCATGCTCCTCATATTTTTGACACCTTTTGAAGCTCTTCATATTTTTCACACCTTTTCAGGCTCTTCATGTTTTTGAACACCGTTTCATTCTCCTTCTATTTTTCAGACCGTTTCATGCTCCTCATATTTTTGACACCATTTGAAGCTCTTCATATTTTTCACACCTTTTCAGGCTCTTCATGTTTTTCAACACCGCTTCATGCTCCTCCAATTTTCAGACCGTTTCATGCTCCTCATATTTTTGACACGATTTGAAGCTCTTCATATTTTTCACATCTTTTCAGGGTCTTCATGTTTTTCAACACTGCTTCATGCTCCTCCAATTTTCAGACCGTTTCATGCTCCTCATATTTTTGACACGATTTGAAGGTCTTCATATTTTTCACACCTTTTCAGGATCTTCATGTTTTTCTACACCGCTTCATGCTCCTCCTATTTTTGACACCTTTTGAAGCTGTTCATATATTGCACACCTTTTCAGGCGTTTCATGTTTTTGACCACCGTTTTTTGCTCCTCATAATTTGACAGGTTTTGATGCTCTTCATATTTTTCACAGCTTTTCAGGCTCTTCATGTTTTTCAACACCACTTCATGCTCCTCCTATTTTTCAGACCGTTTCCTGCTCCTCATAGTTTTGACACATTGGAAGCTCTTCATATTTTACACACCATTTGAGGCTCTTCATGTTTTTCAACACCGCTTCATGCTCCTCCTATTTTTCAGACCGTTTCCTGCTCCTCATAGTTTTGACACATTGGAAGCTCTTCATATTTTACACACCATTTGAGGCTCTTCATGTTTTTCAACACCGCTTCATGCTCCTCCTATTTTTCAGACCGTTTCATGCTCCTCATGTATATCACACCTTTGGAAGCTCTTCATAATGTTGACACCTTTTCAGGCTCTTCATATTTTTCAACACCGTTTCATGCTCCCCCAATTTTTCAGACCGTTCCATGCTCCTCATATTTTTGACACCTTTTGAAGCTCTTCATATATTTCACACATTTTCAGGCTCTTCATGTTTTTCAACACCATTTCATGCTCCTCCTATTTTTCAGACCGTTTCATACTCATCTCGCTTTTGACACATTTTGAAGCTCTTCATATTTTCCACACCTTTTGAAGCTCTTCATATTTTTCAATCGTTTTCAGGCTCTTAATGTTTTTCAACACCGCTTCTGGCTCCTCCTATTTATCAGACCGTTTCATGCTCCTCATATTTTTGACACGTTTTGAAGCTCTTCATTTTTTTCACACCTTTTGAAGCTCTTCATATTTTTCACACCTTTTCAGGCTCTTCATGTTTATTACACCGCTTCATGCTGCTCCTATTTTTCAGACCGTTTCATGCTCCTCATATTTTTGACACGATTTGAAGCTCTTCATATTTTTCACATCTTTTCAGGGTCTTCATGTTTTTCGACACTGCTTCATGGTCCTCCAATTTTCAGACCGTTTCATGCTCCTCATATTTTTGACACGATTTGAAGGTCTTCATATTTTTCACACCTTTTCAGGGTCTTCATGTTTTTCTACACCGCTTCATGCTCCTCCTATTTTTGACACCTTTTGAAGCTGTTCATATATTGCACACCTTTTCAGGCGTTTCATGTTTTTGACCACCGTTTTATGCTCCTCATAATTTGACAGGTTTTGGTGCTCTTCATATTTTTCACAGCTTTTCAGGCTCTTCATGTTTTTCAACACCACTTCATGCTCCTCCTATTTTCAGACCGTTTCATGCTCCTCATATTTTTGACACGATTTGAAGCTCTTCATATTTTTCACATCTTTTCAGGGTCTTCATGTTTTTCAACACTGCTTCATGCTCCTCCAATTTTCAGACCGTTTCATGCTCCTCATATTTTTGACACGATTTGAAGGTCTTCATATTTTTCACACCTTTTCAGGGTCTTCATGTTTTTCTACACCGCTTCATGCTCCTCCTATTTTTGACACCTTTTGAAGCTGTTCATATATTGCACACCTTTTCAGGCGTTTCATGTTTTTGACCACCGTTTTATGCTCCTCATAATTTGACAGGTTTTGGTGCTCTTCATATTTTTCACAGCTTTTCAGGCTCTTCATGTTTTTCAACACCACTTCATGCTCCTCCTATTTTTCAGACCGTTTCCTGCTCCTCATAGTTTTGACACATTGGAAGCTCTTCATATTTTACACACCATTTGAGGCTCTTCATGTTTTTCAACACCGCTTCATGCTCCTCCTATTTTTCAGACCGTTTCATGCTCCTCATGTGTATCACACCTTTGGAAGCTCTTCATAATGTTCACACCTTTTCAGGCTCTTCATATTTTTCAACACCGTTTCATGCTCCCCCAATTATTCAGACCGTTCGATGCTCCTCATATTTTTGACACCTTTTGAAGCTCTTCATATTTTTCACTTCTTTTCAGGCTCTTCATGTTTTTCAACACCGATTCATGCTCCTCCTATTTTTCAGATCGTTTCATGCTCCTCTCATTTCTGACACATTTTGAAGCTTTTCAAATATTTCACACATTTTCAGGCTCTTCATATTTTTCAACACAACTTCATGCTCCCCCTATTTTTCAGACCGTTTCATGCTCATCTCATTTTTAAGATCTTGTCAAACTCTTAATATTTTTCCCAGCTTTTGAACCTCTTCGTATTTTCCACACTTTTTCAGGCTCTTCAGGTCTTTCAATACCGCTTCTTGCTGCTCCTAATTTTCAGACCGTTACATGCTCCTCATATTTTTGACACATTTTGAAGCTCTTCATATTTTTCACACCTTTTCAGGCTCTTCATATTTTTGAACACCGCTTCATGCTCCTCCTATTTTGACACCTTTTGAAGCTCTTCATATTTTTCACACATTTTCAGGCTCTTCATATTTTTGAACATCGCTTCATGCTCCTCCTATTTTTGACATCTTTTGAAGCTCTTCATATTTTTCACACATTTTCAGGCTCTTCTTGTTTTTGAACACCGCTTCATGCTCCTCCTATTTTTCAGACCGTTTCATGCTCCTCATATTTTTCACATCTTTTGAAGCTCTTCATATTTTTCACACCTTTTCAGGCTCTTCATGTTTTTCAACACCGCTTCATGCTCCTCCTATTTTCCAGAGCGTTTCATGCTCCTCATTTTTTTCACACCTTTTGAAGCTCTTCATATTTTTCACACCTTTCATGCTCTTCATGTTTTTAAACACCGCTTCATGCTCATCCTATTTTCCAGACCGTTTCATGCTCCTGATATTTTTGATACGTTTTGAAGCTCTTCATATTTTTCACACCTTTTGAAGCTCTTCATATTTTTCACACCTTTTCAGGCTCTTCATGTTTTTGAACACCGCTTCATGCTCCTCCTATTTTTCAGACCGTTTCATGCTCCTCATGTATTTCACACCTTTTGAAGCTCTTCATATTTTTCTCAACTTCTCAGGCTCTCATGTTTTTGAACACAGCTTCTTGCTCCTCCTAATTTACAGACCGTTTCATGCTCCTCATGTATTTCACACATTTTGAAGCCCTTCATATTTTTCACAACTTTTCAGACTCTTCAGGTTTTATAACACGGTTTCATGCTCCTCCTATTTTTCAGACCGTTTCATGCTCCTCATATTTTTGACACCTTTTGAAGCTCTTCATATTTTTCACACCTTTTCATACTCTTCATGTTTTTGAACACCGCTTCATGATCCTCCTATTTTTCAGATGGTTTCATGCTCCTCATATTTTTGACACCTTTTGAAGCTCTTCATATTTTTCACACGATTTCAGACTCCTCATGTTTTGAAAACTGCATCATGCTCCTCCTATTTTCAGACCGTTTCATGCTCCTTATGTATTTCACACCTTTTGAAGTCCTTCACATTGTTCACACCTTTTCAGGCTCTTCATGTTTTTGAACACAGTTTCAAACTGTTCCTAATTTTCAGACCGTTTCATGCTCCTCGTATTTTTGACACCTTTTGAAGCTCTTCATATATTTCACAACTTTTCAGGCTCTTCATGTTTTTCAACAGCACTTCCTCCTCCTCCTATTTTTCAGACCCCTTCATGCTCCTCTCATTTTTGACACCTTTTGATGCTCTTCATATTTTTGACACCTTTTGAAACTCTTCATATTTCTCACACATTTTCAGGCTCTTCATGTTTTTCAACACCGCTTCATGCTCCTCCTTTTTTCAGACCGTTTCATGCTCCTCATATTTTTGACACCTTTTTAAGCTCCTCATATTTTTTACACCTTTTGAAACTCTTCATATATTTCATACTTTTTCAGGCTCTTCATGATTTGCAACAACACTTCATGCTCCTCCTATTTTTTAGACCGTTTCATGCTCCTCATATTTTTGACACCTTTTGAAGCTCTTCATATTTTTCAAACCTTTTCAGGCTCTTCATGTTTTTGAACACCGTTTCATGCTTCTCCTATTTTTCAAACCATTTCATGATCCTCATGTATTTGACACCTTTGAACGTCTTCATTTTTTTCACACCTTTTCAGGCTCTTCATGTGTTTCAACACCACTTCATGCTCCTCATCTTTTTCAGACCGTTTCATGCTCATCTCATTTTTGAAACATTTTGAAGCTCTTCATATTTTTCACACCTTTTGAATCTCTTCATATTTTTGACACCTTTTCAGGCTCTTCATGTTTTAGAACACCGCATCATGCTCCTCCTATTTTTTCAGACCGTTTAATGCTCCTCATGTATTTCACACATTTTGAAGCTCTTCATATATTTCACACTTTTTCAGGCTCTTCATGTTTTTCAACACCAGTTCATGCTCCTCCTATTTTTCGGACCGTTTCATGGTCCCCATATTTTTGACACCTTTTGAAGCTCTTCATATTTTTCACATCATTTCTGTCTCTTCATGTTTTTCAACACCGCTTCATGCTCCTCCAATATTTCAGAACGTTTCATGCTCCTCATATTTTTCACACTTTTTGAAGCTCTTCATATATTTCACACCTTTTCAGTCTCTTCATGTTTTTCACAAATTTTCAGGCATTTCATGTTTTTCAACAATGATTCATGCTCCTCCTATTTTTCACACCGTTTCATGCTCCTCATATTTTTGACACCTTTTGAAACTCTTCATATTTTTCACACCTTTTCAGGCTCTTCATATTATTCAACACCTCTTCATGCTCCTCCTATTTTTCAGACCTTTTAATTCTCCTCATATACTTCACACATTTTGAAGCTCTTCATATATTTCACATCTTTTCAGGCTCCTCATGTTTTAGAGTACCGCTTCATGCTCCTCATATTTTCAGACCGTTTCATGCTCCTCATACATTTGACACCTTTGTAGCTCTTCATATTTTTCACACCTTTTCATGCTCTTCATGTTTTTCAACACCGCTTCATGCTCCTCCTATTTTTCAGACCGTTTCATGCTCCTCATATTTTTGACACGTTTTGAGGATCTTCATTTTTTTCACACCTTTTGAAGCTCTTCATATTTTTCACACCTTTTCAGGCCCTTCATGTTTTTGAACACCGTTTTATGTTCCTCCTATTTTTCAGACCGTTTCATGCTTCTCATGTATTTCACACCTTTTGAAGCTCTCATATTTTTCACACCTTTTCAGGCTCTTCATGTTTTTGAACCCTGTCATGCTCCTCCTATTTTTCAGACCGTCTCATGCTCCTCATATTTTTGAGACCTTTTGAAGCTCTTCATATTTTTCACACCTTTTGAAGCTCTTCATATTCTTCATACGTTTTCATGCTCTTTATGTTTTTCAACACCGCTTCATGCTCCTCCTATTTTTCAGACCATTTCATGCCACTCATATTTTTGACACTTTTTGAAGCTCCTCATATGTTTCACACATTTTGAAGCTCTTCATATATTTCACACCATTTCAGCATCTTCATGTTTTTTCAACACCACTTCATGCTCCTCCTTTTTTTCAGACCGTCTCATGCTCCTCATATTTTTCACACTTTTGAAGCTCTTCATATTTTTCACACCTTTTAAGGCTCTTCATGTTTTTCACCACCGCTTCCTGCTCCTCCTATTTTTCAGACCGTTTCATGCGCCTCATATTTTTGACACCTTTTGAAGCTCTTCGTTTATTTCACACCTTTTCATGCTCTTTATGATTTCAACACCGTTTCATGCTCCTCCTATTTTTCAGATCGTTTCATGCTCCTCCTATTTTTCAAACCGTTTCATGCTCATCTCATTTTTGACACCTTCTGAAGCTCTTCATATTTTTCCCACCTTTTGAATCTCTTCATATTTTTCAAACCTTTTGAAGCTCTTCATATTATTCACACGTTTTCAGTCTCTTCATATTTTTCAACACCGCTTCATGCTCCTCCTATTTTTCAGACAGTTTCATGCTCCTCATATTTTTGACACATTTTGAGGCTCTTCATATAATTCACACATTTTCAGGCCCTTCATATTTTGAACACCGTTTCATGCTCCTCGTATTTTTCAGACCGTTTCATGCTCCTCATATTTTTGACACCTTTTGAAGGTCTTCATATTTTTCACACCTTTTCAGGCTCTTCATGTTTTTCAACACCAGTTCATCCTCCTCCTATTTTTCAGACCGTTTCATGGTCCCCATATTTTTGACACCTTTTGAGGCTCTTCATATTTTTCACATCATTTCTGTCTCTTCATGTTTTTCAACACCGCTTCTTGCTCCTCCTATTTCTCAGACCGTTTCATCCTCATCATATTTTTGACACCTTTTGATGCTCTTCATATTTTTCACACCTTTTGAAGCTCTTCATATTTTTCACACCGTTTCAGGCTCTTCATGATTTTCAACACCGCTTCATGCTCCTCCGATTTTTCAAACCGTTTCATGCTCATCTCATTTTTGACACCTTTTGAAGCTCTTCATATTTTTGACACCTTTTGAAGCTCTTCATATTTTTCACAACTTCTCATGCTCTTCATGTTTTTGAACACCGTTTCATGATCCTCCTCTTTTTCAGAACGTTTCATGCTCCTCATATATTTGACACCTTTTAAAATTCTTCATATTTTTCACACCTTTTAAGGCTCTTCATGTTTTTGAACACCGCTTCATGCTCCTCCTATTTTTCAGACCGTTTCATGCTTCTCATAAACTTGACAGCTTTTGAAGCTCTTTATATTTTTCACACCTTTTCAGACTCTTCATGTATTTGATCAGCGTTTCATGCTCCTTTATATTTCAGACCGTTTCATGCTCCTCATATTTTTGACACCTTTTGAAGCTCTTCATATTTTTCACATCTTTTCAGGCCTTTCATGTATTGCAACACTGCTTCATGCTCCTCCTATTTTTCAGACCGTTTCATGCTCCTCATATTTTTGACACCTTTTGAAGCTCTTCATATATTTCACACCTTTTCAGGCTCTTCATGTTTTTCAAAACCACTTCATGCTCCTCCTATTTTTCAGACCGTTTCATGCTCATCTACTTTTTGACACCTTTTGAAGCTCTTCATATTTTTCACACCTTTTGAAACTCTTCATATTTCTCACACCTTTTCAGGCTCTTCATGTTTTTCAACACCATTTCATGCTCCTCCTATTTTTCAGACCGTTTCATGCTCCTCATATTTTTGACACCTTTTGAAGCTTTTCATATTTTTCACAACTTTTCAGGCCCTTCATGTTTCTGAACACCGCTTCATACTCCTCCTATTGTTCAGACCGTTTCATCCTCCTCATATTTCTCACACCTTTTGAATCTCTTCATATTTTTCACAAATTATCAGGCTCTTCATGTTTTTGAACACCACTTCATGCTCCTCCTATTTTTCAGAGAGTTTCATGCTCCTAATGTATTTCACACCTTTTGAAGCTCTTCATATTTTTCACACTTTTTCAGGCTCTTCATCTTTTCCCACACCACTTCATGCTTCTCCTATTTTTCAGACCGTTTCATGCTCCTCATATTTTTGACACCTTTTGAAGCTCTTCATATTTTTCACACTTTTCAGGCTCTTCATGTTTTTCAACACCACTTCATGCTCCTCCTATTTTTCAGACCTTTCATTCTCCTCATATTTTTGATACCTTTAGAAGCTCTTCATATTTTTCACACTTTTCAGGCTCTTCATGTTTTTCAACACCACTTCATGCTTCTCCTATTTTTCAGACCGTTTCATGCTCCTCATATTTTTGACACATTTTGAAGCTCTTCATATTTTTCACACCTTTTCAGGCTCTTCATGTTTCTGAACACCGTTTCATCCTCCTCCTATTTTTCAGACCGTTTCATGCTCCTCATATTTTTGACACTTTTTGAAGCTCCTCATATGTTTCACACATTTTGAAGCTCTTCATATATTTCACACCATTTCAGGATCTTCATGTTTTTAAAACCACTTCATGCTCTCCTATTTTTCAGACCATTTCCTGCTCATCGATTTTTGACACATTTTGAAGCTCTTCATATTTTTCACACCTTTTGAAGCTCTTCATGTTTTTCACACTTTTCAGGCTCTTCATGTTTTTCAACACCACTTCATGCTCTTCCAATTTTACACGTCGTTTCGTTTCCTCATATATTTGACACCTTTAGAAGATCTTCATATTTTTCACACATTTTCAGGCTCTTCATGTTTTTCAACATCGCTTCATGCCCCTCCCATTTTTCAGACCGTTTCATTCTCCTCATATTTTTGATTCCTTTTGAAGCTCTTCATATATTTCACACCTTTTCAGGCTCTTCATGTTTTTAAAAACACTTCATGCTCTCCTATTTTTCAGACCATTTCCTGCTCATCGATTTTTGACACATTTTGAAGCTCTTCATATTTTTCACACCTTTTGAAGCTCTTCATATTTTTCACACTTTTCAGGCTCTTCATGTTTTTGAACACCGCTTCATGCTCCTCCTATTTTTCAGACCGTTTCATGCTCCTCATGTATTTCACATCTTTTGAAGCTCTTCATATTTTTCACACTTTTTCAGGCTCTTCATCTTTTTCCACACCAAGTCATGCTTCTCCTATTTTTCAGACCGTTTCATGCTCCTCATGTATTTCACACCTTTTGAAGCTCTTCATATTTTTCACACCTTTTCAGGCTCTTCATGTTCTTGATCAGCATTTCATGCTCCTTCTATTTTTCAGACCGTTTCATGCTCCTCATATTTTTGACACCTTTTGAAGCTCTTCATATTTTTCACACATTTTCAGGGTCTTCATGTTTTGAACACCGCTTCATGCTCCTCCTATTTTTCAGACCGTTTCATGCTCCTCATATTTTTGTCACCTTATGAAGCTCTTCATATTTTTCACACTTTTCAGGCTCTTCATGTTTTTCAACACCACTTCATGCTCCTCCTATTTTTCAGACATTTTCATGCTCCTCCTATTTTTCAGACCGTTTCATGTCCTCATAATTTTGACACTTTTTCAAGCTCCTCATATTTTTCACACGTTATGAAGGTCTTCATATATTTCACAACATTTCAGGCTCTTCATGTTTTTCAACACCACTTCATGCTCCTCCTATTTTTCAGAGAGTTTCATGCTCCTCATGTATTTCACACCTTTTGAATCTCTTCATATTTTTCACACCTTTTCAGGCTCTTCATATTTTTCAACACTACTTCTTGCTCCTCCAATTTTTCAGACCGTTTAATGCTCATCTAATTTTTGACACCTTTTGAAGCTATGCGTATTTTTCACAACTTTTCAGGCTCTTCATGTTTTTGAACACCACTGCATGCTTCTCCTATTTTTCAGACAGTATCATGCTATTCATATTTTTCACACCTTTTGAAGCTCTTCATTTATTTCACACCTTTTCAGGCTCTTCATATTTTTGAACACCGCTTCATGCTCTTCCTATTTCTCAGACCATTTCATGCTGCTCATGTATTTCACACCTTTTGAAGCTCTTCATATTTTGCACACATTTTCAGGCTTTTCATGTTTTTCACAACCACTTCATGCTGCTCCTATTTTTCAGACCGTTTCATGCACATCTCATTTTTGACACCTTTTGAAGCTCTTCATATTTTTCACACCATTTTCAGGCTCTTCATGTTTTTCAACACCGCTTTATGATCCTCCTATTTTTCAGACCGTTTCATATTCCTCATATTTTTGAGACATTTTGAAGCTCTTCATATTTTCCCACGTTTTCAAGCTCTTTATGGTTTTCAACACCACTTGATGCTCCTCCTATTTTTCATACCGTTTCATGGTCCTCATATTTTTCACACCTTTTGAAATTCTTCATATTTTTCACACATTTTCAGGCTTTTCATGTTTTTCAAAACCGCTTCATGCTTCTCCTATTTTTCAGACCGTTTCATGCTCCTTATAATTTTTACACATTTTGTAGCTCTTCATATTTTTCACCCCTTTTCAGGCTCTTCCTGTTTTTGAACACCACTTCATGCTCCCCCTTATTTTTCAGACCGTATCATGCTCCTCATATTTTTGACAACTTTTGAAGCTCTTCATAATTTTCACACCTTTTCAAGCTCTTCTTGGTTTTGAACAACGCTTCATGCTCCTCCTATTTTTCAGACCGTTTCAAACTCCTCATATTTTTGACACCTTTTGAAGCTATTCACATTTTCCCACCTTTTCAGGCTCTTCATGTTTTTGAACACCGCTTCATGCTCCTCCTATTTCTCAGACCATTTCATGCTCCTCATGTATTTCACACCTTTTGAAGCTCTTCATATTTTGCACACATTTTCAGGCTTTTCATGTTTTTCACAACCACTTCATGCTGCTCCTATTTTTCAGACCGTTTCATGCACATCTCATTTTTGACACCTTTTGAAGCTCTTCATATTTTTCACACGATTTTCAGGCTCTTCATGTTTTTCAACACCGCTTTATGATCCTCCTATTTTTCAGACCGTTTCATATTCCTCATATTTTTGAGACATTTTGAAGCTCTTCATATTTTCCCACGTTTTCAAGCTCTTTATGGTTTTCAACACCACTTGATGCTCCTCCTATTTTTCATACCGTTTCATGGTCCTCATATTTTTCACACCTTTTGAAATTCTTCATATTTTTCACACATTTTCAGGCTTTTTTTTTTTCAAAACCGCTTCATGCTTCTCCTATTTTTCAGACCGTTTCATGCTCCTCATGTATTTCACACCTTTTGAAGCTCTTCGTATTTTTCACACCTTTTCAGGATCTTCATGTTTTTGAACACCGCTTCATGCCCCTCCTATTTTTCCGACCGTTTCATTCTCCTCATATTTTTGATACCTTTTGAAGCTCTTCATATATTTCACACCTTTTCAGGCTCTTCATGTTTTTAACACCATTTCATGCTCTCCTATTTTTTAGACCATTTACTGCTCATCGATTTTTGACACTTTGAAGATCTTCATATTTTTCACACCTTTTGAAGCTCTTAATATTTTTCACACGTTTTCAGGCTCTTCACGTTTTTCAACACCGCTTCATGCTCCTCCTATTTTTCAGACCGTTTCATGCTCCTCATATATTTGACACGTTTTGAAGCTCTTCATATTTTTCACCACTTTTCAGTCTCTTCATGTTTTTGAACACCGTTTCATGCTCTTCCAATTTGTCAAACCGTTTCATGCTCCTCATATTTTTGACACCTTTTGAAGCTCTTCATATTTTTGACATCTTTTCAGGCTCTTCATGTTTTTGAACACCACTTCTTGCTCCTTATTTTTTGCAGATCGTTTCATGCTCCTCATATTTTTGACACCTTTTGAAGCTCTTCATATTTCTCACACCTTTTCAGGCTCTTCATGTTTTTCAACACCATTTCATGCTCCTCCTATTTTTCAGACCGTTTCATGCTCCTCATATTTTTGACACCTTTTGAAGCTTTTCATATTTTTCACAACTTTTCAGGCCCTTCATGTTTCTGAACACCGCTTCATACTCCTCCTATTGTTCAGACCGTTTCATCCTCCTCATATTTCTCACACCTTTTGAATCTCTTCATATTTTTCACAAATTATCAGGCTCTTCATGTTTTTGAACACCACTTCATGCTCCTCCTATTTTTCAGAGAGTTTCATGCTCCTAATGTATTTCACACCTTTTGAAGCTCTTCATATTTTTCACACTTTTTCAGGCTCTTCATCTTTTCCCACACCACTTCATGCTTCTCCTATTTTTCAGACCGTTTCATGCTCCTCATATTTTTGACACCTTTTGAAGCTCTTCATATTTTTCACACTTTTCAGGCTCTTCATGTTTTTCAACACCACTTCATGCTCCTCCTATTTTTCAGACCTTTCATTCTCCTCATATTTTTGATACCTTTAGAAGCTCTTCATATTTTTCACACTTTTCAGGCTCTTCATGTTTTTCAACACCACTTCATGCTTCTCCTATTTTTCAGACCGTTTCATGCTCCTCATATTTTTGACACATTTTGAAGCTCTTCATATTTTTCACACCTTTTCAGGCTCTTCATGTTTCTGAACACCGTTTCATCCTCCTCCTATTTTTCAGACCGTTTCATGCTCCTCATATTTTTGACACTTTTTGAAGCTCCTCATATGTTTCACACATTTTGAAGCTCTTCATATATTTCACACCATTTCAGGATCTTCATGTTTTTAAAACCACTTCATGCTCTCCTATTTTTCAGACCATTTCCTGCTCATCGATTTTTGACACATTTTGAAGCTCTTCATATTTTTCACACCTTTTGAAGCTCTTCATGTTTTTCACACTTTTCAGGCTCTTCATGTTTTTCAACACCACTTCATGCTCTTCCAATTTTACACGTCGTTTCGTTTCCTCATATATTTGACACCTTTAGAAGATCTTCATATTTTTCACACATTTTCAGGCTCTTCATGTTTTTCAACATCGCTTCATGCCCCTCCCATTTTTCAGACCGTTTCATTCTCCTCATATTTTTGATTCCTTTTGAAGCTCTTCATATATTTCACACCTTTTCAGGCTCTTCATGTTTTTAAAAACACTTCATGCTCTCCTATTTTTCAGACCATTTCCTGCTCATCGATTTTTGACACATTTTGAAGCTCTTCATATTTTTCACACCTTTTGAAGCTCTTCATATTTTTCACACTTTTCAGGCTCTTCATGTTTTTGAACACCGCTTCATGCTCCTCCTATTTTTCAGACCGTTTCATGCTCCTCATGTATTTCACATCTTTTGAAGCTCTTCATATTTTTCACACTTTTTCAGGCTCTTCATCTTTTTCCACACCAAGTCATGCTTCTCCTATTTTTCAGACCGTTTCATGCTCCTCATGTATTTCACACCTTTTGAAGCTCTTCATATTTTTCACACCTTTTCAGGCTCTTCATGTTCTTGATCAGCATTTCATGCTCCTTCTATTTTTCAGACCGTTTCATGCTCCTCATATTTTTGACACCTTTTGAAGCTCTTCATATTTTTCACACATTTTCAGGGTCTTCATGTTTTGAACACCGCTTCATGCTCCTCCTATTTTTCAGACCGTTTCATGCTCCTCATATTTTTGTCACCTTATGAAGCTCTTCATATTTTTCACACTTTTCAGGCTCTTCATGTTTTTCAACACCACTTCATGCTCCTCCTATTTTTCAGACATTTTCATGCTCCTCCTATTTTTCAGACCGTTTCATGTCCTCATAATTTTGACACTTTTTCAAGCTCCTCATATTTTTCACACGTTATGAAGGTCTTCATATATTTCACAACATTTCAGGCTCTTCATGTTTTTCAACACCACTTCATGCTCCTCCTATTTTTCAGAGAGTTTCATGCTCCTCATGTATTTCACACCTTTTGAATCTCTTCATATTTTTCACACCTTTTCAGGCTCTTCATATTTTTCAACACTACTTCTTGCTCCTCCAATTTTTCAGACCGTTTAATGCTCATCTAATTTTTGACACCTTTTGAAGCTATGCGTATTTTTCACAACTTTTCAGGCTCTTCATGTTTTTGAACACCACTGCATGCTTCTCCTATTTTTCAGACAGTATCATGCTATTCATATTTTTCACACCTTTTGAAGCTCTTCATTTATTTCACACCTTTTCAGGCTCTTCATATTTTTGAACACCGCTTCATGCTCTTCCTATTTCTCAGACCATTTCATGCTGCTCATGTATTTCACACCTTTTGAAGCTCTTCATATTTTGCACACATTTTCAGGCTTTTCATGTTTTTCACAACCACTTCATGCTGCTCCTATTTTTCAGACCGTTTCATGCACATCTCATTTTTGACACCTTTTGAAGCTCTTCATATTTTTCACACCATTTTCAGGCTCTTCATGTTTTTCAACACCGCTTTATGATCCTCCTATTTTTCAGACCGTTTCATATTCCTCATATTTTTGAGACATTTTGAAGCTCTTCATATTTTCCCACGTTTTCAAGCTCTTTATGGTTTTCAACACCACTTGATGCTCCTCCTATTTTTCATACCGTTTCATGGTCCTCATATTTTTCACACCTTTTGAAATTCTTCATATTTTTCACACATTTTCAGGCTTTTCATGTTTTTCAAAACCGCTTCATGCTTCTCCTATTTTTCAGACCGTTTCATGCTCCTTATAATTTTTACACATTTTGTAGCTCTTCATATTTTTCACCCCTTTTCAGGCTCTTCCTGTTTTTGAACACCACTTCATGCTCCCCCTTATTTTTCAGACCGTATCATGCTCCTCATATTTTTGACAACTTTTGAAGCTCTTCATAATTTTCACACCTTTTCAAGCTCTTCTTGGTTTTGAACAACGCTTCATGCTCCTCCTATTTTTCAGACCGTTTCAAACTCCTCATATTTTTGACACCTTTTGAAGCTATTCACATTTTCCCACCTTTTCAGGCTCTTCATGTTTTTGAACACCGCTTCATGCTCCTCCTATTTCTCAGACCATTTCATGCTCCTCATGTATTTCACACCTTTTGAAGCTCTTCATATTTTGCACACATTTTCAGGCTTTTCATGTTTTTCACAACCACTTCATGCTGCTCCTATTTTTCAGACCGTTTCATGCACATCTCATTTTTGACACCTTTTGAAGCTCTTCATATTTTTCACACGATTTTCAGGCTCTTCATGTTTTTCAACACCGCTTTATGATCCTCCTATTTTTCAGACCGTTTCATATTCCTCATATTTTTGAGACATTTTGAAGCTCTTCATATTTTCCCACGTTTTCAAGCTCTTTATGGTTTTCAACACCACTTGATGCTCCTCCTATTTTTCATACCGTTTCATGGTCCTCATATTTTTCACACCTTTTGAAATTCTTCATATTTTTCACACATTTTCAGGCTTTTTTTTTTTCAAAACCGCTTCATGCTTCTCCTATTTTTC
Organism: Dama dama; assembly: GCF_033118175.1. Taxonomy (NCBI): domain Eukaryota; kingdom Metazoa; phylum Chordata; class Mammalia; order Artiodactyla; family Cervidae; genus Dama; species Dama dama. Next base: position 6,873,725 of record NW_026870891.1, on the reverse strand, counting down.
AGACCGTTTCATGCTCCTCATGTATTTCACACCTTTTGAAGCTCTTCGTATTTTTCACACCTTTTCAGGATCTTCATGTTTTTGAACACCGCTTCATGCCCCTCCTATTTTTCCGACCGTTTCATTCTCCTCATATTTTTGATACCTTTTGAAGCTCTTCATATATTTCACACCTTTTCAGGCTCTTCATGTTTTTAACACCATTTCATGCTCTCCTATTTTTTAGACCATTTACTGCTCATCGATTTTTGACACTTTGAAGATCTTCATATTTTTCACACCTTTTGAAGCTCTTAATATTTTTCACACGTTTTCAGGCTCTTCACGTTTTTCAACACCGCTTCATGCTCCTCCTATTTTTCAGACCGTTTCATGCTCCTCATATATTTGACACGTTTTGAAGCTCTTCATATTTTTCACCACTTTTCAGTCTCTTCATGTTTTTGAACACCGTTTCATGCTCTTCCAATTTGTCAAACCGTTTCATGCTCCTCATATTTTTGACACCTTTTGAAGCTCTTCATATTTTTGACATCTTTTCAGGCTCTTCATGTTTTTGAACACCACTTCTTGCTCCTTATTTTTTGCAGATCGTTTCATGCTCCTCATATTTTTGACACCTTTTGAAGCTCTTCATATTTCTCACACCTTTTCAGGCTCTTCATGTTTTTCAGCACCGATTCATGCTGCTCCTATTTTTCAGACCGTTTCATGCTCATCTCTTTATTGACACCTTTTGAAGCTTTGCATATTTTTCACAACTTTTCAGGCTCTTCATGTATTTGAACACCGCTTCAGGCTAATCCTATTTTTCAAAACATATCATGTTCATCATATTTTTCACACTTTTGAGGCTCTTCATATTTTTCACACCTTTTCATGGTCTTCATGTTTTTGAACACCACTTCATGCTCCTCCTATTTTTCAGACCGTTTAATCCTCCTCATGTATTTCACACCTTTTGAAGCTCTTCATAATTTTCACATCTTTTCATGCTCTTCATGTTTTTGAACACCATTTCATGCTCCTCCTATTTTGCAGACGGTTTCATGCTCCTCATATTTTTACACCTTTTCAAGCTCTTCATATATTTCACACCTTTTCAGGCTCTTCATGTTTTGAACACCGCTTCATGCTCCTCCTATTTTTCAGACCGTTTCAGGCTCATCTCATTTTTTACACCTTTTGAAGCTCTTCATATTTTGCACACCTTTCCAGGCTCTTCATGTTTTTCAGCTCCACTTCATGCTCCTCCTATTTTTCAGACCGTTTCATGCTCCTCATATTTTTCACACCGTGTGAAGCTCTTCATATTTTTCAAACCTTTTCAGGCTCTTCACGTTTTTCCACACCGTTTAATGCTCCTCCTATTTTTCAGACCGTTTCATTCTCCTCATATATTTGACACATTTTAAAGCTCTTCCTATTTTTCCACAACTTTTCAGGCTCTTCATGATTTTCAACACCGCTTAATGCTCCTCCTATTTTTCAGACCGTTTCATGCTCATTTCATTTTTGACACCTTTTGAAGCTCTTCATATTTTTCATACCTTTTCAGGCTCTTCATATTTTTCGCACCTTTTCAGGCTCTTCATGTTGTTGTACACAGCTTCATGCTCCTCCCATTTTTCAGACCTTTTAATGCTCCTCATAATTTTGACACCTTTTGAAGCTCTTCATATTTTTCACCCCTTTTCAGGATCTTCATGTTTTTGAACACCTCTTCATGCTCCTGCTATTTTTCAGACCGTTTCATGCTCATCTCATTTGACAGCTTTTGAAGCTCTTCATATTTTTCACATCTTTTGAAGCTCTTCATATTTTTCACACATTTTCAGACTCTTCATGTTTTTCAACACCGCTTCTTGCTCCTCCTATTTTTCAGACCGTTTCATGCTCCTCATATTTTGACACGTTTTGAAGCTCTTCATATTTTTCACACCTTTTCAGGCTCTTCATGTTTTTGAACACCGTTTCATGCTCCGCCTATTTTTCAGACCATTTCATTCTCCTCATATTTTTGACAACTTTTGAAGCTCTTCATATTTTTCACACCTTTTGAAGCTCTTCATATTTTTCACACCTTTTCAGGCTCTTCATGTTTTTCAACACCGCTTCATGCTCCTGCTATTTTACAGACCATTTCATACTCCTCATATTTTTGACATTTTTTAAGGCTCTTCATATTTTTCACACCTTTTCAGGCTCTTCATGTTTTTGAACACGGTTTCATGATCCTCCTATTTTTCAGAAAGTTTCATGCTCCTCATATTTTTGACACCTTTTAAACCTCTTCATATTTTTCACACCTTTTCAGGCTCTTCATGTTTTTCAACACCGGTTCATGCTCCTCCTCTTTTTCAGAAAGTTTCATGCTCCTCATATTTTTGAAACCTTTTGACGCTGTTCATATTTTTCTCACATTTTCTGGCTCTTCCTGTTTTTCAACACCATTTCATGCTCCTCTTATTTTTCAGACCGTTTCATGTTGCTCCTATTTTTCAGACCGTTTCATGATCCTAATATTTTTGAAACCTTTTGAAGCTCTTCATATTTTCACACCTTTTCAAGCTCTTCAAGATTTTCAACATCGCTTCATGCTCCTCCTTTTTTTCAGACCGTTTCATGCTCATCTCATTTTTGACAGCTTTTGAAGCTCTTCATATTTTTCACACCTTTTCAGGCTCTTCATGTTTTTGAACACCGCTTCATGCTCCTCCTTTTTTTCAGACCGTTTCTTTCTCCTCTTATATTTGACACTTTTTGAAGCTCTTCATATTTTTCACACCTTTTCAGGCTCTTCATGTTTTTCAACACCGATCCAAGCTCCTCCTATTTTTCAGACCGTTTCATGCTCCTCATATTTTTCACACCTTTTGAAGCTCTTCATATTTTTCACACCTTTTCAGGCTCTTCAGGTTTTTCAGCTCCACTTCATGCTCCTCCTATATTTCAGACCGTTTCATGCTGCTCAAATTTTCTACACCTTTTCAAGCTCTTCATATTTTTCACACCTTTTCAGGCTCTTCATGTTTTTGAACACAGCTTCATGCTCCTCCTATTTTTCAGATCGTTTCATGCTCCTCCTATTTTCCGACCGTTTCTTGCTCCTCATACTTTTGACACTTTTTGAAGCTCTTCATATTTTTCACACCTTTTCTGGCTCTTCATGTTTTTGAACACAGCTTCATGCTCCTCCAATTTTTCACACCGTTTCATGCTCGTCATATTTTTCACACCTTTTAAAGCTCTTCATATTTTTCTCACCTTTTCATGCTCTTCATGTTTTTCAGCACCAGTTCATGCTCCTCCTATTTTTCAGATCGTTTCATGCTCATCTCATTTTTTACACCTTTTGAAGCTCTTCATATTTTGCACACCTTTTCAGGCACTTCATGTTTTTCAGCTCCACTTCATGCTCCTCCTATTTTTCAGACCGTTTCATGCTGCTCTCATTTTTTACACCTTTTGAAGCTCTTCATATTTTTCACACCTTTTCAGGCTCTTCATGTTTTTCACCACCGCTTCCTGCTCCTCCTATTTTTCAGACTGTTTCATGCGCCTCATATTTTTGACACCTTTTGAAGCTCTTCGTTTATTTCACACCTTTTCATGCTCTTTATGTTTTCAACACCGTTTCATGCTCCTCCTATTTTTCAGATCGTTTCATGCTCCTCCTATTTTTCAAACCGTTTCATGCTCATCTCATTTTTGACACCTTCTGAAGCTCTTCATATTTTTCACACCTTTTGAATCTCTTCATATTTTTCAAACCTTTTGAAGCTCTTCATATTATTCACACGTTTTCAGTCTCTTCATGTTTTTCAACACCGCTTCATGCTCCTCCTATTTTTCAGACAGTTTCATGCTCCTCATATTTTTGACACATTTTGAGGCTCTTCATATAATTCACACCTTTTCAGGCCCTTCATATTTTGAACACCGTTTCATGCTACTCGTATTTTTCAGACCGTTTCATGCTCCTCATATTTTGACACCTTTTGAAGGTCTTCATATTTTTCACACCTTTTCAGGCTCTTCATGTTTTTGAACACCGCTTTATGTTCTTCCTATTTTTCAGACCGTTTCATGCTCGTTATATTTTTGACACCTTTTCAGGCTCTTCAGGTTTTTGAACACCGCTTCAAGCTCTTCCTATTTTTCAGACCATTTCATGCTCTTCATATTTTTGACACATTTTGAAGCTCTTCATATTTTTCACACCTTTTCAGGCTCTTGATGTTTTTCAACACCGTTTCATGCTCCTCCTATTTTTCAGACTGTTTCATGCTGCTCTCATTTTTTACACCTTTTGAAGCTCTTCATATTCTTCATACGATTTCATGCTCTTTATGTTTTTCAAAACCGCTTCATGCTCCTCCTATTTTTCAGACTGTTTCATGCGCCTCATATTTTTGACACCTTTTGAAGCTCTTCGTTTATTTCACACCTTTTCATGCTCTTTATGTTTTCAACACCGTTTCATGCTCTTTATGTTTTTCAACACCACTTTATGCTCCTCCTCTTTTTCAGACCGTTTCATGCTTCTCATATTTTTGACACCTTTTGAAGCTCTTCATATTTTTCACATCTTTTCAGGCTTTTCATGTATTGCAACACTGCTTCATGCTCCTCCTATTTTTCAGACCGTTTCATGCTCCTCATATTTTTGACATCTTTTGAAGCTCTTCATATATTTCACACCTTTTCAGGCTCTTCATGTTTTTCAACACCACTTCCTGCTCCTCCTATTTTTCAGACCGTTTCATGGTCATCTCATTTTGGACACCTTTTGAAGCTCTTCATATTTTTCACACCTTTTGAAGCTCTTCATATTCTTCATCCGATTTCATGCTCTTTATGTTTTTCAAAACCGCTTCATGCTCCTCCTATTTTTCAGACCATTTCATGCCACTCATATTTTTGACACTTTTTGAAGCTCCTCATATGTTTCACACATTTTGAAGCTCTTCATATATTTCACACCATTTCAGCATCTTCATGTTTTTCAACACCACTTCATGCTCCACCTTTTTTTCAGACCGTCTCATGCTCCTCATATTTTTCACACTTTTGAATCTCTTCATATTTTTCAAACCTTTTGAAGCTCTTCATATTATTCACACGTTTTCAGTCTCTTCATATTTTTCAACACCGCTTCATGCTCCTCCTATTTTTCAGACAGTTTCATGCTCCTCATATTTTTGACACATTTTGAGGCTCTTCATATAATTCACACCTTTTCAGGCCCTTCATATTTTGAACACCGTTTCATGCTCCTCGTATTTTTCAGACCGTTTCATGCTCCTCATATTTTTGACACCTTTTGAAAGTCTTCATATTTTTCACACCTTTTCAGGCTCTTCATGTTTTTCAACACCAGTTCATGCTCCTCCTATTTTTCAGACTGTTTCATGCTCCTCATGTATTTCACACCTTTTGAAGCTCTTCATATTTTTCACACCTTTTCAGGCTCTTCATGTTCTTGATCAGCATTTCATGCTCCTTCTATTTTTCAGACCGTTTCATGCTCCTCATATTTTTGACACCTTTTGAATCTCTTCATATTTTTCACACATTTTCAGGGTCTTCATGTTTTGAACACCGCTTCATGCTCCTCCTATTTTTCAGACCGTTTCATGCTCCTCATATTTTTGTCACCTTATGAAGCTCTTCATATTTTTCACACTTTTCAGGCTCTTCATGTTTTTCAACACCACTTCATGCTCCTCCTATTTTTCAGACATTTTCATGCTCCTCCTATTTTTCAGACCCTTTCATGTCCTCATAATTTTGACACTTTTTCACGCTCCTCATATTTTTCACACGTTATGAAGGTCTTCATATATTTCACAACATTTCAGGCTCTTCATGTTTTTCAACACCACTTCATGCTCCTCCTATTTTTCAGAGAGTTTCATGCTCCTCATGTATTTCACACCTTTTGAAGCTCTTCATATTTTTCACACCTTTTCAGGCTCTTCATATTTTTCAACACTACTTCTTGCTCCTCCAATTTTTCAGACCGTTTCATGCTCATCTAATTTTTGACACCTTTTGTAGCTATGCGTATTTTTCACAACTTTTCAGGCTCTTCATGTTTTTGAACACCACTGCATGCTTCTCCTATTTTTCAGACAGTATCATGCTATTCATATTTTTCACACCTTTTGAAGCTCTTCATTTATTTCACACCTTTTCAGGCTCTTCATATTTTTGAACACCGCTTCATGCTCCTCCTATTTCTCAGACCATTTCATGCTGCTCATGTATTTCACACCTTTTGAAGCTCTTCATATTTTGCACACATTTTCAGGCTTTTCATGTTTTTCACAACCACTTCATGCTGCTCCTATTTTTCAGACCGTTTCATGCACATCTCATTTTTGACACCTTTTGAAGCTCTTCATATTTTTCACACCATTTTCAGGCTCTTCATGTTTTTCAACACCGCTTTATGATCCTCCTATTTTTCATACCGTTTCATGGTCCTCATATTTTTCACACCTTTTGAAATTCTTCATATTTTTCACACATTTTCAGGCTTTTCATGTTTTTCAAAACCGCTTCATGCTTCTCCTATTTTTCAGACCGTTTCATGCTCCTTATAATTTTTACACATTTTGTAGCTCTTCATATTTTTCACCCCTTTTCAGGCTCTTCCTGTTTTTGAACACCACTTCATGCTCCCCCTTATTTTTCAGACCGTTTCATGCTCCTCATATTTTTGACACCTTTTGAAGCTATTCACATTTTCCCACCTTTTCAGGCTCTTCATGTTTTTGAACACCGCTTCATGCTCCTCCTATTTCTCAGACCATTTCATGCTCCTCATGTATTTCACACCTTTTGAAGCTCTTCATATTTTGCACACATTTTCAGGCTTTTCATGTTTTTCACAACCACTTCATGCTGCTCCTATTTTTCAGACCGTTTCATGCACATCTCATTTTTGACACCTTTTGAAGCTCTTCATATTTTTCACACCATTTTCAGGCTCTTCATGTTTTTCAACACCGCTTTATGATCCTCCTATTTTTCAGACCGTTTCATATTCCTCATATTTTTGAGACATTTTGAAGCTCTTCATATTTTCCCACGTTTTCAAGCTCTTTATTGTTTTCAACACCACTTGATGCTCCTCCTATTTTTCATACCGTTTCATGGTCCTCATATTTTTCACACCTTTTGAAATTCTTCATATTTTTCACACATTTTCAGGCTTTTTTTTTTTCAAAACCGCTTCATGCTTCTCCTATTTTTCAGACCGTTTCATGCTCCTCATGTATTTCACACCTTTTGAAGCTCTTCGTATTTTTCACACCTTTTCAGGATCTTCATGTTTTTGAACACCGCTTCATGCCTCTCCTATTTTTCCGACCGTTTCATTCTCCTCATATTTTTGATACCTTTTGAAGCTCTTCATATATTTCACACCTTTTCAGGCTCTTCATGTTTTTAACACCATTTCATGCTCTCCTATTTTTTAGACCATTTCCTGCTCATCGATTTTTGACACTTTGAAGGTCTTCATATTTTTCACACCTTTTGAAGCTCTTAATATTTTTCACACGTTTTCAGGCTCTTCACGTTTTTCAACACCGCTTCATGCTCCTCCTATTTTTCAGACCGTTTCATGCTCCTCATATATTTGACACGTTTTGAAGCTCTTCATATTTTTCACCACTTTTCAGTCTCTTCATGTTTTTGAACACCGTTTCATGCTCTTCCAATTTGTCAAACCGTTTCATGCTCCTCATATTTTTGACACCTTTTGAAGCTCTTCATATTTTTGACATCTTTTCAGGCTCTTCATGTTTTTGAACACCACCTCTTGCTCCTTATTTTTTGCAGATCTTTTCATACTCCTCATATTTTTGACACCTTTTGAAGCTCTTCATATTTCTCACACCTTTTCAGGCTCTTCATGTTTTTCAGCACCGATTCATGCTGCTCCTATTTTTCAGACCGTTTCATGCTCATCTCTTTTTTGACACCTTTTGAAGCTTTGCATATTTTTCACAACTTTTCAGGCTCTTCATGTATTTGAACACCGCTTCAGGCTAATCCTATTTTTCAAAACATATCATGTTCATCATATTTTTCACACTTTTGAGGCTCTTCATATTTTTCACACCTTTTCATGGTCTTCATGTTTTTGAACACCATTTCATGCTCCTCCTATTTTGCAGACGGTTTCATGCTCCTCATATTTTTACACCTTTTCAAGCTCTTCATATATTTCACACCTTTTCATGCTCTTCATGTTTTTGAACACCGCTTCATGCTCCTCCTATTTTTCAGACCGTTTCAGGCTCATCTCATTTTTTACACCTTTTGAAGCTCTTCATATTTTGCACACCTTTCCAGGCTCTTCATGTTTTTCAGCTCCACTTCATGCTCCTCCTATTTTTCAGACCGTTTCATGCTCCTCATATTTTTCACACCGTGTGAAGCTCTTCATATTTTTCAAACCTTTTCTGGCTCTTCATGTTTTTCAGCACCGCTTCATGCTCCTCCTATTTTTCAGACCGTTTCATGCTCATCTCATTTTTTACACTTTTTGAAGCTCTTCATATTTTTCACACCTTTTCTGGCTCTTCATGTTTTTGAACATAGCTTCATACTCCTCCTATTTTTCAGACAGTTTCATTCTTCTCATGTTTTTGAAACCTGTTGAAGCTCTTCACATTTTTCACACCTTTTCAGGCTCTTCACGATTTTCAACACCGCTTCATGATCCTCCTATTTTTCAGACCGTTTCATGCTCTTCCTATTTTTGAGACTGTTTCAGGCTCCTCATATTTTTGACAGGTTTGAAGCTCTTCATATTTTTCACACCTTTTCAGGGTCTTCATGTTTTTCAACACCGCTTCATGCTCCTCCTATTTTACAGACCGTTTCATGCTCCTCTCATTATTCATACCTTTTGAAGCTCTTCTTATTTTTCACACCTTTTCAGGCTCTTCATGTTTTTGAACACCGCTTCATGCTCCTCCTATTTATCAGACCGTTTCATGTTACTCTTATTTTTCAGACCGTTTCAAGCTCCTCATATATTTGACACCTTTTGAAGCTCTTCATATTTTTCACAGCTTTTCAGGATCTTCATGTTTTTCAACACTGTTTCATGCTCCTCCTATTTTTCAGACCGTTTCTTGCTCCTCCTATTTTTCAGACCGTTTCATGCTCCTCATGTATTTCACACCTTTTGAAGCTCTTCATATTTTTCACATCTTTTGAAGCTCTTCATATGTTTCACACATTTTCAGGCTCTTCATGTTTTTCAACACCGCTTCTTGCTCCTCCTATTTTTCAGATCGTTTCATGCTCCTCATATTTTTGACACGTTTTGAAGCTCTTCATATTTTTCACACCTTTTCAGGCTCTTCATGTTTTTGAACACCATTTCATGCTCCGCCTATTTTTCAGACCGTTTCATTCTCCTCATATTTTTGACACCTTTTGAAGCTCTTCATATTTTTCACACCTTTTGAAGCTCTTCATATTGTTCACACCTTTTCAGGCTGTTCATGTTTTTCAACACCGCTTCATGCTCCTGCTATTTTTCAGACCGTTTCATACTCCTCATATTTTTGACATTTTTTAAGGCTCTTCATATTTTTCACACCTTTTCAGGCTCTTCATGTTTTTGAACACGGTTTCATGATCCTCCTATTTTTCAGAAAGTTTCATGCTCCTCATAATTTTGACACCTTTTAAAACTCTTCATATTTTTCACACCTTTTCAGGCTCTTCCTGTTTTTCAACACCATTTCATGCTCCTCTTATTTTTCAGACCGTTTCATGCTGCTCCTATTTTTCAGACCGTTTCATGATCCTCATATTTTTGAAACCTTTTGAAGCTCTTCATATTTTTCACCCCTTTTCAAGCTCTTCAAGATTTTCAACAACGCTTCATGCTCCTCCTTTTTTTCAGACCGTTTCGTGCTCCTCATATATTTGACAGCTTTTGAAGCTCTTCATATTTTTCACACCTTTTCAGGCTCTTCATGTTTTTCAACACAGCTTCATGCTCCTCCTATTTTTCAGACCGTTTCATTCTCCTCAAGTTTTTGACACCTGTTGAAGCTCTTCACATTTTTCACACCTTTTCAGGCTCTTCACGATTTTCAACACCGCTTCATGTTCCTCCTATTTTTCAGACCGTTTCATGCTCTTCCTATTTTTCAGACCATTTCTTGCTCCTCCTATTTTTCAGACCGTTTCATTCTCCTCATATATTTGACACATTTTGAAGCTCTTCCTATTTTTCCACACCTTTTCAGGCTCTTCATGTTTTTCCACACCGTTTAATGCTCCTCCTATTTTTCAGACCGTTTCATTCTCCTCATATATTTGACACATTTTAAAGCTCTTCCTATTTTTCCACAACTTTTCAGGCTCTTCATGATTTTCAACACCGCTTAATGCTCCTCCTATTTTTCAGACCGTTTCATGCTCATTTCATTTTTGACACCTTTTGAAGCTCTTCATATTTTTCATACCTTTTCAGGCTCTTCATATTTTTCGCACCTTTTCAGGCTCTTCATGTTGTTGAACACAGCTTCATGCTCCTCCCATTTTTCAGACCTTTTAATGCTCCTCATAATTTTGACACCTTTTGAAGCTCTTCATATTTTTCACCCCTTTTCAGGATCTTCATGTTTTTGAACACCTCTTCATGCTCCTGCTATTTTTCAGACCGTTTCATGCTCATCTCATTTGACAGCTTTTGAAGCTCTTCATATTTTTCACATCTTTTGAAGCTCTTCATATTTTTCACACATTTTCAGACTCTTCATGTTTTTCAACACCGCTTCTTGCTCCTCCTATTTTTCAGACCGTTTCATGCTCCTCATATTTTGACACGTTTTGAAGCTCTTCATATTTTTCACACCTTTTCAGGCTCTTCATGTTTTTGAACACCGTTTCATGCTCCGCCTATTTTTCAGACCGTTTCATTCTCCTCATATTTTTGACAACTTTTGAAGCTCTTCATATTTTTCACACCTTTTGAAGCTCTTCATATTTTTCACACCTTTTCAGGCTCTTCATGTTTTTCAACACCGCTTCATGCTCCTGCTATTTTACAGACCATTTCATACTCCTCATATTTTTGACATTTTTTAAGGCTCTTCATATTTTTCACACCTTTTCAGGCTCTTCATGTTTTTGAACACGGTTTCATGATCCTCCTATTTTTCAGAAAGTTTCATGCTCCTCATATTTTTGACACCTTTTAAACCTCTTCATATTTTTCACACCTTTTCAGGCTCTTCATGTTTTTCAACACCGGTTCATGCTCCTCCTCTTTTTCAGAAAGTTTCATGCTCCTCATATTTTTGAAACCTTTTGACGCTGTTCATATTTTTCTCACATTTTCTGGCTCTTCCTGTTTTTCAACACCATTTCATGCTCCTCTTATTTTTCAGACCGTTTCATGTTGCTCCTATTTTTCAGACCGTTTCATGATCCTAATATTTTTGAAACCTTTTGAAGCTCTTCATATTTTCACACCTTTTCAAGCTCTTCAAGATTTTCAACATCGCTTCATGCTCCTCCTTTTTTTCAGACCGTTTCATGCTCATCTCATTTTTGACAGCTTTTGAAGCTCTTCATATTTTTCACACCTTTTCAGGCTCTTCATGTTTTTGAACACCGCTTCATGCTCCTCCTTTTTTTCAGACCGTTTCTTTCTCCTCTTATATTTGACACTTTTTGAAGCTCTTCATATTTTTCACACCTTTTCAGGCTCTTCATGTTTTTCAACACCGATCCAAGCTCCTCCTATTTTTCAGACCGTTTCATGCTCCTCATATTTTTCACACCTTTTGAAGCTCTTCATATTTTTCACACCTTTTCAGGCTCTTCAGGTTTTTCAGCTCCACTTCATGCTCCTCCTATATTTCAGACCGTTTCATGCTGCTCAAATTTTCTACACCTTTTCAAGCTCTTCATATTTTTCACACCTTTTCAGGCTCTTCATGTTTTTGAACACAGCTTCATGCTCCTCCTATTTTTCAGATCGTTTCATGCTCCTCCTATTTTCCGACCGTTTCTTGCTCCTCATACTTTTGACACTTTTTGAAGCTCTTCATATTTTTCACACCTTTTCTGGCTCTTCATGTTTTTGAATACAGCTTCATGCTCCTCCAATTTTTCAGACCGTTTCATGCTCGTCATATTTTTCACACCTTTTAAAGCTCTTCATATTTTTCTCACCTTTTCATGCTCTTCATGTTTTTCAGCACCAGTTCATGCTAATCCTATTTTTCAGACCGTTTCATGCTCATCTCATTTTTTACACCTTTTGAAGCTCTTCATATTTTCCACACCTTTTCAGGCACTTCATGTTTTTCAGCTCCACTTCATGCTCCTCCTATTTTTCAGACCGTTTCATGCTGCTCTCATTTTTTACACCTTTTGAAGCTCTTCATATTTTTCACACCTTTTCAGGCTCTTCATGTTTTTCAACACAGCTTCATGCTCCTCCTATTTTTCAGATCGTTTCATGCTACTCCTATTTTTCAGACCTTTTCTTGCTCCTCATATTTTTGACACTTTTTGAAGCTCTTCATATTTTTCACACCTTGTCTGGCTCTTCATGTTTTTCAACACAGCTTCATGCTCCTCCTATTTTTCAGACCGTTTCATTCTCCACAAGTTTTTGACACCTGTTGAAGCTCTTCACATTTTTCACACCATTTCAGGCTCTTCACGATTTTCAACACCGCTTCATGATCCTCCTATTTTTTCAGTCCGTTTCATGCTCTTCCTATTTTTCAGACCGTTTCATGCTCCTCATATTTTTCAGACCGTTTCCTTCTCCTCATATATTTGACACATTTTGAAGCTCTTCCTATTTTTCCACACCTTTTCAGGCTCTTCATTTTTTTCCACACCGTTTAATGCTCCTCCTATTTTTCAGACCGTTTCATGCTCATCTAATTTTTGAGACCTTTTGAAGCTCTTCATATTTTTCACATTTTTGAAGCTCTTCATATTTTTCACAACTTTTCAGCCTCTTCATGATTTTCAACACCGCTTAATGCTCCTCCTATTTTTCAGACCGTTTCATGCTCATCTCATTTTTTACACCTTTTGAAGCTCTTCATAATTTTCACACCTTTTCAGGCTCTTCATATTTTTCGCACCTTTTCAGGCTCTTCATGTTGTTGAACAGAGCTTCATGCTCCTCCTATTTTTCAGACCGTTTAATGCTCCTCATAATTTTGACACCTTTTTAAGCTCTTCATATTTTTCACCCCTTTTCAGGCTCTTCATGTTTTTGAACACAGCTTCATGCTCCTCCTATTTTTCAGACCGTTTCATGCTCCTCCTATTTTCTGACCGTTTCTTGCTCCTCATATTTTTGACACTTTTTGAAGGTCTTCATATTTTTCACACCTTTTCAGGCTCTTCATGTTTTTGAACACAGCTTCATGCTCCTCCTATTTTTCAGATCGTTTCATGCTCCTCCTATTTTCTGACCGTTTCTTGCTCCTCATATTTTTGACACTTTTTGAAGGTCTTCATATTTTTCACACCTTTTCTGGCTCTTCATGTTTTTGAACACAGCTTCATGCTCCTCCTATTTTTCAGACCGTTTCATGTTCGTCATATTTTTCACACCTTTTAAAGCTCTTCATATTTTTCACACCTTTTCAGGCTCTTCATGTTTTTCAGCACCAGTTCATGCTCCTCCTATTTTTCAGACCGTTTCATGCTCATCTCATTTTTTACACCTTTTGAAGCTCTTCATTTTTTGCACAACTTTTCAGGCACTTCATGTTTCTCAGCTCCACTTCATGCTCCTCCTATTTTTCAGACCGTTTCATGCTGCTCTCATTTTTTACCCCTTTTGAAGCTCTTCATATTTTTCACACCTTTTCAGGCTCTTCATGTTTTTGAACACCGTTTCATGCTCCGCCTATTTTTCAGACCGTTTCATTCTCCTCATATTTTTGACACCTTTTGAAGCTCTTCATATTTTTCACACCTTTTGAAGCTCTTCATATTTTTCACACCTTTTCAGGCTCTTCATGTTTTTCAACACCGCTTCAAGCTCCTCCTATTTTTCAGACCATTTCATGCTCTTCATATTTTTGACACATTTTGAAGCTCTTCATATTTTTCACACCTTTTCAGGCTCTTCATGTTTTTGAACACGGTTTCATGATCCTCCTATTTTTCAGAAAGTTTCATACTCCTCATATTTTTGACACCTTTTAAAACTCTTCATATTTTTCACACCTTTTCAGGCTCTTCATGTTTTTCAACAACGGTTCATGCTCCTCCTCTTTTTCAGAAAGTTTCCTGCTCCTCATATTTTTGAAACCTTTTGAAGCTCTTCATATATTTCTCACATTTTCAGTCTCTTCCTGTTTTTCAACACCATTTCATGCTCCTCTTATTTTTCAGACCGTTTGATGTTGCTCCTATTTTTCAGACCGTTTCATGATCCTCATATTTTTGAAACCTTTTGAAGCTCTTCATATTTTTCACACCTTTTCAATCTCTTCAAGATTTTCAACAACGCATCATGCTCCTCCTTTTTTTCAGACCATTTCATGCTCATCTCATTTTTGACAGCTTTTGAAGCTCTTCATATTTTTCACACCTTTTCAGGCTCTTCATGTTTTTGAACACCGCTTCAGGCTCCTCCTTTTTTTCAGACCGTTTCTTTCTCCTCATATATTTGACACTTTTTGAAGCTCTTCATATTTTTCACAACTTTTCAGGCTCTTCATGTTTTTGAACACCGATCCATGCTCCTCCTATTTTTCAGACCGTTTCATGCTCCTCATATTTTTCACACCTTTTGAAGCTCTTCATATTTTTCACACCTTTTCAGGCTCTTCAGGATTTTCAGCTCCACTTCATGCTCCTCCTATTTTTCACACCGTTTCATGCTGCTCAAATTTTTTACAAATTTTGAAGCTCTTCATATTTTTCACACCTTTTCAGGCTCTTCATGTTTTGGAAAACAGCTTCATGCTCCTCCAATTTTTCAGAACGTTTCATGCTCGTCATATTTTTCACACCTTTTAAATCTCTTCATGTTTTTCACACCTTTTCAGGCTCTTCATGTTGTTCAGCACAAGTTCATGCTCCTCCTATTTTTCAGACCGTTTTATGCTCATCTCATTTTTTACACCTTTTGAAGCTCTTCATATTTTGCACACCTTTTCAGGCACTTCATGTTTTTCAGCTCCACTTCATGCTCCTCCTATTTTTCAGACCGTTTCATGCTGCTCTCATTTTTTACACCTTTTGAAGCTCTTCATATTTTTCACACCTTTTCAGGCTCTTCATGTTTTTCAACACAGCTTCATGCTCCTCCTATTTTTCAGATCGTTTCATGCTACTCCTATTTTTCAGACCGTTTCTTGCTCCTCATATTTTTGACACTTTTTGAAGCTCTTCATATTTTTCACACCTTGTCTGGCTCATCATGTTTTTGAACACAGCTTCATGCTCCTCCTATTTATCAGACCGTTTCATTCTCCTCAAGTTTTTGACACCTGTTGAAGCTCTTCACATTTTTCACACCATTTCAGGCTCTTCACGATTTTCAACACCGCTTCATGATCCTCCTATTTTTCAGACCGTTTCATGCTCTTCCTATTTTTCAGACCGTTTCATGCTCCTCCTATTTTTCAGACCGTTTCATTCTCCTCATATATTTGATACATTTTGAAGCTCTTCATATTTTTCACATTTTTGAAGCTCTTCATATTTTTCACACCTTTTCAGGCTCTTCATGATTTTCAACACCGCTTAATGCTCCTCCTATTTTTCAGACCGTTTCATGCTCATCTCATTTTTGACACCTTTTGAAGCTCTTCATAATTTTCACACCTTTTCAGGCTCTTCATATTTTTCGCACCTTTTCAGTCTCTTCATGTTGTTGAACACAGCTTCATGCTCCTATTTTTCAGACCGTTTAATGCTCCTCATAATTTTGACACCTTTTTAAGCTCTTCACATTTTTCACCCATTTTCAGGCTCTTCATGTTTTTGAACACCGCTTCATGCTCCTTCTATTTTTCAGACCGTTTCATGCTCATCTAATTTGACAGCTTTTGAAGCTCTTCATATTTTTCACACCTTTTGAAGCTCTTCATATTGTTCACACATTTTCAGGCTCTTCATGTTTTTCAACACCGCTTCTAGATCCTCCTATTTTTCAGACCGTTTCATGCTCCTCATAATTTGACACGTTTTGAAGCTCTTCATATTTTTCACACCTTTTCAGGCTCTTCATGTTTTTGAACACCGTTTCATGCTCCGCCTATTTTTCAGACCGTTTCATTCTCCTCATATTTTTGACACCTTTTGAAGCTCTTCATATTTTTCACACCTTTTCAGGCTCTTCATGTTTTTCAACACCGCTTCATGCTCCTGCTATTTTACAGACCATTTCATACTCCTCATATTTTTGACATTTTTTAAGGCTCTTCATATTTTTCACACCTTTTCAGGCTCTTCATGTTTTTGAACACGGTTTCATGATCCTCCTATTTTTCAGAAAGTTTCATGCTCCTCATATTTTTGACACCTTTTAAACCTCTTCATATTTTTCACACCTTTTCAGGCTCCTCATGTTTTTCAACACCGGTTCATGCTCCTCCTATTTTTCAGAAAGTTTCATGCTCCTCATATTTTTGAAACCTTTTGAAGCTGTTCATATTTTTCTCACATTTTCAGGCTCTTCATGTTTTTGAACACCGTTTCATGCTCGTCCTATTTTTCAAATCGTTTCATGCTCCTAATATATTTCACAACTTTTGAAGCTCTTCATATTTTTCACACCTTTTCAGGCTCTTCATGTTTTTCAACACCGCTTCATGATCCTCCTATTTTTCAGAAAGTTTCATGCTCCTCATATTTTTGACACCTTTTAAACGTCTTCATATTTTTCACACCTTTTCAGGTTCTTCATGTTTTTCAAAACCATTTCATGCTCCTCTTATTTTTAAGACCATTTCATGTTGCTCCTATTTTTCAGACCGTTTCATGATCCTCATATTTTTGAAACCTTTTGAAGCTCTTCATATTTTTAATAACTTTTCAAGCTCTTCCAGATTTTCAACAACGCTTCATGCTCCTGCTTTTTTTCAGACCGTTTCATGCTCATCTCATTTTTGACAGCTTTTGAAGCTCTTCATATTTTTCACACCTTTTCAGGCTCTTCATGTTTTTGAACACCACTTCATGCTCCTCCTTTTTTTCAGACCTTTTCTTTCTCCTCATATAATTGACACTTTTTGAAGCTCTTCATATTTTTCACACCTATTCAGGCTCTACATGTTTTTCAGCACCAGTTCATGCTCCTCCTATTTTTCAGAATGTTTCATGCTCCTCATATTTTTCACACCTTTTGAAGCTCTTCATATTTTTCACAACTTTTCAGGCTCTTCATGTTTTTCAGCACCAGTTCATGCTCCTCCTATTTTTCAGACCGTTTCATGCTCATCTCTTTTTTTACACCTTTTGAAGCTCTTCATATTTTGCACACCTTTTCAGGCACTTCATGTTTTTCAGCTCCACTTCATGCTCCTCCTATTTTTCAGACCGTTTCATGCTGCTCAAATTTTTTACACCTTTTGAAGCTCTTCATATATTTCACACCTTTTCAGGCTCTTTATGTTTTTGAACGCCACTTCATGCTCCTCGTATGTTTCAGACCGTTTCATGCTCCTCATATTTTTGACACGTTTTGGGGCTCTCATATTTTTCACACCATTTCCAGGCTCTTCATATTTTTGAACACCGTTTCATGCTCCTCCTATTTTTCAGAACGTTTCATGCTCCTCATATTTTTCACACCTTTTGAAGCTCTTCATATTTTTCGCACCTTCTCAGGTGCTTCATGTATTTGAGCACAGATTCATGCTCCTCCTATATTTCAGACCGTTTCATGCTCCTCCTATTTTTCAGACTGTTTCATGCACGTCTAATATTGACACCTTTTGAAGCTCTTCATATTTTTCACAACTTTTCAGGCTCTTCATGTTTTTGAACACCGTTTCATGCTCCTCCTATTTTTCAGAACGTTTCATGCTCCTCATATTTTTGACACGTTTTGGGCTCTTCATATTTTTCACACCATTCCAGGCTCTTCATATTTTTGAACACCGTTTCATACTCCTCCTATTTTTCAGACCGTTTCATGCTCCTCATATTTTTGACACCTTTTGAATCTCTTCATATTTTTCATACCTTTTCAGGCTCTCCATATTTTTGAACACCGCTTCATGCTCCTCCTATTTTTGAGACCGTTTCATGCTCCTCATATTTTTGACACCTTTTGAAGCTCTTAATATTTGTCACACCTTTTCAGGCTCTTCATGTTTTTGAACATCGCTTTATCCTCCTCCTATTTTTCAGACCGTTCCCTGCTCTTCATATTTTTCAAACCTTTTGAAGCTCTTCATATTTTTCACACCTTTTCAGGCTCTTCATATTTTTAAACACCGCTTCATGCTCCTTCTTTTTTTCAGACCGTTTCATGTTCCTCATATTTTTGACACCTTTTGAAGCTCTTCATATTTTTCATACCTTTTCAGGCTCTCCATATTTTTGAACACCGCTTCATGCTCCTCCTATTTTTGAGACCGTTTCATGCTCCTCATATTTTTGACACCTTTTGAAGCTCTTCATATTTGTCACACCTTTTCAGGCTCTTCATGTTTTTGAACTCGGCCTTATCTTCCTCCTATTTTTCAGACCGTTCCATGCTCTTCATATTTTTCAAACCCTTTGAAGCTCTTCATATTTTTCACACCTTTTCAGGCTCTTCATGTTTTTAAACACCGCTTCATGCTCTTCCTATTTTTCAGACCGTTTCATGCTCCTCATATTTTTCACACCTTTTGAAGCTCTTCATATTTTTCACACCTTTTCATGCTCTTCATTTTTTTCACACCGTTTCATGCTCCTCCTATTTTTCAGACCGTTTCATGCTCCTCATATTTTTCACACATCGTGAAGCTCTTTATATTTGTCACACCTTTTCAGGCTCTTCATGTTTTTTAACACCGCTTCATGCTCCTCCTATTTTTGAGATCGTTTTATGCTCCTCATATTTTTCACACCTTTTGAAGCTCTTCATATTTTTCACACCTTCTCAGGCGCTTCATGTATTTGAGCACAGATTCATGCTCCTCCTATATTTCAGACCGTTTCATGCTCCTCCTATTTTTCAGACTGTTTCATGCACGTCTTATTATTGACACTTTTTGAAACTCTTCATATTTTTCACCCCTTTTCAGGCTCTTCATGTTTTTGAACACCGCTTCATGCTCCTGCTATTTTTCAGACCGTTTCATGCTCATCTCATTTGACAGCTTTTGAAGCTCTTCATATTTTTCACACCTTTTGAAGCTCTTCATATTCTTCACACATTTTCAGGCTCTTCATGTTTTTCAACACCGCTTCTTGCTCCTCCTATTTTTCAGACCGTTTCATGTTCCTCATATTTTGACACGTTTTGAAGCTCTTCATGTTTTTCACACCTTTTCAGGCTCTTCATGTTTTTGAACACCGTTTCATGCTCCGCCTATTTTTCAGACCGTTTCAGTCTCCTCATATTTTTGACACCTTTTGAAGCTCTTCATATTTTTCACACCTTTTGAAGCTCTTCATATTTTTCACACCTTTTCAGGCTCTTCATGTTTTTCAACACTGCTTCATAATCCCCCTATTTTTAAGACCGTTTCATGTTGCTCCTATTTTTCAGACCGTTTCATGATCCTCATATTTTTGAAAACTTTTGAAGCTCTTCATATTTTTCACACCTTTTCAAGCTCTTCAAGATTTTCAACAACGCTTCATGCTCCTGCTTTTTTTCAGACCGTTTCATGCTCATCTCATTTTTGACAGCTTTTGAAGCTCTTCATATTTTTCACACCTTTTGAAGCTCTTCACATTTTTCACACCTTTTCAGGCTCTTCAAGTTTTTGAACATCACTTCATGCTCCTCCTATTTTTCAGACCGTTTCTTTCTCCTCATATATTTGACACCTTTTAAAGCTCTTCATATTTTTCACACCTTTTCAGGCTCTTCATGTTTTCAGCACCAGTTCATGCTCCTCCTATTTTTCAGACCGTTTCATGCTCATCTCATTTTTTACACCTTTTGCAGCTCTTCATATTTTACGCACCTTTTCAGGCTCTTCATGTTTTTCAACACAGCTTCATGCTCCTCCTATTTTTCAGACCGTTTCATTCTCCTCAAGTTTTTGACACCTGTTGAAGCTCTTCACATTTTTCACACCATTTCAGGCTCTTCACGATTTTCAACACCGCTTCATGATCCTCCTATTTTTCAGACCGTTTCATGCTCTTCTTATTTTTCAGACCGTTTCATGCTCCTCCTATTTTTCAGACCGTTTCATTCTCCTCATATATTTGACACATTTTGAAGCTCCTCCTATTTTTCCACACCTTTTCTGGCTCTTCATGTTTCTCCACGCCGTTTAATGCTCCTCCTATTTTTCAGACCGTATCATGCTCATCTAATTTTTGACACCTTTTGAAGCTCTTCATATTTTTCACACCTTTTCAGCCTCTTCATATTTTTCGCACCTTTTCAGTCTCTTCATGTTGTTGAACACAGCTTCATGCTCTTCCTATTTTTCAGACCGTTTAATGCTCCTCATAATTTTGACACCTTTTGAAGCTCTTCATATTTTTCACACCTTTTCAGGCTCTTCATATTTTTCACACATTTTCAGGCTCTTCATGTTTTTCAACACCGCTTCTTGCTCCTCCTATTTTTCAGACCGTTTCATGCTCCTCATATTTTGACACGTTTTGACGCTCTTCATATTTTTCACACCTTTTTAGGCTCTTCATGTTTTTGAACACTGTTTCATGCTCCGCCTATTTTTCAGACCGTTTCATTCTCCTCATATTTTTGACACCTTTTGAAGCTCTTCATATTTTTCACACCTTTTGACGCTCTTCATATTTTTCACACCTTTTCAGGCTCTTCATGTTTTTCAACACCGGTTCATGCTCCTCCTCTTTTTCAGAAAGTTTCATGTTCCTCATATTTTTGAAACCTTTTGAAGCTCTTCATATTTTTCTCGCATTTTCAGGCTCTTCCTGTTTTTCAACACCATTTCATGCTCCTCTTATTTTTCAGACCGTTTCATGTTGCTCCTATTTTTCACACATCTTGAAGCTCTTTATATTTGTCACACCTTTTCAGGCTCTTCATGTTTTTTAACACCGCTTCATGCTCCTCCTATTTTTGAGATCATTTCATGGTCCTCATATTTTTCACACGTTTTGAAGCTCTTCATATTTTTCGCACCTTCTCAGGCACTTCATGTATTTGAGCACAGATTCATGTTCCTCCTATTTTTCAGACCGTTTCATGCTCCTCATATTTTTCACACATCTTGAAGCTCTTTATATTTGTCACACCTTTTCAGGCTCTTCATGTTTTTTAACACCGCTTCATGCTCCTCCTATTTTTGAGATCGTTTCATGGTCCTCATATTTTTCACACCTTTTGAAGCTCTGCATATTTTTCGCACCTTCTCAGGCGCTTCATGTATTTGAGCACAGATTCATGTTCCTCCTATTTTTCGGACCGTTTCATGCTCCTCATATTTTTCACACATCTTGAAGCTCTTTATATTTGTCACACCTTTTCAGGCTCTTCATGTTTTTTAACACCGCTTCATGCTCCTCTTACTTTTGAGATCGTTTCATGGTCCTCATATTTTTCTCACCTTTTGAAGCTCTTCATATTTTTCGCAACTTCTCAGGCGCTTCATGTATTTGAGCACAGATTCATGTTCCTCCTATTTTTCAGACCGTTTCATGCTCCTCATATTTTTGACACCTTTTGAAGCTCTTCATTTTTTTCACACCTTTTCAGGCTCTTCATGTTTTTGAACACTGCTTCATGCTCCTCCTATTTTTGAGACCGTTTCATGCTCCTCATATTTTTGACACCTTTTGAAGCTCTTCATATTTTTCACACCTTTTCATGCACTTCATGTTTTTCACACCGTTTCATGCTCCTCCTATTTTTCAGACCGTTACATGCTCCTCATATTTTTCACACGTTTTGAAGCTCTTCATTTTTTTCACACCTTTTCAGGCTCTTCATGTTTTTGAACACCGCTTCATGCTCCTCATATTTTTGAGACCGTTTCATGCTCCTCATATTTTTGACACCTTTTGAAGCTCTTCATATTTTTCACACCTTTTCATGCTCTTCATGTTTTTCACACCGTTTCATGCTCCTCCTATATTTCAGACCGTTTCATGCTCCTCCTATTTTTCAGACTGTTTCATGCACATCTTATTATTTACACCTTTTGAAGCTTTTCATTTTTTTCACACCTTTTCAGGCTCTTCATGTTTTTCAACACCGCTTCATGCTCCTCCTATTTTTCAGACCATTTCATGCTCCTCATGTATTTCACACCTTTTGAAGCTCTTCATATTTTCCATATCTTTCAGGCTCTTCATGTTTTTAAAAACCGCTTCATGCTCCTCCTATTTTTCACACCGTTTCATGCTCCTCATATTTTTGACACGTTTTGGGCTCTTCATATTTTTCACACCATTCCAGACTCTTCATATTTTTGAACACCGTTTCATACTCCTCCTATTTTTCAGACCGTTTCCTGCTCCTCATATTTTTGACACCTTTTGAAGCTCTTCATATATTTCACACCTTTTCAGGCTCTTCATTTTCTTTAACACCGCTTCATGCTCCTCCTATTTTTCAGACAGTTTCATGCTCCTCATAATTTTCACACCTTTTGAAGCTTGACATAATTGCACAGCTTTTCAGGCTCTTCATGGTTTTGAATATCGCTTCATGCTCCTCCTATTTTTCAGACCGTTTCATGCTCCTTATATTTTTGACACCTTTGGAAGCTCTTCATATATTTCCCACTTTTTCAGGCTCATCATGGTTTTCAACACCACTTCATGCTCCTCCTATATTTCAGGCTGTTTCATGCTCATCTCATTTTTGACACCTTTTGAAGCTCTTCATATTTTTCACACCTTTAGAAATTCTTCATATTTTTCACACGTTCTCAGCCTCTTCATGTTTTTCAACACCGCTTCATGCACCTCCTTTTTTTCAGACCGTTTCATGCTCATCTCATTTTTGACACGTTTTGTAGGTCTTCATGTTTTTCACAAATTTTCATGCTCTTCATGTCTTCGAACACCATTTCATGCTCGTCCTATTTGTCAGACCGTTTCATGCTCCTCATATTTTTCACACCTTTTGAAGCTCTTCATATTTTTCACACCTTTTGAAGCTCTTCATATTTTCCACACGTTTTCAGGCTCCTCATGTTTTTGAACACCGCTTCATGCTCCTCATATTTTTCAGACCGTTTCGTGCTCCTCATATTCTTGACACCTTCTGAAGCTCTTCATATTTTTCACACCTTTTCAGGCTCTTCATGTTTTTGATCACCGTTTCATGCTCCTCCTATTTATCAGACCGTTTCATGCTCATGTCATTGTCGACACCTTTTCAAGCTCTTCATATATTTCACACCTTTTGAAGCTCTTCATATTTTGCACACCTTTCCAGGCTCTTCATATTTTTCAACACCGCTTCATGCTCCACCTATTTTTCAGACCGTTTCATGCTCCTCATATTTTTGACACCTTTTGAAGCTTTTCATATTTTTCACACCTTTTCATGCTCTTCATTTTTTTCAACACTACTTCTTGCTCCTCCACTTTTTCAGACCATTTCATGCTCATCTAATTTTTGACACCTGTTGAAGCTCTTCATATTTTTCACACCTTCTGAAGCTCTTTATATTTTTCACACTTTTTCAGGCTCTTCATGTTTTTCAACACCACTTCATGCTTCTCCTATTTTTCAGCCCGTTTCATGCTCATCATGTTTTTCACACCATTTGAAGCTCGTCATATTTTTCACACCTTTTAAGGCTCTCCATGTTTTTGATCACCGTTTCTTGCTCCTCCTATTTTTCAGACCGTTTCATGCTCCTCATAGTTTTCACACCTTTTGAAGCTCGTCATATTTTTCACATCTTTTTAGGCTCTCCATTTTTTTGATCACCGTTTCTTGCTCCTCCTATTTTTCAGACCCTTTCATGCTCCTCATATTTTTGACACCTTTTGAAGCTCTTCATATTTTTCACAAGTTCTCAGCCTCCTCATGTTTTTCAACACCGCTTCATGCTCCTCCTATTTTTCAGACCGTTTCATGCTTCTCATATTTTTGACACCTTTTGAAGCTCTTCATATTTTTCACACCTTTAAAGGCTCTTCATGTTTTTGAACACCGCTTCATGGTCCTCCTCTTTTTCAGACCATTTCATGCACCTCATATTTTTGACACCTTTTGAAGCTCTTCATAATTTTCACACCTGTTCAGGCTCTTCATATTTTTGAACACCGCTTCATGCTCCTCCTATTTTTCAGACCGTTTCATGCTCCTTGTAATTTTGACACCTTTTGAAGCTCTTCGTATTTTTCACACCTTTTCAGGCTCTTCATGTTTTTTAACCGATGCATACTCCTCCTATTTTTCAGACCGTTTCATGCTCCTCATATATTTCACACCTTTTGAAGCTCTTCATATTTTTCACACCTTTTCAAGCTCTTCATATTTTCACACCTTTTCAGGCTCTTCATGTTTTTGAACACCGCTTCATGCTCCTTCTATTTTTCAGAGAGTTTCATGCTCCTCATGTATTTCTCACCTTTTGAAGCTCTTCATATTTTTCACACCTTTTCAGGCTCTTCATGTTTTTCCACACCACTTCATGCTTCTCCTATTTTTCAGCCCGTTTCATGCTCCTCATGTATTTCACACCTTTTGAAGCTCTTCAAATATTTCACACCTTTTCAGGCTCTTCACGTTTTGATCACCATTTCATGCTCCTTTATTTTTCAGACCGTTTCATGCTCATCTCATTTTTGACACCTTTTGAAGCTCTTCATATATTTCACACATTTTCAAGCTCCTCATATTTTTCACACCCTTTCAGGCTCTTCATGTTTTCAACACCACTTCATGCTCCTCCTATTTTTCAGACCGTTTCATGCTCCTCATATTTTTGACACCTTTTGAAGCTCTTCATTTTTTTCACACCTTTTCAGTCTCTTCTTGTTTTTGAACACCACTTCATGCTCCTCCTATTTTTCAGACCGTTTCATGCTCCTCATATTTTTGACACCTTTTGAAGCTCTTCATAATTGTCACACCCTTTCAGGCTCTTCATGTTTTTCAACACCACTTCATGCTCCTCCTATTTTTCAGACCGTTTCATGCTCCTCATATTTTTGACATCTTTAGAAACTCTTCATATCTTTCACACCTTTTCAAGCTCTTCATATTTTTCACACCTTCTCAGGCTCTTCATGTATTTGAGCACAGCTTCATGCTCCTCCGATTTTTCAGACCGTTTCATGCTCCTTATATTTTTGACACATTTTGAAGTTCTTCATATTTTTCAAACTTTTCAGGCTCTTCATCGTTTTCAACACCACTTCATGCTCTTCCTATTTTTCAGACCGTTTCATGCTCCTCATATATTTCACACCTTTTGAAGCTCTTCTTGTTTTTTAACACCTTTTCATGCTCCTCATATATTTCAGACCATTTCATGCTCCTTATATTTTTGACACCTTTTGAAGCTCTTCATATTTTTCACACCTTTTCAGGCTCTTCATATTTTTGAATACCACTTCATGCTTCTCCAATTTTTCAGACCGTTTCATGCTCCTCATATATTTGACACCTTTTGAAGCTCTTCATATTTTTCACACCTTTTCAGGCTCTTCATGTTTTTGAACACCATTTCATGCTGCTCCTCTTTTTCAGACCGTTTCATGGTCCTCATATTTTTGCCAAGTTTTGGGGCTCTTCATATTTTTCACACCTTTTCAGGCTCTTCATGTTTTTGAACACCATTTCATGCTGCTCCTATTTTTCAGACCGTTTCTTGCTCCTCATATTTTTGACACATTTTGAAGCTCTTCATATTTTTCACACCTTTTGAAGCTCTTCATATATTTCACACCTTTCCAGGCTATTCATTTTTTCAACACCACTTCATGCTCCTCCTATTTTTCAGACCGTTTCTTGCTCCTCATATATTTGACACCGTTTAATGTTCCTCCTATTTTTCAAACCGTTTCATGCTCCTCATATGTTTCACACCTTTTTCAGGCTCTTCATGGTTTTCTACACCACTTCATGCTACTCCTATTTTTCAGACCATTTCATGTTCCTCATATTTTTGACACCTTTTGAAGCTCTTCATATATTTCACACCTTTCCAGGCTATTCATTTTTTCAACACCACTTCATGCTCCTCCTATTTTTCAGACCGTTTCATGTTCCTTATATTTTTGACACAGTTTGAAGCTCTTCATATTTTTCACCCCTGCTGAGGCTATTCATGTTTTTGAAAACAGTTTCTTGCTCCTCATATTTTTCAGACCCTTTCACCCTCCTCATATTTTTGACACCTTTTTGAAGCTCTTCATATTTTTCACACCTTTCCAGGCTCTTCAAGTTTTTGAACACCGTTTCATGATCCTCCCATTTTGCAGACCGTTTCATGCTCCTCATATATTTGACACGTTTTGAAGTTCTTCATATTTTTCACACCTTTTCACGCTCTTCATGTTTTTCAGCACTTCTTCAAACTCCTCCTATTTTTCAGACCGTTTCATGCTCCTTATATTTTTGACACCTTTTGAAGTTCTTCATAATTTTCAAACTTTACAGGCTCTTCATCGTTTTCAACACCACTTCAGGCTCTTCCTATTTTTCAGACCGTTTCATGCTCCTCATATATTTCACACCTTTTGAAGCTCTTCATGTTTTTTAACACCTTTTCATACTCCTCTTATATTTCAGACCGTTTCATGCTCCTCATATTTTTGACACTTTTTCAAGCTCTTCCTTTTTTTCACACCTTTTCATGCTGTTCATCTTTTTCAACACCGCTTCATGCTTCTCCTATTTTTCAGACCGTTTCATGCTCCTCCTATTTTTCAGACTGTTTCATGCTACTCTTATTATTGACACCTTTTGAAGCTCTCATATTTTTCACACCTTTTCAGGCTCTTCATGTTTTTCAACACCGCTTCATGCTCCTCCTATTTTTGCGACCGTTTCATGCTCCTCATATTTTTGACACCTTTGAAGCTCTTCATATTTTATCACACGTTTTCAGGCTCTTCATGTTTTTGAACACCGTTTCATTCTCCTTCCATTTTTCAGACCGTTTCATGCTCCTCATATTTTTGACACCTTTTGAAGCTCTCATATATTTCACACCTTTTCAGGCTCTTCATGTTTTTCAACACCGCTTCATGCTCCTCCTATTTTTGCGACCGTTTCATGCTCCTCATATTTTTGACACCTTTGAAGCTCTTCATATTTTATCACACGTTTTCAGGCTCTTCAAGTTTTTCATCACCGCTTCACGCTCCTCCTATTTTTGAGACTGTTTCACGCTCCACATATTTTTGACAACTTTTGGAGCTCTTCATATTTTTCAAACTTTTTCAGGCTCTTCATGTTTTTTAACCGCTGCATACTCCTCCTATTTTTCAGACCGTTTCATGCTCCTCATATTTTTGACACTTTTTGAATCTCTTCCTTTTTTTCACACCTTTTCAGACTCTTCATTTTTTTCAACTCCGCTTCATGCTCCTCCTATTTTTCAGACTGTTTCATGCTCCTCATATTTTTGACAAGTTTTGAAGCTCTTCATATTTTTCACACCTTTTCATGCTCTTCATGTTTTTGAACACCACTTCATGCTTCTCCTATTTTTCAGACCGTTTCATGCTCCTCATATGTTTCACTCCTTTTTCAGGCTCTTCATGATTTTCAACAACACTTCATGCTCCTCCTATTTTTCAGACCGTTTCATGCTCCTCCTATTTTTCAGACCGTTTCATGCTCCTCATATTTTGACACCGTTTGAAGCTCTTCATATTTTTCACCTTTTCAGGCTCTTCATATTTTTCAACACTGCTACATACTTCTCCTATATTTCCGACCGTTTCATGCTCCTCATATTTTTGATACCTCTTGAAGCTCTTCATATTTTTCACACCTTTTCAGGCTCTTCAAGTTTTTCAACACAGCTTCATGCTCCTCATATTTTTCAGACCGTTTCATTCTCCTCATATTTTTGATACCTTTTGAAGCTCTTCGTATTTTTCACACCTTTTCAGGCTCTTCATGTTTTTCAACACCGCTTCAAGCTCCTCCTATTTTTCAGACCGTTTCATGCTCCTCATATTTTTGTCACCTTTTACAGCACTTCATATTTTTCACACCTTTTCAGGCTCCTCATGTTTTTCCACACCACTTCATGCTCCTCCTATTTTTCAGACCGTTTCATGCTCTTCATATTTTTGAGACCTTTTGAAGCTCTTCATATTTTTCATACCTTTTCAGGCTTTTCATGTTTTTCAACACCGCTTCATGCTCCGCCTATTTTTCAAACCGTTTCATGCTCCTCATATGTTTCACACCTTTTTCAAGCTCTTCATGGTTTTCAACACCACTTCATGCTCCTCCTATTTTTCAGACCTTTTCATGTTTCTCATATATCTGACACAGTTTGAAGCTCTTCATATTTTTCACAAATGTTGAGGCTCTTCATGTTTTTGAAAACAGTTTCTTGCTCCTCATGTTTTTCAGACCCTTTCACCCTCCTCATATTTTTGACACCTTTTTGAAGCTCTTCATTTTTTTCACACCTTTCCAGGCTCTTCAAGTGTATGAACACCGTTTCATGATCTTCCTATTTTTCAGACCGTTTCATGCTCCTCATATATTTGACACCTTTTGAAGTTCTTCATATTTTTCACACCTTTTCAGGCTCTTCATGTTTTTCAACACCACTTCATGCTCCTCCTATTTTTCAGATCGTTTCATGCTCCTTATATTTTTGACACCTTTTGAAGTTCTTCATATTTTTCACACCTTTCAGGCTCTTCATGGTTTTCAACACCACTTCATGCTCTTCCTATTTTTCAGACCGTTTCATGCTCCTCATATGTTTCACACCTTTTGAAGCTCTTCATGTTTTTTAACCCCTTTCTTGCTCCTCCTATATTTCATACCGTTTCATGCTCCTTATATTTTTGACACCTTTAGAAGCTCTTCATATATTTCACACCTTTTCAGGCTCTTCATATTTTTCAACACCGCTTCAAGCTCCTCCTATTTTTCAGACCGTTTCTTGGTCCTCATATTTTTGACACCTTTGAGGCTCTTCATATATTTCACACATTTTCAGGCTCTTCATGTTTTTCAACACCGCTTCATGCTCCTTCTAATTTTCAGACCGTTTCATTCTCCTCATATTTTTGACACCATTTGAAGCTTTTCATATTTTTCACACCTTTTCAGGCTCTTCATATTTTTTAACAACTTTTCATGCTCCTCCTATATTTCAGACCGTTTCATGCTCCTCATGATTTTGACACCTTTGAAGCTCTTCATATTTTTCACACCTTTTCAGGCTGTTCATATTTTTCAACACCACTTCATGCTTCTCCGATTTTTCAGACCGTTTCATGCTCCTCATATGTTTCACACCTTTTGAAGCTCTTCATATTTTTTTTAACACCTTTTCACGCTCCTCCTATATTTCAGACCGTTACATGCTCCTCATATTTTTGACACAGTTTTAAGGTCTTCACATTTTTCACACCTTTTGAGGCTCTTCATGTTTTTGAAAACAGTTTCTTGCTCCTCCTATTTTTCAGACCGTTTCATGCTCCTCATATGTTTCACAACTTTTGAAGCTCTTCATATTTTTTACACCTTTTCAGGCTCTTTATGTTTTTCAACAGGCTTCATGCTCCTCTTATTTTTCAGACCGCTTTGTGCTCCTCATATTTTTCACACCTTTGAAGCTCTTCATATTTTTCACACCTATGCAGGCTCTTCATAATTTTGAACACGGCTTCATGCTCCTCCTATTTTTCAGACCGTTTCATACTCCTCATGTATTTCACACCTTTTGAAGCTCTTCATATTTTTCACACCTTTTCAGGCTCTTCATGTTTGTCAACACCGTTTCATGCTCCTCCTATTTTTCAGACCGTTTCATGCTCCTCATATATTTGACACCTTTTGAAGCTCTTCATATTTTTCACACCTTTTCAGGCTATTTATGTTTTTCAATACAGCTCATGATCCTCCTATTTTTCAGACCGTTTCATACTCCTCATGTATTTCACACCTTTTGAAGCTCTTCATATTTTTCACACCTTTTCAGGCTCTTCATGTTTTTGAACACCGTTTCATGTTCCTCCTATTTTTCAGACCGTTTCATGCTCCTCATATTTTTGACACCTTTTGAAGCTCTTCATATTTTTCACACCATTTCAGGCTCTTCACGTTTTTGAACAACGCTACAATGCTCCTCCTATTTTTCAGACAGTTTCATGCTCCTCATATTTTTGACACCTTTTGAAGCTCTTCATATTTTTTGCACCTTTTCAGTCTTTACATGTTTTTCAACACAGCTTCATGCTCCTCTTATTTTTCGGACAGTTTCATGCTCCTCATGTATTTCACACCTTTTGAAGCTCTTCATATTTTTCACACCTTTTCAGGCTCTTCATGTTTTTGAGCACCGTTTCATGCTCCTCCTATTTTTCACACCTTTTGAAGGTCTTCATATATTTCACACATTTTCAGGCTCTTCATGTTTTTCAACAACGCTTCATGCTCCTCCTATTTTTCACACCTTTTGAAGCTGTTCATATTTTTCACACCTTTTCAGGCTCTTCATGTTTTTGAACAACGCTTCATGCTCCTACAATTTTCAGACCGTTTCAAACTCCTCAGGTATTTCACACCATTTGAAGCTCTTCATATTTTTCACACCTTTTCAGTCTCTTCATGTTTTTGAACAGCGTTTCATGCTGCTCCTATTTTTCAGATGGTTTCATACTCCTCATAATTTTGACACATTTTGAAGCTCTTCATATATTTCACACCTTTTAAGGCTCTTCATATTTTTCAACACCACTTCATGCTCCTCCTATTTTTCAGACCGTTTCATGCTCCTCATGTATTTCACACCTTTTGAAGCTCTTCATATTTTTCACACCTTTTCAGGCTGTTCATGTTTTTGAACACCGTTTCATGCTCCTCCTATTTTTCAGACCGTTTCATGCTCCTCGTATTTGTAACATCTTTTGAAGCTTTTCATATTTTTCACACCTTTTAGGCTCTTCATGTTTTTCAGCACCACTTCTTGCTCCTCCTCTTTTTCAGACCGTTTCATGCTCCTCTTATTTTTGACACCTTTTGAATCTCTTCATATTTTTTACACCTTTTCAGGCTCTACATGTTTTTCAACACGGCTTCATGCTCCTCTTATTTTTCAGACCGTTTCATGCTCCTCATATTTTTCACACCTTTTGATGCTCTTCATATTTTTCACACTTTTTCAGGCTCTTCATGTTTTTCAACACCGCTTCATGCTCCTCCTATTTTTCAGACCGTTTCATGCTCCTCATATTTTTCACACCTTTTGATGCTCTTCATATTTTTCACACCTTTTCAGGCTCTTCATGTTTTTCAACACCGCTTCATGCTCCTCCTATTTTTCAGACCGTTTCATGCTCCTCATGTATTTCACTCCTTTTGAAGCTCTTCATATTTTTCACATATTTTTAGGCTCTTCATGTATTTCCACAACGTTTCAGCCTCTCCTATTTTCAGACCGTTTCATGCTCCTCATATATTTGACACCTTTTCAAGCTCTTCATATATTTCACACCTTTTCAGGTTCTTCATGTTTTTGAACACCGTTTCATGCTCCTCCTATTTTTCAGACCATTTCATGCTCCTCATGTATTTCACATTATTTGAAGCTCTTCATATTTTTCACACCTTTTGAATCTCTTCATATTTTTCACACCTTTTGAAGCTCTTAATATTTTTCACACCTTTTCAGGCTCTTCATGTTTTTGAACACCTTTTCATGCCCCTCTATATTTCAGACTGTTTCATGCTCCTCATATTTTTGACACCTTTTGAAGCTCTTCATATTTTTCACACCTTTGCAGGCTCTTCATGTTCTTCAACATCGCTTCATGCTCCTCCTTTTGTTCAGACCTTTTCATGCTCCTCATATTTTTGACACCATTTGAAGCTCTTCATTTTTTTCACACCTTTTCAGGCTCTTCATGTTTTTCACACTACTTCATGCTCCTCCTATTTTTCAGACCGCTTCATGCTCATCTCATTTTTGACCGCTTTTGAAGCTCTTCATATTTTTCACACCTTTTGAGGCTCTTCATATTTTTCACACGTTTTCAGGCTCTTCATGTTTTTGAACACCGTTTCATGCTACTCCTATTTTTCAGACCGTTTCATGCTTCTCATATTTTTGACACCTTTTGAAGCTCTTCATATTTTTCACACCTTTTCAGGCTCTTCATGTTTTTCAACACCGCTTCATGGTCCTCCTATTTTTCAGACCCTTTCATGCTCCCACTTTTTTCACACCTTTTGAAGCTCTTCATATTTTTAACACCTTTTCAGGCTCTTCATTTTTTTGAACACCGCTTCATGCTCCTACTATTTTTCAGACCGTTTTTTGCTCCTCATATATTTGACACCTTTTGAAGCTGTTCATATTTTTCATATCTTTTCAGGTTTTCATGTTTTTCAACACCGCTTCATACTCCTCCTATATTTCATACCATTTCATGCTCCTCATGTGTTTCACATTATTTGAAGCTCTTCATATTTTTCACACCTTTTGAATCTCTTCATATTTTTCACACCTTTTGAAGCTCTTCATATATTTCACACCTTTTGAACCTCGTCAAATTTTTCACAACTTTTCAGGTTCTTCATGTTTTTGAACACCGCTTCATGCTCCTCCTATTTTTCAGACCTTTTCATATTCCTCCTATTTTTCAGATCTTTTCATGCTCCTCATATGTTTGACACCTTTTGAAGCTTTTCATATTTTTCACACCCTTTCAGGCTCTTCATGTTTTTCAACACCGTTTCATGCTCCTCCTATTTTTTAGACATTTTCATGCTCCTCATATTTTTGACTCCTTTTGAACCTCTTCATATTTTTCACACCTTTTCAGGCTCTTCATATTTTTAAACACCGCTTCATGCTCCTCATATATTTAGAACTTTTAATGCTCCTCATAATTTTGACACCTTTTGCAGCTCTTCATATTTTTCACACTTTTTCTGGCTCTTCATATTTTTCAACACCACTTCATGCTCCTCCTATGTTTAGAACGTATAATGCTCCTCATAATTTTGACACCTTTTGAAGCTCTTCATAATTTTCACACCTTTTCAGTCTCTTCATGTTTTGAACACCGCTTCATGATCCTCCTATTTTTCAGACCGTTTCATGCTCTGCATATATTTCACACTTTTTGAAGCTCTTCATATTTTTCACACCTTTTCTGGTTCTCATGTTTTTGAACACAGCTTCATGCTTCTGCTATTTTTCAAACCGTTTCATGCTCCTCATATATTTCACACCTTTTGAAGCTCTTCATATTTTTCACACCTTTTCAGGCTCTTCATCTTTTTCGACATCACTTCATGCTCCTCCTATTTCTCAGACCATTTCAGGCTCCTCATATTTTTGACAGCTTTTGAATCTCTTCATATTTTTCACACCTTTTCGTGATCTTCATGTTTTTCAACACCGTGTCATGCTCGTCCTATTTTTCAGACGGTTTCATGCTCCTCATATTTTTCACACCTTTAAAGCTCTTCATATTTTTCACACATTTTAAGGCTCTTCATATTTTTCAACACCGTGTCATGCTCCTGCTAATTTTCAGATGGTTTCATGCTCCTCATAATTTTCACAACTTTAAAGCTCTTCATATTTTTCACACCTTTTAAGGCTCTTCATGTTTTTGAACACCACTACATGCTCCTCCTATTTTTCTGACCGTTTCATGCTCCTCATATTTTTGACACCTTTTGAAGCTCTTCATATTTTTAACACCTTTTCAGGCTCTTCATGTTTTTGAACACCATTTCATGCTCCTCATATTTTGACAACTATTGAAACTCTTCATATTTTTCAGACCGTTTCATGCTCCTCATATTTTGACACCTTTTGAAGCTCTTCATATATTTCACAGATTTTCAGGCTCTTCAGGTTTTTGAACATCGTTTCTTGCTCCTCCTATTTTTCAGACAGTTTCATGCTCCTCATGTATTTCCCACCTTTTGAAGCTCTTCATATTTTTCACACCTATTCAGGCTCTTCATGTTTTTGAACACCGCTTCATGCTCCTCCTTTTTTCAGACCGTTTCATTCTCCTCTTATATTTCACACCTTTTGAAGCTCTTCATATTTTTCACAGCTTTTTAGGATCTTCAAGTTTTTCAACACCGTTTCATGCTCCTCCTATTTTTCAGACCATTTCATGCTCATCTCATTTTTGACACTTTTGGAAGCTCTTCATATTTTTCAAAGCTTTTCAAGCTCTTCATATTTTTCACACCTTTTCAGGCTCTTCATGTTTTTCAACACCGTTTCATGCTCCTCCTATTTTTCAAACCGTTTCATGTTCCTCATAATTTTGACACCTTTTGAAGATCTTCATAATTTACACACATTTTCAGGCTCTTCATGTGTTTGAACACCGCTTCATGTTCCTCCTATTTTTCAGACCGTTTCATGCTCCTCATATTTTTGACACCTTTTGAAGCCCTTCATATTTCTCACACCTTTTCAGGCTCTTCATGTTTTTCAACACCGCTTCATGCTCCTCCTATTTTTCAGACCGTTTCATGCTCCTCATATTTTTGACACCTTTTGAAGCTCTTCATATTTTTCACACCTTTTCATGCTCTTCAAGTTTTTCAACATCACTTCATGCTCCTACTTTTTTGCAGACCGTTTCATGCTCCTGTTATTTTTGACACCTTTTGAAGCTCTTCATATTTTTCACACCTATTCAGGCTCTTCATGTTTTTGAACACAGGTTGATGCTCCTCCTATTTTTCAGAACGTTTCATGCTCCTCATATTTTTGACACCTTTTGAAGCTCTTCATATTTTTCACACCTATTCAGGCTCTTCATGTTTTTGAACACAGGTTGATGCTCCTCCTATTTTTCAGACTGTTTCATGCTCATCTCATTTTTGACACCTTTTGCAGCTTTTCATATTTTTCACACCTTTTCAAGCTCTTCATATTTTTAAACACCACTTCATGCTTCTCCTATTTTTCAGCCCATTTCATGCTCCTCATGTATTTCACACCTTTTGAAGCTCTTCATATTTTTCAGACCTTTTCAGGCTCTTCATGTTTTTCCACAGCACTTCATGCTTCTCTTATTTTTCAGCCCGTTTCATGCTCCTCATGTATTTCACACATTTTGAAGCTCGTCATACTTTTCTCACCTTTTCAGGCTCTTCATGTTTTTGATCACCGTTTCATGCTCCTCCTATTTTTCAGACCGTTTCATGCTCCTCATATTTTTGACAGAGTTTGAGGCTTTTCATATTTTTCACACCTTTTCAGGCTCTTCATGTTTTTGAACACCGTTTCATAATCAGCCTATTTTTAAGACCGTTTCATGCTCCTCATATTTTTGACACCTTTAGAACCTCTTCATATTTTACACAGCTTTTCAGGCTCTTCATGTTTTTGAACACAGTTTCATAATCAGCCTATTTTTAAGACCATTTCATGCTCCTCATATTTTTGACACCTTTTGAAGCTCTTCAGATATTTCACACCTTTCCAGGCTCTTCATTTTTTCAACACCACTTCATGCTCCTCCTATTTTTCAGATCGTTTCATGCTCTTCTCATTTTAACACCTTTTGAAGCTCTTCATATTTTTGACAAATTTTGAAGGTCTTCATATTTTTCATACGTTTTCAGGCTCTTCATGATTTTCAACACCGCTTCATGCTCCTCCTATTTTTCAGACCTTTTCATGCTCATCTCTTTTTTGACACCTTTTGAAGCTCTTCATATTTTTCACACCTTTTGAAGCTCTTCATATTTTTCACACCTTTTAAAGCTCTTCATATTTTTCACACGTTTTCAGGCTCTTCATGTTTTTCAACACCACCTCATGCTCCTCCTATTTTTCAGACGGTTTCATGTTCTTCATATTTTTGACCCCTTTTGAAGCTCTTCATATTTTTCACAAGTTTTCAGGCTCTTCATGTTTTTGAACACTGCTTCTTGCTCCTCCTAATTTTCAGAGAGTTTCATGCGCCTCATGTATTTCACACCTTTTGAAGGTCTTCATATTTTTCACACCTTTTCAGGCTCTTCATGTTTTTCAACACTGCTTCTTGCTCCTCCTAATTTTCAGAGAGTTTCATGCGCCTCATCTATTTCACACCTTTTGAAGCTCTTCATATTTTTCACACCTTTTCAGGCTCTTCATGTTTTTCAACACCGTTTCATAATCCTCCTATTTTTCAGACCGTTTCATGCTCCTCATATTTTTGACACCTTTTGAAGCTCTTCACATTTATCACACCTTTTCAGGCTCTTCATGTTTTTCAACACCGCTTCATGATCCACCTATATTTCATAGCGTTTCATGCTCCTCATATTTTTGACACCTTTTGAAGCTCTTCACATTTATCACACCTTTTCAGGCTCTTCATGTTTTTCAACACCGTTTCATAATCCTCCTATTTTTCAGACCGTTTCATGCTCCTCATATTTTTGACACGTTTTGAAGCTCTTCATATTTTTCACACCTTCTCAGGCTCTTCATGTTTTTCAACTCCGCTTCATGCTCCTCCTATTTTTCAGACCGTATCAAGTTCCTCATAGTTTTCACACCTTTTGAAGCTCTTCATACTTTTCATAATTTGAAGATCTTCATATTTTTCACACGATTTCAGACTCTTCCTGTTTTTCAACACCGCTTCATGCTCCTGCTATTTATCATACCGTTTCATACTTCTCATATTTTTGACACGTTTTGAGGCTCTTCATATTTTTCACACCTTTTCAGACTCTGCATGTTTTTGAACACCGTTTCATGCTCCTCATGTATTTCACACCTTTTGAAGCTCTTCATATTTTGCACACCTTTTCAGGCTCTTCATGTTGTTGAACACCGCTTCATCCTCCTCCTATTTTTAAGAGGGTTTCATTCTCGTCATATTTTTGACACATTTTGAAGCTCTTCATACTTTTCACACCTTTTGAAGCTATTCATATAATTCACACCTTTTCAGGCTCTTCATGTTTTTCAACACCACTTCATGCTCCTCCTATTTTTCAGACCCTCTCATGCTAATCTAATTTTTGACACCTTTTGAAGCTCTTCATATTTTTCACACCTTTTGAAGCTCTTCATATTTTTCACACCTTTTCATGCTGTGCATGTTTTTGAACATCGCTTGTGCTCGTCCTATTTTCAGACCGTTTCATGCTCCTCATATTTTTGACACCTTTTGAAGCTCTTCATATTTTTCACACCTTTTCAGGCTCTTCATGTTTTTGCACACCACTTCATGGTTCTCCTATTTTTCAGCCCGTTACATGCTCGTCATGTATTTCACGCCTTTTGAAGCTCTTCATATTTTTCACACCTTTTCAGGCTCTTCATGTTTTTGATCACCATTTCATGCTTCTCCTATTTTTCAGACCGTTTCATGATCCTCATTTTTTTGACACCTTTTAAAGCTCCTCATATTTTTCACACCTTTTCAGGCTCTTCATGTTTTTCAACAACACCTCATGCTGCTCCTATTTTTCAGACCGTTTCATGCTCCTCATATTTATGACACCTTTAGAAGCTCTTCTTATTTTTCACACGTTTTCAGGCTCTTCATGTTTTCAACACAGCTTCATGCTCCTCCTATTTTTCAGAACGTTTCATTCTCCTCATATTTTTGACACCTTTTGAAGCTCTTCATATTTTTCACACCTATTCAGGCTCGTCATGTTTTTGAACACCGCTTCATGCGCCTCCTATTTTTCAGACCGTTTCATGCTCCTCATATTTTTGACAGATTTTGAAGCTTTTCATATTTTTCACACCTTTTCAGGCTCTTCAAGTTTTTCGACACCACTTCATGCTCCTCCTTTTTGCAGACCTTTTCATGCTCCTCATATTTTTGACACATTTTCATGATCCTCATATTTTTCACATCTTTTCAGTCTCTTCTTTTTTTTCAACACCACTTCATGGTCCTCCTATTTTTCAAACCGTTTCATGCTCATCTCATTTTTGACACCTTTTGAAGCTTTTCATATTTTTCACAACTTTTCAGGCTCTTCATGTTTTTGAAAACCGCTTCATGCTCCTCCTATTTTTGAGACCGTTTCATGCTCCTCATATTTTTGACACCTTTTGATGCTCTTCATATTTTTCACACCTTTTCAGTCTCTTCTTTTTTTTCAACACCACTTCATGCTCCTCCTATTTTTCACACCGTTTCATGCTCATCTCATTTTTGACACCTTTTGAAGCTCTTCATATTTTTCACACCTTTTCAGGCTCTTCATGTTTTTCAACACCGCTTCATGAACCTCCTATTTTTCGGACCGATTCATGCACCTCATATTTTTGACACATTTTGAAGCTCTTCATATTTTTCACACCTTTTCAGGCTCTTCATGGTTTTCAACACCACTTCATGCTCCTCGTATTTTTCAGACCGTTTCATGCTCCTCATATTTTTGACACCTTTTGAAGCTCTGCATATTTTTCACACCTTTTCAGGCTCTTCATGATTTTCAACACCATTTCATGCTCCTTTTTTTCAGACCGTTTCATGCCCATCTCATTTTTGACATCTTTTGAAGCTCTTCATATTTTTTACACCTTTTGAAGCTCTTCATAATTTGCATATTTTTGAAGCTCTTCATATTTTTCACACATTTTCAGGTTCTTCATGTTTTTCAACACCACTTCAGTCTCCTCCTATTTTTCAGACCCTTTCATGCTAATCTAATTTTTGACACTTTTTGAAGCTCTTCATATTTTTCACACCTTTTCAGTCTCTGCATGTTTTTGAACACCGTTTCATGCTCCTCATGTATTTCACACCTTTTGAAGCTCTTCATATTTTGCACACCTTTTCAGGCTCTTCATGTTTTTGAACACCGCTTCATCCTCCTCCTATTTTTAACAGGGTTTCATGCTCGTCATATTTTTGACATATTTTGAAGCTCTTCATAATTTTCACACCTTTTCAGGCTCTTCATGTTTTTGAACATCGCTTCATGCTCGTCCTATTTTTCAAACCGTTTCATGCTCCTCATATTTTTGACACCTTTTGAAGCTCTTCATATTTTTCACACCTTTTCAGGCTATTTATTTTTTTCAACACCACTTCATGCTCCTCCTATTTTTCAGACCGTTTCATGCAGATCTCCTTTTTGACACCTTTTGAAGCTCTTCATATTTTTCAAACCTTTTGAAGCTCTTCATATTTTTCACACGTTTTCAGGCTCTTCATGTTTTTCAACACCACTTCATGCTCCTCCTATTTTTCAGACCGTTTGAAGCTGTTCATATTTTTCACACGTTTTCAGATTCTTCATGATTTTGATCACCGTTTCATGCTCCTCCTATTTTTCAGACCGTTTCATGCTCCTCATATTTTTGACACCTTTTGAAGCTCTTCACATTTATCACACCTTTTCAGGCTCTTCATGTTTTTCAACACCGCTTCATGATCCACCTATATTTCATAGCGTTTCATGCTCCTCATATTTTTGACACCTTTTGAAGCTCTTCACATTTATCACACCTTTTCAGGCTCTTCATGTTTTTCAACACCGTTTCATAATCCTCCTATTTTTCAGACCGTTTCATGCTCCTCATATTTTTGACACGTTTTGAAGCTCTTCATATTTTTCACACCTTCTCAGGCTCTTCATGTTTTTCAACTCCGCTTCATGCTCCTCCTATTTTTCAGACCGTATCAAGTTCCTCATAGTTTTCACACCTTTTGAAGCTCTTCATACTTTTCATAATTTGAAGATCTTCATATTTTTCACACGATTTCAGACTCTTCCTGTTTTTCAACACCGCTTCATGCTCCTGCTATTTATCATACCGTTTCATACTTCTCATATTTTTGACACGTTTTGAGGCTCTTCATATTTTTCACACCTTTTCAGACTCTGCATGTTTTTGAACACCGTTTCATGCTCCTCATGTATTTCACACCTTTTGAAGCTCTTCATATTTTGCACACCTTTTCAGGCTCTTCATGTTGTTGAACACCGCTTCATCCTCCTCCTATTTTTAAGAGGGTTTCATTCTCGTCATATTTTTGACACATTTTGAAGCTCTTCATACTTTTCACACCTTTTGAAGCTATTCATATAATTCACACCTTTTCAGGCTCTTCATGTTTTTCAACACCACTTCATGCTCCTCCTATTTTTCAGACCCTCTCATGCTAATCTAATTTTTGACACCTTTTGAAGCTCTTCATATTTTTCACACCTTTTGAAGCTCTTCATATTTTTCACACCTTTTCATGCTGTGCATGTTTTTGAACATCGCTTGTGCTCGTCCTATTTTCAGACCGTTTCATGCTCCTCATATTTTTGACACCTTTTGAAGCTCTTCATATTTTTCACACCTTTTCAGGCTCTTCATGTTTTTGCACACCACTTCATGGTTCTCCTATTTTTCAGCCCGTTACATGCTCGTCATGTATTTCACGCCTTTTGAAGCTCTTCATATTTTTCACACCTTTTCAGGCTCTTCATGTTTTTGAACACCGCTTCATGCTCGTCCTATTTTTCAAACCGTTTCATGCTCTTCATATTTTTGACACCTTTTGAAGCTCTTCATGTTTTTCACACCTTTCAGGCTCTTCATGTATTTGAAAACCGTTTCATGCTCCTCCTATTTTTCAGACCGTTTCATGCTCTTCATATATTTCACACCTTTTGAAGCTCTTCATAATTTTCACATTTCTGAAACTCTTCATATTTTTCACACCTTTGCAGGCTCTTCATGTTTTTTCAACACTGCTTCATGCTCCTCCTATTTTTCAGACCGTTTCATGCTCCTCATATTTTTGACACATTTTGAAGCTCTTCATATTTTTCACACGTTTTCAGGCTCTTCATGTTTTTCAACACCACCTCATGCTCCTCCTATTTTTCAGACGGTTTCATGTTCTTCATATTTTTGACCCCTTTTGAAGCTCTTCATATTTTTCACAAGTTTTCAGGCTCTTCATGTTTTTCAACACCGCTTCATGCTCCTCCTATTTTTCAGACCGTTTCATGCTCCTCATATTTTTGACACATTTTGAAGCTCTTCATATATTTCACACCTTTTGAAGCTGTTCATATTTTTCACACCTTTTAAAGCTCTTCATATTTTTCACACGTTTTCAGGCTCTTCATGTTTTTCAACACCACCTCATGCTCCTCCTATTTTTCAGACGGTTTCATGTTCTTCATATTTTTGACCCCTTTTGAAGCTCTTCATATTTTTCACAAGTTTTCAGGCTCTTCATGTTTTTGAACACTGCTTCTTGCTCCTCCTAATTTTCAGAGAGTTTCATGCGCCTCATGTATTTCACACCTTTTGAAGGTCTTCATATTTTTCACACCTTTTCAGGCTCTTCATGTTTTTCAACACTGCTTCTTGCTCCTCCTAATTTTCAGAGAGTTTCATGCGCCTCATCTATTTCACACCTTTTGAAGCTCTTCATATTTTTCACACCTTTTCAGGCTCTTCATGTTTTTCAACACCGTTTCATAATCCTCCTATTTTTCAGACCGTTTCATGCTCCTCATATTTTTGACACCTTTTGAAGCTCTTCACATTTATCACACCTTTTCAGGCTCTTCATGTTTTTCAACACCGCTTCATGCTCCTACTATTTTTCAGACCGTTTTTTGCTCCTCATATATTTGACACCTTTTGAAGCTGTTCATATTTTTCATATCTTTTCAGGTTTTCATGTTTTTCAACACCTCTTCATACTCCTCCTATATTTCATACCATTTCATGCTCCTCATGTGTTTCACATTATTTGAAGCTCTTCATATTTTTCACACCTTTTGAATCTCTTCATATTTTTCACACCTTTTGAAGCTCTTCATATATTTCACACCTTTTGAACCTCGTCAAATTTTTCACAACTTTTCAGGTTCTTCATGTTTTTGAACACCGCTTCATGCTCCTCCTATTTTTCAGACCTTTTCATATTCCTCCTATTTTTCAGATCTTTTCATGCTCCTCATATGTTTGACACCTTTTGAAGCTTTTCATATTTTTCACACCCTTTCAGGCTCTTCATGTTTTTCAACACCGTTTCATGCTCCTCCTATTTTTTAGACATTTTCATGCTCCTCATATTTTTGACTCCTTTTGAACCTCTTCATATTTTTCACACCTTTTCAGGCTCTTCATATTTTTAAACACCGCTTCATGCTCCTCATATATTTAGAACTTTTAATGCTCCTCATAATTTTGACACCTTTTGCAGCTCTTCATATTTTTCACACTTTTTCTGGCTCTTCATATTTTTCAACACCACTTCATGCTCCTCCTATGTTTAGAACGTATAATGCTCCTCATAATTTTGACACCTTTTGAAGCTCTTCATAATTTTCACACCTTTTCAGTCTCTTCATGTTTTGAACACCGCTTCATGATCCTCCTATTTTTCAGACCGTTTCATGCTCTGCATATATTTCACACTTTTTGAAGCTCTTCATATTTTTCACACCTTTTCTGGTTCTCATGTTTTTGAACACAGCTTCATGCTTCTGCTATTTTTCAAACCGTTTCATGCTCCTCATATATTTCACACCTTTTGAAGCTCTTCATATTTTTCACACCTTTTCAGGCTCTTCATCTTTTTCGACATCACTTCATGCTCCTCCTATTTCTCAGACCATTTCAGGCTCCTCATATTTTTGACAGCTTTTGAATCTCTTCATATTTTTCACACCTTTTCGTGATCTTCATGTTTTTCAACACCGTGTCATGCTCGTCCTATTTTTCAGACGGTTTCATGCTCCTCATATTTTTCACACCTTTAAAGCTCTTCATATTTTTCACACATTTTAAGGCTCTTCATATTTTTCAACACCGTGTCATGCTCCTGCTAATTTTCAGATGGTTTCATGCTCCTCATAATTTTCACAACTTTAAAGCTCTTCATATTTTTCACACCTTTTAAGGCTCTTCATGTTTTTGAACACCACTACATGCTCCTCCTATTTTTCTGACCGTTTCATGCTCCTCATATTTTTGACACCTTTTGAAGCTCTTCATATTTTTAACACCTTTTCAGGCTCTTCATGTTTTTGAACACCATTTCATGCTCCTCATATTTTGACAACTATTGAAACTCTTCATATTTTTCAGACCGTTTCATGCTCCTCATATTTTGACACCTTTTGAAGCTCTTCATATATTTCACAGATTTTCAGGCTCTTCAGGTTTTTGAACATCGTTTCTTGCTCCTCCTATTTTTCAGACAGTTTCATGCTCCTCATGTATTTCCCACCTTTTGAAGCTCTTCATATTTTTCACACCTATTCAGGCTCTTCATGTTTTTGAACACCGCTTCATGCTCCTCCTTTTTTCAGACCGTTTCATTCTCCTCTTATATTTCACACCTTTTGAAGCTCTTCATATTTTTCACAGCTTTTTAGGATCTTCAAGTTTTTCAACACCGTTTCATGCTCCTCCTATTTTTCAGACCATTTCATGCTCATCTCATTTTTGACACTTTTGGAAGCTTTTCATATTTTTCAAAGCTTTTCAAGCTCTTCATATTTTTCACACCTTTTCAGGCTCTTCATGTTTTTCAACACCGTTTCATGCTCCTCCTATTTTTCAAACCGTTTCATGTTCCTCATAATTTTGACACCTTTTGAAGATCTTCATAATTTACACACATTTTCAGGCTCTTCATGTGTTTGAACACCGCTTCATGTTCCTCCTATTTTTCAGACCGTTTCATGCTCCTCATATTTTTGACACCTTTTGAAGCCCTTCATATTTCTCACACCTTTTCAGGCTCTTCATGTTTTTCAACACCGCTTCATGCTCCTCCTATTTTTCAGACCGTTTCATGCTCCTCATATTTTTGACACCTTTTGAAGCTCTTCATATTTTTCACACCTTTTCATGCTCTTCAAGTTTTTCAACATCACTTCATGCTCCTACTTTTTTGCAGACCGTTTCATGCTCCTCTTATTTTTGACACCTTTTGAAGCTCTTCATATTTTTCACACCTATTCAGGCTCTTCATGTTTTTGAACACAGGTTGATGCTCCTCCTATTTTTCAGAACGTTTCATGCTCCTCATATTTTTGACACCTTTTGAAGCTCTTCATATTTTTCACACCTATTCAGGCTCTTCATGTTTTTGAACACAGGTTGATGCTCCTCCTATTTTTCAGACTGTTTCATGCTCATCTCATTTTTGACACCTTTTGCAGCTTTTCATATTTTTCACACCTTTTCAAGCTCTTCATATTTTTAAACACCACTTCATGCTTCTCCTATTTTTCAGCCCATTTCATGCTCCTCATGTATTTCACACCTTTTGAAGCTCTTCATATTTTTCAGACCTTTTCAGGCTCTTCATGTTTTTCCACAGCACTTCATGCTTCTCTTATTTTTCAGCCCGTTTCATGCTCCTCATGTATTTCACACATTTTGAAGCTCGTCATATTTTTCACACCTTTTCAGGCTCTTCATGTTTTTGATCACCGTTTCATGCTCCTCCTATTTTTCAGACCGTTTCATGCTCCTCATATTTTTGACAGAGTTTGAGGCTTTTCATATTTTTCACACCTTTTCAGGCTCTTCATGTTTTTGAACAC
Source organism: Dama dama (assembly GCF_033118175.1). Lineage (NCBI taxonomy): Eukaryota > Metazoa > Chordata > Mammalia > Artiodactyla > Cervidae > Dama > Dama dama. The sequence goes on along the minus strand of NW_026870891.1, from coordinate 6,828,880 downwards.
CGTTTCATAATCAGCCTATTTTTAAGACCGTTTCATGCTCCTCATATTTTTGACACCTTTAGGACCTCTTCATATTTTACACAGCTTTTCAGGCTCTTCATGTTTTTGAACACAGTTTCATAATCAGCCTATTTTTAAGACCGTTTCATGCTCCTCATATTTTTGACACCTTTTGAAGCTCTTCAGATATTTCACACCTTTCCAGGCTCTTCATTTTTTCAACACCACTTCATGCTCCTCCTATTTTTCAGATCGTTTCATGCTCTTCTCATTTTAACACCTTTTGAAGCTCTTCATATTTTTGACAAATTTTGAAGGTCTTCATATTTTTCATACGTTTTCAGGCTCTTCATGATTTTCAACACCGCTTCATGCTCCTCCTATTTTTCAGACCTTTTCATGCTCATCTCTTTTTTGACACCTTTTGAAGCTCTTCATATTTTTCACACCTTTTGAAGCTCTTCATATTTTTCACACCTTTTAAAGCTCTTCATATTTTTCACACGTTTTCAGGCTCTTCATGTTTTTCAACACCACCTCATGCTCCTCCTATTTTTCAGACGGTTTCATGTTCTTCATATTTTTGACCCCTTTTGAAGCTCTTCATATTTTTCACAAGTTTTCAGGCTCTTCATGTTTTTGAACACTGCTTCTTGCTCCTCCTAATTTTCAGAGAGTTTCATGCGCCTCATGTATTTCACACCTTTTGAAGGTCTTCATATTTTTCACACCTTTTCAGGCTCTTCATGTTTTTCAACACTGCTTCTTGCTCCTCCTAATTTTCAGAGAGTTTCATGCGCCTCATCTATTTCACACCTTTTGAAGCTCTTCATATTTTTCACACCTTTTCAGGCTCTTCATGTTTTTCAACACCGTTTCATAATCCTCCTATTTTTCAGACCGTTTCATGCTCCTCATATTTTTGACACCTTTTGAAGCTCTTCACATTTATCACACCTTTTCAGGCTCTTCATGTTTTTCAACACCGCTTCATGATCCACCTATATTTCATAGCGTTTCATGCTCCTCATATTTTTGACACCTTTTGAAGCTCTTCACATTTATCACACCTTTTCAGGCTCTTCATGTTTTTCAACACCGTTTCATAATCCTCCTATTTTTCAGACCGTTTCATGCTCCTCATATTTTTGACACGTTTTGAAGCTCTTCATATTTTTCACACCTTCTCAGGCTCTTCATGTTTTTCAACTCCGCTTCATGCTCCTCCTATTTTTCAGACCGTATCAAGTTCCTCATAGTTTTCACACCTTTTGAAGCTCTTCATACTTTTCATAATTTGAAGATCTTCATATTTTTCACACGATTTCAGACTCTTCCTGTTTTTCAACACCGCTTCATGCTCCTGCTATTTATCATACCGTTTCATACTTCTCATATTTTTGACACGTTTTGAGGCTCTTCATATTTTTCACACCTTTTCAGACTCTGCATGTTTTTGAACACCGTTTCATGCTCCTCATGTATTTCACACCTTTTGAAGCTCTTCATATTTTGCACACCTTTTCAGGCTCTTCATGTTGTTGAACACCGCTTCATCCTCCTCCTATTTTTAAGAGGGTTTCATTCTCGTCATATTTTTGACACATTTTGAAGCTCTTCATACTTTTCACACCTTTTGAAGCTATTCATATAATTCACACCTTTTCAGGCTCTTCATGTTTTTCAACACCACTTCATGCTCCTCCTATTTTTCAGACCCTCTCATGCTAATCTAATTTTTGACACCTTTTGAAGCTCTTCATATTTTTCACACCTTTTGAAGCTCTTCATATTTTTCACACCTTTTCATGCTGTGCATGTTTTTGAACATCGCTTGTGCTCGTCCTATTTTCAGACCGTTTCATGCTCCTCATATTTTTGACACCTTTTGAAGCTCTTCATATTTTTCACACCTTTTCAGGCTCTTCATGTTTTTGCACACCACTTCATGGTTCTCCTATTTTTCAGCCCGTTACATGCTCGTCATGTATTTCACGCCTTTTGAAGCTCTTCATATTTTTCACACCTTTTCAGGCTCTTCATGTTTTTGATCACCATTTCATGCTTCTCCTATTTTTCAGACCGTTTCATGATCCTCATATTTTTGACACCTTTTAAAGCTCCTCATATTTTTCACACCTTTTCAGGCTCTTCATGTTTTTCAACAACACCTCATGCTGCTCCTATTTTTCAGACCGTTTCATGCTCCTCATATTTATGACACCTTTAGAAGCTCTTCTTATTTTTCACACGTTTTCAGGCTCTTCATGTTTTCAACACAGCTTCATGCTCCTCCTATTTTTCAGAACGTTTCATTCTCCTCATATTTTTGACACCTTTTGAAGCTCTTCATATTTTTCACACCTATTCAGGCTCGTCATGTTTTTGAACACCGCTTCATGCGCCTCCTATTTTTCAGACCGTTTCATGCTCCTCATATTTTTGACAGATTTTGAAGCTTTTCATATTTTTCACACCTTTTCAGGCTCTTCAAGTTTTTCGACACCACTTCATGCTCCTCCTTTTTGCAGACCTTTTCATGCTCCTCATATTTTTGACTCATTTTCATGATCCTCATATTTTTCACATCTTTTCAGTCTCTTCTTTTTTTTCAACACCACTTCATGGTCCTCCTATTTTTCAAACCGTTTCATGCTCATCTCATTTTTGACACCTTTTGAAGCTTTTCATATTTTTCACAACTTTTCAGGCTCTTCATGTTTTTGAAAACCGCTTCATGCTCCTCCTATTTTTGAGACCGTTTCATGCTCCTCATATTTTTGACACCTTTTGATGCTCTTCATATTTTTCACACCTTTTCAGTCTCTTCTTTTTTTTCAACACCACTTCATGCTCCTCCTATTTTTCACACCGTTTCATGCTCATCTCATTTTTGACACCTTTTGAAGCTCTTCATATTTTTCACACCTTTTCAGGCTCTTCATGTTTTTCAACACCGCTTCATGAACCTCCTATTTTTCGGACCGATTCATGCACCTCATATTTTTGACACATTTTGAAGCTCTTCATATTTTTCACACCTTTTCAGGCTCTTCATGGTTTTCAACACCACTTCATGCTCCTCGTATTTTTCAGACCGTTTCATGCTCCTCATATTTTTGACACCTTTTGAAGCTCTGCATATTTTTCACACCTTTTCAGGCTCTTCATGATTTTCAACACCATTTCATGCTCCTTTTTTTCAGACCGTTTCATGCCCATCTCATTTTTGACATCTTTTGAAGCTCTTCATATTTTTTACACCTTTTGAAGCTCTTCATAATTTGCATATTTTTGAAGCTCTTCATATTTTTCACACATTTTCAGGTTCTTCATGTTTTTCAACACCACTTCAGTCTCCTCCTATTTTTCAGACCCTTTCATGCTAATCTAATTTTTGACACTTTTTGAAGCTCTTCATATTTTTCACACCTTTTCAGTCTCTGCATGTTTTTGAACACCGTTTCATGCTCCTCATGTATTTCACACCTTTTGAAGCTCTTCATATTTTGCACACCTTTTCAGGCTCTTCATGTTTTTGAACACCGCTTCATCCTCCTCCTATTTTTAACAGGGTTTCATGCTCGTCATATTTTTGACATATTTTGAAGCTCTTCATAATTTTCACACCTTTTCAGGCTTTTCATGTTTTTGAACATCGCTTCATGCTCGTCCTATTTTTCAAACCGTTTCATGCTCCTCATATTTTTGACACCTTTTGAAGCTCTTCATATTTTTCACACCTTTTCAGGCTATTTATTTTTTTCAACACCACTTCATGCTCCTCCTATTTTTCAGACCGTTTCATGCAGATCTCCTTTTTGACACCTTTTGAAGCTCTTCATATTTTTCAAACCTTTTGAAGCTCTTCATATTTTTCACACGTTTTCAGGCTCTTCATGTTTTTCAACACCACTTCATGCTCCTCCTATTTTTCAGACCGTTTGAAGCTGTTCATATTTTTCACACGTTTTCAGATTCTTCATGATTTTGATCACCGTTTCATGCTCCTCCTATTTTTCAGACCGTTTCATGCTCCTCATATTTTTGACACCTTTTGAAGCTCTTCACATTTATCACACCTTTTCAGGCTCTTCATGTTTTTCAACACCGCTTCATGATCCACCTATATTTCATAGCGTTTCATGCTCCTCATATTTTTGACACCTTTTGAAGCTCTTCACATTTATCACACCTTTTCAGGCTCTTCATGTTTTTCAACACCGTTTCATAATCCTCCTATTTTTCAGACAGTTTCATGCTCCTCATATTTTTGACACGTTTTGAAGCTCTTCATATTTTTCACACCTTCTCAGGCTCTTCATGTTTTTCAACTCCGCTTCATGCTCCTCCTATTTTTCAGACCGTATCAAGTTCCTCATAGTTTTCACACCTTTTGAAGCTCTTCATACTTTTCATAATTTGAAGATCTTCATATTTTTCACACGATTTCAGACTCTTCCTGTTTTTCAACACCGCTTCATGCTCCTGCTATTTATCATACCGTTTCATACTTCTCATATTTTTGACACGTTTTGAGGCTCTTCATATTTTTCACACCTTTTCAGACTCTGCATGTTTTTGAACACCGTTTCATGCTCCTCATGTATTTCACACCTTTTGAAGCTCTTCATATTTTGCACACCTTTTCAGGCTCTTCATGTTGTTGAACACCGCTTCATCCTCCTCCTATTTTTAAGAGGGTTTCATTCTCGTCATATTTTTGACACATTTTGAAGCTCTTCATACTTTTCACACCTTTTGAAGCTATTCATATAATTCACACCTTTTCAGGCTCTTCATGTTTTTCAACACCACTTCATGCTCCTCCTATTTTTCAGACCCTCTCATGCTAATCTAATTTTTGACACCTTTTGAAGCTCTTCATATTTTTCACACCTTTTGAAGCTCTTCATATTTTTCACACCTTTTCATGCTGTGCATGTTTTTGAACATCGCTTGTGCTCGTCCTATTTTCAGACCGTTTCATGCTCCTCATATTTTTGACACCTTTTGAAGCTCTTCATATTTTTCACACCTTTTCAGGCTCTTCATGTTTTTGCACACCACTTCATGGTTCTCCTATTTTTCAGCCCGTTACATGCTCGTCATGTATTTCACGCCTTTTGAAGCTCTTCATATTTTTCACACCTTTTCAGGCTCTTCATGTTTTTGAACACCGCTTCATGCTCGTCCTATTTTTCAAACCGTTTCATGCTCTTCATATTTTTGACACCTTTTGAAGCTCTTCATGTTTTTCACACCTTTCAGGCTCTTCATGTATTTGAAAACCGTTTCATGCTCCTCCTATTTTTCAGACCGTTTCATGCTCTTCATATATTTCACACCTTTTGAAGCTCTTCATAATTTTCACATTTCTGAAACTCTTCATATTTTTCACACCTTTGCAGGCTCTTCATGTTTTTTCAACACTGCTTCATGCTCCTCCTATTTTTCAGACCGTTTCATGCTCCTCATATTTTTGACACATTTTGAAGCTCTTCATATTTTTCACACGTTTTCAGGCTCTTCATGTTTTTCAACACCACCTCATGCTCCTCCTATTTTTCAGACGGTTTCATGTTCTTCATATTTTTGACCCCTTTTGAAGCTCTTCATATTTTTCACAAGTTTTCAGGCTCTTCATGTTTTTCAACACCGCTTCATGCTCCTCCTATTTTTCAGACCGTTTCATGCTCCTCATATTTTTGACACATTTTGAAGCTCTTCATATATTTCACACCTTTTGAAGCTGTTCATATTTTTCACACCTTTTAAAGCTCTTCATATTTTTCACACGTTTTCAGGCTCTTCATGTTTTTCAACACCACCTCATGCTCCTCCTATTTTTCAGACGGTTTCATGTTCTTCATATTTTTGACCCCTTTTGAAGCTCTTCATATTTTTCACAAGTTTTCAGGCTCTTCATGTTTTTGAACACTGCTTCTTGCTCCTCCTAATTTTCAGAGAGTTTCATGCGCCTCATGTATTTCACACCTTTTGAAGGTCTTCATATTTTTCACACCTTTTCAGGCTCTTCATGTTTTTCAACACTGCTTCTTGCTCCTCCTAATTTTCAGAGAGTTTCATGCGCCTCATCTATTTCACACCTTTTGAAGCTCTTCATATTTTTCACACCTTTTCAGGCTCTTCATGTTTTTCAACACCGTTTCATAATCCTCCTATTTTTCAGACCGTTTCATGCTCCTCATATTTTTGACACCTTTTGAAGCTCTTCACATTTATCACACCTTTTCAGGCTCTTCATGTTTTTCAACACCGCTTCATGATCCACCTATATTTCATAGCGTTTCATGCTCCTCATATTTTTGACACCTTTTGAAGCTCTTCACATTTATCACACCTTTTCAGGCTCTTCATGTTTTTCAACACCGTTTCATAATCCTCCTATTTTTCAGACCGTTTCATGCTCCTCATATTTTTGACACGTTTTGAAGCTCTTCATATTTTTCACACCTTCTCAGGCTCTTCATGTTTTTCAACTCCGCTTCATGCTCCTCCTATTTTTCAGACCGTATCAAGTTCCTCATAGTTTTCACACCTTTTGAAGCTCTTCATACTTTTCATAATTTGAAGATCTTCATATTTTTCACACGATTTCAGACTCTTCCTGTTTTTCAACACCGCTTCATGCTCCTGCTATTTATCATACCGTTTCATACTTCTCATATTTTTGACACGTTTTGAGGCTCTTCATATTTTTCACACCTTTTCAGACTCTGCATGTTTTTGAACACCGTTTCATGCTCCTCATGTATTTCACACCTTTTGAAGCTCTTCATATTTTGCACACCTTTTCAGGCTCTTCATGTTGTTGAACACCGCTTCATCCTCCTCCTATTTTTAAGAGGGTTTCATTCTCGTCATATTTTTGACACATTTTGAAGCTCTTCATACTTTTCACACCTTTTGAAGCTATTCATATAATTCACACCTTTTCAGGCTCTTCATGTTTTTCAACACCACTTCATGCTCCTCCTATTTTTCAGACCCTCTCATGCTAATCTAATTTTTGACACCTTTTGAAGCTCTTCATATTTTTCACACCTTTTGAAGCTCTTCATATTTTTCACACCTTTTCATGCTGTGCATGTTTTTGAACATCGCTTGTGCTCGTCCTATTTTCAGACCGTTTCATGCTCCTCATATTTTTGACACCTTTTGAAGCTCTTCATATTTTTCACACCTTTTCAGGCTCTTCATGATTTTGCACACCACTTCATGGTTCTCCTATTTTTCAGCCCGTTACATGCTCGTCATGTATTTCACGCCTTTTGAAGCTCTTCATATTTTTCACACCTTTTCAGGCTCTTCATGTTTTTGATCACCATTTCATGCTTCTCCTATTTTTCAGACCGTTTCATGATCCTCATATTTTTGACACCTTTTAAAGCTCCTCATATTTTTCACACCTTTTCAGGCTCTTCATGTTTTTCAACAACACCTCATGCTGCTCCTATTTTTCAGACCGTTTCATGCTCCTCATATTTATGACACCTTTAGAAGCTCTTCTTATTTTTCACACGTTTTCAGGCTCTTCATGTTTTCAACACAGCTTCATGCTCCTCCTATTTTTCAGAACGTTTCATTCTCCTCATATTTTTGACACCTTTTGAAGCTCTTCATATTTTTCACACCTATTCAGGCTCGTCATGTTTTTGAACACTGCTTCATGCGCCTCCTATTTTTCAGACCGTTTCATGCTCCTCATATTTTTGACAGATTTTGAAGCTTTTCATATTTTTCACACCTTTTCAGGCTCTTCAAGTTTTTCAACACCACTTCATGCTCCTCCTTTTTGCAGACCTTTTCATGCTCCTCATATTTTTGACACATTTTCATGATCCTCATATTTTTCACACCTTTTCAGTCTCTTCTTTTTTTTCAACACCACTTCATGGTCCTCCTATTTTTCAAACCGTTTCATGCTCATCTCATTTTTGACACCTTTTGAAGCTTTTCATATTTTTCACAACTTTTCAGGCTCTTCATGTTTTTGAAAACCGCTTCATGCTCCTCCTATTTTTGAGACCGTTTCATGCTCCTCATATTTTTGACACCTTTTGATGCTCTTCATATTTTTCACACCTTTTCAGTCTCTTCTTTTTTTTCAACACCACTTCATGCTCCTCCTATTTTTCACACCGTTTCATGCTCATCTCATTTTTGACACCTTTTGAAGCTCTTCATATTTTTCACACCTTTTCAGGCTCTTCATGTTTTTCAACACCGCTTCATGAACCTCCTATTTTTCGGACCGATTCATGCACCTCATATTTTTGACACATTTTGAAGCTCTTCATATTTTTCACACCTTTTCAGGCTCTTCATGGTTTTCAACACCACTTCATGCTCCTCGTATTTTGCAGACCGTTTCATGCTCCTCATATTTTTGACACCTTTTGAAGCTCTGCATATTTTTCACACCTTTTCAGGCTCTTCATGATTTTCAACACCATTTCATGCTCCTTTTTTTCAGACCGTTTCATGCTCATCTCATTTTTGACATCTTTTGAAGCTCTTCATATTTTTTACACCTTTTGAAGCTCTTCATAATTTTCATATTTTTGAAGCTCTTCATATTTTTCACACATTTTCAGGTTCTTCATGTTTTTCAACACCACTTCAGGCTCCTCCTATTTTTCAGATCCTTTCATGCTAATCTAATTTTTGACACTTTTTGAAGCTCTTCATATTTTTCACACCTTTTCAGTCTCTGCATGTTTTTGAACACCGTTTCATGCTCCTCATGTATTTCACACCTTTTGAAGCTCTTCATATTTTGCACACCTTTTCAGGCTCTTCATGTTTTTGAACACCGCTTCATCCTCCTCCTATTTTTAACAGGGTTTCATGCTCGTCATATTTTTGACATATTTTGAAGCTCTTCATAATTTTCACACCTTTTCAGGCTCTTCATGTTTTTGATCACCGTTTCATGCTCCTACTATTTTTCAGACCGTTTCATGCTCCTCATATTTTTGACACCTTTTGAAGCTCTTCACATTTATCACACCTTTTCAGGCTCTTCATGTTTTTCAACACCGTTTCATAATCCTCCTATTTTTCAGACCGTTTCATGCTCCTCATATTTTTGACACGTTTTGAAGCTCTTCATATTTTTCACACCTTCTCAGGCTCTTCATGTTTTTCAACTCCGCTTCATGCTCCTCCTATTTTTCAGACCGTATCAAGTTCCTCATAGTTTTCACACCTTTTGAAGCTCTTCATACTTTTCATAATTTGAAGATCTTCATATTTTTCACACGATTTCAGACTCTTCCTGTTTTTCAACACCGCTTCATGCTCCTGCTATTTATCATACCGTTTCATACTTCTCATATTTTTGACACGTTTTGAGGCTCTTCATATTTTTCACACCTTTTCAGACTCTGCATGTTTTTGAACACCGTTTCATGCTCCTCATGTATTTCACACCTTTTGAAGCTCTTCATATTTTGCACACCTTTTCAGGCTCTTCATGTTGTTGAACACCGCTTCATCCTCCTCCTATTTTTAAGAGGGTTTCATTCTCGTCATATTTTTGACACATTTTGAAGCTCTTCATACTTTTCACACCTTTTGAAGCTATTCATATAATTCACACCTTTTCAGGCTCTTCATGTTTTTCAACACCACTTCATGCTCCTCCTATTTTTCAGACCCTCTCATGCTAATCTAATTTTTGACACCTTTTGAAGCTCTTCATATTTTTCACACCTTTTGAAGCTCTTCATATTTTTCACACCTTTTCATGCTGTGCATGTTTTTGAACATCGCTTGTGCTCGTCCTATTTTCAGACCGTTTCATGCTCCTCATATTTTTGACACCTTTTGAAGCTCTTCATATTTTTCACACCTTTTCAGGCTCTTCATGTTTTTGCACACCACTTCATGGTTCTCCTATTTTTCAGCCCGTTACATGCTCGTCATGTATTTCACGCCTTTTGAAGCTCTTCATATTTTTCACACCTTTTCAGGCTCTTCATGTTTTTGATCACCATTTCATGCTTCTCCTATTTTTCAGACCGTTTCATGATCCTCATATTTTTGACACCTTTTAAAGCTCCTCATATTTTTCACACCTTTTCAGGCTCTTCATGTTTTTCAACAACACCTCATGCTGCTCCTATTTTTCAGACCGTTTCATGCTCCTCATATTTATGACACCTTTAGAAGCTCTTCTTATTTTTCACACGTTTTCAGGCTCTTCATGTTTTCAACACAGCTTCATGCTCCTCCTATTTTTCAGAACGTTTCATTCTCCTCATATTTTTGACACCTTTTGAAGCTCTTCATATTTTTCACACCTATTCAGGCTCGTCATGTTTTTGAACACCGCTTCATGCGCCTCCTATTTTTCAGACCGTTTCATGCTCCTCATATTTTTGACAGATTTTGAAGCTTTTCATATTTTTCACACCTTTTCAGGCTCTTCAAGTTTTTCAACACCACTTCATGCTCCTCCTTTTTGCAGACCTTTTCATGCTCCTCATATTTTTGACACATTTTCATGATCCTCATATTTTTCACATCTTTTCAGTCTCTTCTTTTTTTTCAACACCACTTCATGGTCCTCCTATTTTTCAAACCGTTTCATGCTCATCTCATTTTTGACACCTTTTGAAGCTTTTCATATTTTTCACAACTTTTCAGGCTCTTCATGTTTTTGAAAACCGCTTCATGCTCCTCCTATTTTTGAGACCGTTTCATGCTCCTCATATTTTTGACACCTTTTGATGCTCTTCATATTTTTCACACCTTTTCAGTCTCTTCTTTTTTTTCAACACCACTTCATGCTCCTCCTATTTTTCACACCGTTTCATGCTCATCTCATTTTTGACACCTTTTGAAGCTCTTCATATTTTTCACACCTTTTCAGGCTCTTCATGTTTTTCAACACCGCTTCATGAACCTCCTATTTTTCGGACCGATTCATGCACCTCATATTTTTGACACATTTTGAAGCTCTTCATATTTTTCACACCTTTTCAGGCTCTTCATGGTTTTCAACACCACTTCATGCTCCTCGTATTTTTCAGACCGTTTCATGCTCCTCATATTTTTGACACCTTTTGAAGCTCTGCATATTTTTCACACCTTTTCAGGCTCTTCATGATTTTCAACACCATTTCATGCTCCTTTTTTTCAGACCGTTTCATGCCCATCGCATTTTTGACATCTTTTGAAGCTCTTCATATTTTTTACACCTTTTGAAGCTCTTCATAATTTGCATATTTTTGAAGCTCTTCATATTTTTCACACATTTTCAGGTTCTTCATGTTTTTCAACACCACTTCAGTCTCCTCCTATTTTTCAGACCCTTTCATGCTAATCTAATTTTTGACACTTTTTGAAGCTCTTCATATTTTTCACACCTTTTCAGTCTCTGCATGTTTTTGAACACCGTTTCATGCTCCTCATGTATTTCACACCTTTTGAAGCTCTTCATATTTTGCACACCTTTTCAGGCTCTTCATGTTTTTGAACACCGCTTCATCCTCCTCCTATTTTTAACAGGGTTTCATGCTCGTCATATTTTTGACATATTTTGAAGCTCTTCATAATTTTCACACCTTTTCAGGCTCTTCATGTTTTTGAACATCGCTTCATGCTCGTCCTATTTTTCAAACCGTTTCATGCTCCTCATATTTTTGACACCTTTTGAAGCTCTTCATATTTTTCACACCTTTTCAGGCTATTTATTTTTTTCAACACCACTTCATGCTCCTCCTATTTTTCAGACCGTTTCATGCAGATCTCCTTTTTGACACCTTTTGAAGCTCTTCATATTTTTCAAACCTTTTGAAGCTCTTCATATTTTTCACACGTTTTCAGGCTCTTCATGTTTTTCAACACCACTTCATGCTCCTCCTATTTTTCAGACCGTTTGAAGCTGTTCATATTTTTCACACGTTTTCAGATTCTTCATGATTTTGATCACCGTTTCATGCTCCTCCTATTTTTCAGACCGTTTCATGCTCCTCATATTTTTGACACCTTTTGAAGCTCTTCACATTTATCACACCTTTTCAGGCTCTTCATGTTTTTCAACACCGCTTCATGATCCACCTATATTTCAGAGCGTTTCATGCTCCTCATATTTTTGACACCTTTTGAAGCTCTTCACATTTATCACACCTTTTCAGGCTCTTCATGTTTTTCAACACCGCTTCATTCTCCTCCTATTTTTCAGATCGTTTCAGGCTCCGCATATTTTTGACTCCTTTTGAAGCTCTTCATATTTTTCACACGTTTTCAGGCCCTTCATGTTTTTGAACACCGCTTCATGCTCCTCCTATTTTTCAAACCTTTTGAAGCTCTTCATGTTTTTCACACCTTATCAGCCTCTTCATGTTTTTGAACATCTCTTCATGCTCCTCATATTTTTGACAATTTTGTAAGCTCTTCATTTTTTTCACACTTTTTCAGGCTCTTCATGTTTTTGAGCACCGCTTCATGCTCCTCCTATTTTTCAAACCTTTTGAAGCTCTTCATGTTTTTCACACCTTATCAGCCTCTTCATGTTTTTGAACATCTCTTCATGCTCCTCATATTTTTGACAATTTTATAAGCTCTTCATTTTTTTCACACTTTTCAGGCTCTTCATGTTTTTGAGCACCGCTTCATGCTCCTCCTATTTTTCAAACCTTTTGAAGCTCTTCATGTTTTTCACACTTTTTCAGGCTGTTTATAGTTTTAAACACCGCTGCATGATTCTCCTATATTTGAGCCCATTTCATGCTCCTCATATTTTTGACATTTTTTGAAGCTCTTCATATTTTTCACACTTTTTCAGGCTCTTCATGTTTTGAACAACACTTCATGCTCCTCCTATTTTTCAGACCGTTTCATGCTCCTCAGGTATTTCACACCTTTTGAAGCTCTTCATATTTTTCACACCTTTTCAGGCTCTTCACCTTTTTGAACAACACTTCATGCTCCTCCTACTTTTCAGACGGTTTCATGCTCATCTCATTTTTGACACCTTTTCAGGGTCTTCATATTTTTCAAACTTTTGAAGATCTTCATATTTTTCACACTTTTTCAGGCTCTTCATGTTTTGAACACTGCTTCATGCTCCTCCTATTTTTCAGACCGTTTCATTCTCCTCATGTTTTTCACACCTTTTGAAGCTCTTCATAATTTTCACACCTTTTCATGCTCTTCATGTTTTTGAACACCGTTTCATGCTCGTCCTATTTTTCAGACCATTTCAAGCTCCTCATATTTTTGAAACCTTTTGAAGCTCTTCATATTTTTCACACCTTTTCCGTCTCTTCTTGTTTTTCAACACCGCTTCTTGCTCCTCCTATTTTTCAGACCGTTTCATGCTCCTCATATTGTTGACACCTTTTGAAGCACTTCATATTTTTCACACCTTTTCAGGCTCTTCATATTTTTGAACGCCGGTTCATGTTCCTCCTGTTTTTCACACCTATTGAAGCTCTTCATATTTTTCACACCTTTTCAGGCTGTACATGTTTTTGAAGACCACTTCATGCTCCTCATCTTTCTCAGACCGTTTCATGCTCCTGATAATTTTCACACCGTTTGAAGCTCTTCATATTTTTCACACGTTTTCAGATTCTTCATGTTTTTGATCACCGTTTCATGCTCCTCCTATTTTTCAGACCGTTTCATACTCCTCATATTTTTGACACCTTTTGAAGCTCTTCACATTTATCACATCTTTTCAGGCTCTTCATGTTTTTCAACACCGCTTCATGATCCTTCTATATTTCAGAGCGTTTCATGCTCCTCATATTTTTGACACCTTTTGAAGCTCTTCACATTTTTCACACCTTTTCCGGCTCTTCATGTTTTTCAACTCCGCTTCATGCTCCTCCTATTTTTCAGATCATTTCAGGCTCCGCATATTTTTGCCTCCTTTTGAAACTCTTCATATTTTTCACACATTTTCAGGCTTTTCATGTTTCTGAACACCGCTTCATCCTCCTCCTATTTTTCACACCTTTTGAATCTCTTCATATTTTTCACAGCTTTTCAGGCTGCACATGTTTTTGAACACGAATTCATGCTCCTCATCTTTTTCAGTCTGTTTCATGCTCCTCATATTTTTCACACCGTTTGAAGCTCTTCATATATTTCACACGTTTTCAGGCTCTTCATGTTTTTGATCACCGTTTCATGCTCCTGCTATTTTTCAGACCGTTTCATGCTCCTCATATTTTTGACAATTTTATAAGCTCTTCATATTTTTCACACTTTTTTAGACTCTTCATGTTTTTTAACACCGCTTCATGCTCCTCCTATTTTTCAAACTTTTTGAAGCTCTTCATGTTTTTCACACCTTATCAGCCTCTTCATGTTTTTGAACACCTCTTCATGCTACTCCTATTTTTCAGACCTTTTCATGTTCTTCCTGTTTTTCACACCTTTTGAAGCTCTTCATATTTTTCACAACTTTTCAGGCTGTACATGTTTTTGAAGACCACTTCATGCTCCTCATCTTTTTCAGACCGTTTCATGCTCCTGATATTTTTCACACCGTTTGAAGCTCTTCATATTTTTCACACGTTTTCAGATTCTTCATGATTTTGATCACCGTTTCATGCTCCTCCTATTTTTCAGACCGTTTCATGCTCCTCATATTTTTGACACCTTTTGAAGCTCTTCACATTTATCAGACCTTTTCAGGCTCTTCATGTTTTTCAACACCGCTTCATGATCCACCTATATTTCAGAGCGTTTCATGCTCCTCTTATTTTTCACACCTTTTCCGGCTCTTCATGTTTTTCAACACCGCTTCATGCTCCTCCTATTTTTCAGATCGTTTCAGGCTCCGCATATTTTTGACTCCTTTTGAAGCTCTTCATATTTTTCACACGTTTTCAGGCCCTTCATGTTTTTGAACACCGCTTCATGCTCCTCCTATTTTTCAAACCTTTTGAAGCTCTTCATGTTTTTCACACCTTATCAGCCTCTTCATGTTTTTGAACATCTCTTCATGCTCTTCATATTTTTGACAATTTTATAAGCTCTTCATATTTTTCACACTTTTTCAGGCTCTTCATGTTTTTGAGCACCGCTTCATGCTCCTCCTATTTTTCAAACCTTTTGAAGCTCTTCATGTTTTTCACACTTTATCAACCTCTTCATGTTTTTGAACATCTCTTCATGCTCCTCATATTTTTGACAATTTTATAAGCTCTTCATATTTTTCACACTTTTTCAGGCTCTTCATGTTTTTGAGCACCGCTTCATGCTCCTCCTATTTTTCAAACCTTTTGAAGCTCTTCATGTTTTTCACACTTTTTCATGCTGTTTATAGTTTTAAACACCGCTGCATGATTCTCCTATATTTGAGCCCATTTCATGCTCCTCATATTTTTGACATTTTTTGAAGCTCTTCATATTTTTCACACTTTTTCAGGCTCTTCATGTTTTGAACAACACTTCATGCTCCTCCTATTTTTCAGACCGTTTCATGCTCCTCAGGTATTTCACACCTTTTGAAGCTCTTCATATTTTTCACAACTTTTCAGGCTCTTCACCTTTTTGAACAACACTTCATGCTCCTCCTACTTTTCAGACTGTTTCATGCTCATCTCATTTTTGACACCTTTTCAGGGTCTTCATATTTTTCAAACTTTTGAAGATCTTCATATTTTTCACACTTTTTCAGGCTCTTCATGTTTTGAACACTGCTTCATGCTCCTCCTATTTTTCAGACCGTTTCATTCTCCTCATGTTTTTCACACCTTTTGAAGCTCTTCATAATTTTCACACCTTTTCATGCTCTTCATGTTTTTGAACACCGTTTCATGCTCGTCCTATTTTTCAGACCATTTCAAGCTCCTCATATTTTTGAAACCTTTTGAAGCTCTTCATATTTTTCACACCTTTTCCGTCTCTTCTTGTTTTTCAACACCGCTTCTTGCTCCTCCTATTTTTCAGACCGTTTCATGCTCCTCATATTGTTGACACCTTTTGAAGCACTTCATATTTTTCACACCTTTTCAGGCTCTTCATATTTTTGAACGCCGGTTCATGTTCCTCCTGTTTTTCACACCTATTGAAGCTCTTCATATTTTTCACACCTTTTCAGGCTGTACATGTTTTTGAAGACCACTTCATGCTCCTCATCTTTCTCAGACCGTTTCATGCTCCTGATAATTTTCACACCGTTTGAAGCTCTTCATATTTTTCACACGTTTTCAGATTCTTCATGTTTTTGATCACCGTTTCATGCTCCTCCTATTTTTCAGACCGTTTCATACTCCTCATATTTTTGACACCTTTTGAAGCTCTTCACATTTATCACACCTTTTCAGGCTCTTCATGTTTTTCAACACCGCTTCATGATCCTCCTATATTTCAGAGCGTTTCATGCTCCTCATATTTTTGACACCTTTTGAAGCTCTTCACATTTTTCACACCTTTTCCGGCTCTTCATGTTTTTCAACTCCGCTTCATGCTCCTCCTATTTTTCAGATCATTTCAGGCTCCGCATATTTTTGACTCCTTTTGAAGCTCTTCATATTTTTCACACGTTTTCAGGCCCTTCATGTTTTTGAACACCGCTTCATGCTCCTCCTATTTGTCAGACGGTTTCAGGCTGCTCGTATTTTTCAGACGGTTTCATGCTCCTCATATTTTTGACAATTTTATAAGCTCTTCATATTTTTCACACTTTTTCAGGCTCTTCATGTTTTTTAGCACCGCTTCATGCTCCTCCTATTTTTCAAACCTTTTGAAGCTCTTCATGTTTTTCACACCTTATCAGCCTCTTCATGTTTTTGAACATCTCTTCATGCTCCTCATATTTTTGACAATTTTATAAGCTCTTCATATTTTTCACACGTTTTCAGGCTCTTCATGTTTTTGATCACCATTTCATGCTCCTGCTATTTTTCAGACCGTTTCATGCTCCTCATATTTTTGACAATTTTATAAGCTCTTCATATTTTTCACACTTTTTTAGGCTCTTCATGTTTTTTAACACCGCTTCATGCTCCTCCTATTTTTCAAACTTTTTGAAGCTCTTCATGTTTTTCACACCTTATCAGCCTCTTCATGTTTTTGAACACCTCTTCATGCTACTCCTATTTTTCAGACCTTTTCATGTTCCTCCTGTTTTTCACACCTTTTGAAGCTCTTCATATTTTTCACACCTTTTCAGGCTGTACATGTTTTTGAAGACCACTTCATGCTCCTCATCTTTTTCAGACCGTTTCATGCTCCTGATATTTTTCACACCGTTTGAAGCTCTTCATATTTTTCACACGTTTTCAGATTCTTCATGATTTTGATCACCTTTTCATGCTCCTCCTATTTTTCAGACCGTTTCATGCTCCTCATATTTTTGACACCTTTTGAAGCTCTTCACATTTATCACTCCTTTTCAGGCTCTTCATGTTTTCAACACCGCTTCATGATCCACCTATATTTCAGAGCGTTTCATGCTCCTCTTATTTTTCACACCTTTTCCGGCTCTTCATGTTTTTCAACACCGCTTCATGCTCCTCCTATTTTTCAGATCGTTTCAGGCTCCGCATATTTTTGACTCCTTTTGAAGCTCTTCATATTTTTCACACGTTTTCAGGCCCTTCATGTTTTTGAACACCGCTTCATGCTCCTCCTATTTTTCAAACCTTTTGAAGCTCTTCATGTTTTTCACACCTTATCAGCCTCTTCATGTTTTTGAACATCTCTTCATGCTCCTCATATTTTAGACAATTTTATAAGCTCTTCATATTTTTCACACTTTTTCAGGCTCTTCATGTTTTTGAGCACCGCTTCATGCTCCTCCTATTTTTCAAACCTTTTGAAGCTCTTCATGTTTTTCACACTTTTTCAGGCTGTTTATAGTTTTAAACACCGCTGCATGATTCTCCTATATTTGAGACCATTTCATGCTCCTCATATTTTTGACATTTTTTGAAGCTCTTCATATTTTTCACACTTTTTCAGGCTCTTCATGTTTTGAACAACACTTCATGCTCCTCCTATTTTTCAGACCGTTTCATGCTCCTCAGGTATTTCACACCTTTTGAAGCTCTTCATATTTTTCACACCTTTTCAGGCTCTTCACCTTTTTGAACAACACTTCATGCTCCTCCTACTTTTCAGACTGTTTCATGCTCATCTCATTTTTGACACCTTTTCAGGGTCTTCATATTTTTCAAACTTTTGAAGATCTTCATATTTTTCACACTTTTTCAGGCTCTTCATGTTTTGAACACTGCTTCATGCTCCTCCTATTTTTGAGACCGTTTCATTCTCCTCATGTTTTTCACACCTTTTGAAGCTCTTCATAATTTTCACACCTTTTCATGCTCTTCATGTTTTTGAACACCGTTTCATGCTCGTCCTATTTTTCAGACCATTTCAAGCTCCTCATATTTTTGAAACCTTTTGAAGCTCTTCATATTTTTCACACCTTTTCCGTCTCTTCTTGTTTTTCAACACCGCTTCTTGCTCCTCCTATTTTTCAGACCGTTTCATGCTCCTCATATTGTTGACACCTTTTGAAGCACTTCATATTTTTCACACCTTTTCAGGCTCTTCATATTTTTGAACGCCGGTTCATGTTCCTCCTGTTTTTCACACCTATTGAAGCTCTTCATATTTTTCACACCTTTTCAGGCTGTACATGTTTTTGAAGACCACTTCATGCTCCTCATCTTTCTCAGACCGTTTCATGCTCCTGATAATTTTCACACCGTTTGAAGCTCTTCATATTTTTCACACGTTTTCAGATTCTTCATGTTTTTGATCACCGTTTCATGCTCCTCCTATTTTTCAGACCGTTTCATACTCCTCATATTTTTGACACCTTTTGAAGCTCTTCACATTTATCACACCTTTTCAGGCTCTTCATGTTTTTCAACACCGCTTCATGATCCTCCTATATTTCAGAGCGTTTCATGCTCCTCATATTTTTGACACCTTTTGAAGCTCTTCACATTTTTCACACCTTTTCCGGCTCTTCATGTTTTTGAACACCGTTTCATGCTCGTCCTATTTTTCAGACCATTTCAAGCTCCTCATATTTTTGAAACCTTTTGAAGCTCTTCATATTTTTCTCACCTTTTCAGGCTCCTCATGTTTTTGAACACCGCTTCATGCTCCTCATATTTTTCAGACCGTTTCATGATCCTCATGTATTTCACACCTTTTGAACCTCTTCATATTTTTCACACCTTTTCAGTGTCTTCATGTTTTTGAACACTGTTTCATGCTGCTCCTGTTTTTCAGACCATTTCATGATATTCATATTTTTGACACCTTTTGAAGCTCTTCATATTTTTCACAATTTTCAGGTGTTTATAGTTTTCAATACCGCTGCATGATTCTCCTATATTTGAGACCATTTCATGCTCCTCATATTTGTGACATTTATTGAAGCTCTTCATATTTTTCACACCTTTTGAAGATCTTAATATTTTTCACAGGTTTTCAGGCTCTTCATGTTATTCAACACCGCTTCATGCTCCTCCTATTTTTCCGACCGTTTCATGCTCATCTCATTTTTGACACCTTTTGAAGGTCTTCATATTTTTCACACCTTTTGAAGCTCTTCATATTTTTCACTTCTTTTCAGGCTTTTCATGTTTTTTAACACCGCTTCATGCTCCTCATATTTTTCAGACCGTTTCATGCTCCTCATATTTTTGACATCTTTTGAAGCTCTTCCCGTTTTTCACACATTTTCAGGCTCTTCATGTTTTTCAACACCGCTTGATGATCCTCCTATATTTCAGACCGTTTCGTGCTCCTCATATTTTTGACACGTTTTGAAGCTCTTCATATTTTTCACACCTTTTCCGTCTCTTCTTGTTTTTCAACACCGCTTCTTGTTCCTCCTATTTTTCAGACCGTTTCATGCTCCTCATATTGTTGACACCTTTTGAAGCACTTCATATTTTTCACACCTTTTCAGGCTCTTCATATTTTTGAACACCGCTTCATGTTCCTCCTGTTTTTCACACCTTTTGAAGCTCTTCATATTTTTCACACCTTTTCAGGCTCTTCAGGTTTTTGAACACCTCTTCATGCTCCTCCTATTTTTCAGACCGTTTCATGCTCCTCATGTATTTCACACCTTTTGAAGCTCTTCATATTTTTCACACCTTTTCAGTCTCTCCATGTTTCTGATCACCACTTCCTGCTCCTCCTATTTTTGAGGCCGTTTCATTCTCATCTCATTTTTGACACCTTCTGAAGCTCTTCATTTTTTTCACACCTTTTGAGCTCTTCATATTCTTCACACGTTTTCAGGCTCTTCATGTATTTCAATAACGCTTCTTACTTCTCCTATTTTTCAGACCGTTTCATGCTCCTCATATTTTTGACACCTTTTGAAGCTCTTCATATTTTTCACACCTTTTCAGGCTTTTCATGTTTCTGAACAACGCTTCATGCTCCTCCTAATTTTCACACCTTTTGAAGCTCTTCATATTTTTCACAGCTTTTCAGGCTGCACATGTTTTTGAACACCACTTCATGCTCCTCATCTTTTTCAGTCTGTTTCATGCTCCTCATATTTTTCACACCGTTTGAAGCTCTTCATATTTTTCACACGTTTTCAGGCTCTTCATGTTTTTGATCACCGTTTCATGCTCCTCCTATTTTTCAGACCGTTTCATGCTCCTCATATTTTTGACAATTTCATTAGCTCTTCATATTTT
Organism: Dama dama; assembly: GCF_033118175.1. NCBI lineage: Eukaryota > Metazoa > Chordata > Mammalia > Artiodactyla > Cervidae > Dama > Dama dama. Next base: position 6,808,202 of record NW_026870891.1, on the reverse strand, counting down.
TCACACTTTTTCAGGCTCTTCATGTTTTTGAACACCGTTTCATGCTCCTCCTATTTTTCAGACCGTTTAATGCTCCTCGTATTGTTGACACCTTTTGAAGCTCTTCATATTTTTCACACCTTTTCCGTCTCTTTTTGTTTTTCAACACCGCTTCTTGCTCCTCCTATTTTTCAGACCGTTTCATGCTCCTCATATTGTTGACACCTTTTGAAGCACTTCATATTTTTCACACCTTTTCAGGCTCTTCATGTATTTCAGTAACGCTTCTTACTTCTCCTATTTTTCAGACCGTTTCATGCTCATCTCTTTTTTGACAACTTTTGAAGCTCTTCATATTTTCATACCTTTTGAAGCTCTTCATATTTTTCACACGTTTTCAGGCTCTTCATGTTTTTCAACACCGCTTCATGCTCCTCCTATTTTATAGACCGTTTCATGCTCCTCATATTTTTGACACGTTTTGAAGCTCTTCATATTTTTCACACCTTTTCCGTCTCTTCTTGTTTTTCAACACTGCTTCTTACTCCTCCTATTTTTCAGACCGTTTCATGCTCCTCATATTGTTGACACCTTTTGAAGCACTTCATATTTTTCACACCTTTTCAGGCTCTTCATATTTTTGAACACTGCTTCATGTTCCTCCTGTTTTTCACACCTTTTGAAGCTCTTCATATTTTTCACACCTTTTCAGGCTGTACATGTTTTTGAAGACCACTTCATGCTCCTCATCTTTTTCAGACCGTTTCATGCTCCTGATATTTTTCACACCGTTTGGAGCTCTTCATATTTTTCACACGTTTTCAGATTCTTCATGATTTTAATCACCGTTTCATGCTCCTCCTAATTTTCAGAAGGTTTCATGCTCATCTCACATTTGACACCTTTTGAAGCTCTTCATGTTTTTCACACCTTTTCAGGCTCTTCATGTTTTTCAACACCGCTACATGATCCTCCTATTTTTCAAACCGTTTCCTGCTCCTCATATTTTTGACACCTTTTGAAGCTCTTCATATATTTCACACCGTTTCAGGCTCTTCATGTTTTTCAACACCGCTTCATGCTCCTCCTATTTTTCAGACCGTTTCATGATGCTCATATTTTTGACACCTTTTTAGGCTCTTCATATTTTTCACACCTTTTCAGGCTCTTCATGTTTTTGAACACTGTTTCAAGCTCCTCCTCATTTTCACACCGTTTCATGCCCCTCATAATTTTGATCCCTTTTGAAGCTTTTCATATTTTTCACACCTTTTCAGGCTCTTCATGTTTTTGAACACCGTTACATGCTCCTTCTATTTTTCATACCATTTCATGCTCGTCATTTTTTTGACACCTTTTGAAGCTCTTCATATTTTTCACACCTTTGGAAGCACTTCATATTTTTCACAACTTTTCAGGCTCTTCACTTTTATCAACACCGCTTCATGCTCCTCCTATTTTCCAGACCTTTTCATGCTCCTCATATTTTTGACACCTTTTGAAGCTCTTCATATTTTTCACACCTTTTCAGGCTCTTCATGTTTTTCAACACCACTTCATGCTCCTCCTATTTTTCAGACCGTTTCATGCTCCTCATATTTTTGACACATTTTGAAGCTCTTCATATTTTTCACACCTTTTCAGGCTCTTCATGTTTTTGAACACCTCTTCATGCTCCTTCTATTTTCAAACCGTTTTATGCTCCTCATTTCTTTGAGACATTTTGAAGCTCTTCATATTTTTCACACCTTTTGTGGATCTTCATGTTTTTGAACACAGTTTATGCTCCTCATATTTTTCACACATTTTCATGCTCTTCATATTTTTCACACCTTTTCAGGCTCTTCAGGTTTTTGAACACCGTTTCATGCTCCTCCTATTTTTCAGACCGTTTCCTGCTCCTCATATATTTGACATCTTTTGAAGCTCTTCTTATTTTTCACACTTTTTCATGCTTTTCATGTTTTTCAACACCGTTTCATGCTCCTCCTATTTTCAGACCGTTTCATGCTCCTCATATATTTGACACCTTTTAAAGCTCTTCATATATTTCACACCTTTTCAGGCTCTTCAAGTTTTTGAACACCGTTTCATGCTCCTCATACTTTTCAGACCATTTCGTGCTCCTCATATATTTGACATCTTTTGAAGGTCTTCTTATTTTTCACACCTTTTCACGCTTTTCATGTTTTTCAACACCATTTCATGCTCCTCCTATTTTTAAGATCGTTTCCTGCTCCTCATATTTTTCACACCTTTTGAAGCTTTTCATATTTTTCACAGCTTTTCAGGTTCTTCATGTTTTTCAACACCGCTTAATGCTCCTCCTATTTTTCAGACCGTTTCATGCTCCTCATATTTTTGACACATTTTGAAGCTTTTCATATTTTTCAAACCTTTTCAGGTTCTTCATGTTTTTCAACACCTCTTCATGCTCCTTCTATTTTCAGACCGTTTCATGCTCCTCATTTCTTTGAGACATTTTGACGCTCTTCATATTTTTCACACCTTTTGTAGATCTTCATGTTTTTGAACACAGTTTATGCTCCTCATATTTTTCACACATTTTCATGCTCTTCATATTTTTCACACCTTTTCAGGCTCTTCAGGTTTTTGAACACCGTTTCATGCTCCTCCTATTTTTCAGACCGTTTCCTGCTCCTCATATATTTGACATCTTTTGAAGCTCTTCTTATTTTTCACACCTTTTCATGCTTTTCATGTTTTTCAACACCGTTTCATGCTCCTCCTATTTTCCGACCGTTTCATGCTCCTCACATATTTGACACCTTTTAAAGCTCTTCTTATTTTTCACACCTTTTCATGCTTTTCATGTTTTTCAACACCATTTCATGCTTCTCCTATTTTTCAGACCGTTTCCTGCTCCTCATATATTTGACATCTTTTGAAGCTCTTCTTATTTTTCACACCTTTTCATGCTTTTCAAGTTTTTCAACACCGTTTCATGCTCCTCCTATTTTCAGACCGTTTCATGCTCCTCATATATTTGACACCTTTTAAAGCTCTTCATGTATCACACCTTTTCAGGCTCTTCATGTTTTTGAACACCGTTTCATGCTCCTCATATTTTTCAGACCGTTTCGTGCTCCTCATATATTTGACATCTTTTGAAGGTCTTCTTATTTTTCACACCTTTTCACGCTTTTCATGTTTTTCAACACCGTTTCATGCTCCTCCTATTTTTCAGACCGTTTCGTGCTCCTCATATATTTGACACCTTGTGAAGCTCTTCATATTCTTCACACCTTTTCAGTCTCTTCATGTTTTTCAACACCGCCTCATGCTCCTCCTTTTTTCAGAACGTTTCATGCTGTTAATATTTTTGTCACCTTTTGAAGCTCTTCATATTTTTCACACCTTCTCAGGCTCTTCATGTTTTTGAACACCGTTTCTTGCTGCTACTATTTTTCAGACCTTTTCATGCTCCAAATATTTTTGACACCTTTTGAAGCCTTTCATATTTTTCACACCTTTTCAGGCTCTTCTTGTTTTTCAACACCACTTCATGCTCCTCTTATTTTTCAGACCGTTTCATGCTCCTCATATTTTTGACACCTTTTGAAGCTCTTCCTATTATTCACACCTTTCCAGACTCTTCATGTTTTTGAACACCGCTTCATGCTCCTCCTATTTTTCAGACCGTTTCATGTTCCTCATATTTTTGACACCTTTTGAAGCTCTTCATATTTTTCAGACGTTTTCAGGCTCTTCATGTTTTTGAACACCTCTTCATGCTCCTCCTATTTTACAGACCTTTGTATGCTCTTCATATTTTTGACAACTTTTGAATCTCTTCATATTTTTCACACCTTTTCTGTCTCTGCATATTTTGAACACCGCTTCATGCTCCTCCTATTTTTCAGACCGTTTCATGATCCTCATATTTTTGACACCTTTTGAAGCTTTTCATATTTTTCACACTTTTACAGGCTCTTCATGTTTTTAACACTGCTTCATGCTCCTCCTATTTTTCAGACCGTTTCATTCTCCTCAGGTATTTCACACCTTTTGAAGCTCTTCATATTTTTCACACCTTTTGAAGCTCTTCATATATTTCACACCTTTTGAAGCTCTTCATGTTTTTCAACACCTCTTCATGCTCCTCCTATTTTTCAGACCGTTCATGCTCCTCATATTTTGAAACAATTTGAAGCTCCTCCTATTTTCCACACGTTTTCAGGCTCTTCATGTTTTTCAACACCGTTTCATGTTCCTCCTATTTTTCTTCCGTTTCATGCTCCTCCTATTTTTCAGACCGTTTCATGCTCCTCATATTTTTGACAATTTTGGAAGCTCTTCATATTTTTCACACCTTTTCAGGCTCTTCATATTTTTCAACACCGCTATATGCTCCTACTAAATTTCAGACTGTTTCATGTTCCTCATATTTTTCACACCTTTTGAAGCTCTTCATATTTTTCACACCTTTTCAGGCTCTTCATGTTTTTCAACACCACTTCATATTCCTCCTATTATTCAGACCGTTTCATGCTCATCTCATTTTTGACACCTTTTGAAGCTATTGGTATTTTTCAAACCTTTTGAAGCTCTTCATATTTTTCACACCTTTTCAGGATCTTCATGTTTTTAAACACCGCTTCATGCTCCTCCCATTTTTCAGAACTTTTCATGCTCCTCATGTATTTCACACCATTTGAAGCACTTCATATTTTTCACACCTTTTCAGTCTCTTCATGTTTTTCAACACCACTTCATGTTCCTCCTATTTTTCAGACCGTTTCATGCTCATCTCATTTTTGACACCTCTTGAAGCTCTTGATATTTTTCACACCTTTTGAATCTCTTCATATTTTTCACACCTTTTCAGGATCGTCATGTTTTTAAACACCCCTTCATGCTCCTCGTATTTTTCAGAACTTTTCATGCTCCTCATATTTTTCAAATCTTTTGAAGCTCTTCATATTTTTCGCACCATTCCAGGCTCTTCATGTTTTTGAACACCGCTTCATGCTTCTCCTATTTTTCAGACCGTGTCATGCTCCTCATATTTTTGACACCTTTTGAAGCTCTTCATATTTTTCACACCTTTTGAAGCTCTTCATATTTTTCGCACCATTCCAGGCTCTTCATGTTTTTCAACACCGTTTCATGCTCCTCGTATTTTTCAGACCGTTTCATGCTCCTCATATTTTTGACACCTTTTGAAGCTCTTCCTATTTTCCACACCTTTTCAGCCTCTTGATGTTTTAGAACACCGCTTCATGCTCCTTCTATTTTTCATAACGTTTCATGCTCCTCTCATTTTTCACACCTTTTGAAGCTCTTCATATTTTTCACACCTTTTGAAGCTCTTCATATTTTTCACACCTTTTCAGGCTCTTCATGTTTTGGAGCACACCTTCATGCTCCTCCCATTTTTCAGACCTGTTCATGCTACTCATATTTTTCAAATCTTTTGAAGCTCTTCATATTTTTAACACCTTTTCAGGCTCTTCATGTTTTTCAACACCGCTTCATGCTCCTCCTATTTTCAGAACGTTTCATGCTCCTCATATTTTTGACAACTTTTGAAGCTCTTCATATTTTTCACACCTTTTCAGGCTCTTCATGTTTTTCAACACCGCTTCATGCTCCTCCTATTTTCAGACCGTTTCATGCTCCTCATATTTTTGACATCTTTTGAAGCTGTTCATATTTTTCACTCCTTTTCAGGCACTTCATGTTTTTGAACACCGTTTCATGCTCCTCCTATTTTTCAGAACGTTTCATGCTCTTCATATTTTAGACACCTTTTGAGGCTCTTCATATTTCTCATACCTTTTCAGGCTCTCCATATTTTTGAACACTGCTTCTTGCTCCTCCTAATTTTGAGACGGTTTCATGCTCCTCATATTTATGACACATTTTGAAGCTCTTCATATTATTCACTCCTTTTCAGGCTCTTCATGGTTTTGTACACCGCTTTATGCTCCTCCTATTTTTCAGACCGTTTCATGCTCTTCATATATTTCACACCTTTTGAAGCTCTTCATATTTTTCACACCTTTTCATGCTCTTCATGTTTCTAACACCGTTTCATGCTTCTCCTATTTTTCAGACCGTTTAATGCTCCTCATATTTTTCACACCTTTTGAATCTCTTTATATTTGTCACACCTTTTCAGGCTCTTCATGTTTTTCAACACCGCTTCATGCTCCTCCTATTTTTCAGATCGTTTCTTGCTCCTCCTATATTTCAAACCGTTTCACGCACCTCTTATTATTGACACCTTTTGAAGCTCTTCATATTTTTCACACCTTTTCAGGCTCTTCATGTTTTTCAACACCACTTCATGCTCCTCCTATTTTTGAGACCGGTTCATGCTCCTCATATTTTTCACACATTTAGAAACTCTTCATATTTTTCCCACCTTCCCAGGCTCTTCATGTATTTGAGCACAGCTTCATGCTCCTCCTATTTTTCAGACCGTTTCATGCTCCTCATATTTTTGACAGCTTTTGAAGCTCTTCATATTTTTCACACCATTGCAGGCTCTTAATGTTTTTGAACACCCTTTCATGCTCCTCCTATATTTCAGACCGTTTCATGCTCCTCATATTTTTGACACATTTTGAAGCTCTTCATATTTTTCACACCTTTTGAAGCTCTTCATATTTTTCACAACATTTCAGGCTCTTCATGTTTTTGAACACCGTTTCATGCTCCTCCTATATTTCAGACCATTTCATGCTCCTCATATTTCTGACAAATTTTGAAGCTCTTCAAATATTTCAAACATTTTCAGGCTCTTCATGTTTTGAACACCACTTCATGCTCCTCCTATTTTTCAGACCGTTTCATGCTCATCTCATTTTTGACACCTTTTGAAGCTCTTCATATTTTTCACAACTTTTGAAGCTTTTCATATTTTTGACACATTTTCAGGCTCTTCAGGTTTTTCAACACCGCTTCTTGCTCCTCCTAATTTTCAGACCGCTTCTTGCTCCTCCTAATTTTCAGACCGCTTCATGCTCCTCCTATTTTTCAGACCGTTTCATGCTCCTCTCATTTTTCACACCTTTTGAAGCTCTTCATATTTTTCACACCTTTTCAGGCTCTTCATGTTTTTGAACACCGCTTCATGCTCCTCCTATTTTTCTGACCGTTTCATGCACCTCATATTTTTGACACCTTTTGAAGCTGCTCCTATTTTACACACGTTTTCAGGCTCTTCATGTTTTTCAACACCGTTTCATGCTCCTCCTATTTTTCCAACCGTTTCATGCTCCTCCTATTTTTCAGACCGTTTCATGCTCCTAATAATTTTGACAATTTTGGAAGCTCTTCATATTTTTCACACCTTTTCAGGCTTTTCATGTTTTTCAACACCATTTCATGCTTCTCCTATTTTTCAGACCGTTTCCTGCTCCTCATATATTTGACATCTTTTGAAGCTCTTCTTATTTTTCACACCTTTTCATGCTTTTCAAGTTTTTCAACACCGTTTCATGCTCCTCCTATTTTCAGACCGTTTCATGCTCCTCATATATTTGACACCTTTTAAAGCTCTTCATGTATCACACCTTTTCAGGCTCTTCATGTTTTTGAACACCGTTTCATGCTCCTCATATTTTTCAGACCGTTTCGTGCTCCTCATATATTTGACATCTTTTGAAGGTCTTCTTATTTTTCACACCTTTTCACGCTTTTCATGTTTTTCAACACCGTTTCATGCTCCTCCTATTTTTCAGACCGTTTCGTGCTCCTCATATATTTGACACCTTGTGAAGCTCTTCATATTCTTCACACCTTTTCAGTCTCTTCATGTTTTTCAACACCGCCTCATGCTCCTCCTTTTTTCAGAACGTTTCATGCTGTTAATATTTTTGTCACCTTTTGAAGCTCTTCATATTTTTCACACCTTCTCAGGCTCTTCATGTTTTTGAACACCGTTTCTTGCTGCTACTATTTTTCAGACCTTTTCATGCTCCAAATATTTTTGACACCTTTTGAAGCCTTTCATATTTTTCACACCTTTTCAGGCTCTTCTTGTTTTTCAACACCACTTCATGCTCCTCTTATTTTTCAGACCGTTTCATGCTCCTCATATTTTTGACACCTTTTGAAGCTCTTCCTATTATTCACACCTTTCCAGACTCTTCATGTTTTTGAACACCGCTTCATGCTCCTCCTATTTTTCAGACCGTTTCATGTTCCTCATATTTTTGACACCTTTTGAAGCTCTTCATATTTTTCAGACGTTTTCAGGCTCTTCATGTTTTTGAACACCTCTTCATGCTCCTCCTATTTTACAGACCTTTGTATGCTCTTCATATTTTTGACAACTTTTGAATCTCTTCATATTTTTCACACCTTTTCTGTCTCTGCATATTTTGAACACCGCTTCATGCTCCTCCTATTTTTCAGACCGTTTCATGATCCTCATATTTTTGACACCTTTTGAAGCTTTTCATATTTTTCACACTTTTACAGGCTCTTCATGTTTTTAACACTGCTTCATGCTCCTCCTATTTTTCAGACCGTTTCATTCTCCTCAGGTATTTCACACCTTTTGAAGCTCTTCATATTTTTCACACCTTTTGAAGCTCTTCATATATTTCACACCTTTTGAAGCTCTTCATGTTTTTCAACACCTCTTCATGCTCCTCCTATTTTTCAGACCGTTCATGCTCCTCATATTTTGAAACAATTTGAAGCTCCTCCTATTTTCCACACGTTTTCAGGCTCTTCATGTTTTTCAACACCGTTTCATGTTCCTCCTATTTTTCCTACCGTTTCATGCTCCTCCTATTTTTCAGACCGTTTCATGCTCCTCATATTTTTGACAATTTTGGAAGCTCTTCATATTTTTCACACCTTTTCAGGCTCTTCATATTTTTCAACACCGCTATATGCTCCTACTAAATTTCAGACTGTTTCATGTTCCTCATATTTTTCACACCTTTTGAAGCTCTTCATATTTTTCACACATTTTCAGGCTCTTCATGTTTTTCAACACCACTTCATATTCCTCCTATTATTCAGACCGTTTCATGCTCATCTCATTTTTGACACCTTTTGAAGCTATTGGTATTTTTCAAACCTTTTGAAGCTCTTCATATTTTTCACACCTTTTCAGGATCTTCATGTTTTTAAACACCGCTTCATGCTCCTCCCATTTTTCAGAACTTTTCATGCTCCTCATGTATTTCACACCATTTGAAGCACTTCATATTTTTCACACCTTTTCAGTCTCTTCATGTTTTTCAACACCACTTCATGTTCCTCCTATTTTTCAGACCGTTTCATGCTCATCTCATTTTTGACACCTCTTGAAGCTCTTGATATTTTTCACACCTTTTGAATCTCTTCATATTTTTCACACCTTTTCAGGATCGTCATGTTTTTAAACACCCCTTCATGCTCCTCGTATTTTTCAGAACTTTTCATGCTCTTCATATTTTTCAAATCTTTTGAAGCTCTTCATATTTTTCGCACCATTCCAGGCTCTTCATGTTTTTGAACACCGCTTCATGCTTCTCCTATTTTTCAGACCGTGTCATGCTCCTCATATTTTTGACACCTTTTGAAGCTCTTCATATTTTTCACACCTTTTGAAGCTCTTCATATTTTTCGCACCATTCCAGGCTCTTCATGTTTTTCAACACCGTTTCATGCTCCTCGTATTTTTCAGACCGTTTCATGCTCCTCATATTTTTGACACCTTTTGAAGCTCTTCCTATTTTCCACACCTTTTCAGCCTCTTGATGTTTTAGAACACCGCTTCATGCTCTTTCTATTTTTCATAACGTTTCATGCTCCTCTCATTTTTCACACCTTTTGAAGCTCTTCATATTTTTCACACCTTTTGAAGCTCTTCATATTTTTCACACCTTTTCAGGCTCTTCATGTTTTGGAGCACACCTTCATGCTCCTCCCATTTTTCAGACCTGTTCATGCTACTCATATTTTTCAAATCTTTTGAAGCTCTTCATATTTTTAACACCTTTTCAGGCTCTTCATGTTTTTCAACACCGCTTCATGCTCCTCCTATTTTCAGAACGTTTCATGCTCCTCATATTTTTGACAACTTTTGAAGCTCTTCATATTTTTCACACCTTTTCAGGCTCTTCATGTTTTTCAACACCGCTTCATGCTCCTCCTATTTTCAGACCGTTTCATGCTCCTCATATTTTTGACATCTTTTGAAGCTGTTCATATTTTTCACTCCTTTTCAGGCACTTCATGTTTTTGAACACCGTTTCATGCTCCACCTATTTTTCAGAACGTTTCATGCTCCTCATATTTTTGACACCTTTTGAGGCTCTTCATATTTCTCATACCTTTTCAGGCTCTCCATATTTTTGAACACTGCTTCTTGCTCCTCCTAATTTTGAGACGGTTTCATGCTCCTCATATTTATGACACATTTTGAAGCTCTTCATATTATTCACTCCTTTTCAGGCTCTTCATGGTTTTGAACACCGCTTTATGCTCCTCCTATTTTTCAGACCGTTTCATGCTCTTCATATATTTCACACCTTTTGAAGCTCTTCATATTTTTCACACCTTTTCATGCTCCTCATGTTTCTAACACCGTTTCATGCTTCTCCTATTTTTCAGACCGTTTAATGCTCCTCATATTTTTCACACCTTTTGAATCTCTTTATATTTGTCACACCTTTTCATGCTCTTCATGTTTCTAACACCGTTTCATGCTTCTCCTATTTTTCAGACCGTTTAATGCTCCTCATATTTTTCACACCTTTTGAATCTCTTTATATTTGTCACACCTTTTCAGGCTCTTCATGTTTTTCAACACCGCTTCATGCTCCTCCTATTTTTCAGATCGTTTCTTGCTCCTCCTATATTTCAAACTGTTTCACGCACCTCTTATTATTGACACCTTTTGAAGCTCTTCATATTTTTCACACCTTTTCAGGCTCTTCATGTTTTTCAACACCACTTCATGCTCCTCCTATTTTTGAGACCGGTTCATGCTCCTCATATTTTTCACACATTTAGAAACTCTTCATATTTTTCCCACCTTCCCAGGCTCTTCATGTATTTGAGCACAGCTTCATGCTCCTCCTATTTTTCAGACCGTTTCATGCTCCTCATATTTTTGACAGCTTTTGAAGCTCTTCATATTTTTCACACCATTGCAGGCTCTTAATGTTTTTGAACACCCTTTCATGCTCCTCCTATATTTCAGACCGTTTCATGCTCCTCATATTTTTGACACATTTTGAAGCTCTTCATATTTTTCACACCTTTTGAAGCTCTTCATATTTTTCACAACATTTCAGGCTCTTCATGTTTTTGAACACCGTTTCATGCTCCTCCTATATTTCAGACCATTTCATGCTCCTCATATTTCTGACAAATTTTGAAGCTCTTCAAATATTTCAAACATTTTCAGGCTCTTCATGTTTTGAACACCACTTCATGCTCCTCCTATTTTTCAGACCGTTTCATGCTCATCTCATTTTTGACACCTTTTGAAGCTCTTCATATTTTTCACAACTTTTGAAGCTTTTCATATTTTTGACACATTTTCAGGCTCTTCAGGTTTTTCAACACCGCTTCTTGCTCCTCCTAATTTTCAGACCGCTTCTTGCTCCTCCTAATTTTCAGACCGCTTCATGCTCCTCCTATTTTTCAGACCGTTTCATGCTCCTCTCATTTTTCACACCTTTTGAAGCTCTTCATATTTTTCACACCTTTTCAGGCTCTTCATGTTTTTGAACACCGCTTCATGCTCCTCCTATTTTTCTGACCGTTTCATGCACCTCATATTTTTGACACATTTTGAAGCTGCTCCTATTTTACACACGTTTTCCGGCTCTTCATGTTTTTCAACACCGTTTCATGCTCCTCCTATTTTTCCAACCGTTTCATGCTCCTCCTATTTTTCAGACTGTTTCATGCTCCTAATAATTTTGACAATTTTGGAAGCTCTTCATATTTTTCACACCTTTTCAGGCTCTTCATGTTTTTCAACACCACTATATGCTCCTACTAATTTTCAGACTGTTTCATGCTCGTCATATATTTTACACCTTTTGAAGCTCTTCATATTTTTCACACCTTTTCAGGCTCTTCATGTTTTGGAGCACAGCTTCATGCTCCTCCCATTTTTCAGACCGTTTCATGCTCCTCATGTATTTCACACCATTTGAAGCACTTCATATTTTTCACACCTTTTCAGTCTCTTCATGTTTTTCAACACCACTTCATGTTCCTCCTATTATTCAGACCGTTTCATGCTCATCTCATTTTTGATACCTTTTGAAGTTCTTGATATTTTTGACACCTTTTGAAGCTCTTCATATTTTTCACACCTTTTCAGGCTCTTCATGTTTTGGAGCACACCTTCATGCTCCTCCCATTTTTCAGACCGTTTCATGCTCCTCATGTATTTCACACCATTTGAAGCACTTCATATTTTTCACACCTTTTCAGGCTCTTCATGTTTCTCAACACCGCTTCATGCTCCTCCTATTTTTCAGACCGTTTCATGCTCCTCCTATTTTTCAGACCGTTTTATGCTCCTCATATTTTTGACACCTTTTGAAGCTCTTCATATTTTTCACACCTTTTCAGGCTATTCATGTTTTCCAGCACCACTTCATGCTCCTCCTATTTTTCAGACCGATTCATGCTCCTATATTTTTGATACCTTTTGAAGCTCTTCATATTTTTCACACCTTTTCAGGCTATTCATGTTTTCCAACACCATTCATGCTCCTCCTATTTTTCAGACCGTTTCATGCTCCTCCTAATTTTGACACCTGTAGATGCTGTTCATATTTTTCACACCTTTTGAAGCTCTTTTAATTTTTCACACGTTTTCAGATTCTTCATGTTTTTCAACACCGCTTCATGCTCGTGCTATTTTTCAGACCGTTTCATGCTCCTCATGTATTTCACATCTTTTGAAGCTCTTCATATTTTTCACACCTTTTCAGGCTCTTCGTGTTTTTCAACACCGCTTCATGCTCCTCCTAATTTGCAGATCGTTTCATGCTCCTCATATTTTTCACACCTTTTGAAGCTGTTCATATTTTTCACACCTTTTCAGTCTCTTCATGTTTTTCAACACCGTCTCATAATTCTCCTATTTTTCAGACCGTTTCATGCTCTCCATGTATTTCACACATTTTGAAGCTCTTCATATACTTCACACCTTTTCAGGCTCTGCATGTTTTTGAACACCGTTTCATGCTCCTCCTATTTTTCAGACCGTTTCATGCTCATCTCATTTTTGACACCTTTTTGAAGCTCTTCATATTTTTAACACCTTTGAAGCTCTTCATAGATTTGACACGTTTTCAGGCTCTTCATGTTTTTGAACACTGTTTCATGCTCCTCCTATTTTTCATACCGTTTCATGTTCCTCCTATTTTTCAGATCATTTCATGCTCCTCATATTTTTGACACCTTTTGAAGCTCTTCATATATTTCACACCTTTTCAGGCTCTTCAATTTTTTCAACCCCACTTCATGCTCCTCCTATTTTTCAGACCGTTTCATGCTCACATCACTTTTGACACCTTTTGAAGCTCTTCTTATTTTTCACATCTTTTGAAACTCTTCATATTTTTCACACGTTTTCAGGCTCTTCATGTTTTCAAAACCGTTTCATGCTCCTCCTATTTTTCAGACCGTTTCTTGCTCCTTATATGTTTGTCTCCTTTTGAAGCTCTTCATATTTTTCACAGCTTTTGAAGCTCTTCATATTTTTCACACCTTTTCAGGCTCTTCATGTTTTTGAACACCGTTTCATGCTCCTCCTATTTTTCATACCGTTTCATGTTCCTCCTATTTTTCAGACCGTTTCATGCTCATCTCATTTTTGACACCTTTTGAAGTTCTTGATATTTTTGACACCTTTGAAGTTCTTCATATATTTCACAACTTTTAAGGCTCTTCATGTTTTTCAACACCGCTTCCTGCTCCACCTATTTTTCAGTCGTTTCATGCTTTTCATATTTTTGACACCTTTTTAAGCTCTTCATATTTTTCACACCTTTTCAGGATCTTCATATTTTTGACTTCTGCTTCATGCCCCTGCTATTTTTCAGAATGTTTCATGCTCCTCATATTTTTGAAACCTTTTGAAGCTCTTCATATTTTTCACACCTTTTCATGCTCTTAATGTTTTTGAACACCGCTTCATGATCCTCCTATTTTTCAGACAGTTTCATGCTCCTCATATTTTTGACACCTTTTAAAGCTCTTCATATGTTTCACACCTTTTCAGGATGTTCATGTTTTTGACGTCTGCTTCATGCCCCTGCTATTTTTCAGACTGTTTCTTGCTCCTCATATATTTGACACCTTTTGAAGCTCTTCATATTTTTCACACCTTTTCAGGCTCTTCATGTTTTTCAACACCGCTTCATGCTCCTCCTATTTTTCAGACCGTTTTATGCTCCTCATAATTTTAACACCCTTGAAGCTCTTCATATTTTTCACACCTTTTCAGGCTCTTAATGTTTTTCAACACCGCTTCATGCTCCTCCTATTTTTCACATCGTTTTATGATCCTCATATTTTTCACACATTATGAAGCTCTTCATATTTTTCACACCTTTTCAGGCTCTTAATGTTTTTCAACACCGCTTCATGCTCCTCCTATTTTTCACGTCGTTTTATGATCCTCATATTTTTGACACATTTTGAAGCTCTTTATATTTTTCACATCTTTTCAGGCTCTTCATGTTTTTCAACACCACTTCATGCTCCTCCTATTTTTCAGTCGTTTCATGCTCCTAATATTTTGACACCTTTTGAAGCTCTTCATATTTTTGACACCTTTTCAGGCTCTTCATGTTTTTGAAAACCGCTTCATGCTCCTCCTATTTTTCAGACCGCTTCCTGATCCTCATAATTTTCACTCCTTTTGAAGCTCTTCATATTTTTGACACCTTTTCAGGCTCTTCATGTTTTTGAACAGTGCTTCATGCTCGTGCTATTTTTTAGACCGTTTCATGCTCCACATATTTTTGACACCTTTTGAAGCTCTTTATATTTTTCACATCTTTTCAGGCTCTTCATGTTTTTCAACACCGCTTCATGCTCCTCCTATTTTTCAGTCGTTTCATGCTCCTAATATTTTGACACCTTTTGAAGCTCTTCATATTTTTGACACCTTTTCAGGTTCTTCATGTTTTTGAAAACCGCTTCATGCTCCTCCTATTTTTCAGACAGCTTCCTGATCCTCATAATTTCACACCTTTTGAAGCTCTTCATATTTTTCACACCTTTTCAGGCTCTTCATGTTTTTGAACATCGCTTCATGCTCCTCCTATTTTTTAAACAGTTTCTTGCTCCTCATATTTTTGACACCTTTTGATGCTCTTCATATTTTTCACACGTTTTGAAGCTCTTCATATGTTTCACACGTTTTCAGGCTCTTCATGTTTTTCAACACTGCTACATGCTCCTCCTATTTTTCAGACCGTTTCATGCTCCTCTTATTTTCGACACCTTTTGAAGCTCTTCATTTTTTTCACACATTTTCAGGCTCTTCATGTTGTTGAACACCACTTCATGCTCCTAATATCTTTAAAACCGTTTCATGCTCATCTCATTCTTGACACCTTTTGAAGCTCTTCATATGTTTCACACGTTTTCAGGCTCTTCATGTTTTTGAACACCACTTCATGCTCCTTATATTTTTCAGACCGTTTCATGCTCCTCATATTTTTGACACCTTTTGAAGCTCTTAATATTTTTCACACCTTTTCAGGCTCGTCATGTTGTTGAACACCACTTCATGCTCCTAATATCTTTAAAACCGTTTCATGCTCATCTCATTCTTGACACCTTTTGAAGCTCTTCATATTTTTCACACGTTTTCAGGCTCTTCATGTTTTTTTTTTTTATATTTTTTTTGTTTATTGTTATATTTTTTCATGTTTTTGAACACCGCTTCATGCTCCTCCTATTTTTCAGACCATTTCATGCTCCTCATATTGTTCACACCTTTTGAAGCTCTTCATATTTTTCACACATTTTCAGGCTCTTCATGTTTTTCAACACCACTTAATGCTCCTCCTATTTTTCAGACCGTTTCATGCTCCTCATATTTTTGACACCTTTTGAAGCTCTTCGTATATTTCACACCTTTTCATGCTCTTCATGTTTATCAACACCAATTCATGCTCCTCCTATTTTTCAGACCGTTTCATGCTAATCTCATTTTTGACACCTATTGAATCTCTTCATATTTTTCCAACCTTTTGAAGTTCTTCATATTTTTCGCACCATTTCAGGCTCTTCATGTATTTCAACACCGCTTCATGCTCCTCCTCTTTTTCAGACAATTTTTGCTCCTCATAATTTTGACACCATTTGAAGCTCTTCATATTTCTCACAACTTTTCTGGTTCTTCATGTATTTCAACACCGCTTCATGCTCCTCCTATTTTTCAGACCGTATCATGCTCATCTAATTTTTGAGACCTTTTGAAGCTCTTCATATTTTTCCACATATTTTGAAGCTCTTCGTACTTTTCACGCATTTTCAGGCTCTTCATATTTTGCAACACCCCTTTTTGCTCCTCCTATTTTTCAGCCCGTTTCATGCTCCTCATGTATTTCACACCTTTTGAAGCTCTTCATATTTTCCACACCTATTCAGGCTCTTCAGGTTTTTGAACACCGCTTCATGCTCCTCCTTTTCTGCAGACCGTTTCATGCTCCTCATATTTTTGACACCTTTTGAAGCTCTTCATATTTCTCACACCTTTTCAGGCTCTTCATATTTTTGAACACCGCTTCATGCTCCTCCTATTTTTCAGACCGTTTCATGCTCATCTCATTTTTGACACTTTTTGAAGCTCTTCATATTTTTCACACCTTTTCAGGCTCTTCATATTTTTCAACACCACTTCATGCTCCTTCTATTTTTCAGAGAGTTTCATGCTCCTCATGTATTTCACACCTTTTGAAGCTCTTCATATTTTTCACACCTTTTCAGGCTCGTCATGTTTTTCATCACTGTTTCATGCTCCTCCTATTTTTCAGACCGTTTCATGCTCCTCATATTTTTGACACCTTTTGAAGCTCTTCATATTTTTCACAACTTTTCCGGCTCTTCATGATTTTCAACACCGCTTCATGCTCCTCCTATTTTTCAGACCGTTCCATTCTCATCTCATTTTTGACACCTTTTGAAGCTCTTCATATTTTTCACACCTTTTGAAGCTCTTCATAATTTTCACACGTTTTCAGGCTCTTCATATTTTTCAACATCGCTTCATGATCCTCCAATTTTTCAGACCGTTTCATGCACCTCATATTTTTCACACCTTTTGAAGCTCTTCATATTTCTCACACATTTTCAGGCTCTTCATGTTTCTCAACACCGCTTCATGATCCTCCTATTTTTCAGACCGTTTCATGCTCCTCATATTTTTGACACCTTTTGAAGCTCGTCATATTTTTCTCACCTTTTCAGGCTCTTCATGTTTTTGAACACAGCTTCATGCTCCTCCTATTTTTCAGACCGTTTCATGCTCCTCATATTTTTGACACCTTTTGAAGCTTTTCATATTTTTCACAATTTTTCAGGCTCTTCATTTTTTTCAACAACACTTCATGCCCCTCTTTTTTTTCAGACCGTTTCATTCTCATCTAATTTTTGACACCTTTTGAAGCTCTTCATATTTTTCACACCTTTTGAAGCTCTTCATATTTTTCACACGTTTTCAGGCTCTTCATGTTTTTGAACACCGCTTCATGCTACTCCTATTTTTCAGACCATTTAATCCTCCCCATGTATTTCACACCTTTTGAAGCTCTTCATATTTTTCACACATTTTCAGGCTCTTCATGTTTTTGAACACCATTTCATGCTCCTCCTATGTTGCAGACCGTTTCATTCTCCTCATATTTTTGACACCTTTTGAAGCTCTTCATGTATTTCACACCTTTTCAGGCTTTTCATTTTTTTCAACACCACTTCATTCTCCTCCTATTTTTCAGACCGTTTCATGCTTATCTCATTTTGACACATTTTGAAGCTCTTCATATTTTTCACATCTTTTGAAGCTTTTCATATTTTTCACACCTTTTCAGGCTCTTCATGATTTTCAACACCGCTTCATGCTCCTCCTAATTTTCAGACCGTTTCATGCTCATTTCTTTTTTGACACCCTTTGAAGCTCTTCATATTTTTCACAATTTGAAGTTCTTCATATTTTTCATATTTTTGAAGCTCTTCATATTTTCACACCTTTTCAGACTCTTCATGATTTTCAACACCGCTTCATGCTCCTGAAATTTTTCAGACCGTTTCATGCTCCTCATATTTTTGACACCTTTTGAAGCTCTTCATATTTCTCACACCTTTTCAGGCTGTTCATGTTTTTCAGCACCGCTTCATGCTCCTCCTATTTTTCATACCGTTTCATGCTCATCTCATTTTAACACCTTTTGAAGCTCTTCATATTTTTCACACCTATTGAAGCTCTTCATATTTTTCACATTTTTGAAGCTCTTCATATTTTCACACGTTTTCAGACTCTTCATGTTTTTCAAAACCGCTTCATGCTCCTGAAATTTTTCAGACCGTTTCATGCTCCTCATATTTTTGACACCTTTTGAAGCTCTTCATATTTCTCACACCTTTTCAGGCTCTTCATGTTTTTCAACACCGCTTCATGCTCCTCCTATTTTTCAGACCGTTTCATGCTCTTCTCATTTTTGACACCTTTTGAAAGTTTTCATATTTTTCACACCTTTTCAAGCTCTTCATGTTTTTGAACACCGCTTCATGCTCCTCCTATTTTTCAGAACGTTTCATGCTCCTCATATTTTTCGCACCTGTTGAAGCTCTTCATATTTTTCACAACTTTTCAGGCTCTTCATGTTTTAGAACACCGCTTCATGCTCCTCCTATTTTTCAGACCGTTTAATGCTCCTCATGTATTTCACACCTTTTGAAGCTCTTCATATTTTTCACACATTTTCAGGCTCTTCATGTTTTGGAACACCGTTTCATGCTCCTCCAATTTTTCAGACCGTTTCATGCTCCTCATATATTTGACACCTTGTGAATCTCTTCATATTTTTCACACCTTTTCTGGCTCTTCCATTTTTTCAACACCGCTTCATGCTCCTCCTATTTTTCAGACCGTTTCATGCTCCTCATATTTTTGACACCTTGTGAAGGTCTTCATATTTTTCACAGCTTTTCATGCTCTTCATGTTTTTTCAACACCGCTTCATGCTCCTCCTCTTTTTCAGACCATTTTTGCTCCTCATAATTTTGACACCATATGAAGCTCTTCATATTTCTCACAACTTTTCTGGTTCTTCATGTATTTCAACACCGCTTCATGCTCCTCCTATTTTTCAGACCGTATCATGCTCATCTAATTTTTGAGACCTTTTGAAGCTCTTCATATTTTTCCACATCTTTTGAAGCTCTTCATATTTTTCATCGTTTTCAGGCTCTTCATGTTTTTCAACACGCCTTCTTGGTCCTCCTATTTTTCAGACCGTTTCATGCTCCTCATATTTTTGACACCCTTAGAAGCTCTTCATATTTTTCACACTTTTCATGCTCTTCATGTTTTTCAACACCGCTTCATGCTCCTCCTATTTCAGACCGTTTCATGCTCCTCATAATTTTGACACGTTTTGAAGCTCTTCATATTTTTCACACCTTTTCAGGCTCTTCATGTTTTTCAACACCGCTTCATGCTCCTCCTCTTTTTCAGACAGTTTAATCCTCCCCATGTATTTCACACCTTTTGAAGCTCTTCATATTTTTCACACATTTTCAGGCTCTTCATGTTTTTGAACACCATTTCATGCTCCTCCTATTTTTCAGACCGTTTCATGTGCCTCATACATTTGACACCTTTTGAAGCTCTTCATATTTTTCACACCTTTTTAAGCTCTTCATATTTTTCACACCTTTTCAGGCTCTTCATGTTTTGGAACACCGCTTCATGCTCCTCCTATTTTTCAGACCGTTTCATGCTCCTGATATATTTGACACCTTGTGAAGCTCTTCATATTTTTCACACCTTTTCAGGCTCTTCCATTTTTTCAACACCGCTTCATGCTCCTCCTATTTTTCAGACCGTTTCATGCTCCTCATATTTTTGACACCTTGTGAAGGTCTTCATATTTTTCACAGCTTTTCATGCTCTTCATATTTTTTCAACACCGCTTCATGCTCCTCCTCTTTTTCAGACCATTTTTGCTCCTCATAATTTTGACACCATATGAAGCTCTTCATATTTCTCACAACTTTTCTGGTTCTTCATGTATTTCAACACCGCTTCATGCTCCTCCTATTTTTCAGACCGTATCATTTTCATCTAATATTTGAAACCTTTTGAAGCTCTTCATATTTTTCCACATCTTTTGAAGCTCTTCATATTTTTCACGCGTTTTCAGGCTCTTCATGTTTTTCAACACGCCTTCTTGGTCCTCCTATTTTTCAGGCCGTTTCATGCTCCTCATATTTTTGACACCTTTTGAAGCTCTTCATATTTTTCACACCTTTTCAGGCTCTTCTTGTTTTTGAACACCGATTCATGCTCCTCCTATTTTTCATACCGTTTCATGCTCCTCATAATTTTGACACATTTTGAAGCTCTTCATAATTTTCACACATTTTCAGGCTCTTCATGTTTTTGAACACCGTCTCATGCTCCTGCTATTTTTCAGACCGTTTCATGCTCCTCATATATTTGACAACTTTAGAAGCACTTCGTATTTTTCACACCTTTTCAGGTTCTTAATGTTTTTGAACGCCACTTCATGCTCCTGCTATTTTTCAGACCGTTTCATACTCCTCCTATTTTTGATACCTTTTGAAGCTCTTCATATTTTTCACACCTTTTCAGGCTCTTTATGCTTTTCAACACCAATTCATGCTCCTCCTTTTTTGCAGACCGTTTCATACTCCTCATATTTTTGACACCTTTTGAAGCTCTTCATATTTCTCACACAATTTCAGGCTTTTCATGTTTTTCAACAACGCTTCATGCTCCTAATTTTCAGACCGTTTCATGCTGATCTCATTTTTGACACCTTTTGAAGCTTTTCATATTTTTCACACCTTTTCAGGCTCTTCATGTTTTTCCACACCACTTCATGCTCCTCCATTTTTGTAGACCGTTTCATTCTCCTCATGTATTTCACACCTTTTGAAGCTCTTCATATTTTTCCCACCTTTTCCAGCTCTCCATGTTTTTGATCACCGTTTCATGCTCCTCCTATTTTTCAGACCGTTTCATGCACCTCATATTTTTCACACCTTTTGAAGCTCTTCATATTTTTCACACCTTTTCAGGCTGTTCATGTTTCTCAACACCGCTTCATGCTCCTGCTATTTATCATAACGTTTCATACTCCTCATATTTTTGACACTTTTTGAGTCTCTTCATATTTTTCACACCTTTTCAGGCTCTTCATGTTTTTGAACACCGTTTCATAATCCTCCCATTTTTCATACCGTTTCATGCTCCTCATATTTTTGAAACCTTTTGAAGCTCTTCATATTTTTCACACCTTTTCAGGCTCTTCAAGTTTTTGAACACCGCTTCATCCTCCTCGTATTTTTAAGACCGTTTCATGCTCCTCATATTTTTGAAACCTTTTGAAGCTCTTCATATTTTTCACACCTTTTCAGGCTCTTCAAGTTTTTGAACACCGCTTCATCCTCCTCGTATTTTTCAGACCGTATCATGCTCCTCATATTTTTCACACCTTTTGAAGCTCTTCATATTTTTCACACCTTTTTAGCCTCTTCATGTTTTTCAACACCAGTTCATGCTCCTCCTAATTTTCAGACCGTTTCATGCTCCTCATATTTTTAACACCTTTAGAAACTCTTCATATTTTTCACACATTTTCAGGCTCTTCATGTTTTTCAACACCGTTTCATGATCCTCTTTTTTTTCAGACCGTTTCATGCTCCTCATATTTTTGACACCTTTTGAAGCTCTTCATATTTTTCACACTTTTCAGGCTCTTCATGTTTTTCAACAACACTTCATGCTCCGCCTATTTTTCAGACCATTTCATTCTCCTCATATTTTTGACACCTTTTCAAGCTCTTCAGATATTTCACACCTTTTCAGGCTCTTCATTTTTTTCAACACCACTTCATGCTCCTCCTATTTTTCAGACCGTTACATGCTCCTCATATTTTTGACACTTTTTGAAGCTCTTTATATATTTCACACATTTTCAGGCTCTTCATGTTTTTCAACACCGTTTCATGATCCTTCTATTTTCAGACCGTTTCATACTCCTCATATTTTTGACACCTTTTGTAGCTCTTCATATTTTTCACAATTTTCAGGCCGTTCATGTTTTTCAACAACGCTTCATGCTCCGCCTATTTTTCAGACCATTTCATTCTCCTCATATTTTTGACACCTTTTGAAGTTCTTCAGATATTTCACACCTTTTCAGGCTCTTCATTTTTTTCAACACCACTTTATGCTCCTACTATTTTTCAGATCGTTTCGTGCTCTTCTCATTTTGACACCTTTTGAAGCTCTTCATATTTTTCACATCTTTCGAAGCTCTTCATATTTTTCACACGTTTTCAGGCTCTTCATGTTGTTCAACACCCTTTCTTGCTTCTCCTATTTTTAAGACCATTTCATGCTCCTCATATATTTGACAGGTTTTGAAGCTCTACATATTTTTCACACCTTTTCAGCCTTTTCATTTATTTCAATATCACTTCATGCTCCTCCTATTTTTCAGACCGTTTCATGCTCATCTCATTTTGACACCTTTTGAAGCTCTTCATATTTTTCACACCTTTTCAGGCTCTTCATGTTTTTGAACACCGCTTCATGCTACTCCTATTTTTTAGACCGTTTCATGCTCCTCATATTTTTGACACCTTTTGAAGCTCTTCATATATTTCACACCTTTTCAGGCTCTTCATGTTTTTGAACACGGCTTCATGCTCCTCCTATTTTTCAGACCGTACCCTGCTCCTCATATTTTTCACACCTATTGAAGCTCTTAATATTTTTCACAACTTTGCAGGCTCTTCATGTTTTTGAACACCACTTCATGCTCCTCCTATTTTACAGAGAGTTTCAGGCCCCTCATGTATTTCACACCTTTTGAAGCTCTTCATATTTTTCACACCTTTTCAGTCTCTTCATGTTTTTCAACACCGTTTCATGCTGCTTATATTTTTCAGACCGTTTCATGCTCCTCATATCTTTCACACCTTTTGAAGCTCTTCATATTTTTCACACCTTTTCAGGCTCTTCATGTTTTTGAACACTGCTTCATGCTCCTCCTATTTTTCAGGTCATTTCATGCTCCTCATATTTTTGAAACCTTTTGAAGCTCTTCATATTTTTCACTCCTTTTCAGGCTCCACATGTTTTTGAACAGCGCATCATGCTCCTCCTATTTTCAGACCGTTCCATGCTCCTCATATTTTTGACACCTTTTGAAGCTCTTCATAATTTTCACACCTTTTCAGGCTCTTCATGTTTTTCAACACCACTTCATCCTCCAAATATTTTTCAGATGGCTTCATGCTCATCTCATTTTTGACACCTTTTGAAGCTCTTCATATTTTTGACATCTTTTGAAGCTCTTCATATTTCTCACACTTTTTCAGGCTCTTCATGTTTTTCATCACCACTTCATGCTCCTCCTATTTTTCAGACCGTTTCATGCTCCTCAAATTTTTGACACCTTTTAAAGCTCTTCATATATTTCACACCTTTTCAGGCTCGTCATTTTTTTGAACACCACTTCATGCTCCTCCTATTTTTCAGACCTTTTCATGCTCCTCATATTTTTGACACCTTTTGAAGCTCCTCATATTTTTCACACCTTTTGAAGCTCTTCATATTTTTCACACCTTTTGAAGCTCTTCATATTTTTCACAACTTTTCAGGCTCTTCATGTTTTTGAACACCGTTTCATGCTCCTCCTATATTTCAGATCATTTCATGCTCCTCATATTTTTGACAGCATTTAGAGCTCTTCAAATATTTCACACATTTTCAGGCTATTCATGTTTTTCAACACAAGTTCATGCTCCCCCTTTTTTTCAGACCGTTTCATGCTCATCTCATTTTTGACATCTTTTGAAACTCTTCATATTTTTCACACCTTTTGAAGCTCTTCATATTTTTCACACCTTTTCAGGCTCTTCATGTTTTTGTACACTGTTTCATGCTCCTCCTATTTTTTAGAAGTTTCATTCTCCTCATATTTTTCACACATTTTGAAGCTGTTCATATTTTTGACACCTTTTGAAGCTCTTCATATATTTCACACCTTTTCAGGCTCTTCATGTTTTTGAACACCGCTTCATGCTCCTCCTATTTTTCAGACCATTTCATGCTCCTCATATTTTTGACACCTATTGATGCTCTTCATTTTTTTCACACCTTTTCAGGCTCTTCATGTTTTTGAACACGGTTTCATGCTTCTCCTGTTTTTCACAGATTCATCCTCCTCTTATTTTTGACATGTTTTGAAACTCTTCATATTTTTCACACCTTCTCAGGCGCTTCAGGGTTTCAACACCGTTTCATGCTCCTCCTATTTTTCAGTCCATTTCGTGCTCCTCATATTTTTGACACTTTTTGAAGCTCTTCATATTTTCCACAACTTTTAATGCTCTTCATCTTTTTCAACACCACTTCATGCTCCTCATATTTTTGACACCTTTTGAAGCTCTTCATGTATTTCACACCTTTTCAGGCTCTTCATGTTTTTGAACACCACTTCATGCTTTTCCAATTTTTCACACCGTTTCATGCTCCTCATATTTTTGACACCTTTTGAAGCTCTTCATGTATTTCACACCTATTCAGGCTCTTCATGTTTTTGAATACCGTTACATGATTCTCCTATTTTTCAGACTGTTTCATGCTCCGCATATTTTTGACACCTTTTGAAGCTCTTCATATTTTTCACACCTTTTGAAGCTCTTCATATTTTTCACACCTTTTCAGGCTCTTCATATTTTTCACACCTTTTGAAACTCTTCATATTTTTGCCACCTTTTGAAGCTCTTCATATCTTTCACACCTTTTCAGGCTCTTCATATTTTTCACACCTTTTCATGCTCTTCATGTTTTTCAACACCACTTCATACTCCTCATATTTTTGACACATTTTGAAGCTCTTCATATTTTTCAAACTTTTTGAACCTCTTCATATTTTTCACACCTTTTCAGGCTCTTCATGTTGTTTAACGCCGCTTCATGCTCCTGCTATTTTTCTGACCGTTTGATACTCCTCATATTTTCACACCTTTGAAGCTATTCATATTTTTCACACCTTTTCAGGCTCTTCATGTTTTTGAACACCATTTCATGCTCCTCCTATTTTTGACACCTTATGGAACTCCTCATATTTTTCACACCTATTCAGGCTCTTCATGTTTTTGAACACCGTTTTATGTTACTCCTATTTTTCTGACCGTTTCATGCTCCTCATATTTTTGACATCTTTTGAAGCTCTTCATATTTTCATTCCTTTTCAGGCTCTTCATGTTTTCAACAACGCTTCATGCTCCTCCTATTTTTCAGAAAGTTTCATGCTCCTCATATGTTTGACACTTTTTGAAGCTCTTCATATTTTTACACCTTTTGAAGCTCTTCATATTTTTCACATCTTTTCAGACTCTTCATGTATTTCAACACCAGGTCATGCTCCTCCTATTTTTGACACCTTATGGAACTCCTCATATTTTTCACACCTATTCAGGCTCTTCATGTTTTTGAACACCGTTTTATGTTACTCCTATTTTTCTGACCGTTTCATGCTCCTCATATTTTTGACACCTTTTGAAGCTCCTCATATATTTCACACCTTGTCAGGCTCTTCATGTTTTTCAACTCCGCTTCATGCTCCTCCTATTTTTCAGACCGTTTCATGCTCCTCATATTTTTGACACTTTTTGAAACTCTTCATATTTTTCACACCTTTTCAGGCTCTTCATGTTTTGAACAAAACTTCATGCTCCTCCTATTTTTCAGACAGTTTCATTTTCCTCATATTTTTGACACCTTTTTAAGCTCTTCATATATTTCACACCTTTTCAGGCTCTTTATGTTTTTGAACACCGTTTCATGCTCCTCCTATTTGTCTGACCGTTTCATGCTCCTCATATTTTTGACACCTTTTGAAGCTCTTCATGTATTTCACAGCTTTTCAGTCTCTTCATGGTTTTGAACAGCGTTTCATGCTCCTCCTATTTTTCAGCCCGTTTCATGCTCCTCATATTTTTCACTCCTTTTTAGGCTCTGCATATTGTTCACAACTTTTCAGTATCTACATGTTGTCAACACCGTTTCATTCTCCTCCTATATTTGAGACCGTTTCAAGCTCCTCATATTTTTGACACCTTTTGAAGCTCTTCATACATTTCTCACATTTTCAGTCTCTTCATGGTTTTGAACACCGTTTCATGCTCCTCATTTTTTTCAAACCTTTTGATGCTTTTCATATTTTTCACACATTTTCAGGCTCTTCATGTTTTTGAACATGGTTTCATGCTTCTCCTATTTTTCAGACCGTTTCATGCACCTCATATTTTTGACACCTTTTGAAGCTCTTCATATTTTTCACAAATTTTCAGTATCTTCAATTTTTTGAACACCGTTTCATGCTCCTGATATTTTTCAGACCTTTTGAAGCTCTTCATATTTTTCACAAATTTTCAGGTTCTTCATGTTTTTGAACACCATTTCATGATCCTCCTATTTTTCAGACCGTGTCATGCTCCTCATAATTTTGACACCTTTAGGGCTCTTCATATTTTACACACCTTTTCGGGCTGTTCATGTTTTTGAACACTGCTTCATACTACCCCTATTTTTCAGACCGTTCCCTGCTCTTCATATTTCTGACACTTTTTGAAGCTCTTCATATTTTTCCACACATTTTCAGGCTCTTCATGTTTTTGAACATGGTTTCATGCTTCTCCTATTTTTCAGACCGTTTCATGCTCCTCATATTTTTGACACCTTTTGAAGCTCTTCATAGTTTTCACACCTTTTGAAGCTCTTCATATTTTTCACACCTTTTCAGGCTCTTCATGTTTTCCAACACCACGTCATGCTCCTCCTATTTTTCAGACCGTTTCATGCTCCTCATATTTTTGACTCGTTTTGAAACTCTTTATATTTTTCACACCTTTTCAGGCTCTTCATGTTTTTCAACAGTGCCTCATGCTCCTCGTAATTTTCAGACCGTTTCATGCTCCTCATATTTTTGACACATTTTGAAGCTCTTCATATTTTTGACACCTTTTCACGCTCTTCATGTTTTCAACGCCGCTTCATGCTCCTCCTATTTTTCAGACCGTTTCATGCTCCTCATCTTTTGACACCTTTTGAAGGTCTTCATATTTTTCACACCTTTTCAGTATTCAAGTTTTTGAACACCGCTTCATGCTCCTCATATTTTTCACAGCTTCTGAAGCTCTTCATATTTTTCTCACCTTTTCAGGCTCTTAATATTTTTGAACATCGTTTCGTGCTCCTCTTATTTTCAGAACGTTTCATGCTCCTCATATTTTTGACACTTTTTGAAGCTCTTCATATTTTTCACACCTTTTGAAGCTCTTCATATTTTTCACACTTTTTCAGGCTCTTCATGTTTTTGAACACCGCTTCATGCTCCTTCTATTTTTCAGAGAGTTTCATGCTCCTCATGTATTTCACACCTTTTGAAGCTCTTCATATTTTTCAAACCTTTTCAGGCTCTTCATGTCTTTCAACACCGCTTCATGCTCCTCCTATTTTTCAGACTGTATCATGCTCCTCGTATTTTTGACACGTTTGAAGCTCTTCATATAATTCACACTTTTTCAGGCTCTTCAAGATTTTCAACACCGTTTCATGCTCTTCCTATTTTTCAGACTATTTCATGCTCCTCATATATTTGACACCTTTTGAAGCTCTTCATATTTTTCACACCTTTTCAGGCTCTTCATGTTTTTGTACACCGTTTCATGCTCCTCCTATTTTTTAGAAGTTTCATGCTCCTCATATTTTTGACACCTTTTGAAGCTCTTCATGTATTTCACACCTATTCAGGCTCTTCATGTTTTTGAATACCATTACATGATTCTCCTATTTTTCAGACTGTTTCATGCTCCGCATATTTTTGACACCTTTTGAAGCTCTTCATATTTTTCACACCTTTTGAAGCTCTTCATATTTTTCACACCTTTTCAGGCTCTTCATGTTTTTCAACACCGTTTCATGCTCCTCCTATTTTTCAGACCGTTTCATGCTCCTCATATTTTGACATGTTTTGAATCTCTTCATATTTTTCACATCTTTTCAGGCGCTTCAGGTTTTCAACACCGTTTCATGCTCCTCCTATTTTTCAGACCGTTTCATGCTCCTCATATTTTTGATACCTTTTGAAGCTCTTCATATTTTTCACACCTTTTCAGGCTCTTCATGTTTTTGATATCCGTTTCATGCTCCTCCTATTTTTCAGACCGTTTCATGCTCCTCATAATTTTGACACCTTTTGATGCTTTCATATTTTTAACACCTTTTCAGGCTCTTCATCTTTTTCAACACCACTTCATGCTCCTCCTTTTTTGCAGACCGTTTCATGCTACTCATACTTTTAACACCTTTTGAAGCTCTTCATATTTCTCACACCTTTTCAGGCTCTTCATGTTTTTCAACAACGCTTCATGCTCCTCCGATTTTTCAGACCATTTCATGCTCCTCATATTTTTGACACCTTTTGAAGCTCTTCATATTTTTCACCCCTTTTCAGGCTCTTCATGTTTTTGAACACCGCTTCATGCTTCTCCTATTGTTCAGACCGTTTCATGCTCCTCATATTTTTGACACCTTTTGCAGCTCTTTATATTTTTCACACTATTTCAGGCTCTTCATGATTTTCAACACCGTTTCATGTTATTCCTGTTTTTCAGACCGTTTAAGGCTCATCTCATTTTTGACACCTTTTAAAGCTCTTCATATTTTTCACACCTTTTCTGGCTCTTCATGTTTTTGAACACCGCTTCATGATCCTCCTGATTTTCAGACCGTTTCATGCTCTTCATATTTTTGAAACATTTTGAAGCTCTTCATATTTTTCACACCTTTTCAGGCTCTTCATGTTTTTCACCACCACTTCATTCTCCTCCTATTTTTCAGACCGTTTCATGCTCATCTCATTTTTGTCACCTTTGAAGCTCTTTATATTTTTCACACCTTTTGAAGCTCTTCATATTTTTCACACGTTTTCAGGCTCTTCATAGTTTTCAACACCGTTTCATGCTGCTTCTATTTTTCAGATCGTTTATGTTCCTCATATTTTTGACACCTTTAGAAGCTCTTCATATTTTTCAAACCTTTTCAGGTTCTTCATGTTTTTGATCAGCGTTTCATGCTCCTCCTATTTTTCAGACCGTTTCATGCTCCTCGTATTTTTCACACCTTTTGAAGCTCTTCATATTTCTCACACCTTTTCAGGCTCTTCATGTTTTTCTACACCACTTCATGCTTCTCCTATTTTTCAGCCCGTTTCATGCTCCTCATGTATTTCACACCTTTTGAAGCTCTTCATATTCTTCACACCTTTTCAGGCTCTTCAAGTTTTTCAACACCACTTCATGCTCCTCCTTTTTTGCAGACCGTTTCATGCTCCTCATATTTTTGATACCTTTTGATGCTCTTCATATTTTTCACACCTTTTCAGGGTCTTCATTTTTTCAACACCGCTTCATGCTCCTCCTATTTTTCAGACCGTTTCATGCTCATCTCATTTTTGAAACCTTTTGAAGCTTTTCATATATTTCACAACTTTTCAGGCTCTTCATGTTTTTGAACACCGCTTCATGCTCCTCCTATTTTTCAGACCGTTTCATGCTCCTCATATTTCACACCTTTTGAAGCTCTTCATATTTTTCACACCTTTTCAGGCTCTTCATGTTTTTGATCACTGTTACATTCTCCTCCTATTATTCACACCGTTTCATGCTCCTCATATTTTTGACACTTTTTGAAGCTCTTTATATATTTCACACCGTTTCAGGCTCTTCATGTTTTTGATCACCGTTACATTCTCCTCCTATTATTCAGACCGTTTCATGCTCCTCATATTTTTGACACTTTTTGAAGCTCTTTATATATTTCACACATTTGCAGGCTCTTCATGTTTTTGAACACAGCTTCATGCTCCTCCTATTTTTCAGACAATTTCATGCTCCTCATATTTTTGAGAACTTTGGAAGCTCTTCATATTTTTCACACATTTTCAGGCTCTTCATGTTTTTCAACACTGTTGCATGATCCTCCTATTCTTCAGACCGTTTCATGCTCCTCATATACTTGACACATTTTTAAGCTCTTCATATATTTCACACATTTTCAGGCTATTCATGTTTTTCAACACCGCTCATGCTCCTTGTATTTTTAAGACCGTTTCATGCTCCTCATATTTTAGACACCTTTTTAAGCTCTTCACATTTTTCACACCTTTTTAAGCTCTTCATATTTCTCACACCTTTTCAGGCTCTTCATGTTTTTCAACAACGCTTCATGCACCTCCTATTCGTCAGACCGTTTCATGCTCATCTCATTTTTGACACCTTTTGAATCTTTTCATATTTTTCACACATTCTCAGGGTCTTCATGTTTTTGAACACCGCTTCATGCTAATCCTATTTTTCAAACCATATCATGCTCCTCATATTTTTCACACCTTTTAAGCTCTTCATATTTTTCACACTTTTTCAGGCTCTTCATGTTTTTCAACACCGCTTCATGCTCCTCCTATTTTTCAGACCGTTTCATGCTCATCAAATTTTTGACACCTTTTGAAGCTCTTCATATTTTTCACACCTTTTGAAGCTCTTCATATTTTTCACACCATTTCAGGCTCTTCATGTTTTTCAACACCGTTTCATGCTGCTTCTATTTTTCAGACCGTTTCATGCTCCTCATATTTTTCACACCTTTTGAAGCTCTTCATATTTCTCACACCTTTTCAGGCTCTTCATGTTTTTCTACACCACTTCATGCTTCTCCTATTTTTCAGCCCGTTTCATGCTCCTCATTTATTTCACACCTTTTGAAGCTCTTCATATTTTTCACACCTTTTCAGGCTCTTCATGTTTTTCAACACCGTTTCATGCTGCTTCTATTTTTCAGACCGGTTCATGCTCCTCATATTTTTCACACCTTTTGAAGCTCTTCATATTTTTCACACCTTTTCAGGCTCTTCATGTTTTTCTACACCACTTCATGCTTCTCCTATTTTTCAGCCCGTTTCATGCTCCTCATGTATTTCATACCTTTTGAAGCTCTTCATATTTTTCACACCTTTTCAGGCTCTTCATGTTTTTGAACACCGCTTCATGCTCCTCCTCTTTTTCAGACCGTTTCATGCTCCTCATATTTTTGACATCTTTTGAAGCTTTTCATATTTTTCACACCTTTTCAGGCTCTTCAAGTTTTTCAACACCACTTCATGCTCCTCCTTTTTTGCAGACCGTTTCATGCTCCTCATATTTTTGATACCTTTTGATTATCTTCATATTTTTCACACCTTTTCAGGCCCTTCATTTTTTCAACACCACTTCATGCTCCTCCTATTTTTCAGACCGTTTCATGCTCATCTCATTTTTGAAACCTTTTGAAGCTTTTCATATTTTTCACAACTTTTCAGGCTCTTCAAGTTTTTGAACACCGCTTCATGCTCCTCCTATTTTTCAGACCGTTTTATGCTCATCTCATTTTTGACACCTTTTGAAGCTTTTCATATTTTTCACAACTTTTCAGGCTCTTCATGTTTTTGAACACCGCTTCATGCTCCTCCTATTTTTCAGACCGTTTCATGCTCCTCATATTTTACACCTTTTGAAGCTCTTCATATTTTTCACACCTTTTCAGGCTCTTCATGTTTTTGATCACCGTTACATTCTCCTCCTATTTTTCAGACCGTTTCATGCTCCTCATATTTTTGACAACTTTGGAAGCTCTTCATATTTCTCACACATTTTCAGGCTCTTCATGTTTTTCAACAATGTTGCATGATCCTTTTTTTTCAGACCGTTTCATGCTACTCATATACTTGACACATTTTTAAGCTCTTCATATATTTCACACATTTTCAGGCTATTCATGTTTTTCAACACCGCTTCATGCTCCTTGTATTTTTAAGACCGTTTCATGCTCCTCATATTTTTGACACCTTTTTAAGCTCTTCATATTTTTCACATCTTTTTAAGCTCTTCATATTTCTCACACCTTTTCAGGCTCTTCATGTTTTTCAACAACGCTTCATGCACCTCCTATTTGTCAGACCGTTTCATGCTCATCTCATTTTTGACACCTTTTGAATCTTTTCATATTTTTCACACCTTCTCAGGCTCTTCATGTTTTTGAACACCGCTTCATGCTAATCCTATTTTCAAACCATATCATGCTCCTCATATTTTTCACACCTTTTAAGCTCTTCATATTTTTCACACTTTTTCAGACTCTTCATGTTTTTCAACACCGCTTCATGCTCCTCCTATTTTTCGGACCGTTTCATGCTCATCAAATTTTTGACACCTTTTGAAGCTCTTCATATTTTTCACACCTTTTGAAGCTCTTCATATTTTTCACACCATTTCAGGCTCTTCATGTTTTGCAACACCACTTCAAGCTCCTCCAGGTTTGCAGACCGTTTCATGCTCCTCATATTTTTCAGACCATTTCATATTCCTCATATTTTTCACACCTTTTTGAAGCTCTTCATATTTTTCACACCTTTTCAGGCTCTTCATGTTTTTGAACACCGCTTCATGCTCCTCCTATTTTTCAGACCGTTTCATGCTCCTCATATTTTTCAGACCATTTCATATTCCTCATATTTTTGACATCTTTTGAACCTCTTCGTATTTTTCACACTTTTTCAGGTCTCTTCATGTTTTTATACACCGTTTCATGCTAATCCCATTTTTCAAACCTTATCATGCTCCTCATATTTTTCACACCTTTTTAAGCTCTTCATATTTTTCACACCTTTTCAGGATCTTCATGTTTTTGAACACCGCTTCATGCTCCTCATATTTTTCAGACCGTTTCTTGCTCCTCGTATTTTTGACATCTTTTGAAGCTTTTCATATTTTTCACACCTTCTCAGGCTCTTCAAGTTTTTCAACACCACTTCATGCACCTCCTTTTTTGCAGACCGTTTGATGCTCCTCATATTTTTGATACCTTTTGATGCTCTTCATATTTTTCACACCTTTTCAGGCTCTTCATTTTTTCAACACCGCTTCATACTCCTCCTATTTTTCAGACCGTTTCATGCTCATCTCATTTTTGACACCTCTTGAAGCTTTTCATATTTTTCACAACGTTTCAGGCTCTTCAAGTTTTTGAACACCGCTTCATGTTCTTCCTATTTTTCAGACCGTTTCATGCTCCTCATATTTTTGACACCTTTTGAAGCTCTTCATATTTTTCACACCTTTTCAGGCTCTTCATGTTTTTGAACACCGCTTCATGCTCCTCCTATTTTTCAGAGAGTTTCATTCTCCTCATGTATTTCACACCTTTTGAAGCTCTTCATATTTTTCAAAACTTTTCAGGCTCTTCATATTTTTCCACACCACTTCATGCTCATCCTATTTTTCAGACCGTTTCATGCTCCTCATATTTTTGACATCTTTTGAAGCTCTTCTTATTTTTCACACCTTTTCAGGCTCTTCATGTTTTTCAACACAGCTTCATGCTCCTCCTATTTTTCAGACTGTATCATGCTCCTCGTATTTTTGACACGTTTGAAGCTCTTCATATAATTCACACTTTTTCAGGCTCTTCAAGATTTTCAACACCGTTTCATGCTCTTCCTATTTTTCAGACTATTTCATGCTCCTCATATATTTGACACCTTTTGAAGCTCTTCATATTTTTCACACCTTTTCAGGCTCTTCATGTTTTTGTACACCGTTTCATGCTCCTCCTATTTTTTAGAAGTTTCATGCTCCTCATATTTTTGACACCTTTTGAAGCTCTTCATGTATTTCACACCTATTCAGGCTCTTCATGTTTTTGAATACCATTACATGATTCTCCTATTTTTCAGACTGTTTCATGCTCCGCATATTTTTGACACCTTTTGAAGCTCTTCATATTTTTCACACCTTTTGAAGCTCTTCATATTTTTCACACCTTTTCAGGCTCTTCATGTTTTTCAACACCGTTTCATGCTCCTCCTATTTTTCAGACCGTTTCATGCTCCTCATATTTTGACATGTTTTGAATCTCTTCATATTTTTCACATCTTTTCAGGCGCTTCAGGTTTTCAACACCGTTTCATGCTCCTCCTATTTTTCAGACCGTTTCATGCTCCTCATATTTTTGATACCTTTTGAAGCTCTTCATATTTTTCACACCTTTTCAGGCTCTTCATGTTTTTGATATCCGTTTCATGCTCCTCCTATTTTTCAGACCGTTTCATGCTCCTCATAATTTTGACACCTTTTGATGCTTTCATATTTTTAACACCTTTTCAGGCTCTTCATCTTTTTCAACACCACTTCATGCTCCTCCTTTTTTGCAGACCGTTTCATGCTACTCATACTTTTAACACCTTTTGAAGCTCTTCATATTTCTCACACCTTTTCAGGCTCTTCATGTTTTTCAACAACGCTTCATGCTCCTCCGATTTTTCAGACCATTTCATGCTCCTCATATTTTTGACACCTTTTGAAGCTCTTCATATTTTTCACCCCTTTTCAGACTCTTCATGTTTTTGAACACCGCTTCATGCTTCTCCTATTGTTCAGACCGTTTCATGCTCCTCATATTTTTGACACCTTTTGCAGCTCTTTATATTTTTCACACTATTTCAGGCTCTTCATGATTTTCAACACCGTTTCATGTTATTCCTGTTTTTCAGACCGTTTAAGGCTCATCTCATTTTTGACACCTTTTAAAGCTCTTCATATTTTTCACACCTTTTCTGGCTCTTCATGTTTTTGAACACCGCTTCATGATCCTCCTGATTTTCAGACCGTTTCATGCTCTTCATATTTTTGAAACATTTTGAAGCTCTTCATATTTTTCACACCTTTTCAGGCTCTTCATGTTTTTCACCACCACTTCATTCTCCTCCTATTTTTCAGACCGTTTCATGCTCATCTCATTTTTGTCACCTTTGAAGCTCTTTATATTTTTCACACCTTTTGAAGCTCTTCATATTTTTCACACGTTTTCAGGCTCTTCATAGTTTTCAACACCGTTTCATGCTGCTTCTATTTTTCAGATCGTTTATGTTCCTCATATTTTTGACACCTTTAGAAGCTCTTCATATTTTTCAAACCTTTTCAGGTTCTTCATGTTTTTGATCAGCGTTTCATGCTCCTCCTATTTTTCAGACCGTTTCATGCTCCTCGTATTTTTCACACCTTTTGAAGCTCTTCATATTTCTCACACCTTTTCAGGCTCTTCATGTTTTTCTACACCACTTCATGCTTCTCCTATTTTTCAGCCCGTTTCATGCTCCTCATGTATTTCACACCTTTTGAAGCTCTTCATATTTTTCACACTTTTCAGGCTCTTCAAGTTTTTCAACACCACTTCATGCTCCTCCTTTTTTGCAGACCGTTTCATGCTCCTCATATTTTTGATACCTTTTGATGCTCTTCATATTTTTCACACCTTTTCAGGGTCTTCATTTTTTCAACACCGCTTCATGCTCCTCCTATTTTTCAGACCGTTTCATGCTCATCTCATTTTTGAAACCTTTTGAAGCTTTTCATATATTTCACAACTTTTCAGGCTCTTCATGTTTTTGAACACCGCTTCATGCTCCTCCTATTTTTCAGACCGTTTCATGCTCCTCATATTTCACACCTTTTGAAGCTCTTCATATTTTTCACACCTTTTCAGGCTCTTCATGTTTTTGATCACTGTTACATTCTCCTCCTATTATTCACACCGTTTCATGCTCCTCATATTTTTGACACTTTTTGAAGCTCTTTATATATTTCACACCGTTTCAGGCTCTTCATGTTTTTGATCACCGTTACATTCTCCTCCTATTATTCAGACCGTTTCATGCTCCTCATATTTTTGACACTTTTTGAAGCTCTTTATATATTTCACACATTTGCAGGCTCTTCATGTTTTTGAACACAGCTTCATGCTCCTCCTATTTTTCAGACAATTTCATGCTCCTCATATTTTTGACAACTTTGGAAGCTCTTCATATTTTTCACACATTTTCAGGCTCTTCATGTTTTTCAACACTGTTGCATGATCCTCCTATTCTTCAGACCGTTTCATGCTCCTCATATACTTGACACATTTTTAAGCTCTTCATATATTTCACACATTTTCAGGCTATTCATGTTTTTCAACACCGCTCATGCTCCTTGTATTTTTAAGACCGTTTCATGCTCCTCATATTTTAGACACCTTTTTAAGCTCTTCACATTTTTCACACCTTTTTAAGCTCTTCATATTTCTCACACCTTTTCAGGCTCTTCATGTTTTTCAACAACGCTTCATGCACCTCCTATTCGTCAGACCGTTTCATGCTCATCTCATTTTTGACACCTTTTGAATCTTTTCATATTTTTCACACCTTCTCAGGCTCTTCATGTTTTTGAACACCGCTTCATGCTAATCCTATTTTTCAAACCATATCATGCTCCTCATATTTTTCACACCTTTTAAGCTCTTCATATTTTTCACACTTTTTCAGGCTCTTCATGTTTTTCAACACCGCTTCATGCTCCTCCTATTTTTCAGACCGTTTCATGCTCATCAAATTTTTGACACCTTTTGAAGCTCTTCATATTTTTCACACCTTTTGAAGCTCTTCATATTTTTCACACCATTTCAGGCTCTTCATGTTTTTCAACACCGTTTCATGCTGCTTCTATTTTTCAGACCGTTTCATGCTCCTCATATTTTTCACACCTTTTGAAGCTCTTCATATTTCTCACACCTTTTCAGGCTCTTCATGTTTTTCTACACCACTTCATGCTTCTCCTATTTTTCAGCCCGTTTCATGCTCCTCATTTATTTCACACCTTTTGAAGCTCTTCATATTTTTCACACCTTTTCAGGCTCTTCATGTTTTTCAACACCGTTTCATGCTGCTTCTATTTTTCAGACCGGTTCATGCTCCTCATATTTTTCACACCTTTTGAAGCTCTTCATATTTTTCACACCTTTTCAGGCTCTTCATGTTTTTCTACACCACTTCATGCTTCTCCTATTTTTCAGCCCGTTTCATGCTCCTCATATATTTCATACCTTTTGAAGCTCTTCATATTTTTCACACCTTTTCAGGCTCTTCATGTTTTTGAACACCGCTTCATGCTCCTCCTCTTTTTCAGACCGTTTCATGCTCCTCATATTTTTGACATCTTTTGAAGCTTTTCATATTTTTCACACCTTTTCAGGCTCTTCAAGTTTTTCAACACCACTTCATGCTCCTCCTTTTTTGCAGACCGTTTCATGCTCCTCATATTTTTGATACCTTTTGATTATCTTCATATTTTTCACACCTTTTCAGGCCCTTCATTTTTTCAACACCACTTCATGCTCCTCCTATTTTTCAGACCGTTTCATGCTCATCTCATTTTTGAAACCTTTTGAAGCTTTTCATATTTTTCACAACTTTTCAGGCTCTTCAAGTTTTTGAACACCGCTTCATGCTCCTCCTATTTTTCAGACCGTTTTATGCTCATCTCATTTTTGACACCTTTTGAAGCTTTTCATATTTTTCACAACTTTTCAGGCTCTTCATGTTTTTGAACACCGCTTCATGCTCCTCCTATTTTTCAGACCGTTTCATGGTCCTCATATTTTACACCTTTTGAAGCTCTTCATATTTTTCACACCTTTTCAGGCTCTTCATGTTTTTGATCACCGTTACATTCTCCTCCTATTTTTCAGACCGTTTCATGCTCCTCATATTTTTGACAACTTTGGAAGCTCGTCATATTTTTCACACATTTTCAGGCTCTTCATGTTTTTCAACAATGTTGCATGATCCTTTTTTTTCAGACCGTTTCATGCTACTCATATACTTGACACATTTTTAAGCTCTTCATATATTTCACACATTTTCAGGCTATTCATGTTTTTCAACACCGCTTCATGCTCCTTGTATTTTTAAGACCGTTTCATGCTCCTCATATTTTTGACACCTTTTTAAGCTCTTCATATTTTTCACATCTTTTTAAGCTCTTCATATTTCTCACACCTTTTCAGGCTCTTCATGTTTTTCAACAACGCTTCATGCACCTCCTATTTGTCAGACCGTTTCATGCTCATCTCATTTTTGACACCTTTTGAATCTTTTCATATTTTTCACACCTTCTCAGGCTCTTCATGTTTTTGAACACCGCTTCATGCTAATCCTATTTTTCAAACCATATCATGCTCCTCATATTTTTCACACCTTTTAAGCTCTTCATATTTTTCACACTTTTTCAGACTCTTCATGTTTTTCAACACCGCTTCATGCTCCTCCTATTTTTCGGACCGTTTCATGCTCATCAAATTGTTGACACCTTTTGAAGCTCTTCATATTTTTCACACCTTTTGAAGCTCTTCATATTTTTCACACCATTTCAGGCTCTTCATGTTTTGCAACACCACTTCAAGCTCCTCCAGGTTTGCAGACCGTTTCATGCTCCTCATATTTTTCAGACCATTTGATATTCCTCATATTTTTCACACCTTTTTGAAGCTCTTCATATTTTTCACACCTTTTCAGGCTCTTCATGTTTTTGAACACCGCTTCATGCTCCTCCTATTTTTCAGACCGTTTCATGCTCCTCATATTTTTCAGACCATTTCATATTCCTCATATTTTTGACATCTTTTGAACCTCTTCGTATTTTTCACACTTTTTCAGGTCTCTTCATGTTTTTATACACCGTTTCATGCTAATCCCATTTTTCAAACCTTATCATGCTCCTCATATTTTTCACACCTTTTTAAGCTCTTCATATTTTTCACACCTTTTCAGGATCTTCATGTTTTTGAACACCGCTTCATGCTCCTCATATTTTTCAGACCGTTTCTTGCTCCTCGTATTTTTGACATCTTTTGAAGCTTTTCATATTTTTCACACCTTCTCAGGCACTTCAAGTTTTTCAACACCACTTCATGCACCTCCTTTTTTGCAGACCGTTTGATGCTCCTCATATTTTTGATACCTTTTGATGCTCTTCATATTTTTCACACCTTTTCAGGCTCTTCATTTTTTCAACACCGCTTCATACTCCTCCTATTTTTCAGACCGTTTCATGCTCATCTCATTTTTGACACCTCTTGAAGCTTTTCATATTTTTCACAACGTTTCAGGCTCTTCAAGTTTTTGAACACCGCTTCATGTTCTTCCTATTTTTCAGACCGTTTCATGCTCCTCATATTTTTGACACCTTTTGAAGCTCTTCATATTTTTCACACCTTTTCAGGCTCTTCATGTTTTTGAACACCGCTTCATGCTCCTCCTATTTTTCAGAGACTTTCATTCTCCTCATGTATTTCACACCTTTTGAAGCTCTTCATATTTTTCAAAACTTTTCAGGCTCTTCATATTTTTCCACACCACTTCATGCTCATCCTATTTTTCAGACCGTTTCATGCTCCTCATATTTTTGACATCTTTTGAAGCTCTTCTTATTTTTCACACCTTTTCAGGCTCTTCATATTTTTCAACACAGCTTCATGCTCCTCCTATTTTTCAGACCGTTTCATGCTCATCTCATTTTTGACACCTTTTGAAGATCTTCATATTTTTCACACCTTTTCAGGCTCTTCATGTTTTTGAACACCGCTTCATGCTAATCCCATTTTTCAAACCATATCATGCTCCTCATAATTTTCACACCTTTTTAAGCTCTTCATATTTTTCACACCTTTTCAGGCTCTTCATGTTTTTGAATACTACTTCATGCTCCTTCTATTTTTCAGAGAGTTTCATGCTCCTCATGTATTACACACCTTTTGAAGCTCTTCATATTTTTCACACTTTTACAGGCTCTTCATGTGTTTCCACACCACTTCATGCTACTCAGATTTTTCAGCTCGTTTCATGCTGCTCATGAATTTCACACCTTTTGAAGCTCTTCATATTTTTCACACCTTTTCAGGCTCTTCCTGTTTTGATCACCGTTTCATGCTCCTCCTATTTTTCAGACCGTTTCATGCTCCTCATAATTTTTGACACCTTTTAAAGGTCTTCATTATTTTCACACCTTTTCTGGCACTTCATGTTTTTGAACACAACTTCATGCTCCTCCTATTTTTCAGACCATTTCATATTCCTCATATTTTTCACACCTTTTGAAGCTCTTCATATTTTTCACACCTTTTCAGGCTCTTCATGTTTTTGAACTCCGTTGCATGCTCCTCCTATTTTTCAGACCATTTCATGCTCATCTCATTTTTTAAACCTTTTGAAGCTTTTCATATTTTTCACAACGTTTCAGGCTCTTCAAGTTTTTGAACACCGCTTCATGCTCCTCCTATTTTTCAGACCGTTTCATGCTCCTCATATTTTTCACACTTTTTGAAGCTCTTCATATTTTTCACAC
The DNA here is from genome assembly GCF_033118175.1 of Dama dama. Classification (NCBI taxonomy): domain Eukaryota; kingdom Metazoa; phylum Chordata; class Mammalia; order Artiodactyla; family Cervidae; genus Dama; species Dama dama. The sequence continues at coordinate 6,767,687 of NW_026870891.1, read as the reverse complement.
CTTTTCAGGCTCTTCATGTTTTTCTACACCGCTTCATGCTCCTCCTATTTTTCAGACCGTTTCATGCTCCTCATATTTTACACCTTTTGAAGCTCTTCATATTTTTCACACCTTTTCAGGCTCTTCATGTTTTTGATCACCGTTACATTCTCCTCCTATTATTCAGACCGTTTCATGCTCCTCATATTTTTGACACTTTTTGAAGCTCTTTATATATTTCACACCTTTTCAGGCTCTTCATGTTTTTGATCACCGTTACATTCTCCTCCTACTATTCAGACCGTTTCATGCTCCTCATATTTTTGACACTTTTTGAAGCTCTTTATATATTTCACACATTTTCAGGCTCTTCATGTTTTTGAACACAGCTTCATGCTCCTCCTATTTTTCAGACCGTTTCATGCTCCTCATATACTTGACACATTTTTAAGCTCTTCATATATTTCACACATTTTCAAGCTATTCATGTTTTTCAACACCGCTTCATGCTCCTTGTATTTTTAAGACCGTTTCATGCTCCTCATATTTTTGACACCTTTTTAAGCTCTTCCTATTTTTCACACCTTTTTAAGCTCTTCATAATTCTCACACCTTTTCAGGCTCTTCATGTTTTTCAACAACGCTTCATGCACCTCCTATTTGTCAGACCGTTTCATGCTCATCTCATTTTTGACACCTTTTGAATCTTTTCATATTTTTCACACCTTCTCAGGCACTTCATGTTTTTGAACACTGCTTCATGCTAATCCTATTTTTCAAACCATATCATGCTCCTCATATTTTTCACACCTTTTAAGCTCTTCATATTTTTCACACTTTTTCAGGCTCTTCATGTTTTTCAACACCGCTTCATGCTCCTCCTATTTTTCAGACCGTTTCATGCTCATCAAATTTTTGACACCTTTTGAAGCTCTTCATATTTTTCACACCTGTTGAAGCTCTTCATATTTTTCACACCATTTCAGGCTCTTCATGTTTTTCAAAACCGTTTCATGCTGCTTCTATTTTTCAGACCGTTTCATGCTCCTCATATTTTTCACACCTTTTGAAGCTCTTCATATTTTTCACACCTTTCAGACTATTCATGTTTTTCAACACTGCTTCCTGCTCCTTGTATTTTTAAGACCGTTTCATGCTCCTCATATTTTTGACACCTTTTTAAGCTCTTCATATTTCTCATACCTTTTCAGGCTCTTCATGTTTTTCTACACCACTTCATGCTTCTCCTATTTTTCAGCCCGTTTCATGCTCCTCATTTATTTCACACCTTTTGAAGCTCTTCATATTTTTCACACCTTCTCAGGCTATTCATGTTTTTCAACAACGCTTCATGCACCTCCTATTTTTCAGACCGTTTCATGCTCATCTCATTTTTGACACCTTTTGAAGCTTTTCATATTTTTCACACCTTTTCAGGCTCTTCATGTTTTTCCACACCACATCATGCTTCTCCTAATTTTCAGCAAGTTTCATGCTCCTCATGTATTTCACACCTTTTGAAGCTCTTCATATTTTTCAAAACTTTTCAGGCTCTTCCTGTTTTTGAACAGCGCTTCATGCTCCTCCTATATTTCAGACCGTTTCATGCTCCTCATGTATTACACACCTTTTGAAGCTCTTCATTTTTTTCACACATTTACAGGCTCTTCATGTTTTTGATCACCGTTTCATGCTCCTCCTATTTTTCAGACCATTTCATGCTCCTCATATTTTTGACACCTTTTGAAGCTCTTCGTATTTTTCACACCTTTTCAGGTCTCTTCATGTTTTTATACACCGTTTCATGCTAATCCCATTTTTCAAACCATATCATGCTCCTCATATTTTTCACACCTCTTCAAGCTTTTCATATTTTTCACAACGTTTCAGGGTCTTCAAGTTTTTGAACACCGCTTCATGTTCTTCCTATTTTTCAGACCGTTTCATCCTCCTCATATTTTTGACACCTTTTGATGCTCTTCATATTTTTCACACCTTTTCAGGCTCTTCATTTTTTCAACACCGCTTCATACTCCTCCTATTTTTCAGACCGTTTCATGCTCATCTCATTTTTGACACTTCTTGAAGCTTTTCATATTTTTCACAACGTTTCAGGCTCTTCAAGTTTTTGAAGACCGCTTCATGTTCTTCCTATTTTTCAGACCGTTTCATGCTCCTCATATTTTTGACACCTTTTGAAGCTCTTCATATTTTTCACACCTTTTCAGGCTCTTCATGTTTTTGAACACCGCTTCATGCTCCTCCTATTTTTCAGAGAGTTTCATCCTCCTCATGTATTTCACACCTTTTGAAGCTCTTCATATTTTTCAAAACTTTTCAGGCTCTTCATATTTTTCCACACCACTTCATGCTCATCCTATTTTTCAGACCGTTTCATGCTCCTCATATTTTTGACACCTTTTGAAGCTCTTCTTATTTTTCACACCTTTTCAGTCTATTCATGTTTTTGAACACCATTTCAGGCTCCTCCTATTTTTCAGAGAGTTTCATGCTCCTCATGTATTTCACTCCTTTGAAAGCTCTTCATATTTTTCAAAGATTTTGAAGCTCTTCATTTTTTTCACACCTTTTCAGGCTCTTCATGTTTTTCAACACCGTTTCATGCTCCTCCTATTTTTCAAACCGTTTCATGTTCCTCATAATTTTGACACCTTTTGAAGATCTTCATAATTTTCACACATTTTCAGGCTCTTCATGTGTTTGAACACCGCTTCATGTTCCTCCTATTTTTCAGACCGTTTCATGCTCCTCATATTTTTGACACCTTTTGAAGCTCTCATATTTTTCATACCTTTTGAAGCTCTTCATGTTTTTGAACACTGCTTCATGCTCCTCTTATTTTTCAGATCGTTTCATGCTCCTCATATTTTTGACACTTTTTGAGCTCTTCATATTTTTCAAACCTTTTCAGGCTCTTCATGTTTTCGAACTCTGCTTCATGCTCCTCCAGTTTTTCACACCGTTTCATGATCCTCTTGTATTTCACAACTTTGAACCTCTTCATATTTTTCACACCTTTTCATGCTCTTCAAGTTTTTCAACATCACTTCATGCTCCTACATTTTTGCAGACCGTTTCATGCTCCTCATATTTTTGACACATTTTGAAGCTCTTCATATTTCTCACACCTTTTCAGGCTGTTCATGTCTTTCAACACCGCTTCATGCTCCTCCTATTTTTCAGACGGGTTCATGCTCATCTCATTTTTGACACCTTTTGAAGGTCTTCATATTTCTCACACCTTTTCAGGCTGTTCATGTTTTTGAACACAGGTTGATGCTCCTCCTATTTTTCAGAACGTTTCATGCTCCTCATATTTTTGACACCTTTTGAAGGTCTTCATATTTTTCACACCTTTTCAAGCTCTTCATATATTTACACACCACTTCATGCTTCTCCTATTTTTCAGGCCATTTCATGCTCCTCATGTATTTCACACCTTTTGAAGCTCTTCATATTTTTCACAGCTTTTCAGGCTCTTCATGTTTTTCCACAGCACTTCATGCTTCTCTTATTTTTCAGCCCGTTTCATGCTCCTCATGTATTTCACACCTTTTGAAGCTCTTCATATTTTTCACACCTTTTCAGGCTCTTCATGTTTTTGATCACCGTTTCATGCTCCTCCTATTTTTCAGACCGTTTCATGCTCCTCATATTTTTGACACCTTTTGAAGCTCTTCATATTTTTCACACCTTTTCAGGCTCTTCATGTTTTTGAACACCACTTCATGATCCTCCTGTTTTTCAGACCGTATCATGCTCTTCATATTTTTGAAACATTTTGAAGCTCTTCATATTTTTCACACCTTTTCAGGCTCTTCATGTTTTTCTCCACCACTTCATGCTCCTCCTATGTTTCAGACCGTTTCATGCTCATCTCATTTTTTTCACCTTTGAAGCTCTTCATATTTTTCACACCTTTTAAAGCTCTTCATATTTTTCACAAGTTTTCAGGCTCTTCATGTATTTTAAAACCGTTTCATGCTGCTTCTATTTTTCAGACCGTTTCATGCTCCTCATATTTTTCACACCTTTTGAAGCTCTTCATATTTTTCACACCTTTTCAGGCTCTTCATGTTTTTCAAAACCGTTTCATGCTGCTTCTATTTTTCAGACCGTTTCATGCTCCTCATATTTTTCACACCTTTGAAGCTCTTCATATTTTTCACACCTTTTCAGGCTCTTCATGTTTTTGGTCACCGTTTCATGCTCCTCCTATTTTTCAGACCGTTTCATGCTCCTCATATTTTTGACACCTTTTGAAACTCTTCATATTTTTCACACGTTTTCAGCTCTTAATGTTTTTCAACACCGCTTCATGCTCTTCCTATTTTTCAGACCGTTTCATGCTCATTTCATTTTTGACACCTTTTGAAGCTCTTCATATTTTTCACACGTTTTCAGCTCTTAATGTTTTTCAACACCGCTTCATGCTCTTCCTATTTTTCAGACCGTTTCATGCTCATTTCATTTTTGACACCTTTTGAAGCTCTTCATATTTTTCACACATTTTCAGGCTCTTCATGTTTTTGAACATCGCTTCATGCTCCTCCTATTTTTCAGAGAGTTTCATGCTCCTCATGTATTTCACACCTTTTGAAGCTCTTCATATTTTTCACACCTTTTCAGGCTCTTCATGATTTTCAACACCGCTCATGCTCCTCCTATTTTTCAGACCGTTTCATGCTCATCTCATTTTTGACACCTTTTTAATCTCTTCATATTTTTCAAAACTTTTGAAGCTCTTCATATTTTTAATATTTTTGAAGCTCTTCATATTTTCACACGTTTTCACACTCTTCATGTTTTTCAACACCGCTTCATGCTCCTCCTATTTTTCAAACCGTATCATGCTCCTCATATTTTTGACACTTTTTGAAGCTCTTCATATTTTTCACTCATTTTCAGGCTCTTCATATTTTTCAACACCACTTCATGCTCCTCCTATTTTTGAGACCGTTTGGTGCTCCGCATATTTTTGACACCTTTAGGAACTCTTCATATTTTTCACACCTTTTCAGGCACTTCATGTTTTTTATCACTGCTTCATGCTCGTCCTATTTTTCAGAACGTTTCATGCTCCTCATATTTTTGACACCTTTTGAAGCTCTTCATATTTTTCACACCTTTTCAGGCTCTTCATGTTTTTCGACACAGCTTCATGCTCCTCCTATTTTTCACACCGTTTCATTCTCCTCATATTTTTGACACCTTTTGAAGCTCTTCATATTTTTCACACATTTTCAGGCTCTTCATGTTTTTCGACACAGCTTCATGCTCCTCCTATTTTTCAGACCGTTTCATTCTCCTCATATTTTTGACACCTTTTGAAGCTCTTCATATTTTTCACACATTTTCAGGCTCTTCATGTTTTTGAACATCGCTTCATGCTCCTCCTATTTTTCAGAGAGTTTCATGCTCCTCATGTATTTCACACCTTTTGAAGCTCTTCATATTTTTCACACATTTTCAGGCTCTTCATGTTTTTGACCATCGCTTCATGCTCCTCCTATTTTTCAGACCGTTTCATGCTCCTCATATTTTTGACACCTTTTGAAGCTCTTCATATTTTTCACAACTTTTCAGGCTCTTCATGTTTTTCAACACCGCTTCATGCACGTCCTATTTTTCAGACCGTTTCTTGCTCATCTCATTTTTGACACCTTTTGAAGTTTTTCATATTTCTCACAACTTTTCAGGCTCTTCATGTTTCTGAACACCGCTTCATGCTAATCCTATTTTTCAAACCATATCATGCTCCTCATATTTTTCACACCTTTTGAAGCTCTTCATATATTTCACACCTTTTCAGGCTCTTCCTGTTTTTGAACACCACTTCATGCTCCTTCTCTTTTTCAGAGAGTTTTATGCTCCTCATGTATTTCACACCTTTTGAAGCTCTTCATATTTTTCACACCTTTTCAGGCTCTTCATGTTTTTCAACACCGCTTCATGCTGCTCATATTTTTCAGACCGTTTCATGCTCCTCATATTTTTGACACCTTTTGAAGCTCTTCATTTTTTGCTCGCCTTTTAAGGCTCTTCATATTTTTCAACACCGCTTCATGCTGCTCATATTTTTCAGACCGTTTCATGCTCCTCATATTTTTGACACCTTTTGAAGCTCTTCATATTTTTCACACGTTTTGAGTCTATTCATGTTTTTGAACACCATTTCAGGCTCCTCCTATTTTTCAGAGAGTTTCATGCTCCTCATGTATTTCACACCTTTGAAAGCTCTTCATATTTTTCAAAGATTTTGAAGCTCTTCATATTTTTCACACCTTTTCAGGCTCTTCATGTTTTTCAACACCGTTTCATGCTCCTCCTATTTTTCAAACCGTTTCATGTTCCTCATAATTTTGACAGCTTTTGAAGATCTTCATAATTTTCACACATTTTCAGGCTCTTCATGTGTTTGAACACCGCTTCATGTTCCTCCTATTTTTCAGACCGTTTCATGCTCCTCATATTTTTGACACCTTTTGAAGCTCTCATATTTTTCATACCTTTTGAAGCTCTTCATGTTTTTGAACACTGCTTCATGCTCCTCGTATTTTTCAGATCGTTTCATGCTCCTCAAATTTTTGACACTTTTTGAGCTCTTCATATTTTTCAAACCTTTTCAGGCTCTTCATGTTTTCGAACTCTGCTTCATGCTCCTCCTATTTTTCAGACCGTTTCATTCTCCTCATATTTTTGACACCTTTTGAAGCTCTTCATATTTTTCAAACCTTTTCAGGCTCTTCATGTTTTTCGACACAGCTTCATGCTCCTCCTATTTTTCAGACCGTTTCATTCTCCTCATATTTTTGACACCTTTTGAAGCTCTTCATATTTTCCACACCTTTTCAGGCTCTTCATGTTTTTGATCACCGTTTCCTGCTCCTTCTATTTTTCAGATCGTTTCATGCTCATCATATTTTTGACACTTTTTGAGCTCTTCATATTTTTCACACCTTTTCAGGTTCTTCATGTTTTTGAACACCGCTTCATGATCCTCCTGATTTTCAGACCGTTTCATGCTCTTCATATTTTTGAAACATTTTGAAGCTCTTCATATTTTTCACACCTTTTCAGGCTCTTCATGTTTTTCTCCACCACTTCATGCTCCTCCTATTTTTCAGACCGTTTCATGCTCATCTCATTTTTGTCACCTTTGAAGCTCTTCATATTTTTCACACCTTTTAAAGCTCTTCATATTTTTCACAAGTTTTCAGGCTCTTCATGTTTTTCAAAACCGTTTCATGCTGCTTCTATTTTTCAGACCGTTTCATGCTCCTCATATTTTTCACACCTTTTGAAGCTCTTAATATTTTTCACACCCTTTTAAGATCTTCATGTTTTTGAACACAGCTTCATGCTCCTCCTATTTTTCAGACCGTTTCATGCTCCTCATATTTTTGACAACTTTTGAAGCTCTTCATATTTTTCACACCTTTTCAGGCTCTTCATATTTTTGAACACAGCTTCATGCTCCTCCTATTTTTCAGACCGTTTCATCTCCTCATATTTTTGACACTTTTTGAAGCTTTTCATATTTTTCACATCTTTTCAGGCTCTTCATGTTTTTCAACACCATTTCATGATCCTCCAATTTTTCAGACCGTTTCATGCTCATCTCATTTTTGACACCTTTTGAAGCTTTTCATATTTCTCACACATTTTCAGGCTCTTCATATTTTTCCACACCACTTCATGCTTCTCCTATTTTTCAGCCCGTTTCATGCTCCTCATGTATTTCACAGCTTTTGAAGCTCTTCATATTTTTCACACCTTTTCAGGCTCTTCATGTTTTTGGTCACCGCTTCATGCTCTTCCTATTTTTCAGACCGTTTCATGCTCCTCATATTTTTGACACCTTTTGAAGCTCTTCATATTTTTCACACCTTTTCAGGCTCTTCATGTTTTTGGTCACCGCTTCATGCTCTTCCTATTTTTCAGACCGTTTCATGCTCCTCATATTTTTGAAACATTTTGAAGCTCTTCATATTTTTCACACCTTTTCAGGCTCTTCATGTTTTTCACCACCACTTCACGCTCCTCCTATATTTCAGACCGTATCATGCTCATCTCATTTTTGTCACCTTTGAAGCTCTTTATTTTTTTCACACCTTTTGAAGCTCTTCATATTTTTCACACGTTTTTTGCTCTTCATATTTTTCAACACCGTTTCATGCTGCTTCTATTTTTCAGTCCGTTTCATGCTCCTCATATATTTCACACCTTTTGAAGCTCTTCATATTTTTCATACCTTTTCAGGATCTTCATGTTTTGGAACACAGCTTCATGCTCCTCCTATTTATCAGACCGTTTCATGCTCCTCATATTTTTGACACCTTTTGAAGCTCTTTATATTTTTCACAGTTTTTCAGGCTCTTCATTATTTTCAACACCGTTTCATGTTATTCCTATTTTTCAGACCGTTTAATGCTCATCTCATTTTTGACACCTTTTGAAGCTCTTCATATTTTTCACACCTTTTCAGGCTCTTCATGATTTTGGACACCGTTTCATGCTCCTCCTATTTTTCAGACCGTTTCATGCTCCTCATATTTATGACACCTTTTGAAGCTCTTCATATTTTTCACACCTTTTCATGCTCTTCATGTTTCTGAAAACCGCTTCATGATCCTCCTATTTTTCAGAACGTTTCATGCTCCTCATATATTTCACACCTTTTGAAGCTCTTCATATTTTTCACTTCATTGAAGCTCTTCATATTTTTCACTCCTTTTCAGGCTCTTCATGATTTTCAACACCGCTTCATGCTCCTCGTATTTTTCGGACCGTTTTATGCTCATCTCATTTTTGACACCTTTTGAAGCTCTTCATATTTTTCACACCTTTTGAAGCTCTTCATATTTTTCATATGTTTGAAGCTCTTCATATTTTCACACGTTTTCAGACTCTTCATGTTTTTCAACACCGCTTCATGCCCCTGCTATTTTTCAGACAGTTTCATGCTCCTCATATTTTTGACAGGTTTTGAGGCTTTTCATATTTTTCACACCTTTTCAGGCTCTTCATGTTTTTGAACACCGTTTCATAATCCGCCTATTTTTAAGACCGTTTCATGCTCCTCATATTTTTGACACCTTTAGAACCTCTTCATATTTTACACAGCTTTTCAGGCTCTTCATGTTTTTCAACACCGCTTCATGCTCCTCCTCTTTTTCAGAACGTTTCATGCTCCTCATATATTTGACACCTTTTGAAGCTCTTGATATTTCTCACACCTTTTCAGGTTCTTCATGTTTTTCAACACCGCTTCATGCTCCTCCTATTTTTCAGACCGTTTCATGCTCATCTCATTTTTGACACATTTTGAAGCTCCTCATATTTTTCACATCTTTTGAAGCTCTTCATATTTTTCACACCTTTTCAGGCTCTTCATGTTTTTGAACACCGCTTCATGATCCTCCTGTTTTTCAGACCGTATCATGCTCATCTCATTTTTGTCACCTTTGAAGCTCTTTATATTTTTCACACCTTTTGAAGCTCTTCATATTTTTCACACCTTTTCAGGCTCTTCATGTTTTTGATCACCGTTTCATGCTCCTCCTATTTTTCAGACCGTTTCATGCTCCTCATAATTTTGACACCTTATGAAGCTCTTCATATTTTTCACACCTTTTCTGGCTCTTCATGTTTTTGAACACCGCTTCATGATCCTCCTGATTTTCAGACCGTTTCATGCTCTTCATATTTTTGAAACATTTTGAAGCTCTTCATATTTTTCACACCTTTTCAGGCTCTTCATGTTTTTCACCACCACTTCATTCTCCTCCTATTTTTCAGACCGTTTCATGCTCATCTCATTTTTGTCACCTTTGAAGCTCTTTATATTTTTCACACCTTTTGAAGCTCTTCATATTTTTCACACGTTTTCAGGCTCTTCATAGTTTTCAACACCGTTTCATGCTGCTTCTATTTTTCAGATCGTTTATGCTCCTCATATTTTTGACACCTTTAGAAGCTCTTCATATTTTTCAAACCTTTTCAGGTTCTTCATGTTTTTGATCACCGTTTCATGCTCCTCCTATTTTTCAGACCGTTTCGTGCTCCTCATATTTTTGACACATTTTGAAGCTGTTCATATTTTTCACACCTTTTCTGGCTCTTCATGTTTTTGAACACCGCTTCATGATCCTCCTATTTTTCAGACCGTTTCATGCTCCTCATATTTTTGACACTTTTTGAGCTCTTCATATTTTTCACACCTTTTCAGGCTCTTCATGTTTTTGAACACCGCTTCATGCTACTCCTATTTTTCAGATCGTTTATGCTCCTCATATTTTTGACACCTTTAGAAGCTCTTCATATTTTTCAAACCTTTTCAGGTTCTTCATGTTTTTGATCACCGTTTCATGCTCCTCCTATTTTTCAGACCGTTTCATGCTCCTCATAATTTTGACACCTTATGTTCATGTTTTTGAACACCGCTTCATGATCCTCCTATTTTTCAGACCGTTTCATACTTCTCATATTTTTGACACATTTAGAAGCTCTTCATTTTTTTCACACTTTTTCAGGCTCTTCATGTTTTTTGACACAGCTTCATGATCCTCCTATTTTTCAGACCGTTTCATGTTCATCTCATTTTTTACACCTTTTGAAGCTTTTCATATTTTTCACACATTTTCAGGCTCTTCATATTTTTCCACACCACTTCATGCTTCTCCTATTTTTCAGCCCGTTTCATGCTCCTCATGTATTTCACACCTTTTGAAGCTCTCCATATTTTTCACAGCTTTTCAGGCTCTTCATGTTTTTCCACAGCACTTCATGCTTCTCTTATTTTTCAGCCGGTTTCATGCTCCTCATGTATTTCACACCTTTTGAAGCTCTTCATATATTTCACACCTTTTCAGGCTCTTCATGTTTTTGATCACCGTTTCATGCTCCTCCTATTTTTCAGACCGTTTCATGCTCCTCATATTTTTGACACCTTTTGAAGCTCTTCATATTTTTCACACCTTTTCAGGCTCTTCATGTTCTTGAACACCGCTTCATGATCCTCCTGATTTTCAGACCGTTTCATGCTTTTCATATTTTTGAAACATTTTGAAGCTCTTCATATTTTTCACACCTTTTCAGGCTCTTCATGTTTTTCACCACCACTTCATTCTCCTCCTATTTTTCAGACCGTTTCATGCTCATCTCATTTTTGTCACCTTTGAAGCTCTTTATATTTTTCACACCTTTTGAAGCTCTTCATATTTTTCACACCTTTTCAGGCTCTTCATATTTTTCAACACCTTTTCATGCTGCTTCTATTTTTCAGACCGTTTCATGCTCCTCATATTTTTCACACCTTTTGAAGCTCTTCATATTTTTCACACCTTTTCAGCCTCTTCATGTTTTTGAACACAGCTTCATGCTCCACCTATTTATCAGACCGTTTCATGCTCCTCATATTTTTGACACCTTTTGCAGCTCTTTATATTTTTCACATTATTTCAGGCTCTTCATGATTTTCAACACCGTTTCATGTTATTCCTATTCTTCAGACCGTTTAATGCTCATTATCATTTTTGACACCTTTTGAAGCTCTTCATATTTTTCAAACCTTTTCAGGTTCTTCATGTTTTTGATCACCGTTTCAAGCTCCTCCTATTTTTCAGAGAGTTTCATGCTCCTCATGTATTTCACACCTTTTGAAGCTCTTCATATTTTCCACACCTTTTCAGGCTCTTCATGTGTTTGATCACCTTTTCATGCTTCTTCTATTTTTCAGATCGTTTCATGCTCCTCATATTTTTGACACTTTTTGAGCTCTTCATATTTTTCACACCTTTTCAGGCTCTTCATGTTTTTGAACACCGCTTCATGCTACTCCTTTTTTTCAGATCGTTTATGCTCCTCATATTTTTGACACCTTTAGAAGCTCTTCATATTTTTCAAACCTTTTCAGGCTCTTCATGTTTTTGAACACCGCTTCATAATCCTCCTGTTTTTCAGACCGTTTCATGCTCTTCATATTTGTGAAACATTTTGAAGCTCTTCATATTTTTCACACCTTTTCAGGCTCTTCATGTTTTTGAACACAGCTTCATGCTCCACCTATTAATCAGACCGTTTCATGCTCCTCATATTTTTGACACCTTTTGCAGCTCTTTATATTTTTCACACTATTTCAGGCTCTTCATGATTTTCAACACCGTTTCATGTTATTCCTATTTTTCCGAACGTTTAATGCTAATCTCATTTTTGACACCTTTTGAAGCTTTTCATATTTTTCACAACTTTTCAGGCTCTTCATGTTTTTGAACACCGCTTCATGCTCCTCCTATTTTTCAGAGCGTTTCATGCTCCTCATATTTTTGACACTTTTTGAGCTCTTCATATTTTTCACACCTTTTCAGGCTCTTCATGTTTTTGATCACCGTTTCATGCTCCTTCTATTTTTCAGATCGTTTCATGCTCATCATATTTTTGACACTTTTTGAGCTCTTCATATTTTTCACACCTTTTCAGGCTCTTCATGTTTTTGAACACCGCTTCATGATCCTCCTATTTTTCAGACCGTTTATGCTCCTCATATTTTTGACACATTTAGAAGCTCTTCATTTTTTTCACACCTTTTCAGGCTCTTCATGTTTTTCGACACAGCTTCATGATCCTCCTATTTTTCAGACCATTTCATTCTCCTCATATTTTTGACACCTTTTGAAGCTCTTCATATATTTCACACTTTTTCAGTCTCTTCTTTTTTTTTCAACAGGACTTCATGCTCCTCCTATTTTTCAGACCGTTTCATGCTCTTCATATTTTTGAAACATTTTGAAGCTCTTCATATTTTTCACTCCTTTTCAGGCTCTTCATGTTTTTGAACACCGCTTCATGCTCCTCCTATTTTTCAGAACGTTTCATGCTCCTCATATTTTTCACACTTTTTGAAGCTCTTCATATTTTGCACACCTTTTCTAGCCCTTCATGTTTTTCAACACAGCTTTATGCTCCTCCTATTTTTCAGACCGTTTCATGCTCCTAATATTTTGACACCTTTTGAAGCTCTTCATATATTTCACACCTTTTCAGGCTCTTCATGTTTTTGAACACCGCTTCATGCTCCTCTTATTTTTCAGACCGTTTTTTGCTCCTCATATTTTTAACACTTTTTTAAGCTTTTCATATTTTTCACACCTTTTCAGGCTCTTAAAGATTTTCAACACCACTTCATGCTCCTTCTTTTTTGCAGACCTTTTCATGCTCCTCATATATTTGACACCTTTTGATCCTCTTCATATTTTTCACACCTTTTCAGGCTCTTCATTTTTCAACACCGATTCATGCTCCTCCTATTTTTCAGACCATTTCATGCTCATGTCATTTTTGACACCTTTTGAAGCTTTTCATATTTTTCACAACTTTTCAGGCTCTTCATGTCTTTCAACACCGTTTCAGGCTCCTCCTATTTTTCAGACCGTTTCATGCTCATCTCAATTTTGACACCTTTTGAAGCTCTTCATAATTTTCACACATTTTCAGGCTCTTCATGTTTTTGAACACTGCTTCATGCTCCTCGTATTGTTCAGATCGTTTCATGCTCCTCATATTTTTGACACTTTTTGAGCTCTTCATATTTTTCACACCTTTTCAGGCTCTTCATGTTTTTGAACACCGCTTCATGATCCTCCTGATTTTCAGACCGTTTCATGCTCTTCATATTTTTGAAACATTTTGAAGCTCTTCATATTTTTCACACCTTTTCAGGCTCTTCATGTTTTTCACCACCACTTCATTCTCCTCCTATTTTTCAGACCGTTTCATGCTCATCTCACTTTTGTCACCTTTGAAGCTCTTTATATTTTTCACACCTTTTGAAGCTCTTCATATTTTTCACACGTTTTCAGGCTCTTCATATTTTTCAACACCGTTTCATGCTGCTTCTATTTTTCAGACCGTTTCATGCTCCTCATATTTTTCACACCTTTTGAAGCTCTTCATATTTTTCACACCTTTTCAGGCTCTTCATGTTTTTGAACACAGCTTCATGCTCCACCTATTTATCAGACCGTTTCATGCTCCTCATATTTTTGACACCTTTTGCAGCTCTTTATATTTTTCACATTATTTCAGGCTCTTCATGATATTCAACACCGTTTCATGTTATTCCTATTTTTCAGCCCGTTTAATGCACATCTCATTTTTGACAACTTTTGAAGCTTTTCATATTTTTCACAACTTTTCAGGCTCTTCATGTTTTTGAACACCGCTTCATGCTCCTCCTATTTTTCAGAGAGTTTCATGCTCCTCATGTATTTCACACCTTTTGAAGCTCTTCATATTTTCCACACCTTTTCAGGCTCTTCATGTGTTTGATCACCGTTTCATGCTTCTTCTATTTTTCAGATCGTTTCATGCTCCTCATATTTTTGACACTTTTTGAGCTCTTCATATTTTTCACACCTTTTCAGGCTCTTCATGATTTTGAACACAGCTTCATGCTACTCCTATTTTTCAGATCGTTTATGCTCCTCATATTTTTGACACCTTTAGAAGCTCTTCATATTTTTCAAACCTTTTCAGGCTCTTCATGTTTTTGATCACCGTTTCATGCTCCTCCTATTTTTCAGACCGTTTCATGCTCCTCATATTTTTGACACCTTTTGCAGCTCTTCATATTTTTCACACCTTTTCAGGCTCTTCATGTTTTTGAACACCGCTTCATGATCCTCCTGTTTTTCAGACCGTTTCATGCTCTTCATATTTGTGAAACATTTTGAAGCTCTTCATATTTTTCACACCTTTTCAGGCTCTTCATGTTTTTGAACACAGCTTCATGCTCCACCTATTTATCAGACCGTTTCATGCTCCTCATATTTTAGACACCATTTGCAGCTCTTTATATTTTTCACACTATTTCAGGCTCTTCATGATTTTCAACACCGTTTCATGTTATTCCTATTTTTCCGACCGTTTAATGCTAATCTCATTTTTGACACCTTTTGAAGCTTTTCATATTTTTCACAACTTTTCAGGCTCTTCATGTTTTGGAACACCGCTTCATGCTCCTCCTATTTTTCAGAGCGTTTCATGCTCCTCATATTTTTGACACTTTTTGAGCTCTTCATATTTTTCACAACTTTTCAGGCTCTTCATGTTTTTGATCACCGTTTCATGCTCCTTCTATTTTTCAGATCGTTTCATGCTCATCATATTTTTGACACTTTTTGAGCTCTTCATATTTTTCACACCTTTTCAGGCTCTTCATGTTTTTGAACACCGCTTCATGCTCCTCCTATTTTTCAGAACGTTTCATGCTCCTCATATTTTTCACACTTTTTGAAGCTCTTCTTATTTTGCACACCTTTTCAGGCCCTTCATGTTTTTCAACACAGCTTCATGCTCCTCCTATTTTTCAGACCGTTTCATGCTCCTAATATTTTGACACCTTTTGAAGCTCTTCATATATTTCAAACCTTTTCAGGCTCTTCATGTTTTTCAACACCGCTTCATGCTCCTCCTATTTTTCAGAGAGTTTCATGCTCCTCATGTATTTCACACCTTTTGAAGCTCTTCATATTTTTCACACCTTTTCAGGCTCTTCATGTTTTTGATCACCGTTTCAAGCTCCTCCTATTTTTCAGACCGTTTCATGCTCCTCATATTTATGACACCTTTTGAAACTCTTCCTATTTTTCACACCTTTTCATGCTCTTCATGTTTCTGAAAACCGCTTCATGATCCTCCTATTTTTCAGACCGTTTCATTCTCCTCATATATTTCACACCTTTTGAAGCTCTTCATATTTTTAACACCTTTTCATGCTCTTCATGTTTCTGAAAACCGCTTCATGATCCTCCTATTTTTCAGACCGTTTCATTCTCCTCATATATTTCACAGCTTTTGAAGCTCTTCATATTTTTCCCACCTTTTCAGGCTCTTCATGTTTTTGAACACTGCTTCATGATCCTCGTATTTTTCAGACCGTTTCATGCTCCTCATATTTTTGACACTTTTTGAGCTCTTCATATTTTTCACACCTTTTCAGGCTCTTCATGTTTTTCACCACCACTTCATTCTCCTCCTATTTTTCAGACCGTTTCATGCTCATCTCATTTTTGTCACCTTTGAAGCTCTTTATATTTTTCACACCTTTTGAAGCTCTTCATATTTTTCACACGTTTTCAGGCTCTTCATATTTTTCAACACCGTTTCATGCTGCTTCTATTTTTCAGACCGTTTCATGCTCCTCATATTTTTCACACCTTTTGAAGCTCTTCATATTTTTCCCACCTTTTCAGGCTCTTCATGTTTTTGAACACCGCTTCATGCTACTCCTATTTTTCAGATCGTTTATGCTCCTCATATTTTTGACACCTTAAAAGCTCTTCATATTTTTCAAACCTTTTCAGGCTCTTCATGTTTTTGATCACCGTTTCATGCTCCTCCTATTTTTCAGACCGTTTCATGCTCCTCATATTTTTGACACCTTTTGAAGCTCTTCATATTTTTCACACCTTTTCAGGCTCTTTATGTTTTTGAACACGGCTTCATGATCCTCCTGTTTTTCAGACCGTTTCATGCTCTTCATATTTGTGAAACATTTTGAAGCTCTTCATATTTTTCACAACTTTTCAGGCTCTTCATGTTTTTGAACACAGCTTCATGCTCCACCTATTTATCAGACTGTTTCATGCTCCTCATATTTTTGACACCTTTTGAAGCTCTTTATATTTTTCACACTATTTCAGGCTCTTCATGATTTTCAACACCGTTTCATGTTATTCCTATTTTTCCGACCATTTAATGCTAATCTCATTTTTGACACCTTTTGAAGCTTTTCATATTTTTCACAACTTTTCAGGCTCTTCATGTTTTTGAACATCGCTTCATGCTCCTCCTATTTTTCAGAGCGTTTCATGCTCCTCATATTTTTGACACTTTTTGAGCTCTTCATATTTTTCACACCTTTTCAGGCTCTTCATGTTTTTAATCACCGTTTCATGCTCCTTCTATTTTTCAGATCGTTTCATGCTCATCATATTTTTGACTCTTTTTGAGCTCTTCATATTTTTCACACCTTTTCAGGCTCTTCATGTTTTTGAACACCGCTTCATGATCCTCCTATTTTTCAGACCGTTTCATGCTCCTCATATTTTTGACACATTTAGAAGCTCTTGATTTTTTTCACACCTTTTCAGGCTCTTCATGTTTTTCGACACAGCTTCATGATTCTCCTATTTTTCAGACCGTTTCATTCTCCTCATATTTTTGACACCTTTTGAAGCTCTTCATATATTTCACACCTTTTCAGTCTCTTCTTTTTTTTTCAACACGACTTCATGCTCCTCCTATTTTTCAGACCGTTTCATGCTCTTCATATTTTTGAAACATTTTGATGCTATTCATATTTTTCACACCTTTTCAGGCTCTTCATGTTTTTGAACACCGCTTCATGCTCCTCCTATTTTTCAGAACGTTTCATACTCCTCATATTTTTCACATTTTTGAAGCTCTTCATATTTTGCACACCTTTTCAGGCCTTTCATGTTTTTCAACACAGCTTCATGCTCCTCCTATTTTTCAGACCGTTTCATGCTCATCTCATTTTTTTCACCTTTGAAGCTCTTTATATTTTTCTCACCTTTTGAAGCTCTTCATATTTTTCACATGTTTTCAGGCTCTTCATATTTTTCAACACCGTTTCATGCTGCTTCTATTTTTCAGACCGTTTCATGCTCCTCATATTTTTCACACCTTTTGAAGCTCTTCATATTTTTCACACCTTTTCAGGCTCTTCATGTTTTTGAACACCGCTTCATGCTCCTCTTATTTTTCAGACCGTTTTTTGCTCCTCATATTTTTGACACCTTTTGAAGCTTTTCATATTTTTCACAACTTTTCAGACTCTTCATGTCTTTCAACACCGTTTCAGGCTCCTCCTATTTTTCAGACCGTTTCATGCTCCTCATATTTTTGACACCTTTTGAAGCTCTTCATATTTTTCACACCTTTTCAGGCTCTTCATATTTATGAACACCGCTTCATGATCCTCCTGTTTTTCAGACCGTTTCATGCTCTTCATATTTTTGAAACATTTTGAAGCTCTTCATATTTTTCACACCTTTTCAGGCTCTTCATGTTTTTCACACGTTTTCAGACTCTTCATGTTTTTCAACAACGCTTCATGCTCCTGCTATTTTTCAGACCGTTTCATGCTCCTCATATTTTAGACACCTTTAAAAACTCTTCATATTTTTCACACCTTTTTAGGCTCTTCATGTTTTTCACACGTTTTCAGACTCTTCATGTTTTTCAACACCGCTTCATGCTCCTGCTATTTGTCAGACCGTTTCATGCTCTTCATATTTTTGACACGTTTTGAAGCTCTTCATATTTTTCACACCTTTTCAGGCTCTTCATGTTTTTCAACACCGTTTCATGCTGCTTCTATTATTTCAGACAGTTTCATGCTCCTCATATTTTTGACATCTTTTGAAGCTCTTCATATTTTTCACATCATTGAAGCTCTTCATATTTTTCACGCCTTTTCAGGCTCTTCATGATTTTCAACACCGCTTCATGATCCTCGTATTTTTCGGACCGTTTCATGCTCATCTCATTTTTGACACCTTTTGAAGCTCTTCATATTTTTCACACCTTTTGAAGCTCTTCATATTTTTCATATGTTTGAAGCTCTTCATAATTTCACACGTTTTCAGACTCTTCATGTTTTTCAACAACGCTTCATGCCCCTGCGATTTTTCATACCGTTTCATGCTCCTCATATTTTTGACAGGTTTTGAGGCTTTTCATATTTTTCACACCTTTTCAGGCTCTTCATGTTTTTGAACACCGTTTCATAATCCGCCTATTTTTAAGACCGTTTCATGCTCCTCATATTTTTGACACCTTTAGAACCTCTTCATATTTTACACAGCTTTTCAGGCTCTTCATGTTTTTCAACACCGCTTCATGCTCCTCCTCTTTTTCAGAACGTTTCATGCTCCTCATATACTTGACACCTTTTGAAGCTCTTGATATTTCTCACACCTTTTCAGGTTCTTTATGTTTTTCAACCCGCTTCATGCTCCTCCTATTTTTCAGACCGTTTCATGCTCATCTCATTTTTGACACCTTTTGAAGCTCTTCATGTTTTTCACATCTTTTGAAGCTCTTTATATTTTTCACACATTTTCAGGCTCTTCATGTTTTTGAACACCGCTTCATGCTCCTGCTATTTTTCAGACCGTTTCATGCTCCTCATATTTTTGACACCTTTTGAAGCTCTTCATATTTGTCACACCTTTTCAGGCTCTTCATGATTTTCAACACCGTTTCATGTTATTCCTATTTTTCCGACCATTTAATGCTAATCTCATTTTTGACACCTTTTGAAGCTTTTCATATTTTTCACAACTTTTCAGGCTCTTCATGTTTTTGAACATCGCTTCATGCTCCTCCTATTTTTCAGAGCGTTTCATGCTCCTCATATTTTTGACACTTTTTGAGCTCTTCATATTTTTCACACCTTTTCAGGCTCTTCATGTTTTTAATCACCGTTTCATGCTCCTTCTATTTTTCAGATCGTTTCATGCTCATCATATTTTTGACTCTTTTTGAGCTCTTCATATTTTTCACACCTTTTCAGGCTCTTCATGTTTTTGAACACCGCTTCATGATCCTCCTATTTTTCAGACCGTTTCATGCTCCTCATATTTTTGAAACATTTAGAAGCTCTTGATTTTTTTCACACCTTTTCAGGCTCTTCATGTTTTTCGACACAGCTTCATGATTCTCCTATTTTTCAGACCGTTTCATTCTCCTCATATTTTTGACACCTTTTGAAGCTCTTCATATATTTCACACCTTTTCAGTCTCTTCTTTTTTTTTCAACACGACTTCATGCTCCTCCTATTTTTCAGACCGTTTCATGCTCTTCATATTTTTGAAACATTTTGATGCTATTCATATTTTTCACACCTTTTCAGGCTCTTCATGTTTTTGAACACCGCTTCATGCTCCTCCTATTTTTCAGAACGTTTCATGCTCCTCATATTTTTCACATTTTTGAAGCTCTTCATATTTTGCACACCTTTTCAGGCCTTTCATGTTTTTCAACACAGCTTCATGCTCCTCCTATTTTTCAGACCGTTTCATGCTCATCTCATTTTTTTCACCTTTGAAGCTCTTTATATTTTTCTCACCTTTTGAAGCTCTTCATATTTTTCACATGTTTTCAGGCTCTTCATATTTTTCAACACCGTTTCATGCTGCTTCTATTTTTCAGACCGTTTCATGCTCCTCATATTTTTCACACCTTTTGAAGCTCTTCATATTTTTCACACCTTTTCAGGCTCTTCATGTTTTTGAACACCGCTTCATGCTCCTCTTATTTTTCAGACCGTTTTTTGCTCCTCATATTTTTGACACCTTTTGAAGCTTTTCATATTTTTCACAACTTTTCAGACTCTTCATGTCTTTCAACACCGTTTCAGGCTCCTCCTATTTTTCAGACCGTTTCATGCTCCTCATATTTTTGACACCTTTTGAAGCTCTTCATATTTTTCACACCTTTTCAGGCTCTTCATATTTATGAACACCGCTTCATGATCCTCCTGTTTTTCAGACCGTTTCATGCTCTTCATATTTTTGAAACATTTTGAAGCTCTTCATATTTTTCACACCTTTTCAGGCTCTTCATGTTTTTCACACGTTTTCAGACTCTTCATGTTTTTCAACAACGCTTCATGCTCCTGCTATTTTTCAGACCGTTTCATGCTCCTCATATTTTAGACACCTTTAAAAACTCTTCATATTTTTCACACCTTTTTAGGCTCTTCATGTTTTTCACACGTTTTCAGACTCTTCATGTTTTTCAACACCGCTTCATGCTCCTGCTATTTGTCAGACCGTTTCATGCTCTTCATATTTTTGACACGTTTTGAAGCTCTTCATATTTTTCACACCTTTTCAGGCTCTTCATGTTTTTCAACACCGTTTCATGCTGCTTCTATTATTTCAGACAGTTTCATGCTCCTCATATTTTTGACATCTTTTGAAGCTCTTCATATTTTTCACATCATTGAAGCTCTTCATATTTTTCACGCCTTTTCAGGCTCTTCATGATTTTCAACACCGCTTCATGATCCTCGTATTTTTCGGACCGTTTCATGCTCATCTCATTTTTGACACCTTTTGAAGCTCTTCATATTTTTCACACCTTTTGAAGCTCTTCATATTTTTCATATGTTTGAAGCTCTTCATAATTTCACACGTTTTCAGACTCTTCATGTTTTTCAACAACGCTTCATGCCCCTGCGATTTTTCATACCGTTTCATGCTCCTCATATTTTTGACAGGTTTTGAGGCTTTTCATATTTTTCACACCTTTTCAGGCTCTTCATGTTTTTGAACATCGCTTCATGCTCCTCCTATTTTTCAGAGCGTTTCATGCTCCTCATATTTTTGACACTTTTTGAGCTCTTCATATTTTTCACACCTTTTCAGGCTCTTCATGTTTTTAATCACCGTTTCATGCTCCTTCTATTTTTCAGATCGTTTCATGCTCATCATATTTTTGACTCTTTTTGAGCTCTTCATATTTTTCACACCTTTTCAGGCTCTTCATGTTTTTGAACACCGCTTCATGATCCTCCTATTTTTCAGACCGTTTCATGCTCCTCATATTTTTGAAACATTTAGAAGCTCTTGATTTTTTTCACACCTTTTCAGGCTCTTCATGTTTTTCGACACAGCTTCATGATTCTCCTATTTTTCAGACCGTTTCATTCTCCTCATATTTTTGACACCTTTTGAAGCTCTTCATATATTTCACACCTTTTCAGTCTCTTCTTTTTTTTTCAACACGACTTCATGCTCCTCCTATTTTTCAGACCGTTTCATGCTCTTCATATTTTTGAAACATTTTGATGCTATTCATATTTTTCACACCTTTTCAGGCTCTTCATGTTTTTGAACACCGCTTCATGCTCCTCCTATTTTTCAGAACGTTTCATGCTCCTCATATTTTTCACATTTTTGAAGCTCTTCATATTTTGCACACCTTTTCAGGCCTTTCATGTTTTTCAACACAGCTTCATGCTCCTCCTATTTTTCAGACCGTTTCATGCTCATCTCATTTTTTTCACCTTTGAAGCTCTTTATATTTTTCTCACCTTTTGAAGCTCTTCATATTTTTCACATGTTTTCAGGCTCTTCATATTTTTCAACACCGTTTCATGCTGCTTCTATTTTTCAGACCGTTTCATGCTCCTCATATTTTTCACACCTTTTGAAGCTCTTCATATTTTTCACACCTTTTCAGGCTCTTCATGTTTTTGAACACCGCTTCATGCTCCTCTTATTTTTCAGACCGTTTTTTGCTCCTCATATTTTTGACACCTTTTGAAGCTTTTCATATTTTTCACAACTTTTCAGACTCTTCATGTCTTTCAACACCGTTTCAGGCTCCTCCTATTTTTCAGACCGTTTCATGCTCCTCATATTTTTGACACCTTTTGAAGCTCTTCATATTTTTCACACCTTTTCAGGCTCTTCATATTTATGAACACCGCTTCATGATCCTCCTGTTTTTCAGACCGTTTCATGCTCTTCATATTTTTGAAACATTTTGAAGCTCTTCATATTTTTCACACCTTTTCAGGCTCTTCATGTTTTTCACACGTTTTCAGACTCTTCATGTTTTTCAACAACGCTTCATGCTCCTGCTATTTTTCAGACCGTTTCATGCTCCTCATATTTTAGACACCTTTGAAAACTCTTCATATTTTTCACACCTTTTTAGGCTCTTCATGTTTTTCACACGTTTTCAGACTCTTCATGTTTTTCAACACCGCTTCATGCTCCTGCTATTTGTCAGACCGTTTCATGCTCTTCATATTTTTGACACGTTTTGAAGCTCTTCATATTTTTCACACCTTTTCAGGCTCTTCATGTTTTTCAACACCGTTTCATGCTGCTTCTATTATTTCAGACAGTTTCATGCTCCTCATATTTTTGACATCTTTTGAAGCTCTTCATATTTTTCACATCATTGAAGCTCTTCATATTTTTCACGCCTTTTCAGGCTCTTCATGATTTTCAACACCGCTTCATGATCCTCGTATTTTTCGGACCGTTTCATGCTCATTTCATTTTTGACACCTTTTGAAGCTCTTCATATTTTTCACACCTTTTGAAGCTCTTCATATTTTTCATATGTTTGAAGCTCTTCATAATTTCACACGTTTTCAGACTCTTCATGTTTTTCAACAACGCTTCATGCCCCTGCGATTTTTCATACCGTTTCATGCTCCTCATATTTTTGACAGGTTTTGAGGCTTTTCATATTTTTCACACCTTTTCAGGCTCTTCATGTTTTTGAACACCGTTTCATAATCCGCCTATTTTTAAGACCGTTTCATGCTCCTCATATTTTTGACACCTTTAGAACCTCTTCATATTTTACACAGCTTTTCAGGCTCTTCATGTTTTTCAACACCGCTTCATGCTCCTCCTCTTTTTCAGAACGTTTCATGCTCCTCATATACTTGACACCTTTTGAAGCTCTTGATATTTCTCACACCTTTTCAGGTTCTTTATGTTTTTCAACCCGCTTCATGCTCCTCCTATTTTTCAGACCGTTTCATGCTCATCTCATTTTTGACACCTTTTGAAGCTCTTCATATTTTTCACATCTTTTGAAGCTCTTTATATTTTTCACACATTTTCAGGCTCTTCATGTTTTTGAACACCGCTTCATGCTCCTGCTATTTTTCAGACCGTTTCATGCTCCTCATATTTTTGACACCTTTTGAAGCTCTTCATATTTGTCACACCTTCTCAGGCTCTTCATGATTTTCAACACCGCTTCATGTTCCTCCTATTTTTCAGACCGTTTCATGCTCATCTCATTTTGACACCTTTTGAAGCTTTTCATATTGTTCACACCTTTTCAGTCTGTTCATGATTTTCAACACCGCTTCATGCTCCTTCTATTTTTCAGACCGTTTCAAGCTCATCTCATTTTTGACACCTTTTTAATCTCTTCATATTTTTCACAACTGTTGAAGCTCTTCATATTTTTAATATTTTTGAAGCTCTTCATATTTTCACACGTTTTCACACTCTTCATGTTTTTCAACACCGCTTCATGCTCCTCCTTTTTTCAAACCGTATCATGCTCCTCATATTTTTGACACCTTTAGAAACTCTTCATATTTTTCACACCTTTTCAAGCTCTTCATGTTTTTTATCACTGCCTCATGCTCGTCCTATTTTTCAGAAAGTTTCATGCTCCTCATATTTTTGACACCTTTTGAAGGTCTTCATATTTTTCACACCTTTTCAGGCTCTTCATTTTTTTCAACACTACTTGTTGCTCCTCCTATTTTTTAGAACTTTTCATACTCATCTAATCTTTGACACATTTTGAGGCACTTCATATTTTTTACACCTTTTGAAGCTCTTCATATTTTTCACATTTTTGAAGCTCTTCATATTTTTCACACGATTTCAGACCCTTCATGTTTTTCAAAACCGCTTCATGCTCCTGCTATTTATCATACCGTTTCATACTTCTCATATTTTTGACACGTTTTGAGGCTCTTCATATTTTTCACACCTTTTCAGGCTCTTCATGTTTTTGAACACAGCTTCATGCTCCTCCTATTTTTTCTACCGTATCATGCTCCTCATATTTTTCACACCTTTTGAAGCTCTTCATATTTTTCACACCTTTTCAGGCTCTTCATGTTTTTGAACAGCACTTCATGCTCCTCCTATTTTTCAGACCGTTTCATGCTCCTCATATTTTTGACACCTTTTGAAGCTCTTCATATTTTCCACACCTTTTCAGGCTCTTCATGTTTTTGAACAGCATTTCATGCTCCTCCTATTTTTCAGACCGTTTCATGCTCCTCATATTTTTGACACCTTTTGAAGGTCTTCATATTTTTCACACCTTTTCAGGCTCTTCATGTTTTTCAACACCACTTCATGCTCCTCCTTTTTTTCAGACCGTTTCAGGCTCCTCATATTTTTCACACCTTTTGAAGCCGTTCATATTTCTCACACCTTTTCATGCTCTTCATTTTTTTCAACACTATTTGTTACTCCTCCTATTTTTTAGACCGTTTCATACTCATCTAATTTTTGACAACTTTTGAAGCTCTTCATATTTTTCACCTTTTTGAAGCTCTTCATATTTTTCACACAATTTCAGACTCTTCATGTTTTTCAACACCGCTTCATGCTCCTTCTATTTATCATACCGTTTCATACTCCTAATATTTTGACACGTTTTGAGGCTCTTCATATTTTTCACACCTTTTCAAGCTCTTCATGTTTTTGAACTCCGCTTCATGCTCCTCCTATTTTTTCGACAGTATCATGCTCCTCATATTTTTCACACCTTTTGAAGCTCTTCATATTTTTCACACCTTTTCAGGCTCTTCATTTTTTTCAACACTACTTGTTGCTCCTCCTATTTTTTAGACCTTTTCATGCTCATCTAATTTTTGACACTTTTGAAGCTCTTCATATTTTTTACACCTTTTGAAACTCCTCATATTTTTCACACATTTTGAAGCTCTTCATATTTTTCTCACCTTTTCAGGCTCTTCATGATTTTCATCACCGATTCATGCTCCTCCTATTTTTCAGACCGTTTCATGCTCATCTCATTTTTGACACCTTTTGAAGCTCTTCCTATTTTTTACAGGTTTTCAGGCTCTTCATGTTTTTCAACACTGCTTCATGCTCCTCCTATTTTTCCGACCGTTTCATGCTCATCTCATTTTGACATCTTTTGAAGCTCTTCATATTTTTCACATTTATGAATCTCTTCATATTTTCCACACGTTTTCAGACAATTCATGTTTTTCAACATCGCTTCATGCTCCTCCTATTTTTCAGCCCGTTTCATGCTCCTCATAATTTTGACACCTTTTGAAGCTTTAATATTTTTAACACCTTTTCAGGCTCTTCATCTTTTTCAACACCACTTCATGCTCCTCCTTTTTTGCAGACCGTTTCATGCTACTCATATTTTTAACACCTTTTGAAGCTCTTCATATTTCTCACACCTTTTCAGGCTCTTCATGTTTTTCAACAACGCTTCATGCTCCTCCGATTTTTCAGACCGTTTCATGCTCCTCATATTTTTGACACCTTTTGAAGCTCTTCATGTTTTTCACACCTTTTCAGGCTCTTCATGTTTTTGAACACCGCTTCATGCTTCTCCTATTTTTCAGACCGTTTCATGCTCCTCATATTTTTGACACCTTTTGAAGCTCTTCATATTTTTCACAACTTTTCAGGCTCTTCATGTTTTTCAACACCGCTTCATGCACGTCCTATTTTTCAGACCATTTCATGCTCATCTCATTTTTGACACCTTTTGAAGTTTTTCATATTTTTCACAACTTTTCAGGCTCTTCATGTTTTTGAACACCGCTTCACGCTAATCCTATTTTTCAAACCATATCATGCTCCTCATATTTTTCACACCTTTTGAAGCTCTTCATATATTTCACACCTTTTCAGGCTCTTCATGTTTCTGAACACCACTTCATGCTCCTTCTCTTTTTCAGAGAGTTTTATGCTCCTCATGTATTTCACACCTTTTGAAGCTCTTCATATTTTTCACACCTTTTCAGGCTCTTCATGTTTTTCAACACCACTTCATGCTGCTCATATTTTTCAGACCGTTTCATGCTCCTCATATTTTTTACACCTTTTGAAGCTCTTCATTTTTTTCACACCTTTTAAGGCTCTTCATGTTTTTCAACACCGCTTCATGCTGCTCATATTTTTCAGACCGTTTCATGCTCCTCATATTTTTGACACCTTTTGAAGCTCTTCATATTTTTCACACGTTTTCAGTCTATTCATGTTTTTGAACACCATTTCAGGCTCCTCCTATTTTTCAGAGTGTTTCATGCTCCTCATGTATTTCACACCTTTGAAAGCTCTTCATATTTTTCAAAGATTTTGAAGCTCTTCATATTTTTCACACCTTTTCAGGCTCTTCATGTTTTTCAACACCGTTTCATGCTCCCCCTATTTTTCAAACCGTTTCATGTTCCTCATAATTTTGAAACCTTTTGAAGATCTTCATAATTTTCACACATTTTCAGGCTCTTCATGTGTTTGAACACCGCTTCATGTTCCTCCTATTTTTCAGACCGTTTCATGCTCCTCATATTTTTGACACCTTTTGAAGCTCTCATATTTTTCATACCTTTTGAAGCTCTTCATGTTTTTGAACACTGCTTCATGCTCCTCGTATTTTTCAGATCGTTTCATGCTCCTCATTTTTTGACACTTTTTGAGCTCTTCGTATTTTTCAAACCTTTTCAGGCTCTTCATGTTTTCGAACTCTGCTTCATGCTCCTCCAATTTTTCACACCGTTTCATGATCCTCATATTTTTGATACTTTTTGTGCTCTTCATATTTTTCACACCTTTTCAGGTTCTTCATGTTTTTGAACACCGCTTCATGCTGCTCCTATTTTTCAGACCGTTTATGCTCCTCATATTTTTGACACCTTTAGAAGCTCTTCATATTTTTCACACATTTTCAGGCTCTTCATGTTTTTGATCACCGTTTCATGCTCCTCCTATTTTTCAGACCGTTTCATGCTCCTCATATTTTTGACACCTTTTGAAGCTCTTCATATTTTTCACACCTTTTCAGGCTCTTCATGTTTTTGAACACCGCTTCATTATCCTCTTGTTTTTCAGACCGTTTCATGCTCTTCATATTTGTGAAACATTTTGAAGCTCTTCATATTTTTCACACCTTTTCAGGCTCTTCATGTTTTTCACCACCACTTCACGCTCCTCCTATTTTTCAGACCGTATCATGCTCATCTCATTTTTGTCACCTTTGAAGCTCTTTATTTTTTTCACACCTTTTGAAGCTCTTCATATTTTTCACACGTTTTCATGCTCTTCATATTTTTCAACAACGTTTCATGCTGCTTCAATTTTTCAGTCCGTTTCATGCTCCTCATATTTTTCACAACTTTTGAAGCTCTTCATATTTTTCACACCTTTTCAGGATCTTCATGTTTTGGAACACAGCTTCATGCTCCTCCTATATATCAGACCGTTTCATGCTCCTCATATTTTTGACACCTTTTGAAGCTCTTTATATTTTTCACAGTTTTTCAGGCTCTTCATGATTTTCAACATCGTTTCATGTTATTCCTATTTTTCAGACCTTTTAATGCTCATCTCATTTTTGACACCTTTTGAAGCTTTTCATATTTTTCACAAATTTTCAGGCTCTTCATGTTTTTGAACACCGCTTCATGCTCCTCCTATTTTTCAGAGAGTTTCATGCTCCTCATGTATTTCACAGCTTTTGAAGCTCTTCATATTTTCCACACCTTTTCAGGCTCTTCATGTTTTTGAACACCGCTTCATGCTTCTCCTATTTTTCAGACCGTTTCATGCTCCTCATATTTTTGACACCTTTTGAAGCTCTTCATATATTTCACAACTTTTCAGGCTCTTCATGTTTTTCAACACCGCTTCATGCACGTCCTATTTTTCAGACCGTTTCATGCTCATCTCATTTTTGACACCTTTTGAAGCTTTTGATATTTTTCACAACTTTTCAGGCTCTTCATGTTTTTGAACACAGCTTCATGCTCCTCCTATTTTTCAGACCGTATCATGCTCCTCATATTTTTCACACCTTTTGAAGCTCTTCATATTTTTCACACGTTTTCAGTCTATTCATGTTTTGAACACCATTTCAGGCTCCTCCTATTTTTCAGAGAGTTTCATGCTCCTCATGTATTTCACACTTTGGAAGCTCTTCATATTTTTCAAAGATTTTGAAGCTCTTCATATTTTTCACACCTTTTTAGGCTCTTCATGTTTTTCAACACCGTTTCATGCTCCTCCTATTTTTCAAACCGTTTCATGTTCCTCATAATTTTGACAACTTTTGAAGATCTTCATAATTTTCACACATTTTCAGGCTCTTCATGTGTTTGAACACCGCTTCATGTTCCTCCTATTTTTCAGACCGTTTCATGCTCCTCATTTTTGACACCTTTTGAAGCTCTCATATTTTTCATACCTTTTGAAGCTCTTCATGGTTTTGAACACTGCTTCATGCTCCTCGTATTTTTCAGATCGTTTCATGCTCCTCATATTTTTGACACTTTTTGAGCTCTTCATATTTTTCACACCTTTTCAGGCTCTTCATGTTTTTGAACACCGCTTCATGATCTTCCTGATTTTCAGACCGTTTCATGCTCTTCATATTATTGAAACATTTTGAAGCTCTTCATATTTTTCAAACCTTTTCAGGCTCTTTATTGTTTTCTCCACCACTTCATGCTCCTCCTATTTTTCAGACCGTTTCATGCTCATCTCATTTTTGTCACCTTTGAAGCTCTTCATATTTTTCACACCTTTTGAAGCTCTTCATATTTTTCACAAGTTTTCAGGCTCTTCATGTTTTTCAAAACCGTTTCATGCTGCTTCTATTTTTCAAACCGTTTCATGCTCCTCATATTTTTCACACCTTTTGAAGCTCTTCATATTTTTCACACCCTTTTAAGATCTTCATGTTTTTGAACACAGCTTCATGCTCCTCCTTTTTTTCAGACCGTTTCATGCTCCTCATATTTTTGACAACTTTTGAAGCTCTTCATATTTTTAACACCTTTTCAGGCTCTTCATATTTTTGAACACAGCTTCATGCTCCTCCTATTTTTCAGACCGTTTCATGCTCCTCATATTTTTGACACCTTTTGAAGCTTTTCATATTTTTCACATCTTTTCAGGCTCTTCATGTTTTTCAACACCATTTCATGATCCTCCTATTTTTCAGACCGTTTCATGCTCATCTCATTTTTGACACCTTTTGAAGCTTTTCATATTTTTCACACATTTTCAGGCTCTTCATATTTTTCCACACCACTTCATGCTTCTCCTATTTTTCAGCCCGTTTCATGCTCCTCATGTTTTTGACATCTTTTGAAGCTCTTCATATTTTTCACACGTTTTCAGCTCTTAATGTTTTTCAACACCGCTTCATGCTCTTCCTATTTTTCAGACCGTTTCATGCTCATCTCATTTTTGACACCTTTGGAAGCTCTTCATATTTTTCACACGTTTTCAGCTCTTAATGTTTTTCAACACCGCTTCATGCTCTTCCTATTTTTCAGACGGTTTCATGCTCATCTCAAGTTTGACACCTTTTGAAGCTCTTCATATTTTTCACACATTTTCAGGCTCTTCATGTTTTTGAACATCGCTTCATGCTCCTCCTCTTTTTCAGAGAGTTTCATGCTCCTCATGTATTTCACAGCTTTTGAAGCTCTTCATATATTTCACACTTTTTCAGACTTTTCCTTTTTTTGAATACGACTTCATGCTCCTCCTATTTTTCAGACCGTTTCATGCTCATCTCATTTTTGACACCTTTTGAAGTTTTTCATATTTTTCACAACTTTTCAGGCTCTTCATGTTTTTGAACACCGCTTCATGCTAATCCTATTTTTCAAACCATATCATGCTCCTCATATTTTTCACACCTTTTGAAGCTCTTCATATATTTCACACCTTTTCAGGCTCTTCATGTTTTTGAACACCGCTTCATGCTACTCCTATTTTTCAGACCGTTTATGCTCCTCATATTTTTGACACCTTTAGAAGCTCTTCATATTTTTCACACCTTTTCAGGATCTTCATGTTTTGGAACACAGCTTCATGCTCCTCCTATATATCAGACCGTTTCATGCTCCTCATATTTTTGACACCTTTTGAAGCTCTTTATATTTTTCACAGTTTTTCAGGCTCTTCATGATTTTCAACACCGTTTCATGTTATTCCTATTTTTCAGACCGTTTAATGCTCATCTCATTTTTGACACCTTTTGAAGCTTTTCATATTTTTCACAACTTTTCAGACTCTTCATGTTTTTGAACACCGCTTCATGCTCCTCCTATTTTTCAGAGAGTTTCATGCTCCTCATGTCTTTCACAGCTTTTGATGCTCTTCATATTTTCCACACCTTTTCAGGCTCTTCATGTTTTTGATCACCGTTTCATGCTCCTTCTATTTTTCAGATCGTTTCATGCTCATCATATTTTTGACACTTTTTGAGCTCTTCATATTTTTCACACCTTTTCAGGCTCTTCATGTTTTTGAACACCGCTTCATGATCCTCCTGATTTTCAGACCGTTTCATGCTCTTCATATTTTTGAAACATTTTGAAGCTCTTCATATTTTTCACACCTTTTCAGGCTCTTCATGTTTTTATCCACCACTTCATGCTCCTCCTATTTTTCAGACCGTTTCATGCTCTTCTCATTTTTGTCACCTTTGAAGCTCTTCATATTTTTCACAACTTTTAAAGCTCTTCATATTTTTCACAAGTTTTCAGGCTCTTCATGTTTTTCAAAACCGTTTCATGCTGCTTCTATATTTCAGACCGTTTGATGCTCCTCATATTTTTCACACCTTTTGAAGCTCTTCATATTTTTCACACCCTTTAAAGATCTTCATGTTTTTGAACACAGCTTCATGCTCCTCCTATTTTTCAGACCGTTTCATGCTCCTCATATTTTTGACAACTTTTGAAGCTCTTCATATTTTTCACACCTTTTCAGGCTCTTCATATTTTTGAACACAGCTTCATGCTCCTCCTATTTTTCAGACCGTTTCATGCTCCTCATATTTTTGACACTTTTTGAAGCTTTTCATATTTTTCACATCTTTTCAGGCTCTTCATGTTTTTCAACACCATTTCATGATCCTCCTATTTTTCAGACCGTTTCATTCTCATCTCATTTTTGACACCTTTTGAAGCTTTTCATATTTTTCACACATTTTCAGGCTCTTCATATTTTTCCACACCACTTCATGCTTCTCCTATTTTTCAGCCCGTTTCATGCTCCTCATGTATTTCACAGCTTTTGAAGCTCTTCATATTTTTCACACCTTTTCAAGCTATTCATGTTTTTGGTCACCGTTTCATGCTCCTCCTATTTTTCAGACCGTTTCATGCTCCTCATATTTTTGACACCTTTTGAAGCTCTTCATATTTTTCACACGTTTTCAGCTCTTATTGTTTTTCAACACCGCTTCATGCTCTTCCTATTTTTCAGACCGTTTCATGCTCATCTCATTTTTGACACCTTTTGAAGCTCTTCATATTTTTCACACGTTTTCAGCTCTTAATGTTTTTCAACACCGCTTCATGCTCCTCCTATTTTTCAGACCGTTTCATGCTCTTCTCATTTTTGTCACCTTTGAAGCTCTTCATATTTTTCACAACTTTTAAAGCTCTTCATATTTTTCACAAGTTTTCAGGCTCTTCATGTTTTTCAAAACCGTTTCATGCTGCTTCTATTTTTCAGACCGTTTGATGCTCCTCATATTTTTCACACCTTTTGAAGCTCTTCATATTTTTCACACCCTTTTAAGATCTTCATGTTTTTGAACACAGCTTCATGCTCCTCCTATTTTTCAGACCGTTTCATGCTCCTCATATTTTTGACAACTTTTGAAGCTCTTCATATTTTTCACACCTTTTCAGGCTCTTCATATTTTTGAACACAGCTTCATGCTCCTCCTATTTTTCAGACCGTTTCATGCTCCTCATATTTTTGACACTTTTTGAAGCTTTTCATATTTTTCACATCTTTTCAGGCTCTTCATGTTTTTCAACACCATTTCATGATCCTCCTATTTTTCAGACCGTTTCATGCTCATCTCATTTTTGACACCTTTTGAAGCTTTTCATATTTTTCACACATTTTCAGGCTCTTCATATTTTTCCACACCACTTCATGCTTCTCCTATTTTTCAGCCCGTTTCATGCTCCTCATGTATTTCACAGCTTTTGAAGCTCTTCATATTTTTCACACCTTTTCAAGCTCTTCATGTTTTTGGTCACCGTTTCATGCTCCTCCTATTTTTCAGACCGTTTCATGCTCCTCATATTTTTGACACCTTTTGAAGCTCTTCATATTTTTCACACGTTTTCAGCTCTTATTGTTTTTCAACACCGCTTCATGCTCTTCCTATTTTTCAGACCGTTTCATGCTCATCTCATTTTTGACACCTTTTGAAGCTCTTCATATTTTTCACACGTTTTCAGCTCTTAATGTTTTTCAACACCGCTTCATGCTCTTCCTATTTTTCCGACCGTTTCATGCTCATCTCAATTTTGACACCTTTTGAAGCTCTTCATATTTTTCACACATTTTCAGGCTCTTCATGTTTTTGAACATCGCTTCATGCTCCTCCTATTTTTCAGAGAGTTTCATGCTCCTCATGTATTTCACACCTTTTGAAGCTCTTCATATTTTTCACACCTTTTCAGGCTCTTCATGATTTTCAACACCGCTCATGCTCCTCCTATTTTTCAGACCGTTTCATTCTCATCTCATTTTTGACACCTTTTTAATCTCTTCATATTTTTCAAAACTTTTGAAGCTCTTCATATTTTTAATATTTTTGAAGCTCTTCATATTTTCACACGTTTTCACACTCTTCATGTTTTTCAACACCGCTTCATGCTCCTCCTATTTTTCAAACCGTATCATGCTCCTCATATTTTTGACACTTTTTGGAGCTCTTCATATTTTTCACTCATTTTCAGGCTCTTCATATTTTTCAACACCACTTCATGCTCCTCCTATTTTTGAGACCGTTTGGTGCTCCGCATATTTTTGACACCTTTAGGAACTCTTCATATTTTTCACACCTTTTCAGGCACTTCATGTTTTTTATCACTGCTTCATGCTCGTCCTATTTTTCAGAACGTTTCATGCTCCTCATAATTTTGACACCTTTTGAAGCTCTTCATATTTTTCACACCTTTTCAGGCTCTTCATGTTTTTCGACACAGCTTCATGCTCCTCCTATTTTTCAGACCGTTTCATTCTCCTCATAATTTTGACACCTTTTGAAGCTCTTCATATTTTTCACACATTTTCAGGCTCTTCATGTTTTTCGACACAGCTTCATGCTCCTCCTATTTTTCAGACCGTTTCATTCTCCTCATATTTTTGACACCTTTTGAAGCTCTTCATATTTTTCACACATTTTCAGGCTCTTCATGTTTTTGAACATCGCTTCATGCTCCTCCTATTTTTCAGAGAGTTTCATGCTCCTCATGTATTTCACACCTTTTGAAGCTCTTCATATTTTTCACACATTTTCAGGCTCTTCATGTTTTTCGACACAGCTTCATGCTCCTCCTATTTTTCAGACCGTTTCATGCTCCTCATATTTTTGACACCTTTTGAAGCTCTTCAATTTTTTCACACCTTTTAAGGCTCTTCATGTTTTTCAACACCGCTTCATGCTGCTCATATTTTTCAGACCGTTTGATGCTCCTCATATTTTTGACACCTTTTGAAGCTCTTCATATTTTTCACACGTTTTCAGTCTATTCATGTTTTTGAACACTATTTCAGGCTCCTCCTATTTTTCAGAGAGTTTCATGCTCCTCATGTATTTCACACCTTTGAAAGCTCTACATATTTTTCAAAGATTTTGAAGCTCTTCATATTTTTCACACCTTTTCAGGCTCTTCATGTTTTTCAACACCGTTTCATGCTCCTCCTATTTTTCAAACCGTTTCATGTTCCTCATAATTTTGACACCTTTTGAAGATCTTCATAATTTTCACACATTTTCAGGCTCTTCATGTGTTTGAACACCGCTTCATGTTCCTCCTATTTTTCAGACGGTTTCATACTCATGTCATTTTTGACACCTTTTGAATCTCTTCATATTTTTCACATCTTTTGAAGCTGTTCATATTTTTCACACTTTTTCAGGCTCTGCATGTTTTTCAACAACCTTTCTTGCTCCTCCTATTTTTCAGACGGTTTCATGCTCATCTCATTTTTGACACCTTTTGAAGCTCTTCATATTTTTCACACCTTTGGAAGATCTTCTTATTTTTCACGTTTTTGAAGCTCTTCATATTTTTCACACGTTTTCAGCCTCTTCATGTTTTTCAACACCGCTTCTTGCTCCTGCTATTTTTCAGACCGTTTCATACTCCTCATATTTTTGACACGTTTTGAGGCTCTTCATATTTTTCACACCTTTTCAGGCTCTTCATGTTTTTGAACACCGCTTCATGCTCCTCCTATTTTTCAGACCGTTTCATGCTCCTCATGTATTTCACACCTTTTGAAGCTCTTCATATTTTGCACACCTTTTCAGGCTCTTCATGTTTTTCACAACCACTTCATGCTCCTCCTATTTTTCAGATCGTTTCATGCACATCTCATTTTTTACACCTTTTGAGGCTCTTCATATTTTTCACACCTTTTCAGGCTCTTCATGTTTTTGAACACCGCTTCATGCTCCTCCTATTTTTCAGAGAGTTTCATGCTCCTCATGTCTTTCACAGCTTTTGAAGCTCTTCATATTTTCCATACCTTTTCAGGCTCTTCATGTTTTTGATCACCGTTTCATGCTCCTTCTATTTTTCAGATCGTTTCATGCTCATCATATTTTTGACACTTTTTGAGCTCTTCATATTTTTCACACCTTTTCAGGCTCTTCATGTTTTTGAACACCGCTTCATGATCCTCCTGATTTTCAGACCGTTTCATGCTCTTCATATTTTTGAAACATTTTGAAGCTCTTCATATTTTTCACACGTTTTCAGGCTCTTCATGTTTTTCTCCACCACTTCATGCTCCTCCTATTTTTCAGACCGTTTCATGCTCTTCTCATTTTTGTCACCTTTGAAGCTCTTCATATTTTTCACACCTTTTAAAGCTCTTCATATTTTTCACAAGTTTTCAGGCTCTTCATGTTTTTCAAAACCGTTTCACGCTGCTTCTATTTTTCAGACCGTTTCATGCTCCTCATATTTTTCACACCTTTTGAAGCTCTTCATATTTTTCACACCCTTTTAAGATCTTCATGTTTTTGAACACAGCTTCATGCTCGTCCTATTTTTCAGACCGTTTCATGCTCCTCATATTTTTGACAACTTTTGAAGCTCTTCATATTTTTCACACCTTTTCAGGCTCTTCATATTTTTGAACACAGCTTCATGCTCCTTCTATTTTTCAGACCGTTTCATGCTCCTCATATTTTTGACACTTTTTGAAGCTTTTCATATTTTTCACATCTTTTCAGGCTCTTCTTGTTTTTCAAGACCATTTCATGATCCTCCTATTTTTCAGACCGTTTCATGCTCATCTCATTTTTGACACCTTTTGAAGCTTTTCATATTTTTCACACATTTTCAGGCTCTTCATATTTTTCCACACCACTTCATGCTTCTCCTATTTTTCAGCCCGTTTCATGCTCCTCATGTATTTCACAGCTTTTGAAGCTCTTCATATTTTTCACACCTTTTCAGGCTCTTCATTTTTTTGGTCACCGTTTCATGCTCCTCCTATTTTTCAGACCGTTTCATGCTCCTCATATTTTTGACACCTTTTGCAGCTCTTCATATTTTTCACACGTTTTCAGCTCTTAATGTTTTTCAACACCGCTTCATGCTCTTCCTATTTTTCAGACCGTTTCATGCT
Organism: Dama dama; assembly: GCF_033118175.1. Classification (NCBI taxonomy): domain Eukaryota; kingdom Metazoa; phylum Chordata; class Mammalia; order Artiodactyla; family Cervidae; genus Dama; species Dama dama. The sequence continues at coordinate 6,731,189 of NW_026870891.1, read as the reverse complement.
CATCTCATTTTTGACACCTTTTGAAGCTCTTCATATTTTTCACACGTTTTCAGCTCTTAATGTTTTTCAACACCGCTTCATGCTCTTCCTATTTTTCAGACCGTTTCATGCTCGTCTCATTTTTGACACCTTTTGAAGCTCTTCATATTTTTCACACATTTTCAGGCTCTTCATGTTTTTGAACATCGCTTCATGCTCCTCCTATTTTTCAGAGAGTTTCATGCTCCTCATGTATTACACACCTTTTGAAGCTCTTCATATTTTTCACACCTTTTCAGGCTCTTCATGATTTTCAACACCGCTCATGCTCCTCCTATTTTTCAGACCGTTTCATGCTCATCTCATTTTTGACACCTTTTTAATCTCTTCATATTTTTCAAAACTTTTGAAGCTCTTCATATTTTTGATATTTTTGAAGCTCTTCATATTTTCACACGTTTTCACACTCTTCATGTTTTTCAACACCGCTCATGCTCCTCCTATTTTTCAAACCGTATCATGCTCCTCATATTTTTGACACTTTTTGAAGCTCTTCATATTTTTCACTCATTTTCAGGCTCTTCATATTTTTCAACACCACTTCATGCTCCTCCTATTTTTGAGACCGTTTGGTGCTCTGCATATTTTTGACACCTTTAGGAACTCTTCATATTTTTCACACCTTTTCAGGCACTTCATGTTTTTTATCACTGCTTCATGCTCGTCCTATTTTTCAGAACGTTTCATGCTCCTCATATTTTTGAGATCTTTTGAAGCTCTTCATATTCTTCACACATTTTCAGGCTCTTCATGTTTTTCGACACAGCTTCATGCTCCTCCTATTTTTCAGACCGTTTCATTCTCCTCATATTTTTGACACCTTTTGAAGCTCTTCATATTCTTCACACATTTTCAGGCTCTTCATGTTTTTCGACACAGCTTCATGCTCCTCCTATTTTTCAGACCGTTTCATTCTCCTCATATTTTTGACACCTTTTGAAGCTCTTCATATTTTTCACACATTTTCAGGCTCTTCATGTTTTTGAACATCGCTTCATGCTCCTCCTATTTTTCAGAGAGTTTCATGCTCCTCATGTATTTCACACCTTTTGAAGCTCTTCATATTTTTCACACATTTTCAGGCTCTTCATGTTTTTCAACACCGTTTCATGCTCCTCCTATTTTTCAGACCGTTTCATGCTCCCCATATTTTTGACACATTTTGAAGCTCTTCATATTTTTCACACATTTTCAGGCTCTTCATGTTTTTCAACACCGCTTCATGCTCCTCCTATTTTTCAGAATGTTTCATGCTCCTCATATTTTTGACACCTTTTGAAGGTCTTCATATTTTTCACACATTTCAGGCTCTTCATGTTTTTCAACACCTCTTTATGCTCCTCGTATTTTGCAGACCGTTTCATGCTCCTATATTTTTGACACCTTTTGAAGCTTTTCATATTTCTCACTCATTTTGAGGCTCTTCATGTTTTTGAACATCACTTCATGCTCCTCCTATTTTTCAGACCGTTTCATGCTCCCCATATTTTTGACACCTTTTGAAGCTCTTCATATTTTTCACCCCTTTTGAAGCTGTTCATATATTTCACACCTTTTCAGGCTCTTGATGTTTTTCAACACCACTTCATGCTCCTTCTATTTTTCACACCCTTTCATGCTAATCTAATTTTTGACACCTTTTGAAGCTCTTCATATTTTTCACACCTTTTGAAGGTCTTCATATTTTTCACACCTTTTCAGGCTGTTCATGTTTTTGAACACCGCTTATGCTCGTCCTATTTTTCAGACCATTTCATGCTCCTCATACTTTTGACACCTTTGAAGCTCTTCATATTTTTCACACCTTTTCAGGCTCTTCATGTTTTTCAACACCGCTTCATGATCCTCCTATTTTTCAGACCGTTTCATGCTCCGCATATTTTTGACACCTTTTGAAGCTCTTCATATTATTCACACCTTTTCAGGCTCTTCATGTTTTTCAACAACACTTCATGCTCCTCCTATTTTTCAGACCGTTTCATGCTCATCTCATTTTTGACATCTTTTGAAGCTCTTCATATTTTTCACACCTTTTGAAACTCTTCATAATTTTCATATTTTTGAAGCACTTCATATTTTTCACACTTTTTCAGGCTCTTCATGTTTTTCAACATCTCTTCAGGCTCCTCCTATTTTTCGGACCCTTTCATGCTAATCTAATTTTTGGCACTTTTTGAAGCTCTTCATATTTATCACACCTTTTAAGTCTCTGCATGTTTTTGAACACCTTTACATGCTCCTCATGTATTTCACTCCTTTTGAAGCTCTTCATATTTTGCACAAATTTTCAGGCTCTTCATGTTTTTGAACACCGCTTCATCCTCCTATATTTAAGGGGGTTTCATGCTCGTCGTATTTTTGACACATTTTGAAGCTCTTCATATTTTTCACACCTTTTCAGGCTCTTCATGTTTTTGAACACCGCTTCATGCTCCTCCTATATTTCAGTCCGTTCCATGCTCCTCCAATTTTCCCACCTTTTGAAGCTCTTCATATTTTTCACACCTTTTCAGGCTCTTCATGTTTTTGAACACCGCTTGATGCTCCTCCTATTTTTCAGACCGTTTCATGCTCCTCATGTATTTCACACGTTTTGAAGCTCTTCATATTTTTCACACCTTTTCAGCCTCTTCATGATTTTGAACACCGCTTCATCATCCTCCTATTTTTCAGAATGTTTCATGCTCCTCATATTTTTGACAACTTTTGAAGCTTTTCATATTTTTCACAACTTTTCAGGCTCTTCATGTTTTTGAACAGAGCTTCATGCTCCTCCTATTTTTCAGACCGTATCATGTTCCTCATGTATTTTACACCTTTTGAAGCTCTTCATATTTTTCACACCTTTTCAGGCTCTTCATGCATTTGAACAACTTTTCATGCTCCTCCTATTTTTCAGACCGTTTCATACTCCTCATAGTTTTGACACCTTTTGAAGCTCTTCATATTTTTCACACCTTTTCAGGTTCTTCATGTTTTTCAACATCGCTTCATGCTCCTCCTATTTTTCAAACCGTTTCATGCTCCTCATATTTTTGACACCTTTTGAAGCTCTTAATATATTTCACAGCTTTTCAGACTCTTCATGATTTCCATTACCGCTTCATGCTCCTCATATTTTTCAGACCGTTTCATGCTCATCTCATTTTTATCACCTTTTGAAATTCTTCATATTTTTCACACCTTTTGAAGCTCTTCATATTTTTCACACGTGTTCAGGCTCTTCATGTTTTTCAACACCACTTCTTGCTTCTCCTGTTTTTCAGACCGTTTCATGATCCTCATATTTTTGACCCATTTTGAAACTCTTCATATTTTTCACACTTTTTCAGGCTCTTCATGTTTTTCAACACCGCTTCATGCTCCTCCTATTTTTCAGACCCTTTCATGCTCCTCATAATTTTGACACCTTTTGATGCTCTTCATATTTTTCACACCTTTTCAGGCTCTTCATGTTTTTCCACACCGCTTCATGCTCCTCCTATTTTTCAGACCATTTCATGCTCCTCATATATTTGACACATTTTGAAGCTCTTCATATTTTTCACACCTTTTCATGCTCTTCATGTTTGTGAACACCGCTTCATGCTCGTCCTATTTTTCAGACCGTTTCATGCTCCTCATGTGTTTCACACCTTTTGAAGCTCTTCATATTTTGCACAGCTTTTCAGGCTCTTCATGTTTTTCACAAACACTTCATGCTCGTCCTATTTTTCAGACCGTTTCATGCTCCTCATATTTTTGACAACTTTTGAAGCTCTTCATATTTTTGACACCTTTGAGGCTCTTCATGTTTTTGAACACCACTTCATGCTCCTCCTATATTTCAGTCCATTTCATGCTCCTCCTATTTTTCACACCTTTTGAAGCTCTTCATATTTTTGACACCTTTGAGGCTCTTCATGTTTTTGAACACCACTTCATGCTCCTCCTATTTTTCAGACCGTTTCATGGTCCTCATATATTTGACTCCTTTAGAAGCTCTTCATATTTTTCACACCTTTTCAGGCTCTTCATGGTTTTCAACACCGCTTCATGCTCCTCCTCTTTTTCAGACCGTTTCATGCTCCTCATATTTTTGACAACTTTTGAAGCTCTTCTTATTTTTCACACCTTTTCAGGCTCTTCATGATTTTCAAAACGGCTTCATGCTCCTCCTATTTTCACACCATTTCATGCTCATCTCATTTTTGACACCTTTTGAAGCTCCTCTACTTTTGACCCCTTTAGAGGCTCTTCATATTTTTGACAACTTTTCAGGCTCTTCATGTTTTTCAACACCGCTTCATGCTCCTCCTAATTTTCAGACCGTTTCATGACCCTCATATTTTTGACACCTTTTGAAGCTCCTCATATATTTCACACCTTTTCAGACTCTTCATGATTTCCAACACCACTTCATTCTCCTCATTTTTTTCACACCGTTTAATGCTCATCTCATTTTTGACACCTTTTGAAGCTCTTCATATTTTTGACACATTTAGAAGCTCTTCATATTTTTTACACATTTTCAGGCTCTTCATATTTTTCAACACCGCTTATTGCTCCTCCTATTTGTCAGACCGTTTCATGCTCATCTCATTTTTGACAACTTTTGAAGCTCTTCATGTTTTTCACATATAATGAAGCTCTTCATATTTTACACACCTTTTCAGGCTCTTCATGTTTTTCAACACCGCTTCATGCTCCTCCTATTTTTCAGACCGTTTCATGCTCCTCATATTTTTGACACCTTTAAAGCTCTTCATATTTTTCACACCTTTTCAGGCCCTTCATGCTTTTCCACACCACTTCATGCTCCTCCTATTTTTCAGACCTTTTCATGCTCCTCCTATTTTTCAGACCGTTTCATGCTTCTCATATTTTGAAACCTTTTGAAGCTCTTCATATTTTTCACAACTTTTCAGTCTCTTCATGTTTTTCAACACCGCTTCATGCTCCTCCTTTTTTCAGACCGTTTGATGCTCCTCATATTTTTGGCACCTTTTGAAGCTCTTCATATTTTTCACACCTTTTCAGGTCTTCATGTTTTTGAACACCATTTCATGCTCCTCCTATTTTTCAGACCGTTTCATGGTCCTCATATTTTTGACACCTTTTGAACCTCTTCATATTTTTCACACCTTTTCAGGCTCTTCATGTTTTCAACACCGCTTCATGCTCCTACTATTTTTCAGACGGTTTCATGCTCCTCATATTTTTGACACCTTTTGAAGCTCTTCATATTATTCACACCTTTTCAGGCTCTTCATGTTTTTCAACACCGCTTCATGCTCCTCCTTTTTTTCAGGCCGTTTCATGCTCCTCATATTTTTGACGCCTTTTGAAGCTCTTCATATTTTTCACACTTCTCCAGGCTCTTCATGTTTTTGAACACCGTTTCATGCTCCTCCTGTTTTTCAGACCGTTTCATGCTCCTCATCTTTTTGACACGTTTTGAAACTCTTCATATTTATCACACCTTTTCAGGCTCTTCATGTTTTTCAACACAATTTCATGCTCCTCCTTTTTTTCAGACCGTTTTATGCTCCTCATATATTTGACACCTTTTGAAGCTCTTCATAATTTCCACACCTTTTCAGGCTCTTCATGTTTTTCTACACCGCTTCATGCTCCCCCTACATTTCAGACCGTTCATGCCTCTCATATTTTTGAAACCTTTTGAAGCTCTTCATATTTTTCACACCTTTTCAGGTTCTTCATGTTTTTCAACATCGCTTCATGCTCCTCCTATTTTTCAGACCGTTTCATGCTCCTCATAATTTTGACACCTTTTGATGCTCTTCATATTTTTCACACCTTTTCAGGCTCTTCATGTTTTTCCACACCGCTTCATGCTCCTCCTATTTTTCAGACCATTTCATGCTCCTCATATATTTGACACATTTTGAAGCTCTTCATATTTTTCACACCTTTTCATGCTCTTCATGTTTGTGAACACCGCTTCATGCTCGTCCTATTTTTCAGACCGTTTCATGCTCCTCATGTATTTCACACCTTTTGAAGCTCTTCATATTTTTGACACCTTTGAGGCTCTTCATGTTTTTGAACACCACTTCATGCTCCTCCTATATTTCAGTCCGTTTCATGCTCCTCCTATTTTTCACACCTTTTGAAGCTCTTCATATTTTTGACACCTTTGAGGCTCTTCATGTTTTTGAACACCACTTCATGCTCCTCCTATTTTTCAGACCGTTTCATGGTCCTCATATATTTGACTTCTTTAGAAGCTCTTCATATTTTTCACACCTTTTCAGGCTCTTCATGGTTTTCAACACCGCTTCATGCTCCTCCTCTTTTTCAGACCGTTTCATGCTCCTCATATTTTTGACAACTTTTAAAGCTCTTCTTATTTTTCACACCTTTTCAGGCTCTTCATGATTTTCAAAACGGCTTCATGCTCCTCCTATTTTCACACCATTTCATGCTCATCTCATTTTTGACACCTTTTGAAGCTCCTCTACTTTTGACCCCTTTAGAGGCTCTTCATGTTTTTGACAACTTTTCAGGCTCTTCATGTTTTTCAACGCCGCTTCATGCTCCTCATTTTTTTCACACCGTTTAATGCTCATCTCATTTTTGACACCTTTTGAAGCTCTTCATATTTTTGACACATTTAGAAGCTCTTCATATTTTTTACACATTTTCAGGCTCTTCATATTTTTCAACACCGCTTATTGCTCCTCCTATTTGTCAGACCGTTTCATGCTCATCTCATTTTTGACAACTTTTGAAGCTCTTCATGTTTTTCACATATAATGAAGCTCTTCATATTTTACACACCTTTTCAGGCTCTTCATGTTTTTCAACACCGCTTCATGCTCCTCCTATTTTTCAGACCGTTTCATGCTCCTCATATTTTTGACACCTTTAAAGCTCTTCATATTTTTCACACCTTTTCAGGCCCTTCATGCTTTTCCACACCGCTTCATGCTCCTCCTATTTTTCAGACCTTTTCATGCTCCTCCTAATTTTCAGACCGTTTCATGCTTCTCATATTTTGAAACCTTTTGAAGCTCTTCATATTTTTCACAACTTTTCAGTCTCTTCATGTTTTTCAACACCGCTTCATGCTCCTCCTTTTTTCAGACCGTTTGATGCTCCTCATATTTTTGACACCTTTTGAAGCTCTTCATATTTTTCACACCTTTTCAGGTCTTCATGTTTTTGAACACCATTTCATGCTCCTCCTATTTTTCAGACCGTTTCATGGTCCTCATATTTTTGACACCTTTTGAACCTCTTCATATTTTTCACACCTTTTCAGGCTCTTCATGTTTTCAACACCGCTTCATGCTCCTACTATTTTTCAGACGGTTTCATGCTCCTCATATTTTTGACACCTTTTGAAGCTCTTCATATTATTCACACCTTTTCAGGCTCTTCATGTTTTTCAACACCGCTTCATGCTCCTCCTTTTTTTCAGGCCGTTTCATGCTCCTCATATTTTTGACGCCTTTTGAAGCTCTTCAGATTTTTCACACTTCTCCAGGCTCTTCATGTTTTTGAACACCGTTTCATGCTCCTCCTGTTTTTCAGACCGTTTCATGCTCCTCATCTTTTTGACACGTTTTGAAACTCTTCATATTTATCACACCTTTTCAGGCTCTTCATGTTTTTCAACACAATTTCATGCTCCTCCTTTTTTTCAGACCGTTTTATGCTCCTCATATATTTGACATCTTTTGAAGCTCTTCATTATTTCCACACCTTTTCAGGGTCTTCGTGTTTTTCTACACCGCTTCATGCTCCCCCTACATTTCAGACCGTTCATGCCTCTCATATTTTTGAAACCTTTTGAAGCTCTTCATATTTTTCACACCTTTTTAGGCTCTTCATGTTTTTCAACACCATTTCATGCTCCTCCTTTTTTTCAAACCGTTTTATGCTCCTCATATATTTGACACCTTTTGAAGCTGTTCATAATTTCCACACCTCTTCAGGCTCTTCATGTTTTTGAACACCATTTCATGCTCCTCTTATTTTTTTTTATTTTTTTTTTTTTAAATTTTTTTTAATTATTTTTATTTTTTCTTTCCCAGTCGGTTTTGTCATACATTGATATGAATCAGCCATGGATTTACATGTATTCCCAATTCCAATCCCCCCTCCCACCTCCCTCTCCACCCGATTCCTCTCCGTCTTCCCAGTGCACCAAGCCGGAGCACTTGTCTCGTGCATCCTACCTGGGCTGGTGATCTGTTTCACCATAGATAGCATACATGCTGTTCATTTGAAATATCCCACCCTCACATTCTCCCACAAAGTTCAAAAGTCTGTTCTGTATTTCTGTGTCTATTTTTCTGTTCTGCATATAGGGTTATCGTTATCACCTTTCTAAATTCCATATACATGTGTCAGCATGCTCTAATGTTCTTTATCTTTCTGGCTTACTTCACTCTGTATAATGGGCTCCAGCTTCATCCATCTCATTAGGCCTGATTCAAGTGAATTTTTTAATGGCTGAGTAATATTCCATGGTGTATATGTACCACAGCTTTCTTATCCATTCATCTGCTGACGGGCATCTAGGTTGCTTCCATGTCCTGGCTATTATAAATAGTGCTGCGATGAACATTGGGGTGCACGTGTCTCTTTCAGACGAACCTATGGACACCTTATCTTTGACAAAGGAGGCAAGGATATGCAATGGAAAAAAGACAACCTCTTTAACAAGTGGTGCTGGGAAAACTGGTCAACCACTTGTAAAAGAATGAAAATAGAACACTTTCTAACACCATACACAAAAATAAACTCAAAATGGATTAAAGATCTAAATGTAAGACCAGAAACTATAAAACTCCTAGAGGAGAAGATAGGCAAAACACTCTCCGACATAAATCAAAGCAAGATCCTCTATGACCCACCTCCCAGAATATTGGAAATAAAAGCAAAACTAAACAAATGGGACCTAATGAAACTTAAAAGCTTTTGCACTACAAAGGAAACTATAAGTAAGGTGAAAAGACAGCCCTCAGATTGGGAGAAAATAATAGCAAATGAAGAAACAGACAAAGGATTAATCTCAAAAATATACAAGCAAATCCTGCAGCTCAATTCCAGAAAAATAAATGACCCAATACAAAATGAGCCAAAGAACTAAACAGACATTTCTCCAAAGAAGACATACAGATGGATAACAAACACATGAAAAGATGCTCAACATCACTCATAATTAGAGAAATGCAAATCAAAACCACAATGAGGTACCATTATATGCCAGTCAGGATGGCTGCTATCCAGAAGTCTACAAGCAATAAATGCTGGAGATGGTGTGCAGAAAAGGGAACCCTCTTACACTGTTGGTGGGAATGCACACTAGTACAGCCGCTATGGAAAACAGTGTGGAGATTTCTTAAAAAACTGGAAATAGAACTGCCATGTGACCCAGCAATCGCACTTCTGGGCATACACACTGAGGAAACCAGATCCTCTTATTTTTCAGACCGTTTCAAGCTCCTCATATTTTTTACACCTTTTGAAGCTCTTCATATATTTCACACCTTTTCAGGCTCTTCATGTTTTTCAACACCGCTTCATGCTCCTCCTATTTTTCAGACCGTTTCATGGTCCTCATGTTTTTGTCACCTTTTGAAGCTCTTCACATTTTTCACACCTTTTCATGCTCTTCATGTTTTTGAACACCATTTCATGCTCCTCCTATTTTTTAAACCGTTTCATGCTCCTCATATTTTTCACACATTTTGAAGCTCTTCATATTTTTCACACCTTTTCAGGCTCTTCATATTTTACAACAAGTTTTCATGCTCCTCCTATTTTTCAGACCGTTTAATGCTCCCCATAATTTTGACACCTTTTGAAGCGCTTCATAATTATCACACCTTTTCAGGCTCTTCATGTTTTTCAAATTTGCTTCTGCTCCTCCTATTTTTCAGACCGTTTCATGCTCCTCATATTTTTGACACCTTTTGAAGCTCTTCATATTTTTCACAGCTTTTCAGGCTCTTCATGTTTTTCAACACCGCTTTATTGTCCTCATATTTTTCAGACCGTTTCATGCGCCTCATATTTTGGATATCTTTTGAAGCTCGTCATATTTCTAACAACTTTTCAGGATCTTCATGTTTTCAACACAGTTTCATGCTCCTCCTATTTTTCAGACCGTTTCATGCGCCTCATATTTTGACTCCTTTTGAAGCTCTTCATATTTTTCACACATTTTCAGGCTCTTCATGTTTTTCAACACCGTTTCTTGCTCATCTTCTTTTTCAGACCGTTTCATGCCCCTCATATTTTTGACACCTTTTCAAGCTCTTCACATTTTTCAAACCTTTTCAGGCTCTTCATGTTTTTGAACAACGTTTCATGCTCCTCCTATTTTTCAGACAGTTTCATGCCCCTCATATTTTTGACACCTTTTCAAGCTCTTCACATTTTTCAAAACATTTCAGGCTCTTCATGTTTTGAACACCGTTTCATCCTCCTCCTAATTTTCAGACCGTTTCATGCTCCTCATATATTTGACACCTTTTGAAGCTCTTCATATTTTTCACAACTTTTCAGGTTCTTCATGTTTTCAACACCACTTCATGCTCCTCCTATATTTCTGACCGTGTCATGCTCCTCATATTTTTGACAACTTTTGAAGCTCTTCATATTTTTCACACCTTTTCAGGCTCTTCATGTTTTTCTACACCGCTTCATGCTCCTCCTATTTTTGACATCTTTTGAAGCTCTTCATATATTTCACACCTTTTCAGGGTTTTCATGTTTTTGAACACCGTTTCATGCTCCTCATATTTTTCAGACCGTTTCATGCTCCTCATATTATTGACACCTTTTGAAGCTCTTCATATATTTCACACCTTTTCAGGGTTTTCATGTTTTTGAACACCGTTTCATGCTCCTCATATTTTTCAGACCGTTTCATGCTCCTCATATTTTTGACACCTTTTGAAACTCTTCATATTTTTCACAATTTTTCAGGCTCCTCATGTTTTTGAACACCGTTTCATGCTCCTCCATTTTTTCAGACCGTTTCATGCTCCTCATATTTTGACACCTTTTGAAGCTCTTCATATTTTTCACACCTTTCCAGGCTCTTCATATTTTTGAACACCGATTAATGCTCCTCCTATTTTTCAGACCGTTTCTTGCTCCTCATATTTTTGACACCTTTTGAAGCTCTTCATATTTTTCACACCTTTCCAGGCTCTTCATATTTTTGAACACCGATTAATGCTCCTCCTATTTTTCAGACCGTTTCTTGATCCTCATATTTTTGACACCTTTTGAAGCTCTTCATATTTTTCACACCTTTTCAGGCTCTACATATTTTTCAACACAACTTCATGCTCCTCCTTTATTTGAGACCGTTTCATGCTCCTCATATTTTTGACACCTTTTGAAGCTCTCCATAGATTTCACACCTTTTCAGGCTCTTCATGTTTTTTTACACCGCTTCTTGCTCCTCCTATTTTTCAGAGATATTCATGCTCCTCATATTTTTGTCACCTTTTGAAGCTCTTCATATATTTCACACCTTTTCAGGCTTTTCATGTTTTTCAACACCGCTTCATGCTCCTACTATTTTTCAGACCTTTTCATGCTCCTCATATGTTTCACACCTTTTTAAGCTCTTCATGTTTTTTAACACCTTTCACGCTCCTCCTATATTTCAGACCGTTTCAAGCTCCTCATATTTTTGACACCTTTTGAAGCTCTTCATATTTTTCACATTTATCAGGGTCTTCATGTTTTTCTACACCACTTCATGCTCCTCCTATTTTTCAGACCTTTTCATTCTCCTCATATGTTTCACAACTTTTTCAGACTCTTCATGTTTCTCAACACCACTTCATGCTCCTCCTATTTTTCAGACCGTTTCATGCTCCTCATATTTTTGACGCCTTTTGAAGCTCTTCATATTTTTCACACTTCTCCAGGCTCTTCATGTTTTTGAACACCCTTTCATGCTCCTCCTGTTTTTCAGACCGTTTCATGCTGCTCATATTTTTGACACCTTTTGAAGTTCTTCATATTTTTCACACCTTTTCAGGCTCTTCACGTTTTTCAACACCACTTCATGCTCCTCCTATTTTTCAGTCCGTTTCATGCTCCTTATATTTTGGACACCTTTTGAAGTTCTTCATATTTTTCACACCTTACAGGCTCTTCATGATTTTCAACACCACTTCATGCTCCTCCTAATTTTCACACCGTTTCATGCTCCTCATATATTTGACACCTTTTGAAGCTCTTCATAATTTCCACACCTTTTCAGGCTCTTCATGTTTTTCTACACCGCTTCATGCTCCCCCTACATTTCAGACCGTTCATGCCTCTCATATTTTTGAAACCTTTTGAAGCTCTTCATATTTTTCACACCTTTTTAGGCTCTTCATGTTTTTCAACACCATTTCATGCTCCTCCTTTTTTTCAAACCGTTTTATGCTCCTCATATATTTGACACCTGTTGAAGCTCTTCATAATTTACACACCTTTTCAGGCTCTTCATGTTTTTGAACACCGTTTCATGCTCCTCTTATTTTTTTTTATTGTTATTTTTTTTATTTTTTTTTATTATTTTTATTTTTTTTCCCAGTCGGTTTTGGCATACATTGATATGAATCAGCCATGGATTTACATGTATTCCCAGTCCCGATTCCTCCTCCCACCTCCCTCTCCACCCGATTCCTCTGGGTCTTCCCAGTGCACCAAGCCGGAGCACTTGTCTCGTGCATCCTACCTGGGCTGGTGATCTGTTTCACCATAGATAGCATACATGCTGTTCTTTTGAAATATCCCACCCTCACATTCTCCCACAAAGTTCAAAAGTCTGTTCTGTATTTCTGTGTCTCTTTTTCTGTTCTGCATATAGGGTTATCGTTGTCACCTTTCTAAATTCCATATACATGTGTCAGTATGCTGTAATGTTCTTTATCTTTCTGGCTTACTTCACTCTGTATAATGGGCTCCAGCTTCATCCATCTCATTAGGCCTGATTCAAATGAATTCTTTTTAATGGCTGAGTAATATTCCATGGTGTATATGTACCACAGCTTTCTTATCCATTCATCTGCTGACGGGCATCTAGGTTGCTTCCATGTCCTGGCTATTATAAACAGTGCTGCGATGAACATTGGGGTGCACGTGTCTCTTTCAGACGAACCTATGGACACCTTATCTTTGACAAAGGAGGCAAGGATATGCAATGGAAAAAAGACAACCTCTTTAACAAGTGGTGCTGGGAAAACTGGTCAACCACTTGTAAAAGAATGAAAATAGAACACTTTCTAACACCATACACAAAAATAAACTCAAAATGGATTAAAGATCTAAATGTAAGACCAGAAACTATAAAACTCCTAGAGGAGAAGATAGGCAAAACACTCTCCGACATAAATCAAAGCAAGATCCTCTATGACCCACCTCCCAGAATATTGGAAATAAAAGCAAAACTAAACAAATGGGACCTAATGAAACTTAAAAGCTTTTGCACTACAAAGGAAACTATAAGTAAGGTGAAAAGACAGCCCTCAGATTGGGAGAAAATAATAGCAAATGAAGAAACAGACAAAGGATTAATCTCAAAAATATACAAGCAAATCCTGCAGCTCAATTCCAGAAAAATAAATGACCCAATAAAAAATGAGCCAAAGAACTAAACAGACATTTCTCCAAAGAAGACATACAGATGGATAACAAACACTTGAAAAGATGCTCAACATCACTCATTATTAGAGAAATGCAAATCAAAACCACAATGAGGTACCATTACATGCCAGTCAGGATGGCTGCTATCCAAAAGTCTACAAGCAATAAATGCTGGAGAGGGAGTGGAGAAAAGGGAACCCTCTTATACTGTTGGTGGGAATGCACACTAGTACGGCCGCTATGGAAAACGGTGTAGAGATTTCTTAAAAAACTGGAAATAGAACTGCCATATGACCCAGCAATTCCACTTCTGGGCATACACACTGAGGAAACCAGATCCTCTTATTTTTCAGACCGTTTCAAACTCCTCATATTTTTTACACCTTTTGAAGCTCTTCATATATTTCACACCTTTTCAGGCTCTTCATGTTTTTCAACACCGCTTCATGCTCCTCCTATTTTTCAGACCGTTTCATGGTCCTCATATTTTTGACACCTTTTGAAGCTCTTCATATTTTTCACACCTGTCCGTGCTCTTCATGTTTTTCAACACGCTTTCATGCTCCTCCGATTATTCAGATCGTTTCATGCTCCTCATATTTTTGACACATTTTGAAGCTCTTCATATTTTCAACACCTTTCAGGTTCTTCATGTTTTTCAACACCGTTTCATGCTCCTCCTATTTTTCAAACCGTTTCATGCTCCTCATATTTTTGACACATTTTGAAGCTCTTCATATTTTCGACACCTTTCAGGTTCTTCATGCTTTTCAACACCGTTTCATGCTCCTCCTATTTGTCAAACCGTTTCATGTTCCTCCTATTTTTCAGACCGTTTCTTGCTCCTCATATTTTTGACACCTTTTGAAGCTCTTCATGTTTTTTAACACCTTTTCACGCTCCTCCTATATTTCAGACCGTTTCAAGCTCCTCATATTTTTGACACCTTTTGAAGCTCTTCATATTTTTCACATTTTTTCAGGGTCTTCATATTTTTCTACACCACTTCATGCTCCTCCTATTTTTCAGACCGTTTCATTCTCCTCATATGTTTCACAACTTTTTCAGGCTCTTCATGTTTCTCAACACCACTTCTTGCTCCTCCTATTTTTCAGACCGTTTCATGCTCCTCATATTTTTGACACCTTTTGAAGTTCTTCATATTTTTCACACCTTTTCAGGCTTTTCATGTTTTTCTACACTGCTTCATTCTCTTCCTATTTTTCAGACATTTTCATGCTCCTCATATTTTTGACATCCTTTGAAGCTCTTCATATTTTTCACACCTTTTCAGGCTTTTCAGGTATTTCAACACCGTCTCATGCGCCTCCTATTTTTCAGACCGTTTCATGCTCCTCATATGTTTCACACCTTTTTCAGGCTCTTCATGTTTTTCAACACCACTTCATGGTCCTCCTATTTTTCAGACCGTATCATGCTCATCATATTTTTGACACAGTTTGAAGCTCTTCCTACTTTTCACACCTTTTGAGGCTCTTCATGTTTTTGAAAACAGTTTCTTGCTCCTCATATTTTTCAGACCGTTTCATGGTCCTCATATTTTTGACAACTTTTGAAGCTCTTCATATTTTTCACACTTTTTCAGGGTCTTCATGTATTTCTACACCACTTCATGCTCCTTCTATTTTTCAGACCGTTTCATTCTCCTCATATGCTTCACAACTTTTTCAGGCTCTTCATGTTTCTCAACACCACTTCATGCTCCTCCTATTTTTCAGACCGTTTCATGCTCCTCATATTTTTGTCACTTTTTGAAGCTCTTCATATTTTTCACACCTTTCCAGGCTCTTCATGTTTTTGAACACCGTTTCATGATCATCCTATTTTTCAGACCGTTTCATGCTCCTCATATGTTTCACACCTTTTGAAGCTCTTCATGTTTTTTAACACCTTTTCATGCTCCTCCTATATTTCAGACCGTTTAATGCTCCTTATATTTTTGACACCCTTTGAAGCTCTTCATATTTTTCGCACCTTTTCAGGCTCTTCATATTTTTCAACACCACTTCATGCTTCTCCAATTTTTCAGACCGTTTCATGCTCCTCATATATATGACACCTTTTGAAGCTCTTCATATTTTTCACATCTTTTCAGGCTCTTCATATTTTTCAACCCGCTTAAGCTCCTCCTATTTTTCAGAGCGTTTCTTGCTCCTCATATTTTTGACACCTTTGAGGCTCTTCATATATTTCACAGCTTTTCTGGCTCTTCATGTTTTTGAACACCGATTCATGCTCCTCCTATTTTTCAGACCGTTTCATGCTCCTCATATTTTTGACACCTTTTGAACCTCTTCATATTTTTCACACCTTTTCAGGCTCTTCATGTTTTCAACACTGCTTCATGCTCCTACTATTTTTCAGAGGGTTTCATGCTCCTCATATTTTTGACACCTTTTGAAGTTCTTCATATTATTCACACCTTTTCAGGCTCTTCATGTTTTTCAACACCGCTTCATGCTCCTCCTTTTTTTCAAACCGTTTCATGCTCCTCATATTTTTGACGCCTTTTGAAGCTCTTCATATTTTTCACACTTCTCCAGGCTCTTCATGTTTTTGAACACCGTTTCATGCTCCTCCTGTTTTTCAGACCGTTTCATGCTCCTCATATTTTTGACACCTTTTGAAGTTCTTCATATTTTTCACACCTTTTCAGGCTCTTCACGTTTTTCAACACCACTTCATGCTCCTCCTATTTTTCAGTCCGTTTCATGCTCCTTATATTTTTGACACCTTTTGAAATTCTTCATATTTTTCACACCTTACAGGCTCTTCATGATTTTCAACACCACTTCATGCTCCTCCTAATTTTCACATCGTTTCATGCTCCTCATTTATTTGACACCTTTTGAAGCTCTTCAGATTTTTCACACCTTTTCAGGCTCTTCATATTTTTCAACACCGCTTCATGCTCCTCCTATTTTTCAGACCGTTTCATGCTCCTCATCTTTTTGACACGTTTTGAAACTCTTCATATTTATCACACCTTTTCAGGCTCTTCATGTTTTTCAACACCGCTTCATGCTCCTCCTTTTTTTCAGACCGTTTTATGCTCCTCATATATTTGACACCTTTTGAAGCTCTTCATAATTTCCACACCTTTTCAGGCTCTTCATGTTTTTCTACACCGCTTCATGCTCCCCCTACATTTCAGACCGTTCATGCCTCTCATATTTTTGAAACCTTTTGAAGCTCTTCATATTTTTCACACCTTTTTAGGCTCTTCATGTTTTTCAACACCATTTCATGCTCTTCCATTTTTTCAAACCGTTTTATGCTCCTCATATATTTGACACCTTTTGAAGCTCTTCATAATTTCCACACGTTTTCAGGCTCTTCATGTTTTTCAACACAATTTCATGCTCCTCCTTTTTTTCAGACCGTTTTATGCTCCTCATATTTTTGACACCTTTTGAAGCTCTTCATAATTTCCACACGTTTTCAGGCTCTTCATGTTTTTCAACACAATTTCATGCTCCTCCTTTTTTTCAGATCGTTTCATGCTCCTCATATTTTTGACACCTTTTGAAGCTCTTCATATTTTTCACAGCTTTCCAGGCTCTTCATATTTTTGAACACCGATTAATGCTCCTCCTATTTTTCAGACCGTTTCATGCTCCTCATATTTTTGACACCTTTTGAAGCTCTTCATATTTTTCACACCTTTTCAGGCTCTTCAAATTTTTCAACACAACTTCATGCTCCTCCTTTATTTGAGACCGTTTCATGCTCCTCATATTTTTGACTCCTTTTGAAGCTCTCCATAGATTTCACACCTTTTCAGGCTCTTCATGTGTTTCTACACCACTTCATGCTCCTCCTATTTTTAAGAGCTTTTCATGATCCTCATATTTTTGTCACCTTTTGAAGCTCTTCATATTTTTCACACCTTTTCAGGCTTTTCATGTTTTTCAACACCGCTTCATGCTCCTATTTTTTCAAACCTTTTCATGCTCCTCATATGTTTCACACCTTTTTAAGCTCTTCATGTTTTAACACCTTTTCACGCTCCTCCTATATTTCAGACCGTTTCAAGCTCCTCATATTTTTGACACCTTTTGAAGCTCTTCATATTTTTAACATTTTTTCAGGGTCTTCATGTTTTTCTACACCACTTCATGCTACTCCTATTTTTAAGGGCTTTTCATGCTCCTCATATTTTTGTCACCTTTTGAAGCTCTTCATATTTTTCACACCTTTTCAGGCTTTTCATGTTTTTCAACACCACTTCATTCTCCTCCTTTATTTCAGACCGTTTCATGCTC
Organism: Dama dama; assembly: GCF_033118175.1. NCBI lineage: Eukaryota > Metazoa > Chordata > Mammalia > Artiodactyla > Cervidae > Dama > Dama dama. Next base: position 6,713,247 of record NW_026870891.1, on the reverse strand, counting down.
CTCATCTTTTTCACACCTTTTGAAGCTCTTTATATTTTTCACACCTTTTCAGGCTTTTCATGTTTTTCTACACCGCTTCATTCTCTTCCTATTTTTCAGACATTTTCATGCTCCTCATATTTTTGACATCCTTTGAAGCTCTTCATATTTTTCACACCTTTTCAGGCTTTTCATGTATTTCAACACCGTCTCATGCGCCTCCTATTTTTCAGACCGTTTCATGCTCCTCATATGTTTCACACCTTTTTCAGGCTTTTCATGTTTTTCAACACCACTTCATGCTCCTCCTATTCATCAGACCGTTTCATGCTCATCATATTTTTGACACAGTTTGAAGCTCTTCATACTTTTCACACCTTTTGAGGCTCTTCATGTTTTTGAAAACAGTTTCTTGCTCCTCATATTTTTCAGACCGTTTCATGGTCCTCATATTTTTGACACCTTTTGAAGCTCTTCATATTTTTCGCACCTTTTCAGGCTCTTCATTTTTTTGAACACCACTTCATGCTTCTCCAATTTTTCAGACCGTTTCATGCTCCTCATATATTTGACACCTTTTGAAGCTCTTCATATTTTTCACATCTTTTCAGGCTCTTCATATTTTTCAACCCGCTTAAGCTCCTCCTATTTTTCAGACCGTTTCTTGCTCCTCATATTTTTGACACCTTTGAGGCTCTTAATATATTTCACACCTTTTCAGGCTCTTCATGTTTTTGAACACCGCTTCATGCTCCTCCTATTTTTCAGACCGTTTCATGCTCCTCCCTTTTTTCAGACCGTTTCATGCTCCTCATATTTTTGACACCTTTTGAACCTCTTCATATTTTTCACACCTTTTCAGGCTCTTCATGTTTTCAACACCGCTTCATGCTCCTACAATTTTTCAGACGGTTCATGCTCCTCATATTTTTGACACCTTTTGAAGCTCTTCATATTATTCACACCTTTTCAGGCTCTTCATGTTTTTCAACACCGCTTCATGCTCCTCCTTTTTTTCAGACCGTTTCATGCTCCTCATATTTTTGACAACTTTTGAAGCTCTTCATATTTTTCACACTTCTCCAGGCTCTTCATGTTTTTGAACACCGTTTCATGTTCCTCCTTTTTTTCAGACTGTTTCATGCTGCTCATATTTTTGACACCTTTTGAAGTTCTTCATATTTTTCACACCTTTTCAGGCTCTTCACGTTTTTCAACACCACTTCATGCTCCTCCTATTTTTCAGACCATTTCAGGCTCCTCTTATTTTTTTTTTTTATTGTTATTTTTTTTATTTTTTTTTATTATTTTTATTTTTTTTTCCAGTGGGTTTTGTCATACCTTGATATGAATCAGCCATGGATTTACATGTATTCACAGTCCTGATTCCCCCTCCCACCTCCCTCTCCACCCGATTCCTCTGGGTCTTCCCAGTGCACCAAGCCGGAGCACTTGTCTCGTGCATCCTACCTGGGCTGGTGATCTGTTTCACCATAGATAGCATACATGCTGTTCTTTTGAAATATCCCACCCTCACATTCTCCCACAAAGTTTAAAAGTCTGTTCTGTATTTCTGTGTCTCTTTTTCTGTTCTGCATATAGGGTTATCGTTGTCACCTTTCTAAATTCCATATACATGTGTCAGTATGCTGTAATGTTCTTTATCTTTCTGGCTTACTTCACTCTGTATAATGGGCTCCAGCTTCATCCATCTCATTAGGACTGATTCAAATGAATTCTTTTTAATGGCTGAGTAATATTCCATGGTGTATATGTACCACAGCTTTCTTATCCATTCATCTGCTGACGGGCATCTAGGTTGCTTCCATGTCCTGGCTATTATAAACAGTGCTGCGATGAACATTGGGGTGCACGTGTCTCTTTCAGACGAACCTATGGACACCTTATCTTTGACAAAGGAGGCAAGGATATGCAATGGAAAAAAGACAACCTCTTTAACAAGTGGTGCTGGGAAAACTGGTCAACCACTTGTAAAAGAATGAAAATAGAACACTTTCTAACACCATACACAAAAATAAACTCAAAATGGATTAAAGATCTAAATGTAAGACCAGAAACTATAAAACTCCTAGAGGAGAAGATAGGCAAAACACTCTCCGACATAAATCAAAGCAAGATCCTCTATGACCCACCTCCCAGAATATTGGAAATAAAAGCAAAACTAAACAAATGGGACCTAATGAAACTTAAAAGCTTTTGCACTACAAAGGAAACTATAAGTAAGGTGAAAAGACAGCCCTCAGATTGGGAGAAAATAATAGCAAATGAAGAAACAGACAAAGGATTAATCTCAAAAATATACAAGCAAATCCTGCAGCTCAATTCCAGAAAAATAAATGACCCAATAAAAAATGAGCCAAAGAACTAAACAGACATTTCTCCAAAGAAGACATACAGATGGATAACAAACACATGAAAAGATGCTCAACATCACTCATTATTAGAGAAATGCAAATCAAAACCACAATGAGGTACCATTACATGCCAGTCAGGATGGCTGCTATCCAAAAGTCTACAAGCAATAAATGCTGGAGAGGGAGTGGAGAAAAGGGAACCCTCTTATACTGTTGGTGGGAATGCACAATAGTACAGCCGATATGGAAAACGGTGTAGAGATTTCTTAAAAAACTGGAAATAGAACTGCCATATGACCCAGCAATTCCACTTCTGGGCATACACACTGAGGAAACCAGATCCTCTTATTTTTCAGACCGTTTCAAACTCCTCATATTTTTTACAACTTTTGAAGCTCTTCATATATATCACACCTTTTCAGGCTCTTCATGTTTTTCAACACCGCTTCATGCTCCTACTATTTTTCAGACCGTTTCATGGTCCTCATATTTTTGACACCTTTTGAAGCTCTTCATATTTTTCACACCTTTTCAGGCTCTTCATGTTTTTGAACACCGTTTCATGCTCCTCCTATTTTTCAGACCGTTTCATGCTCCTCATGTTTTTGAGACGTTTTGAAGCTCTGCATATTTTTCATAACTTTCAGGCTCTTCATGCTTTTGAAACACCGTTACATGCTCCTCCTATTTTTCATACCATATCATGCTCGTCATTTTTTTGACACATTTTGAAGCTCTTCATATTTTTCACACCTTTTCAGGCTCTTTATGTTTTTCAACGCCGTATCATGCTCCTCCTATTTTTCAGACCATTTCATGCTCCTCATATCTTTGACACCTTTTGAAGCTCTTCATATTTTTCACATCATTTCAGGCTCTTCAAGTTTTTGAAAACGGCTTCATGCTCCTCCTAATTTTCAGACCGTTTTTTGCTCATCATATTTTTGACACATTTTGAAGCTTTTCATATTTTTCACAGCTTTTCAGGCTCTTCATGTTTTTGAACACAGTTTCATGCTCCGCATATTTTTCACACCTTTTCATGCTCTTCATATTTTTCACACCTTTTCACGCTCTTCATGTTTCTCAACACCGTTTCATGCTTCTCCTATTTTTCAGACCATTTCATGCTCCTCATACTTTTGACAGCTTTTTAAGCTCTTCATATATTTCACACCTTTTCAGGCTTTTCATGTTTTTGAACACCGCTTCATGCTCCTCCTATTTTTCAGACCATTTCATGCTCCTCGTATTTTTCACACCTTTTGAAGCTCTTCCTATATTTCACACCTTTTCAGGCTCTTTATGTTTTTGAACACCGCTTAATGCTCCTCCTATTTTTCAGATTGTTTCATCCTCCTCATATTTTTGACACCTTTGAAGCTCTTCATATTTGTCACACCCTTCCAGGCTCTTCATGTTCTTCATCACTGTTTCTTGCTCCTCCTATTTTTCAAACTGTTTCAGGCTCCTCATATTTTTGACACCTTTGAAGCTCTTCATATTTGTCACACCCTTCCAGGCTCTTCATGTTCTTCATCACTGTTTCTTGCTCCTCCTATTTTTCAAACTGTTTCAGGCTCCTCATATTTTTCACACCTTTTGAAGCTCTTCATATTTTTCACACCTTTTCAGGCTCTTCATGTTTTTCAAAACCGCTTCATGCTCCTCCTGTTTTTCAGACCGTTTCAAGCTCCTCATGTTTTTCATATCTTTTGAAGCTCTTCATATTTTTCACACGTTTTCAGGCTCTTCATGATTTTCAACACCGCTTCATGATCCTCCAATTTATCAGACCGTTTCATGCTCATCTCATTTTTGACACCTTTTGAAGCTGCTCATATTTTTCACACCTTTTGAAGCTCTTCTTTTTTTCACAACTTTTCAGGCTCTTCAAGTTTTTCAACACCGCTTCATGCTCCTCCTATTTTTCAGACCGTTTCATGCTCCTCATGTAATTCACACCTTTTGAAACTCTTCATATTTTTCACACCTTTTCAGGCTCTTCATGTTTTGGAACACCGTTTCATGCTCCTCCTATTTTTCAGACCTTTCATGCTCCTCATATTTTTGACACCTTTTGAAGCTCTTCATATTTTTCACAACTTTTCAGGCTCTTCATGTTTTTCAACACGGCTTCATGCTTCTCCTATTTTCCAGACCGTTTCATTGTCCTCATATTTTTGACACCTTTAGAAGCTCTTCATATTTTTCACACGTTTTCAGGCTCTTCATGTTTTTCAACACGGCTTCATGCTCCTCCTATTTTTCAGATCGGTTCATTCTCCTCATATTTTTCACACCTTTTGATGCTCTTCATATTTTTCACACCTTTTCAGGCTCTTCATGTTTTGGAACACCGTTTCATGCTCCTCCTATTTTTCAGACCTTTTCATGCTCCTCATATTTTTGACACCTTTTGAAGCTCTTCATATTTTTCACAACTTTTCAGGCTGTTCATGTTTTGGAACACCGTTTCATGCTCCTCCTTTTTTTCAGACCGTTTCATGCTCCTCATATCTTTGACACCTTTTGAAGCTCTATATTTTTCACACCTTTTCAGGATCTTCATGTTTTTGAACACCGCTTCATGCTACTCCTATTTTTCAGACCGTTTCATGCTCCTCCTATTTTTCACACTTTTTGAAGCTCTTCATATTTTTCACACCTTTTCAGGCTCTTCATGTTTTTGAACACCGTTTCATGCTGCTCCTATTTTTCAGACTCTTTCATGCTCGTCATATTTTTGACACCTTTTGAAGCTCTTCGTATTTTTCACACGTTTTCAGGCTCTTCATGTTTTTGAAAACCGCTTCATGCTCCTCCTATTTTTCACACCTTTTGAAGCTCTTCATATTTTTCACACCTTTTCAGGATCTTCATGTTTTTCAACTCCGCTCATGCTCCTCCTCTTTTTCAGACCGTTTCATGCTCCTCATATTTTTGACACTTTTTGAGGCTCTTCATATTTTTCACACCATTTCAGGCTCTTCTTCGTTTTGAACAACGTTTCATGCTCCTCCTATTTTTCAGACCGTTTCATGCTCCTCATGTATTTCACACCTTTTGAAGCTCTTCATAATTTTCACACCATTTCAGGCTCTACATGTTTTTCAACATCACTTCATGCTTCTCTTATTTTTCAGACCGATTCATGTTCCTCATATTTTTGACACCTTTTGAAGCTCTTCATATTTTTCACACCTGTTCAGGCTCTTCATGTTTTTCAACGCCGCTTCATGCTCCTCATCTTTTTCAGACCGTTTCATGCTCCTCATATTTTTCACACCTTTTGAAGCTCTTCATATTTTTCACAACTTTTCAGGCTCTTCATATTTTTGATCACCGTTTCATGCTCCTCCTATTTTTCAGACCGTTTCATGCTCCTCATATTTTGACACCTTTTTAAGCTCTTCCCATTTTTCACACCTTTTCAGGCTCTTCATGTTTTTCAAAACCGCTTCATGATCCCCCTATATTTCAGACCGTTTCATGCTCCTCATATTTTTCACACCTTTTGAAGCTCTTCGTATTTTTCACACCTTTTCAGACTCTTCATGTTTTTCAACACCACTTCATGCTCCTCCTATTTTTCCGACGGTTTCATGCTCATCGCATTTTTGACACCTTCTCAAGCTCTTCATTTTTTTCAAAACTTTTGAGCTCTTCACATTCTTCACACGTTTTCAGGCTCTTCATGTATTTCAATAACGGTTCTTACTCCTCCTATTTTTCAGAACGTTGCATGCTTCTCATATTTTTGACACGTTTTGAAGCTCTTCATATTTTTCACACATTTTCAGGCTCTTCATGTTTTTCAACACCACTTCATGCTCCTCCTATTTTTCAGACCGTTTCATGCTCCTCCTATTTTTCACACCTTTTGAAGCTCTTCATAATTTTCACACCTTTTCAGGCTGTACATGTTTTTGAACACCACTTCATGCTCCTCCTATTTTTCAGATCGTTTCTTGCTCCTCATGTATTTCACACATTTTGAAGCTCTTCATATTTTTCACACCTTTTCAGGCTCTTCATGTTTTTCAACACCGCATCATGCTCCTCCTATTTTTCAGACCGTTTCATGCTCATCTCTTTTTTGACACCTTTTGAAGCTCTTCATATTTTTCATACGTTTTGAAGCTCTTCATACTTTTCACACTTTTTCAGGCTCTTCGTGTTTTTGAACACCGCTTCACGCTCCTCCTATTTTTCAGACCGTTTCATGCTGCTCGTATTTTTCAGACCGTTTCATGCTCCTCATAATTTTGACAATTTTATAAGCTCTTCATATTTTTCACACTTTTTCAGGCTCTTCAAGTTTTTGAACACCGCTTCATGCTCCTCCTATTTTTCAAACTTTTGAAGCTCTTCATGTTTTTCACACCTTTTCAGGCTCTTCATGTTTTTGAACACAGCTTCATGCTCCTCCTAATTTTCAGACCGTTTCATGCTCCTCATACATTTCACACCTTTTTAAGCTCTTCCTATTTTTCACACCTTTTCACGCTCTTCATGTTTTTGAACACCGTTTTATGCTGCCTCTATTTTTCAGACCGTTTCATGCTCCTCATATATTTTAAACCTTTTGAATCTCTTCATATATTTCACACCTTTTCAGGCTGTTCATGTTTTTCAACAACGCTTCATGATCTTCCTATTATTCAGACCGTTTCATGCTCCTCAAGTATTTCACACCTTTTGAAGCTATTCATATTTTTCACACCTTTTCAGGCTCTTCATATTTTTCAACACCACTTAATGCCCCTCCTATTTTTCAGACCGTATCATGCTCATCTCTTTTTTACACCTTTTGAAGCTCTTCATATTTTTCACACCTTTTGAAGCTCTTCCTATTTTTCACACCTTTTCAGGCTCTTCAGGGTTTTGAACACCGCTTCATGCTCCTCATATTTTTCACACCTTTTGAAGCTCTTCATATTTTTCACACCTTTTCAGGCTCTTCATGTTTTTCAACACCGCTTCTTGCTCCTCCATTTTTCACACCCTTTCATGCTTCTCATGTATTTCACACCTTTTGAAACTCTTCATATTTTTCACATCTTTTCAGGCTCTTCATGTTTTTGAACAAGGTTTCATTCTCCTCCCATTTTTCAGACCGTTTCATGCTACTCATATTTTTGACACGTTTTGAAGCTCTTCATATTTTTCCCATTTTTCAGGCTCTTCATGTTTTTGAACACCGTTTCATGCTCCTCCTATTTTTCAGACCGTTCATGCTCCTCATATTTTGACACATTTTGAAGCTCTTCATATTTTTCACATCTTTTCAGGCTCTTCATGTTTTTGAACAAGGTTTCATTCTCCTCCCATTTTTCAGACCGTTTCATGCTCCTCATATTTTTGACACGTTTTGAAGCTCTTCATAGTTTTCACACCTTTTCAGGCTCTTCATGTTTTTGAACACCGTTTCATGCTCCTCCTATTTTTCAGACCGTTCATGCTCCTCATATTTTGACACCTTTTGAAGCTCTTCATATTTTTCACACCTTTTCAGGCTCTTCATGTTTCTGAACACCGCGTCATGCTCCTCCTATTTTTCATATCGTTTCATGCTTCTCATATTTTTCACACATTTTGAAGCTCTTCATATTTTTCACACCTTTTCAGGCTCTTCATGTTTTTCAACACCGCTTCATACTCCTCCTATTTTTCAGACCGTTTCATGCTCATCTCATTTTTGACACCTTTTTAAGCTCTTCATATTCTTCACTCCTTTTGAAGCTCTTCATATTTTTCACACCTTTTGAAGCTCTTCATATTTCTCACACCTTTTCAGACTCTTCATGTTTTTCAACACCGCTTCATGCTGCTCCTGTTTTTCAGACCTTTTCATGCTCCTCATATTTTTCACATCTTTTGAAGTTCTTCTTATTTTTCACACCTTTTCAAGCTCTTCATCATTTTGAAAACTGCTTCATGCTCCTCCTCTTTTACAGACCGTTTCATTCTCCTCATGTATTTCACACGTAATGAAGCTCTTCCAATTTTGCACAACTTTTCAGTCTCTTCTTGTTTTACAACACCGCATCATGCTCCTCCTATTTTTCAGACTGTTTCATGCACCTCATAATTTTGACACCTTTTGAAGCTCTTCATATTTTTCACACCTTTTGAAGCTCTTCATGTTTTTCACACCTTTTCAGGCTCTTCATGATTTTCAACACCGCTTCATGCTCCTGCTATTTTTCAGACCGTTTCATGCTCATCTCTTTTTTGACACCTTTAGAAGCTGTTCATATTTTTCACACCTTTTAAAGCTCTTCATATTTTTCACATTTTTGAAACTCTTCATATTTTTCTCACCTTTTGAAGCTCTTCATGTTTTTCACACCTTTTCAGGCTTCTCATGTTTTTGAACACCGCTTCATGCTCCTCCTATTTTTCACTCCTTTTGAAGCTCTTCATATTTTTCACACCTTTTCAGGCTGTACATGTTTTTGAACACCACTTCATGCTCCTCCTATTTTTCAGACCGTTTCTTGCTCCTCATGTATTTCACACATTTTGAAGCTCTTCATATTTTTCACACCTTTTCAATGTCTTCATGTTTTTGATCACTGTTTCATGCTGCTCCTGTTTTTCAGACCATTTCATGATACTCATATTTTTGACACCTTTTGAAGCTCTTCATATTTTTCACACTTTTTCAGGCTGTTTATAGTTTTCAACACCGCTGCATGATTCTCCTATATTTGAGACCATTTCATGCTCCTCATATTTTTGACATTTTTTGAAGCTCTTCATATTTTTCACACCTTGTGAAGCTCTTCCTATTTTTCACAGGTTTTCAGGCTCTTCATGTTTTTCAACACCGCTTCATGCTCCTCCTATTTTTCCGACCGTTTCATGCTCATCTCATTTTTGACACCTTTTGAAGGTCTTCATATTTTTCACACCTTTTGAAGCTCTTCATATTTTTCACTTCTTTTCAGGCTCTTCATGTTTTTTAACGCCGCTTCATGCTCCTCATATTTTTCAGACCGTTTCATGCTCCTCATATTTTTGACATCTTTTGAAGCTCTTCACATTTTTCACACATGTTCAGGCTCTTCATGTTTTTCAACACCGCTTGATGATCCTCCTATATTTCAGACCGTTTCATGTTCCTCCTGTTTTTCACACCTTTTGAAGCTCTTCATATTTTTCACACCTTTTCAGGCTCTTCAGGTTTTTGAACACCTCTTCATGCTCCTCCTATTTTTCAGACCGTTTCATGCTCCTCATGTATTTCACACCTTTTGAAGCTGTTCATATTTTTCACACCTTTTCAAGCTATCCATGTTTCTGAACACCACTTCCTGCTCCTCCTATTTTTGAGGCCGTTTCATGCTCATCTCATTTTTGACACCTTCTGAAGCTCTTCATTTATTTCACACCTTTTGAGCTCTTCATATTCTTCACACGTTTTCAGGCTCTTCATGTATTTCAATAACGCTTCTTACTCCTCCTATTTTTCAGACCGTTTCATGCTCCTCATATTTTTGACATCTTTTGAAGCTCTTCACATTTTTCACACATTTTCAGGCTTTTCATGTTTCTGAACACCGGTTCATCCTCCTCCTATTTTTCACACCTTTTGAAGCTCTTCATATTTTTCACAGCTTTTCAGGCTTCACATGTTTTTGAACACGACTTCATGCTCCTCATCTTTTTCAGTCTGTTTCATGCTCCTCATATTTTTCACACCGTTTGAAGCTCTTCATATTTTTCACACGTTTTCAGGCTCTTCATGTTTTTGATCACCGTTTCATGCTCCTCCTATTTTTCAGACCGTTTCATGGTCCTCATATTTTTGACCATTTTATAAGCTCTTCATAATTTTCACACTTTTTTAGGCTCTTCATGTTTTTTAACACCGCTTCATGCTCCTCCTATTTTTCAAACTTTTTGAAGCTCTTCATGTTTTTCACACCTTATCAGACTCTTCATGCTTTTGAACACCTCTTCATGCTACTCCTATTTTTCAGACCTTTTCATGCTCCTCATGTATTTCACACGTTTTGAAGCTCTTCATATTTTTCACACCTTTTCAGACTCTTCATGTTTTTGAACACTGCTTCATGCTCCTCCTATTTTTCAGACCGTTTCAAGCTCCTCATATTTTTGACACCTTTTGAAGCTCTTCATATTTTTCACACCTTTTCAGTCTCTTCATGTTTTTCAACTCCACTCATGCTCCTCCTCTTTTTGTGACCTTTTCATGCTCCTCATAATTTTGACACCTTTGTAAGCTCTTCATATTTTTCACACCTTTTGATGCTCTTCATATTTTTTACAGCTTTTCAGGGTCTTCAAGTTTTTCAACACTGTTTCATTCTCCTCCTATTTTTCAGACCGTTTCATGCTCATCTCATTTTTGACACCTTTTGAAGCTCTTCATATTTTTCACACCTTTTGAAGCTCTTCATATTTTACACGTTTTCAGGCTCTTCAAGTTTTTCAACATCGCTTCATGCTCCTCCTATTTTTGACACGTTTTGAGGCTCTTCATAATTTTCACACCATTTTAGGCTCTTCATGTTTTTGAACACCGTTTCATACTCCTCGTATTTTTCACACCCTTTTAAAGCTCTTCATGTTTTCACACCTTTTCAGGCTCTCATGTTTTTGAACACAGCTTCATGCTCCTCCTATTTTTTATACCGTTTCATGATACTCATGTATTTCACACCTTTTGAACCTCTTCATATTTTCCACACCTTTTCAGGCTGTACATGTTTTTGAAGACCACTTCATGCTCCTCATCTTTTTCAGACCGTTTCATGCTCCTGATATTTTTCACACCGTTTGAAGCTCTTCATATTATTCACACGTTTTCAGACTCTTCATGTTTTTGAACACTGTTTCATGCTGCTCCTGTTTTTCAGACCATTTCATGATACTCATATTTTTGACACCTTTTGAAGCTCTTCATATTTTTCACACTTTTTCAGGCTGTTTATAGTTTTCAACACCGCTGCATGATTCTCCTATATTTGAGACCATTTCATGCTCCTCATATTTTTGACATTTTTTGAAGCTCTTCATATTTTTCACACCTTTTGAAGCTCTTCCTATTTTTCACAGCTTTTCAGGCTCTTCATGTTTTTCAACACCGCTTTATGCTTCTCATATTTTTCAGACCGTTTCATGCTCCTCATATTTTTGACATCTTTTGAAGCTCTTCATATTTTTGACACCTTTTGAAGGTCTTCATATTTTTCACACCTTTTGAAGCTCTTCATATTTTTCACTTCTTTTCAGGCTCTTCATGTTTTTTAACACCGCTTCATGTTCCTCATATTTTTCAGACCGTTTCATGCTCCTCATATTTTTGACATCTTTTGAAGCTCTTCACGTTTATCACACATTTTCAGGCTCTTCATGTTTTTCAACACCGCTTGATGATCCTCCTATATTTCAGACCGTTTCATGCTCCTCATATTTTTGACACGTTTTGAAGCTCTTCATATTTTTCACACCTTTTCCGTCTCTTCTTGTTTTTCAACACCGCTTCTTGCTCCTCCTATTTTTCAGACCGTTTCATGCTCCTCATATTGTTGACACCTTTTGAAGCACTTCATATTTTTCACACCTTTTCTGGCTCTTCATATTTTTGAACACCGCTTCATGTTCCTCCTGTTTTTCATACCTTTTGAAGCTCTTCATATTTTTCACACCTTTTCAGGCTCTTCAGGTTTTTGAACACCTCTTCATGCTCCTCCTATTTTTCAGACCGTTTCATGCTCCTCATGTATTTCACACCTTTTGAAGCTGTTCATATTTTTCACACCTTTTCAGGCTCTCCATGTTTCTGAACACCACTTCCTGCTCCTCCTATTTTTGAGGCCGTTTCATGCTCATCTCATTTTTGACACCTTCTGAAGCTCTTCATTTATTTCACACCTTTTGAGCTCTTCATATTCTTCACACGTTTTCAGGCTCTTCATGTATTTCAATAACGCTTCTTACTCCTCCTATTTTTCAGACTGTTTCATGCTCCTCATATTTTTGACATCTTTTGAAGCTCTTCACATATTTCACACATTTTCAGGCTTTTCATATTTCTGAACACCGCTTCATCCTCCTCCTATTTTTCACACCTTTTGAAGCTCTTCATATTTTTCACAGCTTTTCAGGCTGCACATGTTTTTGAACACGACTTCATGCTCCTCATCTTTTTCAGTCTGTTTCATGCTCCTCATATTTTTCACACCGTTTGAAGCTCTTCATATTTTTCACACGTTTTCAGGCTCTTCATGTTTTTGATCACCGTTTCATGCTCCTCCTATTTTTCAGACCGTTTCATGCTCCTCATATTTTTGACCATTTTATAAGCTCTTCATATTTTTCACACTTTTTTAGGCTCTTCATGTATTTTAACACCGCTTCATGCTCCTCCTATTTTTCAAACTTTTTGAAGCTCTTCATGTTTTTCACACCTTATCAGCCTCTTCATGTTTTTGAACACCTCTTCATGCTACTCCTATTTTTCAGACCTTTTCATGCTCCTCATATTTTTCACACCTTTTGAAGCTCTTCCTATTTTTCACAGCTTTTCAGGCTCTTCATGTTTTTCAACACCGCTTCATGCTCCTCATATTTTTCAGACCGTTTCATGCTCCTCATATTTTTGACATCTTTTGAAGCTCTTCATATTTATGACACCTTTTGAAGGACTTCATATTTTTCACACCTTTTGAAGCTCTTCACATTTTTCACTTCTTTTCAGGCTCTTCATGTTTTTTAACACCGCTTCATGCTCCTCATATTTTTCAGACCGTTTCATGCTCCTCATATTTTTGACATCTTTTGAAGCTCTTCACGTTTTTCACACATTTTCAGGCTCGTCATGTTTTTCAACACCGCTTCATGCTGCTCCTATTTTTCAGACCGTTTCATGCTCATCTCTTTTTTGACAACTTTTGAAGCTCTTCATATTTTCATACCTTTTGAAGCTCTTCATATTTTTCACACGTTTTCAGGCTCTTCATGTTTTTCAACACCGCTTCATGCTCCTCCTATTTTTCAGACCGTTTCATGCTCCTCATATTTTTGACACCTTTTGAAGCTCTTCATATTTTTCACACCTTTTCAGACTCTTCATGATTTTCAACACCGCTTCATGCTGCTCCTATTTTTCAGGCCGTTTCATGCTCATCTCTTTTTTGACAACTTTTGAAGCTCTTCATATTTTCATACCTTTTGAAGCTCTTCAGATTTTTCACACGTTTTCAGGCTCTTCATGTTTTTCAACACCGCTTCATGCTCCTCCTATTTTTCAGACCGTTTCATGCTCCTCATATTTTTGACACGTTTTGAAGCTCTTCATATTTTTCACACCTTTTCCGTCTCTTCTTGTTTTTCAACACCGCTTCTAGCTCCTCCTATTTTTCAGACCGTTTCATGCTCCTCATATTGTTGACACCTTTTGAAGCACTTCATATTTTTCACACCTTTTCAGGCTCTTCATATTTTTGAACACCGCTTCATGTTCCTCCTGTTTTTCACACCTTTTGTATCTCTTCATATTTTTCACACCTTTTCAGGCTCTTCAGGTTTTTGAACACCTCTTCATGCTCCTCCTATTTTTCAGACCGTTTCATGCTCCTCATGTATTTCACACCTTTTGAAGCTGTTCATATTTTTCACACCTTTTCAGGCTCTCCATGTTTCTGAACACCACTTCCTGCTCCTCCTATTTTTGAGGCCGTTTCATGCTCATCTCATTTTTGACACCTTCTGAAGCTCTTCATTTTTTTCACACCTTTTGAGCTCTTCATATTCTTCACACGTTTTCAGGCTCTTCATGTATTTCAATAACGCTTCTTACTCCTCCTATTTTTCAGACCGTTTCATGCTCCTCATATTTTTGACATCTTTTGAAGCTCTTCACATATTTCACACATTTTCAGGCTTTTCATGTTTCTGAACACCGCTTCATCCTCCTCCTATTTTTCACACCTTTTGAAGCTTTTCATATTTTTCACAGCTTTTCAGGCTGCACATGTTTTTGAACACGACTTCATGCTCCTCATCTTTTTCAGTCTGTTTCATGCTCCTCATATTTTTCACACCGTTGGAAGCTCTTCATACTTTTCACACGTTTTCAGGCTCTTCATGTTTTTGATCACCGTTTCATGCTCCTCCTATTTTTCAGACCGTTTCTTGCTCCTCATATTTTTGACCATTTTATAAGCTCTTCATATTTTTCACACTTTTTTAGGCTCTTCATGTTTTTTAACACCGCTTCATGCTCCTCCTATTTTTCAAACTTTTTGAAGCTCTTCATGTTTTTCACACCTTATCAGCCTCTTCATGTTTTTGAACACCTCTTCATGCTACTCCTATTTTTCAGACCTTTTCATGCTCCTCATGTATTTCACACGTTTTGAAGCTCTTCATATTTTTCACACCTTTTCAGACTCTTCATGTTTTTGAACACTGCTTCATGCTCCTCCTATTTTTCAGACCGTTTCAAGCTCCTCATATTTTTGACACCTTTTGAAGCTCTTCATATTTTTCACACCTTTTCAGTCTCTTCATGTTTTTCAACTCCACTCATGCTCCTCCTCTTTTTCTGACCTTTTAATGCTCCTCATATTTTTGACACCTTTGGAAGCTCTTCATATTTTTCACACCTTTTGAAGCTCTTCATATTTTTCACAGCTTTTCAGGGTCTTCAAGTTTTTCAACATCGTTTCATTCTCCTCCTATTTTTCAGACCGTTTCATGCTCATCTCATTTTTGACACCTTTTGAAGCTCTTCATATTTTTCACACCTTTTGAAGCTCTTCATATTTTACACGTTTTCAGGCTCTTCATGTTTTTCAACATCGCTTCATGCTCCTCCTATTTTTCAGACCGTTTCATACTCCTCATATTTTTGACACGTTTTGAGGCTCTTCATAATTTTCACACCATTTTAGGCTCTTCATGTTTTTGAACACCGTTTCATGCTCCTCGTATTTTTCACACCTTTTAAAGCTCTTCATATTTTCACACCTTTTCAGGCTCTCATGTTTTTGAACACAGTTTCATGCTCCTCCTATTTTTTATACCGTTTCATGATACTCATGTATTTCACACCTTTTGAAGGTCTTCATATTTTTCACACCTTTTCAGGCTGTACATGTTTTTGAAGACCACTTCATGCTCCTCATCTTTTTCAGACCGTTTCATGCTCCTGATATTTTTCACACCGTTTGAAGCTCTTCATATTATTCACACGTTTTCAGATTCTTCATGTTTTTGATCACCGTTTCATGCTCCTCATATTTTTGACACCTTTTGAAGCTCTTCACATTTATCACACCTTTTCAGGCTCTTCATGTTTTTCAACACCGCTTCATGATCCTCCTATATTTCAGAGCGTTTCATGCTCCTCATAATTTTGACAATTTTATCAGCTCTTCATATTTTTCACACTTTTTCAGGCTCTTCATGTTTTTGAACACCGCTTCATGCTCCTCCTATTTTTCAAACTTTTGAAGCTCTTCATGTTTTTCACACATTTTCAGGCTCTTCATGTTTTTGAACACAGCTTCATGCTCCTCCTAATTTTCAGACCGTTTCATGCTCCTCATACATTTCACACCTTTTTAAGCTCTTCGTATTTTTCACACCTTTTCACGCTCTTCATGTTTTTGAACACCGTTTTATGCTGCCTCTATTTTTCAGACCGTTTCATGCTCCTCATATATTTTAAACCTTTTGAATCTCTTCATATATTTCACACCTTTTCAGGCTGTTCATGTTTTTCAACAACGCTTCATGATCTTCCTATTATTCAGACCGTTTCATGCTCCTCAAGTATTTCACACCTTTTGAAGATCTTCATATTTTTCACACCTTTTCAGGCTCTTCAGGGTTTTGAACACCGCTTCATGCTCCTCATATTTTTCACACCTTTTGAAGCTCTTCATATTTTTCACACCTTTTCAGGCTCTTCATGTTTTTCAACACAGCTTCTTGCTCCTCCATTTTTCACACCCTTTCATGCTTCTCATGTATTTCACACCTTTTGAAACTCTTCATATTTTTCACATCTTTTCAGGCTCTTCATGTTTTTGAACAAGGTTTCATGCTCCTCCCATTTTTCAGACCGTTTCATGCTCCTCATATTTTTGACACGTTTTGAAGCTCTTCATAGTTTTCACACCTTTTCAGGCTCTTCATGTTTTTGAACACCGTTTCATGCTCCTCCTATTTTTCAGACCGTTCATGCTCCTCATATTTTGACACCTTTTGAAGCTCTTCATATTTTTCACACCTTTTCAGGCTCTTCATGTTTCTGAACACCGCATCATGCTCCTCCTATTTTTCAGATCGTTTCAGGCTGCTCGTATTTTTCAGACCGTTTCATGCTCCTCATATTTTTGACAATTTTATAAGCTCTTCATATTTTTCACACTTTTTCAGGCTCTTCATGTTTTGAACACCGCTTCATGCTCCTCCTATTTTTCAGACCTTTTCATGCTCCTCATGTATTTCACACGTTTTGAAGCTCTTCATATTTTTCACACATTTTCAGGCTCTTCATATTTTTGAACACAGCTTCATGCTCCTCCTATTTTTCAAACCTTTTGAAGCTCTTAATGTTTTTCACACCTTATCAGCCTCTTCATGTTTTTGAACATCTCTCCATGCTCCTCATTTTTTTGACAATTTTATAAGCTCTTCATATTTATCACACTTTTTCAGGCTCTTCATGTTTTTGAACACCGCTTCATCCTCCTCCTATTTTTTAAACCTTTTGAAGCTCTTCATATTTTTCACACTTTTTCAGGCTCTTCATGTTTTGAACACCGCTTCATGCTCCTCCTATTTTTCAGACCGTTTCATGCTCCTCAGGTATTTCACACCTTTTCAAGCTCTTCATATTTTTCACAACTTTTCAGGCGCTTCACGTTTTTGAACAAAACTTGATGCTCCTCCTCCTTTTCAGACTGTTTCATGCTCATCTCATTTTTGACACCTTTTCAGGGTCTTCATATTTTTCAAACTTTTGAAGATCTTCATATTTTTCACACTTTTTCAGGCTCTTCATGTTTTGAACACTGCTTCATGCTCCTCCTATTTTTCAGACCGTTTCATTCTCCTCATGTTTTGACACCTTTTGAAGCTCTTCATAATTTTCACACCTTTTCATGCTCTTCATGTTTTTGAACACCATTTCATGCTCCTCCTATTTTTCAGACCTTTTCATGCTCCTCATGTATTTCACACGTTTTGAAGCTCTTCATATTTTTCACACCTTTTCAGGCTCTTCATGTTTGTGAACACTGCTTCATGCTCCTCCTATTTTTCAGACCGTTTCAAGCTCCTCATATTTTTGACACTTTTTGAAGCTCTTCATATTTTTCACACCTTTTTAGGCTCTCCATGTTTCTGAACACCACTTCATGCTCCTCCTATTTTTCAGACCGTATCATTCTTCTCATATTTTTCACACCTTTTGGAGCTCTTCATATTTTTCACACCTTTTCAGGCTCTTCATGTTTTTCAACACCACTTCATGCTCCTCCTATTTTTCAGAGAGATACATGCTCCACATATATTTCACACCTTTTGAAGCTCTTCATATTTTTCACACTTTTTCAGGCTCTTCATTTTTTTCCACACCACTTCATGCTTCTCCTATTTTTCAGACCGTTTCATGCTCCTCATGTATTTCAAACCTTTGAAGCTTTTCAAATTTTTCACACATTTTCAGGCTCTTCATGTTTTTGAACACCATTTCATGCTCCTCCTATTTTTCAGACCGTTTCATGCTTTTCATATTTTTGACATCTTTTGAAGCTCTTCATATTTTTCACACCTTTTGAAGCTCCTCATATATTTCACACCTTTTGAAGCTCTTCATATTTTTCACACATTTTCAGGCTCTTCATGTTTTTGAACACCACTTCATGCTCCTCCTATTTTTCAGAGAGTTTCATGCTCCTCATGTATTTCACACCTTTTGAAGCTCTTCATATTTTTCACACCTTTTCAGGCTGTTCATGTTTTTCCACATCACTTCATGCTTCTCCTATTTTTCAGACCGTTTCATGCTCCTCATGTATATCACACCTTTGAAGCTTTTCATATTTTTCACACCTTTTCAGGCTCTTCATGTTTTTGAACACCATTTAATGCTCCTCCTATTTTTCAGACAGTTTCATGCTCTTCATATTTTTGACACCTTTTGAAGCTCTTCATATTTTTCACACCTTTTCAGGCTCTTCATATATTTCACACCTTTTCAAACTCTTCATGTTTTTGAACACCATTTCATGCTCCCCCTATTTTTCAGACCGTTTCATGCTCTTCATATTTTTGACACCTTTTGAAGCTCTCCATATTTTTCACACCTTTTGAAGCTCTTCATATATTTCACACCTTTTCAGGCTCTTCATGTTTTTAAACACCGCTTCATGCTCCTCCTATTTTTCAGACCGTTTCAGGCTCTTCATATTTTTTTTACACCTTTTGACGCTCTTCATATTTTTCACATCTTTTCAGGCTCTTCAGGTTTTTCAACACCACTTAATGCTCCTGCTATTTTTCAGACCGTTTAATGCTCCTCATGTAGTTCAAACCTTTTAAAGCTCTTCATATTTTTCACACCTTTTCAGGCTCTTCATGTTTTTGAACACCGCTTCATGCTCCTCCTATTTTTCAGACGGTTTCATGCTCTTCATATTTTAGACAACTTTTGAAGCTCGTCATATTTTTCACACCTTTTCAGGCTCTTCATGTTTTTGAACATCGCTTCATGCTCCTTTATTTTTCAGACAATTTCTTGCTCCTCATATTTTTAAAACCTTTTGAAGCTCTTCAGATTTTTCAAACCTTTTCAGGCACTTCATGTTTTTGAACACCGCTTCATGCTCCTCCTATATTTCAGACCGTTTCATGCTCCTCATATATTTGACACCTTTTGAAGCTCTTCATATTTTTCACAACTTTTCAGGCTCTTCATGTTTTTGAACACCGCTTCATGCTCCTCCTATTTTTCAGACCGTTTCATGCTCATCTCATTTTTGACACATTTTGAACTTCTTCATATTTTTCACACCTTTAAAGCTCTTCATATTTTTCACAACTTTTCAGTCTCTGCATTTTTTTGAACACCGCTTCATGCTCCTCCTATTTTTCAGACCGTTTCATGCTCCTCATGTATTTCACACCTTTTGAAGCTCTTCAAATTTTTCACACCTTTTCAGGCTCTTCATGTTTTTGATTACCGTTTCATCCTCCTCCTATTTTTCAGATCGTTTCATGCTCCTCATATTTTTCACACCTTTTGAAGCTCTTCATATTTTTCCCACCTTTTCAGGCTCTTCATGTTTTTCAACACCAGTTCATGCTCCTCCTATTTTTCAGACCGTTTCAAGTTCCTCATAATTTTCACACCTTTTAAAGCTCTTCTTATTTTTCACACCTTTTCAGGTTCTTCATGTTTTTGAACACCGCTTCATCTTTCTCCTATTTTTAAGACCGTTTCATGCTCCTCATATTTTTGACACCTTTTGAAGCTCTTCATATTTTTCACACCTTTTCAGGCTTTTCATGTTTTTCAACACCGCTACATGATCCTCCTATTTTTCAGACCGTTTCCTTCTCCTCATATTTTTGACACCTTTTGAAGCTCTTCATATATTTCACACCGTTTCAGGCTCTTCATGTTTTTCAACACCGCTTCATGCTCCTCCTATTTTTCAGACCGTTTCTTGATGCTCATATTTTTGACACCTTTTGAGGCTCTTCATATTTTTCACACCTTTTCAGGATCTTCATGTTTTTGAACACTGTTTCAAGCTCCTCCTCTTTTTCACACCGTTTCATGCCCCTCATAATTTTGATCCCTTTTGAAGCTTTTCATATTTTTCACACCTTTTCAGGCTCTTCATGTTTTTGAACACAGTTTCATACTCCTCCTATTTTTCAGCCCAATTAATGCTCCTCATATTTTTCACACCTTTGGAAGCACTTCATATTTTTTCACACCTTTTCAGGCTCTTCACTTTTATCAACACCGCTTCATGCTCCTCCTATTTTTCAGACCGTTTCATGCTCCTCATATTTTTCACACCTTTGGAAGCACTTCATATTTTTTCACACCTTTTCAGGCTCTTCATGTTTTTCAACACCTCTTCATGCACCTCATATTTTTCAGACCGTTTCATGCTCCTCATATTTTTACACCTTTTGAAGCTCTTCCTATATTTCACACCTTTTCAGGCTCTTCATGTTTTTGAACACCATTTCATGCTCCTTCTACTTTTCAGACCGTTTCATGCTACTTATATTTTTCACACCTTTTGAAGCTCTTCATTTTTTTCACACCTTTTCAAGCTCTTCATATTTTTCAACACCGTTTCATATTCCTCCTATTTTTCAGACCGTTTCATGCTCCTCATATTTTTGACAGCTTCTGAAGCTCTTCATATATTTCACATCTTTTCAGGCTCTTCATGTTTTTCAACACCTCTTCATGCACCTCCTATATTTCAGACCGTTTCATGCTCCTCATATTTTGTCACGTTTTGAAGCTCTTCATATTTATCGCACATTTCAGTCTCTTCATGTTTTTGAATACTGCTTCATGCTCCTCCTATTTTTCAGAGCGATTCATGCTCCTCATATTTTTGACACGTTTTGAAGCTCTTCATATTTTTCACACCTTTTCAGGCTCTTCATGTTTTTGAACACCGCTTAATGCTCCTCCTATTTTTCAGATTGTTTCATGCTCCTCATATTTTTGACACGTTTTGAAGCTCTTCATATTTTTCACACCTTTTCAGGCTCTTCATGTTTTTGAACACCGCTTAATGCTCCTCCTATTTTTCAGATTGTTTCATGCTCCTCATATTTTTGACACGTTTTGAAGCTCTTCATATTTTTCACACCTTTTCAGGCTCTTCATGTTTTTGAACACCGTTTCATGCTCCTCTTATTTTTTTTTTATTGTTATTTTTTTTTATTTTTTTTATTATTTTTATTTTTTTTTCCAGTGGGTTTTGTCATACTTTGATATGAATCAGCCATGGATTTACATGTATTCCCAGTCCCGATTCCCCCTCCCACCTCTCTCTCCTCCCGATTCCTCTGGGTCTTCCCAGTGCACCAAGCCGGAGCACTTGTCTCGTGCATCCTACCTGGGCTGGTGATTTGTTTCACCATAGATAGCATACATGCTGTTCTTTTGAAATATCCCACCCTCACATTCTCCCACAAAGTTTAAAAGTCTGTTCTGTATTTCTGTGTCTCTTTTTCTGTTCTGCATATAGGGTTATCGTTGTCACCTTTCTAAATTCCATATACATGTGTCAGTATGCTGTAATGTTCTTTATCTTTCTGGCTTACTTCACTCTGTAAAATGGGCTCCAGCTTCATCCATCTCATTAGGACTGATTCAAATGAATTCTTTTTAATGGCTGAGTAATATTCCATGGTGTATATGTACCACAGCTTTCTTATCCATTCATCTGCTGACGGGCATCTAGGTTGCTTCCATGTCCTGGCTATTATAAACAGTGCTGCGATGAACATTGGGGTGCACGTGTCTCTTTCAGACGAACCTATGGACACCTTATCTTTGACAAAGGAGGCAAGGATATGCAATGGAAAAAAGACAACCTCTTTAACAAGTGGTGCTGGGAAAACTGGTCAACCACTTGTAAAAGAATGAAAATAGAACACTTTCTAACACCATACACAAAAATAAACTCAAAATGGATTAAAGATCTAAATGTAAGACCAGAAACTATAAAACTCCTAGAGGAGAACATAGGCAAAACACTCTCCGACATAAATCAAAGCAAGATCCTCTATGACCCACCTCCCAGAATATTGGAAATAAAAGCAAAACTAAACAAATGGGACCTAATGAAACTTAAAAGCTTTTGCACTACAAAGGAAACTATAAGTAAGGTGAAAAGACAGCCCTCAGATTGGGAGAAAATAATAGCAAATGAAGAAACAGACAAAGGATTAATCTCAAAAATATACAAGCAAATCCTGCAGCTCAATTCCAGAAAAATAAATGACCCAATAAAAAATGAGCCAAAGAACTAAACAGACATTTCTCCAAAGAAGACATACAGATGGATAACAAACACATGAAAAGATGCTCAACATCACTCATTATTAGAGAAATGCAAATGAAAACCACAATGAGGTACCATTACATGCCAGTCAGGATGGCTGCTATCCAAAAGTCTACAAGCAATAAATGCTGGAGAGGGAGTGGAGAAAAGGGAACCCTCTTATACTGTTGGTGGGAATGCACACTAGTACAGCCGCTATGGAAAACGGTGAAGAGATTTCTTAAAAAACTGGAAATAGAACTGCCATATGACCCAGCAATTCCACTTCTGGGCATACACAATGAGGAAACCAGATCCTCATATTTTTCAGACCGTTTCAAACTCCTCATATTTTTTACACCTTTTGAAGCTCTTCATATATTTCACACCTTTTCAGACTCTTCATGTTTTTCAACACCGCTTCATGCTCCTCCTATTTTTCAGACCGTTTCATGGTCCTCATATTTTTGACACCTTTTGAAGCTCTTCATATTTTTCACCCCTTTTCAGGCTCTTCATGTTTTTGAACACCGCTTCATGCTCCTCCTATTTTTGAGACCGTTTCATGCTCCTCATGTATTTCCCACCTTTTGAAGCTCTTCATATTTGTCACACCTTTTCAGGCTCCTCATGTTTTTCAACACCACTTCATGCTCCTCCTATTTTTCAGACCGTTTCATGCTCCTCATATTTTTCACACCTTTTGAAGCTGTTCATATTTTTCACACCTTTTCAGGCTCTTCATGTTTTTGAACACCGGTTCATGCTCCTCCTATTTTTCAGACCGTATCATGCTCCTCATATTTTTCACACCTTTTGGAGCTCTTCATATTTTTCACACCTTTTCAGGCTCTTCAGGTTTTTCGACACCGGTTCATGCTCCTCATATTTTTCAGACCGTTTCATGCTTCTCATATTTTTCACACCTTTTGAAGCTCTTCATATATTTCACACCTGTTCAGGCTCTTTATTTTTTTCAACACTACATCATGCTCCTCCTATTTTTCAGACCGTTTCATGCTCATCTCATTTTTGACATCTTCTGAAGCTCTTCATATTTTTCATATTTTTGAAGCTCTTCATATTTTTCACACCTTTTGAGCTCTTCATATTCTTCACACGTTTTCAGGCTCTTCATGTATTTCAATAACGCTTCTTACTTCTCCTATTTTTCAGACCGTTTCATGCTCCTCATATTTTTGACACCTTTTCAAGCTCTTCATATTTTTCACACCTTTTCAGGCTCTTCATGTTTTTGAACACCGGTTCATGCTCCTCCTATTTTTCAGACCGTATCATGCTCCTCATATTTTTCACACCTTTTGAAGCTCTTCATATTTTTCACAAGATTTCAGTCTCAGCATGTTTTTGAACACCGCTTCATGCTCCTCCTATTTTCAGACCGTTTCATGCTCCTCATGTATTTCACACCTTTTGAAGCTCTTCATATTTTTCACACCTTTTCAGGCTCTTCATGTGTTTGAACACCATTTCATGCTCCTCCTATTTTTCAGACCGTTTCATGCTCCTCATATTTTTGACATCTTTTGAAGCTCTTCATATTTCTCACACCTTTTCAGGCTCTTCATGTTTTTGAACACCGCTTCATGCTCCTCCTATTTTTCAGACCGTTTCATGCTCATCTCATTTTTGACACCTTTTGAAGCTCTTCATATTTTTCAAACCTTTTGAAGCTCTTCATATTTTTCACACCTTTTCAGACTCTGCATGTTTTTGAACACCGCTTCATGCTCCTCCTGTTTTTCAGATCGTTTCATGCTCCTCATGTATTTCACACCTTTTGAAGCTCTTCATATTTGTCACACCTTTTCAGGCTCTTCATGTTTTTCAACACCGCTTCATGCTCCTCCTATTTTTCAGACCGTTTCATGATCCTCATATTTTTCACACTTTTTGAAGCTCTTCATATTTTTCACACATTTTAAGGCTCTTCATGTTTTTCAACATCGCTTCATGCTCCTCCTATTTTTCAGACCGTTTCAAGCTTCTCATGTATTTCACACCTTTTGAAGCTCGTCATATTTTGCACACGTTTTCCGGCTCTTCATGTTTTTTCACAACCACTTCATGCTCCTCCTATTTTTCAGACCGTATCATGCTCCTCATATTTTTCACACCTTTTCAGGCTCTTCATTATTTTCAACACAACTTCATGCTCCTCCCATTTTTCAGACCGTTTTTTACTCATCTCATTTTTGACACCTTTTGAAGCTGTTCATATTTTTCACACCTTTTGAAGCTCTTCATGTTTTTGAACACCGTTTCATGCTCCTCCTATTTTTCAGACCGTTTCATGCTCCTCATATATTTCACAACTTTTGAAGCTCTTCATATATTTCACACCTTTTCAGGAACTTCATGTTTTTCAATACCTCTTCATGATCCTCCTATTTTTAAGACCGTTTCATATTCCTCATATTTTTGACACCTTTTTAGGCTCTTCATGTTTTTTACACCTTTTCAGGCTCTTCATGTTTTTCAACACCGCTTCATGCTCCTCCTATTTTTCAGACCGTGTCATGCTCCTCCTATTTTTGACACATTTTGAAGCTCTTCATATTTTTCACACCTTTTGAAGCTCTTCATATTTTTCAAACCTTTACAGGCTCTTCATGTATTTCAACACCGCTTCATGCTCCTCCTATTTTTCAGACCGTGTCTTTCTCCTCTTATTTTTGACAAATTTTGAAGCTCTTCATATTTTTCACACCTTTTGAAGCTCTTCATATTTTTCAAACCTTTACAGGCTCTTCATGTATTTCAACACCGCTTCATGCTCCTCCAATTTTTCAGACAATTTCATGCTCGTCATATTTTTCAAACCTTTTAAAGCTCTTCATAATTTTCACACCTATTCATGCTCTTCATTTTTTACACACTGTTTCATGCTCCTCCTATTTTTCAGACCGCTTCATGCTCCTCATATTTTTCACACCTTTTGAAACTCTTCATATTTTTCACACTTTTTGAAGCTCTTCGTATTTTTCACAGTTTTCAGGCTCTTCATGCTTCTGAACACCGCTTCATGCTCCACCTATTTTTCAGACCGTTTCATGCTCTTCATATTTTTCACACCTTTTCAGGCTCTTCATATTTTTGAACACCTCTTCATGCTACTCCTATTTTTGATACCTTTTGAAGCTCTTCATATTTTTCACACCTTTTCAGGCTCTTCATGTTTTTCAACACGGCTTCATGCTACTCCTATTTTTGATACCTTTTGAAGCTCCTCATATTCTTCAAACCATTTCATGCTCTTCTTTTTTTTCATCACCGCTTCATGCTCCTCTTATTTTTCAGACCGTTTCATGCTCCTCATATTTTGACACCTTTTAACCTGTTCATATTTTACACATTTTCAGGCTCTTCAAGTTTTTCAACACCGTTTCATGCTACTACTATTTTTGATACCTTTTGAAGCTCCTTATATTCTTCAAACCATTTCATGCTCTTCTATTTTTTCATCACCGCTTCATGCTCCTCCTATTTTTCAGACCGTTTCATGCTCCTCCTATTTTGAGACCGTTTCATGCTCCTCATATTTTTCACACCTTTAGAAGCTCTTCGTATTTTTCTCACCTTTTCAGGCTCTTCATGTTTTTCAACACCGCTTCATGATCCTCCTATTTTTCTGACAGTTTCATGCTCCTCATATTTTTCATCCTTTTTGAAGCTCTTCATATTTTTCACACCTTTAGAAGCTCTTCGTATTTTTCTCACCTTTTCAGGCTCTTCATGTTTTTGAACACCACTTCATGCTCCTCCGATTTTCAGACCGTTTCATGCTCCTCATACTTTTGACACCTTTAGAAGCTCTTCATATTTTTCACACCTTTTCAGGCTCTTCATGTTTTTCAACACCGCTTCATGCTCCTCTTCTTTTTCAGACCGTTTCAGGCTCCTCATATTTTTGACACCTTTTTAAGCTCTTCATGTTTTTCACACATTTTCAGGCTCTTCATGTATTTCAACACCGCTTCATGCTCCTCCTATTTTTCAGAACGTTTCATGCTCCTCATATTTTTGACACCTTTTGAAGCTCTTCATATTTTTCTCACCCTTTGAAGCTCTTCATATTTTTCATATTTTTGAAGCTCTTCATATTTTCACAACTTTTCAGGCTCTTCATGTTTTTGAACACCACTTCATGCTCCTTCTATTTTTCAGAGAGTTTCATGCTCCTCATGTATTTCACACCTTTTGAAGCTTTTCATATTTTTCACACTTTTTCAGGCTCTTCATGTTTTTCAACACCACTTCATTCTTCTCCTATTTTTCAGCCCGTTTCATGCTCCTCATGTCTTTCACACCTTTTGAAGCTCTTCACATTTTTCACACCTTTTCCGGCTCTTCATGTTTTTGATCACCATTTCATGCTCCTCCCATTTTTCAGACCGTTTCATGCTCCTCATATTTTTGACACCTTTTGAAGCTCTTCATATTTTTCACACCTTTTCAGACTCTTCATGTTTTTGAACACCGCTTCATGCTCCTCCTATTATTCAGACAGTTTCATGCTTCTCATATTTTTGACACCTTTTGAAGCTCTTCATATTTTTCACACCCTTTCAGGCTCTTAATGTTTTTCAACACCACTTCATGCTCCTCCTATTTTTCATACGTTTTCATGCTCCTCATATTTTTGACACCTTTTGAAGCTCTTCATATTGTTCACACCTTTTCAGGCTCTTCATGTTTTTGAACACCGTTTCATGTTCCTCGTATTTTTCAGGCCATTTCATGCTCGTCATGTATTTCACACTTTTGAAGCTCTTCATATTTTTCACACCTTTTCAGGATCTTCATGTTTTTCAACACCACTTCATGCTTCTCCTATTTTTCAGCCCGTTTCATGCTCCTCATATTTTTGACACCTTTTGAAGCTTTTCATATTTTTCACACCTTTTCAGGCTCTTCATGTTTTTGAACACCACTTCATGCTCCTTCTATTTTTCAGAGAGTTTCATGCTCCTCATGTATTTCACACGTTTTGAAGCTCTTCATATGTTTCACACCTTTTGAAGTTCTTCATATTTTTCACACCTTTTCAAGCTCTTCATATTTTTCACACCTTTTCAGGCTCTTCATGTTTTTCAACACCGCTTTATGCTTCTCCTATTTTTCAGACCGTTACTTGCTCCTCATATTTTTGACACCTTTAGAAGTTCTTCATATTTTTCACACCTTTTCAGGCTCTTCATATTTTTCAACACCGCTTCATGCTCCTCCTATTTTTCAGACCGATTCAAGGTCCTCATATTTTTGACACCTTTTGAAGCTTTTCATATTTTTCACACCTTTTCAGGCTCTTCATTTTTTTCAACAGTACTTCTTGCTCCTCCAATTTTTCAGACCGTTTCATGCTCATCTAATTTTTGACACCTTTTGAAGCTATGCATATTTTACACAACTTTTCAGGCTCTTCATGTTTTTCAACACCACTGCATGCTCCTCGTATTTTTAAGACCGTTTCATGCTCCTCATACTTTTGACACCTTTAGAAGCTCTTCATATTTTTCACACCTTTTCAGGCTCTTCATGTTTTTCAACACTGCTTCATGCTCCTCTTCTTTTTCAGACCGTTTCAGGCTCCTCATATTTTTGACACCTTTTTAAGCTCTTCATGTTTTTCACACATTTTCAGGCTCTTCATGTATTTCAACACCGCTTCATGCTCCTCCTATTTTTCAGAACGTTTCATGCTCCTCATATTTTTGACACCTTTTGAAGCTCTTCATATTTTTCTCACCCTTTGAAGCTCTTCATATTTTTCATATTTTTGAAGCTCTTCATATTTTCACAACTTTTCAGGCTCTTCATGTTTTTGAACACCACTTCATGCTCCTTCTATTTTTCAGAGAGTTTCATGCTCCTCATGTATTTCACACCTTTTGAAGCTTTTCATATTTTTCACTCTTTTTCAGGCTCTTCATGTTTTTCAACACCACTTCATTCTTCTCCTATTTTTCAGCCCGTTTCATGCTCCTCATGTCTTTCACACCTTTTGAAGCTCTTCACATTTTTCACACCTTTTCAGGCTCTTCATGTTTTTGATCACCATTTCATGCTCCTCCCATTTTTCAGACCGTTTCATGCTCCTCATATTTTTGACACCTTTTGAAGCTCTTCATATTTTTCACACCTTTTCAGACTCTTCATGTTTTTGAACACCGCTTCATGCTCCTCCTATTATTCAGACAGTTTCATGCTTCTCATATTTTTGACACCTTTTGAAGCTCTTCATATTTTTCACACCCTTTCAGGCTCTTAATGTTTTTCAACACCACTTCATGCTCCTCCTATTTTTCATACGTTTTCATGCTCCTCATATTTTTGACACCTTTTGAAGCTCTTCATATTGTTCACACCTTTTCAGGCTCTTCATGTTTTTGAACACCGTTTCATGTTCCTCGTATTTTTCAGGCCATTTCATGCTCGTCATGTATTTCACACTTTTGAAGCTCTTCATATTTTTCACACCTTTTCAGGATCTTCATGTTTTTCAACACCACTTCATGCTTCTCCTATTTTTCAGCCCGTTTCATGCTCCTCATATTTTTGACACCTTTTGAAGCTTTTCATATTTTTCACACCTTTTCAGGCTCTTCATGTTTTTGAACACCACTTCATGCTCCTTCTATTTTTCAGAGAGTTTCATGCTCCTCATGTATTTCACACGTTTTGAAGCTCTTCATATGTTTCACACCTTTTGAAGTTCTTCATATTTTTCACACCTTTTCAAGCTCTTCATATTTTTCACACCTTTTCAGGCTCTTCATGTTTTTCAACACCGCTTTATGCTTCTCCTATTTTTCAGACCGTTACTTGCTCCTCATATTTTTGACACCTTTAGAAGTTCTTCATATTTTTCACACCTTTTCAGGCTCTTCATATTTTTCAACACCGCTTCATGCTCCTCCTATTTTTCAGACCGATTCAAGGTCCTCATATTTTTGACACCTTTTGAAGCTTTTCATATTTTTCACACCTTTTCAGGCTCTTCATTTTTTTCAACAGTACTTCTTGCTCCTCCAATTTTTCAGACCGTTTCATGCTCATCTAATTTTTGACACCTTTTGAAGCTATGCATATTTTACACAACTTTTCAGGCTCTTCATGTTTTTCAACACCACTGCATGCTCCTCGTATTTTTAAGACCGTTTCATGCTCCTCATACTTTTGACACCTTTAGAAGCTCTTCATATTTTTCACACCTTTTCAGGCTCTTCATGTTTTTCAACACTGCTTCATGCTCCTCTTCTTTTTCAGACCGTTTCAGGCTCCTCATATTTTTGACACCTTTTTAAGCTCTTCATGTTTTTCACACATTTTCAGGCTCTTCATGTATTTCAACACCGCTTCATGCTCCTCCTATTTTTCAGAACGTTTCATGCTCCTCATATTTTTGACACCTTTTGAAGCTCTTCATATTTTTCTCACCCTTTGAAGCTCTTCATATTTTTCATATTTTTGAAGCTCTTCATATTTTCACAACTTTTCAGGCTCTTCATGTTTTTGAACACCACTTCATGCTCCTTCTATTTTTCAGAGAGTTTCATGCTCCTCATGTATTTCACACCTTTTGAAGCTTTTCATATTTTTCACTCTTTTTCAGGCTCTTCATGTTTTTCAACACCACTTCATTCTTCTCCTATTTTTCAGCCCGTTTCATGCTCCTCATGTCTTTCACACCTTTTGAAGCTCTTCACATTTTTCACACCTTTTCAGGCTCTTCATGTTTTTGATCACCATTTCATGCTCCTCCCATTTTTCAGACCGTTTCATGCTCCTCATATTTTTGACACCTTTTGAAGCTCTTCATATTTTTCACACCTTTTCAGACTCTTCATGTTTTTGAACACCGCTTCATGCTCCTCCTATTATTCAGACAGTTTCATGCTTCTCATATTTTTGACACCTTTTGAAGCTCTTCATATTTTTCACACCCTTTCAGGCTCTTAATGTTTTTCAACACCACTTCATGCTCCTCCTATTTTTCATACGTTTTCATGCTCCTCATATTTTTGACACCTTTTGAAGCTCTTCATATTGTTCACACCTTTTCAGGCTCTTCATGTTTTTGAACACCGTTTCATGTTCCTCGTATTTTTCAGGCCATTTCATGCTCGTCATGTATTTCACACTTTTGAAGCTCTTCATATTTTTCACACCTTTTCAGGATCTTCATGTTTTTCAACACCACTTCATGCTTCTCCTATTTTTCAGCCCGTTTCATGCTCCTCATATTTTTGACACCTTTTGAAGCTTTTCATATTTTTCACACCTTTTCAGGCTCTTCATGTTTTTGAACACCACTTCATGCTCCTTCTATTTTTCAGAGAGTTTCATGCTCCTCATGTATTTCACACGTTTTGAAGCTCTTCATATGTTTCACACCTTTTGAAGTTCTTCATATTTTTCACACCTTTTCAAGCTCTTCATATTTTTCACACCTTTTCAGGCTCTTCATGTTTTTCAACACCGCTTTATGCTTCTCCTATTTTTCAGACCGTTACTTGCTCCTCATATTTTTGACACCTTTAGAAGTTCTTCATATTTTTCACACCTTTTCAGGCTCTTCATATTTTTCAACACCGCTTCATGCTCCTCCTATTTTTCAGACCGATTCAAGGTCCTCATATTTTTGACACCTTTTGAAGCTTTTCATATTTTTCACACCTTTTCAGGCTCTTCATTTTTTTCAACAGTACTTCTTGCTCCTCCAATTTTTCAGACCGTTTCATGCTCATCTAATTTTTGACACCTTTTGAAGCTATGCATATTTTTCACAACTTTTCAGGCTCTTCATGTTTTTCAACACCACTGCATGCTCCTCGTATTTTTAAGACCGTTTCATGCTCCTCATACTTTTGACACCTTTAGAAGCTCTTCATATTTTTCACACCTTTTCAGGCTCTTCATGTTTTTCAACACCGCTTCATGCTCCTCTTCTTTTTCAGACCGTTTCAGGCTCCTCATATTTTTGACACCTTTTTAAGCTCTTCATGTTTTTCACACATTTTCAGGCTCTTCATGTATTTCAACACCGCTTCATGCTCCTCCTATTTTTCAGAACGTTTCATGCTCCTCATATTTTTGACACCTTTTGAAGCTCTTCATATTTTTCTCACCCTTTGAAGCTCTTCATATTTTTCATATTTTTGAAGCTCTTCATATTTTCACAACTTTTCAGGCTCTTCATGTTTTTGAACACCACTTCATGCTCCTTCTATTTTTCAGAGAGTTTCATGCTCCTCATGTATTTCACACCTTTTGAAGCTTTTCATATTTTTCACTCTTTTTCAGGCTCTTCATGTTTTTCAACACCACTTCATTCTTCTCCTATTTTTCAGCCCGTTTCATGCTCCTCATGTCTTTCACACCTTTTGAAGCTCTTCACATTTTTCACACCTTTTCAGGCTCTTCATGTTTTTGATCACCATTTCATGCTCCTCCCATTTTTCAGACCGTTTCATGCTCCTCATATTTTTGACACCTTTTGAAGCTCTTCATATTTTTCACACCTTTTCAGACTCTTCATGTTTTTGAACACCGCTTCATGCTCCTCCTATTATTCAGACAGTTTCATGCTTCTCATATTTTTGACACCATTTGAAGCTCTTCATATTTTTCACACCCTTTCAGGCTCTTAATGTTTTTCAACACCACTTCATGCTCCTCCTATTTTTCATACGTTTTCATGCTCCTCATATTTTTGACACCTTTTGAAGCTCTTCATATTGTTCACACCTTTTCAGGCTCTTCATGTTTTTGAACACCGTTTCATGTTCCTCGTATTTTTCAGGCCTTTTCATGCTCGTCATGTATTTCACACTTGTGAAGCTCTTCATATATTTCACACCTTTTCAGGATCTTCATGTTTTTCAACACCACTTCATGCTTCTCCTATTTTTCAGCCCGTTTCATTTTCCTCATATTTTTGACACCTTTTGAAGCTTTTCATATTTTTCACACCTTTTCAGGCTCTTCATGTTTTTGAACACCACTTCATGCTCCTTTTATTTTTCAGAGAGTTTCATGCTCCTCATGTATTTCACACGTTTTGAAGCTCTTCATATGTTTCACACCTTTTGAAGTTCTTCATATTTTTCACACCTTTTCAAGCTCTTCATATTTTTCACACCTTTTCAGGCTCTTCATGTTTTTCAACACCGCTTCATGCTCCTCCTATTTTTCAGACCGTTTCATGCTCCACACATTTTGAAACCTTTTGAAGCTCTTCATATTTTTCACACCTTTTCAGGCTCTCCATGTTTTTCATCACCGATTCATGCTCCTCCTATTTTGAGGCCGTTTCATGCTCCTCATATTTTTGACACCTTTTGAAGCTCTTCATATTTTTCACACCTTTTAGGCTCTTCATGTTTTTGAACAGCGCTTCATGCTCCTCATATTTTTCAGACCGTTTCATGCTCCTCATATTTTTCACACCTTTTGAAGCTCTTCATATTTTTCATATTTTTGAAGCTCTTCATATTTTTCACACTTTCTCAGGCTCTTCATGTTTTTGAGCACACCTTCTTGCTCCTCCTATTTTTCACACCGTTTCATGCTCCTCATGTATTTCACACCATTTGAAGCTCTTCATGTTTTTCACACCTTTTCAGTCTCTTCATGTATTTGAACACCATTTCATGCTCCTCCGATTTTTTAGACCATTTCATGCTCCTCATATTTTTGACACCTTTTGAAGCTCTTCATATTTTTCACACCTTTTCAGGCTCTTCATGTTTTTGAACACCGCTTCATGCTCCTCCAATTTTTCAGACCGTTTCATGTTTCTCATATTTTTGACACCTTTTGAAGCTCTTCATATTTTTCACACCTTTTGAAGCTCTTCATATTTTTCATATATTTGAAGCTCTTCATATTTTTCACACCATTTCAGGCTTTTCATGTATTTGAACACCGGTTCATGCTCCTCCTATTTTTCAGACCGTTTCGTGCTCCTCCTATTTTTCACTCCTTTTGAAGCTCTTCACATTTTTCACACCTTTTCAGTCTCTACATGTTTTTGAACACCGCTTCATGCTCCTCCTATTTCTCAGAACATTTCATGCTCCTCATGTATTTCACACCTTTTGAAGCTCTTCGTATTTTGCACACATTTTCAGGCTTTTCATGTTTTTCACAACCACTTCATGCTCCTCATATTTTTCAGACCGTTTCATGCACATTTCATTTTTGACTCCTTTTGAAGCTCTTCATATTTTTCACGCCATTTTCAGGCTCTTCATGTTTTTCAACACCGCTTTATGATCCTCCTATTTTTCAGACCGTTTCATATTCCTCATATTTTTGACATTTTTTGAGGCTCTTCATATTTTTCACACCTTTTCAGGCTCTTCATGTTTTTGAACACCGTTTCATGCTCCTCCTATTTTTCTGACCGTTTCATGCACATCTCATTTTTGACACTTTTTGAAGCCTTTGATATTTTTCACACCATTTCCAGGCTCTTCATGTTTTTCAACACCGCTTTATGATCCTCCTATTTTTCAGACAGTTTCATGCTCCTCATATATTTGACACCTTTTGAAGTACTTCATATTATTCACACCTTTTCAGGCTCTTCATGTTTTTGAACATCGTTTCATGCTCCTCCTATTTTTCTGACCGTTTCATGCACATCTCATTTTTGACACTTTTTGAAGCCTTTGATATTTTCCACACCATTTTCAGGCTCTTCATGTTTTTGAACACCGTTTCATGCTCCTCCTATTTTTCAGACCGTTTCATGCTCCTCTTATGTTTGACACCTTTTGAAGCTCTTCATATTTTTCACACCTTTTCACGCTCTTCATGTTTTTGAACACCGCTTCATGCTCCGCCTATTTTTCAGACCGTTTCATGCTCCTCATATTTTTGACACCTTTGGAAGCTCTTCATATTTTTCACACCTTTTGAAGCTCTTCATATTTTTCATATTTTTGAAGCTCTTCATATTTTTCACACCTTTTCAGGCTTTTCATGTATTTGAACACCGGTTCATATTCCTCCTATTTTTCAGACCGTTTCATGCTCCTCCTATTTTTCACTCCTTTTGAAGCTCTTCATATTTTTCACACCTTTTCAGTCTCTACATGTTTTTGAACACCGCTTCATGCTCCTCCTATTTCTCAGACCATTTCATGCTCCTCATGTATTTCACACCTCTTGAAGCTCTTCGTATTTTGCACACATTTTCAGGCTTTTCATGTTTTTCACAACCACTTCATGCTCCTCATATTTTTCAGACCGTTTCATGCACATTTCATTTTTGACTCCTTTTGAAGCTCTTCATATTTTTCACACCATTTTCAGGCTCTTCATGTTTTTCAACACCGCTTTATGATCCTCCTATTTTTCAGACCGTTTCATATTCCTCATATTTTTGACATTTTTTGAGGCTCTTCATATTTTTCACACCTTTTCAGGCTCTTCATGTTTTTGAACACCGTTTCATGCTCCTCCTATTTTTCAGACCGTTTCATGCACATCTCATTTTTGACACCTTTTGAAGCTCTTGATATTTTTCACACCATTTTCAGGCTCTTCATGTTTTTCAACACCGCTTTATGATCCTCCTATTTTTCAGACCGTTTCATGCTCCTCATATATTTGACACCTTTTGAAGCTCTTCGTATTTTTCATAACTTTTCAGGCTCTTCATATTTTTCACACATTTTCAAGCTGTTCATGTTTTTGAACACGGCTTCATGCTCCTCCAATTTTTCAGACTATATCATGTTCCTCATATTTTTGACACCTATTGAAGCTCTTAATTCTTTTCACACCTTTTGAAGCTCTTCATATTTTTCACACCTTTTGAATCTCTTCATATTTTTCACACGTTTTCAGGCTCTTTATCTATTTCAACACCGCTTCATGCTGCTTCTATTTTTCAGACCGTTTCATGCTCCTCATATTTTTGACGCCTTTTGAAGCTCTTCATATTTTTCACATCTTTTCAGGCTCTTCATGTTTTTGAACACCGTTTCATGCTCCTCGTATTTTTCAGACCGTTTCATTCTCCTCATACCTTTGACACCTTTTGAAGGTCTTCATATATTCCACACCTTTTCAGACTCTTCATGTTTTTGAACACCGCTTCATGCTCCTCTTATTTTTCAGACCGTTTCAGTCTCCTCATATTTTTGATACCTTTTGAAACTCTTCATATTTCTCACACCTTTTCAGGCTCTTCAGGTTTTTCAAAACCACTTCATGCTCCTCCTATTTTTCAGACCCTTTCATGCTCATCTCTTTTTGACACATTTTGAAGCTCTCCATATTTTTCACACCTTTTGAAGTTCTTCATATTTTTCACACCTTTTCAGGGTCTCCATGTTTATGAACACCGCTTCATGCTCCTCCTATTATTCAGACCGTTACATGCTCCTCATATTTTTCACACCTTTTGAAGTTCTTCATATTTTTCACACCTTTTCAGGTTCTTCATGTTTTTCAACACCGCTTCTTGCTCCTCCTATTTTTCAGACCGTATCATGCTCCTCATATTTTTGACACGTTTTGAAGCTCGTCATATTTTTCACACCTTTTCAGGCTCTTCAGGTTTTTGAACACCGTTTCATGCTCCTCCGATTTTTCAGACCGTTTCATGCTACTCATTTTTTTGAGACCTTTTGAAGCTCTTCACTTTTTTCACACCTTTTCAGGCTCTTCATGTTTTTGAATACCGCTTCATGCTCCTCCAATTTTTCAGACCGTTTCATGCTCTTCATATTTTTGATTTCTTTTGAAAGTCTGCATATTTTTCACACCTTTTTAGGCTCTTCATTTTTTTGAACACGACTTCATGCTCCTCCCATTTTTCAGACAGTTTCATGCTCATCTCATTTTTGACACCTTTTGAAGCTCTTCATATTTTTCACACCTTTTGAAGATCTTCATATTTTCACACGTTTTCAGGCTCTTCATGTTTTTCAACATCTTTTCATGCTCCTCCTATTTTTCAGACCGTTTCATGCTCCTCATGTATTTCACACCTTTTGAAGCTCTTCGTATTTTGCACACATTTTCAGGCTTTTCATGTTTTTCACAACCACTTCATGCTCCTCATATTTTTCAGACCTTTTCATTCACATTTCATTTTTGACTCCTTTTGAAGCTCTTCATATTTTTCACACCATTTTCAGGCTCTTCATGTTTTTCAACACCGCTTTATGATCCTCCTATTTTTCAGACCGTTTCATATTCCTCATATTTTTGACATTTTTTGAGGCTCTTCATATTTTTCACACCTTTTCAGGCTCTTCATGTTTTTGAACACTGTTTCATGCTCCTCCTATTTTTCAGACCGTTTCATGCTCATCTCATTTTTGACACCTTTTGAAGCTCTTCATATTTTTCAAACCTTTTGAAGCTCTTCATATTTTTCACACCTTTTCAGACTCTGCATGTTTTTGAACACCGCTTCATGCTCCTCCTATTTTTCAGATCGTTTCATGCTCCTCATGTATTTCACACCTTTTGAAGCTCTTCATATTTGTCACACCTTTTCAGGCTCTTCATGTTTTTCAACACCGCTTCATGCTCCTCCTATTTTTCAGACCGTTTCATGATCCTCATATTTTTCACACTTTTTGAAGCTCTTCATATTTTTCACACATTTTAAGGCTCTTCATGTTTTTCAACATCGCTTCATGCTCCTCCTACTTTTCAGACCGTTTCAAGCTTCTCATGTATTTCACACCTTTTGAAGCTCGTCATATTTTGCACACGTTTTCAGGCTCTTCATGTTTTTTCACAACCACTTCATGCTCCTCCTATTTTTCAGACCGTATCATGCTCCTCATATTTTTCACACCTTTTCAGGCTCTTCATTATTTTCAACACAACTTCATGCTCCTCCCATTTTTCAGACCGTTTTTTACTCATCTCATTTTTGACACCTTTTGAAGCTGTTCATATTTTTCACACCTTTTGAAGCTCTTCATGTTTTTGAACACCGTTTCATGCTCCTCCTATTTTTCAGACCGTTTCATGCTCCTTATATATTTCACAACTTTTGAAGCTCTTCATATATTTCACACCTTTTCAGGAACTTCATGTTTTTCAACACCTCTTCATGATCCTCCTATTTTTAAGACCGTTTCATATTCCTCATATTTTTGACACCTTTTTAGGCTCTTCATGTTTTTTACACCTTTTCAGGCTCTTCATGTTTTTCAACACCGCTTCATGCTCCTCCTATTTTTCAGACCGTGTCATGCTCCTCCTATTTTTGACACATTTTGAAGCTCTTCATATTTTTCACACCTTTTGAAGCTCTTCATATTTTTCAAACCTTTACAGGCTCTTCATGTATTTCAACACCGCTTCATGCTCCTCCTATTTTTCAAACCGTGTCTTTCTCCTCTTATTTTTGACACCTTTTGAAGCTCTTCATATTTTTCACACCTTTTGAAGCTCTTCATATTTTTCAAACCTTTACAGGCTCTTCATGTATTTCAACACCGCTTCATGCTCCTCCAATTTTTCAGACAATTTCATGCTCGTCATATTTTTCAAACCTTTTAAAGCTCTTCATAATTTTCACACCTATTCATGCTCTTCATTTTTTACACACTGTTTCATGCTCCTCCTATTTTTCAGACCGTTTCATGCTCCTCATATTTTTCACACCTTTTGAAACTCTTCATATTTTTCACACTTTTTGAAGCTCTTCATATTTTTCACAGTTTTCAGGCTCTTCATGCTTCTGAACACCGCTTCATGCTCCACCTATTTTTCAGACCGTTTCATGCTCTTCATATTTTTCACACCTTTTCAGGCTCTTCATATTTTTGAACACCTCTTCATGCTACTCCTATTTTTGATACCTTTTGAAGCTCGTCATATTTTTCACACCTTTTCAGGCTCTTCATGTTTTTCAACACGGCTTCATGCTACTCCTATTTTTGATACCTTTTGAAGCTCCTCATATTCTTCAAACCATTTCATGCTCTTCTTTTTTTTCATCACCGCTTCATGCTCCTCCTATTTTTCAGACCGTTTCATGCTCCTCATATTTTGACACCTTTTAACCTGTTCATATTTTACACATTTTCAGGCTCTTCAAGTTTTTCAACACCGTTTCATGCTACTACTATTTTTTATACCTTTTGAAGCTCCTTATATTCTTCAAACCATTTCATGCTCTTCTATTTTTTCATCACCGCTTCATGCTCCTCCTATTTTTCAGACCGTTTCATGCTCTTCCTATTTTGAGACCGTTTCATGCTCCTCATATTTTTCACACCTTTAGAAGCTCTTCGTATTTTTCTCACCTTTTCAGGCTCTTCATGTTTTTCAACACCGCTTCATGATCCTCCTATTTTTCTGACAGTTTCATGCTCCTCATATTTTTCATCCTTTTTGAAGCTCTTCATATTTTTCACACCTTTAGAAGCTCTTCGTATTTTTCTCACCTTTTCAGGCTCTTCATGTTTTTGAACACCACTTCATGCTCCTCCAATTTTCAGACCATTTCATGCTCCTCATATTTTTGACACGTTTTGAAGCTCCTCATATGTTTCACACATTTTGAAGGTCTTTATATATTTCACACCATTTCAGGATCTTCATGTGTTTCAACACCACTTCATGCTCCTCCTATTTTTCAGACCGTTTCATGCTCCTCATAATTTTGACACCTTTTGAAGCTCTTTATAATTTTCACACCTTTTCAAGCTCTTCATGTTTTACAACACCACTTCATGCTCCTCCAATTTTTCAGGCCGTTTCATTGTCCTCATATATTTGACACCTTTAGAAGATCTTCATATTTTTCACACATTTTCAGGCTCTGCATGTTTTTCAACATCGCTTCATGCCCCTCATATTTTTTAGACCGTTTCAGGCTCCTCATATTTTTCACACCTTTTAAGCTCTTCATATTTTTCACACTTTTTCAGGCTCTTCATGTTTTTCAACACCGCTTCATGCTCCTCCTATTTTTCAGACCGTTTCATGCTCCTCATATATTTGACACCTTTTGAAGTACTTCATATTATTCACACCTTTTCAGGCTCTTCATGTTTTTGAACACCGTTTCATGCTCCTCCTATTTTTCTGACCGTTTCATGCACATCTCATTTTTGACACTTTTTGAAGCCTTTGATATTTTTCACACCATTTTCAGGCTCTTCATGTTTTTCAACACCGCTTTATGATCCTCCTATTTTTCAGACAGTTTCATGCTCCTCATATATTTGACACCTTTTGAAGTACTTCATATTATTCACACCTTTTCAGGCTCTTCATGTTTTTGAACATCGTTTCATGCTCCTCCTATTTTTCTGACCGTTTCATGCACATCTCATTTTTGACACTTTTTGAAGCCTTTGATATTTTCCACACCATTTTCAGGCTCTTCATGTTTTTGAACACCGTTTCATGCTCCTCCTATTTTTCAGACCGTTTCATGCTCCTCTTATGTTTGACACCTTTTGAAGCTCTTCATATTTTTCACACCTTTTCACGCTCTTCATGTTTTTGAACACCGCTTCATGCTCCGCCTATTTTTCAGACCGTTTCATGCTCCTCATATTTTTGACACCTTTGGAAGCTCTTCATATTTTTCACACCTTTTGAAGCTCTTCATATTTTTCATATTTTTGAAGCTCTTCATATTTTTCACACCTTTTCAGGCTTTTCATGTATTTGAACACCGGTTCATATTCCTCCTATTTTTCAGACCGTTTCATGCTCCTCCTATTTTTCACTCCTTTTGAAGCTCTTCATATTTTTCACACCTTTTCAGTCTCTACATGTTTTTGAACACCGCTTCATGCTCCTCCTATTTCTCAGACCATTTCATGCTCCTCATGTATTTCACACCTCTTGAAGCTCTTCGTATTTTGCACACATTTTCAGGCTTTTCATGTTTTTCACAACCACTTCATGCTCCTCATATTTTTCAGACCGTTTCATGCACATTTCATTTTTGACTCCTTTTGAAGCTCTTCATATTTTTCACACCATTTTCAGGCTCTTCATGTTTTTCAACACCGCTTTATGATCCTCCTATTTTTCAGACCGTTTCATATTCCTCATATTTTTGACATTTTTTGAGGCTCTTCATATTTTTCACACCTTTTCAGGCTCTTCATGTTTTTGAACACCGTTTCATGCTCCTCCTATTTTTCAGACCGTTTCATGCACATCTCATTTTTGACACCTTTTGAAGCTCTTGATATTTTTCACACCATTTTCAGGCTCTTCATGTTTTTCAACACCGCTTTATGATCCTCCTAT
Source organism: Dama dama (assembly GCF_033118175.1). Classification (NCBI taxonomy): domain Eukaryota; kingdom Metazoa; phylum Chordata; class Mammalia; order Artiodactyla; family Cervidae; genus Dama; species Dama dama. Next base: position 6,672,533 of record NW_026870891.1, on the reverse strand, counting down.
TTTTCAGACCGTTTCATGCTCCTCATATATTTGACACCTTTTGAAGCTCTTCGTATTTTTCATAACTTTTCAGGCTCTTCATATTTTTCACACATTTTCAAGCTGTTCATGTTTTTGAACACGGCTTCATGCTCCTCCAATTTTTCAGACTATATCATGTTCCTCATATTTTTGACACCTATTGAAGCTCTTAATTCTTTTCACACCTTTTGAAGCTCTTCATATTTTTCACACCTTTTGAATCTCTTCATATTTTTCACACGTTTTCAGGCTCTTTATCTATTTCAACACCGCTTCATGCTGCTTCTATTTTTCAGACCGTTTCATGCTCCTCATATTTTTGACGCCTTTTGAAGCTCTTCATATTTTTCACATCTTTTCAGGCTCTTCATGTTTTTGAACACCGTTTCATGCTCCTCGTATTTTTCAGACCGTTTCATTCTCCTCATACCTTTGACACCTTTTGAAGGTCTTCATATATTCCACACCTTTTCAGACTCTTCATGTTTTTGAACACCGCTTCATGCTCCTCTTATTTTTCAGACCGTTTCAGTCTCCTCATATTTTTGATACCTTTTGAAACTCTTCATATTTCTCACACCTTTTCAGGCTCTTCAGGTTTTTCAAAACCACTTCATGCTCCTCCTATTTTTCAGACCCTTTCATGCTCATCTCTTTTTGACACATTTTGAAGCTCTCCATATTTTTCACACCTTTTGAAGTTCTTCATATTTTTCACACCTTTTCAGGGTCTCCATGTTTATGAACACCGCTTCATGCTCCTCCTATTATTCAGACCGTTACATGCTCCTCATATTTTTCACACCTTTTGAAGTTCTTCATATTTTTCACACCTTTTCAGGTTCTTCATGTTTTTCAACACCGCTTCTTGCTCCTCCTATTTTTCAGACCGTATCATGCTCCTCATATTTTTGACACGTTTTGAAGCTCGTCATATTTTTCACACCTTTTCAGGCTCTTCAGGTTTTTGAACACCGTTTCATGCTCCTCCGATTTTTCAGACCGTTTCATGCTACTCATTTTTTTGAGACCTTTTGAAGCTCTTCACTTTTTTCACACCTTTTCAGGCTCTTCATGTTTTTGAATACCGCTTCATGCTCCTCCAATTTTTCAGACCGTTTCATGCTCTTCATATTTTTGATTTCTTTTGAAAGTCTGCATATTTTTCACACCTTTTTAGGCTCTTCATTTTTTTGAACACGACTTCATGCTCCTCCCATTTTTCAGACAGTTTCATGCTCATCTCATTTTTGACACCTTTTGAAGCTCTTCATATTTTTCACACCTTTTGAAGATCTTCATATTTTCACACGTTTTCAGGCTCTTCATGTTTTTCAACATCTTTTCATGCTCCTCCTATTTTTCAGACCGTTTCATGCTCCTCATGTATTTCACACCTTTTGAAGCTCTTCGTATTTTGCACACATTTTCAGGCTTTTCATGTTTTTCACAACCACTTCATGCTCCTCATATTTTTCAGACCTTTTCATTCACATTTCATTTTTGACTCCTTTTGAAGCTCTTCATATTTTTCACACCATTTTCAGGCTCTTCATGTTTTTCAACACCGCTTTATGATCCTCCTATTTTTCAGACCGTTTCATATTCCTCATATTTTTGACATTTTTTGAGGCTCTTCATATTTTTCACACCTTTTCAGGCTCTTCATGTTTTTGAACACTGTTTCATGCTCCTCCTATTTTTCAGACCGTTTCATGCTCATCTCATTTTTGACACCTTTTGAAGCTCTTCATATTTTTCAAACCTTTTGAAGCTCTTCATATTTTTCACACCTTTTCAGACTCTGCATGTTTTTGAACACCGCTTCATGCTCCTCCTATTTTTCAGATCGTTTCATGCTCCTCATGTATTTCACACCTTTTGAAGCTCTTCATATTTGTCACACCTTTTCAGGCTCTTCATGTTTTTCAACACCGCTTCATGCTCCTCCTATTTTTCAGACCGTTTCATGATCCTCATATTTTTCACACTTTTTGAAGCTCTTCATATTTTTCACACATTTTAAGGCTCTTCATGTTTTTCAACATCGCTTCATGCTCCTCCTACTTTTCAGACCGTTTCAAGCTTCTCATGTATTTCACACCTTTTGAAGCTCGTCATATTTTGCACACGTTTTCAGGCTCTTCATGTTTTTTCACAACCACTTCATGCTCCTCCTATTTTTCAGACTGTATCATGCTCCTCATATTTTTCACACCTTTTCAGGCTCTTCATTATTTTCAACACAACTTCATGCTCCTCCCATTTTTCAGACCGTTTTTTACTCATCTCATTTTTGACACCTTTTGAAGCTGTTCATATTTTTCACACCTTTTGAAGCTCTTCATGTTTTTGAACACCGTTTCATGCTCCTCCTATTTTTCAGACCGTTTCATGCTCCTTATATATTTCACAACTTTTGAAGCTCTTTATATATTTCACACCTTTTCAGGAACTTCATGTTTTTCAACACCTCTTCATGATCCTCCTATTTTTAAGACCGTTTCATATTCCTCATATTTTTGACACCTTTTTAGGCTCTTCATGTTTTTTACACCTTTTCAGGCTCTTCATGTTTTTCAACACCGCTTCATGCTCCTCCTATTTTTCAGACCGTGTCATGCTCCTCCTATTTTTGACACATTTTGAAGCTCTTCATATTTTTCACACCTTTTGAAGCTCTTCATATTTTTCAAACCTTTACAGGCTCTTCATGTATTTCAACACCGCTTCATGCTCCTCCTATTTTTCAAACCGTGTCTTTCTCCTCTTATTTTTGACACCTTTTGAAGCTCTTCATATTTTTCACACCTTTTGAAGCTCTTCATATTTTTCAAACCTTTACAGGCTCTTCATGTATTTCAACACCGCTTCATGCTCCTCCAATTTTTCAGACAATTTCATGCTCGTCATATTTTTCAAACCTTTTAAAGCTCTTCATAATTTTCACACCTATTCATGCTCTTCATTTTTTACACACTGTTTCATGCTCCTCCTATTTTTCAGACCGTTTCATGCTCCTCATATTTTTCACACCTTTTGAAACTCTTCATATTTTTCACACTTTTTGAAGCTCTTCATATTTTTCACAGTTTTCAGGCTCTTCATGCTTCTGAACACCGCTTCATGCTCCACCTATTTTTCAGACCGTTTCATGCTCTTCATATTTTTCACACCTTTTCAGGCTCTTCATATTTTTGAACACCTCTTCATGCTACTCCTATTTTTGATACCTTTTGAAGCTCGTCATATATTTCACACCTTTTCAGGCTCTTCATGTTTTTCAACACGGCTTCATGCTACTCCTATTTTTGATACCTTTTGAAGCTCCTCATATTCTTCAAACCATTTCATGCTCTTCTTTTTTTTCATCACCGCTTCATGCTCCTCCTATTTTTCAGACCGTTTCATGCTCCTCATATTTTGACACCTTTTAACCTGTTCATATTTTACACATTTTCAGGCTCTTCAAGTTTTTCAACACCGTTTCATGCTACTACTATTTTTTATACCTTTTGAAGCTCCTTATATTCTTCAAACCATTTCATGCTCTTCTATTTTTTCATCACCGCTTCATGCTCCTCCTATTTTTCAGACCGTTTCATGCTCTTCCTATTTTGAGACCGTTTCATGCTCCTCATATTTTTCACACCTTTAGAAGCTCTTCGTATTTTTCTCACCTTTTCAGGCTCTTCATGTTTTTCAACACCGCTTCATGATCCTCCTATTTTTCTGACAGTTTCATGCTCCTCATATTTTTCATCCTTTTTGAAGCTCTTCATATTTTTCACACCTTTAGAAGCTCTTCGTATTTTTCTCACCTTTTCAGGCTCTTCATGTTTTTGAACACCACTTCATGCTCCTCCAATTTTCAGACCATTTCATGCTCCTCATATTTTTGACACGTTTTGAAGCTCCTCATATGTTTCACACATTTTGAAGGTCTTTATATATTTCACACCATTTCAGGATCTTCATGTGTTTCAACACCACTTCATGCTCCTCCTATTTTTCAGACCGTTTCATGCTCCTCATAATTTTGACACCTTTTGAAGCTCTTTATAATTTTCACACCTTTTCAAGCTCTTCATGTTTTACAACACCACTTCATGCTCCTCCAATTTTTCAGGCCGTTTCATTGTCCTCATATATTTGACACCTTTAGAAGATCTTCATATTTTTCACACATTTTCAGGCTCTGCATGTTTTTCAACATCGCTTCATGCCCCTCATATTTTTTAGACCGTTTCAGGCTCCTCATATTTTTCACACCTTTTAAGCTCTTCATATTTTTCACACTTTTTCAGGCTCTTCATGTTTTTCAACACCGCTTCATGCTCCTCCTATTTTTCAGACCGTTTCATGCTCCTCATATTTTTGACACGTTTTGAAGCTCCTCATATGTTTCACACATTTTGAAGGTCTTTATATATTTCACACCATTTCAGGATCTTCATGTGTTTCAACACCACTTCATGCTCCTCCTATTTTTCAGACCGTTTCATGCTCCTCATAATTTTGACACCTTTTGAAGCTCTTTATAATTTTCACACCTTTTCAAGCTCTTCATGTTTTTCAACACCACTTCATGCTCCTCCAATTTTTCAGGCCATTTCATTGTCCTCATATATTTGACACCTTTAGAAGATCTTCATATTTTTCACACATTTTCAGGCTCTGCATGTTTTTCAACATCGCTTCATGACCCTCCTATTTTTTAGACCGTTTCAGGCTCCTCATATTTTTGACACCTTTAGAAGCTCTTCATATTTTTCACACCTTTTCAGGCTCTTCATTTTTTTCAACACCGCTTCATGCTCCTCCTATTTTTCAGACCGTTTCATGCTCCTCATAATTTTGACACTTTTTGAAGCTCCTCATATTTTTCACACGTTTTGAAGGTGTTCATATATTTCACACCATTTCAGGCTCTTCATGTTTTTCAACACCACTTCATGCTCCTCCAATTTTTCAGTCCGTTTTATGCTCATCTAATTTTTGACAACTTTTGAAGCTCTTCATATTTTTCACATTTTTGAAGCTCTTCATATTTCTCACACCTTTTCAGGCTCTTCATGTTTTTCAACACTGATTCATGCTCCTCCTATTTTTCAGACCGTTTCATGCTCCTCATAATTTTGACACTTTTTGAAGCTCCTCATATTTTTCACACGTTTTGAAGGTGTTCATATATTTCACACCATTTCAGGCTCTTCATGTTTTTCAACACCACTTAATGCACCTCCTATTTTTCAGACCGTTTCATGCTCATCTAATTTTTGACAACTTTTGAAGCTCTTCATATTTTTCACACCTTTTCAGGCTCTTCATTTTTTTCAACACCTCTTCATGCTCCTCGTATTTTTCAACACTGCTTCATGCTCCTCCTATTTTTCAGACCGTTTCATGCTCCTCATAATTTTGACACTTTTTGAAGCTCCTCATATTTTTCACACGTTTTGAAGGTCTTCATATATTTCACACCATTTCAGGCTCTTCATGTTTTTCAACAACACTTCATGCTCCTCCTATTTTTCAGACCGTTTCATGCTCATCTAATTTTTGACAACTTTTGAAGCTCTTCATATTTTTCACATTTTTGAAGCTCTTCATATTTCTCACACCTTTTCAGGCTCTTCATGTTTTTCAACACTGATTCATGCTCCTCCTATTTTTCAGACCGTTTCATGCTCATCTCTTTTTTGACACCTTTTGAAGCTGTTCATACTTTTCACACCTTTTCAGGATCTTCAGGTTTTTGATCACCGCTTCATGATCCTCCTATTTTTCAAACCATTTCATGCTCTTCATATTTTTGACAACTTTTGAAGCTCTTCATTTTTTTCACAACTTTTCAGGCTCTTCATGTTTTCCCACACCACTTCATGCTTCCCCTAATTTTCAGACCGTTTCATGCTCCTCATGTATTTCACACGTTTTGAAGCTCTTCATATTTTTCACACCTTTCAGGCTCTTCATGTTTTTCAACACCGTTTCATGCTGCTTCTATTTTTCAGACCGTTTCATGGTCCTCATATTTTTCACACCTTTTGAAGCTCTTCATATTTTTCACACCTTTTCAGGCTCTTCATGTTTTTGAACACATCTTCATGCTTCTCCTATTTTTCACACCGTTTCATGCTCCTCATATTTTGACACCTTTTGAAGCTCTTCATATTTTTCACAACTTTTCAGGCTCTTCATGTTTTTCAACACCGTTTCATGATCCTCCTATTGTTCAGACCGTTTCATGCTCATCTCATTTTTGACACCTCTTGAAGCTTTTCATATTTTTCACAACTTTTTAAGATCTTCATGTTTTTGAAAACCGCTTCATGCTCCTCCTATTTTTCAGAGAGTTTCATGCTCCTCTTGTATTTCACACGATTTGAAGCTCTTCATATTTTTCACACCTTTTCAGGCTCTTCAAATTTTTAACACCTTTTCAGGCTCTTCAAATTTTTCACACCTTTCCAGGCTCTTCAAATGTTTCACACCTTTTCAGGCTCTTCAAATTTTTCACACCTTTTCAGGCTCTTCATATTTTTCACACCTTTTCAGGCTCTTCAAATTTTTCACACCTTTTCAGGCTCTTCAAATTTTTCCACACCACTTCATGCTTCTCCTATATTTCAGCCCGTTTCAAACTCCTCATGTATTTCACACCTTTTGAAGCTCTTCATATTTTTCACACCTTTTCAGGCTCTTCATGTTTTTGATCACCGTTTCATGCTCCTCCTATTTTTCAGACAATTTCATGCTCATCTCAATTTTGACACCTTTTGAAGCTCTTCATATATTTCACACCTTTTCAAGCTCTTCATATTTTTCACACCTTTTCAGGCTCTTCATGTTTTTCAACACCGCTTTATGCTTCTCCTATTTTTCAGACCGTTACATGCTCCTCATATTTTTGACACCTTTAGAAGTTCTTCATATTTTTCACACCTTTTTCGGCTCTTCATATTTTTCAACACCGCTTCATGCTCCTCCTATTTTTCAGACCGTTTCAAGGTCCTCATATTTTTGACACCTTTTGAAGCTTTTCATATTTTTCACACCTTTTCAGGCTCTTCATTTTTTTCAACAGTACTTCTTGCTCCTCCAATTTTTCAGACCGTTTCATGCTCATCTAATTTTTGACACCTTTTGAAGCTATGCATATTTTTCACAACTTTTCAGGCTCTTCATGTTTTTCAACACCACTGCATGCTCCTCGTATTTTTAAGACCGTTTCATGCTCCTCATATTTTTGACACCTTTAGAAGCTCTTCATATTTTTCACACCTTTTCAGGCTCTTCATGTTTTTCAACACCGCTTCATGCTCCTCTTCTTTTTCAGACCATTTCAGGCTCCTCATATTTTTGACACCTTTTTAAGCTCTTCATGTTTTTCACACATTTTCAGGCTCTTCATGTATTTCAACACCGCTTCATGCTCCTCCTATTTTTCAGAACGTTTCATGCTCCTCATATTGTGGACACCTTTTGAAGCTCTTCATATTTTTCTCACCCTTTGAAGCTCTTCATATTTTTCATATTTTTGAAGCTCTTCATATTTTCACAACTTTTCAGGCTCTTCATGTTTTTGAACACCACTTCATGCTCCTTCTATTTTTCAGAGAGTTTCATGCTCCTCATGTATTTCACACCTTTTGAAGCTTTTCATATTTTTCACACTTTTTCAGGCTCTTCATGTTTTTCAACACCACTTCATTCTTCTCCTATTTTTCAGTCCGTTTCATGCTCCTCATGTCTTTCACACCTTTTGAAGCTCTTCATATTTTTCACACCTTTTCAGGCTCTTCATGTTTTTCAACACCGCTTCATGCTCCTCTTCTTTTTCAGACCGTTTCAGGCTCCTCATATTTTTGACACCTTTTTAAGCTCTTCATGTTTTTCACACATTTTCAGGCTATTCATGTATTTCAACACCGCTTCATGCTCCTCCTATTTTTCAGACCGTTTCATGCTCCACACATTTTGAAACCTTTTGAAGCTCTTCATATTTTTCACACCTTTTCAGGCTCTCCATGTTTTTCATCACCGATTCATGCTCCTCCTATTTTTGAGGCCGTTTCATGCTCCTCATATTTTTGACACCTTTTGAAGCTCTTCATATTTTTCACACCTTTTAGGCTCTTCATGTTTTTGAACAGCGCTTCATGCTCCTCATATTTTTCAGACCGTTTCATGCTCCTCATATTTTTCACACCTTTTGAAGCTCTTCATATTTTTCATATTTTTGAAGCTGTTCATATTTTTCACACTTTTTCAGGCTCTTCATGTTTTTGAGCACACCTTCTTGCTCCTCCTATTTTTCAGACATTTTCATGCTCCTCATGTATTTCACACCATTTGAAGCTCTTCATGTTTTTCACACCTTTTCAGTCTCTTCATGTGTTGAACACCATTTCATGCTCCTCCGATTTTTTAGACCATTTCATGCTCCTCATATTTTTGACACCTTTTGAAGCTCTTCATATTTTTCACACCTTTTCAGGCTCTTCATGTTTTTGAACACCGCTTCATGCTCCTCCAATTTTTCAGACCGTTTCATGTTTCTCATATTTTTGACACCTTTTGAAGCTCTTCATATTTTTCACACCTTTTGAAGCTCTTCATATTTTTCATATATTTGAAGCTCTTCATATTTTTCACACCATTTCAGGCTTTTCATGTATTTGAACACCGATTCATGCTCCTCCTATTTTTCAGACCGTTTCGTGCTCCTCCTATTTTTCACTCCTTTTGAAGCTCTTCACATTTTTCACACCTTTTCAGTCTCTACATGTTTTTGAACACCGCTTCATGCTCCTCCTATTTCTCAGAACATTTCATGCTCCTCATGTATTTCACACCTTTTGAAGCTCTTCGTATTTTGCACACATTTTCAGGCTTTTCATGTTTTTCACAACCACTTCATGCTCCTCATATTTTTCAGACCGTTTCATGCACATTTCATTTTTGACTCCTTTTGAAGCTCTTCATATTTTTCACACCATTTTCAGGCTCTTCATGTTTTTCAACACCGCTTTATGATCCTCCTATTTTTCAGACCGTTTCATATTCCTCATATTTTTGACATTTTTTGAGGCTCTTCATATTTTTCACACCTTTTCAGGCTCTTCATGTTTTTGAACACTGTTTCATGCTCCTCCTATTTTTCAGACCGTTTCATGCTCCTCTTATGTTTGACACCTTTTGAAACTCTTCATATTTTTCACACCTTTTCACGCTCTTCATGTTTTTGAACACCGCTTCATGCTCCGCCTATTTTTCAGACCGTTTCATGCTCCTCATATTTTTGACACCTTTTGAAGCTCTTCATATTTTTCACACCCTTTCAGGCTCTTAATGTTTTTCAACACAACTTCATGCTCCTCCTATTTTTCAGACGTTTTCATGCTCCTCATATTTTTGACACCTTTAGAAACTCTTCATATCTTTCACACCTTTTCAGGCTCTTCATGTTTTGCCACACCGCTTCATGCTCCTCCTATTTTTCAGCCCGTTTCATGCTCCTCATGTATTTCACACCTTTTGAAGCTCTTCATATATTTCACACATTTTCAGGCTCTTCATTTTTTTCAACACCGCTTCATGCTCCTCCTATTTTTCAGACCGTTTCATGCTCCTCATATTTTTGACACCTTTTGAAGCTCTTCATATTTTTCACATCTTTTCAGGCTCTTCATGTTTTTGAACACCGTTTCATGCTCCTCGTATTTTTCAGACCGTTTCATTCTCCTCATACCTTTGACACCTTTTGAAGGTCTTCATATATTCCACACCTTTTCAGACTCTTCATGTTTTTGAACACCGCTTCATGCTCCTCTTATTTTTCAGACCGTTTCAGTCTCCTCATATTTTTGATACCTTTTGAAACTCTTCATATTTCTCACACCTTTTCAGGCTCTTCAGGTTTTTCAAAACCACTTCATGCTCCTCCTATTTTTCAGACCGTTTCATGCTCATCTCTTTTTGACACATTTTGAAGCTCTTCATATTTTTCACACCTTTTGAAGTTCTTCATATTTTTCACAACTTTTCAGGGTCTCCATGTTTATGAACACCGCTTCATGCTTCTCCTATTATTCAGACCGTTACATGCTCCTCATATTTTTCACACCTTTTGAAGTTCTTCATATTTTTCACACCTTTTCAGGTTCTTCATGTTTTTCAACACCGCTTCTTGCTCCTCCTATTTTTCAGACCGTATCATGCTCCTCATATTTTTGACACGTTTTGAAGCTCGTCATATTTTTCACACCTTTTCAGGCTCTTCAGGTTTTTGAACACCGTTTCATGCTCCTCCGATTTTTCAGACCGTTTCATGCTACTCATTTTTTTGAGACCTTTTGAAGCTCTTCACTTTTTTCACACCTTTTCAGGCTCTTCATGTTTTTGAATACCGCTTCATGCTCCTCCTACTTTTCAGACCGTTTCATGCTCTTCATATTTTTGATTTCTTTTGAAAGTCTGCATATTTTTCACACCTTTTTAGGCTCTTCATTTTTTTGAACACCACTTCATGCTCCTCCCATTTTTCAGACAGTTTCATGCTCATCTCATTTTTGACACCTTTTGAAGCTCTTCATATTTTTCACACCTTTTGAAGATCTTCATATTTTCACACGTTTTCAGGCTCTTCATGTTTTTCAACATCTTTTCATGCTCCTCCTATTTTTCAGACCGTTTCATGCTCCTCATATTTTTGACAAGTTTTGAGTCTCTTCATATTTTTCAACACCTTTTCAGGCTCTTCATGTTTTTAAACACCGCTTCATTCTCCTCCTATTTTTCAGACCATTTCATGCTCCTCATATTTTTGACAGCTTTTGAAGCTCTTCATCTTTTTCACACCTTTTCAGGCTCTTCATGTTTTTGAACACCGCTTCTTGCTCCTCCTATTTTTCAGACCATTTCATGCTCATCATATTTTTCACACCTTTTGAAACTCTTGATATTTTTCACACCATTTCAGGCTCTTCATGTTTTTGAACATCGCTTCATGCTCTTCCTATTTTTCAGACGGTTTCATGCTCCTCATGTATTTCACACCTTTTGAAGCTCTTCGTATTTTTCACACCTTTTCAGGATCTTCATGTTTTTGAACACCGCTTCATGCTCCTCCTATTTTTCAAACCGTTACTTGCTCCACATATTTTTGACACCTTTTGAAGCTCTTAATATTGTTCACACCTTTTCAGGCTCTTCATGTTTTTCAACACAGCTTCATGCTCCTCCTATTTTTCAGACCGTTTCATGCTCCTCATATTTTTGACACCTTTTGAAGCTCTTTACATATTTCACACCTTTTCAGGCTCTTCATATTTTTCAACACCACTTCATGCTCCTCCTATTTTTCAGACCGTTTCTTGCTCCTCATATTTTTGACAACTTTTGAAGCTCTTCATATTTTTCACACCTTTTCAGGCTCTTCATGTTCTTCAACACCGCTTCATGCTCCTCCAATATTTCAGATCATGTCATGTTTCTCATATTTTTCACACCTTTTGAGGCTCTTCATATTTTTCACACCTTTTCACGCTCTTCATGTTTTTCACCAACACTTCATGCTCCTCCTATTTTTTAGGCCATTTCATGCTCATCTCATTTTTGACACCGTTTGAAGCTCTTCATATTTTTCACACCTTTTGAAGCTCTTCATATTTTTCACACCTTTTGAAGCTGTTCATATTTTTCACAGGTTTTCAGGCTCTTCATGTTTTCAACATCGCTTCATGCACCTCCTATTTTTCAGACCGTTTCATGCCCCTCATATTTTTCACACCTTTTGAAGATCTTCATATATTTCACACCTTTTCAGGCTCTTCATGTTTTTGAACAAAACTTCATGCTTCTATTTTTCAGAGCGTTTAATGCTCCTCATGTACTTCACACCTTTTGAAGTTCTTCATATATTTCACACCTTTTCAGGCTCTTCATGTTTTTCAACACCGCTTCATGCTCCTCCTATTTTTCAGACCGTTCATTCTCCTCATAATTTTGAAACATTTTGAAGCTCTTCTTATTTTTCACACCTTTTCAGGCTCTTCTTGGTTTTCAAGACCGCTTCATGCTCCTGCTATTTTCCGGACCGTTCATGCTCATCATATTTTTGACAACTTTTGAAGCTCTTCATATTTTTCACACCTTTTCAGACTCTTCATGTTTTTCAACACCGCTTCATGCTCCTCCTATTTTTCAGACCGTTTCATGCTCCTCATATTTTTGACACCTTTTGAAGCTCTTCATATATTTCACACTTTTTCAGGCTCATCATGTTTTTCAACACCACTTCATGCTCCTCCTATTTTTCAGACCGTTTCATGCTCATCTCATTTTTGACAGCTTTTGAAGCTCTTCATATTTTTCACACCTTTAGAAGCTCTTCATATTTTTCACACGTTCTCAGGCTCTTCATGTTTTTCAACACCACTTCATGCTCCTCCTATTTTTCAGACCGTTTCATGCTCATCTCATTTTTGACAGCTTTTGAAGCTCTTCATATTTTTCACACCTTTAGAAGCTCTTCATATTTTTCACACTTTTTCAGGCTCTTCATGTTTTTGAACACCCCTTCATGCTCCTCCTATTTTTCAGACCGTTTCATGCTCCTCATATTTTTCACACCTTTTGAAGCTTGTCTTATTTTCACAGCTTTTCAGGAACTTCATGTTTTTCAACACCGCTTCATGCTCCTCCCATTTTTCAGACCGTTTCATGCTCCTCCTATTTTTCAGACCGTTTCATGCTCCTCATATTTTTGACACCTTTTGAAGCTCTTCATATATTTCACACCTTTTCACGCTCTTCATGTTTTTGAACACCGCTTCATGCTCCGCCTATTTTTCAGACCGTTTCATGCTCCTCATATTTTTGACACCTTTTGAAGCTCTTCATATTTTTCACACCCTTTCAGGCTCTTAATGTTTTTCAACACAACTTCATGCTCCTCCTATTTTTCAGACGTTTTCATGCTCCTCATATTTTTGACACCTTTAGAAACTCTTCATATCTTTCACACCTTTTCAGGCTCTTCATGTTTTGCCACACCGCTTCATGCTCCTCCTATTTTTCAGCCCGTTTCATGCTCCTCATGTATTTCACACCTTTTGAAGCTCTTCATATATTTCACACATTTTCAGGCTCTTCATTTTTTTCAACACCGCTTCATGCTCCTCCTATTTTTCAGACCGTTTCATGCTCCTCATATTTTTGACACCTTTTGAAGCTCTTCATATTTTTCACATCTTTTCAGGCTCTTCATGTTTTTGAACACCGTTTCATGCTCCTCGTATTTTTCAGACCGTTTCATTCTCCTCATACCTTTGACACCTTTTGAAGGTCTTCATATATTCCACACCTTTTCAGACTCTTCATGTTTTTGAACACCGCTTCATGCTCCTCTTATTTTTCAGACCGTTTCAGTCTCCTCATATTTTTGATACCTTTTGAAACTCTTCATATTTCTCACACCTTTTCAGGCTCTTCAGGTTTTTCAAAACCACTTCATGCTCCTCCTATTTTTCAGACCGTTTCATGCTCATCTCTTTTTGACACATTTTGAAGCTCTTCATATTTTTCACACCTTTTGAAGTTCTTCATATTTTTCACAACTTTTCAGGGTCTCCATGTTTATGAACACCGCTTCATGCTTCTCCTATTATTCAGACCGTTACATGCTCCTCATATTTTTCACACCTTTTGAAGTTCTTCATATTTTTCACACCTTTTCAGGTTCTTCATGTTTTTCAACACCGCTTCTTGCTCCTCCTATTTTTCAGACCGTATCATGCTCCTCATATTTTTGACACGTTTTGAAGCTCGTTATATTTTTCACACCTTTTCAGGCTCTTCAGGTTTTTGAACACCGTTTCATGCTCCTCCGATTTTTCAGACCGTTTCATGCTACTCATTTTTTTGAGACCTTTTGAAGCTCTTCACTTTTTTCACACCTTTTCAGGCTCTTCATGTTTTTGAATACCGCTTCATGCTCCTCCTACTTTTCAGACCGTTTCATGCTCTTCATATTTTTGATTTCTTTTGAAAGTCTGCATATTTTTCACACCTTTTTAGGCTCTTCATTTTTTTGAACACCACTTCATGCTCCTCCCATTTTTCAGACAGTTTCATGCTCATCTCATTTTTGACACCTTTTGAAGCTCTTCATATTTTTCACACCTTTTGAAGATCTTCATATTTTCACACGTTTTCAGGCTCTTCATGTTTTTCAACATCTTTTCATGCTCCTCCTATTTTTCAGACCGTTTCATGCTCCTCATATTTTTGACAAGTTTTGAGTCTCTTCATATTTTTCAACACCTTTTCAGGCTCTTCATGTTTTTAAACACCGCTTCATTCTCCTCCTATTTTTCAGACCATTTCATGCTCCTCATATTTTTGACAGCTTTTGAAGCTCTTCATCTTTTTCACACCTTTTCAGGCTCTTCATGTTTTTGAACACCGCTTCTTGCTCCTCCTATTTTTCAGACCATTTCATGCTCATCATATTTTTCACACCTTTTGAAACTCTTGATATTTTTCACACCATTTCAGGCTCTTCATGTTTTTGAACATCGCTTCATGCTCTTCCTATTTTTCAGACGGTTTCATGCTCCTCATGTATTTCACACCTTTTGAAGCTCTTCGTATTTTTCACACCTTTTCAGGATCTTCATGTTTTTGAACACCGCTTCATGCTCCTCCTATTTTTCAAACCGTTACTTGCTCCACATATTTTTGACACCTTTTGAAGCTCTTAATATTGTTCACACCTTTTCAGGCTCTTCATGTTTTTCAACACAGCTTCATGCTCCTCCTATTTTTCAGACCGTTTCATGCTCCTCATATTTTTGACACCTTTTGAAGCTCTTTACATATTTCACACCTTTTCAGGCTCTTCATATTTTTCAACACCACTTCATGCTCCTCCTATTTTTCAGACCGTTTCTTGCTCCTCATATTTTTGACAACTTTTGAAGCTCTTCATATTTTTCACACCTTTTCAGGCTCTTCATGTTCTTCAACACCGCTTCATGCTCCTCCAATATTTCAGATCATGTCATGTTTCTCATATTTTTCACACCTTTTGAGGCTCTTCATATTTTTCACACCTTTTCACGCTCTTCATGTTTTTCACCAACACTTCATGCTCCTCCTATTTTTTAGGCCATTTCATGCTCATCTCATTTTTGACACCGTTTGAAGCTCTTCATATTTTTCACACCTTTTGAAGCTCTTCATATTTTTCACACCTTTTGAAGCTGTTCATATTTTTCACAGGTTTTCAGGCTCTTCATGTTTTCAACATCGCTTCATGCACCTCCTATTTTTCAGACCGTTTCATGCCCCTCATATTTTTCACACCTTTTGAAGATCTTCATATATTTCACACCTTTTCAGGCTCTTCATGTTTTTGAACAAAACTTCATGCTTCTATTTTTCAGAGCGTTTAATGCTCCTCATGTACTTCACACCTTTTGAAGTTCTTCATATATTTCACACCTTTTCAGGCTCTTCATGTTTTTCAACACCGCTTCATGCTCCTCCTATTTTTCAGACCGTTCATTCTCCTCATAATTTTGAAACATTTTGAAGCTCTTCTTATTTTTCACACCTTTTCAGGCTCTTCTTGGTTTTCAAGACCGCTTCATGCTCCTGCTATTTTCCGGACCGTTCATGCTCATCATATTTTTGACAACTTTTGAAGCTCTTCATATTTTTCACACCTTTTCAGACTCTTCATGTTTTTCAACACCGCTTCATGCTCCTCCTATTTTTCAGACCGTTTCATGCTCCTCATATTTTTGACACCTTTTGAAGCTCTTCATATATTTCACACTTTTTCAGGCTCATCATGTTTTTCAACACCACTTCATGCTCCTCCTATTTTTCAGACCGTTTCATGCTCATCTCATTTTTGACAGCTTTTGAAGCTCTTCATATTTTTCACACCTTTAGAAGCTCTTCATATTTTTCACACGTTCTCAGGCTCTTCATGTTTTTCGACACCGCTTCATGCACCTCCTATTTTTCAGACCGTTTCATGCTCCTCATATTTTTCACACCTTTTGAAGCTTGTCTTATTTTCACAGCTTTTCAGGAACTTCATGTTTTTCAACACCGCTTCATGCTCCTCCCATTTTTCAGACCGTTTCATGCTCCTCCTATTTTTCAGACCGTTTCATGCTCCTCATATTTTTGACACCTTTTGAAGCTCTTCATATATTTCACACTTTTTCAGGCTCTTCATGTTTTTGAACACCGCTTCATGCTCCTCCTATTTTTCAGACCGTTTCATGCTCCTCATAATTTTCACACCTTTTGAAGCTCTTCATATTTTTCACACCTTTTCCGGTTCTTCATGTTTTTGAACACTGCTTCATGCTCCTCCTATTTTTCAACTGTTTCATGCTCCTCATAATTTTGACATCTTTTGAAGTGCTTCATATTTTTCACACCTTTTCAGGCTCTTCATGTTTTTCAACACTGCATCATGCTCTTCCTATTCTTCAGAACTTTTCATGCTCCTCAAATTTTTGACACCTTTTGAAGCTCTTCATATTTTTCACAACTTTTCAGACTCTTCATGTTTTTCAACACCGCTTCATGCTCCTCCTATTTTTCAGACCGTTTCATGCTCCTCCTATTTTTCAGACCGTTTTATGCTTTTCATATTTTTCACAACTTTTGAAGCTCTTCATATTTTTCACACCTTTTAAACTCTTCATGTTTTTGAACACCGCTTCACACTCCTCCTATTTTTCATACCGTTTCATGCTCCTCAAATTTTTGACAGCTTTTGAAGCTCTTCATATACTTTCCACCTTTTCAGGCTCTTCATTTTTGTGGACTCCGCTTCATGCTCCTCCTATTTTTCAACCCGTTTCATGCTCCTCCTATTTTTCACACCGTTTCATTCTCCTCATAATTTGACACCTTTTGAAGCTCTTCATATTTTTCACACCTTTTCAGGCTCTTCATGTTTTTGAACATGGCTTCATGCTCCTCCTATTTTTCAGACCGTTTCATGCTCCTCACATTTTTGACACCTTTTGAAGCTCTTCATATTTCACACCTTTTCATGATCTTCATGTTTTTCAATAACACTTCATGCTCCTCCTAGATTTCAGACCGTTTCATACTCCTCCTATTTTTGACACCTTTTGAAGCTCTTCATATATTTCACCCCATTTCAAGCTCTTCATGTTTTTCAACACCGCTTCATGCTCCTCCTATTTTTCAGACAGTTACAGGCGCCTCATATTTTTGACACCTTTTAAAGCCCTTCATATTTTTCACACATTTTCAGGCTCTTCATGTTTTTCAACACCGCTTCATGCTCCTCCTATTTTTCAGACCGTTTCTTGCTGCTAATATTTTTGACACCTTTTGAAGCTCTTCATATTTTTCATATTTTTGAAGCTCTTAATATTTTTCACACCTTTTCAGGCTTTTCATGTATTTGAACACCGGTTCATGTTCCTCCTATTTTTCAGACCGTTTCATGCTCCTCCTATTTTTCACTCCTTTTGAAGCTCTTCATATTTTTCACACCTTTTCAGTCTCTACATGTTTTTGAACACCGCTTCATGCTCCTCCTATTTCTCAGACCATTTCATGCTCCTCATGTATTTCACACCTTTTGAAGCTCTTCGTATTTTGCACACATTTTCAGGCTTTTCATGTTTTTCACAACCACTTCATGCTCCTCATATTTTTCAGACCGTTTCATGCACATTTCATTTTTGACTCCTTTTGAAGCTCTTCATATTTTTCACACCATTTTCAGGCTCTTCATGTTTTTCAACACCGCTTTATGATCCTCCTATTTTTCAGACCGTTTCATATTCCTCATATTTTTGACATTTTTTGAGGCTCTTCATATTTTTCACACCTTTTCAGGCTCTTCATGTTTTTCAACACCGCTTCATGCTCCTCCTATTTTTCAGACCGTTTCATGCTCCTCCTATTTTTCAGACCGTTTTATGCTTTTCATATTTTTCACAACTTTTGAAGCTCTTCATATTTTTCACACCTTTTAAACTCTTCATGTTTTTGAACACCGTTTCATGCTCCTCCTATTTTTCAGACCGTTTCATGCACATCTCATTTTTGACATCTTTTGAAGCTCTTGATATTTTTCACACCATTTTCAGGCTCTTCATGTTTTTCAACAACGCTTTATGATCCTCCTATTTTTCAGACCGTTTCATGCTCCTCATATATTTGACACCTTTTGAAGCTCTTCGTATTTTTCATAACTTTTCAGGCTCTTCATATTCTTCACACATTTTCAAGCTGTTCATGTTTTTGAACACGGCTTCATGCTCCTCCAATTTTTCAGACCATTTCATGTTCCTCATATTTTTGACACCTTTTGAAGCTCTTCATTCTTTTCACACCTTTTGAAGCTCTTCATATTTTTCACACCTTTTGAATCTCTTCATATTTTTCACACGTTTTCAGGCTCTTTATCTATTTCAACACCGCTTCATGCTGCTTCTATTTTTCAGACCGTTTCATGCTCCTCATATTTTTGACACCTTTTGAAGCTCTTCATATTTTTCACATCTTTTCAGGCTCTTCATGTTTTTGAACACCGTTTCATGCTCCTCGTATTTTTCAGACCGTTTCATTCTCCTCATACCTTTGACAACTTTTGAAGGTCTTCATATATTCCACACCTTTTCAGACTCTTCATGTTTTTGAACACCGCTTCATGCTCCTCTTATTTTTCAGACCGTTTCAGTCTCCTCATATTTTTGATACCTTTTGAAACTCTTCATATTTCTCACACCTTTTCAGGCTCTTCAGGTTTTTCAAAACCACTTCATGCTCCTCCTATTTTTCAGACCGTTTCATGCTCATCTCTTTTTGACACATTTTGAAGCTCTTCATATTTTTCACACCTTTTGAAGTTCTTCATATTTTTCACAACTTTTCAGGGTCTCCATGTTTATGAACACCGCTTCATGCTTCTCCTATTATTCAGACCGTTACATGCTCCTCATATTTTTCACACCTTTTGAAGTTCTTCATATTTTTCACACCTTTTCAGGTTCTTCATGTTTTTCAACACCGCTTCTTTCTCCTCCTATTTTTCAGACCGTATCATGCTCCTCATATTTTTGACACGTTTTGAAGCTCGTCATATTTTTCACACCTTTTCAGGCTCTTCAGGTTTTTGAACACCGTTTCATGCTCCTCCGATTTTTCAGACCGTTTCATGCTACTCATTTTTTTGAGACCTTTTGAAGCTCTTCACTTTTTTCACACCTTTTCAGGCTCTTCATGTTTTTGAATACCGCTTCATGCTCCTCCTACTTTTCAGACCGTTTCATGCTCTTCATATTTTTGATTTCTTTTGAAAGTCTGCATATTTTTCACACCTTTTTAGGCTCTTCATTTTTTTGAACACCACTTCATGCTCCTCCCATTTTTCAGACAGTTTCATGCTCATCTCATTTTTGACACCTTTTGAAGCTCTTCATATTTTTCACACCTTTTGAAGATCTTCATATTTTCACACGTTTTCAGGCTCTTCATGTTTTTCAACATCTTTTCATGCTCCTCCTATTTTTCAGACCGTTTCATGCTCCTCATATTTTTGACAAGTTTTGAGTCTCTTCATATTTTTCAACACCTTTTCAGGCTCTTCATGTTTTTAAACACCGCTTCATTCTCCTCCTATTTTTCAGACCATTTCATGCTCCTCATATTTTTGACAGCTTTTGAAGCTCTTCATCTTTTTCACAACTTTTCAGGCTCTTCATGTTTTTGAACACCGCTTCTTGCTCCTCCTATTTTTCAGACCATTTCATGCTCATCATATTTTTCACACCTTTTGAAACTCTTGATATTTTTCACACCATTTCAGGCTCTTCATGTTTTTGAACATCGCTTCATGCTCTTCCTATTTTTCAGACGGTTTCATGCTCCTCATGTATTTCACACCTTTTGAAGCTCTTCGTATTTTTCACACCTTTTCAGGATCTTCATGTTTTTGAACACCGCTTCATGCTCCTCCTATTTTTCAAACCGTTACTTGCTCCACATATTTTTGACACCTTTTGAAGCTCTTAATATTGTTCACACCTTTTCAGGCTCTTCATGTTTTTCAACACAGCTTCATGCTCCTCCTATTTTTCAGACCGTTTCATGCTCCTCATATTTTTGACACCTTTTGAAGCTCTTTACATATTTCACACCTTTTCAGGCTCTTCATATTTTTCAACACCACTTCATGCTCCTCCTATTTTTCAGACCGTTTCTTGCTCCTCATATTTTTGACAACTTTTGAAGCTCTTCATATTTTTCACACCTTTTCAGGCTCTTCATGTTCTTCAACACCGCTTCATGCTCCTCCAATATTTCAGATCATGTCATGTTTCTCATATTTTTCACACCTTTTGAGGCTCTTCATATTTTTCACACCTTTTCACGCTCTTCATGTTTTTCACCAACACTTCATGCTCCTCCTATTTTTTAGGCCATTTCATGCTCATCTCATTTTTGACACCGTTTGAAGCTCTTCATATTTTTCACACCTTTTGAAGCTCTTCATATTTTTCACACCTTTTGAAGCTGTTCATATTTTTCACAGGTTTTCAGGCTCTTCATGTTTTCAACATCGCTTCATGCACCTCCTATTTTTCAGACCGTTTCATGCCCCTCATATTTTTCACACCTTTTGAAGATCTTCATATATTTCACACCTTTTCAGGCTCTTCATGTTTTTGAACAAAACTTCATGCTTCTATTTTTCAGAGCGTTTAATGCTCCTCATGTACTTCACACCTTTTGAAGTTCTTCATATATTTCACACCTTTTCAGGCTCTTCATGTTTTTCACCACCGCTTCATGCTCCTCCTATTTTTCAGACCGTTCATTCTCCTCATAATTTTGAAACATTTTGAAGCTCTTCTTATTTTTCACACCTTTTCAGGCTCTTCTTGGTTTTCAAGACCGCTTCATGCTCCTGCTATTTTCCGGACCGTTCATGCTCATCATATTTTTGACAACTTTTGAAGCTCTTCATATTTTTCACACCTTTTCAGACTCTTCATGTTTTTCAACACCGCTTCATGCTCCTCCTATTTTTCAGACCGTTTCATGCTCCTCATATTTTTGACACCTTTTGAAGCTCTTCATATATTTCACACTTTTTCAGGCTCATCATGTTTTTCAACACCACTTCATGCTCCTCCTATTTTTCAGACCGTTTCATGCTCATCTCATTTTTGACAGCTTTTGAAGCTCTTCATATTTTTCACACCTTTAGAAGCTCTTCATATTTTTCACACGTTCTCAGGCTCTTCATGTTTTTCGACACCGCTTCATGCACCTCCTATTTTTCAGACCGTTTCATGCTCCTCATATTTTTCACACCTTTTGAAGCTTGTCTTATTTTCACAGCTTTTCAGGAACTTCATGTTTTTCAACACCGCTTCATGCTCCTCCCATTTTTCAGACCGATTCATGCTCCTCCTATTTTTCAGACCGTTTCATGCTCCTCATATTTTTGACACCTTTTGAAGCTCTTCATATATTTCACACTTTTTCAGGCTCTTCATGTTTTTGAACACCCCTTCATGCTCCTCCTATTTTTCAGACCGTTTCATGCTCCTCATAATTTTCACACCTTTTGAAGCTCTTCATATTTTTCACACCTTTTCCGGTTCTTCATGTTTTTGAACACTGCTTCATGCTCCTCCTATTTTTCAACTGTTTCATGCTCCTCATAATTTTGACATCTTTTGAAGTGCTTCATATTTTTCACACCTTTTCAGGCTCTTCATGTTTTTCAACACTGCATCATGCTCTTCCTATTCTTCAGAACTTTTCATGCTCCTCAAATTTTTGACACCTTTTGAAGCTCTTCATATTTTTCACAACTTTTCAGACTCTTCATGTTTTTCAACACCGCTTCATGCTCCTCCTATTTTTCAGACCGTTTCATGCTCCTCCTATTTTTCAGACCGTTTTATGCTTTTCATATTTTTCACAACTTTTGAAGCTCTTCATATTTTTCACACCTTTTAAACTCTTCATGTTTTTGAACACCGCTTCACACTCCTCCTATTTTTCATACCGTTTCATGCTCCTCAAATTTTTGACAGCTTTTGAAGCTCTTCATATACTTTCCACCTTTTCAGGCTCTTCATTTTTGTGGACTCCGCTTCATGCTCCTCCTATTTTTCAACCCGTTTCATGCTCCTCCTATTTTTCACACCGTTTCATTCTCCTCATAATTTGACACCTTTTGAAGCTCTTCATATTTTTCACACCTTTTCAGGCTCTTCATGTTTTTGAACATGGCTTCATGCTCCTCCTATTTTTCAGACCGTTTCATGCTCCTCACATTTTTGACACCTTTTGAAGCTCTTCATATTTCACACCTTTTCATGATCTTCATGTTTTTCAATAACACTTCATGCTCCTCCTAGATTTCAGACCGTTTCATACTCCTCCTATTTTTGACACCTTTTGAAGCTCTTCATATATTTCACCCCATTTCAAGCTCTTCATGTTTTTCAACACCGCTTCATGCTCCTCCTATTTTTCAGACCGTTACAGGCGCCTCATATTTTTGACACCTTTTAAAGCCCTTCATATTTTTCACACATTTTCAGGCTCTTCATGTTTTTCAACACCGCTTCATGCTCCTCCTATTTTTCAGACCGTTTCTTGCTGCTAATATTTTTGACACCTTTTGAAGCTCTTCATATTTTTCACACCTCTTCATGCTCTTCATGTTTTCAACATCGATTCATGCTCCTATTATTTTTCAGACCGGTTCATCCTCCTCCTATTTTCACACCGTTTCATGCTCCTCATATTTTTGACACCTTTTGAAGCTCTTCATATATTTCACACCTTTTCAGGCTGTTCATGTTTTTCAACAACACTTCATGCTTCTCCTATTTTTCAGACCGTTTCATGATCCTCGTATTTTTGACACTTTTTGAAGCTCTTCATATTTTTCACAACTTTTGAGGCTCTTCATATTTTTGACACCGCTTCATGCTCCTCCTATTTTTCTGACCGTTTCATGCTCCTCACATTTTTGACACCTTTTGAAGCTCTTCATATTTTTCACATCTTTACAGGCTCTTCATGTTTTTCAGTACCACTTCATGCTCCTCCTAGATTTCAGACCGTTTCAGACTCCTCCTATTTTTGACACCTTTTGAAGCTCTTCAAGTATTTCACACCTTTTCAGGCTCTTCATGTTTTTCAACATCGCTTCATGCTCCTCCTATGTTTCCGACCGTTTCATGCTGCTCCCATTTTTGATACCTTTTGAAGCTCTTCATATTTTTGGCACCTTTTCATGCTCTTCATGTTTTTCAACACCGCTTCATGCTCCTCCTATACTTCAGAACGTTTTATGCTCCTCATATTTTTAACACCATTTGAAGCTCTTCATGTTTTGGGCATCTTTTCATGCTCTTCATGTTTTTCAACACCGCTTCATGCTCCTCCTGTTTTTCAGACGGTCTCTTGCTCCTCAAATTTTTGACACCTTTTGAAGCTCTTCATATTTTTCATACCTTTTGAAGCTCTTCATATTTTTTTACACGTTTTCAGGCTCTTCATATTTTTCAACACCGCTTCATGCTCCTCCTATTTTTCAGACCGTTTCATGCTCCTCATATTTTTGACACCTTTTGATGCTCTTCATATTTTTCACACTTTTCAAGCTCTTTTTTTTTTCAACACCACTTCATGCTTCTCCTATTTTTCAGACCTTTTCATGCTCCTCATATTTTTGACACCTTTAGAAGCTCTTCATATTTTTCACACTTTTCAAGCTCTTCATGTTTTTCAACACCACTTCATTCTCCTCCTATTTTTAGACCGTTTCATTCTCCTCATACATTTGACACCTTTTGAAGCTCTTCCTATATTTCACACCTTTTCAGGCTCTTCATGTTTTTAACACCACTTCATGCTCCTCCTATTTTTTAGACCATTTCCTGCTCTTCGATTTTTGATACCTTTTGAAGTTCTTCATATTTTTCACACCTTTTGAAGCTCTTAAAATTTTTCACACATTTTCAGGCTCTTCACTTTTTTCAACAACGCTTCATGCTCCTCCTATTTTTCAGACCGATTCATGCTCGTAATATTTTTCACACCTTTTGAAGCTCTTAATATTTTTCACACGTTTTCAGGCTCTTCACGTTTTTCAACAACGCTTCATGCTCCTCCTATTTTTCAGACCGTTTCATCCTCCTCATATATTTGACACCTTTTGAAGCTCTTAATATTTTTCACACGTTTTCAGGCTCTTCATGTTTTTGAACACACCTACATGCTACTCCTATTTTTCAGACCGATTCATGCTCCTCATATTTTTCACACCTTTTGAAGCTCCTAATATTTTGCAGACCTTTTCAGGCTCTTCATGTTTTTCAACATCGTTTCAAGATCCTCCTATTTTTCAGTCCGTTTCATGCTCATCTCATTTTTGACCCCTTTTGAAGCTTTTCATATTTTTCAACCTTTTCTGGCTCTTCATGTTTTTCAACACCGTTACATGATCATCCTATTTTTCGGACCGTTTCATGCTCATCTCATTTTTGACCCCTTTTGAAGCTTTTCATATTTTTCACAACTTTTTAGGCTCTTCATGTTTTTCAACACCGCTTCTTGCTCCCCCTATTTTTCAGACCGTTTCATGCTCATCTCATTTTTGACACCTTTTGAAGCTCTTCATATTTCTCACAACTTTTTAGGCTCTTCATGTTTTTGACATCGCTTCATGCTCCTCCTATTTTTCAGAGAGTTTCTTGCTCCTCATGTATTTCACAACTTTTGAAGCTCTTCATATTTCTCACAACATTTTAGGCTCTTCATGTTTTTCCACACCACTTCATGCTTCACCTATTTGTCGGCCTGTTTCATGCTCCTCATGTATTTCACACCTTTTGAAGCTCTTCATATTTTTCAGACCTTTTCAGGCTCTTCATGTTTTTAATCACCGTTTCATACTCCTCCTATTTTTCAGGCCGTTTCATGCTCCTCATATATTTGACACATTTTGAAGCTCTTCATATTTTTCACACATTTTCAGGCTCTTCATGTTTTTGAACACTGCTTCATGATCCTCCTATTTTTCAGACCGTTTCATGTTCTTCATATGTTTGACACCTTTTGAAGCTCTTCATATTTTTCACTCCTTTTCAGGCTCTTCATGTTTTTCAACACCACTTCATGCTTCACCTATTTTTCGGCCTGTTTCATGCTCCTCATGTATTTCACACCTTTTGAAGCTCTTCATATTTTTCACAACTTTTCAAGCTCTTCATGTTTTTGAACACCATTTCATGCCGCTTCTATTTTTCAGACCGTTTCATGCTCCTCATATTTTTCACACCTTTTGAAGCTCTTCATATTTTTCACACCTTTTCAGGCTCTTCATGTTTTTGAACACCGCTTCATGATCCTCCTATTTTTCAGACCATTTCCTGCCCTTCATATTTTTGACACCTCTTGAAGCTCTTCATATATTTCACACCTTTTCAGCCTCTTCATTTTTTTCAAAACCGCTTCATTCTCCTCCTATTTTTCACACCGTTTCATTCTCATCTCATTTTTGACACCTTTTGAAGCTCTTCATATATTTCACACTTTTTCAAGCTCTTCATATTTTTCAGACATTTTCAGGCTCTTCATGTTTTTGAACACAGCTTCTTGCTCCTCCTATTTTTCAGACCGTTTCATGCTCCTCATATTTTTGACACCGTTTGAAGCTCTTCATATTTTTCACACCTTTTCAGGCTCTTCATGTTTGAACACCGCTTCATGCTCCTTCTATTTTTCAGAGAGTTTCATGCTCCTCATGTATTTCACACCATTTGGAGCTCTTCATATTTTCCACACCTTTTCACGCTCTTCATATTTTTCCACACCACTTCATGCTTCTCCTATTTTTCAGCCCGTTTCAAACTCCTCATGTATTTCACACCTTTTGAAGCTCTTCATATTTTTCACACCTTTTCAGGCTCTTCATATTTTTGAACACCGCTTCATGCTCCTCCTATTTTTCAGACCCTTTCATGCTCCTCATATTTTTGACACCTTTTGAAGCTCTTCATATGTTTCACACCTTTTCAGGCTCTTCATTTTTTTCAACACCACTTCATGCTCCTCCTATTATTCAGACGGTTTCATGCTCATCTCATTTTTTACACCTTTTGAAGCTCTTCATATTTTTCACACCTTTTCAGGCTCTTCATGTTTTTCACACCTTTTCAGTCTCTTCATGTTTTTGAACACCATTTCAGGCTTCTCCTAATTTGCAGACCGTTTCATTCTCCTCATATATTTGACACCTTTTGAAGCTCTTTATATATTTCACACCTTTTCAGGCTCTTCATTTTTTTCAACACCACTTCATGCTCCTCCTATTTTTCAGACCGTTTCATGCTCATCTCATTTTGACACCTTTTGAAGCTCTTCAAATTTTTCACGTCTTTTGATGCTCTTCATATTTTTCACAACTTTTCAGGCTCTTTATGATTTTCAAAACCGCTTCATGCTCTTCCTATTTTTCAGACCGTTTCATGCTCATCTCATTTTGACACCTTTTGAAGCTCTTCAAATTTTTCACACCTTTTGAAGCTCTTCATATTTTTCATATTTTTGAAGCTCTTCATATTTTCACACGTTTTCAGGCTCTTCATGTTTTTCAACACCGCTTCATGCTATTTCTATTTTTCAGAGAGTTTCATGCTCCTCATGTATTTCACACCTTTTGAAGCTCTTCATATTTTTCAAACCTTTTCAGGCTCTTCATGTTTTGCCACACCCCTTCATGCTTCTCCTTTTTTTCAGCCCGTTTCATGCTCCTCATGTATTTCACACCTTTTGAAGCTCTTCATATTTTTCACACCTTTTCAGGCTCTTCATGGATTTGATCATCGTTTCATGCTCCTCCTATTTTTCAGACCGTTTCATGCTCATCTCATTTTTGACACCTTTTGAAGCTCTTCATATATTTCACACCTTTTGAAGCTCTTCATATTTTTCAGACCTTTTCAGGCTCTTCATGTTTTTAATCACCGTTTCATACTCCTCCTATTTTTCAGGCCGTTTCATGCTCCTCATATATTTGACACATTTTGAAGCTCTTCATATTTTTCACACATTTTCAGGCTCTTCATGTTTTTGAACACTGCTTCATGATCCTCCTATTTTTCAGACCGTTTCATGTTCTTCATATGTTTGACACCTTTTGAAGCTCTTCATATTTTTCACTCCTTTTCAGGCTCTTCATGTTTTTCAACACCACTTCATGCTTCACCTATTTTTCGGCCTGTTTCATGCTCCTCATGTATTTCACACCTTTTGAAGCTCTTCATATTTTTCACAACTTTTCAAGCTCTTCATGTTTTTGAACACCATTTCATGCCGCTTCTATTTTTCAGACCGTTTCATGCTCCTCATATTTTTCACACCTTTTGAAGCTCTTCATATTTTTCACACCTTTTCAGGCTCTTCATGTTTTTGAACACCGCTTCATGATCCTCCTATTTTTCAGACCATTTCCTGCCCTTCATATTTTTGACACCTCTTGAAGCTCTTCATATATTTCACACCTTTTCAGCCTCTTCATTTTTTTCAAAACCGCTTCATTCTCCTCCTATTTTTCACACCGTTTCATTCTCATCTCATTTTTGACACCTTTTGAAGCTCTTCATATATTTCACACTTTTTCAAGCTCTTCATATTTTTCAGACATTTTCAGGCTCTTCATGTTTTTGAACACAGCTTCTTGCTCCTCCTATTTTTCAGACCGTTTCATGCTCCTCATATTTTTGACACCGTTTGAAGCTCTTCATATTTTTCACACCTTTTCAGGCTCTTCATGTTTGAACACCGCTTCATGCTCCTTCTATTTTTCAGAGAGTTTCATGCTCCTCATGTATTTCACACCTTTTGAAGCTCTTCATATTTTCCACACCTTTTCAGGCTCTTCATATTTTTCCACATAACTTCATTCTTCTCCTATTTTTCAGCCCGTTTCAAACTCCTCATGTATTTCACACCTTTTGAAGCTCTTCATATTTTTCACACCTTTTCCGGCTCTTCATGTTTTTGATCACCGTTTCATGCTCCTCCTATTTTTCAGACCCTTTCATGCTCCTCATATTTTTGACACCTTTTGAAGCTCTTCATTTTTTTCACACCTTTTCAGGCTCTTCATATTTTTGAACACCGCTTCATGCTCCTCCAATTTTTCAGGCCGTTTCATGCTCCTCATAATTGTGACACCTTTTGAAGCTCTTCATATTTTTCACACCTTTTCAGGCTCTTCATATTTTTGAACACCGCTTCATGCTCCTCCAATTTTTCAGGCCGTTTCATGCTCCTCATAATTTTGACACCTTTTGAAGCTCTTCATATGTTTCACAACTTTTCAGGCTCTTCATGTTTTTCCACACCCCTTCATGCTTCTCCTATTTTTCAGCCCGTTTCATGCTCCTCATGTATTTCACACTTTTTGAAGCTCTTCATATTTTTCACACCTTTTCAGGCTCTTCATGTTTTTTATCACCGTTTCATGCTCCTCCTATTTTTCAGACCGTTTCATGCTCATGTCATTTTCGACACCTTTTGAAGCTCTTCATATATTTCACACCCTTTGAAGCTCTTCATATTTTGCACACCTTTCCAGGCTCTTCATATTTTTCAACACCGCTTCATGCTCCACCTACTTTTCAGACCGTTTCATGCTCCTCATATTTTTGACACTTTTTGAAGCTTTTCATATTTTTCACACCTTTTCAGGCTCTTCATTTTTTTCAACACTACTTCTTGCTCCTCCAATTTTTCAGACCGTTTCATGCTCATCTAATTTTTGACACCTGTTGAAGCTCTTAATATTTTTCACACCTTCTGAAGCTCTTTATATTTTTCACACTTTTTCAGGCTCTTCATGTTTTTCAACACCACTTCATGCTCCTCCTGTTTTTCAGACCGTTTCATGCTCATGTTATTTTCGACACCTTTTGAAGCTCTTCATATATTTCACACCTTTTGAAGCTCTTCATATTTTTCAGACCTTTTCAGGCTCTTCATGTTTTTGAACACGGCTTCTTGCTCCTCCTATTTTTCAGACCGTTTCATGCTCCTCATATTTTTGACACCGTTTGAAGCTCTTCATATTTTTCACACCTTTTCAGGCTCTTCATGTTTGAACACCGCTTCATGCTCCTTCTATTTTTCAGAGAGTTTCATGCTCCTCATGTATTTCACACCATTTGAAGCTCTTCATATTTTCCACACCTTTTCACGCTCTTCATATTTTTCCACACCACTTCATACTTCTCCTATTTTTCAGCCCGTTTCAAACTACTCATGTATTTCACACCTTTTGAAGCTCTTCATATTTTTCACACCTTTTCAGGCTCTTCATATTTTTGAACACCGCTTCATGCTCCTCCAATTTTTCAGGCCGTTTCATGTTCCTCATAATTTTGACACCTTTTGAAGCTCTTCATATGTTTCACACCTTTTCAGGCTCTTCATTTTTCTCAACACCACTTCATGCTCCTCCTATTATTCAGACGGTTTCATGCTCATCTCATTTTTTACACCTTTTGAAGCTCTTCATATTTTTCACACCTTTTCAGGCTCTTCATGTTTTTCACACCTTTTCAGTCTCTTCATGTTTTTGAACACCATTTCAGGCTTCTCCTAATTTGCAGACCGTTTCATTCTCCTCATATATTTGACACCTTTTGAAGCTCTTTATATATTTCACACCTTTTCAGGCTCTTCATTTTTTTCAACACCACTTCATGCTCCTCCTATTTTTCAGACCGTTTCATGCTCATCTCATTTTGACACCTTTTGAAGCTCTTCAAATTTTTCACGTCTTTTGATGCTCTTCATATTTTTCACAACTTTTCAGGCTCTTTATGATTTTCAAAACCGCTTCATGCTCTTCCTATTTTTCAGACCGTTTCATGCTCATCTCATTTTGACACCTTTTGAAGCTCTTCAAATTTTTCACACCTTTTGAAGCTCTTCATATTTTTCATATTTTTGAAGCTCTTCATATTTTCACACGTTTTCAGGCTCTTCATGTTTTTCAACACCGCTTCATGCTATTTCTATTTTTCAGAGAGTTTCATGCTCCTCATGTATTTCACACCTTTTGAAGCTCTTCATATTTTTCAAACCTTTTCAGGCTCTTCATGTTTTGCCACACCCCTTCATGCTTCTCCTTTTTTTCAGCCCGTTTCATGCTCCTCATGTATTTCACACCTTTTGAAGCTCTTCATATTTTTCACACCTTTTCAGGCTCTTCATGGTTTTGATCATCGTTTCATGCTCCTCCTATTTTTCAGACCGTTTCATGCTCATCTCATTTTTGACACCTTTTGAAGCTCTTCATATATTTCACACCTTTTGAAGCTCTTCATATTTTGCACACCTTTCCAGGCTCTTCATATTATTCAACACCGCTTCATGCTCCACCTATTTTTCAGACCGTTTCATGCTCCTCATATTTTTGACACCTTTTGAAGCTTTTCATATTTTTCACACCTTTTCAGGCTCTTCATTTTTTTCAACACCGCTTCATGCTTCTCCTATTTTTCAGACAGATTCATGCTCCTCCTATTTTTCAGACTGTTTCATGCACCTCTTATTATTGACACCTTTTGAAGCTCTCATATTTTTCACACCTTTTCAGGCTCTTCATGTTTTTCAACACCGGTTCATGCTTTCCTATTTTTCAGAGAGTTTCATGCTCCTCATGTATTTCTCACCTTTTGAAGCTCTTCAAATTTTTCACACCTTTTCAGGCTCTTCATGTTTTTCAACACCACTTCATGCTCCTCCTATTTTTCAGACCGTTTCATGCTCCTCATATTTTTGACATCTTTAGAAACTCTACATATCTTTCACACCTTTTCAAACTCTTCATGTTTTTCAACACCGCTTCATGTTCCTCCTATTTTTCAGACCGTTTCATTCTCCTCATATTTTTGACACCTTTTGAAGCTCTTCATATTTTTCACAAGTTCTCAGGCTCTGCATGTTTTTCAACACCGCTTCATGCTCCTCATATTTTTCAGACCGTTTCATGCTTCTCATATTTTTGACACCTTTTGAAGCTCTTCCTTTTTTTCACACCTTTTCACGCTCTTCATGTTTTTGAACACCGCTTAATGCTTCTCCTATTTTTCAGACCGTTTCATGCTTCTCATATTTTTACACCTTTTGAAGCTCTTCATATTTTCACACCTTTTCAGGCTCTTCATGTTTTTGAACACCGCTTCGTGCTCCTCCTATTTTTCAGACCGTTTCATGCTCCTAATATTTTTGACACCTTTTGAAGCTCTTCATATTTTTCACGCCTTTTCAGGCTCTTCATGTTTGAACACCGCTTCATGCTCCTTCTATTTTTCAGAGAGTTTCATGCTCCTCATGTATTTCACACCTTTTGAAGCTCTTCATATTTTTCACACCTTTTCAGGCTCTTCATGTTTTTCCACACCACTTCATGCTTCTCCTATTTTTCAGCCCGTTTCATGCTCCTCATGTATTTCACACCTTTTGAAGCTCTTCATATTTTTCACACCTTTTCAGGCTCTTCACGTTTTGATCACCATTTCATGCTCCTCCTATTTTTCAGCCCGTTTCATGCTCCTCATATTTTTGACACCTTTTGAAGCTTTTCATATTTTCACACCTTTTCAGGCTCTTAATATTTTTCAACACCGCTTCATGCTTCTCCTATTTTTCATACAGTTTCATGCTCCTCCTAATTTTCAGACTGTTTCATGCACCTCTTATTATTGATACCTTTTGAAGCTCTCATATTTTTCACACCCTTTCAGGCTCTTCATGTTTTTCAACACCGCTTCATGCTTCTCCTATTTTTCAGACAG
The DNA here is from genome assembly GCF_033118175.1 of Dama dama. Lineage (NCBI taxonomy): Eukaryota > Metazoa > Chordata > Mammalia > Artiodactyla > Cervidae > Dama > Dama dama. Next base: position 6,640,590 of record NW_026870891.1, on the reverse strand, counting down.
TTTCATGCTCCTCCAATTTTTCAGACTGTTTCATGCACCTCTTATTATTGACACCTTTTGAAGCTTTCATATTTTTCACACCATTTCAGGCTCTTCATGTTTTTCAACACCGCTTCATGCTCCTCCTATTTTTGCGAGCGTTTCATGCTCCTCATATTTCTGACACCTTTGAAGCTCTTCATGTTTTATCACACGTTTTCAGGCTCTTCATGTTTTTCATCACCGCTTCCCGCTCCTCCTATTTTTGAGACCGTTTCACGCTCCACATATTTTTGAAAACTTTTGGAGCTCTTCATATTTTTCACACCTTTTCAGGCTCTTCATGTTTTTTAACCGCTGCATACTCCTCCTATTTTTCAGACCGTTTCATGCTCATCTCATTTTGACACCTTTTGAAGCTCTTCAAATTTTTCACACCTTTTGAAGCTCTTCATATTTTTCAAACCTTTTCAGGCTCTTCATGTTTTTCCACATCCCTTCATGCTTCTCCTATTTTTCAGCCCGTTTCATGCTCCTCATGTATTTCACACCTTTTGAAGCTCTTCATATTTTTCACACCTTTTCAGGCTCTTCATGTTTTTGATCACCGTTTCATGCTCCTCCTATTTTTCAGACCGTTTAATGCTCATCTCATTTTTGACACCTTTTGAAGCTCTTCATATATTTCACACCTTTTGAAGCTCTTCATATTTTGCACACCTTTCCAGGCTCTTCATATTTTTCAACACCGCTTTTGCTCCACCTATTTTTCAGACCGTTTCATGCTCCTCATATTTTTGACACCTTTTGAAGCTTTTCATATTTTTCACACCTTTTCAGGCTCTTCATTTTTTTCAACACCGCTTCATGCTTCTCCTATTTTTCAGACAGATTCATGCTTCTCCTATTTTTCAGACTGTTTCATGCACCTCTTATTATTGACACCTTTTGAAGCTCTCATATTATTGACACCTTTTCAGGCTCTTCATGTTTTTCAACACCGGTTCATGCTTCTCCTATTTTTCAGAGAGTTTCATGCTCCTCATGTATTTCTCACCTTTTGAAGCTCTTCAAATTTTTCACACTTTTTCAGGCTCTTCATGTTTTTCAACACCACTTCATGCTCCTCCTATTTTTCAGACCGTTTCATGTTCCTCATATTTTTGACATCTTTAGAAACTCTACATATCTTTCACACCTTTTCAGACTCTTCATGTTTTTCAACACCGCTTCATGATCCTCCTATTTTTCAGACCGTTTCATTCTCCTCATATTTTTGACACCTTTTGAAGCTCTTCATGTTTTTCACAAGTTCTCAGGCTCTGCATGTTTTTCAACACCGCTTCATGCTCCTCATATTTTTCAGACCGTTTCATGCTTCTCTTATTTTTGACACCTTTTGAAGCTCTTCATATTTTCACACTTTTTCAGGCTCTTCATGTTTTTGAACACCGCTTCGTGCTCCTCCTATTTTTCAGACCGTTTCATGCTCCTAATATTTTTGACACCTTTTGAAGCTCTTCATATTTTTCACGCCTTTTCAGGCTCTTCATGTTTGAACACCGCTTCATGCTCCTTCTATTTTTCAGAGAGTTTCATGCTCCTCATGTATTTCACACCTTTTGAAGCTCTTCATATTTTTCACACATTTTCAGGCTCTTCATGTTTTTCCACACCACTTCATGCTTGTCCTATTTTTCAGCCCGTTTCATGCTCCTCATGTATTTCACACCTTTTGAAGCTCTTCATATTTTTCACACCTTTTCAGGCTCTTCACGTTTTGATCACCGTTTCATGCTCCTCTTATTTTTCAGACCGTTTCATGCTCATCTCATTTTTGACACCTTTTGAAGCTCTTCACATTTTTCACAACTTTTCAGGCTCTTCATATTTTTGAAAACAGTTTCTTGCTCCTCATATTTTTCAGACCGTTTCACCCTCTATATATTTGACACCTTTTTGAAGCTCTTCATATTTTTCACACGTTTTCAGTCTCTTCATGTTTTTCAACACCACTTCAAGCTCCTTCTATTTTTCAGACCGTTTCTTGCTCCTCATATTTTTGACACCTTTGAGGCTCTTCATATATTTCACACTGTTTCAGGCTCTTTATGTTTTCAACACCGCTTCATGCTCCTCCTAATTTTCAGACCGTTTCATTCTCCTCATATTTTTGACACCTTTTGAAGCTCTTCATATTTTTCACACTTTTTCAGGCTCTTCATGTTTTTCAAACCGCTTCATGCTCCTCCTATTTTTCAGACCGTTTCATGCTTCTCCTATTTTTCAGACCGTTTCATGCTCCTCATATTTTTGACGCCTTTTGAAGCTCTTCATATTTTTCACACCTTTTCAGGCTCTTCACGTTTTTCAGCACCACTTCATGCTCCTCCTATTTTTCAGACCGTTTCATGCTTCTCATATTTTTGACCACTTTTGAAGCTCTTCATATTTTTCACACCTTTTCAGGCTCTTCATGTTTTTCAACACCGCTTCATGCTCCTACTATTTTTCAGACCCTTTCATGCTCCTCATATTTTTGACACCTTTTTAAGCTCTTCATATTTTTCACACCTTTTCACGCTCTTCATGTTTTTCAACATCGCTTGCTGCTCCTCCTCTTTTTCAGAGCGTTTCATGCTCCTCATAATTTTGACACCTTTGAAGCTCTTCATATTTTTCACACCTTTTCAGGCTCTTCATATTTTTCAACACCACTTCATGCTTCTCCTATTTTTCAGACCGTTTAATGCTCCTCATATTTTTGACACTTTTTGAAGCTCTTCATATTTTTCACACTTCTCCAGGCTCTTCATTTTTTTGAACACCGCTTCATGCTCCTCCTATTTTTCAGACCTTTTCATGCTCCTCATGTTTTTGACACCTTTTGAAGCACTTCATATTTTTCACACCTTTTCAGGCTCTTCATGTTTTTCAACAACGCTTCATGCTCCTCCTATTTTTCAGACTGTTTCATGCTCCTCATATGTTTCACACCTTTTGAAGCTCTTCATATTTTTTTTAACACCTTTTCACGCTCCTCCTATATTTCAGACCGTTTCAAGCTCCTCATATTTTTGACACTTTTTGCAGCTCTCCATATTTTTCACACCTTTTCAGGGTCTTCATGTTTTTCTACACCACTTCATGCTCCTCCTATTTTTCAGACCGTTTTATTCTACTCATATGTTTCACACCTTCTTCAAGCTCTTCATGTTTTTCAACACCACTTCATGCTCCTCCTAATTATCAGACCGTTTCATTCTCCTCATATTTTTGACACCATTTGAAGCTGTTCATCTTTTTCACACCTTTTCAGGCTCTTCATGTTTTTTAACACCTTTTCATGCTCCTGCTGTATTTCAGACCGTTTCATGCTCCTTATATTTTTGACACCTTTTGAAGCTCTTCATATTTTTCATACGTTTTCAGGCTCTTCATATTTTTCAACACCGCTTCATGCTCCTCCTATTTTTCAGACCGTATCATGCTCCTCATATGTTTCACACCTTTTTAAGGCTCATCATATTTTTCAACAACACTTCATGCTCCTCCTATGTTTCAGACCGTTTCATGCTCCTCATATTTTTGACACAGTTTGAAGCTCTTCACATTGTTCACACCTTTTGAGGCTCTTCATGTTTTTGAAAACAGTTTCTTGCTCCTCATATTTTTCAGACCGTTTCACCCTCTATATATTTGACACCTTTTTGAATCTCTTCATATTTTTCACACCTTTTGAGGCTCTTCATGTTTTTGAAAACAGTTTCTTGCTCCTCATATTTTTCAGACCGTTTCACCCTCTATATATTTGACACCTTTTTGAAGCTCTTCATATTTTTCACACCTTTTGAGGCTCTTCATGTTTTTGAAAACAGTTTCTTGCTCCTCATATTTTTCAGACCGTTTCACCCTCTATATATTTGACACCTTTTTGAAGCTCTTCATATTTTTCACACCTTTTCAGGCTCTTCATGTTTTTCAACAATGCTTCATGCTCCTTCTATTTTTCAGACCGTTTCATGCTCCTCATATGTTTCACACCTTTTGAAGCTCTTCATATTTTTTTAACACCTTTTCACGCTCCTCCTATATTTCAGACCGTTTCAAGCTCCTCATATTTTTGACACTTTTTGTAGCTCTTCATATTTTTCACACCTTTTCAGGGTCTTCATGTTTTTCTACACCACTTCATGCTCCTCCTATTTTTCAGACCATTTTATTCTACTCATATGTTTCACAACTTTTTCAAGATCTTCATGTTTTTCAACACCACTTCATGCTCCTCCTAATTATCAGACCGTTTCATTCTCCTCATATTTTTGACACCATTTGAAGCTTTTCATATTTTTCACACCTTTTCAGGCTCTTCATGTTTTTTAACAACTTTTCATGCTCCTGCTATATTTCAGACCGTTTCATGCTCCTTATATTTTTGACACCTTTTGAAGCTCTTCATATTTTTCACACGTTTTCATGCTCTTCATATTTTTTAACACCGCTTCATGCTCCTCCTATTTATCAGACCGTATCATGCTCCTCATATGTTTCACACCTTTTTCAGGCTCTTCATGTTTTTCAACAACACTTCATGCTCCTCCTATGTTTCAGACCATTTCATGCTCCTCATATTTTTGACATAGTTTGAAGCTCTTCACATTGTTCACACCTTTTGATGCTCTTCATGTTTTTGAAAACAGTTTCTTGCTCCTCATATTTTTCAGACCGTTTCACCCTCTATATATTTGACACCTTTTTGAAGCTCTTCATATTTTTCACACCTTTTCAGGCTCTTCATGTTTTTCAACACCACTTCATGCTCCTCCTATTTTTCAGACCGTTTCATGCTCCTCATATTTTTACACCTTTTGGAGGTCTTCATTTTTTTCACACCTTTTCTGGCTCTTCATGTTTTTGAACACAGCTTCATGCTCCTCCTATTTTTCAGACCGTTTCATGCTCCTCATATTTTTGACAACTTTGGAAGCTCTTCATATTTTTCACACCTTTTCAGGCTCTTCATGTTTTCAACACCGTTGCATGATCCTCCTATTTTTCAGACCGTTTCATGCTCCTCATATACGTGACACATTTTTAAGCTCTTCATATATATCACACATTTTCAGGCTATTCTTGTTTTTCAACACCGCTTCATGCTCCTTGTATTTTTAAGACCGTTTCATGCTCCTCATATTTTTGACACCTTTTTAACCTCTTCATATTTCTCACACATTTTCAGGCTCTTCATGTTTTTCAACAACGCTTCATGAACCTCCTATTTTTCAGACCGTTTCATGCTCATCTCATTTTTGACACCTTTTGAAGCTTTTAATATTTTTCACACCTTTTCAGGCTCTTCATGATTTTGAACACCGCTTCATGCTAATCCTATTTCTCAAACCATATCATGCTCCTCATATTTTTCACACCATTTTAAGCTCTTCATATTTTTCACACCTTTTCAGGCTCTTCATGTTTTTGAACACCGCTTCATGCTCCTCCTATTTTTCAGACCGTTTCATGCTCCTCATATTTCACACCTTTTGAAGCTCTTCATATTTTTCACACCTTTAGAGGCTCTTCATGTTTTTGAACACCGCTTCATGCTAATCCCATTTTTCAAACCATATCATGCTCCTCATATTTTTCACAACTTTTTAAGCTCTTCATATTTTTCACACCTTTTCAGGCTCTTCATGTTTTTGAACACTACTTCATGCTCCTTCTATTTTTCAGAGAGTTTCATGCTCCTCATGTATTACACACCTTTTGAAGCTCTTCATATTTTTCACACCTTTACAGGCTCTTCATGTTTTTCCACACCACTTCATGCTGCTCCTATGTTTCAGCTCGTTTCATGCTCCTCATGAATTTCACACCTTTTGAAGCTCTTCATATTTTTCACACCTTTTCAGGCTCTTCATGTTTTTGAACACCGCCTCATGCTCCTCCTATTTTTCGGACCTTTTAATGCTCCTCATATTTTTGACACATTTTGAAGCTCTTCATATTTTTCACACCTTTTCAGGCTCTTCATGTTATTGAACACCGCCTCATGCTCCTCCTATTTTTCAGACCGTTTCATGCTCCTCATATTTTTGACACATTTTGAAGCTCTTCATATTTTTCACACCTTTTGAAGCTCTTCAGGTTTTTCAACACCACTTCATGCTCCTCCTATTTTTCAGACCGTTTCATGCTCATCTCATTTTTGACACCTTTTGAAGCTCTTCATATTTTTCACAAGTTCTCAGCCTCCTCATGTTTTTAAACACCGCTTCATGCTCCTCCTATTTTTCAGACCGTTTCATGCTCCTCATATTTTTCACACATTTTGAAGCTCTTCCTTTTTTTCACACCTTTTCACGCTCTTCATGTTTTTGAACACCGCTTCATGCTCCTCCTATTTTTCAGACCCTTTCATGCTCCTCATATTTTTGACACCTTTTGAAACTCTTCATATTTTTCACACCTTTTCAGGCTCTTCATATTTTTGAACACCGCTTCATGCTCCTCCAATTTTTCAGGCCGTTTCATGCTCCTCATAATTTTGACACTTTTTGAAGCTCTTCATATGTTTCACAACTTTTCAGGCTCTTCATTTTTTTCAACACCACTTCATGCTCCTCCTATTTTTCAGACGGTTTCATGCTCATCTCATTTTTTACACCTTTTGAAGCTCTTCATATTTTTCACACCTTTTGATGCTCTTCATATTTTTCACACGTTTTCAGGCTCTTCATGTTTTTCAACACCGCTTCATGCTATTTCTATTTTTCAGAGAGTTTCATGCTCCTCATGTATTTCACACCTTTAGAAGCTCTTCATATTTTTCAAAACTTTTCAGGCTCTTCATGTTTTTCCACACCCCTTCATGCTTCTCCTATTTTTCAGCCCGTTTCATGCTCCTCATGTATTTCACACCTTTTGAAGCTCTTCATATTTTTCACACCTTTTCAGGCTCTTCATGTTTTTCACACCTTTTCAGGCTCTTCATGTGTTTGAACACCATTTCAGGCTTCTCCTAATTTGCAGACCGTTTCATTCTCCTCATATTTTTGACACCTTTTGAAGCTCTTTATATATTTCACACCTTTTCAGGCTCTTCATTTTTTTCAACACCACTTCCTGCTCCTCCTATTTTTCAGACCGTTTCATGCTCATCTCATTTTGACACCTTTTGAAGCTCTTCAAATTTTTCACGTCTTTTGAAGCTCTTCATATTTTTCACAACTTTTCAGGCTCTTTATGATTTTCAACACCGCTTCATGCTCCTCCTTTTTTTCAGACCGTTTCATGCTCATCTCATTTTGACACCTTTTGAAGCTCTTCAAATTTTTCACACCTTTTGAAGCTCTTCATATTTTTCATATTTTTGAAGCTCTTCATATTTTCACACGTTTTCAGGCTCTTCATGTTTTTCAACACCGCTTCATGCTATTTCTATTTTTCAGAGAGTTTCATGCTCCTCATGTATTTCACACCTTTTGAAGCTCTTCATATTTTTCAAACCTTTTCAGGCTCTTCATGTTTTTCCACACCCCTTCATGCTTCTCATATTTTTCAGCCCGTTCCATGCTCCTCATGTATTTCACACCTTTTGAAGCTCTTCATATTTTTCACATCTTTTCAGGCTCTTCATGTTTTTTATCACCGTTTCATGCTCCTCCTATTTTTCAGACCGTTTCATGCTCCTCTTATTTTTGACACCTTTTGAAGCTTTTCATATTTTCACACCTTTTCAGGCTCTTCATGTTTTTCAACACCGCTTCATGCTTCTCCTATTTTTCAGACAGTTTCATGCTCCTCCAATTTTTCAGACTGTTTCATGCACCTCTTATTATTGACACCTTTTGAAGCTCTCATATTTTTCACACCATTTCAGGCTCTTCATGTTTTTCAACACCGCTTCATGCTCCTCCTATTTTTGCGAGCGTTTCATGCTCCTCATATTTCTGACACCTTTGAAGCTCTTCATGTTTTATCACACGTTTTCAGGCTCTTCATGTTTTTCATCACCGCTTCCCGCTCCTCCTATTTTTGAGACCGTTTCACGCTCCACATATTTTTGAAAACTTTTGGAGCTCTTCATATTTTTCACACCTTTTCAGGCTCTTCATGTTTTTTAACTGCTGCATACTCCTCCTATTTTTCAGACCGTTTCATGCTCCTCATATATTTCACACCTTTTGAAGCTCTTCATATTTTTCACACCTTTTCAGGCTCTTCATTTTTTTCAACACCACTTCATGCTCCTCCTATTTTTCAGATCGTTTCATCCTCATCTCATTTTTGACACCTTTTGAAGCTCTTCATATTTTTCACACCTTTAAAGGCTCTTCATGTTTTTGAACACGGTTTCATGCTCCTCGTCTTTTTCAGACCGTTTCATGCACCTCATATTTTTGACACCTTTTGAATCTCTTCATATTTTTCACACCTTTTCAGGCTCTTCATATTTTTGAACTCCGCTTCATGCTCCTCCTATTTTTCAGACAATTTCCTGCTCTTCATATTTTTGACACCTGTTGAAGTTCTTCGTATATTTCACACCTTTTCAGCCTCTTCATTTTTTTCAAAACCGCTTCATGCTCCTCCTATTTTTCACACCGTTTCATGCTCATCTCATTTTTGACACCTTTTGAAGCTCTTCATATATTTCACACCTTTTCAAGCTCTTCATATTTTTCAGACCTTTTCAGGCTCTTCATGTTTTTGAACACGGCTTCTTGCTCCTCCTATTTTTCAGACCGTTTCATGCTCCTCATATTTTTGACACCGTTTGAAGCTCTTCATATTTTTCACACCTTTTCAGGCTCTTCATGTTTGAACACCGCTTCATGCTCCTTCTATTTTTCAGAGAGTTTCATGCTCCTCATGTATTTCACACCTTTTGAAGCTCTTCATATTTTCCACACCTTTTCACGCTCTTCATATTTTTCCACACCACTTCATGCTTCTCCTATTTTTCAGCCCGTTTCAAACTACTCATGTATTTCACACCTTTTGAAGCTCTTCATATTTTTCACACCTTTTCAGGCTCTTCATATTTTTCAACACCGCTTCATGCTTCTCCTATTTTTCATACAGTTTCATGCTCCTCCTAATTTTCAGACTGTTTCATGCACCTCTTATTATTGATACCTTTTGAAGCTCTCATATTTTTCACACCCTTTCAGGCTCTTCATGTTTTTCAACACCGCTTCATGCTTCTCCTATTTTTCAGACAGTTTCATGCTCTTCCAATTTTTCAGACTGTTTCATGCACCTCTTATTATTGACACCTTTTGAAGCTCTCATATTTTTCACACCATTTCAGGCTCTTCATGTTTTTCAACACCGCTTCATGCTCCTCCTATTTTTGCGAGCGTTTCATGCTCCTCATATTTCTGACACCTTTGAAGCTCTTCATGTTTTACCACACGTTTTCAGGCTCTTCATGTTTTTCATCACCGCTTCCCGCTCCTCCTATTTTTGAGACCGTTTCACGCTCCACATATTTTTGAAAACTTTTGGAGCTCTTCATATTTTTCACACCTTTTCAGGCTCTTCATGTTTTTTAACCGCTGCATACTCCTCCTATTTTTCAGACCGTTTCATGCTCCTCATATATTTCACACCTTTTGAAGCTCTTCATATTTTTCACACCTTTTCAGGCTCTTCATTTTTTTCAACACCACTTCATGCTCCTCCTATTTTTCAGATCGTTTCATCCTCATCTCATTTTTGACACCTTTTGAAGCTCTTCATATTTTTCACACCTTTAAAGGCTCTTCATGTTTTTGAACACGGCTTCATGCTCCTCGTCTTTTTCAGACCGTTTCATGCACCTCATATTTTTGACACCTTTTGAAGCTCTTCATATTTTTCACACCTTTTCAGGCTCTTCATATTTTTGAACTCCGCTTCATGCTCCTCCTATTTTTCAGACAATTTCCTGCTCTTCATATTTTTGACACCTGTTGAAGCTCTTCATATATTTCACACCTTTTCAGCCTCTTCATTTTTTTCAAAACCGCTTCATGCTCCTCCTATTTTTCACACCGTTTCATGCTCATCTCATTTTTGACACCTTTTGAAGCTCTTCATATATTTCACACCTTTTCAAGCTCTTCATATTTTTCAGACCTTTTCAGGCTCTTCATGTTTTTGAACACGGCTTCTTGCTCCTCCTATTTTTCAGACCGTTTCATGCTCCTCATATTTCTGACACCTTTTGAAGCTCTTCATATTTCTCACACCTTTTCAGGCTCTTCATGTTTTTGAACACCGCTTCATGCTCCTCCAATTTTTCAGGCCGTTTCATGTTCCTCATAATTTTGACACCTTTTGAAGCTCTTCATATGTTTCACACCTTTTCAGGCTCTTCATTTTGTTCAACACCACTTCATGCTCCTCCTATTTTTCAGACGGTTTCATGCTCATCTCATTTTTTACACCTTTTGAAGCTCTTCATATTTTTCACACCTTTTCAGGCTCTTCATGTTTTTCACACCTTTTCAGGCTCTTCATGTTTTTGAATACCATTTCAGGCTTCTCCTAATTTGCAGACCGTTTCATTCTCCTCATATTTTTGACACCTTTTGAAGCTCTTTATATATTTCACACCTTTTCAGGCTCTTCATTTTTTTCAACACCACTTCATGCTCCTCCTATTTTTCAGACCGTTTCATGCTCATCTCATTTTGACACCTTTTGAAGCTCTTCAAATTTTTCACACCTTTTGAAGCTCTTCATATTTTTCAAACCTTTTCAGGCTCTTCATGTTTTTCCACACCCCTTCATGCTCCTCCTATTTTTCAGACCGTTTCATGCTCATCTCATTTTTGACACCTTTGGAAGCTCTTCATATATTTCACACCTTTTGAAGCTCTTCATATTTTGCACACCTTTCCAGGCTCTTCATATTTTTCAACACCGCTTTTGCTCCACCTATTTTTCAGACCGTTTCATGCTCCTCATATTTTTGACACCTTTTGAAGCTTTTCATATTTTTCACACCTTTTCAGGCTCTTCATTTTTTTCAACACCGCTTCATGCTTCTCCTATTTTTCAGACAGATTCATGCTTCTCCTATTTTTCAGACTGTTTCATGCACCTCTTATTATTGACACCTTTTGAAGCTCTCATATTTTTCACACCTTTTCATGCTCTTCATGTTTTTCAACACCGGTTCATGCTTCTCCTATTTTTCAGAGAGTTTCATGCTCCTCATGTATTTCTCACCTTTTGAAGCTCTTCAAATTTTTCACACTTTTTCAGGCTCTTCATGTTTTTCAACATCACTTCATGCTCCTCCTATTTTTCAGACCGTTTCATGTTCCTCATATTTTTGACATCTTTAGAAACTCTACATATCTTTCACACCTTTTCAGACTCTTCATGTTTTTCAACACCGCTTCATGATCCTCCTATTTTTCAGACCGTTTCATTCTCCTCATATTTTTGACACCTTTTGAAGCTCTTCATGTTTTTCACAAGTTCTCAGGCTCTGCATGTTTTTCAACACCGCTTCATGCTCCTCATATTTTTCAGACCGTTTCATGCTTCTCTTATTTTTGACACCTTTTGAAGCTCTTCATATTTTCACACTTTTTCAGGCTCTTCATGTTTTTGAACACCGCTTCGTGCTCCTCCTATTTTTCAGACCGTTTCATGCTCCTAATATTTTTGACACCTTTTGAAGCTCTTCATATTTTTCACGCCTTTTCAGGCTCTTCATGTTTGAACACCACTTCATGCTCCTTCTATTTTTCAGAGAGTTTCCTGCTCCTCATGTATTTCACACCTTTTGAAGCTCTTCATATTTTTCACACCTTTTCAGGCTCTTCATGTTTTTCCACACCACTTCATGCTTGTCCTATTTTTCAGCCCGTTTCATGCTCCTCATGTATTTCACACCTTTTGAAGCTCTTCATATTTTTCACACCTTTTCAGGCTCTTCACGTTTTGATCACCGTTTCATGCTCCTCTTATTTTTCAGACCGTTTCATGCTCATCTCATTTTTGACACCTTTTGAAGCTCTTCACATTTTTCACAACTTTTCAGGCTCTTCATATTTTTGAAAACAGTTTCTTGCTCCTCATATTTTTCAGACCGTTTCACCCTCTATATATTTGACACCTTTTTGAAGCTCTTCATATTTTTCACACGTTTTCAGTCTCTTCATGTTTTTCAACACCACTTCAAGCTCCTTCTATTTTTCAGACCGTTTCTTGCTCCTCATATTTTTGACACCTTTGAGGCTCTTCATATATTTCACACTGTTTCAGGCTCTTTATGTTTTCAACACCGCTTCATGCTCCTCCTAATTTTCAGACCGTTTCATTCTCCTCATACTTTTGACACCTTTTGAAGCTCTTCATATATTTCACACTTTTTCAGGCTCTTCATGTTTTTGAACACCGCCTCATGCTCTGCCTATTTTTCAGACCGTTTCATGCTCCTCATATTTTTGACACATTTTGAAGCTCTTCATATTTTTCACACCTTTTCAGGCTCTTCATGTTTTTCAACACCACTTCATGCTCCTCCTATTTTTCAGACCGTTTCATGCTCCTCATATTTTTACACCTTTTGAATTTCTTCATTTTTTTCACACCTTTTCAGGCTCTTCATTATTTTCAACACCACTTCATGCTCCTCCCACATTTCAGACCGTTTTACACTCATCTCATTTTTGACACCTTTTGAAGCTCTTCATATTTTTCACACCTTTTGAAGCTCTTCATTTTTTTCACACGTTTTCAGGCTCTTCATGTTTTTCAACACCACTTCATGCTCCTCCTATTTTGCAGACCGTTTCATGCTCCTCATATTTTTGACACCTTTTGAAGCTCTTCATATTTTTCCCACCTTTTCAGGCTCTTCATGTTTTTGAACACCGCTTCATGCTCCTCCTATTTTTCAGACCGTTTCATGCTCCTCATATTTTTGACACCTTTTGAAGCTTTTCATATTTTTCACACCTTTTGAAGCTCTTCATATTTTTCACCCCTTTTCAGACTCTGCATGTTTTTGAACACCGCTTCATGCTCCTCCTATTTTTGAGACCGTTTCATGCTCCTCATGTATTTCACACCTTTTGAAGCTATTCATATTTGTCACACCTTTTCAGGCTCCTCATGTTTTTCAACACCGCTTCATGCTCCTCCTATTTTTCAGACCGTTTCATGCTCCTCATATTTTTCACACCTTTTGAAGCTGTTCATATATTTCACACCTTTTCAGGCTCTTCATGTTTTTGAACACTGGTTCATGCTCCTCCTATTTTTCAGACCGTATCATGCTCCTCATATTTTTCACACCTTTTGAAGCTGTTCATATATTTCACACCTTTTCAGGCTCTTCATGTTTTTCGACACCGGTTCATGCTCCTCATATTTTTCAGACCGTTTCATGCTTCTCATATTTTTCACACCTTTTGAAGCTCTTCATATATTTCACACCTGTTCAGGCTCTTCATTTTTTTCAACACTACATCATGCTCCTCCTATTTTTCAGACCGTTTCATGTTCATCTCATTTTTGACACCTTCTGAAGCTCTTCATATTTTTCACACCTTTTGAAGCTCTTCATATTTTTCACAAGATTTCAGTCTCAGCATGTTTTTGAACACCGCTTCATGCTCCTCCTATTTTTCAGCTCGTTTCATGCTCATCTAATTTTTGACAACTTTTGAAGCTCTTCATATTTTTCACATTTTTGAAGCTCTTCATATTTCTCACACCTTTTCAGGCTCTTCATGTTTTTCAACACTGATTCATGCTCCTCCTATTTTTCAGACCGTTTCATGCTCATCTCTTTTTTGACACCTTTTGAAGCTGTTCATACTTTTCACACCTTTTCAGGATCTTCATGTTTTTGATCACCGCTTCATGATCCTCCTATTTTTCAAACCATTTCATGCTCTTCATATTTTTGACAACTTTTGAAGCTCTTCATTTTTTTCACACCTTTTCAGGCTCTTCATGTTTTTCCACACCACTTCATGCTTCCCCTAATTTTCAGACCGTTTCATGCTCCTCATGTATTTCACACGTTTTGAAGCTCTTCATATTTTTCACACCTTTCAGGCTCTTCATGTTTTTCAACACCGTTTCATGCTGCTTCTATTTTTCAGACCGTTTCATGGTCCTCATATTTTTCACACCTTTTGAAGCTCTTCATATTTTTCACACCTTTTCAGGCTCTTCATGTTTTTGAACACATCTTCATGCTCCTCCTATTTTTCACACCGTTTCATGCTCCTCATATTTTGACACATTTTGAAGCTCTTTATATTTTTCACAACTTTTCAGGCTCTTCATGTTTTTCAACACCGTTTCATGATCCTCCTATTGTTCAGACCGTTTCATGCTCATCTCATTTTTGACACCTCTTGAAGCTTTTCATATTTTTCACAACTTTTTAAGCTCTTCATGTTTTTGAAAACCGCTTCATGCTCCTCCTATTTTTCAGAGAGTTTCATGCTCCTCTTGTATTTCACACGATTTGAAGCTCTTCATATTTTTCATACCTTTTCAGGCTCTTCAAATTTTTCACACCTTTTCAGGCTCTTCAAATTTTTCACACCTTTTCAGGCTCTTCAAATTTTTCACACCTTTTCAGGCTCTTCAAATTTTTCACACCTTTACAGGCTCTTCATATTTTTCACACCTTTTCAGGCTCTTCAAATTTTTCACACCTTTTCAGGCTCTTCAAATTTTTCCACACCACTTCATGCTTCTCCTCTATTACAGCCCGTTTCAAACTCCTCATGTATTTCACACCTTTTGAAGCTCTTCATATTTTTCACACCTTTTCAGGCTCTTCATGTTTTTGATCACCGTTCATGCTCCTCCTATTTTTCAGACAGTTTCATGCTCATCTCAATTTTGACACCTTTTGAAGCTCTTCATATATTTCACACCTTTTCAAGGTCTTCATATTTTTCACACCTTTTCAGGCTCTTCATGTTTTTCAACACCACTTCATGCTTCTCCTATTTTTCAGACCGTTACTTGCTCCTCATATTTTTGACACCTTTAGAAGTTCTTCATATTTTTCACACCTTTTCAGGCTCTTCATATTTTTCAACACCGCTTCATGCTCCTCCTATTTTTCAGACCGTTTCAAGGTCCTCATATTTTTGACACCTTTTGAAGCTTTTCATATTTTTCACACCCTTTCAGGCTCTTCATTTTTTTAAACAGTACTTCTTGCTCCTCCAATTTTTCAGACCGTTTCATGCTCATCTAATTTTTGACACCTTTTGAAGCTATGCATATTTTTCACAACTTTTCAGGCTCTTCATGTTTTTCAACACCACTGCATGCTCCTCGTATTTTTAAGACCGTTTCATGCTCCTCATATTTTTGACACCTTTAGAAGCTCTTCATATTTTTCACACCTTTTCAGGCTCTTCATGTTTTTCAACACCGCTTCATGCTCCTCTTCTTTTTCAGACCGTTTCATGCTCCTCATATTTTTGACACCTTTTTAAGCTCTTCATGTTTTTCACACATTTTCAGGCTCTTCATGTATTTCAACACCGCTTCATGCTCCTCCTATTTTTCAGAACGTTTCATGCTCCTCATATTTTTGACACATTTTGAAGCTCTTCATATTTTTCTCACCCTTTGAAGCTCTTCATATTTTTCATATTTTTGAAGCTCTTCATATTTTCACACGTTTTCAGGCTCTTCATGTTTTTCAACACCGCTTCATGCTCCTCCTATTTTTAAAACTGTATCATGCTCCACATATTTTTCATACCTTTTGAAGCTCTTCATATTTTTCACACCTTTTCAGGCTCTTCATGTTTTTCAACATCGCTTCATGCTCCGCCTATTTTTCAGACCGTTTTATGCTCCTCATATTTTTGACACCTTTTGAAGCTCTTCATATTTTTCTCACCCTTTGAAGCTCTTCATATTTTTCATATTTTTGAAGCTCTTCATATTTTCACAACTTTTCAGGCTCTTCATGTTTTTGAACACCACTTCATGCTCCTTCTATTTTTCAGAGAGTTTCATGCTCCTCATGTATTTCACACCTTTTGAAGCTTTTCATATTTTTCACACTTTTTCAGGCTCTTCATGTTTTTCAACACCACTTCATTCTTCTCCTATTTTTCAGCCCGTTTCATGCTCCTCATGTCTTTCACACCTTTTGAAGCTCTTCACATTTTTCACACCTTTTCAGGCTCTTCATGTTTTTGATCACCATTTCATGCTCCTCCCATTTTTCAGACCGTTTCATGCTCCTCATATTTTTGACACCTTTTGAAGCTGTTTATATTTTTCACACCTTTTCAGACTCTTCATGTTTTTGAACACCGCTTCATGCTCCTCCTATTATTCAGACAGTTTCATGCTTCTCATATTTTTGACACCTTTTGAAGCTCTTCATATTTTTCACACCCTTTCAGGCTCTTAATGTTTTTCAACACCATTTCATGCTCCTCCTATTTTTCATACGTTTTCATGCTCCTCATATTTTTGACACCTTTTGAAGCTCTTCATATTGTTCACACCTGTTCAGGCTCTTCATGTTTTTGAACACCGTTTCATGTTCCTCGTATTTTTCAGGCCATTTCATGCTCATCATGTATTTCACACTTTTGAAGCTCTTCATATTTTTCACACCTTTTCAGGATCTTCATGTTTTTCAACACCACTTCATGCTTCTCCTATTTTTCAGCCCGTTTCATGCTCCTCATATTTTTGACACCTTTTGAAGCTTTTCATATTTTTCACACCTTTTCAGGCTCTTCATGTTTTTGAACACCACTTCATGCTCCTTCTATTTTTCAGAGAGTTTCATGCTCCTCATGTATTTCACACGTTTTGAAGCTCTTCATATGTTTCACACCTTTTGAAGTTCTTCATATTTTTCACACCTTTTCAAGCTCTTCATATTTTTCACACCTTTTCAGGCTCTTCATGTTTTTCAACACCGCTTCATGCTCCTCCTATTTTTCAGACCGTTTCATGCTCCACACATTTTGAAACCTTTTGAAGCTCTTCATATTTTTCACACCTTTTCAGGCTCTCCATGTTTTTCATCACCGATTCATGCTCCTCCTATTTTTCAGGCCGTTTCATGCTCCTCATATTTTTGACACCTTTTGAATCTCTTCATATTTTTCACACCTTTTAGGCTCTTCATGTTTTTGAACAGCGCTTCATGCTCCTCATATTTTTCAGACCGTTTCATGCTCTTCATATTTTTCACACCTTTTGAAGCTCTTCATATTTTTCATATTTTTGAAGCTCTTCATATTTTTCACACTTTTTCAGGCTCTTCATGTTTTTGTGCACACCTTCTTGCTCCTCCTATTTTTCAGACCGTTTCATGCTCCTCATATTTTTCACACCATTTGAAGCTCTTCATGTTTTTCACACCTTTTCAGTCTCTTCATGTATTTGAACACCATTTCATGCTCCTCCGATTTTTTAGACCATTTCATGCTCCTCATATTTTTGACACCTTTTGAAGCTCTTCATATTTTTCACACCTTTTCAGGCTCTTCATGTTTTTGAACACCACTTCATGCTCCTCCAATTTTTCAGACCGTTTCATGTTTCTCATATTTTTGACACCTTTTGAAGCTCTTCATATTTTTCACACCTTTTGAAGCTCTTCATATTTTTCATATTTTTGAAGCTCTTCATATTTTTCACACCATTTCAGGCTTTTCATGTATTTGAACACCGGTTCATGCTCCTCCTATTTTTCAGACCGTTTCGTGCTCCTAATGTATTTCACACCTTTTGAAGCTCTTAGTATTTTGCACACATTTTCAGGCTTTTCATGTTTTTCACAACCACTTCATGCTCCTCATATTTTTCAGACCGTTTCATGCACATTTCATTTTTGACTCCTTTTGAAGCTCTTCACATTTTTCACACCTTTTCAGTCTCTACATGTTTTTGAACACCGCTTCATGCTCCTCCTATTTCTCAGACCATTTCATGCTCCTCATGTATTTCACACCTTTTGAAGCTCTTAGTGTTTTGCACACATTTTCAGGCTTTTCATGTTTTTCACAACCACTTCATGCTCCTCATATTTTTCAGACCGTTTCATGCACATTTCATTTTTGACTCCTTTTGAAGCTCTTCATATTTTTCACACCATTTTCAGGCTCTTCATGTTTTTCAACACCGCTTTATGATCCTCCTATTTTTCAGACCGTTTCATATTCCTCATATTTTTGACATTTTTTGAGGCTCTTCATATTTTTCACACCTTTTCAGGCTCTTCATGTTTTTGAACACCGTTTCATGCTCCTCCTATTTTTCTGACCGTTTCATGCACATCTCATTTTTGACACTTTTTGAAGCCTTTGATATTTTTCACACCATTTTCAGGCTCTTCATGTTTTTCAACACCGCTTTATGACCCTCCTATTTTTCAGACCGTTTCATGCTCCTCATATATTTGACATCTTTTGAAGTACTTCATATTTTTCACACCTTTTCAGGCTCTTCATATTTTTCACACATTTCCAGGCTGTTCATGTTTTTGAACACGGCTTCATGCTCCTCCAATTTTTCAGACCGTTTCATGTTCCTCATATTTTTGACACCTTTTGAAGCTCTTCATATTTTTCACACCTTTTGAAGTTCTTCATATTTTTTACACCATTTTCAGGCTCTTCATGTTTTTCAACACCGTTTCATGCTCCTCCGATTTTTCAGACCGTTTCATGCTCCTCTTATGTTTGACACCTTTTGAAGCTCTTCATATTTTTCACACCTTTTCACGCTCTTCATGTTTTTGAACACCGCTTCATGCTCCGCCTATTTTTCAGACCGTTTCATGCTCCTCATATTTTTCACACCTTTTGAAGCTCTTCATATTTTTCACACCCTTTCAGGCTCTTAATGTTTTTCAACACAACTTCATGCTCCTCCTATTTTTCAGACGTTTTCATGCTCCTCATATTTTTGACACCTTTAGAAATTCTTCATATCTTTCACACCTTTTCAGGCTCTTCATGTTTTGCCACACCGCTTCATGCTCCTCCTATTTTTCAGCCCGTTTCATGCTCCTCATGTATTTCACACCTTTTGAAGCTCTTCATATATTTCACACATTTTAAGGCTCTTCATTTTTTTCAACACCGCTTCATGCTCCTCCTATTTTTCAGACCGTTTCATGTTTCTCATATTTTTGACACCTTTTGAAGCTCTTCGTATTTTTCACACCTTTTGAAGCTCTTCATATTTTTCATATTTTTGAAGCTCTTCATATTTTTCACACCTTTTCAGGCTTTTCATGTATTTGAACACCGGTTCATGCTCCTCCTATTTTTCAGACCGTTTCATGCTCCTCCTATTTTTCACTCCTTTTGAAGCTCTTCATATTTTTCACACCTTTTCAGTCTCTACATGTTTTTGAACACCGCTTCATGCTCCTCCTATTTCTCAGATCATTTCATGCTCCTCATGTATTTCACACCTTTTGAAGCTCTTCATATTTTGCACACATTTTCAGGCTTTTCATGTTTTTCACAACCACTTCATGCTCCTCATATTTTTCAGACAGTTTCATGCACATTTCATTTTTTACTCCTTTTGAAGCTCTTCATATTTTTCACACCTTTTGAAGCTCTTCATATTTTTCACACCTTTTCAGGCTCTTCATGTTGTTAAACACCACTTCATGCTCCTTCTATTTTTCAGACCGTTTCTTGTTCCTCATATTTTTAACACCTTTTGAAGCTCTTCCTTTTTTTCACACCTTTTCATGCTCTTCGTGTTTTTCACACCGTTTCATGCTCCCCTATTTTTAAGACCGTTCATGCTCCTCATATTTTTCACACCTTTTGAAGCTCTTTATATTTGTCACACCTTTTCAGGCTTTCATGTTTTTCTACACCGCTTCATGCTCCTCCAATTTTTCAGACCGTTTCATGCTCATCATATTTTTCAGACTGTTTCATGCACTCTTATATTGACACCTTTTGAAGCTCTTTATATTTGTCACATCTTTTCAGGCTCTTCATGATTTTCTACACCGTTTCTTGCTCCTCCTATTTTTCAGACCGTTTCATGCTCCTCATGTATTTCACACCTTTTGAAGCTCTTCGTATTTTTCACACCTTTTCAGGATCTTCATGTTTTTGAACACCGCTTCATGCTCCTCCTATTTTTCAAACCGTTACTTGCTCCACATATTTTTGACACCTTTTGAAGCTCTTAATATTGTTCACACCTTTTCAGGCTCTTCATGTTTTTCAATACAGCTTCATGCTCCTCCTATTTTTCAGACCGTTTCATGCTCCTCATATTTTTGACACCTTTTGAAGCTCTTTACATATTTCACAACTTTTCAGGCTCTTCAGGTTTTTCAACACCGCTTCATGCTCCTCCTATTTTTCAGACCGTTTCATGCTCCTCATATACTTCTCACCTTTTGAAGCTCTTCCTATTTTTCACACCTTTTCAGGCTCTTCTTGTTTTTGAACACCGTTTTATGCTCCTCATATTTTACATACCGTTTCATGCTCTTCATATTTTTGACATCTTTTGAAGCTCTTCATATATTTCACACCTTTTCATACTGTTCATGTTTTTCAACACCACTTCATGCTCCTCCTATTTTTCAGACCGTTTCATGCTCCTCATATTTTTGACTCGTTTTGAAGCTCTTCATATTTTCACAATTTTTTAAGCTCTTCATATTTTTCACACGTTTTCAGGTTCTTCATGTTTTTCAACACCGCTTCTTGCTCCTCCTATTTTTCAGACCGTATCATGCTCCTCATATTTTTGACACGTTTTGAAGCTTGTCATATTTTTCACACCTTTTCAGGCTCTTCAGGTTTTTGAACACCGTTTCATGCTCCTCCGATTTTTCAGACCGTTTCATGCTCCTCATATTTTTGATTTCTTTTGAACGTCTGCATATTTTTCACACCTTTTTAGGCTCTTCATTTTTTTGAACACCACTTCATGCTCCTCCCATTTTTCAGACAGTTTCATGCTCATCTCATTTTTGACACCTTTTGAAGCTCTTCATATTTTTCACACCTTTTGAAGATCTTCATATTTTCACACGTTTTCAGGCTCTTCAGGTTTTTCAACATCTTTTCATGCTCCTCCTATTTTTCAGACCGTTTCATGCTCCTCATATTTTTGACAAGTTTTGAGTCTCTTCATATTTTTCAACACCTTTTCAGGCTCTTCATGTTTTTAAACACCGCTTCATTCTCCTCCTATCTTTCAGACCATTTCATGCTCATCTCATTTTGACACCTTTTGCGGCTCTTCATATTTTTCACACCTTTTCAGGCTCTTCACGTTTTTCAACACCGCTTCATGTTCCTTCTATTTTTCAGACCGTTTCATGCATCTCATATTTTTGACTCCTTTTAAGTTCTTCATATATTTCACACATTTTTAGGCTCTTCATGTTTTTCAACACCGTTTCATGCTCCTCCTATTTATCAGACCATTTCATGCTCCTCCTATTTTTCAGACAGTTTCATGCTCTTCATATTTTTGACACCTTTTGAAGCCGTTCTATTTCTTACACCTTTTCAGGCTCTTCATGTTTTTCAACACCACTTCATACTCCTCCTATTTTTCAGACCGTTTCAGGCTCCTCATATTTTTCACACCTTTTGAAGCCGTTCTATTTCTCACACCTTTTCAGGCTCTTCATGTTTTTCTCACCGTTTCATGCTCCTCATACTTTTGACACGTTTTGGGGCTCTCATATTTTTCACACCATTCCAGGCTCTTCATATTTTTGAACACCGCTTCATGCCCCTCCTATCTTTCAGACCATTTCATGCTCATCTCATTTTTGACACCTTTTGAAGCTCTTCATATATTTCACACCTTTTGAAGCTCTTCATAATTTTCACACGTTTTCAGGCTCTTCATGTTTTTCAACAAGATTTCATGCTCCTCCGGTTTCTCAGACCATTTCAAGGTCCTCATGTATTTCACACCATTTGAAGCTCTTCATATTTTTCACACCTTTTCAGACTCTTCATGTTTTTCAACACCGCTTCATGCCCCTCCTATCTTTCAGACCATTTCATGCTCATCTCATTTTTGACACCTTTTGAAGCTCTTCATATATTTCACAGCTTTTGAAGCTCTTCATAATTTTCACACGTTTTCAGGCTCTTCATGTTTTTCAACACGGCTTCATGATCCTCCTATTTTTCATACCGTTCATGCTCCTCATATTTTTGACACCTTTTGAAGTTCTTCCTATTTTTCACAACTCTTCATGCTCTTCATGTTTTTCGACACCACTTCATGCTACTCCTATTTTTGAGACCGTTTCATGCTCCTCATATTTTTGACACCTTTTGAAGCTCTTCATATTTGTCACAACTTTTCAGGCTCTTCATGTTTTTGAACACCGCTTTATCCTCCTCCTATTTTTCAGACCGTTCCATGTTCTTCATATTTTTCAAACCTTTTGAAGCTCTTCATATTTTTCACACCTTTTCCCGCTCTTCATGTTTGTTAAAACCGTTTCTTGCTCCTCCTATTTTTCAGACCGATTCATGCTCCTCATATTTTTGACAGGTTTTGAAGCTCTTCATATTCTTCACAGCTTTTCATGCTCTTCATGTTTTTCAACAGCGCTTCATGCTCCTCCTATTTTTCAGACCGTTTCATGCTCCTCATATTTTTGACACCTTTTGAAGATCTTCATATATTTCACACCTTTTCAGGCTCTTCATGTTTTTCAGCACCAGTTCATGCTCCTCCTATTTTTCAGACCGTTTCATCCTCATCTCATTCTTTACACCTTTTGAAGCTCTTCATATTTTGCACACCTTTTCAGCCTCTTCATGTTTTTCAGCTCCACTTCATGTTCCTCCTATTTTTCAGACCGTTTCTTGCTCCTCATATTTTTGACACTTTTTGAAGCTCTTCTTATTTTTCACACCTTTTCTGGCTCTTCATGTTTTTGAACACAGCTTCATGCTCCTCCTATTTTTCAGAGCGTTTCATTCTCCTCATGTTTTTGACACCTGTTGAAGCTCTTCACATTTTTCACACCTTTTCAGGCTCTTCACGATTTTCAACATCGCTTCATGATCCTCCTATTTTTCAGACCGTTTCATACTCTTCCTATTTTTGAGACTGTTTCAGGCTCCTCATATTTTTGACAGCTTTTGAATCTCTTCATATTTTGCACACCTTTTGAAGCTCTTCATATTTTTCACACCTTTTCAGGCTCGTTATGATTTTCAACACAGCTTAATGCTCCTACTATTTTTCAGACCGTTTCATGCTCATCTCATTTTTGACACCTTTTGAAGCTCTTCATATTTTTCACATTTTTGAAGCTCTTCATATTTTTCACACCTTTTCAGGCTCGTTATGATTTTCAACACAGCTTAATGCTCCTCCTATTTTTCAGACCGTTTCATGCTCATCTCAATTTGACACCTTTTGAAGCTCTTCCTATTTTTCACACCTTTTGAAGCTCTTCATATTTTTCACACATTTTCAGGCTCTTCATGTTTTTCAACACCGCTTCTTGCTCCTCCTATTTTTCCGACTGTTTCATGCTCCTCATATTTTTGACACGTTTTGAAGCTCTTCATATTTTTCACACCTTTTCAGGCTCTTCATGTTTTTCAACACCGGTTCATGCTCCTTCTATTTTTCAGAAAGTTTCATGCTCCTCATATTTTTGAAACCTTTTGAAGCTCTTCATATTTTTCTCACATTTTCAGGTTCTTCCTGTTTTTCAACACCATTTCATGCTCCTCTTATTTTTCAGACCGTTTCATGCTCCTCCTATTTTTCAGACCGTTTCATGATCCTCATATATTTGAAACCTTTTGAAGCTCTTCATATTTTTCACACCTTTTCAAGCTCTTCAAGATTTTCAACAACGCTTCATGCTCCTGCTTTTTTTCAGACCGTTTCGTGCTCCTCATATATTTGACAGCTTTTGAAGCTCTTCATATTTTTCACACCTTTTCAGGCTCTTCATGTTTTTGAACACCACTTCATGCTCTTCCTTTTTTTCAGACCATTTCTTTCTCCTCATATATTTGACACATTTTGAAGCTGTTCATACTTTTCACAACTTTTCAGGCTCTTCATGTTTTGAACACCGCTTCATGCTCCTCCTATTTTTCAGACCGTTTCATGCTCGTCATATTTTTCACACCTTTTAAAGCTCTTCATATTTTTCACACCTTTTCAGGCTCTTCATGTTTTTCAACACCACTTCATGCTCCTCCTATCTTTCAGACCATTTCATGCTCATCTCATTTTTGACACCTTTTGAAGCTCTTCATATATTTCACACCTTTTGAAGCTCTTCATAATTTTCACACGTTTTCAGGCTCTTCATGTTTTTCAACAAGATTTCATGCTCCTCCTGTTTTTCAGACCGTTTCAAGCTCCTCATGTATTTCACACCATTTGAAGCTCTTCATATTTTTCACACTTTCAGGCTCTTCATGTTTTTCAACACCGCTTCATGCTCCTCCTATCTTTCAGACCATTTCATGCTCATCTCATTTTTGACACGTTTTGAAGCTCTTCATAATTTTCACACGTTTTCAGGCTCTTCATGGTTTTCAACACGGCTTCATGATCCTCCTATTTTTCATACCGTTCATGCTCCTCATATTTTTGACACCTTTTGAAGCTCTTCATATATTTCACACCTTTTCAGGCTCTTCATGTTTTTCAGCACCAGTTCATGCTCCTCCTATTTTTCAGACCGTTTCATGCTCATCTCATTTTTTACACCTTTTGAAGCTCTTCATATTTTGCACACCTTTTCAGGCTCTTCATGTTTTTCAGCTCCACTTCATGTTCCTCCTATTTTTCAGACCGTTTCTTGCTCCTCATATTTTTGACACTTTTTGAAGCTCTTCTTATTTTTCACACCTTTTCTGGCTCTTCATGTTTTTGAACACAGCTTCATGCTCCTCCTATTTTTCAGAGCGTTTCATTCTCCTCATGTTTTTGACACCTGTTGAAGCTCTTCACATTTTTCACACCTTTTCAGGCTCTTCACAATTTTCAACATCGCTTCATGATCCTCCTATTTTTCAGACCGTTTCATACTCTTCCTATTTTTGAGACTGTTTCAGGCTCCTCATATTTTTGACAGGTTTTGAATCTCTTCATATTTTGCACACCTTTTGAAGCTCTTCATATTTTTCACACCTTTTCAGGCTCGTTATGATTTTCAACACAGCTTAATGCTCCTCCTATTTTTCAGACCGTTTCATGCTCATCTCATTTTTGACACCTTTTGAAGCTCTTCATATTTTTCACATTTTTGAAGCTCTTCATATTTTTCACACCTTTTCAGGCTCGTTATGATTTTCAACACAGCTTAATGCTCCTCCTATTTTTCAGACCGTTTCATGCTCATCTCAATTTGACACGTTTTGAAGCTCTTCTTATTTTTCACACCTTTTGAAGCTCTTCATATTTTTCACACATTTTCAGGCTCTTCATGTTTTTCAACACCGCTTCTTGCTCCTCCTATTTTTCCGACCGTTTCATGCTCCTCATATTTTTGACACGTTTTGAAGCTCTTCATATTTTTCACACCTTTTCAGGCTCTTCATGTTTTTCAACACCGGTTCATGCTCCTTCTATTTTTCAGAAAGTTTCATGCTCCTCATATTTTTGAAACCTTTTGAAGCTCTTCATATTTTTCTCACATTTTCAGGTTCTTCCTGTTTTTCAACACCGCTTCATGCCCCTCCTATCTTTCAGACCATTTCATGCTCATCTCATTTTTGACACCTTTTGAAGCTCTTCATATATTTCACAGCTTTTGAAGCTCTTCATAATTTTCACACGTTTTCAGGCTCTTCATGTTTTTCAACACGACTTCATGATCCTCCTATTTTTCATACCGTTCCTGCTCCTCATATTTTTGACACCTTTTGAAGTTCTTCCTATTTTTCACAACTCTTCATGCTCTTCATGTTTTTCGACACCGCTTCATGCTCCTCCTATTTTACAGCCTGTTTCATGCTCCTCATATTTTTGAAACCTTTTGAAGCTCTTCATATTTTTCACACCTTTTCCCGCTCTTCATGTTTGTTAAACCCGTTTCTTGCTCCTCCTATTTTTCAGACCGTTTCATGCTCCTCATATTTTTGACACCTTATGAAGCTCTTCATATTTTTCACTCCTTTTCAGATCTTCATGTTTTTCAACACCACTTCATGCTCCTTCTATTTTTCAGACCGATTCATGCTCCTCATATTTTTGACACGTTTTGAAGCTCTTCATATTCTTCACAGCTTTTGATGCTCTTCATGTTTTTCAACACCTTTTCATGCTCCTGATATATTTCAGACAGTTTCATGCTCCTCATATTTTGACACATTTAGAAGCTCTTCATATTTTTCACACCTTTTCAGGGTCTTCATGTCTTTCAACACCGCTTCATGCTCCTCGTATTTTTCATACCGTTTCATGCTCCTCATATTTTTGACACCTTTTGAAGCTTGTCTTATTTTCACAGCTTTTCAGGAACTTCATGTTTTTCAACACCGCTTCATGCTCCTCCCATTTTTCAGACCGTTTCATGCTCCTCCTATTTTTCAGACCGTTTCATGCTCCTCATATTTTTGACACCTTTTGAAGCTTGTCTTATTTTCACAGCTTTTCAGGAACTTCATGTTTTTCAACACCGCTTCATGCTCCTCCCATTTTTCAGACCGATTCATGCTCGTCCTATTTTTCAGACCGTTTCATGCTCCTCATGTATGTCCAACCTTTTGAAGCTCTTCATATTTTTCACACCTTTTCAGGCTCTTCATGTTTTTGAACACCGCTTCATGCTCCTCCTATTTTTCAGACCGTTTCATGCTCCTCATAATTTTCACACCTTTTGAAGCTCTTCATATTTTTCACACCTTTTCCGGTTCTTCGTGTTTTTGAACACTGCTTCATGCTCCTCCTATTTTTCAACTGTTTCATGCTCCTCATAATTTTGACATCTTTTGAAGTGCTTCATATTTTTCACACCTTTTCAGGCTCTTCATGTTTTTCAACACTGCATCATGCTCTTCCTATTCTTCAGAACTTTTCATGCTCCTCAAATTTTTGACACCTTCTGAAGCTCTTCATATTTTTCACACCTTTTCAGACTCTTCATGTTTTTCAACACCGCTTCATGCTCCTCCTATTTTTCAGACCGTTTCATGCTCCTCCTATTTTTCAGACCGTTTTATGCTTTTCATATTTTTCACAACTTTTGAAGCTCTTCATATTTTTCACACCTTTTAAACTCTTCATGTTTTTGAACACCGCTTCACACTCCTCCTATTTTTCATACCGTTTCATGCTCCTCAAATTTTTGACAGCTTTTGAAGCTCTTCATATACTTTCCACCTTTTCAGGCTCTTCATTTTTGTGGACTCCGCTTCATGCTCCTCCTTTTCTTCAGACCGTTTCATGCTCATCTCATTTTTGACATCTTTTGAAGCTCTTCATATTTTTCATATTTTTGAAGCTCTTCATATTTTTCACACGTTTTTAGGCTCTTCATGTTTTTCAATACCACTTCATGCTCCTCCTATTTTCAGACCGTTTCATGCTCATCTCATTTTTGACACCTTTTGATGCACTTCATATTTTTCACACCTTTTGAAGCTCTTCATATTTCTCACACCTTTTCAGGCTCTTCATATTTTTGAACACCGCTTCATGCTCCTCCTATTTTTCAGACCGTTTCATGCTCATCTCATTTTTGACACTTTTTGAAGCTCTTCATATTTTTCACACCTTTTCAGGCTCTTCATGTTTTTCAACACCGGTTCATGCTCCTTCTATTTTTCAGAAAGTTTCATGCTCCTCATATTTTTGAAACCTTTTGAAGCTCTTCATATTTTTCTCACATTTTCAGGTTCTTCCTGTTTTTCAACACCGCTTCATGCCCCTCCTATCTTTCAGACCATTTCATGCTCATCTCATTTTTGACACCTTTTGAAGCTCTTCATATATTTCACAGCTTTTGAAGCTCTTCATAATTTTCACACGTTTTCAGGCTCTTCATGTTTTTCAACACGACTTCATGATCCTCCTATTTTTCATACCGTTCCTGCTCCTCATATTTTTGACACCTTTTGAAGTTCTTCCTATTTTTCACAACTCTTCATGCTCTTCATGTTTTTCGACACCGCTTCATGCTCCTCCTATTTTACAGCCTGTTTCATGCTCCTCATATTTTTGAAACCTTTTGAAGCTCTTCATATTTTTCACACCTTTTCCCGCTCTTCATGTTTGTTAAACCCGTTTCTTGCTCCTCCTATTTTTCAGACCGTTTCATGCTCCTCATATTTTTGACACCTTATGAAGCTCTTCATATTTTTCACTCCTTTTCAGATCTTCATGTTTTTCAACACCACTTCATGCTCCTTCTATTTTTCAGACCGATTCATGCTCCTCATATTTTTGACACGTTTTGAAGCTCTTCATATTCTTCACAGCTTTTGATGCTCTTCATGTTTTTCAACACCTTTTCATGCTCCTGATATATTTCAGACAGTTTCATGCTCCTCATATTTTGACACATTTAGAAGCTCTTCATATTTTTCACACCTTTTCAGGGTCTTCATGTCTTTCAACACCGCTTCATGCTCCTCGTATTTTTCATACCGTTTCATGCTCCTCATATTTTTGACACCTTTTGAAGCTTGTCTTATTTTCACAGCTTTTCAGGAACTTCATGTTTTTCAACACCGCTTCATGCTCCTCCCATTTTTCAGACCGTTTCATGCTCCTCCTATTTTTCAGACCGTTTCATGCTCCTCATATTTTTGACACCTTTTGAAGCTTGTCTTATTTTCACAGCTTTTCAGGAACTTCATGTTTTTCAACACCGCTTCATGCTCCTCCCATTTTTCAGACCGATTCATGCTCGTCCTATTTTTCAGACCGTTTCATGCTCCTCATGTATGTCCAACCTTTTGAAGCTCTTCATATTTTTCACACCTTTTCAGGCTCTTCATGTTTTTGAACACCGCTTCATGCTCCTCCTATTTTTCAGACCGTTTCATGCTCCTCATAATTTTCACACCTTTTGAAGCTCTTCATATTTTTCACACCTTTTCCGGTTCTTCGTGTTTTTGAACACTGCTTCATGCTCCTCCTATTTTTCAACTGTTTCATGCTCCTCATAATTTTGACATCTTTTGAAGTGCTTCATATTTTTCACACCTTTTCAGGCTCTTCATGTTTTTCAACACTGCATCATGCTCTTCCTATTCTTCAGAACTTTTCATGCTCCTCAAATTTTTGACACCTTCTGAAGCTCTTCATATTTTTCACACCTTTTCAGACTCTTCATGTTTTTCAACACCGCTTCATGCTCCTCCTATTTTTCAGACCGTTTCATGCTCCTCCTATTTTTCAGACCGTTTTATGCTTTTCATATTTTTCACAACTTTTGAAGCTCTTCATATTTTTCACACCTTTTAAACTCTTCATGTTTTTGAACACCGCTTCACACTCCTCCTATTTTTCATACCGTTTCATGCTCCTCAAATTTTTGACAGCTTTTGAAGCTCTTCATATACTTTCCACCTTTTCAGGCTCTTCATTTTTGTGGACTCCGCTTCATGCTCCTCCTTTTCTTCAGACCGTTTCATGCTCATCTCATTTTTGACATCTTTTGAAGCTCTTCATATTTTTCATATTTTTGAAGCTCTTCATATTTTTCACACGTTTTTAGGCTCTTCATGTTTTTCAATACCACTTCATGCTCCTCCTATTTTCAGACCGTTTCATGCTCATCTCATTTTTGACACCTTTTGATGCACTTCATATTTTTCACACCTTTTGAAGCTCTTCATATTTCTCACACCTTTTCAGGCTCTTCATATTTTTGAACACCGCTTCATGCTCCTCCTATTTTTCAGACCGTTTCATGCTCATCTCATTTTTGACACTTTTTGAAGCTCTTCATATTTTTCACACCTTTTCAGGCTCTTCATGTTTTTCAACACCGGTTCATGCTCCTTCTATTTTTCAGAAAGTTTCATGCTCCTCATATTTTTGAAACCTTTTGAAGCTCTTCATATTTTTCTCACATTTTCAGGTTCTTCCTGTTTTTCAACACCGCTTCATGCCCCTCCTATCTTTCAGACCATTTCATGCTCATCTCATTTTTGACACCTTTTGAAGCTCTTCATATATTTCACAGCTTTTGAAGCTCTTCATAATTTTCACACGTTTTCAGGCTCTTCATGTTTTTCAACACGACTTCATGATCCTCCTATTTTTCATACCGTTCCTGCTCCTCATATTTTTGACACCTTTTGAAGTTCTTCCTATTTTTCACAACTCTTCATGCTCTTCATGTTTTTCGACACCGCTTCATGCTCCTCCTATTTTACAGCCTGTTTCATGCTCCTCATATTTTTGAAACCTTTTGAAGCTCTTCATATTTTTCACACCTTTTCCCGCTCTTCATGTTTGTTAAACCCGTTTCTTGCTCCTCCTATTTTTCAGACCGTTTCATGCTCCTCATATTTTTGACACCTTATGAAGCTCTTCATATTTTTCACTCCTTTTCAGATCTTCATGTTTTTCAACACCACTTCATGCTCCTTCTATTTTTCAGACCGATTCATGCTCCTCATATTTTTGACACGTTTTGAAGCTCTTCATATTCTTCACAGCTTTTGATGCTCTTCATGTTTTTCAACACCTTTTCATGCTCCTGATATATTTCAGACAGTTTCATGCTCCTCATATTTTGACACATTTAGAAGCTCTTCATATTTTTCACACCTTTTCAGGGTCTTCATGTCTTTCAACACCGCTTCATGCTCCTCGTATTTTTCATACCGTTTCATGCTCCTCATATTTTTGACACCTTTTGAAGCTTGTCTTATTTTCACAGCTTTTCAGGAACTTCATGTTTTTCAACACCGCTTCATGCTCCTCCCATTTTTCAGACCGTTTCATGCTCCTCCTATTTTTCAGACCGTTTCATGCTCCTCATATTTTTGACACCTTTTGAAGCTTGTCTTATTTTCACAGCTTTTCAGGAACTTCATGTTTTTCAACACCGCTTCATGCTCCTCCCATTTTTCAGACCGATTCATGCTCCTCCTATTTTTCAGACCGTTTCATGCTCCTCATGTATGTCCAACCTTTTGAAGCTCTTCATATTTTTCACACCTTTTCAGGCTCTTCATGTTTTTGAACACCGCTTCATGCTCCTCCTATTTTTCAGACCGTTTCATGCTCCTCATAATTTTCACACCTTTTGAAGCTCTTCATATTTTTCACACCTTTTCCGGTTCTTCATGTTTTTGAACACTGCTTCATGCTCCTCCTATTTTTCAACTGTTTCATGCTCCTCATAATTTTGACATCTTTTGAAGTGCTTCATATTTTTCACACCTTTTCAGGCTCTTCATGTTTTTCAACACTGCATCATGCTCTTCCTATTCTTCAGAACTTTTCATGCTCCTCAAATTTTTGACACCTTCTGAAGCTCTTCATATTTTTCACACCTTTTCAGACTCTTCATGTTTTTCAACACCGCTTCATGCTCCTCCTATTTTTCAGACCGTTTCATGCTCCTCCTATTTTTCAGACCGTTTTATGCTTTTCATATTTTTCACAACTTTTGAAGCTCTTCATATTTTTCACACCTTTTAAACTCTTCATGTTTTTGAACACCGCTTCACACTCCTCCTATTTTTCATACCGTTTCATGCTCCTCAAATTTTTGACAGCTTTTGAAGCTCTTCATATACTTTCCACCTTTTCAGGCTCTTCATTTTTGTGGACTCCGCTTCATGCTCCTCCTTTTCTTCAGACCGTTTCATGCTCATCTCATTTTTGACATCTTTTGAAGCTCTTCATATTTTTCATATTTTTGAAGCTCTTCATATTTTTCACACGTTTTTAGGCTCTTCATGTTTTTCAATACCACTTCATGCTCCTCCTATTTTTCAGACCGTTTCATGCTCATCTCATTTTTGACACCTTTTGATGCACTTCATATTTTTCACACCTTTTGAAGCTCTTCGTATATTTCACACCTTTTCAGGCTCTTCATGTTTTCAACACCACTTCATGCTCCTCCTAATTTTCAGACCCTTTCATGCTAAACTAAATTTGACACCTTATGAAGCTCTTCATGTTTTTCACACCTTTTCATGCTCTTTATGTTTTTGAACACCGGTTCATGCTCCTCCTATTTTTCAACCCGTTTCATGCTCCTCCTATTTTTTACACCTTTTGAAGCTCTTCATATTTTTCACAATTTTTCAGTCTCTGCATTTTTTTGAACACCGCTTCATGCTCCTCCTATTTTTTAGACCGTTTCATGCTCATCTCATTTTTGACACATTTTGAAGCTCTTCATATTTTTTACACCTTTTGAAGCTCTTCATAATTTTCACACCTTTTCAGGCTCTTCATGTTTTTGAACACCGCTTCATCCTCCTCCTATTTTTAAGAGGGTTTCATGCTCGTCATATTTTTGACCCATTTTGAAGCTCTTCATATTTTTCACACCATTTCAGGCTCTTCATCTTTTTGAACACCGCTTCATGCTCGTCCTATTTTCAGACCGTTTCATGCTCCTCATATTTGTGACACCTTTTGAAGCTCTTCCTATTTTTCACACCTTTTGAAGCTCTTCATGTTTTTCAACACCACTTCATCCTCCTCCTGTTTTTAAGACCTTTAATGTCCCTCATATTTTTGACACCTTTTGAAGCTCTTCCTATTTTTCACACATTTTCAGGCTCTTCATGTTTTTGAACAACGTTTCATGCTCCTCCTACTTTTCAGACCGTATAATGCTCCTCATATATTTCATACGATTTGAAGCTCTTCATATATTTCACACCTTTTCAGGCTCTTCATGTTTTTCAACACCTTATCAGGCTCATCGTATTTTTCAGAACGTTTCATGCTCCTCATATTTTTGACACGTTTTCAGTCTCTTCATATTTTTCACACATTTTCAGGCTCTTCATGTTTTTGAACACCACTTCATGCTCCTCATACTTTTCACACCTTTTGAAGCTCTTCATATTTTTCACACCTTTTCAGGCTCTTCATGTTTTTCAACACCGGTTCATGCTTCTCCTAATTTTCAGAGAGTTTCATGCTCCTCATGTATTTCTCACGTTTTGAAGCTCTTCAAATTTTACACACCTTTTCAGGCTCTTCATGTTTTTCAACACCACTTCATGCTCCTCCTATTTTTCAGACCGTTTCATGCTCCTCATATTTTTGACATCTTTAGAAACTCTACATATCTTTCACACCTTTTCAGACTCTTCATGTTTTTCAACACCGCTTCATGATCCTCCTATTTTTTAGACCGTTTCATTCTCCTCATATTTTTGACAACTTTTGAAGCTCTTCTTATTTTTCACAAGTTCTCAGGCTCTGCATGTTTTTCAACACGGCTTCATGCTCCTCATATTTTTCAGACCGTTTCATGCTTCTCATATTTTTGACACCTTTTGAAGCTCTTCCTTTTTTTCACACCTTTTCACGCTCTTCATGTTTTTCAACACCGCTTAATGCTCCTCCTATTTTTCAGACCGTTTCATGCTTCTCATATTTTTGACACCTTTTATAGCTCTTCATATTTTCACACCTTTTCAGGCTCTTCATGTTTTTGAACACCGCTTCGTGCTCCTCCTATTTTTCAGACCGTTTCATGCTCCTAATATTTTTGACACCTTTTGAAGCTCTTCATATTTTTCACACCTTTTCAGGCTTTTCATGTTTGAACACCGCTTCATGCTCCTTCTATTTTTCAGAGAGTTTCATGCTCCTCATGTATTTCACACCTTTTGAAGCTCTTCATATTTTTCACACCTTTTCAGGCTCTTCATGTTTTTCCACACCACTTCATGCTTCTCCTATTTTTCAGCCCGTTTCATGCTCCTCATGTATTTCACACCTTTTGAAGCTCTTCATATTTTTCACACCTTTTCAGGCTCTTCACGTTTTGATCACCATTTCATGCTCCTCTTATTTTTCAGACCGTTTCATGCTCATCTCATTTTTGACACCTTTTGAAGCTCTTCATATATTTCACACATTTTCAACCTCTTCATATTTTTCACACCTTTTCATGCTCTTCATGTTTTTCAACACCGCTTCATGCTTCTCCCTTTTTTCAGACAGTTTCATGCTCCTCCTATTTTTCAGACTGTTTCATGCACCTCTCATTATTGACACCTTTTGAAGCTCTCATACTTTTCACACCTTTTCAGGCTCTTCATGTTTTTCAACACCGCTTCATGCTCCTCCTATTTTTGCGACCATTTCATGCTCCTCATATATTTGACACCTTTGAAGCTCTTCATATTTTTCACACGTTTTCAGGCTTTTCATGTTTTTCATCACCGCGTCACGCTCCTCCTATTTTTGAGACCGTTTCACGCTCCACATATTTTTGACAACTTTTGGAGCTCTTCATATTTTTCACACCTTATCAGCCTCTTCATGTTTTTTAACCGCTGCATACTCCTCCTATTTTTCAGACCGTTTCATGCTCCTCATATATTTCACACCTTTTGAAGCTCTTCATATTTTTCACACCTTTTCAGGCTCTTCATTTTTTTCACACCACTCCATGCTCCTCCTATTTTTCAAACCGTTTCATGCTCATCTCATTTTTGACACCTTTAGAAGCTCTTCATATTTTTCACAAGTTCTCAGCCTCCTCATGTTTTTAAACACCGCTTCATGCTCCTCCTATTTTTCAGACCGTTTCATGCTCCTCATATTTTTCACACCTTTTGAAGCTCTTCCTTTTTTTCACACCTTTTCACGCTCTTCATGTTTTTGAACACCGCTTCATGCTCCTCCTATTTTTCAGACCCTTTCATGCTCCTCATAATTTTGACACCTTTTGAAGCTCTTCATATGTTTCACAACTTTTCAGGCTCTTCATTTTTTTCAACACCACTTCATGCTCCTCCTATTTTTCAGACGGTTTCATGCTCATCTCATTTTTTACACCTTTTGAAGCTCTTCATATTATTCACACCTTTTGATGCTCTTCATATTTTTCACACGTTTTCAGGCTCTTCATGTTTTTCAACACCGCTTCATGCTATTTCTATTTTTCAGAGAGTTTCATGCTCCTCATGTATTTCACACCTTTAGAAGCTCTTCATATTTTTCAAAACTTTTCAGGCTCTTCATGTTTTTCCACACCCCTTCATGCTTCTCCTATTTTTCAGCCCGTTTCATGCTCCTCATGTATTTCACACCTTTTGAAGCTCTTCATATTTTTCACTCCTTTTCAGGCTCTTCATGTTTTTCACACCTTTTCAGGCTCTTCATGTTTTTGAACACCATTTCAGGCTTCTCCTAATTTGCAGACCGTTTCATTCTCCTCATATTTTTGACACCTTTTGAAGCTCTTTATATATTTCACACCTTTTCAGGCTCTTCATTTTTTTCAACACCACTTCATGCTCCTCCTATTTTTCAGACCGTTTCATGCTCATCTCATTTTGACACCTTTTGAAGCTCTTCAAATTTTTCACGTCTTTTGAAGCTCTTCATATTTTTCACAACTTTTCAGGCTCTTTATGATTTTCAACACCGCTTCATGCTCCTCCTATTTTTCAGACCGTTTCATGCTCATCTCATTTTGACACCTTTTGAAGCTCTTCAAATTTTTCACACCTTTTGAAGCTCTTCATATTTTTCATATTTTTGAAGCTCTTCATATTTTCACACGTTTTCAGGCTCTTCATGTTTTTCAACAACGCTTCATGCTATTTCTATTTTTCAGAGAGTTTCATGCTCCTCATGTATTTCACACCTTTTGAAGCTCTTCATATATTTCAACCCTTTTCAGGCTCTTCATGTTTTTCCACACCCCTTCATGCTTCTCCTATTTTTCAGCCCGTTTCATGCTCCTCATATGTTTCACACCTTTTGAAGCTCTTCATATTTTTTTTAACACCTTTTCACGCTCCTCCTATATTTCAGACCATTTCAAGCTCCTCATATTTTTGACACTTTTTGTAGCTCTTCATATTTTTCACAC
Source organism: Dama dama (assembly GCF_033118175.1). NCBI lineage: Eukaryota > Metazoa > Chordata > Mammalia > Artiodactyla > Cervidae > Dama > Dama dama. The sequence continues at coordinate 6,604,595 of NW_026870891.1, read as the reverse complement.
CTTTTCAGGGTCTTCATGTTTTTCTACACCACTTCATGCTCCTCCTATTTTTCGGACCGTTTTATTCTACTCATATGTTTCACACCTTTTTCAAGCTCTTCATGTTTTTCAACACCACTTCATGCTCCTCCTAATTATCAGACCGTTTCATGCTCCTCATATTTTTGACACCATTTGAAGCTCTTCATATTTTTCACACCTTTTCAGGCTCTTCATGTTTTTTAACACCTTTTCATGCTCCTCCTGTATTTCAGACCGTTTCATGCTCCTTATGTTTTTGACACCTTTTGAAGCTCTTCATATTTTTCACACGTTTTCAGGCTCTTCATATTTTTCAACACCGCTTCATGCTCCTCCTATTTTTCAGACCGTATCATGCTCCTCATATGTTTCACACCTTTTTCAGGCTCTTCATGTTTTTCAACAACACTTCATGCTCCTCCTATGTTTCAGACCGTTTCATGCTCCTCATATTTTTGACACAGTTTGAAGCTCTTCACATTTTCACACCTTTTGAGGCTCTTCATGTTTTTGAAAACAGTTTCTTGCTCCTCATTTTTTTCAGACCGTTTCACCCTCTATATATTTGACACCTTTTTGAAGCTCTTCATATTTTTCACACCTTTTGAGGCTCTTCATGTTTTTCAAAACAGTTTCTTGCTCCTCATATTTTTCAGACCGTTTCACCCTCTATACATTTGACCCCTCTTTGAAGCTCTTAATATTTTTCACACCTTTTCAGGCTCTTCTTGTTTTTCAACACCACTTCAAGCTCCTTCTATTTTTCAGACCGTTTCTTGCTCCTCATATTTTTGACACCTTTGAGGCTCTTCCTATATTTCACACTATTTCAGGCTCTTCATCTTTTTCAACACCACTTCAAGCTCCTTCTATTTTTCAGACCGTTTCATGTTTCTCATATATTTGACACAGTTTGAAGCTCTTCATATTTTTCACAACTGTTGAGGCTCTTCATGTTTTTGAAAACAGTTTCTTGCTCCACTTGTTTTTCAGACCCTTTCTCCCTCCTCATATTTTTGATACCTTTTTGAAGCTCTTCATTTTTTTCACACCTTTCCAGGCTCTTCAAGTGTATGAACACCGTTTCATGCTCCTCCTATATTTCATACCATTTCATGCTCCTTATATTTTTGACACCTTTTGAAGCTCTGCATATATTTCACACCTTTTCAGGCTCTTCATATTTTTCAACACCGCTTCAAGCTCCTCCTATTTTTCAGACCGTTTCTTGCTCGTCATATTTTTGACACCTTTGAGGCTCTTCATATATTTCACACATTTTCAGGCTCTTCATGTTTTTCAACACCGCTTCATGCTCCTCCTAATTTTCAGACCGTTTCATTCTCCTCATATTTTTGACACCATTTGAAGCTGTTCATCTTTTTCACACCTTTTCAGGCTCTTCATGTTTTTTAACACCTTTTCATGCTCCTGCTATATTTCAGACCGTTTCATGCTCCTTATATTTTTGACACCTTTTGAAGCTCTTCATATTTTTCACACCTTTTCAGGCTCTTCATATTTTTCAACACCACTTCATGCTCCTATTTTTCAGACCGTACCATGCTCCTCATATGTTTCACACATTTTTCAGGCTCTTCATCTTTTTCAACAATACTTCATGCTCATCCTATGTTTCAGACCGTTTCATGCTCCTCATATTTTTGACAGTTTGAAGCTCTTCACATTTTTCACAAATTTTCAGGCTCTTCATGTTTTTGAAAACAGTTTCTTGCTCCTCATATTTTTCAGACCGTTTCACCCTCTATATATTTGACACCTTTTTGAAGCTCTGCATATTTTTCACACGTTTTCAGTCTCTTCATGTTTTTCAACACCACTTCAAGCTCCTTCTATTTTTCAGACCGTTTCTTGCTCCTCATATTTTTGACACCTTTGAGGCTCTTCATATATTTCACACTGTTTCAGGCTCTTTATGTTTTCAACACCGCTTCATGCTCCTCCTAATTTTCAGACCGTTTCATTCTCCTCATATTTTTGACACCTTTTGAAGCTCTTCATATTTTTCACACTTTTTCAGGCTCTTCATGTTTTTCAAACCGCTTCATGCTTCTCCTATTTTTCAGACCGTTTCATGCTCCTCATATTTTTGACGTCTTTTGAAGCTCTTCATATTTTTCACACCTTTTCAGGCTCTTCATGTTTTTCAGCACCACTTCATGCTCCTCCTATTTTTCAGACCGTTTCATGCTTCTCATATTTTTGACCACTTTTGAAGCTCTTCATATTTTTCACACCTTTTCAGGCTCTTCATGTTTTTCAACACCGCTTCATGCTCCTACTATTTTTCAGACCCTTTCATGCTCCTCATATTTTTGACACCTTTTTAAGCTCTTCATATTTTTCACACCTTTTCACGCTCTTCATGTTTTTCAACATCGCTTGCTGCTCCTCCTCTTTTTCAGAGCGTTTCATGCTCCTCATAATTTTGACACCTTTGAAGCTCTTCATATTTTTCACACCTTTTCAGGCTCTTCATATTTTTCAACACCACTTCATGCTTCTCCTATTTTTCAGACCGTTTAATGCTCCTCATATTTTTGACACTTTTTGAAGCTCTTCATATTTTTCACACTTCTCCAGGCTCTTCATTTTTTTGAACACCGATTCATGCTCCTCCTATTTTTCAGACCTTTTCATGCTCCTCATGTTTTTGACACCTTTTGAAGCACTTCATATTTTTCACACCTTTTCAGGCTCTTCATGTTTTTCAACAAAGCTTCATGCTCCTCCTATTTTTCAGACTGTTTCATGCTCCTCATATGTTTCACACCTTTTGAAGCTCTTCATATTTTTTTTAACACCTTTTCACGCTCCTCCTATATTTCAGACCGTTTCAAGCTCCTCATATTTTTGACACTTTTTGCAGCTCTTCATATTTTTCACACCTTTTCAGGGTCTTCATGTTTTTCTACACCACTTCATGCTCCTCCTATTTTTCAGACCGTTTTATTCTACTCATATGTTTCACACCTTTTTCAAGCTCTTCATGTTTTTCAACACCACTTCATGCTCCTCCTAATTATCAGACCGTTTCATTCTCCTCATATTTTTGACACCATTTGAAGCTGTTCATCTTTTTCACACCTTTTCAGGCTCTTCATGTTTTTTAACACCTTTTCATGCTCCTGCTATATTTCAGACCATTTCATGCTCCTTATATTTTTGACACCTTTTGAAGCTCTTCATATTTTTCATACGTTTTCAGGCTCTTCATATTTTTCAACACCGCTTCATGCTCCTCCTATTTTTCAGACCGTATCATGCTCCTCATATGTTTCACAACTTTTTAAGGCTCTTCATGTTTTTCAACAACACTTCATGCTCCTCCTATGTTTCAGACCGTTTCATGCTCCTCATATTTTTGACACAGTTTGAAGCTCTTCACATTGTTCACACCTTTTGAGGCTCTTCATGTTTTTGAAAACAGTTTCTTGCCCCTCATATATTTCAGACCGTTTCACCCTCTATATATTTGACACCTTTTTGAAGCTCTTCATATTTTCCACACCTTTTCAGGCTCTTCATGTTTTTCAACAACGCTTCATGCTCCTCCTATTTTTCAGACCGTTTCATGCTCCTCATATGTTTCACACCTTTTGAAGCTCTTCATATTTTTTTAACACCTTTTCACGCTCCTCCTATATTTCAGACCGTTTCAAGCTCCTCATATTTTTGACACTTTTTGTAGCTCTTCATATTTTTCACACCTTTTCAGGCACTTCATGTTTTTCTACACCACTTCATGCTCCTCCTATTTTTCAGACCGTTTTATTCTACTCATATGTTTCACACCTTCTTCAAGATCTTCATGTTTTTCAACACCACTTCATGCTCCTCCTAATTATCAGACCGTTTCATTCTCCTCATATTTTTGACACCATTTGAAGCTGTTCATCTTTTTCACACCTTTTCAGGCTCTTCATGTTTTTTAACACCTTTTCATGCTCCTGCTATATTTCAGACCGTTTCATGCTCCTTATATTTTTGACACCTTTTGAAGCTCTTCATATTTTTCATACGTTTTCAGGCTCTTCATATTTTTCAACACCGCTTCATGCTCCTCCTATTTTTCAGACCGTATCATGCTCCTCATATGTTTCACACCTTTTTAAGGCTCTTCATGTTTTTCAACAACACTTCATGCTCCTCCTATGTTTCAGACCGTTTCATGCTCCTCATATTTTTGACACAGTTTGAAGCTCTTCACATTGTTCACACCTTTTGAGGCTCTTCATGTTTTTGAAAACAGTTTCTTGCTCCTCATATTTTTCAGACCGTTTCACCCTCTATATATTTGACACCTTTTTGAAGCTCTTCATATTTTTCACACCTTTTCAGGCTCTTCATGTTTTTCAACAACGCTTCATGCTCCTCCTATTTTTCAGACCGTTTCATGCTCCTCATATGTTTCACACCTTTTGAAACTCTTCATATTTTTTTAACACCTTTTCACGCTCCTCCTATATTTCAGACCGTTTCAAGCTCCTCATATTTTTGACACTTTTTGTAGCTCTTCATATTTTTCACACCTTTTCAGGGTCTTCATGTTTTTCTACACCACTTCATGCTCCTCCTATTTTTCAGACCGTTTTATTCTACTCATATGTTTCACAACTTTTTCAAGATCTTCATGTTTTTCAACACCACTTCATGCTCCTCCTAATTATCAGACCGTTTCATTCTCCTCATATTTTTGACACCATTTGAAGCTTTTCATATTTTTCACACCTTTTCAGGCTCTTCATGTTTTTTAACAACTTTTCATGCTCCTGCTATATTTCAGACCGTTTCATGCTCCTTATATTTTTGACACCTTTTGAAGCTCTTCATATTTTTCACACGTTTTCATGCTCTTCATATTTTTTAACACCGCTTCATGCTCCTCCTATTTATCAGACCGTATCATGCTCCTCATATGTTTCACACCTTTTTCAGGCTCTTCCTGTTTTTCAACAACACTTCATGCTCCTGCTATGTTTCAGACCGTTTCATGCTCCTCATATTTTTGACATAGTTTGAAGCTCTTCACATTTTTCACACCTTTTGAGGCTCTTCATGTTTTTGAAAACAGTTTCTTGCTCCTCATATTTTTCAGACCGTTTCACCCTCTATATATTTGACACCTTTTTGAAGCTCTTCATATTTTTCACACCTTTTCAGGCTATTCATGTTTTTCAACAGCACTTCATGCTTCTCCTATTTTTCAGACCATTTCATGCTCCTCATATTTTTGACACTTTTTGAAGCTCTTCATATTTTTCACACTTCTCCAGGCTCTTCATGTTTTTGAACACTGCTTCATGCTCCTCCTATATTTCAGACCTTTTCATGCTCCTCATGTTTTTGACACCTTTTGAAGCTCTTCATATTTTTCACACCTTTTCAGGCTCTTCATGTTTTTCAACAACGCTTCATGCTCCTCCTATTTTTCAGACCATTTCATGCTCCTCATATGTTTCACACATTTTCAAGCTCTTCATATTTTTTTTAACACCTTTTCATGCTCCTCCTATATTTCAGACCGTTTCAAGCTCCTCATATTTTTGACACTTTTTCAAGCTCTTCATATTTTTGACACCTTTTCAGGCTCTTCATGTTTTTCAACACCACTTCAAGCTCCTTCTATTTTTCAGACCGTTTCTTGCTCCTCATATTTTTGACACCTTTGAGGCTCTTCATGTTTTTGAAAACAGTTTCTTGCTCCTCATATTTTTCAGACCATTACACCCTCTATATATTTGACACCTTTTTGAAGCTCTTCATATTTTTCACACCTTTTGAGGCTCTTCATGTTTTTGAAAACAGTTTCTTGCTCCTCATATTTTTCAGACCGTTACACCCTCTATATATTTGACACCTTTTTGAAGCTCTTCATATTTTTCACACCTTTTGAGGCTCTTCATGTTTTTGAAAACAGTTTCTTGCTCCTCATATTTTTCAGACCGTTTCACCCTCTATGTATTTGACACCTTTTTGAAGCTCTTCATATTTTTCACACCTTTTCAGGCTCTTCATGTTTTTCAACACCACTTCAAGCTCCTTCTATTTTTCAGACCGTTTCTTGCTCCTCATATTTTTGACACCTTTGAGGCTCTTCATATATTTCACACTTTTTCAGGCTCTTCATGTTTTTCAACACCACTTCAAGCTCCTTCTATTTTTCAGACCGTTTCTTGCTCCTCATATTTTTGACACCTTTGAGGCTCTTCATATATTTCACACTGTTTCAGGCTCTTTATGTTATTCAACACCGCTTCATGCTCCTCCTAAGTTTCAGACCGTTTCATTCTCCTCATATTTTTGACACCTTTTGAAGCTCTTCATATTTTTCACACTTTTTCAGGCTCTTCATATTTTTCAGCACCACTTCATGCTCCTCCTATTTTTCAGACCGTTTCATGCTCCTCCTATTTTTCAGACCGTTTCATGCTCCTCATATTTTTGACGCCTTTTGAAGCTCTTCCTATTTTTCACACTTTTTCAGGCTCTTCATATTTTTCAGCACCACTTCATGCTCCTCCTATTTTTCAGACCGTATCATGCTCCTCATATTTTTGACACCTTTTGAAGCTCTTCATATTTTTCACACCTTTTCAGGCCCTTCAGGTTTTTCAACACCGTTTCATGCTCCTCATATATTTCACATCTTTTATAGCTCTTCTTTTTTTTTCACACCTTTTCATTCTCTTCAGGTTTCTCAACATCACTTCATGCTTCTCCTATTTTTCACACCGTTTCATGCTCCCACTATTTTTGACACCTTTTCAAGCTCTTTATATATTTCCCACCTCTTCAGGCTCTTAATGTTTTCAACACCGCTTCTTGCTCATCCTATTTGTTGGACCGCTTCATGCTCCTCATATTTTTGACATCTTTTGAAGCTCTTCATATTTTTCACACCTTTTCAGGCTCTTCACGTTTTCAACACCGTTTCATGCTCCTCCTATTTTTCAGACCGTTTCATGCTCCTCATATTTTTAACACCTTTTGAAGCTCTTCATATTTTTCACACCTTTTCAGGCTCTTCATGTTTTTGCACACCGCTTCATGCTCCTCCTATTTTTCACACCGTTTCATGCTCCTCTCATTATTGACACATTTCGAAGCTATTCATATTTTTCACACCTTTGGAAGCTCTTCATATTTTTCACACATTTTCAGGCTTTTCATGTTTTCAACACCCCTTCATGCTCCTCCTTTTTTTCAGACCATTTCATGCTCCTCATATTTTTGACACTTTTCAAGCTCTTCATGTCTTTCAACACTGTTTCATGCTCCTCCTATTTTTCAGACCGTTTCATGCTCCTCATATTTTTAACACCTTTTGAAGCTCTTCATATTTTTCACATCTTTTCAGGCTCTTCATGTTTTTGCACACCGCTTCATGCTCCTCCTATTTTTCACACCGTTTCATGCTCCTCTCATTATTGACACATTTCGAAGCTATTCATATTTTTCACACCTTTGGAAGCTCTTCATATTTTTCACACATTTTCAGGCTTTTCATGTTTTCAACACCCCTTCATGCTCCTCCTATTTTTCAGACCGTTTCATGTTCCTCATATTTTTCACACCTTTTGAACCTCCTCATTTTTTCACATCTTTTGATGCTCTTCATATATTTCACACCTTCTCAGGCACTTCATGATTTTCACGACCACTTCATGCTCCTCCTATTTTTCAGACCGTTTCATGCTCCTCATATATTAGACACCTTGTGAAGCTCTTCCTATTTTTCACACTTTTTCAGGCTCTTCATGTTTTTCAACACCGTTTCATGCTCCTCCTATTTTTCAGACCGCTTCAGGCTCCTCATGTATTTCACACCTTTTCAAGCTCTTCATATTTTTCACACCTTTTCAGGCTCTTCATGTTTTTGAACACCGTTTCATGCTCCTCCTATTTTTCAGACCGTTTCATGCTCTTCATATTTTTGACACCTTTTGAACCTCCTCATTTTTTCACAACTTTTGAAGCTCTTCATATATTTCACACCTTTTCAGGCACTTCATGATTTTCACGACCACTTCATGCTCCTCCTATTTTTCAGACCGTTTCATGCTCATCTCATTTTTGACACCTTTGGAAGCTCTTCATATTTTTCACACCTTTTGAAGCTCTTCATATTTTTTTTAACACCTTTTCACGCTCCTCCTATATTTCAGACCATTTCAAGCTCCTCATATTTTTGACACTTTTTGTAGCTCTTCATATTTTTCACACCTTTTCAGGGTCTTCATGTTTTTCTACACCACTTCATGCTCCTCCTATTTTTCGGACCGTTTTATTCTACTCATATGTTTCACACCTTTTTCAAGCTCTTCATGTTTTTCAACACCACTTCATGCTCCTCCTAATTATCAGACCGTTTCATTCTCCTCATATTTTTGACACCATTTGAAGCTCTTCATATTTTTCACACCTTTTCAGGCTCTTCATGTTTTTTAACACCTTTTCATGCTCCTCCTGTATTTCAGACCGTTTCATGCTCCTTATGTTTTAGACACCTTTTGAAGCTCTTCATATTTTTCACACGTTTTCAGGCTCTTCATATTTTTCAACACCGCTTCATGCTCCTCCTATTTTTCAGACCGTATCATGCTCCTCATATATTTCACACCTTTTTCAGGCTCTTCATGTTTTTCAACAACACTACATGCTCCTCCTATGTTTCAGACCGTTTCATGCTCCTCATATTTTTGACACAGTTTGAAGCTCTTCACATTTTTCACACCTTTTGAGGCTCTTCATGTTTTTGAAAACAGTTTCTTGCTCCTCATATTTTTCAGACCGTTTCACCCTCTATGTATTTGACACCTTTTTGAAGCTCTTCATATTTTTCACACCTTTTCAGGCTCTTCATGTTTTTCAACACCACTTCAAGCTCCTTCTATTTTTCAGACCGTTTCTTGCTCCTCATATTTTTGACACCTTTGAGGCTCTTCATGTTTTTGAAAACAGTTTCTTGCTCCTCATATTTTTCAGACCGTTACACCCTCTATATATTTGACACCTTTTTGAAGCTCTTCATATTTTTCACACCTTTTGAGGCTCTTCATGTTTTTGAAAACAGTTTCTTGCTCCTCATATTTTTCAGACCGTTACACCCTCTATATATTTGACACCTTTTTGAAGCTCTTCATATTTTTCACACCTTTTGAGGCTCTTCATGTTTTTGAAAACAGTTTCTTGCTCCTCATATTTTTCAGACCGTTTCACCCTCTATGTATTTGACACCTTTTTGAAGCTCTTCATATTTTTCACACCTTTTCAGGCTCTTCATGTTTTTCAACACCACTTCAAGCTCCTTCTATTTTTCAGACCGTTTCTTGCTCCTCATATTTTTGACACCTTTGAGGCTCTTCATATATTTCACACTTTTTCAGGCTCTTCATGTTTTTCAACACCACTTCAAGCTCCTTCTATTTTTCAGACCGTTTCTTGCTCCTCATATTTTTGACACCTTTGAGGCTCTTCATATATTTCACACTGTTTCAGGCTCTTTATGTTATTCAACACCGCTTCATGCTCCTCCTAAGTTTCAGACCGTTTCATTCTCCTCATATTTTTGACACCTTTTGAAGCTCTTCATATTTTTCACACTTTTTCAGGCTCTTCATGTTTTTCAAACCGCTTCATGCTCCTCCTATTTTTCAGACCGTTTCATGCTCCTCCTATTTTTCAGACCGTTTCATGCTCCTCATATTTTTGACGCCTTTTGAAGCTCTTCCTATTTTTCACACTTTTTCAGGCTCTTCATATTTTTCAGCACCACTTCATGCTCCTCCTATTTTTCAGACCGTATCATGCTCCTCATATTTTTGACACCTTTTGAAGCTCTTCATATTTTTCACACCTTTTCAGGCCCTTCAGGTTTTTCAACACCGTTTCATGCTCCTCATATATTTCACATCTTTTATAGCTCTTCTTTTTTTTTCACACCTTTTCATTCTCTTCAGGTTTCTCAACATCACTTCATGCTTCTCCTATTTTTCACACCGTTTCATGCTCCCACTATTTTTGACACCTTTTCAAGCTCTTTATATATTTCCCACCTCTTCAGGCTTTTAATGTTTTCAACACCGCTTCTTGCTCATCCTATTTGTCGGACCGCTTCATGCTCCTCATATTTTTGACATCTTTTGAAGCTCTTCATATTTTTCACACCTTTTCAGGCTCTTCACGTTTTCAACACCGTTTCATGCTCCTCCTATTTTTCAGACCGTTTCATGCTCCTCATATTTTTAACACCTTTTGAAGCTCTTCATATTTTTCACACCTTTTCAGGCTCTTCATGTTTTTGCACACCGCTTCATGCTCCTCCTATTTTTCACACCGTTTCATGCTCCTCTCATTATTGACACATTTCGAAGCTATTCATATTTTTCACACCTTTGGAAGCTCTTCATATTTTTCACACATTTTCAGGCTTTTCATGTTTTCAACACCCCTTCATGCTCCTCCTTTTTTTCAGACCATTTCATGCTCCTCATATTTTTGACACTTTTGAAGCTCTTCATGTCTTTCAACACTGTTTCATGCTCCTCCTATTTTTCAGACCGTTTCATGCTCCTCATATTTTTAACACCTTTTGAAGCTCTTCATATTTTTCACACCTTTTCAGGCTCTTCATGTTTTTGCACACCGCTTCATGCTCCTCCTATTTTTCACACCGTTTCATGCTCCTCTCATTATTGACACATTTCGAAGCTATTCATATTTTTCACACCTTTGGAAGCTCTTCATATTTTTCACACATTTTCAGGCTTTTCATGTTTTCAACACCCCTTCATGCTCCTCCTATTTTTCAGACCGTTTCATGTTCCTCATATTTTTCACACCTTTTGAACCTCCTCATTTTTTCACATCTTTTGAAGCTCTTCATATATTTCACACCTTCTCAGGCACTTCATGATTTTCACGACCACTTCATGCTCCTCCTATTTTTCAGACCGTTTCATGCTCCTCATATATTAGACACCTTGTGAAGCTCTTCCTATTTTTCACACTTTTTCAGGCTCTTCATGTTTTTCAACACCGTTTCATGCTCCTCCTATTTTTCAGACCGCTTCAGGCTCCTCATGTATTTCACACCTTTTCAAGCTCTTCATATTTTTCACACCTTTTCAGGCTCTTCATGTTTTTGAACACCGTTTCATGCTCCTCCTATTTTTCAGACCGTTTCATGCTCTTCATATTTTTGACACCTTTTGAACCTCCTCATTTTTTCACAACTTTTGAAGCTCTTCATATATTTCAACCCTTTTCAGGCTCTTCATGTTTTTCCACACCCCTTCATGCTTCTCCTATTTTTCAGCCCGTTTCATGCTCCTCATATGTTTCACACCTTTTGAAGCTCTTCATATTTTTTTTAACACCTTTTCACGCTCCTCCTATATTTCAGACCATTTCAAGCTCCTCATATTTTTGACACTTTTTGTAGCTCTTCATATTTTTCACACCTTTTCAGGGTCTTCATGTTTTTCTACACCACTTCATGCTCCTCCTATTTTTCGGACCGTTTTATTCTACTCATATGTTTCACACCTTTTTCAAGCTCTTCATGTTTTTCAACACCACTTCATGCTCCTCCTAATTATCAGACCGTTTCATGCTCCTCATATTTTTGACACCATTTGAAGCTCTTCATATTTTTCACACCTTTTCAGGCTCTTCATGTTTTTTAACACCTTTTCATGCTCCTCCTGTATTTCAGACCGTTTCATGCTCCTTATATTTTTGACACCTTTTGAAGCTCTTCATATTTTTCACACGTTTTCAGGCTCTTCATATTTTTCAACACCGCTTCATGCTCCTCCTATTTTTCAGACCGTATCATGCTCCTCATATGTTTCACACCTTTTTCAGGCTCTTCATGTTTTTCAACAACACTTCATGCTCCTCCTATGTTTCAGACCGTTTCATGCTCCTCATATTTTTGACACAGTTTGAAGCTCTTCACATTTTCACACCTTTTGAGGCTCTTCATGTTTTTGAAAACAGTTTCTTGCTCCTCATTTTTTTCAGACCGTTTCACCCTCTATATATTTGACACCTTTTTGAAGCTCTTCATATTTTTCACACCTTTTGAGGCTCTTCATGTTTTTCAAAACAGTTTCTTGCTCCTCATATTTTTCAGACCGTTTCACCCTCTATATATTTGACCCCTCTTTGAAGCTCTTAATACTTTTCACACCTTTTCAGGCTCTTCTTGTTTTTCAACACCACTTCAAGCTCCTTCTATTTTTCAGACCGTTTCTTGCTCCTCATATTTTTGACACCTTTGAGGCTCTTCCTATATTTCACACTATTTCAGGCTCTTCATCTTTTTCAACACCACTTCAAGCTCCTTCTATTTTTCAGACCGTTTCATGTTTCTCATATATTTGACACAGTTTGAAGCTCTTCATATTTTTCACAACTGTTGAGGCTCTTCATGTTTTTGAAAACAGTTTCTTGCTCCACTTGTTTTTCAGACCCTTTCTCCCTCCTCATATTTTTGATACCTTTTTGAAGCTCTTCATTTTTTTCACACCTTTCCAGGCTCTTCAAGTGTATGAACACCGTTTCATGCTCCTCCTATATTTCATACCATTTCATGCTCCTTATATTTTTGACACCTTTTGAAGCTCTGCATATATTTCACACCTTTTCAGGCTCTTCATATTTTTCAACACCGCTTCAAGCTCCTCCTATTTTTCAGACCGTTTCTTGCTCGTCATATTTTTGACACCTTTGAGGCTCTTCATATATTTCACACATTTTCAGGCTCTTCATGTTTTTCAACACCGCTTCATGCTCCTCCCAATTTTCAGACCGTTTCATTCTCCTCATATTTTTGACACCATTTGAAGCTGTTCATCTTTTTCACACCTTTTCAGGCTCTTCATGTTTTTTAACACCTTTTCATGCTCCTGCTATATTTCAGACCGTTTCATGCTCCTTATATTTTTGACACCTTTTGAAGCTCTTCATATTTTTCACACCTTTTCAGGCTCTTCATATTTTTCAACACCACTTCATGCTCCTATTTTTCAGACCGTACCATGCTCCTCATATGTTTCACACATTTTTCAGGCTCTTCATCTTTTTCAACAATACTTCATGCTCATCCTATGTTTCAGACCGTTTCATGCTCCTCATATTTTTGACAGTTTGAAGCTCTTCACATTTTTCACAAATTTTCAGGCTCTTCATGTTTTTGAAAACAGTTTCTTGCTCCTCATATTTTTCAGACCGTTTCACCCTCTATATATTTGACACCTTTTTGAAGCTCTGCATATTTTTCACACGTTTTCAGTCTCTTCATGTTTTTCAACACCACTTCAAGCTCCTTCTATTTTTCAGACCGTTTCTTGCTCCTCATATTTTTGACACCTTTGAGGCTCTTCATATATTTCACACTGTTTCAGGCTCTTTATGTTTTCAACACCGCTTCATGCTCCTCCTAATTTTCAGACCGTTTCATTCTCCTCATATTTTTGACACCTTTTGAAGCTCTTCATATTTTTCACACTTTTTCAGGCTCTTCATGTTTTTCAAACCGCTTCATGCTTCTCCTATTTTTCAGACCGTTTCATGCTCCTCATATTTTTGACGTCTTTTGAAGCTCTTCATATTTTTCACACCTTTTCAGGCTCTTCATGTTTTTCAGCACCACTTCATGCTCCTCCTATTTTTCAGACCGTTTCATGCTTCTCATATTTTTGACCACTTTTGAAGCTCTTCATATTTTTCACACCTTTTCAGGCTCTTCATGTTTTTCAACACCGCTTCATGCTCCTACTATTTTTCAGACCCTTTCATGCTCCTCATATTTTTGACACCTTTTTAAGCTCTTCATATTTTTCACACCTTTTCACGCTCTTCATGTTTTTCAACATCGCTTGCTGCTCCTCCTCTTTTTCAGAGCGTTTCATGCTCCTCATAATTTTGACACCTTTGAAGCTCTTCATATTTTTCACACCTTTTCAGGCTCTTCATATTTTTCAACACCACTTCATGCTTCTCCTATTTTTCAGACCGTTTAATGCTCCTCATATTTTTGACACTTTTTGAAGCTCTTCATATTTTTCACACTTCTCCAGGCTCTTCATTTTTTTGAACACCGATTCATGCTCCTCCTATTTTTCAGACCTTTTCATGCTCCTCATGTTTTTGACACCTTTTGAAGCACTTCATATTTTTCACACCTTTTCAGGCTCTTCATGTTTTTCAACAAAGCTTCATGCTCCTCCTATTTTTCAGACTGTTTCATGCTCCTCATATGTTTCACACCTTTTGAAGCTCTTCATATTTTTTTTAACACCTTTTCACGCTCCTCCTATATTTCAGACCGTTTCAAGCTCCTCATATTTTTGACACTTTTTGCAGCTCTTCATATTTTTCACACCTTTTCAGGGTCTTCATGTTTTTCTACACCACTTCATGCTCCTCCTATTTTTCAGACCGTTTTATTCTACTCATATGTTTCACACCTTTTTCAAGCTCTTCATGTTTTTCAACACCACTTCATGCTCCTCCTAATTATCAGACCGTTTCATTCTCCTCATATTTTTGACACCATTTGAAGCTGTTCATCTTTTTCACACCTTTTCAGGCTCTTCATGTTTTTTAACACCTTTTCATGCTCCTGCTATATTTCAGACCATTTCATGCTCCTTATATTTTTGACACCTTTTGAAGCTCTTCATATTTTTCATACGTTTTCAGGCTCTTCATATTTTTCAACACCGCTTCATGCTCCTCCTATTTTTCAGACCGTATCATGCTCCTCATATGTTTCACAACTTTTTAAGGCTCTTCATGTTTTTCAACAACACTTCATGCTCCTCCTATGTTTCAGACCGTTTCATGCTCCTCATATTTTTGACACAGTTTGAAGCTCTTCACATTGTTCACACCTTTTGAGGCTCTTCATGTTTTTGAAAACAGTTTCTTGCCCCTCATATATTTCAGACCGTTTCACCCTCTATATATTTGACACCTTTTTGAAGCTCTTCATATTTTTCACACCTTTTGAGGCTCTTCATGTTTTTGAAAACAGTTTCTTGCTCCTCATATTTTTCAGACCGTTTCACCCTCTATATATTTGACACCTTTTTGAAGCTCTTCATATTTTTCACACCTTTTCAGGCTCTTCATGTTTTTCAAAAACGCTTCATGCTCCTCCTATTTTTCAGACCGTTTCATGCTCCTCATATGTTTCACACCTTTTGAAGCTCTTCATATTTTTTTAACACCTTTTCACGCTCCTCCTATATTTCAGACCGTTTCAAGCTCCTCATATTTTTGACACTTTTTGTAGCTCTTCATATTTTTCACACCTTTTCAGGCTCTTCATGTTTTTCTACACCACTTCATTCTCCTCCTATTTTTCAGACCGTTTTATTCTACTCATATGTTTCACACCTTCTTCAAGATCTTCATGTTTTTCAACACCACTTCATGCTCCTCCTAATTATCAGACCGTTTCATTCTCCTCATATTTTTGACACCATTTGAAGCTGTTCATCTTTTTCATACCTTTTCAGGCTCTTCATGTTTTTTAACACCTTTTCATGCTCCTGCTATATTTCAGACCGTTTCATGCTCCTTATATTTTTGACACCTTTTGAAGCTCTTCATATTTTTCATACGTTTTCAGGCTCTTCATATTTTTCAACACCGCTTCATGCTCCTCCTATTTTTCAGACCGTATCATGCTCCTCATATGTTTCACACCTTTTTAAGGCTCTTCATGTTTTTCAACAACACTTCATGCTCCTCCTATGTTTCAGACCGTTTCATGCTCCTCATATTTTTGACACAGTTTGAAGCTCTTCACATTGTTCACACCTTTTGAGGCTCTTCATGTTTTTGAAAACAGTTTCTTGCTCCTCATATTTTTCAGACCGTTTCACCCTCTATATATTTGACACCTTTTTGAAGCTCTTCATATTTTTCACACCTTTTCAGGCTCTTCATGTTTTTCAACAACGCTTCATGCTCCTCCTATTTTTCAGACCGTTTCATGCTCCTCATATGTTTCACACCTTTTGAAACTCTTCATATTTTTTTAACACCTTTTCACGCTCCTCCTATATTTCAGACCGTTTCAAGCTCCTCATATTTTTGACACTTTTTGTAGCTCTTCATATTTTTCACACCTTTTCAGGGTCTTCATGTTTTTCTACACCACTTCATGCTCCTCCTATTTTTCAGACCGTTTTATTCTACTCATATGTTTCACAACTTTTTCAAGATCTTCATGTTTTTCAACACCACTTCATGCTCCTCCTAATTATCAGACCGTTTCATTCTCCTCATATTTTTGACACCATTTGAAGCTTTTCATATTTTTCACACCTTTTCAGGCTCTTCATGTTTTTTAACAACTTTTCATGCTCCTGCTATATTTCAGACCGTTTCATGCTCCTTATATTTTTGACACCTTTTGAAGCTCTTCATATTTTTCACACGTTTTCATGCTCTTCATATTTTTTAACACCGCTTCATGCTCCTCCTATTTATAAGACCGTATCATGCTCCTCATATGTTTCACACCTTTTTCAGGCTCTTCCTGTTTTTCAACAACACTTCATGCTCCTCCTATGTTTCAGACCGTTTCATGCTCCTCATATTTTTGACATAGTTTGAAGCTTTTCACATTTTTCACACCTTTTGAGGCTCTTCATGTTTTTGAAAACAGTTTCTTGCTCCTCATATTTTTCAGACCGTTTCACCCTCTATATATTTGACACCTTTTTGAAGCTCTTCATATTTTTCACACCTTTTCAGGCTCTTCATGTTTTTCAACAGCACTTCATGCTTCTCCTATTTTTCAGACCATTTCATGCTCCTCATATTTTTGACACTTTTTGAAGCTCTTCATATTTTTCACACTTCTCCAGGCTCTTCATGTTTTTGAACACTGCTTCATGCTCCTCCTATATTTCAGACCTTTTCATGCTCCTCATGTTTTTGACACCTTTTGAAGCTCTTCATATTTTTCACACCTTTTCAGGCTCTTCATGTTTTTCAACAACGCTTCATGCTCCTCCTATTTTTCAGACCATTTCATGCTCCTCATATGTTTCACACATTTTCAAGCTCTTCATATTTTTTTTAACACCTTTTCATGCTCCTCCTATATTTCAGACCGTTTCAAGCTCCTCATATTTTTGACACTTTTTCAAGCTCTTCATATTTTTGACACCTTTTCAGGCTCTTCATGTTTTTCAACACCACTTCAAGCTCCTTCTATTTTTCAGACCGTTTCTTGCTCCTCATATTTTTGACACCTTTGAGGCTCTTCATGTTTTTGAAAACAGTTTCTTGCTCCTCATATTTTTCAGACCGTTACACCCTCTATATATTTGACACCTTTTTGAAGCTCTTCATATTTTTCACACCTTTTGAGGCTCTTCATGTTTTTGAAAACAGTTTCTTGCTCCTCATATTTTTCAGACCGTTACACCCTCTATATATTTGACACCTTTTTGAAGCTCTTCATATTTTTCACACCTTTTGAGGCTCTTCATGTTTTTGAAAACAGTTTCTTGCTCCTCATATTTTTCAGACCGTTTCACCCTCTATGTATTTGACACCTTTTTGAAGCTCTTCATATTTTTCACACCTTTTCAGGCTCTTCATGTTTTTCAACACCACTTCAAGCTCCTTCTATTTTTCAGACCGTTTCTTGCTCCTCATATTTTTGACACCTTTGAGGCTCTTCATATATTTCACACTTTTTCAGGCTCTTCATGTTTTTCAACACCACTTCAAGCTCCTTCTATTTTTCAGACCGTTTCTTGCTCCTCATATTTTTGACACCTTTGAGGCTCTTCATATATTTCACACTGTTTCAGGCTCTTTATGTTATTCAACACCGCTTCATGCTCCTCCTAATTTTCAGACCGTTTCATTCTCCTCATATTTTTGACACCTTTTGAAGCTCTTCATATTTTTCACACTTTTTCAGGCTCTTCATGTTTTTCAAACCGCTTCATGCTCCTCCTATTTTTCAGACCGTTTCATGCTCCTCCTATTTTTCAGACCGTTTCATGCTCCTCATATTTTTGACGCCTTTTGAAGCTCTTCCTATTTTTCACACTTTTTCAGGCTCTTCATATTTTTCAGCACCACTTCATGCTCCTCCTATTTTTCAGACCGTATCATGCTCCTCATATTTTTGACACCTTTTGAAGCTCTTCATATTTTTCACACCTTTTCAGGCCCTTCAGGTTTTTCAACACCGTTTCATGCTCCTCATATATTTCACATCTTTTATAGCTCTTCTTTTTTTTTCACACCTTTTCATTCTCTTCAGGTTTCTCAACATCACTTCATGCTTCTCCTATTTTTCACACCGTTTCATGCTCCCACTATTTTTGACACCTTTTCAAGCTCTTTATATATTTCCCACCTCTTCAGGCTCTTAATGTTTTCAACACCGCTTCTTGCTCATCCTATTTGTCGGACCGCTTCATGCTCCTCATATTTTTGACATCTTTTGAAGCTCTTCATATTTTTCACACCTTTTCAGGCTCTTCACGTTTTCAACACCGTTTCATGCTCCTCCTATTTTTCAGACCGTTTCATGCTCCTCATATTTTTAACACCTTTTGAAGCTCTTCATATTTTTCACACCTTTTCAGGCTCTTCATGTTTTTGCACACCGCTTCATGCTCCTCCTATTTTTCACACCGTTTCATGCTCCTCTCATTATTGACACATTTCGAAGCTATTCATATTTTTCACACCTTTCGAAGCTCTTCATATTTTTCACACATTTTCAGGCTTTTCATGTTTTCAACACCCCTTCATGCTCCTCCTTTTTTTCAGACCATTTCATGCTCCTCATATTTTTGACACTTTTGAAGCTCTTCATGTCTTTCAACACTGTTTCATGCTCCTCCTATTTTTCAGACCGTTTCATGCTCCTCATATTTTTAACACCTTTTGAAGCTCTTCATATTTTTCACACCTTTTCAGGCTCTTCATGTTTTTGCACACCGCTTCATGCTCCTCCTATTTTTCACACCGTTTCATGCTCCTCTCATTATTGACACATTTCGAAGCTATTCATATTTTTCACACCTTTGGAAGCTCTTCATATTTTTCACACATTTTCAGGCTTTTCATGTTTTCAACACCCCTTCATGCTCCTCCTATTTTTCAGACCGTTTCATGTTCCTCATATTTTTCACACCTTTTGAACCTCCTCATTTTTTCACATCTTTTGAAGCTCTTCATATATTTCACACCTTCTCAGGCACTTCATGATTTTCACGACCACTTCATGCTCCTCCTATTTTTCAGACCGTTTCATGCTCCTCATATATTAGACACCTTGTGAAGCTCTTCCTATTTTTCACACTTTTTCAGGCTCTTCATGTTTTTCAACACCGTTTCATGCTCCTCCTATTTTTCAGACCGCTTCAGGCTCCTCATGTATTTCACACCTTTTCAAGCTCTTCATATTTTTCACACCTTTTCAGGCTCTTCATGTTTTTGAACACCGTTTCATGCTCCTCCTATTTTTCAGACCGTTTCATGCTCTTCATATTTTTGACACCTTTTGAACCTCCTCATTTTTTCACAACTTTTGAAGCTCTTCATATATTTCACACCTTTTCAGGCACTTCATGATTTTCACGACCACTTCATGCTCCTCCTATTTTTCAGACCGTTTCATGCTCATCTCATTTTTGACACCTTTGGAAGCTCTTCATATTTTTCACACCTTTTGAAGCTCTTCATATTTTTCACACGTTTTCAGGCTCTTCATGTTTTTCAACACCGCTTCATGCTCCTCCTATTTTTCAGATCGTTTCATGCTCCTCATATTTTTGACACTTTTTGAGCTCTTCATATTTTTCAAACCTTTTCAGGCTCTTCATGTTTTCGAACTCTGCTTCATGCTCCTCCAATTTTTCAAACCGTTTTATGATCCTCATGTATTTCACAACTTTGAACTTCTTCATATTTTTCACACCTTTTCATGCTCTTCAAGTTTTTCAACATCACTTCATGCTCCTACATTTTTGCAGACCGTTTCATGCTCCTCATATTTTTGACATCTTTTGAAGCTCTTCATATTTTTCACACCTTTTCATGCTCTTCATGTTTTTCAACCATGCTTCATGTTCCTCCTATTTTTCAGACCGTTTCATGCTCCTCATATTTTTGACACCTTTTGAAGCTCTTCATATTTTTCACAGCTTTTCAGGCTCTTCATGTTTTTCAACACCGCTTCATGCTCCTCCGATTTTTCAGACCGTTTCATGCTCCTCATATTTTTCACACCTTTTGAAGCCTTTCATATTTTTCACACCTTTTAAGGTTCTTCATGTTTTCCAACACGGCTTCATGCTCCGCCTATTTTTCAGACCGTTTCATGTTCATCTCATTTTTGCCACCTTTTGAAGCTCTTCATATTTTTCACACCTTTTGAAGCTCTTCATATTTTTCACACGTTTTCAGGCTCTTCATGTTTTTCAACACCGCCTCATTCTCCTCCTATTTTTCAGACCGTTTCATGCTCCTCATATTTTTGACACATTTTGAAGCTCTTCATATTTTTCACACCTTTTCAGGCTCTTCATGTTTTTCAACACCGCTTCATGCTGCTCATATTTTTCAGACCGTTTCATGCTCCTCATATTTTTGACACCTTTTGAAGCTCTTCATATTTTTCAAACCTTTTCAGGCTCTTCATGTTTTTCAACACCGCTTCATGCTCCTCCTATTTTTCAGAACGTTTCATGCTCCTCATATTTTTGACACCTTTTAAGGCTCTTCATACATTTCACACCTTTTCAGGCTCTTCATGCTTTTCAACACCGCTTCATGCTCCTCCAATTTTTCAGAAAGTTTCATGCTCCTCATATTTTTAACATCTTTTGAAGCTCTTCATATTTTTCACACCTTTTCAGGCTCTTCATGTTTATGAACACCGCTTCATGATCCCCCTGTTTTTCAGACCGTTTCATGCTCTTCATATTTTTGACACATTTTGAAGCTCTTCATATTTTTCACAGCTTTTCAGGCTCTTCATGTTTTTCAACACCGTTTCATGCTGCTTCTATTATTCAGACAGTTTCATGCTCCTCATATTCTTGACACCTTTTGAAGCTCTTCATATTTTTCACATCATTGAAGCTCTTCATATTTTTCATGCCTTTTCAGGCTCTTCATGATTTTCAACACCGCTTCATGCTCCTCGTATTTTTCGGACCGTTTCATGCTCATCTCATTTTTGACACCTTTGGAAGCTCTTCATATTTTTCACACCTTTTGAAGCTCTTAATATTTTTCATATGTTTGAAGCTCTTCATATTTTCACACGTTTTCAGATTCTTCATGGTTTTCAACACCGCTTCATGCCCCTGCTATTTTTCAGACCGTTTCATGCTCCTCATATTTTTGACAGGTTTTGAGGCTCTTCATATTTTTCACACCTTTTCAGGCACTTCATGTTTTTGAACACCGTTTCATAATCCGCCTATTTTTAAGACCGTTTCATGCTCCTCATATTTTTGACACCTTTAGAAACTCTTCATATTTTACACAGCTTTTCAGGCTCTTCATGTTTTTCAACACCACTTCATGCTCCTCCTCTTTTTCAGAACGTTTCATGCTCCTCATATATTTGACACCTTTTGAAGCTCTTGATATTTCTCACACCTTTTCAGGTTCTTCATGTTTTTCAACACCGCTTCATGCTCCTCCTATTTTTCAGACCGTTTCATGCTCATCTCATTTTTGACACCTTTTGAAGCTCTTCATATTTTTCACATCTTTTGAAGTTTTTTATATTTTTCACACATTTTCAGGCTCTTCATGTTTTTCAACACCGCTTCATGCTAATCCTATTTTTCAAACCATATCATGCTCCTCATATTTTTCACACCTTTTGAAGCTCTTCATATATTTCACACCTTTTCAGGCTCTTCATGTTTTTGAACACCACTTCATGCTCCTTCTCTTTTTCAGAGAGTTTTATGCTCCTCATGTATTTCACACCTTTTGAAGCTCTTCATATTTTTCACACCTTTTCAGGCTCTTCATATTTTTGCACACCGCTTCATGCTCCTCCTATTTTTCAGATTGTTTCATGCTCCTCATATTTTTGACACCTTTTGAAGCTCTTCATATTTTTCACACCTTTTCAGGCTCTTCATGTTTTTCAACACCGCTTCATGCTCGTCGTATTTTGCCTACCGTTTCATGCTCCTCGTATTTTTGACACCTTTTGAAGCTCTTCAGATATTTCACACCTTTCCAGGCTCTTCATTTTTTCAACACCACTTCATGCTCCTCCTATTTTTCAGATCGTTTCATGCTCATCTCATTTTAACACCTTTTGAAGCTCTTCATATTTTTGACAAATTTTGAAGGTCTTCATATTTTTCACACGTTTTCAGGCTCTTCATGATTTTCTACACCGCTTCATGCTCCTCCTTTTTTTCAGACCTTTTCATGCTCATCTCTTTTTTGACACCTTTTGAAGCTCTTCAGATTTTTCACACCTTTTGAAGCTCTTCATATTTTTCACATTATGAATCTCTTCATATTTTCGACACGTTTTCAGACAATTCATGTTTTTCAACATCGCTTCATGCTCCTCCTATTTTTCAGACCGTTTCATTCTCCTCATATTTTTGACACCTTTTGAAGCTCTTCATATATTTCACACTTTTTCAGACTTTTCCTTTTTTTCAACACGACTTCATGCTCCTCCTATTTTTCAGACCGTTTCCTGCTCATCTCATTTTGACACCTTTTGAAGCTCTTCATGTTTTTCACATCTTTTGATGCTCTTCATATTTTTCACAACTTTTCAGGCTCTTTATGATTTTCAACAGCGCTTCATGCTCCTCCTATTTTTCAGACCATTTCATGCTCCTCATAATTTTGACACCATTTGAAGCTTTCATATTTTTAACACCTTTTCAGGCTCTTCATCTTTTTCAACACCACTTCATGCTCCTCCTTTTTTGCAGACCGTTTCATGCTACTCATATTTTTAACACCTTTTGAAGCTCTTCATATTTCTCACACCTTTTCAGGCTCTTCATGTTTTTCAACAACGCTTCATGCTCTTCCGATTTTTCAGACCGTTTCATGCTCCTCATATTTTTGACACCTTTTGAAGCTCTTCATATTTTTCACACCTTTTCAGGCTCTTCATGTTTTTGAACACCGCTTCATGCTCCTCCTATTTTTCAGACCGTTTCATGCTCCTCATATTTTTGACACCTTTTGAAGCTCTTCATATTTTTCACAACTTTTCTGGCTCTTCATGTGTTTCAACAGCGCTTCATGGACGTCCTATTTTTCAGACCGTTTCATGCTCATCTCATTTTTGACACCTTTTGAAGTTTTTCATATTTTTCACAACTTTTCAGGCTCTTCATGTTTTTGAACACCGCTTCATGCTAATCCTATTTTTCAAACCATATCATGCTCCTCATATTTTTCACACCTATTGAAGCTCTTCATATATTTCACACCTTTTCAGGCTCTTCATGTTTTTGAACACCACTTCATGCTCCTTCTCTTTTTCAGAGAGTTTTATGCTCCTCATGTATTTCACACCTTTTGAAACTCTTCATATTTTTCACACCTTTTCAGGCTCTTCATGTTTTTCAACACCGCTTCATGCTGCTCATATTTTTCAGACCGTTTCATGCTCCTCATATTTTTGAGACCTTTTGAAGCTCTTCATATTTTTCACACCTTTTAAGGCTCTTCATGTTTTTCAACACCGCTTCATGCTCCTCCAATTTTTCAGACCGTTTCATGCTCCTCATATTTTTGACACCTTTTGAAGCTCTTCATATTTTTCACACATTTTCAGGCTCTTCATGTTTTTCAACACCGCTTCATGCTGCTCATATTTTTCAGACCGTTTCATGCTCCTCATATTTTTGACACCTTTTGAAGCTCTTCATATTTTTCACACCTTTTAAGGCTCTTCATGTTTTTCAACACCGCTTCCTGCTCCTCCGATTTTTCAGACCGTTTCATGCTCCTAATATTTTTCACACCTTTTGAAGCCTTTCATATTTTTCACAACTTTTTAAGCTCTTCATGTTTTTGAACATCGCTTCATGCTCCTCCTATTTTTCAGACCGTTTCATGCTCATCTCATTTTTGACACCTTTTGAAGCTTTTCATATTTTTCACAACTTTTCAGGCTCTTCATGTTTTTGAACACAGCTTCATGCTCCTCCTATTTTTCAGACCGTATCATGCTCCTCATATTTTTCAAACCTTTTGAAGCTCTTCATATTTTTCACACGTTTTCAGTCTATTCATGTTTTTGAACACCATTTCAGGCTCCTCCTATTTTTCAGAGAGTTTCATGCTCCTTATGTATTTCACACATTTTGAAGCTCTTCATATTTTTCACACCTTTTCAGGCCCTTCATGCTTTTCCACACCACTTCATGCTCCTCCTATTTTTCAGACCGTATCGTGTTCCTCATATTTTTGACACCTTTTGAAGCTCTTCATATTTTTAACAGCTTTTCAGGTTCTTCATGTTTTTCAACACCGCTTCATGATCCTCCTATTTTTCGGACCGTTTCATGCAGATCTCATTTTTGACACCTTTTGAAGCTCTTCTTATTTTTCAAAATTTTGAAGCTCTTCATATTTTTCACACCTTTTCAGGCTCTTCATGTTTTTCAACACCGCTTCATGATCCTACTATTTTTCGGACCGTTTCATGCTCCTCATATTTTTGACACCTTTTGAAGCTCTTCATATTTTTCACACCTTTTCAGGCTCTTCATGTTTTTCAACAACACTTCATGCTCCTCGTATATTTCAGACGGTTTCATTCTCCTCATATTTTTGACACCTTTTGAAGCTTTTTATATTGTTCACACCTGTTCAGGCTCTTCATGATTTTCAACACCGCTTCATGCTCCTCCTATTTTTCAGAACGTTTCATTCTCATCTCATTTTTGACACCTTTTTAATCTCTTCATATTTTTCACAACTTTTGAAGATCTTCATATTTTTAATATTTTTGAAGCTCTTCATATTTTCACACGTTTTCACACTCTTCATGTTTTTCAACACCGCTTCATGCTCCTCCTATTTTTCAAACTGTATCATGCTCCTCATATTTTTGAAATCTTTTGAAGCCCTTCATATTTTTCACACCTTTTCAGGCTCTTCATGTTTTTGAACACTTCTTCATGCTCTTCCTCTTTTTCAGACCGTTTCATGCTCCTCATATTTTTGACACTTTTTGAAGCTCTTCATATTTTTCACTCATTTTCAGGCTCTTCATGTTTTTCAACACCACTTCATGCTCCTCCTATTTTTGAGACCTTTTGATGCTCCTCATATTTTTGACACCTTTAGAAACTCTTCATATTTTTCACACCTTTTCAGGCTCTTCATGTTTTTTATCACTGCTTCATGCTCATCCTATTTTTCAGAACGTTTCATGCTCCTCATATTTTTGACACCTTTTGAAGCTCTTCATATTTTTCACACCTTTTCAGGCTTTTCATGTTTTTGAACACCGCTTCATGTTCCTCCTATTTTTCAGACCGTTTCATGCTCCTCATATTTTTGACACCTTTTGAAGCTCTTCATATATTTCACACCTTTTCAGGCTCTTCATGTTTTTGAACACCGCTTCATGCTCCTCCTATTTTTCAGATTGTTTCATGCTCCTCATATTTTTGACACCTTTTGAAGCTCTTCATATTTTTCACACCTTTTCAGGCTCTTCATGTTTTTCAACACCGCTTCATGCTCGTCATATTTTGCCGACCGTTTCATGCTCCTCATATTTTTGACACCTTTTGAAGCTCTTCAGATATTTCACACCTTTCCAGGCTCTTCATTTTTTCAACACCACTTCATGCTCCTCCTATTTTTCAGATCATTTCATGCTCATCTCATTTTAACACCTTTTGAAGCTCTTCATATTTTTGACAAATTTTGAAGGTCTTCATATTTTTCACACGTTTTCAGGCTCTTCATGATTTTCAACACCGCTTCATGCTCCTCCTATTTTTCAGACCTTTTCATGCTCATCTTTTTTTTGACACCTTTTGAAGCTCTTCATATGTTTCACACCTTTTGAAGCTCTTCATATTTTTCACATTTATGAATCTATTCATATTTTCCACACGTTTTCAGACAATTCATGTTTTTCAACATCGCTTCATGCTCCTCCTATTTTTCAGACCGTTTCATTCTCCTCATATTTTTGAAACCTTTTGAAGCTCTTCATATATTTCACACTTTTTCAGACTTTTCCTTTTTTTCAACACGACTTCATGCTCCTCCTATTTTTCAGACCGTTTCATGGTCATCTCATTTTGACACCTTTTGAAGCTCTTCATGTTTTTCACATCTTTTGAAGCTCTTCATATTTTTCACACCTTTCCAGGCTCTTCATTTTTTCAACACCACTTCATGCTCCTCCTATTTTTCAGATCGTTTCATGCTCATCTCATTTTAACACCTTTTGAAGCTCTTCATATTTTTGACAAATTTTGAAGGTCTTCATATTTTTCACACGTTTTCAGGCTCTTTATGATTTTCATCAGCGCTTCATGCTCCTCCTATTTTTCAGACCGTTTCATGCTCCTCATAATTTTGACACCTTTTGAAGCTTTCATATTTTTAACACCTTTTCAGGCTCTTCATCTTTTTCAACACAACTTCATGCTCCTCCTTTTTTGCAGACCGTTTCATGCTACTCATATTTTTAACACCTTTTGAAGCTCTTCATATTTCTCACAGCTTTTTAGGCTCTTCATGTTTTTCAACAACGCTTCATGCTCCTCCGATTTTGCAGACCGTTTCATCCTCCTCATATTTTTGACACCTTTTGAAGCTCTTCATATTTTTCACACCTTTTCAGGCTCTTCATGTTTTTCAACACCGCTTCATGCTCCTCCTATTTTTCAGACCGTTTCATGCTCCTCATATTTTTGACACCTTTTCAAGCTCTTCATATATTTCACAACTTTTCAGGCTCTTCATGTTTTTCAACACAGCTTCATGCACGTCCTATTTTTCAGACCGTTTCATGCTCATCTCATTTTTGACACCTTTTGAAGCTTTGCATATTTTTCACAACTTTTCAGGCTCTTCATGTTTTTGAACACCGCTTCATGCTAATCCTATTTTTCAAACCATATCATGCTCCTCATATTTTTCACACCTTTTGAAGCTCTTCATATATTTCACAGCTTTTCAGGCTCTTCATATTTTTGAACACCACTTCATGCTCCTTCTCTTTTTCAGAGGGTTTTATGCTCCTCATGTATTTCACACCTTTTGAAGCTCTTCATATTTTTCACACCTTTTCAGGCTCTTCATGTTTTTCAACACCGCTTCATGCTGCTCATATTTTTCAGACCGTTTCATGCTCCTCATATTTTTGACACCTTTTGAAGCTCTTCATATTTTTCACACCTTTTCAGGCTCTTCATGTTTTTCAACACCGCTTCATGCTCCTCCAATTTTTCAGACCGTTTCATGCTCCTCATATTTTTGACACCTTTTGAATCTCTTCATATTTTTCACACATTTTCAGGCTCTTCATGTTTTTCAACACCGCTTCATGCTCCTCCGATTTTTCAGACCGTTTCATGCTCCTCATATTTTTCACACCTTTTGAAGCCTTTCATATTTTCACAATTTTTCAGGCTCTTCATGTTTTTGAACATCGCTTCATGCTGCTCCTATTTTTCAGAGCGTTTCATGCTCATCTCATTTTTGACACCCTTTTAATCTCTTCATATTTTTCACAACTTTTGAAGCTCTTCATAATTTTCATATTTTTGAAGCTCTTCATATTTTTCACACTTTTTCAGCCTCTTCATGTTTTTCAACACCTCTTCAGGCTCCTCCTATTTTTCAGACCCTTTCATGCTAATCTAATTTTTGACACTTTTTGAAGCTCTTCATACTTTTCGCACATTTTAAGTCTCTGCATGTTTTTGAACACCTTTTCATGCTCCTCATGTATTTCACTCCTTTTGAAGCTCTTCATATTTTGCACACATTTTCAGGCTCCTCATGTTTTTGAACACCGCTTCATCCTCCTCCTATTTTTTAGAGGGTTTCATGCTCGTCATATTTTTGACACATTTTGAAGCTCTTCATATATTTCACACCTTTTCAGGCTCTTCATGTTTTTGAACACCGCTTCATCATCCTCCTATTTTTAAGAGGGTTTCATGCTCGTCATATTTTTGACACATTTTGAAGCTCTTCATATTTTTCACACCTTTTCAGGCTCTTCATGTTTTTGAACACCACTTCATGCTCCTCCTATTTTTCAGACCGTTTCATGCTCCTCATATTTTTGTCACCTTTTGAAGCTTTCATATTTTTCACACCTTTTCAGGCTCTTCATGTTTTTCAACACCACTTCATGCTCCTCCTTTTTTGCAGACAGTTTCATGCTACTCATATATTTGACACCTTTTGAAGCTCTTCATATTTCTCACACCTTTTCAGGCTCTTCATGTTTTTGAACACCACTTCATGCTCCTCCTATTTTTCAGACCGTTTCATGCTCCTCATATTTTTGTCACCTTTTGAAGCTTTCATATTTTTCACACCTTTTCAGGCTCTTCATGTTTTTCAACACCACTTCATGCTCCTCCTTTTTTGCAGACAGTTTCATGCTACTCATATATTTGACACCTTTTGAAGCTCTTCATATTTTTCACACCTTTGCAGGCTCTTCATGTTTTTGAACACCGCTTCATGCTCCTCCTATTTTTCAGACCGTTTAATCCTCCTCATGTATTTCACACCTTTTGAAGCTCTTCATATTTGTCACACCTTTTCAGGCTCTTCATGTTTTTGAACACTATTTCATGCTCCTCCTATTTTGCAGACCGTTTCATTCTCCTCATATTTTTGACACCTTTTGAAGCTCTTCATATGTTTCACACCTTTTCAGGCTTTTCATTTTTTTCAACACTACTTCATGCTGCTCCTATTTTTCAGAGCATTTCATGCTCATCTCATTTTGACACCTTTTGAAGCTTTTTATATTGTTCACACCTGTTCAGGCTCTTCATGATTTTCAACACCGCTTCATGCTCCTCCTATTTTTCAGAACGTTTCATTCTCATCTCATTTTTGACACCTTTTTAATCTCTTCATATTTTTCACAACTTTTGAAGATCTTCATATTTTTAATATTTTTGAAGCTCTTCATATTTTCACACGTTTTCACACTCTTCATGTTTTTCAACACCGCTTCATGCTCCTCCTATTTTTCAAACTGTATCATGCTCCTCATATTTTTGAAATCTTTTGAAGCCCTTCATATTTTTCACACCTTTTCAGGCTCTTCATGTTTTTGAACACTTCTTCATGCTCTTCCTCTTTTTCAGACCGTTTCATGCTCCTCATATTTTTGACACTTTTTGAAGCTCTTCATATTTTTCACTCATTTTCAGGCTCTTCATGTTTTTCAACACCACTTCATGCTCCTCCAATTTTTGAGACCGTTTGATGCTCCTCATATTTTTGACACCTTTAGAAACTCTTCATATTTTTCACACCTTTTCAGGCTCTTCATGTTTTTTATCACTGCTTCATGCTCATCCTATTTTTCAGAACGTTTCATGCTCCTCATATTTTTGACACCTTTTGAAGCTCTTCAGATATTTCACACCTTTCCAGGCTCTTCATTTTTTCAACACCACTTCATGCTCCTCCTATTTTTCAGATCATTTCATGCTCATCTCATTTTAACACCTTTTGAAGCTCTTCATATTTTTGACAAATTTTGAAGGTCTTCATATTTTTCACACGTTTTCAGGCTCTTCATGATTTTCAACACCGCTTCATGCTCCTCCAATTTTTCAGACCTTTTCATGCTCATCTTTTTTTTGACACCTTTTGAAGCTCTTCATATGTTTCACACCTTTTGAAGCTCTTCATATTTTTCACATTTATGAATCTATTCATATTTTCCACACGTTTTCAGACAATTCATGTTTTTCAACATCGCTTCATGCTCCTCCTATTTTTCAGACCGTTTCATTCTCCTCATATTTTTGAAACCTTTTGAAGCTCTTCATATATTTCACACTTTTTCAGACTTTTCCTTTTTTTCAACACGACTTCATGCTCCTCCTATTTTTCAGACCGTTTCATGGTCATCTCATTTTGACACCTTTTGAAGCTCTTCATGTTTTTCACATCTTTTGAAGCTCTTCATATTTTTCACACCTTTCCAGGCTCTTCATTTTTTCAACACCACTTCATGCTCCTCCTATTTTTCAGATCGTTTCATGCTCATCTCATTTTAACACCTTTTGAAGCTCTTCATATTTTTGACAAATTTTGAAGGTCTTCATATTTTTCACACGTTTTCAGGCTCTTTATGATTTTCATCAGCGCTTCATGCTCCTCCTATTTTTCAGACCGTTTCATGCTCCTCATAATTTTGACACCTTTTGAAGCTTTCATATTTTTAACACCTTTTCAGGCTCTTCATCTTTTTCAACACAACTTCATGCTCCTCCTTTTTTGCAGACCGTTTCATGCTACTCATATTTTTAACACCTTTTGAAGCTCTTCATATTTCTCACAGCTTTTTAGGCTCTTCATGTTTTTCAACAACGCTTCATGCTCCTCCGATTTTGCAGACCGTTTCATCCTCCTCATATTTTTGACACCTTTTGAAGCTCTTCATATTTTTCACACCTTTTCAGGCTCTTCATGTTTTTCAACACCGCTTCATGCTCCTCCTATTTTTCAGACCGTTTCATGCTCCTCATATTTTTGACACCTTTTCAAGCTCTTCATATATTTCACAACTTTTCAGGCTCTTCATGTTTTTCAACACAGCTTCATGCACGTCCTATTTTTCAGACCGTTTCATGCTCATCTCATTTTTGACACCTTTTGAAGCTTTGCATATTTTTCACAACTTTTCAGGCTCTTCATGTTTTTGAACACCGCTTCATGCTAATCCTATTTTTCAAACCATATCATGCTCCTCATATTTTTCACACCTTTTGAAGCTCTTCATATATTTCACAGCTTTTCAGACTCTTCATATTTTTGAACACCACTTCATGCTCCTTCTCTTTTTCAGAGGGTTTTATGCTCCTCATGTATTTCACACCTTTTGAAGCTCTTCATATTTTTCACACCTTTTCAGGCTCTTCGTGTTTTTCAACACCGCTTCATGCTGCTCATATTTTTCAGACCGTTTCATGCTCCTCATATTTTTGACACCTTTTGAAGCTCTTCATATTTTTCACACCTTTTCAGGCTCTTCATGTTTTTCAACACCGCTTCATGCTCCTCCAATTTTTCAGACCGTTTCATGCTCCTCATATTTTTGACACCTTTTGAAGCTCTTCATATTTTTCACACATTTTCAGGCTCTTCATGTTTTTCAACACCGCTTCATGCTCCTCCGATTTTTCAGACCGTTTCATGCTCCTCATATTTTTCACACCTTTTGAAGCCTTTCATATTTTCACAATTTTTTAGGCTCTTCATGTTTTTGAACATCGCTTCATGCTGCTCCTATTTTTCAGAGCGTTTCATGCTCATCTCATTTTTGACACCCTTTTAATCTCTTCATATTTTTCACAACTTTTGAAGCTCTTCATATTTTTAATATTTTTGAAGCTCTTCATATTTTCACACGTTTTCACACTCTACATGTTTTTCAACATCGCTTCATGCTCCTCCTATTTTTCAAACCGAATCATGCTCCTCATATTTTTGAAAACTTTTGAAGCTCTTCATATTTTTCACACCTTTTCAGGCTCTTCATGTTTTTGAACACTTCTTCATGCTCTTCCTCTTTTTCAGACCGTTTCATGCTCCTCATATTTTTGACACTTTTTGAAGCTCTTCATATTTTTCACTCATTTTCAGGCTCTTCATGTTTTTCAACACCACTTCATGCTCCTCCTATTTTTGAGACCTTTTGATGCTCCTCATATTTTTGACACCTTTAGAAACTCTTCATATTATTCACACCTTTTCAGGCTCTTCATGTTTTTTATCACTGCTTCATGCTCGTCCTATTTTTCAGAACGTTTCATGCTCCTCATATTTTTGACACCTTTTGAAGCTCTTCATATTTTTCACACCTTTTCAGGCTTTTCATGTTTTTGAACACCGCTTCATGTTCCTCCTATTTTTCAGAACGCTTCATGCTCCTCATATTTTTGACACCTTTTGAAGCTCTTCATATATTTCACACCTTTTCAGGCTCTTCATATTTTTGAACACCGCTTCATGCTCCTCCTATTTTTCAGATTGTTTCATGCTCCTCATATTTTTGACACCTTTTGAAGCTCTTCATATTTTTCACACCTTTTCAGGCTCTTCATGTTTTTCAACACCGCTTCATGCTCGTCGTATTTTGCCGACCGTTTCATGCTCCTCGTATTTTTGACACCTTTTGAAGCTCTTCAGATATTTCACACCTTTCCAGGCTCTTCATTTTTTCAACACCACTTCATGCTCCTCCTATTTTTCAGATCGTTTCATGCTCATCTCATTTTAACACCTTTTGAAGCTCTTCATATTTTTGACAAATTTTGAAGGTCTTCATATTTTTCACACGTTTTCAGACTCTTCATGATTTTCAACACCGCTTCATGCTCCTCCTATTTTTCAGACCTTTTCATGCTCATCTCTTTTTTGACACCTTTTGAAGCTCTTCAGATTTTTCACACCTTTTGAAGCTCTTCATATTTTTCACATTATGAATCTCTTCATATTTTCGACACGTTTTCAGACAATTCATGTTTTTCAACATCGCTTCATGCTCCTCCTATTTTTCAGACCGTTTCATTCTCCTCATATTTTTGACACCTTTTGAAGCTCTTCATATATTTCACACTTTTTCAGACTTTTCCTTTTTTTCAACACGACTTCATGCTCCTCCTATTTTTCAGACCGTTTCCTGCTCATCTCATTTTGACACCTTTTGAAGCTCTTCATGTTTTTCACATCTTTTGAAGCTCTTCATATTTTTCACAACTTTTCAGGCTCTTTATGATTTTCAACAGCGCTTCATGCTCCTCCTATTTTTCAGATCATTTCATGCTCCTCATAATTTTGACACCATTTGAAGCTTTCATATTTTTAACACCTTTTCAGGCTCTTCATCTTTTTCAACACCACTGCATGCTCCTCCTTTTTTGCAGACCGTTTCATGCTACTCATATTTTTAACACCTTTTGAAGCTCTTCATATTTCTCACACCTTTTCAGGCTCTTCATGTTTTTCAACAACGCTTCATGCTCTTCCGATTTTTCAGACCGTTTCATGCTCCTCATATTTTTGACACCTTTTGAAGCTCTTCATATTTTTCACACCTTTTCAGGCTCTTCATGTTTTTGAACACCGCTTCATGCTCCTCCTATTTTTCAGACCGTTTCATGCTCCTCATATTTTTGACACCTTTTGAAGCTCTTCATATTTTTCACAACTTTTCTGGCTCTTCATGTTTTTCAACAGCGCTTCATGGACGTCCTATTTTTCAGACCGTTTCATGCTCATCTCATTTTTGACACCTTTTGAAGTTTTTCATATTTTTCACAACTTTTCAGGCTCTTCATGTTTTTGAACACCGCTTCATGCTAATCCTATTTTTCAAACCATATCATGCTCCTCATATTTTTCACACCTATTGAAGCTCTTCATATATTTCACACCTTTTCAGGCTCTTCATGTTTTTGAACACCACTTCATGCTCCTTCTCTTTTTCAGAGAGTTTTATGCTCCTCATGTATTTCACACCTTTTGAAACTCTTCATATTTTTCACACCTTTTCAGGCTCTTCATGTTTTTCAACACCGCTTCATGCTGCTCATATTTTTCAGACCGTTTCATGCTCCTGATATTTTTGAGACCTTTTGAAGCTCTTCATATTTTTCACACCTTTTAAGGCTCTTCATGTTTTTCAACACCGCTTCATGCTCCTCCAATTTTTCAGACCGTTTCATGCTCCTCATATTTTTGACACCTTTTGAAGCTCTTCATATTTTTCACACATTTTCAGGCTCTTCATGTTTTTCAACACCGCTTCATGCTGCTCATATTTTTCAGACCGTTTCATGCTCCTCATATTTTTGACACCTTTTGAAGCTCTTCATATTTTTCACACCTTTTAAGGCTCTTCATGTTTTTCAACACCGCTTCCTGCTCCTCCGATTTTTCAGACCGTTTCATGCTCCTAATATTTTTCACACCTTTTGAAGCCTTTCATATTTTTCACAACTTTTTAAGCTCTTCATGTTTTTGAACATCGCTTCATGCTCCTCCTATTTTTCAGACCGTTTCATGCTCATCTCATTTTTGACACCTTTTGAAGCTTTTCATATTTTTCACAACTTTTCAGGCTCTTCATGTTTTTGAACACAGCTTCATGCTCCTCCTATTTTTCAGACCGTATCATGCTCCTCATATTTTTCAAACCTTTTGAAGCTCTTCATATTTTTCACACGTTTCCAGTCTATTCATGTTTTTGAACACCATTTCAGGCTCCTCCTATTTTTCAGAGAGTTTCATGCTCCTTATGTATTTCACACATTTTGAAGCTCTTCATATTTTTCACACCTTTTCAGGCCCTTCATGCTTTTCCACACCACTTCATGCTCCTCCTATTTTTCAGACCGTATCGTGTTCCTCATATTTTTGACACCTTTTGAAGCTCTTCATATTTTTAACAGCTTTTCAGGTTCTTCATGTTTTTCAACACCGCTTCATGTTCCTCATCTTTTTCAGACCGTTTCATGCTCCTCATATTTTTCACACCTTTTGAGGCTCTTCATGTTTTTGATCACCGTTTCACGATCCTCCTATTTTTCAGGCCGTTTCATGCTCCTCATATTTTTGACACCTTTTGAAGCTCTTCATATTTTTCACACATTTTCAGGCTCTTCATGTTTTTCAACACCGCTTCATGATCCTCCTATTTTTCGGACCGTTTCATGCAGATCTCATTTTTGACACCTTTTGAAGCTCTTCTTATTTTTCAAAATTTTGAAGCTCTTCATATTTTTCACACATTTTCAGGCTCTTTATGTTTTTGAACACCGCTTCATGGTCCTCCTAATTTTCAGAACTTTTCATGCTCCTCATATAATTCACACCTTTTGAAGCTCTTCATATTTTTAACACCTTTTCAGGCTCTTCATGTTTTTCAACACCGCTTCATGATCCTCCTATTTTTCGGACCGTTTCATGCTCCTCATATTTTTGACACCTTTTGAAGCTCTTCATATTTTTCACACCTTTTCAGGCTCTTCATGTTTTTCAACAACACTTCATGCTCCTCGTATATTTCAGACGGTTTCATTCTCCTCATATTTTTGACACCTTTTGAAGCTCTGCATATATTTCACACCTTTTCAGGCTCTTCACGATTTTCAACACCACTTCATGCTCCTCCTATTTTTCAGACCGTTTCATGCTCATCTCATTTTTGACATCTTTTGAAGCTCTTCATATTTTTCACACCTTTTGAAGCTCTTCATAATTTTCATATTTTTGAAGCTCTTCATATTTTTCACACTTTTTCAGCCTCTTCATGTTTTTCAACACCTCTTCAGGCTCCTCCTATTTTTCAGACCCTTTCATGCTAATCTAATTTTTGACACTTTTTGAAGCTCTTCATACTTTTCGCACATTTTAAGTCTCTGCATGTTTTTGAACACCCTTTCATGCTCCTCATGTATTTCACTCCTTTTGAAGCTCTTCATATTTTGCACACATTTTCAGGCTCTTCATGTTTTTGAACACCGCTTCATCCTCCTCCTATTTTTTAGAGGGTTTCATGCTCGTCATATTTTTGACACATTTTGAAGCTCTTCATATATTTCACACCTTTTCAGGCTCTTCATGTTTTTGAACACCGCTTCATCCTCCTCCTATTTTTAAGAGGGTTTCATGCTCGTCATATTTTTGACACATTTTGAAGCTCTTCATATTTTTCACACCTTTTCAGGCTCTTCATCTTTTTCAACACCACTTCATGCTCCTCCTATTTTTCAGACCGTTTCATGCTCCTCATATTTTTGTCACCTTTTGAAGCTTTCATATTTTTCACACCTTTTCAGGCTCTTCATGTTTTTCAACAACACTTCATGCTCCTCCTTTTTTGCAGACAGTTTCATGCTACTCATATATTTGACACCTTTTGAAGCTCTTCATATTTCTCACACCTTTTCAGGCTCTTCATGTTTTTCAACACCGCTTCATGCACCTCCGATTTTTCAGACCGTTTCATGCTCCTCATATTTTTGACACCTTTTGAAGCTCTTCATATTTCTCAAACCTTTTCAGGCTCTTCATGTTTTTCAACACCGCTTAATGCACCTCCTATTTTTCAGACCGTTTCATGCTCATCTCATTTTTGACACCTTTTGAAGCTTTTCATATTTTTCACATATTTTCAGGCTCTTCATGGTTTTGAACACCGCTTCATGCTAATCCTATTTTTCAAACCATATCATGCACCTCATATTTTTGACACATTTTGAAGCTCTTCATATTTTTCACACCTTTTCAGGCTCTTCATGCTTTTCAACACAACTTCATGCTTCTCGTATTTTTCAGACCGTTACATGCTCCTCATATTTTTGACACCTTTTGAAGCTCTGCATATTTTTCACACCTTTTCAGGCTCTTCATGTTTTTCAACACCACTTCAGGCTCCTCCTATTTTTCAGACCCTTTCATGCTAATCTAATTTTTGACACTTTTTGAAGCTCTTCATATTTTTCACACCTTTTCAGGCTCTTCATGTTTTTGAACACCACTTCATGCTCCTTCTCTTTTTCAGAGAGTTTTATGCTCCTCATGTATTTCACACCTTTTGAAACTCTTCATATTTTTCACACCTTTTCAGGCTCTTCATGTTTTTCAACACCGCTTCATGCTGCTCATATTTTTCAGACCGTTTCATGCTCCTCATATTTTTGAGACCTTTTGAAGCTCTTCATATTTTTCACACCTTTTAAGGCTCTTCATGTTTTTCAACACCGCTTCATGCTCCTCCAATTTTTCAGACCGTTTCATGCTCCTCATATTTTTGACACCTTTTGAAGCTCTTCATATTTTTCACACATTTTCAGGCTCTTCATGTTTTTCAACACCGCTTCATGCTGCTCATATTTTTCAGACCGTTTCATGCTCCTCATATTTTTGACACCTTTTGAAGCTCTTCATATTTTTCACACCTTTTAAGGCTCTTCATGTTTTTCAACACCGCTTCCTGCTCCTCCGATTTTTCAGACCGTTTCATGCTCCTAATATTTTTCACACCTTTTGAAGCCTTTCATATTTTTCACAACTTTTTAAGCTCTTCATGTTTTTGAACATCGCTTCATGCTCCTCCTATTTTTCAGACCGTTTCATGCTCATCTCATTTTTGACACCTTTTGAAGCTTTTCATATTTTTCACAACTTTTCAGGCTCTTCATGTTTTTGAACACAGCTTCATGCTCCTCCTATTTTTCAGACCGTATCATGCTCCTCATATTTTTCAAACCTTTTGAAGCTCTTCATATTTTTCACACGTTTCCAGTCTATTCATGTTTTTGAACACCATTTCAGGCTCCTCCTATTTTTCAGAGAGTTTCATGCTCCTTATGTATTTCACACATTTTGAAGCTCTTCATATTTTTCACACCTTTTCAGGCCCTTCATGCTTTTCCACACCACTTCATGCTCCTCCTATTTTTCAGACCGTATCGTGTTCCTCATATTTTTGACACCTTTTGAAGCTCTTCATATTTTTAACAGCTTTTCAGGTTCTTCATGTTTTTCAACACCGCTTCATGTTCCTCATCTTTTTCAGACCGTTTCATGCTCCTCATATTTTTCACACCTTTTGAGGCTCTTCATGTTTTTGATCACCGTTTCACGATCCTCCTATTTTTCAGGCCGTTTCATGCTCCTCATATTTTTGACACCTTTTGAAGCTCTTCATATTTTTCACACATTTTCAGGCTCTTCATGTTTTTCAACACCGCTTCATGATCCTCCTATTTTTCGGACCGTTTCATGCAGATCTCATTTTTGACACCTTTTGAAGCTCTTCTTATTTTTCAAAATTTTGAAGCTCTTCATATTTTTCACACATTTTCAGGCTCTTTATGTTTTTGAACACCGCTTCATGGTCCTCCTAATTTTCAGAACTTTTCATGCTCCTCATATAATTCACACCTTTTGAAGCTCTTCATATTTTTAACACCTTTTCA
This sequence comes from Dama dama, assembly GCF_033118175.1. Classification (NCBI taxonomy): domain Eukaryota; kingdom Metazoa; phylum Chordata; class Mammalia; order Artiodactyla; family Cervidae; genus Dama; species Dama dama. The sequence goes on along the minus strand of NW_026870891.1, from coordinate 6,566,313 downwards.
GGCTCTTCATGTTTTTCAACACCGCTTCATGATCCTCCTATTTTTCGGACCGTTTCATGCTCCTCATATTTTTGACACCTTTTGAAGCTCTTCATATTTTTCACACCTTTTCAGGCTCTTCATGTTTTTCAACAACACTTCATGCTCCTCGTATATTTCAGACGGTTTCATTCTCCTCATATTTTTGACACCTTTTGAAGCTCTGCATATATTTCACACCTTTTCAGGCTCTTCACGATTTTCAACACCACTTCATGCTCCTCCTATTTTTCAGACCGTTTCATGCTCATCTCATTTTTGACATCTTTTGAAGCTCTTCATATTTTTCACACCTTTTGAAGCTCTTCATAATTTTCATATTTTTGAAGCTCTTCATATTTTTCACACTTTTTCAGCCTCTTCATGTTTTTCAACACCTCTTCAGGCTCCTCCTATTTTTCAGACCCTTTCATGCTAATCTAATTTTTGACACTTTTTGAAGCTCTTCATACTTTTCGCACATTTTAAGTCTCTGCATGTTTTTGAACACCCTTTCATGCTCCTCATGTATTTCACTCCTTTTGAAGCTCTTCATATTTTGCACACATTTTCAGGCTCTTCATGTTTTTGAACACCGCTTCATCCTCCTCCTATTTTTTAGAGGGTTTCATGCTCGTCATATTTTTGACACATTTTGAAGCTCTTCATATATTTCACACCTTTTCAGGCTCTTCATGTTTTTGAACACCGCTTCATCCTCCTCCTATTTTTAAGAGGGTTTCATGCTCGTCATATTTTTGACACATTTTGAAGCTCTTCATATTTTTCACACCTTTTCAGGCTCTTCATCTTTTTCAACACCACTTCATGCTCCTCCTATTTTTCAGACCGTTTCATGCTCCTCATATTTTTGTCACCTTTTGAAGCTTTCATATTTTTCACACCTTTTCAGGCTCTTCATGTTTTTCAACAACACTTCATGCTCCTCCTTTTTTGCAGACAGTTTCATGCTACTCATATATTTGACACCTTTTGAAGCTCTTCATATTTCTCACACCTTTTCAGGCTCTTCATGTTTTTCAACACCGCTTCATGCACCTCCGATTTTTCAGACCGTTTCATGCTCCTCATATTTTTGACACCTTTTGAAGCTCTTCATATTTCTCAAACCTTTTCAGGCTCTTCATGTTTTTCAACACCGCTTAATGCACCTCCTATTTTTCAGACCGTTTCATGCTCATCTCATTTTTGACACCTTTTGAAGCTTTTCATATTTTTCACATATTTTCAGGCTCTTCATGGTTTTGAACACCGCTTCATGCTAATCCTATTTTTCAAACCATATCATGCACCTCATATTTTTGACACATTTTGAAGCTCTTCATATTTTTCACACCTTTTCAGGCTCTTCATGCTTTTCAACACAACTTCATGCTTCTCGTATTTTTCAGACCGTTACATGCTCCTCATATTTTTGACACCTTTTGAAGCTCTGCATATTTTTCACACCTTTTCAGGCTCTTCATGTTTTTCAACACCACTTCAGGCTCCTCCTATTTTTCAGACCCTTTCATGCTAATCTAATTTTTGACACTTTTTGAAGCTCTTCATATTTTTCACACCTTTTCAGGCTCTTCATGTTTTTGAACACCACTTCATGCTCCTTCTCTTTTTCAGAGAGTTTTATGCTCCTCATGTATTTCACACCTTTTGAAACTCTTCATATTTTTCACACCTTTTCAGGCTCTTCATGTTTTTCAACACCGCTTCATGCTGCTCATATTTTTCAGACCGTTTCATGCTCCTCATATTTTTGAGACCTTTTGAAGCTCTTCATATTTTTCACACCTTTTAAGGCTCTTCATGTTTTTCAACACCGCTTCATGCTCCTCCAATTTTTCAGACCGTTTCATGCTCCTCATATTTTTGACACCTTTTGAAGCTCTTCATATTTTTCACACATTTTCAGGCTCTTCATGTTTTTCAACACCGCTTCATGCTGCTCATATTTTTCAGACCGTTTCATGCTCCTCATATTTTTGACACCTTTTGAAGCTCTTCATATTTTTCACACCTTTTAAGGCTCTTCATGTTTTTCAACACCGCTTCCTGCTCCTCCGATTTTTCAGACCGTTTCATGCTCCTAATATTTTTCACACCTTTTGAAGCCTTTCATATTTTTCACAACTTTTTAAGCTCTTCATGTTTTTGAACATCGCTTCATGCTCCTCCTATTTTTCAGACCGTTTCATGCTCATCTCATTTTTGACACCTTTTGAAGCTTTTCATATTTTTCACAACTTTTCAGGCTCTTCATGTTTTTGAACACAGCTTCATGCTCCTCCTATTTTTCAGACCGTATCATGCTCCTCATATTTTTCAAACCTTTTGAAGCTCTTCATATTTTTCACACGTTTCCAGTCTATTCATGTTTTTGAACACCATTTCAGGCTCCTCCTATTTTTCAGAGAGTTTCATGCTCCTTATGTATTTCACACATTTTGAAGCTCTTCATATTTTTCACACCTTTTCAGGCCCTTCATGCTTTTCCACACCACTTCATGCTCCTCCTATTTTTCAGACCGTATCGTGTTCCTCATATTTTTGACACCTTTTGAAGCTCTTCATATTTTTAACAGCTTTTCAGGTTCTTCATGTTTTTCAACACCGCTTCATGTTCCTCATCTTTTTCAGACCGTTTCATGCTCCTCATATTTTTCACACCTTTTGAGGCTCTTCATGTTTTTGATCACCGTTTCACGATCCTCCTATTTTTCAGGCCGTTTCATGCTCCTCATATTTTTGACACCTTTTGAAGCTCTTCATATTTTTCACACATTTTCAGGCTCTTCATGTTTTTCAACACCGCTTCATGATCCTCCTATTTTTCGGACCGTTTCATGCAGATCTCATTTTTGACACCTTTTGAAGCTCTTCTTATTTTTCAAAATTTTGAAGCTCTTCATATTTTTCACACATTTTCAGGCTCTTTATGTTTTTGAACACCGCTTCATGGTCCTCCTAATTTTCAGAACTTTTCATGCTCCTCATATAATTCACACCTTTTGAAGCTCTTCATATTTTTAACACCTTTTCAGGCTCTTCATGTTTTTCAACACCGCTTCATGATCCTCCTATTTTTCGGACCGTTTCATGCTCCTCATATTTTTGACACCTTTTGAAGCTCTTCATATTTTTCACACCTTTTCAGGCTCTTCATGTTTTTCAACAACACTTCATGCTCCTCGTATATTTCAGACGGTTTCATTCTCCTCATATTTTTGACACCTTTTGAAGCTCTGCATATATTTCACACCTTTTCAGGCTCTTCACGATTTTCAACACCACTTCATGCTCCTCCTATTTTTCAGACCGTTTCATGCTCATCTCATTTTTGACATCTTTTGAAGCTCTTCATATTTTTCACACCTTTTGAAGCTCTTCATAATTTTCATATTTTTGAAGCTCTTCATATTTTTCACACTTTTTCAGCCTCTTCATGTTTTTCAACACCTCTTCAGGCTCCTCCTATTTTTCAGACCCTTTCATGCTAATCTAATTTTTGACACTTTTTGAAGCTCTTCATACTTTTCGCACATTTTAAGTCTCTGCATGTTTTTGAACACCCTTTCATGCTCCTCATGTATTTCACTCCTTTTGAAGCTCTTCATATTTTGCACACATTTTCAGGCTCTTCATGTTTTTGAACACCGCTTCATCCTCCTCCTATTTTTTAGAGGGTTTCATGTTCGTCATATTTTTGACACATTTTGAAGCTCTTCATATATTTCACACCTTTTCAGGCTCTTCATGTTTTTGAACACCGCTTCATCCTCCTCCTATTTTTAAGAGGGTTTCATGCTCGTCATATTTTTGACACATTTTGAAGCTCTTCATATTTTTCACACCTTTTCAGGCTCTTCATCTTTTTCAACACCACTTCATGCTCCTCCTATTTTTCAGACCGTTTCATGCTCCTCATATTTTTGTCACCTTTTGAAGCTTTCATATTTTTCACACCTTTTCAGGCTCTTCATGTTTTTCAACAACACTTCATGCTCCTCCTTTTTTGCAGACAGTTTCATGCTACTCATATATTTGACACCTTTTGAAGCTCTTCATATTTCTCACACCTTTTCAGGCTCTTCATGTTTTTCAACACCGCTTCATGCACCTCCGATTTTTCAGACCGTTTCATGCTCCTCATATTTTTGACACCTTTTGAAGCTCTTCATATTTCTCAAACCTTTTCAGGCTCTTCATGTTTTTCAACACCGCTTAATGCACCTCCTATTTTTCAGACCGTTTCATGCTCATCTCATTTTTGACACCTTTTGAAGCTTTTCATATTTTTCACATATTTTCAGGCTCTTCATGGTTTTGAACACCGCTTCATGCTAATCCTATTTTTCAAACCATATCATGCACCTCATATTTTTGACACATTTTGAAGCTCTTCATATTTTTCACACCTTTTCAGGCTCTTCATGGTTTTCAACACAACTTCATGCTTCTCGTATTTTTCAGACCGTTACATGCTCCTCATATTTTTGACACCTTTTGAAGCTCTGCATATTTTTCACACCTTTTCAGGCTCTTCATGTTTTTCAACACCACTTCAGGCTCCTCCTATTTTTCAGACCCTTTCATGCTAATCTAATTTTTGACACTTTTTGAAGCTCTTCATATTTTTCACACCTTTTCAGTCTCTGCATGTTTTTGAACACCGTTTCATGCTCCTCATATATTTCACACCCTTTGAAGCTCTTCATATTTTGCTCACCTTTTCAGGCTCTTCATGTTTTTGAACACCGCTTCATCCTCCTCCTATTTGTAAGAGGGTTTCATGCTCGTCATATTTTTGACATATTTTGAGGCTCTTCATAATTTTCACACCTTTTCAGGCTCTTCATGTTTTTGAACCCCGGTTCAGGCTCCTCCTATTTTTCAGACCGTTTCATGCTCCTCATATTTTTCACACCTTTTGAAGCTCTTCATATATTTCACACCTTTTCAGGCTCTTCATGGTTTTGAACACCGCTTCATGCTCCTCCTATATTTCAGACCGTTTCATGCTCCTCATATTTTTGACACCTTTTGCAGCTCTTCATATTTTTCACACCTTTTCAGGCTCTTCATGTTTTTCAACACCGCTTCATGGTCCTCCTATGTTTCAGAACGTTTCATGCTCCTCATGTATTTCACACCTTTTGAAACTCTTCATATTTTTTACACCTTTTCAAGCTCTTCATGTTTTTGAACACCGTTTCATGCTCCTCCTATTTTTCAGACCTTTTCATGCTCCTCATATTTTTGACAAATTTTGATGCTCTTCATATTTTGCACACCTTTTCATTCTCTTAATATTTTTCAACACCACGTCATGCTCCTCCAATTTTTCAGTCCGTTTCATGCACATCTCATTTTTGACACCTTTTGAAACTATTCATATTTTTCACACCTTTTCAGGCTCTTCCGGTTTTTCAACACCGCTTCATGATCCTCCTATTTTTCAGACCGTTTCATGCTCCTCATATTTTTACACCTTTTGAAGCTCTTCATATATTTCACACCTTTTCAGGCTCTTCATGGTTTTCAACACAACTTCATGATCCTCGTATTTTTCAGACCGTTACATGCTCCTCATATTTTTACACCTTTTGAAGCTCTGCATATATTTCACACCTTTTCAGGCTCTTCATGATTTCAACACCACTTCATGCTCCTCCTATTTTTCAGACCGTTTCATGCTCATCTCATTTTTGACATCTTTTGAAGCTCTTCATATTTTTCACACCTTTTCAGTCTCTGCATGTTTTTGAACACCGTTTCATGCTCCTCATATATTTCACACCTTTTGAAGCTCTTCATATTTTGCACACCTTTTCAGGCTCTTCATGTTTTTGAACACCGCTTCATCCTCCTCCTATTTTTAAGAGGGTTTCATGCTCGTCATATTTTTGACATATTTTGAAGCTCTTCATAATTTTCACACCTTTTCAGGCTCTTCATGTTTTTAAACACCGCTTCATGCTCGTCCTATTTTTTCAAACCGTTTCATGCTCCTCATATTTTTGACACCATTTGAAGCTCTTCATATTTTTCACACCTTTTCAGGCTCTTCATTTTTTTCAACACCACTTCATGCTCCTCCTATTTTTCAGACCGTTTCATGCAGATCCCCTTTTTGACACTTTTTGAAGCTCTTCATATTTTTCAAACCTTTGAAGCTCTTCATATTTTTCACACGTTTTCAGGCTCTTCATGTTTTTCAACACCGCTTCATGCTCCTCCTATTTTTCAGACCGTTTCATGCTCCTCATATTTTTGACACCTTTTGAAGCTCTATATATTTTTCACACATTTTCAGGCTCTTCATGTTTTTCAACACCGCTTCATGCTCCTCCTATTTTTCAGACCGGTTCATGCTCCTCATATTTTTGACACCTTTTGAAGCTTTTCATATTTCTCACTCATTTTCAGGCTCTTCATGTTTTTGAACATCACTTCATGCTCCTCCTATTTTTCAGACCGTTTCATGCTCCTCATGTATTTCACACCTTTTGAAGCTCTTCATATTTTTCACACCTTTTCAGGCTCTTCATGTTTTTGAACCCCGGTTCAGGCTCCTCCTATTTTTCAGAACGTTTCATGCTCCTCATATTTTTCACACCTTTTGAAGCTCTTCATATATTTCACACCTTTTCAGGCTCTTCATGATTTTGAACACCACTTCTTGCTCCTCCTATTTTTCAGACTGTTTCATGCTCCTCATATTTTTGACACCTTTTGAAGCTCTTCATATTTTTCACACCTTTTCAGGCTCTTCATGTTTTTCAACACCGCTTCATGGTCCTCCTATGTTTCAGAACGTTTCATGCTCCTCATATATTTCACACCTTTTGAAACTCTTCATATTTTTTACACCTTTTCAAGCTCTTCATGTTTTTGAACACCGTTTCATGCTCCTCCTATTTTTCAGACCTTTTCATGCTCCTCATATTTTTGACAAATTTTGAAGCTCTTCATATTTTGCACACCTTTCATTCTCTTAATATTTTTCAACACCACTTCATGCTCCTCCAATTTTTCAGTCCGTTTCATGCACATCTCATTTTTGACACCTTTTGAAACTATTCATATTTTTCACACCTTTTCAGGCTCTTCCGGGTTTTCAACACCGCTTCATGATCCTCCTATTTTTCAGACCGTTTCATGCTCCTCATATTTTTACACCTTTTGAAGCTCTTCATATATTTCACACCTTTTCAGGCTCTTCATGTTTTTGAACACCGTTTCATGCTCCTCCTATTTTTGAGACCGTTTCATGCTCCTCATATTTTCGACACCTTTTGAAGCTTTCATATTTTTCACACCTTTTCAAGCTCTTCATGTTTTTCAACACCACTTCATGCTCCTCCTTTTTTGCAGACCGTTTCATGCTACTCATATTTTTAACACCTTTTGAAGCTCTTCATATTTCTCACACCTTTTCAGGCTCTTCATGTTTTTCAACACCGCTTCATGCACCTCCGATTTTTCAGACCGTTTCATGCTCCTCATATTTTTGACACCTTTTGAAGCTCTTCATATTTCTCAAACCTTTTCAGGCTCTTCATGTTTTTCAACACCGCTTAATGCACCTCCTATTTTTCAGACCGTTTCATGCTCATCTCATTTTTGACACCTTTTGAAGCTTTTCATATTTTTCACATATTTTCAGGCTCGTCATGTTTTTGAACACCGCTTCATGCTAATCCTATTTTTCAAACCATATCATGCTCCTCATGTTTTTCACACCTTTTGAAGCTCTTCATATTTTTCACACCTTTTCAGGCTCTTCATGTTTTTGAACACCACTTCATGCTCCTTCTATTTTTCAGAGAGTTTCATGCTCCTCATGTATTTCACACCTTTTGAAGCTCTTCATATTTTTCACACCTTTTCAGGCTCTTCATGTTTTTCCACACCACTTCATGCTCCTCCTATTTTTCAGACCGTTTCATGCTCATTTCATTTTTGACATCTTTTGAAGCTCTTCATATTTTTCACACCTTTTCAGTCTCTGCATGTTTTGAACACCATTTCATGCTCCTCATATATTTCACACCTTTTGAAGCTCTTCATATTTTGCACACCTTTTCAGGCTCTTCATGTTTTTGAAAACCGCTTCATCCTCCTCCTATTTTTAAGAGGGTTTCATGCTCGTCATATTTTTGACATATTTTGAAGCTCTTCATAATTTTCACACCTTTTCAGGCTCTTCATGTTTTTGAACACCGCTTCATGCTCGTCCTATTTTTCAAACCGTTTCATGCTCCTCATATTTTTGACACCATTTGAAGCTCTTCATATTTTTCACACCTTTTCAGGCTCTTCATTTTTTTCAACACCACTTCATGCTCCTCCTATTTTTCAGACCGTTTCATGCAGATCTCCTTTTTGACAGCTTTTGAAGCTCTTCATATTTTTCACACGTTTTCAGGCTCTTCATGTTGTTCAACACCGCTTCATGCTCCTCCAATTTTTCAGTCCGATTCATGCACATCTCATTTTTGACACCTTTTGAAGCTATTCATATTTTTCACACCTTTTCAGGCTCTTCCGGTTTTTCAACACCGTTTCATGATCCTCCTATTTTTCAGACCATTTCATGCTCCTCATATTTTTACACCTTTTGAAGCTCTTCATATATTTCACACCTTTTCAGGCTCTTCATGGTTTTCAACACAACTTCATGCTCCTCATATTTTTCTGACCGTTACATGTTCCTCATATTTTTAACACCTTTTGAAGCTCTGCATATATTTCACACATTTTCAGGCTCTTCATGATTTTCAACACCACTTCATGCTCCTCCTATTTTTCAGACCGTTTCATGCTCATCTCATTTTTGACATATTTTGAAGCTCTTCATATTTTTCACACCTTTTGAAGCTCTTCATAATTTTCATATTTTTGAAGCTCTTCATATTTTTCACACTTTTTCAGGCTCTTCATGTTTTTCAACAACTCTTCAGGCTCCTCCTATTTTTCAGACCCTTTCATGCTAACCGAATTTTTGGCACTTTTTGAAGCTCTTCATACTTTTCACACCTTTTAAGTCTCTGCATGTTTTTGAACACCTTTTCATGCTCCTCATGTATTTCACTCCTTTTGAAGCTCTTCATATTTTGCACAAATTTTCAGGTTCTTCTTGTTTTTGAACACAGCTTCATTCTCCTCCTATTTTTAAGAGGGTTTCATGCTCGTCATAATTTTGACACATTTTGAAGCTCTTCATATTTTTCACACCTTTTCAGGCTCTTCATGTTTTTGAACACCGTTTCATGCTCCTCCTATTTTTGAGACCGTTTCATGCTCGTCATATTTTCGACACCTTTTGAAGCTTTCATATTTTTCACACCTTTTCAAGCTCTTCATGTTTTTCAACACCACTTCATGCTCCTCCTTTTTTGCAGACCGTTTCATGCTACTCATATTTTTAACACCCTTTGAAGCTCTTCATATTTCTCACACCTTTTCAGGCTCTTCATGTTTTTCAACACCGCTTCATGCACCTCCGATTTTTCAGACCGTTTCATGCTCCTCATATTTTTGACACCTTTTGAAGCTCTTCATATTTCTCAAACCTTTTCAGGCTCTTCATGTTTTTCAACACCGCTTAATGCACCTCCTATTTTTCAGACCGTTTCATTCTCATCTCATTTTTGACACCTTTTGAAGCTTTTCATATTTTTCACATATTTTCAGGCTCTTCATGTTTTTGAACACCGCTTCATGCTAATCCTACTTTTTAAAACCATATCATGCTCCTCATGTTTTTCACACCTTTTGAAGCTCTTCATATTTCTCACACCTTTTCAGGCTCTTCATGTTTTTGAACACCACTTCATGCTCCTTCTATTTTTCAGAGAGTTTCGGGCTCCTCATGTTTTTCACACCTTTTGAAGCTCTTCATATTTTTCACACCTTTTCAGGCTCTTCATGTTTTTGAACACCACTTCATGCTCCTTCTATTTTTCAGAGAGTTTCATGCTCCTCATGTATTTCACACCTTTTGAAGCTCTTCATATTTTTCACACCTTTTCAGGCTCTTCATGATTTTCAACACCCCTTCATGCTCCTCCTATTTTTCAGACCGTTTCATGCTCATCTCATTTTTGACATCTTTTGAAGCTCTTCATATTTTTCACACCTTTTGAAGCTCTTCTTAATTTTCATATTTTTGAAACTCTTCATATTTTTCACACATTTTCAGGCTCTTCATGTTTTTCAACACCGCTTCATGCTCCTCCTATTTTTCAGACCGTTTCATGCTCCTCATATTTTTGACACCTTTTGAAGCTTTTCATATTTCTCACTCATTTTCAGGCTCTTCATGTTTTTGAACATCACTTCATGCTCCTCCTATTTTTCAGACCGTTTCATGCTCCTCATGTATTTCACACCTTTTGAAGCTCTTCATATTTTTCACACCTTTTCAGGCTCTTCATGTTTTTGAACCCCGGTTCAGGCTCCTCCTATTTTTTAGACCGTTTCATGCTCCTCATATTTTTCACACCTTTTGAAGCTCTTCATATATTTCACACGTTTTCAGCCTCTTCATGTTTTTGAACACCGCTTCATGCTCCTCCGATTTTTCAGACCGTTTCATGCTCCTCATATTTCTGACACCTTTTGAAACTCTTCATATTTTTCACACCTTTTCAGGCTCTTCATGTTTTTCAACACCGCTTCATGGTCCTCCTATGTTTCAGAACGTTTCATGCTCCTCATGTATTTCACACCTTTTGAAACTCTTCATATTTTTTACACCTTTTCAAGCTCTTCATGTTTTTGAACACCGTTTCATGCTCCTCCTATTTTTCAGACCTTTTCATGCTCCTCATATATTTGACAAATTTTGAAGCTCTTCATATTTTGCACACCTTTTCATTCTCTTAATATTTTTCAACACCACTTCATGCTCCTCCAATTTTTCAGTCCGATTCATGCACATCTCATTTTTGACACCTTTTGAAGCTATTCATATTTTTCACACCTTTTCAGGCTCTTCCGGTTTTTCAACACCGCTTCATGATCCTCCTATTTTTCAGACCGTTTCATGCTCCTCATATTTTTACACCTTTTGAAGCTCTTCATATATTTCACACCTTTTCAGGCTCTTCATGGTTTTCAACACCACTTCATGCTCCTCGTATTTTTCAGACCGTTACATGCTCCTCATATTTTTCACACCTTTTGAAGCTCTGCATATATTTCACACATTTTCAGGCTCTTCATGATTTTCAACACCACTCTATGCTCCTCCTATTTTTCAGACCGTTTCATGCTCATCTCATTTTTGACATATTTTGAAGCTCTTCATATTTTTCACACCTTTTGAAGCTCTTCATAATTTTCATATTTTTGAAGCTCTTCATAATTTTCACACTTTTTCAGGCTCTTCATGTTTTTCAACAACTCTTCAGGCTCCTCCTATTTTTCAGACCCTTTCATGCTAATCGAATTTTTGGCACTTTGTGAAGCTCTTCATACTTTTCACACCTTTTAAGTCTCTGCATGTTTTTGAACACCTTTTCATGCTCCTCATGTATTTCACTCCTTTTGAAGCTCTTCATATTTTGCACAAATTTTCAGGTTCTTCTTGTTTTTGAACACAGCTTCATCCTCCTCCTATTTTTAAGAGGGTTTCATGCTCGTCATATTTTTGACACATTTTGAAGCTCTTCATATTTTTCACACCTTTTCAGGCTCTTCATGTTTTTGAACACCGTTTCATGCTCCTCCTATTTTTGAGACCGTTTCATGCTCCTCATATTTTCGACACCTTTTGAAGCTTTCATATTTTTCACACCTTTTCAAGCTCTTCATGTTTTTCAACACCACTTCATGCTCCTCCTTTTTTGCAGACCGTTTCATGCTACTCATATTTTTGACACGTTTTGAAGCTCTTCATATTTCTCACACCTTTTCAGGCTCTTCATGTTTTTCAACACCGCTTCATGCACCTCCGATTTTTCAGACCGTTTCATGCTCCTCATAATTTTGACACCTTTTGAAGCTCTTCATATTTCTCAAAACTTTTCAGGCTCTTCAGGTTTTTCAACACCGCTTAATGCACCTCCTATTTTTCAGACCGTTTCATGCTCATCTCATTTTTGACACCTTTTGAAGCTTTTCATATTTTTCACATATTTTCAGGCTCTTCATGATTTTGAACACCGCTTCATGCTAATCCTATTTTTCAAACCATATCATGCTCCTCATGTTTGTCACACCTTTTTAAGCTCTTCATATTTTTCACACCTTTTCAGGGTCTTCATGTTTTTCAACACAACTTCATGCTCCTCGTATTTTTCAGACCGTTTCATGCTCCTCATATTTTTGACACCTTTTTAAGCTTTTCATATTTTTCACACCTTTTCAGGCTCTTCATGTTTTTGAACACCACTTCATGCTCCTCCAATTTTTCAGTCCGTTTCATGCACATCTCATTTTTGACACCTTTAGAAGCTATTCATATTTTTCACACCTTTTCAGGCTCTTCCGGTTTTTCAACACCGCTTCATGATCCTCCTATTTTTCAGACCGTTTCATGCTCCTCATATTTTTACACCTTTTGAAGCTCTTCATATATTTCACACCTTTTCAGGCTCTTGATGGTTTTCAACAACACTTCATGCTACTCGTATTTTTCAGACCGTTACATACTCCTCATATTTTTGACACCTTTTGAAGCTCTTCATATTTTTCACACTGTTTCAGGCTCTTCATGTTTTTCAACAACTCTTCAGGCTCCTCCTGTTTTTCAGACCCTTTCATGCTAATCGAATTTTTGGCACTTTTTGAAGCTCTTCATATTTCTCACACCTTTTCAGGTTCTTCATGTTTTTCAACACCGCTTCATGCACCTCCTATTTTTCAGACCGTTTCATGCTCATCTCATTTTTGACACCTTTTGAAGCTCTTCATATTTCTAAAACCTTTCCAGGCTCTTCATATTTTTCACACCTTTTCAGGCTCTTGATTTGTTTGAACACCGTTTCATGCTCTTCCTATTTTTCAGACCGTGTCATGCTCCTCATATTTTTTACACCTTTTGAAGCTCTTTTTTTTTTCACATCTTTTGATGCTCTTCATATTTTTCACACCTTTTCAGGCTCTTGATTTGTTTGAACACCGTTTCATGCTCCTCCGATTTTTCAGACCGTTTCATCCTCCTCCTATTTTTGACACATTTTGAAGCTCTTCATATTTTTCACATCTTTTAAGACTCTTCATGTTTTTCAACACAGCTTCATGCTCCTCCGTTTTTTCAGACCGTTTCATCCTCCTCCTATTTTTGACACATTTTGAAGCTCTTCATATTTTTCACATCTTTTAAGACTCTTCATGTTTTTCAACACCGCTTCATGCTCCTCCGTTTTTTCAGACCGTTTCATGCTCCTCTCATTTTTGACACCTTTTGAAGCTCTTCATATTTTTCACACCTTTTGAAGCTCTTCATATTTTTCACAACTTTTAAGGCTCTTCATGTTTTTCAACACCGCTTCATGGTCCTCCTATTTTTGAGACCGTTTCATGCTCCTCATATTTTTGACACCTTTTGAAGCTCATCATATATTTCACACCTTTTCAGGCTCTTCAGGTTTTTCAACACGGCATCATGCTCTTCCTATTTTTCAGATAGTTTCATGCTCCTCAATGTTTGACAAGTTTTGAAGCTCTTCATATTTTTCACACCTTTTCAGGCTCTTCATGTTTTGAACACCGTTTCATGCTCCTCCTATTTTTCAGAAAGTTACATGCTCCTCATATATTTGAGACCTTTTAAAGCTCTTCATATTTTTCACACTTTTTCAGGCTCTTCATGTTTTTCAACACTACTTCATGCTCCTCCTATTTTTCAGATCATTTCATGCTCCTCATATTTTTGACACCTTTTGAAGCTCTTCATATATTTCACACCTTTTCAGGCACTACTTGTTTTTAAATACCGCTTCATGGTCCTCCTTTTTTTTTTGACACATTTTGAAGCTCTTCATATTTTTCACACCTATTCAGGCTCTTAATGTATTTGAACACTGTTTCATTATCCTCCTTTTTTTGACACATTTTGAAGCTCTTCATAATTTTCACACCTTTTCAGGCTCTTCATATTTTTCAACACCACTTCATGCTTCTCCTATTTTTCAGATCGTTTCATGCTCCACATGTATTTGACACCTTTTGTAGCTCTTCATTTTTTTCACACCTTTTCAGGCTCTTCATGTTTCTCAACATCACTTCATGCCTCTTCTATTTTTCACACCGTTTCATGCTCCTCATATTTTTGACACCGTTTCAAGCTCTTCATATATTTCACACCTTTTCAGGCTCTGAATGTTGTCAACACCGCTTCATGCTCATCCTATTTTTCGGACCGCTTCATGCTCCTCATATTTTTGACATCTTTGGAGCACTTCATATTTTTCACACGTTTTCAGCCTCTTCATGTTTTTCAACACTGCATCATGCTCTTCCTATTTTTCAGATGGTTTTATGCTCCTCAATGTTTGACATGTTTTGAATCTCTTTATATTTTTCACACCATTTCAGGCTCTTCATGTTTTGAACAACGTTTCATGCTCCTCCTATTTTTCAGACCGTTTCTTTCTCCTCATATTTTTGACACCTTTTGAAGCTCTTCATATATTTCACAGATTTTCAGGCTCTTCATCTTTTTGCACACCGCTTCATGCTCCTCCTATTTTTCACACCGTTTCATGCTGCTCTCATTATTGACACATTTGGAAGCTATTCATATTTTTCACACCTTTGGAAGCTCTTCATATTTTTCACACATTTTCAGGCTTTTCATGTTTTCAACACCTCTTCATACTCCTCCTTTTTTTCAGTCCGTTTCATGTTCCTCATATTTTTCACACCTTTTAATGCTCTTCATATTTTTCACACCTTTTCAGGCTTTTCATGTTTTTCAACACTGCTTCATGCTCCTCCTATTTTTCAGACTGTTTCATGCTCCTCATATTTTTGACAGCTTTTGAAGCTGTTCATATTTTTCACACCTTTTCAGGCTCTTCATGTTTTTCAACCGTGCTTCATGTTCCTCCTATTTTTCACACCGTTTCATGCTCCTCATATTTTTGACACCTTTTGAAGATCTTAATATTTTTCACACCTTTTCAGGCTCTTCATGTTTTTGAACACCATTTCATGCTCCTCCTTTTTTTTGACACATTTTGAACGTCTTCATAATTTTCACACCTTTCAGTCTCTTCATGTTTTACAACACCGTTTCATGCTCCTCCTATTTTTCAGATCATTTCATGCTCCTCATATATTTCACATCTTTTGTAGCTCTTCATATTTTTCACACCTTTTCAGTCTCTTCAGGTTTCTCAACATCACTTCATGCTTCTCCTATTTTTCACACCGTTTCATGCTCCTCATATTTTTGACACCTTTTGAACCTTCTCATTTTTTCACAACTTTGGAAACTCTTCATATATTTCCCACCTTTTCAGGCTCTTAAAGTTTTCAACACCGCTTCATGCTCATCCTATTTTTCAGACCGTTTCATGCTCCTCATATTTTTGACACGTTTTGAGGCTCTTCATGTTTTTCACACCTTTTCAGGCTCTTCATGTTTTTCAACACTGTTTCATGCTGCTCCTATTTTTCAGACCGTTTCATGTTCCTCATATTTTTCACACCTTTGAGGCTCTTCATATTTTACAAAACTTTTCAGGTTCTTCATGTTTTTGACGACTGCTTCATGCTCCTCCTATTTTTCAGACCGTTTCATGCTCCTTATATATTTGACACCTTGTGAAGCTCCTCCTATTTTTCACACCTTTTCAGGCTCTTCATGTATTTCAACACCGTTTCATGCTCCTCCTATTTTTCAGACCGCTTCAGTCTCCTCATGTATTTCACACCTTTTCAAGCTCTTCATATTTTTCACACCTTTTCAGGCTCTTCATATTTTTGAACACCGTTTCATGCTCCTCCTATTTTTCAGACCGTTTCATGCTCATCTCATTTTTGACACCTTTGGAAGCTCTTCATATATTTCACACCTTTTGAAGCTCTTCTTATTTTTCACACGTTTTCAGGCTCTTCATGTTTTTCAACACCGCTTCATGCTCCTCCTATTTTTCAGACCGTTTCATGCTCCTCATATTTTTGACACGTTTTGAGGCTCTTCATGTTTTTCACACCTTTTCAAGCTCTTCATGTTTTTGAACACCACTTCATGCTCCTCCTATTTTTCAGATCGTTTCATGCTCCTCATATTTTTGACACCTTTTGAAGCTCCTCATATTTTTCACACCTTTTGAAGCTCTTCATATATTTCACAACTTTTCAGGCACTTCATGTTTTTCAACACCACTTCATGCTCCTCCTATTTTTCAGACCGGTTCATTCTCCTCATATTTTTGACACCTTTTGAAGCTCTTCATATTTTTCACACCTTTTCAGGCTCTTCATGTTTTTCAACATCACTTCATGCTCCTCCTATATTTCAGACCGGTTCATGCTCCTCATATTTTTGAAACCTTTTGTAGCTCTTCATATATTTCACACCTTTTGAAGCTCTTCATATTTTTCACACGTTTTCAGGCTATTCATGTTTTTCAACGCCGCTTCATGCTCCTACTATTTTCAGACCGTTTCCACCTCCTCATGTATTTCACACCTTTTGAAGCTCTTCATATATGTCACACCTTTTAGGCTCTTCGTCTTTTTAAAACCGTTTCATGCTCATCCTATTTTTCACACTGTTTCTTGCTCCTCATATATTTGACACCTTTTGAAGCTCTTCATATTTTTCACACCTTTTCAGGCTCTTCATGTTTATCAACACAGTTTCATGCTCTTCCTAATTTTCAGACCGTTTCATGCTCCTCATATTGTTGACACCTTTTGAAGCTTTTCATATTTTTCCACCTTATCAGGCTTTTCATGTTTTTCAACACCGCTTCATGCTCCTCCAATTTTTCAGAAAGTTTCATGCTCCTCATATTTTTAACATCTTTTGAAGCTCTTCATATTTTTCACACCTTTTCATGCTCTTCATCTTTTTCAAAAAAGTTTCATGCTCATCCTATGTTTCATACTGTTTCACGCTCCTAATATTTTGACACCTTTTGAAGCTCTTTATATTTTTCACACCTTTTCAGGCTCTTCATGTTTTTGACCACCGCATCATGCTCCTCCTATTTTTCAGTCGTTTCATGCCTCTCATATTTTTTACACCTTTTGAAGCTCTTCATGTTTTTCACACCTTTTCATGCTCTTCATCTTTTTCAAAACCGTCTCATTCTCATCCTATTTTAAAGACTGTTTCATGCTCCTCATATTTTTGACACCTTTAGAACCTCTTCATATTTTTCACACCTTTTCATCTCTTCATGTTTTCAACACCGTTTCATGCTCCTCCTATTTTTCAGACCGATTCATGCTCCTCATATTATTGACACCTTTTGAAGCTCTTCTTTTTTTTTTTTCACACATTTTGAAGCTCTTCATATTTTTCACAACTTTTCAGGCTCTTCATGTTTTTGAACACCGCTTCATGCTCCTCTTATTTTTTAGAGAGTTTCATGCTCCTCATGTATTTCACACCTTTTGAAGCTCTTCATATTTTTCACACCTTTTCAGGCTCTTCATATTTTGAACACCATTTCATGCTTCTCTTATTTTTCAGACCATTTCTTGCTCCTCATATTTATGACACCTTTTGAAGCTCTTCATATTTTTCACACCTTTTGAAGCTGTTCATATTTTTCACACCATTTGAAGCTTTTCATATTTTTCACACGTTTTCAGGTTCTTCATGTTTTTCAACACCGCTTCATGCTCCTGCTAATTTTCAGACCCTTTCATGCTCCACATATTTTTGACACGTTTTGAAGCTCTTCATGTTTTTCACACCTTTTCAGGCTCTTCATGTCTTTCAACACCGTTTCATGCTCCTCCTATTTTTCAGACCTTTTAATGCTCCTCACATTTTTGACACCTTTTGTAGTTCTTCATATATTTCATACATTTTCAGGATCTTTATGTTTTTCAGCAACACTTCATGCTCCTCCTATTTTTAAGACCGCTTCATGCTCATCTCATTTTTCACACTTTTGAAACGGTTCATATTTTTCACACCTTTTGAAGATCTTCATATTTTTACAAGTTTTCAGGTTCTTCATGTTTTTCAACACCGCTTCATGCTCCTCGTATTTTTCAGACTATTTCATGCTCCACATATTTTTGACACGTTTTGAAGCTCTTCATATTTTTCACACCTTTTCAGGCTTTTTATGTTTCTGAACACCGCTTCAAGCTGCTCCTATATTTCACATCTTTTGAAGCTCTTCATTATTTTCACACCTTTTCAGGCTCTTCATGTTTTTGAACACAGCTTCATGCTCCTCCTATTTTTCAGACAGTTTAATGCTCCTCATGTATTTCAAACCTTTTGAAGCTCGTCATATATTTCACATCTTCTCAGGCTCTTCTTGTTTTGAACACCGTTTCATGCTCCTCCTATTTTTTAGACCGTTTTATACTCATCATAATTTTGACACCTTTTGAAGCTCTTCATATTTTTCACAACTTTTCAGGCTCTTCATATTTTTCAACACCGTCTCATTCTACTCCTATTTTTCAGACCGTTTCATGCTCCTCATGTATTTCACACCTTTTGAAGCTTTTCACATTTTTCACACCTTTTCAGGCTCTTCATTTTATTCAACACCGCTTCATGATCTTCCTATTTTTCAGTCCATTTCATGCTCCTCATATTTTTGACACCTGTTGAAGTTCTTCATATTTTTCCACCTTTTCAGCTCTTCAAGTTTTTCAACACCACTTCATGCTCCTCCTATATTTCAGAGCGTTTCATGCTCCTCATATTTTGACACCTTTTGAAGCTCTTCATATTTTTCACACCTTTTCAGGCACTTCATATTTTTCAACACCGCTTCATGCTCCTCCTATTTTTCACACCGTTTCATGCTCCACATATATTTGACACGTTTTGAAGCTCTTCATATTTTTCACACCTTTACAGGCTTTTTATGTTTTTGAACACCACTTCATGCTGCTCCTATATTTCATACCTTTTGAAGCTCTTCATATTTCTCAAACGTTTTCAGGCGCTTCATGTTTTTCAACACCCCTTCTTGCTCATCTATTTTTCAGACCGTTTCATGCTTCTCTCATTTCTGACATCTTTTGAAGCTCTTCATATATTTCACACATTTTCAGGCTCTTCATGTTTTTCAACACCACTTCATGCTCCTCCTATTTTTCAGACCGTTTCATGCTCATCTCACTTTTGACACATTTTGAAGCTCTTCATATTTTCCACACCTTTTGAAGCTCTTCATATTTTTCAAACGTTTTCAGGCTCTTCATGTTTTTCCACACCGCTTCATGCTCCTCCTATTTTTCAGATAGTTTCATGCCCCCTTTATTTTTGACACCTTTTGAAGCTCTTCATATTTTTCAAACCGTTTCATGCTCTTCATGTTTTTCAACACCGCTTCATGCTCCTCCTATTTTTCAAACCGTTTCATGCTCCTCATATTTTTGACACCTTTTGAAGCTCTTCATATATTTCACACCTTTTCCACCTCTTCATGTTTTTCAACACTGCTTCTTGCTCCTCCAATTTTTCAAACCGTTTCATGCTCCTCCTATTTTTGATACCTTTTGAAGCTGTTCATATATTTCACACCTTTTCAGGCGTTTCATGTCTTTGAAAACCGTTTCATGCTCGTCATATTTTGACAGTTTTTGATGCTCTTCATATTTTTCACAGCTTTTCAGGCTCTTCATGTTTTTCAACACCACTTCATGCTCCTATTTTTCAGACCGTTTCCTGCTCCTCATATTTTTCACACATTTTCAAACTCTTCATATTTTTCACACCTTTTCAGGCTCTTCTTGTTTTTCAACACCGCTTCATGCTCCTCGTATTTTTCAGACAGTTTCATGTGCCTCCTCTTTTTAACACCTTTTGAAGGTCTTCATATTTTTCACACTTTTTCAGGCTCTTCATGTTTTTCCGCACCGCTTCCTGCTCTTCCTTTTTTTCAGACCGTTCCATGCTCCTCATATTTTTGACACCTTTTGAAGCTCTTCATATTTTGCACACCTTTTGAGGCTCTTTATGTTTTTCAACACCACTTCATGCTTCTCCTATTTTCAGACCGTTTAATGCTCCTCTTATTTTTGACACCTTTTGAAGCTCTTCATATTTTTCAAACCTCTTCAGGTTCTTCATATTTTTCAACACCGCTTCATGCTCCTCCTATTTTTCAGATAGTTTCATGCCCCCTCTATTTTTGACACATTTTGAAGCTCTTCATATTTTTCAAGCCTTTTCAGGCTCTTCATGTTTTTCAACACCGCTTCATGCTCCTCCTATTTTTCAAACCGTTTCATGCTCCTCATATTTTTGACACCTTTTGAAGCTCTTCATATATTTCACACCTTTTCCACCCCTTCATGTTTTCCAACACTGCTTCTTGCTCCTCCAATTTTTCGGACCGTTTCATGCTCCTCCTATTTTTGATACCTTTTGAAGCTGTTCATATATTTCACACTTTTTCAGGCGTTTCATGTCTTGAACACCGTTTCATGCTCCTCATATTTTGACAGTTTTTGATGCTCTTCATATTTTTCACAGCTTTTCAGGCTCTTCATGTTTTTCAACACCACTTCATGCTCCTATTTTTTAGACCGTTTCCTGCTCCTCATATTTTTGACACATTTTCAAACTCTTCATATTTTTCACACCTTTTCAGGCTCTTCTTGTTTTTCAACACCGGTTCATGCTCCTCCTATTTTTCATACCGTTTCATGCTCCTCATATTTTTGACACCTTTTGAAGCTGTCCATATTTTTCAAACCTTTTCAAGCTCTTCATGTTTTTAAACAGAGCTTCATTTTCCTCCTATTTTTCAGACCGTTTCATGCTCCACATATTTTTGACACCTTTTGAAGCTCTTCATATTTTTCAACCTTTTCTTGCTACCCATGTTTTTGAACACCGTTCCATGCTCCTCATATTTTTGACACCTTTGAAGCTCTTCAAAATTTTGACACCTTTTGAAGCTCTTCATATATTTCACACCTTTTCAGGCTCTTCATGTTTTTGAACACCGCTTCATGATCCTCCTATTTTTCAGACCGTTTCATACACCTCATATTTTTTTCACCTTTTGAAGCTCTTCATATTTTTCACACCTTTTCAGGCTCCTCATGTTTTGCAACACCGCTTCATGCTCCTCCTATTTTTCAGACCATTTCATACTCGTCATATTTTTGACACCTTTTGATGCTCTTCATATTTTTCACACCTTTTCATGCTCTTCATTTTTTCAACACCGCTTCATGCTCCTCCTATTTTTCAGACCGTTTCATGCTCATCTCATTTTTGACACCTTTGGAAGCTTTTCATATTTTTCACAACTTTTCAGGCTCTTTATGATTTTCAACACCGCTTCATGCTCCTCCTATGTTTCAGACCGTTTCATGTTCATCTCATTTTGACACCTTTTGAAGCTCTTCATATTGTTCACACCTTTTGAAGCTCTTCATATTTTTCATATTTTTGAAGTTCTTCATAATTTCACACGTTTTCAGACTCTTCATGTTTTTCAACACCGCTTCATGCTCCTCCTATTTTTCAAACCGTATCATTCTCCTCATATTTTTCACACCTTTTGAAGCTCTTCGTATTTTTCACACGTTTTCAGGCTCTTCATGTTTTTGAACACCACATCATGCTCCTTCTATTTTTCAGAGAGTTTCATGCTCCTCATATATTTCACACCTTTTGAAGCTCTTCATATTTTTCACACCTTTTCAGGCTCTTCATGTTTTTGAACACTTCTTCATGTTCCTCCTATTTTTCAGACCGTTTCATGCTCCTCATATTTTTGACACCTTTTGAAACTGTTCATATTTTTCACACCTTTTCAGGCTCTTCATGTTTTTCAACACCACTTCATGCTCCTTTTTTGCAGACCTTTTCATGCTATTCATATTTTTGACACCTTTTGAAACTCTTCATATTTTTCACACCTTTTCAGGCTCTTCATGTTTTTCAACACCGCTTCATGCTCCTCCAATTTTTCAGTCCGTTTCATGCTCCTCATATTTTTGACACCTTTTGAAGCTCTTCATATTTTTCACACCTTTTCGGGCTCTTCATGTTTTGAACACCGCTTCATACTCCTCCTATATTTCAGACAGTTTCATGCTCATCTCATTTTTGACACCTTTTGAAGCTTTCCATATTTTTCACAACTTTTCAGGCTCTTCATCTTTTTGAACACCTCTTCATGCTAATCCTATTTTTCAAACCATAACATGCTCCTCATATTTTTCACACCTTTTGAAGCTCTTCATATTTTTTACACCTTTTCAGGCTCTTCATGTTTTTGAACACCACTTCATGGTCCTTATATTTTTCAGAGAGTTTCATGCTCCTCATGTATTTCACACCTTCTGAAGCTCTTCATATTTTTCACACCTTTTCAGGCTCTTCATGTTTTTCCACACCACTTCATGCTTCTCCTAATTTTCAGCTCTTTCATGCTCCTCATGTATTTCACACCTTTTGAAGCTTTTCATATTTTTCACACCTTTTCAGGCTCTTCATGTTTTTCAACACCGTTTCATGCTCCTCTTCTTTTTCAGACCGTTTCATGCTCCTCATATATTTCACACCTTTTGAAGCTCTTCATATTTTTCACACCTTTCGAGGCTCTTCATATTTTTCATATTTTTGAAGCTCTTCATATTTTTCACACCTTTTCAGGCTCTTCATATTTTTGAACACCGCTTCATGCTCCTCCTATTTTTCAGAGAGTTTCATGCTCCTCATGTATTTCACACCTTTTGAAGCTCTTCATATTTTTCACACCTTTTCAGGCTCTCCATGTTTTTCCACACCACTTCATGCTTCTCCTAATTTTCAGCTCTTTCATGCTCCTCATGTATTTCACACCTTTTGAAGCTTTTCATATTTTTCACACCTTTTCAGGCTCTTCATGTTTTTCAACGCCGCTTCATGCTCCTCCTCTTTTTCAGACCGTTTCATGCTCCTCATATTTTTGACACCTTTTGAAGCTCTTCATATTTTTCACACCTTTTCGGGCTCTTCATGTTTTGAACACCGCTTCATACTCCTCCTATATTTCAGACAGTTTCATGCTCATCTCATTTTTGACACCTTTTGAAGCTTTTCATATTTTTCACAACTTTTCAGGCTCTTCATCTTTTTGAACACCTCTTCATGCTAATCCTATTTTTCAAGCCATTACATGCTCCTCATATTTTTCACACCTTTTGAAGCTCTTCATATTTTTTACACCTTTTCAGGCTCTTCATGTTTTTGAACACCACTTCATGCTCCTTATATTTTTCAGAGAGTTTCATGCTCCTCATGTATTTCACACCTTCAGAAGCTCTTCATATTTTTCACACCTTTTCAGGCTCTTCATGTTTTTCCACACCACTTCATGCTTCTCCAAATTTTCAGCTCTTTCATGCTCCTCATGTATTTCACACCTTTTGAAGCTTTTCATATTTTTCACACGTTTTCAGGCTCTTCATGTTTTTCAACACCGCTTCATGCTCCTCCTCTTTTTCAGACCGTTTCATGCTCCTCATATTTTTGACACCTTTTGAAGCTCTTCATATTTCTCACACCTTTTCAGGCTCTTCATGTTTTTCAACACCGCTTCATGCTCCTCCTATTTTTCAGACCGTTTCATGCTCCTCATATTTTTGACAGCTTTTGAAGCTCTTCATATTTTTCACATCTTTTCAGGCTCTTCATATTTTTGAACACCGCTTCATGCTCCTCCTTTTTTTTAGACCTTTTCATGCTCCTCATATTTTTCACACCTTTTGAAGCTCTTCATATTTTTCTCACGATTTCAGGCTCTTCATGTTTTTGAACACCATTTCATGCTCCTCCTATTTTGCAGACCGTTTCTTGCTCCTCATATTTTTGACACCTTCTGAAGCTCTTCATATTTTTCACACCTTTTGAAGCTCTTCATATTTTTCATATTTTGAAGCTCTTCATATTTTCACACGTTTTCAGACTCTTCATGTTTTTCAACACCGCTTCATGATCCTGCTATTTTTCAGACCGTTTCATGCTCCTCATATATTTCACACCTTTTGAAGCTCTTCATATTTTTCACACCTTTTGAAGCTCTTCATATTTTTCATATTTTTGAAGCTCTTCATATTGTTCACACCTTTTCAGGCTCTTCATATTTTTGAACACACCTTCATGCTCCTCCTATTTTTCAGAGAGTTTCATGCTCCTCATGTATTTCACACCTTTTGAAGCTCTTCATATTTTTCACACCTTTTCAGGCTCTTCATGTTTTTTCACACCACTTCATGCTTCTCCTAATTTTCAGCTCTTTCATGCTCCTCATGTATTTCACACCTTTTGAATCTTTTCATATTTTTCACACCTTTTCAGGCTCTTCATGTTTTTCAACACCGCTTCATGCTCCTCCTCTCTTTCGGACCGTTTCATGCTCCTCATGTTTTTGACACCTTTTGAAGCTCTTCATATTTTTCACACCTTTTCGGGCTCTTCATGTTTTGAACACCGCTTCATACTCCTCCTATATTTCAGACAGTTTCATGCTCATCTCATTTTTGACACCTTTTGAAGCTTTTCATAGTTTTCACACCTTTTCAGGCTCTTCATGTTTTTGAACACCGCTTCATGCTCCTCCTATATTTCACACCTTTTGAAGCTCTTCATATATTTCACACCTTTTCAGACTCTCATGTTTTTCAACATCGCTTCATACTCCTCCTATTTTTTTGACCGTTTCATGCTCCTCATATATTTGACACCTTTTGAAGCTCTTCATATTTTTCACACCTTTTGAAGCTCTTCATATTTTTCACACCTTTTGAAGCTCTTCATATTTTACACATATTTTCACCCTCTTCATGTTTTTCAACACCTTTTCATGCTCCTCCTATTTTTCGGACTGTTTCATTCTCTTCGTATTTTTGACACTTTTTGAAGCTCTTCATATTTTTCACACCTTTTCAGGCTCTTCATCTTTTTCAACACCGTTTCATGCTCCTCATATTTTTCAGACTGTTTCATTCTCCTCATATTTATGTCAACTTTTGAAACTCTTCATTTTCTTCACACCTTTTCATGCTCTTCATGTTTTTGAACACTGCTTCATGCTCCTCCTATGTTTCAAACCGTTTCATGCTCCTCATATTTTTGAAACCTTTTGAAGTTCGTCATATATTTCACACCTTTCCAGGCTCTTCATGTTTTTAAACACCTCTTCATTCTTCTCCTGTTTTTCAGACCATTTCATGCTCCTCATATTTTTCACACTTTTTGAAGCTCTTCATATTTTTCACACTTTTTGAAGCTCTTCATACTTTTCACACCTGTCAGGCTCTTCATGTTTTTGAACACCGCTTCCTGCTCCACCTATTTTTCAGATCGCTTATGCTCCTCATATTTTTCACACTTTTTGAAGCTCTTCATATTTTTCACACTTTTTCAGGCTCTTCATGTTTTTGAACACCGCTTCATGCTCCTCCTATTTTTCAGACCGTTTCATGCTCCTCAGGTATTTCACACCTTTTGAACCTCTTCGTATTTCGCACACCTTTTCAGGCTCTTCATGTTTTTCACAACCACTTCATGCTCTTCCTATTTTTCAGACCGTTTCATGCTCCTCATATTTTTGATACCTTTGAAGCTCTTCATATTTTTCACACCTTTTCAGGCTCTTCATGTTTTGAACACCATTTCATGCTCCTCCTATTTTTCCGACCGTTTCATGCTCCTCATCTTTTACACACCTGTTGAAGCTCTTCATATTTTTCACACCATTTCAGGCTCTTCATGTTTTTCAACACCGCTTCATGCTCCTCCTATTTTTTCAGACCGTTCAATGCTCTTCCTATTTTTGACACGTTTTGAGGCTCTTCATATTTTTCTCACCTTTTCAGGCTCTTCATGTTTTCGAACACCGCTTCATGCTTCTCCTATTTTTGAGACCGTTTTATGCTCCACATGTATTTCACAGCTTTTGAATCTCTTCAGAATTTTCCCACCTTTCAGGCTCTTCATGTTTTTGAACACCGTTTCATGGTATTCCTATTTTTCAGACCGTTTCATGCTCCTCATATTTTTGACACCTTTAGAAACTCTTCATATTTTTCACACCTTTTCAGGTTCTTCATGTTTTTGAACACCGTTTCATACTCCTCCTATTTTTCAGACCATTTCATGCTCCTCATATTTTTGACACATTTTGAATCTCTTCATATTTTTCACACCTTTTCAGGCTCTTCATGTTTTTGAACACCGCTTCATTCTCCTCCTATTTTTCAGACCGTTTCATGCTATTCATGTATTTAATATCTTTTGAAGCTCTTCATATTTTTCACACCTTTTCAGGCTCTTCATGTTTTTGAACACCTTTTCATGCTCCTCGTATTTTTCTGACCGTTTCCTGCTCCTCATATTTTTGACCCTTTTTGAACCTCCTCATATTTTTCGCACCTTTTGAACCTCTTCATATATTTCACATCATTTCAGGCTCTTCATGTTTTTCAACACCACTTCATGCTCCTCCTATTTTTCAGACCGTTTCATGCTCCTCATAATTTAGACACGTTTTGAAGCTCTTCAAATTTTTCACACCTTTTCAGGCTCTTCATCTTTTTCAACACCACTTCATGCTCCTCCTCTTTTCCAGAGCGTTTCATTGTCCTCATATTTTTGACACCTTTAGAAGCTCTTTATATTTTTCACAACTTTTCAGGCTCTTTATGTTTTTCATAACCGCTTCATGCTCCTCCTATTTTTCAGACAATTTCATTCCTCTCATGTATTTCACACCTTTTGAAGCTCTTCATATTTTTCACACCTTTTCAGGCTCTTCATGTTTTTGAACACCACTTCATGCTCCTCCTATTTTACACACAGTTTCATGCTTCAAATGTATTTCACACCTTTTGAAGCTCTTCTTATTTTTCACAGATTTTGAGGCTCTTCATTTGTTTGAACACCGTTTCATGCTGCTCCTAATTTTCAGACCGTTTCATTCTCATCTCATTTTGACAGCTTTTGAAGCTCTTCATATTTTCACGCCTTTTGAAGCTCTTCATATATTTCACACCTTTTCAGGCTCTTCTTTTTTTTCAACACCACTTCATGCTCCTCCTAATTTTCAGACCGTTTCATGATCATCTTATTTTGACAGCTTTTGAAGCTCTTCATATTTTCACACCTTTTGAAGCTCTACATATTATTCACATCTTTTCAGGCTCTTCATGATTTTCAACAACATTTCATGCTCCTCCTATTTTTCAGACTGTTTCATGGTCGTAATGTATTTCACACCTTTTGAAGCTCTTTATATTTTTCACACCTTGTCAGGCTCTTCATGTTTCTGAACAGTGCTTCATGCTCCTCCTATTTTTCAGACCGTATCATGCTCCTCATATTTTTGAAACATTTTGAAGCTCTTCATATATTTCACACCTTTTCAAGCTCTTCATGTTTTTGAACACCACTTCATGCTTCTCATATTTTTCAGACTGTTTCATGGTCCTCATGTATTTCACACATTTTGAAGCTCTTTATATTTTTCACACCTTTTCAGGCTCTTCATATATTTGAACACTGCTTCATGCTCCTCCTATTTTTCAGAGTGTTTCAGGCTCCTCATGTATTTCACAACTTTTGAAGCTCTTCATGTTTTTCACACCTTTTCAGGCTGTTCATGTTTTTTAACACCGCTTCATGATTCTCCTATTTTTCAGACCGTTTCATGCTCTTCATATTTTTGACTCATTTTGAAGCTCTTCATATTTTTCACAGCTTTTCAGGCTCTTCATGTTTTTCCACACCACTTCATGCTTCTCCTAATTTTCAGACCGTTTCATGCTCCTCATGTATTTCACACCTTTTGAAGCTCTTCATATTTTTCACACCTTTTCAGGCTCTTCATGTTTTTCCACACCACTTCATGCTTCTCTTATTTTTCAGCCCGTTTCATGCTCCTCATATATTTCACACCTTTTGAAGCTCTTCATATTTTTCAAACCTTTTCAGGCTCTTCATGTTTTTGATCACCGTTTCATGCTCCTCCTATTTTTCAGACGGTTTCATGCTCCTCATATTTTTGACACTTTTTGAAGATCTTCATATTTTTCACACCTTTTCAGGCTCTTCATTTTTTTCAACACCACTTCATGCTCCTCCTATTTTTCAGACCGTTTCATGCTCCTCATATATTTGACACATTTAGAAGCCCTTCATATTTGCACACCTTTTCAGGCTCTTCATATTTTTCATCACCGCTTCATGCTCCTCCTATTTTTCAGACGGTTTCATGTTGATCTCATTTTTGACACCTTTTGAAGCTCTTCATATTTTTCACACCTTTTGAAACTCTTCATGTTTTTCACAGCTTTTCAAGCCCTTCATGATTTTCAACACCACTTCATGCTCCTCCTATTTTTAAGACCGTTTCATGCTCCTCATATTTTTGACACCTTTAGAAGATCTTCATATTTTTCACACCTTATCAGGCTCTTCATGTTTTTCAACAACGCTTCATGCTCCTCCTATTTTTCAGACCGTTTCATGCTCCTCATATTTTTGACACCTTTTGAAGCTCTTCATATTTTTCACACCTTTTCAGGCTCTTCATATTTTTCAACACCGCATCATGCTCTTCCTATTTTTCAGACCGTTTCATGCACCTCATATTTTTCACACCTTTTAAAGCTCTTCATATTTTTCACACCTTTTCAGGCTCCTTATGTTTTTCAACACCGATTCATTCTCCTCCTATTTTTCAGACCGTTTCATGCTCCTCATATTCTTGACAAGTTTTAAAGCTCTTCATATTTTTCACACCTTTTCAGGCTCTTCATGATTTTGAACACCGCTTCATGCTCCTCCTGTTTTTCAAACCGTTTCATGCTCCTCATATTTTTCACACCTTTTGAAGCTCTTCATATTTTTCACAACTTTTCAGGCTCTTCATATTTTGAACACCGCTTCATGCTCCTCCTATTTTTCAGACCGTTTCATGCTCGTCATATTTTTGACACCTTTTGAAGCTCTTCATATTTTTCACACCTTTTCAGGCTCTTCAGGTTTTTCAACACTTCTTCATGCTCCACCTATTTTTCAGACCGTTTCATCCTCCTCATATTTTTGACACCTTTTGAAGCTCTTCATATTTTTCACACCTTTTCAGGCTCTTCAGGTTTTTCAACACTGCTTCATGCTCCACCTATTTTTCAGACCGTTTCATCCTCCTCATATTTTTGACACCTTTTGAAGCTCTTCATATTTTTCACACCTTTTCAGGCTCTTCAGGTTTTTCAACACCGCTTCATGCTCCTCCTTTTTTGCAGACCGTTTCATGCTCCGCATATTTTTGACACCTTTTGAATTTCTTCATATTTTTCACACCTTTTCAGGCTCTTCATGTTTTTGAACACCACTTCATGCTCCTCGTATTTTTCAGAGAGTTTCATGCTCCGCATGTATTTCACACCTTATGAAGCTCTTCATATTTTTCACACCTTTTCAGGCTCTTCATGTTTTTGAACACCGCTTCATGATTCTCCTATTTTTCAGACCCTTTCATGCTCTTCATATTTTTGACACATTTTGAAGCTCTTCATATTTTTCACACCTTTTCAGTCTCTTCATGTTTTTCCACACCACTTCATGCTTCGCCTAATTTTCAGACCATTTCATTCTCCTCTTGTATTTCACACATTTTGAAGCTCTTCATATTTTTCACACCTTTTTAGGCTCTTCATGTTTTTGACGACCGCTTCATGCTCCTCCTATTTTTCAGACCATTTTATGCTCCTCATATTTTTTGACACCTTTTGAAGCTCTTCATATTTTTCACACCTTTTAGGCTCTTCATGTTTTTCAACACCGTTTCATGATCTTCCTATTTTTCAGACCGTTTCATTCTCATCTCATTTTTGACACCTTTTGAAGCTCTTCATATTTTTCACACCTTTTCAGGATGTTCATGTTTTTCCAGACAACTTCATGCTTCTCCTATTTTTCAGACCGTTTCATGCTCCTCATGTATTTCACAACTTTGAAGCTCTTCATATTTTTCACACCTTTTCAGGCTCTTCATGTTTTTGATCACCGTTTCATGCTCCTCCTATTTTTCAGACCGTTTCATGCTCCTCATATTTTTCACACCTTTTGAAGCTCTTCATATCTTTCACAACTTTTCAGGGTCTTCATGTTTTTGAACACCACTTCATGATCCCCCTTTTTTTCAGACCATTTCATGCTCTTCATAATTTTGACCCATTTTGAAGCTCTTCATATATTTCACACCTTTTCAGGCTCTTCATGTTTTTCAAAACCACTTCATGCTCCTCCTAATTTTCAGACCGTTTCATGTTCTTCTCATTTATGACACATTTTGAAGCTCTTCATATTTTTCACACCTTTTCAGGCTCTTCATGTTTTTGAACACAGCTTCATGCTCCTCCTATTTTTCAGACCGTTTCATGCTCGTCATATTTTTGACACCTTTTGAAGCTCTTCATATTTTTCACACCTATTCAGGCTCTTCATGTTTTTGAACACCGTTTCATGATCCTCCTATTTTTCAGACCGTTTCATGCTCCTCATATATTTGACACATTTAGAAGCTCTTCATATTTTCACACCTTTTCAGGATCTTCATATTTTTCAACACCGCTGCATGCTCCTCCTATTATTCAGACGGTTTCATGTTGATCTCATTTTTGACACCTTTTGAAGCTCTTCATATTTTCACACCTTTTGAAACTCTTCATATTTTTCACACCTTTTCAGGCCCTTCATGATTTTCAACACCGGTTCATGCTCCTCCAATTTTTAAGACCGTTTCATGCTCCTCATATTTTTGACACCTTTAGAAGATCTTCATATTTTTCACACCTTTTCAGGCTCTTCATATTTTTCAACACCGCATCATGCTCCTCCTATTTTTCAGACCGTTTCATGCACCTCATATTTTTCACACCTTTTAAAGCTCTTCATATTTTTCACACCTTTTCATGCTCCTTATGTTTTTCAACACCGATTCATTCTCCTCCTATTTTTCAGACCGTTTCATGCTCCTCATATTCTTGACACCTTTTAAAGCTCTTCATATTTTTCACACCTTTTCAGGCTCTTTGTGATTTTGAACACAGCTTCATGCTCCTCCTATTTTTCAGACCGTTTCATGCTCCTCATAATTTTCACACCTTTTGAAGCTCTTCATATTTTTCACAACTTTTCAGGCTCTTCCTATTTTGAACACCGCTTCATGCTCCCCCTTTTTTCAGACCGTTTAAGATCCTCATGTATTTGACACCTTTTGAAGCTCTTCATATTTTTCACACGTTTTCAGGCTCTTCATGTTTTTGAACACCGCTTCATGCTCCACCTATTTTTCAGACCGTTTCATGCTCCTCATATTTTTGACACCTTTTGAAGCTCTTCATATTTTTCACACGTTTTCAGGCTCTTCAGGTTTTTCAACACGGCTTCATGCTCCACCTATTTTTCAGACCGTTTCATCCTCCTCATATTTTTGACACCTTTTGAAGCTCTTCATATTTTTCACACCTTTTCAGGCTCTTCAAGTTTTACAACACCACTTCATGCTCCTCCTATTTTTCAGAGAGTTTCATGCTCCTCATGTATTTCACACCTTATGAAGCTCTTCATATTTTTCACACCTTTTCAGGCTCTTCATGTTTTTCACACCTTTTCAGGCTCTTCATGTTTTGTAACACAACTTCATTCTCCTAGTATTTTTAAGACCGTTTCATGCTCCTCATATTTTTGACACCTATTGAAGCTCTTCATATTTCTCACACCTTTTCAGGTTCTTCATGTTTTTCAACACCGCTTCATGCTGCTTCTATTTTTCAGACCGTTTCATGCTCCTCATATTTTTCACATCTTTTGAAGCTCTTCATATTTTTCACACCTTTTGAAGCTCTTCATATTTTTCACACGTTTTCAGGCTCTTCATGTTTTTCAACACTGCTTCATGCTGCTTCTGTTTTTAAGACCGTTTCATGCTCCTCATGTTTTTCACACCTTTTGAAGCTCTTCATGTTTTTCACACCTTTTGAAGCTCTTCATATTTTTCACACCTTTTCAGGCTCTCATATTTTTCATCACCGTTTCATGCTGCTTCTGTTTTTCAGACCGTTTCATGCTCCTCATATTTTTCACACCTTTTGAAGCTCTTCATATTTATCACACCTTTTCAGGCTCTTCATGTTTTTAACACCACTTCATGCTCCTCGTATTTTTCAGACCGTTTCATGCCCCTCATATTTTTGACACCTTTTGAAGCTCTTCATATTTTTCACACTTTTCAGGCTCTTAATGTTTTTCAACACAACATAATGCTCCTCCTATTTTTCAGACCGTTTCATGCACCTCATATTTTTGATACTTTTAGAAGCTCTTCATATTTTTCACACCTTTTCATGCTCTTCTAGTTTTTCAACACCATTTCATGCTCCTCCAATTTCTCAGACCGTTTCATGCTCCTCATATTTTTGACACATTTAGAAGGTATTCATATTTTTCACACCTTTTCAGGCTCTTCATTTTTCAACACCACTTCATGCTCCTCCTATTTTTCAGACCGTTTCATGCTCATCTCAGTTTTGAAACGTTTTGAAGCTCTTCATATTTTCACACCTTTTGAAGCTCTTCATATTTTTCACAACTTTTCAGGCTCTTCTTGTATTTGAACACCGGTTCATGTTCCTCCTATATTTCAGACCGTTTAATGCTCCTCATGTATTTCACACATTTTGAAGCTCGTCATATTTTTTACACCTTTTCAGGTGCTTCATGTTTTTGGACAACGCTTCATGATCCTCTTATTTTTCAGATCATTTCATGCTCTTCATATTTTTTACACCTTTTGAAACTCTTCATATTTTTCACACCTGTTCAGGCTCTTCATGTTTTTCCACACCACCTCATGCTTCACTTTATTTTCAGACGTTTCATGCTCCTCATGTATTTCACACCTTTTGAAGCTCTTCATATTTTTCACACCTTTTCATGCTCTTCATGTTTTTCAACACAGTTTCATGCTGCTTCTATTTTTTAGACCGTTTCATGCTCCTCATATTTTTCACACCTTTTGAAGCTCTTCATATTTTTCACACCTTTTCAGGCTCTTCATGTTTTTGAACACCGTTTCATGATCCTCCTATTTTTCAGACCGTTTCATGCTCATCTCATTTTTGACACCTTTTGAAGCTTTTCATAATTTTCACTACTTTTTAGGCTCTTCATGTTTTTGATCACCGCTTCATGCTCCTCCTATTTTTCAGAGAGTTTCATGCTCCTCATGTATTTCACAACTTTTGAAGCTCTTCATATTTTTCACACCTTTTCAGGCTGTTCATGTTTTTGAACACCGCTTCATGATTCTCCTATTTTTCAGACCGTTTCATGCTCTTCATATTTTTGACCCATTTTGAAGCTCTTCATATTTTTCACACCTTTTCAGGCTCTTCATGTTTTTCCACACCACTTCATGCTTCTCCTAATTTTCAGACCGTTTCATGCTCCTCATATATTTCACACCTTTTGAAGCTCTTCCTATTTTTCACACCTTTTCAGGCTCTTCATGTTTTTGACGACCGCTTAATGCTCCTCTTATTTTTCAGACCGTTTGATGCTCCTCATATTTTTGACACCTTTTGAAGCTCTTTCTATTTTTCACAACTTTTAGTGACATCATATTTTTCAACACCTTTTCATGATCTTCCTATTTTTCAGACCGTTTCATGCTCATCTCATATTTGACACCTTTTGAAGCTTTTCATATTTTTGACAACTTTTCAGGCTCTTCATGATTTTGAAAACAGCTTCTTGCTCCTCCTATTTTTCAAAGAGTTTCATGCTCCTCATGTATTTCACACCTTTTGAAGCTCTTCATATTTTTCACACCTTTTCAGGCTGTTCATGTTTTTCCACACCACTTCATGCTTCTCCTATTTTTCAGCCCGTTTCATGCTCCTCATGTATTTCACATCTTTTGAAGCTCTTCTTATTTTTCAAACCTTTTCAGGCTCTTCATGTTTTTGATCACCGTTTCATGCTCCTCCTATTTTTCAGACAGTTTCATGCTCCTCATATTTTTGACACTTTTTGAAGCTCTTCATATTTTACACACCTTTTCAGGCTCTTAATGTTTTTCAACACCACTTCATGCTCCTCCTATTTTTCAGACCGACTCATGCTCCTCATATATTTGACACATTTATAAGCTCTTCATATTTTTCACACCTTTTCAGGCTCTTCATATTTTTCAACACCGCTTCATGCTCCTCCTATTTTTCAGACGGTTTCTTGTTGATCTCATTTTTGACACCTTTTGAAGCTCTTCATATTTTTCAAACCTTTTCAGGCTCTTCATGTTTTTGAACACTGCTTCATGCTCCTCCTATTTTTCAGACCGTTTCATGCTCCTCATATTTTGACACCTTTTGAAGCTTTTCATATTTTTCACACCTTTTCAGGCTCTTCAAGTTTTTCAACACCACTTCATGCTCTTCCTTTTTTGCAGACCATTTCATGCTCCTCATATTTTTGACACTTTTAGAAGCTCTTCATATTTTTCACACCTTTTCAGGCTCTTCTTATTTTTCAAACAAGTGAAGCTCTTCATATTTTTCACACTTTTTCAGGCTTTTCATGTTTAGAATACCGCTTCATGCTCCTCCTATTTTTCTGACCGTTTCTTCCTCCTCATGTATTTCACACCTTGTGAAGCTCTTCGTATTTTTCACACCTTTTCAGGCTCTTCATGTTTTTGAACACCGTTTTATGCTGCTTCTATTTTTCAGACCGTTTCATGCTCCTCATATATTTTAAACCTTTGAATCTCTTCATATTATTCACACCTTTTCAGGCTGTTCATGTTTTTCAACAACGCTTCATGATCCTCCTATTTTTCAGACCGTTTCATGCTTCTCATAATTTTGACACCCTTTGAAGCTCCTCTTATATTTCACACCTTTTCAGACTCTTCATGTTTTCGAACACCACTTCAAGTTCCTCCTATTTTTGCGACGGTTTCATGCTCCTCATGTATTTCACTCCTTTTGAAGCTCTTCATATTTTTCACACCTTTTCAGGCTCTTCATGATTTTCAACCCCACTTCATGCTCCTCCTATTTTTCAGACCGTTTCATGTTCCTCATATTTTTGACACCTTTTGAAGCTCTTCATATTTTCTACACCTTTTCAGGCTCTTCATGTTTTTCAACACAGCTTCATGCTCCTCTAATTTTTCAGACCATTTGGTGCTCCTCATATTTTTCACAGCATTTGAAGCTCTTCATATTTTTCACACCTTTTCAGGCTCTTCATGTTTTTCAACACCACTTCATGCTCCTCCTATTTTTCAGACCGTTTCATGCTCCTCATATTTTTGACACCTTTTGAAGCTCTTCATATTTTTCACACCTTTTCAGGCTCCTCCTGTTTTTGAACACCGTTTCATGCTCCTACTATTTTTCAGACCATTTCATGCTCCTCATATTTTTGACACCTTTTGAAGCTCTTCATATTTTTCACACCTTTTCAGGCTCTTCAAGTTTTTGAACAATGCTACAATGCTCCTCCTATTTTTCAGACCGTTTCATGCTCCTCATATTTTTGACCTCTTTTAAAGCTCTTCATATTTTTCACGCCTTTTGAAGCTCTTCATATATTTCACACTTTTTCAGGCTCTTCATATTTTTCAACACCACTTCATGCTTCTCCTATTTCTCAGACCGTTTCATGCTCATCTCATTTTTGACAGCATTTGAAGCTCTTCATATTTTTCACAACTTTTGAAGCTCTTCTTATTTTTCACACCTTTTCAGGCTCCTCATGTTTTTCAGCACCGCTTCATGCTCCTCCTATTTTTCAGACCGTTTCATGCTCCTCTCATTTCTGAAATCTTTTGAAGCTCTTCATATATTTCACACATTTTCAGGCTGTTAATGTTTTTCAACACGGCTTCATGCTCCTCCTATTTTTCAGACCGTTTCATGCTCATCTAATTTATGACACCTTCTGAAGCTCTTCATAGTTTTCACAAATTTTCAGGCTCTTCATATTTTTGAACACCGCTTCATGCTCCTCCTATTTTTCAGACCGTTTCATGCTCCTCATTTATTTCACACATTTTGAAGCTCTTCATATTTTACACACCTTTTCAGGCTCGTCATGATTTTCAACAACACTTCATGCTCCTCCTATTTTTCAGACAGTTTCATGCTCATCTAATTTTTGACACCTTTTGAAGCTCTTCATATATTTCACACCTTTTGAAGCTCTTCATATTTTTCACATTTTTGAAGCTCTTCAGATTTTTCACACGTTTTCAGGCTCTTCATGTTTTTGAACACCGCTTCATGCTCCTCATATATTTCAGACCGTTTCATGCTCCTCATATTTGTGACACCTTTTGAAATCTTCATATACTTCACAC
This sequence comes from Dama dama, assembly GCF_033118175.1. NCBI lineage: Eukaryota > Metazoa > Chordata > Mammalia > Artiodactyla > Cervidae > Dama > Dama dama. Next base: position 6,529,732 of record NW_026870891.1, on the reverse strand, counting down.
CTTTTCAGATTCTTCATTTTTTTGAAAAGAACTTCATGCTCCTTCTATTTCTCAGACCGTTTCATGGTCATCTCATTTTTGACACCTTTTGAAGCTCCTCATATTTTTCATTCCTTTTGAAGATCTTCATATTTTTCACACGTTTTCAGGCTCTTCATATTTTTCAACACCGCATCATGCTTCTCCTATTTTTCAGACAGTTTCATTCTCCTCATATTTTTGACACATTTTGAAGCTCTTCATATTTTTCACACCTTTTCAGGCTCTTCATGTTTTTCAACACTGTTTCATGATCCTCCTATTTTTCAGACCGTTTCATGCACCTCATAATTTTGACACCTTTTGAAACTCTTCTTATATTTCACACCTTTTCAGACTCTTCATGTGTTCGAACACCACTTCAAGTTCCTCCTATTTTTGCGACCGTTTAATGCTCTTCATATTTTTGACACCTTTTGAAGCTCTTCATATTTTTCACACCTTTTGAAGCTCTTCGTATATTTCACACATTTTCAGGCTCTTCATGTTTTTCAACACCACTTCATGCTCCTCCTATTTTTCAGACCGTTTCTTGCTCATCTAATTTTTGACACCTTTTGAAGCTCTTCATATATTTCACACCTTTTGAAGCTCTTCATATTTTTCACATTTTTGAAGCTCTTCAAATTTTTCACACCTTTTCATGCTCTTCATGTTTTTGAACACCGCTTCATGATCCTCCGGTTTTTCAGACCGTTTCATGCTCCTCATATTTTTGACACCTTTTGAAGCTTTTCATATTTTTTACAACATTTCAGGCTTTTCATGTTTTTGAACACCTCTTCATGCTCCTCGTATTTTTCACACCATTTGAAGCTCTTCATATTTTTCACACCTTTTCAGGCTCTTCATGTTTTTGAACACTGCTTCATGCTCCTCCTATTTTTCAGACCGTTTCATGCTCCTCATATTTTGACACCTTTTGAAGCTTTTCATATTTTTCACACCTTTTCAGGCTCTTCAAGTTTTTCAACACCACTTCATGCTCTTCCTTTTTTGCAGACCATTTCATGCTCCTCATATTTTTGACACCTTTTGTTGCTCTTCATATTTTTCACACCTTTTCAGGCTCTTCTTATTTTTCAAACAAGTGAAGCTCTTCATATTTTTCACACTTTTTCAGGCTTTTCATGTTTAGAATACCGCTTCATGCTCCTCCTATTTTTCTGACCGTTTCTTCCTCCTCATGTATTTCACACCTTGTGAAGCTCTTCGTATTTTTCACACCTTTTCAGGCTCTTCATGTTTTTGAACACCGTTTTATGCTGCTTCTATTTTTCAGACCGTTTCATGCTCCTCATATATTTTAAACCTTTGAATCTCTTCATATTATTCACACCTTTTCAGGCTGTTCATGTTTTTCAACAACGCTTCATGATCCTCCTATTTTTCAGACCGTTTCATGCTCCTCATAATTTTGACACCCTTTGAAGCTCCTCTTATATTTCACACCTTTTCAGACTCTTCATGTTTTCGAACACCACTTCAAGTTCCTCCTATTTTTGCGACGGTTTCATGCTCCTCATGTATTTCACTCCTTTTGAAGCTCTTCATATTTTTCACACCTTTTCAGGCTCTTCATGATTTTCAACCCCACTTCATGCTCCTCCTATTTTTCAGACCGTTTCATGTTCCTCATATTTTTGACACCTTTTGAAGCTCTTCATATTTTCTACACCTTTTCAGGCTCTTCATGTTTTTCAACACAGCTTCATGCTCCTCTAATATTTCAGACCATTTGGTGCTCCTCATATTTTTCACAGCATTTGAAGCTCTTCATATTTTTCACACCTTTTCAGGCTCTTCATGTTTTTCAACACCACTTCATGCTCCTCCTATTTTTCAGACCGTTTCATGCTCCTCATATTTTTGACACCTTTTGAAGCTCTTCATATTTTTCACACCTTTTCAGGCTCCTCCTGTTTTTGAACACCGTTTCATGCTCCTACTATTTTTCAGACCATTTCATGCTCCTCATATTTTTGACACCTTTTGAAGCTCTTCATATTTTTCACACCTTTTCAGGCTCTTCAAGTTTTTGAACAATGCTACAATGCTCCTCCTATTTTTCAGACCGTTTCATGCTCCTCATATTTTTGACCTCTTTTAAAGCTCTTCATATTTTTCACGCCTTTTGAAGCTCTTCATATATTTCACACTTTTTCAGGCTCTTCATATTTTTCAACACCACTTCATGCTTCTCCTATTTCTCAGACCGTTTCTTGCTCATCTCATTTTTGACAGCATTTGAAGCTCTTCATATTTTTCACAACTTTTGAAGCTCTTCATATTTTTCACACCTTTTCAGGCTCCTCATGTTTTTCAGCACCGCTTCATGCTCCTCCTATTTTTCAGACCGTTTCATGCTCCTCTCATTTCTGAAATCTTTTGAAGCTCTTCATATATTTCACACATTTTCAGGCTGTTAATGTTTTTCAACACGGCTTCATGCTCCTCCTATTTTTCAGACCGTTTCATGCTCATCTAATTTATGACACCTTCTGAAGCTCTTCATAGTTTTCACAAATTTTCAGGCTCTTCATATTTTTGAACACCGCTTCATGCTCCTCCTATTTTTCAGACCGTTTCATGCTCCTCATTTATTTCACACATTTTGAAGCTCTTCATATTTTACACACCTTTTCAGGCTCGTCATGATTTTCAACAACACTTCATGCTCCTCCTATTTTTCAGACAGTTTCATGCTCATCTAATTTTTGACACCTTTTGAAGCTCTTCATATATTTCACACCTTTTGAAGCTCTTCATATTTTTCACATTTTTGAAGCTCTTCAGATTTTTCACACGTTTTCAGGCTCTTCATGTTTTTGAACACCGCTTCATGCTCCTCATATATTTCAGACCGTTTCATGCTCCTCATATTTGTGACACCTTTTGAAGCTCTTCGTATTTTTCACACATTTTCACGCTCTTCATGTTTTTCATCATGACTTCATGCTCCTCCTATTTTTCAGACCGTTTCATGCTCCTCATATTTTTGACACCTTTTGAAATCTTCATATACTTCACACCTTTTCAGATTCTTCATTTTTTTGAAAAGAACTTCATGCTCCTTCTATTTCTCAGACCGTTTCATGGTCATCTCATTTTTGACACCTTTTGAAGCTCCTCATATTTTTCATTCCTTTTGAAGATCTTCATATTTTTCACACGTTTTCAGGCTCTTCATATTTTTCAACACCGCATCATGCTTCTACTATTTTTCAGACAGTTTCATTCTCCTCATATTTTTGACACATTTTGAAGCTCTTCATATTTTTCACACCTTTTCAGGCTCTTCATGTTTTTCAACACTGTTTCATGATCCTCCTATTTTTCAGACCGTTTCATGCACCTCATAATTTTGACACCTTTTGAAACTCTTCTTATATTTCACACCTTTTCAGACTCTTCATGTGTTCGAACACCACTTCAAGTTCCTCCTATTTTTGCGACCGTTTAATGCTCTTCATATTTTTGACACCTTTTGAAGCTCTTCATATTTTTCACACCTTTTGAAGCTCTTCATATATTTCACACATTTTCAGGCTCTTCATGTTTTTCAACACCACTTCATGCTCCTCCTATTTTTCAGACCGTTTCTTGCTCATCTAATTTTTGACACCTTTTGAAGCTCTTCATATATTTCACACCTTTTGAAGCTCTTCATATTTTTCACATTTTTGAAGCTCTTCAAATTTTTCACACCTTTTCATGCTCTTCATGTTTTTGAACACCGCTTCATGATCCTCCGGTTTTTCAGACCGTTTCATGCTCCTCATATTTTTGACACCTTTTGAAGCTTTTCATATTTTTTACAACATTTCAGGCTTTTCATGTTTTTGAACACCTCTTCATGCTCCTCGTATTTTTCACACCATTTGAAGCTCTTCATATTTTTCACACCTTTTCAGGCTCTTCATGTTTTTCAACACCGCTTCATGCTACTCCTATTTTTCAGACCGATTAATGCTCCTCCTGTACTTCACACCTTTTGTAGCTCTTCATATTTTTCTCACATTTTCAGGCTCTTCATGTTTTTCAACACCGCTTCATGCTCCTCTAATTTTTCAGACCGATTCATGCTCCTCAAGTATTTCACACCTTTTGAGGCTTCATGTTTTTCAACACCACTTTATGCTCCACATATTTTTCAGACCGTTTCATGCTCATCTCATTTTTGACACCTTTTGAAGCTCTTCATATTTTTCACACCTTTTGAAGCTCTTTATATTTTTCAAAAGTTTTCAGATCTTCATGTTTTTCAACACCGCTTCTTGATCCTCCTATTTTTCAGACCGTTTCATGCTCCTCCTAATTTTCACACCTTTTGAAGCACCTCAAATTTTTCACACCTTTTCAGGCTCTTCATGTTCTTGAACACGGTTTCCTGCTCCTCCTTTTTTTCAGACCGTTTCATGCTCCTCATATTTTTGACACCTTTTGAATCTCTTCATATATTTCACACCTTTTCAGGCTCTTCATATATTGGAACACCACTTCATGCTCCTCCTATTTTTCGGACGGTTTCATTCTCCTCATGTACTTCACACCTTTTGAAGCTCTTCATATATATCACACTTTTTCAGGCTCTTCATGTTTTTCAACACCACTTCATGCTCCTCCTATTTTTCAAACCGTTTCATGCTCATCTCATTTTTGACACCTTCTGAAGCTCTTCATATTTGTTACACCCTTTCAGGCTCTTCATGTTTTTCAACACGGCTTCATGCTACTCCTATTTTTCAGACCGTTTCATGCTCCTCATATTTTTCACACCTTTTGAAGCTCTTCATATTTTTCACACATTTTCAGGCTCTTCATGTTTTTCAACACCACTTCATGCTCCTCCTATTTTTCAGACCGTTTCATGCTCCTCATGTATTTCACACCTTTTGAAGCTCTTCATATTTTTCACACTTTTTGAAGCTCTTCATATATTTCACACATTTTCAGGCTCTTCATGTTTTTCAACACCGCTTCATGCTCCTCCTTTTTTTCAGACCGTTTCATGGTCCTCATGTATTTCACACATTTTGAGGCTCTTCATATCTTTCACACCTTTTCAGCCGCTTCATGTTTTTGAACACCGTTTCATGCTCTTCCTATTTTTCAGACCGTTTCATGCTCCTCATATTTTTGACACCTTTTGAAGCTCTTCATATTTTTCACACCTTTTGAAGCTCTTCATGTATTTCACACGATTTCAGTCTCTTCAGGTTTTTCAACACCGCTTCATGCTCCTCCTATATTTCAGACCGTTTCATGCTCCTCATATTTTTGACACATTTTGAAGCTCTTCATATTTTTCACACATTTTCAGGCTCTTCATGTTTTTCACAAGTTTTCAGATCTTCATGTTTTTCAACACCGCTTCTTGATCCTCCTATTTTTCAGATCGTTTCATGCTCCTCATATTTTTGTCACGTTTTGAAGCTCTTCATATTTTACACACATTTTCAGGCTCTTCATGTATTTGAACATCGCTACATGCTCCTCCGAATTTTCACAACTTTTGAAGCACCTCAAATTTTTCACACCTTTTCAGGCTCTTCATGTTCTTGAACACGGTTTCCTGCTCCTCCTTTTTTTCAGACCGTTTCATGCTCCTCATATTTTTGACAGCTTTTGAATCTCTTCATATATTTCACACCTTTTCAGGCTCTTCATGTATTGGAACACCGCTTCATGCTCCTCCTATTTTTCGGACGGTTTCATTCTCCTCATGTACTTCACACCTTTTGAAGCTCTTCATATATTTCACACTTTTTCAGGCTCTTCATGTTTTTCAACACCACTTCATGCTCCTCCTATTTTTCAGACCGTTTCATGCTCTTCTCATTTTTGACACCTTCTGAAACTCTTCATATTTGTTACACCCTTTCAGGCTCTTCATGTTTTTCAACACGGCTTCATGCTCCTCCTATTTTTCAGACCGTTTCATGCTCCTCCTATTGTTCAGACCGTTTCATGCTCCTCTTATATTTGACACGTTTTGAGGCTCTTCATATATTTCACACCTTTTCAGGCTCTGCATTTTTTTCAACACCGCTTCATGCTCCTCCTATTTTTCAGACCGATTCAAGCTCCTCATATTTTTGACACCTTTTGAAGCACTTCATATTTTTCACACCTTTTCAGGCTCTTCATTTTTTTGAACACCGCTTCATGCTCCTCCTATTTTTCCGACTGTTTCATGCTCCTCATATTTTTGACACCTTTTGAAACACTTCGTATTTTTCACACCTTTTCAGGCTCTTCATTTTTTTGAACACCGCTTCATGCTCCTCCTATTTTTCAGACCGTTTCATGCTCCTCATATATTTGACATCTTTTGAAGCCCTTCATATTTTTCACACATTTTCAGGTTTTCATGTTTTTCAACACTGCTTCATGCTCCTCCTATTTTTCAGACCGTTTCATGCTCCTCATGTTTTTCACGTCTTTTGTAGCTCTTCATATTTTTCACAACTTTTGAAGCTCTTCATATTTTTCACACCTTTTGAAGCTCTTCATATTTTTCACATGTTTTCACGCTCTTCATGTTTTCAACACCGCTTCTTGATCCACCTATATTTCAGACTGTTTCATGCTCCTAATATTTTTGTCACGTTTTGAAGCTCTTCATATTTTACACACATTTTCAGGCTCTTCATGTTTTTCAACACCGCTTCATGCTCCTCCTATTTTTAACACCTTTTGAAGCTCTTCATATTTTTCACACCTTTTCAGGCTCTTCATGTTTTTGAACACGGTTTCCTGCTCCTCCTTTTTTTCAGACCGTTTCATGCTCCTCATATTTTTGACACGTTTTGAATCTCTTCATATATTTCACACCTTTTCAGGCTCTTCATATATTTGAACAACGCTTCATGCCCCTCCTATTTTACAGACGGTTTCATCCTCCTCATGTATTTCACACCTTTTGAAGCTCTTCATATTTTTCACACCTTTTCAGGCTCTTCATGTTTTTGAACACCGTTTCATGCTGCTCCTATTTTTCAGACCGTTTCATACTCCTCATAGTTGTGACACCTTTTGAAGCTCTTCATATTTTTCACATCTTTTCAGGCTCTTCATGTTTTTCCACACCACTTCATGCTTCTCCTGTTTTTCAGACCGTTTCATGATCCTCATGAATTTCACACATTTTGAAGCTCTTTATATTTTTCACATATTTTCAGGCTCTTCATGTTTTTGATCACCGCTTCATGATCCTCCTATTTTTCAGACCGTTTCATGCTCTTCATATATTTGACACCTCTTGAAGCTCTTCATATTTTTCACACCTTTTCAGGCTCTTCATGTTTTTCCCCACCACTTCATTCTTCTCCTTTTTTTCAGACCATTTCATGCTCCTCATGAATTTCACACCTTTTGAAGCTCTTCATATTTTTCACACCTTTTCAGGCTCTTCATGTTTTTTATCACCGTTTCATGCTCCTATTTTTCAGACCGTTTCATGCTCCTCATATTTTTGACACCTTTTGCAGCTCTTCATATTTTTCACAAGTTTTCAGTCTCTTCATGATTTTGAACACCGCTTCATGATCCTCCTATTTTTAAGACCGTTTCATGCTCTTCATATTTTTGACACCTTTTGCAGCTCTTCATATTTTTCACACCTTTTCAGGCTCTTCATGTTTTTCAACACCGCTTCATGCTGCTTCTCTTTTTCAGACCGTTTCATGCTCCTCATATTTTTCACACCTTTTGAAGCTCCTCATATTTTTCACACCTTTTCAGGCTCTTCATGTTTTTGAACACCGCTTCATGCTCCTCCAATTTTTCAGGCCGTTTCATGCTCCTCATAATTTTGACACCTTTTGAAGCTCTTCATATGTTTCACACCTTTTCAGGCTCTTCATTTTTTTCAACACCACTTCATGCTCCTCCTATTTTTCAGACGGTTTCATGCTCATCTGATTTTTTACACCTTTTGAAGCTCTTCATATTTTTCCCACCTTTTCAGGCTCTTCATATTTTTCACACGTTTTCAGGCTCTTCTTGTTTTTCAACACCGCTTCATGCTCCTCCTATTTTTCAGACCGTTTCATGCTCCTCATATTTTTGACACCTTTTGAAGCTCTTCATATTTTTCACAACTTTTCAGTATCTTCCTGTTTTTGAACACCGTTTCATGCTCCTCCTATTTTTCAGTCCGTTTAATGCTCCTCATGTATTTCACACCTTTTGAAGCTCTTCATATTTTTCACACGTTTTCAGGCTCTTCATGTTTTTGAACACCGCTTCATGCTCCTCCAATTTCAGACCGTTTCATGCTCCTCATGTATTTCACACCTTTTGAAGCTCTTCATATTTTTCACAACTTTTCAGGCTCCTCATGTTTTTGAACACCGCTTCATGCTCCTCCTATTTTCCAGAACGTTTCATGCTCCTCATATTTTTGACACCTTTTGCAGGTCTTCATATTTTTCACACCTTTTCAGGCTCTTCATATTTTTGAACACTGCTTCATGATCCTCCTATTTTTCAGACCGTTTCATGCTCTTCATATTTTTGACACCTTTTGAAGCTCTTCATATTTTTCACACCTTTTCAGGCTCTTCATATTTTTGAACACTGCTTCATGATCCTCCTATTTTTCAGACCCTTTTATGCTCTTCTCATTTTTGACACCATTTGAAGCTCTTCATATCTTTCATATTTTTGAAGTTCTTCATATTTTCACAGGTTTTCAGACTCTTCATGTTTTTCAACACCGCTTCATGCTCCTGCTATTTTTGAGACCGTTTCATGCTCTTCATATATTTGACACCTCTTGAAGCTCTTCATATTTTTCACACCTTTTCAGGCTCTTCATGTTTTTCCCCACCACTTCATTCTTCTCCTATTTTTCAGATCATTTCATGCTCCTCATGAATTTCACACCTTTTGAAGCTCTTCATATTTTTCACACCTTTTCAGGCTCTTCATGTTTTTTATCACCGTTTCATGCTCCTATTTATCAGACCGTTTCATGCTCCTCATATTTTTGACACCTTTTGCAGCTCTTCATATTTTTCACAAGTTTTCAGTCTCTTCATGATTTTGAACACCGCTTCAAGATCCTCCTATTTTTAAGACCGTTTCATGCTCTTCATATTTTTGACACCTTTTGCAGCTCTTCATATTTTTCACACCTTTTCAGGCTCTTCATGTTTTTCAACACCGTTTCATGCTGCTTCTCTTTTTCAGACCGTTTCATGCTCCTCATATTTTTCACACCTTTTGAAGCTCCTCATATTTTTCACACCTTTTCAGGCTCTTCATGTTTTTGAACACAGCTTCATGCTACTCCTATTTTTCAGACTGTTTCATGCTCCTCATAGTTTTCACACCTTTTGAAGCTCCTCATATTTTTCACACCTTTTCAGGCTCTTCATGTTTTTCAACACCATTACATGATCCTCCTATTTTTCAAACTGTTTCATGCTCATCTCATTTTTGACACCTTTTGAAGCTTTTCAGATTTTTCTCAACTTTTTAGGCTCTTCATGTTTCTCAACACGGCTTCATGCTCCACATATTTTTCAGACCGTTTCATGCTCATATCGTTTTTGACACCTTTTGAAGCTCTTCATATTTCTCACAACTTTTTAGGCTTTTCATATTTTTGAACACCGCTTCATGCTCCTCCTATTTTTCAGAGAGTTTCATGCTCCTCATGTATTTCACATCTTTTGAAGCTCTTCATATTTATCACAACTTTTTAGGCTCTTCATGTTTTTCCACATCACTTCATGCTTCTCGTATTTTTCGGCCTGTTTCATGCTCCTCATGTATTTCACACCTTTTGAAGCTCTTCATATTTTTCACACCTTTTCAGGCTCTTCATGTTTTTAATCACCGTTTCATGCTCCTCCTATTTTTCAGACCGTTTCATGCTCCTCATATATTTGACACATTTTGAAGCTCTTTATATTTTTCACACATTTTCAGGCTCTTCATGTTTTTGAACACTGCTTCATGATCCTCCTATTTTTCAGACCTTTTCATGTTCTTCATATGTTTGACACATTTTGAAGCTCTTCATATTTTTCACACCTTTTCAGGCTCTTCATGTGTTTCAACACCACTTCATGCTTCTCCTATTTTTCAGACCGTTTCATGCGCCTCATGTATTTCACACCTTTTGAAGCTCTTCATAATTTTCACATCTTTTCAGTCTCTTCATGTTTTTGAACACCATTTCATGCCGCTTCTATTTTTTAGACCGTTTCCTGCTCCTCATATTTTTCACACCTTTTGATGCTCTTCATATTTTTCACACGTTTTCAGGCTCTTCTTGTTTTTCAACACCGCTTCATGCTCCTCCTATTTTTCAGACCGTTTCTTGCACCTCATATTTTTCTCACCTTTTGAAGCGCTTCATATTTTCCACACCTTTTCAGGCTCTTCATATTTTTGAACACTGCTTCATGATCCTCCTATTTTTCAGACCCTTTTATGCTCTTCTCATTTTTGACACCATTTGAAGCTCTTCATATCTTTCATATTTTTGAAGTTCTTCATATTTTCACAGGTTTTCAGACTCTTCATGTTTTTCAACACCGCTTCATGCTCCTGCTATTTTTGAGACCGTTTCATGCTCTTCATATATTTGACACCTCTTGAAGCTCTTCATATTTTTCACACCTTTTCAGGCTCTTCATGTTTTTCCCCACCACTTCATTCTTCTCCTATTTTTCAGATCATTTCATGCTCCTCATGAATTTCACACCTTTTGAAGCTCTTCATATTTTTCACACCTTTTCAGGCTCTTCATGTTTTTTATCACCGTTTCATGCTCCTATTTATCAGACCGTTTCATGCTCCTCATATTTTTGACACCTTTTGCAGCTCTTCATATTTTTCACAAGTTTTCAGTCTCTTCATGATTTTGAACACCGCTTCAAGATCCTCCTATTTTTAAGACCGTTTCATGCTCTTCATATTTTTGACACCTTTTGCAGCTCTTCATATTTTTCACACCTTTTCAGGCTCTTCATGTTTTTCAACACCGTTTCATGCTGCTTCTCTTTTTCAGACCGTTTCATGCTCCTCATATTTTTCACACCTTTTGAAGCTCCTCATATTTTTCACACCTTTTCAGGCTCTTCATGTTTTTGAACACAGCTTCATGCTACTCCTATTTTTCAGACTGTTTCATGCTCCTCATAGTTTTCACACCTTTTGAAGCTCCTCATATTTTTCACACCTTTTCAGGCTCTTCATGTTTTTCAACACCATTACATGATCCTCCTATTTTTCAAACTGTTTCATGCTCATCTCATTTTTGACACCTTTTGAAGCTTTTCAGATTTTTCTCAACTTTTTAGGCTCTTCATGTTTCTCAACACGGCTTCATGCTCCACATATTTTTCAGACCGTTTCATGCTCATATCGTTTTTGACACCTTTTGAAGCTCTTCATATTTCTCACAACTTTTTAGGCTTTTCATATTTTTGAACACCGCTTCATGCTCCTCCTATTTTTCAGAGAGTTTCATGCTCCTCATGTATTTCACATCTTTTGAAGCTCTTCATATTTATCACAACTTTTTAGGCTCTTCATGTTTTTCCACATCACTTCATGCTTCTCGTATTTTTCGGCCTGTTTCATGCTCCTCATGTATTTCACACCTTTTGAAGCTCTTCATATTTTTCACACCTTTTCAGGCTCTTCATGTTTTTAATCACCGTTTCATGCTCCTCCTATTTTTCAGACCGTTTCATGCTCCTCATATATTTGACACATTTTGAAGCTCTTTATATTTTTCACACATTTTCAGGCTCTTCATGTTTTTGAACACTGCTTCATGATCCTCCTATTTTTCAGACCTTTTCATGTTCTTCATATGTTTGACACATTTTGAAGCTCTTCATATTTTTCACACCTTTTCAGGCTCTTCATGTGTTTCAACACCACTTCATGCTTCTCCTATTTTTCAGACCGTTTCATGCGCCTCATGTATTTCACACCTTTTGAAGCTCTTCATAATTTTCACATCTTTTCAGTCTCTTCATGTTTTTGAACACCATTTCATGCCGCTTCTATTTTTTAGACCGTTTCCTGCTCCTCATATTTTTCACACCTTTTGATGCTCTTCATATTTTTCACACGTTTTCAGGCTCTTCTTGTTTTTCAACACCGCTTCATGCTCCTCCTATTTTTCAGACCGTTTCTTGCACCTCATATTTTTCTCACCTTTTGAAGCGCTTCATATTTTCCACACCTTTTCAGGCTCTTCATGTTTTTCAACACCGCTTCATGCTCCTCCTATTTTTCAGACCGTTTCATGCTCCTCATATTTTTGACACGTTTTGAAGCTCTTCATATTTTTCACACGTTTTCAGGCTCTTCATGTTTTTCACACCTTTTCAGGCTCTTCATGTTTTTGAACACCATTTCATGATCCTCCTATTTTTCTGACCGTTTAATGCTCCTCATATTTTTGACACCTTTAGAAACTCTTCATATTTTTCACACCTTTTCAAGCACTTCATGGTTTTCCACACCGCTTCATGCTCCTCCTATTTTTCAGAAGGTTTCATGCTCTTCATATTTTTGATAACTTTTGAAGCTCTTCATATTTTTCACACCTTTTCAGGCTCTTCATGTTTTTCAAGACCACTTCATGCTCCTCCTACTTTTCAGACCGTTTCATGCTCATCTCATTTTTGACACCTTTTGAAGTTCTTCATATTTTTCCCACCTTTTGAAGCTCTTCATATATTACACACGTTTTCAGGTTCTTCATGTTTTTCAACACCGTTTCATGCTGCTTCTATTTTTCAGACCGTTTCATGCTCCTCATATTTTTCACACCTTTTGAAGCTCTTCATATTTTTCACACGTTTTCAGGCTCTTCATGTTTTTCAACACCGTTTAATTCTGCTTCTATTTTTCAGACCGTTTCATGCTCCTCATATTTTTGACACCTTTAGACTCTTCATATTTTTCACACCTTTTCAGCCTCTTCATGTTTTTCACACATTTTCAGCCTCTTCATGTTTTTGAACACCCCTTCTTGCTCCTTTTATTTTTCAGAGAGTTTCATGCTCCTCATGTATTTCACACCTTTTAAAGTTCTTCATATTTTTCACACCTTTACAGGCTCTTCATGTTTTTGAACACCGTTTCATCCTCCTCCTATTTTTCAGACCGTTTCATGCTCCTCATATTTTTGACACCTTTTGAAGCTCTTCATATTTTTCACACCTTTTCAAGCTCTTCATGTTTTTGCACACTGCTTCATGCTCTTCCTATTTTTCAGACCGTTTCATGCTCCTCATATTTTTGCCACCTTTTGAAGCTCTTCATATTTTTCACACCTTTTCAGGCTCTTCATGTTTTTCAACACCAATTCATGCTTCTCCTATTTTTCAGAATGTTTAATGCTCCTCATATTTTTGACACCTTTAGAAACTCTTCATATTTTTCACACCTTTTCAAGCACTTCATGGTTTTCCACACCGCTTCATGCTCCTCCTATTTTTCATACCGTTTCATTCTCCTCATATTTTTGACACCTTTTGAAGCTCTCATATATTTCACACCTTTTCAGGCTCTTCATTTTTTTCAACACAACGTCATGCTCCTCCTATTTTTCAGACCCTTTTATGCTCTTCTCATTTTTGACACCTTTTGAAGCTCTTCATATTTTTCACACCTTTTGAAGCTCTTCATGTTTTTCACACCTTTTCAGGCTCTTCATGTTTTTCAACACCGTTTCATGCTGCTTCTCTTTTTCAGACCGTTTCATGCTCCTCATATTTTTCACACCTTTTGAAGCTCCTCATATTTTTCACACCTTTTCAGGCTCTTCATGTTTTTGAACACAGCTTCATGCTACTCCTATTTTTCAGACTGTTTCATGCTCCTCATATTTTTCACACCTTTTGAAGCTCCTCATATTTTTCACACCTTTTCAGGCTCTTCATGTTTTTCAACACCGTTACATGATCCTCCTATTTTTCAGACTGTTTCATGCTCATCTCATTTTTGACCCCTTTTGAAGCTTTTCAGATTTTTCACAACTTTTTAGGCTCTTCATGTTTCTCAACACGGCTTCATGCTCCACATATTTTTCAGACCGTTTCATGCTCATCTCATTTTTGACACCTTTTGAAGCTCTTCATATTTCTCACAACTTTTTAGGCTTTTCATATTTTTGAACACCGCTTCATGCTCCTCCTATTTTTCAGAGAGTTTCATGCTCCTCATGTATTTCACATCTTTTGAAGCTCTTCATATTTCTCACAACTTTTTAGGCTCTTCATGTATTTCCACATCACTTCATGCTTCTCGTATTTTTCGGCCTGTTTCATGCTCCTCATGTATTTCACACCTTTTGAAGCTCTTCATATTTTTCACACCTTTTCAGGCTCTTCATGTTTTTAATCACCGTTTCATGCTCCTCCTATTTTTCAGACCGTTTCATGCTCCTCATATATTTGACACATTTTGAAGCTCTTTATATTTTTCACACATTTTCAGGCTCTTCATGTTTTTGAACACTGCTTCATGATCCTCCTATTTTTCAGACCTTTTCATGTTCTTCATATGTTTGACACATTTTGAAGCTCTTCATATTTTTCACACCTTTTCAGGCTCTTCATGTGTTTCAACACCACTTCATGCTTCTCCTATTTTTCAGACCGTTTCATGCGCCTCATGTATTTCACACCTTTTGAAGCTCTTCATAATTTTCACATCTTTTCAGTCTCTTCATGTTTTTGAACACCATTTCATGCCGCTTCTATTTTTTAGACCGTTTCCTGCTCCTCATATTTTTCACACCTTTTGATGCTCTTCATATTTTTCACACGTTTTCAGGCTCTTCTTGTTTTTCAACACCGCTTCATGCTCCTCCTATTTTTCAGACCGTTTCTTGCACCACATATTTTTCTCACCTTTTGAAGCGCTTCATATTTTCCACACCTTTTCAGGCTCTTCATGTTTTTCAACACCGCTTCATGCTCCTCCTATTTTTCAGACCGTTTCATGCTCCTCATATTTTTGACACGTTTTGAAGCTCTTCATATTTTTCACACGTTTTCAGGCTCTTCATGTTTTTCACACCTTTTCAGGCTCTTCATGTTTTTGAACACCATTTCATGATCCTCCTATTTTCCTGACCGTTTAATGCTCCTCATATTTTTGACACCTTTAGAAACTCTTCATATTTTTCACACCTTTTCAAGCACTTCATGGTTTTCCACACCGCTTCATGCTCCTCCTATTTTTCAGACGGTTTCATACTCTTCATATTTTTGATAACTTTTGAAGCTCTTCCTATTTTTCACACCTTTTCAGGCTCTTCATGTTTTTCAAGACCACTTCATGCTCCTCCTATTTTTCAGACCATTTCATGCTCATCTCATTTTTGACACCTTTTGAAGTTCTTCATATTTTTCCCACCTTTTGAAGCTCTTCATATATTTCACACGTTTTCAGGTTCTTCATGTTTTTCAACACCGTTTCATCCTGCTTCTATTTTTCAGACCGTTTCATGCTCCTCATATTTTTCACACCTTTTGAAGCTCTTCATATTTTTCACACGTTTTCAGGCTCTTCATGTTTTTCAACACCGTTTAATTCTGCTTCTATTTTTCAGACCGTTTCATGCTCCTCATATTTTTGACACCTTTAGACTCTTCATATTTTTCACACCTTTTCAGCCTCTTCATGTTTTTCACACATTTTCAGCCTCTTCATGTTTTTGAACACCCCTTCTTGCTCCTTTTATTTTTCAGAGAGTTTCATGCTCCTCATGTATTTCACACCTTTTAAAGCTCTTCATATTTTTCACACCTTTACAGACTCTTCATGTTTTTGAACACCGTTTCATCCTCCTCCTATTTTTCAGACCGTTTCATGCTCCTCATATTTTTGACACCTTTTGAAGCTCTTCATATTTTTCACACCTTTTCAAGCTCTTCATGTTTTTGCACACTGCTTCATGCTCTTCCTATTTTTCAGACCGTTTCATGCTCCTCATATTTTTGACACCTTTTGAATCTCTTCATATTTTTCATACCTTTTCAGGCTCTTCATGTTTTTCAACACCAATTCATGCTTCTCCTATTTTTCAGACTGTTTAATGCTCCTCATATTTTTGACACCTTTAGAAACTCTTCATATTTTTCACACCTTTTCAAGCACTTCATGGTTTTCCACACCGCTTCATGCTCCTCCTATTTTTCATACCGTTTCATTCTCCTCATATTTTTGACACCTTTTGAAGCTCTCATATATTTCACACCTTTTCAGGCTCTTCATTTTTTTCAACACAACGTCATGCTCCTCCTATTTTTCAGACCCTTTTATGCTCTTCTCATTTTTGACACCTTTTGAAGCTCTTCATATTTTTCACACCTTTTGAAGCTCTTCATGTTTTTCACACCTTTTCAGGCTCTTCATGTTTTTCAACACCGCTTCATGCTCCTTCTATTTTTCTGACCGTTTCATGCTCCTCATAATTTTGACACATTTTGAAGCTCTTCATATTTTTCACACCTTTTCAGGCTCTTCATGTTTTTCAACACCGCTTCGTGCTCCTCCTCTTTTTCAGACCGTTTCATGCTCCTCATATTTTTGACATCTATTGAAGCTCTTCATATTTCTCACACCTTTTCAGGTTCTTCATGTTTTTCAACACCACTTCATGCTCCTCCTATTTTTCAGACCGTTTCAAGCACATCTCATTTTTGACACCTTTTGAAGCTCTTCATATCTTTCATATTTTTGAAGTTCTTCATATTTTCACACGTTTTCAGACTCTTCATGTTTTTCAACACCGCTTCATGCTCCTGCTATTTTTCAGACCGTTTCATGCTCTTCAAATATTTGACACCTCTTGAAGCTCTTCATATTTTTCACACCTTTTCAGGCTCTTCATGTTATTCCCCACCACTTCATTCTTCTCCTGTTTTTCAGACCATTTCATGCTCCTCATGAATTTCACACCTTTTGAAGCTCTTCATATTTTTCACACCTCTTCAGGCTCTTCATGTTTTTTATCACCGTTTCATGCTCCTATTTTTCAGACTGTTTCATGCTCCTCATATTTTTGACACCTTTTGCAGCTCTTCATATTTTTCACAAGTTTCAGTCTCTTCATGATTTTGAACACCGCTTCAAGATCCTCCTATTTTTAAGACCGTTTCATGCTCTTCATATTTTTCACACCTTTTCAGGCTCTTCATGTTTTTCAACACCGTTTCATGCTGCTTCTCTTTTTCAGACCGTTTCATGCTCCTCATATTTTTCACACCTTTTGAAGCTCCTCATATTTTTCACACCTTTTCAGGCTCTTCATGTTTTTGAACACAGCTTCATGCTACTCCTATTTTTCAGACTGTTTCATGCTCCTCATATTTTTCACACCTTTTGAAGCTCCTCATATTTTTCACACCTTTTCAGGCTCTTCATGTTTTTCAACACCGTTACATGATCCTCCTATTTTTCAGACTGTTTCATGCTCATCTCATTTTTGACCCCTTTTGAAGCTTTTCAGATTTTTCACAACTTTTTAGGCTCTTCATGTTTCTCAACACGGCTTCATGCTCCACATATTTTTCAGACCGTTTCATGCTCATCTCATTTTTGACACCTTTTGAAGCTCTTCATATTTCTCACAACTTTTTAGGCTTTTCATATTTTTGAACACCGCTTCATGCTCCTCCTATTTTTCAGAGAGTTTCATGCTCCTCATGTATTTCACATCTTTTGAAACTCTTCATATTTCTCACAACTTTTTAGGCTTTTCATGTTTTTCCACATCACTTCATGCTTCTCGTATTTTTCGGCCTGTTTCATGCTCCTCATGTATTTCACACCTTTTGAAGCTCTTCATATTTTTCACACCTTTTCAGGCTCTTCATGTTTTTAATCACCGTTTCATGCTCCTCCTATTTTTCAGACCGTTTCATGCTCCTCATATATTTGACACATTTTGAAGCTCTTCATAATTTTCACATCTTTTCAGTCTCTTCATGTTTTTGAACACTGCTTCATGATCCTCCTATTTTTCAGACCTTTTCATGTTCTTCATATGTTTGACACATTTTGAAGCTCTTCATATTTTTCACACCTTTTCAGGCTCTTCATGTGTTTCAACACCACTTCATGCTTCTCCTATTTTTCAGACCGTTTCATGCGCCTCATGTATTTCACACCTTTTGAAGCTCTTCATAATTTTCACATCTTTTCAGTCTCTTCATGTTTTTGAACACCATTTCATGCCGCTTCTATTTTTTAGACCGTTTCCTGCTCCTCATATTTTTCACACCTTTTGATGCTCTTCATATTTTTCACACGTTTTCAGGCTCTTCTTGTTTTTCAACACCGCTTCATGCTCCTCCTATTTTTCAGACCGTTTCTTGCACCTCATATTTTTCTCACCTTTTGAAGCGCTTCATATTTTCCACACCTTTTCAGGCTCTTCATGTTTTTCAACACCGCTTCATGCTCCTCCTATTTTTCAGACCGTTTCATGCTCCTCAGATTTTTGACACCTTTTGAAATATTCATATACTTCACACCTTTTCAGGCTCTTCATTTTCTTGAACACAACTTCATGCTCCTCCTATTTTTCAGGCCGTTTCATGCTCATCTCTTTTTTGACACCTTTTGAAGCTCTTCATATTTTTCATACCTTTTAAAGATCTTCATATTTTTCACACGTTTTCAGGCTCTTCATATTTTTCAACACCGCATCATGCTCCTCCTATTTTTCAGACAGTTTCATGCTCCTCATATTTTTGACATGTTTTGAAGCTCTTCATATTTTTCACACCGTTTCAGGCTCTTCATGTTTTTCAACACTGTTTCATGCTCCTCCTATTTTTCAGACCGTTTCGTGCTCCTCATAATTTTGACACCCTTTGAAGCTCTTCTTATATTTCACACCTTTTCAGACTCGGCATGTTTTTGAACACCGCTTCAAGGTCCTCCTTTTTTTCGAGCGTTTCATGCTCCTCATATTTTTGACACCTTTTGAAGCTCTTCATATTTTTCACGCCTTTTCAGGCTCTTCATGTTTTTGAACACGGTTTCATGCTCCTCCTATTTTTCAGAGCGTTTCATACTCCTCATATTTTTCACACCTTTTGAAGCTCTTCAAATTTTTCACACCTTTTCAGGCTCTTCATGTTTTTCAACACCGCTTCATGCTCCTCCTATTTTGAGACCGTTTTCTGCTCCACATGTATTTCACAGCTTTTGAATCTCTTCATATTTTTCACACCATTTCAGGCTCTTCATGTTTTTCAACATCACTTCATGCTCCTCCTATTTTTCAGACCATTTCATGCTCCTCTTAATTTTGACAACTTTTGAAGCTCTTCATATTTTCCACACTTTTTCAGGCTCATCATGTTTTTGAACACCACTTCATGCTCCTCCTATTTTTCTGACCGTTTCATGCACATCTCATTTTTGACACCTTTTGAAGCCTTTGATATTTTTCACACCATTTTCAGGCTCTTCATGTTTTTCAACACCGCTTTCTGATCCTCCTATTTTTCAGACCGTTTCATGCTCCTCATGTATTTGACACCTTTTAAAGCTCCTCATATTTTTCACACCTTTTCAGGCTCTTCATATTTTTCACATAATTTCAGGCTGTTCATGTTTTTGAACACGGCTTCATGCTCCTCCAATTTTTCAGACCGTTTCATGTTCCTCATATTTTTGACACCTTTTGAAGTTCTTCATATTTTTCACACCTTTTGAAGCTCTTCATATTTTTCACACCATTTTCAGGCTCTTCATGTTTTTCAACACCGTTTCATGCTCCTCCTATTTTTCAGACCGTTTCATGCTCCTCTTATGTTTGACACCTTTTGAAGCTCTTCATATTTTTCACACCTTTTCACGCTCTTCATGTTTTTGAACACCGCTTCATACTCCGCATATTTTTCAGACCGTTTCATGCACATCTCATTTTTGACACCTTTTGAAGCTCTTCATATTTTTCACACCTTTTGAAGCTCTTCATATTTTTCACACGTTTTCATGCCCTTCATGTTTTTCATCAACGCTTCATGCTCCTCCTATTTTTCAGACCGTTTCATGCTCCTCATATTTTTGACACCTTTTGAAGCTCTTCATATATTTCACACCTTTTCAGGCTCTTCTTTTTTTTCAACACCACTTCATGCTCCTCCTATTTTTCAGACCGTTTCATGCTCATTTCATTTTTGACACCTTTTGTAGCTCTTCATATTTTTCACACCTTTTCATGCTCTTCATGTAATTGAACACCGCTTCATTTTCCTCCTATTTTTCAGACCGTTTCATGCTCCTCATATTCTTGACACCTTTTGAAGCTTTTCAAATTTTCACACGTTTTCAGGCTCTTCAAGTTTTTCAATACCGTTTCATGCTCCTCCTATTTTTCAGACCGTTTCATGCTCCTCTTATGTTTGACACCTTTTGAAGCTCTTCATATTTTTCACACCTTTTCACGCTCTTCATGTTTTTGAACATCGCTTCATGCTCCGCCTATTTTTCAGACCGTTTCATGCTCCTCATATTTTTGTCATCTTTTGAAGCTCTTCATATTTTTCACACCCTTTCAGGCTCTTAATGTTTTTCAACACCCCTTCATGCTCCTCCTATTTTTCAGACCATTTCATGCTCCTCATATTTTTGACGCCTTTAGAAGCTTTTCATATTTTTCACACCTTTTCAGGCTCTTCATGTTTTTTCACACCACTTCATGCTTCTCCTATTTTTCAGACCGTTTTATGCTCCTCATGTATTTCACACCTTTTGAAGCTCTTCATATTTTTCACAACTTTTCAGGCTCTTTATGTTTTTCAAAACCGCTTCATGCTCCTCCTATTTTTCAGACCGTTTCATGCTCCACACATTTTGAAACCTTTTGAAGCTCTTCATATTTTTCACACCTTTTCAGGCTCTTTATGTTTTTCAAAACCGCTTCATGCTCCTCCTATTTTTCAGACCGTTTCATGCTCCACACATTTTGAAACCTTTTGAAGCTCTTCATATTTTTCACACCTTTTCAGGCTCTTCATGTTTTTGATCACGGTTTCATGCTCCTCCTATTTTTCAGACCATTTCATGCTCCTCATATTTTTGACGCCTTTAGAAGCTCTTCATATTTTTCACACCTTTTCAGGCTCTTTATGTTTTTCAAAACCGCTTCATGCTCCTCCTATTTTTCAGACCGTTTCATGCTCCACACATTTTGAAACCTTTTGAAGCTCTTCATATTTTTCACACCTTTTCAGGCTCTCCATGTTTTTCATCACCGATTCATGCTCCTCCTATTTTTCAGACCGTTTCATGCTCCTCATGTATTTCACACCATTTGAAGCTCTTCCTGTTTTTCACACCTTTTCAGTCTCTTCATGTATTTGAACACCATTTCATGCTCCTCCGATTTTTTAGCCCGTTTCATGCTCCTCATATTTTTGACACCTTTTGAAGCTCTTCATATTTTTCACACCTTTTGAAGCTCTTCATGTTTTTCATATTTTTGCAGCTCTTCATATTTTTCACACCTTTTCACGCTTTTCATGTATTTGAACACCGGTTCATGCTCTTCCTATTTCTCAGACCGTTTCATGCTCCTCATGTATTTCACACCTTTTGCAGCTCTTCGTATTTTGCACACATTTTCAGGCTTTTCATGATTTTCACAACGACTTCATGCTCCTCATATTTTTCAGACCGTTTCATGCACATTTCATTTTTGACTCCTTTTGAAGCTCTTCATATTTTTCACACCATTTTCAGGCTCTTCATGTTTTTCCACACCACTTTATGATCATCCTATTTTTCAGACCGTTTCATATTCCTCATATTTTTGACATTTTTTGAGGCTCTTCATATTTTTCACACCTTTTCAGGCTCTTCATGTCTTTGAACACCGTTTCATGCTCCTCCTATTTTTCTGACCGTTTCATGCACATCTCATTTTTGACACCTTTTGAAGCCTTTGATATTTTTCACACCATTTTCAGGCTCTTCATGTTTTTCAACACCGCTTTCTGATTCTCCTATTTTTCAGACCGTTTCATGCTCCTCATGTATTTGACACCTTTTAAAGCTCCTCATATTTTTCACACCTTTTCAGGCTCTTCATATTTTTCACATAATTTCAGGCTGTTCATGTTTTTGAACACGGCTTCATGCTCCTCCAATTTTTCAGACCGTTTCATGTTCCTCATATTTTTGACACCTTTTGAAGCTCTTCATATTTTTCACACCTTTTGAAGCTCTTCATATTTTTCACACCATTTTCAGGCTCTTCATGTTTTTCAACACCGTTTCATGCTCCTCCTATTTTTCAGACCGTTTCATGCTCCTCTTATGTTTGACACCTTTTGAAGCTCTTCATATTTTTCACACCTTTTCACGCTCTTCATGTTTTTGAACACCGCTTCATGCTCCGCATATTTTTCAGACCGTTTCATGCACATCTCATTTTTGACACCTTTTGAAGCCTTTGATATTTTTCACACCATGTTCAGGCTCTTCAGGTTTTTCAACACCGCTTTCTGATCCTCCTATTTTTCAGACCGTTTCATGCTCCTCATATATTTGACACCTTTTGAAGCTCTTCATATTTTCACAATTTTTTAATCTCTTCATATGTTTCACACGTTTTCAGGTTCTTCATGTTTTTCAACACCGCTTCATGCTCCTCCTATTTTTCATTCCGTTTCATGCTCCTCATATTCTTGACACCTTTTGACGCTTTTCATATTTTTCACACATTTTCAGGCTCTTCATGTTTTGCCACACCACTTCATGCTCCTCCTATTTTTCAGACGTTTTCATGCTCCTCATATTTTTGACACCTTTAGAAACTCTTCATATCATTCACACCTTTTCAGGCTCTTCATGTTTTGCCACACCGCTTCATGCTCCTCCTATTTTTGAGCCCGTTTCATGCTCCTCATGTATTTCACACCTTTTGAAGCTCTTCATATATTTCACACCCTTACATACTCTTCATGTTTTTCAACACCACTTCATGCTCCTCCTATTTTTAAGACTGTTTCATGCTCCTGATATTTTTGACTCGTTTTGAAGCTCTTCATATTTTCACAATTTTTTAAGCTCTTCATATTTTTCATACGTTTTCAGGTTCTTCATGTTTTTCAACACCGCTTCATGCTCCTCCTATTTTTCATTCCGTTTCATGCTCCTCATATTCTTGACACCTTTTGACGCTTTTCATATTTTTCACACATTTTCAGGCTCTTCAAGTTTTTCAACACCGCTTCATGCTCCTCCTATTTTTCATTCCGTTTCATGCTCCTCATATTTTTGACACCTTTTGAAGCTCTTCATATTTCTCACACCTTTTCAGGCTCTTCATGTTTTTCAACACCGCTTCATGATCCTCCTGTTTTTCAGACCGTTTCATGCTGATCTCATTTTTGACACCTTTGGAAGCTTTTCATATTTTTCACAACTTTTCAGGCTCTTCACGGTTTTGAACACCTTTTCATGTTCCTCCTATTTTTCAGACCGTATCATGCTCCTCATATATTTCACACGTTTTGAAGCTCTTCATATTTTTCATACCTTTTCAGGCTCTTCATGTATTTCAACACCAATTCATGCTCCTACTATTTTTCAGACCGTTTCATGCTCATCTCATTTTTGACACCTTTCGAAGCTGTTTGTATTTTTCACACCTTTTGAAGCTCTTCATATTTTTCACACGTTTTCATGCCCTTCATGTTTTTCATCACCGCTTCATGCTACTCCTATTTTTCAGATCGTTTCATGCTCCTCATATTTTTGACAGCTTTTGAAGCTCTTCATATATTTCACACCTTTTCAGGCTCTTCTTTTTTTTCAACACCACTTCATGCTCCTACTATTTTTCAGACCGTTTCATGCTCATCTCATTTTGACACCTTTTGATGCACTTCATATTTTTAACACCTTTTGAAGCTCTTCGTATATTTCACACCTTTTCAGGCTCTTCATGTTTTCAACACCACTTCATGCCCCTCCTATTTTTCAGACCCTTTCATGCTAAACTAAATTTGACACCTTATGAAGCTTTTCATGTTTTTCATACCTTTTCATGCTCTTTATGTTTTTGAACACCGGTTCATGCTCCTCCTATTTTTCAACCCGTTTCATGCTCCTCATGTATTTCACATCTTTTGAAGCTCTTCATATTTTTCACACCTTTTCAGTCTCTTCATGTTTTTGAACACCGTTTCATGCTCCTCCTACTTTTCAGACCATATAATGCTCGTCATATATTTCACACGTTTTGAAGCTCTTCATATTTTTCACACCTTTTCAGGCTCTTCATGTTTTTAAACACCACTTCATGCTCCTCCTAATTATCAGACCGTTTCATGCTCCTAATATATTTGACACCTTTTGTAGCTCTTCATATTATTCACACCTTTTCAGACTCCCCATGTTTTTCAACACCACTTCATGTTCCTCCCATTTTGCAGACAGTTTCATACTCCTCATATTTTTGACAACATTTGAAGCTCTTCATATTTCTAACACCTTTTCAGGCGCTTCATGTTTTTCAACACCGCTTCGTGCGCCTCCTTTTTTTCAGACCGTTTCATGCTCATCTCATTTTTGACACCTTTTGAAGCTCTTCTTATTTTCCACATCTTTTGAAACCCTTCATATTTTTCACACGTTTTCAAGCTCTTCATGTTTTTCAACAACGTTTCAAGCTCCTCCTATTTTTCAGACCGTTTCATGCTCCTCATATTTTTGACACCTTTTGAAGCTCTTCATATTTTTCACAACTTTTGAATCTCTTATATTTTTCACACCTTTTCAGGCTCTTCATGATTTTCAACACCGCTTCATGCTCCTCCTATTTTTCAGACCGTTTCTTGTTCCTCATATATTTGACACCTTTTGAAGCTCTTCATATATTTCACACCTTTTCAGGCGCTTCATGTTTTTCAACACCGCTTCATGCTCCTCCTATTTTTCAGACCATTTCATGCTCATCTCTTTTTTGACACCTTTTGAAGCTCTTCATATTTTTCACACCTTTTGAGCTCTTCATATTTTTCAAGACTGCTTTATGCTCCTCCTATTTTTCAGACCATTCATGCCCCTCATAATTTTGAAACATTTTGAAGCTCTTCATATTTTTTACACCTTTTCAGGCTCTTCATGTTTTTCAACACCACTTCATCCTCCTCCTGTTTTTTAGACCATTCATGTCCCTCATATTTTTGACACCTTTTGAAGCTCTTCATATTTTCACACGTTTTCAGGCTCTTCATGTTTTTCAACACCTTATCATGCTCATCGTATTTTTCAGACCGTTTCATGCTCCTCATATTTTTGACACGTTTTCAGTCTCTTCATATTTTTCACACATTTTCAGGCTCTTCATGTTTTTGAACACCGCTTCATGCTCCTCATATTTTTCACACATTTTGAAGCTCTTCATATTTTTCACACATTTTCAGGCTCTTTATGTTTTTCACCACCGCTTCATGCTCCTCCTATTTTTCAGAACTTTTCATGCTCATCTCATTTTTGACACCTTGTGAAGCTCTTCGTATTTTTTACACCTTTTGAAGCTCTTCATATTTTTATACCTTTTCAGGCTCTTCATGTTTTTCAACACCGCTTCATGCTTCTCCTGTTTATCAGACCGTTTCATGCTCCTCATATTTTTGACACCTTTTGAAGCTCTTCATACTTTTCACATCTTTTCAGGCTCTTCATGATTTTCAACACCACTTCATGCTCCTAGTATTTTTCAGACCTTTTCATGCTCCTCGTATTTTTGACACCTTTTGAAGCTCTTCATATTTTTCACAACTTTTGAAGCTCTTCGTATTTTTCACACCTTTTCAGGCTCTTCATATTTTTGAACACCGTTTTATGCTGCTTCTATTTTTCAGACCTTTTCATGCTCCTCATATATTTTAAACCTTTTGAATCTTTTCATATTTTTCACACCTTTTCATGCTGTTCATGTTTTTCAACAATGCTTCCTGATCCTCCTATTTTTCAGACCGTTTCATGCTCCTCAAGTATTTCACACCTTTTAAAGCTCTTCATATTTTTCACACCTTTTCAGGCTCTTCATGTTTTTCAACACCGCTCATACTTCTCCTGTTTTTCAGACCATTTCATGCTCCTCTTAATTTTAACACCTTTTGAAGCTCTTCATATTTTCCACATCTTTTCAGGCTCTTCATGTTTTTGAAGACCGATTCATGCTCCTCCTGTTTTTCAGACCGTTTCAGGCTCCTCAAATATTTTAAAACTTTTGAAGCTCTTCATATTTTTCACACCTTTTCAGGCTCTTCATGTTTTTGAAGACCGATTCATGCTCCTCCTGTTTTTCAGACCGTTTCAGGCTCCTCATATTTTTGACACCTTTTGAAGCTCTTCATATTTTTTACAACTTTTCAGGCATTTCATGTTTTTGAACACCTCTTCATGCTCCTCCTATTTTTCACACCTTTTGAAGCTCTTCACATTTTTCACACCATTTCAGGCTCTTCATGTTTTTCAACACCGCTTCATGCTCCTCCTATTTTTCAGACCGTTTAATGCTCCTCCTGTACTTCACACCTTTTGAAGCTCTTCATATTTTTCACACCTTTTCAGGCTCTTCATGTTTTTCAATACCGCTTCATGCACCTCCTATTTTCAGAACTTTTAATGCTCCTCCTGTACTTCACAACTTTTGAAGCTCTTCATATTTTTCACATCTTTTCAGGCTCTTCATGTTTTTCAACAACACTTCATGCTCCACCATTTTTCAGACCGCTTCATGCTCATCTCATTTTTGACAATTTTTGAAGCTCTTCATATTTTTCACACCTTTTGAAGCTCTTCATATTTTTGACACTTTTTCAGGCTCTTCATGTTTTTTAACACCGCTTCATGCTCCTCCTATTTTTCACATCTGTTGAAGCTCTTCAAATTTTTCACACCTTTTCAGGCTCTTCATGTTTTTGAACACCGCTTCATGCTCCTCATATATTTCAGACCGTTTCATGCTCCTCTTATTTGTGACACCTTTTGAAGCTCTTCGTATTTTTCACACATTTTCAGGCTCTTCATGTTTTTCAACATGACTTCATGCTCCTCCTATTTTTCAGACCGTTTCATGCTCCTCATATTTTTGACACCTTTTGAAATCTTCATATACTTCACACCTTTTCAGGCTCTTCATTTTTTTGGAAATAACTTCATGCTCCTTCTATTTTTCAGACCGTTTCATGGTCATCTCATTTTTGACACCTTTTGAAGCTCTTCATATTTTTCATACCTTTTGAAGATTTTCATATTTTTCACACTTTTTCAGGCTCTTCATATTTTTCAACACCGCATCATGCTCCTCCTATTTTTCAGACAGTTTCATGCTCCTCATATTTTTGACACGTTTTGAAGCTCTTCATATTTTTCACACCTTTTCAGGCTCTTCATGGTTTTCAACACTGTTTCATGATCCTCCTATTTTTCAGACCGTTTCATGCTCCTCATAATTTTGACACCCTTTGAAGCTCTTCTTATATTTCACACCTTTTCAGACTCTTCATGTTTTCGAACACCAATTCAAGTTCCTCCTATTTTTGCGACCGTTTCATGGTCTTCATATTTTTGACACCTTTAGAAGCACTTCATATTTTTCACACCTTTTGAAGATCTTCATATATTTCACACATTTTCAGGCTCTTCATGTTTCTCAACACCACTTCATGTTCCTCCTATTTTTTAGACCGTTTCATTCTCATCTAATTTTTGACACCTTTTGAAGCTCTTCATATATTTCACACCTTTTGAAGCTCTTCATATTTTTCACATTTATGAAGCTATTCAAATTTTTCACACGTTTTCAGGCTCTTCATGTTTTGAACACCGCATCATCCTCCTGCTATTTTTCACAACGTTTCACACTCCTCATATTTTTGACACGTTTTGAGGCTACTCATATTTTTCACACCTTTTCAGGCTTTTCATGTGTTTGAACACCGTTTCATGATCCTCCTATTTTTCAGAACGTTTCATGCTCCTCATATTCTTGACACCTTTTAAAGTTCTTCATATTTTTCACACCTTTTAAGGCTCTTCATGTTTTGAACACCGTTTCATGCTCCTCCTATTTTCAGACCGTTTCATGCTCTTCATTTTTTTGACACCTTTTGAAGCTCTTCATATTTTTCACACGTTTTGAAGCTCTTCATATATTTCACACCTTTTCAGGCTCTTCATGTTTTTGAACACCGCTTCATGCTCCTCCTATTTTTCAGGCCATTTCATGCTCTTCATTTTTTTGACACCTTTTGAAGCTCTTCATATTTTTCACACCTTTTGAAGCTCTTCATATATTTCACACCTTTTCAGGCTGTTCATGTTTTTCAAAACACCACTTCATGCTCCTCCTATTTTTCAGACCGTTTCATGCTCATCTAATTTTTGACACTTTTTGAAGCTCTTCATATATTTCACACCTTTTGAAGCTCTTCATATTTTTCACATTTATGAAGCTATTCAAATTTTTCACACGTTTTCAGGCTCTTCATGTTTTTGAACACCGCTTCATGTTCCTGCTATTTTTCACAACGTTTCACACTCCTCATGTTTTTGACACATTTTGAGGCTACTCATATTTTTCACACCTTTTCAGGCTCTTCATGTTTTTGAACACCGCTTCATGCTCCTCATACTTTTCACACCTTTTGAAGCTCTTCATATTTTTCATACATTTTCAGGCCCTTTATTTTACTCACCACCGCTTCATGCTCCTCCTATTTTTGAGACCGTTTCATGCTCATCTCATTTTTGACACCTTTTGAAGCTCTTCGTACTTTTTACACCTTTTGAAGCTCTTCATATTTTTATAACTTTTCAGGCTCTTCATGTATTTCAACACCGCTTCATTCATCTCCAGCTTTTCAGACCGTTTCATGCTCCTCATATTTTTGACACCTTTTGAAACTCTTCATATTTTTCACATCTTTTCAGGCTCTTCATGATTTTCAACACCACTTCATGCTCCTCGTATTTTTCAGACCTTTTCATGCTCCTCATATTTTTGACACCTTTTGAAGCTCTTCATATTTTTCACACCTTTTGAAGCTCTTCGTATTTTTCACACCTTTTCAGGCTCTTCATGTTTTTGAACACCGCTTCATGCTCCTCATACTTTTCACACCTTTTGAAGCTCTTCATATTTTTCATACATTTTCAGGCCCTTTATTTTACTCACCACCGCTTCATGCTCCTCCTATTTTTGAGACCGTTTCATGCTCATCTCATTTTTGACACCTTTTGAAGCTCTTCGTATTTTTTACACCTTTTGAAGCTCTTCATATTTTTATAACTTTTCAGGCTCTTCATGTATTTCAACACCGCTTCATTCATCTCCAGCTTTTCAGACCGTTTCATGCTCCTCATATTTTTGACACCTTTTGAAACTCTTCATATTTTTCACATCTTTTCAGGCTCTTCATGATTTTCAACACCACTTCATGCTCCTCGTATTTTTCAGACCTTTTCATGCTCCTCATATTTTTGACACCTTTTGAAGCTCTTCATATTTTTCACACCTTTTGAAGCTCTTCGTATTTTTCACACCTTTTCAGGCTCTTCATGTTTTTCAACACCGCTTCGTGCTCCTCCTCTTTTTCAGACCGTTTCATGCTCCTCATATTTTTGACATCTATTGAAGCTCTTCATATTTCTCACACCTTTTCAGGTTCTTCATGTTTTTCAACACCACTTCATGCTCCTCCTATTTTTCAGACCTTTTCATGCTCCTCATATTTTTGACACCTTTTGAAGCTCTTCATATTTTTCACACCTTTTGAAGCTCTTCGTATTTTTCACACCTTTTCAGGCTCTTCATGTTTTTGAACACCGCTTCATGCTCCTCCAATTTCAGACCGTTTCATGCTCCTCATGTATTTCACACCTTTTGAAGCTCTTCATATTTTTCACAACTTTTCAGGCTCCTCATGTTTTTGAACACCGCTTCATGCTCCTCCTATTTTCCAGAACGTTTCATGCTCCTCATATTTTTGACACCTTTTGCAGGTCTTCATATTTTTCACACCTTTTCAGGCTCTTCATATTTTTGAACACTGCTTCATGATCCTCCTATTTTTCAGACCGTTTCATGCTCTTCATATTTTTGACACCTTTTGAAGCTCTTCATATTTTTCACACCTTTTCAGGCTCTTCATATTTTTGAACACTGCTTCATGATCCTCCTATTTTTCAGACCCTTTTATGCTCTTCTCATTTTTGACACCATTTGAAGCTCTTCATATCTTTCATATTTTTGAAGTTCTTCATATTTTCACAGGTTTTCAGACTCTTCATGTTTTTCAACACCGCTTCATGCTCCTGCTATTTTTGAGACCGTTTCATGCTCTTCATATATTTGACACCTCTTGAAGCTCTTCATATTTTTCACACCTTTTCAGGCTCTTCATGTTTTTCCCCACCACTTCATTCTTCTCCTATTTTTCAGATCATTTCATGCTCCTCATGAATTTCACACCTTTTGAAGCTCTTCATATTTTTCACACCTTTTCAGGCTCTTCATGTTTTTTATCACCGTTTCATGCTCCTATTTATCAGACCGTTTCATGCTCCTCATATTTTTGACACCTTTTGCAGCTCTTCATATTTTTCACAAGTTTTCAGTCTCTTCATGATTTTGAACACCGCTTCAAGATCCTCCTATTTTTAAGACCGTTTCATGCTCTTCATATTTTTGACACCTTTTGCAGCTCTTCATATTTTTCACACCTTTTCAGGCTCTTCATGTTTTTCAACACCGTTTCATGCTGCTTCTCTTTTTCAGACCGTTTCATGCTCCTCATATTTTTCACACCTTTTGAAGCTCCTCATATTTTTCACACCTTTTCAGGCTCTTCATGTTTTTGAACACAGCTTCATGCTACTCCTATTTTTCAGACTGTTTCATGCTCCTCATAGTTTTCACACCTTTTGAAGCTCCTCATATTTTTCACACCTTTTCAGGCTCTTCATGTTTTTCAACACCATTACATGATCCTCCTATTTTTCAAACTGTTTCATGCTCATCTCATTTTTGACACCTTTTGAAGCTTTTCAGATTTTTCTCAACTTTTTAGGCTCTTCATGTTTCTCAACACGGCTTCATGCTCCACATATTTTTCAGACCGTTTCATGCTCATATCGTTTTTGACACCTTTTGAAGCTCTTCATATTTCTCACAACTTTTTAGGCTTTTCATATTTTTGAACACCGCTTCATGCTCCTCCTATTTTTCAGAGAGTTTCATGCTCCTCATGTATTTCACATCTTTTGAAGCTCTTCATATTTATCACAACTTTTTAGGCTCTTCATGTTTTTCCACATCACTTCATGCTTCTCGTATTTTTCGGCCTGTTTCATGCTCCTCATGTATTTCACACCTTTTGAAGCTCTTCATATTTTTCACACCTTTTCAGGCTCTTCATGTTTTTAATCACCGTTTCATGCTCCTCCTATTTTTCAGACCGTTTCATGCTCCTCATATATTTGACACATTTTGAAGCTCTTTATATTTTTCACACATTTTCAGGCTCTTCATGTTTTTGAACACTGCTTCATGATCCTCCTATTTTTCAGACCTTTTCATGTTCTTCATATGTTTGACACATTTTGAAGCTCTTCATATTTTTCACACCTTTTCAGGCTCTTCATGTGTTTCAACACCACTTCATGCTTCTCCTATTTTTCAGACCGTTTCATGCGCCTCATGTATTTCACACCTTTTGAAGCTCTTCATAATTTTCACATCTTTTCAGTCTCTTCATGTTTTTGAACACCATTTCATGCCGCTTCTATTTTTTAGACCGTTTCCTGCTCCTCATATTTTTCACACCTTTTGATGCTCTTCATATTTTTCACACGTTTTCAGGCTCTTCTTGTTTTTCAACACCGCTTCATGCTCCTCCTATTTTTCAGACCGTTTCATGCTCCTCATATTTTTGACACGTTTTGAAGCTCTTCATATTTTTCACACGTTTTCAGGCTCTTCATGTTTTTCACACCTTTTCAGGCTCTTCATGTTTTTGAACACCATTTCATGATCCTCCTATTTTTCTGACCGTTTAATGCTCCTCATATTTTTGACACCTTTAGAAACTCTTCATATTTTTCACACCTTTTCAAGCACTTCATGGTTTTCCACACCGCTTCATGCTCCTCCTATTTTTCAGACGGTTTCATGCTCTTCATATTTTTGATAACTTTTGAAGCTCTTCATATTTTTCACACCTTTTCAGGCTCTTCATGTTTTTCAAGACCACTTCATGCTCCTCCTACTTTTCAGACCGTTTCATGCTCATCTCATTTTTGACACCTTTTGAAGTTCTTCATATTTTTCCCACCTTTTGAAGCTCTTCATATATTACACACGTTTTCAGGTTCTTCATGTTTTTCAACACCGTTTCATGCTGCTTCTATTTTTCAGACCGTTTCATGCTCCTCATATTTTTCACACCTTTTGAAGCTCTTCATATTTTTCACACGTTTTCAGGCTCTTCATGTTTTTCAACACCGTTTAATTCTGCTTCTATTTTTCAGACCGTTTCATGCTCCTCATATTTTTGACACCTTTAGACTCTTCATATTTTTCACACCTTTTCAGCCTCTTCATGTTTTTCACACATTTTCAGCCTCTTCATGTTTTTGAACACCCCTTCTTGCTCCTTTTATTTTTCAGAGAGTTTCATGCTCCTCATGTATTTCACACCTTTTAAAGCTCTTCATATTTTCCACACCTTTACAGGCTCTTCATGTTTTTGAACACCGTTTCATCCTCCTCCTATTTTTCAGACCGTTTCATGCTCCTCATATTTTTGACACCTTTTGAAGCTCTTCATATTTTTCACACCTTTTCAAGCTCTTCATGTTTTTGCACACTGCTTCATGCTCTTCCTATTTTTCAGACCGTTTCATGCTCCTCATATTTTTGACACCTTTTGAAGCTCTTCATATTTTTCACACCTTTTCAGGCTCTTCATGTTTTTCAACACCAATTCATGCTTCTCCTATTTTTCAGACTGTTTAATGCTCCTCATATTTTTGACACCTTTAGAAACTCTTCATATTTTTCACACCTTTTCAAGCACTTCATGGTTTTCCACACCGCTTCATGCTCCTCCTATTTTTCATACCGTTTCATTCTCCTCATATTTTTGACACCTTTTGAAGCTCTCATATATTTCACACCTTTTCAGGCTCTTCATTTTTTTCAACACAACGTCATGCTCCTCCTATTTTTCAGACCCTTTTATGCTCTTCTCATTTTTGACACCTTTTGAAGCTCTTCATATTTTTCACACCTTTTGAAGCTCTTCATGTTTTTCACACCTTTTCAGGCTCTTCATGTTTTTCAACACCGTTTCATGCTGCTTCTCTTTTTCAGACCGTTTCATGCTCCTCATATTTTTCACACCTTTTGAAGCTCCTCATATTTTTCACACCTTTTCAGGCTCTTCATGTTTTTGAACACAGCTTCATGCTACTCCTATTTTTCAGACTGTTTCATGCTCCTCATATTTTTCACACCTTTTGAAGCTCCTCATATTTTTCACACCTTTTCAGGCTCTTCATGTTTTTCAACACCGTTACATGATCCTCCTATTTTTCAGACTGTTTCATGCTCATCTCATTTTTGACCCCTTTTGAAGCTTTTCAGATTTTTCACAACTTTTTAGGCTCTTCATGTTTCTCAACACGGCTTCATGCTCCACATATTTTTCAGACCGTTTCATGCTCATCTCATTTTTGACACCTTTTGAAGCTCTTCATATTTCTCACAACTTTTTAGGCTTTTCATATTTTTGAACACCGCTTCATGCTCCTCCTATTTTTCAGAGAGTTTCATGCTCCTCATGTATTTCACATCTTTTGAAGCTCTTCATATTTCTCACAACTTTTTAGGCTCTTCATGTTTTTCCACATCACTTCATGCTTCTCGTATTTTTCGGCCTGTTTCATGCTCCTCATGTATTTCACACCTTTTGAAGCTCTTCATATTTTTCACACCTTTTCAGGCTCTTCATGTTTTTAATCACCGTTTCATGCTCCTCCTATTTTTCAGACCGTTTCATGCTCCTCATATATTTGACACATTTTGAAGCTCTTTATATTTTTCACACATTTTCAGGCTCTTCATGTTTTTGAACACTGCTTCATGATCCTCCTATTTTTCAGACCTTTTCATGTTCTTCATATGTTTGACACATTTTGAAGCTCTTCATATTTTTCACACCTTTTCAGGCTCTTCATGTGTTTCAACACCACTTCATGCTTCTCCTATTTTTCAGACCGTTTCATGCGCCTCATGTATTTCACACCTTTTGAAGCTCTTCATAATTTTCACATCTTTTCAGTCTCTTCATGTTTTTGAACACCATTTCATGCCGCTTCTATTTTTTAGACCGTTTCCTGCTCCTCATATTTTTCACACCTTTTGATGCTCTTCATATTTTTCACACGTTTTCAGGCTCTTCTTGTTTTTCAACACCGCTTCATGCTCCTCCTATTTTTCAGACCGTTTCTTGCACCTCATATTTTTCTCACCTTTTGAAGCGCTTCATATTTTCCACACCTTTTCAGGCTCTTCATGTTTTTCAACACCGCTTCATGCTCCTCCTATTTTTCAGACCGTTTCATGCTCCTCATATTTTTGACACGTTTTGAAGCTCTTCATATTTTTCACACGTTTTCAGGCTCTTCATGTTTTTCACACCTTTTCAGGCTCTTCATGTTTTTGAACACCATTTCATGATCCTCCTATTTTTCTGACCGTTTAATGCTCCTCATATTTTTGACACCTTTAGAAACTCTTCATATTTTTCACACCTTTTCAAGCACTTCATGGTTTTCCACACCGCTTCATGCTCCTCCTATTTTTCAGACGGTTTCATACTCTTCATATTTTTGATAACTTTTGAAGCTCTTCATATTTTTCACACCTTTTCAGGCTCTTCATGTTTTTCAAGACCACTTCATGCTCCTCCTATTTTTCAGACCATTTCATGCTCATCTCATTTTTGACACCTTTTGAAGTTCTTCATATTTTTCCCACCTTTTGAAGCTCTTCATATATTTCACACGTTTTCAGGTTCTTCATGTTTTTCAACACCGTTTCATCCTGCTTCTATTTTTCAGACCGTTTCATGCTCCTCATATTTTTCACACCTTTTGAAGCTCTTCATATTTTTCACACGTTTTCAGGCTCTTCATGTTTTTCAACACCGTTTAATTCTGCTTCTATTTTTCAGACCGTTTCAGGCTCCTCATATTTTTGACACCTTTAGACTCTTCATATTTTTCACACCTTTTCAGCCTCT
Source organism: Dama dama (assembly GCF_033118175.1). Classification (NCBI taxonomy): domain Eukaryota; kingdom Metazoa; phylum Chordata; class Mammalia; order Artiodactyla; family Cervidae; genus Dama; species Dama dama. The sequence goes on along the minus strand of NW_026870891.1, from coordinate 6,494,354 downwards.
TCATGTTTTTCACACATTTTCAGCCTCTTCATATTTTTGAACACCCCTTCTTGCTCCTTTTATTTTTCAGAGAGTTTCATGCTCCTCATGTATTTCACACCTTTTAAAGCTCTTCATATTTTTCACACCTTTACAGACTCTTCATGTTTTTGAACACCGTTTAATCCTCCTCCTATTTTTCAGACCGTTTCATGCTCCTCATATTTTTGACACCTTTTGAAGCTCTTCATATTTTTCACACCTTTTCAAGCTCTTCATGTTTTTGCACACTGCTTCATGCTCTTCCTATTTTTCAGACCGTTTCATGCTCCTCATATTTTTGACACCTTTTGAAGCTCTTCATATTTTTCACACCTTTTCAGGCTCTTCATGTTTTTCAACACCAATTCATGCTTCTCCTATTTTTCAGACTGTTTAATGCTCCTCATATTTTTGACACCTTTAGAAACTCTTCATATTTTTCACACCTTTTCAAGCACTTCATGGTTTTCCACACCGCTTCATGCTCCTCCTATTTTTCATACCGTTTCATTCTCCTCATATTTTTGACACCTTTTGAAGCTCTCATATATTTCACACCTTTTCAGGCTCTTCATTTTTTTCAACACAACGTCATGCTCCTCCTATTTTTCAGACCCTTTTATGCTCTTCTCATTTTTGACACCTTTTGAAGCTCTTCATATTTTTCACACCTTTTGAAGCTCTTCATGTTTTTCACACCTTTTCAGGCTCTTCATGTTTTTCAACACCGCTTCATGCTCCTTCTATTTTTCTGACCGTTTCATGCTCCTCATAATTTTGACACATTTTGAAGCTCTTCATATTTTTCACACCTTTTCAGGCTCTTCATGTTTTTCAACACCGCTTCGTGCTCCTCCTCTTTTTCAGACCGTTTCATGCTCCTCATATTTTTGACATCTATTGAAGCTCTTCATATTTCTCACACCTTTTCAGGTTCTTCATGTTTTTCAACACCACTTCATGCTCCTCCTATTTTTCAGACCGTTTCAAGCACATCTCATTTTTGACACCTTTTGAAGCTCTTCATATCTTTCATATTTTTGAAGTTCTTCATATTTTCACACGTTTTCAGACTCTTCATGTTTTTCAACACCGCTTCATGCTCCTGCTATTTTTCAGACCGTTTCATGCTCTTCAAATATTTGACACCTCTTGAAGCTCTTCATATTTTTCACACCTTTTCAGGCTCTTCATGTTATTCCCCACCACTTCATTCTTCTCCTGTTTTTCAGACCATTTCATGCTCCTCATGAATTTCACACCTTTTGAAGCTCTTCATATTTTTCACACCTCTTCAGGCTCTTCATGTTTTTTATCACCGTTTCATGCTCCTATTTTTCAGACTGTTTCATGCTCCTCATATTTTTGACACCTTTTGCAGCTCTTCATATTTTTCACAAGTTTCAGTCTCTTCATGATTTTGAACACCGCTTCAAGATCCTCCTATTTTTAAGACTGTTTCATGCTCTTCATATTTTTCACACCTTTTCAGGCTCTTCATGTTTTTCAACACCGTTTCATGCTGCTTCTCTTTTTCAGACCGTTTCATGCTCCTCATATTTTTCACACCTTTTGAAGCTCCTCATATTTTTCACACCTTTTCAGGCTCTTCATGTTTTTGAACACAGCTTCATGCTACTCCTATTTTTCAGACTGTTTCATGCTCCTCATATTTTTCACACCTTTTGAAGCTCCTCATATTTTTCACACCTTTTCAGGCTCTTCATGTTTTTCAACACCGTTACATGATCCTCCTATTTTTCAGACTGTTTCATGCTCATCTCATTTTTGACCCCTTTTGAAGTTTTTCAGATTTTTCACAACTTTTTAGGCTCTTCATGTTTCTCAACACGGCTTCATGCTCCACATATTTTTCAGACCGTTTCATGCTCATCTCATTTTTGACACCTTTTGAAGCTCTTCATATTTCTCACAACTTTTTAGGCTTTTCATATTTTTGAACACCGCTTCATGCTCCTCCTATTTTTCAGAGAGTTTCATGCTCCTCATGTATTTCACATCTTTTGAAACTCTTCATATTTCTCACAACTTTTTAGGCTCTTCATGTTTTTCCACATCACTTCATGCTTCTCGTATTTTTCGGCCTGTTTCATGCTCCTCATGTATTTCACACCTTTTGAAGCTCTTCATATTTTTCACACCTTTTCAGGCTCTTCATGTTTTTAATCACCGTTTCATGCTCCTCCTATTTTTCAGACCGTTTCATGCTCCTCATATATTTGACACATTTTGAAGCTCTTCATAATTTTCACATCTTTTCAGTCTCTTCATGTTTTTGAACACTGCTTCATGATCCTCCTATTTTTCAGACCTTTTCCTGTTCTTCATATGTTTGACACATTTTGAAGCTCTTCATATTTTTCACACCTTTTCAGGCTCTTCATGTGTTTCAACACCACTTCATGCTTCTCCTATTTTTCAGACCGTTTCATGCGCCTCATGTATTTCACACCTTTTGAAGCTCTTCATAATTTTCACATCTTTTCAGTCTCTTCATGTTTTTGAACACCATTTCATGCCGCTTCTATTTTTTAGACCGTTTCCTGCTCCTCATATTTTTCACACCTTTTGATGCTCTTCATATTTTTCACACGTTTTCAGGCTCTTCTTGTTTTTCAACACCGCTTCATGCTCCTCCTAATTTTCAGACCGTTTCTTGCACCTCATATTTTTCTCACCTTTTGAAGCGCTTCATATTTTCCACACCTTTTCAGGCTCTTCATGTTTTTCAACACCGCTTCATGCTCCTCCTATTTTTCAGACCGTTTCATGCTCCTCAGATTTTTGACACCTTTTGAAATATTCATATACTTCACACCTTTTCAGGCTCTTCATTTTCTTGAACACAACTTCATGCTCCTCCTATTTTTCAGGCCGTTTCATGCTCATCTCTTTTTTGACACCTTTTGAAGCTCTTCATATTTTTCATACCTTTTAAAATCTTCATATTTTTCACACGTTTTCAGGCTCTTCATATTTTTCAACACCGCATCATGCTCCTCCTATTTTTCAGACAGTTTCATGCTCCTCATATTTTTGACATGTTTTGAAGCTCTTCATATTTTTCACACCGTTTCAGGCTCTTCATGTTTTTCAACACTGTTTCATGCTCCTCCTATTTTTCAGACCGTTTCGTGCTCCTCATAATTTTGACACCCTTTGAAGCTCTTCTTATATTTCACACCTTTTCAGACTCGGCATGTTTTTGAACACCGCTTCAAGGTCCTCCTTTTTTTCGAGCGTTTCATGCTCCTCATATTTTTGACACCTTTTGAAGCTCTTCATATTTTTCACGCCTTTTCAGGCTCTTCATGTTTTTGAACACGGTTTCATGCTCCTCCTATTTTTCAGAGCGTTTCATACTCCTCATATTTTTCACACCTTTTGAAGCTCTTCAAATTTTTCACACCTTTTCAGGCTCTTCATGTTTTTCAACACCGCTTCATGCTCCTCCTATTTTGAGACCGTTTTCTGCTCCACATGTATTTCACAGCTTTTGAATCTCTTCATATTTTTCACACCATTTCAGGCTCTTCATGTTTTTCAACATCACTTCATGCTCCTCCTATTTTTCAGACCATTTCATGCTCCTCTTAATTTTGACAACTTTTGAAGCTCTTCATATTTTCCACACTTTTTCAGGCTCATCATGTTTTTGAACACCACTTCATGCTCCTCCTATTTTTCTGACCGTTTCATGCACATCTCATTTTTGACACCTTTTGAAGCCTTTGATATTTTTCACACCATTTTCAGGCTCTTCATGTTTTTCAACACCGCTTTCTGATCCTCCTATTTTTCAGACCGTTTCATGCTCCTCATGTATTTGACACCTTTTAAAGCTCCTCATATTTTTCACACCTTTTCAGGCTCTTCATATTTTTCACATAATTTCAGGCTGTTCATGTTTTTGAACACGGCTTCATGCTCCTCCAATTTTTCAGACCGTTTCATGTTCCTCATATTTTTGACACCTTTTGAAGTTCTTCATATTTTTCACACCTTTTGAAGCTCTTCATATTTTTCACACCATTTTCAGGCTCTTCATGTTTTTCAACACCGTTTCATGCTCCTCCTATTTTTCAGACCGTTTCATGCTCCTCTTATGTTTGACACCTTTTGAAGCTCTTCATATTTTTCACACCTTTTCACGCTCTTCATGTTTTTGAACACCGCTTCATACTCCGCATATTTTTCAGACCGTTTCATGCACATCTCATTTTTGACACCTTTTGAAGCTCTTCATATTTTTCACACCTTTTGAAGCTCTTCATATTTTTCACACGTTTTCATGCCCTTCATGTTTTTCATCAACGCTTCATGCTCCTCCTATTTTTCAGACCGTTTCATGCTCCTCATATTTTTGACACCTTTTGAAGCTCTTCATATATTTCACACCTTTTCAGGCTCTTCTTTTTTTTCAACACCACTTCATGCTCCTCCTATTTTTCAGACCGTTTCATGCTCATTTCATTTTTGACACCTTTTGTAGCTCTTCATATTTTTCACACCTTTTCATGCTCTTCATGTAATTGAACACCGCTTCATTTTCCTCCTATTTTTCAGACCGTTTCATGCTCCTCATATTCTTGACACGTTTTGAAGCTTTTCAAATTTTCACACGTTTTCAGGCTCTTCAAGTTTTTCAATACCGTTTCATGCTCCTCCTATTTTTCAGACCGTTTCATGCTCCTCTTATGTTTGACACCTTTTGAAGCTCTTCATATTTTTCACACCTTTTCACCCTCTTCATGTTTTTGAACATCGCTTCATGCTCCGCCTATTTTTCAGACCGTTTCATGCTCCTCATATTTTTGTCATGTTTTGAAGCTCTTCATATTTTTCACACCCTTTCAGGCTCTTAATGTTTTTCAACACCCCTTCATGCTCCTCCTATTTTTCAGACCATTTCATGCTCCTCATATTTTTGACGCCTTTAGAAGCTTTTCATATTTTTCACACCTTTTCAGGCTCTTCATGTTTTTTCACACCACTTCATGCTTCTCCTATTTTTCAGACCGTTTTATGCTCCTCATGTATTTCACACCTTTTGAAGCTCTTCATATTTTTCACAACTTTTCAGGTATTCATGTTTTTGATCACGGTTTCATGCTCCTCCTATTTTTCAGACCATTTCATGCTCCTCATATTTTTGACGCCTTTAGAAGCTCTTCATATTTTTCACACCTTTTCAGGCTCTTTATGTTTTTCAAAACCGCTTCATGCTCCTCCTATTTTTCAGAACGTTTCATGCTCCACACATTTTGAAACCTTTTGAAGCTCTTCATATTTTTCACACCTTTTCAGGCTCTCCATGTTTTTCATCACCGATTCATGCTCCTCCTATTTTTCAGACCGTTTCATGCTCCTCATGTATTTCACACCATTTGAAGCTCTTCCTGTTTTTCACACCTTTTCAGTCTCTTCATGTATTTGAACACCATTTCATGCTCCTCTGATTTTTTAGACCGTTTCATGCTCCTCATATTTTTGACACCTTTTGAAGCTCTTCATATTTTTCACACCTTTTGAAGCTCTTCATGTTTTTCATATTTTTGCAGCTCTTCATATTTTTCACACCTTTTCACGATTTTCATGTATTTGAATACCGGTTCATGCTCTTCCTATTTCTCAGACCGTTTCATGCTCCTCATGTATTTCACACCTTTTGAAGCTCTTCGTATTTTGCACACATTTTCAGGCTTTTCATGATTTTCACAACGACTTCATGCTCCTCATATTTTTCAGACCGTTTCATGCACATTTCATTTTTGACTCCTTTTGAAGCTCTTCATATTTTTCACACCATTTTCAGGCTCTTCATGTTTTTCAACACCACTTTATGATCCTCCTATTTTTCAGACCGTTTCATATTCCTCATATTTTTGACATTTTTTGAGGCTCTTCATATTTTTCACACCTTTTCAGGCTCTTCATGTCTTTGAACACCGTTTCATGCTCCTCCTATTTTTCTGACCGTTTCATGCACATCTCATTTTTGACACCTTTTGAAGCCTTTGATATTTTTCACACCATTTTCAGGCTCTTCATGTTTTTCAACACCGCTTTCTGATTCTCCTATTTTTCAGACCGTTTCATGCTCCTCATGTATTTGACACCTTTTAAAGCTCCTCATATTTTTCACACCTTTTCAGGCTCTTCATATTTTTCACATAATTTCAGGCTGTTCATGTTTTTGAACACGGCTTCATGCTCCTCCAATTTTTCAGACCGTTTCATGTTCCTCATATTTTTGACACCTTTTGAAGCTCTTCATATTTTTCACACCTTTTGAAGCTCTTCATATTTTTCACACCATTTTCAGGCTCTTCATGTTTTTCAACACCGTTTCATGCTCCTCCTATTTTTCAGACCGTTTCATGCTCCTCTTATGTTTGACACCTTTTGAAGCTCTTCATATTTTTCACACCTTTTCACGCTCTTCATGTTTTTGAACACCGCTTCATGCTCCGCATATTTTTCAGACCGTTTCATGCACATCTCATTTTTGACACCTTTTGAAGCCTTTGATATTTTTCACACCATGTTCAGGCTCTTCAGGTTTTTCAACACCGCTTTCTGATCCTCCTATTTTTCAGACCGTTTCATGCTCCTCATATATTTGACACCTTTTGAAGCTCTTCATATTTTCACAATTTTTTAATCTCTTCATATGTTTCACACGTTTTCAGGTTCTTCATGTTTTTCAACACCGCTTCATGCTCCTCCTATTTTTCATTCCGTTTCATGCTCCTCATATTCTTGACACCTTTTGACGCTTTTCATATTTTTCACACATTTTCAGGCTCTTCATGTTTTGCCACACCACTTCATGCTCCTCCTATTTTTCAGACGTTTTCATGCTCCTCATATTTTTGACACCTTTAGAAACTCTTCATATCATTCACACCTTTTCAGGCTCTTCATGTTTTGCCACACCGCTTCATGCTCCTCCTATTTTTCAGACCGTTTCATGCTCCTCATGTATTTCACACCATTTGAAGCTCTTCCTGTTTTTCACACCTTTTCAGTCTCTTCATGTATTTGAACACCATTTCATGCTCCTCTGATTTTTTAGACCGTTTCATGCTCCTCATATTTTTGACACCTTTTGAAGCTCTTCATATTTTTCACACCTTTTGAAGCTCTTCATGTTTTTCATATTTTTGCAGCTCTTCATATTTTTCACACCTTTTCACGATTTTCATGTATTTGAATACCGGTTCATGCTCTTCCTATTTCTCAGACCGTTTCATGCTCCTCATGTATTTCACACCTTTTGAAGCTCTTCGTATTTTGCACACATTTTCAGGCTTTTCATGATTTTCACAACGACTTCATGCTCCTCATATTTTTCAGACCGTTTCATGCACATTTCATTTTTGACTCCTTTTGAAGCTCTTCATATTTTTCACACCATTTTCAGGCTCTTCATGTTTTTCAACACCACTTTATGATCCTCCTATTTTTCAGACCGTTTCATATTCCTCATATTTTTGACATTTTTTGAGGCTCTTCATATTTTTCACACCTTTTCAGGCTCTTCATGTCTTTGAACACCGTTTCATGCTCCTCCTATTTTTCTGACCGTTTCATGCACATCTCATTTTTGACACCTTTTGAAGCCTTTGATATTTTTCACACCATTTTCAGGCTCTTCATGTTTTTCACACCGCTTTCTGATTCTCCTATTTTTCAGACCGTTTCATGCTCCTCATGTATTTGACACCTTTTAAAGCTCCTCATATTTTTCACACCTTTTCAGGCTCTTCATATTTTTCACATAATTTCAGGCTGTTCATGTTTTTGAACACGGCTTCATGCTCCTCCAATTTTTCAGACCGTTTCATGTTCCTCATATTTTTGACACCTTTTGAAGCTCTTCATATTTTTCACACCTTTTGAAGCTCTTCATATTTTTCACACCATTTTCAGGCTCTTCATGTTTTTCAACACCGTTTCATGCTCCTCCTATTTTTCAGACCGTTTCATGCTCCTCTTATGTTTGACACCTTTTGAAGCTCTTCATATTTTTCACACCTTTTCACGCTCTTCATGTTTTTGAACACCGCTTCATGCTCCGCATATTTTTCAGACCGTTTCATGCACATCTCATTTTTGACACCTTTTGAAGCCTTTGATATTTTTCACACCATGTTCAGGCTCTTCAGGTTTTTCAACACCGCTTTCTGATCCTCCTATTTTTCAGACCGTTTCATGCTCCTCATATATTTGACACCTTTTGAAGCTCTTCATATTTTCACAATTTTTTAATCTCTTCATATGTTTCACACGTTTTCAGGTTCTTCATGTTTTTCAACACCGCTTCATGCTCCTCCTATTTTTCATTCCGTTTCATGCTCCTCATATTCTTGACACCTTTTGACGCTTTTCATATTTTTCACACATTTTCAGGCTCTTCATGTTTTGCCACACCACTTCATGCTCCTCCTATTTTTCAGACGTTTTCATGCTCCTCATATTTTTGACACCTTTAGAAACTCTTCATATCATTCACACCTTTTCAGGCTCTTCATGTTTTGCCACACCGCTTCATGCTCCTCCTATTTTTGAGCCCGTTTCATGCTCCTCATGTATTTCACACCTTTTGAAGCTCTTCATATATTTCACACCCTTACATACTCTTCATGTTTTTCAACACCACTTCATGCTCCTCCTATTTTTAAGACTGTTTCATGCTCCTGATATTTTTGACTCGTTTTGAAGCTCTTCATATTTTCACAATTTTTTAAGCTCTTCATATTTTTCATACGTTTTCAGGTTCTTCATGTTTTTCAACACCGCTTCATGCTCCTCCTATTTTTCATTCCGTTTCATGCTCCTCATATTCTTGACACCTTTTGACGCTTTTCATATTTTTCACACATTTTCAGGCTCTTCAAGTTTTTCAACACCGCTTCATGCTCCTCCTATTTTTCATTCCGTTTCATGCTCCTCATATTTTTGACACCTTTTGAAGCTCTTCATATTTCTCACACCTTTTCAGGCTCTTCATGTTTTTCAACACCGCTTCATGATCCTCCTGTTTTTCAGACCGTTTCATGCTGATCTCATTTTTGACACCTTTGGAAGCTTTTCATATTTTTCACAACTTTTCAGGCTCTTCACGGTTTTGAACACCTTTTCATGTTCCTCCTATTTTTCAGACCGTATCATGCTCCTCATATATTTCACACGTTTTGAAGCTCTTCATATTTTTCATACCTTTTCAGGCTCTTCATGTATTTCAACACCAATTCATGCTCCTACTATTTTTCAGACCGTTTCATGCTCATCTCATTTTTGACACCTTTCGAAGCTGTTTGTATTTTTCACACCTTTTGAAGCTCTTCATATTTTTCACACGTTTTCATGCCCTTCATGTTTTTCATCACCGCTTCATGCTACTCCTATTTTTCAGATCGTTTCATGCTCCTCATATTTTTGACAGCTTTTGAAGCTCTTCATATATTTCACACCTTTTCAGGCTCTTCTTTTTTTTCAACACCACTTCATGCTCCTACTATTTTTCAGACCGTTTCATGCTCATCTCATTTTGACACCTTTTGATGCACTTCATATTTTTAACACCTTTTGAAGCTCTTCGTATATTTCACACCTTTTCAGGCTCTTCATGTTTTCAACACCACTTCATGCCCCTCCTATTTTTCAGACCCTTTCATGCTAAACTAAATTTGACACCTTATGAAGCTTTTCATGTTTTTCATACCTTTTCATGCTCTTTATGTTTTTGAACACCGGTTCATGCTCCTCCTATTTTTCAACCCGTTTCATGCTCCTCATGTATTTCACATCTTTTGAAGCTCTTCATATTTTTCACACCTTTTCAGTCTCTTCATGTTTTTGAACACCGTTTCATGCTCCTCCTACTTTTCAGACCATATAATGCTCGTCATATATTTCACACGTTTTGAAGCTCTTCATATTTTTCACACCTTTTCAGGCTCTTCATGTTTTTAAACACCACTTCATGCTCCTCCTAATTATCAGACCTTTTCATGCTCCTCATATTTTTGACACCTTTTGAAGCTCTTCATATTTTTCACACCTTTTGAAGCTCTTCGTATTTTTCACACCTTTTCAGGCTCTTCATGTTTTTGAACACCGCTTCATGCTCCTCATACTTTTCACACCTTTTGAAGCTCTTCATATTTTTCATACATTTTCAGGCCCTTTATTTTACTCACCACCGCTTCATGCTCCTCCTATTTTTGAGACCGTTTCATGCTCATCTCATTTTTGACACCTTTTGAAGCTCTTCGTATTTTTTACACCTTTTGAAGCTCTTCATATTTTTATAACTTTTCAGGCTCTTCATGTATTTCAACACCGCTTCATTCATCTCCAGCTTTTCAGACCGTTTCATGCTCCTCATATTTTTGACACCTTTTGAAACTCTTCATATTTTTCACATCTTTTCAGGCTCTTCATGATTTTCAACACCACTTCATGCTCCTCGTATTTTTCAGACCTTTTCATGCTCCTCATATTTTTGACACCTTTTGAAGCTCTTCATATTTTTCACACCTTTTGAAGCTCTTCGTATTTTTCACACCTTTTCAGGCTCTTCATGTTTTTGAACACCGTTTTTTGCTGCTTCTATTTTTCAGACCGTTTCATGCTCCTCATATATTTTAAACCTTTTGAAAGTCTTCATATTTTTCACACCTTTTCAAGCTGTTCATGTTTTTCAACAATGCTTCATGATCCTCCTATTTTTCAGACCGTTTCATGCTCCTCAAGTATTTCACAACTTTTGAAGCTCTTCATATTTTTCACACCTTTTCATGCTCTTCATGATTTTGAAGACCGATTCATGCTCCTCCTGTTTTTCAGACCGTTTCACGCTCCTCATATTTTTGACACCTTTTGAAGCTCTTCATATTTTTTACAACTTTTCAGGCATTTCATGTTTTGGAACACCTCTTCATGCTCCTCCTATTTTTCACACCTTTTGAAGCTCTTCACATTTTTCACACCATTTCAGGCTCTTCATGTTTTTCAACAGCGCTTCCTGCTCCTCCTATTTTTCAGACAGTTTAATGCTCCTCCTGTACTTCACACCTTTTGAAGCTCTTCATATTTTTCACACCTTTTCAGGCTCTTCATGTTTTTCAACACCGCTTCATTCTCCTCCTATTTTCAGACCGTTTAATGCTCCTCCTGTACTTCACACCTTTTGTAGCTCTTCATATTTTTTACACCTTTTCAAGCTCTTCATGTTTTTGAACAGCGCTTCATGCTCCTCCTATTTTTCAGACAGTTTCATGATCCTCATGTATTTCACACCTTTTGAAGCTCTTCGTATTTTTCACACCTTTTCAGGCTCTTCATGTTTTTGAGCACCGCTTCATGCTCCTCTTCTTTTTCAGACCGTTTCATGCTCCTCATATTTTTGACCTCTTTTGAAGCTCCTAATATTTTTCACATCTTTTGAAGCTCTTCATATATTTCACACTTTTTCAGGCTCTTCATGTTTTTCAACACCACTTCATGTTCCTCCTATTTTTCAGACCGTTTCATGCTCATCTCATTTTTGACAGATTTTGAAGCGCTTCATATTTTTCACACCTTTTCAGTCTCTTCATGTTTTTGAACACTGTTTCATGCTCCTCCTACTTTTCAGACCGTATAATGCTCCTCATATTTTTCACACTTTTTGAAGCTCTTCATATTTTTCACACCTTTTCAGGCTCTTCATGTTTTTAAACACCACTTCATGCTCCTCCTAATTATCAGATCGTTTCATGCTCCTCATATTTTTGACACCTTTTGTAGCTCTTCATATTATTCACACCTTTTCAGGCTCTTCGTGATTTTCAAAACCGTTTCATGCTCCTCCTATTTTTCAGACCGTTTCATGCTCATCTCATTTTTGACACCTTTGGAAGCTCTTCTTATTTTTCACATCTTTTGAAACTCATCATATTTTTCACACGTTTTCAGGCTCTTCATGTTTTTCAACACCGCTTCATGCTCCTCCTATTTTTCACAACTGTTGAAGCTCGTCATATTTTTCACACCTTTTCAGGCTCTTCATATTTTTGAACACCGCTTCATGCTGCTCCTATTTTTCAGACCGTTTCATGCTCCTCATATTTTTGAAAGGTTTTGAAGCTCTTCAAATTTTTCACACCTTTTCAGGCTCTTCATGTTTTTCAACACCGCTTCATGATCCTCCTATTTTTCAGACCGTTTCATGCTCCTCATGTATTTCACACCTTTTGAAGCTGTTCATATTTTTCACACGTTTTCAGGCTCTTCATGTTTTTCATCAATGCTTCATGCTCCTTCTCTTTTTCAGACCGTTTCATACTCCTCATATTTTTCACACTTTTTGAAGCTCTTCATATTTTTCACACCTTTTCAGGCTCTTCATGTTTTTCAACACCGCTTCATGCTTCTCCTGTTTATCAGACCGTTTCATGCTCCTCATATTTTTGACACCTTTTGAAGCTCTTCATACTTTTCACATCTTTTCAGGCTCTTCATGATTTTCAACACCACTTCATGCTCCTAGTATTTTTCAGACCTTTTCATGCTCCTCGTATTTTTGACACCTTTTGAAGCTCTTCATATTTTTCACAACTTTTGAAGCTCTTCGTATTTTTCACACCTTTTCAGGCTCTTCATATTTTTGAACACCGTTTTATGCTGCTTCTATTTTTCAGACCTTTTCATGCTCCTCATATATTTTAAACCTTTTGAATCTTTTCATATTTTTCACACCTTTTCATGCTGTTCATGTTTTTCAACAATGCTTCCTGATCCTCCTATTTTTCAGACCGTTTCATGCTCCTCAAGTATTTCACACCTTTTAAAGCTCTTCATATTTTTCACACCTTTTCAGGCTCTTCATGTTTTTCAACACCGCTCATACTTCTCCTGTTTTTCAGACCATTTCATGCTCCTCTTAATTTTAACACCTTTTGAAGCTCTTCATATTTTCCACATCTTTTCAGGCTCTTCATGTTTTTGAAGACCGATTCATGCTCCTCCTGTTTTTCAGACCGTTTCAGGCTCCTCAAATATTTTAAAACTTTTGAAGCTCTTCATATTTTTCACACCTTTTCAGGCTCTTCATGTTTTTGAAGACCGATTCATGCTCCTCCTGTTTTTCAGACCGTTTCAGGCTCCTCATATTTTTGACACCTTTTGAAGCTCTTCATATTTTTTACAACTTTTCAGGCATTTCATGTTTTTGAACACCTCTTCATGCTCCTCCTATTTTTCACACCTTTTGAAGCTCTTCACATTTTTCACACCATTTCAGGCTCTTCATGTTTTTCAACACCGCTTCATGCTCCTCCTATTTTTCAGACCGTTTAATGCTCCTCCTGTACTTCACACCTTTTGAAGCTCTTCATATTTTTCACACCTTTTCAGGCTCTTCATGTTTTTCAATACCGCTTCATGCACCTCCTATTTTCAGAACTTTTAATGCTCCTCCTGTACTTCACAACTTTTGAAGCTCTTCATATTTTTCACATCTTTTCAGGCTCTTCATGTTTTTCAACAACACTTCATGCTCCACCATTTTTCAGACCGCTTCATGCTCATCTCATTTTTGACAATTTTTGAAGCTCTTCATATTTTTCACACCTTTTGAAGCTCTTCATATTTTTGACACTTTTTCAGGCTCTTCATGTTTTTTAACACCGCTTCATGCTCCTCCTATTTTTCACATCTGTTGAAGCTCTTCAAATTTTTCACACCTTTTCAGGCTCTTCATGTTTTTGAACACCGCTTCATGCTCCTCATATATTTCAGACCGTTTCATGCTCCTCTTATTTGTGACACCTTTTGAAGCTCTTCGTATTTTTCACACATTTTCAGGCTCTTCATGTTTTTCAACATGACTTCATGCTCCTCCTATTTTTCAGACCGTTTCATGCTCCTCATATTTTTGACACCTTTTGAAATCTTCATATACTTCACACCTTTTCAGGCTCTTCATTTTTTTGGAAATAACTTCATGCTCCTTCTATTTTTCAGACCGTTTCATGGTCATCTCATTTTTGACACCTTTTGAAGCTCTTCATATTTTTCATACCTTTTGAAGATTTTCATATTTTTCACACTTTTTCAGGCTCTTCATATTTTTCAACACCGCATCATGCTCCTCCTATTTTTCAGACAGTTTCATGCTCCTCATATTTTTGACACGTTTTGAAGCTCTTCATATTTTTCACACCTTTTCAGGCTCTTCATGGTTTTCAACACTGTTTCATGATCCTCCTATTTTTCAGACCGTTTCATGCTCCTCATAATTTTGACACCCTTTGAAGCTCTTCTTATATTTCACACCTTTTCAGACTCTTCATGTTTTCGAACACCAATTCAAGTTCCTCCTATTTTTGCGACCGTTTCATGGTCTTCATATTTTTGACACCTTTAGAAGCACTTCATATTTTTCACACCTTTTGAAGATCTTCATATATTTCACACATTTTCAGGCTCTTCATGTTTCTCAACACCACTTCATGTTCCTCCTATTTTTTAGACCGTTTCATTCTCATCTAATTTTTGACACCTTTTGAAGCTCTTCATATATTTCACACCTTTTGAAGCTCTTCATATTTTTCACATTTATGAAGCTATTCAAATTTTTCACACGTTTTCAGGCTCTTCATGTTTTGAACACCGCATCATCCTCCTGCTATTTTTCACAACGTTTCACACTCCTCATATTTTTGACACGTTTTGAGGCTACTCATATTTTTCACACCTTTTCAGGCTTTTCATGTGTTTGAACACCGTTTCATGATCCTCCTATTTTTCAGAACGTTTCATGCTCCTCATATTCTTGACACCTTTTAAAGTTCTTCATATTTTTCACACCTTTTAAGGCTCTTCATGTTTTGAACACCGTTTCATGCTCCTCCTATTTTCAGACCGTTTCATGCTCTTCATTTTTTTGACACCTTTTGAAGCTCTTCATATTTTTCACACGTTTTGAAGCTCTTCATATATTTCACACCTTTTCAGGCTCTTCATGTTTTTGAACACCGCTTCATGCTCCTCCTATTTTTCAGGCCATTTCATGCTCTTCATTTTTTTGACACCTTTTGAAGCTCTTCATATTTTTCACACCTTTTGAAGCTCTTCATATATTTCACACCTTTTCAGGCTGTTCATGTTT
The DNA here is from genome assembly GCF_033118175.1 of Dama dama. Classification (NCBI taxonomy): domain Eukaryota; kingdom Metazoa; phylum Chordata; class Mammalia; order Artiodactyla; family Cervidae; genus Dama; species Dama dama. Next base: position 6,479,149 of record NW_026870891.1, on the reverse strand, counting down.
TTCAAAACACCACTTCATGCTCCTCCTATTTTTCAGACCGTTTCATGCTCATCTAATTTTTGACACTTTTTGAAGCTCTTCATATATTTCACACCTTTTGAAGCTCTTCATATTTTTCACATTTATGAAGCTATTCAAATTTTTCACACGTTTTCAGGCTCTTCATGTTTTTGAACACCGCTTCATGTTCCTGCTATTTTTCACAACGTTTCACACTCCTCATGTTTTTGACACATTTTGAGGCTACTCATATTTTTCACACCTTTTCAGGCTCTTCATGTTTTTGAACACCGCTTCATGCTCCTCATACTTTTCACACCTTTTGAAGCTCTTCATATTTTTCATACATTTTCAGGCCCTTTATTTTACTCACCACCGCTTCATGCTCCTCCTATTTTTGAGACCGTTTCATGCTCATCTCATTTTTGACACCTTTTGAAGCTCTTCGTATTTTTTACACCTTTTGAAGCTCTTCATATTTTTATAACTTTTCAGGCTCTTCATGTATTTCAACACCGCTTCATTCATCTCCAGCTTTTCAGACCGTTTCATGCTCCTCATATTTTTGACACCTTTTGAAACTCTTCATATTTTTCACATCTTTTCAGGCTCTTCATGATTTTCAACACCACTTCATGCTCCTCGTATTTTTCAGACCTTTTCATGCTCCTCATATTTTTGACACCTTTTGAAGCTCTTCATATTTTTCACACCTTTTGAAGCTCTTCGTATTTTTCACACCTTTTCAGGCTCTTCATGTTTTTGAACACCGCTTCATGCTCCTCATACTTTTCACACCTTTTGAAGCTCTTCATATTTTTCATACATTTTCAGGCCCTTTATTTTACTCACCACCGCTTCATGCTCCTCCTATTTTTGAGACCGTTTCATGCTCATCTCATTTTTGACACCTTTTGAAGCTCTTCGTATTTTTTACACCTTTTGAAGCTCTTCATATTTTTATAACTTTTCAGGCTCTTCATGTATTTCAACACCGCTTCATTCATCTCCAGCTTTTCAGACCGTTTCATGCTCCTCATATTTTTGACACCTTTTGAAACTCTTCATATTTTTCACATCTTTTCAGGCTCTTCATGATTTTCAACACCACTTCATGCTCCTCGTATTTTTCAGACCTTTTCATGCTCCTCATATTTTTGACACCTTTTGAAGCTCTTCATATTTTTCACACCTTTTGAAGCTCTTCGTATTTTTCACACCTTTTCAGGCTCTTCATGTTTTTGAACACCGTTTTTTGCTGCTTCTATTTTTCAGACCGTTTCATGCTCCTCATATATTTTAAACCTTTTGAAAGTCTTCATATTTTTCACACCTTTTCAAGCTGTTCATGTTTTTCAACAATGCTTCATGATCCTCCTATTTTTCAGACCGTTTCATGCTCCTCAAGTATTTCACAACTTTTGAAGCTCTTCATATTTTTCACACCTTTTCATGCTCTTCATGATTTTGAAGACCGATTCATGCTCCTCCTGTTTTTCAGACCGTTTCACGCTCCTCATATTTTTGACACCTTTTGAAGCTCTTCATATTTTTTACAACTTTTCAGGCATTTCATGTTTTGGAACACCTCTTCATGCTCCTCCTATTTTTCACACCTTTTGAAGCTCTTCACATTTTTCACACCATTTCAGGCTCTTCATGTTTTTCAACAGCGCTTCCTGCTCCTCCTATTTTTCAGACAGTTTAATGCTCCTCCTGTACTTCACACCTTTTGAAGCTCTTCATATTTTTCACACCTTTTCAGGCTCTTCATGTTTTTCAACACCGCTTCATTCTCCTCCTATTTTCAGACCGTTTAATGCTCCTCCTGTACTTCACACCTTTTGTAGCTCTTCATATTTTTTACACCTTTTCAAGCTCTTCATGTTTTTGAACAGCGCTTCATGCTCCTCCTATTTTTCAGACAGTTTCATGATCCTCATGTATTTCACACCTTTTGAAGCTCTTCGTATTTTTCACACCTTTTCAGGCTCTTCATGTTTTTGAGCACCGCTTCATGCTCCTCTTCTTTTTCAGACCGTTTCATGCTCCTCATATTTTTGACCTCTTTTGAAGCTCCTAATATTTTTCACATCTTTTGAAGCTCTTCATATATTTCACACTTTTTCAGGCTCTTCATGTTTTTCAACACCACTTCATGTTCCTCCTATTTTTCAGACCGTTTCATGCTCATCTCATTTTTGACAGATTTTGAAGCGCTTCATATTTTTCACACCTTTTCAGTCTCTTCATGTTTTTGAACACTGTTTCATGCTCCTCCTACTTTTCAGACCGTATAATGCTCCTCATATTTTTCACACTTTTTGAAGCTCTTCATATTTTTCACACCTTTTCAGGCTCTTCATGTTTTTAAACACCACTTCATGCTCCTCCTAATTATCAGATCGTTTCATGCTCCTCATATTTTTGACACCTTTTGTAGCTCTTCATATTATTCACACCTTTTCAGGCTCTTCGTGATTTTCAAAACCGTTTCATGCTCCTCCTATTTTTCAGACCGTTTCATGCTCATCTCATTTTTGACACCTTTGGAAGCTCTTCTTATTTTTCACATCTTTTGAAACTCATCATATTTTTCACACGTTTTCAGGCTCTTCATGTTTTTCAACACCGCTTCATGCTCCTCCTATTTTTCACAACTGTTGAAGCTCGTCATATTTTTCACACCTTTTCAGGCTCTTCATATTTTTGAACACCGCTTCATGCTGCTCCTATTTTTCAGACCGTTTCATGCTCCTCATATTTTTGAAAGGTTTTGAAGCTCTTCAAATTTTTCACACCTTTTCAGGCTCTTCATGTTTTTCAACACCGCTTCATGATCCTCCTATTTTTCAGACCGTTTCATGCTCCTCATGTATTTCACACCTTTTGAAGCTGTTCATATTTTTCACACGTTTTCAGGCTCTTCATGTTTTTCATCAATGCTTCATGCTCCTTCTCTTTTTCAGACCGTTTCATACTCCTCATATTTTTCACACTTTTTGAAGCTCTTCATATTTTTCACACCTTTTCAGGCTCTTCATGTTTTTCAACACCGCTTCATGCTTCTCCTGTTTATCAGACCGTTTCATGCTCCTCATATTTTTGACACCTTTTGAAGCTCTTCATACTTTTCACATCTTTTCAGGCTCTTCATGATTTTCAACACCACTTCATGCTCCTAGTATTTTTCAGACCTTTTCATGCTCCTCGTATTTTTGACACCTTTTGAAGCTCTTCATATTTTTCACAACTTTTGAAGCTCTTCGTATTTTTCACACCTTTTCAGGCTCTTCATATTTTTGAACACCGTTTTATGCTGCTTCTATTTTTCAGACCTTTTCATGCTCCTCATATATTTTAAACCTTTTGAATCTTTTCATATTTTTCACACCTTTTCATGCTGTTCATGTTTTTCAACAATGCTTCCTGATCCTCCTATTTTTCAGACCGTTTCATGCTCCTCAAGTATTTCACACCTTTTAAAGCTCTTCATATTTTTCACACCTTTTCAGGCTCTTCATGTTTTTCAACACCGCTCATACTTCTCCTGTTTTTCAGACCATTTCATGCTCCTCTTAATTTTAACACCTTTTGAAGCTCTTCATATTTTCCACATCTTTTCAGGCTCTTCATGTTTTTGAAGACCGATTCATGCTCCTCCTGTTTTTCAGACCGTTTCAGGCTCCTCAAATATTTTAAAACTTTTGAAGCTCTTCATATTTTTCACACCTTTTCAGGCTCTTCATGTTTTTGAAGACCGATTCATGCTCCTCCTGTTTTTCAGACCGTTTCAGGCTCCTCATATTTTTGACACCTTTTGAAGCTCTTCATATTTTTTACAACTTTTCAGGCATTTCATGTTTTTGAACACCTCTTCATGCTCCTCCTATTTTTCACACCTTTTGAAGCTCTTCACATTTTTCACACCATTTCAGGCTCTTCATGTTTTTCAACACCGCTTCATGCTCCTCCTATTTTTCAGACCGTTTAATGCTCCTCCTGTACTTCACACCTTTTGAAGCTCTTCATATTTTTCACACCTTTTCAGGCTCTTCATGTTTTTCAATACCGCTTCATGCACCTCCTATTTTCAGAACTTTTAATGCTCCTCCTGTACTTCACAACTTTTGAAGCTCTTCATATTTTTCACATCTTTTCAGGCTCTTCATGTTTTTCAACAACACTTCATGCTCCACCATTTTTCAGACCGCTTCATGCTCATCTCATTTTTGACAATTTTTGAAGCTCTTCATATTTTTCACACCTTTTGAAGCTCTTCATATTTTTGACACTTTTTCAGGCTCTTCATGTTTTTTAACACCGCTTCATGCTCCTCCTATTTTTCACATCTGTTGAAGCTCTTCAAATTTTTCACACCTTTTCAGGCTCTTCATGTTTTTGAACACCGCTTCATGCTCCTCATATATTTCAGACCGTTTCATGCTCCTCTTATTTGTGACACCTTTTGAAGCTCTTCGTATTTTTCACACATTTTCAGGCTCTTCATGTTTTTCAACATGACTTCATACTCCTCCTATTTTTCAGACCGTTTCATGCTCCTCATATTTTTGACACCTTTTGAAATCTTCATATACTTCACACCTTTTCAGGCTCTTCATTTTTTTGGAAATAACTTCATGCTCCTTCTATTTTTCAGACCGTTTCATGGTCATCTCATTTTTGACACCTTTTGAAGCTCTTCATATTTTTCATACCTTTTGAAGATTTTCATATTTTTCACACTTTTTCAGGCTCTTCATATTTTTCAACACCGCATCATGCTCCTCCTATTTTTCAGACAGTTTCATGCTCCTCATATTTTTGACACGTTTTGAAGCTCTTCATATTTTTCACACCTTTTCAGGCTCTTCATGGTTTTCAACACTGTTTCATGATCCTCCTATTTTTCAGACCGTTTCATGCTCCTCATAATTTTGACACCCTTTGAAGCTCTTCTTATATTTCACACCTTTTCAGACTCTTCATGTTTTCGAACACCAATTCAAGTTCCTCCTATTTTTGCGACCGTTTCATGGTCTTCATATTTTTGACACCTTTAGAAGCACTTCATATTTTTCACACCTTTTGAAGATCTTCATATATTTCACACATTTTCAGGCTCTTCATGTTTCTCAACACCACTTCATGTTCCTCCTATTTTTTAGACCGTTTCATTCTCATCTAATTTTTGACACCTTTTGAAGCTCTTCATATATTTCACACCTTTTGAAGCTCTTCATATTTTTCACATTTATGAAGCTATTCAAATTTTTCACACGTTTTCAGGCTCTTCATGTTTTGAACACCGCATCATCCTCCTGCTATTTTTCACAACGTTTCACACTCCTCATATTTTTGACACGTTTTGAGGCTACTCATATTTTTCACACCTTTTCAGGCTTTTCATGTGTTTGAACACCGTTTCATGATCCTCCTATTTTTCAGAACGTTTCATGCTCCTCATATTCTTGACACCTTTTAAAGTTCTTCATATTTTTCACACCTTTTAAGGCTCTTCATGTTTTGAACACCGTTTCATGCTCCTCCTATTTTCAGACCGTTTCATGCTCTTCATTTTTTTGACACCTTTTGAAGCTCTTCATATTTTTCACACGTTTTGAAGCTCTTCATATATTTCACACCTTTTCAGGCTCTTCATGTTTTTGAACACCGCTTCATGCTCCTCCTATTTTTCAGGCCATTTCATGCTCTTCATTTTTTTGACACCTTTTGAAGCTCTTCATATTTTTCACACCTTTTGAAGCTCTTCATATATTTCACACCTTTTCAGGCTGTTCATGTTTTTCAAAACACCACTTCATGCTCCTCCTATTTTTCAGACCGTTTCATGCTCATCTAATTTTTGACACTTTTTGAAGCTCTTCATATATTTCACACCTTTTGAAGCTCTTCATATTTTTCACATTTATGAAGCTATTCAAATTTTTCACACGTTTTCAGGCTCTTCATGTTTTTGAACAGCGCTTCATGTTCCTGCTATTTTTCACAACGTTTCACACTCCTCATGTTTTTGACACATTTTGAGGCTACTCATATTTTTCACACCTTTTCAGGCTCTTCATGTTTTTGAACACCGCTTCATGCTCCTCATACTTTTCACACCTTTTGAAGCTCTTCATATTTTTCATACATTTTCAGGCCCTTTATTTTACTCACCACCGCTTCATGCTCCTCCTATTTTTGAGACCGTTTCATGCTCATCTCATTTTTGACACCTTTTGAAGCTCTTCGTATTTTTTACACCTTTTGAAGCTCTTCATATTTTTATAACTTTTCAGGCTCTTCATGTATTTCAACACCGCTTCATTCATCTCCAGCTTTTCAGACCGTTTCATGCTCCTCATATTTTTGACACCTTTTGAAACTCTTCATATTTTTCACATCTTTTCAGGCTCTTCATGATTTTCAACACCACTTCATGCTCCTCGTATTTTTCAGACCTTTTCATGCTCCTCATATTTTTGACACCTTTTGAAGCTCTTCATATTTTTCACACCTTTTGAAGCTCTTCGTATTTTTCACACCTTTTCAGGCTCTTCATGTTTTTGAACACCGCTTCATGCTCCTCATACTATTCACACCTTTTGAAGCTCTTCATATTTTTCATACATTTTCAGGCCCTTTATTTTACTCACCACCGCTTCATGCTCCTCCTATTTTTGAGACCGTTTCATGCTCATCTCATTTTTGACACCTTTTGAAGCTCTTCGTATTTTTTACACCTTTTGAAGCTCTTCATATTTTTATAACTTTTCAGGCTCTTCATGTATTTCAACACCGCTTCATTCATCTCCAGCTTTTCAGACCGTTTCATGCTCCTCATATTTTTGACACCTTTTGAAACTCTTCATATTTTTCACATCTTTTCAGGCTCTTCATGATTTTCAACACCACTTCATGCTCCTCGTATTTTTCAGACCTTTTCATGCTCCTCATATTTTTGACACCTTTTGAAGCTCTTCATATTTTTCACACCTTTTGAAGCTCTTCGTATTTTTCACACCTTTTCAGGCTCTTCATGTTTTTGAACACCGTTTTTTGCTGCTTCTATTTTTCAGACCGTTTCATGCTCCTCATATATTTTAAACCTTTTGAAAGTCTTCATATTTTTCACACCTTTTCAAGCTGTTCATGTTTTTCAACAATGCTTCATGATCCTCCTATTTTTCAGACCGTTTCATGCTCCTCAAGTATTTCACAACTTTTGAAGCTCTTCATATTTTTCACACCTTTTCATGCTCTTCATGATTTTGAAGACCGATTCATGCTCCTCCTGTTTTTCAGACCGTTTCACGCTCCTCATATTTTTGACACCTTTTGAAGCTCTTCATATTTTTTACAACTTTTCAGGCATTTCATGTTTTGGAACACCTCTTCATGCTCCTCCTATTTTTCACACCTTTTGAAGCTCTTCACATTTTTCACACCATTTCAGGCTCTTCATGTTTTTCAACAGCGCTTCCTGCTCCTCCTATTTTTCAGACAGTTTAATGCTCCTCCTGTACTTCACACCTTTTGAAGCTCTTCATATTTTTCACACCTTTTCAGGCTCTTCATGTTTTTCAACACCGCTTCATTCTCCTCCTATTTTCAGACCGTTTAATGCTCCTCCTGTACGTCACACCTTTTGTAGCTCTTCATATTTTTTACACCTTTTCAAGCTCTTCATGTTTTTGAACAGCGCTTCATGCTCCTCCTATTTTTCAGACAGTTTCATGATCCTCATGTATTTCACACCTTTTGAAGCTCTTCGTATTTTTCACACCTTTTCAGGCTCTTCATGTTTTTGAGCACCGCTTCATGCTCCTCTTCTTTTTCAGACCGTTTCATGCTCCTCATATTTTTGACCTCTTTTGAAGCTCCTAATATTTTTCACATCTTTTGAAGCTCTTCATATATTTCACACTTTTTCAGGCTCTTCATGTTTTTCAACACCACTTCATGTTCCTCCTATTTTTCAGACCGTTTCATGCTCATCTCATTTTTGACAGATTTTGAAGCGCTTCATATTTTTCACACCTTTTCAGTCTCTTCATGTTTTTGAACACTGTTTCATGCTCCTCCTACTTTTCAGACCGTATAATGCTCCTCATATTTTTCACACTTTTTGAAGCTCTTCATATTTTTCACACCTTTTCAGGCTCTTCATGTTTTTAAACACCACTTCATGCTCCTCCTAATTATCAGATCGTTTCATGCTCCTCATATTTTTGACACCTTTTGTAGCTCTTCATATTATTCACACCTTTTCAGGCTCTTCGTGATTTTCAAAACCGTTTCATGCTCCTCCTATTTTTCAGACCGTTTCATGCTCATCTCATTTTTGACACCTTTGGAAGCTCTTCTTATTTTTCACATCTTTTGAAACTCATCATATTTTTCACACGTTTTCAGGCTCTTCATGTTTTTCAACACCGCTTCATGCTCCTCCTATTTCTCACAACTGTTGAAGCTCGTCATATTTTTCACACCTTTTCAGGCTCTTCATATTTTTGAACACCGCTTCATGCTGCTCCTATTTTTCAGACCGTTTCATGCTCCTCATATTTTTGAAAGGTTTTGAAGCTCTTCAAATTTTTCACACCTTTTCAGGCTCTTCATGTTTTTCAACACCGCTTCATGATCCTCCTATTTTTCAGACCGTTTCATGCTCCTCATGTATTTCACACCTTTTGAAGCTGTTCATATTTTTCACACGTTTTCAGGCTCTTCATGTTTTTCATCAATGCTTCATGCTCCTTCTCTTTTTCAGACCGTTTCATGCTCCTCATATTTTTCACACTTTTTGAAGCTCTTCATATTTTTCACACCTTTTCAGGCTCTTCACGTTTTTCAACACCGTCTCATGCTCCTCCTATTTTTCAGACAGTTTCATGCTCCTCATGAATTTCACACATTTTGAAGCTCTTTATATTTTTCACACATTTTTAGGCTCTTCATTTTGTTCAACACTACTTCTTGCTCCTCCAAATTTTCAGACCGTTTCATACTCATCTAATTTTTGACACCTTTTGAAGCTCTTCATATTTTTCACACCTTTTCAGGCTCTTCATATTTTTCCCCACCACTTCATTCTTCTCCTATTTTTCAGACCATTTCATGATCCTCATGAATTTCACACCTTTTGAAGCTCCTCATATTTTTCACACCTTTTCAGGCTCTTCATGATTTTCAACCCCACTTCATGCTCCTCCGATTTTTCAGACCGTTTCATGCTCATCTCATTTTTGACACCTTTTGAAGCTCTTCATATTTTTCACACCTTTTCAGGCTCTTCATGTTTTTCACACCTTTTCAGGCTCTTCATGATTTTGAACAGTGTTTCATGTTACTCCTATTTTTCAGACCGTTTCATACTCCTCATATTTTACACATTTTGAAGCTCTTCATATATTTCACACCTTTTCAGGTTCTTCATGTTTTTCTACATAGCTTCATGCTCCTCCTATTTTTCAGACCGTTTCATGCTCCTCATATTTTTGACACCTTTTAAAGCTCTTCATATTTTTCACAACTTTCAGGCTCTTCATGGTTTTCAACACCACTACATGCTCTTCCTCATATGTTTCACACCTTTTGAAGCTCTTCAAGTTTTTTAACACCTTTTCATGCTGCTCCTATATTTCCTATCATTTCATGCTCCTTATATTTTTGACACCTTTTGAAGCTCTTCATATATTTCACACCTTTTCAGGCTCTTCATATTTTTCAACACTGCTTCAAGCTCCTCCTATTTTTCAGACCGATTATTGCTCCTCATATTTTTGACACCTTTGAGGCTCTTCATATATTTCACACATTTTCAGGCTCTTCATGTTTTCAACACCGCTTCATGCTCCTCCTAATTTTCAGACCGTTTCATTCTCCTCATATTTTTGACACCATTTGAAGCTCTTCATATTTTTCACACCTTTTCAGGCTCTTCATGTTTTTTAACACCTTTTCATGCTCCTGCTATATTTCAGACCGTTTCATGCTCCTTATATTTTTGACACCTTTTGAAGCTCTTCCTATTTTTCATACGTTTTCAGGCTCTACATATTTTTCAACACCGCTTCATGCTCCTCCTATTTTTCAGACCGTATCATGCTCCTCATATGTTTCACACTTTTTCAGGCTCTTCATGTTTTTCAACATCACTTCATGCTCCTCCTATGTTTCAGACCGTTTCATGCTCCTCATATTTTTGACACAGTTTGAAGCTCTTCACATTGTTCACACCTTTTGAGGCTCTTCATGTTTTTGAAAACAGTTTCTTGCTCCTCATATTTTTCAGACCGTTTCACCCTCTATATATTTGACACCTTTTTGAAGCTCTTCATATTTTTCACACCTTTTCAGGCTCTTCATGTTTTTCAACACCACTTCAAGCTCCTTCTATTTTTCAGACCGTCTCATGTTTCTCATTATTTGACACAGTTTGAAGCTCTTCATATTTTTCACAACTGTTGAGGCTCTTCATGTTTTTGAAAACAGTTTCTTGCTCCTCATGTTTTTCAGACCCTTTCACCCTCCTCATATTTTTGACACCTTTATGAAGCTCTTCATTTTTTTCACACCTTTCCGGGCTCTTCAAGTGTATGAACACCGTTTCATGATCCTCCTATTTTTCAGACCGTTTCATGCTCCTCATATATTTGACACCTTTTGAAGTTCTTCATATTTTTCACACCTTTTCAGGCTCTTCATGTTTTTCAACACCAGTTCATGCTCCTCCTATTTTTCTGACCGTTTCATGCTCCTTATATTTTTGACACCTTTTGAAGTTCTTCATATTTTTCACACCTTTCAGGCTCTTCATGGTTTTCAACACCACTACATGCTCTTCCTATTTTTCAGACCGTTTCATGCTCCTCATATGTTTCACACCTTTTGAAGCTCTTCAAGTTTTTTAACACCTTTTCATGCTCCTCCTATATTTCATACCATTTCATGCTCCTTATATATTTGACACCTTTTGAAGCTCTTCATATATTTCACATCTTTTCAGGCTCTTCATATTTTTCAACACCGCTTCAAGCTCCTCCTATTTTTCAGACCGATTCTTGCTCCTCATATTTTTGACACGTTTGAGGCTCTTCATATATTTCACACATTTTCAGGCTCTTCATGTTTTTCAACACCGCTTCATGCTCCTCCTAATTTTCAGACCGTTTCATTCTCCTCATACTTTTGACACCATTTGAAGCTTTTCATATTTTTCACACCTTTTCAGGCTCTTCATGTTTTTTAACACCTTTTCATGCTCCTCCTATATTTCAGACCGTTTCATGCTCCTTATATTTTTGACACCTTTTGAAGCTTTTCATATTTTTCACACCTTTTCAGGCTCTTCATATTTTTCAACCCCGCTTCATGCTCCTCCTATTTTTCAGATCGTATCATGCTCCTCATATGTTTCACACATTTTTCAGGCTCTTCATGTTTTTCAACAATACTTCATGCTAATCCTATGTTTCAGACCATTTCATGCTGCTCATATTTTTGACAAAGTTTGAAGCTCTTCACATTTTTCACACCTTTTCAGGCTCTTCATGTTTTTCAACACCGCTTCAAGCTCCTCCTATTTTTCAGACCGTTTCTTGCTCCTCATAATTTGACACCTTTGAGGCTCTTCATATATTTCACACATTTTCAGGCTCTTCATGTTTTCAACACCGCTTCATGCTCCTCCTAATTTTCAGACCGTTTCATCTCCTCATATTTTTGACACCATTTGAATCTTTTCATATTTTTCACACCTTTTCAAGCTCTTCATGTTTCTTAACACCTTTTCATGCTCCTGCTATATTTCAGACCGTTTCATGCTCCTTATATTTTTGACACCTTTTGAAGCTCTTCATATTTTTCATACGATTTCAGGCTCTTCATATTTTTCAACACCGCTTCAGGCTCCTCCTATTTTTCAGACCGTATCATGCTCCTCATATGTTTTACACCTTTTTCAGGCTCTTCATGTTTTTCAACATCACTTCATGCTCCTCCTATGTTTCAGACCGTTTCATGCTCCTCATATTTTTGACACAGTTTGAAGCTCTTCACATTGTTCACACCTTTTGAGGCTCTTCATGTTTTTGAAAACAGTTTCTTGCTCCTCATATTTTTCAGACCGTTTCACCCTCTATATATTTGACACCTTTTTGAAGCTCTTCATATTTTTCACACCTTTTCAGGCTCTTCATTTTTTCAACAACACTTCATGCTCCTCCTATGTTTCAGACCGTTTCATGCTCCTCATATTTTTGACACAGTTTGAAGCTCTTCACATTGTTCACACCTTTTGAGGCTCTTCATGTTTTTGAAAACAGTTTCTTGCTCCTCATATTTTTCAGACCGTTTCACCCTCTATATATTTGACACCTTTTTGAAGCTCTTCATATTTTTCACACCTTTTCACGTTCTTCATGTTTTTCAACATCGCTTGCTGCTCCTCCTCTTTTTCAGAGCGTTTCATGCTCCTCATAATTTTGACACCTTTGAAGCTCTTCATATTTTTCACACCTTTTCAGGCTCTTCATGTTTTTCAACACCACTTCAGGCTCCTTCTATTTTTCAGACCGTTTCTTGCTCCTCATATTTTTGACACCTTTGAGGCTCTTCATATTTTTCACACTTTTTCAGGCTCTTCATGTTTTTCAACACCACTTCAAGCTCCTTCTATTTTTCAGACCGTTTCTTGCTCCTCATATTTTTGACACCTTTGAGGCTCTTCATATATTTCACACTGTTTCAGGCTCTTTATGTTTTTCAACACTGATTCATGCTCCTCCTAATTTTCAGACCGTTTCATTCTCCTCATATTTTTGATACCTTTTGAAGCTCTTCATATTTTTCACACTTTTTCAGGCTCTTCATGTTTTTCAAACCGCTTCATGCTCCTCCTATTTTTCAGACCGTTTCATGCTTCTCCTATTTTTCAGACCGTTTCATGCTCCTCATATTTTTGACGCCTTTTGAAGCTCCTCCTATTTTTCACACCTTTTCAGGCTCTTCATGTTTTTCAGCACCACTTCATGCTCCTCCTATTTTTCAGACCGTTTCATGCTCCTCATATTTTTGACACTTTTTGAAGCTCTTCATATTTTTCACACCTTTTCAGGCTCTTCATGTTTTTCAACACCGCTTCATGCTCCTCCTATTTTTCAGACCCTTTCATGCTCCTCATATTTTTGACACCTTTTGAAGCTCTTCATATTTTTGACACCTTTTCACGCTCTTCATGTTTTTCAACATCGCTTGCTGCTCCTCCTCTTTTTCAGAGCGTTTCATGCTCCTCATAATTTTGACACCTTTGAAGCTCTTCATATTTTTCACACCTTTTCAGGCTCTTCATATTTTTCAACACCACTTCATGTTTCTCCTATTTTTCAGACCGTTTAATGCTCCTCATATTTTTGACACTTTTTGAAGCTCTTCATATTTTTCACACTTCTCCAGGCTCTTCATTTTTTTGAACACCGCTTATGCTCCTCCTATTTTTCAGACCTTTTCATGCTCCTCAAGTTTTTGACACCTTTTGAAGCACTTCATATTTTTCACACCTTTTCAGGCTCTTCATGATTTTCAACCCCACTTCATGCTCCTCCGATTTTTCAGACCGTTTCATGCTCATCTCATTTTTGACACCTTTTGAAGCTCTTCATATTTTTCACACCTTTTCAGGCTCTTCATGTTTTTCACACCTTTTCAGGCTCTTCATGATTTTGAACAGTGTTTCATGTTACTCCTATTTTTCAGACCGTTTCATACTCCTCATATTTTACACATTTTGAAGCTCTTCATATATTTCACACCTTTTCAGGTTCTTCATGTTTTTCTACATAGCTTCATGCTCCTCCTATTTTTCAGACCGTTTCATGCTCCTCATATTTTTGACACCTTTTAAAGCTCTTCATATTTTTCACAACTTTCAGGCTCTTCATGGTTTTCAACACCACTACATGCTCTTCCTCATATGTTTCACACCTTTTGAAGCTCTTCAAGTTTTTAAACACCTTTTCATGCTGCTCCTATATTTCCTATCATTTCATGCTCCTTATATTTTTGACACCTTTTGAAGCTCTTCATATATTTCACACCTTTTCAGGCTCTTCATATTTTTCAACACCGCTTCAAGCTCCTCCTATTTTTCAGACCGATTATTGCTCCTCATATTTTTGACACCTTTGAGGCTCTTCATATATTTCACACATTTTCAGGCTCTTCATGTTTTTGAGCACCGCTTCATGCTCCTCTTCTTTTTCAGACCGTTTCATGCTCCTCATATTTTTGACCTCTTTTGAAGCTCCTAATATTTTTCACATCTTTTGAAGCTCTTCATATATTTCACACTTTTTCAGGCTCTTCATGTTTTTCAACACAACTTCATGTTCCTCCTATTTTTCAGACCGTTTCATGCTCATCTCATTTTTGACAGATTTTGAAGCGCTTCATATTTTTCACACCTTTTCAGTCTCTTCATGTTTTTGAACACTGTTTCATGCTCCTCCTACTTTTCAGACCGTATAATGCTCCTCATATTTTTCACACTTTTTGAAGCTCTTCATATTTTTCACACCTTTTCAGGCTCTTCATGTTTTTAAACACCACTTCATGCTCCTCCTAATTATCAGATCGTTTCATGCTCCTCATATTTTTGACACCTTTTGTAGCTCTTCATATTATTCACACCTTTTCAGGCTCTTCGTGATTTTCAAAACCGTTTCATGCTCCTCCTATTTTTCAGACCGTTTCATGCTCATCTCATTTTTGACACCTTTGGAAGCTCTTCTTATTTTTCACATCTTTTGAAACTCATCATATTTTTCACACGTTTTCAGGCTCTTCATGTTTTTCAACACCGCTTCATGCTCCTCCTATTTCTCACAACTGTTGAAGCTCGTCATATTTTTCACACCTTTTCAGGCTCTTCATATTTTTGAACACCGCTTCATGCTGCTCCTATTTTTCAGACCGTTTCATGCTCCTCATATTTTTGAAAGGTTTTGAAGCTCTTCAAATTTTTCACACCTTTTCAGGCTCTTCATGTTTTTCAACACCGCTTCATGATCCTCCTATTTTTCAGACCGTTTCATGCTCCTCATGTATTTCACACCTTTTGAAGCTGTTCATATTTTTCACACGTTTTCAGGCTCTTCATGTTTTTCATCAATGCTTCATGCTCCTTCTCTTTTTCAGACCGTTTCATGCTCCTCATATTTTTCACACTTTTTGAAGCTCTTCATATTTTTCACACCTTTTCAGGCTCTTCACGTTTTTCAACACCGTCTCATGCTCCTCCTATTTTTCAGACAGTTTCATGCTCCTCATGAATTTCACACATTTTGAAGCTCTTTATATTTTTCACACATTTTTAGGCTCTTCATTTTGTTCAACACTACTTCTTGCTCCTCCAAATTTTCAGACCGTTTCATACTCATCTAATTTTTGACACCTTTTGAAGCTCTTCATATTTTTCACACCTTTTCAGGCTCTTCATATTTTTCCCCACCACTTCATTCTTCTCCTATTTTTCAGACCATTTCATGATCCTCATGAATTTCACACCTTTTGAAGCTCCTCATATTTTTCACACCTTTTCAGGCTCTTCATGATTTTCAACCCCACTTCATGCTCCTCCGATTTTTCAGACCGTTTCATGCTCATCTCATTTTTGACACCTTTTGAAGCTCTTCATATTTTTCACACCTTTTCAGGCTCTTCATGTTTTTCACACCTTTTCAGGCTCTTCATGATTTTGAACAGTGTTTCATGTTACTCCTATTTTTCAGACCGTTTCATACTCCTCATATTTTACACATTTTGAAGCTCTTCATATATTTCACACCTTTTCAGGTTCTTCATGTTTTTCTACATAGCTTCATGCTCCTCCTATTTTTCAGACCGTTTCATGCTCCTCATATTTTTGACACCTTTTAAAGCTCTTCATATTTTTCACAACTTTCAGGCTCTTCATGGTTTTCAACACCACTACATGCTCTTCCTCATATGTTTCACACCTTTTGAAGCTCTTCAAGTTTTTTAACACCTTTTCATGCTGCTCCTATATTTCCTATCATTTCATGCTCCTTATATTTTTGACACCTTTTGAAGCTCTTCATATATTTCACACCTTTTCAGGCTCTTCATATTTTTCAACACTGCTTCAAGCTCCTCCTATTTTTCAGACCGATTATTGCTCCTCATATTTTTGACACCTTTGAGGCTCTTCATATATTTCACACATTTTCAGGCTCTTCATGTTTTCAACACCGCTTCATGCTCCTCCTAATTTTCAGACCGTTTCATTCTCCTCATATTTTTGACACCATTTGAAGCTCTTCATATTTTTCACACCTTTTCAGGCTCTTCATGTTTTTTAACACCTTTTCATGCTCCTGCTATATTTCAGACCGTTTCATGCTCCTTATATTTTTGACACCTTTTGAAGCTCTTCCTATTTTTCATACGTTTTCAGGCTCTACATATTTTTCAACACCGCTTCATGCTCCTCCTATTTTTCAGACCGTATCATGCTCCTCATATGTTTCACACTTTTTCAGGCTCTTCATGTTTTTCAACATCACTTCATGCTCCTCCTATGTTTCAGACCGTTTCATGCTCCTCATATTTTTGACACAGTTTGAAGCTCTTCACATTGTTCACACCTTTTGAGGCTCTTCATGTTTTTGAAAACAGTTTCTTGCTCCTCATATTTTTCAGACCGTTTCACCCTCTATATATTTGACACCTTTTTGAAGCTCTTCATATTTTTCACACCTTTTCAGGCTCTTCATGTTTTTCAACACCACTTCAAGCTCCTTCTATTTTTCAGACCGTCTCATGTTTCTCATTATTTGACACAGTTTGAAGCTCTTCATATTTTTCACAACTGTTGAGGCTCTTCATGTTTTTGAAAACAGTTTCTTGCTCCTCATGTTTTTCAGACCCTTTCACCCTCCTCATATTTTTGACACCTTTATGAAGCTCTTCATTTTTTTCACACCTTTCCGGGCTCTTCAAGTGTATGAACACCGTTTCATGATCCTCCTATTTTTCAGACCGTTTCATGCTCCTCATATATTTGACACCTTTTGAAGTTCTTCATATTTTTCACACCTTTTCAGGCTCTTCATGTTTTTCAACACCAGTTCATGCTCCTCCTATTTTTCTGACCGTTTCATGCTCCTTATATTTTTGACACCTTTTGAAGTTCTTCATATTTTTCACACCTTTCAGGCTCTTCATGGTTTTCAACACCACTACATGCTCTTCCTATTTTTCAGACCGTTTCATGCTCCTCATATGTTTCACACCTTTTGAAGCTCTTCAAGTTTTTTAACACCTTTTCATGCTCCTCCTATATTTCATACCATTTCATGCTCCTTATATATTTGACACCTTTTGAAGCTCTTCATATATTTCACATCTTTTCAGGCTCTTCATATTTTTCAACACCGCTTCAAGCTCCTCCTATTTTTCAGACCGATTCTTGCTCCTCATATTTTTGACACGTTTGAGGCTCTTCATATATTTCACACATTTTCAGGCTCTTCATGTTTTTCAACACCGCTTCATGCTCCTCCTAATTTCAGACCGTTTCATTCTCCTCATACTTTTGACACCATTTGAAGCTTTTCATATTTTTCACACCTTTTCAGGCTCTTCATGTTTTTTAACACCTTTTCATGCTCCTCCTATATTTCAGACCGTTTCATGCTCCTTATATTTTTGACACCTTTTGAAGCTTTTCATATTTTTCACACCTTTTCAGGCTCTTCATATTTTTCAACCCCGCTTCATGCTCCTCCTATTTTTCAGATCGTATCATGCTCCTCATATGTTTCACACATTTTTCAGGCTCTTCATGTTTTTCAACAATACTTCATGCTAATCCTATGTTTCAGACCATTTCATGCTGCTCATATTTTTGACAAAGTTTGAAGCTCTTCACATTTTTCACACCTTTTCAGGCTCTTCATGTTTTTCAACACCGCTTCAAGCTCCTCCTATTTTTCAGACCGTTTCTTGCTCCTCATAATTTGACACCTTTGAGGCTCTTCATATATTTCACACATTTTCAGGCTCTTCATGTTTTCAACACCGCTTCATGCTCCTCCTAATTTTCAGACCGTTTCATCTCCTCATATTTTTGACACCATTTGAATCTTTTCATATTTTTCACACCTTTTCAAGCTCTTCATGTTTCTTAACACCTTTTCATGCTCCTGCTATATTTCAGACCGTTTCATGCTCCTTATATTTTTGACACCTTTTGAAGCTCTTCATATTTTTCATACGATTTCAGGCTCTTCATATTTTTCAACACCGCTTCAGGCTCCTCCTATTTTTCAGACCGTATCATGCTCCTCATATGTTTTACACCTTTTTCAGGCTCTTCATGTTTTTCAACATCACTTCATGCTCCTCCTATGTTTCAGACCGTTTCATGCTCCTCATATTTTTGACACAGTTTGAAGCTCTTCACATTGTTCACACCTTTTGAGGCTCTTCATGTTTTTGAAAACAGTTTCTTGCTCCTCATATTTTTCAGACCGTTTCACCCTCTATATATTTGAGACCTTTTTGAAGCTCTTCATATTTTTCACACCTTTTCAGGCTCTTCATTTTTTCAACAACACTTCATGCTCCTCCTATGTTTCAGACCGTTTCATGCTCCTCATATTTTTGACACAGTTTGAAGCTCTTCACATTGTTCACACCTTTTGAGGCTCTTCATGTTTTTGAAAACAGTTTCTTGCTCCTCATATTTTTCAGACCGTTTCACCCTCTATATATTTGACACCTTTTTGAAGCTCTTCATATTTTTCACACCTTTTCACGTTCTTCATGTTTTTCAACATCGCTTGCTGCTCCTCCTCTTTTTCAGAGCGTTTCATGCTCCTCATAATTTTGACACCTTTGAAGCTCTTCATATTTTTCACACCTTTTCAGGCTCTTCATGTTTTTCAACACCACTTCAGGCTCCTTCTATTTTTCAGACCGTTTCTTGCTCCTCATATTTTTGACACCTTTGAGGCTCTTCATATTTTTCACACTTTTTCAGGCTCTTCATGTTTTTCAACACCACTTCAAGCTCCTTCTATTTTTCAGACCGTTTCTTGCTCCTCATATTTTTGACACCTTTGAGGCTCTTCATATATTTCACACTGTTTCAGGCTCTTTATGTTTTTCAACACTGATTCATGCTCCTCCTAATTTTCAGACCGTTTCATTCTCCTCATATTTTTGATACCTTTTGAAGCTCTTCATATTTTTCACACTTTTTCAGGCTCTTCATGTTTTTCAAACCGCTTCATGCTCCTCCTATTTTTCAGACCGTTTCATGCTTCTCCTATTTTTCAGACCGTTTCATGCTCCTCATATTTTTGACGCCTTTTGAAGCTCCTCCTATTTTTCACACCTTTTCAGGCTCTTCATGTTTTTCAGCACCACTTCATGCTCCTCCTATTTTTCAGACCGTTTCATGCTCCTCATATTTTTGACACTTTTTGAAGCTCTTCATATTTTTCACACCTTTTCAGGCTCTTCATGTTTTTCAACACCGCTTCATGCTCCTCCTATTTTTCAGACCCTTTCATGCTCCTCATATTTTTGACACCTTTTGAAGCTCTTCATATTTTTCACACCTTTTCACGCTCTTCATGTTTTTCAACATCGCTTGCTGCTCCTCCTCTTTTTCAGAGCGTTTCATGCTCCTCATAATTTTGACACCTTTGAAGCTCTTCATATTTTTCACACCTTTTCAGGCTCTTCATATTTTTCAACACCACTTCATGTTTCTCCTATTTTTCAGACCGTTTAATGCTCCTCATATTTTTGACACTTTTTGAAGCTCTTCATATTTTTCACACTTCTCCAGGCTCTTCATTTTTTTGAACACCGCTTATGCTCCTCCTATTTTTCAGACCTTTTCATGCTCCTCAAGTTTTTGACACCTTTTGAAGCACTTCATATTTTTCACACCTTTTCAGGCTCTTCATGATTTTCAACCCCACTTCATGCTCCTCCGATTTTTCAGACCGTTTCATGCTCATCTCATTTTTGACACCTTTTGAAGCTCTTCATATTTTTCACACCTTTTCAGGCTCTTCATGTTTTTCACACCTTTTCAGGCTCTTCATGATTTTGAACAGTGTTTCATGTTACTCCTATTTTTCAGACCGTTTCATACTCCTCATATTTTACACATTTTGAAGCTCTTCATATATTTCACACCTTTTCAGGTTCTTCATGTTTTTCTACATAGCTTCATGCTCCTCCTATTTTTCAGACCGTTTCATGCTCCTCATATTTTTGACACCTTTTAAAGCTCTTCATATTTTTCACAACTTTCAGGCTCTTCATGGTTTTCAACACCACTACATGCTCTTCCTCATATGTTTCACACCTTTTGAAGCTCTTCAAGTTTTTAAACACCTTTTCATGCTGCTCCTATATTTCCTATCATTTCATGCTCCTTATATTTTTGACACCTTTTGAAGCTCTTCATATATTTCACACCTTTTCAGGCTCTTCATATTTTTCAACACCGCTTCAAGCTCCTCCTATTTTTCAGACCGATTATTGCTCCTCATATTTTTGACACCTTTGAGGCTCTTCATATATTTCACACATTTTCAGGCTCTTCATGTTTTCAACACCGCTTCATGCTCCTCCTAATTTTCAGACCGTTTCATTCTCCTCATATTTTTGACACCATTTGAAGCTCTTCATATTTTTCACACCTTTTCAGGCTCTTCATGTTTTTTAACACCTTTTCATGCTCCTGCTATATTTCAGACCGTTTCATGCTCCTTATATTTTTGACACCTTTTGAAGCTCTTCCTATTTTTCATACGTTTTCAGGCTCTACATATTTTTCAACACCGCTTCATGCTCCTCCTATTTTTCAGACCGTATCATGCTCCTCATATGTTTCACACTTTTTCAGGCTCTTCATGTTTTTCAACATCACTTCATGCTCCTCCTATGTTTCAGACCGTTTCATGCTCCTCATATTTTTGACACAGTTTGAAGCTCTTCACATTGTTCACACCTTTTGAGGCTCTTCATGTTTTTGAAAACAGTTTCTTGCTCCTCATATTTTTCAGACCGTTTCACCCTCTATATATTTGACACCTTTTTGAAGCTCTTCATATTTTTCACACCTTTTCAGGCTCTTCATGTTTTTCAACACCACTTCAAGCTCCTTCTATTTTTCAGACCGTTTCATGTTTCTCATATATTTGACACAGTTTGAAGCTCTTCATATTTTTCACAACTGTTGAGGCTCTTCATGTTTTTGAAAACAGTTTCTTGCTCCTCATGTTTTTCAGACCCTTTCACCCTCCTCATATTTTTGACACCTTTATGAAGCTCTTCATTTTTTTCACACCTTTCCGGGCTCTTCAAGTGTATGAACACCGTTTCATGATCCTCCTATTTTTCAGACCGTTTCATGCTCCTCATATATTTGACACCTTTTGAAGTTCTTCATATTTTTCACACCTTTTCAGGCTCTTCATGTTTTTCAACACCAGTTCATGCTCCTTCTATTTTTCTGACCGTTTCATGCTCCTTATATTTTTGACACCTTTTGAAGTTCTTCATATTTTTCACACCTTTCAGGCTCTTCATGGTTTTCAACACCACTACATGCTCTTCCTATTTTTCAGACCGTTTCATGCTCCTCATATGTTTCACACCTTTTGAAGCTCTTCAAGTTTTTTAACACCTTTTCATGCTCCTCCTATATTTCATACCATTTCATGCTCCTTATATTTTTGACACCTTTTGAAGCTCTTCATATATTTCACATCTTTTCAGGCTCTTCATATTTTTCAACACCGCTTCAAGCTCCTCCTATTTTTCAGACCGATTCTTGCTCCTCATATTTTTGACACGTTTGAGGCTCTTCATATATTTCACACCTTTTCAGGCTCTTCATGTTTTTCAACACCAGTTCATGCTCCTTCTATTTTTCTGACCGTTTCATGCTCCTTATATTTTTGACACCTTTTGAAGTTCTTCATATTTTTCACACCTTTCAGGCTCTTCATGGTTTTCAACACCACTACATGCTCTTCCTATTTTTCAGACCGTTTCATGCTCCTCATATGTTTCACACCTTTTGAAGCTCTTCAAGTTTTTTAACACCTTTTCATGCTCCTCCTATATTTCATACCATTTCATGCTCCTTATATTTTTGACACCTTTTGAAGCTCTTCATATATTTCACATCTTTTCAGGCTCTTCATATTTTTCAACACCGCTTCAAGCTCCTCCTATTTTTCAGACCGATTCTTGCTCCTCATATTTTTGACACGTTTGAGGCTCTTCATATATTTCACACCTTTTCAGGCTCTTCATGTTTTTTAACACCTTTTCATGCTCCTCCTATATTTCAGACCGTTTCATGCTCCTTATATTTTTGACACCTTTTGAAGCTTTTCATATTTTTCACACCTTTTCAGGCTCTTCATATTTTTCAACCCCGCTTCATGCTCCTCCTATTTTTCAGATCGTATCATGCTCCTCATATGTTTCACACATTTTTCAGGCTCTTCATGTTTTTCAACAATACTTCATGCTAATCCTATGTTTCAGACCATTTCATGCTGCTCATATTTTTGACAAAGTTTGAAGCTCTTCACATTTTTCACACCTTTTCAGGCTCTTCATGTTTTTCAACACCGCTTCAAGCTCCTCCTATTTTTCAGACCGTTTCTTGCTCCTCATAATTTGACACCTTTGAGGCTCTTCATATATTTCACACATTTTCAGGCTCTTCATGTTTTCAACACCGCTTCATGCTCCTCCTAATTTTCAGACCGTTTCATCTCCTCATATTTTTGACACCATTTGAATCTTTTCATATTTTTCACACCTTTTCAAGCTCTTCATGTTTCTTAACACCTTTTCATGCTCCTGCTATATTTCAGACCGTTTCATGCTCCTTATATTTTTGACACCTTTTGAAGATCTTCATATTTTTCATACGTTTTCAGGCTCTTCATATTTTTCAACACCGCTTCATGCTCCTCCTATTTTTCAGACCGTATCATGCTCCTCATATGTTTTACACCTTTTTCAGGCTCTTCATGTTTTTCAACATCACTTCATGCTCCTCCTATGTTTCAGACCGTTTCATGCTCCTCATATTTTTGACACAGTTTGAAGCTCTTCACATTGTTCACACCTTTTGAGGCTCTTCATGTTTTTGAAAACAGTTTCTTGCTCCTCATATTTTTCAGACCGTTTCACCCTCTATATATTTGACACCTTTTTGAAGCTCTTCATATTTTTCACACCTTTTCAGGCTCTTCATTTTTTCAACAACACTTCATGCTCCTCCTATGTTTCAGACCGTTTCCTGCTCCTCATATTTTTGACACAGTTTGAAGCTCTTCACATTGTTCACACCTTTTGAGGCTCTTCATGTTTTTGAAAACAGTTTCTTGCTCCTCATATTTTTCAGACCGTTTCACCCTCTATATATTTGACACCTTTTTGAAGCTCTTCATATTTTTCACACCTTTTCACGTTCTTCATGTTTTTCAACATCGCTTGCTGCTCCTCCTCTTTTCAGAGCGTTTCATGCTCCTCATAATTTTGACACCTTTGAAGCTCTTCATATTTTTCACACCTTTTCAGGCTCTTCATGTTTTTCAACACCACTTCAGGCTCCTTCTATTTTTCAGACCGTTTCTTGCTCCTCATATTTTTGACACCTTTGAAGCTCTTCATATTTTTCACACTTTTTCAGGCTCTTCATGTTTTTCAACACCACTTCAAGCTCCTTCTATTTTTCAGACCGTTTCTTGCTCCTCATATTTTTGACACCTTTGAGGCTCTTCATATATTTCACACTGTTTCAGGCTCTTTATGTTTTTCAACACTGCTTCATGCTCCTCCTAATTTTCAGACCGTTTCATTCTCCTCATATTTTTGATACCTTTTGAAGCTCTTCATATTTTTCACACTTTTTCAGGCTCTTCATGTTTTTCAAACCGCTTCATGCTCCTCCTATTTTTCAGACCGTTTCATGCTTCTCCTATTTTTCAGACCGTTTCATGCTCCTCATATTTTTGACGCCTTTTGAAGCTCCTCCTATTTTTCACACCTTTTCAGGCTCTTCATGTTTTTCAACACCACTTCATGCTCCTCCTATTTTTCAGACCGTTTCATGCTCCTCATATTTTTGACACTTTTTGAAGCTCTTCATATTTTTCACACCTTTTCAGGCTCTTCATGTTTTTCAACACCGCTTCATGCTCCTCCTATTTTTCAGACCCTTTCATGCTCCTCATATTTTTGACACCTTTTGAAGCTCTTCATATTTTTCACACCTTTTCACGCTCTTCATGTTTTTCAACATCGCTTGCTGCTCCTCCTCTTTTTCAGAGCGTTTCATGCTCCTCATAATTTTGACACCTTTGAAGCTCTTCATATTTTTCACACCTTTTCAGGCTCTTCATATTTTTCAACACCACTTCATGTTTCTCCTATTTTTCAGACCGTTTAATGCTCCTCATATTTTTGACACTTTTTGAAGCTCTTCATATTTTTCACACTTCTCCAGGCTCTTCATTTTTTTGAACACCGCTTCATGCTCCTCCTATTTTTCAGACCTTTTCATGCTCCTCAAGTTTTTGACACCTTTTGAAGCACTTCATATTTTTCACACCTTTTCAGGCTCTTCATGTTTTTCAACAACGCTTCATGCTCCTCCTATTTTTCAGACCGTTTCATGCTCCTCATATGTTTCACACCTTTTGAAGCTCTTCATATTTTTTTAACACCTTTTCACGCTCCTCCTATATTTCAGACCGTTTCAAGCTCCTCATATTTTTGACACTTTTTGTAGCTCTTCATATTTTTCACACCTTTTCAGGGTCTTCATGTTTTTCTACACCACTTCATGCTCCTCCTATTTTTCAGACCGTTTTATTCTACTGATATGTTTCACACCTTTTTCAAGCTCTTCATGTTTTTCAACACCACTTCATGCTCCTCCTAATTATCAGACCGTTTCATTCTCCTCATATTTTTGACACCATTTGAAGCTCTTCATATTTTTCACACCTTTTCAGGCTCTTCATGTTTTTTAACACCTTTTCATGCTCCTGCTATATTTCAGACCGTTTCATGCTCCTTATATTTTTGACACCTTTTGAAGCTCTTCATATTTTTCATACGTTTTCAGGCTCTTCATATTTTTCAACACCGCTTCATGCTCCTCCTATTTTTCAGACCGTATCATGCTCCTCATATGTTTCACACCTTTTTCAGGCTCTTCATGTTTTTCAACAACACTTCATGCTCCTCCTATGTTTCAGACCGTTTCATGCTCCTCATATTTTTGACACAGTTTGAAGCTCTTCACATTGTTCACACCTTTTGAGGCTCTTCATGTTTTTGAAAACAGTTTCTTGTTCCTCATATTTTTCAGACCGTTTCACCCTCTATATATTTGACACCTTTTTGAAGCTCTTCATATTTTTCACACCTTTTGAGGCTCTTCATGTTTTTGAAAACAGTTTCTTGCTCCTCATATTTTTCAGACTGTTTCACCCTCTATATATTTGACACCTTTTTGAAGCTCTTCATATTTTTCACACCTTTTCAGGCTCTTCATGTTTTTCAACACCACTTCAGGCTCCTTCTATTTTTCAGACCGTTTCTTGCTCCTCATATTTTTGACACCTTTGAGCCTCTTCATATTTTTCACACTTTTTCAGGCTCTTCATGTTTTTCAACACCACTTCAAGCTCCTTCTATTTTTCAGACCGTTTCTTGCTCCTCATATTTTTGACACCTTTGAGGCTCTTCATATATTTCACACTGTTTCAGGCTCTTTATGTTTTTCAACACTGCTTCATGCTCCTCCTAATTTTCAGACCGTTTCATTCTCCTCATATTTTTGATACCTTTTGAAGCTCTTCATATTTTTCACACTTTTTCAGGCTCTTCATGTTTTTCAAACCGCTTCATGCTCCTCCTATTTTTCAGACCGTTTCATGCTTCTCCTATTTTTCAGACCGTTTCATGCTCCTCATATTTTTGACGCCTTTTGAAGCTCCTCCTATTTTTCACACCTTTTCAGGCTCTTCATGTTTTTCAGCACCACTTCATGCTCCTCCTATTTTTCAGACCGTTTCATGCTCCTCATATTTTTGACACTTTTTGAAGCTCTTCATATTTTTCACACCTTTTCAGGCTCTTCATGTTTTTCAACACCGCTTCATGCTCCTCCTATTTTTCAGACCCTTTCATGCTCCTCATATTTTTGACACCTTTTGAAGCTCTTCATATTTTTCACACCTTTTCACGCTCTTCATGTTTTTCAACATCGCTTGCTGCTCCTCCTCTTTTTCAGAGCGTTTCATGCTCCTCATAATTTTGACACCTTTGAAGCTCTTCATATTTTTCACACCTTTTCAGGCTCTTTATATTTTTCAACACCACTTCATGTTTCTCCTATTTTTCAGACCGTTTAATGCTCCTCATATTTTTGACACTTTTTGAAGCTCTTCATATTTTTCACACTTCTCCAGGCTCTTCATTTTTTTGAACACCGCTTCATGCTCCTCCTATTTTTCAGACCTTTTCATGCTCCTCAAGTTTTTGACACCTTTTGAAGCACTTCATATTTTTCACACCTTTTCAGGCTCTTCAGGTTTTTCAACAACGCTTCATGCTCCTCCTATTTTTCAGACCGTTTCATGCTCCTCATATGTTTCACACCTTTTGAAGCTCTTCATATTTTTTTAACACCTTTTCACGCTCCTCCTATATTTCAGACCGTTTCAAGCTCCTCATATTTTTGACACTTTTTGTAGCTCTTCATATTTTTCACACCTTTTCAGGGTCTTCATGTTTTTCTACACCACTTCATGCTCCTCCTATTTTTCAGACCGTTTTATTCTACTGATATGTTTCACACCTTTTTCAAGCTCTTCATGTTTTTCAACACCGCTTTATGCTCCTCCTAATTTTCAGACCGTTTCATTCTCCTCATATTTTTGACACCTTTTGAAGCTCTTCATATTTTTCACACTTTTTTAGGCTCTTCATGTTTTTCAAACCGCTTCATGCTCCTCCCATTTTTCAGACCGTTTCATGCTTCTCCTATTTTTCTGACCGTTTCATGCTCCTCATATTTTTGACACCTTTTGAAGCTCCTCCTATTTTTCACACCTTTTCAGGCTCTTCATGTTTTTCAGCACCACTTCATGCTCCTCCTATTTTTCAGACCGTTTCATGCTCCTCATATTTTTGACACTTTTTGAAGCTCTTCATATTTTTCACACCTTTTCAGGCTCTTCATGTTTTTCTACACCACTTCATGCTCCTCCTATTTTTCAGACTGTTTTATTCTACTCATATGTTTCACACCTTTTTCAAGCTTTTCATGTTTTTCAACACCACTTCATGCTCCTCCTAATTATCAGACCGTTTAATTCTCCTCATATATTTGACAACATTTGAAGCTTTTCATATTTTTCACACCTTTTTAGGCTCTTCATGTTTTTTAACACCTTTTCATGCTCCTCCTATATTTCAGGCCGTTTCATGCTCCTTATATTTTTGACACCTTTTGAAGCTCTTCATATTTTTCACACCTTTTCAGGCTCTTCATATTTTTCAACACCGCTTCATGCTCCTCCTATTTTTCAGACCATATCATGCTCCTCATATGTTTCACACCTTTTTCAGGCTCTTCATGTTTTTCAACAACACTTCATGCTCCTTCTATTTTTCAGAGCGTTTCATGCTTCTCCTATTTTTCAGACCGTTTCATGCTCCTCATATTTTTGACGCCTTTTGAAGCTCTTCATATTTTTCACACCTTTTCAGGCTCTTCATGATTTTCAGCACCACTTCATGCTCCTCCTATTTTTCAGACCGTTTCATGCTCCTCATATTCTTGACACCTTTTGAAGCTCTTCATATTTTTCACACCTTTTCAGGCTCTTCATGTTTTTCAACACCGCTTCATGCTCCTCCTATTATTCAGACCCTTTCATGCTCCTCATATTTGTGACACCTTTTGAAGCTCTTCATATTTTTCACACCTTTTCACGCTCTTCATGTTTTTCAACATCGCTTGCTGCTCCTCCTCTTTTTCAGAGCGTTTCATGCTCCTCATAATTTTGACACCTTTGAAGCTCTTCATATGTTTCACACCTTTTCAGGCTCTTCATGTTTTTCAACACCATTTCATGCTCCTCTTATTTTTCAGACCGTTTCATGCTCCTCATATTTTTGACACCTTTTGAAGCTCTTCATATTTTTCACACCATTTCAGGCTCTTCAAGTTTTTGAACAACGCTACAATGCTCCTCCTATTTTTCAGACCGTTTCAGCTCCTCATATTTTTGACACCTTTTGAAGCTCTTCATATTTTTTACACCTTTTCAGTCTCTACATGTTTTTCAACACGGCTTCATGCTCCTCTTATTTTTCAGACCGTTTCATGCTCCTCATATTTTTCACAACTTTTGAAGCTCTTCCTATTTTTCACACCTTTTCAGGCTCTTCATATTTTTCAGCACCACTTCATACTCCTCCTATTTTTCAGACCGTATCATGCTCCTCATATATTTGACACCTTTTGAAGCTCTTCATATTTTTCACACCTTTTCACGCTCTTCATGTTTTTCAACATCGCTTGCTGCTCCTCCTCTTTTTCAGAGCGTTTCATGCTCCTCATAATTTTGACACCTTTGAAGCTCTTCGTATTTTTCACACCTTTTCAGGCTCTTCATATTTTTCAACCCCACTTCATGGTTCTCCTATTTTTCAGACCGTTTAATGCTCCTCATATTTTTGACACTTTTTGAAGCTCTTCATATTTTTCACACTTCTCCAGGCTCTTCATTTTTTTGAACACCGCTTCATGCTCCTCCTATTTTTCAGACCTTTTCATGCTCCTCATGTTTTTGACACCTTTTGAAGCACTTCATGTTTTTCACACCTTTTCAGGCTCTTCATGTTTTTCAACAACGCTTCATGCTCCTCCTATTTTTCAGACCGTTTCATACTCCTCATATGTTTCACACAATTTGAAGCCCCTCGTATTTTTTTAACAACTTTTCACGCTCCTCCTATATTTCAGACCGTTTCAAGCTACTCATATTTTTGACACTTTTTCTAGCTCTTCATATTTTTCACACCTTTTCAGGGTCTTCATGTTTTTCTACACCACTTCATGCTCCTCCTATTTTTCAGACTGTTTTATTCTACTCATATGTTTCACACCTTTTTCAAGCTTTTCATGTTTTTCAACACCACTTCATGCTCCTCCTAATTATCAGACCGTTTAATTCTCCTCATATATTTGACAACATTTGAAGCTTTTCATATTTTTCACACCTTTTTAGGCTCTTCATGTTTTTTAACACCTTTTCATGCTCCTCCTATATTTCAGAACGTTTCATGCTCCTTATATTTTTGACACCTTTTGAAGCTCTTCATATTTTTCACACCTTTTCAGGCTCTTCATGTTTTTCAACACCGCTTCATGCTCCTCCTATTTTTCAGACCCTTTCATGCTCCTCATATTTGTGACACCTTTTGAAGCTCTTCATATTTTTCACACCTTTTCACGCTCTTCATGTTTTTCAACATCGCTTGCTGCTCCTCCTCTTTTTCAGAGCGTTTCATGCTCCTCATAATTTTGACACCTTTGAAGCTCTTCATATTTTTCACACCTTTTCAGGATCTTCATGTTTTTCAACACCACTTCAAGCTCCTTCTATTTTTCAGACCGTTTCTTGCTCCTCATATTTTTGACACCTTTGAGGCTCTTCATATATTTCACACTTTTTCAGGCTCTTCATGTTTTTCAACACCACTTCAAGCTCCTTCTATTTTTCAGACCGTTTCTTGCTCCTCATATTTTTGACACCTTTGAGGCTCTTCATATATTTCACACTGTTTCAGGCTCTTTATGTTTTTCAACACTGCTTCATGCTCCTCCTATTTTTCAGACCGTTTCATGCTTCTCCTATTTTTCAGACCGTTTCATGCTTCTCCTATTTTTCAGACCGTTTAATGCTCCTCATATTTTTGACACTTTTTGAAGCTCTTCATATTTTTCACACTTCTCCAGGCTCTTCATTTTTTTGAACACCGCTTCAAGCTCCTCCTATTTTTCAGACATTTTCATGCTCCTCATGTTTTTGACACTTTTTGAAGCACTTCATATTTTTCACACCTTTTCAGGCTCTTCATGTTTTTCAACAACGCTTCATGCTCCTCCTATTTTTCAGACCGTTTCATGCTCCTCATACTTTTCACACCTTTTGAAGCTCTTCATATTTTTTTAACACCTTTTCACGCTCCTCCTATATTTCAGACCGTTTCAAGCTCCTCATATTTTTGACACTTTTTGTAGCTCTTCATATTTTTCACACCTTTTCAGGGTCTTCATGTTTTTCTACACCACTTCATG
Organism: Dama dama; assembly: GCF_033118175.1. Taxonomy (NCBI): domain Eukaryota; kingdom Metazoa; phylum Chordata; class Mammalia; order Artiodactyla; family Cervidae; genus Dama; species Dama dama. The sequence continues at coordinate 6,448,686 of NW_026870891.1, read as the reverse complement.
CTCCTCCTATTTTTCAGACCGTTTTACTCTACTCATATGTTTCACACCTTTTTCAAGCTCTTCATGTTTTTCAACACCACTTCATGCTCCTCCTAATTATCAGACCGTTTCATTCTCCTCATATTTTTGACACCATTTGAAGCTTTTCATATTTTTCACACCTTTTCAGGCTCTTCATGTTTTTTAACACCTTTTCATGCTCCTGCTATATTTTAGACCGTTTCATGCTCCTTATATTTTTGACACCTTTTGAAGCTCTTCATATTTTTCACACATTTTCATGCTCTTCATATTTTTCAACACCGCTTCATGCTCCTCCTATTTATCAGACCATATCATGCTCCTCATATGTTTCACAACTTTTTCAGTCTCTTCATGTTTTTCAACATCACTTCATGCTCCTCCTATGTTTCAGACCGTTTCATGCTCCTCATATTTTTGACACAGTTTGAAGCTCTTCACATTTTTCACACCTTTTGAGGCTCTTCATGTTTTTGAAAACAGTTTCTTGCTCCTCATATTTTTCAGACCGTTTCACCCTCTATATATTTGACACCTTTCTGAAGCTCTTCATATTTTTCACACCTTTTCAGGCTCTTCATGTTTTTCAACACCACTTCAAGCTCCTTCTATTTTTCAGACCGTTTCTTGCTCCTAATATTTTTGACACCTTTGAGGCTCTTCATATATTTCACACTTTTTCAGTCTCTTTATGTTTTTCAACACCGCTTCATGCTCCTCCTAATTTTCAGACCGTTTCATTCTCCTCATATTTTTGACACCTTTTGAAGCTCTTCATATTTTTCACACCTTTTCAGGCTCTTCATGTTTTTCAACACCACTTCAAGCTCCTTCGATTTTTCAGACCGTTTCTTGCTCCTCATATTTTTGACACCTTTGAGGCTCTTCATATATTTCACACTTTTTCAGGCTCTTTATGTTTTTCAACACCGCTTCATGCTCCTCCTGATTTTCAGACCGTTTCATTCTCCTCATATTTTTGACACCTTTTGAAGCTCTTCATATTTTTCACACTTTTTCAGGCTCTTCATGTTTTTCAAACCGCTTCATGCTCCTCCTATTTTCAGACCGTTTCATGCTCCTCCTATTTATCAGACCGTTTCATGCTCCTCGTATTTTTGACGCCTTTTGAAGCTCTTCATATTTTTCACACCTTTTCAGGCTCTTCATGTTTTTCAGCACCACTTCATGCTCCTCCTATTTTTCAGACCTTTTTTTGCTCCCCATATTTTTTACACATTTTGAAGCTCTTCATATTTTTCACACCTTTTCAGGCTCTTCATGTTTTTCAACACCGCTTCATGCTCCTCCTATTTTTCAAACCGTTTCATGCTCCTCATATTTTTGACACCTTTTGAATCTCTTCATATTTTTCACACCTTTTCAGGCTCTTCATGTTTTTCAACATCGCTTGCTGCTCCTCATCTTTTTCAGACCGTTTCATGCTCCTCTTAGTTTTGACACCTTTGAAGCTCTTCATATTTTTTACACCTTTTCAGGCTCCTCATATTTTTCTTCACCACTTCATGCTTCTCCTATTTTTCAGACCGTTTCATGCTCCTCATATTTTTGACACTTTTTGAAGCTCTTCATATTTTTGACACCTTTTCAGGCTCTTCATGTTTTTCAACAACACTTCATGCTCCTCCTATTTTTCAGACCGTTTCATGCTCCTCATATGTTTCACACCTTTTTCAGGCTCTTCATGTTTTTCAACAACACTTCATGCTCCTCCTATGTTTCAGACCGTATCATGCTCCTCATATTTTTGACACAGTTTGAAGCTCTTCACATTGTTCACACCTTTTGAGGCTCTTCATGTTTTTGAAAACAGTCTCTTGCTCCTCATATTTTTCAGACCGTTTCACCCTCTATATATTTGACACCTTTTTGAAGCTCTTCATATTTTTCACACCTTTTGAGGCTCTTCATGTTTTTGAAAACAGTTTCTTGCTCCTTATATTTTTCAGACCGTTTCACCCTTTATATATTTGACACCTTTTTGAAGCTCTTCATATTTTTCACACCTTTTCAGGCTCTTCATGTTTTTCAACACCACTTCAAGCTCCTTCTATTTTTCAGACCGTTTCTTGCTCCTCATATTTTTGACACCTTTGAGGCTCTTCATATATTTCACACTGTTTCAGGCTCTTTATGTTTTTCAACACCGCTTCATGCTCCTCCTAATTTTCAGACCGTTTCATTCTCCTCATATTTTTGACACATTTTGAAGCTCTTCATATTTTTCACACTTTTTCAGGCTCTTCATGTTTTTCAAACCGCTTCATGCTCCTCCTATTTTTCAGACCGTTTCATGCTTCTCCTATTTTTCAGACCGTTTCATGCTCCTCATATTTTTGACGCCTTTTGAAGCTCTTCATATTTTTCACACCTTTTCAGGCTATTCATGTTTTTCAGCACCACTTCATGCTCCTCCTATTTTTCAGACCGTTTCATGCTCCTCATATTCTTGACACCTTTTGAAGCTCTTCATATTTTTCACACTTTTTCACGCTCTTCATGTTTTTCAACATCGCTTGCTGCTCCTCCTCTTTTTCAGAGCGTTTCATGCTCCTCTTAATTTTGACACCTTTGAAGCTCTTCATATTTTTCACACCTTTTCAGGCTCTTCATGTTTTTCAACACCACTTCAAGCTCCTTCTATTTTTCAGATCGTTTCTTGCTCCTCATATTTTTGACACCTTTGAGGCTCTTCATATATTTCACACTTTTTCAGGCTCTTCATGTTTTTCAACACCACTTCAAGCTCCTTCTATTTTTCAGACCGTTTCTTGCTCCTCATATTTTTGACACCTTTGAGGCTCTTCATATATTTCACACTGTTTCAGGCTCTTTATATTTTTCAACACTGCTTCATGCTCCTCCTAATTTTCAGACCGTTTCATGCTTCTCCTATTTTTCAGACCGTTTCATGCTCCTCATATTTTTGACGCCCTTTGAAGCTCTTCCTATTTTTCACACCTTTTCAGGCTCTTCATGTTTTTCAACACCGCTTCATGCTCCTCGTATTTTTCAGAGCGTTTCATGGTCCTCATAATTTTGACAAATTTGAAGCTCTTCATATTTTTCACACCTTTTCAGGCTCTTCATATTTTTCAACACCACTTCATGCTCCTCCTATTTTTCAGACCGTTTCATGCTCCTCATATTTTTGACACGTTTTGAAGCTCATCATATTTTTCACACCTTTTCAGGCTCTTCATTTTTTTCAGCACAGTTTGATGCTCCTCCTATTTTTCAGACCGTTTCATGCTCCTCATATTTTTGACATCTTTTGAAACTCTTCATATATTTCACACCTTTTCAGGCTCTTCATGATTTTCAACACCACTTCATGCTCCTCCTTTTTTCAGACTGCTTCATTCTCATCTCATTTTTGACACATTTTGAAGCTGTTCATATTTTTCATTTCTTTTGAAGCTCTTCATATATTTTACACGTTTTCAGGCTCTTCATGGTTTTCAACACCGCTTCGTGCTGCTCCTAATTTTCAGATCATTTCATGCTCATCGATTTTTACACCTTTTGCAGGTCTTCATATTTTCACACCTTTTGAAGCTCTTCATATTTTTCACACCTTTTTAGGCTCTTCATGTATTTGAACACCGTTTCATGCTCCTCCTCTTTTTCAGATCGTTTCATGCTCCTCATATTTTTGACACCTTTTGAAACTCTTCTTTTTTTTCACACCTTTTGAAGCTTTTCATATATTTCACACCTTTTCAGGCTCTTCATGCTTTTAAACAACACTTCATGCTCCTCCTATTTTTCAGACCGCTTCAAGCTCATCTCATTTTTCACACCTTTTGAAGCTGTTCATATTTTTCACACGTTTTCAGGTTCTTCATGTTTTTCAACACTGCTTCATGCTCCTCCTAATTTTCAGACCGTTTCATGCTTCTCCTATTTTTCAGACCGTTTCATGCTCCTCATATTTTTGACGCCCTTTGAAGCTCTTCCTATTTTTCACACCTTTTCAGGTTCTTCATGTTTTTCAACAACGCTTCATGCACCTCCTATTTTTCAGAACGTTTCATGCTCATCTCATTTTTCACACCTTTTGAAGCTGTTCATATTTTTCACACGTTTTCAGGTTCTTCATGTTTTTCAACTGCACTTCATGCTCCTCCTATTTTTCAGACCGTTTCATGCTCCACATATTTTTGACATGTTTTGAAGCTCTTCATATATTTCACACCTTTTTAGGCTCTTCCTGTTTTTGAACACCGTTTCATGCTCCTCCTATTTTTCAGACCGTTTCATGCTCCTCATATTTTTGACACCTTTTGAAGCTCTTCATATTTTTCACACCTTTTCAGGCTCTTCATGTTTTTCAACACCGCTTCATGCACCTCCTATTTTTCAGAACGTTTCATGCTCATCTCATTTTTGACACCTTTTGAAGCTTTTCATATTTTTCAAAACTTTTCAGGCTCTTCATGTTTTGAACACCGCTTCATGGTAATCCTATTTTTGAAACCATATCATGCTCCTCATATTTTTCACACATTTTGAAGCTCTTCATATTTTTCAAACCTTTTCAGACTCTTCATGTTTTTGAACACCACTTCATGCTCCTTCTATTTTTCAGAGAGTTTCATGCTCCTCATGTATTTCACACCATTTGAAGCTCTTCATATTTTTCACACCTTTTCAGGCTCTTCATGTTTTTGAACACCGTTTCATGCTCCTCCAATTTTTCAGACGGTTTCATGCTCCTCATATTTTGACACCTTTTGAAGCTCTTCCAATTTTTCACACTTTTTCAAGCTCTTCATGTTTTTCAACTCCACTTCATACTCCTCCTATTTTTCAGACCGTTTCATGTTCCTCATATTTTTGACACCTTTAGAAACTTTTCATATTTGTCACACTTTTTCAGGCTCTTCATGTTTTTCAACACCGCTTCAGCTCCTCCTATTTTTCAGACCGTTTCATTCTCCTCATAAATTTGACACATTTTAAAGCTCTTCATATATTTCACACCTTTTCAGGCTCTTCATTTTTTCAACACCACTTCATGCTCCTCCTATTTTTCAGACCGTTTCATGCTCATCTACTTTTTGACACCTTTTGAAGCTCTTCATATTTTTCACACCTTTTAAGCTCTTCACATTTTTCACACCTTTTCAGGCTCTTCATGTTTTGTACACCGTTTCTTGCTCCTCCTATTATTCAGACCGTTTCATGATCCTCATATATTTGACACCTCATGAAGCTCTTCATATTTTTCACACCTTTTCAGGCTCTTCAAATTTTTCATATTTTTGAACCTCTTCATGTTTTTCACACCTTTTCAGGCTCTTCAAGATTTTCAACACCGCTTCATGCACCTCCGATTTTTCAGACCGTTTCATGCTCATCTAATTTTTGACACCTTTTGAAGCTCTTCATATTTTTCACACGTTTTCAGGCTCTTCATGTTTTCAACAATGCTTCATGCTCCTCCTATTTGTCAGACGGTTTCATTCTCCTCATATTTTTGACTCCTTTTGAAGCTCTTCATATATTTCACACTTTTTCAGGCTCTTCATGTTTTTCAAACCGCTTCATGCTCCTCCTATTTTTCAGACCGTTTCATGCTTCTCCTATTTTTCAGACCGTTTCATGCTCCTCATATTTTTGACGCCTTTTGAAGCTCTTCATATTTTTCACACCTTTTCAGGCTATTCATGTTTTTCAGCACCACTTCATGCTCCTCCTATTTTTCAGACCGTTTCATGCTCCTCATATTCTTGACACCTTTTGAAGCTCTTCATATTTTTCACACTTTTTCACGCTCTTCATGTTTTTCAACATCGCTTGCTGCTCCTCCTCTTTTTCAGAGCGTTTCATGCTCCTCTTAATTTTGACACCTTTGAAGCTCTTCATATTTTTCACACCTTTTCAGGCTCTTCATGTTTTTCAACACCACTTCAAGCTCCTTCTATTTTTCAGACCGTTTCTTGCTCCTCATATTTTTGACACCTTTGAGGCTCTTCATATATTTCACACTTTTTCAGGCTCTTCATGTTTTTCAACACCACTTCAAGCTCCTTCTATTTTTCAGACCGTTTCTTGCTCCTCATATTTTTGACACCTTTGAGGCTCTTCATATATTTCACACTGTTTCAGGCTCTTTATATTTTTCAACACTGCTTCATGCTCCTCCTAATTTTCAGACCGTTTCATGCTTCTCCTATTTTTCAGACCGTTTCATGCTCCTCATATTTTTGACGCCCTTTGAAGCTCTTCCTATTTTTCACACCTTTTCAGGCTCTTCATGTTTTTCAACACCGCTTCATGCTCCTCGTATTTTTCAGAGCGTTTCATGGTCCTCATAATTTTGACAAATTTGAAGCTCTTCATATTTTTCACACCTTTTCAGGCTCTTCATATTTTTCAACACCACTTCATGCTCCTCCTATTTTTCAGACCGTTTCATGCTCCTCATATTTTTGACACGTTTTGAAGCTCATCATATTTTTCACACCTTTTCAGGCTCTTCATTTTTTTCAGCACAGTTTGATGCTCCTCCTATTTTTCAGACCGTTTCATGCTCCTCATATTTTTGACATCTTTTGAAACTCTTCATATATTTCACACCTTTTCAGGCTCTTCATGATTTTCAACACCACTTCATGCTCCTCCTTTTTTCAGACTGCTTCATTCTCATCTCATTTTTGACACATTTTGAAGCTGTTCATATTTTTCATTTCTTTTGAAGCTCTTCATATATTTTACACGTTTTCAGGCTCTTCATGGTTTTCAACACCGCTTCGTGCTGCTCCTAATTTTCAGATCATTTCATGCTCATCGATTTTTACACCTTTTGCAGGTCTTCATATTTTCACACCTTTTGAAGCTCTTCATATTTTTCACACCTTTTTAGGCTCTTCATGTATTTGAACACCGTTTCATGCTCCTCCTCTTTTTCAGATCGTTTCATGCTCCTCATATTTTTGACACCTTTTGAAACTCTTCTTTTTTTTCACACCTTTTGAAGCTTTTCATATATTTCACACCTTTTCAGGCTCTTCATGCTTTTAAACAACACTTCATGCTCCTCCTATTTTTCAGACCGCTTCAAGCTCATCTCATTTTTCACACCTTTTGAAGCTGTTCATATTTTTCACACGTTTTCAGGTTCTTCATGTTTTTCAACACTGCTTCATGCTCCTCCTAATTTTCAGACCGTTTCATGCTTCTCCTATTTTTCAGACCGTTTCATGCTCCTCATATTTTTGACGCCCTTTGAAGCTCTTCCTATTTTTCACACCTTTTCAGGCTCTTCATGTTTTTCAACACCGCTTCATGCACCTCCTATTTTTCAGAACGTTTCATGCTCATCTCATTTTTCACACCTTTTGAAGCTGTTCATATTTTTCACACGTTTTCAGGTTCTTCATGTTTTTCAACTGCGCTTCATGCTCCTCCTATTTTTCAGACCGTTTCATGCTCCACATATTTTTGACATGTTTTGAAGCTCTTCATATATTTCACACCTTTTTAGGTTCTTCCTGTTTTTGAACACCGTTTCATGCTCCTCCTATTTTTCAGACCGTTTCATGCTCCTCATATTTTTGACACCTTTTGAAGCTCTTCATATTTTTCACACCTTTTCAGGCTCTTCATGTTTTTCAACACCGCTTCATGCACCTCCTATTTTTCAGAACGTTTCATGCTCATCTCATTTTTGACACCTTTTGAAGCTTTTCATATTTTTCAAAACTTTTCAGGCTCTTCATGTTTTGAACACCGCTTCATGGTAATCCTATTTTTGAAACCATATCATGCTCCTCATATTTTTCACACATTTTGAAGCTCTTCATATTTTTCAAACCTTTTCAGACTCTTCATGTTTTTGAACACCACTTCATGCTCCTTCTATTTTTCAGAGAGTTTCATGCTCCTCATGTATTTCACACCTTTTGAAGCTCTTCATATTTTTCACACCTTTTCAGGCTCTTCATGTTTTTGAACACCGTTTCATGCTCCTCCAATTTTTCAGACGGTTTCATGCTCCTCATATTTTGACACCTTTTGAAGCTCTTCCAATTTTTCACACTTTTTCAAGCTCTTCATGTTTTTCAACTCCACTTCATACTCCTCCTATTTTTCAGACCGTTTCATGTTCCTCATATTTTTGACACCTTTAGAAACTTTTCATATTTGTCACACTTTTTCAGGCTCTTCATGTTTTTCAACACCGCTTCAGCTCCTCCTATTTTTCAGACCGTTTCATTCTCCTCATAAATTTGACACATTTTAAAGCTCTTCATATATTTCACACCTTTTCAGGCTCTTCATTTTTTCAACACCACTTCATGCTCCTCCTATTTTTCAGACCGTTTCATGCTCATCTACTTTTTGACACCTTTTGAAGCTCTTCATATTTTTCACACCTTTTAAGCTCTTCACATTTTTCACACCTTTTCAGGCTCTTCATGTTTTGTACACCGTTTCTTGCTCCTCCTATTATTCAGACCGTTTCATGATCCTCATATATTTGACACCTCATGAAGCTCTTCATATTTTTCACACCTTTTCAGGCTCTTCAAATTTTTCATATTTTTGAACCTCTTCATGTTTTTCACACCTTTTCAGGCTCTTCAAGATTTTCAACACCGCTTCATGCACCTCCGATTTTTCAGACCGTTTCATGCTCATCTAATTTTTGACACCTTTTGAAGCTCTTCATATTTTTCACACGTTTTCAGGCTCTTCATGTTTTCAACAATGCTTCATGCTCCTCCTATTTGTCAGACGGTTTCATTCTCCTCATATTTTTGACTCCTTTTGAAGCTCTTCATATATTTCACACCTTTTCAGGCTCTTCATGTTTTTCAACACTGCTTCATGATCCTCCTATTTTTCAGACCGTTTCATGCTCCTCATATTTTTGACACCTTTTGAAGCTCTTCATATTTTTCACACCTTTTCAGGCTCTTCATGTTTTTCAACACCGCTTCATGATCCTCCTATTTTTCGGACCGTTTCATGCTCCTCATATTTTTGACACCTTTTGAAGCTCTTCATATTTTTCACACCTTTTCAGGCTCTTCATGTTTTTCAACACCGCTTCATGCTCCTCCTATTTTTAAGATCGTTTCTTTCTCCTCATATTTTTGACTCCTTTTGAAGCTCTTCATATTTTTCACACGTTTTCAGGCTCTTCATGTTTTTCAACACCGCTTCATGCTCCTCCTACTTTTCAGACCATTTCATGCACCTCATATTTTTGACACCTTTTGAAGCTCTTCATGTTTTTCACACCTTTTGAAGCTCTTCATATTTTCACACCTTTTCAGACTCTTCATGTTTTTCAACATTGCTTCATCCTCCTCCTATTTTTCGAACGTTTCCTGCTCCTCATAATTTTCACACCTTTTAAAGCTATTCATATTTTTCAAACCTTTTCAGGCTCTTCATGTTTTTGAACACCGCTTCATGCTGGTCCTATTTGCAGACCGTTTATGCTCCTCATAATTTGACACCTTTTGAAGCTCTTCATATTTTTCACACCTTTTCAGTCTCTGCAATTTTTTTGAACACGGCTTCATGATCCTCCTATTTTTCAGACCGTTTCGTGCTCCACATGTATTTCACACCTTTTGAGGCTCTTCATATTTTTCACACCTTTTCAGGCTCTTCATGTTTTTCAACACCGCTTCATGCACCTCCTATTTTTCAGAACGTTTCATGCTCATCTCATTTTTCACACCTTTTGAAGCTGTTCATATTTTTCACACGTTTTCAGGTTGTTCATGTTTTTCAACTGCGCTTCATGCTCCTCCTATTTTTCAGACCGTTTCATGCTCCACATATTTTTGACATGTTCTGAAGCTCTTCATATATTTCACACCTTTTTAGGCTCTTCCTGTTTTTGAACACCGTTTCATGCTCCTCCTATTTTTCAGACCGTTTCATGCTCCTCATATTTTTGACACCTTTTGAAGCTCTTCATATTTTTCACACCTTTTCAGGCTCTTCATGTTTTTCAACACCGCTTCATGCACCTCCTATTTTTCAGAACGTTTCATGCTCATCTCATTTTTGACACCTTTTGAAGCTTTTCATATTTTTCAAAACTTTTCAGGCTCTTCATGTTTTGAACACCGCTTCATGGTAATCCTATTTTTGAAACCATATCATGCTCCTCATATTTTTCACACATTTTGAAGCTCTTCATATTTTTCAAACCTTTTCAGACTCTTCATGTTTTTGAACACCACTTCATGCTCCTTCTATTTTTCAGAGAGTTTCATGCTCCTCATGTATTTCACACCTTTTGAAGCTCTTCATATTTTTCACATCTTTTCAGGCTCTTCATGTTTTTGAACACCGTTTCATGCTCCTCCAATTTTTCAGACGGTTTCATGCTCCTCATATTTTGACACCTTTTGAAGCTCTTCCAATTTTTCACACTTTTTCAAGCTCTTCATGTTTTTCAACTCCACTTCATACTCCTCCTATTTTTCAGACCGTTTCATGTTCCTCATATTTTTGACACCTTTAGAAACTTTTCATATTTGTCACACTTTTTCAGGCTCTTCATGTTTTTCAACACCGCTTCAGCTCCTCCTATTTTTCAGACCGTTTCATTCTCCTCATAAATTTGACACATTTTAAAGCTCTTCATATATTTCACACCTTTTCAGGCTCTTCATTTTTTCAACACCACTTCATGCTCCTCCTATTTTTCAGACCGTTTCATGCTCATCTACTTTTTGACACCTTTTGAAGCTCTTCATATTTTTCACACCTTTTAAGCTCTTCACATTTTTCACACCTTTTCAGGCTCTTCATGTTTTGTACACCGTTTCTTGCTCCTCCTATTATTCAGACCGTTTCATGATCCTCATATATTTGACACCTCATGAAGCTCTTCATATTTTTCACACCTTTTCAGGCTCTTCAAATTTTTCATATTTTTGAACCTCTTCATGTTTTTCACACCTTTTCAGGCTCTTCAAGATTTTCAACACCGCTTCATGCACCTCCGATTTTTCAGACCGTTTCATGCTCATCTAATTTTTGACACCTTTTGAAGCTCTTCATATTTTTCACACCTTTTCAGGCTCTTCATTTGTTTAAAGACCGTTTCATGCTCCTTCTATTATTCAGACCGTTTCATGCTCCTCATATTTTTGACACCTTTTGAAGCTCTTCATATTTTTCACACGTTTTCAGGCTCTTCATGTTTTTCAACAATGCTTCATGATCCTCCTATTTGTCAGACGGTTTCATTCTCCTCATATTTTTGACTCCTTTTGAAGCTCTTCATATATTTCACACCTTTTCAGGCTCTTCATGTTTTTCAACACTGCTTCATGATCCTCCTATTTTTCAGACCGTTTCATGCTCCTCATATTTTTGACACCTTTTGAAGCTCTTCATATTTTTCACACCTTTTCAGGCTCTTCATGTTTTTCAACACCGCTTCATGCTCCTCCTATTTTTAACATCGTTTCTTTCTCCTCATATTTTTGACTCCTTTTGAAGCTCTTCATATTTTTCACACGTTTTCAGGCTCTTCATGTTTTTCAACACCGCTTCATGCTCCTCCTATTTTTAACATCGTTTCTTTCTCCTCATATTTTTGACTCCTTTTGAAGCTCTTCATATTTTTCACACGTTTTCAGGCTCTTCATGTTTTTCAACACCGCTTCATGCTCCTCCTACTTTTCAGACCATTTCATGCACCTCATATTTTTGACACCTTTTGAAGCTCTTCATGTTTTTCACACCTTTTGAAGCTCTTCATATTTTTCATATTTTTGAAGCTCTTCATATTTTCACACCTTTTCAGACTCTTCATGTTTTTCAACATTGCTTCATCCTCCTCCTATTTTTCGAACGTTTCCTGCTCCTCATAATTTTCACACCTTTTAAAGCTATTCATATTTTTCAAACCTTTTCAGGCTCTTCATGTTTTTGAACACCGCTTCATGCTGGTCCTATTTGCAGACCGTTTATGCTCCTCATAATTTGACACCTTTTGAAGCTCTTCATATTTTTCACACCTTTTCAGTCTCTGCAATTTTTTTGAACACGGCTTCATGATCCTCCTATTTTACAGACCGTTTCGTGCTCCACATGTATTTCACACCTTTTGAGGCTCTTCATATTTTTCACACCTTTTCAGGCTCTTCATGTTTTTCAACACCGCTTCATGCACCTCCTATTTTTCAGAACGTTTCATGCTCATCTCATTTTTCACACCTTTTGAAGCTGTTCATATTTTTCACACGTTTTCAGGTTCTTCATGTTTTTCAACTGCGCTTCATGCTCCTCCTATTTTTCAGACCGTTTCATGCTCCACATATTTTTGATATGTTTTGAAGCTCTTCATATATTTCACACCTTTTTAGGCTCTTCCTGTTTTTGAACACCGTTTCATGCTCCTCCTATTTTTCAGACCGTTTCATGCTCCTCATATTTTTGACACCTTTTGAAGCTCTTCATATTTTTCACACCTTTTCAGGCTCTTCATGTTTTTCAACACCGCTTCATGCACCTCCTATTTTTCAGAACGTTTCATGCTCATCTCATTTTTGACACCTTTTGAAGCTTTTCATATTTTTCAAAACTTTTCAGGCTCTTCATGTTTTGAACACCGCTTCATGGTAATCCTATTTTTGAAACCATATCATGCTCCTCATATTTTTCACACATTTTGAAGCTCTTCATATTTTTCAAACCTTTTCAGACTCTTCATGTTTTTGAACACCACTTCATGCTCCTTATATTTTTCAGAGAGTTTCATGCTCCTCATGTATTTCACACCTTTTGAAGCTCTTCATATTTTTCACACCTTTTCAGGCTCTTCATGTTTTTGAACACCGTTTCATGCTCCTCCAATTTTTCAGACGGTTTCATGCTCCTCATATTTTGACACCTTTTGAAGCTCTTCAAATTTTTCACACTTTTTCAAGCTCTTCATGTTTTTCAACTCCACTTCATACTCCTCCTATTTTTCAGACCGTTTCATGTTCCTCATATTTTTGACACCTTTAGAAACTTTTCATATTTGTCACACTTTTTCAGGCTCTTCATGTTTTTCAACACCGCTTCAGCTCCTCCTATTTTTCAGACCGTTTCATTCTCCTCATAAATTTGACACATTTTAAAGCTCTTCATATATTTCACACCTTTTCAGGCTCTTCATTTTTTCAACACCACTTCATGCTCCTCCTATTTTTCAGACCGTTTCATGCTCATCTACTTTTTGACACCTTTTGAAGCTCTTCATATTTTTCACACCTTTTAAGCTCTTCACATTTTTCACACCTTTTCAGGCTCTTCATGTTTTGTACACCGTTTCTTGCTCCTCCTATTATTCAGACCGTTTCATGATCCTCATATATTTGACACCTCATGAAGCTCTTCATATTTTTCACACCTTTTCAGGCTCTTCAAATTTTTCATATTTTTGAACCTCTTCATGTTTTTCACACCTTTTCAGGCTCTTCAAGATTTTCAACACCGCTTCATGCACCTCCGATTTTTCAGACCGTTTCATGCTCATCTAATTTTTGACACCTTTTGAAGCTCTTCATATTTTTCACACCTTTTCAGGCTCTTCATTTGTTTAAAGACCGTTTCATGCTCCTTCTATTATTCAGACCGTTTCATGCTCCTCATATTTTTGACACCTTTTGAAGCTCTTCATATTTTTCACACGTTTTCAGGCTCTTCATGTTTTTCAACAATGCTTCATGCTCCTCCTATTTGTCAGACGGTTTCATTCTCCTCATATTTTTGACTCCTTTTGAAGCTCTTCATATATTTCACACCTTTTCAGGCTCTTCATGTTTTTCAACACTGCTTCATGATCCTCCTATTTTTCAGACCGTTTCATGCTCCTCATATTTTTGACACCTTTTGAAGCTCTTCATATTTTTCACACCTTTTCAGGCTCTTCATGTTTTTCAACACCGCTTCATGCTCCTCCTATTTTTAACATCCTTTCTTTCTCCTCATATTTTTGACTCCTTTTGAAGCTCTTCATATTTTTCACACGTTTTCAGGCTCTTCATGTTTTTCAACACCGCTTCATGCTCCTCCTACTTTTCAGACCATTTCATGCACCTCATATTTTTGACACCTTTTGAAGCTCTTCATGTTTTTCACACCTTTTAAAGCTATTCATATTTTTCAAACCTTTTCAGGCTCTTCATGTTTTTGAACACCGCTTCATGCTGGTCCTATTTGCAGACCGTTTATGCTCCTCATAATTTGACACCTTTTGAAGCTCTTCATATTTTTCACACCTTTTCAGTCTCTGCAATTTTTTTGAACACGGCTTCATGATCCTCCTATTTTTCAGACCGTTTCGTGCTCCACATGTATTTCACACCTTTTGATGCTCTTTATATTTTGCACACATATTCAGGCTCTTCATTTTTTTCAACACCACTTCATACTCCTCCTATTTTTCAGACCGTTTCACGCTCCTCATAATTTGACACCTTTTGAAGCTCTTCATATTTTTCACACCTTTTCAGGCTCCTCATGTTTTTGAACACCGCTTCATGCTCTTCCTATTTTTCAGACCGTTTCATGCTCCTCACGTTTTTGACACCTTTTGTAGCTCTTCATATATTTCACACATTTTCAGGATCTTTATGTTTTTCAACAACACTTCATGCTCCTCCTATTTTTAAGACCGCTTCATGCTCATCTCATTTTTCACACTTTTGAAACTGTTCATATATTTCACACCTTTTGAAGCTCTTCAAATTTTGACAAGTTTTCAGGTTCGTCATGTTTTTCAACACCGCTTCATGCTCCTCCTATTTTTCAGACTATTTCATGCTCCACATATTTATGACACGTTTTGAAGCCCTTCATATTTTTCACACTTTTTCAGGCTTTTTATGTTTTTGAACACCGCTTCATGCTGCTCCTATATTTCACATCTTTTGAAGCTCGTCATATATTTCACACCTTTTCAGGCTATTCATGTTTTGAACACCGTTTCATGCTCCTCCTATTTTTTAGACCGTTTCATGCTCCTCATAATTTTGACACCTTTTGAAGCTCTTCATATTTTTCACAACTTTTCAGGCTCTTCATGTTTTTCAACACCGTCTCATGCTACTCCTATTTTTCAGACCGTTTCATGCTCCTCATGTATTTCACACCTTTTGAAGCTTTTCACATTTTTCACAACTTTTCAGGCTCTTCATGTTTTTCAACCCCGCTTCATGTTCCTCCTATTTTTCAGTCCATTTCATGCTCCTCATATTTTTGACACCTGTTGAAGCTCTTCATATTTTCCCACCTTTTCAGCTCTTCAAGTTTTTCAACACCACTTCATGCTCCTCCTATATTTCAGAGCGTTTCATGCTCCTCATATTTTTGACACCATTTGAAGCTCTTCATATATTTCACACCTTTTCAGGCACTTCATGTTTTTCAACACCACTTCATGCTCCTCCTATGTTTCAGATTGTTTCATGCTCCTCATATTTTTACACCTTTTGAAGATCTTCATATTTTTCACAAGTTTTCAGGTTCTTCATGTTTTTCAACACCGCTTCATGCTCCTCCAATTTTTCACACCGTTTCATGCTCCACATATATTTGACACGTTTTGAAGCTCTTCATATTTTTCACACCTTAACAGGCTTTTTATGTTTTTGAACACCGCTTCATGCTTCTCCTATATTTCATACCTTTTGAAGCTCTTCATATTTTTCACACCTTTTCAGGCTCTTCATGGTTTTCATCACCACTTCATGCTCCTCCTATTTTTCAGACCGTTTCATGCTCCTCATATATTTGACACCTTTTGTAGCTCTTCTTATATTTCACACCTTTTCAGGCTCTTCATGTTTTTAAACTACACTTCATGCTCCTCCTATTTTTCAGACCGCTTCATGCTCCTCATATTTATCACACCTTTTGAAGGTCTTCATATTTTTCACATCTTTTCAGGCTCCTCATGTTTTTGAACACCGCTTCATCCTCCTCCTATTTTTCAGATCGTTACATGCTCCTAATATTTTTGACACCTTATGAAGCTCTTCATATTTTTCACACTTTTTCAGGCTTTTCATGTTTTCCAACACCGCTTCATTCTCTTCCTATTTTTCAGACCGTTTCATGCTCATCTCATTTTTGACACCTTTTGAAGCTTTTCATATTTTTCAAAACATTTCAGCTCTTCATGTTTTTGAAAACCGCTTCATGCTCCTCCTATTTTTCAGAGAGTTTCATGCTCCTCATGTATTTCACACCTTTTGAAGCTCTTCAAATTTTTCACACCTTTTCAGGCTCTTCATGTTTTTCCACTCCACTTCATGCTTCTCCTATTTTTCATCCCCTTTCATGCTCCTCATGTATTTCACACCTTTTGAAGCTCTTCATATTTTTCACACCTTTTCAGGCTCTTCATGTTTTTGATCACCGTTTCATGATCCTCCTATTTTTCAGACGGTATCATGCTCCTCATATTTTTCACACCTTTTGAACCTCTTCATATATTTCACAACTTTTCAGGCTCTTCATGTTTTTGAACACCACTTCATGCTCCTCCTATTTTTCAGACCGTTTCATGCTCCTCCTATTTTTGAGACAGTTTCAGGTTCCTCATATTTTTGGCACGTTTTGAAGCTCTTCATATTTTTCACACCTTTTCAGGCTCTTCATGTTTTTGAACACCGTTTCATGCTCTTCCTATTTTTCAAACCGTTTCATGGTCCTCATATTTGTTACACCTTTTGAAGCTATTCATATATTTCACACCTTTTCAGGCTCTTCTTTTTTTTCTGCTCCACTTCATGCTCTTCTCTTATTTTTCAGACCGTTTCATGCTCATCTCATTTTTGACACATTTGAAGCTCTTCATATTTTTCACACCTTTTGAAGCTCTTCATATTTTTCACACCTTTTGAAGCTCTTCATATTTTTCACACCTTTTGAAGCTCTTCATATTTTTCACACCTTTTCAGGCTGTGCATGTTTTTCAACATCGCTTATGCTCGTCCTATTTTTCAGACCGTTTCATGCTCCTCATATTTTTGACACCTTTTGAAGCTCTTCATATTTTTCACACCTTTTCAGGCTCTTCATGTTTTTCAACACCGCTTCATGAACCTCCTATTTTTCGGACCGATTCATGCACCTCATATTTTTGACACCTTTTGAAGCTCTTCATATTTTTCACACCTTTTCAGGCTCTTCATGGTTTTCAACACCACTTCATGTTCCTCGTACTTTTCAGACCGTTTCATGCTCCTCATATTTTTGACAAATTTTGAAGCTCTGCATATTTTTCACACCTTTTGAGGCTCTTCATGATTTTCAACACCGCTTCATGGTCCTCCCATGTTTCAGAACGTTTCATGCTCCTCATGTATTTCACACCTTTTGAAGCTCTTCAAATTTTTCACAGCTTTTCAGGCTCTTCATCTTTTTGAACACCGCTTCATGCTCCTCCTATTTTTCAGACCGTTTCATGCTCCTCATATTTTTGACACGTTTTGAAGCTCTTCATATCTTTCATACCTTTTCAGACTCTTCATGTTTTTGAACACCGCTTCATGCTCCTCCTGTTTTTCAGAATGTTTCCTGTTCCTCCTTTTTTTCAGATCATTTCATGCTCCTCATATTTTTGAAACCTTTTGAAGCTCTTCATATTTTTCACACCTTTTCAGGCTCTTCATGTTTTTCAACACCGCTTCATGCTCCTCCTATTTTTCAGACCTTTTCATGCTCCTCATATTTTTGACTCCTTGTGAAGCTCTTCATATTTTTCACACATTTTCATGCTCTTCATATTTTTCAACACCGTGTCATGATCCTCCTATTTAACAGACCGTGTCATGCTCCTCATATTTTTCACACCTTTAAAGCTCTTCATATTTTCCTCACATTTTAAGGCTCTTCATGTTTTTCAACACCGTGTCATGCTCCTCCTATTTTTCAGTCGGTATCTTGCTCTTCATAATTTTCACACCTTTAAAGCTCTTCATATTTTTCACGCCTTTTAAGGCTCGTCATATTTTTGAACACCTCTTCATGCTCCTCCTATTTTTCAGAACGTTTCATGTTCCTGCTATTTTTCAGATCTTTACATGCTCCTGATATTTTTGACACCTTTTGAAGCTCTTCATATTTTTCACACCTTTTCAGGCTCTTCATGGTTTTCAACACCACTTCATGCTCCTCGTATTTTTCAGACCGTTTCATGCTCCTCATATTTTTGACACCTTTTGAAGCTCTGCATATTTTTCACACCTTTTCAGGCTCTTCATGATTTTCAACACCACTTCATGGTCCTCCCATGTTTCAGAACGTTTCATGCTCCTCATGTATTTCACACCTTTTGAAGCTCTTCAAATTTTTCACACCTTTTCAGGCTCTTCATGTTTTTGAACACCGCTTCATGCTCCTCCTATGTTTCAGACCGTTTCATGCTCCTCATATTTTTGACACCTTTTGAAGCTCTTCATATATTTCATACCTTTTCAGACTCTTCATGTTTTTGAACACCGCTTCATGCTCCTCCTGTTTTTAAGAATGTTTCCTGTTCCTCCTTTTTTTCAGATCATTTCATGCTCATGTTATTTTTCACACCTTTTCAGGCTCTTCATGTTTTTCAACACTGCTTCATGCTCCTCCTATTTATCAGACCGTGTCATGCTCCTCATATTTTTCACACCTTTAAAGCTCTTCATATTTTCCTCACATTTTAGGCTCTTCATGTTTTTCAACACCGTGTCATGCTCCTCCTATTTTTCAGACGGTATCATGCTCTTCATAATTTTCACACCTTTAAAGCTCTTCATATTTTTCATGCCTTTTAAGGCTCGTCATATTTTTGAACACCACTTCATGCTCCTCCTATTTTTCAGACCGTTTCATGTTCCTGCTATTTTTCAGATCATTTCATGCTCCTGATATTTTTGACACCTTTTGAAGCTCTTCATATTTTTCACACCTTTTTAGGCTCTTCATGTTTTTCAACACCGCTTCATGCTCCTCCTATTTTTCAGACCTTTTCATGCTCCTCTTATTTTTGACTCCTTTTGAAGCTCTTCATATTTTTCACACCTTTTCACGCTCTTCATCTTTTTCAACACCACTTCATGCTCCTCCTATTTTTCAGACCGTTTCAGGCTCCTCATATTTTTGACAGCTTTAGAATCTCTTCATATTTTTCACACATTTTCATGCTCTTCATGTTTTTCAACACCGTGTCATGCTCCTCCTATTTTTCACACCTTTAAAGCTCTTCATATTTTTCACACATTTTAAGGTTCTTCATGTTTTTCAACACCATGTCATGCTCCTCCTATTTTTCAGACGGTTTCATGCTCCTCATAATTTTTACACCTTTAAATCTCTTAATATTTTTCACACATTTTAAGGTTCTTCATGTTTTTGAACACCACTTCATGCTCCTCCTATTTTTCAGACCGTTTCATGCTCCTCATATTTTTCACACCTTTTGAAGCTCTTCATATTTTTAACACCTTTTCAGACTCTTCATGTTTTTGAACAGCGCTTCATGCTCCTCCTATTTTTCAGACCTTTTCATACTCCTCCTATTTTTCAGGCAGTTTCATGCTCCTCATATTTTGACACCTTTTGAAGCTCTTCATATTTTTAACACTTTTTCAGGCTGTTCAAGTTTTTGAACACCATTTCATGCTCCTCATATTTTTGACACCTTTTGAAGCTCTTCATATTTTTAACAACTTTTCAGACTCTTCATGTTTTCGAACAGCGCTTCATGCTCCTCCTATTTTTCAGACCTTTTCATACTCCTCCTATTTTTCAAGCAGTTTCATGCTCCTCATATTTTGACACCTTTTGAAGCTCTTCATATTTTTCACGCCTTTTAAGGCTCGTCATATTTCTGAACACCTCTTCATGCTCCTCCTATTTTTCAGACCGTTTCATGTTCCTGCTATTTTTCAGATCTTTTCATGCTCCTGATATTTTTGACACCTTTTGAAGCTCTTCATATTTTTCACACCGTTTCAGGCTCTTCATGGTTTTCAACACCACTTCATGCTCCTCGTATTTTTCAGACCGTTTCATGCTCCTCATATTTTTGACACCTTTTGAAGCTCTGCATATTTTTCACACCTTTTCAGGCTCTTCATGATTTTCAACACCACTTCATGGTCCTCCCATGTTTCAGAACGTTTCATGCTCCTCATGTATTTCACACCTTTTGAAGCTCTTCAAATTTTTCACACCTTTTCAGGCTCTTCATGTTTTTGAACACCGCTTCATGCTTCTCCTATGTTTCAGACCGTTTCATGCTCCTCATATTTTTGACACCTTTTGAAGCTCTTCATATATTTCATACCTTTTCAGACTCTTCATGTTTTTGAACACCGCTTCATGCTCCTCCTGCTTTTAAGAATGTTTCCTGTTCCTCCTTTTTTTCAGATCATTTCATGCTCATGTTATTTTTCACACCTTTTCAGGCTCTTCATGTTTTTCAACACTGCTTCATGCTCCTCCTATTTATCAGACCGTGTCATGCTCCTCATATTTTTCACACCTTTAAAGCTCTTCATATTTTCCTCACATTTTAGGCTCTTCATGTTTTTCAACACCGTGTCATGCTCCTCCTATTTTTCAGACGGTATCATGCTCTTCATAATTTTCACACCTTTAAAGCTCTTCATATTTTTCACGCCTTTTAAGGCTCGTCATATTTTTGAACACCACTTCATGCTCCTCCTATTTTTCAGACCGTTTCATGTTCCTGCTATTTTTCAGATCATTTCATGCTCCTGATATTTTTGACACCTTTTGAAGCTCTTCATATTTTTCACACCTTTTTAGGCTCTTCATGTTTTTCAACACCGCTTCATGCTCCTCCTATTTTTCAGACCTTTTCATGCTCCTCTTATTTTTGACTCCTTTTGAAGCTCTTCATATTTTTCACACCTTTTCACGCTCTTCATCTTTTTCAACACCACTTCATGCTCCTCCTATTTTTCAGACCGTTTCAGGCTCCTCATATTTTTGACAGCTTTAGAATCTCTTCATATTTTTCACACATTTTCATGCTCTTCATGTTTTTCAACACCGTGTCATGCTCCTCCTATTTTTCACACCTTTAAAGCTCTTCATATTTTTCACACATTTTAAGGTTCTTCATGTTTTTCAACACCATGTCATGCTCCTCCTATTTTTCAGACGGTTTCATGCTCCTCATAATTTTTACACCTTTAAAGCTCTTAATATTTTTCACACATTTTAAGGTTCTTCATGTTTTTGAACACCACTTCATGCTCCTCCTATTTTTCAGACCGTTTCATGCTCCTCATATTTTTCACACCTTTTGAAGCTCTTCATATTTTTAACACCTTTTCAGACTCTTCATGTTTTTGAACAGCGCTTCATGCTCCTCCTATTTTTCAGACCTTTTCATACTCCTCCTATTTTTCAGGCAGTTTCATGCTCCTCATATTTTGACACCTTTTGAAGCTCTTCATATTTTTAACACTTTTTCAGGCTGTTCAAGTTTTTGAACACCATTTCATGCTCCTCATATTTTTGACACCTTTTGAAGCTCTTCATATTTTTAACAACTTTTCAGACTCTTCATGTTTTCGAACAGCGCTTCATGCTCCTCCTATTTTTCAGACCTTTACATACTCCTCCTATTTTTCAAGCAGTTTCATGCTCCTCATATTTTGACACCTTTTGAAGCTCTTCATATTTTTCACGCCTTTTAAGGCTCGTCATATTTTTGAACACCTCTTCATGCTCCTCCTATTTTTCAGACCGTTTCATGTTCCTGCTATTTTTCAGATCATTTCATGCTCCTGATATTTTTGACACCTTTTGAAGCTCTTCATATATTTCACAGCTTTTCAGGCTCTTCAAGTTTTTGAACATCGTTTCATGCTCCTCCTATTTTTCAGAACGTTCCATGCTCCTCATATTTTTCACACGTTTTGCAGCTCTTCATATTTTTCACACCTTTTCTGGGTCTTCATATTTTTCAACACCACTTCATGCTTCTCCTATTTTTTAGAATGTTTAATGCTCCTCATAATTTTGACACCTTTTGAAACTCTTCATATTTTTCAAACCTTTTCAGACTCTTCATGTTTTTCAACAACAATTCATGCTCCTCCTATTTTTCACACCGTTTCATGCTCCTCATATTTTTGACATCTTTTGAAGCTCTTCATATATTTCACACCTTTTCATACTCTTCATGTTTTTCACCAGTGCTTCATTCTCCTCCTATTTTTCAGACCGTTTCATGCTCCTCATATTTTTGACACCTTTTGAAGCTCTTCATATTTTTCACAGCTTTTCATGCTCTTCATGTTTTTGAACACCCCTTCATGCACCTCTTCTTTTTCAGACCGTTTCATACTCCTCATATTTTTGACACCTTTTGAAGCTCTTCATATATTTCACAACTTTTCAAGCTCTTCATGTTTATCAACACCATTTCATGCTCCTCCTGTTTTTCAGCCCATTTCATGCTCATCTCATTTTTGACACCTTTTGAAGCTCTTCATATTTTTCACAGCTTTTCAGGCTCTTCATGTTTTTCAACACCGCTTCATGCTCCTCCTTTATTTCAGACAATTTCATTCTCCTCCTATTTTTGACACCTTTGAAGCTCTTCATATATTTCACACCTTTTCAAGCTCTTCATGTTTCTGAACACCGATTCATGCTCCTCCTATTTTTGACATCTTTTGAAGCTCTTCATATATTTCACACCTTTACAGGGTCTTCATGTTTTTGAACACCGTTTCATGCTCCTCCAATTTTTCAGACGGTTTCATGCTCCTCATATTTTGACACCTTTTGAAGCTCTTCCAATTTTTCACACTTTTTCAAGCTCTTCATGTTTTTCAACTCCACTTCATACTCCTCCTATTTTTCAGACCGTTTCATGTTCCTCATATTTTTGACACCTTTAGAAACTTTTCATATTTGTCACACTTTTTCAGGCTCTTCATGTTTTTCAACACCGCTTCAGCTCCTCCTATTTTTCAGACCGTTTCATTCTCCTCATAAATTTGACACATTTTAAAGCTCTTCATATATTTCACACCTTTTCAGGCTCTTCATTTTTTCAACACCATTTCATGCTCCTCCTGTTTTTCAGCCCATTTCATGCTCATGTCATTTTTGACACCTTTTGAAGCTCTTCATATTTTTCACAGCTTTTCAGGCTCTTCATGTTTTTCAACACCGCTTCATGCTCCTCCTTTATTTCAGACAATTTCATTCTCCTCCTATTTTTGACACCTTTGAAGCTCTTCATATATTTCACACCTTTTCAAGCTCTTCATGTTTCTGAACACCGATTCATGCTCCTCCTATTTTTCAGACCGTTTCATGCTCCTCCTATTTTCACGCCGTTTCATGCTCCTCATATTTTGACACATTTTGAAGCTCTTCGTATTTTTCACACATTTTCAGGCTCTTCATGTTTTTGAATACCACTGCATGCTCCTCCTATTTTTCAGACCGTTTCATGCTCCTCATATTTGACAAGTTTTGAAGCTCTTCTTATATTTCACACCTTTTCAGGCACTTCATGTTTTTCAACACCACTTCAGGCTCCTCCTATGTTTCAGACCGTTTCATGCTCCTCATATTTTTGACACAGTTTGAAGCTCTTCACATTGTTCACACCTTTTGAGGCTCTTCATGTTTTTGAAAACAGTTTCTTGCTCCTCATATTTTTCAGACCGTTTCACCCTCTATATATTTGACACCTTTTTGAAGCTCTTCATATTTTTCACACCTTTTCACGTGCTTCATGTTTTTCAACATCGCTTGCTGCTCCTCCTCTTTTTCAGAGCGTTTCATGCTCCTCATAATTTTGACACCTTTGAAGCTCTTCATATTTTTCACACCTTTTCAGGCTCTTCATGTTTTTCAACACCACTTCAGGCTCCTTCTATTTTTCAGACCGTTTCTTGCTCCTCATATTTTTGACACCTTTGAGGCTCTTCATATTTTTCACACTTTTTCAGGCTCTTCATGTTTTTCAACACCACTTCAAGCTCCTTCTATTTTTCAGACCGTTTCTTGCTCCTCATATTTTTGACACCTTTGAGGCTCTTCATATATTTCACACTGTTTCAGGCTCTTTATGTTTTTCAACACTGATTCATGCTCCTCCTAATTTTCAGACCGTTTCATTCTCCTCATATTTTTGATACCTTTTGAAGCTCTTCATATTTTTCACACTTTTTCAGGCTCTTCATGTTTTTCAAACCGCTTCATGCTCCTCCTATTTTTCAGACCGTTTCATGCTTCTCCTATTTTTCAGACCGTTTCATGCTCCTCATATTTTTGACGCCTTTTGAAGCTCCTCCTATTTTTCACACCTTTTCAGGCTCTTCATGTTTTTCAGCACCACTTCATGCTCCTCCTATTTTTCAGACCGTTTCATGCTCCTCATATTTTTGACACTTTTTGAAGCTCTTCATATTTTTCACACCTTTTCAGGCTCTTCATGTTTTTCAACACCGCTTCATGCTCCTCCTATTTTTCAGACCCTTTCATGCTCCTCATATTTTTGACACCTTTTGAAGCTCTTCATATTTTTCACACCTTTTCACGCTCTTCATGTTTTTCAACATCGCTTGCTGCTCCTCCTCTTTTTCAGAGCGTTTCATGCTCCTCATAATTTTGACACCTTTGAAGCTCTTCATATTTTTCACACCTTTTCAGGCTCTTCATATTTTTCAACACCACTTCATGTTTCTCCTATTTTTCAGACCGTTTAATGCTCCTCATATTTTTGACACTTTTTGAAGCTCTTCATATTTTTCACACTTCTCCAGGCTCTTCATTTTTTTGAACACCGCTTCATGCTCCTCCTATTTTTCAGACCTTTTCATGCTCCTCAAGTTTTTGACACCTTTTGAAGCACTTCATATTTTTCACACCTTTTCAGGCTCTTCATGATTTTCAACCCCACTTCATGCTCCTCCGATTTTTCAGACCGTTTCATGCTCATCTCATTTTTGACACCTTTGGAAGCTCTTCATTTTTTTCACACCTTTTCAGGCTCTTCATGTTTTTCACACCTTTTCAGGCTCTTCATGATTTTGAACAGTGTTTCATGTTACTCCTATTTTTCAGACCGTTTCATACTCCTCATATTTTACACATTTTGAAGCTCTTCATATATTTCACACCTTTTCAGGTTCTTCATGTTTTTCTACATAGCTTCATGCTCCTCCTATTTTTCAGACCGTTTCATGCTCCTCATATTTTTGACACCTTTTAAAGCTCTTCATATTTTTCACAACTTTCAGGCTCTTCATGGTTTTCAACACCACTACATGCTCTTCCTCATATGTTTCACACCTTTTGAAGCTCTTCAAGTTTTTTAACACCTTTTCATGCTGCTCCTATATTTCCTACCATTTCATGCTCCTTATATTTTTGACACCTTTTGAAGCTCTTCATATATTTCACACCTTTTCAGGCTCTTCATATTTTTCAACACCGCTTCAAGCTCCTCCTATTTTTCAGACCGATTATTGCTCCTCATATTTTTGACACCTTTGAGGCTCTTCATATATTTCACACATTTTCAGGCTCTTCATGTTTTCAACACCGCTTCATGCTCCTCCTAATTTTCAGACCGTTTCATTCTCCTCATATTTTTGACACCATTTGAAGCTCTTCATATTTTTCACACCTTTTCAGGCTCTTCATGTTTTTTAACACCTTTTCATGCTCCTGCTATATTTCAGACCGTTTCATGCTCCTTATATTTTTGACACCTTTTGAAGCTCTTCCTATTTTTCATACGTTTTCAGGCTCTACATATTTTTCAACACCGCTTCATGCTCCTCCTATTTTTCAGACCGTATCATGCTCCTCATATGTTTCACACTTTTTCAGGCTCTTCATGTTTTTCAACATCACTTCATGCTCCTCCTATGTTTCAGACCGTTTCATGCTCCTCATATTTTTGACACAGTTTGAAGCTCTTCACATTGTTCACACCTTTTGAGGCTCTTCATGTTTTTGGAAACAGTTTCTTGCTCCTCATATTTTTCAGACCGTTTCACCCTCTATATATTTGACACCTTTTTGAAGCTCTTCATATTTTCACACCTTTTGAGGCTCTTCATGTTTTTGAAAACAGTTTCTTGCTCCTCATATTTTTCAGACCGTTTCACCCTCTATATATTTGACACCTTTTTGAAGCTCTTCATATTTTTCACACCTTTTCAGGCTCTTCATGTTTTTCAACACCACTTCAAGCTCCTTCTATTTTTCAGACCTTTTCATGTTTCTCATATATTTGACACAGTTTGAAGCTCTTCATATTTTTCACAACTGTTGAGGCTCTTCATGTTTTTGAAAACAGTTTCTTGCTCCTCATGTTTTTCAGACCCTTTCACCCTCCTCATATTTTTGACACCTTTATGAAGCTCTTCATTTTTTTCACACCTTTCCGGGCTCTTCAAGTGTATGAACACCGTTTCATGATCCTCCTATTTTTCAGACCGTTTCATGCTCCTCATATATTTGACACCTTTTGAAGTTCTTCATATTTTTCACACCTTTTCAGGCTCTTCATGTTTTATAACACCAGTTCATGCTCCTCCTATTTTTCTGACCGTTTCATGCTCCTTATATTTTTGACACCTTTTGAAGTTCTTCATATTTTTCACACCTTTCAGGCTCTTCATGGTTTTCAACACCACTACATGCTCTTCCTATTTTTCAGACCGTTTCATGCTCCTCATATGTTTCACACCTTTTGAAGCTCTTCAAGTTTTTTAACACCTTTTCATGCTCCTCCTATATTTCATACCATTTCATGCTCCTTATATTTTTGACACCTTTTGAAGCTCTTCATATATTTCACATCTTTTCAGGCTCTTCATATTTTTCAACACCGCTTCAAGCTCCTCCTATTTTTCAGACCGATTCTTGCTCCTCATATTTTTGACACGTTTGAGGCTCTTCATATATTTCACACATTTTCAGGCTCTTCATGTTTTTCAACACCGCTTCATGCTCCTCCTAATTTTCAGACCGTTTCATTCTCCTCATACGTTTGACACCATTTGAAGCTTTTCATATTTTTCACACCTTTTCAGGCTCTTCATGTTTTTTAACACCTTTTCATGCTCCTCCTATATTTCAGACCGTTTCATGCTCCTTATATTTTTGACACCTTTTGAAGCTTTTCATATTTTTCACACCTTTTCAGGCTCTTCATATTTTTCAACCCCGCTTCATGCTCCTCCTATTTTTCAGATCGTATCATGCTCCTCATATGATTCACACATTTTTCAGGCTCTTCATGTTTTTCAACAATACTTCATGCTAATCCTATGTTTCAGACCATTTCATGCTCCTCATATTTTTGACAAAGTTTGAAGCTCTTCACATTTTTCACACCTTTTCAGGCTCTTCATGTTTTTCAACACCGCTTCAATCTCCTCCTATTTTTCAGACCGTTTCTTGCTCCTCATAATTTGACACCTTTGAGGCTCTTCATATATTTCACACATTTTCAGGCTCTTCATGTTTTCAACACCGCTTCATGCTCCTCCTAATTTTCAGACCGTTTCATCTCCTCATATTTTTGACACCATTTGAATCTTTTCATATTTTTCACACCTTTTCAAGCTCTTCATGTTTCTTAACACCTTTTCATGCTCCTGCTATATTTCAGACCGTTTCATGCTCCTTATATTTTTGACACCTTTTGAAGCTCTTCATATTTTTCATACGTTTTCAGGCTCTTCATATTTTTCAACACCGCTTCATGCTCCTCCTATTTTTCAGACCGTATCATGCTCCTCATATGTTTTACACCTTTTTCAGGCTCTTCATGTTTTTCAACATCACTTCATGCTCCTCCTATGTTTCAGACCGTTTCATGCTCCTCATATTTTTGACACAGTTTGAAGCTCTTCACATTGTTCACACCTTTTGAGGCTCTTCATGTTTTTGAAAACAGTTTCTTGCTCCTCATATTTTTCAGACCGTTTCACCCTCTATATATTTGACACCTTTTTGAAGCTCTTCATATTTTTGACACCTTTTAAGGCTCTTCATTTTTTCAACAACACTTCATGCTCCTCCTATGTTTCAGACCGTTTCATGCTCCTCATATTTTTGACACAGTTTGAAGCTCTTCACCTTGTTCACACCTTTTGAGGCTCTTCATGTTTTTGAAAACAGTTTCTTGCTCCTCATATTTTTCAGACCGTTTCACCCTCTATATATTTGACACCTTTTTGAAGCTCTTCATATTTTTCACACCTTTTCACGTTCTTCATGTTTTTCAACATCGCTTGCTGCTCCTCCTCTTTTTCAGAGCGTTTCATGCTCCTCATAATTTTGACACCTTTGAAGCTCTTCATATTTTTCACACCTTTTCAGGCTCTTCATGTTTTTCAACACCACTTCAGGCTCCTTCTATTTTTCAGACCGTTTCTTGCTCCTCATATTTTTGACACCTTTGAGCCTCTTCATATTTTTCACACTTTTTCAGGCTCTTCATGTTTTTCAACACCACTTCAAGCTCCTTCTATTTTTCAGACCGTTTCTTGCTCCTCATATTTTTGACACCTTTGAGGCTCTTCATATATTTCACACTGTTTCAGGCTCTTTATGTTTTTCAACACTGCTTCATGCTCCTCCTAATTTTCAGACCGTTTCATTCTCCTCATATTTTTGATACCTTTTGAAGCTCTTCATATTTTTCACACTTTTTCAGGCTCTTCATGTTTTTCAAACCGCTTCATGCTCCTCCTATTTTTCAGACCGTTTCATGCTTCTCCTATTTTTCAGACCGTTTCATGCTCCTCATATTTTTGACGCCTTTTGAAGCTCCTCCTATTTTTCACACCTTTTCAGGCTCTTCATGTTTTTCAGCACCACTTCATGCTCCTCCTATTTTTCAGACCGTTTCATGCTAATCGTATTTTTGACACTTTTTGAAGCTCTTCATATTTTTCACACCTTTTCAGGCTCTTCATGTTTTTCAACACTGCTTCATGCTCCTCCTATTTTTCAGACCCTTTCATGCTCCTCATATTTTTGACACCTTTTGAAGCTCTTCATATTTTTCACACCTTTTCACGCTCTTCATGTTTTTCAACATCGCTTGGTGCTCCTCCTCTTTTTCAGAGCGATTCATGCTCCTCATAATTTTGACACCTTTGAAGCTCTTCATATTTTTCACACCTTTTCAGGCTCTTCATATTTTTCAACACCACTTCATGTTTCTCCTATTTTTCAGACCGTTTAATGCTCCTCATATTTTTGACACTTTTTGAAGCTCTTCATATTTTTCACACTTCTCCAGGCTCTTCATTTTTTTGAACACCGCATCATGCTCCTCCTATTTTTCAGACCTTTTCATGCTCCTCAAGTTTTTGACACCTTTTGAAGCACTTCATATTTTTCACACCTTTTCAGGCTCTTCATGTTTTTCAACAACGCTTCATGCTCCTCCTATTTTTCAGACCGTTTCATGCTCCTCATATGTTTCACACCTTTTGAAGCTCTTCATATTTTTTTAACACCTTTTCACGCTCCTCCAATATTTCAGACCGTTTCAAGCTCCTCATATTTTTGACACTTTTTGTAGCTCTTCATATTTTTCACACCTTTTCAGGGTCTTCATGTTTTTCTACACCACTTCATGCTCCTCCTATTTTTCAGACCGTTTTATTCTACTCATATGTTTCACACCTTTTTCAAGCTCTTCATGTTTTTCAACACCACTTCATGCTCCTCCTAATTATCAGACCGTTTCATTCTCCTCATATTTTTGACACCATTTGAAGCTCTTCATATTTTTCACACCTTTTCAGGCTCTTCATGTTTTTTAACACCTTTTCATGCTCCTGCTATATTTCAGACCGTTTCATGCTCCTTATATTTTTGACACCTTTTGAAGCTCTTCATATTTTTCATACGTTTTCAGGCTCTTCATATTTTTCAACACCGCTTCATGCTCCTCCTATTTTTCAGACCGTATCATGCTCCTCATATGTTTCACACCTTTTTCAGGCTCTTCATGTTTTTCAACAACACTTCATGCTGCTCCTATGTTTCAGACCGTTTCATGCTCCTCATATTTTTGACACAGTTTGAAGCTCTTCACATTGTTCACGCCTTTTGAGGCTCTTCATGTTTTTGAAAACAGTTTCTTGTTCCTCATATTTTTCAGACCGTTTCACCCTCTATATATTTGACACCTTTTTGAAGCTCTTCATATTTTTCACAAATTTTGAGGCTCTTCATGTTTTTGAAAACAGTTTCTTGCTCCTCATATTTTTCAGACCGTTTCACCCTCTATATATTTGACACCTTTCTGAAGCTCTTCATATTTTTCACACCTTTTCAGGCTCTTCATGTTTTTCAACACCACTTCAAGCTCCTTCTATTTTTCAGACCGTTTCTTGCTCCTCATATTTTTGACACCTTTGAGGCTCTTCATATATTTCACACTTTTTCAGGCTCTTCATGTATTTCAACACCACTTCAAGCTCCTTCAATTTTTCAGACCGTTTCTTGCTCCTCATATTTTGACACCTTTGAGGCTCTTCATATATTTCACACTGTTTCAGGCTCTTTAGGTTTTTAAACACCGCTTTATGCTCCTCCTAATTTTCAGACCGTTTCATTCTCCTCATATTTTTGACACCTTTTGAAGCTCTTCATATTTTTCACACTTTTTCAGGCTCTTCATGTTTTTCAAACCGCTTCATGCTCCTCCCATTTTTCAGACCGTTTCATGCTTCTCCTATTTTTCTGACCGTTTCATGCTCCTCATATTTTTGACGCCTTTTGAAGCTCTTCATATTTTTCACACCTTTTCAGGCTATTCATGTTTTTCAGCACGACTTCATGCTCCTCCTATTTTTCAGACCGTTTCATTCTCTTCATATTTTTGACACCTTTTGAAGCTCTTCATATTTTTCACACCTTTTCAGGCTCTTCATGTTTTTCAACACCGCTTCATGCTACTCCTATTTTTCAGACCCTTTCATGATCCTCATATTTGTGACACCTTTTGAAGCTCTTCATATTTTTCACACCTTTTCAGGCTCTTCATGTTTTTCAACACCACTTCAATCTCCTTCTATTTTTCAGACCGTTTCTTGCTCCTCATATTTTTGACACCTTTGAGGCTCTTCATTTATTTCACATTTTTTCAGGCTCTTCATGTTTTTCAACACCACTTCAAGCTCCTTCTATTTTTCAGACCGTTTCTTGCTCCTCATATTTTTGACACCTTTGAGGCTCTTCATATATTTCACACTGTTTCAGGCTCTTTATGTTTTTCAACACTGCTTCATGCTCCTCCTAATTTTCAGACCGTTTCTTTCTCCTCATATTTTTGACACCTTTTGAAGCTCTTCATATTTTTCACACTTTTTCAGGCTCTTCATGTTTTTCAAACCGCTTCATGCTCCTCCTATTTTTCAGACCGTTTCATGCTTCTCCTATTTTTCAGACCGTTTCATGCTCCTCATATTTTTGACGCCTTTTGAAGCTCTTCCTATTTTTCACAACTTTTCAGGCTCTTCATGTTTTTCAACACCGCTTCATGCTCCTCGTATTTTTCAGAGCGTTTCATGGTCCTCATAATTTTGACACCTTTTGAAGCTCTTCATATTTTTCACACTTTTTCAGGCTCTTCATGTTTTTCAAACCGCTTCATGCTCTTCCTATTTTTCAGACCATTTCATGCTTCTCCTATTTTTCAGACCGTTTCATGCTCCTCATATTTTTGACGCCTTTTGAAGCTCTTCCTATTTTTCACACCTTTTCAGGCTCTTCATATTTTTCAACACCGCTTCATGCTCCTCGTATTTTTCAGACCGTTTCATGCTCCTCATATTTTTCACTTCTTTTGAAGCTCTTCATATTTTTCACACCTTTTCAGGCTCTTCATGTTTTTGAACACCGTTTCATGCTCGTCATATTTTTCAGACCGTTTCATGCTCCTCATATTTTTGACACCTTTTGAAGCTCTTCATATTTTTCACACCTTTTCAGTCTATTCATGTTTTTCAATACCGCTCATGATCCTCCTATTTTTCAGACCGTTTCATACTCCTCATGTATTTCACACCTTTTGAAGCTCTTCATATGTTTCACACCTTTTCAGGCTCTTCATGTTTTTCAACACCATTTCATGCTCCTCTTATTTTTCAGACCGTTTCATGCTCCTCATATTTTTGACACCTTTTGAAGCTCTTCATATTTTTTTAACACTTTTTCACGCTCCTCCTATATATCAGACCGTTTCAAGCTCCTCATATTTTTGACACTTTTTGTAGCTCTTCATATTTTTCACACCTTTTCAGGGTCTTCATATTTTTCTACACCACTTCATGCTCCTCCTAATTATCAGACCGTTTCATTCTCCTCATATTTTTGACACCATTTGAAGCTTTTCATATTTTTCACACCTTTTCAGGCTCTTCATGTTTTTTAACACCTTTTCATGCTCCTCCTATATTTCAGACCGTTTCATGCTCCTTATATTTTTGACAGCTTTTGAAGCTCTTCATATTTTTCACTCCTTTTTCAGGCTCTTCATGTTTTTCAACAACACTTCATGCTCCACCTATGTTTCAGACCGTTTCATGCTCCTCATATTTTTGACACAGTTTGAAGCTCTTCACATTGTTCACACCTTTTGAGGCTCTTCATGTTTTTGAAAACAGTTTCTTGCTCCTCATATTTTTCAGACCGTTTCACCCTCTATATATTTGACACCTTTTTGAAGCTCTTCATATATTTCACACCTTTTGAGGCTCTTCATGTTTTTGAAAACAGTTTCTTGCTCCTCTTAATTTTCAGACCGTTTCACCCTCTATATATTTGACACCTTTTTGAAACTCTTCATATTTTTCACACCTTTTCAGGCTCTTCATGTTTTTCAACACCACTTCAAGTTCCTTCTATTTTTCAGACCGTTTCTTGCTCCTCATATTTTTGACACCTTTGAGGCTCTTCATATATTTCACACTTTTTCAGGCTCTTCATGTCTTTCAACACCACTTCAAGCTCCTTCAATTTTTCAGACCTTTTCTTGCTCCTCTTATTTTTGACACCTTTGAGGCTCTTCATATATTTCACACTGTTTCAGGCTCTTTATGTTTTTCAACACCGCTTCATGCTCCTCCTAATTTTCAGACCGTTTCATTCTCCTCATATTTTTGACACCTTTTGAAGCTCTTCATATTTTTCACACTTTTTCAGGCTCTTCATGTTTTTCAAACCGCTTCATGCTCCTCCTATTTTTCAGACCATTTCATGCTTCTCCTATTTTTCAGACCGTTTCATGCTCCTCATATTTTTGACGCCTTTTGAAGCTCTTCCTATTTTTCACACCTTTTCAGGCTCTTCATATTTTTCAACACCGCTTCATGCTCCTCGTATTTTTCAGACCGTTTCATGCTCCTCATATTTTTCACTTCTTTTGAAGCTCTTCCTATTTTTCACACCTTTTCAGGCTCTTCATGTTTTTCAACACCATTTCATGCTCCTCTTATTTTTCAGACCGTTTCATGCTCCTCATATTTTTGACACCTTTTGAAGCTCTTCATATTTTTCACACCATTTCAAGCTCTTCAAGTTTTTGAACAACGCTACAATGCTCCTCCTATTTTTCAGACCGTTTCAGCTCCTCATATTTTTGACACCTTTTGAAGCTCTTCATATTTTTTACACCTTTTCAGTCTCTACATGTTTTTCAACACGGCTTCATGCTCCTCTTATTTTTCAGACCGTTTCATGCTCCTCATATTTTTCACAACTTTTGAAGCTCTTCCTATTTTTCACACCTTTTCAGGCTCTTCATATTTTTCAGCACCACTTCATACTCCTCCTATTTTTCAGACCGTATCATGCTCCTCATATATTTGACACCTTTTGAAGCTCTTCATATTTTTCACACCTTTTCACGCTCTTCATGTTTTTCAACATCGCTTGCTGCTCCTCCTCTTTTTCAGAGCGTTTCATGCGCCTCATAATTTTGACACCTTTGAAGCTCTTCGTATTTTTCACACCTTTTCAGGCTCTTCATATTTTTCAACCCCACTTCATGGTTCTCCTATTTTTCAGACCGTTTAATGCTCCTCATATTTTTGACACTTTTTGAAGGTCTTCATATTTTTCACACTTCTCCAGGCTCTTCATTTTTTTGAACACCGCTTCATGCTCCTCCTATTTTTCAGACCTTTTCATGCTCCTCATGTTTTTGACACCTTTTGAAGCACTTCATGTTTTTCACACCTTTTCAGGCTCTTCATGTTTTTCAACAACGCTTCATGCTCCTCCTATTTTTCAGACCGTTTCATGCTCCTCATATGTTTCACACATTTTGAAGCTCTTCGTATTTTTTTAACAACTTTTCACGCTCCTCCTATATTTCAGACCGTTTCAAGCTACTCATATTTTTGACACTTTTTCTAGCTCTTCATATTTTTCACACCTTTTCAGGGTCTTCATGTTTTTCTACACCACTTCATGCTCCTCCTATTTTTCAGACTGTTTTATTCTACTCATATGTTTCACACCTTTTTCAAGCTTTTCATGTTTTTCAACACCACTTCATGCTCCTCCTAATTATCAGACCGTTTAATTCTCCTCATATATTTGACAACATTTGAAGCTTTTCATATTTTTCACACCTTTTTAGGCTCTTCATGTTTTTTAACACCTTTTCATGCTCCTCCTATATTTCAGGCCGTTTCATGCTCCTTATATTTTTGACACCTTTTGAAGCTCTTCATATTTTTCACACCTTTTCAGGCTCTTCATGTTTTTCAACACCGCTTCATGCTCCTCCTATTTTTCAGACCCTTTCATGCTCCTCATATTTGTGACACCTTTTGAAGCTCTTCATATTTTTCACACCTTTTCACGCTCTTCATGTTTTTCAACATCGCTTGCTGCTCCTCCTCTTTTTCAGAGCGTTTCATGCTCCTCATAATTTTGACACCTTTGAAGCTCTTCATATTTTTCACACCTTTTCAGGCTCTTCATGTTTTTCAACACCACTTCAAGCTCCTTCTATTTTTCAGACCGTTTCTTGCTCCTCATATTTTTGACACCTTTGAGGCTCTTCATATATTTCACACTTTTTCAGGCTCTTCATGTTTTTCAACACCACTTCAAGCTCCTTCTATTTTTCAGACCGTTTCTTGCTCCTCATATTTTTGACACCTTTGAGGCTCTTCATATATTTCACACTGTTTCAGGCTCTTTATGTTTTTCAACACTGCTTCATGCTCCTCCTATTTTTCAGACCGTTTCATGCTTCTCCTATTTTTCAGACCGTTTCATGCTTCTCCTATTTTTCAGACCGTTTAATGCTCCTCATATTTTTGACACCTTTGAGGCTCTTCATATATTTCACACTTTTTCAGGCTCTTCATGTTTTTCAACACCACTTCAAGCTCCTTCTATTTTTCAGACCGTTTCTTGCTCCTCATATTTTTGACACCTTTGAGGCTCTTCATATATTTCACACTGTTTCAGGCTCTTTATGTTTTTCAACACTGCTTCATGCTCCTCCTATTTTTCAGACCGTTTCATGCTTCTCCTATTTTTCAGACCGTTTCATGCTTCTCCTATTTTTCAGACCGTTTAATGCTCCTCATATTTTTGACACTTTTTGAAGCTCTTCACATTTTTCACACCTTTTCAGGCTCTTCATGTTTTTCAACACCGCTTCAATCTCCTCCTATTTTTCAGACCGTTTCTTGCTCCTCATAATTTGACACCTTTGAGGCTCTTCATATATTTCACACATTTTCAGGCTCTTCATGTTTTCAACACCGCTTCATGCTCCTCCTAATTTTCAGACCGTTTCATCTCCTCATATTTTTGACACCATTTGAATCTTTTCATATTTTTCACACCTTTTCAAGCTCTTCATGTTTCTTAACACCTTTTCATGCTCCTGCTATATTTCAGACCGTTTCATGCTCCTTATATTTTTGACACCTTTTGAAGCTCTTCATATTTTTCATACGTTTTCAGGCTCTTCATATTTTTCAACACCGCTTCATGCTCCTCCTATTTTTCAGACCGTATCATGCTCCTCATATGTTTTACACCTTTTTCAGGCTCTTCATGTTTTTCAACATCACTTCATGCTCCTCCTATGTTTCAGACCGTTTCATGCTCCTCATATTTTTGACACAGTTTGAAGCTCTTCACATTGTTCACACCTTTTGAGGCTCTTCATGTTTTTGAAAACAGTTTCTTGCTCCTCATATTTTTCAGACCGTTTCACCCTCTATATATTTGACACCTTTTTGAAGCTCTTCATATTTTTGACACCTTTTAAGGCTCTTCATTTTTTCAACAACACTTCATGCTCCTCCTATGTTTCAGACCGTTTCATGCTCCTCATATTTTTGACACAGTTTGAAGCTCTTCACCTTGTTCACACCTTTTGAGGCTCTTCATGTTTTTGAAAACAGTTTCTTGCTCCTCATATTTTTCAGACCGTTTCACCCTCTATATATTTGACACCTTTTTGAAGCTCTTCATATTTTTCACACCTTTTCACGTTCTTCATGTTTTTCAACATCGCTTGCTGCTCCTCCTCTTTTTCAGAGCGTTTCATGCTCCTCATAATTTTGACACCTTTGAAGCTCTTCATATTTTTCACACCTTTTCAGGCTCTTCATGTTTTTCAACACCACTTCAGGCTCCTTCTATTTTTCAGACCGTTTCTTGCTCCTCATATTTTTGACACCTTTGAGCCTCTTCATATTTTTCACACTTTTTCAGGCTCTTCATGTTTTTCAACACCACTTCAAGCTCCTTCTATTTTTCAGACCGTTTCTTGCTCCTCATATTTTTGACACCTTTGAGGCTCTTCATATATTTCACACTGTTTCAGGCTCTTTATGTTTTTCAACACTGCTTCATGCTCCTCCTAATTTTCAGACCGTTTCATTCTCCTCATATTTTTGATACCTTTTGAAGCTCTTCATATTTTTCACACTTTTTCAGGCTCTTCATGTTTTTCAAACCGCTTCATGCTCCTCCTATTTTTCAGACCGTTTCATGCTTCTCCTATTTTTCAGACCGTTTCATGCTCCTCATATTTTTGACGCCTTTTGAAGCTCCTCCTATTTTTCACACCTTTTCAGGCTCTTCATGTTTTTCAGCACCACTTCATGCTCCTCCTATTTTTCAGACCGTTTCATGCTAATCGTATTTTTGACACTTTTTG
Source organism: Dama dama (assembly GCF_033118175.1). Lineage (NCBI taxonomy): Eukaryota > Metazoa > Chordata > Mammalia > Artiodactyla > Cervidae > Dama > Dama dama. The sequence goes on along the minus strand of NW_026870891.1, from coordinate 6,411,440 downwards.
AAGCTCTTCATATTTTTCACACCTTTTCAGGCTCTTCATGTTTTTCAACACTGCTTCATGCTCCTCCTATTTTTCAGACCCTTTCATGCTCCTCATATTTTTGACACCTTTTGAAGCTCTTCATATTTTTCACACCTTTTCACGCTCTTCATGTTTTTCAACATCGCTTGGTGCTCCTCCTCTTTTTCAGAGCGATTCATGCTCCTCATAATTTTGACACCTTTGAAGCTCTTCATATTTTTCACACCTTTTCAGGCTCTTCATATTTTTCAACACCACTTCATGTTTCTCCTATTTTTCAGACCGTTTAATGCTCCTCATATTTTTGACACTTTTTGAAGCTCTTCATATTTTTCACACTTCTCCAGGCTCTTCATTTTTTTGAACACCGCATCATGCTCCTCCTATTTTTCAGACCTTTTCATGCTCCTCAAGTTTTTGACACCTTTTGAAGCACTTCATATTTTTCACACCTTTTCAGGCTCTTCATGTTTTTCAACAACGCTTCATGCTCCTCCTATTTTTCAGACCGTTTCATGCTCCTCATATGTTTCACACCTTTTGAAGCTCTTCATATTTTTTTAACACCTTTTCACGCTCCTCCAATATTTCAGACCGTTTCAAGCTCCTCATATTTTTGACACTTTTTGTAGCTCTTCATATTTTTCACACCTTTTCAGGGTCTTCATGTTTTTCTACACCACTTCATGCTCCTCCTATTTTTCAGACCGTTTTATTCTACTCATATGTTTCACACCTTTTTCAAGCTCTTCATGTTTTTCAACACCACTTCATGCTCCTCCTAATTATCAGACCGTTTCATTCTCCTCATATTTTTGACACCATTTGAAGCTCTTCATATTTTTCACACCTTTTCAGGCTCTTCATGTTTTTTAACACCTTTTCATGCTCCTGCTATATTTCAGACCGTTTCATGCTCCTTATATTTTTGACACCTTTTGAAGCTCTTCATATTTTTCATACGTTTTCAGGCTCTTCATATTTTTCAACACCGCTTCATGCTCCTCCTATTTTTCAGACCGTATCATGCTCCTCATATGTTTCACACCTTTTTCAGGCTCTTCATGTTTTTCAACAACACTTCATGCTGCTCCTATGTTTCAGACCGTTTCATGCTCCTCATATTTTTGACACAGTTTGAAGCTCTTCACATTGTTCACACCTTTTGAGGCTCTTCATGTTTTTGAAAACAGTTTCTTGTTCCTCATATTTTTCAGACCGTTTCACCCTTTATATATTTGACACCTTTTTGAAGCTCTTCATATTTTTCACAAATTTTGAGGCTCTTCATGTTTTTGAAAACAGTTTCTTGCTCCTCATATTTTTCAGACCGTTTCACCCTCTATATATTTGACACCTTTCTGAAGCTCTTCATATTTTTCACACCTTTTCAGGCTCTTCATGTTTTTCAACACCACTTCAAGCTCCTTCTATTTTTCAGACCGTTTCTTGCTCCTCATATTTTTGACACCTTTGAGGCTCTTCATATATTTCACACTTTTTCAGGCTCTTCATGTATTTCAACACCACTTCAAGCTCCTTCAATTTTTCAGACCGTTTCTTGCTCCTCATATTTTGACACCTTTGAGGCTCTTCATATATTTCACACTGTTTCAGGCTCTTTAGGTTTTTAAACACCGCTTTATGCTCCTCCTAATTTTCAGACCGTTTCATTCTCCTCATATTTTTGACACCTTTTGAAGCTCTTCATATTTTTCACACTTTTTCAGGCTCTTCATGTTTTTCAAACCGCTTCATGCTCCTCCCATTTTTCAGACCGTTTCATGCTTCTCCTATTTTTCTGACCGTTTCATGCTCCTCATATTTTTGACGCCTTTTGAAGCTCTTCATATTTTTCACACCTTTTCAGGCTATTCATGTTTTTCAGCACGACTTCATGCTCCTCCTATTTTTCAGACCGTTTCATTCTCTTCATATTTTTGACACCTTTTGAAGCTCTTCATATTTTTCACACCTTTTCAGGCTCTTCATGTTTTTCAACACCGCTTCATGCTACTCCTATTTTTCAGACCCTTTCATGATCCTCATATTTGTGACACCTTTTGAAGCTCTTCATATTTTTCACACCTTTTCAGGCTCTTCATGTTTTTCAACACCACTTCAATCTCCTTCTATTTTTCAGACCGTTTCTTGCTCCTCATATTTTTGACACCTTTGAGGCTCTTCATTTATTTCACATTTTTTCAGGCTCTTCATGTTTTTCAACACCACTTCAAGCTCCTTCTATTTTTCAGACCGTTTCTTGCTCCTCATATTTTTGACACCTTTGAGGCTCTTCATATATTTCACACTGTTTCAGGCTCTTTATGTTTTTCAACACTGCTTCATGCTCCTCCTAATTTTCAGACCGTTTCTTTCTCCTCATATTTTTGACACCTTTTGAAGCTCTTCATATTTTTCACACTTTTTCAGGCTCTTCATGTTTTTCAAACCGCTTCATGCTCCTCCTATTTTTCAGACCGTTTCATGCTTCTCCTATTTTTCAGACCGTTTCATGCTCCTCATATTTTTGACGCCTTTTGAAGCTCTTCCTATTTTTCACAACTTTTCAGGCTCTTCATGTTTTTCAACACCGCTTCATGCTCCTCGTATTTTTCAGAGCGTTTCATGGTCCTCATAATTTTGACACCTTTTGAAGCTCTTCATATTTTTCACACTTTTTCAGGCTCTTCATGTTTTTCAAACCGCTTCATGCTCTTCCTATTTTTCAGACCATTTCATGCTTCTCCTATTTTTCAGACCGTTTCATGCTCCTCATATTTTTGACGCCTTTTGAAGCTCTTCCTATTTTTCACACCTTTTCAGGCTCTTCATATTTTTCAACACCGCTTCATGCTCCTCGTATTTTTCAGACCGTTTCATGCTCCTCATATTTTTCACTTCTTTTGAAGCTCTTCATATTTTTCACACCTTTTCAGGCTCTTCATGTTTTTGAACACCGTTTCATGCTCGTCATATTTTTCAGACCGTTTCATGCTCCTCATATTTTTGACACCTTTTGAAGCTCTTCATATTTTTCACACCTTTTCAGTCTATTCATGTTTTTCAATACCGCTCATGATCCTCCTATTTTTCAGACCGTTTCATACTCCTCATGTATTTCACACCTTTTGAAGCTCTTCATATGTTTCACACCTTTTCAGGCTCTTCATGTTTTTCAACACCATTTCATGCTCCTCTTATTTTTCAGACCGTTTCATGCTCCTCATATTTTTGACACCTTTTGAAGCTCTTCATATTTTTTTAACACTTTTTCACGCTCCTCCTATATATCAGACCGTTTCAAGCTCCTCATATTTTTGACACTTTTTGTAGCTCTTCATATTTTTCACACCTTTTCAGGGTCTTCATATTTTTCTACACCACTTCATGCTCCTCCTAATTATCAGACCGTTTCATTCTCCTCATATTTTTGACACCATTTGAAGCTTTTCATATTTTTCACACCTTTTCAGGCTCTTCATGTTTTTTAACACCTTTTCATGCTCCTCCTATATTTCAGACCGTTTCATGCTCCTTATATTTTTGACAGCTTTTGAAGCTCTTCATATTTTTCACTCCTTTTTCAGGCTCTTCATGTTTTTCAACAACACTTCATGCTCCACCTATGTTTCAGACCGTTTCATGCTCCTCATATTTTTGACACAGTTTGAAGCTCTTCACATTGTTCACACCTTTTGAGGCTCTTCATGTTTTTGAAAACAGTTTCTTGCTCCTCATATTTTTCAGACCGTTTCACCCTCTATATATTTGACACCTTTTTGAAGCTCTTCATATATTTCACACCTTTTGAGGCTCTTCATGTTTTTGAAAACAGTTTCTTGCTCCTCTTAATTTTCAGACCGTTTCACCCTCTATATATTTGACACCTTTTTGAAACTCTTCATATTTTTCACACCTTTTCAGGCTCTTCATGTTTTTCAACACCACTTCAAGTTCCTTCTATTTTTCAGACCGTTTCTTGCTCCTCATATTTTTGACACCTTTGAGGCTCTTCATATATTTCACACTTTTTCAGGCTCTTCATGTCTTTCAACACCACTTCAAGCTCCTTCAATTTTTCAGACCTTTTCTTGCTCCTCTTATTTTTGACACCTTTGAGGCTCTTCATATATTTCACACTGTTTCAGGCTCTTTATGTTTTTCAACACCGCTTCATGCTCCTCCTAATTTTCAGACCGTTTCATTCTCCTCATATTTTTGACACCTTTTGAAGCTCTTCATATTTTTCACACTTTTTCAGGCTCTTCATGTTTTTCAAACCGCTTCATGCTCCTCCTATTTTTCAGACCATTTCATGCTTCTCCTATTTTTCAGACCGTTTCATGCTCCTCATATTTTTGACGCCTTTTGAAGCTCTTCCTATTTTTCACACCTTTTCAGGCTCTTCATATTTTTCAACACCGCTTCATGCTCCTCGTATTTTTCAGACCGTTTCATGCTCCTCATATTTTTCACTTCTTTTGAAGCTCTTCCTATTTTTCACACCTTTTCAGGCTCTTCATGTTTTTCAACACCATTTCATGCTCCTCTTATTTTTCAGACCGTTTCATGCTCCTCATATTTTTGACACCTTTTGAAGCTCTTCATATTTTTCACACCATTTCAAGCTCTTCAAGTTTTTGAACAACGCTACAATGCTCCTCCTATTTTTCAGACCGTTTCAGCTCCTCATATTTTTGACACCTTTTGAAGCTCTTCATATTTTTTACACCTTTTCAGTCTCTACATGTTTTTCAACACGGCTTCATGCTCCTCTTATTTTTCAGACCGTTTCATGCTCCTCATATTTTTCACAACTTTTGAAGCTCTTCCTATTTTTCACACCTTTTCAGGCTCTTCATATTTTTCAGCACCACTTCATACTCCTCCTATTTTTCAGACCGTATCATGCTCCTCATATATTTGACACCTTTTGAAGCTCTTCATATTTTTCACACCTTTTCACGCTCTTCATGTTTTTCAACATCGCTTGCTGCTCCTCCTCTTTTTCAGAGCGTTTCATGCGCCTCATAATTTTGACACCTTTGAAGCTCTTCGTATTTTTCACACCTTTTCAGGCTCTTCATATTTTTCAACCCCACTTCATGGTTCTCCTATTTTTCAGACCGTTTAATGCTCCTCATATTTTTGACACTTTTTGAAGGTCTTCATATTTTTCACACTTCTCCAGGCTCTTCATTTTTTTGAACACCGCTTCATGCTCCTCCTATTTTTCAGACCTTTTCATGCTCCTCATGTTTTTGACACCTTTTGAAGCACTTCATGTTTTTCACACCTTTTCAGGCTCTTCATGTTTTTCAACAACGCTTCATGCTCCTCCTATTTTTCAGACCGTTTCATGCTCCTCATATGTTTCACACATTTTGAAGCTCTTCGTATTTTTTTAACAACTTTTCACGCTCCTCCTATATTTCAGACCGTTTCAAGCTACTCATATTTTTGACACTTTTTCTAGCTCTTCATATTTTTCACACCTTTTCAGGGTCTTCATGTTTTTCTACACCACTTCATGCTCCTCCTATTTTTCAGACTGTTTTATTCTACTCATATGTTTCACACCTTTTTCAAGCTTTTCATGTTTTTCAACACCACTTCATGCTCCTCCTAATTATCAGACCGTTTAATTCTCCTCATATATTTGACAACATTTGAAGCTTTTCATATTTTTCACACCTTTTTAGGCTCTTCATGTTTTTTAACACCTTTTCATGCTCCTCCTATATTTCAGGCCGTTTCATGCTCCTTATATTTTTGACACCTTTTGAAGCTCTTCATATTTTTCACACCTTTTCAGGCTCTTCATGTTTTTCAACACCGCTTCATGCTCCTCCTATTTTTCAGACCCTTTCATGCTCCTCATATTTGTGACACCTTTTGAAGCTCTTCATATTTTTCACACCTTTTCACGCTCTTCATGTTTTTCAACATCGCTTGCTGCTCCTCCTCTTTTTCAGAGCGTTTCATGCTCCTCATAATTTTGACACCTTTGAAGCTCTTCATATTTTTCACACCTTTTCAGGCTCTTCATGTTTTTCAACACCACTTCAAGCTCCTTCTATTTTTCAGACCGTTTCTTGCTCCTCATATTTTTGACACCTTTGAGGCTCTTCATATATTTCACACTTTTTCAGGCTCTTCATGTTTTTCAACACCACTTCAAGCTCCTTCTATTTTTCAGACCGTTTCTTGCTCCTCATATTTTTGACACCTTTGAGGCTCTTCATATATTTCACACTGTTTCAGGCTCTTTATGTTTTTCAACACTGCTTCATGCTCCTCCTATTTTTCAGACCGTTTCATGCTTCTCCTATTTTTCAGACCGTTTCATGCTTCTCCTATTTTTCAGACCGTTTAATGCTCCTCATATTTTTGACACTTTTTGAAGCTCTTCATATTTTTCACACTTCTCCAGGCTCTTCATTTTTTTGAACACCGCTTCAAGCTCCTCCTATTTTTCAGACATTTTCATGCTCCTCATGTTTTTGACACTTTTTGAAGCACTTCATATTTTTCACACCTTTTCAGGCTCTTCATGTTTTTCAACAACGCTTCATGCTCCTCCTATTTTTCAGACCGTTTCATGCTCCTCATACTTTTCACACCTTTTGAAGCTCTTCATATTTTTTTAACACCTTTTCACGCTCCTCCTATATTTCAGACCGTTTCAAGCTCCTCATATTTTTGACACTTTTTGTAGCTCTTCATATTTTTCACACCTTTTCAGGGTCTTCATGTTTTTCTACACCACTTCATGCTCCTCCTATTTTTCAGACCGTTTTATTCCACTCATATGTTTCACACCTTTTTCAAGCTCTTCATGTTTTTCAACACCACTTCATGCTCCTCCTAATTATCAGACCGTTTCATTCTCCTCATATTTTTGACACCATTTGAAGCTTTTCATATTTTTCACACCTTTTCAGGCTCTTCATGTTTTTTAACACCTTTTCATGCTCCTGCTATATTTTAGACCGTTTCATGCTCCTTATATTTTTGACACCTTTTGAAGCTCTTCATATTTTTCACACATTTTCATGCTCTTCATATTTTTCAACACCGCTTCATGCTCCTCCTATTTATCAGACCATATCATGCTCCTCATATGTTTCACAACTTTTTCAGTCTCTTCATGTTTTTCAACATCACTTCATGCTCCTCCTATGTTTCAGACCGTTTCATGCTCCTCATATTTTTGACACAGTTTGAAGCTCTTCACATTTTTCACACCTTTTGAGGCTCTTCATGTTTTTGAAAACAGTTTCTTGCTCCTCATATTTTTCAGACCGTTTCACCCTCTATATATTTGACACCTTTCTGAAGCTCTTCATATTTTTCACACCTTTTCAGGCTCTTCATGTTTTTCAACACCACTTCAAGCTCCTTCTATTTTTCAGACCGTTTCTTGCTCCTAATATTTTTGACACCTTTGAGGCTCTTCATATATTTCACACTTTTTCAGTCTCTTTATGTTTTTCAACACCGCTTCATGCTCCTCCTAATTTTCAGACCGTTTCATTCTCCTCATATTTTTGACACCTTTTGAAGCTCTTCATATTTTTCACACCTTTTCAGGCTCTTCATGTTTTTCAACACCACTTCAAGCTCCTTCTATTTTTCAGACCGTTTCTTGCTCCTCATATTTTTGACACCTTTGAGGCTCTTCATATATTTCACACTTTTTCAGGCTCTTTATGTTTTTCAACACCGCTTCATGCTCCTCCTGATTTTCAGACCGTTTCATTCTCCTCATATTTTTGACACCTTTTGAAGCTCTTCATATTTTTCACACTTTTTCAGGCTCTTCATGTTTTTCAAACCGCTTCATGCTCCTCCTATTTTCAGACCGTTTCATGCTCCTCCTATTTTTCAGACCGTTTCATGCTCCTCGTATTTTTGACGCCTTTTGAAGCTCTTCATATTTTTCACACCTTTTCAGGCTCTTCATGTTTTTCAGCACCACTTCATGCTCCTCCTATTTTTCAGACCTTTTTTTGCTCCCCATATTTTTTACACATTTTGAAGCTCTTCATATTTTTCACACCTTTTCAGGCTCTTCATGTTTTTCAACACCGCTTCATGCTCCTCCTATTTTTCAAACCGTTTCATGCTCCTCATATTTTTGACACCTTTTGAATCTGTTCATATTTTTCACACCTTTTCAGGCTCTTCATGTTTTTCAACATCGCTTGCTGCTCCTCATCTTTTTCAGACCGTTTCATGCTCCTCTTAGTTTTGACACCTTTGAAGCTCTTCATATTTTTACACCTTTTCAGGCTCCTCATATTTTTCTTCACCACTTCATGCTCCTCCTATTTTTCAGACCGTTTCATGCTTCTCCTATTTTTCAGACCGTTTCATGCTCCTCATATTTTTGACGCCTTTTGAAGCTCTTCATATTTTTCACACCTTTTCAGGCTATTCATGTTTTTCAGCACCACTTCATGCTCCTCCTATTTTTCAGACCGTTTCATGCTCCTCATATTCTTGACACCTTTTGAAGCTCTTCATATTTTTCACACTTTTTCACGCTCTTCATGTTTTTCAACATCGCTTGCTGCTCCTCCTCTTTTTCAGAGCGTTTCATGCTCCTCTTAATTTTGATACCTTTTTAGCTCTTCATATTTTTCACACCTTTTCAGGCTCTTCATGTTTTTCAACACCACTTCAAGCTCCTTCTATTTTTCAGACCGTTTCTTGCTCCTCATATTTTTGACACCTTTGAGGCTCTTCATATATTTCACACTTTTTCAGGCTCTTCATGTTTTTCAACACCACTTCAAGCTCCTTCTATTTTTCAGACCGTTTCTTGCTCCTCATATTTTTGACACCTTTGAGGCTCTTCATATATTTCACACTGTTTCAGGCTCTTTATATTTTTCAACACTGCTTCATGCTCCTCCTAATTTTCAGACCGTTTCATGCTTCTCCTATTTTTCAGACCGTTTCATGCTCCTCATATTTTTGACCCTTTGAAGCTCTTCCTATTTTTCACACCTTTTCAGGCTCTTCATGTTTTTCAACACCGCTTCATGCTCCTCGTATTTTTCAGAGCGTTTCATGGTCCTCATAATTTTGACAAATTTGAAGCTCTTCATATTTTTCACACCTTTTCAGGCTCTTCATATTTTTCAACACCACTTCATGCTCCTCCTATTTTTCAGACCGTTTCATGCTCCTCATATTTTTGACACGTTTTGAAGCTCATCATATTTTTCACACCTTTTCAGGCTCTTCATTTTTTTCAGCACAGTTTGATGCTCCTCCTATTTTTCAGACCGTTGCATGCTCCTCATATTTTTGACATCTTTTGAAACTCTTCATATATTTCACACCTTTTCAGGCTCTTCATGATTTTCAACACCACTTCATGCTCCTCCTTTTTTCAGACTGCTTCATTCTCATCTCATTTTTGACACATTTTGAAGCTGGTCATATTTTTCATTTCTTTTGAAGCTCTTCATATATTTTACACGTTTTCAGGCTCTTCATGGTTTTCAACACCGCTTCGTGCTGCTCCTAATTTTCAGATCATTTCATGCTCATCGATTTTTACACCTTTTGCAGGTCTTCATATTTTCACACCTTTTGAAGCTCTTCATATTTTTCACACCTTTTTAGGCTCTTCATGTATTTGAACACCGTTTCATGCTCCTCCTCTTTTTCAGATCGTTTCATGCTCCTCATATTTTTGACACCTTTTGAAACTCTTCTTTTTTTTCACACCTTTTGAAGCTTTTCATATATTTCACACCTTTTCAGGCTCTTCATGCTTTTAAACAACACTTCATGCTCCTCCTATTTTTCAGACCGCTTCAAGCTCATCTCATTTTTCACACCTTTTGAAGCTGTTCATATTTTTCACACGTTTTCAGGTTCTTCATGTTTTTCAACACTGCTTCATGCTCCTCCTAATTTTCAGACCGTTTCATGCTTCTCCTATTTTTCAGACCGTTTCATGCTCCTCATATTTTTGACGCCCTTTGAAGCTCTTCCTATTTTTCACACCTTTTCAGGCTCTTCATGTTTTTCAACACCGCTTCATGCACCTCCTATTTTTCAGAACGTTTCATGCTCATCTCATTTTTCACACCTTTTGAAGCTGTTCATATTTTTCACACGTTTTCAGGTTCTTCATGTTTTTCAACTGCGCTTCATGCTCCTCCTATTTTTCAGACCGTTTCATGCTCCACATATTTTTGACATGTTTTGAAGCTCTTCATATATTTCACACCTTTTTAGGCTCTTCCTGTTTTTGAACACCGTTTCATGCTCCTCCTATTTTTCAGACCGTTTCATGCTCCTCATATTTTTGACACCTTTTGAAGCTCTTCATATTTTTCACACCTTTTCAGGCTCTTCATGTTTTTCAACACCGCTTCATGCACCTCCTATTTTTCAGAACGTTTCATGCTCATCTCATTTTTGACACCTTTTGAAGCTTTTCATATTTTTCAAAACTTTTCAGGCTCTTCATGTTTTGAACACCGCTTCATGGTAATCCTATTTTTGAAACCATATCATGCTCCTCATATTTTTCACACATTTTGAAGCTCTTCATATTTTTCAAACCTTTTCAGACTCTTCATGTTTTTGAACACCACTTCATGCTCCTTCTATTTTTCAGAGAGTTTCATGCTCCTCATGTATTTCACACCTTTTGAAGCTCTTCATATTTTTCACACCTTTTCAGGCTCTTCATGTTTTTGAACACCGTTTCATGCTCCTCCAATTTTTCAGAAGGTTTCATGCTCCTCATATTTTGACACCTTTTGAAGCTCTTCAAATTTTTCACACTTTTTCAAGCTCTTCATGTTTTTCAACTCCACTTCATACTCCTCCTATTTTTCAGACCGTTTCATGTTCCTCATATTTTTGACACCTTTAGAAACTTTTCATATTTGTCACACTTTTTCAGGCTCTTCATGTTTTTCAACACCGCTTCAGCTCCTCCTATTTTTCAGACCGTTTCATTCTCCTCATAAATTTGACACATTTTAAAGCTCTTCATATATTTCACACCTTTTCAGGCTCTTCATTTTTTCAACACCACTTCATGCTCCTCCTATTTTTCAGACCGTTTCATGCTCATCTACTTTTTGACACCTTTTGAAGCTCTTCATATTTTTCACACCTTTTAAGCTCTTCACATTTTTCACACCTTTTCAGGCTCTTCATGTTTTGTACACCGTTTCTTGCTCCTCCTATTATTCAGACCGTTTCATGATCCTCATATATTTGACACCTCATGAAGCTCTTCATATTTTTCACACCTTTTCAGGCTCTTCAAATTTTTCATATTTTTGAACCTCTTCATGTTTTTCACACCTTTTCAGGCTCTTCAAGATTTTCAACACCGCTTCATGCACCTCCGATTTTTCAGACCGTTTCATGCTCATCTAATTTTTGACACCTTTTGAAGCTCTTCATATTTTTCACACCTTTTCAGGCTCTTCATTTGTTTAAAGACCGTTTCATGCTCCTTCTATTATTCAGACCGTTTCATGCTCCTCATATTTTTGACACCTTTTGAAGCTCTTCATATTTTTCACACGTTTTCAGGCTCTTCATGTTTTTCAACAATGCTTCATGCTCCTCCTATTTGTCAGACGGTTTCATTCTCCTCAAATTTTTGACTCCTTTTGAAGCTCTTCATATATTTCACACCTTTTCAGGCTCTTCATGTTTTTCAACACTGCTTCATGATCCTCCTATTTTTCAGACCGTTTCATGCTCCTCATATTTTTGACACCTTTTGAAGCTCTTCATATTTTTCACACCTTTTCAGGCTCTTCATGTTTTTCAACACCACTTCATGATCCTCCTATTTTTCGGACCGTTTCATGCTCCTCATATTTTTGACACCTTTTGAAGCTCTTCATATTTTTCACACCTTTTCAGGCTCTTCATGTTTTTCAACACCGCTTCATGCTCCTCCTATTTTTAAGATCCTTTCTTTCTCCTCATATTTTTGACTCCTTTTGAAGCTCTTCATATTTTTCACACGTTTTCAGGCTCTTCATGTTTTTCAACACCGCTTCATGCTCCTCCTACTTTTCAGACCATTTCATGCACCTCATATTTTTGACACCTTTTGAAGCTCTTCATGTTTTTCACACCTTTTGAAGCTCTTCATATTTTTCATATTTTTGAAGCTCTTCATATTTTCACACCTTTTCAGACTCTTCATGTTTTTCAACATTGCTTCATCCTCCTCCTATTTTTCGAACGTTTCCTGCTCCTCATAATTTTCACACCTTTTAAAGCTATTCATATTTTTCAAACCTTTTCAGGCTCTTCATGTTTTTGAACACCGCTTCATGCTGGTCCTATTTGCAGACCGTTTATGCTCCTCATAATTTGACACCTTTTGAAGCTCTTCATATTTTTCACACCTTTTCAGTCTCTGCAATTTTTTTGAACACGGCTTCATGATCCTCCTATTTTTCAGACCGTTTCGTGCTCCACATGTATTTCACACCTTTTGAGGCTCTTCATATTTTTCACACCTTTTCAGGCTCTTCATGTTTTTCAACACCGCTTCATGCACCTCCTATTTTTCAGAACGTTTCATGCTCATCTCATTTTTCACACCTTTTGAAGCTGTTCATATTTTTCACACGTTTTCAGGTTCTTCATGTTTTTCAACTGCGCTTCATGCTCCTCCTATTTTTCAGACCGTTTCATGCTCCACATATTTTTGACATGTTTTGAAGCTCTTCATATATTTCACACCTTTTTAGGCTCTTCCTGTTTTTGAACACCGTTTCATGCTCCTCCTATTTTTCAGACCGTTTCATGCTCCTCATATTTTTGACACCTTTTGAAGCTCTTCATATTTTTCACACCTTTTCAGGCTCTTCATGTTTTTCAACACCGCTTCATGCACCTCCTATTTTTCAGAACGTTTCATGCTCATCTCATTTTTGACACCTTTTGAAGCTTTTCATATTTTTCAAAACTTTTCAGGCTCTTCATGTTTTGAACACCGCTTCATGGTAATCCTATTTTTGAAACCATATCATGCTCCTCATATTTTTCACACATTTTGAAGCTCTTCATATTTTTCAAACCTTTTCAGACTCTTCATGTTTTTGAACACCACTTCATGCTCCTTCTATTTTTCAGAGAGTTTCATGCTCCTCATGTATTTCACACCTTTTGAAGCTCTTCATATTTTTCACACCTTTTCAGGCTCTTCATGTTTTTGAACACCGTTTCATGCTCCTCCAATTTTTCAGACAGTTTCATGCTCCTCATATTTTGACACCTTTTGAAGCTCTTCAAATTTTTCACACTTTTTCAAGCTCTTCATGTTTTTCAACTCCACTTCATACTCCTCCTATTTTTCAGACCGTTTCATGTTCCTCATATTTTTGACACCTTTTGAAACTTTTCATATTTGTCACACTTTTTCAGGCTCTTCATGTTTTTCAACACCGCTTCATGCTCCTCCTATTTTTAGGACCGTTTCATTCTCCTCATATTTTTGACTCCTTTTGAAGCTCTTCATATTTTTCACACGTTTTCAGGCTCTTCATGTTTTTCAACACCGCTTCATGCTCCTCCTACTTTTCAGACCATTTCATGCACCTCATATTTTTGACACCTTTTGAAGCTCTTCATGTTTTTCACACCTTTTGAAGCTCTTCATATTTTTCATATTTTTGAAGCTCTTCATATTTTCACACCTTTTCAGACTCTTCATGTTTTTCAACATTGCTTCATCCTCCTCCTATTTTTCGAACGTTTCCTGCTCCTCATAATTTTCACACCTTTTAAAGCTATTCATATTTTTCAAACCTTTTCAGGCTCTTCATGTTTTTGAACACCGCTTCATGCTGGTCCTATTTGCAGACCGTTTATGCTCCTCATAATTTGACACCTTTTGAAGCTCTTCATATTTTTCACACCTTTTTAGTCTCTGCAATTTTTTTGAACACGCCTTCATGATCCTCCTATTTTTCAGACCGTTTCGTGCTCCACATGTATTTCACACCTTTTGAAGCTCTTCATATTTTGCACACATATTCAGGCTCTTCATTTTTTTCAACACCACTTCATACTCCTCCTATTTTTCAGACCGTTTCACGCTCCTCATAATTTGACACCTTTTGAAGCTCTTCATATTTTTCACACCTTTTCAGGCTCCTCATGTTTTTGAACACCGCTTCATGCTCTTCCTATTTTTCAGACCGTTTCATGCTCCTCACGTTTTTGACACCTTTTGTAGCTCTTCATATATTTCACACATTTTCAGGATCTTTATGTTTTTCAACAACACTTCATGCTCCTCCTATTTTTAAGACCGCTTCATGCTCATCTCATTTTTCACACTTTTGAAACTGTTCATATATTTCACACCTTTTGAAACTCTTCAAATTTTGACAAGTTTTCAGGTTCTTCATGTTTTTCAACACCGCTTCATGCTCCTCCTATTTTTCAGACTATTTCATGCTCCACATATTTTTGACACCTTTTGAAGCTCTTCATATTTTTCACACTTTTTCAGGCTTTTTATGTTTTTGAACACCGCTTCATGCTGCTCCTATATTTCACATCTTTTGAAGCTCGTCATTTTTTTCACAAGTTTTCAGGCTCTTCATGTGTTTCAACACGGCTTCATGCTCCTCCTATTTTTCACACCATTTCATGCTCATTTGATTTTGACACCTTTTGAAGCTCTTCATATTTTTCACAACTTTTGAAGCTCTTCATATTTCTCACACGTTTTCAGGCTCTTCATGTTTTTCAACACCGCTTCATGCTCCTCCTACTTTTCAGACCATTTCATGCACCTCATATTTTTGACACCTTTTGAAGCTCTTCATGATTTTCACACCTTTTGAAGCTCTTCATATTTTTCATATTTTTGAAGCTCTTCATATTTTCACACCTTTTCAGACTCTTCGTGTTTTTCAACATTGCTCCTCCTATTTTTAAGACCGCTTCATGCTCATCACATTTTTCACACTTTTGAAACTGTTCATATATTTCACACCTTTTGAAGCTCTTCAAATTTTGACAAGTTTTCAGGTTCTTCATGTTTTTCAACACCGCTTCATGCTCCTCCTATTTTTCAGACTATTTCATGCTCCACATATATTTGACACGTTTTGAAGCCCTTCATATTTTTCACACTTTTTCAGGCTTTTTATGTTTTTGAACACCGCTTCATGCTGCTCCTATATTTCACATCTTTTGAAGCTCGTCATATATTTCACACCTTTTCAGGCTATTCATGTTTTGAACACCGTTTCATGCTCCTCCTATTTTTTAGACCGTTTCATGCTCCTCATAATTTTGACACCTTTTGAAGCTCTTCATATTTTTCACAACTTTTCAGGCTCTTCATGTTTTTCAACACCGTCTCATGCTACTCCTATTTTTCAGACCGTTTCATGCTCCTCATGTATTTCACACCTTTTGAAGCTTTTCACATTTTTCACAACTTTTCAGGCTCTTCATGTTTTTCAACACCGCTTCATGTTCCTCCTATTTTTCAGTCCATTTCATGCTCCTCATATTTTTGACACCTGTTGAAGCTCTTCATATTTTCCCACCTTTTCAGCTCTTCAAGTTTTTCAACACCACTTCATGCTCCTCCTATATTTCAGAGCGTTTCATGCTCCTCATATTTTTGACACCATTTGAAGCTCTTCATATATTTCACACCTTTTCAGGCACTTCATGTTTTTCAACACCACTTCATGCTCCTCCTATGTTTCAGATCGTTTCATGCTCCTCATATTTTTACACCTTTTGAAGATCTTCATATTTTTCACAAGTTTTCAGGTTCTTCATGTTTTTCAACACCGCTTCATGCTCCTCCAATTTTTCACACCGTTTCATGCTCCACATATATTTGACACGTTTTGAAGCTCTTCATATTTTTCACACCTTAACAGGCTTTTTATGTTTTTGAACACCGCTTCATGCTTCTCCTATATTTCATACCTTTTGAAGCTCTTCATATTTTTCACACCTTTTCAGGCTCTTCATGGTTTTCATCACCACTTCATGCTCCTCCTATTTTTCAGACCGTTTCATGCTCCTCATATATTTGACACCTTTTGTAGCTCTTCTTATATTTCACACCTTTTCAGGCTCTTCATGTTTTTAAACTACACTTCATGCTCCTCCTATTTTTCAGACCGCTTCATGCTCCTCATATTTATCACACCTTTTGAAGGTCTTCATATTTTTCACATCTTTTCAGGCTCCTCATGTTTTTGAACACCGCTTCATCCTCCTCCTATTTTTCAGATCGTTACATGCTCCTAATATTTTTGACACCTTATGAAGCTCTTCATATTTTTCACACTTTTTCAGGCTTTTCATGTTTTCCAACACCGCTTCATTCTCTTCCTATTTTTCAGACCGTTTCATGCTCATCTCATTTTTGACACCTTTTGAAGCTTTTCATATTTTTCAAAACATTTCAGCTCTTCATGTTTTTGAAAACCGCTTCATGCTCCTCCTATTTTTCAGAGAGTTTCATGCTCCTCATGTATTTCACACCTTTTGAAGCTCTTCAAATTTTTCACACCTTTTCAGGCTCTTCATGTTTTTCCACTCCACTTCATGCTTCTCCTATTTTTCATCCCCTTTCATGCTCCTCATGTATTTCACACCTTTTGAAGCTCTTCATATTTTTCACACCTTTTCAGGCTCTTCATGTTTTTGATCACCGTTTCATGATCCTCCTATTTTTCAGACGGTATCATGCTCCTCATATTTTTCACACCTTTTGAACCTCTTCATATATTTCACAACTTTTCAGGCTCTTCATGTTTTTGAACACCACTTCATGCTCCTCCTATTTTTCAGACCGTTTCATGCTCCTCCTATTTTTGAGACAGTTTCAGGTTCCTCATATTTTTGGCACGTTTTGAAGCTCTTCATATTTTTCACACCTTTTCAGGCTCTTCATGTTTTTGAACACCGTTTCATGCTCTTCCTATTTTTCAAACCGTTTCATGGTCCTCATATTTGTTACACCTTTTGAAGCTATTCATATATTTCACACCTTTTCAGGCTCTTCTTTTTTTTCTGCTCCACCTCATGCTCTTCTCTTATTTTTCAGACCGTTTCATGCTCATCTCATTTTTGACACATTTGAAGCTCTTCATATTTTTCACACCTTTTGAAGCTCTTCATATTTTTCACACCTTTTGAAGCTCTTCATATTTTTCACACCTTTTCAGGCTGTGCATGTTTTTCAACATCGCTTATGCTCGTCCTATTTTTCAGACCGTTTCATGCTCCTCATATTTTTGACACCTTTTGAAGCTCTTCATATTTTTCACACCTTTTCAGGCTCTTCATGTTTTTCAACACCGCTTCATGAACCTCCTATTTTTCGGACCGATTCATGCAACTCATATTTTTGACACCTTTTGAAGCTCTTCATATTTTTCACACCTTTTCAGGCTCTTCATGGTTTTCAACACCACTTCATGTTCCTCGTACTTTTCAGACCGTTTCATGCTCCTCATATTTTTGACAAATTTTGAAGCTCTGCATATTTTTCACACCTTTTGAGGCTCTTCATGATTTTCAACACCGCTTCATGGTCCTCCCATGTTTCAGAACGTTTCATGCTCCTCATGTATTTCACACCTTTTGAAGCTCTTCAAATTTTTCACAGCTTTTCAGGCTCTTCATCTTTTTGAACACCGCTTCATGCTCCTCCTATTTTTCAGACCGTTTCATGCTCCTCATATTTTTGACACGTTTTGAAGCTCTTCATATCTTTCATACCTTTTCAGACTCTTCATGTTTTTGAACACCGCTTCATGCTCCTCCTGTTTTTCAGAATGTTTCCTGTTCCTCCTTTTTTTCAGATCATTTCATGCTCCTCATATTTTTGACACCTTTTGAAGCTCTTCATATTTTTCACACCTTTTCAGGCTCTTCATGTTTTTCAACACCGCTTCATGCTCCTCCTATTTTTCAGACCTTTTCATGCTCCTCATATTTTTGACTCCTTGTGAAGCTCTTCATATTTTTCACACATTTTCATGCTCTTCATATTTTTCAACACCGTGTCATGCTCCTCCTATTTAACAGACCGTGTCATGCTCCTCATATTTTTCACACCTTTAAAGCTCTTCATATTTTCCTCACATTTTAAGGCTCTTCATGTTTTTCAACACCGTGTCATGCTCCTCCTATTTTTCAGACGGTATCTTGCTCTTCATAATTTTCACACCTTTAAAGCTCTTCATATTTTTCACGCCTTTTAAGGCTCGTCATATTTTTGAACACCTCTTCATGCTCCTCCTATTTTTCAGACCGTTTCATGTTCCTGCTATTTTTCAGATCTTTTCATGCTCCTGATATTTTTGACACCTTTTGAAGCTCTTCATATTTTTCACACCTTTTCAGGCTCTTCATGGTTTTCAACACCACTTCATGCTCCTCGTATTTTTCAGACCGTTTCATGCTCCTCATATTTTTGACACCTTTTGAAGCTCTGCATATTTTTCACACCTTTTCAGGCTCTTCATGATTTTCAACACCAGTTCATGGTCCTCCCATGTTTCAGAACGTTTCATGCTTCTCATGTATTTCACACCTTTTGAAGCTCTTCAAATTTTTCACACCTTTTCAGGCTCTTCATGTTTTTGAACACCGCTTCATGCTCCTCCTATGTTTCAGACCGTTTCATGCTCCTCATATTTTTGACACCTTTTGAAGCTCTTTATATATTTCATACCTTTTCAGACTCTTCATGTTTTTGAACACCGCTTCATGCTCCTCCTGTTTTTAAGAATGTTTCCTGTTCCTCCTTTTTTTCAGATCATTTCATGCTCATGTTATTTTTCACACCTTTTCAGGCTCTTCATGTTTTTCAACACTGCTTCATGCTCCTCCTATTTATCAGACCGTGTCATGCTCCTCATATTTTTCACACCTTTAAAGCTCTTCATATTTTCCTCACATTTTAGGCTCTTCATGTTTTTCAACACCGTGTCATGCTCCTCCTATTTTTCAGACGGTATCATGCTCTTCATAATTTTCACACCTTTAAAGCTCTTCATATTTTTCACGCCTTTTAAGGCTCGTCATATTTTTGAACACCACTTCATGCTCCTCCTATTTTTCAGACCGTTTCATGTTCCTGCTATTTTTCAGATCATTTCATGCTCCTGATATTTTTGACACCTTTTGAAGCTCTTCATATTTTTCACACCTTTTTAGGCTCTTCATGTTTTTCAACACCGCTTCATGCTCCTCCTATTTTTCAGACCTTTTCATGCTCCTCTTATTTTTGACTCCTTTTGAAGCTCTTCATATTTTTCACACCTTTTCAGGCTCTTCATCTTTTTCAACACCACTTCATGCTCCTCCTATTTTTCAGACCGTTTCAGGCTCCTCATATTTTTGACAGCTTTAGAATCTCTTCATATTTTTCACACATTTTCATGCTCTTCATGTTTTTCAACACCGTGTCATGCTCCTCCTATTTTTCACACCTTTAAAGCTCTTCATATTTTTCACACATTTTAAGGTTCTTCATGTTTTTCAACACCATGTCATGCTCCTCCTATTTTTCAGACGGTTTCATGCTCCTCATAATTTTTACACCTTTAAAGCTCTTAATATTTTTCACACATTTTAAGGTTCTTCATGTTTTTGAACACCACTTCATGCTCCTCCTATTTTTCAGACCGTTTCATGCTCCTCATATTTTTCACACCTTTTGAAGCTCTTCATATTTTTAACACCTTTTCAGACTCTTCATGTTTTTGAACAGCGCTTCATGCTCCTCCTATTTTTCAGACCTTTTCATACTCCTCCTATTTTTCAGGCAGTTTCATGCTCCTCATATTTTGACACCTTTTGAAGCTCTTCATATTTTTAACACTTTTTCAGGCTGTTCAAGTTTTTGAACACCATTTCATGCTCCTCATATTTTTGACACCTTTTGAAGCTCTTCATATTTTTAACAACTTTTCAGACTCTTCATGTTTTCGAACAGCGCTTCATGCTCCTCCTATTTTTCAGACCTTTTCATACTCCTCCTATTTTTCAAGCAGTTTCATGCTCCTCATATTTTGACACCTTTTGAAGCTCTTCATATTTTTCACGCCTTTTAAGGCTCGTCATATTTTTGAACACCACTTCATGCTCCTCCTATTTTTCAGACCGTTTCATGTTCCTGCTATTTTTCAGATCATTTCATGCTCCTGATATTTTTGACACCTTTTGAAGCTCTTCATATATTTCACAGCTTTTCAGGCTCTTCAAGTTTTTGAACATCGTTTCATGCTCCTCCTATTTTTCAGAACGTTCCATGCTCCTCATATTTTTCACACGTTTTGCAGCTCTTCATATTTTTCACACCTTTTCTGGGTCTTCATATTTTTCAACACCACTTCATGCTTCTCCTATTTTTTAGAATGTTTAATGCTCCTCATAATTTTGACACCTTTTGAAACTCTTCATATTTTTCAAACCTTTTCAGACTCTTCATGTTTTTCAACAACAATTCATGCTCCTCCTATTTTTCACACCGTTTCATGCTCCTCATATTTTTGACATCTTTTGAAGCTCTTCATATATTTCACACCTTTTCATACTCTTCATGTTTTTCACCAGTGCTTCATTCTCCTCCTATTTTTCAGACCGTTTCATGCTCCTCATATTTTTGACACCTTTTGAAGCTCTTCATATTTTTCACAGCTTTTCATGCTCTTCATGTTTTTGAACACCCCTTCATGCACCTCTTCTTTTTCAGACCGTTTCATACTCCTCATATTTTTGACATCTTTTGAAGCTCTTCATATATTTCACAACTTTTCAGGCTCTTCATGTTTATCAACACCATTTCATGCTCCTCCTGTTTTTCAGCCCATTTCATGCTCATCTCATTTTTGACACCTTTTGAAGCTCTTCATATTTTTCACAGCTTTTCAGGCTCTTCATGTTTTTCAACACCGCTTCATGCTCCTCCTTTATTTCAGACAATTTCATTCTCCTCCTATTTTTGACACCTTTGAAGCTCTTCATATATTTCACACCTTTTCAAGCTCTTCATGTTTCTGAACACCGATTCATGCTCCTCCTATTTTTCAGACCGTTTCATGCTCCTCCTATTTTCACGCCGTTTCATGCTCCTCATATTTTGACACATTTTGAAGCTCTTCGTATTTTTCACACATTTTCAGGCTCTTCATGTTTTTGAATACCACTGCATGCTGCTCCTATTTTTCAGACCGTTTCATGCTCCTCATATTTGACAAGTTTTGAAGCTCTTCTTATATTTCACACCTTTTCAGGCACTTCATGTTTTTCAAAACCGCTTCCTTTTCCTCCTGTTTTTCAGAACGTTTCATGCTCCTCATATTTTTGATACCTTTTGAAGCTGTTCATATTTTTCACACCTTTTCATGCTCTTCATGTTTTCAACACCGATTCATGCTCCTCCTATTTTTCAGACCGTTTCATGCTCCTCCTATTTTTCAGACCGTTTCATTCTGCTCATATTTTTGACACCTTTTGAAGCTCTTCATATTTGTCATATCTTTTCAGGCTCTTCATGTTTTTGAACACCGCTTCATGCTCCTCTTATTTTTCAGACCGTTTCATGCTCATTTCATTATTGACACCTTTTGAAGCTCTTCATATTTTTCACACCTTTTCAAGCTCTTCATGTTTTTCAACACCGTTTCATGCTCCTCCTATTTTTCAGACCGTTTCATGCTCATCTCATTTTTGACACCTTTTGAAACTCTTCATATTCTTCACACATTTTGAAGCTTTTCATATTTTTTCACACGTTTTCAGGCTCTTCATGTTTTTCAACACCGCTTCATGCTCCTCCTATTTTTCAGACCGTTTCATGCTCCTCATATTTTTGACACCTTTTGAAGCTCTTCATATTTTTCACACTTTTCTGGCTCTTCATGTTTTTCAACACCACTTCCTACTCCTCCTATTTTTCAGACCGTTTCATGCTCCTCATGTATTTCACACCTTTTGAAGCTCTTCATATTTTTCACACCTTTTCAGGCTCTTCATGTTTTTAATCACCGTTTCATCCTCCTCTAATTTTTCAGACCGTTTCATGCTCCTCATATATTTGACACGTTTTGAAGCTCTGAATATTTTTCACACATTTTCAGGCTCTTCATGTTTTTGAACACTGCTTCATAATCCTCCTATTTTTCAGACGGTTTCATGCTCTTCATATGTTTGACACCGTTTGAAGCTCTTCATATTTTTCACACATTTTCAGGCTCTTCATGTTTGTCAGCACCACTTCCTGCTCCTCCTATATTTCAGACCGTTTCATGCTCCTCATAATTTTGACACCTTTGAAGCTCTTCATATTTTTCACACCTTTTCAGGCTGTTCATATTTTTCAACACCACTTCATGCTTCTCCGATTTTTCAGACCGTTTCATGCTCCTCATATGTTTCACACCTTTTGAAGCTCTTCATATTTTTTTTAACACCTTTTCACACTCCTCCTATATTTCAGACCGTTTCATGCTCCTCATATTTTTGACACAGTTTGAAGCTCTTCACATTTTTCACACCTTTTGAGGCTCTTCATGTTTTTGAAAACAGTTTCTTGCTCCTCCTATTTTTCAGACCGTTTCATGCTCCTCATATGTTTCACAACTTTTGAAGCTCTTCATATTTTTTACACCTTTTCAGGCTCTTTATGTTTTTCAACAGGCTTCATGCTCCTCTTATTTTTCAGACCGTTTTGTGCTCCTCATATTTTTCACACCTTTGAAGATCTTCATGTTTTTCACACCTATTCAGGCTCTTCATAATTTTGAACACGGCTTCATGCTCCTCCTATTTTTCAGACCGTTTCATACTCCTCATGTATTTCACACCTTTTGAAGCTCTTCATATTTTTCACACCTTTTCAGGCTCTTCATGTTTGTCAACACCGTTTCATGCTCCTCCTATTTTTCAGACCGTTTCATGCTCCTCATATTTTTGACACCTTTTGAAGCTCTTCATATTTTTCACACCTTTTCAGGCTATTTATGTTTTTCAATACAGCTCATGATCCTCCTATTTTTCAGACCGTTTCATACTCCTCATGTATTTCACACCTTTTGAAGCTCTTCATATTTTTCACACCTTTTCAGGCTCTTCATGTTTTTGAACACCGTTTCATGTTCCTCCTATTTTTCAGACCGTTTCATGCTCCTCATATTTTTGACACCTTTTGAAGCTCTTCATATTTTTCACACCATTTCAGGCTCTTCACGTTTTTGAACAACGCTACAATGCTCCTCCTATTTTTCAGACAGTTTCATGCTCCTCATATTTTTGACACCTTTTGAAGCTCTTCATATTTTTTGCACCTTTTCAGTCTTTACATGTTTTTCAACACAGCTTCATGCTCCTCTTATTTTTCGGACAGTTTCATGCTCCTCATGTATTTCACACCTTTTGAAGCTCTTCATATTTTTCACACCTTTTCAGGCTCTTCATGTTTTTGAGCACCGTTTCATGCTCCTCCTATTTTTCACACCTTTTGAAGGTCTTCATATATTTCACACATTTTCAGGCTCTTCATGTTTTTGAACAACGTTTCATGCTCCTACAATTTTCAGACCGTTTCAAACTCCTCAGGTATTTCACACCATTTGAAGCTCTTCATATTTTTCACACCTTTTCAGTCTCTTCATGTTTTTGAACAGCGTTTCATGCTGCTTCTATTTTTCAGACGGTTTCATACTCCTCATAATTTTGACACATTTTGAAGCTCTTCATATATTTCACACCTTTTAAGGCTCTTCATATTTTTCAACACCACTTCATGCTCCTCCTATTTTTCAGACCGTTTCATGCTCCTCATATTTTTGACACCTTTTGAAGCTCTTCATATTTTTCACACCTTTTCAGGCTCTTCATGTTTTTGAACACCGTTTCATGCTCCTCCTATTTTTCAGACCGTTTCATGCTCCTCGTATTTGTGACATCTTTTGAAGCTTTTCATATTTTTCACACCTTTTAGGCTCTTCATGTTTTTCAGCACCACTTCTTGCTCCTCCTCTTTTTCAGACCGTTTCATGCTCCTCTTATTTTTGACACCTTTTGAAGCTCTTCATATTTTTTACACCTTTTCAGGCTCTACATGTTTTTCAACACGGCTTCATGCTCCTCTTATTTTTCAGACCGTTTCATGCTCCTCATATTTTTCACACCTTTTGATGCTCTTCATATTTTTCACACTTTTTCAGGCTCTTCATGTTTTTCAACAACGCTTCATGCTCCTCCTATTTTTCACACCTTTTGAAGCTCTTCATATTTTTCACACCTTTTCAGGCTCTTCATGTTTTTGAACAACGTTTCATGCTCCTACAATTTTCAGACCGTTTCAAACTCCTCAGGTATTTCACACCATTTGAAGCTCTTCATATTTTTCACACCTTTTCAGTCTCTTCATGTTTTTGAACAGCGTTTCATGCTGCTTCTATTTTTCAGACGGTTTCATACTCCTCATAATTTTGACACATTTTGAAGCTCTTCATATATTTCACACCTTTTAAGGCTCTTCATATTTTTCAACACCACTTCATGCTCCTCCTATTTTTCAGACCGTTTCATGCTCCTCATATTTTTGACACCTTTTGAAGCTCTTCATAATTTTCACATCTTTTCAGGCTCTTAATGTTTTTCAACACAGCTTCATGCTCCTCCTATTTTTCAGACCGTTTCATGCTCCTCATGTATTTCACACCTTTTGAAGCTCTTCATATTTTTCACACCTTTTCAGGCTCTTCATGTTTTTGAACACCGTTTCATGCTCCTCCTATTTTTCAGACCGTTTCATGCTCCTCGTATTTGTGACATCTTTTGAAGCTTTTCATATTTTTCACACCTTTTAGGCTCTTCATGTTTTTCAGCACCACTTCTTGCTCCTCCTCTTTTTCAGACCGTTTCATGCTCCTCTTATTTTTGACACCTTTTGAAGCTCTTCATATTTTTTACACCTTTTCAGGCTCTACATGTTTTTCAACACGGCTTCATGCTCCTCTTATTTTTCAGACCGTTTCATGCTCCTCATATTTTTCACACCTTTTGATGCTCTTCATATTTTTCACACTTTTTCAGGCTCTTCATGTTTTTCAACACCGCTTCATGCTCCTCCTATTTTTCAGACCGTTTCATGCTCCTCATATTTTTCACACCTTTTGATGCTCTTCATATTTTTCACACCTTTTCAGGCTCTTCATGTTTTTCAACAACGCTTCATGCTCCTCCTATTTTTCAGACCGTTTCATGCTCCTCATGTATTTCACTCCTTTTGAAGCTCTTCATATTTTTCACATATTTTTAGGCTCTTCATGTATTTCCACAACGTTTCAGCCTCTCCTATTTTCAGACCGTTTCATGCTCCTCATATATTTGACACCTTTTCAAGCTCTTCATATATTTCACACCTTTTCAGGTTCTTCATGTTTTTGAACACCGTTTCATGCTCCTCCTATTTTTCAGACCATTTCATGCTCCTCATGTATTTCACATTATTTGAAGCTCTTCATATTTTTCACACCTTTTGAATCTCTTCATATTTTTCACACCTTTTGAAGCTCTTCATATTTTTCACACCTTTTCAGGCTCTTCATGTTTTTGAACACCGTTTCATGCCCCTCTATATTTCAGACTGTTTCATGCTCCTCATATTTTTGACACCTTTTGAAGCTCTTCATATTTTTCACACCTTTGCAGGCTCTTCATGTTCTTCAACAACGCTTCATGCTCCTCCTTTTGTTCAGAGCTTTTCATGCTCCTCATATTTTTGACACCTTTTGAAGCTCTTCATTTTTTTCACACCTTTTCAGGCTCTTCATGTTTTTCAACACTACTTCATGCTCCTCCTATTTTTCAGACCGCTTCATGCTCATCTCATTTTTGACCGCTTTTGAAGCTCTTCATATTTTTCACACCTTTTGAGGCTCTTCATATTTTTCACACGTTTTCAGGCTCTTCATGTTTTTGAACACCGTTTCATGCTGCTCCTATTTTTCAGACCGTTTCATGCTTCTCATATTTTTGACACCTTTTGAAGCTCTTCATATTTTTCACACCTTTTCAGGCTCTTCATGTTTTTCAACACCGCTTCATGGTCCTCCTATTTTTCAGACCCTTTCATGCTCCCACTTTTTTGACACCTTTTGAAGCTCTTCATATTTTTCACAGCTTTTCATGCTCTTCATGTTTTTCAACACTGCTTCATGCTCCGCCTATTCTTCAGACAGTTTCATGCTCCTCATGTGTTTCACACCTTTTGAAGCTGTTCGTATTTTTCACACATTTTCATGCTCTTAATGTATTTGAACACCGCTACAATCCTCCTCCTATTCTTCAGACCGTTTCATGCTCCTCATATTTTGACACCTTTTGAAGCTCTTCATATATTTCACAGATTTTCAGGCTCTTCAGGTTTTTGAACATCGTTTCTTGCTCCTCCTATTTTTCAGAACGTTCCATGCTCCTCATATTTTTCACACCTTTTGCATCTCTTCATATTTTTCACACCTTTTCTGGCTCTTCATATTTTTAAACACCACTTAATGCTCCTCCTATGTTTAGAACGTTTAATGCTCTTAATAATTTTGACACCTTTTGCAGCTCTTCATATTTTTCACACTTTTTCTGGCTCTTCATATTTTTCAACACCACTTTATGCTCCTCCTATGTTTAGAACGTTTAATGCTCCTTATAATTTTGACAGCTTTTGAAGCTCTTCATATTTTTCACACCTTTTCAGTCTCTTCATGTTTTGAATACCGCTTCATGATCCTCCTATTTTTCAGACTGTTCCATGCTCCGCATATATTTCACACCATTTGAAGCTCTTCATATTTTTCACACCTTTTCTGGTTCTCATGTTTTTGAACACAGCTTCATGCTTCTCCTATTTTTCAGACCGTTTCATGCTCCTCATATATTTCACACCTTTTGAAGCTCTTCCTATTTTTCAGATCTTTTCAGGCTCTTCAAGTTTTTCAAAAGCATTTCATGCTCCTCCTATTTTTCAGACCGTTTCATGCTCCTCATAGTTTTGACACCTTTTGAAGCTCTTCATATATTTCACAGATTTTCAGGCTCTTCAGGTTTTTGAACATCGTTTCTTGCTCCTCCTATTTTTCAGAACGTTCCATGCTCCTCATATTTTTCACACCTTTTGCATCTCTTCATATTTTTCACACCTTTTCTGGCTCTTCATATTTTTAAACACCACTTAATGCTCCTCCTATGTTTAGAACGTTTAATGCTCTTAATAATTTTGACACCTTTTGCAGCTCTTCATATTTTTCACACTTTTTCTGGCTCTTCATATTTTTCAACACCACTTTATGCTCCTCCTATGTTTAGAACGTTTAATGCTCCTCATAATTTTGACACCTTTTGAAGCTCTTCATATTTTTCACACCTTTTCAGTCTCTTCATGTTTTGAACACCGCTTCATGATGCTCCTATTTTTCAGATTGTTTCATGCTCCGCATATATTTCACACCATTTGAAGCTCTTCATATTTTTCACACCTTTTCTGGTTCTCATGTTTTTGAACACAGCTTCATGCTTCTCCTATTTTTCAGACCGTTTCATGCTCATCTCATTTTCGACACTTTTGGAAGCTCTTCATATTTTTCAAAGCTTTTCAAGCTCTTCATATTTTTCACACCTTTTCAGGCTCGTCATGTTTTTCAACACCGTTTCATGCTCCTCCTATTTTTCAAACCGTTTCATGTTCCTCATAATTTTGACACCTTTTGAAGATCTTCATAATTTACACACATTTTCAGGCTCTTCATGTGTTTGAACACCGCTTCATGTTCCTCCTATTTTTCAGACCGTTTCATGCTCCTCATATTTTTGACACCTTTTGAAGCCCTTCATATTTCTCACACCTTTTCAGGCTCTTCATGTTTTTCGACACCGCTTCATGCTCCTCCTATTTTTCAGATCGTTTCATGCTCCTCATATTTTTGACACCTTTTGAAGCTCTTCATATTTTTCACACCTTTTCATGCTCTTCAAATTTTTCAACATCACTTCATGCTCCTACTTTTTTGCAGACCGTTTCATGCTCCTCTTATTTTTGACACCTTTTGAAGCTCTTCATATTTTTCACACCTATTCAGGCTCTTCATGTTTTTGAACACAGGTTGATGCTCCTCCTATTTTTCAGAACGTTTCATGCTACTCATATTTTTGACACCTTTTGAAGCTCTTCATATTTTTCACACCTATTCAGGCTCTTCATGTTTTTGAACACAGGTTGATGCTCCTCCTATTTTTCAGACTGTTTCATGCTCATCTCATTTTTGACACCTTTTGCAGCTTTTCATATTTTTCACACCTTTTCAAGCTCTTCATATTTTTAAACACCACTTCATGCTTCTCCTAATTTTCAGCCCATTTCATGCTCCTCATGTATTTCACACCTTTTGAAGCTCTTCATATTTTTCAGACCTTTTCAGGCTCTTCATGTTTTTCCACAGCACTTCATGCTTCTCTTATTTTTCAGCCCGTTTCATGCTCCTCATGTATTTCACACCTTTTGAAGCTCGTCATATTTTTCACAACTTTTCAGGCTCTTCATGTTTTGGATCTCCGTTTCATGCTCCTCCTATTTTTCAGACCGTTTCATGCTCCTCATATTTTTGACAGAGTTTGAGGCTTTTCATATTTTTCACACCTTTTCAGGCTCTTCATGTTTTTGAACACCGTTTCATAATCAGCCTATTTTTAAGACCGTTTCATGCTCCTCATATTTTTGACACCTTTTGAAGCTCTTCAGATATTTCACACCTTTCCAGGCTCTTCATTTTTTCAACACCACTTCATGCTCCTCCTATTTTTCAGATCGTTTCATGCTCTTCTCATTTTAACACCTTTTGAAGCTCTTCATATTTTTGACAAATTTTGAAGGTCTTCATATTTTTCATACGTTTTCAGGCTCTTCATGATTTTCAACACCGCTTCATGCTCCTCCTATTTTTCAGACCTTTTCATGCTCATCACTTTTTTGACACCTTTTGAAGCTCTTCATATTTTTCACACCTTTTGAAGCTCTTCATATTTTTCACATTTATGAATCTCTTCATATTTTCCACACGTTTTCAGACAATTCATGTTTTTCAACATCGCTTCATGCTCCTCCTATTTTTCAGACCGTTTCATTCTCCTCATATTTTTGACACCTTTTGAAGCTCTTCATATATTTCACACTTTTTCAGACTTTTCCTTTTTTTCAACACGACTTCATGCTCCTCCTATTTTTCAGACCGTTTCATGCTCATCTCATTTTGAAACCTTTTGAAGCTCTTCATGATTTTCACATCTTTTGAAGCTCTTCATATTTTTCACAGCTTTTCAGGCTCTTTATGATTTTCAACAGCGCTTCATGCTCCTCCTACTTTTCAGACCGTTTCATGCTCCTCATAATTTTGACACCTTTTGAAGCTTTAATATTTTTAACACCTTTTCAGGCTCTTCATCTTTTTCAACACCACTTCATGCTCCTCCATTTTTGCAGACCGTTTCAAGCTACTCATATTTTTGACACCTTTTGAAGCTCTTCATATTTTTCACACCTTTTCAGGCTCTTCATGTTTTTGAACACCGCTTCATGCTCCTCCTATTTTTCAGACCGTTTCATGCTCCTCATATTTTTGACACCTTTTGAAGTTTTTCATATTTTTCACAACTTTTCAGGCTCTTCATGTTTTTGAACACTGCTTCATGCTAATCCTATTTTTCAAAACATATCATGCTCCTCATATTTTTCACACCTTTTGTAGCTCTTCATATATTTCACAACTTTTCAGGCTCTTCATGTTTTTGAACACCACTTCATGCTCCTTCTCTTTTTCAGAGAGTTTTATGCTCCTCATGTATTTGACACCTTTTGAAGCTCTTCATATTTTTCACACCTTTTCAGGCTCTTCATGTTTTTCAACACCGCTTCATGCTGCTCATATTTTTCAGACCGTTTCATGCTCCTCATATTTTTGACACCTTTTGAAGCTCTTCATTTTTTTCACACCTTTTAAGGCTCTTCATGTTTTTCAACACCGCTTCATGCTGCTCATATTTTTCAGACGGTTTCATGCTCCTCATATTTTTGACACCTTTTGAAGCTCTTCATATTTTTCACACATTTTCAGGCTCTTCATGTTTTTCAACACCGCTTCATGCTCCTCCGATTTTTCAGACCGTTTCATGCTCCTCATATTTTTCACACCTTTTGAAGCCTTTCATATTTTTCACAACTTTTCAGGGTCTTCATGTTTTTGAACATCCCTTCATCCTCCTCCTATTTTTCGGACCGTTTCATGCTCATCTCATTTTTGACACCTTTTGAAGCTTTTCATATTTTTCACAACTTTTCAGGCTCTTCATGTTTTTGAACACAGCTTAATGTTCCTCCTATTTTTCAGACCGTATCATGCTCCTCATATTTTTCACACCTTTTGAAGCTCTTCATATTTTTCACACGTTTTCAGTCTAGCCATTTCAGGCTCCTCCTATTTTTCAGAGAGTTTCATGCTCCTCATGTATTTCACACCTTTGAAAGCTCTTCATTTTTTCAAAGATTTTGAAGCTCTTCATATTTTTCACACCTTTTCAGGCTCTTCATGTTTTTCAACAACGTTTCATGCTCCTCCTATTTTTCAAACCGTTTCATGTTCCTCATAATTTTGACACCTTTTGAAGGTCTTCATAATTTTCACACATTTTCAGGCTCTTCATGTGTTTGAACACCGCTTCATGTTCCTCCTATTTTTCAGACCGTTTCATGCTCGTCATATTTTTGACACCTTTTGAAGCTCTCATATTTTTCATACCTTTTGATGCTCTTCATGTTTTTGAACACTGCTTCATGCTCCTCATATTTTTCAGATCGTTTCATGCTCCTCATATTTTTGACACTGTTTGAGCTCTTCATATTTTTCAAACCTTTTCAGGCTCTTCATGTTTTCGAACTCTGCTTCATGCTCCTCCAATTTTTCACAACGTTTCATGATCCTCATGTATTTCACAACTTTGAACCTCTTCATATTTTTCACACCTTTTCATGCTCTTCAAGTTTTTCAAAATCACTTCATGCTCCTACATTTTTGCAGACCGTTTCATGCTCCTCATATTTTTGACACATTTTGAAGCTCTTCATATTTCTCACACCTTTTCAGGCTCTTCATGTCTTTCAACACCGCTTCATGCTCCTCCTATTTTTCAGACGGGTTCATGCTCATCTCATTTTTGACACCTTTTGAAGCTTTTCATATTTTTCACACCTTTTCAGGCTCTTCATGTTTTTGAACACAGGTTGATGCTCCTCCTATATTTCAGAACGTTTCATGCTCCTCATATTTTTGACACCTTTTGAAGCTCTTCATATTTTTCACATCTTTTCAGGCTCTTCATGTTTTTCAACACCGTTTCATGATCCTCCTATTTTTCAGACCGTTTCATGCTCATCTCATTTTTAACACCTTTTGAAGGTCTTCATATTTTTCACACCTTTTCAAGCTCTTCATATTTTTAAACACCACTTCATGCTTCTCCTATTTTTCAGCCCATTTCATGCTCCTCATGTATTTCACACCTTTTGGAGCTCTTCATATTTTTCACAATTTTGAAGCTCTTCATATTTTTCACACAATTTCAGACTCTTCATGTTTTTCAACACCGCTTCATGCTCCTTCTATTTATCATACCGTTTCATACTCCTCATATTTTGACAGGTTTTGAGGCTCTTCATATTTTTCACACCTTTTCAGGCTCTTCATGTTTTTGAACTCCGCTTCATGCTCCTCCTATTTTTTCGACCGTATCATGCTCCTCATATTTTTCACACCTTTTGAAGCTCTTCATATTTTTCTCACCTTTTCAGGCTCTTCATGTTTTTGAACAGCACTTCATGCTCATCCTATTTTTTAGAGAGTTTCATGCTCCTCATGTATTTCACACCTTTTGAAGCTCTTCATATTTTTCACACCTTTGCAGTCTCTTCATGTTTTTCAACAGCGCTTCATGCACCTCTATTTTTCAGACCGTTTCATGCTCATTTCAATTTTGACACCTTTTGAAGCTTTTCATATTTTTCACAACTTTTCAGGCTCTTCATGTTTTTGAACACCGCTTCATGCTCCTCCTATTTTTCAGACCGTTTCCTGCTCCTCATATTTTTGACACGTTTTGAAGCTCTTCATTTTATTCACACATTTTCAGGCTCTTCATGTATTTGAACAACGTTTCATGCTCCTCCTATTGTTCAGACCGTTTCATGCTCTTCATATATTTCACATCTTTTGAAGCTCTTCATAATTTTCACATTTCTGAAGCTCTTCATATTTTTCACACCTTTTCAGGCTCTTCATGTTTTTCAACACCGCTTCATGCTCCTCCTAATTTTCAGACTGTTTCATGCTCCTCATATTTTTGACACATTTTGAAGCTCTTCATATATTTCACACCTTTTGAAGCTGTTCATATTTTTCACACCTTTTTATGCTCTTCATATTTTTCACACGTTTTCAGGCTCTTCATGTTTTCAACACCACCTCATGCTCCTCCTATTTTTCACACAGTTTCATGTTCTTCATATTTTTGACCCCTTTTGAAGCACTTCATATTTTTCACACCTTTTCAGGCTCTTCATGTTTTTGAACACTGCTTCTTGCTCCTCCTAATTTTCAGAGAGTTTCATGCGCCTAATGTATTTCACACCTTTTGAAGGTCTTCATATTTTTCACACCTTTTCAGGCTCTTCATGTTTTTCAACACTGCTTCTTGCTCCTCCTAATTTTCAGAGAGTTTCATGCGCCTCATCTATTTCACACCTTTTGAAGCTCTTCATATTTTTCACACCGTTTCAGGCTCTTCATGTTTTTGAACACTGCTTCTTGCTCCTCCTAATTTTCAGAGAGTTTCATGCACTTCATGTATTTCACACCTTTTGAAGCTCTTCATATTTTTCACAAGTTTTCAGGCTCTTCATGTTTTTGAACATTGCTCCTCCTAATTTTCAGACAGTTTCATGCTCCTCATGTATTTCACACCTTTTGAATCCTTTCCTATTTTGCACACCTTTTCAGGCTCTTCATGTTTTTGCACACCACTTCATGGTTCTCCTATTTTTCAGCCCGTTACATGCTCCTCATGTATTTCACGCCTTTTGAAGCTCTTCATATATTTCACACCTTTTCAGGCTCTTCATGTTTTTGATCACCATTTCATGCTTCTCCTGTTTTTCAGACCGTTTCATGCTCCTCATATTTTTGACACCTTTTAAAGCTCCTCATATTTTTCACACCTTTTCAGGGTCTTCATGTTTTTCCACACCGCCTCATGCTGCTCCTATTTTTCAGACCATTTCATGCTCCTCATATTTTTGACACCTTTTGAAGCTCTTCATATTTTTCACACCTTCTCAGGCTCTTCATGTTTTTCAACACCGCTTCATGAACCTCCTATTTTTCGGACCGATTCATGCACCTCATATTTTTGACACATTTTGAAGCTCTTCATATTTTTCACACCTTCTCAGGCTCTTCATGTTTTTCAACAGGCTTCATGCTCCTCTTATTTTTCAGACCGTTTTGTGCTCCTCATATTTTTCACACCTTTGAAGATCTTCATGTTTTTCACACCTATTCAGGCTCTTCATAATTTTGAACACGGCTTCATGCTCCTCCTATTTTTCAGACCGTTTCATACTCCTCATGTATTTCACACCTTTTGAAGCTCTTCATATTTTTCACACCTTTTCAGGCTCTTCATGTTTGTCAACACCGTTTCATGCTCCTCCTATTTTTCAGACCGTTTCATGCTCCTCATATTTTTGACACCTTTTGAAGCTCTTCATATTTTTCACACCTTTTCAGGCTATTTATGTTTTTCAATACAGCTCATGATCCTCCTATTTTTCAGACCGTTTCATACTCCTCATGTATTTCACACCTTTTGAAGCTCTTCATATTTTTCACACCTTTTCAGGCTCTTCATGTTTTTGAACACCGTTTCATGTTCCTCCTATTTTTCAGACCGTTTCATGCTCCTCATATTTTTGACACCTTTTGAAGCTCTTCATATTTTTCACACCATTTCAGGCTCTTCACGTTTTTGAACAACGCTACAATGCTCCTCCTATTTTTCAGACAGTTTCATGCTCCTCATATTTTTGACACCTTTTGAAGCTCTTCATATTTTTTGCACCTTTTCAGTCTTTACATGTTTTTCAACACAGCTTCATGCTCCTCTTATTTTTCGGACAGTTTCATGCTCCTCATGTATTTCACACCTTTTGAAGCTCTTCATATTTTTCACACCTTTTCAGGCTCTTCATGTTTTTGAGCACCGTTTCATGCTCCTCCTATTTTTCACACCTTTTGAAGGTCTTCATATATTTCACACATTTTCAGGCTCTTCATGTTTTTGAACAACGTTTCATGCTCCTACAATTTTCAGACCGTTTCAAACTCCTCAGGTATTTCACACCATTTGAAGCTCTTCATATTTTTCACACCTTTTCAGTCTCTTCATGTTTTTGAACAGCGTTTCATGCTGCTTCTATTTTTCAGACGGTTTCATACTCCTCATAATTTTGACACATTTTGAAGCTCTTCATATATTTCACACCTTTTAAGGCTCTTCATATTTTTCAACACCACTTCATGCTCCTCCTATTTTTCAGACCGTTTCATGCTCCTCATATTTTTGACACCTTTTGAAGCTCTTCATATTTTTCACACCTTTTCAGGCTCTTCATGTTTTTGAACACCGTTTCATGCTCCTCCTATTTTTCAGACCGTTTCATGCTCCTCGTATTTGTGACATCTTTTGAAGCTTTTCATATTTTTCACACCTTTTAGGCTCTTCATGTTTTTCAGCACCACTTCTTGCTCCTCCTCTTTTTCAGACCGTTTCATGCTCCTCTTATTTTTGACACCTTTTGAAGCTCTTCATATTTTTTACACCTTTTCAGGCTCTACATGTTTTTCAACACGGCTTCATGCTCCTCTTATTTTTCAGACCGTTTCATGCTCCTCATATTTTTCACACCTTTTGATGCTCTTCATATTTTTCACACTTTTTCAGGCTCTTCATGTTTTTCAACAACGCTTCATGCTCCTCCTATTTTTCACACCTTTTGAAGCTCTTCATATTTTTCACACCTTTTCAGGCTCTTCATGTTTTTGAACAACGTTTCATGCTCCTACAATTTTCAGACCGTTTCAAACTCCTCAGGTATTTCACACCATTTGAAGCTCTTCATATTTTTCACACCTTTTCAGTCTCTTCATGTTTTTGAACAGCGTTTCATGCTGCTTCTATTTTTCAGACGGTTTCATACTCCTCATAATTTTGACACATTTTGAAGCTCTTCATATATTTCACACCTTTTAAGGCTCTTCATATTTTTCAACACCACTTCATGCTCCTCCTATTTTTCAGACCGTTTCATGCTCCTCATATTTTTGACACCTTTTGAAGCTCTTCATAATTTTCACATCTTTTCAGGCTCTTAATGTTTTTCAACACAGCTTCATGCTCCTCCTATTTTTCAGACCGTTTCATGCTCCTCATGTATTTCACACCTTTTGAAGCTCTTCATATTTTTCACACCTTTTCAGGCTCTTCATGTTTTTGAACACCGTTTCATGCTCCTCCTATTTTTCAGACCGTTTCATGCTCCTCGTATTTGTGACATCTTTTGAAGCTTTTCATATTTTTCACACCTTTTAGGCTCTTCATGTTTTTCAGCACCACTTCTTGCTCCTCCTCTTTTTCAGACCGTTTCATGCTCCTCTTATTTTTGACACCTTTTGAAGCTCTTCATATTTTTTACACCTTTTCAGGCTCTACATGTTTTTCAACACGGCTTCATGCTCCTCTTATTTTTCAGACCGTTTCATGCTCCTCATATTTTTCACACCTTTTGATGCTCTTCATATTTTTCACACTTTTTCAGGCTCTTCATGTTTTTCAACACCGCTTCATGCTCCTCCTATTTTTCAGACCGTTTCATGCTCCTCATATTTTTCACACCTTTTGATGCTCTTCATATTTTTCACACCTTTTCAGGCTCTTCATGTTTTTCAACAACGCTTCATGCTCCTCCTATTTTTCAGACCGTTTCATGCTCCTCATGTATTTCACTCCTTTTGAAGCTCTTCATATTTTTCACATATTTTTAGGCTCTTCATGTATTTCCACAACGTTTCAGCCTCTCCTATTTTCAGACCGTTTCATGCTCCTCATATATTTGACACCTTTTCAAGCTCTTCATATATTTCACACCTTTTCAGGTTCTTCATGTTTTTGAACACCGTTTCATGCTCCTCCTATTTTTCAGACCATTTCATGCTCCTCATGTATTTCACATTATTTGAAGCTCTTCATATTTTTCACACCTTTTGAATCTCTTCATATTTTTCACACCTTTTGAAGCTCTTCATATTTTTCACACCTTTTCAGGCTCTTCATGTTTTTGAACACCGTTTCATGCCCCTCTATATTTCAGACTGTTTCATGCTCCTCATATTTTTGACACCTTTTGAAGCTCTTCATATTTTTCACACCTTTGCAGGCTCTTCATGTTCTTCAACAACGCTTCATGCTCCTCCTTTTGTTCAGAGCTTTTCATGCTCCTCATATTTTTGACACCTTTTGAAGCTCTTCATTTTTTTCACACCTTTTCAGGCTCTTCATGTTTTTCAACACTACTTCATGCTCCTCCTATTTTTCAGACCGCTTCATGCTCATCTCATTTTTGACCGCTTTTGAAGCTCTTCATATTTTTCACACCTTTTGAGGCTCTTCATATTTTTCACACGTTTTCAGGCTCTTCATGTTTTTGAACACCGTTTCATGCTGCTCCTATTTTTCAGACCGTTTCATGCTTCTCATATTTTTGACACCTTTTGAAGCTCTTCATATTTTTCACACCTTTTCAGGCTCTTCATGTTTTTCAACACCGCTTCATGGTCCTCCTATTTTTCAGACCCTTTCATGCTCCCACTTTTTTGACACCTTTTGAAGCTCTTCATATTTTTCACAGCTTTTCATGCTCTTCATGTTTTTCAACACTGCTTCATGCTCCGCCTATTCTTCAGACAGTTTCATGCTCCTCATGTGTTTCACACCTTTTGAAGCTGTTCGTATTTTTCACACATTTTCATGCTCTTAATGTATTTGAACACCGCTACAATCCTCCTCCTATTCTTCAGACCGTTTCATGCTCCTCATATTTTGACACCTTTTGAAGCTCTTCATATATTTCACAGATTTTCAGGCTCTTCAGGTTTTTGAACATCGTTTCTTGCTCCTCCTATTTTTCAGAACGTTCCATGCTCCTCATATTTTTCACACCTTTTGCATCTCTTCATATTTTTCACACCTTTTCTGGCTCTTCATATTTTTAAACACCACTTAATGCTCCTCCTATGTTTAGAACGTTTAATGCTCTTAATAATTTTGACACCTTTTGCAGCTCTTCATATTTTTCACACTTTTTCTGGCTCTTCATATTTTTCAACACCACTTTATGCTCCTCCTATGTTTAGAACGTTTAATGCTCCTTATAATTTTGACAGCTTTTGAAGCTCTTCATATTTTTCACACCTTTTCAGTCTCTTCATGTTTTGAATACCGCTTCATGATCCTCCTATTTTTCAGACTGTTCCATGCTCCGCATATATTTCACACCATTTGAAGCTCTTCATATTTTTCACACCTTTTCTGGTTCTCATGTTTTTGAACACAGCTTCATGCTTCTCCTATTTTTCAGACCGTTTCATGCTCCTCATATATTTCACACCTTTTGAAGCTCTTCCTATTTTTCAGATCTTTTCAGGCTCTTCAAGTTTTTCAAAAGCATTTCATGCTCCTCCTATTTTTCAGACCGTTTCATGCTCCTCATAGTTTTGACACCTTTTGAAGCTCTTCATATATTTCACAGATTTTCAGGCTCTTCAGGTTTTTGAACATCGTTTCTTGCTCCTCCTATTTTTCAGAACGTTCCATGCTCCTCATATTTTTCACACCTTTTGCATCTCTTCATATTTTTCACACCTTTTCTGGCTCTTCATATTTTTAAACACCACTTAATGCTCCTCCTATGTTTAGAACGTTTAATGCTCTTAATAATTTTGACACCTTTTGCAGCTCTTCATATTTTTCACACTTTTTCTGGCTCTTCATATTTTTCAACACCACTTTATGCTCCTCCTATGTTTAGAACGTTTAATGCTCCTCATAATTTTGACACCTTTTGAAGCTCTTCATATTTTTCACACCTTTTCAGTCTCTTCATGTTTTGAACACCGCTTCATGATGCTCCTATTTTTCAGATTGTTTCATGCTCCGCATATATTTCACACCATTTGAAGCTCTTCATATTTTTCAC
The DNA here is from genome assembly GCF_033118175.1 of Dama dama. NCBI lineage: Eukaryota > Metazoa > Chordata > Mammalia > Artiodactyla > Cervidae > Dama > Dama dama. Next base: position 6,372,991 of record NW_026870891.1, on the reverse strand, counting down.
ACCTTTTCTGGTTCTCATGTTTTTGAACACAGCTTCATGCTTCTCCTATTTTTCAGACCGTTTCATGCTCATCTCATTTTCGACACTTTTGGAAGCTCTTCATATTTTTCAAAGCTTTTCAAGCTCTTCATATTTTTCACACCTTTTCAGGCTCGTCATGTTTTTCAACACCGTTTCATGCTCCTCCTATTTTTCAAACCGTTTCATGTTCCTCATAATTTTGACACCTTTTGAAGATCTTCATAATTTACACACATTTTCAGGCTCTTCATGTGTTTGAACACCGCTTCATGTTCCTCCTATTTTTCAGACCGTTTCATGCTCCTCATATTTTTGACACCTTTTGAAGCCCTTCATATTTCTCACACCTTTTCAGGCTCTTCATGTTTTTCGACACCGCTTCATGCTCCTCCTATTTTTCAGATCGTTTCATGCTCCTCATATTTTTGACACCTTTTGAAGCTCTTCATATTTTTCACACCTTTTCATGCTCTTCAAATTTTTCAACATCACTTCATGCTCCTACTTTTTTGCAGACCGTTTCATGCTCCTCTTATTTTTGACACCTTTTGAAGCTCTTCATATTTTTCACACCTATTCAGGCTCTTCATGTTTTTGAACACAGGTTGATGCTCCTCCTATTTTTCAGAACGTTTCATGCTCCTCATATTTTTGACACCTTTTGAAGCTCTTCATATTTTTCACACCTATTCAGGCTCTTCATGTTTTTGAACACAGGTTGATGCTCCTCCTATTTTTCAGACTGTTTCATGCTCATCTCATTTTTGACACCTTTTGCAGCTTTTCATATTTTTCACACCTTTTCAAGCTCTTCATATTTTTAAACACCACTTCATGCTTCTCCTAATTTTCAGCCCATTTCATGCTCCTCATGTATTTCACACCTTTTGAAGCTCTTCATATTTTTCAGACCTTTTCAGGCTCTTCATGTTTTTCCACAGCACTTCATGCTTCTCTTATTTTTCAGCCCGTTTCATGCTCCTCATGTATTTCACACCTTTTGAAGCTCGTCATATTTTTCACAACTTTTCAGGCTCTTCATGTTTTGGATCTCCGTTTCATGCTCCTCCTATTTTTCAGACCGTTTCATGCTCCTCATATTTTTGACAGAGTTTGAGGCTTTTCATATTTTTCACACCTTTTCAGGCTCTTCATGTTTTTGAACACCGTTTCATAATCAGCCTATTTTTAAGACCGTTTCATGCTCCTCATATTTTTGACACCTTTTGAAGCTCTTCAGATATTTCACACCTTTCCAGGCTCTTCATTTTTTCAACACCACTTCATGCTCCTCCTATTTTTCAGATCGTTTCATGCTCTTCTCATTTTAACACCTTTTGAAGCTCTTCATATTTTTGACAAATTTTGAAGGTCTTCATATTTTTCATACGTTTTCAGGCTCTTCATGATTTTCAACACCGCTTCATGCTCCTCCTATTTTTCAGACCTTTTCATGCTCATCACTTTTTTGACACCTTTTGAAGCTCTTCATATTTTTCACACCTTTTGAAGCTCTTCATATTTTTCACATTTATGAATCTCTTCATATTTTCCACACGTTTTCAGACAATTCATGTTTTTCAACATCGCTTCATGCTCCTCCTATTTTTCAGACCGTTTCATTCTCCTCATATTTTTGACACCTTTTGAAGCTCTTCATATATTTCACACTTTTTCAGACTTTTCCTTTTTTTCAACACGACTTCATGCTCCTCCTATTTTTCAGACCGTTTCATGCTCATCTCATTTTGAAACCTTTTGAAGCTCTTCATGATTTTCACATCTTTTGAAGCTCTTCATATTTTTCACAGCTTTTCAGGCTCTTTATGATTTTCAACAGCGCTTCATGCTCCTCCTACTTTTCAGACCGTTTCATGCTCCTCATAATTTTGACACCTTTTGAAGCTTTAATATTTTTAACACCTTTTCAGGCTCTTCATCTTTTTCAACACCACTTCATGCTCCTCCATTTTTGCAGACCGTTTCAAGCTACTCATATTTTTGACACCTTTTGAAGCTCTTCATATTTTTCACACCTTTTCAGGCTCTTCATGTTTTTGAACACCGCTTCATGCTCCTCCTATTTTTCAGACCGTTTCATGCTCCTCATATTTTTGACACCTTTTGAAGTTTTTCATATTTTTCACAACTTTTCAGGCTCTTCATGTTTTTGAACACTGCTTCATGCTAATCCTATTTTTCAAAACATATCATGCTCCTCATATTTTTCACACCTTTTGTAGCTCTTCATATATTTCACAACTTTTCAGGCTCTTCATGTTTTTGAACACCACTTCATGCTCCTTCTCTTTTTCAGAGAGTTTTATGCTCCTCATGTATTTGACACCTTTTGAAGCTCTTCATATTTTTCACACCTTTTCAGGCTCTTCATGTTTTTCAACACCGCTTCATGCTGCTCATATTTTTCAGACCGTTTCATGCTCCTCATATTTTTGACACCTTTTGAAGCTCTTCATTTTTTTCACACCTTTTAAGGCTCTTCATGTTTTTCAACACCGCTTCATGCTGCTCATATTTTTCAGACGGTTTCATGCTCCTCATATTTTTGACACCTTTTGAAGCTCTTCATATTTTTCACACATTTTCAGGCTCTTCATGTTTTTCAACACCGCTTCATGCTCCTCCGATTTTTCAGACCGTTTCATGCTCCTCATATTTTTCACACCTTTTGAAGCCTTTCATATTTTTCACAACTTTTCAGGGTCTTCATGTTTTTGAACATCCCTTCATCCTCCTCCTATTTTTCGGACCGTTTCATGCTCATCTCATTTTTGACACCTTTTGAAGCTTTTCATATTTTTCACAACTTTTCAGGCTCTTCATGTTTTTGAACACAGCTTAATGTTCCTCCTATTTTTCAGACCGTATCATGCTCCTCATATTTTTCACACCTTTTGAAGCTCTTCATATTTTTCACACGTTTTCAGTCTAGCCATTTCAGGCTCCTCCTATTTTTCAGAGAGTTTCATGCTCCTCATGTATTTCACACCTTTGAAAGCTCTTCATTTTTTCAAAGATTTTGAAGCTCTTCATATTTTTCACACCTTTTCAGGCTCTTCATGTTTTTCAACAACGTTTCATGCTCCTCCTATTTTTCAAACCGTTTCATGTTCCTCATAATTTTGACACCTTTTGAAGGTCTTCATAATTTTCACACATTTTCAGGCTCTTCATGTGTTTGAACACCGCTTCATGTTCCTCCTATTTTTCAGACCGTTTCATGCTCGTCATATTTTTGACACCTTTTGAAGCTCTCATATTTTTCATACCTTTTGATGCTCTTCATGTTTTTGAACACTGCTTCATGCTCCTCATATTTTTCAGATCGTTTCATGCTCCTCATATTTTTGACACTGTTTGAGCTCTTCATATTTTTCAAACCTTTTCAGGCTCTTCATGTTTTCGAACTCTGCTTCATGCTCCTCCAATTTTTCACAACGTTTCATGATCCTCATGTATTTCACAACTTTGAACCTCTTCATATTTTTCACACCTTTTCATGCTCTTCAAGTTTTTCAAAATCACTTCATGCTCCTACATTTTTGCAGACCGTTTCATGCTCCTCATATTTTTGACACATTTTGAAGCTCTTCATATTTCTCACACCTTTTCAGGCTCTTCATGTCTTTCAACACCGCTTCATGCTCCTCCTATTTTTCAGACGGGTTCATGCTCATCTCATTTTTGACACCTTTTGAAGCTTTTCATATTTTTCACACCTTTTCAGGCTCTTCATGTTTTTGAACACAGGTTGATGCTCCTCCTATATTTCAGAACGTTTCATGCTCCTCATATTTTTGACACCTTTTGAAGCTCTTCATATTTTTCACATCTTTTCAGGCTCTTCATGTTTTTCAACACCGTTTCATGATCCTCCTATTTTTCAGACCGTTTCATGCTCATCTCATTTTTAACACCTTTTGAAGGTCTTCATATTTTTCACACCTTTTCAAGCTCTTCATATTTTTAAACACCACTTCATGCTTCTCCTATTTTTCAGCCCATTTCATGCTCCTCATGTATTTCACACCTTTTGGAGCTCTTCATATTTTTCACAATTTTGAAGCTCTTCATATTTTTCACACAATTTCAGACTCTTCATGTTTTTCAACACCGCTTCATGCTCCTTCTATTTATCATACCGTTTCATACTCCTCATATTTTGACAGGTTTTGAGGCTCTTCATATTTTTCACACCTTTTCAGGCTCTTCATGTTTTTGAACTCCGCTTCATGCTCCTCCTATTTTTTCGACCGTATCATGCTCCTCATATTTTTCACACCTTTTGAAGCTCTTCATATTTTTCTCACCTTTTCAGGCTCTTCATGTTTTTGAACAGCACTTCATGCTCATCCTATTTTTTAGAGAGTTTCATGCTCCTCATGTATTTCACACCTTTTGAAGCTCTTCATATTTTTCACACCTTTGCAGTCTCTTCATGTTTTTCAACAGCGCTTCATGCACCTCTATTTTTCAGACCGTTTCATGCTCATTTCAATTTTGACACCTTTTGAAGCTTTTCATATTTTTCACAACTTTTCAGGCTCTTCATGTTTTTGAACACCGCTTCATGCTCCTCCTATTTTTCAGACCGTTTCCTGCTCCTCATATTTTTGACACGTTTTGAAGCTCTTCATTTTATTCACACATTTTCAGGCTCTTCATGTATTTGAACAACGTTTCATGCTCCTCCTATTGTTCAGACCGTTTCATGCTCTTCATATATTTCACATCTTTTGAAGCTCTTCATAATTTTCACATTTCTGAAGCTCTTCATATTTTTCACACCTTTTCAGGCTCTTCATGTTTTTCAACACCGCTTCATGCTCCTCCTAATTTTCAGACTGTTTCATGCTCCTCATATTTTTGACACATTTTGAAGCTCTTCATATATTTCACACCTTTTGAAGCTGTTCATATTTTTCACACCTTTTTATGCTCTTCATATTTTTCACACGTTTTCAGGCTCTTCATGTTTTCAACACCACCTCATGCTCCTCCTATTTTTCACACAGTTTCATGTTCTTCATATTTTTGACCCCTTTTGAAGCACTTCATATTTTTCACACCTTTTCAGGCTCTTCATGTTTTTGAACACTGCTTCTTGCTCCTCCTAATTTTCAGAGAGTTTCATGCGCCTAATGTATTTCACACCTTTTGAAGGTCTTCATATTTTTCACACCTTTTCAGGCTCTTCATGTTTTTCAACACTGCTTCTTGCTCCTCCTAATTTTCAGAGAGTTTCATGCGCCTCATCTATTTCACACCTTTTGAAGCTCTTCATATTTTTCACACCGTTTCAGGCTCTTCATGTTTTTGAACACTGCTTCTTGCTCCTCCTAATTTTCAGAGAGTTTCATGCACTTCATGTATTTCACACCTTTTGAAGCTCTTCATATTTTTCACAAGTTTTCAGGCTCTTCATGTTTTTGAACATTGCTCCTCCTAATTTTCAGACAGTTTCATGCTCCTCATGTATTTCACACCTTTTGAATCCTTTCCTATTTTGCACACCTTTTCAGGCTCTTCATGTTTTTGCACACCACTTCATGGTTCTCCTATTTTTCAGCCCGTTACATGCTCCTCATGTATTTCACGCCTTTTGAAGCTCTTCATATATTTCACACCTTTTCAGGCTCTTCATGTTTTTGATCACCATTTCATGCTTCTCCTGTTTTTCAGACCGTTTCATGCTCCTCATATTTTTGACACCTTTTAAAGCTCCTCATATTTTTCACACCTTTTCAGGGTCTTCATGTTTTTCCACACCGCCTCATGCTGCTCCTATTTTTCAGACCATTTCATGCTCCTCATATTTTTGACACCTTTTGAAGCTCTTCATATTTTTCACACCTTCTCAGGCTCTTCATGTTTTTCAACACCGCTTCATGAACCTCCTATTTTTCGGACCGATTCATGCACCTCATATTTTTGACACATTTTGAAGCTCTTCATATTTTTCACACCTTCTCAGGCTCTTCATGTTTTTCAACACCGCTTCATGCTCCTCCTATTTTTCAGACCGTATCAAGTTTCTCATTGTTTTCACACCTTTTGAAGCTCTTCATATTTTTCATAATTTGAAGATCTTCATATTTTTCACACGATTTCAGATTCTTCCTGTTTTTCAACACCGCTTCATGCTCCTGCTATTTATCATACCGTTTCATACTTCTCATATTTTGAAACGTTTTGAGGCTCTTCATATTTTTCACACCTTTTCAGTCTCTGCATGTTTTTGAACACTGTTTCATGCTCCTCATGTATTTCACACCTTTTGAAGCTCTTCATATTTTTCACACCTTTTCAGGCTCTTCATGTTGTTGAACACCGCTTCATCCTCCTCCTATTTTTAAGAGGGTTTCTTGCTCGTCATATTTTTGACACATTTTGAAGCTCTTCATATTTTTCACACCTTTTGAAGCTGTTCATATATTTCACACCTTTTCAGGCTCTTCATGTTTTTCAACACCACTTCATGCTCCTCCTATTTTTCAGACCCTTTCATGCTCCTCATATTTTTGACACCTTTTGAAGCTCTTCTTATTTTTCACACGTTTTCAGGCTCTTCATGTTTTCAACACAGCTTCATGCTCCTCCTATTTTTCACAACGTTTCATTCTCCTCATATTTTTGACACCTTTTGAAGCTCTTCATATTTTTCACACCTATTCAGGCTCGTCATGTTTTTGAACACCGCTTCATGCGCCTCCTATTTTTCAGACCGTTTCATGCTCCTCAAATTTTTGACAGATTTTGAAGCTTTTCATATTTTTCACACCTTTTCAGGCTCTTCAAGTTTTTCAACACCACTTCATGCTCCTCCTTTTTGCAGACCTTTTCATGCTCCTCATATTTTTGACACCTTTTGATGATCCTCATATTTTTCACACCTTTTCAGTCTCTTTTTTCAACACCACTTCATGGTCCTCCTATTTTTCAAACCGTTTCATGCTCATCTCATTTTTGACACCTTTTGAAGCTTTTCATATTTTTCACAACTTTTCAGGCTCTTCATGTTTTTGAACACTGCTTCATGCTCCTCCTATTTTTGAGACCGTTTCATGCTCCTCATATTTTTGACACCTTTTGAAGCTCTTCATACTTTTCACATTTTTGAAGATCTTCATATTTTTCACACGATTTCAGACTCTTCCTGTTTTTCAACACCGCTTCATGCTCCTGCTATTTATCATATCGTTTCATACTTCTCATATTTTTGACACTTTTTGAGGCTCTTCATATTTTTCACACCTTTTCAGGCTCTTCATGTTTTTGAACTCCGCTTCATCCTCCTCCTATTTTTCAGACCGTTTCATGCTCCTCATATTTTTCACACATTTTGAAGCTGTTCATATTTTTCACACCTTTTCATGCTCTTCATGTTTTTCAACACCGCTTCATGCTCCTCCTATTTTTAAGACCGTTTCATGCTCCTCATGTATTTCACACCTTTTGAAGCTCTTCACATTTTTCACACCTTCTCAGGCTCTTCATGTTTTTCAACACAGCTTCATGCTTCTCCTATTTTTCAGACCATTTCATGCTCCTCATATTTTTGACACCTTTTGAAGCTCTTCATATTTTTCACACCTTCTCAGGCTCTTCATGGTTTTCAACTCCGCTTCATGCTCGTCCTATTTTTCAGACCGTATCAAGTTTCTCATAGTTTTCACACCTTTTGAAGCTCTTCATACTTTTCATAATTTGAAGATCTTCATATTTTTCACACGATTTCAGATTCTTCCTGTTTTTCAACACCGCTTCATGCTCCTGCTATTTATCATACCGTTTCATACTTCTCATATTTTTGACACGTTTTGAGGCTCTTCATATTTTTCACACCTTTTCAGTCTCTGCATGTTTTTGAACACTGTTTCATGCTCCTCATGTATTTCACACCTTTTGAAGCTCTTCATATTTTGCACACCTTTTCAGGCTCTTCATGTTTTTGAACACCGCTTCATCCTCCTCCTATTTTTAAGAGGGTTTCATGCTCGTCATATTTTTGACACATTTTGAAGCTCTTCATATTTTTCACACCTTTTGAAGCTGTTCATATATTTCACACCTTTTCAGGCTCTTCATGTTTTTCAACACCACTTCATGCTCCTCCTATTTTTTCAGACCCTTTCATGCTAATCTAATTTTTGACACCTTTTGAAGCTCTTCATATTTTTCACACCTTTTGATGCTCTTCATATTTTTCACATCTTTTCCGGCTGTGCATGTTTTTGAACATCGCTTGTGCTCGTCCTATTTTCAGACCGTTTCATGCTCCTCATATTTTTGACACCTTTTGAAGCTCTTCATATTTTTCACACCTTTTCAGGCTCTTCATGTTTTTCAACACCGCTTCATGAACCTCCTATTTTTCGGACCGATTCATGCACCTCATATTTTTGACACATTTTGAAGCTCTTCATATTTTTCACACCTTTTCAGGCTCTTCATGGTTTTCAACACCACTTCATGCTCCTTGTATTTTTCAGACCGTTTCATGCTCCTCATATTTTTGACACCTTTTGAAGCTCTTCATATTTTTCACACCTTTTCAGGCTCTTCATGGTTTTCAACACCACTTCATGCTCCTTCTAATTTTCAGACCGTTTCAAGCTCTTCTCATTTTTGACACCTTTTGAAGCTCTTCATATTTTTCAAACCTTTTGAATCTCTTCATATTTTTCACATTTTTGTAGTTCTTCATATTTTTCACACGGTTTCAGACTCTTCCTGTTTTTCAACACCGCTTCATGCTCCTGCTATTTATCATACCGTTTCATACTTCTCATATTTTTGACACGTTTTGAGGCTCTTCATATTTTTCACACCTTTTCAGGCTCTTCATGTTTTTGAACACCGTTTCATAATCCTCCTATTTTTCAGACCGTTTCATGCTGCTCATATTTTTGACACGTTTTGAAGCTCTTCATATTTTTCACACCTTTTCAGGCTCTTCATGTTTTTCAGCTCCGCTTCATGCTCCTCCTATTTTTCAGACCGTATCCTGCTCCTGATATTATTCACACCTATTGAAGCTCTTCATATTTTTCACACCTTTTAAGACTCTTCATGTTTTTGAACACCACTTCATGCTCCTCCTATTTTTCAGAGAGTTTCATGCTCCTCATATATTTCACACCTCTTGAAGCTCTTCATATTTTTCACACCTTTTAAGACTCTTCATGTTTTTCAACACCGCTTCATGCTCCTCCTAATTTTCAGACCGTTTCAAGCTCTTCTCATTTTTGACACCTTTTGAAGCTCTTCATAATTTTCACATTTCTGAAACTCTTCATATTTTTCACACCTTTGCAGGCTCTTCATGTTTTTTCAACACTGCTTCATGCTCCTCCTATTTTTCAGACCGTTTCATGCTCCTCATATTTTTGACACATTTTGAAGCTCTTCATATTTTTCACACCTTTTGAAGCTGTTCATATTTTTCACACCTTTTAAAGCTCTTCATATTTTTCACACGTTTTCAGGCTCTTCAAGTTTTTCAACACCACCTCATGCTCCTCCTATTTTTCAGACGGTTTCATGTTCTTCATATTTTTGACCCCTTTTGAAGCTCTTCATATTTTTCACAAGTTTTCAGGCTCTTCATGTTTTTCAACACCGCTTCATGCTCCTCCTATTTTTCAGACCCTCTCATGCTAATCTAATTTTTGACACCTTTTGAAGCTCTTCATATATTTCACACCTTTTGAAGCTCTTCATATTTTTCACACCTTTTCATGCTGTGCATGTTTTTGAACATCGCTTGTGCTCGTCCTATTTTCAGACCGTTTCATGCTCCTCATATTTTTGACACCTTTTGAAGCTCTTCATATTTTTCACACCTTTTCAGGCTCTTCATGTTTTTGCACACCACTTCATGGTTCTCCTATTTTTCAGCCCGTTACATGCTCGTCATGTATTTCACGCCTTTTGAAGCTCTTCATATTTTTCACACCTTTTCAGGCTCTTCATGTTTTTGATCACCATTTCATGCTTCTCCTATTTTTCAGACCGTTTCATGATCCTCATATTTTTGACACCTTTTAAAGCTCCTCATATTTTTCACACCTTTTCAGGCTCTTCATGTTTTTCAACAACACCTCATGCTGCTCCTATTTTTCAGACCGTTTCATGCTCCTCATATTTATGACACCTTTAGAAGCTCTTCTTATTTTTCACACGTTTTCAGGCTCTTCATGTTTTCAACACAGCTTCATGCTCCTCCTATTTTTCAGAACGTTTCATTCTCCTCATATATTTGACACCTTTTGAAGCTCTTCATATTTTTCACACCTATTCAGGCTCGTCATGTTTTTGAACACCGCTTCATGCGCCTCCTATTTTTCAGACCGTTTCATGCTCCTCATATTTTTGACAGATTTTGAAGCTTTTCATATTTTTCACACCTTTTCAGGCTCTTCAAGTTTTTCAACACCACTTCATGCTCCTCCTTTTTGCAGACCTTTTCATGCTCCTCATATTTTTGACACATTTTCATGATCCTCATATTTTTCACACCTTTTCAGTCTCTTCTTTTTTTTCAACACCACTTCATGGTCCTCCTATTTTTCAAACCGTTTCATGCTCATCTCATTTTTGACACCTTTTGAAGCTTTTCATATTTTTCACAACTTTTCAGGCTCTTCATGTTTTTGAAAACCGCTTCATGCTCCTCCTATTTTTGAGACCGTTTCATGCTCCTCATATTTTTGACACCTTTTGATGCTCTTCATATTTTTCACACCTTTTCAGTCTCTTCTTTTTTTTCAACACCACTTCATGCTCCTCCTATTTTTCACACCGTTTCATGCTCATCTCATTTTTGACACCTTTTGAAGCTCTTCATATTTTTCACACCTTTTCAGGCTCTTCATGTTTTTCAACACCGCTTCATTAAACTCCTATTTTTCGGACCGATTCATGCACCTCATATTTTTGACACATTTTGAAGCTCTTCATATTTTTCACACCTTTTCAGGCTCTTCATGGTTTTCAACACCACTTCATGCTCCTCGTATTTTTCAGACCGTTTCATGCTCCTCATATTTTTGACACCTTTTGAAGCTCTGCATATTTTTCACACCTTTTCAGACCCTTCATGATTTTCAACACCATTTCATGCTCCTTTTTTTCAGACCGTTTCATGCTCATCTCATTTTTGACATCTTTTGAAGCTCTTCATATTTTTTACACCTTTTGAAGCTCTTCATAATTTTCATATTTTTGAAGCTCTTCATATTTTTCACACATTTTCAGGCTTTTCATGTTTCTGAACACCGCTTCATCCTCCTCCTATTTTTCACACCTTTTGAAGCTCTTCATATTTTTCACAGCTTTTCAGGCTGCACATGTTTTTGAAAACGAATTCATGCTCCTCATCTTTTTCAGTCTGTTTCATGCTCCTCATATTTTTCACACCGTTTGAAGCTCTTCATATATTTCACACGTTTTCAGGCTCTTCATGTTTTTGATCACCGTTTCATGCTCCTGGTATTTTTCAGACCGTTTCATGCTCCTCATATTTTTGACAATTTTATAAGCTCTTCATATTTTTCACACTTTTTCAGGCTCTTCATGTTTTTGAACACCGCTTCATGCTCCTCCTATTTTTCAAACCTTTTGAAGCTCTTTATGTTTTTCACACCTTATCAGCCTCTTCATGTTTTTGAACATCTCTTCATGCTCCTCATATTTTTGACAATTTTATAATCTCTTCATATTTTTCACACTTTTTCAGGCTCTTCATGTTTTTGAGCACCGCTTCATGCTCCTCCTATTTTTCAAACCTTTTGAAGCTCTTCATGTTTTTCACACTTTTTCAGGCTGTTTATAGTTTTAAACACCGCTGCATGATTCTCCTATATTTGAGACCATTTCATGCTCCTCATATTTTTGACATTTTTTGAAGCTCTTCATATTTTTCACACTTTTTCAGGCTCTTCATGTTTTGAACAACACTTCATGCTCCTCCTATTTTTCAGACCGTTTCATGCTCCTCAGGTATTTCACACCTTTTGAAGCTCTTCATATTTTTCACACCTTTTCAGGCTCTTCACCTTTTTGAACAACACTTCATGCTCCTCCTACTTTTCAGACTGTTTCATGCTCATCTCATTTTTGACACCTTTTCAGGGTCTTCATATTTTTCAAACTTTTGAAGATCTTCATATTTTTCACACTTTTTCAGGCTCTTCATGTTTTGAACACTGCTTCATGCTCCTCCTATTTTTCAGACCGTTTCATTCTCCTCATGTTTTTCACACCTTTTGAAGCTCTTCGTAATTTTCACACCTTTTCATGCTCTTCATGTTTTTGAACACCGTTTCATGCTCGTCCTATTTTTCAGACCATTTCAAGCTCCTCATATTTTTGAAACCTTTTGAAGCTCTTCATATTTTTCACACCTTTTCCGTCTCTTCTTGTTTTTCAACACCGCTTCTTGCTCCTCCTATTTTTCAGACCGTTTCATGCTCCTCATATTGTTGACACCTTTTGAAGCACTTCATATTTTTCACACCTTTTCAGGCTCTTCATATTTTTGAACGCCGCTTCATGTTCCTCCTGTTTTTCAGACCTATTGAAGCTCTTCATATTTTTCACACCTTTTCAGGCTGTACATGTTTTTGAAGACCTCTTCATGCTCCTCACCTTTCTCAGACCGTTTCATGCTCCTGATAATTTTCACACCGTTTGAAGCTCTTCATGTTTTTCACACGTTTTCAGATTCTTCATGTTTTTGATCACCGTTTCATGCTCCTCCTATTTTTCAGACCGTTTCATACTCCTCATATTTTTGACACCTTTTGAAGCTCTTCACATTTATCACACCTTTTCAGGCTCTTCATGTTTTTCAACACCGCTTCATGATCCTCCTATATTTCAGAGCGTTTCATGCTCCTCATATTTTTGACACCTTTTGAAGCTCTTCACATTTTTCACACCTTTTCCGGCTCTTCATGTTTTTCAACTCCGCTTCATGCTCCTCCTATTTTTCAGATCGTTTCAGGCTCCGCATATTTTTGACTCCTTTTGAAGCTCTTCATATTTTTCACACGTTTTCAGGCCCTTCATGTTTTTGAACACCGCTTCATGCTCCTCCTATTTTTCAGACGGTTTCAGGCTGCTCGTATTTTTCAGACCGTTTCATGCTCCTCATATTTTTGACAATTTTATAAACTCTTCATATTTTTCACACTTTTTCAGGCTCTTCATGTTTTTGAGCACTGCTTCATGCTCCTCCTATTTTTCAAACCTTTTGAAGCTCTTCATGTTTTTCACACCTTATCAGCCTCTTCATGTTTTTGAACATCTCTTCATGCTCCTCATATTTTTGACAATTTTATAAGCTCTTCATATTTTTCACACTTTTTCAGGCTCTTCATGTTTTTGAACACCGCTTCATGCTCCTCCTATTTTTCAAACCTTTTGAAGCTCTTCATATTTTTCACACTTTTTCAGGCTCTTCATGTTTTGAACACCGCTTCATGCTCCTCCTATTTTTCAGACCGTTTCATGCTCCTCAGATATTTCACACCTTTTGAAGCTCTTCATATTTTTCACACCTTTTCAGGCTCTTCACGTTTTTGAACAACACTTCATGCTCCTCCTACTTTTCAGACTGTTTCATGCTCATCTCATTTTTGACACCTTTTCAGGGTCTTCATATTTTTCAAACTTTTGAAGATCTTCATATTTTTCACACTTTTTCCGGCTCTTCATGTTTTGAACACTGCTTCATGCTCCTCCTATTTTTCAGACCGTTTCATTCTCCTCATGTTTTTCACACCTTTTGAAGCTCTTCATAATTTTCACACCTTTTCATGCTCTTCATGTTTTTGATCACCGTTTCATGCTCGTCCTATTTTTCAGACCATTTCAAGCTCCTCATATTTTGGAAACCTTTTGAAGCTCTTCATATTTTTCACACCTTTTCCGTCTCTTCTTGTTTTTCAACACCGCTTCTTGCTCCTCCTATTTTTCAGACCGTTTCATGCTCCTCATATTTTTGACACCTTTTGAAGCACTTCATATTTTTCACACCTTTTCAGGCTCTTCATATTTTTGAACACCGCTTCATGTTCCTCCTGTTTTTCACACCTTTTGAAGCTCTTCATATTTTTCACACCTTTTCAGGCTGTACATGTTTTTGAAGACCACTTCATGCTCCTCATCTTTTTCAGACCGTTTCATGCTCCTGATATTTTTCACACCGTTTGAAGCTGTTCATATTTTTCACACGTTTTCAGATTCTTCATGATTTTGATCACCGTTTCATGCTCCTCCTATTTTTCAGACCGTTTCATGCTCCTCATATTTTTGACACCTTTTGAAGCTCTTCACATTTATCACACCTTTTCAGGCTCTTCATGTTTTTCAACACCGCTTCATGATCCACCTATATTTCAGATCGTTTCATGCTCCTCATATTTTTGACACCTTTTGAAGCTCTTCACATTTATCACACCATTTCAGGCTCTTCATGTTTTTCAACACCGCTTCATGCTCCTCCTATTTTTCAAACCTTTTGAAGCTCTTCATGTTTTTCACACCTTATCAGCCTCTTCATGTTTTTGAACATCTCTTCATGCTCCTCATATTTTTGACAATTTTATAAGCTCTTCATATTTTTCACACTTTTTCAGGCTCTTCATGTTTTTGAGCACCGCTTCATGCTCCTCCTATTTTTCAAACCTTTTGAAGCTCTTCATGTTTTTCACACTTTTTCAGGCTGTTTATAGTTTTAAACACCGCTGCATGATTCTCCTATATTTGAGACCATTTCATGCTCCTCATATTTTTGACATTTTTTGAAGCTCTTCATATTTTTCACACTTTTTCAGGCTCTTCATGTTTTGAACAACACTTCATGCTCCTCCTATTTTTCAGACCGTTTCATGCTCCTCAGGTATTTCACACCTTTTGAAGCTCTTCATATTTTTCACACCTTTTCAGGCTCTTCACCTTTTTGAACAACACTTCATGCTCCTCCTACTTTTCAGACTGTTTCATGCTCATCTCATTTTTGACACCTTTTCAGGGTCTTCATATTTTTCAAACTTTTGAAGATCTTCATATTTTTCACATTTTTTCAGGCTCTTCATGTTTTGAACACTGCTTCATGCTCCTCCTATTTTTCAGACCGTTTCATTCTCCTCATGTTTTTCACACCTTTTGAAGCTCTTCATAATTTTCACACCTTTTCATGCTCTTCATGTTTTTGAACACCGTTTCATGCTCGTCCTATTTTTCAGACCATTTCAAGCTCCTCATATTTTTGAAACCTTTTGAAGCTCTTCATATTTTTCACACCTTTTCCGTCTCTTCTTGTTTTTCAACACCGCTTCTTGCTCCTCCTATTTTTCAGACCGTTTCATGCTCCTCATATTGTTGACACCTTTTGAAGCACTTCATATTTTTCACACCTTTTCAGGCTCTTCATATTTTTGAACGCCGCTTCATGTTCCTCCTGTTTTTCACACCTATTGAAGCTCTTCATATTTTTCACACCTTTTCAGGCTGTACATGTTTTTGAAGACCACTTCATGCTCCTCATCTTTCTCAGACCGTTTCATGCTCCTGATAATTTTCACACCGTTTGAAGCTCTTCTTATTTTTCACACGTTTTCAGATTCTTCATGTTTTTGATCACCGTTTCATGCTCCTCCTATTTTTCAGACCGTTTCATACTCCTCATATTTTTGACACCTTTTGAAGCTCTTCACATTTATCACACCTTTTCAGGCTCTTCATGTTTTTCAACACCACTTCATGATCCTCCTATATTTCAGAGCGTTTCATGCTCCTCATATTTTTGACACCTTTTGAAGCTCTTCACATTTTTCACACCTTTTCCGGCTCTTCATGTTTTTCAACTCCGCTTCATGCTCCTCCTATTTTTCAGATCATTTCAGGCTCCGCATATTTTTTACTCCTTTTGAAGCTCTTCATATTTTTCACACGTTTTCAGGCCCTTCATGTTTTTGAACACCGCTTCATGCTCCTCCTATTTGTCAGACGGTTTCAGGCTGCTCGTATTTTTCAGACCGTTTCATGCTCCTCATATTTTTGACAATTTTATAAGCTCTTCATATTTTTCACACTTTTTCAGGCTCTTCATGTTTTTTAGCACCGCTTCATGCTCCTCCTATTTTTCAAACCTTTTGAAGCTCTTCATGTTTTTCACACCTTATCAGCCTCTTCATGTTTTTGAACATCTCTTCATGCTCCTCATATTTTTGACAATTTTATAAGCTCTTCATATTTTTCACACGTTTTCAGGCTCTTCATGTTTTTGATCACCGTTTCATGCTCCTGCTATTTTTCAGACCGTTTCATGCTCCTCATATTTTTGACAATTTTATAAGCTCTTCATATTTTTCACACTTTTTTAGGCTCTTCATGTTTTTTAACACCGCTTCATGCTCCTCCTATTTTTCAAACTTTTTGAAGCTCTTCATGTTTTTCACACCTTATCAGCCTCTTCATGTTTTTGAACACCTCTTCATGCTACTCCTATTTTTCAGACCTTTTCATGTTCCTCCTGTTTTTCACACCTTTTGAAGCTCTTCATATTTTTCACACCTTTTCAGGCTGTACATGTTTTTGAAGACCACTTCATGCTCCTCATCTTTTTAAGACCGTTTCATGCTCCTGATATTTTTCACACCGTTTGAAGCTCTTCATATTTTTCACACGTTTTCAGATTCTTCATGATTTTGATCACCGTTTCATGCTCCTCCTATTTTTCAGACCGTTTCATGCTCCTCATATTTTTGACACCTTTTGAAGCTCTTCACATTTATCACACCTTTTCAGGCTCTTCATGTTTTTCAACACCGCTTCATGATCCACCTATATTTCAGAGCGTTTCATGCTCCTCTTATTTTTCACTCCTTTTCCGGCTCTTCATGTTTTTCAACACCGCTTCATGCTCCTCCTATTTTTCAGATCGTTTCAGGCTCCGCATATTTTTGACTCCTTTTGAAGCTCTTCATATTTTTCACACGTTTTCAGGCCCTTCATGTTTTTGAACACCGCTTCATGCTCCTCCTATTTTTCAAACCTTTTGAAGCTCTTCATGTTTTTCACACCTTATCAGCCTCTTCATGTTTTTGAACATCTCTTCATGCTCCTCATATTTTTGACAATTTTATAAGCTCTTCATATTTTTCACACTTTTTCAGGCTCTTCATGTTTTTGAGCACCGCTTCATGCTCCTGCTTTTTTTCAAACCTTTTGAAGCTCTTCATGTTTTTCACACCTTATCAGCCTCTTCATGTTTTTGAACATCTCTTCATGCTCCTCATATTTTTGACAATTTTATAAGCTCTTCATATTTTTCACACTTTTTCAGGCTCTTCATGTTTTTGAGCACCGCTTCATGCTCCTCCTATTTTTCAAACCTTTTGAAGCTCTTCATGTTTTTCACACTTTTTCAGGCTGTTTATAGTTTTAAACACCGCTGCATGATTCTCCTATATTTGAGACCATTTCATGCTCCTCATATTTTTGACATGTTTTGAAGCTCTTCATATTTTTCACACTTTTTCAGGCTCTTCATGTTTTGAACAACACTTCATGCTCCTCCTATTTTTCAGACCGTTTCATGCTCCTCAGGTATTTCACACCTTTTGAAGCTCTTCATATTTTTCACACCTTTTCAGGCTCTTCACGTTTTTGAACAACACTTCATGCTCCTCCTACTTTTCA
Source organism: Dama dama (assembly GCF_033118175.1). NCBI lineage: Eukaryota > Metazoa > Chordata > Mammalia > Artiodactyla > Cervidae > Dama > Dama dama. Next base: position 6,355,237 of record NW_026870891.1, on the reverse strand, counting down.
GACTGTTTCATGCTCATCTCATTTTTGACACCTTTTCAGGGTCTTCATATTTTTCAAACTTTTGAAGATCTTCATATTTTTCACACTTTTTCAGGCTCTTCATGTTTTGAACACTGCTTCATGCTCCTCCTATTTTTCAGACCGTTTCATTCTCCTCATGTTTTTCACACCTTTTGAAGCTCTTCATAATTTTCACACCTTTTCATGCTCTTCATGTTTTTGAACACCGTTTCATGCTCGTCCTATTTTTCAGACCATTTCAAGCTCCTCATATTTTTGAAACCTTTTGAAGCTCTTCATATTTTTCACACCTTTTCCGTCTCTTCTTGTTTTTCAACACCGCTTCTTGCTCCTCCTATTTTTCAGACCGTTTCATGCTCCTCATATTGTTGACACCTTTTGAAGCACTTCATATTTTTCACACCTTTTCAGGCTCTTCATATTTTTGAACGCCGGTTCATGTTCCTCCTGTTTTTCACACCTATTGAAGCTCTTCATATTTTTCACACCTTTTCAGGCTGTACATGTTTTTGAAGACCACTTCATGCTCCTCACCTTTCTCAGACCGTTTCATGCTCCTGATAATTTTCACACCGTTTGAAGCTCTTCATATTTTTCACACGTTTTCAGATTCTTCATGTTTTTGATCACCGTTTCATGATCCTCCTATATTTCAGAGCGTTTCATGCTCCTCATATTTTTGACACCTTTTGAAGCTCTTCACATTTTTCACACCTTTTCCGGCTCTTCATGTTTTTCAACTCCGCTTCATGCTCCTCCTATTTTTCAGAACGTTTCAGGCTCCGCATATTTTTGACTCCTTTTGAAGCTCTTCATATTTTTCACACGTTTTCTGGCCCTTCATGTTTTTGAACACCGCTTCATGCTCCTCCTATTTTTCAGACGGTTTCAGGCTGCTCGTATTTTTCAGACCGTTTCATGCTCCTCATATTTTTGACAATTTTATAAACTCTTCATATTTTTCACACTTTTACAGGCTCTTCATGTTTTTGAGCACTGCTTCATGCTCCTCCTATTTTTCAAACCTTTTGAAGCTCTTCATGTTTTTCACACCTTATCAGCCTCTTCATGTTTTTGAACATCTCTTCATGCTCCTCATATTTTTGACAATTTTATAAGCTCTTCATATTTTTCACACTTTTTCAGGCTCTTCATGTTTTTGAACACCGCTTCATGCTCCTCCTATTTTTCAAACCTTTTGAAGCTCTTCATATTTTTCACACTTTTTCAGGCTCTTCATGTTTTGAACACCGCTTCATGCTCCTCCTATTTTTCAGACCGTTTCATGCTCCTCAGGTATTTCACACCTTTTGAAGCTCTTCATATTTTTCACACCTTTTCAGGCTCTTCACGTTTTTGAACAACACTTCATGCTCCTCCTACTTTTCAGACTGTTTCATGCTCATCTCATTTTTGACACCTTTTCAGGGTCTTCATATTTTTCAAACTTTTGAAGATCTTCATATTTTTCACACTTTTTCAGGCTCTTCATGTTTTGAACACTGCTTCATGCTCCTCCTATTTTTCAGACCGTTTCATTCTCCTCATGTTTTTCACACCTTTTGAAGCTCTTCATAATTTTCACACCTTTTCATGCTCTTCATGTTTTTGAACACCGTTTCATGCTCGTCCTATTTTTCAGACCATTTCAAGCTCCTCATATTTTTGAAACCTTTTGAAGCTCTTCATATTTTTCACACCTTTTCCGTCTCTTCTTGTTTTTCAACACCGCTTCTTGCTCCTCCTATTTTTCAGACCGTTTCATGCTCCTCATATTGTTGACACCTTTTGAAGCACTTCATATTTTTTACACCTTTTCAGGCTCTTCATATTTTTGAACACCGCTTCATGTTCCTCCTGTTTTTCACACCTTTTGAAGCTCTTCATATTTTTCACACCTTTTCAGGCTGTACATGTTTTTGAAGACCACTTCATGCTCCTCATCTTTTTCAGACCGTTTCATGCTCCTGATATTTTTCACACCGTTTGAAGCTGTTCATATTTTTCACACGTTTTCAGATTCTTCATGATTTTGATCACCGTTTCATGCTCCTCCTATTTTTCAGACCGTTTCATGCTCCTCATATTTTTGACACCTTTTGAAGCTCTTCACATTTATCACACCTTTTCAGGCTCTTCATGTTTTTCAACACCGCTTCATGATCCACCTATATTTCAGAGCGTTTCATGCTCCTCATATTTTTGACACCTTTTGAAGCTCTTCACATTTATCACACCTTTTCAGGCTCTTCATGTTTTTCAACACCGCTTCATGCTCCTCCTATTTTTCAGATCGTTTCAGGCTCCGCATATTTTTGACTCCTTTTGAAGCTCTTCATATTTTTCACACGTTTTCAGGCCCTTCATGTTTTTGAACACCGCTTCATGCTCCTCCTATTTTTCAAACCTTTTGAAGCTCTTCATGTTTTTCACACCTTATCAGCCTCTTCATGTTTTTGAACATCTCTTCATGCTCCTCATATTTTTGACAATTTTATAAGCTCTTCATATTTTTCACACTTTTTCAGGCTCTTCATGTTTTTGAGCACCGCTTCATGCTCCTGCTATTTTTCAAACCTTTTGAAGCTCTTCATGTTTTTCACACCTTATCAGCCTCTTCATGTTTTTGAACATCTCTTCATGCTCCTCATATTTTTGACAATTTTATAAGCTCTTCATATTTTTCACACTTTTTCAGGCTCTTCATGTTTTTGAGCACCGCTTCATGCTCCTCCTATTTTTCAAACCTTTTGAAGCTCTTCATGTTTTTCACACTTTTTCAGGCTGTTTATAGTTTTAAACACCGCTGCATGATTCTCCTATATTTGAGACCATTTCATGCTCCTCATATTTTTGACATTTTTTGAAGCTCTTCATATTTTTCACACTTTTTCAGGCTCTTCATGTTTTGAACAACACTTCATGCTCCTCCTATTTTTCAGACCGTTTCATGCTCCTCAGGTATTTCACACCTTTTGAAGCTCTTCATATTTTTCACACCTTTTCAGGCTCTTCACCTTTTTGAACAACACTTCATGCTCCTCCTACTTTACAGACTGTTTCATGCTCATCTCATTTTTGACACCTTTTCAGGGTCTTCATATTTTTCAAACTTTTGAAGATCTTCATATTTTTCACACTTTTTCAGGCTCTTCATGTTTTGAACACTGCTTCATGCTCCTCCTATTTTTCAGACCGTTTCATTCTCCTCATGTTTTTCACACCTTTTGAAGCTCTTCATAATTTTCACACCTTTTCATGCTCTTCATGTTTTTGAACACCGTTTCATGCTCGTCCTATTTTTCAGACCATTTCAAGCTCCTCATATTTTTGAAACCTTTTGAAGCTCTTCATATTTTTCACACCTTTTCCGTCTCTTCTTGTTTTTCAACACCGCTTCTTGCTCCTCCTATTTTTCAGACCGTTTCATGCTCCTCATATTGTTGACACCTTTTGAAGCACTTCATATTTTTCACACCTTTTCAGGCTCTTCATATTTTTGAACGCCGGTTCATGTTCCTCCTGTTTTTCACACCTATTGAAGCTCTTCATATTTTTCACACCTTTTCAGGCTGTACATGTTTTTGAAGACCACTTCATGCTCCTCATCTTTCTCAGACCGTTTCATGCTCCTGATAATTTTCACACCGTTTGAAGCTCTTCATATTTTTCACACGTTTTCAGATTCTTCATGTTTTTGATCACCGTTTCATGCTCCTCCTATTTTTCAGACCGTTTCATACTCCTCATATTTTTGACACCTTTTGAAGCTCTTCACATTTATCACACCTTTTCAGGCTCTTCATGTTTTTCAACACCGCTTCATGATCCTCCTATATTTCAGAGCGTTTCATGCTCCTCATATTTTTGACACCTTTTGAAGCTCTTCACATTTTTCACACCTTTTCCGGCTCTTCATATTTTTCAACTCCGCTTCATGCTCCTCCTATTTTTCAGATCATTTCAGGCTCCGCATATTTTTGACTCCTTTTGAAGCTCTTCATATTTTTCACACGTTTTCAGGCCCTTCATGTTTTTGAACACCGCTTCATGTTCCTCCTATTTGTCAGACGGTTTCAGGCTGCTCGTATTTTTCAGACCGTTTCATGCTCCTCATATTTTTGACAATTTTATAAGCTCTTCATATTTTTCACACTTTTTCAGGCTCTTCATGTTTTTTAGCACCGCTTCATGCTCCTCCTATTTTTCAAACCTTTTGAAGCTCTTCATGTTTTTCACACCTTATCAGCCTCTTCATGTTTTTGAACATCTCTTCATGCTCCTCATATTTTTGACAATTTTATAAGCTCTTCATATTTTTCACAAGTTTTCAGGCTCTTCATGTTTTTGATCACCGTTTCATGCTCCTGCTATTTTTCAGACCGTTTCATGCTCCTCATATTTTTGACAATTTTATAAGCTCTTCATATTTTTCACACTTTTTTAGGCTCTTCATGTTTTTTAACACCGCTTCATGCTCCTCCTATTTTTCAAACTTTTTGAAGCTCTTCATGTTTTTCACACCTTATCAGCCTCTTCATGTTTTTGAACACCTCTTCATGCTACTCCTATTTTTCAGACCTTTTCATGTTCCTCCTGTTTTTCACACCTTTTGAAGCTCTTCATATTTTTCACACCTTTTCAGGCTGTACATGTTTTTGAAGACCACTTCATGCTCCTCATCTTTTTCAGACCGTTTCATGCTCCTGATATTTTTCACACCGTTTGAAGCTCATCATATTTTTCACACGTTTTCAGATTCTTCATGATTTTGATCACCGTTTCATGCTCCTCCTATATTTCAGACCGTTTCATGCTCCTCATATTTTTGACACCTTTTGAAGCTCTTCACATTTATCACACCTTTTCAGGCTCTTCATGTTTTTCAACACCGCTTCATGATCCACCTATATTTCAGAGCGTTTCATGCTCCTCTTATTTTTCACACCTTTTCCGGCTCTTCATGTTTTTCAACACCGCTTCATGCTCCTCCTATTTTTCAGATCGTTTCAGGCTCCGCATATTTTTGACTCCTTTTGAAGCTCTTCATATTTTTCACACGTTTTCAGGCCCTTCATGTTTTTGAACACCGCTTCATGCTCCTCCTATTTTTCAAACCTTTTGAAGCTCTTCATGTTTTTCACACCTTATCAGCCTCTTCATGTTTTTGAACATCTCTTCATGCTCCTCATATTTTTGACAATTTTATAAGCTCTTCATATTTTTCACACTTTTTCAGGCTCTTCATGTTTTTGAGCACCGCTTCATGCTCCTCCTATTTTTCAAACCTTTTGAAGCTCTTCATGTTTTTCACACCTTATCAGCCTCTTCATGTTTTTGAACATCTCTTCATGCTCCTCATATTTTTGACAATTTTATAAGCTCTTCATATTTTTCACACTTTTTCAGGCTCTTCATGTTTTTGAGCACCGCTTCATGCTCCTCCTATTTTTCAAACCTTTTGAAGCTCTTCATGTTTTTCACACTTTTTCAGGCTGTTTATAGTTTTAAACACCGCTGCATGATTCTCCTATATTTGAGACCATTTCATGCTCCTCATATTTTTGACATTTTTTGAAGCTCTTCATATTTTTCACACTTTTTCAGGCTCTTCATGTTTTGAACAACACTTCATGCTCCTCCTATTTTTCAGACCGTTTCATGCTCCTCAGGTATTTCACACCTTTTGAAGCTCTTCACATTTTTCACACCTTTTCCGGCTCTTCATGTTTTTCAACTCCGCTTCATGCTCCTCCTATTTTTCAGAACGTTTCAGGCTCCGCATATTTTTGACTCCTTTTGAAGCTCTTCATATTTTTCACACGTTTTCTGGCCCTTCATGTTTTTGAACACCGCTTCATGCTCCTCCTATTTGTCAGACGGTTTCAGGCTGCTCGTATTTTTCAGACCGTTTCATGCTCCTCATATTTTTGACAATTTTATAAGCTCTTCATATTTTTCACACTTTTTCAGGCTCTTCATGTTTTTTAGCACCGCTTCATGCTCCTCCTATTTTTCAAACCTTTTGAAGCTCTTCATGTTTTTCACACCTTATCAGCCTCTTCATGTTTTTGAACATCTCTTCATGCTCCTCATATTTTTGACAATTTTATAAGCTCTTCATATTTTTCACACTTTTTCAGGCTCTTCATGTTTTTGAACACCGCTTCATGCTCCTCCTATTTTTCAGACCGTTTCATGCTCCTCAGGTATTTCACACTTTTTGAAGCTCTTCATAATTTTCACACCTTTTCAGGCTCTTCACGTTTTTGAACAACACTTCATGCTCCTCCTACTTTTCAGACTGTTTCATGCTCATCTCATTTTTGACACCTTTTCAGGGTCTTCATATTTTTCAAACTTTTGAAGATCTTCATATTTTTCACACTTTTTCAGGCTCTTCATGTTTTGAACACTCCTTCATGCTCCTCCTATTTTTCAGACCGTTTCATTCTCCTCATGTTTTTCACACCTTTTGAAGCTCTTCATAATTTTCACACCTTTTCATGCTCTTCATGTTTTTGAACACCGTTTCATGCTCGTCCTATTTTTCAGACCATTTCAAGCTCCTCATATTTTTGAAACCTTTTGAAGCTCTTCATATTTTTCACACCTTTTCAGGCTTTTCATGTATTTGAACACCGCTTCATGCTCCTCACATTTCTCACACCTTTTGAAGCTCTTCATATTTTTCTCACCTTTTCAGGCTCCTCATGTTTTTGAACACCGCTTCATGCTCCTCATATTTTTCAGACCGTTTCATGATCCTCATGTATTTCACACCTTTTGAACCTCTTCATATTTTTCACACCTTTTCAATGTCTTCATGTTTTTGAACACTGTTTCATGCTGCTCCTGTTTTTCAGACCATTTCATGATACTCATATTTTTGACACCTTTTGAAGCTCTTCATATTTTTCACACTTTTTCAGGTGTTTATAGTTTTCAACACCGCTGCATGATTCTCCTATATTTGAGACCATTTCATGCTCCTCATATTTTTGACATTTATTGAAGCTCTTCATATTTTTCACACCTTTTGAAGCTCTTCCTATTTTTCACAGGTTTTCAGGCTCTTCATGTTTTTCAACACCGCTTCATGCTCCTCTTATTTTTCCGAGCGTTTCATGCTCATGTCATTTTTGACACCTTTTGAAGGTCTTCATATTTTTCACACCTTTTGAAGCTCTTCATATTTTTCACTTCTTTTCAGGCTCTTCATGTTTTTTAACACCGCTTCATGCTCCTCATTTTTTCAGACCGTTTCATGCTCCTCATATTTTTGACATCTTTTGAAGCTCTTCTCGTTTTTCACACATTTTTAGGCTCTTCATGTTTTTCAACACCGCTTGATGATCCTCCTATATTTCAGACCGTTTCATGCTCCTCATATTTTTGACACCTTTTGAAGCTCTTCATATTTTTCACACCTTTTCAGACTCTTCATGTTCTTCAACACCGCTTCATGCTGCTCCTATTTTTCAAACCGTTTCATGCTCATCTCTTTTTTGACAACTTTTGAAGCTCTTCATATTTTCATACCTTTTGAAGCTCTTCATATTTTTCACACGTTTTCAGGCTCTTCATGTTTTTCAACACCGCTTCATGCTCCTCCTATTTTTCAGACCGTTTCGTGCTCCTCATATTTTTGACACGTTTTGAAGCTCTTCATATTTTTCACACCTTTTCCGTCTCTTCTTGTTTTTCAACACCGCTTCTTGTTCCTCCTATTTTTCAAACCGTTTCATGCTCCTCATATTGTTGACACCTTTTGAAGCACTTCATATTTTTCACACCTTTTCAGGCTCTTCATATTTTTGAACACCGCTTCATGTTCCTCCTGTTTTTCACACCTTTTGAAGCTCTTCATATTTTTCACACCTTTTCAGGCTCTTCAGGTTTTTGAACACCTCTTCATGCTCCTCCTATTTTTCAGACCGTTTCATGCTCCTCATGTCTTTCACACCTTTTGAAGCTCTTCATATTTTTCACACCTTTTCAGTCTCTCCATGTTTCTGAACACCACTTCCTTTTCCTCCTATTTTTGAGGCCGTTTCATGCTCATCTCATTTTTGACACCTTCTGAAGCTCTTCATTTTTTTCACACCTTTTGAGCTCTTCATATTCTTGACACGTTTTCAGGCTCTTCATGTATTTCAATAACGCTTCTTACTTCTCCTATTTTTCAGACCGTTTCATGCTCCTCATATTTTTGACACCTTTTGAAGCTCTTCATATTTTTCACACTTTTTCAGGCTTTTCATGTTTCTGAACAACGCTTCATGCTCCTCCTATTTTTCACACCTTTTGAAGCTCTTCATATTTTTCACAGCTTTTCAGGCTGCACATGTTTTTGAACACCACTTCATGCTCCTCATCTTTTTCAGTCTGTTTCATGCTCCTCATATTTTTCACAGCGTTTGAAGCTCTTCATATTTTTAACACGTTTTCAGGCTCTTCATGTTTTTGATCACCGTTTCATGCTCCTCCTATTTTTCAGACCGTTTCATGCTCCTCATATTTTTGACAATTTCATAAGCTCTTCATATTTTTCACACTTTTTCAGGCTCTTCATGTTTTTGAACACCGCTTCATGCTCCTCTTATTTTTCAAACTTTTTGAAGCTCTTCATGTTTTTCACACCTTATCAGCCTCTTCATGTTTTTGAACACCTCTTCATGCTCCTCCTATTTTTCAGACCTTTTCATGCTCCTCATGTATTTCACACGTTTTGAAGCTCTTCATGTTTTTCACACCTTTTCAGGCTCTTCATGTGTTTGAACACAGCTTCATGCTCCTTCTATTTTTCAGACCGGTTCAAGCTCCTCATATTTTTGACACCTTTGAAGCTCTTCATATTTTTCACACCTTTTCAAGCTCTTCATGTTTTTCAACACCGCCTCATGCTCCTCCTATTTTTCAGAACGTTACATGCTCCTCATGTATTTCACACCTTTTGAAGCTCTTCATATTTTTCACACCTTTTTAGGCTCTCCATGTTTCTGAACAGCACTTCATGCTCCTATTTTTGAGACCGTTTCATGCTCATCTCATTTTTGACACCTTCTGAAACTCTTCATTTTTTTCACACCTTTGGATCTCTTCATATTCTTCACACGTTTTCAGGCTCTTCATGTATTTCAACAATGCTTCTTACTCCTCCTATTTTTCAGATCGTTTCATGCTCCTTATAGTTTTCACAGCTTTTGAAGCTCTTCATATTCTTCACACCTTTTCAAGCTCTTCATATTTTTCAAACCTTTTGAAGCTCTTCATATTTTTAACACGTTTTCAGGCTCTTCAAGTTTTTGAACACCGCTTCATGCTCCTCCTATTTTTCAGACCTTTTCATACTCCTCATGTATTTCACACCTTTTGAAGCTCTTCATATTTTTCAGACTTTTTCAGGCTCTTCATGTTGTTGAACACTGCTTCTTGCTCCTCCTATTTTTCAGACCGTTTCATGCTCCTCTTGTATTTCACACCTTTTGAAGCTCTTCATATTTTGCACACCTTTTCAGGCTCTTCATGTTTTTGAACACCGCTTCATGCTCCTCCTATTTTTCAAACCGTTTCATGCTCCTCATGTATTTCACACCTTTTGAAGCTCTTCATATTTTTCACACCTTTTCTGGCTCTTCATGTTTTTGAACACCGCTTCATGCTCCTCCTATTTTTCAGACCGTTTCATGCTCCTCATAATTTTCACACCTTTTAAAGCTCTTCTTATTTTTCACACCTTATCATTTTCTTCATGTTTTTGAACACCGCTTCATCTTTCTCCTATTTTTAAGACCGTTTCATGCTCCTCATATTTTTGACACCTTTTGAAGCTCTTCATATTTTGCACACCTTTTCAGGCTCTTCATGTTTTTCACAAGCACTTCACGCTCCTCCTATTTTTCAGAACGTATCATGCTCCTCATATTTTTGACACCTTTTGAAGCTCTTCATATTTTTCACACCTTTTGAAGCTCTTCTTATATTTCACAACTTTTCAGGCTCTTCATGTTTTTGAACAAAACTTCATGCTTCTCCTATTTGTCAGACCGTTTAATCCTCCTCATGTATTTCACACCTTTTGAAGCTCTTCATATTTTTCACACCTTTTCAGGCTTTTCATGTTTTTGAACAGCGCTTCATGCTCCTCCTGATTTTCAGAAGGTTTCATGCTCATCTCACATTTGACACCTTTTGAAGCTCTTCATGTTTTTCACACCTTTTCAGGCTCTTCATGTTTTTCAACACCGCTACATGATCCTCCTATTTTTCAAACCGTTTCCTGCTCCTCATATTTTTGACACCTTTTGAAGCTCTTCATATATTTCACACCGTTTTAGGCTCTTCATGTTTTTCAACACCGCTTCATGCTCCTCCTATTTTTCAGACCGTTTCATGATGCTCATATTTTTGACACCTTTTGAGGCTCTTCATATTTTTCACAACTTTTCAGGCTCTTCATGTTTTTGAACACTGTTTCAAGCTCCTCCTCATTTTCACACCGTTTCATGCCCCTCATAATTTTTATCCCTTTTGAAGCTTTTCATATTTTTCACACCTTTTCAGGCTCTTCATGTTTTTGAACACCGTTACATGCTCCTTCTATTTTTCATACCATTTCATGCTCGTCATTTTTTTGACACCTTTTGAAGCTCTTCATATTTTTCACACCTTTGGAAGCACTTCATATTTTTCACAACTTTTCAGGCTCTTCACTTTTATCAACACCACTTCATGCTCCTCCTATTTTCCAGACCTTTTCATGCTCCTCATATTTTTGACACCTTTTGAAGCTCTTCATATTTTTCACACCTTTTCAGGCTCTTCATGTTTTTCAACACCACTTCATGCTCCTCCTATTTTTCAGACCGTTTCATGCTCCTCATATTTTTGACACATTTTGAAGCTCTTCATATTTTTCACACCTTTTCAGGCTCTTCATGTTTTTGAACACCTCTTCATGCTCCTTCTATTTTCAAACCGTTTCATGCTCCTCATTTCTTTGAGACATTTTGAAGCTCTTCATATTTTTCACACCTTTTGTGGATCTTCATGTTTTTGAACACAGTTTATGCTCCTCATATTTTTCACACATTTTCATGCTCTTCATATTTTTCACACCTTTTCAGGCTCTTCAGGTTTTTGAACACCGTTTCATGCTCCTCCTATTTTTCAGACCGTTTCCTGCTCCTCATATATTTGACATCTTTTGAAGCTCTTCTTATTTTTCACACTTTTACATGCTTTTCATGTTTTTCAACACCGTTTCATGCTCCTCCTATTTTCAGACCGTTTCATGCTCCTCATATATTTGACACCTTTTAAAGCTCTTCATATATTTCACACCTTTTCAGGCTCTTCAAGTTTTTGAACACCGTTTCATGCTCCTCATATTTTTCAGACCGTTTCGTGCTCCTCATATATTTGACATCTTTTGAAGGTCTTCTTATTTTTCACACCTTTTCACGCTTTTCATGTTTTTCAACACCATTTCATGCTCCGCCTATTTTTAAGATCGTTTCCTGCTCCTCATATTTTTCACACCTTTTGAAGCTTTTCATATTTTTCACAGCTTTTCAGGTTCTTCATGTTTTTCAACACCGCTTAATGCTCCTCCTATTTTTCAGACCGTTTCATGCTCCTCATATTTTTGACACATTTTGAAGCTTTTCATATTTTTCACACCTTTTCAGGTTCTTCATGTTTTTCAACACCTCTTCATGCTCCTTCTATTTTCAGACCGTTTCATGCTCCTCATTTCTTTGAGACATTTTGACGCTCTTCATATTTTTCACACCTTTTGTAGATCTTCATGTTTTTGAACACAGTTTATGCTCCTCATATTTTTCACACATTTTCATGCTCTTCATATTTTTCACACCTTTTCAGCCTCTTCAGGTTTTTGAACACCGTTTCATGCTCCTCCTATTTTTCAGACCGTTTCCTGCTCCTCATATATTTGACATCTTTTGAAGCTCTTCTTATTTTTCACACCTTTTCATGCTTTTCATGTTTTTCAACACCGTTTTATGCTCCTCCTATTTTCCGACCGTTTCATGCTCCTCACATATTTGACACCTTTTAAAGCTCTTCTTATTTTTCACACCTTTTCATGCTTTTCATGTTTTTCAACACCATTTCATGCTTCTCCTATTTTTCAGACCGTTTCCTGCTCCTCATATATTTGACATCTTTTGAAGCTCTTCTTATTTTTCACACCTTTTCATGCTTTTCAAGTTTTTCAACACCGTTTCATGCTCCTCCTATTTTCAGACCGTTTCATGCTCCTCATATATTTGACACCTTTTAAAGCTCTTCATGTATTTCACACCGTTTCAGGCTCTTCATGTTTTTGAACACCGTTTCATGCTCCTTATATTTTTCAGACCGTTTCGTGCTCCTCATATATTTGACATCTTTTGAAGGTCTTCTTATTTTTCACACCTTTTCACGCTTTTCATGTTTTTCAACACCGTTTCATGCTCCTCCTATTTTTCAGACCGTTTCGTGCTCCTCATATGTTTGACACCTTGTGAAGCTCTTCATATTCTTCACACCTTTTCAGTCTCTTCATGTTTTTCAACACCGCCTCATGCTCCTCCTTTTTTCAGAACGTTTCATGCTGTTAATATTTTTGTCACCTTTTGAAGCTCTTCATATTTTTCACACCTTCTCAGGCTCTTCATGTCTTTGAACACCGTTTCTTGCTGCTACTATTTTTCAGACCTTTTCATGCTCCAAATATTTTTGACACCTTTTGAAGCCTTTCATATTTTTCACACCTTTTCAGGCTCTTCTTGTTTTTCAACACCACTTCATGCTCCTCTTATTTTTCAGACCGTTTCATGCTCCTCATATTTTTGACACCTTTTGAAGCTCTTCATATTTTTCACACATTTTCAATCTCTTCATGTTTTTCAACACAGTTTCATGCTCCTCATTTTTTTTCAGTCTGTTTCATGCTCCTCATATTTTTGACACCTTTTGAAGCTCTTCATATTATTCACACCATTTCAGGTTCTTCACGTTTTTAAACAACGCTTCATGCTCCTCCTATTTTTCAAAACGTTTCATGCTCCTCATATTTTTGACACCTTCTGAAGCTCATCATATTTTTCACAGGTTTTCATGCTCTTCATCTTTTTCAAAACCGTTTCATTCTCATACTATTTTTCAGACAGTTTCATGCTCCTATATATTTCACACCTTTTGAATCTCTTCATATTTTTCACACGTTTTCAGGCTCTTCATGGTTTTCAACACCGCTGCATGCTCCTCCTATTTTTCAGACCGTTTCATGCTCTTAATATTTTTGACATCTTTTGAAGCTCTTCATATATTTCACACCTTTTCAGGCTCTTCATGTTTTTCAACACTGTTTCATGCTCCTCCTATTTTTCAGACCGTTTCATGCTTCTCTTATTTTTGACAACTTTTGAAGCTCTTCATATTTTACACACCTTTCCTGGTTCTTCTTGTTTTTGAACACTGTTTCATGCTCCTCCTGTTTTTCAGACCGTTTCATGCTGCTCATATTTTGACACCTTTTGAAGCTCTCCATATTTTTCACACCTTTTCAGGCTCTTCATGTTTTTGAAAACCACTTCATTCTCCTCCTATTTTTCAGACCGTTTCATGCTCCTCATATTTTTGACACCTTTTGAAGCTCTTCATATATTTCACACCTTTTCAGGCTCTTCATGTTCTTTAACACCGATTCATGCTCCTCCTACTTTTCAGACCGTTTCATGCTCCTCATATTTGGACACCTTTTGAAGCTCTTCATGTTTTTCAACACCGTTTCATGCTCCTCCTATTTTTAAGACCGTTTCCTGCTCCTCATATTTTTCACACCTTTTGAAGCTCTTCATATTTTTCACACTTTTTCAGGCTCTTCATGTTTTTCCACACCGATTCATGCTCCTTCTATTTTTCAAAACGTTTCATGTTCCTCATATTTTTGACACCTTTTGAAGCTCTTCCTTTTTTTCACACCTTTTCATGCTCTTCATGTTTCTAACACCGTTTCATGCTTCTCCTATTTTTCAGACCGTTTAAGGCTCCTCATATTTTTCACACCTTTTGAATCTCTTTATATTTGTCACACCTTTTCAGGCTCTTCATGTTTTTCAACACCGCTTCATGCTCCTCCTATTTTTCAGATCGTTTCTTGCTCCTCCTATATTTCAAACTGTTTCACGCACCTCTTATTATTGACACCTTTTGAAGCTCTTCATATTTTTCACACCTTTTCAGGCTCTTCATGTTTTTCAACACCACTTCATGCTCCTCCTATTTTTGAGACCGGTTCATGCTCCTCATATTTTTCACACATTTAGAAACTCTTCATATTTTTCCCACCTTCCCAGGCTCTTCATGTATTTGAGCACAGCTTCATGCTCCTCCTATTTTTCAGACCGTTTCATGCTCCTCATATTTTTGACAGCTTTTGAAGCTCTTCATATTTTTCACACCATTGCAGGCTCTTAATGTTTTTGAACACCGTTTCATGCTCCTCCTATATTTCAGACCGTTTCATGCTCCTCATATTTTTGACACATTTTGAAGCTCTTCATATTTTTCACACCTTTTGAAGCTCTTCATATTTTTCACAACATTTCAGGCTCTTCATGTTTTTGAACACCGTTTCATGCTCCTCCTATATTTCAGACCATTTCATGCTCCTCATATTTCTGACAAATTTTGAAGCTCTTCAAATATTTCAAACACTTTCAGGCTCTTCATGTTTTGAACACCACTTCATGCTTCTCCTATTTTTCAGACCGTTTCATGCTCATCTCATTTTTGACACCTTTTGAAGCTCTTCATATTTTTCACAACTTTTGAAGCTTTTCATATTTTTGACACATTTTCAGGCTCTTCAGGTTTTTCAACACCGCTTCTTGCTCCTCCTAATTTTCAGACCGCTTCTTGCTCCTCCTAATTTTCAGAGCGCTTCATGCTCCTCATATTTTTGACACCTTTTGAAGCTCTTCGTATATTTCACACCTTTTCATGCTCTTCATGTTTATCAACACCAATTCATGCTCCTCCTATTTTTCAGACCGTTTCATGCTAATCTCATTTTTGACACCTATTGAAGCTCTTCATATTTTTCCAACCTTTTGAAGTTCTTCATATTTTTCGCACCATTTCAGGCTCTTCATGTATTTCAACACCGCTTCATGCTCCTCCTCTTTTTCAGACAATTTTTGCTCCTCATAATTTTGACACCATTTGAAGCTCTTCATATTTCTCACAACTTTTCTGGTTCTTCATGTATTTCAACACCGCTTCATGCTCCTCCTATTCTTCAGACCGTATCATGCTCATCTAATTTTTGAGACCTTTTGAAGCTCTTCATATTTTTCCAAATATTTTGAAGCTCTTCGTACTTTTCACGCATTTTCAGGCTCTTCATATTTTGCAACACCCCTTCTTGCTCCTACTATTTTTCAGACCGTTTCATGCTCCTCATATTTTTGAACACCTTTTGAAGCTCTTCATATTTTCCACATCTATTCAGGCTCTTCAGGTTTTTGAACACCGCTTCATGCTCCTCCTTTTCTGCAGACCGTTTCATGCTCCTCATATTTTTGACACCTTTTGAAGCTCTTCATATTTCTCACACCTTTTCAGGCTCTTCATATTTTTGAACACCGCTTCATGCTCCTCCTATTTTTCAGACCGTTTCATGCTCATCTCATTTTTGACACTTTTTGAAGCTCTTCATATTTTTCACACCTTTTCAGGCTCTTCATATTTTTCAACACCACTTCATGCTCCTTCTATTTTTCAGAGAGTTTCATGCTCCTCATGTATTTCACACCTTTTGAAGCTCTTCATATTTTTCACACCTTTTCAGGCTCGTCATGTTTTTCATCACTGTTTCATGCTCCTCCTATTTTTCAGACCGTTTCATGCTCCTCATATTTTTGAAACCTTTTGAAGCTCATCATACTTTTCACACCTTTTCAGGCTCTTCATGTTTTTGAACACCGTTTCATGTTCCTCCTATTTTTCAGACCGTTTCATGCTCCTCATATTTTTGACACCTTTTGAAGCTCTTCATATTTTTCACAACTTTTCCGGCTCTTCATGATTTTCAACACCGCTTCATGCTCCTCCTATTTTTCAGACCGTTCCATTCTCATCTCATTTTTGACACCTTTTGAAGCTCTTCATATTTTTCACACCTTTTGAAGCTCTTCATAATTTTCACACGTTTTCAGGCTCTTCATGTTTTTCAACATCGCTTCATGATCCTCCAATTTTTCAGACCGTTTCATGCACCTCATATTTTTCACACCTTTTGAAGCTCTTCATATTTCTCACACATTTTCAGGCTCTTCATGTTTCTCAACACCGCTTCATGATCCTCCTATTTTTCAGACCGTTTCATGCTCCTCATATTTTTGACACCTTTTGAAGCTCTTCATATTTTTCTCACCTTTTCAGGCTCTTCATGTTTTTGAACACCGCTTCATGCTCCTCCTATTTTTCAACCGTTTCATACTCCTCATATTTTTGACACCTTTTGAAGCTCTTCATATTTTTCACACCTTTTCAGGCTCTTCATGTTTTTGAACACCGCTCCATGCTCCTCCTATTTTTCAGACCGTTTAATGCTCCTCATGTATTTCACACCTTTTGAAGCTCCTCATATTTTTCACGCCTTTTCAGGCTCTTCATGTTTTTGAACACAGCTTCATGCTCCTCCTATTTTTCAGACCGTTTCATGCTCCTCATATTTTTGACACCTTTTGTAGCTTTTCATATTTTTCACAACTTTTCATGCTCTTCATTTTTTTCAACAACACTTCATGCCCCTCTTTTTTTCCAGACCGTTTCATTCTCATCTAATTTTTGACACCTTTTGAAGCTCTTCATATTTTTCACACCTTTTGAAGCTCTTCATATTTTTCACACGTTTTCAGGCTCTTCATGTTTTTGAACACCGCTTCATGCTCCTCCTATTTTTCAGACCATTTAATCCTCCCCATGTATTTCACACCTTTTGAAGCTCTTCATATTTTTCACACATTTTCAGGCTCTTCATGTTTTTGAACACCATTTCATGCTCCTCCTATTTTGCAGACCGTTTCATTCTCCTCATATTTTTGACACCTTTTGAAGCTCTTCATGTATTTCACACCTTTTCAGGCTTTTCATTTTTTTCAACACCACTTCATTCTCCTCCTATTTTTCAGACCGTTTCATGCTTATCTCATTTTGACACATTTTGAAGCTCTTCATATTTTTCACATCTTTTGAAGCTTTTCATATTTTTCACACCTTTTCAGGCTCTTCATGATTTTCAACACCGCTTCATGCTCCTCCTAATTTTCAGACCGTTTCATGCTCATTTCTTTTTTGACACCCTTTGAAGCTCTTCATATTTTTCACAATTTGAAGTTCTTCATATTTTTCATATTTTTGAAGCTCTTCATATTTTCACACGTTTTCAGACTCTTCATGATTTTCAACACCGCTTCATGCTCCTGAAATTTTTCAGACCGTTTCATGCTCCTCATATTTTTGACACCTTTTGAAGCTCTTCATATTTCTCACACCTTTTCAGGCTGTTCATGTTTTTCAGCACCGCTTCATGCTCCTCCTATTTTTCAGACCGTTTCATGCTCATCTCATTTTGACACCTTTTGAAGTTCTTCATATTTTTCACACCTATTGAAGCTCTTCATATTTTTCACATTTT
Source organism: Dama dama (assembly GCF_033118175.1). Taxonomy (NCBI): domain Eukaryota; kingdom Metazoa; phylum Chordata; class Mammalia; order Artiodactyla; family Cervidae; genus Dama; species Dama dama. The sequence continues at coordinate 6,337,500 of NW_026870891.1, read as the reverse complement.
TGAAGCTCTTCATATTTTCACACGTTTTCAGACTCTTCATGTTTTTCAAAACCGCTTCATGCTCCTGAAATTTTTCAGACCGTTTCATGCTCCTCATATTTTTGACACCTTTTGAAGCTCTTCATATTTCTCACACCTTTTCAGGCTCTTCATGTTTTTCAACACCGCTTCATGCTCCTCCTATTTTTCAGACCGTTTCATGCTCATCTCATTTTTGACACCTTTTGAAGGTTTTCATATTTTTCACACCTTTTCAGGCTCTTCATGTTTTTGAACACTGCTTCATGCTCCTCCTATTTTTCAGAACGTTTCATGCTCCTCATATTTTTCGCACCTGTTGAAGCTCTTCATATTTTTCACAACTTTTCAGGCTCTTCATGTTTTAGAACACCGCTTCATGCTCCTCCTATTTTTCAGACCGTTTAATGCTCCTCATGTATTTCACACCTTTTGAAGCTCCTCATATTTTTCACACCTTTTCAGGCTCTTCATGTTTTGGAACACCGTTTCATGCTCCTCCGATTTTTCAGACCGTTTCATGCTCCTCATATATTTGACACTTTGTGAAGCTCTTCATATTTTTCACACCTTTTCAGGCTCTTCCATTTTTTCAACACCGCTTCATGCTCCTCCTATTTTTCAGACCGTTTCATGCTCCTCGTATTTTTGACACCTTGTGAAGGTCTTCATATTTTTCACAGCTTTTCATGCTCTTCATGTTTTTTCAACACCGCTTCATGCTCCTCCTCTTTTTCAGACCATTTTTGCTCCTCATAATTTTGACACCATATGAAGCTCTTCATATTTCTCACAACTTTTCTGGTTCTTCATGTATTTCAACACCGCTTCATGCTCCTCCTATTTTTCAGACCGTTTCATGCTCCTCATATTTTTGACACCTTGTGAAGGTCTTCATATTTTTCACAGCTTTTCATGCTCTTCATATTTTTTCAACACCGCTTCATGCTCCTCCTTTTTTTCAGAATATTTTTGCTCCTCATAATTTTGACACCATATGAAGCTCTTCATATTTCTCACAACTTTTCTGGTTCTTCATGTATTTCAACACCGCTTCATGCTCCTCCTATTTTTCAGACCGTTTCATGCTCCTCATATTTTTGACACCTTGTGAAGCTCTTCATATTTTTCACACCTTTTCAGGCTCTTCATTTTTTTCAACACCACTTCATGCTCCTCCTATTTTTCAGACCGTTTCATGCTCCTCATATTTTTGACACTTTTTGAAGCTCTTTATATATTTCACACATTTTCAGGCTCTTCATGTTTTTCAACACCGTTTCATGATCCTCCTATTTTCAGACCGTTTCATACTCCTCATATTTTTGACACCTTTTGTAGCTCTTCATATTTTTCACACTTTTCAGGCTGTTCATGTTTTTCAACAACGCTTCATGCTCCGCCTATTTTTCAGACCATTTCATTCTCCTCATATTTTTGAAACCTTTTGAAGTTCCTCAGATATTTCACACCTTTTCAGGCTCTTCATTTTTTTCAACACCACTTTATGCTCCTACTATTTTTCAGATCGTTTCATGCTCTTCTCATTTTGACACCTATTAAAGCTCTTCATATTTTTCACATCTTTCGAAGCTCTTCATATTTTTCACACGTTTTCAGGCTCTTCATGTTGTTCAACACCCTTTCTTGCTTCTCCTATCTTTAAGACCATTTCATGCTCCTCATATATTTGACAGGTTTTGAAGCTCTACATATTTTTCACACCTTTTCAGCCTTTTCATTTATTTCAATATCACTTCATGCTCCTCCTATTTTTCAGACCGTTTCATGCTCATCTCATTTTGACACCTTTTGAAGCTCTTCATATTTTTCACACCTTTTCAGGCTCTTCATGTTTTTGAACATCGCTTCATGCTCCTCCTGTTTTTCAGACCGTCTCATGCTCCTCATATTTTTGACACCTTTTGAAGCTCTTCATATTTTTCACAACGTTTCAGGCTCTTCATGTTTTTCAACACCGCTTCATGCACCTCCTATTTTTCAGACCGTTTCATGCTCCTCATATTTTTGACACCTTTTGAAGCTCTTCATATTTTTCACTCCTTTTCAGGCTCTTCATGTTTTTGAACAACGCTTCATGCTCCTCCTATTTTTTACCGTTTCATGCTCCTCATATTTTTGACACCTTTTGAAGCTCTTCATATTTTTCACACCTTTTCAGGCTCTTCATGTTTTTGAACACCGCTTCATGCTCCTCCTCTTTTTTAGACCGTTTCATGCTCCTCATATTTTTGACACCTTTTGATGCTCTTCATATTTTTCACACCTTTTCAGGCTCTTCATGTTTTTGAACACGGCTTCATGCTCCTCCTATTTTTCAGACCGTATCCTGCTCCTCATATTTTTGACACCTTTTGAAGCTCTTCATATTTTTCACACCTTTTCAGGCTCTTCATGTGTTTGAACTCCGCTTCATGCTCCTCTTCTTTTTCAGACCGTTTCATGCTCCTCATATTTTTGACACCTTTTCAAGCTCTTCATATTTTTCACACCTTTTCAGGCTCTTCATGTGTTTGAACACCGCTTCATGCTCCTCCTCTATTTCAGACAGTTTCATGTTCCGCATATTTTTCACACGTTTTGAAGCTCTTCATATTTTTCACACCTTTTCAGGCTCTTCATGTTTTTCAACACCACTTCTTGCTTCTCCTATTTTTCAGACCGATTAATGCTCCTCATATTTTTGACACCTTTTGAAGCTCTTCAAATTTTTCACACGTTTTGAAGCTCTTCATATTTTTCGCACCTTTTCAGGCTCTTCATGTTCTTCAACACCACTTCTTGCTTCTCCTATTTTTCAGACCGTTTCATGGTCATCTCGTTTTTGATATCTTTTGAAGCTCTTCATATTTTTCACACCTTTTGAAGCTCTTCATATTTTTCACACGTTTTCAGGCTCTTCATGTTTTTCACCACCACTTCATGCTCATCCTATTTTCCAGACCGTTTCATGCTCCTGATATTTTTGACACGTTTTGAAGCTCTTCATATTTTTCACACATTTTGAAGCTCTTCATATATTTCACACCTTTTCAGGCTCTTCATGATTTTTAACAACACTTCATGCTCCTCCTATTTTTCAGACTGTTTCATGCTCATCTCATATTTGACACCTTTAGAAGCTCTTATTATTTTTCACACCTTTTCATGCTCTTCATGTTTTGCTACACCACTTCATGCTCCTCCATTTTTCAGACCATTTCATGCTCATCTCATTTTTGACACCTTTTGAAGCTCTTCATATTTTTCACACCTTTTCAGGCTCTTCATGTTTTGCAACATCTCTTCATGCTCCTCCTATTTTTCAAACCGTTTCATCCTCCTCATATTTTTGACACCTTTTGAAGCTCTTCATATTTTTCACACCTGTTCAGGCTCTTCATGTTTTTGAACACCGCTTCATGCTCCTCCTATTTTTCAGACCGTACCCTGCTCCTCATATTTTTCACACCTATTGAAGCTCTTAATATTTTTCACAACTTTGCAGGCTCTTTATGTTTTTGAACACCACTTCATGCTCCTCCTATTTTACAGAGAGTTTCAGGCCCCTCATGTATTTCACACCTTTTGAAGCTCTTCATATTTTTCACACCTTTTCAGTCTCTTCATGTTTTTCAACACCGTTTCATGCTACTTATATTTTTCAGACCGTTTCATGCTCCTCATATCTTTCACACCTTTTGAAGCTCTTCATATTTTTCACACCTTTTCAGGCTCTTCATGTTTTTGAACACTGCTTCATGCTCCTCCTATTTTTCAGGTCATTTCATGCTCCTCATATTTTTGAAACCTTTTGGAGCTCTTCATATTTTTCACTCCTTTTCAGGCTCCACATGTTTTTGAACAGCGCATCATGCTCCTCCTATTTTCAGACCGTTCCATGCTCCTCATATTTTTGACACCTTTTGAAGCTCTTCATAAATTTCACACCTTTTCAGGCTCTTCATGTTTTTCAACACCACTTCATCCTCCAAATATTTTTCAGATGGCTTCATGCTCATCTCATTTTTGACACCTTTTGAAGCTCTTCATATTTTTGACATCTTTTGAAACTCTTCATATTTCTCACACTTTTTCAGGCTCTTCATGTTTTTCATCACCGCTTCATGCTCCTCCTATTTTTCAGACCGTTTCATGCTCCTCAAATTTTTGACACCTTTTAAAGCTCTTCATATATTTCACACCTTTTCAGGCTCGTCATTTTTTTGAACACCACTTCATGCTCCTCCTATTTTTCAGACCGTTTCATGCTCCTCATATTTTTGACACCTTTTGAAGCTCCTCATATTTTTCACACCTTTTGAAGCTCTTCATATTTTTCACACCTTTTGAAGCTCTTCATATTTTTCACAACTTTTCAGACTCTTCATGTTTTTGAACACCGTTTCATGCTCCTCCTATATTTCAGACCATTTCATGCTCCTCATATTTTTGACAGCGTTTAGAGCTCTTCAAATATTTCACACATTTTCAGGATATTCATGTTTTTCAACACAAATTCATGCTCCCCCTTTTTTTCAGACCGTTTCATGCTCATCTCATTTTTGACATCTTTTGAAACTCTTCATATTTTTCACACCTTTTGAAGCTCTTCATATTTTTCACAGCTTTTGAAGCTCTTCATATTTTTCACACCTTTTCAGGATTTCATGTTTTGAACACCGCTTCATACTCCTCCAATTTTTCTGAATGTTTCGTTCTCCTCATATTTTTCAGACCGTTTCATGCTCCTCATATATTTCACACCTTTTGAATCTCTTCACGTTTTCACACCTTTTGAATCCCTTCATATTTTCACACCTTTTCAGGCTCCTCATGTTTTTGAACAAGGCTTCATGCTCCTCCTATATTTCAGACCGTGTCATGCTCCTCATATTTTTGACACCTTTTTAAGGTCTTCATATTTTTCACACCTTTTCAGTCTCTTCAAGTTTTTGAACACTGGTACATGCTCCGCCTATTTTTCACACCTTTTGAAGCTCTTCAAATTTTTCACACCTTTTCAGGCTCTTCATGTTGTCAACACCGTTTCATGCTCCTCCTATTTTTCAGACCGTTTCATGCTCCTCATATTTTTGACACCTTTTGAAGCTCTTCATATATTTCACACCTTTTCAGGCTCTTCATGTTTTTGAACACCGCTTCATGCTCCTCCTATTTTTCAGACCGTTTCATGCTCCTCATATTTTTGACACCTTTTGAAGCTCTTCATATTTTTCACACATTTTCAGGCACCTCATATTTTTAAACACCGCATCATGCTCCTCCTATTTTCAGACCGTTTCATGCTCCTGATGTATTTTACACCTTTGGAAGCTCTTCACATTGTTCACACCTTTTCAGGCTCTTCATGTTTCTGAACACCGTTTCAAGCTGTTCCTAATTTTCAGACCGCTTCACGCTCCTCTCATTTTTGACACCTTTTGAAGCTCTTCATATTTTTGACAACTTTTGAGGCTCTTCATATTTCTCACACGTTTTCAGGTTGTTCATGTTTTTCAACACCGCTTCATGCTCCTCCCCTTTTTCAGACCGTTTAATGCTCATCTCATTTTTGACACCTTTTGAAGGTCTTCATATTTTTCACACCTTTTGAAGCTCTTCATATTTTCACAACTTTTCAGGCTTTTCATGTTTTTGAACACCGTTTCATGCTCCTGCATATTTCAGACCGATTCTTGCTGCTCATATGTTTGACCTGTTTTGAAGCTCTTCATATTTTTCACACCTTTTCAGGCTCTTCATGTTTTTCAACACCGCTTCATGCTCCTCCTATTTTTTACACCTTTTGAAGCTCTTCATATTTTTCACACCTTTTCAGGCTGTTCATGTTTTTGAACATGGTTTCATATTCCTCCTATTTTTCAGACCGTTTCATGCTCCTCATATTTTTGAAACCTTTTGAAGCTCTTCATATTTTTCACACCTTTTCAGGCTCTTCATGTTTTTCAACACTACTTCATGCTCCCCCTCTTTTTCAGACGGTTTCATGCACATCTTTTTTTTGACACCTTTTGAAGCTCTTCATATTTTTCATACCTTTTGAAACTCTTTATATTTTTCACACGTTTTCAGGCTCTTCATGTTTTTCAACACCGCTTCATGCTCCTCCTATTTTTCAGACCGTTTCATGCTCCTCATTTATTTCACACCTTTTGAAGCTCTTCATATTTTTCAAGCTTTTTCAGGCTCTTCATGTTTTTGAACACCGCTTCATGCTCCTCCTATTTTTCAAACCTTTTCATGATCCTCATGTATTTCAGACGTTTGAAACTCTTCATATTTTTCACACCTTTTGAAGCTCTTCATATTTTTCACAACTTTTCAGGCCTTTCATGTTTTCAACACAGTTTCAGGCTCCGCCTATTTTTCAGACCGTTTCATGCTCCTCATATTTTTGACACCTTTTGAAGGTCTTCATATTTTTCACACCTTTTCAGGCTCTTCATGTTTTTGAACATCGTTTCATGCTCCTCCTATTTTTCAGACTGTTTCATGCTCCCCTTATTTTTCACACCTTTTGAAGCTCTTCATATTTTTGCCACCTTTTCAGGCTCTTCATGTTTTTCAACAGAGTTTCATGCTCCTCCTATTGTTCCAACCGTTTCAAGCTTCTCATATTTTTGACACCTTTTGAAGCTCATCATATTTTTCACACCTTTTCATGCTCTTCATGTTTTTCAACACCGTTACATGATTCTCCTATTTTTCAGACTGTTTCATGCTCCTCATATTTTTGACACTTTTTGAAGCTCTTCATGGTTTTCACACCTTTTAGGATCTTCATGATTTTCAACACCGCTTCATACTCCTCCTATTTTTCAGACCGTTTCATGCTCCACATATTTTTGACACCTTTTGAAGCTCTTCATATTTTTCACACCTTTTCAGGCTCTTCATGTTGTTGAACACGGTTTCATGCTTCTCCTATGTTTCAGACCGTTTCATGCTCCTCATATTTTTGACACCTTTTGAAGCTCTTCATATTTTTCACACCTTTTCAGGCTCTTCATGTTTTTGAACACCGTTTCATGCTCCTCATATTTTTGACATATTTTGAAACTCTTCATATTTTTGCCACCTTTTGAAGCTCTTCATATCTTTCACACCTTTTCAGGCTCTTCATATTTTTCACACCTTTTCATGCTCTTCATGTTTTTCAACATCACTTCATACTCCTCATATTTTTGACACATTTTGAAGCTCTTCATATTTTTCAAACTTTTTGAACCTCTTCATATTTTTCACACCTTTTCAGGCTCTTCATGTTGTTTAACGCCGCTTCATGCTCCTGCTATTTTTCTGACCGTTTGATACTCCTCATATTTTCACACCTTTGAAGCTATTCATATTTTTCACACCTTTTCAGGCTCTTCATGTTTTTGAACACCATTTCATGCTCCTCCTATTTTTGACACCTTATGGAACTCCTCATATTTTTCACACCTATTCAGGCTCTTCATGTTTTTGAACACCGTTTTATGTTACTCCTATTTTTCTGACCGTTTCATGCTCCTCATATTTTTGACACCTTTTGAAGCTCTTCATATTTTCATTCCTTTTCAGGCTCTTCATGTGTTCAACAACGCTTCATGCTCCTCCTATTTTTCAGAAAGTTTCATGCTCCTCATATGTTTGACACTTTTTGAAGCTCTTCATATTTTTTACACCTTTTGAAGCTCTTCATATTTTTCACATCTTTTCAGACTCTTCATGTATTTCAACACCAGGTCATGCTCCTCCTATTTTTCAGAACTTTTCCTGCTCCTCATATTTTTGACACCTTTTGAAGCTCCTCATATATTTCACACCTTGTCAGGCTCTTCATGTTTTTCAACTCCGCTTCATGCTCCTCCTATTTTTCAGACCGTTTCATGCTCCTCATATTTTTGACACTTTTTGAAACTCTTCATATTTTTCACACCTTTTCAGGCTCTTCATGTTTTGAACAAAACTTCATGCTCCTCCTATTTTTCAGACAGTTTCATTTTCCTCATATTTTTGACACCTTTTTAAGCTCTTCATATATTTCACACCTTTTCAGGCTCTTTATGTTTTTGAACACCGTTTCATGCTCCTCCTATTTGTCTGACCGTTTCATGCTCCTCATATTTTTGACACCTTTTGAAGCTCTTCATGTATTTCACAGCTTTTCAGTCTCTTCATGGTTTTGAACAGCGTTTCATGCTCCTCCTATTTTTCAGACCGTTTCATGCTCCTCATATTTTTCACTCCTTTTTAGGCTCTGCATATTGTTCACACCTTTTCAGGATCTACATGTTTGTCAACACCGTTTCATTCTCCTCCTATATTTGAGACTGTTTCAAGCTCCTCATATTTTTGACACCTTTTGAAGCTCTTCATACATTTCTCACATTTTCAGTCTCTTCATGGTTTTGAACACCGTTTCATGCTCCTCATTTTTTTCAAACCTTTTGATGCTTTTCATATTTTTCACACATTTTCAGGCTCTTCATGTTTTTGAACATGGTTTCATGCTTCTCCTATTTTTCAGACCGTTTCATGCACCTCATATTTTTGACACCTTTTGAAGCTCTTCATATTTTTCACAAATTTTCAGTATCTTCAATTTTTTGAACACCGTTTCATGCTCCTGATATTTTTCAGACCTTTTGAAGCTCTTCATATTTTTCACAAATTTTCAGGTTCTTCATGTTTTTGAACACCATTTCATGATCCTCCTATTTTTCAGACCGTGTCATGCTCCTCATAATTTTGACACCTTTAGGGCTCTTCATATTTTACACACCTTTTCGGGCTGTTCATGTTTTTGAACACTGCTTCATACTCCCCCTATTTTTCAGACCGTTCCCTGCTCTTCATATTTCTGACACTTTTTGAAGCTCTTCATATTTTTCACACATTTTCAGGCTCTTCATGTTTTTGAACATGGTTTCATGCTTCTCCTATTTTTCAGACCGTTTCATGCTCCTCATATTTTTGACACCTTTTGAAGCTCTTCATAGTTTTCACACCTTTTGAAGCTCTTCATATTTTTCACACCTTTTCAGGCTCTTCATGTTTTCCAACACCACTTCATGCTCCTCCTATTTTTCAGACCGTTTCATGCTCCTCATATTTTTGACTCGTTTTGAAACTCTTTATATTTTTCACACCTTTTCAGGCTCTTCATGTTTTTCAACAGTGCCTCATGCTCCTCGTAATTTTCAGACCGTTTCATGCTCCACATATTTTTGACACATTTTGAAGCTCTTCATATTTTTGACACCTTTTCACGCTCTTCATGTTTTCAACGCCGCTTCATGCTCCTCCTATTTTTCAGAGCGTTTCATGCCCTTCATATTTTTCACACCTTGTGAAGCTCTTCATATTTTTAACACCTTTTCAGCCTCTTCATGTTTTTCAACACCTCTTCATGCTCCTCCTAATTTTCAGATCGTTTCATGCTCCTCATCTTTTGACACCTTTTGAAGGTCTTCATATTTTTCACACCTTTTCAGTATTCAAGTTTTTGAACACCGCTTCATGCTCCTCATATTTTTCAGAGCTTCTGAAGCTCTTCATATTTTTCTCACCTTTTCAGGCTCTTAATATTTTTGAACATCGTTTCGTGCTCCTCTTATTTTCAGAACGTTTCATGCTCCTCATATTTTTGACACTTTTTGAAGCTCTTCATATTTTCCACACCTTTTGAAGCTCTTCATATTTTTCACACTTTTTCAGGCTCTTCATGTTTTTGAACACCGCTTCATGCTCCTTCTATTTTTCAGAGAGTTTCATGCTCCTCATGTATTTCACACCTTTTGAAGCTCTTCATATTTTTCAAACCTTTTCAGGCTCTTCATGTCTTTCAACACCGCTTCATGCTCCTACTATTTTTCAGACCGTATCATGCTCCTCGTATTTTTGACACGTTTTGAAGCTCTTCATATAATTCACACTTTTTCAGGCTCTTCAAGATTTTCAACACCGTTTCATGCTCTTCCTATTTTTCAGACTATTTCATGCTCCTCATATATTTGACACCTTTTGAAGCTCTTCATATTTTTCACACCTTTTCAGGCTCTTCATGTTTTTGTACACCGTTTCATGCTCCTCCTATTTTTTAGAAGTTTCATTCTCCTCATATTTTTCACACATTTTGAAGCTGTTCATATTTTTGACACCTTTTGAAGCTCTTCATATATTTCACACCTTTTCAGGCTCTTCATGTTTTTGAACACCGCTTCATGCTCCTCCTATTTTTCAGACCATTTCATGCTCCTCATATTTTTGACACCTATTGATGCTCTTCATTTTTTTCACACCTTTTCAGGCTCTTCATGTTTTTGAACACGGTTTCATGCTTCTCCTGTTTTTCACAGATTCATCCTCCTCTTATTTTTGACATGTTTTGAAACTCTTCATATTTTTCACACCTTCTCAGGCGCTTCAGGGTTTCAACACCGTTTCATGCTCCTCCTATTGTTCAGTCCATTTCGTGCTCCTCATATTTTTGACACTTTTTGAAGCTCTTCATATTTTCCACAACTTTTAATGCTCTTCATCTTTTTCAACACCACTTCATGCTCCTCATATTTTTGACACCTTTTGAAGCTCTTCATGTATTTCACACCTTTTCAGGCTCTTCATGTTTTTGAACACCACTTCATGCTTTTCCAATTTTTCACAACGTTTCATGCTCCTCATATTTTTGACACCTTTTGAAGCTCTTCATGTATTTCACACCTATTCAGGCTCTTCATGTTTTTGAATACCGTTACATGATTCTCCTATTTTTCAGACTGTTTCATGCTCCGCATATTTTTGACACCTTTTGAAGCTCTTCATATTTTTCACACCTTTTGAAGCTCTTCATATTTTTCACACCTTTTCAGGCTCTTCATGTTTTTCAACACCGTTTCATGCTCCTCCTATTTTTCAGACCGTTTCATGCTCCTCATATTTTGACATGTTTTGAATCTCTTCATATTTTTCACATCTTTTCAGGCGCTTCAGGTTTTCAACACCGTTTCATGCTCCTCCTATTTTTCAGACCGTTTCATGCTCCTCATATTTTTGATACCTTTTGAAGCTCTTCATATTTTTCACAACTTTTCAGACCTTTCATGTTTTCAGCACAGTTTCATGCTCCGCCTATTTTTCAGCACTTTTCATGCTCCTCATATTTTTCACGACTTTTGAAGCTCTTCATATATTTCACACTTTTCCAGGCTCTTCTTGTTTTGGAACACCGCTTCATGCTTCTCCTATATTTCACACCTTTTCATAATCTTCATATTTTCCACGCCTTTTTAAGCTCTTCGTATTTTTCACACCTTTTCAGCCTCTTCATGTTTATGAACAAAGTTTCATGCTCCTCCTATTTTTCAGACCGTTTCATGTTCCTCATATTGTTGACACTTTTTGAAACTCTTCATATTTTTCACACCTTTTCAGACTCTTAATGATTTTCAACACCGTTTCATGCTCCTCCTATTTTTCAGAACGTTTCATGCTCCTCATATTTTTGACACCTTTTGAAGATCTTCATATTTTTCACACCTTTTGAAGCTCTTCATATTTTTCACAGCTTTTCAGGCTCTTCATGTTTTTCAACACAGTTTCATGCTCCTCCTATTTTTCAAACCGTTTCAAGCTTCTCATATTTTTGACACCTTTTGAAGCTCTTCATATTTTTCATGCCTTTTCAGGCTCTTCATGTTGTTGAACACGGTTTCATGCTTCTCCTATGTTTCAGACCGTTTCATGCTCCTCATATTTTTGACGCCTTTTGAAGCTCTTCATATTTTTCACACCTTTTCAGGCTCTTCATGTTTTTGAACACCGTTTCATGCTCATCATATTTTTGACATATTTTGAAACTCTTCATATTTTTGCCACCTTTTGAAGCTCTTCATATCTTTCACACCTTTTCAGGCTCTTCATATTTTTCACACCTTTTCATGCTCTTCATGTTTTTCAACACCACTTCATACTCCTCATATTTTTGACACATTTTGAAGCTCTTCATATTTTTCAAACTTTTTGAACCTCTTCATATTTTTCACACCTTTTCAGGCTCTTCATGTTGTTTAACGCCGCTTCATGCTCCTGCTATTTTTCTGACCGTTTGATACTCCTCATATTTTCACACCTTTGAAGCTATTCATATTTTTCACTCCTTTTCAGGCTCTTCATGTTTTTGAACACCATTTCATGCTCCTCCTATTTTTGACACCTTATGGAACTCCTCATATTTTTCACACCTATTCAGGCTCTTCATGTTTTTGAACACCGTTTTATGTTACTCCTATTTTTCTGACCGTTTCATGCTCCTCATATTTTTGACACCTTTTGAAGCTCTTCATATTTTCATTCCTTTTCAGGCTCTTCATGTGTTCAACAACGCTTCATGCTCCTCCTATTTTTCAGAAAGTTTCATGCTCCTCATATGTTTGACACTTTTTGAAGCTCTTCATATTTTTTACACCTTTTGAAGCTCTTCATATTTTTCACATCTTTTCAGACTCTTCATGTATTTCAACACCAGGTCATGCTCCTCCTATTTTTCAGAACTTTTCCTGCTCCTCATATTTTTGACACCTTTTGAAGCTCCTCATATATTTCACACCTTGTCAGGCTCTTCATGTTTTTCAACTCCGCTTCATGCTCCTCCTATTTTTCAGACCGTTTCATGCTCCTCATATTTTTGACACTTTTTGAAACTCTTCATATTTTTCACACCTTTTCAGGCTCTTCATGTTTTGAACAAAACTTCATGCTCCTCCTATTTTTCAGACAGTTTCATTTTCCTCATATTTTTGACACCTTTTTAAGCTCTTCATATATTTCACACCTTTTCAGGCTCTTTATGTTTTTGAACACCGTTTCATGCTCCTCCTATTTGTCTGACCGTTTCATGCTCCTCATATTTTTGACACCTTTTGAAGCTCTTCATGTATTTCACAGCTTTTCAGTCTCTTCATGGTTTTGAACAGCGTTTCATGCTCCTCCTATTTTTCAGACCGTTTCATGCTCCTCATATTTTTCACTCCTTTTTAGGCTCTGCATATTGTTCACACCTTTTCAGGATCTACATGTTTGTCAACACCGTTTCATTCTCCTCCTATATTTGAGACCGTTTCAAGCTCCTCATATTTTTGACACCTTTTGAAGCTCTTCATACATTTCTCACATTTTCAGTCTCTTCATGGTTTTGAACACTGTTTCATGCTCCTCATTTTTTTCAAACCTTTTGATGCTTTTCATATTTTTCACACATTTTCAGGCTCTTCATGTTTTTGAACATGGTTTCATGCTTCTCCTATTTTTCAGACCGTTTCATGCACCTCATATTTTTGACACCTTTTGAAGCTCTTCATATTTTTCACAAATTTTCAGTATCTTCAATTTTTTGAACACCGTTTCATGCTCCTGATATTTTTCAGAACTTTTGAAGCTCTTCGTATTTTTCACAAATTTTCAGGTTCTTCATGTTTTTGAACACCATTTCATGATCCTCCTATTTTTCAGACCGTGTCATGCTCCTCATAATTTAGACACCTTTAGGGCTCTTCATATTTTACACACCTTTTCATGCTGTTCATGTTTTTGAACACTGCTTCATACTCCCCCTATTTTTCAGACCGTTCCCTGCTCTTCATATTTCTGACACTTTTTGAAGCTCTTCATATTTTTCACACATTTTCAGGCTCTTCATGTTTTTGAACATGGTTTCATGCTTCTCCTATTTTTCAGACCGTTTCATGCTCCTCATATTTTTGACACCTTTTGAAGCTCTTCATAGTTTTCACACCTTTTGAAGCTCTTCATATTTTTCACACCTTTTCAGGCTCTTCATGTTTTCCAACACCACTTCATGCTCCTCCTATTTTTCAGACCGTTTCATGCTCCTCATATTTTTGACTCGTTTTGAAACTCTTTATATTTTTCACACCTTTTCAGGCTCTTCATGTTTTTCAACAGTGCCTCATGCTCCTCGTAATTTTCAGACCGTTTCATGCTCCTCATATTTTTGACACATTTTGAAGCTCTTCATATTTTTGACACCTTTTCACGCTCTTCATGTTTTCAACGCCGCTTCATGCTCCTCCTATTTTTCAGACCGTTTCATGCTCCTCATCTTTTGACACCTTTTGAAGGTCTTCATATTTTTCACACCTTTTCAGTATTCAAGTTTTTGAACACCGCTTCATGCTCCTCATATTTTTCACAGCTTCTGAAGCTCTTCATATTTTTCTCACCTTTTCAGGCTCTTAATATTTTTGAACATCGTTTCGTGCTCCTCTTATTTTCAGAACGTTTCATGCTCCTCATATTTTTGACACTTTTTGAAGCTCTTCATATTTTCCACACCTTTTGAAGCTCTTCATATTTTTCACACTTTTTCAGGCTCTTCATGTTTTTGAACACCGCTTCATGCTCCTTCTATTTTTCAGAGAGTTTCATGCTCCTCATGTATTTCACACCTTTTGAAGCTCTTCATATTTTTCAAACCTTTTCAGGCTCTTCATGTCTTTCAACACCGCTTCATGCTCCTCCTATTTTTCAGACCGTATCATGCTCCTCGTATTTTTGACACGTTTTGAAGCTCTTCATATAATTCACACTTTTTCAGGCTCTTCAAGATTTTCAACACCGTTTCATGCTCTTCCTATTTTTCAGACTATTTCATGCTCCTCATATATTTGACACCTTTTGAAGCTCTTCATATTTTTCACACCTTTTCAGGCTCTTCATATTTTTGTACACCGTTTCATGCTCCTCCTATTTTTTAGAAGTTTCATGCTCCTCATATTTTTGACACCTTTTGAAGCTCTTCATGTATTTCACACCTATTCAGGCTCTTCATGTTTTTGAATACCGTTACATGATTCTCCTATTTTTCAGACTGTTTCATGCTCCGCATATTTTTGACACCTTTTGAAGCTCTTCATATTTTTCACACCTTTTGAAGCTCTTCATATTTTTCACACCTTTTCAGGCTCTTCATGTTTTTCAACACCGTTTCATGCTCCTCCTATTTTTCAGACCGTTTCATGCTCCTCATATTTTGACATGTTTTGAATCTCTTCATATTTTTCACATCTTTTCAGGCGCTTCAGGTTTTCAACACCGTTTCATGCTCCTCCTATTTTTCAGACCGTTTCATGCTCCTCATATTTTTGATACCTTTTGAAGCTCTTCATATTTTTCACAACTTTTCAGACCTTTCATGTTTTCAGCACAGTTTCATGCTCCTCCTATTTTTCAGACCGTTTCATGCTCCTCATATTTTTGACACTTTTTGAAGCTTTTCATATTTTTCACATCTTTTCAGGCTCTTCATGTTTTTCAACACCATTTCATGATCCTCCTATTTTTCAGACCGTTTCATGCTCATCTCATTTTTGACACCTTTTGAAGCTCTTCATATTTTTCACACTTTTTCAGGCTCTTCATATTTTTCCACACCACTTCATGCTTCTCCTATTTTTCAGCCCGTTTCATGCTCCTCATGTATTTCACACCTTTGAAGCTCTTCATATTTTTCACACCTTTTCAGGCTCTTCATGTTTTTGGTCACCGTTTCATGCTCCTCCTATTTTTCAGACCGTTTCATGCTCCTCATATTTTTGACACCTTTTGAAACTCTTCATATTTTTCACACGTTTTCAGCTCTTAATGTTTTTCAACACCGCTTCATGCTAATCCTATTTTTCAAACCATATCATGCTCCTCATATTTTTCACACCTTTTGAAGCTCTTCATATATTTCACACCTTTTCAGGCTCTTCCTGTTTTTGAACACCACTTCATGCTCCTTCTCTTTTTCAGAGAGTTTTATGCTCCTCATGTATTTCACACCTTTTGAAGCTCTTCATATTTTTCACACCTTTTCAGGCTCTTCATGTTTTTCAACACCGCTTCATGCTGCTCATATTTTTCAGACCGTTTCATGCTCCTCATATTTTTGACACATTTTGAAGCTCTTCATTTTTTTCATGCCTTTTAAGGCTCTTCATATTTTTCAACACCGCTTCATGCTGTTCATATTTTTCAGACCGTTTCATGCTCCTCATATTTCTGACACCTTTTGAAGCTCTTCATATTTTTCACACGTTTTCAGTCTATTCATGTTTTTGAACACCATTTCAGGCTCCTCCTATTTTTCAGAGAGTTTCATGCTCCTCATGTATTTCACACCTTTGAAAGCTCTTCATATTTTTCAAAGATTTTGAAGCTCTTCATATTTTTCACACCTTTTCAGGCTCTTCATGTTTTTCAACACCGTTTCATGCTCCTCCTATTTTTCAAACCGTTTCATGTTCCGCATAATTTTGACACCTTTTGAAGATCTTCATAATTTTCACACATTTTCAGGCTCTTCATGTGTTTGAACACCGCTTCATGTTCCTCCTATTTTTCAGACCGTTTCATGCTCCTCATATTTTTGACACCTTTTGAAACTCTTCATATTTTTCACAAGTTTTCAGCTCTTAATGTTTTTCAACACCGCTTCATGCTCTTCCTATTTTTCAGACCGTTTCATACTCATCTCATTTTTGACACCTTTTGAAGCTCTTCATATTTTTCACACGTTTTCAGCTCTTAATGTTTTTCAACACCGCTTCATGCTCTTCCTGTTTTTCAGACCGTTTCATGCTCATCTCAATTTTGACACCTTTTGAAGCTCTTCATATTTTTCACACATTTTCAGGCTCTTCATGTTTTTGAACATCGCTTCATGCTCCTCCTATTTTTCAGAGAGTTTCATGCTCCTCATGTATTTCACACCTTTTGAAGATCTTCATATTTTTCACACCTTTTCAGGCTCTTCATGATTTTCAACACCGCTCATGCTCCTCCTATTTTTCAGACCGTTTCATGCTCATCTCATTTTTGACACCTTTTTAATCTCTTCATATTTTTCAAAACTTTTGAAGCTCTTCATATTTTTAATATTTTTGAAGCTCTTCATATTTTCACACGTTTTCACACTCTTCATGTTTTTCAACACCGCTTCATGCTCCTCCTATTTTTCAAACCGTATCATGCTCCTCATATTTTTGACACTTTTTGAAGCTCTTCATATTTTTCACTCATTTTCAGGCTCTTCATATTTTTCAACACCACTTCATGCTCCTCCTATTTTTGAGACCGTTTGGTGCTTCGCATATTTTTGACACCTTTAGGAACTCTTCATATTTTTCACACCTTTTCAGGCACTTCATGTTTTTTATCACTGCTTCATGCTCGTCCTATTTTTCAGAACGTTTCATGCTCCTCATATTTTTGACACCTTTTGAAGCTCTTCATATTTTTCACACCTTTTCAGGCTCTTCATGTTTTTCGACACAGCTTCATGCTCCTCCTATTTTTCAGACCGTTTCATTCTCCTCATATTTTTGACACCTTTTGAAGCTCTTCATATTTTTCACACATTTTCAGGCTCTTCATGTTTTTCGACACAGCTTCATGCTCCTCCTATTTTTCAGACCGTTTCATTCTCCTCATATTTTTGACACCTTTTGAAGCTCTTCATATTTTTCACACATTTTCAGGCTCTTCATGTTTTTGAACATTGCTTCATGCTCCTCCTATTTTTCAGAGAGTTTCATGCTCCTCATGTATTTCACACCTTTTGAAGCTCTTCATATTTTTCACACATTTTCAGGCTCTTCATGTTTTTGACCATCGCTTCATGCTCCTCCTATTTTTCAGACCGTTTCATGCTCCTCATATTTTTGACACCTTTTGAAGCTCTTCATATTTTTCACAACTTTTCAGGCTCTTCATGTTTTTCAACACCGCTTCATGCACGTCCTATTTTTCAGACCGTTTCATGCTCATCTCATTTTTGACACCTTTTGAAGTTTTTCATATTTTTCACAACTTTTCAGGCTCTTCATGTTTTTGAACACCGCTTCATGCTATTCCTATTTTTCAAACCATATCATGCTCCTCATAATTTTCACACCTTTTGAAGCTCTTCATATATTTCACAACTTTTCAGGCTCTTCCTGTTTTTGAACACCACTTCATGCTCCTTCTCTTTTTCAGAGAGTTTTATGCTCCTCATGTATTTCACACCTTTTGAAGCTCTTCATATTTTTCACACCTTTTCAGGCTCTTCATGTTTTTCAACACCGCTTCATGCTGCTCATATTTTTCAGACCGTTTCATGCTCCTCATATTTTTGACACCTTTTGAAGCTCTTCATTTTTTTCATGCCTTTTAAGGCTCTTCATATTTTTCAACACCGCTTCATTCTGCTCATATTTTTCAGACCGTTTCATGCTCCTCATATTTTTGACACCTTTTGAAGCTCTTCATATTTTTCACACGTTTTCAGTCTATTCATGTTTTGAACACCATTTCAGGCTCCTCCTATTTTTCAGAGAGTTTCATGCTCCTCATGTATTTCACACCTTTGAAAGCTCTTCATATTTTTCAAAGATTTTGAAGCTCTTCATATTTTTCACACCTTTTCAGTCTCTTCTTTTTTTTTCAACACGACTTCATGCGCCTCCTATTTCAGACCATTTCATGCTCTTCATATTTTTGAAACATTTTGATGCTATTCATATTTTTCACACCTTTTCAGGCTCTTCATGTTTTTGAACACCGCTTCATGCTCCTCCTATTTTTCAGAACGTTTCATGCTGCTCATATTTTTCACATTTTTGAAGCTCTTGATATTTTGCACACCTTTTCAGGCCCTTCATGTTTTTCAACACAGCTTCATGCTCCTCCTATTTTTCAGACCGTTTCATGCTCATCTCATTTTTTTCACCTTTGAAGCTCTTTATATTTTTCTCACATTTTGAAGCTCTTCATATTTTTCACATGTTTTCAGGCTCTTCATATTTTTCAACACCGTTTCATGCTGCTTCTATTTTTCAGACAGTTTCATGCTCCTCATATTTTTCACACCTTTTGAAGCTCTTCATATTTTTCACACCTTTTCAGGCTCTTCATGTTTTTGAACACCGCTTCATGCTCCTCTTATTTTTCAGACCGTTTTTTGCTCCTCATATTTTTGACACCTTTTTAAGCTTTTCATATTTTTCACACCTTTTCAGGCTCTTCAAGTTTTTCAACACCACTTCATGCTCCTTCTTTTTTGCAGACCATTTCATGCTCCTCATATATTTGACACCTTTTGATCCTCTTCATATTTTTCACACCTTTTCAGGCTCTTCATTTTTCAACACCGCTTCATGCTCCTCCTATTTTTCAGACCGTTTCATGCTCATCTCATTTTTGACACCTTTTGAAGCTTTTCATATTTTTCACAACTTTTCAGACTCTTCATGTCTTTCAACACCGTTTCAGGCTCCTCCTATTTTTCAGACCGTTTCATGCTCCTCATATTTTTGACACCTTTTGAAGCTCTTCATATTTTTCACACCTTTTCAGGCTCTTCATGTTTTTGATCACCGTTTCATGCTCCTCCTATTTTTGAGACCGTTTCATGCTCCTCATATTTCTGACACCTTTAGAAACTCTTCATATTTTTCACACCTTTTCCGGCTCTTCAGGTTTTTTAACACCTCTTCATACTCCTCCTATTTTTCAGACCATTTTCATTCTCCTCATATTTTTGACACCTTTTCAAGCTCTTCATATATTTCACACCCTTTCAGGTTCTTCATTTTTTTCAACACCACTTCATGCTCCTCCTATTTTTCAGAGCGTTTCATGCTCCTCATCTTTTTGACAGCTTTTGAAGCTCTTCATATATTTCACACATTTTCAGGCTCTTCATGTTTTTCAACACTGCTTCATGCTCGTCCTATTTTTCAGAACGTTTCATGCTCCTCAAATTTTTGACACCTTTTGAAGCTCTTCATATTTTTCACACCTTTTCAGGCTTTTCATGTTTTTTTGAACACCGCTTCATGTTCCTCCTATTTTTCAGACCGTTTCATGCTCCTCATATTTTTGACACCTTTGGAAGCTCTTCATATATTTCACAACTTTTCAGGCTCTTCATATTTTTGAACACCGCTTCATGCTCCTCCTATTTTCAGACAGTTTCATGCTCCTCTCATTTTTGACACCTTTTGAAGATTTGCATTTCTTTACACACCTATTCAGGCTCTTCATGTTTTTGAACACTGCTTCATGCTCCTCCTATTTTTCAGACCGTATCATGCTCCTCATATTTTTCACACATTTTGAAGCTCTTTATATTTTTCACACCTTTTCAGGCTCTTCATTTTTTTCAACAGTACTTGTTGCTCCTCCTATTTTTTAGACCTTTTCATGCTCATCTAATTTTTGACACCTTTCAAGCTCTTCATATTTTTTACACCTTTTGAAGCTCCTCATATTTTTCACACATTTTGAAGCTCTTCATATTTTTCTCACCTTTTCAGGCTCTTCATGATTTTCATCACCGCTTCATGCTCCTCCTATTTTTCAGACCGTTTCATGCTCATCTCATTTTTGACACCTTTTGAAGCTCTTCCTATTTTTTACAGGTTTTCAGGCTCTTCATGTTTTTCAACACTGCTTCATGCTCCTCCTATTTTTCCGACCGTTTCATGCTCATCTCATTTTGACACCTTTTGAAGCTCTTCATATTTTTCACACCTTTTGAAGCTCTTCATATTTTTCACATTTATGAATCTCTTCATATTTTCCACACGTTTTCAGACAATTCATGTTTTTCAACATCGCTTCATGCTCCTCCTATTTTTCAGACCGTTTCATGCTCCTCATAATTTTGACACTTTTGAAGCTTTAATATTTTTAACACCTTTTCAGGCTCTTCATCTTTTTCAACACCACTTCATGCTCCTCCTTTTTTGCAGACCGTTTCATGCTACTCATATTTTTAACACCTTGAAGCTCTTCATATTTCTCACACCTTTTCAGGCTCTTCATGTTTTTCAACAACGCTTCATGCTCCTCCGATTTTTCAGACCGTTTCATGCTCCTCATATTTTTGACACCTTTTGAAGCTCTTCATGTTTTTCACACCTTTTCAGGCTCTTCATGTTTTTGAACACCGCTTCATGCTTCTCCTATTTTTCAGACCGTTTCATGCTCCTCATATTTTTGACACCTTTTGAAGCTCTTCATATTTTTCACAACTTTTCAGGCTCTTCATGTTTTTCAACACTGCTTCATGCACGTCCTATTTTTCAGACCATTTCATGCTCATCTCATTTTTGACACCTTTTGAAGTTTTTCATATTTTTCACAACTTTTCAGGCTCTTCATGTTTTTGAACACCGCTTCACGCTAATCCTATTTTTCAAACCATATCATGCTCCTCATATTTTTCACACCTTTTGAAGCTCTTCATATATTTCACACCTTTTCAGGCTCTTCATGTTTCTGAACACCACTTCATGCTCCTTCTCTTTTTCAGAGAGTTTTATGCTCCTCATGTATTTCACACCTTTTGAAGCTCTTCATATTTTTCACACCTTTTCAGGCTCTTCATGTTTTTCAACACCACTTCATGCTGCTCATATTTTTCAGACCGTTTCATGCTCCTCATATTTTTGACACCTTTTGAAGCTCTTCATTTTTTTCACACCTTTTAAGGCTCTTCATGTTTTTCAACACCGCTTCATGCTGCTCATATTTTTCAGACCGTTTCATGCTCCTCATATTTTTGACACCTTTTGAAGCTCTTCATATTTTTCACACGTTTTCAGTCTATTCATGTTTTTGAACACCATTTCAGGCTCCTCCTATTTTTCAGAGTGTTTCATGCTCCTCATGTATTTCACACCTTTGAAAGCTCTTCATATTTTTCAAAGATTTTGAAGCTCTTCATATTTTTCACACCTTTTCAGGCTCTTCATGTTTTTCAACACCGTTTCATCCTCCTCCTATTTTTCAAACCGTTTCATGTTCCTCATAATTTTGACACCTTTTGAAGATCTTCATAATTTTCACACATTTTCAGGCTCTTCATGTGTTTGAACACCGCTTCATGTTCCTCCTATTTTTCAGACCGTTTCATGCTCCTCATATTTTTGACACCTTTTGAAGCTCTCATATTTTTCATACCTTTTGAAGCTCTTCATGTTTTTGAACACTGCTTCATGCTCCTCGTATTTTTCAGATCGTTTCATGCTCCTCATTTTTTGACACTTTTTGAGCTCTTCGTATTTTTCAAACCTTTTCAGGCTCTTCATGTTTTCGAACTCTGCTTCATGCTCCTCCAATTTTTCACACCGTTTCATGATCCTCATATTTTTGATACTTTTTGAGCTCTTCATATTTTTCACACCTTTTCAGGCTCTTCATGTTTTTGAACACCGCTTCATGCTACTCCTATTTTTCAGACCGTTTATGCTCCTCATATTTTTGACACCTTTAGAAGCTCTTCATATTTTTCACACATTTTCAGGCTCTTCATGTTTTTGATCACCGTTTCATGCTCCTCCTATTTTTCAGACCGTTTCATGCTCCTCATATTTTTGACACCTTTTGAAGCTCTTCATATTTTTCACACCTTTTCAGGCTCTTCATGTTTTTCACCACCACTTCACGCTCCTCCTATTTTTCAGACCGTATCATGCTCATCTCATTTTTGTCACCTTTGAAGCTCTTTATTTTTTTCACACCTTTTGAAGCTCTTCATATTTTTCACACGTTTTCATGCTCTTCATATTTTTCAACACCGTTTCATGCTGCTTCAATTTTTCAGTCCGTTTCATGCTCCTCATATTTTTCACAACTTTTGAAGCTCTTCATATTTTTCACACCTTTTCAGGATCTTCATGTTTTGGAACACAGCTTCATGCTCCTCCTATTTTTCAGACCGTTTCATGCTCCTCATATTTTTGACACCTTTTGAAGCTCTTTATATTTTTCACAGTTTTTCAGGCTCTTCATGATTTTCAACATCGTTTCATGTTATTCCTATTTTTCAGACCTTTTAATGCTCATCTCATTTTTGACACCTTTTGAAGCTTTTCATATTTTTCACAACTTTTCAGGCTCTTCATGTTTTTGAACACCGCTTCATGCTCCTCCTATTTTTCAGAGAGTTTCATGCTCCTCATGTATTTCACAGCTTTTGAAGCTCTTCATATTTTCCACACCTTTTCAGGCTCTTCATGTTTTTGAACACCGCTTCATGCTTCTCCTATTTTTCAGACCGTTTCATGCTCCTCATATTTTTGACACCTTTTGAAGCTCTTCATATATTTCACAACTTTTCAGGCTCTTCATGTTTTTCAACACCGCTTCATGCACGTCCTATTTTTCAGACCGTTTCATGCTCATCTCATTTTTGACACCTTTTAAAGCTCTTCATATTTTTCACACATTTTCAGGCTCTTCATATTTTTCAACACCGCTTCATGCTCCTCCGATTTTTCAGACCGTTTCATGCTCCTCATATTTTTCACACCTTTTGAAGCCTTTCATATTTTTCACAACGTTTCAGGCTCTTCATGTTTTTGAACATCGCTTCATGCTCCTCCTATTTTTCAGACCGTTTCATGCTCATCTCATTTTTGACACCTTTTGAAGCTTTTGATATTTTTCACAACTTTTCAGGCTCTTCATGTTTTTGAACACAGCTTCATGCTCCTCCTATTTTTCAGACCGTATCATGCTCCTCATATTTTTCACACCTTTTGAAGCTCTTCATATTTTTCACACGTTTTCAGTCTATTCATGTTTTTGAACAACATTTCAGGCTCCTCCTATTTTTCAGAGAGTTTCATGCTCCTCATGTATTTCACACCTTTGAAAGCTCTTCATATTTTTCAAAGATTTTGAAGCTCTTCATATTTTTCACACCTTTTCAGGCTCTTCATGTTTTTCAACACCGTTTCATGCTCCTCCTATTTTTCAAACCGTTTCATGTTCCTCATAATTTTGACACCTTTTGAAGATCTTCATAATTTTCACACATTTTCAGGCTCTTCATGTGTTTAAACACCGCTTCATGTTCCTCCTATTTTTCAGACCGTTTCATGCTCCTCATTTTTGACACCTTTTGAAGCTCTCATATTTTTCATACCTTTTGAAGCTCTTCATGTTTTTGAACACTGCTTCATGCTCCTCGTATTTTTCAGATCGTTTCATGCTCCTCATATTTTTGACACTTTTTGAGCTCTTCATATTTTTCACACCTTTTCAGGCTCTTCATGTTTTTGAACACCGCTTCATGATCTTCCTGATTTTCAGACCGTTTCATGCTCTTCATATTATTGAAACATTTTGAAGCTCTTCATATTTTTCACACCTTTTCAGGCTCTTTATTGTTTTCTCCACCACTTCATGCTCCTCATATTATTCAGACCGTTTCATGCTCATCTCATTTGTGTCACCTTTGAAGCTCTTCATATTTTTCACACCTTTTAAAGCTCTTCATATTTTTCACAAGTTTTCAGGCTCTTCATGTTTTTCAAAACCGTTTCATGCTGCTTCTATTTTTCAGACCGTTTCATGCTCCTCATATTTTTCACACCTTTTGAAGCTCTTCATATTTTTCACACCCTTTTAAGATCTTCATGTTTTTGAACACAGCTTCATGCTCCTCCTATTTTTCAGACCGTTTCATGCTCCTCATATTTTTGACAACTTTTGAAGCTCTTCATATTTTTCACACCTTTTCAGGCTCTTCATATTTTTGAACACAGCTTCATGCTCCTCCTATTTTCAGACCGTTTCATGCTCCTCTCATTTTTGACACCTTTTGAAGATTTGCATTTCTTTACACACCTATTCAGGCTCTTCATGTTTCTGAACACTGCTTCATGCTCCTCCTATTTTTCAGACCGTATCATGCTCCTCATATTTTTCACACATTTTGAAGCTCTTCATATTTTTCACACCTTTTCAGGCTCTTCATTTTTTTCAACAGTACTTGTTGCTCCTCCTATTTTTTAGACCTTTTCATGCTCATCTAATTTTTGACACTTTTGAAGCTCTTCATATTTTTTACACCTTTTGAAGCTCCTCATATTTTTCACACATTTTGAAGCTCTTCATATTTTTCTCACCTTTTCAGGCTCTTCATGATTTTCATCACCGCTTCATGCTCCTCCTAATTTTCAGACCGTTTCATGCTCATCTCATTTTTGACACCTTTTGAAGCTCTTCCTATTTTTTACAGGTTTTCAGGCTCTTCATGTTTTTCAACACTGCTTCATGCTCCTCCTATTTTTCCGACCGTTTCATGCTCATCTCATTTTGACACCTTTTGAAGCTCTTCATATTTTTCACACCTTTTGAAGCTCTTCATATTTTTCACATTTATGAATCTCTTCATATTTTCCACACGTTTTCAGACAATTCATGTTTTTCAACATCGCTGCATGCTCCTCCTATTTTTCAGACCGTTTCATGCTCCTCATAATTTTGACACCTTTTGAAGCTTTAATATTTTTAACACCTTTTCAGGCTCTTCATCTTTTTCAACACCACTTCATGCTCCTCCTTTTTTGCAGACCGTTTCATGCTACTCATATTTTTGACATCTTTTGAAGCTCTTCATATTTCTCACACCTTTTCAGGCTCTTCATGTTTTTCAACAACGCTTCATGCTCCTCCGATTTTTCAGACCGTTTCATGCTCCTCATATTTTTGACACCTTTTGAAGCTCTTCATGTTTTTCACACATTTTCAGGCTCTTCATGTTTTTGAACACCGCTTCATGCTTCTCCTATTTTTCAGACCGTTTCATGCTCCTCATATTTTTGACACCTTTTGAAGCTCTTCATATTTTTCACAACTTTTCAGGCTCTTCATGTTTTTCAACACCGCTTCATGCACGTCCTATTTTTCAGACCATTTCATGCTCATCTCATTTTTGACACCTTTTGAAGTTTTTCATATTTTTCACAACTTTTCAGGCTCTTCATGTTTTTGAACACCGCTTCACGCTAATCCTATTTTTCAAACCATATCATGCTCCTCATATTTTTCACACCTTTTGAAGCTCTTCATATATTTCACACCTTTTCAGGCTCTTCATGTTTCTGAACACCACTTCATGCTCCTTCTCTTTTTCAGAGAGTTTTATGCTCCTCATGTATTTCACACCTTTTGAAGCTCTTCATATTTTTCACACCTTTTCAGGCTCTTCATGTTTTTCAACACCACTTCATGCTGCTCATATTTTTCAGACCGTTTCATGCTCCTCATATTTTTGACACCTTTTGAAGCTCTTCATTTTTTTCACACCTTTTAAGGCTCTTCATGTTTTTCAACACCGCTTCATGCTGCTCATATTTTTCAGACCGTTTCATGCTCCTCATATTTTTGACACCTTTTGAAGCTCTTCATATTTTTCACACGTTTTCAGTCTATTCATGTTTTTGAACACCATTTCAGGCTCCTCCTATTTTTCAGAGTGTTTCATGCTCCTCATGTATTTCACACCTTTGAAAGCTCTTCATATTTTTCAAAGATTTTGAAGCTCTTCATATTTTTCACACCTTTTCAGGCTCTTCATGTTTTTCAACACCGTTTCATGCTCCTCCTATTTTTCAAACCGTTTCATGTTCCTCATAATTTTGACACCTTTTGAAGATCTTCATAATTTTCACACATTTTCAGGCTCTTCATGTGTTTGAACACCGCTTCATGTTCCTCCTATTTTTCAGACCTTTTCATGCTCCTCATATTTTTGACACCTTTTGAAGCTCTCATATTTTTCATACCTTTTGAAGCTCTTCATGTTTTTGAACACTGCTTCATGCTCCTCGTATTTTTCAGATCGTTTCATGCTCCTCATTTTTTGACACTTTTTGAGCTCTTCGTATTTTTCAAACCTTTTCAGGCTCTTCATGTTTTCGAACTCTGCTTCATGCTCCTCCAATTTTTCACACCGTTTCATGATCCTCATATTTTTGATACTTTTTGAGCTCTTCATATTTTTCACACCTTTTCAGGCTCTTCATGTTTTTGAACACCGCTTCATGCTACTCCTATTTTTCAGACCGTTTATGCTTCTCATATTTTTGACACCTTTAGAAGCTCTTCATATTTTTCACACATTTTCAGGCTCTTCATGTTTTTGATCACCGTTTCATGCTCCTCCTATTTTTCAGACCGTTTCATGCTCCTCATATTTTTGACACCTTTTGAAGCTCTTCATATTTTTCACACCTTTTCAGGCTCTTCATGTTTTTGAACACCGCTTCACGCTCCTCCTATTTTTCAGACCGTATCATGCTCATCTCATTTTTGTCACCTTTGAAGCTCTTTATTTTTTTCACACCTTTTGAAGCTCTTCATATTTTTCACACGTTTTCATGCTCTTCATATTTTTCAACACCGTTTCATGCTGCTTCAATTTTTCAGTCCGTTTCATGCTCCTCATATTTTTCACACCTTTTGAAGCTCTTCATATTTTTCACACCCTTTTAAGATCTTCATGTTTTTGAACACAGCTTCATGCTCCTCCTATTTTTCAGACCGTTTCATGCTCCTCATATTTTTGACAACTTTTGAAGCTCTTCATATTTTTCACACCTTTTCAGGCTCTTCACATTTTTGAACACAGCTTCATGCTCCTCCTATTTTCAGACCGTTTCATGCTCCTCTCATTTTTGACACCTTTTGAAGATTTGCATTTCTTTACACACCTATTCAGGCTCTTCATGTTTCTGAACACTGCTTCATGCTCCTCCTATTTTTCAGACCGTATCATGCTCCTCATATTTTTCACACATTTTGAAGCTCTTCATATTTTTCACACCTTTTCAGGCTCTTCATTTTTTTCAACAGTACTTGTTGCTCCTCCTATTTTTTAGACCTTTTCATGCTCATCTAATTTTTGACACTTTTGAAGCTCTTCATATTTTTTACACCTTTTGAAGCTCCTCATATTTTTCACACATTTTGAAGCTCTTCATATTTTTCTCACCTTTTCAGGCTCTTCATGATTTTCATCACCGCTTCATGCTCCTCCTAATTTTCAGACCGTTTCATGCTCATCTCATTTTTGACACCTTTTGAAGCTCTTCCTATTTTTTACAGGTTTTCAGGCTCTTCATGTTTTTCAACACTGCTTCATGCTCCTCCTATTTTTCCGACCGTTTCATGCTCATCTCATTTTGACACCTTTTGAAGCTCTTCATATTTTTCACACCTTTTGAAGCTCTTCATATTTTTCACATTTATGAATGTCTTCATATTTTTCACACGTTTTCAGACAATTCATGTTTTTCAACATCGCTTCATGCTCCTCCTATTTTTCAGACCGTTTCATGCTCCTCATAATTTTGACACCTTTTGAAGCTTTAATATTTTTAACACCTTTTCAGGCTCTTCATCTTTTTCAACACCACTTCATGCTCCTCCTTTTTTGCAGACCGTCTCATGCTACTCATATTTTTAACACCTTTTGAAGCTCTTCATATTTCTCACACCTTTTCAGGCTCTTCATGTTTTTCAACAACGCTTCATGCTCCTCCGATTTTTCAGACCGTTTCATGCTCCTCATATTTTTGACACCTTTTGAAGCTCTTCATGTTTTTCACACCTTTTCAGGCTCTTCATGTTTTTGAACACCGCTTCATGCTTCTCCTATTTTTCAGACCGTTTCATGCTCCTCATATTTTTGACACCTTTTGAAGCTCTTCATATTTTTCACAACTTTTCAGGCTCTTCATGTTTTTCAACACCGCTTCATGCACGTCCTATTTTTCAGACCATTTCATGCTCATCTCATTTTTGACACCTTTTGAAGTTTTTCATATTTTTCACAACTTTTCAGGCTCTTCATGTTTTTGAACACCGCTTCACGCTAATCCTATTTTTCAAACCATATCATGCTCCTCATATTTTTCACACCTTTTGAAGCTCTTCATATATTTCACACCTTTTCAGGCTCTTCATGTTTCTGAACACCACTTCATGCTCCTTCTCTTTTTCAGAGAGTTTTATGCTCCTCATGTATTTCACACCTTTTGAAGCTCTTCATATTTTTCACACCTTTTCAGGCTCTTCATGTTTTTCAACACCACTTCATGCTGCTCATATTTTTCAGACCGTTTCATGCTCCTCATATTTTTGACACCTTTTGAAGCTCTTCATTTTTTTCACACCTTTTAAGGCTCTTCATATTTTTCAACACCGCTTCATGCTGCTCATATTTTTCAGACCGTTTCATGCTCCTCATATTTTTGACACCTTTTGAAGCTCTTCATATTTTTCACACGTTTTCAGTCTATTCATGTTTTTGAACACCATTTCAGGCTCCTCCTATTTTTCAGAGTGTTTCATGCTCCTCATGTATTTCACACCTTTGAAAGCTCTTCATATTTTTCAAAGATTTTGAAGCTCTTCATATTTTTCACACCTTTTCAGGCTCTTCATGTGTTTGAACACCGCTTCATGTTCCTCCTATTTTTCAGACCGTTTCATGCTCCTCATTTTTTGACACTTTTTGAGCTCTTCGTATTTTTCAAACCTTTTCAGGCTCTTCATGTTTTCGAACTCTGCTTCATGCTCCTCCAATTTTTCACACCGTTTCATGATCCTCATATTTTTGATACTTTTTGAGCTCTTCATATTTTTCACACCTTTTCAGGCTCTTCATGTTTTTGAACACCGCTTCATGCTACTCCTATTTTTCAGACCGTTTATGCTCCTCATATTTTTGACACCTTTAGAAGCTCTTCATATTTTTCACACATTTTCAGGCTCTTCATGTTTTTGATCACCGTTTCATGCTCCTCCTATTTTTCAGACCGTTTCATGCTCCTCATATTTTTGACACCTTTTGAAGCTCTTCATATTTTTCACACCTTTTCAGGCTCTTCATGTTTTTCACCACCACTTCACGCTCCTCCTATTTTTCAGACCGTATCATGCTCATCTCATTTTTGTCACCTTTGAAGCTCTTTATTTTTTTCACACCTTTTGAAGCTCTTCATATTTTTCACACGTTTTCATGCTCTTCATATTTTTCAACACCGTTTCATGCTGCTTCAATTTTTCAGTCCGTTTCATGCTCCTCATATTTTTCACAACTTTTGAAGCTCTTCATATTTTTCACACCTTTTCAGGATCTTCATGTTTTGGAACACAGCTTCATGCTCCTCCTATTTTTCAGACCGTTTCATGCTCCTCATATTTTTGACACCTTTTGAAGCTCTTTATATTTTTCACAGTTTTTCAGGCTCTTCATGATTTTCAACATCGTTTCATGTTATTCCTATTTTTCAGACCTTTTAATGCTCATCTCATTTTTGACACCTTTTGAAGCTTTTCATATTTTTCACAACTTTTCAGGCTCTTCATGTTTTTGAACACCGCTTCATGCTCCTCCTATTTTTCAGAGAGTTTCATGCTCCTCATGTATTTCACAGCTTTTGAAGCTCTTCATATTTTCCACACCTTTTCAGGCTCTTCATGTTTTTGAACACCGCTTCATGCTTCTCCTATTTTTCAGACCGTTTCATGCTCCTCATATTTTTGACACCTTTTGAAGCTCTTCATATATTTCACAACTTTTCAGGCTCTTCATGTTTTTCAACACCGCTTCATGCACGTCCTATTTTTCAGACCGTTTCATGCTCATCTCATTTTTGACACCTTTTAAAGCTCTTCATATTTTTCACACATTTTCAGGCTCTTCATATTTTTCAACACCGCTTCATGCTCCTCCGATTTTTCAGACCGTTTCATGCTCCTCATATTTTTCACACCTTTTGAAGCCTTTCATATTTTTCACAACGTTTCAGGCTCTTCATGTTTTTGAACATCGCTTCATGCTCCTCCTATTTTTCAGACCGTTTCATGCTCATCTCATTTTTGACACCTTTTGAAGCTTTTGATATTTTTCACAACTTTTCAGGCTCTTCATGTTTTTGAACACAGCTTCATGCTCCTCCTATTTTTCAGACCGTATCATGCTCCTCATATTTTTCACACCTTTTGAAGCTCTTCATATTTTTCACACGTTTTCAGTCTATTCATGTTTTTGAACACCATTTCAGGCTCCTCCTATTTTTCAGAGAGTTTCATGCTCCTCATGTATTTCACACCTTTGAAAGCTCTTCATATTTTTCAAAGATTTTGAAGCTCTTCATATTTTTCACACCTTTTCAGGCTCTTCATGTTTTTCAACACCGTTTCATGCTCCTCCTATTTTTCAAACCGTTTCATGTTCCTCATAATTTTGACACCTTTTGAAGATCTTCATAATTTTCACACATTTTCAGGCTCTTCATGTGTTTAAACACCGCTTCATGTTCCTCCTATTTTTCAGACCGTTTCATGCTCCTCATTTTTGACACCTTTTGAAGCTCTCATATTTTTCATACCTTTTGAAGCTCTTCATGTTTTTGAACACTGCTTCATGCTCCTCGTATTTTTCAGATCGTTTCATGCTCCTCATATTTTTGACACTTTTTGAGCTCTTCATATTTTTCACACCTTTTCAGGCTCTTCATGTTTTTGAACACCGCTTCATGATCTTCCTGATTTTCAGACCGTTTCATGCTCTTCATATTATTGAAACATTTTGAAGCTCTTCATATTTTTCACACCTTTTCAGGCTCTTTATTGTTTTCTCCACCACTTCATGCTCCTCATATTATTCAGACCGTTTCATGCTCATCTCATTTGTGTCACCTTTGAAGCTCTTCATATTTTTCACACCTTTTAAAGCTCTTCATATTTTTCACAAGTTTTCAGGCTCTTCATGTTTTTCAAAACCGTTTCATGCTGCTTCTATTTTTCAGACCGTTTCATGCTCCTCATATTTTTCACACCTTTTGAAGCTCTTCATATTTTTCACACCCTTTTAAGATCTTCATGTTTTTGAACACAGCTTCATGCTCCTCCTATTTTTCAGACCGTTTCATGCTCCTCATATTTTTGACAACTTTTGAAGCTCTTCATATTTTTCACACCTTTTCAGGCTCTTCATATTTTTGAACACAGCTTCATGCTCCTCCTATTTTCAGACCGTTTCATGCTCCTCTCATTTTTGACACCTTTTGAAGATTTGCATTTCTTTACACACCTATTCAGGCTCTTCATGTTTCTGAACACTGCTTCATGCTCCTCCTATTTTTCAGACCGTATCATGCTCCTCATATTTTTCACACATTTTGAAGCTCTTCATATTTTTCACACCTTTTCAGGCTCTTCATTTTTTTCAACAGTACTTGTTGCTCCTCCTATTTTTTAGACCTTTTCATGCTCATCTAATTTTTGACACTTTTGAAGCTCTTCATATTTTTTACACCTTTTGAAGCTCCTCATATTTTTCACACATTTTGAAGCTCTTCATATTTTTCTCACCTTTTCAGGCTCTTCATGATTTTCATCACCGCTTCATGCTCCTCCTAATTTTCAGACCGTTTTATGCTCATCTCATTTTTGACACCTTTTGAAGCTCTTCCTATTTTTTACAGGTTTTCAGGCTCTTCATGTTTTTCAACACTGCTTCATGCTCCTCCTATTTTTCCGACCGTTTCATGCTCATCTCATTTTGACACCTTTTGAAGCTCTTCATATTTTTCACACCTTTTGAAGCTCTTCATATTTTTCACATTTATGAATCTCTTCATATTTTCCACACGTTTTCAGACAATTCATGTTTTTCAACATCGCTTCATGCTCCTCCTATTTTTCAGACCGTTTCATGCTCCTCATAATTTTGACACCTTTTGAAGCTTTAATATTTTTAACACCTTTTCAGGCTCTTCATCTTTTTCAACACCACTTCATGCTCCTCCTTTTTTGCAGACCGTTTCATGCTACTCATATTTTTGACACCTTTTGAAGCTCTTCATATTTCTCACACCTTTTCAGGCTCTTCATGTTTTTCAACAATGCTTCATGCTCCTCCGATTTTTCAGACCGTTTCATGCTCCTCATATTTTTGACACCTTTTGAAGCTCTTCATGTTTTTCACACCTTTTCAGGCTCTTCATGTTTTTGAACAACGCTTCATGCTTCTCCTATTTTTCAGACCGTTTCATGCTCCTCATATTTTTGACACCTTTTGAAGCTCTTCATATTTTTCACAACTTTTCAGGCTCTTCATGTTTTTCAACACCGCTTCATGCACGTCCTATTTTTCAGACCATTTCATGCTCATCTCATTTTTGACACTTTTTGAAGTTTTTCATATTTTTCACAACTTTTCAGGCTCTTCATGTTTTTGAACACCGCTTCACGCTAATCCTATTTTTCAAACCATATCATGCTCCTCATATTTTTCACACCTTTTGAAGCTCTTTATATATTTCACACCTTTTCAGGCTCTTCATGTTTCTGAACACCACTTCATGCTCCTTCTCTTTTTCAGAGAGTTTTATGCTCCTCATGTATTTCACACCTTTTGAAGCTCTTCATATTTTTCACACCTTTTCAGGCTCTTCATGTTTTTCAACACCACTTCATGCTGCTCATATTTTTCAGACCGTTTCATGCTCCTCATATTTTTGACACCTTTTGAAGCTCTTCATTTTTTTCACACCTTTTAAGGCTCTTCATGTTTTTCAACACCGCTTCATGCTGCTCATATTTTTCAGACCGTTTCATGCTCCTCATATTTTTGACACCTTTTGAAGCTCTTCATATTTTTCACACGTTTTCAGTCTATTCATGTTTTTGAACACCCTTTCAGGCTCCTCCTATTTTTCAGAGAGTTCCATGCTACTCATGTATTTCACACCGTTGAAAGCTCTTCATATTTTTCAAAGATTTTGAAGCTCTTCATATTTTTCACACCTTTTCAGGCTCTTCATGTTTTTCAACACCGTTTCATGCTCCTCCTATTTTTCAAACCGTTTCATGTTCCTCATAATTTTGACACCTTTTGAAGATCTTCATAATTTTCACACATTTTCAGGCTCTTCATGTGTTTGAACACCGCTTCATGTTCCTCCTATTTTTCAGACCGTTTCATGCTCCTCATATTTTTGACACCTTTTGAAGCTCTCATATTTTTCATACCTTTTGAAGCTCTTCATGTTTTTGAACACTGCTTCATGCTCCTCGTATTTTTCAGATCGTTTCATGCTCCTCATTTTTTGACACTTTTTGAGCTCTTCGTATTTTTCAAACCTTTTCAGGCTCTTCATGTTTTCGAACTCTGCTTCATGCTCCTCCAATTTTTCACACCGTTTCATGATCCTCATATTTTTGATACTTTTTGAGCTCTTCATATTTTTCACACCTTTTCAGGCTCTTCATGTTTTTGAACACCGCTTCATGCTACTCCTATTTTTCAGACCGTTTATGCTCCTCATATTTTTGACACCTTTAGAAGCTCTTCATATTTTTCACACATTTTCAGGCTCTTCATGTTTTTGATCACCGTTTCATGCTCCTCCTATTTTTCAGACCGTTTCATGCTCCTCATATTTTTGACACCTTTTGAAGCTCTTCATATTTTTCACACCTTTTCAGGCTCTTCATGTTTTTGAACACCGCTTCATGATCCTCTTGTTTTTCAGACCGTTTCATGCTCTTCATATTTGTGAAACATTTTGAAGCTCTTCATATTTTTCACACCTTTTCAGGCTCTTCATGTTTTTCACCACCACTTCACGCTCCTCCTATTTTTCAGACCGTATCATGCTCATCTCATTTTTGTCACCTTTGAAGCTCTTTATTTTTTTCACACCTTTTGAAGCTCTTCATATTTTTCACACGTTTTCATGCTCTTCATATTTTTCAACACCGTTTCATGCTGCTTCAATTTTTCAGTCCGTTTCATGCTCCTCATATTTTTCACACCTTTTGAAGCTCTTCATATTTTTCACACCTTTTCAGGATCTTCATGTTTTGGAACACAGCTTCATGCTCCTCCTATTTTTCAGACCGTTTCATGCTCCTCATATTTTTGACACCTTTTGAAGCTCTTTATATTTTTCACAGTTTTTCAGGCTCTTCATGATTTTCAACATCGTTTCATGTTATTCCTATTTTTCAGACTTTTTAATGCTCATCTCATTTTTGACACCTTTTGAAGCTTTTCATATTTTTCACAACTTTTCAGGCTCTTCATGTTTTTGAACACCGCTTCATGCTCCTCTTATTTTTCAGAGAGTTTCATGCTCCTCATGTATTTCACAGCTTTTGAAGCTCTTCATATTTTCCACACCTTTTCAGGCTCTTCATGTTTTTGAACACCGCTTCATGCTTCTCCTATTTTTCAGACCGTTTCATGCTCCTCATATTTTTGACACCTTTTGAAGCTCTTCATATATTTCACAACTTTTCAGGCTCTTCATGTTTTTCAACACCGCTTCATGCACGTCCTATTTTTCAGACCGTTTCATGCTCATCTCATTTTTGACACCTTTTAAAGCTCTTCATATTTTTCACACATTTTCAGGCTCTTCATATTTTTCAACACCGCTTCATGCTCCTCCGATTTTTCAGACCGTTTCATGCTCCTCATATTTTTCACACCTTTTGAAGCCTTTCATATTTTTCACAACGTTTCAGGCTCTTCATGTTTTTGAACATCGCTTCATGCTCCTCCTATTTTTCAGACCGTTTCATGCTCATCTCATTTTTGACACCTTTTGAAGCTTTTGATATTTTTCACAACTTTTCAGGCTCTTCATGTTTTTGAACACAGCTTCATGCTCCTCCTATTTTTCAGACCGTATCATGCTCCTCATATTTTTCACACCTTTTGAAGCTCTTCATATTTTTCACACGTTTTCAGTCTATTCATGTTTTTGAACAACATTTCAGGCTCCTCCTATTTTTCAGAGAGTTTCATGCTCCTCATGTATTTCACACCTTTGAAAGCTCTTCATATTTTTCAAAGATTTTGAAGCTCTTCATATTTTTCACACCTTTTCAGGCTCTTCATGTTTTTCAACACCGTTTCATGCTCCTCCTATTTTTCAAACCGTTTCATGTTCCTCATAATTTTGACACCTTTTGAAGATCTTCATAATTTTCACACATTTTCAGGCTCTTCATGTGTTTGAACACCGCTTCATGTTCCTCCTATTTTTCAGACCGTTTCATGCTCCTCATTTTTGACACCTTTTGAAGCTCTCATATTTTTCATACCTTTTGAAGCTCTTCATGTTTTTGAACACTGCTTCATGCTCCTCGTATTTTTCAGATCGTTTCATGCTCCTCATATTTTTGACACTTTTTGAGCTCTTCATATTTTTCACACCTTTTCAGGCTCTTCATGTTTTTGAACACCGCTTCATGATCTTCCTGATTTTCAGTCCGTTTCATGCTCTTCATATTATTGAAACATTTTGAAGCTCTTCATATTTTTCACACCTTTTCAGGCTCTTTATTGTTTTCTCCACCACTTCATGCTCCTCATATTATTCAGACCGTTTCATGCTCATCTCATTTGTGTCACCTTTGAAGCTCTTCATATTTTTCACACCTTTTAAAGCTCTTCATATTTTTCACAAGTTTTCAGGCTCTTCATGTTTTTCAAAACCGTTTCATGCTGCTTCTATTTTTCAGACCGTTTCATGCTCCTCATATTTTTCACACCTTTTGAAGCTCTTCATATTTTTCACACCCTTTTAAGATCTTCATGTTTTTGAACACAGCTTCATGCTCCTCCTATTTTTCAGACCGTTTCATGCTCCTCATATTTTTGACAACTTTTGAAGCTCTTCATATTTTTCACACCTTTTCAGGCTCTTCATATTTTTGAACACAGCTTCATGCTCCTCCTATTTTTCAGACCGTTTCATGCTCCTCATATTTTTGACACCTTTTGAAGCTTTTCATATTTTTCACATCTTTTCAGGCTCTTCATGTTTTTCAACACCATTTCATGATCCTCCTATTTTTCAGACCGTTTCATGCTCATCTCATTTTTGACACCTTTTGAAGCTTTTCATATTTTTCACACATTTTCAGGCTCTTCATATTTTTCCACACCACTTCATGCTTCTCCTATTTTTCAGCCCGTTTCATGCTCCTCATGATTTTGACATCTTTTGAAGCTCTTCATATTTTTCACACGTTTTCAGCTCTTAATGTTTTTCAACACCGCTTCATGCTCTTCCTATTTTTCAGACCGTTTCATGCTCATCTCATTTTTGACACCTTTGGAAGCTCTTCATATTTTTCACACGTTTTCAGCTCTTAATGTTTTTCAACACCGCTTCATGCTCTTCCTATTTTTCTGACGGTTTCATGCTCATCTCAAGTTTGACACCTTTTGAAGCTCTTCATATTTTTCACACATTTTCAGGCTCTTCATGTTTTTGAACATCGCTTCATGCTCCTCCTATTTTTCAGAGAGTTTCATGCTCCTCATGTATTTCACACCTTTTGAAGCTCTTCATATTTTTCACACCTTTTCAGGCTCTTCATGTTTTTCAACACCGCTTATGCTCCTCCTATTTTTCAGACCGTTTCATGCTCATCTCATTTTTGACACCTTTTTAATCTCTTCGTATCTTTCAAAACTTTTGAAGCTCTTCATATTTTTAATATTTTTGAAGCTCTTCATATTTTCACACGTTTTCAGACTCTTCATGTTTTTCAACACCGCTTCATGCTCCTCCTATTTTTCAAACCGTATCATGCTCCTCATATTTTTGAAAACTTTTGAAGCTCTTCACATTTTTCACACCTTTTCAGGCTCTTCATGTTTTTGAACACTTCTTCATGCTCTTCCTCTTTTTCAGACCGTTTCATGCTCCTCATATTTTTGACACTTTTTGAAGCTCTTCATATTTTTCACTCATTTTCAGGCTCTTCATATTTTTCAACACCACTTCATGCTCCTCCTATTTTTGAGACCGTTTGGTGCTCCGCATATTTTTGACACCTTTAGGAACTCTTCATATTTTTCACACCTTTTCAGGCACTTCATGTTTTTTATCACTGCTTCATGCTCGTCCTATTTTTCAGAACGTTTCATGCTCCTCATATTTTTGACACCTTTTGAAGCTCTTCATATTTTTCACACCTTTTCAGGCTTTTCATGTTTTTGAACACCGCTTCATGCTCCTCCTATTTTTCAGATTGTTTCATGCTCCTCATATTTTTTACACCTTTTGAAGCTCTTCATATTTTTCACACCTTTTCAGGCTCTTCATGTTTTTCAACACCGCTTCATGCTCGTCGTATTTTGCTGACCGTTTCATGCTCCTCATATTTTTGACACCTTTTGAAGCTCTTCAGATATTTCGCACCTTTCCAGGCTCTTCATTTTTTCAACACCACTTCATGCTCCTCCTATTTTTCAGATCGTTTCATGCTCATCTCATTTTAACACCTTTTGAAGCTCTTCATATTTTTGACAAATTTTGAAGGTCTTCATATTTTTCACACGTTTTCAGGCTCTTCATGATTTTCAACACCGCTTCATGCTCCTCCTATTTTTCAGACCTTTTCATGCTCATCTCTTTTTTGACACCTTTTGAAGCTCTTCAGATTTTTCACACCTTTTGAAGCTCTTCATATTTTTCACATTTATGAATCTCTTCATATTTTCCACACGTTTTCAGACAATTCATGTTTTTCAACATCGCTTCATGCTCCTCCTATTTTTCACACCGTTTCATTCTCCTCATATTTTTGACACCTTTTGAAGCTCTTCATATATTTCACACTTTTTCAGACTTTTCCTTTTTTTCA
Organism: Dama dama; assembly: GCF_033118175.1. Lineage (NCBI taxonomy): Eukaryota > Metazoa > Chordata > Mammalia > Artiodactyla > Cervidae > Dama > Dama dama. The sequence continues at coordinate 6,298,947 of NW_026870891.1, read as the reverse complement.
ACACGACTTCATGCTCCTCCTATTTTTCAGACCGTTTCATGCTCATCTCATTTTGACATCTTTTGAAGCTCTTCATATTTTTCACACCTTTTGAAGCTCTTCATATTTTTCACATTAATGAATCTCTTCATATTTTCCACAAGTTTTCAGACAATTCATGTTTTTCAACATCACTTCATGTTATTCCTATTTTTCAGACCGTTTCATGCTCCTCATAATTTTGACACCTTTTGAAGCTTTAATATTTTTAACACCTTTTCAGGCTCTTCATCTTTTTCAACACCACTTCATGCTCCTCCTTTTTTGCAGACCGTTTCATGCTACTCATATTTTTAACACCTTTTGAAGCTCTTCATATTTCTCACACCTTTTCAGGCTCTTCATGTTTTTCAACAACGCTTCATGCTCCTCCGATTTTTCAGACCGTTTCATGCTCCTCCTATTTTTGACACCTTTTGAAGCTCTTCATATTTTTCACACTTTTTCAGGCTCTTCATGTTTTTGAACACCGCTTCATGCTTCTCCTATTTTTCAGACCGTTTCATGCTCCTCATATTTTTGACACCTTTTGAAGCTCTTCATATTTTTCACAACTTTTCAGGCTCTTCATGTTTTTCAACACCGCTTCATGCACGTCCTATTTTTCAGACCGTTTCATGCTCATCTCATTTTTGACACCTTTTGAAGTTTTTCATATTTTTTACAACTTTTCAGGCTCTTCATGTTTTTGAACACCGCTTCATGCTAATCCTATTTTTCAAACCATATCATGCTCCTCATATTTTTCACACCTTTTGAAGCTCTTCATATATTTCACACCTTTTCAGGCTCTTCATGTTTTTGAACACCACTTCATGCTCCTTCTCTTTTTCAGAGAGTTTTATGCTCCTCATGTATTTCACACCTTTTGAAGCTCTTCATATTTTTCACACCTTTTCAGGCTCTTCATGTTTTTCAACACCGCTTCATGCTGCTCATATTTTTCAGACCGTTTCATGCTCCTCATATTTTTGACACCTTTTTAAGCTCTTCATATTTTTCACACGTTTTCAGTCTATTCTTGTTTTTGAACACCCTTTCAGGCTCCTCCTATTTTTCAGAGTGTTTCATGCTTCTCATGTATTTCACACATTTGAAAGCTCTTCATATTTTTCAAAGATTTTGAAGCTCTTCATATTTTTCACACCTTTTCAGGCTCTTCATGTTTTTCAACACCGTTTCATGCTCCTCCTATTTTTCAAACCGTTTCATGTTCCTCATAATTTTGACACCTTTTGAAGATCTTCATAATTTTCACACATTTTCAGGCTCTTCATGTGTTTGAACACCGCTTCATGTGCCTCCTATTTTTCAGACCGTTTCATGCTCCTCATATTTTTGACACCTTTTGAAGCTCTCATATTTTTCATACCTTTTGAAGCTCTTCATGTTTTTGAACACTGCTTCATGCTCCTCGTATTTTTCAGATCGTTTCATGCTCCTCTTATTTTTGACACTTTTTGAGCTCTTCATATTTTTCAAACCTTTTCAGGCTCTTCATGTTTTCGAACACCGCTTCATGCTACTCCTATTTTTCAGACCGTTTCATGCTCCTCATATTTTTGACACCTTTTTAAGCTCTTCATATTTTTCACACCTTTTCAGGCTCTTCATGTTTTTGAACACTGCTTCATGCTCCTCCAATTTTTCACACCGTTTCATGATCCTCATATTTTTGACACTTTTTGAGCTCTTCATATTTTTCACACCTTTTCAGGCTCTTCATGTTTTTGATAACCGCTTCATGCTACTCCTATTTTTCAGACCGTTTATGCTTCTCATATTTTTGACACCTTTAGAAGCTCTTCATATTTTTCACAGTTTTTCAGGATCTTCATGTTTTGGAACACAGCTTCATGCTCCTCCTATATATCAGACCGTTTCATGCTCCTCATATTTTTGACACCTTGTGAAGCTCTTTATATTTTTCACAGTTTTTCAGGCTCTTCATGATTTTCAACACCGTTTCAAGTTATTCCTATTTTTCAGACCGTTTAATGCTCATCTCATTTTTGACACCTTTTGAAGCTCTTCATATTTTCCACACCTTTTCAGGCTCTTCATGTTTTTGATCACCGTTTCATGCTCCTTCTATTTTTCAGATCGTTTGATGCTCATCATATTTTTGACACTTTTTGAGCTCTTCATATTTTTCACACCTTTTCAGGCTCTTCATGTTTTTGAACACCGCTTTATGATCCTCCTGATTTTCAGACCGTTTCATGCTCTTCATATTTTTGAAACATTTTGAAGCTCTTCATATTTTTCACACCTTTTCAGGCTCTTCATGTTTTTCTCCACCACTTCATGCTCCTCCTATTTTTCAGACCGTTTCATGCTCTTCTCATTTTTGTCACCTTTGAAGCTCTTCATATTTTTCACAACTTTTAAAGCTCTTCATATTTTTCACAAGTTTTCAGGCTCTTCATGTTTTTCAAAACCGTTTCATGCTGCTTCTATTTTTCAGACCGTTTCATGCTCCTCATATTTTTCACACCTTTTGAAGCTCTTCATATTTTCACACCCTTTTAAGATCTTCATGTTTTTGAACACAGCTTCATGCTCCTCCTATTTTTCAGACCGTTTCATGCTCCTCATATTTTTGACACCTTTTTAAGCTCTTCATATTTTTCACACCTTTTCAGGCTCTTCATGTTTTTGAACACTGCTTCATGCTCCTCCAATTTTTCACACCGTTTCATGATCCTCATATTTTTGACACTTTTTGAGCTCTTCATATTTTTCACACCTTTTCAGGCTCTTCATGTTTTTGATAACCGCTTCATGCTACTCCTATTTTTCAGACCGTTTATGCTTCTCATATTTTTGACACCTTTTGAAGCTCTTCAATTTTTTCACACCTTTTAAGGCTCTTCATGTTTTTCAACACCGCTTCATGCTGCTCATATTTTTCAGACCGTTTCATGCTCCTCATATTTTTGACACCTTTTGAAGCTCTTCATATTTTTCACACGTTTTCAGTCTATTCATGTTTTTGAACACCCTTTCAGGCTCCTCCTATTTTTCAGAGTGTTTCATGCTCCTCATGTATTTCACACCTTTGAAAGCTCTTCATATTTTTCAAAGATTTTGAAGCTCTTCATATTTTTCACACCTTTTCAGGCTCTTCATGTTTTTCAACACCGTTTCATGCTCCTCCTATTTTTCAAACCGTTTCATGTTCCTCATAATTTTGACACCTTTTGAAGATCTTCATAATTTTCACACATTTTCAGGCTCTTCATGTGTTTGAACACCGCTTCATGTTCCTCCTATTTTTCAGACCGTTTCATGCTCCTCATATTTTTGACACCTTTTGAAGCTCTCATATTTTTCATACCTTTTGAAGCTCTTCATGTTTTTGAACACTGCTTCATGCTCCTCGTATTTTTCAGATCGTTTCATGCTCCTCTTATTTTTGACACTTTTTGAGCTCTTCATATTTTTCAAACCTTTTCAGGCTCTTCATGTTTTCGAACACCGCTTCATGCTACTCCTATTTTTCAGACCGTTTCATGCTCCTCATATTTTTGACACCTTTTTAAGCTCTTCATATTTTCACACCTTTTCAGGCTCTTCATGTTTTTGAACACTGCTTCATGCTCCTCCAATTTTTCACACCGTTTCATGATCCTCATATTTTTGACACTTTTTGAGCTCTTCATATTTTTCACACCTTTTCAGGCTCTTCATGTTTTTGATAACCGCTTCATGCTACTCCTATTTTTCAGACCGTTTATGCTTCTCATATTTTTGACACCTTTAGAAGCTCTTCATATTTTTCACACCTTTTCAGGATCTTCATGATTTGGAACACAGCTTCATGCTCCTCCTATATATCAGACCGTTTCATGCTCCTCATATTTTTGACACCTTTTGAAGCTCTTTATATTTTTCACAGTTTTTCAGGCTCTTCATGATTTTCAACACCGTTTCAAGTTATTCCTATTTGTCAGACCGTTTAATGCTCATCTCATTTTTGACACCTTTTGAAGCTTTTCATATTTTTCACAACTTTTCAGACTCTTCATGTTTTTGAACACCGCTTCATGCTCCTCCTATTTTTCAGAGAGTTTCATGCTCCTCATGTCTTTCACAGCTTTTGAAGCTCTTCATATTTTCCACACCTTTTCAGGCTCTTCATGTTTTTGATCACCGTTTCATGCTCCTTCTATTTTTCAGATCGTTTCATGCTCATCATATTTTTGACACTTTTTGAGCTCTTCATATTTTTCACACCTTTTCAGGCTCTTCATGTTTTTGAACACCGCTTCATGATCCTCCTGATTTTCAGACCGTTTCATGCTCTTCATATTTTTGAAACATTTTGAAGCTCTTCATATTTTTCACACCTTTTCAGGCTCTTCATGTTTTTCTCCACCACTTCATGCTCCTCCTATTTTTCAGACCGTTTCATGCTCTTCTCATTTTTGTCACCTTTGAAGCTCTTCATATTTTTCACAACTTTTAAAGCTCTTCATATTTTTCACAAGTTTTCAGGCTCTTCATGTTTTTCAAAACCGTTTCATGCTGCTTCTATTTTTCAGACCGTTTCATGCTCCTCATATTTTTCACACCTTTTGAAGCTCTTCATATTGTCACACCCTTTTAAGATCTTCATGTTTTTGAACACAGCTTCATGCTCCTCCTATTTTTCAGACCGTTTCAAGCTCCTCATATTTTTGACAACTTTTGAAGCTCTTCATATTTTTCACACCTTTTCAGGCTCTTCATATTTTTGAACACAGCTTCATGCTCCTCCTATTTTTCAGACCGTTTCATGCTCCTCATATTTTTGACACCTTTTTAAGCTCTTCATATTTTTCACACCTTTTCAGGCTCTTCATGTTTTTGAACACTGCTTCATGCTCCTCCAATTTTTCACACCGTTTCATGATCCTCATATTTTTGACACTTTTTGAGCTCTTCATATTTTTCACACCTTTTCAGGCTCTTCATGTTTTTGATAACCGCTTCATGCTACTTCTATTTTTCAGACCGTTTATGCTTCTCATATTTTTGACACCTTTTGAAGCTCTTCAATTTTTTCACACCTTTTAAGGCTCTTCATGTTTTTCAACACCGCTTCATGCTGCTCATATTTTTCAGACCGTTTCATGCTCCTCATATTTTTGACACCTTTTGAAGCTCTTCATATTTTTCACACGTTTTCAGTCTATTCATGTTTTTGAACACCCTTTCAGGCTCCTCCTATTTTTCAGAGTGTTTCATGTTCCTCATGTATTTCACACCTTTGAAAGCTCTTCATATTTTTCAAAGATTTTGAAGCTCTTCATATTTTTCACACCTTTTCAGGCTCTTCATGTTTTTCAACACCGTTTCATGCTCCTCCTATTTTTCAAAACGTTTCATGTTACTCATAATTTTGACACCTTTTGAAGATCTTCATAATTTTCACACATTTTCAGGCTCTTCATGTGTTTGAACACCGCTTCATGTTCCTCCTATTTTTCAGACCGTTTCATGCTCCTCATATTTTTGACACCTTTTGAAGCTCTCATATTTTTCATACCTTTTGAAGCTCTTCATGTTTTTGAACACTGCTTCATGCTCCTCGTATTTTTCAGATCGTTTCATGCTCCTCTTATTTTTGACACTTTTTGAGCTCTTCATATTTTTCAAACCTTTTCAGGCTCTTCATGTTTTCGAACACCGCTTCATGCTACTCCTATTTTTCAGACCGTTTCATGCTCCTCATATTTTTGACACCTTTTTAAGCTCTTCATATTTTTCACACCTTTTCAGGCTCTTCATGTTTTTGAACACTGCTTCATGCTCCTCCAATTTTTCACACCGTTTCATGATCCTCATATTTTTGACACTTTTTGAGCTCTTCATATTTTTCACACCTTTTCAGGCTCTTCATGTTTTTGATAACCGCTTCATGCTACTCCTATTTTTCAGACCGTTTATGCTTCTCATATTTTTGACACCTTTAGAAGCTCTTCATATTTTTCACACCTTTTCAGGATCTTCATGTTTTGGAACACAGCTTCATGCTCCTCCTATATATCAGACCGTTTCATGCTCCTCATATTTTTGACACCTTTTGAAGCTCTTTATATTTTTCACAGTTTTTCAGGCTCTTCATGATTTTCAACACCGTTTCAAGTTATTCCTATTTTTCAGACCGTTTAATGCTCATCTCATTTTTGACACCTTTTGAAGCTTTTCATATTTTTCACAACTTTTCAGACTCTTCATGTTTTTGAACACCGCTTCATGCTCCTCCTATTTTTCAGAGAGTTTCATGCTCCTCATGTCTTTCACAGCTTTTGAAGCTCTTCATATTTTCCACACCTTTTCAGGCTCTTCATGTTTTTGATCACCGTTTCATGCTCCTTCTATTTTTCAGATCGTTTCATGCTCATCATATTTTTGACACTTTTTGAGCTCTTCATATTTTTCACACCTTTTCAGGCTCTTCATGTTTTTGAACACCGCTTCATGATCCTCCTGATTTTCAGACCGTTTCATGCTCTTCATATTTTTAAAACATTTTGAAGCTCTTCATATTTTTCACACCTTTTCAGGCTCTTCATGTTTTTCAACACCGTTTCATGCTCCTCCTATTTTTCAAAACGTTTCATGTTACTCATAATTTTGACACCTTTTGAAGATCTTCATAATTTTCACACATTTTCAGGCTCTTCATGTGTTTGAACACCGCTTCATGTTCCTCCTATTTTTCAGACCGTTTCATGCTCCTCATATTTTTGACACCTTTTGAAGCTCTCATATTTTTCATACCTTTTGAAGCTCTTCATGTTTTTGAACACTGCTTCATGCTCCTCGTATTTTTCAGATCGTTTCATGCTCCTCTTATTTTTGACACTTTTTGAGCTCTTCATATTTTTCAAACCTTTTCAGGCTCTTCATGTTTTCGAACACCGCTTCATGCTACTCCTATTTTTCAGACCGTTTCATGCTCCTCATATTTTTGACACCTTTTTAAGCTCTTCATATTTTTCACACCTTTTCAGGCTCTTCATGTTTTTGAACACTGCTTCATGCTCCTCCAATTTTTCACACCGTTTCATGATCCTCATATTTTTGACACTTTTTGAGCTCTTCATATTTTTCACACCTTTTCAGGCTCTTCATGTTTTTGATAACCGCTTCATGCTACTCCTATTTTTCAGACCGTTTATGCTTCTCATATTTTTGACACCTTTAGAAGCTCTTCATATTTTTCACACCTTTTCAGGATCTTCATGTTTTGGAACACAGCTTCATGCTCCTCCTATATATCAGACCGTTTCATGCTCCTCATATTTTTGACACCTTTTGAAGCTCTTTATATTTTTCACAGTTTTTCAGGCTCTTCATGATTTTCAACACCGTTTCAAGTTATTCCTATTTTTCAGACCGTTTAATGCTCATCTCATTTTTGACACCTTTTGAAGCTTTTCATATTTTTCACAACTTTTCAGACTCTTCATGTTTTTGAACACCGCTTCATGCTCCTCCTATTTTTCAGAGAGTTTCATGCTCCTCATGTCTTTCACAGCTTTTGAAGCTCTTCATATTTTCCACACCTTTTCAGGCTCTTCATGTTTTTGATCACCGTTTCATGCTCCTTCTATTTTTCAGATCGTTTCATGCTCATCATATTTTTGACACTTTTTGAGCTCTTCATATTTTTCACACCTTTTCAGGCTCTTCATGTTTTTGAACACCGCTTCATGATCCTCCTGATTTTCAGACCGTTTCATGCTCTTCATATTTTTGAAACATTTTGAAGCTCTTCATATTTTTCACACCTTTTCAGGCTCTTCATGTTTTTCTCCACCACTTCATGCTCCTCCTATTTTTCAGACCGTTTCATGCTCTTCTCATTTTTGTCACCTTTGAAGCTCTTCATATTTTTCACAACTTTTAAAGCTCTTCATATTTTTCACAAGTTTTCAGGCTCTTCATGTTTTTCAAAACCGTTTCATGCTGCTTCTATTTTTCAGACCGTTTCATGCTCCTCATATTTTTCACACCTTTTGAAGCTCTTCATATTTTCACACCCTTTTAAGATCTTCATGTTTTTGAACACAGCTTCATGCTCCTCCTATTTTTCAGACCGTTTCATGCTCCTCATATTTTTGACAACTTTTGAAGCTCTTCATATTTTTCACACCTTTTCAGGCTCTTCATATTTTTGAACACAGCTTCATGCTCCTCCTATTTTTCAGACCGTTTCATGCTCCTCATATTTTTGACACCTTTTTAAGCTCTTCATATTTTTCACACCTTTTCAGGCTCTTCATGTTTTTGAACACTGCTTCATGCTCCTCCAATTTTTCACACCGTTTCATGATCCTCATATTTTTGACACTTTTTGAGCTCTTCATATTTTTCACACCTTTTCAGGCTCTTCATGTTTTTGATAACCGCTTCATGCTACTCCTATTTTTCAGACCGTTTATGCTTCTCATATTTTTGACACCTTTAGAAGCTCTTCATATTTTTCACACCTTTTCAGGATCTTCATGTTTTGGAACACAGCTTCATGCTCCTCCTATATATCAGACCGTTTCATGCTCCTCATATTTTTGACACCTTTTGAAGCTCTTTATATTTTTCACAGTTTTTCAGGCTCTTCATGATTTTCAACACCATTTCAAGTTATTCCTATTTTTCAGACCGTTTAATGCTCATCTCATTTTTGACACCTTTTGAAGCTTTTCATATTTTTCACAACTTTTCAGACTCTTCATGTTTTTGAACACCGCTTCATGCTCCTCCTATTTTTCAGAGAGTTTCATGCTCCTCATGTCTTTCACAGCTTTTGAAGCTCTTCATATTTTCCACACCTTTTCAGGCTCTTCATGTTTTTGATCACCGTTTCATGCTCCTTCTATTTTTCAGATCGTTTCATGCTCATCATATTTTTGACACTTTTTGAGCTCTTCATATTTTTCACACATTTTCAGGCTCTTCATGTTTTTGAACACCGCTTCATGATCCTCCTGATTTTCAGACCGTTTCATGCTCTTCATATTTTTGAAACATTTTGAAGCTCTTCATATTTTTCACACCTTTTCAGGCTCTTCAAGTTTTTCTCCACCACTTCATGCTCCTCCTATTTTTCAGACCGTTTCATGCTCTTCTCATTTTTGTCACCTTTGAAGCTCTTCATATTTTTCACAACTTTTAAAGCTCTTCATATTTTTCACAAGTTTTCAGGCTCTTCATGTTTTTCAAAACCGTTTCATGCTGCTTCTATTTTTCAGACCGTTTCATGTTCCTCATATTTTTCACACCTTTTGAAGCTCTTCATATTTTCACACCCTTTTAAGATCTTCATGTTTTTGAACACAGCTTCATGCTCCTCCTATTTTTCAGACCGTTTCATGCTCCTCATATTTTTGACACCTTTTGAAGCTCTTCATATTTTTCACACCTTTTCAGGCTCTTCATGTTTTTCAACACCACTTCATGCTCCTCCTATTTTTGAGACCGTTTGGTGCTCCTCATATTTTTGACACCTTTAGGAACTCTTCATATATTTCACACCTTTTCAGGCACTTCATGTTTTTTATCACTGCTTCATGCTCGTCCTATTTTTCTGAACGTTTCATGCTCCTCATATTTTTGACACCTTTTGAAGCTGTTCATATTTTTCACACCTTTTCAGGCTTTTCATGTTTTTGAACACCGCTTCATGTTCCTCCTATTTTTCAGACCGTTTCATGCTCCTCATATTTTTGACACCTTTTGAAGCTCTTCATATATTTCACACCTTTTCAGGCTCTTCATATTTTTGAACACCGCTTCATGCTCCTCCTATTTTTCAGATTGTTTCATGCTCCTCATATTTTTGATACCTTTTGAAGCTCTTCATATTTTTCACACCTTTTCAGGCTCTTAATGATTTTCAACACCGCTTCATGCTCCTCCTATTTTTCAGACCGTTTCATGCTCATCTCTTTTTTGACACCTTTTGAAGCTCTTCAGATTTTTCACACCTTTTGAAGCTCTTCATATTTTTCACATTTATGAATCTCTTCATATTTTCCACACGTTTTCAGACAATTCATGTTTTTCAACATCGCTTCATGCTCCTCCTATTTTTCAGACCGTTTCATTCTCCTCATATTTTTGACACCTTTTGAAGCTCTTCATATATTTCACACTTTTTCAGACTTTTCCTTTTATTCAACACGACTTCATGCTCCTCCTATTTTTCAGACCTTTTCATGCTCATCTCATTTTGACACCTTTTGAAGCTCTTCATGTTTTTCTCATCTTTTGAAGCTCTTCATATTTTTCACAACTTTTCAGGCTCTTTATGATATTCAACAGCGCTTCATGCTCCTCCTATTTTTCAGACCGTTTCATGCTCCTCATAATTTTGACACCTTTTGATGCTTTCATATTTTTAACACCTTTTCAGGCTCTTCATCTTTTTCAACACCACTTCATGCTCCTCCTTTTTTGCAGACCGTTTCATGCTACTCATACTTTTAACACCTTTTGAAGCTCTTCATATTTCTCACACCTTTTCAGGCTCTTCATGTTTTTCAACAACGCTTCATGCTCCTCCGATTTTTCAGACCGTTTCATGCTCCTCATATTTTTGACACCTTTTGAAGCTCTTCATATTTTTCACCCCTTTTCAGGCTCTTCATGTTTTTGAACACCGCTTCATGCTTCTCCTATTGTTCAGAATGTTTCATGCTCCTCATATTTTTGACACCTTTTGAAGCTCTTCATATTTTTCACTACTTTTCAGGCTCTTCATGTTTTTCAACACCGCTTCATGCACGTCCTATTTTTCAGACCGTTTCATGCTCATCTCATTTTTGACACCTTTGAAGGTTTTCATATTTTTCACAACTTTTCAGGCTCTTCATGTTTTTGAACACCGCTTCATGCTTCTCCTATTGTTCAGACCGTTTCATGCTCCTCTTTTTTTTGACACCTTTTGAAGTTCTTCATATTTTTCACTACTTTTCAGGCTCTTCATGTTTTTCAACACCGCTTCATGCACGTCCTATTTTTCAGACCGTTTCATGCTCATCTCATTTTTGACACCTTTGAAGGTTTTCATATTTTTCACAACTTTTCAGGCTCTTCATGTTTTTGAACACCGCTTCATGCTAATCCTATCTTTCAAACCATATCATGCTCCTCATATTTTTCAAACCTTTTGAAGCTCTTCATATATTTCACACCTTTTCAGGCTCTTCATGTTTTTCAACACCGCTTCATGCTGCTCATATTTTTCAGACCGTTTCATGCTCCTCATATTTTTGACACCTTTTGAAGCTCTTCATTTTTTTCACACCTTTTAAGGCTCTTCATGTTTTTCAACACCGCTTCATGCTCCTCCAATTTTTCAGACCATTTCATGCTCCTCATATTTTTGACACCGTTTGAAGCTCTTCATATTTTTCACACATTTTCAGGCTCTTCATGTTTTTCAACACCGCTTCATGCTCCTCCGATTTTTCAGACAGTTTCATCCTCCTCATATTTTTCACACCTTTTGAAGCCTTTCATATTTTTCACAACTTTTCAGGCTCTTCATGTTTTTGAACACAGCTTCATGCTCCTCCTATTTTTCAGACCGTATCATGCTCCTCATATTTTTCACACCTTTTGAAGCTCTTCATATTTTTCACACGTTTTCAGTCTATTCATGTTTTTGAACACCATTTCAGGCTCCTCCTATTTTTCAGAGAGTTTCATGCTCCTCATGTATTTCACACCTTTGAAAGCTCTTCATATTTTTCAAAGATTTTGAAGCTCTTCATATTTTTCACACCTTTTCAGGCTCTTCATGTTTTTCAACACCGTTTCAAGCTCCTCCTATTTTTCAGAGACTTTCATGCTCCTCATAATTTTGACAGCTTTTGAAGATCTTCATAATTTTCACACATTTTCAGGCTCTTCATGTGTTTGAACACCGCTTCATGTTCCTCATATTTTTCAGACCGTTTCATGCTCCTCATATTTTTGACACCTTTTGAAGCTCTCATATTTTTCATACCTTTTGAAGCTCTTCATGTTTTTGAACACTGCTTCATGCTCCTGGTATTTTTCAGATCGTTTCATGCTCCTCATATATTTGACACTTTTTGAGCTCTTCATATTTTTCAAACCTTTTCAGGCTCTTCATGTTTTCGAACTCTGCTTCATGCTCCTCCACTTTTTCACACCATTTCATGATCCTCATGTATTTCACAACTTTGAACCTCTTAATATTTTTCACACCTTTTCATGCTCTTCAAGTTTTTCAACATCACTTCATGCTCCTACTTTTTTGCAGACCGTTTCATGCTCCTCAAATTTTTGACACCTTTTGAAGCTCTTCATATTTCTCACACCTTTTCAGGCTCTTCATGTCTTTCAACACCGCTTCATGCTCCTCCTATTTTTCAGACGGGTTCATGCTCATCTCATTTTTGACACATTTTGAAGCTTTTCATATTTTTCACACCTTTTCAGGCTCTTCATGTTTTTGAACACAGGTTGATGCTCCTCCTATTTTTCAGAACGTTTCATGCTCCTCATAATTTTGACACCTTTTGTAGCTCTTCATATTTTTCACATCTTTTCAGGCTCTTCTTGTTTTTCAACACCGTTTCATGATCCTCCTATTTTTCAGACCGTTTCATGCTCATCTCATTTTTGACACCTTTTGAAGGTCTTCATATTTTTCACACCTTTTCAAGCTCTTCATATTTTTAAACACCACTTCATGCTTCTCCTATTTTTCAGCCCATTTCATGCTCCTCATGTATTTCACACCTTTTGAAGCTCTTCATATTTTTCACAGCTTTTCAGGCTCTTCATGTTTTTCCACAGCACTTCATGCTTCTCTTATTTTTCAGCCCGTTTCATGCTCCTCATGTATTTCACATCTTTTGAAGCTCTTCATATTTTTCACACCTTTTCATGCTCTTCATGTTTCTGCAAACCGCTTCATGCTCCTCCTATTTTTCAGACCGTTTCATTCTCCTCATATATTTCACACCTTTTGAAGCTCTTCATATTTTTCACAACTTTTCAGGCTCTTTTTGATATTCAACAGCGCTTCATGCTCCTCCTATTTTTCAGACCGTTTCATGCTCCTCATAATTTTGACACCTTTTGATGCTTTCATATTTTTAACACCTTTTCAGGCTCTTCATCTTTTTCAACACCACTTCATGCTCCTCCTTTTTTGCAGACCGTTTCATGCTACTCATAATTTTAACACCTTTTGAAGCTCTTCATATTTCTCACACCTTTTCAGGCTCTTCATGTTTTTCAACAACGCTTCATGCTCCTCCGATTTTTCAGACCGATTCATGCTCCTCATATTTTTGACACCTTTTGAAGCTCTTCATATTTTTCACTACTTTTCAGGCTCTTCATGTTTTTCAACACCGCTTCATGCACGTCCTATTTTTCAGGCCGTTTCATGCTCATCTCATTTTTGACACCTTTTGAAGGTTTTCATATTTTTCACAACTTTTCAGGCTCTTCATGTTTTTGAACACCGCTTCATGCTAATCCTATTTTTCAAACCATATCATGCTCCTCATATTTTTCACACCTTTTGAAGCTCTTCCTATATTTCACACCTTTTCAGGCTCTTCATGTTTTTGAACACCACTTCATGCTCCTTCTCTTTTTCAGAGAGTTTTATGCTCCTCATGTATTTCACACCTTTTGAAGCTCTTCATATTTTTCACACCTTTTCAGGCTCTTCATGTTTTTCAACACCGCTTCATGCTGCTCATATTTTTCAGACCGTTTCATGCTCCTCATATTTTTGACACCTTTTGAAGCTCTTCATTTTTTTCACACCTTTTAAGGCTCTTCATGTTTTTCAACACCGCTTCATGCTCCTCCAATTTTTCAGACCATTTCATGCTCCTCATATTTTTGACACCTTTTGAAGCTCTTCATATTTTTCACACATTTTCAGGCTCTTCATGTTTTTCAACACCGCTTCATGCTCCTCCGATTTTTCAGACCGTTTCATGCTCCTCATATTTTTCAACCTTTTGAAGCCTTTCATATTTTTCACAACTTTTCAGGCTCTTCATGTTTTTGAACACAGCTTCATGCTCCTCCTATTTTTCAGACCGTATCATGCTCCTCATATTTTTCACACCTTTTGAAGCTCTTCATATTTTTCACACGTTTTCAGTCTATTCATGTTTTTGAACACCATTTCAGGCTCCTCCTATTTTTCAGAGAGTTTCATGCTCCTCATGTATTTCACACCTTGAAAGCTCTTCATATTTTTCAAAGATTTTGAAGCTCTTCATATTTTTCACACCTTTTCAGGCTCTTCATGTTTTTCAACACCGTTTCATGCTCCTCCTATTTTTCAAAACGTTTCATGTTCCTCATAATTTTGACAGCTTTTGAAGATCTTCATAATTTTCACACATTTTCAGGCTCTTCATGTGTTTGAACACCGCTTCATGTTCCTCATATTTTTCGGACCGTTTCATGCTCCTCATATTTTTGACACCTTTTGAAGCTCTCATATTTTTCATACCTTTTGAAGCTCTTCATGTTTTTGAACACTGCTTCATGCTCCTCGTATTTTTCAGATCGTTTCATGCTCCTCATATTTTTGACACTTTTTGAGCTCTTCATATTTTTCAAACCTTTTCAGGCTCTTCATGTTTTCGAACTCTGCTTCATGCTCCTCCACTTTTTCACACCGTTTCATGATCCTCATGTATTTCACAACTTTGAACCTCTTAATATTTTTCACACCTTTTCATGCTCTTCAAGTTTTTCAACATCACTTCATGCTCCTACTTTTTTGCAGACCGTTTCATGCTCCTCATATTTTTGACACCTTTTAAAGCTCTTCATATTTCTCACACCTTTTCAGGCTCTTCATGTCTTTCAACACAGCTTCATGCTCCTCCTATTTTTCAGACGGGTTCATGCTCATCTCATTTTGACACCTTTTGAAGCTTTTCATATTTTTCACACCTTTTCAGGCTCTTCATGTTTTTGAACACAGGTTGAGGCTCCTCCTATTTTTCAGAACGTTTCATGCTCCTCATAATTTTGACACCTTTTGTAGCTCTTCATATTTTTCACATCTTTTCAGGCTCTTCATGTTTTTCAACACCGTTTCATGATCCTCCTATTTTTCAGACCGTTTCATGCTCATCTCATTTTTGACACCTTTTGAAGCTCTTCATATTTTTCACACCTTTTCAAGCTCTTCATATTTTTAAACACCACTTCATGCTTCTCCTATTTTTCAGCCCATTTCATGCTCCTCATGTATTTCACACCTTTTGAAGCTCTTCATATTTTTCACAGCTTTTCATGCTCTTCATGTATTTCACACCTTTTGAAGCTCTTCATATTTTTCACACCTTTTCATGCTCTTCATGTTTCTGAAAACCGCTTCATGATCCTCCTATTTTTCAGACCGTTTCATTCTCCTCATATATTTCACACCTTTTGAAGCTCTTCATATTTTTCACACCTTTTCAGGCTCTTCATGTTTTTGAACACTGCTTCATGCTCCTCGTATTTTTCAGATCGTTTCATGCTCCTCATATTTTTGACACTTTTTGAGCTCTTCATATTTTTCACACCTTTTCAGGATCTTCATGTTTTTGAACACCGCTTCATGATCCTCCTGATTTTCAGACCGTTTCATGCTCTTCATATTTTTGAAACATTTTGAAGCTCTTCATATTTTTCACACCTTTTCAGGCTCTTCATGTTTTTCAACTCCGTTCATGCTCCTCCTATTTTTCAGACCGTTTCATGCTCATCTCATTTTTGTCACCTTTGAAGCTCTTCATGTTTTTCACACCTTTTGAAGCCCTTCATATTTTTCACACGTTTTCAGGCTCTTCATGTTTTTCAAAACCGTTTCATGCTGCTTCTATTTTTCAGACCGTTTCATGCTCCTCATATTTTTCACACCTTTTGAAGCTCTTCATATTTTTCACACCCTTTTAAGATCTTCATGTTTTTGAACACAGCTTCATGCTCCTCCTATTTTTCAGACCGTTTCATGCTCCTCATATTTTTGACACCTTTTGAAGCTCTTCATATTTTTCACACCTTTTCAGGCTCTTCATGTTTTTGAACACAGCTTCATGCTCCTCCTATTTTTCAGACCGTTTCATGCTCCTCATATTTTTGACACTTTTTGAAGCTTTTCATATTTTTCACATCTTTTCAGGCTCTTCATGTTTTTCAACTCCGTTTCATCATCCTATTTTTCAGCCCGTTTCATGCTCCTCATGTATTTCACACCTTTTGATGCTCTTCATATTTTTCACACCTTTTCAGGCTCTTAATGTTTTTGATCACCACTTCATGATCCTCCTGATTTTCAGACCGTTTCATGCTCTTCATATTTTTGAAACATTTTGAAGCTCTTCATATTTTTCACACCTTTTCAGGCTCTTCATGTTTTTCACCACCACTTCATGCTCCTCCTATTTTTCAGACCGTTTCTTGCTCATCTCATTTTTGTCACCTTTGAAACTCTTTATATTTTGTACACCTTTTGAAGCTCTTCATATTTTTCACACGTTTTCAGGCTCTTCATGTGTTTCAACACCGTATCATGCTGCTTCTATTTTTCAGACCGTATCATGCTCCTCATAATTTTGACACCTTTTGTAGCTCTTCATATTTTTCACATCTTTTCAGGCTCTTCATGATTTTCAACACCGTTTCATGATCCTCCTATTTTTCAGACCGTTTCATGCTCATCTCATTTTTGACACCTTTTGAAGGTCTTCATATTTTTCACACCTTTTCGAGCTCTTCATATTTTTAAACACCACTTCATGCTTCTCCTATTTTTCAGCCCATTTCATGCTCCTCATGTATTTCACACCTTTTGAAGCTCTTCATATTTTTCACAGCTTTTCAGGCTCTTCATGTTTTTCCACAGCACTTCATGCTTCTCTTATTTTTCAGCCCGTTTCATGCTCCTCATGTATTTCACATCTTTTGAAGCTCTTCATATTTTTCACACTTTTTCATGCTCTTCATGTTTCTGCAAACCGCTTCATGCTCCTCCTATTTTTCAGACCGTTTCATTCTCCTCATATATTTCACACCTTTTGAAGCTCTTCATATTTTTCACAACTTTTCAGGCTCTTTATGATATTCAACAGCGCTTCATGCTCCTCCTATTTTTCAGACCGTTTCATGCTCCTCATAATTTTGACACCTTTTGATGCTTTCATATTTTTAACACCTTTTCAGGCTCTTCATCTTTTTCAACACCACTTCATGCTCCTCCTTTTTTGCAGACCGTTTCATGCTACTCATAATTTTAACACCTTTTGAAGCTCTTCATATTTCTCACACCTTTTCAGGCTCTTCATGTTTTTCAACAACGCTTCATGCTCCTCCGATTTTTCAGACCGTTTCATGCTCCTCATATTTTTGACACCTTTTGAAGCTCTTCATATTTTTCACTACTTTTCAGGCTCTTCATGTTTTTCAACACCGCTTCATGCACGTCCTATTTTTCAGGCCGTTTCATGCTCATCTCATTTTTGACACCTTTTGAAGGTTTTCATATTTTTCACAACTTTTCAGGCTCTTCATGTTTTTGAACACCGCTTCATGCTAATCCTATTTTTCAAACCATATCATGCTCCTCATATTTTTCACACCTTTTGAAGCTCTTCCTATATTTCACACCTTTTCAGGCTCTTCATGTTTTTGAACACCACTTCATGCTCCTTCTCTTTTTCAGAGAGTTTTATGCTCCTCATGTATTTCACACCTTTTGAAGCTCTTCATATTTTTCACACCTTTTCAGGCTCTTCATGTTTTTCAACACCGCTTCATGCTGCTCATATTTTTCAGACCGTTTCATGCTCCTCATATTTTTGACACCTTTTGAAGCTCTTCATTTTTTTCACACCTTTTAAGGCTCTTCATGTTTTTCAACACCGCTTCATGCTCCTCCAATTTTTCAGACCATTTCATGCTCCTCATATTTTTGACACCTTTTGAAGCTCTTCATATTTTTCACACATTTTCAGGCTCTTCATGTTTTTCAACACCGCTTCATGCTCCTCCGATTTTTCAGACCGTTTCATGCTCCTCATATTTTTCAACCTTTTGAAGCCTTTCATATTTTTCACAACTTTTCAGGCTCTTCATGTTTTTGAACACAGCTTCATGCTCCTCCTATTTTTCAGACCGTATCATGCTCCTCATATTTTTCACACCTTTTGAAGCTCTTCATATTTTTCACACGTTTTCAGTCTATTCATGTTTTTGAACACCATTTCAGGCTCCTCCTATTTTTCAGAGAGTTTCATGCTCCTCATGTATTTCACACCTTTGAAAGCTCTTCATATTTTTCAAAGATTTTGAAGCTCTTCATATTTCACACCTTTTCAGGCTCTTCATGTTTTTCAACACCGTTTCATGCTCCTCCTATTTTTCAAAACGTTTCATGTTCCTCATAATTTTGACAGCTTTTGAAGATCTTCATAATTTTCACACATTTTCAGGCTCTTCATGTGTTTGAACACCGCTTCATGTTCCTCATATTTTTCAGACCGTTTCATGCTCCTCATATTTTTGACACCTTTTGAAGCTCTCATATTTTTCATACCTTTTGAAGCTCTTCATGTTTTTGAACACTGCTTCATGCTCCTCGTATTTTTCAGATCGTTTCATGCTCCTCATATTTTTGACACTTTTTGAGCTCTTCATATTTTTCAAACCTTTTCAGGCTCTTCATGTTTTCGAACTCTGCTTCATGCTCCTCCACTTTTTCACACCGTTTCATGATCCTCATGTATTTCACAACTTTGAACCTCTTAATATTTTTCACACCTTTTCATGCTCTTCAAGTTTTTCAACATCACTTCATGCTCCTACTTTTTTGCAGACCGTTTCATGCTCCTCATATTTTTGACACCTTTTAAAGCTCTTCATATTTCTCACACCTTTTCAGGCTCTTCATGTCTTTCAACACCGCTTCATGCTCCTCCTATTTTTCAGACGGGTTCATGCTCATCTCATTTTGACACCTTTTGAAGCTTTTCATATTTTTCACACCTTTTCAGGCTCTTCATGTTTTTGAACACAGGTTGAGGCTCCTCCTATTTTTCAGAACGTTTCATGCTCCTCATAATTTTGACACCTTTTGTAGCTCTTCATATTTTTCACATCTTTTCAGGCTCTTCATGTTTTTCAACACCGTTTCATGATCCTCCTATTTTTCAGACCGTTTCATGCTCATCTCATTTTTGACACCTTTTGAAGGTGTTCATATTTTTCACACCTTTTCAAGCTCTTCATATTTTTAAACACCACTTCATGCTTCTCCTCTTTTTCAGCCCATTTCATGCTCCTCATGTATTTCACACCTTTTGAAGCTCTTCATATTTTTCACAGCTTTTCAGGCTCTTCATGTTTTTCCACAGCACTTCATGCTTCTCTTATTTTTCAGCCCGTTTCATGCTCTTCATGTATTTCACACCTTTTGAAGCTCTTCATATTTTTCACACCTTTTCATGCTCTTCATGTTTCTGAAAACCGCTTCATGATCCTCCTATTTTTCAGACCGTTTCATTCTCCTCATATATTTCACACCTTTTGAAGCTCTTCATATTTTCCACACCTTTTCAGGCTCTTCATGTGTTTGATCACCGCTTCATGCTCCTCTTATTTTTCGGACCGTTTTATGCTCATCTCATTTTTGACACCTTTTGAAGCTCTTCATATTTTTCACACCTTTTGAAGCTCTTCATATTTTTCATATGTTTGAAGCTCTTCATATTTTCACACGTTTTCAGACTCTTCATGTTTTTCAACACCGCTTCATGCCCCTGCTATTTTTCAGACAGTTTCATGCTCCTCATATTTTTGACAGGTTTTGAGGCTTTTCATATTTTTCACACATTTTCAGGCTCTTCATATTTTTGAACACCGTTTCATAATCCACCTATTTTTAAGACCGTTTCATGCTCCTCATATTTTTGACACCTTTAGAACCTCTTCATATTTTACACAGCTTTTCAGGCTCTTCATGTTTCTGAAAACCGCTTCATGATCCTCCTATTTTTCAGACCGTTTCATTCTCCTCAGATATTTCACACCTTTTGAAGCTCTTCATATTTTTCACACCTTTTCAGGCTCTTCATGTTTTTCAACACCGCTTCATGCTCGTCGTATTTTGCCGACCGTTTCATGCTCATCTCATTTTTGACACCTTTTGAAACTCTTCATATTTTTCACACCTTTTCATGCTCTTCATGTTTCTGAAAACCGCTTCATGATCCTCCTATTTTTCAGACCGTTTCATTCTCCTCATATATTTCACACCTTTTGAAGCTCTTCATATTTTTCACACCTTTTCAGGCTCTTCATGTTTTTAAACACCGCTTCATGCTCGTCGTATTTTGCCGACCGTTTCATGCTCCTCATATTTTTGACACCTTTTGAAGCTCTTCAGATATTTCACACCTTTCCAGGCTCTTCATTTTTTTAACACCACTTCATGCTCCTCCTATTTTTCAGACCGTTTCATGCTCATCTCATTTTAACACCTTTTGAAGCTCTTCATATTTTTGACAAATTTTGAAGGTCTTCATATTTTTCACACGTTTTCAGGCTCTTCATGATTTTCAACACCGCTTCATGCTCCTCCTATTTTTCAGACCTTTTCATGCTCATCTCTTTTTTGACACCTTTTGAAGCTCTTCAGATTTTTCACACCTTTTGAAGCTCTTCATATTTTTCACATTTATGAATCTCTTCATATTTTCCACACGTTTTCAGACAATTCATGTTTTTCAACATCGCTTCATGCTCCTCCTATTTTTCAGACCGTTTCATTCTCCTCATATTTTTGACACCTTTTGAAGCTCTTCATATATTTCACACTTTTTCAGACTTTTCCTTTTTTTCAACACGACTTCATGCTCCTCCTATTTTTCAGACCTTTTCATGCTCATCTCATTTTGACACCTTTTGAAGCTCTTCATGTTTTCTCATCTCTTGAAGCTCTTCATATTTTTCACAACTTTTCAGGCTCTTTATGATATTCAACAGCGCTTCATGCTCCTCCTATTTTTCAGACCATTTCATGCTCCTCATAATTTTGACACCTTTTGATGCTTTCATATTTTTAACACCTTTTCAGGCTCTTCATCTTTTTCAACACCACTTCATGCTCCTCCTTTTTTGCAGACCGTTTCATGCTACTCATACTTTTAACACCTTTTGAAGCTCTTCATATTTCTCACACCTTTTCAGGCTCTTCATGTTTTTCAACAACGCTTCATGCTCCTCCGATTTTTCAGACCGTTTCATGCTCCTCATATTTTTGACACCTTTTGAAGCTCTTCATATTTTTCACCCCTTTTCAGGCTCTTCATGTTTTTGAACACCGCTTCATGCTTCTCCTATTGTTCAGACCGTTTCATGCTCCTCATATTTTTGACACCTTTTGCAGCTCTTTATATTTTTCACACTATTTCAGGCTCTTCATGATTTTCAACACCGTTTCATGTTATTCCTGTTTTTCAGACCGTTTAAGGCTCATCTCATTTTTGACACCTTTTAAAGCTCTTCATATTTTTCACACCTTTTCTGGCTCTTCATGTTTTTGAACACCGCTTCATGATCCTCCTGATTTTCAGACCGTTTCATGCTCTTCATATTTTTGAAACATTTTGAATCTCTTCATATTTTTCACACCTTTTCAGGCTCTTCATGTTTTTCACCACCACTTCATTCTCCTCCTATTTTTCAGACCGTTTCATGCTCATCTCATTTTTGTCACCATTGAAGCTCTTTATATTTTTCACACCTTTTGAAGCTCTTCATATTTTTCACACGTTTTCAGGCTCTTCATAGTTTTCAACACCGTTTCATGCTGCTTCTATTTTTCAGATCGTTTATGCTCCTCATATTTTTGACACCTTTAGAAACTCTTCATATTTTTCAAACCTTTTCAGGTTCTTCATGTTTTTGATCACCGTTTCATGCTCCTCCTATTTTTCAGACCGTTTCATGCTCCTCATATTTTTGACACATTTTGAAGCTGTTCATATTTTTCACACCTTTTCAGGCTCTTCATGTTTTTGAACACCGCTTCATGATCCTCCTATTTTTCAGACCGTTTCATGCTCCTCAGATTTTTGACACTTTTTGAGCTCTTCATATTTTTCACACCTTTTCAGGCTCTTCATGTTTTTGAACACCGCTTCATGCTACTCCTATTTTTCAGATCGTTTATGCTCCTCATATTTTTGACACCTTTAGAAGCTCTTCATATTTTTCAAACCTTTTCAGGCTCTTCATGTTTTTGATCACCGTTTCATGCTCCTCCTATTTTTCAGACCGTTTCATGCTCCTCATATTTTTGACACCTTTTGAAGCTCTTCATATTTTTCACACCTTTTCAGGCTCTTCATGTTTTGGAACACCGCTTCATAATCCTCCTGTTTTTCAGACCGTTTCATGCTCTTCATATTTGTGAAACATTTTGAAGCTCTTCATATTTTTCACACCTTTTCAGGCTCTTCATGTTTTTGAACACAGCTTCATGCTCCACCTATTTATTAGACCGTTTCATGCTCCTCATATTTTTGACACCTTTTGCAGCTCTTTATATTTTTCACACTATTTCAGGCTCTTCATGATTTTCAACACCGTTTCATGTTATTCCTATTTTTCCGACCGTTTTATGCTAATCTCATTTTTGACACCTTTTGAAGCTCTTCATATTTTTCACACCTTTTCAGGCTCTTCATGTTTTTGAACACAGCTTCATGCTCCACCTATTTATCAGACCGTTTCATGCTCCTCATATTTTTGACACCTTTTGCAGCTCTTTATATTTTTCACACTATTTCAGGCTCTTCATGATTTTCAACACCGTTTCATGTTATTCCTGTTTTTCAGACCGTTTAAGGCTCATCTCATTTTTGACACCTTTTGAAGCTTTTTATATTTTTCACAACTTTTCAGGCTCTTCATGTTTTTGAACAGCACTTCATGCTCCTCCTATTTTTCAGAGAGTTTCATGCTCCTCATGTATTTCACACCTTTTGAAGCTCTTCATATTTTCCACACCTTTTCAGGCTCTTCATGTGTTTGATCACCGTTTCATGCTCCTTCTATTTTTCAGACCGTTTCATGCTCTTCATATTTTTGACACCTTTTGAAGCTCTTCATATTTTTCACATCATTGAAGCTCTTCATATTTTTCACCCCTTTTCAGGCTCTTCATGATTTTCAACACCGCTTCATGCTCCTCTTATTTTTCGGACCGTTTTATGCTCATCTCATTTTTGACACCTTTTGAAGCTCTTCATATTTTTCACACCTTTTGAAGCTCTTCATATTTTTCATATGTTTGAAGCTCTTCATATTTTCACACGTTTTCAGACTCTTCATGTTTTTCAACACCGCTTCATGCCCCTGCTATTTTTCAGACCGTTTCATGCTCCTCATATTTTTGACAGGTTTTGAGGCTTTTCATATTTTTCACACCTTTTCAGGCTCTTCATATTTTTGAACACCGTTTCATAATCCGCCTATTTTTAAGACCGTTTCATGCTCCTCATATTTTTGACACCTTTAGAACCTCTTCATATTTTACACAGCTTTTCAGGCTCTTCATGTTTCTGAAAACCGCTTCATGATCCTCCTATTTTTCAGACCGTTTCATTCTCCTCAGATATTTCACACCTTTTGAAGCTCTTCATATTTTTCACACCTTTTCAGGCTCTTCATGTTTTTCAACACCGCTTCATGCTCGTCGTATTTTGCCGACCGTTTCATGCTCATCTCATTTTTGACACCTTTTGAAACTCTTCATATTTTTCACACATTTTCATGCTCTTCATGTTTCTGAAAACCGCTTCATGATCCTCCTATTTTTCAGACCGTTTCATTCTCCTCATATATTTCACACCTTTTGAAGCTCTTCATATTTTTCACACCTTTTCAGGCTCTTCATGTTTTTAAACACCGCTTCATGCTCGTCGTATTTTGCCGACCGTTTCATGCTCCTCATATTTTTGACACCTTTTGAAGTCTTCAGATATTTCACACCTTTCCAGGCTCTTCATTTTTTTAACACCACTTCATGCTCCTCCTATTTTTCAGACCGTTTCATGCTCATCTCATTTTAACACCTTTTGAAGCTCTTCATATTTTTGACAAATTTTGAAGGTCTTCATATTTTTCACACGTTTTCAGGCTCTTCATGATTTTCAACACCGCTTCATGCTCCTCCTATTTTTCAGACCTTTTCATGCTCATCTCTTTTTTGACACCTTTTGAAGCTCTTCAGATTTTTCACACCTTTTGAAGCTCTTCATATTTTTCACATTTATGAATCTCTTCATATTTTCCACACGTTTTCAGACAATTCATGTTTTTCAACATCGCTTCATGCTCCTCCTATTTTTCAGACCGTTTCATTCTCCTCATATTTTTGACACCTTTTGAAGCTCTTCATATATTTCACACTTTTTCAGACTTTTCCTTTTTTTCAACACGACTTCATGCTCCTCCTATTTTTCAGACCTTTTCATGCTCATCTCATTTTGACACCTTTTGAAGCTCTTCATGTTTTCTCATCTCTTGAAGCTCTTCATATTTTTCACAACTTTTCAGGCTCTTTATGATATTCAACAGCGCTTCATGCTCCTCCTATTTTTCAGACCGTTTCATGCTCCTCATAATTTTGACACCTTTTGATGCTTTCATATTTTTAACACCTTTTCAGGCTCTTCATCTTTTTCAACACCACTTCATGCTCCTCCTTTTTTGCAGACCGTTTCATGCTACTCATACTTTTAACACCTTTTGAAGCTCTTCATATTTCTCACACCTTTTCAGGCTCTTCATGTTTTTCAACAACGCTTCATGCTCCTCCGATTTTTCAGACCGTTTCATGCTCCTCATATTTTTGACACCTTTTGAAGCTCTTCATATTTTTCACCCCTTTTCAGGCTCTTCATGTTTTTGAACACCGCTTCATGCTTCTCCTATTGTTCAGACCGTTTCATGCTCCTCATATTTTTGACACCTTTTGCAGCTCTTTATATTTTTCACACTATTTCAGGCTCTTCATGATTTTCAACACCGTTTCATGTTATTCCTGTTTTTCAGACCGTTTAAGGCTCATCTCATTTTTGACACCTTTTAAAGCTCTTCATATTTTTCACACCTTTTCTGGCTCTTCATGTTTTTGAACACCGCTTCATGATCCTCCTGATTTTCAGACCGTTTCATGCTCTTCATATTTTTGAAACATTTTGAATCTCTTCATATTTTTCACACCTTTTCAGGCTCTTCATGTTTTTCACCACCACTTCATTCTCCTCCTATTTTTCAGACCGTTTCATGCTCATCTCATTTTTGTCACCATTGAAGCTCTTTATATTTTTCACACCTTTTGAAGCTCTTCATATTTTTCACACGTTTTCAGGCTCTTCATAGTTTTCAACACCGTTTCATGCTGCTTCTATTTTTCAGATCGTTTATGCTCCTCATATTTTTGACACCTTTAGAAGCTCTTCATATTTTTCAAACCTTTTCAGGTTCTTCATGTTTTTGATCACCGTTTCATGCTCCTCCTATTTTTCAGACCGTTTCATGCTCCTCATATTTTTGACACATTTTGAAGCTGTTCATATTTTTCACACCTTTTCAGGCTCTTCATGTTTTTGAACACCGCTTCATGATCCTCCTATTTTTCAGACCGTTTCATGCTCCTCATATTTTTGACACTTTTTGAGCTCTTCATATTTTTCACACCTTTTCAGGCTCTTCATGTTTTTGAACACCGCTTCATGCTACTCCTATTTTTCAGATCGTTTATGCTCCTCATATTTTTGACACCTTTAGAAGCTCTTCATATTTTTCAAACCTTTTCAGGCTCTTCATGTTTTTGATCACCGTTTCATGCTCCTCCTATTTTTCAGACCGTTTCATGCTCCTCATATTTTTGACACCTTTTGAAGCTCTTCATATTTTTCACACCTTTTCAGGCTCTTCATGTTTTGGAACACCGCTTCATAATCCTCCTGTTTTTCAGACCGTTTCATGCTCTTCATATTTGTGAAACATTTTGAAGCTCTTCATATTTTTCACACCTTTTCAGGCTCTTCATGTTTTTGAACACAGCTTCATGCTCCACCTATTTATTAGACCGTTTCATGCTCCTCATATTTTTGACACCTTTTGCAGCTCTTTATATTTTTCACACTATTTCAGGCTCTTCATGATTTTCAACACCGTTTCATGTTATTCCTATTTTTCCGACCGTTTTATGCTAATCTCATTTTTGACACCTTTTGAAGCTCTTCATATTTTTCACACCTTTTCAGGCTCTTCATGTTTTTGAACACCGCTTCATGCTCCTCTTATTTTTCAGACCGTTTTTTGCTCCTCATATTTTTAACACCTTTTTAAGCTTTTCATATTTTTCACACCTTTTCAGGCTCTTCAAGTTTTTCAACACCACTTCATGCTCCTTCTTTTTTGCAGACCGTTTCATGCTCCTCATATATTTGACACCTTTTGATCCTCTTCAGATTTTACACACCTTTTCAGGCTCTTCATGTCTTTCAACACCGTTTCAGGCTCCTGCTATTTTTCAGACCGTTTCATGCTCATCTCAATTTTGACACCTTTTGAAGCTCTTCATAATTTTCACACATTTTCAGGCTCTTCATGTTTTTGAACACCGCTTCATGCTCCTCCTATTTTTCAGAGAGTTTCATGCTCCTCATGTATTTCACACCTTTTGAAGCTCTTCATATTTTTCACACCTTTTCAGGCTCTTCATGTTTTTGATCACCGTTTCATGCTCCTCCTATTTTTCAGACCGTTTCATGCTCCTCATATTTATGACACCTTTTGAAACTCTTCCTATTTTTCACACCTTTTCATGCTCTTCATGTTTCTGAAAACCGCTTCATGATCCTCCTATTTTTCAGACCGTTTCATTCTCCTCATATATTTCACACCTTTTGAAGCTCTTCATATTTTTCACACCTTTTCATGCTCTTCATGTTTCTGAAAACCGCTTCATGATCCTCCTATTTTTCAGACCGTTTCATTCTCCTCATATATTTCACACCTTTTGAAGCTCTTCATATTTTTCCCACCTTTTCAGGCTCTTCATGTTTTTGAACACTGCTTCATGCTCCTCGTATTTTTCAGATCGTTTCATGCTCCTCATATTTTTGACACTTTTTGAGCTCTTCATATTTTTCACACCTTTTCAGGCTCTTCATGTTTTTCACCACCACTTCATGCTCCTCCTATTTTTCAGACCGTTTCATGCTCATCTCATTTTTGTCACATTTGAAGCTCTTCATATTTTTCACACCTTTTGAAGCTCTTCATATTTTTCACACTTTTTCAGGCTCTTCAGGTTTTTCAAAACCGTTTCATGCTGCTTCTATTTTTCAGACCGTTTCATGCTCCTCATATTTTTCACACCTTTTGAAGCTCTTCATATTTTTCACACCCTTTTAAGATCTTCATGTTTTGAACACAGCTTCATGCTCCTCCTATTTTTCAGACCGTTTCATGCTCCTCATATTTTTGACACTTTTTGCGCTCTTCATATTTTTCACACCTTTTCAGGCTCTTCATGTTTTTGAACACCGCTTCATGATCCTCCTGATTTTCAGACCGTTTCATGCTCTTCATATTTTTGAAACATTTTGAAGCTCTTCATATTTTTCACACCTTTTCAGGCTCTTCATGTTTTTCACCACCACTTCATTCTCCTCCTATTTTTCAGACCGTTTCATGCTCATCTCATTTTTGTCACCTTTGAAGCTCTTTATATTTTTCACACCTTTTGAAGCTCCTCATATTTTTCACACGTTTTCAGGCTCTTCATATTTTTCAACACCGTTTCATGCTGCTTCTATTTTTCAGACCGTTTCATGCTCCTCATATTTTTCACACCTTTTGAAGCTCTTCATATTTTTCACACCTTTTCAGGCTCTTCATGTTTTTGAACACAGCTTCATGCTCCACCTATTTATCAGACCGTTTCATGCTCCTCATATTTTTGACACCTTTTGCAGCTCTTTATATTTTTCACATTATTTCAGGCTCTTCATGATATTCAACACCGTTTCATGTTATTCCTATTTTTCAGACCGTTTAATGCTCATCTCATTTTTGACACCTTTTGAAGCTTTTCATATTGTTCACACCTTTTCAGTCTGTTCATGATTTTCAACACCGCTTCATGCTCCTTCTATTTTTCAGACCGTTTCAAGCTCATCTCATTTTTGACACCTTTTTAATCTCTTCATATTTTTCACAACTGTTGAAGCTCTTCATATTTTTAATATTTTTGAAGCTCTTCATATTTTCACACGTTTTCACACTCTTCATGTTTTTCAACACCGCTTCATGCTCCTCATATTTTTGACACCTTTAGAAACTCTTCATATTTTTCACACCTTTTCAGGCTCTTCATGTTTTTTATCACTGCTTCATGCTCGTCCTATTTTTTAGAAAGTTTCATGCTCCTCATATTTTTGACACCTCTTGAAGGTCTTCATATTTTTCACACCTTTTCAGGCTCTTCATTTTTTTCAACACTATTTGTTGCTCCTCCTATTTTTTAGGACTTTTCATACTCATCTAATTTTTGACACATTTTGAGGCACTTCATATTTTTTACACCTTTTGAAGCTCTTCATATTTTTCACATTTTTGAAGCTCTTCATATTTTTCACACGATTTCAGACCCTTCATGTTTTTCAAAACCGCTTCATGCTCCTGCTATTTATCATACCGTTTCATACTTCTCATATTTTTGACACGTTTTGAGGCTCTTCATATTTTTCACACCTTTTCAGGCTCTTCATGTTTTTGAACACAGCTTCATGCTCCTCCTATTTTTTCTACCGTATCATGCTCCTCATATTTTTCACACCTTTTGTAGCTCTTCATATTTTTCACACCTTTTCAGGCTCTTCATGTTTTTGAACAGCACTTCATGCTCCTCCTATTTTTCAGACCGTTTCATGCTCCTCATATTTTTGACACCTTTTGAAGCTCTTCATATTTTCCACACCTTTTCAGGCTCTTCATGTTTTTCAACACCGCTTCATGCTCCTCCGATTTTTCAGACCATTTCATGCTCCTCATATTTTTGACACCTTTTGAAGGTCTTCATATTTTTCACACCTTTTCAGGCTCTTCATGTTTTTCAACACCACTTCATGCTCCTCCTTTTTTTCAGACCGTTTCAGGCTCCTCATATTTTTCACACCTTTTGAAGCCGTTCATATTTCTCACACCTTTTCATCCTCTTCATTTTTTTCAACACTATTTGTTACTCCTCCTATTTTTTAGACCGTTTCATACTCATCTAATTTTTGACAACTTTTGAAGCTCTTCATATTTTTCACCTTTTTGAAGCTCTTCATATTTTTCACACAATTTCAGACTCTTCATGTTTTTCAACACCGCTTCATGCTCCTTCTATTTATCATACCGTTTCATACTCCTAATATTTTGACACGTTTTGAGGCTCTTCATATTTTTCCCATTTTTCAGGCTCTTCATGTTTTTGAACACCGTTTCATGCTCCTCCTATTTTTCAGACCGTTCATGCTCCTCATATTTTGACACCTTTTGAAGCTCTTCATATTTTTCACACCTTTTCAGGCTCTTCATGTTTCTGAACACCGCGTCATGCTCCTCCTATTTTTCATATCGTTTCATGCTTCTCATATTTTTCACACCTTTTGAAGCTCTTCATATTTTTCACACCTTTTCAGGCTCTTCATGTTTTTCAACACCGCTTCATGCTCCTCCTACTTTTCAGACCGTTTCATGCTCATCTCATTTTTGACACCTTTTGAAGCTCTTCATATTCTTCACTCCTTTTGAAACTCTTCATATTTTTCACACCTTTTGAAGCTTTTCATATTCCTCACACCTTTTCAGACTCTTCATGTTTTTCAACACCGCTTTTTGCTCCTCCTATTTTTCAGACCGTTTCATGCTCATCTCATTTTTGACACCTTTTGAAGCTCTTCATATTTTTCACACCTTTTGAAGCTCTTCATATTTTACACGTTTTCAGGCTCTTCAAGTTTTTCAACATCGCTACATGCTCCTCCTATTTTTCAGACCGTTTCATGCTCCTCATATTTTTGACACGTTTTGAGGCTCTTCATAATTTTCACACCAGTTTAGGCTCTTCATGTTTTTGAACACCGTTTCATGCTCCTCGTATTTTTCACACCTTTTAAAGCTCTTCATATTTTCACACCTTTTCAGGCTCTCATGTTTTTGAACACAGCTTCATGCTCCTCCTATTTTTTATACCGTTTCATGATACTCATGTATTTCACACCTTTTGAAGCTCTTCATATTTTTCACACCTTTTCAGGCTGTACATGTTTTTGAAGACCACTTCATGCTCCTCATCTTTTTCAGACCGTTTCATGCTCCTGATATTTTTCACACCGTTTGAAGCTCTTCATATTATTCACACGTTTTCAGATTCTTCATGTTTTTGATCACCGTTTCATGCTCCTCATATTTTTGACACCTTTTGAAGCTCTTCACATTTATCACACCTTTTCAGGCTCTTCATGTTTTTCAACACCGCTTCTTGTTCCTCCATTTTTCACACCCTTTCATGCTTCTCATGTGTTTCACACCTTTTGAAACTCTTCATATTTTTCACACCTTTTCAATGTCTTCATGTTTTTGAACACTGTTTCATGCTGCTCCTGTTTTTCAGACCATTTCATGATACTCATATTTTTGACACCTTTTGAAGCTCTTCATATTTTTCACACATTTTCAGGCTGTTTATAGTTTTCAACACCGCTGCATGATTCTCCTATATTTGAGACCATTTCATGCTCCTCATATTTTTGACATTTTTTGAAGCTCTTCATATTTTTCACACCTTTTGAAGCTCTTCCTATTTTTCACAGCTTTTCAGGCTCTTCATGTTTTTCAACACCGCTTCATGCTGCTCCTATTTTTCAGACCGTTTCATGCTCATCTCTTTTTTGACAACTTTTGAAGCTCTTCATATTTTCATACCTTTTGAAGCTCTTCATATTTTTCACACGTTTTCAGGCTCTTCATGTTTTTCAACACCGCTTCATGCTCCTCCTATTTTTCAGACCGTTTCATGCTCCTCATATTTTTGACACCTTTTGAAGCTCTTCATATTTTTCACACCTTTTCAGACTCTTCATGTTTTTCAACACCGCTTCATGCTGCTCCTATTTTTCAGACCGTTTCATGCTCATCTCTTTTTTGACAACTTTTGAAGTTCTTCGTATTTTCATACCTTTTGAAGCTCTTCATATTTTTCACACGTTTTCAGGCTCTTCATGTTTTTCAACACCGCTTCATGCTCCTCCTATTTTTCAGACCGTTTCATGCTCCTCATATTTTTGACACCTTTTGAAGCTCTTCATGTTTTTCACACCTTTTCAGGCTCTTCATGTTTTTCAACACCGCTTCATGCTCCTCCTATTTTTCAGACCGTTTCATGCTCATCTCATTTTTGACACCTTTTGAAGCTCTTCATATTCTTCACTCCTTTTGAAGCTCTTCATATTTTTCACACCTTTTGAAGCTCTTCATATTTCAAACACCTTTTCAGACTCTTCATGTTTTTCAACACCGCTTTTTGCTCCTCCTATTTTTCAGACCGTTTCATGCTCATCTCATTTTTGACACCTTTTGAAGCTCTTCATATTTTTCACACCTTTTGAAGCTCTTCATATTTTACACGTTTTCAGGCTCTTCAAGTTTTTCAACATCGCTTCATGCTCCTCCTATTTTTCAGACCGTTTCATGCTCCTCATATTTTTGACACCTTTTGAAGCTCTTCATGTTTTTCACACCTTTTCAGGCTCTTCATGTTTTTCAACACCGCTTCATGCTCCTCCTATTTTTCAGACCGTTTCATGCTCATCTCATTTTTGACACCTTTTGAAGCTCTTCATATTCTTCACTCCTTTTGAAGCTCTTCATATTTTTCACACCTTTTGAAGCTCTTCATATTTCAAACACCTTTTCAGACTCTTCATGTTTTTCAACACCGCTTTTTGCTCCTCCTATTTTTCAGACCGTTTCATGCTCATCTCATTTTTGACACCTTTTGAAGCTCTTCATATTTTTCACACCTTTTGAAGCTCTTCATATTTTACCGTTTTCAGGCTCTTCAAGTTTTTCAACATCGCTTCATGCTCCTCCTATTTTTCAGACCGTTTCATGCTCCTCATATTTTTGACACGTTTTGAGGCTCTTCATAATTTTCACACCATTTTAGGCTCTTCATGTTTTTGAACACCGTTTCATGCTCCTCGTATTTTTCACACCTTTTAAAGCTCTTCATATTTTCACACCTTTTCAGGCTCTCATGTTTTTGAACACAGCTTCATGCTCCTCCTATTTTTTATACCATTTCATGATACTCATGTATTTCACACCTTTTGAAGCTCTTCATATTTTTCACACCTTTTCAGGCTGTACATGTTTTTGAAGACCACTTCATGCTCCTCATCTTTTTCAGACCGTTTCATGCTCCTGATATTTTTCACACCGTTTGAAGCTCTTCATATTATTCACACGTTTTCAGATTCTTCATGTTTTTGATCACCGTTTCATGCTCCTCATATTTTTGACACCTTTTGAAGCTCTTCACATTTATCACACCTTTTCAGGCTCTTCATGTTTTTCAACACCGCTTCTTGCTCCTCCATTTTTCACACCCTTTCATGCTTCTCATGTATTTCACACCTTTTGAAACTCTTCATATTTTTCACACCTTTTCAATGTCTTCATGTTTTTGAACACTGTTTCATGCTGCTCCTGTTTTTCAGACCATTTCATGATACTCATATTTTTGACACCTTTTGAAGCTCTTCATATTTTTCACACATTTTCAGGCTGTTTATAGTTTTCAACACCGCTGCATGATTCTCCTATATCTGAGACCATTTCATGCTCCTCATATTTTTGACATTTTTTGAAGCTCTTCATATTTTTCACACCTTTTGAAGCTCTTCCTATTTTTCACAGCTTTTCAGGCTCTTCATGTTTTTCAACACCGCTTCATGCTCCTCATATTTTTCAGACCGTTTCATGCTCCTCATATTTTTGACATCTTTTGAAGCTCTTCATATTTTTGACACCTTTTGAAGGACTTCATATTTTTCACACCTTTTGAAGCTCTTCACATTTTTCACTTCTTTTCAGGCTTTTCATGTTTTTTAACACCGCTTCATGCTCCTCATATTTTTCAGACCGTTTCATGCTCCTCATATTTTTGACATCTTTTGAAGCTCTTCACGTTTTTCACACATTTTCAGGCTCTTCATGTTTTTCAACACCGCTTCATGCTGCTCCTATTTTTCAGACCGTTTCATGCTCATCTCTTTTTTGACAACTTTTGAAGCTCTTCATATTTTCATACCTTTTGAAGCTCTTCATATTTTTCACACGTTTTCAGGCTCTTCATGTTTTTCAACACCGCTTCATGCTCCTCCTATTTTTCAGACCGTTTCATGCTCCTCATATTTTTGACACCTTTTGAAGCTCTTCATATTTTTCACACCTTTTCAGACTCTTCATGTTTTTCAACACCGCTTCATGCTGCTCCTATTTTTCAGACCGTTTCATGCTCATCTCTTTTTTGACAACTTTTGAAGTTCTTCGTATTTTCATACCTTTTGAAGCTCTTCATATTTTTCACACGTTTTCAGGCTCTTCATGTTTTTCAACACCGCTTCATGCTCCTCCTATTTTTCAGACCGTTTCATGCTCCTCATATTTTTGACACCTTTTGAAGCTCTTCATATTTTTCACACCCTTTTAGACTCTTCATGTTTTTCAACACCGCTTCATGCTGCTCCTATTTTTCAGACCGTTTCATGCTCATCTCTTTTTTGACAACTTTTGAAGCTCTTCATATTTTCATACCTTTTGAAGCTCTTCATATTTTCCACACGTTTTCAGGCTCTTCATGTTTTTCAACACCGCTCATGCTCCTCCTATTTTTCAGACCGTTTCATGCTCATCTCATTTTTGACACCTTTTGAAGCTCTTCATATTCTTCACTCCTTTTGAAGTTCTTCATATTTTTCACACCTTTTGAAGCTCTTCATATTTCAAACACCTTTTCAGACTCTTCATGTTTTTCAACACCGCTTTTTGCTCCTCCTATTTTTCAGACCGTTTCATGCTCATCTCATTTTTGACACCTTTTGAAGCTCTTCATATTTTTCACACCTTTTGAAGCTCTTCATATTTTACACGTTTTCAGGCTCTTCAAGTTTTTCAACATCGCTTCATGCTCCTCCTATTTTTCAGACCGTTTCATGCTCCTCATATTTTTGACACGTTTTGAGGCTCTTCATAATTTTCACACCATTTTAGGCTCTTCATGTTTTTGAACACCGTTTCATGCTCCTCGTATTTTTCACACCTTTTAAATCTCTTCATATTTTCACACCTTTTCAGGCTCTCATGTTTTTGAACACAGCTTCATGCTCCTCCTATTTTTTATACCGTTTCATGATACTCATGTATTTCACACCTTTTGAAGCTCTTCATATTTTTCACACCTTTTCAGGCTGTACATGTTTTTGAAGACCACTTCATGCTCCTCATCTTTTTCAGACCGTTTCATGCTCCTGATATTTTTCACACCGTTTGAAGCTCTTCATATTATTCACACGTTTTCAGATTCTTCATGTTTTTGATCACCGTTTCATGCTCCTCATATTTTTGACACCTTTTGAAGCTCTTCACATTTATCACACCTTTTCAGGCTCTTCATGTTTTTCAACACCGCTTCTTGCTCCTCCATTTTTCACACCCTTTCATGCTTCTCATGTATTTCACACCTTTTGAAACTCTTCATATTTTTCACACCTTTTCAATGTCTTCATGTTTTTGAACACTGTTTCATGCTGCTCCTGTTTTTCAGACCATTTCATGATACTCATATTTTTGACACCTTTTGAAGCTCTTCATATTTTTCACACATTTTCAGGCTGTTTATAGTTTTCAACACCGCTGCATGATTCTCCTATATCTGAGACCATTTCATGCTCCTCATATTTTTGACATTTTTTGAAGCTCTTCATATTTTTCACACCTTTTGAAGCTCTTCCTATTTTTCACAGCTTTTCAGGCTCTTCATGTTTTTCAACACCGCTTCATGCTCCTCATATTTTTCAGACCGTTTCATGCTCCTCATATTTTTGACATCTTTTGAAGCTCTTCATATTTTTGACACCTTTTGAAGGACTTCATATTTTTCACACCTTTTGAAGCTCTTCACATTTTTCACTTCTTTTCAGGCTTTTCATGTTTTTTAACACCGCTTCATGCTCCTCATATTTTTCAGACCGTTTCATGCTCCTCATATTTTTGACATCTTTTGAAGCTCTTCACGTTTTTCACACATTTTCAGGCTCTTCATGTTTTTCAACACCGCTTCATGCTGCTCCTATTTTTCAGACCGTTTCATGCTCCTCATATTTTTGACACCTTTTGAAGCTCTTCATATTTTTCACACCCTTTTAGACTCTTCATGTTTTTCAACACCGCTTCATGCTGCTCCTATTTTTCAGACCGTTTCATGCTCATCTCTTTTTTGACAACTTTTGAAGCTCTTCATATTTTTCACACATTTTCAGGCTGTTTATAGTTTTCAACACCGCTGCATGATTCTCCTATATCTGAGACCATTTCATGCTCCTCATATTTTTGACATTTTTTGAAGCTCTTCATATTTTTCACACCTTTTGAAGCTCTTCCTATTTTTCACAGCTTTTCAGGCTCTTCATGTTTTTCAACACCGCTTCATGCTCCTCATATTTTTCAGACCGTTTCATGCTCCTCATATTTTTGACATCTTTTGAAGCTCTTCATATTTTTGACACCTTTTGAAGGACTTCATATTTTTCACACCTTTTGAAGCTCTTCACATTTTTCACTTCTTTTCAGGCTTTTCATGTTTTTTAACACCGCTTCATGCTCCTCATATTTTTCAGACCGTTTCATGCTCCTCATATTTTTGACATCTTTTGAAGCTCTTCACGTTTTTCACACATTTTCAGGCTCTTCATGTTTTTCAACACCGCTTCATGCTGCTCCTATTTTTCAGACCGTTTCATGCTCCTCATATTTTTGACACCTTTTGAAGCTCTTCATATTTTTCACACCCTTTTAGACTCTTCATGTTTTTCAACACCGCTTCATGCTGCTCCTATTTTTCAGACCGTTTCATGCTCATCTCTTTTTTGACAACTTTTGAAGCTCTTCATATTTTCATACCTTTTGAAGCTCTTCATATTTTCCACACGTTTTCAGGCTCTTCATGTTTTTCAACACCGCTTCATGCTCCTCCTATTTTTCAGACCGTTTCATGCTCCTCATATTTTTGACACGTTTTGAAGCTCTTCATATTTTTCACACCTTTTCCGTCTCTTCTTGTTTTTCAACACCGCTTCTTGCTCCTCCTATTTTTCAGACCGTTTCATGCTCCTCATATTGTTGACACCTTTTCAAGCACTTCATATTTTTCACACCTTTTCAGGTTCTTCATATTTTTGAACACCGCTTCATGTTCCTCCTGTTTTTCACACCTTTTGAAGCTCTTCATATTTTTCACACCTTTTCAGGCTGTACATGTTTTTGAAGACCACTTCATGCTCCTCATCTTTTTTAGACCGTTTCATGCTCCTGATATTTTTCACACCGTTTGAAGCTCATCATATTTTTCACACGTTTTCAGATTCTTCATGTTTTTGATCAGCGTTTCATGCTCCTCCTATTTTTCAGACCGTTTCATGCTCCTCATATTTTTGACTCCTTTTGAAGCTCTTCACATTTTTCACACCTTTTCCGGCTCTTCATGTTTTTCAACACCGCTTCATGATCCACCTATATTTCAGAGCGTTTCATGCTCCTCATATTTTTGACACCTTTTGAAGCTCTTCACATTTTTCACACCTTTTCCGGCTCTTCATGTTTTGCAACACCGCTTCATGCTCCTCCTATTTTTCAGATCGTTTCAGGCTCCGCATATTTTTGACTCCTTTTGAAGCTCTTCATATTTTTCACACGTTTTCAGGCCCTTCATGTTTTTGAACACCGCTTCATGCTCCTCCTATTTTTCAAACCTTTTGAAGCTCTTCATGTTTTTCACACCTTATCAGCCTCTTCATGTTTTTGAACATCTCTTCATGCTCCTCATATTTTTGACAATTTTATAAGCTCTTCATATTTTTCACACTTTTTGAGGCTCTTCATGTTTTTGAGCACCGCTTCATGCTCCTCCTATTTTTCAAACCTTTTGAAGCTCTTCATGTTTTTCACACCTTATCAGCCTCTTCATGTTTTTGAACATCTCTTCATGCTCCTCATATTTTTGACAGTTTTATAAGCTCTTTATATATTTCACTCATTTTCAGGCTCTTCATGTTTTTGAACACCGCTTCATACTCCTCCTATTTTTCAAACCTTTTGAAGCTCTTCATATTTTTCACACTTTTTCACGCTCTTCATGTTTTGAACACCGCTTCATGCTCCTCCTATTTTTCAGACCGTTTCATGCTCCTCAGGTATTTCACACCTTTTCAAGCTCTTCATATTTTTCACACCTTTTCAAGCTCTTCACGTTTTTGAACAACACTTCATGCTCCTCCTACTTTTCAGACTGTTTCATGCTCATCTCATTTTTGACACCTTTTCAGGGTCTTCATATTTTTCAAACTTTTGAAGATCTTCATATTTTTCACACTTTTTCAGGCTCTTCATGTTTTGAACACTGCTTCATGCTCCTCCTATTTTTCAGACCGTTTCATTCTCCTCATGTTTTTCACACCTTTTGAAGCTCTTCATAATTTTCACACCTTTTCATGCTCTTCATGTTTTTGAACACCGTTTCATGCTCGTCCTATTTTTCAGACCATTTCAAGCTCCTCATATTTTTGAAACCTTTTGAAGCTCTTCATATTTTTCACACCTTTTCCGTCTCTTCTTGTTTTTCAACACCGCTTCTTGCTCCTCCTATTTTTCAGACCGTTTCATGCTCCTCATATTGTTGACACCTTTTGAAGCACTTCATATTTTTCACACCTCTTCAGGCTCTTCATATTTTTGAACGCCGCTTCATGTTCCTCCTCTTTTTCACACCTTTTGAAGCTCTTCATATTTTTCACACCTTTTCAGGCTGTACATGTTTTTGAAGACCACTTCATGCTCCTCATCTTTTTCAGATCGTTTCATGCTCCTGATATATTTCACACCGTTTGAAGCTCTTCATATTTTTCACACGTTTTCAGATTCTTCATGTTTTTGAACACCGTTTCATGCTCCTCCTATTTTTCAGACCGTTTCATGCTCCTCATATTTTTGACACCTTTTGAAGCTCTTCACATTTATCACACCTTTTCAGGCTCTTCATGTTTTTCAACACCGCTTCATGATCCTTCTATGTTTCAGAGCGTTTCATGCTCCTCATATTTTTGACACCTTTTGAAGCTCTTCACATTTTTCACACCTTTTCCGGCTCTTCATGTTTTTCAACTCCGCTTCATGCTCCTCCTATTTTTCAGATCGTTTCAGGCTCCGCATATTTTTGACTCCTTTTGAAGCTCTTCATATTTTTCACACATTTTCAGGCCCTTCATGTTTTTGAACACCGCTTCATGCTCCTCCTATTTTTCAGACGCTTCAGGGTGCTCGTATTTTTCAGACCGTTTCATGCTCCTCATATTTTTGACAATTTTATAAGCTCTTCATATTTTTCACACTTTTTCAGGCTCTTCATGTTTTTGAGCACCGCTTCATGCTCCTCCTATTTTTCAAACCTTTTGAAGCTCTTCATGTTTTTCACACTTTTTCAGGCTGTTTATAGTTTTCAACACCGCTGCATGATTCTCCTATATTTGAGACCATTTCATGCTCCTCATATTTTTGACATTTTTTGAAGCTCTTCATATTTTTCACACCTTTTGAAGCTCTTCCTGTTTTTCACAGGTTTTCAGGCTCTTCATGTTTTACAACACCGCTTCATGCTCCTCCTATTTTTCCGACCGTTTCATGCTCATTTCATTTTTGACACCTTTTGAAGGTCTTCATATTTTTCACACCTTTTGAAGCTCTTCATATTTTGCACTTCTTTTCAGGCTCTTCATGTTTTTTAACACCGCTTCATGCTCCTCATATTTTTCAGACCGTTTCATGCTCCTCATATTTTTGACATCTTTTGAAGCTCTTCACGTTTTTCACACATTTTCAGGCTCTTCATGTTTTTCAACACCGGTTGATGATCTTCCTATATTTCAGACCGTTTCATGCTCCTCATATTTTTGACACCTTTTGAAGCTCTTCATATTTTTCACACCTTTTCAGACTCTTCATGTTTTTCAACACCGCTTCATGCTGCTCCTATTTTTCAGACCGTTTCATGCTCATCTCTTTTTTGACAACTTTTGAAGCTCTTCATATTTTCATACCTTTTGAAGCTCTTCATATTTTTCACACGTTTTCAGGCTCTTCATGTTTTTCAACACCGCTTCATGCTCCTCCTATTTTTCAGACCGTTTCACGCTCCTCATATTTTTGACACGTTTTGAAGCTCTTCATATTTTCACACCTTTTCCGTCTCTTCTTGTTTTTCAACACCGCTTCTTGCTCCTCCTATTTTTCAGACCGTTTCATGCTCCTCATATTGTTGACACCTTTTGAAGCACTTCATAGTTTTCACACCTTTTCAGGCTCTTCATATTTTTGAACACCACTTCATGTTCCTCCTGTTTTTCACACCTTTTGAAGCTCTCCATATTTTTCACACCTTTTCAGGCTGTACATGTTTTTGAAGATCACTTCATGCTCCTCATCTTTTTCAGACCATTTCATGCACCTCATATTTTTCACACCGTTTGACGCTCTTCATATTTTTCACACGTTTTCAGATTCTTCATGTTTTTGATCACCGTTTCATGCTCCTCCTATTTTTCAGACCGTTTCATGCTCCTCATATTTTTGACACCTTTTGAAGCTCTTCATATTTATCACACCTTTTCAGGCTCTTCATGTTTTTCAACACCACTTCTTGATCCACCTATATTTCAGAGCGTTTCATGCTCCTCATATTTTTGACACCTTTTGAAGCTCTTCACATTTTTCACACCTTTTCTGGCTCTTCATGTTTTTCAACACCGCTTCATGCTCCTCCTATTTTTCAGATCGTTTCAGGCTCCGCATATATTTGACTCCTTTTTAAGCTCTTCATATTTTTCACACGTTTTCAGGCCCTTCATGTTTTTGAACACCGCTTCATGCTCCTCCTATTTTTCAGACGGTTTCAGGCTGCTCGTATTTTTCAGACCGTTTCATGCTCCTCATATTTTTGACAATTTTATAAGCTCTTCATATTTTTCACACTTTTTCAGGCTCTTCATGTTTTTGAGCACCGCTTCATGCTCCTCCTATTTTTCAAACCTTTTGAAGCTCTTCACATTTTTCACACCTTTTCAGGCTCTTCATGTTTTTGAACACTGCTTCATGCTCCTCCTATTTTTCAGACAGTTTCAAGCTCCTCATATTTTTGACACCTTTTGAAGCTCTTCATATTTTTCACACCTTTTTAGGCTCTCCATGTTTCTGAACACCACTTCATGCTCCTCCTATTTTTCAGATCGTATCATGCTTCTCATATTTTTCACACCTTTTGGAGCTCTTCATATTTTTCACATCTTTTCAGGCTCTTCATGTTTTTCAACACCACTTCATGCTCCTCCTATTTTTTAGAGAGATTCATGCTCCACATATATATCACACCTTTTGAAGCTCTTCATATTTTTCACACCTTTTCAGGCTCTTCATTTTTTTCCACACCACTTCATGCTTCTCCTATTTTTCAGACTGTTTCATGCTCCTCATGTATTTCAAACCTTTGAAGCTTTTCAAATTTTTCACACATTTTCAGGCTCTTCATGTTTTTGAACACCATTTCATGCTCCTCCTATTT
Organism: Dama dama; assembly: GCF_033118175.1. NCBI lineage: Eukaryota > Metazoa > Chordata > Mammalia > Artiodactyla > Cervidae > Dama > Dama dama. The sequence continues at coordinate 6,257,888 of NW_026870891.1, read as the reverse complement.
TTCAGACCGTTTCATGCTTTTCATATTTTTGACATCTTTTGAAGCTCTTCATATTTTTCACACCTTTTGAAGCTCCTCATATATTTCACACCTTTTGAAGCTCTTCATATTTTTCACACATTTTCAGGCTCTTCATGTTTTTGAACACCACTTCATGCTCCTCCTATTTTTCAGAGAGTTTCATGCTCCTCATGTATTTCACACCTTTTCAAGCTCTTCATATTTTTCACACATTTTCAGGCTCTTCATGTTTTTCAACACCGCTTCATGCTCCTCCTATTTTTCAGATCGTTTCAGGCTTCGCATATTTTTGACTCCTTTTGAAGCTCTTCATAGTTTTCACACGTTTTCAGGCCCTTCATGTTTTTGAACACCGCTTCATGCTCCTCCTATTTTTCAGACGTTTTCAGGCTGCTCTTATTTTTCAGACCGTTTCATGCTCCTCATATTTTTGACAATTTTATAAGCTATTCATATTTTTCACACATTTTCAGGCTCTTCATGTTTTTGAACACCGCTTCATGCTCCTCCTATTTTTCAAACCTTTTGAAGCTCTTAATGTTTTTCACGCCTTATCATCCTCTTCATGTTTTTGAACATCTCTCCATGCTCCTCATATTTTTGACAATTTTATAAGCTCTTCATATTTATCACACTTTTTCAGGCTCTTCATGTTTTTGAACACCGCTTCATCCTCCTCCTATTTTTCAAACCTTTTGAAGCTCTTCATATTTTTCACACTTTTTCAGGCTCTTCATGTTTTGAACACCGCTTCATGCTCCTCCTATTTTTCAGACCTTTTCATGCTCCTCAGGTATTTCATACCTTTTGAAGCTCTTCATATTTTTCACACCTTTTCAGGTTCTTCACGTTTTTGAACAACACTTCATGCTCCTCCTACTTTTCAGACTGTTTCATGCTCATCTCATTTTTGACACCTTTTCAGGGTCTTCATATTTTTCAAAGTTTTGAAGATCTTCATATTTTTCACACTTTTTCAGGCTCTTCATGTTTTGAACACTGCTTCATGCTCCTCCTATTTTTCAGACCGTTTCATTCTCCTCATGTTTTTCACACCTTTTGAAGCTCTTCATAATTTTCACACCTTTTCATGCTCTTCATGTTTTTGAACACCATTTCATGCTCCTCCTATTTTTCAGACCTTTTCATGCTCCTCATGTATTTCACACGTTTTGAAGCTCTTCATATTTTTCACACCTTTTCAGGCTCTTCATGTTTTTGAACACTGCTTCATGCTCCTCCTATTTTTCAGACAGTTTCAAGCTCCTCATATTTTTGACACCTTTTGAAGCTCTTCATATTTTTCACACCTTTTTAGGCTCTCCATGTTTCTGAACACCACTTCATGCTCCTCCTATTTTTCAGATCGTATCATGCTTCTCATATTTTTCACACCTTTTGGAGCTCTTCATATTTTTCACATCTTTTCAGGCTCTTCATGTTTTTCAACACCACTTCATGCTCCTCCTATTTTTCAGAGAGATTCATGCTCCACATATATTTCACACCTTTTGAAGCTCTTCATATTTTTCACACCTTTTCAGGCTCTTCATTTTTTTCCACACCACTTCATGCTTCTCCTATTTTTCAGACTGTTTCATGCTCCTCATGTATTTCAAACCTTTGAAGCTTTTCATATTTTTCACACATTTTCAGGCTCTTCATGTTTTTGAACACCATTTCATGCTCCTCCTATTTTTCTGACCGTTTCATGCTTTTCATATTTTTGACATCTTTTGAAGCTCTTCATATTTTTCACACCTTTTCAGGCTGTTCATGTTTTTCCACATCACTTCATGCTTCTCCTATTTTTCAGACCGTTTCATGCTCCTCATGTATATCACACCTTTGAAACTTTTCATATTTTTCACACCTTTTCAGGCTCTTCATGTTTTTGAACACCATTTAATGCTCCTCCTATTTTTCAGACAGTTTCATGCTCTTCATATTTTTGACACCTTTTGAAGCTCTTCATATTTTTCACACCTTTTCAGGCTCTTCATATATTTCACACCTTTTCAGGCTCTTCATGTTTTTGAACACCATTTCATGCTCCCCCTCTTTTTCAGACCGTTTCATGCTCTTCATATTTTTGACACCTTTTGAAGCTCTCCATATTTTTCACACCTTTTGAAGCTCTTCATATATTTCACACCTTTTCAGGCTCTTCATGTTTTTAAACACCGCTTCATGCTCCTCCTACTTTTCAGACTGTTTCATGCTCATCTCATTTTTGACACCTTTTCAGGGTCTTCATATTTTTCAAACTTTTGACGATCTTCATATTTTTCACACTTTTTCAGGCTCTTCATGTTTTGAACACTGCTTCATGCTCCTCCTATTTTTCAGACCGTTTCATTCTCCTCATGTTTTTCACACCTTTTGAAGCTCTTCATAATTTTCACACCTTTTCATGCTCTTCATGTTTTTGAACACCGTTTCATGCTCGTCCTATTTTTCAGACCATTTCAAGCTCCTCATATTTTTGAAACCTTTTGAAGCTCTTCATATTTTTCACCTTTTCCGTCTCTTCTTGTTTTTCAACACCGCTTCTTGCTCCTCCTATTTTTCAGACCGTTTCATGCTCCTCATATTGTTGACACCTTTTGAAGCACTTCATATTTTTCACACCTTTTCAGGCTCTTCATAATTTTGCCGCCGCTTCATGTTCCTCCTGTTTTTCACACCTTTTGAAGCTCTTCATATTTTTCACACCTTTTCAGGCTGTACATGTATCTGAAGACCACTTCATGCTCCTCATCTTTTTCAGACCGTTTCATGCTCCTGATATTTTTCACACCGTTTGAAGCTCTTCATATTTTTCACACGTTTTCAGATTCTTCATGTTTTTGATCACCGTTTCATACTCCTCCTATTTTTCAGACCTTTTCATACTCCTCATATTTTTGACACATTTTGAAGCTCTTCACATTTATCACACCTTTTCAGGCTCTTCATGTTTTTCAACACCGCTTCATGATCCTCCTATATTTCAGAGCGTTTCATGCTCCTCATATTTTTGACACCTTTTGAAGCTCTTCACATTTTTCACACCTTTTCCGGCTCTTCATGTTTTTCAACTCCGCTTCATGCTCCTCCTATTTTTCAGATCGTTTCAGGCTCCGCATATTTTTGACTCCTTTTGAAGCTCTTCATATTTTTCACCCGTTTTCAGGCCCTTCATGTTTTTGAACACCGCTTCATGCTCCTCCTATTTTTCAGACCGTTTCAGGCTGCTGTATTTTTCAGACCGTTTCATGCTCCTCATATTTTTGACAATTTTATAAGCTCTTCATATTTTTCACACTTTTTCAGGCTCTTCATGTTTTGAACACCGCTTCATGCTCCTCCTATTTTTCAGACCGTTTCATGCTCCTCAGGTATTTCACAACTTTTCAAGCTCTTCATATTTTTCACACCTTTTCAGGCTCTTCACGTTTTTGAACAACACTTCATGCTCCTCCTACTTTTCAGACTGTTTCATGCTCATCTCATTTTTGACACCTTTTCAGGGTCTTTATATTTTTCAAACTTTTGAAGATCTTCATATTTTTCACACTTTTTCAGGCTCTTCATGTTTTGAACACTGCTTCATGCTCCTCCTATTTTTCAGACCGTTTCATTCTCTTCCTGTTTTTCACACCTTTTGAAGCTCTTCATAATTTTCACACCTTTTCATGCTCTTCATGTTTTTGAACACCGTTTCATGCTCGTCCTATTTTTCAGACCATTTCAAGCTCCTCATATTTTTGAAACCTTTTGAAGCTCTTCATATTTTTCACACCTTTTCCGTCTCTTCTTGTTTTTCAACACCGCTTCTTGCTCCTCCTATTTTTCAGACCGTTTCATGCTCCTCATATTGTTGACACCTTTTGAAGCACTACATATTTTTCACACCTTTTCAGGCTCTTCATATTTTTGAACACCGCTGCATGTTCCTCCTGTTTTTCACACCTTTTGAAGCTCTTCATATTTTTCACACCTTTTCAGGCTGTACATGTTTTTGAAGACCACTTCATGCTCGTCATCTTTTTCAGACCGTTTCATGCTCCTGATATTTTTCACACCGTTTGAAGCTCTTCATATTTTTCACACGTTTTCAAATTCTTCATGTTTTTGATCACCGTTTCATGCTCCTACTATTTTTCAGACCGTTTCATGCTCCTCATATTTTTGACACCTTTTGAAGCTCTTCACATTTATCACACCTTTTCAGGCTCTTCATGTTTGAACACCGCTTCATGCTCCTCCTATTTTTCAGATCGTTTCATGCTCCTCAGGTATTTCACACCTTTTGAAACTCTTCATATTTTTCACACCTTTTCAGGCTGTTCACGTTTTTGAACACCGCTTCATGCTCCTCCTATTTTTCAGACGGTTTCAGGCTGCTCGTATTTTTCAGACCGTTTCATGCTCCTCATATTTTTGACAATTTTATAAGCTCTTCATATTTTTCACACTTTTTCAGGCTCTTCATGTTTTGAACACTGCTTCATGCTCCTCCTATTTTTCAGACCGTTTCATTCTCCTCATGTTTTTCACACCGTTTGAAGCTCTTCATATTTTTCACACGTTTTCAGATTCTTCATGTTTTTGATCACCGTTTCATACTCCTCCTATTTTTCAGACCTTTTCATACTCCTCATATTTTTGACACCTTTTGAAGCTCTTCACATTTATCACACCTTTTCAGGCTCTTCATGTTTTTCAACACCGCTTCATGATCCTCCTATATTTCAGAGCGTTTTATGCTCCTCATATTTTTGACACCTTTTGAAGCTCTTCACATTTTTCACACCTTTTCCGGCTCTTCATGTTTTTCAACTCCGCTTCATGCTCCTCCTATTTTTCAGATCGTTTCAGGCTCTGCATATTTTTGACTCCTTTTGAAGCTCTTCATATTTTTCACCCGTTTTCAGGCCCTTCATGTTTTTGAACACCGCTTCATGCTCCTCCTATTTTTCAGACCGTTTCAGGCTGCTGTATTTTTCAGACCGTTTCATGCTCCTCATATTTTTGACAATTTTATAAGCTCTTCATATTTTTCACACTTTTTCAGGCTCTTCATGTTTTGAACAACGCTTCATGCTCCTCCTATTTTTCAGACGGTTTCAGGCTGCTTGTATTTTTCAGACCGTTTCATGCTCCTCATATTTTTGACAATTTTATAAGCTCTTCATATTTTTCACACTTTTTCAGGCTCTTCATGTTTTGAACACCGCTTCATGCTCCTCCTATTTTTCAGACGGTTTCAGGCTGCTCGTATTTTTCAGACCGTTTCATGCTCCTCATATTTTTGACAATTTTATAAGCTCTTCATATTTTTCACACATTTTCAGGCCCTTCATGTTTTTGAACACCGCTTCATGCTCCTCCTATTTTTCAGACGGTTTCAGGCTGCTCGTATTTTTCAGACCGTTTCATGCTCCTCATATTTTTGAAAATTTTATAAGCTCTTCATATTTTTCACACTTTTTCAGGCTCTTCATGTTTTCAACACTGCTTCATGCTCCTCCTATTTTTCAGACCGTTTCATTCTCCTCATGTTTTTCACACCTTTTGAAGCTCTTCATAATTTTCACACCTTTTCATGCTCTTCATGTTTTTGAACACCGTTTCATGCTCGTCCTATTTTTCAGATCATTTCAAGCTCCTCATATTTTTGAAACCTTTTGAAGCTCTTCATATTTTTCACACCTTTTCCGTCTCTTCTTGTTTTTCAACACCGCTTCTTGCTCCTCCTATTTTTCAGACTGTTTCATGCTCCTCATATTGTTGACACCTTTTGAAGCACTTCATATTTTTGACACCTTTTCAGGCTCTTCATATTTTTGAACGCTGCTTCATGTTCCTCCTGTTTTTCACACCCTTTGAAGCTCTTCATATTTTTCACACCTTTTCAGGCTGTACATGTTTCTGAAGACCACTTCATGCTCCTCATCTTTTTCAGACCGTTTCATGCTCCTGATATTTTTCACACCGTTTGAAGCTCTTCATATTTTTCACACGTTTTCAGATTCTTCATGTTTTTGATCACCGTTTCATGCTCCTCCTATTTTTCAGACCGTTTCATACTCCTCATATTTTTGACACCTTTTGAAGGTCTTCACATTTATCACACCTTTTCAGGCTCTTCATGTTTTTCAACCCCGCTTCATGATCCTCCTATATTTCAGAGCGTTTCATGCTCCTCATATTTTTGACACCTTTTGAAGCTCTTCACATTTTTCACACCTTTTCCGGCTCTTCATGTTTTTCAACTCCGCTTCATGCTCCTCGTATTTTTCAGATCGTTTCAGGCTCCGCATATTTTTGACTCCTTTTGAAGCTCTTCATATTTTTCACACGTTTTCAGGCCCTTCATGTTTTTGAACACCGCTTCATGCTCCTCCTATTTTTCAGACGGTTTCAGGCTGCTCGTATTTTTCAGACCGTTTCATGCTCCTGATATTTTTGACAATTTTATAAGCTCTTCATATTTTTCACACTTTTTCAGGCTCTTCATGTATTTGAACACCGCTTCATGCTCCTCACATTTCTCACACCTTTTGAAGCTCTTCATATTTTTCTCACCTTTTCAGGCTCCTCATGTTTCTGAACACCGCTTCATGCTCCTCCTATTTTTCAAACTTTTTGAAGCTCTTCATGTTTTTCACACCTTATCAGCCTCTTCATGTTTTTGAACACCTCTTCATGCTACTCCTATTTTTCAGACCTTTTCATGCTCCTCATGTATTTCACACGTTTTGAAGCTCTTCATATTTTTCACACCTTTTGAAGCTCTTCATATTTTTCACAGCTTTTCAGGCTCTTCAATTTTTCAACACCGTTTCATTCTTCTCCTATTTTTCAGACCGTTTCATGCTCATCTCATTTTTGACACCTTTTGAAGCTCTTCATATTTTTCACATCTTTTGAAGCTCTTCATATTTTTCACACCTTTTCAGGCTGTACATGTTTTTGAAGACCACTTCATGCTCCTCATCTTTTTCAGACCGTTTCATGCTCCTGATATTTTTCACACCGTTTGAAGCTCTTCATATTTTTCACACGTTTTCAGACTCTTCATGTTTTTCAACACCGCTTCATGATCCTCTTATATTTCAGACCGTTTCATGCTCCTCATATTTTTGACACCTTTTGAAGCTCTTCACATTTTTCACACCTTTTCCGGCTCTTCATGTTTTTCAACACCGCTTCATGATCCTCTTATATTTCAGACCGTTTCATGCTCCTCATATTTTTGACACCTTTTGAAGCTCTTCACATTTTTCACACCTTTTCCGGCTCTTCATGTTTTTCAACACCGCTTCATGCTCCTCCTATTTTTCAGATCGTTTCAGGCTTCGCATATTTTTGACTCCTTTTGAAGCTCTTCATATTTTTCACACGTTTTCAGGCCCTTCATGTTTTTGAACACCGCTTCATGCTCCTCCTATTTTTCAGACGTTTTCAGGCTGCTCGTATTTTTCAGACCGTTTCATGCTCCTCATATTTTTGACAATTTTATAAGCTATTCATATTTTTCACACATTTTCAGGCTCTTCATGTTTTTGAACACCGCTTCATGCTCCTCCTATTTTTCAAACCTTTTGAAGCTCTTAATGTTTTTCACGCCTTAACATCCTCTTCATGTTTTTGAACATCTCTCCATGCTCCTCATATTTTTGACAATTTTATAAGCTCTTCATATTTATCACACTTTTTCAGGCTCTTCATGTTTTTGAACACCGCTTCATCCTCCTCCTATTTTTCAAACCTTTTGAAGCTCTTCATATTTTTCACACTTTTTCAGGCTCTTCATGTTTTGAACACCGCTTCATGCTCCTCCTATTTTCCAGACCGTTTCATGCTCCTCAGGTATTTCATACCTTTTCAAGCTCTTCATATTTTTCACACCTTTTCAGGCTCTTCACGTTTCTGAACAACACTTCATGCTCCTCCTACTTTTCAGACTGTTTCATGCTCATCTCATTTTTGACACCTTTTCAGGGTCTTCATATTTTTCAAACTTTTGAAGATCTTCATATTTTTCACACTTTTTCAGGCTCTTCATGTTTTGAACACTGCTTCATGCTCCTCCTATTTTTCAGACCGTTTCATTCTCCTCATGTTTTTCACACCTTTTGAAGCTCTTCATAATTTTCACACCTTTTCATGGTCTTCATGTTTTTGAACACCATTTCATGCTCCTCCTATTTTTCAGACCTTTTCATGCTCCTCATGTATTTCACACGTTTTGAAGCTCTTCATATTTTTCACACCTTTTCAGGCTCTTCATGTTTTTGAACACTGCTTCATGCTCCTCCTATTTTTCAGACAGTTTCAAGCTCCTCATATTTTTGACACCTTTTGAAGCTCTTCATATTTTTCACACCTTTTTAGGCTCTCCATGTTTCTGAACACCACTTCATGCTCCTCCTATTTTTCAGATCGTATCATGCTTCTCATATTTTTCACACCTTTTGGAGCTCTTCATATTTTTCACATCTTTTCAGGCTCTTCATGTTTTTCAACACCACTTCATGCTCCTCCTATTTTTCAGAGAGATTCATGCTCCACATATATTTCACACCTTTTGAAGCTCTTCATATTTTTCACACCTTTTCAGGCTCTTCATTTTTTTCCACACCACTTCATGCTTCTCCTATTTTTCAGACTGTTTCATGCTCCTCATGTATTTCAAACCTTTGAAGCTTTTCATATTTTTCACACATTTTCAGGCTCTTCATGTTTTTGAACACCATTTCATGCTCCTCCTATTTTTCAGACCGTTTCATGCTTTTCATATTTTTGACATCTTTTGAAGCTCTTCATATTTTTCACACCTTTTGAAGCTCCTCATATATTTCACACCTTTTCAAGCTCTTCATATTTTTCACACCTTTTCAGGCTCTTCACGTTTTTGAACAACACTTCATGCTCCTCCTAATTTTCAGACTGTTTCATGCTCATCTCATTTTTGACACCTTTTCAGGGTCTTCATATTTTTCAAAGTTTTGAAGATCTTCATATTTTTCACACTTTTTCAGGCTCTTCATGTTTTGAACACTGCTTCATGCTCCTCCTATTTTTCAGACCGTTTCATTCTCCTCATGTTTTTCACACCTTTTGAAGCTCTTCATAATTTTCACACCTTTTCATGCTCTTCATGTTTTGAACACCGTTTCATGCTCGTCCTATTTTTCAGATCATTTCAAGCTCCTCATATTTTTGAAACCTTTTGAAGCTCTTCATATTTTTCACACCTTTTCCGTCTCTTCTTGTTTTTCAACACCGCTTCTTGCTCCTCCTATTTTTCAGACTGTTTCATGCTCCTCATATTGTTGACACCTTTTGAAGCACTTCATATTTTTGACACCTTTTCAGGCTCTTCATATTTTTGAACGCTGCTTCATGTTCCTCCTGTTTTTCACACCTTTTGAAGCTCTTCATATTTTTCACACCTTTTCAGGCTGTACATGTTTCTGAAGACCACTTCATGCTCCTCATCTTTTTCAGACCGTTTCATGCTCCTGATATTTTTCACACCGTTTGAAGCTCTTCATATTTTTCACACGTTTTCAGATTCTTCATGTTTTTGATCACCGTTTCATGCTCCTCCTATTTTTCAGACCATTTCATACTCCTCATATTTTTGACACCTTTTGAAGGTCTTCACATTTATCACACCTTTTCAGGCTCTTCATGTTTTTCAACCCCGCTTCATGCTCCTCCTATTTTTCAGACGTTTTCAGGCTGCTCGTATTTTTCAGACCGTTTCATGCTCCTCATATTTTTGACAATTTTATAAGCTATTCATATTTTTCACACTTTTTCAGGCTCTTCATGTTTTTGAACACCGCTTCATGCTCCTCCTATTTTTCAAACCTTTTGAAGCTCTTAATGTTTTTCACGCCTTAACATCCTCTTCATGTTTTTGAACATCTCTCCATGCTCCTCATATTTTTGACAATTTTATAAGCTCTTCATATTTATCACACTTTTTCAGGCTCTTCATGTTTTTGAACACCGCTTCATCCTCCTCCTATTTTTCAAACCTTTTGAAGCTCTTCATATTTTTCACACTTTTTCAGGCTCTTCATGTTTTGAACACCGCTTCATGCTCCTCCTATTTTTCAGACCGTTTCATGCTCCTCAGGTATTTCATACCTTTTCAAGCTCTTCATATTTTTCACACCTTTTCAGGCTCTTCACGTTTCTGAACAACACTTCATGCTCCTCCTACTTTTCAGACTGTTTCATGCTCATCTCATTTTTGACACCTTTTCAGGGTCTTCATATTTTTCAAACTTTTGAAGATCTTCATATTTTTCACACTTTTTCAGGCTATTCATGTTTTGAACACTGCTTCATGCTCCTCCTATTTTTCAGACCGTTTCATTCTCCTCATGTTTTTCACACCTTTTGAAGCTCTTCATAATTTTCACACCTTTTCATGCTCTTCATGTTTTTGAACACCATTTCATACTCCTCCTATTTTTCAGACCTTTTCATGCTCCTCATGTATTTCACACGTTTTGAAGCTCTTCATATTTTTCACACCTTTTCAGGCTCTTCATGTTTTTGAACACTGCTTCATGCTCCTCCTATTTTTCAGACAGTTTCAAGCTCCTCATATTTTTGACACCTTTTGAAGCTCTTCATATTTTTCACACCTTTTTAGGCTCTCCATGTTTCTGAACACCACTTCATGCTCCTCCTATTTTTCAGATCGTATCATGCTTCTCATATTTTTCACACCTTTTGGAGCTCTTCATATTTTTCACATCTTTTCAGGCTCTTCATGTTTTTCAACACCACTTCATGCTCCTCCTATTTTTCAGAGAGATTCATGCTCCACATATATTTCACACCTTTTGAAGCTCTTCATATTTTTCACACCTTTTCAGGCTCTTCATTTTTTTCCACACCACTTCATGCTTCTCCTATTTTTCAGACTGTTTCATGCTCCTCATGTATTTCAAACCTTTGAAGCTTTTCATATTTTTCACACATTTTCAGGCTCTTCATGTTTTTGAACACCATTTCATGCTCCTCCTATTTTTCAGACCGTTTCATGCTTTTCATATTTTTGACATCTTTTGAAGCTCTTCATATTTTTCACACCTTTTGAAGCTCCTCATATATTTCACACCTTTTGAAGCTCTTCATATTTTTCACACATTTTCAGGCTCTTCATGTTTTTGAACACCACTTCATGCTCCTTTTATTTTTCAGAGAGTTTCATGCTCCTCATGTATTTCACACCTTTTGAAGCTCTTCATATTTTTCACACATTTTCAGGCTCTTCATGTTTTTCAACACCGCTTCATGCTCCTCCTATTTTTCAGATCGTTTCAGGCTTCGCATATTTTTGACTCCTTTTGAAGCTGTTCATATTTTTCACACGTTTTCAAGCCCTTCATGTTTTTGAACACCGCTTCATGCTCCTCCTATTTTTCAAACCTTTTGAAGCTCTTAATGTTTTTCACGCCTTATCATCCTCTTCATGTTTTTGAACATCTCTCCATGCTCCTCATATTTTTGACAATTTTATAAGCTCTTCATATTTATCACACTTTTTCAGGCTCTTCATGTTTTTGAACACCGCTTCATCCTCCTCCTATTTTTCAAACCTTTTGAAGCTCTTCATATTTTTCACACTTTTTCAGGCTCTTCATGTTTTGAACACCGCTTCATGCTCCTCCTATTTTTCAGACCGTTTCATGCTCCTCAGGTATTTCATACCTTTTCAAGCTCTTCATATTTTTCACACCTTTTCAGGCTCTTCACGTTTCTGAACAACACTTCATGCTCCTCCTACTTTTCAGACTGTTTCATGCTCATCTCATTTTTGACACCTTTTCAGGGTCTTCATATTTTTCAAACTTTTGAAGATCTTCATATTTTTCACACTTTTTCAGGCTCTTCATGTTTTGAACACTGCTTCATGCTCCTCCTAATTTTCAGACCGTTTCATTCTCCTCATGTTTTTCACACCTTTTGAAGCTCTTCATAATTTTCACACCTTTTCATGCTCTTCATGTTTTTGAACACCATTTCATGCTCCTCATATTTTTCAGACCTTTTCATGCTCCTCATGTATTTCACACGTTTTGAAGCTCTTCATATTTTTCACACCTTTTCAGGCTCTTCATGTTTTTGAACACTGCTTCATGCTCCTCCTATTTTTCAGACAGTTTCAAGCTCCTCATATTTTTGACACCTTTTGAAGCTCTTCATATTTTTCACACCTTTTCAGGCTCTTCATATATTTCACACCTTTTCAGGCTCTTCATGTTTTTGAACACCATTTCATGCTCCCCCTATTTTTCAGACCGTTTCATGCTCTTCATATTTTTGACACCTTTTGAAGCTCTTCATATTTTTCACACCTTTTCAGGCTCTTCATATATTTCACACCTTTTCAGGCTCTTCATGTTTTTGAACACCATTTCATGCTCCCCCTATTTTTCAGACCGTTTCATGCTCTTCATATTTTTGACACCTTTTGAAGCTCTCCATATTTTTCACACCTTTTGAAGCTCTTCATATTTTTCACACCTTTTCAGGCTCTTCATGTTTTTAAACACCGCTTCATGCTCCTCCTACTTTTCAGACTGTTTCATGCTCATCTCATTTTTGACACCTTTTCAGCGTCTTCATATTTTTCAAACTTTTGACGATCTTCATATTTTTCACACTTTTTCAGGTTCTTCATGTTTTGAACACTGCTTCATGCTCCTCCTATTTTTCAGACCGTTTCATTCTCCTCATGTTTTTCACACCTTTTGAAGCTCTTCATAATTTTCACACATTTTCATGCTCTTCATGTTTTTGAACACCGTTTCATGCTCGTCCTATTTTTCAGACCATTTCAAGCTCCTCATATTTTTGAAACCTTTTGAAGCTCTTCATATTTTTCACCTTTTCCGTCTCTTCTTGTTTTTCAACACCGCTTCTTGCTCCTCCTATTTTTCAGACCGTTTCATGCTCCTCATATTGTTGACACCTTTTGAAGCACTTCATATTTTTCACACCTTTTCAGGCTCTTCATATTTTTGAACGCCGCTTCATGTTCCTCCTGTTTTTCACACCTTTTGAAGCTCTTCACATTTTTCAAACCTTTTCAGGCTGTACATGTTTCTGAAGACCACTTCATGCTCCTCATCTTTTTCAGACCGTTTCATGCTCCTGATATTTTTCACACCGTTTGAAGCTCTTCATATTTTTCACACGTTTTCAGATTCTTCATGTTTTTGATCACCGTTTCATGCTCCTACTATTTTTCAGACCGTTTCATGCTCCTCATATTTTTGACACCTTTTGAAGCTCTTCACATTTATCACACCTTTTCAGGCTCTTCATGTTTTTCAACACCGCTTCATGATCCTCCTATATTTCAGAGCGTTTCATGCTCCTCATATTTTTGACACCTTTTGAAGCTCTTCACATTTTTCACACCTTTTCCGGCTCTTCATGTTTTTCAACTCCGCTTCATGCTCCTCCTATTTTTCAGATCGTTTCAGGCTCCGCATATTTTTGACTCCTTTTGAAGCTCTTCATATTTTTCACCCGTTTTCAGGCCCTTCATGTTTTTGAACACCGCTTCATGCTCCTCCTATTTTTCAGACCGTTTTAGGCTGCTGTATTTTTCAGACCGTTTCATGCTCCTCATATTTTTGACAATTTTATAAGCTCTTCATATTTTTCGCACTTTTTCAGGCTCTTCATGTTTTGAACACCGCTTCATGCTCCTCCTATTTTTCAGACGGTTTCAGGCTGCTCGTATTTTTCAGACCGTTTCATTCTCCTCATATTTTTGACAATTTTATAAGCTCTTCATATTTTTCACACTTTTTCAGGCTCTTCATGTTTTGAACACCGCTTCATGCTCCTCCTATTTTTCAGACGGTTTCAGGCTGCTCGTATTTTTCAGACCGTTTCATGCTCCTCATATTTTTGACAATTTTATAAGCTCTTCATATTTTTCACACTTTTTCAGGCTCTTCATGTTTTGAACACCGCTTCATGCTCCTCCTATTTTTCAGACCGTTTCATGCTCCTCAGGTATTTCACACCTTTTCAAGCTCTTCATATTTTTCACACCTTTTCAGGCTCTTCACGTTTTTGAACAACACTTCATGCTCCTCCTACTTTTCAGACTGTTTCATGCTCATCTCATTTTTGACACCTTTTCAGGGTCTTCATATTTTTCAAACTTTTCAAGATCTTCATATTTTTCACACTTTTTCAGGCTCTTCATGTTTTGAACACTGCTTCATGCTCCTCCTATTTTTCAGACCGTTTCATTCTCCTCATGTTTTTCACACCTTTTGAAGCTCTTCATAATTTCACACCTTTTCATGCTCTTCATGTTTTTGAACACCGTTTCATGCTCGTCCTATTTTTCAGACCATTTCAAGCTCCTCATATTTTTGAAACCTTTTGAAGCTCTTCATATTTTTCACACCTTTTCCGTCTCTTCTTGTTTTTCAACACCGCTTCTTGCTCCTCCTATTTTTCAGACCGTTTCATGCTCCTCATATTGTTGACACCTTTTGAAGCACTACATATTTTTCACACCTTTTCAGGCTCTTCATATTTTTGAACACCGCTGCATGTTCCTCCTGTTTTTCACACCTTTTGAAGCTCTTCATATTTTTCACACCTTTTCAGGCTGTACATGTTTATGAAGACCACTTCATGCTCCTCATCTTTTTCAGACCGTTTCATGCTCCTGATATTTTTCACACCGTTTGAAGCTCTTCATATTTTTCACACGTTTTCAAATTCTTCATGTTTTTGATCACCGTTTCATGCTCCTACTATTTTTCAGACCGTTTCATGCTCCTCATATTTTTGACACCTTTTGAAGCTCTTCACATTTATCACACCTTTTCAGGCTCTTCATGTTTTTCAACACCGCTTCATGATCCTCCTATATTTCAGAGCGTTTCATGCTCCTCATATTTTGACACCTTTTGAAGCTCTTCACATTTTTCACACCTTTTCCGACTCTTCAGGTTTTTCAACTCCGCTTCATGCTCCTCCTATTTTTCAGATCGTTTCAGGCTCCGCATATTTTTGACTCCTTTTGAAGCTCTTCATATTTTTCACCCGTTTTCAGGCCCTTCATGTTTTTGAACACCGCTTCATGCTCCTCCTATTTTTCAGACCGTTTCAGGCTGCTGTATTTTTCAGACCGTTTCATGCTCCTCATATTTTTGACAATTTTATAAGCTCTTCATATTTTTCACACTTTTTCAGGCTCTTCATGTTTTGAACACCGCTTCATGCTCCTCCTATTTTTCAGACGGTTTCAGGCTGCTCGTATTTTTCAGACCGTTTCATGCTCCTCATATTGTTGACAATTTTATAAGCTCTTCATATTTTTCACACTTTTTCAGGCTCTTCATGTTTTTAACACCGCTTCATGCTCCTCCTATTTTTCAGACGGTTTCAGGCTGCTCGTATTTTTCAGACCGTTTCATGCTCCTCATATTTTTGACAATTTTATAAGCTCTTCACATTTTTCACACCTTTTCCGGCTCTTCATGTTTTTCAACACCGCTTCATGCTCCTCCTATTTTTCAGATCGTTTCAGGCTGCTCGTATTTTTCAGACCGTTTCATGCTCCTCATATTTTTGACAATTTTATAAGCTCTTCACATTTTTCACACCTTTTCCGGCTCTTCAGGTTTTTCAACTCCGCTTCATGCTCCTCCTATTTTTCAGATCGTTTCAGGCTCCGCATATTTTTGACTCCTTTTGAAGCTCTTCATATTTTTCACACCTTTTCAGGCTCTTCATGTTTGTGAACACTGCTTCATGCTCCTCCTATTTTTCAGACCGTTTCTAGCTCCTCATATTTTTGACACTTTTTGAAGCTCTTCATATTTTTCACACCTTTTTAGGCTCTCCATGTTTCTGAACACCACTTCATGCTCCTCCTATTTTTCAGACCGTATCATGCTTCTCATATTTTTCACACCTTTTGGAGCTCTTCATATTTTTCACATCTTTTCAGGCTCTTCATGTTTTTCAACACCACTTCATGCTCCTCCTATTTTTCAGAGAGATACATGCTCCACATATATTTCACACCTTTTGAAGCTCTTCATATTTTTCACACTTTTTCAGGCTCTTCATTTTTTTCCACACCACTTCATGCTTCTCCTATTTTTCAGACCGTTTCATGCTCCTCATGTATTTCAAACCTTTGAAGCTTTTCAAATTTTTCACACATTTTCAGGCTCTTCATGTTTTTGAACACCATTTCATGCTCCTCCTATTTTTCAGACCGTTTCATGCTTTTCATATTTTTGACATCTTTTGAAGCTCTTCATATTTTTCACACCTTTTGAAGCTCCTCATATATTTCACACCTTTTGAAGCTCTTCATATTTTTCACACATTTTCAGGCTCTTCATGTTTTTGAACACCACTTCATGCTCCTCCTATTTTTCAGAGAGTTTCATGCTCCTCATGTATTTCACACCTTTTGAAACTCTTCATATTTTTCACACCTTTTCAGGCTGTTCATGTTTTTCCACATCACTTCATGCTTCTCCTATTTTTCAGACCGTTTCATGCTCCTCATGTATATCACACCTTTGAAGCTTTTCATATTTTTCACACCTTTTCAGGCTCTTCATGTTTTTGAACACCATTTAATGCTCCTCCTATTTTTCAGACAGTTTCATGCTCTTCATATTTTTGACACCTTTTGAAGCTCTTCATATTTTTCACACCTTTTCAGGCTCTTCATATATTTCACACCTTTTCAGGCTCTTCATGTTTTTGAACACCATTTCATGCTCCCCCTATTTTTCAGACCGTTTCATGCTCTTCATATTTTTGACACCTTTTGAAGCTCTCCATATTTTTCACACCTTTTGAAGCTCTTCATATATTTCACACCTTTTCAGGCTCTTCATGTTTTTAAACACCGCTTCATGCTCCTCCTATTTTTCAGACCGTTTCAGGCTCTTCATATTTTTTTTACACCTTTTGACGCTCTTCATATTTTTCACATCTTTTCAGGCTCTTCAGGTTTTTCAACACCACTTAATGCTCATGCTATTTTTCAGACCGTTTAATGCTCCTCATGTAGTTCAAACCTTTTGAAGCTCTTCATATTTTTCACACCTTTTCAGGCTCTTCATGTTTTTGAACACCGCTTCATGCTCCTCCTATTTTTCAGACGGTTTCATGCTCTTCATATTTTAGACAACTTTTGAAGCTCGTCATATTTTTCACACCTTTTCAGGCTCTTCATGTTTTTGAACATCGCTTCATGCTCCTTTATTTTTCAGACAATTTCTTGCTCCTCATATTTTTAAAACCTTTTGAAGCTCTTCAGATTTTTCACACCTTTTCAGGCACTTCATGTTTTTGAACACCGCTTCATGCTCCTCCTATATTTCAGACCGTTTCATGCTCCTCATATATTTGACACCTTTTCAAGCTCTTCATATTTTTCACAACTTTTCAGGCTCTTCATGTTTTTGAACACCGCTTCATGCTCCTCATATTTTTCAGACCGTTTCATGCTCATCTCATTTTTGACACATTTTGAACTTCTTCATATTTTTCACACCTTTAAAGCTCTTCATATTTTTCACAACTTTTCAGTCTCTGCATTTTTTTGAACACCGCTTCATGCTCCTCCTATTTTTCAGACCGTTTCATGCTCCTCATGTATTTCACACCTTTTGAAGCTCTTCAAATTTTTCACACCTTTTCAGGCTCTTCATGTTTTTGATTACCGTTTCATCCTCCTCCTATTTTTCAGACCATTTCATGCTCATCTCATTTTTGACACCTTCTGAAGCTCTTCATTTTTTTCACACCTTTTGAGCTCTTCATATTCTTCACACGTTTTCAGGCTCTTCATGTATTTCAATAACGCTTCTTACTCCTCCTATTTTTCAGACCGTTTCATGCTCCTCATATTTTTGACACATTTTGAAGCTCTTCACATTTATCAGACCTTTTCAGGCTCTTCATGTTTTTCAACACCGCTTCATGATCCTCTTATATTTCAGACCGTTTCATGCTCCTCATATTTTTGACACCTTTTGAAGCTCTTCACATTTTTCACACCTTTTCCGGCTCTTCATGTTTTTCAACACCGCTTCATGCTCCTCCTATTTTTCAGATCGTTTCAGGCTCCGCATATTTTTGACTCCTTTTGAAGCTCTTCATATTTTTCACACGTTTTCAGGCCCTTCATGTTTTTGAACACCGCTTCATGCTCCTCCTATTTTTCAGACGTTTTCAGGCTGCTCGTATTTTTCAGACCGTTTCATGGTCCTCATATTTTTGACAATTTTATAAGCTCTTCATATTTTTCACACATTTTCAGGCTCTTCATGTTTTTGAACACCGCTTCATGCTCCTCCTATTTTTCAAACCTTTTGAAGCTCTTAATGTTTTTCACACCTTATCAGCCTCTTCATGATTTTGAACATCTCTCCATGCTCCTCATATTTTTGACAATTTTATAAGCTCTTCATATTTATCACACTTTTTCAGGCTCTTCATGTTTTTGAACACCGCTTCATCCTCCTCCTATTTTTTAAACCTTTTGAAGCTCTTCATATTTTTCACACTTTTTCAGGCTCTTCATGTTTTGAACACCACTTCATGCTCCTCCTATTTTTCAGACCGTTTCATGCTCCTCAGGTATTTCACACCTTTTCAAGCTCTTCATATTTTTCACAACTTTTCAGGCTCTTCACGTTTTTGAACAACACTTCATGCTCCTCCTACTTTTCAGACTGTTTCATGCTCATCTCATTTTTGACACCTTTTCAGGGTCTTCATATTTTTCAAACTTTTGAAGATCTTCATATTTTTCACACTTTTTCAGGCTCTTCATGTTTTGAACACTGCTTCATGCTCCTCCTATTTTTCAGACCGTTTCATTCTCCTCATGTTTTTGACACCTTTTGAAGCTCTTCATAATTTTCACACCTTTTCATGCTCTTCATGTTTTTGAACACCATTTCATGCTCCTCCTATTTTTCAGACCTTTTCATGCTCCTCATTTATTTCACACGTTTTGAAGCTCTTCATATTTTTCACACCTTTTCAGGCTCTTCATGTTTGTGAACACTGCTTCATGCTCCTCCTATTTTTCAGACCGTTTCAAGCTCCTCATATTTTTGACACTTTTTGAAGCTCTTCATATTTCTCACACCTTTTTAGGCTCTCCATGTTTCTGAACACCACTTCATGCTCCTCCTATATTTCAGACCGTATCATGCTTCTCATATTTTTCACACCTTTTGGAGCTCTTCATATTTTTCACATCTTTTCAGGCTCTTCATGTTTTTCAACACCACTTCATGCTCCTCCTATTTTTCAGAGAGATACATGCTCCACATATATTTCACACCTTTTGAAGCTCTTCATATTTTTCACACTTTTTCAGGCTCTTCATTTTTTTCCACACCACTTCATGCTTCTCCTATTTTTCAGACCGTTTCATGCTCCTCATGTATTTCAAACCTTTGAAGCTTTTCAAATTTTTCACACATTTTCAGGCTCTTCATGTTTTTGAACACCATTTCATGCTCCTCCTATTTTTCAGACCGTTTCATGCTTTTCATATTTTTGACATCTTTTGAAGCTCTTCATATTTTTCACACCTTTTGAAGCTCCTCATATATTTCACACCTTTTGAAGCTCTTCATATTTTTCACACATTTTCAGGCTCTTCATGTTTTTGAACACCACTTCATGCTCCTCCTATTTTTCAGAGAGTTTCATGCTCCTCATGTATTTCACACCTTTTGAAGCTCTTCATATTTTTCACACCTTTTCAGGCTGTTCATGTTTTTCCACATCACTTCATGCTTCTCCTATTTTTCAGACCGTTTCATGCTCCTCATGTATATCACACCTTTGAAGCTTTTCATATTTTTCACACCTTTTCAGGCTCTTCATGTTTTTGAACACCATTTAATGCTCCCCCTATTTTTCAGACCGTTTCATGCTCTTCATATTTTTGACAACTTTTGAAGCTCTCCATATTTTTCACACCTTTTGAAGCTCTTCATATATTTCACACCTTTTCAGGCTCTTCATGTTTTAAACACCGCTTCATGCTCCTCCTATTTTTCAGACCGTTTCAGGCTCTTCATATTTTTTTTACACCTTTTGACGCTCTTCATATTTTTCACATCTTTTCAGGCTCTTCAGGTTTTTCAACACCACTTAATGCTCCTGCTATTTTTCAGACCGATTAATGCTCCTCATGTAGTTCAAACCTTTTGAAGCTCTTCATATTTTTCACACCTTTTCAGGCTCTTCATGTTTTTGAACACCGCTTCATGCTCCTCCTATTTTTCAGACGGTTTCATGCTCTTCATATTTTAGACAACTTTTGAAGCTCGTCATATTTTTCACACCTTTTCATGCCTTTCATGTTTTTGAACACCATTTCATGCTCCTCCTATTTTTCAGACCTTTTCATGCTCCTCATGTATTTCACACGTTTTGAAGCTCTTCATATTTTTCACACCTTTTCAGGCTCTTCATGTTTGTGAACACTGCTTCATGCTCCTCCTATTTTTCAGACCGTTTCAAGCTCCTCATATTTTTGACACTTTTTGAAGCTCTTCATATTTTTCACACCTTTTTAGGCTCTCCATGTTTCCGAACACCACTTCATGCTCCTCCTATTTTTCAGACCGTATCATGCTTCTCATATTTTTCACACCTTTTGGAGCTCTTC
Organism: Dama dama; assembly: GCF_033118175.1. Classification (NCBI taxonomy): domain Eukaryota; kingdom Metazoa; phylum Chordata; class Mammalia; order Artiodactyla; family Cervidae; genus Dama; species Dama dama. Next base: position 6,237,139 of record NW_026870891.1, on the reverse strand, counting down.
ATATTTTTCACATCTTTTCAGGCTCTTCATGTTTTTCAACACCACTTCATGCTCCTCCTATTTTTCAGAGAGATACATGCTCCACATATATTTCACACCTTTTGAAGCTCTTCATATTTTTCACACTTTTTCAGGCTCTTCATTTTTTTCCACACCACTTCATGCTTCTCCTATTTTTCAGACCGTTTCATGCTCCTCATGTATTTCAAACCTTTGAAGCTTTTCAAATTTTTCACACATTTTCAGGCTCTTCATGTTTTTGAACACCATTTCATGCTCCTCCTATTTTTCAGACCGTTTCATGCTTTTCATATTTTTGACATCTTTTGAAGCTCTTCATATTTTTCACACCTTTTGAAGCTCCTCATATATTTCACACCTTTTGAAGCTCTTCATATTTTTCACACATTTTCAGGCTCTTCATGTTTTTGAACACCACTTCATGCTCCTCCTATTTTTCAGAGAGTTTCATGCTCCTCATGTATTTCACACCTTTTGAAACTCTTCATATTTTTCACACCTTTTCAGGCTGTTCATGTTTTTCCACATCACTTCATGCTTCTCCTATTTTTCAGACCGTTTCATGCTCCTCATGTATATCACACCTTTGAAGCTTTTCATATTTTTCACACCTTTTCAGGCTCTTCATGTTTTTGAACACCCTTAATGCTCCTCCTATTTTTCAGACAGTTTCATGCTCTTCATATTTTTGACACCTTTTGAAGCTCTTCATATTTTTCACACCTTTTCAGGCTCTTCATATATTTCACACCTTTTCAGGCTCTTCATGTTTTTGAACACCATTTCATGCTCCCCCTATTTTTCAGACCGTTTCATGCTCTTCATATTTTTGACACCTTTTGAAGCTCTCCATATTTTTCACACCTTTTGAAGCTCTTCATATATTTCACACCTTTTCAGGCTCTTCATGTTTTTAAACACCGCTTCATGCTCCTCCTATTTTTCAGACCGTTTCAGGCTCTTCATATTTTTTTTACACCTTTTGACGCTCTTCATATTTTTCACATCTTTTCAGGCTCTTCAGGTTTTTCAACACCACTTAATGCTCATGCTATTTTTCAGACCGTTTAATGCTCCTCATGTAGTTCAAACCTTTTGAAGCTCTTCATATTTTTCACACCTTTTCAGGCTCTTCATGTTTTTGAACACCGCTTCATGCTCCTCCTATTTTTCAGACGGTTTCATGCTCTTCATATTTTAGACAACTTTTGAAGCTCGTCATATTTTTCACACCTTTTCAGGCTCTTCATGTTTTTGAACATCGCTTCATGCTCCTTTATTTTTCAGACAATTTCTTGCTCCTCATATTTTTAAAACCTTTTGAAGCTCTTCAGATTTTTCACACCTTTTCAGGCACTTCATGTTTTTGAACACCGCTTCATGCTCCTCCTATATTTCAGACCGTTTCATGCTCCTCATATATTTGACACCTTTTCAAGCTCTTCATATTTTTCACAACTTTTCAGGCTCTTCATGTTTTTGAACACCGCTTCATGCTCCTCCTATTTTTCAGACCGTTTCATGCTCATCTCATTTTTGACACATTTTGAACTTCTTCATATTTTTCACACCTTTAAAGCTCTTCATATTTTTCACAACTTTTCAGTCTCTGCATTTTTTTGAACACCGCTTCATGCTCCTCCTATTTTTCAGACCGTTTCATGCTCCTCATGTATTTCACACCTTTTGAAGCTCTTCAAATTTTTCACACCTTTTCAGGCTCTTCATGTTTTTGATTACCGTTTCATCCTCCTCCTATTTTTCAGACCGTTTCATGCTCCTCATATTTTTCACACCTTTTGAAGCTCTTCATATTTTTCCAACCTTTTCAGGCTCTTCATGTTTTTCAACACCAGTTCATGCTCCTCCTATTTTTCAGACCGTTTCAAGCTCCTCATAATTTTCACACCTTTTAAAGCTCTTCTTATTTTTCACACCTTTTCAGGCTCTTCATGTTTTTCAACACCGCTTCATGCTGCTCCTATTTTTCAGACCGTTTCATGCTCATCTCTTTTTTGACAACTTTTGAAGCTCTTCATATTTTCATACCTTTTGAAGCTCTTCATATTTTTCACACGTTTTCAGGCTCTTCATGTTTTTCAACACCGCTTCATGCTCCTCCTATTTTTCAGACCGTTTCGTGCTCCTCATATTTTTGACACGTTTTGAAGCTCTTCATATTTTTCACACCTTTTCCGTCTCTTCTTGTTTTTCAACACCGCTTCTTGCTCCTCCTATTTTTCAGACCGTTTCATGCTCCTCATATTGTTGACACCTTTTGAAGCACTTCATATTTTTCACACCTTTTCAGGCTCTTCATATTTTTGAACACCGTTTCATGTTCCTCCTGTTTTTCACACCTTTTGAAGCTCTTCATATTTTTCACACCTTTTCAGGCTCTCCATGTTTCTGAACACCACTTCCTGCTCCTCCTATTTTTGAGGCCGTTTCATGCTCATCTCATTTTTGACACCTTCTGAAGCTCTTCATTTTTTTCACACCTTTTGAGCTCTTCATATTCTTCACACGTTTTCAGGCTCTTCATGTATTTCAATAACGCTTCTTACTCCTCCTATTTTTCAGACCGTTTCATGCTCCTCATATTTTTGACACATTTTGAAGCTCTTCACATTTATCAGACCTTTTCAGGCTCTTCATGTTTTTCAACACCGCTTCATGATCCTCTTATATTTCAGACCGTTTCATGCTCCTCATATTTTTGACACCTTTTGAAGCTCTTCACATTTTTCACACCTTTTCCGGCTCTTCATGTTTTTCAACACCGCTTCATGCTCCTCCTATTTTTCAGATCGTTTCAGGCTCCGCATATTTTTGACTCCTTTTGAAGCTCTTCATATTTTTCACACGTTTTCAGGCCCTTCATGTTTTTGAACACCGCTTCATGCTCCTCCTATTTTTCAAACCTTTTGAAGCTCTTAATGTTTTTCACACCTTATCAGCCTCTTCATGATTTTGAACATCTCTCCATGCTCCTCATATTTTTGACAATTTTATAAGCTCTTCATATTTATCACACTTTTTCAGGCTCTTCATGTTTTTGAACACCGCTTCATCCTCCTCCTATTTTTTAAACCTTTTGAAGCTCTTCATATTTTTCACACTTTTTCAGGCTCTTCATGTTTTGAACACCACTTCATGCTCCTCCTATTTTTCAGACCTTTTCATGCTCCTCAGGTATTTCACACCTTTTCAAGCTCTTCATATTTTTCACAACTTTTCAGGCTCTTCACGTTTTTGAACAACACTTCATGCTCCTCCTACTTTTCAGACTGTTTCATGCTCATCTCATTTTTGACACCTTTTCAGGGTCTTCATATTTTTCAAACTTTTGAAGATCTTCATATTTTTCACACTTTTTCAGGCTCTTCATGTTTTGAACACTGCTTCATGCTCCTCCTATTTTTCAGACCGTTTCATTCTCCTCATGTTTTTGACACCTTTTGAAGCTCTTCATAATTTTCACACCTTTTCATGCTCTTCATGTTTTTGAACACCATTTCATGCTCCTCCTATTTTTCAGACCTTTTCATGCTCCTCATGTATTTCACACGTTTTGAAGCTCTTCATATTTTTCACACCTTTTCAGGCTCTTCATGTTTGTGAACACTGCTTCATGCTCCTCCTATTTTTCAGACCGTTTCAAGCTCCTCATATTTTAGACACTTTTTGAAGCTCTTCATATATTTCACACCTTTTTAGGCTCTCCATGTTTCTGAACACCACTTCATGCTCCTCCTATTTTTCAGACCGTATCATGCTTCTCATATTTTTCACACCTTTTGGAGCTCTTCATATTTTTCACATCTTTTCAGGCTCTTCATGTTTTTCAACACCACTTCATGCTCCTCCTATTTTTCAGAGAGATACATGCTCCACATATATTTCACACCTTTTGAAGCTCTTCATATTTTTCACACTTTTTCAGGCTCTTCATTTTTTTCCACACAACTTCATGCTTCTCCTATTTTTCAGACCGTTTCATGCTCCTCATGTATTTCAAACCTTTGAACCTTTTCAAATTTTTCACACATTTTCAGGCTCTTCATGTTTTTGAACACCATTTCATGCTCCTCCTATTTTTCAGACCGTTTCATGCTTTTCATATTTTTGACATCTTTTGAAGCTCTTCATATTTTTCACACCTTTTGAAGCTCCTCATATATTTCACACCTTTTGAAGCTCTTCATATTTTTCACACATTTTCAGGCTCTTCATGTTTTTGAACACCACTTCATGCTCCTCCTATTTTTCAGAGAGTTTCATGCTCCTCATGTATTTCACACCTTTTGAAGCTCTTCATATTTTTCACACCTTTTCAGGCTGTTCATGTTTTTCCACATCACTTCATGCTTCTCCTATTTTTCAGACCGTTTCATGCTCCTCATGTATATCACACCTTTGAAGCTTTTCATATTTTTCACACCTTTTCAGGCTCTTCATGTTTTTGAACACCATTTAATGCTCCTCCTATTTTTCAGACAGTTTCATGCTCTTCATATTTTTGACACCTTTTGAAGCTCTTCATATTTTTCACACCTTTTCAGGCTCTTCATATATTTCACACCTTTTCAGGCTCTTCATGTTTTTGAACACCATTTCATGCTCCCCCTATTTTTCAGACCGTTTCATGCTCTTCATATTTTTGACACCTTTTGAAGCTCTCCATATTTTTCACACCTTTTGAAGCTCTTCATATATTTCACACCTTTTCAGGCTCTTCATGTTTTTAAACACCGCTTCATGCTCCTCCTATTTTTCAGACCGTTTCAGGCTCTTCATATTTTTTTTACACCTTTTGACGCTCTTCATATTTTTCACATCTTTTCAGGCTCTTCAGGTTTTTCAACACCACTTAATGCTCCTGCTATTTTTCAGACCGTTTAATGCTCCTCATGTAGTTCAAACCTTTTGAAGCTCTTCATATTTTTCACACCTTTTCAGGCTCTTCATGTTTTTGAACACCGCTTCATGCTCCTCCTATTTTTCAGACGGTTTCATGCTCTTCATATTTTAGACAACTTTTGAAGCTCGTCATATTTTTCACACCTTTTCAGGCTCTTCATGTTTTTGAACATCGCTTCATGCTCCTTTATTTTTCAGACAATTTCTTGCTCCTCATATTTTTAAAACCTTTTGAAGCTCTTCAGATTTTTCACACCTTTTCAGGCACTTCATGTTTTTGAACACCGCTTCATGCTCCTCCTATATTTCAGACCGTTTCATGCTCCTCATATATTTGACACCTTTTGAAGCTCTTCATATTTTTCACAACTTTTCAGGCTCTTCATGTTTTTGAACACCGCTTCATGCTCCTCCTATTTTTCAGACCGTTTCATGTTCATCTCATTTTTGACATATTTTGAACTTCTTCATATTTTTCACACCTTTAAAGCTCTTCATATTTTTCACAACTTTTCAGTCTCTGCATTTTTTTGAACACCGCTTCATGCTCCTCCTATTTTTCAGACCGTTTCGTGCTCCTCATATTTTTGACACGTTTTGAAGCTCTTCATATTTTTCACACCTTTTCCGTCTCTTCTTGTTTTTCAACACCGCTTCTTGCTCCTCCTATTTTTCAGACCGTTTCATGCTCCTCATATTTTTCACACCTTTTGAAGCTCTTCATATTTTTCCCACCTTTTCAGGCTCTTCATGTTTTTCACAACCAGTTCATGCTCCTCCTATTTTTCAGACCTTTTCAAGCTCCTCATAATTTTCACACCTTTTAAAGCTCTTCTTATTTTTCACACCTTTTCATGTTCTTCATGTTTTTGAACACCGCTTCATCTTTCTCCTATTTTTAAGACCGTTTCGTGCTCCTCATATTTTTGACACCTTTTGAAGCTCTTCATATTTTTCACACCTTTTCAGGCTTTTCATGTTTTTCAACACCGCTACATGATCCTCCTATTTTTCAGACCGTTTCCTGCTCCTCATATTTTTGACACCTTTTGAAGCTCTTCATATATTTCACACCGTTTCAGGCTCTTCATGTTTTTCAACACCGCTTCATGCTCCTCCTATTTTTCAGACCGTTTCTTGATGCTCATATATTTGACACCTTTTGAGGCTCTTCATATTTTTCACACATTTTCAGGCTCTTCATGTTTTTGAACACTGTTTCAAGCTCCTCCTCTTTTTCACACCGTTTCATGCCCCTCATAATTTTGATCCCTTTTGAAGCTCTTCATATTTTTCACACCTTTTCAGGCTCTTCATGTTTTTGAACACAGTTTCATACTCCTCCTATTTTTCAGCCCAATTAATGCTCCTCATATTTTTCACACCTTTGGAAGCACTTCATATTTTTTCACACCTTTTCAGGCTCTTCACTTTTGTCAACACCGCTTCATGCTCCTCCTATTTTTCAGACCGTTTCATGCTCCTCATATTTTTCACACCTTTGGAAGCACTTCATATTTTTTCACACCTTTTCAGGCTCTTCATGTTTTTCAACACCGCTTAATGCTCCTCATATTTTTCAGACCGTTTCATGCTCCTCATATTTTTGACACCTTTTGAAGCTCTTCCTATATTTCACACCTTTTCAGGCTCTTCATGTTTTTGAACACCTTTTCATGCTCCTTCTACTTTTCAGACCGTTTCATGCTACTCATATTTTTCACACCTTTTGAAGCTCTTCATTTTTTTCACACCTTTTCAAGCTCTTCATATTTTTCAACACCGTTTCATATTCCTCCTATTTTTCAGACCGTTTCATGCTCCTCATATTTTTGACAGCTTCTGAAGCTCTTCATATATTTCACATCTTTTCAGGCTCTTCATGTTTTTCAACACCTCTTCATGCACCTCCTATATTTCAGACCGTTTCATGCTCCTCATAATTTTGACACCTTTGAAGCTCTTCATATTTTTCAAACCTTTTCAGGCTCTTCATGTTTTTCAACACCACTTCATGCACCTCCTATATTTCAGACCGTTTCATGCTCCTCATATTTTGTCACGTTTTGAAGCTCTTCATATTTTTCGCACATTTCAGTCTCTTCATGTTTTTGAATACTGCTTCATGCTCCTCCTATTTTTCAGAGCGATTCATGCTCCTCATATTTTTGACACGTTTTGAAGCTCTTCATATTTTTCACACCTTTTCAGGCTCTTCATGTTTTTGAACACTGCTTAATGCTCCTCCTATTTTTCAGATTGTTTCATGCTCCTCATATTTTTGACACGTTTTGAAGCTCTTCATATTTTTCACACCTTTTCAGGCGGTTCATGTTTTTGAACACCGTTTCATGCTCCTCTTATTTTTTTTTTATTGTTATTTTTTTTTATTTTTTTTTTTATTTTTATTTTTTTTTCCAGTGGGTTTTGTCATACTTTGATATGAATCAGCCATGGATTTACATGTATTCCCAGTCCCGATTCCCCCTCCCACCTCCCTCTCCACCCGATTCCTCTGGGTCTTCCCAGTGCACCAAGCCGGAGCACTTGTCTCGTGCATCCTACCTGGGCTGGTGATTTGTTTCACCATAGATAGCATACATGCTGTTCTTTTGAAATATCCCACCCTCACATTCTCCCACAAAGTTTAAAAGTCTGTTCTGTATTTCTGTGTCTCTTTTTCTGTTCTGCATATAGGGTTATCGTTGTCACCTTTCTAAATTCCATATACATGTGTCAGTATGCTGTAATGTTCTTTATCTTTCTGGCTTACTTCACTCTGTAAAATGGGCTCCAGCTTCATCCATCTCATTAGGACTGATTCAAATGAATTCTTTTTAATGGCTGAGTAATATTCCATGGTGTATATGTACCACAGCTTTCTTATCCATTCATCTGCTGACGGGCATCTAGGTTGCTTCCATGTCCTGGCTATTATAAACAGTGCTGCGATGAACATTGGGGTGCACGTGTCTCTTTCAGACGAACCTATGGACACCTTATCTTTGACAAAGGAGGCAAGGATATGCAATGGAAAAAAGACAACCTCTTTAACAAGTGGTGCTGGGAAAACTGGTCAACCACTTGTAAAAGAATGAAAATAGAACACTTTCTAACACCATACACAAAAATAAACTCAAAATGGATTAAAGATCTAAATGTAAGACCAGAAACTATAAAACTCCTAGAGGAGAAGATAGGCAAAACACTCTCCGACATAAATCAAAGCAAGATCCTCTATGACCCACCTCCCAGAATATTGGAAATAAAAGCAAAACTAAACAAATGGGACCTAATGAAACTTAAAAGCTTTTGCACTACAAAGGAAACTATAAGTAAGGTGAAAAGACAGCCCTCAGATTGGGAGAAAATAATAGCAAATGAAGAAACAGACAAAGGATTAATCTCAAAAATATACAAGCAAATCCTGCAGCTCAATTCCAGAAAAATAAATGACCCAATAAAAAATGAGCCAAAGAACTAAACAGACATTTCTCCAAAGAAGACATACAGATGGATAACAAACACATGAAAAGATGCTCAACATCACTCATTATTAGAGAAATGCAAATGAAAACCACAATGAGGTACCATTACATGCCAGTCAGGATGGCTGCTATCCAAAAGTCTACAAGCAATAAATGCTGGAGAGGGAGTGGAGAAAAGGGAACCCTCTTATATTGTTGGTGGGAATGCACACTAGTACAGCGGCTATGGAAAACGGTGAAGAGATTTCTTAAAAAACTGGAAATAGAACTGCCATATGACCCAGCAATTCCACTTCTGGGCATACACAATGAGGAAACCAGATCCTCATATTTTTCAGACCGTTTCAAACTCCTCATATTTTTTACACCTTTTGAAGCTCTTCATATATTTCACACCTTTTCAGACTCTTCATGTTTTTCAACACTGCTTCATGCTCCTCCTATTTTTCAGACCGTTTCATGGTCCGCATATTTTTGACACCTTTTGAAGCTCTTCATATTTTTCACACCTTTTCAGGCTCTTCATGTTTTTGAACACCGTTTCATGCTTCTCATATTTTTGACACCTTTTGAAGCTCTTCATATTTTTCAAACTTTTTCAGGCTCTTCAAGTTTTTAAACAAAGCTTCATGCTCCTCCTAATTTTCAGACCGTTTCATGATCCTCATATTTTTGACACCTTTTGAAGCTCTTCATATTTTTCACACCTTTTCAGGCTCTTCATGTTTTTGAAAACCGTTTCCTGCTCCTCCGATTATTCAGATCGTTTCATGCTCCTGATATTTTTGACACCTTTTGAAGCTCTTCATATTTTTCACACCTTTTCAGGCTCTTCATGTTTTTCAACACCACTTCATGCTCCTCCTATTTTTCAGACCGTTTCATGCTCCTCATATTTTTGACATCTTTTGAAGCTTTTCATATTTTTCACACTTTTTCAGGCTCTTCAAGTTTTTCAACACCACTTCATGCTCCTCCTTTTTTGCAGACCGTTTCATGCTGCTCATATTTTTGACACATTTTGATGATCTTCATATTTTTCACACCTTTTCAGGCTCTTCATTTTTTCAACACCACTTCATGCTCTTCCTATTTTTCAGACCGTTTCATGCTCATCTCTTTTTTGAAACCTTTTCAAGCTTTTCATATTTTTCACAACGTTTCAGGCTCTTCAAGTTTTTGAACACCGCTTCATGCTCCTCCTATTTTTCAGACCGTTTCATGCTCATCTCATTTTTGACACCTTTTGAAGCTTTTCATATTTTTCACAACTTTTCAGGCTCTTCATGTTTTTGAACACCGCTTCATGCTCCTCCTATTTTTCAGACCGTTTCATGCTCCTCATATTTTACACCTTTTGAAGCTCTTCATATTTTTCACACCTTTTCAGGCTCTTCATGTTTTTGATCACCGTTACATTCTCCTCCTATTATTCAGACCGTTTCATGCTCCTCATATTTTGACACTTTTTGAAGCTCTTTATATATTTCACACCTTTTCAGGCTCTTCATGTTTTTGAACACAGCTTCATGCTCCTCCTATTTTTCAGACAGTTTCATGCTCCTCATATTTTTGACACCTTTTGAAGCTCTTCGTATTTTTCACATCTTTTGAAGCTCTTTATATTTTTTACACATTTTCAGGCTCTTCATGTATTTCAACACCCCTTGTTGCTCCTCCTATTTTTCAGACCGTTTCATGCTCCTCATATTTTTGACACCTTGTGAAGCTCTTCATATTTCTGACACCTCGTCAGTCTCTTCATGTTTTTCAACACCGTTTCTTGCTCCTCCTATTTTTCAGACCGTTTCATGCTCCTCATGTATTTCACACCTTTTGAAGCTCTTCATATTTTGCACGCGTTTTCAGGCTCTTCATGTTTTTTCACAACCAATTCATGCTCCTCCTATTTTTCAGACCGTATCATGCTCCTCTTTTTTTTCACACCTTTTGAAGCTCTTCATATATTTCACACCTTTTCAGGCTCTTCATTATTTTCAACACCACTTCATGCTCCTCCCACATTTCAGACCGTTTTACACTCATCTCATTTTTGACACCTTTTGAAGCTCTTCATATTTTTCACACCTTTTGAAGCTCTTCATTTTTTTCACACGTTTTCAGGCTCTTCATGTTTTTCAACACCACTTCATGCTCCTCCTATTTTGCAGACCGTTTCATGGTCCTCATATTTTTGACACCTTTTGAAGCTTTTCATATTTTTCACACCTTTTGAAGCTCTTCATATTTATCAAACCTTTTGAAGCTCTTCATATTTTTCACCCCTTTTCAGACTCTGCATGTTTTTGAACACCGCTTCATGCTCCTCCTATTTTTGAGACCGTTTCATGCTCCTCATGTATTTCCCACCTTTTGAAGCTCTTCATATTTGTCACACCTTTTCAGGCTCCTCATGTTTTTCAACACCGCTTCATGCTCCTCCTATTTTTCAGACCGTTTCATGCTCCTCATATTTTTCACACCTTTTGAAGCTGTTCATATTTTTCACACCTTTTCAGGCTCTTCATGTTTTTGAACACCGGTTCATGCTCCTCCTATTTTTCAGACCGTATCATGCTCCTCATATTTTTCACACCTTTTGGAGCTCTTCATATTTTTCACACCTTTTCAGGCTCTTCAGGTTTTTCGACACCGGTTCATGCTCCTCCTATTTTTCAGACCGTTTCATGCTCATCTCATTTTTGACATCTTCTGAAGCTCTTCATATTTTTCACACCTTTTGAAGCTCTTCATATTTTTCACAAGATTTCAGTCTCAGCATGTTTTTGAACACCGCTTCATGCTCCTCCTATTTTCAGACCGTTTCATGCTCCTCATGTATTTCACACCTTTTGAAGCTCTTCATATTATTCACAACTTTTCAGGCTCCTCATGTTTTTCAACACCGCTTCATGCTCCTCCTATTTTTCAGACCGTTTCATGCTCCTCATATTTTTCACACCTTTTGAAGCTCTTCATATTTTTAACACCTTTTCAGGCTCTTCATGTTTTTGAACACCGCTTCATGCTCCTCCTAATTTTTAAACCGTTTAATGCTCCTCATGTATTTCACACCTTTTGAAGCTCTTCATATTTTTCACACCTTTTCAGGCTCTTCATGTGTTTGAACACCGCTTCATGCTCCTCCTATTTTTCAGACCGTTTCATGCTCATCTCATTTTTGACACCTTTTGAAGCTCTTCATATTTTTCAAACCTTTTGAAGCTCTTCATATTTTTCACACCTTTTCAGACTCTGCATGTTTTTGAACACCGCTTCATGCTCCTCCTGTTTTTCAGATCGTTTCATGCTCCTCATGTATTTCACACCTTTTGAAGCTCTTCATATTTGTCACACCTTTTCAGGCTCTTCATGTTTTTCAACACCGCTTCATGCTCCTCCTATTTTTCAGACCGTTTCATGATCCTCATATTTTTCACACTTTTTGAAGCTCTTCATATTTTTCACACATTTTAAGGCTCTTCATGTTTTTCAACATCGCTTCATGCTCCTCCTATTTTTCAGACCGTTTCAAGCTTCTCATGTATTTCACACCTTTTGAAGCTCGTCATATTTTGCACACGTTTTCAGGCTCTTCATGTTTTTTCACTACCACTTCATGCTCCTCCTATTTTTCAGACCGTATCATGCTCCTCATATTTTTCACACCTTTTCAGGCTCTTCATTATTTTCAACACAACTTCATGCTCCTCCCATTTTTCAGACCGTTTTTTACTCATCTCATTTTTGACACCTTTTGAAGCTGTTCATATTTTTCACACCTTTTGAAGCTCTTCATGTTTTTGAACACCGTTTCATGCTCCTCCTATTTTTCAGACCGTTTCATGCTCCTCATATATTTCACAACTTTTGAAGCTCTTCATATATTTCACACCTTTTCAGGAACTTCATGTTTTTCAACACCTCTTCATGATCCTCCTATTTTTCAGACCGTTTCATATTCCTCATATTTTTGACACCTTTTTAGGCTCTTCATGTTTTTTACACCTTTTCAGGCTCTTCATGTTTTTCAACACCGCTTCATGCTCCTCCTATTTTTCAGACCGTGTCATGCTCCTCCTATTTTTGACACATTTTGAAGCTCTTCATATTTTTCACACCTTTTGAAGCTCTTCATATTTTTCAAACCTTTACAGGCTCTTCATGTATTTCAACACCGCTTCATGCTCCTCCTATTTTTCAGACCGTGTCTTTCTCCTCTTATTTTTGACAAATTTTGAAGCTCTTCATATTTTTCACACCTTTTTAAGCTCTTCATATTTTTCAAACCTTTACAGGCTCTTCATGTATTTCAACACCGCTTCATGCTCCTCCAATTTTTCAGACAATTTCATGCTCGTCATATTTTTCAAACCTTTTAAAGCTCTTCATAATTTTCACACCTATTCATGCTCTTCATTTTTTACACACTGTTTCATGCTCCTCCTATTTTTCAGACCGTTTCATGCTCCTCATATTTTTCACACCTTTTGAAACTCTTCATATTTTTCACACTTTTTGAAGCTCTTCATATTTTTCACAGTTTTCAGGCTCTTCATGCTTCTGAACACCGCTTCATGCTCCACCTATTTTTCAGACCGTTTCATGCTCTTCATATTTTTCACACCTTTTCAGGCTCTTCATATTTTTGAACACCTCTTCATGCTACTCCTATTTTTGATACCTTTTGAAGCTCTTCATATTTTTCACACCTTTTCAGGCTCTTCATGTTTTTCAACACGGCTTCATGCTACTCCTATTTTTGATACCTTTTGAAGCTCCTCATATTCTTCAAACCATTTCATGCTCTTCTTTTTTTTCATCACCGCTTCATGCTCCTCTTATTTTTCAGACCGTTTCATGCTCCTCATATTTTGACACCTTTTAACCTGTTCATATTTTACACATTTTCAGGCTCTTCAAGTTTTTCAACACCGTTTCATGCTACTACTATTTTTGATACCTTTTGAAGCTCCTTATATTCTTCAAACCATTTCATGCTCTTCTATTTTTTCATCACCGCTTCATGCTCCTCCTATTTTTCAGACCGTTTCATGCTCCTCCTATTTTGAGACCGTTTCATGCTCCTCATATTTTTCACACCTTTAGAAGCTCTTCGTATTTTTCTCACCTTTTCAGGCTCTTCATGTTTTTCAACACCGCTTCATGATCCTCCTATTTTTCTGACAGTTTCATGCTCCTCATATTTTTCATCCTTTTTGAAGCTCTTCATATTTTTGACACCTTTTGAAGCTCTTCTTATTGTTCACACCTTTTCAGGCTCTTCATGTTTTTGAACACCGTTTCATGTTCCTCGTATTTTTCAGGCCATTTCATGCTCGTCATGTATTTCACACTTTTGAAGCTCTTCATATTTTTCACACCTTTTCAGGATCTTCATGTTTTTCAACACCACTTCATGCTTCTCCTGTTTTTCAGCCCGTTTCATGCTCCTCATATTTTGACACCTTTTGAAGCTTTTCATATTTTTCACACCTTTTCAGGCTCTTCATGTTTTTGAACACCACTTCATGCTCCTTCTATTTTTCAGAGAGTTTCATGCTCCTCATGTATTTCACACGTTTTGAAGCTCTTCATATGTTTCACACCTTTTGAAGTTCTTCATATTTTTCACACCTTTTCAAGCTCTTCATATTTTTCACACCTTTTCAGGCTCTTCATGTTTTTCAACACCGCTTCATGCTCCTCCTATTTTTCAGACCGTTTCATGCTCCACACATTTTGAAACCTTTTGAAGCTCTTCATATTTTTCACACCTTTTCAGGCTCTCCATGTTTTTCATCACCGATTCATGCTCCTCCTATTTTTGAGGCCATTTCATGCTCCTCATATTTTTGACACCTTTTGAAGCTCTTCATATTTTTCACACCTTTTAGGCTCTTCATGTTTTTGAACAGCGCTTCATGCTCCTCATATTTTTCAGACCGTTTCATGCTCCTCATATTTTTCACACCTTTTGAAGCTCTTCATATTTTTCATATTTTTGAAGCTCTTCATATTTTTCACACTTTTTCAGGCTCTTCATGTTTTTGAGCACACCTTCTTGCTCCTCCTATTTTTCAGACCGTTTCATGCTCCTCATGTATTTCACACCATTTGAAGCTCTTCATGTTTTTCACACCTTTTCTGTCTCTTCATGTGTTGAACACCATTTCATGCTCCTCCGATTTTTTAGACCATTTCATGCTCCTCATATTTTTGACACCTTTTGAAGCTCTTCATATTTTTCACACCTTTTCAGGCTCTTCATGTTTTTGAACACCGCTTCATGCTCCTCCAATTTTTCAGACCGTTTCATGTTTCTCATATTTTTGACACCTTTTGAAGCTCTTCATATTTTTCACACCTTTTGAAGCTCTTCATATTTTTCATATATTTGAAGCTCTTCATATTTTTCACACCATTTCAGGCTTTTCATGTGTTTGAACACCGGTTCATGCTCCTCCTATTTTTCAGACCGTTTCGTGCTCCTCCTATTTTTCACTTCTTTTGAAGCTCTTCACATTTTTCACAACTTTTCAGTCTCTACATGTTTTTCAACACCGCTTCATGCTCCTCCTATTTCTCAGACCATTTCATGCTCCTCATGTATTTCACACCTTTTGAATCTCTTAATATTTTGCACACATTTTCAGGCTTTTCATGTTTTTCACAACCACTTCATGCTCCTCATATTTTTCAGACCGTTTCATGCACATTTCATTTTTGACTCCTTTTGAAGCTCTTCATATTTTTCACACCATTTTCAGGCTCTTCATGTTTTTCAACACCGCTTTATGATCCTCCTATTTTTCAGACCGTTTCATATTCCTCATATTTTTGACATTTTTTGAGGCTCTTCATATTTTTCACACCTTTTCAGGCTCTTCATGTTTTTGAACACCGTTTCATGCTCCTCCTATTTTTCTGACCGTTTCATGCACATCTCATTTTTGACACTTTTTGAAGCCTTTGATATTTTTCACACCATTTTCAGGCTCTTCATGTTTTTCAACACCGCTTTATGATCCTCCTATTTTTCAGACCGTTTCATGCTCCTCATATATTTGACACCTTTTGAAGTACTTCATATTTTTCACACCTTTTCAGGCTCTTCATGTTTTTGAACACCGTTTCATGCTCCTCCTATTTTTCTGACCGTTTCATGCACATCTCATTTTTGACACTTTTTGAAGCCTTTGATATTTTTCACACCATTTTCAGGCTCTTCATGTTTTTGAACACCGTTTCATGCTCCTCCTATTTTTCAGACCGTTTCATGCTCCTCTTATGTTTGAAACCTTTTGAAGCTTTTCATATTTTTCACACCTTTTCACGCTCTTCATGTTTTTGAACACCGCTTCATGCTCCGCCTATTTTTCAGACCGTTTCATGCTCCTCATATTTTTGACACCTTTTGAAGCTCTTCATATTTTTCACACCCTTTCAGGCTCTTAATGTTTTTCAACACAACTTCATGCTCCTCCTATTTTTCAGACGTTTTCATGCTCCTCATATTTTTGACACCTTTAGAAACTCTTCATATCTTTCACACCTTTTCAGGCTCTTCATGTTTTGCCACACCGCTTCATGCTCCTCCTATTTTTCAGTCCGTTTCATGCTCCTCATGTATTTCACACCTTTTGAAGCTCTTCATATATTTCACACATTTTCAGGCTCTTCATTTTTTTCAACACCGCTTCATGCTCCTCCTATTTTTCAGACCGTTTCATGCTCCTCATATTTTTGACACCTTTTGAAGCTCTTCATATTTTTCATACCTTTTCAGGCTCTTCATGTTTTTGAACACCGCTTCATGCTCCTCCTATTTTTCAGACCGTTTCATGTTTCTCATATTTTTGACACCTTTTGAAGCTCTTCATATTTTTCACACCTTTTGAAGCTCTTCATATTTTTCATATTTTTGAAGCTCTTCATATTTTTCACCCCTTTTCAGGCTTTTCATGTATTTGAACACCGGTTCATGTTCCTCCTATTTTTCAGACCGTTTCATGCTCCTCATATTTTTCACTCCTTTTGAAGCTCTTCATATTTTTCACACCTTTTCAGTCTCTACATGTTTTTGAACACCGCTTCATGCTCCTCCTATTTCTCAGACCATTTCATGCTCCTCATGTATTTCACACCTTTTGAAGCTCTTCGTATTTTGCACACATTTTCAGGCTTTTCATGTTTTTCACAACCACTTCATGCTCCTCATATTTTTCAGACCGTTTCATGCACATTTCATTTTTGACTCCTTTTGAAGCTCTTCATATTTTTCACACCATTTTCAGGCTCTTCATGTTTTTCAACACCGCTTTATGATCCTCCTATTTTTCAGACCGTTTCATATTCCTCATATTTTTGACATTTTTTGAGGCTCTTCATATTTTTCACACCTTTTCAGGCTCTTCATGTTTTTGAACACCGTTTCATGCTCCTCCTATTTTTCAGACCGTTTCATGCACATCTCATTTTTGACACCTTTTGAAGCTCTTGATATTTTTCACACCATTTTCAGGCTCTTCATGTTTTTCAACACCGCTTTATGATCCTCCTATTTTTCAGACCGTTTCATGCTCCTCATATATTTGACACCTTTTGAAGCTCTTCGTATTTTTCATAACTTTTCAGGCTCTTCATATTTTTCACACATTTTCAAGCTGTTCATGTTTTTGAACACGGCTTCATGCTCCTCCAATTTTTCAGACCATTTCATGTTCCTCATATTTTTGACACCTTTTGAAGCTCTTCATTCTTTTCACACCTTTTGAAGCTCTTCATATTTTTCACACCTTTTGAATCTCTTCATATTTTTCAGACGTTTTCAGGCTCTTTATCTATTTCAACACCGCTTCATGCTGCTTCTATTTTTCAGACCGTTTCATGCTCCTCATATTTTTGACACCTTTTGAAGCTCTTCATATTTTTCACATCTTTTCAGGCTCTTCATGTTTTTGAACACCGTTTCATGCTCCTCGTATTTTTCAGACCGTTTCATTCTCCTCATACCTTTGACACCTTTTGAAGGTCTTCATATATTCCACACCTTTTCAGACTCTTCATGTTTTTGAACACCGCTTCATGCTCCTCTTATTTTTCAGACCGTTTCAGTCTCCTCATATTTTTGATACCTTTTGAAACTCTTCATATTTCTCACACCTTTTCAGGCTCTTCAGGTTTTTCAAAGCCACTTCATGTTCCTCCTATTTTTCAGACCGTTTCATGCTCATCTCTTTTTGACACATTTTGAAGCTCTTCATATTTTTCACACCTTTTGAAGTTCTTCATATTTTTCACAACTTTTCAGGGTCTCCATGTTTATGAACACCGCTTCATGCTCCTCCTATTATTCAGACCGTTACATGCTCCTCATATTTTTCACACCTTTTGAAGTTCTTCATATTTTTCACACCTTTTCAGGTTCTTCATGTTTTTCAACACCGCTTCTTACTCCTCCTATTTTTCAGACCGTATCATGCTCCTCATATTTTTGACACGTTTTGAAGCTCGTCATATTTTTCACACCTTTTCAGGCTCTTCAGGTTTTTGAACACCGCTTCATGCTCCTCCGATTTTTCAGACCGTTTCATGCTACTCATTTTTTTGAGACCTTTTGAAGCTCTTCACTTTTTTCACACCTTTTCAGGCTCTTCATGTTTTTGAATACCGCTTCATGCTCCTCCTACTTTTCAGACCGTTTCATGCTCTTCATATTTTTGATTTCTTTTGAAAGTCTGCATATTTTTCACACCTTTTTAGGCTCTTCATTTTTTTGAACACCACTTCATGCTCCTCCCATTTTTCAGACAGTTTCATGCTCATCTCATTTTTGACACCTTTTGAAGCTCTTCATATTTTTCACACCTTTTGAAGATCTTCATATTTTCACACGTTTTCAGGCTCTTCATGTTTTTCAACATCTTTTCATGCTCCTCCTATTTTTCAGACCGTTTCATGCTCCTCATATTTTTGACAATTTTGAGTCTCTTCATATTTTTCAACACCTTTTCAGGCTCTTCATGTTTTTAAACACCGCTTCATTCTCCTCCTATTTTTCAGACCATTTCATGCTCCTCATATTTTTGACAGCTTTTGAAGCTCTTCATCTTTTTCACACCTTTTCAGGCTCTTCATGTTTTTGAACACCGCTTCTTGCTCCTCCTATTTTTCAGACCATTTCATGCTCATCATATTTTTCACACCTTTTGAAACTCTTGATATTTTTCACACCATTTCAGGCTCTTCATGTTTTTGAACATCGCTTCATGCTCTTCCTATTTTTCAGACGGTTTCATGCTCCTCATGTATTTCACACCTTTTGAAGCTCTTCGTATTTTTCACACCTTTTCAGGATCTTCATGTTTTTGAACACCGCTTCATGCTCCTCCTATTTTTCAAACCGTTACTTGCTCCACATATTTTTGAAACATTTTGAAGCTCTTCTTATTTTTCACACCTTTTCAGGCTCTTCATGTTTTTCAACACCGCTTCATGCTCCTCCTATTTTTCAGACCGTTCATTCTCCTCATAATTTTGAAACATTTTGAAGCTCTTCTTATTTTTCACACCTTTTCAGGCTCTTCATGGTTTTCAAGACCGCTTCATGCTCCTGCTATTTTCCGGACCGTTCATGCTCATCATATTTTTGACAACTTTTGAAGCTCTTCATATTTTTCACACCTTTTCAGGATCTTCATGTTTTTCAACACCACTTCATGCTTCTCCTGTTTTTCAGCCTGTTTCATGCTCCTCATATTTTGACACCTTTTGAAGCTTTTCATATTTTTCACACCTTTTCAGGCTCTTCATGTTTTTGAACACCACTTCATGCTCCTTCTATTTTTCAGAGAGTTTCATGCTCCTCATGTATTTCACACGTTTTGAAGCTCTTCATATGTTTCACACCTTTTGAAGTTCTTCATATTTTTCACACCTTTTCAAGCTCTTCATATTTTTCACACCTTTTCAGGCTCTTCATGTTTTTCAACACCGCTTCATGCTCCTCCTATTTTTCAGACCGTTTCATGCTCCACACATTTTGAAACCTTTTGAAGCTCTTCATATTTTTCACACCTTTTCAGGCTCTCCATGTTTTTCATCACCGATTCATGCTCCTCCTATTTTTGAGGCCATTTCATGCTCCTCATATTTTTGACACCTTTTGAAGCTCTTCATATTTTTCACACCTTTTAGGCTCTTCATGTTTTTGAACAGCGCTTCATGCTCCTCATATTTTTCAGACCGTTTCATGCTCCTCATATTTTTCACACCTTTTGAAGCTCTTCATATTTTTCATATTTTTGAAGCTCTTCATATTTTTCACACTTTTTCAGGCTCTTCATGTTTTTGAGCACACCTTCTTGCTCCTCCTATTTTTCAGACCGTTTCATGCTCCTCATGTATTTCACACCATTTGAAGCTCTTCATGTTTTTCACACCTTTTCTGTCTCTTCATGTGTTGAACACCATTTCATGCTCCTCCGATTTTTTAGACCATTTCATGCTCCTCATATTTTTGACACCTTTTGAAGCTCTTCATATTTTTCACACCTTTTCAGGCTCTTCATGTTTTTGAACACCGCTTCATGCTCCTCCAATTTTTCAGACCGTTTCATGTTTCTCATATTTTTGACACCTTTTGAAGCTCTTCATATTTTTCACACCTTTTGAAGCTCTTCATATTTTTCATATATTTGAAGCTCTTCATATTTTTCACACCATTTCAGGCTTTTCATGTGTTTGAACACCGGTTCATGCTCCTCCTATTTTTCAGACCGTTTCGTGCTCCTCCTATTTTTCACTTCTTTTGAAGCTCTTCACATTTTTCACAACTTTTCAGTCTCTACATGTTTTTCAACACCGCTTCATGCTCCTCCTATTTCTCAGACCATTTCATGCTCCTCATGTATTTCACACCTTTTGAATCTCTTAATATTTTGCACACATTTTCAGGCTTTTCATGTTTTTCACAACCACTTCATGCTCCTCATATTTTTCAGACCGTTTCATGCACATTTCATTTTTGACTCCTTTTGAAGCTCTTCATATTTTTCACACCATTTTCAGGCTCTTCATGTTTTTCAACACCGCTTTATGATCCTCCTATTTTTCAGACCGTTTCATATTCCTCATATTTTTGACATTTTTTGAGGCTCTTCATATTTTTCACACCTTTTCAGGCTCTTCATGTTTTTGAACACCGTTTCATGCTCCTCCTATTTTTCTGACCGTTTCATGCACATCTCATTTTTGACACTTTTTGAAGCCTTTGATATTTTTCACACCATTTTCAGGCTCTTCATGTTTTTCAACACCGCTTTATGATCCTCCTATTTTTCAGACCGTTTCATGCTCCTCATATATTTGACACCTTTTGAAGTACTTCATATTTTTCACACCTTTTCAGGCTCTTCATGTTTTTGAACACCGTTTCATGCTCCTCCTATTTTTCTGACCGTTTCATGCACATCTCATTTTTGACACTTTTTGAAGCCTTTGATATTTTTCACACCATTTTCAGGCTCTTCATGTTTTTGAACACCGTTTCATGCTCCTCCTATTTTTCAGACCGTTTCATGCTCCTCTTATGTTTGAAACCTTTTGAAGCTTTTCATATTTTTCACACCTTTTCACGCTCTTCATGTTTTTGAACACCGCTTCATGCTCCGCCTATTTTTCAGACCGTTTCATGCTCCTCATATTTTTGACACCTTTTGAAGCTCTTCATATTTTTCACACCCTTTCAGGCTCTTAATGTTTTTCAACACAACTTCATGCTCCTCCTATTTTTCAGACGTTTTCATGCTCCTCATATTTTTGACACCTTTAGAAACTCTTCATATCTTTCACACCTTTTCAGGCTCTTCATGTTTTGCCACACCGCTTCATGCTCCTCCTATTTTTCAGTCCGTTTCATGCTCCTCATGTATTTCACACCTTTTGAAGCTCTTCATATATTTCACACATTTTCAGGCTCTTCATTTTTTTCAACACCGCTTCATGCTCCTCCTATTTTTCAGACCGTTTCATGCTCCTCATATTTTTGACACCTTTTGAAGCTCTTCATATTTTTCATACCTTTTCAGGCTCTTCATGTTTTTGAACACCGCTTCATGCTCCTCCTATTTTTCAGACCGTTTCATGTTTCTCATATTTTTGACACCTTTTGAAGCTCTTCATATTTTTCACACCTTTTGAAGCTCTTCATATTTTTCATATTTTTGAAGCTCTTCATATTTTTCACCCCTTTTCAGGCTTTTCATGTATTTGAACACCGGTTCATGTTCCTCCTATTTTTCAGACCGTTTCATGCTCCTCATATTTTTCACTCCTTTTGAAGCTCTTCATATTTTTCACACCTTTTCAGTCTCTACATGTTTTTGAACACCGCTTCATGCTCCTCCTATTTCTCAGACCATTTCATGCTCCTCATGTATTTCACACCTTTTGAAGCTCTTCGTATTTTGCACACATTTTCAGGCTTTTCATGTTTTTCACAACCACTTCATGCTCCTCATATTTTTCAGACCGTTTCATGCACATTTCATTTTTGACTCCTTTTGAAGCTCTTCATATTTTTCACACCATTTTCAGGCTCTTCATGTTTTTCAACACCGCTTTATGATCCTCCTATTTTTCAGACCGTTTCATATTCCTCATATTTTTGACATTTTTTGAGGCTCTTCATATTTTTCACACCTTTTCAGGCTCTTCATGTTTTTGAACACCGTTTCATGCTCCTCCTATTTTTCAGACCGTTTCATGCACATCTCATTTTTGACACCTTTTGAAGCTCTTGATATTTTTCACACCATTTTCAGGCTCTTCATGTTTTTCAACACCGCTTTATGATCCTCCTATTTTTCAGACCGTTTCATGCTCCTCATATATTTGACACCTTTTGAAGCTCTTCGTATTTTTCATAACTTTTCAGGCTCTTCATATTTTTCACACATTTTCAAGCTGTTCATGTTTTTGAACACGGCTTCATGCTCCTCCAATTTTTCAGACCATTTCATGTTCCTCATATTTTTGACACCTTTTGAAGCTCTTCATTCTTTTCACACCTTTTGAAGCTCTTCATATTTTTCACACCTTTTGAATCTCTTCATATTTTTCAGACGTTTTCAGGCTCTTTATCTATTTCAACACCGCTTCATGCTGCTTCTATTTTTCAGACCGTTTCATGCTCCTCATATTTTTGACACCTTTTGAAGCTCTTCATATTTTTCACATCTTTTCAGGCTCTTCATGTTTTTGAACACCGTTTCATGCTCCTCGTATTTTTCAGACCGTTTCATTCTCCTCATACCTTTGACACCTTTTGAAGGTCTTCATATATTCCACACCTTTTCAGACTCTTCATGTTTTTGAACACCGCTTCATGCTCCTCTTATTTTTCAGACCGTTTCAGTCTCCTCATATTTTTGATACCTTTTGAAACTCTTCATATTTCTCACACCTTTTCAGGCTCTTCAGGTTTTTCAAAGCCACTTCATGTTCCTCCTATTTTTCAGACCGTTTCATGCTCATCTCTTTTTGACACATTTTGAAGCTCTTCATATTTTTCACACCTTTTGAAGTTCTTCATATTTTTCACAACTTTTCAGGGTCTCCATGTTTATGAACACCGCTTCATGCTCCTCCTATTATTCAGACCGTTACATGCTCCTCATATTTTTCACACCTTTTGAAGTTCTTCATATTTTTCACACCTTTTCAGGTTCTTCATGTTTTTCAACACCGCTTCTTACTCCTCCTATTTTTCAGACCGTATCATGCTCCTCATATTTTTGACACGTTTTGAAGCTCGTCATATTTTTCACACCTTTTCAGGCTCTTCAGGTTTTTGAACACCGCTTCATGCTCCTCCGATTTTTCAGACCGTTTCATGCTACTCATTTTTTTGAGACCTTTTGAAGCTCTTCACTTTTTTCACACCTTTTCAGGCTCTTCATGTTTTTGAATACCGCTTCATGCTCCTCCTACTTTTCAGACCGTTTCATGCTCTTCATATTTTTGATTTCTTTTGAAAGTCTGCATATTTTTCACACCTTTTTAGGCTCTTCATTTTTTTGAACACCACTTCATGCTCCTCCCATTTTTCAGACAGTTTCATGCTCATCTCATTTTTGACACCTTTTGAAGCTCTTCATATTTTTCACACCTTTTGAAGATCTTCATATTTTCACACGTTTTCAGGCTCTTCATGTTTTTCAACATCTTTTCATGCTCCTCCTATTTTTCAGACCGTTTCATGCTCCTCATATTTTTGACAATTTTGAGTCTCTTCATATTTTTCAACACCTTTTCAGGCTCTTCATGTTTTTAAACACCGCTTCATTCTCCTCCTATTTTTCAGACCATTTCATGCTCCTCATATTTTTGACAGCTTTTGAAGCTCTTCATCTTTTTCACACCTTTTCAGGCTCTTCATGTTTTTGAACACCGCTTCTTGCTCCTCCTATTTTTCAGACCATTTCATGCTCATCATATTTTTCACACCTTTTGAAACTCTTGATATTTTTCACACCATTTCAGGCTCTTCATGTTTTTGAACATCGCTTCATGCTCTTCCTATTTTTCAGACGGTTTCATGCTCCTCATGTATTTCACACCTTTTGAAGCTCTTCGTATTTTTCACACCTTTTCAGGATCTTCATGTTTTTGAACACCGCTTCATGCTCCTCCTATTTTTCAAACCGTTACTTGCTCCACATATTTTTGAAACATTTTGAAGCTCTTCTTATTTTTCACACCTTTTCAGGCTCTTCATGTTTTTCAACACCGCTTCATGCTCCTCCTATTTTTCAGACCGTTCATTCTCCTCATAATTTTGAAACATTTTGAAGCTCTTCTTATTTTTCACACCTTTTCAGGCTCTTCATGGTTTTCAAGACCGCTTCATGCTCCTGCTATTTTCCGGACCGTTCATGCTCATCATATTTTTGACAACTTTTGAAGCTCTTCATATTTTTCACACCTTTTCAGGCTCTTCATGTTTTTCAACACCGCTTCATGCTCCTCCTATTTTTCAGACCGTTTCATGCTCCTCATATTTTTGACACCTTTTGAAGATCTTCATATATTTCACACTTTTTCAGGCTCATCATGTTTTTCAACACCACTTCATGCTCCTCCTATTTTTCAGGCCGTTTCATGCTCATCTCATTTTTGACACCTTTTGAAGCTCTTCATATTTTTCACACCTTTAGAAGCTCTTCATATTTTTCACACGTTCTCAGGCTCTTCATGTTTTTCGACACCGCTTCATGCACCTCCTATTTTTCAGACCGTTTCATGCTCCTCATATTTTTCACACCTTTTGAAGCTTGTCTTATTTTCACAGCTTTTCAGGAACTTCATGTTTTTCAACACCGCTTCATGCTCCTCCCATTTTTCAGACCATTTCATGCTCCTCCTATTTTTCAGACAGTTTCATGCTCCTCATATTTTTGACACCTTTTGAAGCTTGTCTTATTTTCGCAGCTTTTCAGGAACTTCATGTTTTTCAACACCGCTTCATGCTCCTCCCATTTTTCAGACGGATTCATGCTCCTCCTATTTTTCAGACCGTTTCATGCTACTCATGTATTTCCAACCTTTTGAAGCTCTTCATATTTTTCACACCTTTTCAGGCTCTTCATGTTTTTGAACACCCCTTCATGCTCCTCCTATTTTTCAGACCGTTTCATGCTCCTCATAATTTTCACACCTTTTGAAGCTCTTCATATTTTTCACAACTTTTCCGGTTCTTCATGTTTTTGAACACTGCTTCATGCTCCTCCTATTTTTCAACTGTTTCATGCTCCTCATAATTTTGACATCTTTTGAAGTGCTTCATATTTTTCACACCTTTTCAGGCTCTTCATGTTTTTCAACACTGCATCATGCTCTTCCTATTCTTCAGAACTTTTCATGCTCCTCAAATTTTTGACACCTTTTGAAGCTCTTCATATTTTTCACAACTTTTCAGACTCTTCATGTTTTTCAACACCGCTTCATGCTCCTCCTATTTTTCAGACCGTTTCATGCTCCTCCTATTTTTCAGACCGTTTTATGCTTTTCATATTTTTCACAACTTTTGAAGCTCTTCATATTTTTCACACCTTTTAAACTCTTCATGTTTTTGAACACCGCTTCACACTCCTCCTATTTTTCATACCGTTTCATGCTCCTCAAATTTTTGACAGCTTTTGAAGCTCTTCATATACTTTCCACCTTTTCAGGCTCTTCATTTTTGTGGATTCCGCTTCATGCTCCTCCTATTTTTCAACCCGTTTCATGCTCCTCCTATTTTTCACACCGTTTCATTCTCCTCATAATTTGACACCTTTTGAAGCTCTTCATATTTTTCACACCTTTTCAGGCTCTTCATGTTTTTGAACATGGCTTCATGCTCCTCCTATTTTTCAGACCGTTTCATGCTCCTCACATTTTTGACACCTTTTGAAGCTCTTCATATTTCACACCTTTTCATGATCTTCATGTTTTTCAATAACACTTCATGCTCCTCCTAGATTTCAGACCGTTTCATACTCCTCCTATTTTTGACACCTTTTGAAGCTCTTCATATATTTCACCCCATTTCAAGCTCTTCATGTTTTTCAACACCGCTTCATGCTCCTCCTATTTTTCAGACCGTTACAGGCGCCTCATATTTTTGACATCTTTTAAAGCCCTTCATATTTTTCACACATTTTCAGGCTCTTCATGTTTTTCAACACCGCTTCATGCTCCTCCTATTTTTCAGACCGTTTCTTGCTCCTAATATTTTTGACACCTTTTGAAGCTCTTCATATTTTTCACACCTCTTCATGCTCTTCATGTTTTCAACATCGATTCATGCTCCTATTATTTTTCAGACCGTTTCATCCTCCTCCTATTTTCACACCGTTTCATGCTCCTCATATTTTTGACACCTTTTGAAGCTCTTCATATATTTCACACCTTTTCAGGCTCTTCATGTTTTTCAACAACACTTCATGCTTCTCCTATTTTTCAGACCGTTTCATGATCCTCGTATTTTTGACACTTTTTGAAGCTCTTCATATTTTTCACAACTTTTGAGGCTCTTCATATTTTTGACACCGCTTCATGCTCCTCCTATTTTTCTGACCGTTTCATGCTCCTCACATTTTTGACACCTTTTGAAGCTCTTCATATTTTTCACATCTTTACAGTTTCTTCATGTTTTTCAGTACCACTTCATGCTCCTCCTAGATTTCAGACCGTTTCAGACTCCTCCTATTTTTGACACCTTTTGAAGCTCTTCAAGTATTTCACACCTTTTCAGGCTCTTCATGTTTTTCAACATCGCTTCATGCTCCTCCTATTTTTCCGACCGTTTCATGCTGCTCCCATTTTTGATACCTTTTGAAGCTCTTCATATTTTTGGCACCTTTTCATGCTCTTCACGTTTTTTAACACCGCTTCATGCTCCTCCTATACTTCAGAACGTTTTATGCTCCTCATATTTTTAACACCATTTGAAGCTCTTCATGTTTTGGGCATCTTTTCATGCTCTTCATGTTTTTCAACACCGCTTCATGCTCCTCCTGTTTTTCAGACGGTCTCTTGCTCCTCAAATTTTTGACACCTTTTGAAGCTCTTCATATTTTTCACACCTTTTGAAGCTCTTCATATTTTTTCACACGTTTTCAGGCTCTTCATGTTTTTCAACACCGCTTCATGCTCCTCCTATTTTTCAGACCGTTTCATGCTCCTCATATTTTTGACACCTTTTGAAGCTCTTCATATTTTTCACACTTTTCAAGCTCTTTTTTTTTTCAACACCACTTCATGCTTCTCCTATTTTTCAGACCTTTTCATGCTCCTCATATTTTTGACACCTTTAGAAGCTCTTCATATTTTTCACACTTTTCAAGCTCTTCATGTTTTTCAACACCACTTCATTCTCCTCCTATTTTTAGACCGTTTCATTCTCCTCATACTTTTGACACCTTTTGAAGCTCTTCCTATATTTCACACCTTTTCAGGCTCTTCATGTTTTTAACACCACTTCATGCTCCTCCTATTTTTCAGACCATTTCCTGCTCTTCGATTTTTGATACCTTTTGAAGTTCTTCATATTTTTCACACCTTTTGAAGCTCTTAATATTTTTCACACATTTTCAGCCTCTTCACGTTTTTCAACAACGCTTCATGCTCCTCCTATTTTTCAGACCGATTCATGCTCCTAATATTTTTCACACCTTTTGAAGCTCTTAATATTTTTCACACGTTTTCAGGCTCTTCACTTTTTTCAACGACGCTTCATGCTCCTCCTATTTTTCAGACCGTTTCATGCTCCTCATATTTTTGACACCTTTTGAAGCTCTTAATATTTTTCACACGTTTTCAGGCTCTTCATGTTTTTGAACACACCTACATGCTACTCCTATTTTTCAGACCGATTCATGCTCCTCATATTTTTCACACCTTTTGAAGCTCCTATTATTTTTCAGACCTTTTCAGGCTCTTCATGTTTTTCAATATCGTTTCATGATCCTCCTATTTTTCAGTCCGTTTCATGCTCATCTCATTTTTGACCCCTTTTGAAGCTTTTCATATTTTTCAACCTTTTCTGGCTCTTCATGTTTTTCAACACCGTTACATGATCATCCTATTTTTCGGACCGTTTCATGCTCATCTCATTTTTGACCCCTTTTGAAGCTTTTCATATTTTTCACAACTCTTTAGGCTCTTCATGTTTTTCAACACCGCTTCTTGCTCCTCCTATTTTTCAGACCGTTTCATGCTCATCTCATTTTTGACACCTTTTGAAGCTCTTCATATTTCTCACAACTTTTTAGGCTCTTCATGTTTTTGACATCGCTTCATGCTCCTCCTATTTTTCAGAGAGTTTCTTGCTCCTCATGTATTTCACATCTTTTGAAGCTCTTCATATTTCTCACAACATTTTAGGCTCTTCATGTTTTTCCACACCACTTCATGCTTCAGCTATTTTTCGGCCTGTTTCATGCTCCTCATGTATTTCACACCTTTTGAAGCTCTTCATATTTTTCAGACCTTTTCAGGCTCTTCATGTTTTTAATCACCGTTTCGTGCTCCTCCTATTTTTCAGGCCGTTTCATGCTCCTCATATATTTGACACATTTTGAAGCTCTGAATATTTTTCACACATTTTCAGGCTCTTCATGTTTTTGAACACTGCTTCATGATCCTCCTATTTTTCAGACCGTTTCATGTTCTTCATATGTTTGACACCTTTTGAAGCTCTTCATATTTTTCACTCCTTTTCAGGCTCTTCATGTTTTTCAACACCACTTCATACTTCTCCTATTTTTCAGACCGTTTCATGCTCCTCAAATTTTTGACACCTTTTGAAGCTCTTCATATATTTCACACCTTTTCAGGCTCTTCCTGTTTTTCAACACCGCTTCATGCTCCTCCTATTTTTCAGACCGTTCATTCTCCTCATAATTTTGAAATATTTTGAAGCTCTTCTTATTTTTCACACCTTTTCAGGCTCTTCATGATTTTCAAGACCGCTTCATGCTCCTGCTATTTTCCGGACCGTTCATGCTCATCATATTTTTGACAACTTTTGAAGCTCTTCATATTTTTCACACCTTTTCAGGCTCTTCATGTTTTTCAACACCGCTTCATGCTCCTCCTATTTTTCAGGCCGTTTCATGCTCATCTCATTTTTTACACCTTTTGAAGCTCTTCATATTTTTCACACCTTTAGAAGCTCTTCATATTTTTCACACGTTCTCAGGCTCTTCATGTTTTTCGACACCGCTTCATGCACCTCCTATTTTTCAGACCGTTTCATGCTCCTCATATTTTTCACACCTTTTGAAGCTTGTCTTATTTTCACAGCTTTTCAGGAACTTCATGTTTTTCAACACCGCTTCATGCTCCTCCCATTTTTCAGACCGTTTCATGCTCCTCCTATTTTTCAGACCGTTTCATGCTCCTCATATTTTTGACACCTTTTGAAGCTTGTCTTATTTTCGCAGCTTTTCAGGAACTTCATGTTTTTCAACACCGCTTCATGCTCCTCCCATTTTTCAGACGGATTCATGCTCCTCCTATTTTTCAGACCGTTTCATGCTCCTCATGTATTTCCAACCTTTTGAAGCTCTTCATATTTTTCACACCTTTTCAGGCTCTTCATGTTTTTGAACACCCCTTCATGCTCCTCCTATTTTTCAGACCGTTTCATGCTCCTCATAATTTTCACACCTTTTGAAGCTCTTCATATTTTTCACACCTTTTCCGGTTCTTCATGTTTTTGAACACTGCTTCATGCTCCTCCTATTTTTCAACTGTTTCATGCTCCTCATAATTTTGACATCTTTTGAAGTGCTTCATATTTTTCACACCTTTTCAGGCTCTTCATGTTTTTCAACACTGCATCATGCTCTTCCTATTCTTCAGAACTTTTCATGCTCCTCAAATTTTTGACACCTTTTGAAGCTCTTCATATTTTTCACAACTTTTCAGACTCTTCATGTTTTTCAACACCGCTTCATGCTCCTCCTATTTTTCAGACCGTTTCATGCTCCTCCTATTTTTCAGACCGTTTTATGCTTTTCATATTTTTCACAACTTTTGAAGCTCTTCATATTTTTCACACCTTTTAAACTCTTCATGTTTTTGAACACCGCTTCACACTCCTCCTATTTTTCATACCGTTTCATGCTCCTCAAATTTTTGACAGCTTTTGAAGCTCTTCATATACTTTCCACCTTTTCAGGCTCTTCATTTTTGTGGACTCCGCTTCATGCTCCTCCTATTTTTCAACCCGTTTCATGCTCCTCCTATTTTTCACACCGTTTCATTCTCCTCATAATTTGACACCTTTTGAAGCTCTTCATATTTTTCACACCTTTTCAGGCTCTTCATGTTTTTGAACATGGCTTCATGCTCCTCCTATTTTTCAGACCGTTTCATGCTCCTCACATTTTTGACACCTTTTGAAGCTCTTCATATTTCACACCTTTTCATGATCTTCATGTTTTTCAATAACACTTCATGCTCCTCCTAGATTTCAGACCGTTTCATACTCCTCCTATTTTTGACACCTTTTGAAGCTCTTCATATATTTCACCCCATTTCAAGCTCTTCATGTTTTTCAACACCGCTTCATGCTCCTCCTATTTTTCAGACCGTTACAGGCGCCTCATATTGTTGACACCTTTTAAAGCCCTTCATATTTTTCACACATTTTCAGGCTCTTCATGTTTTTCAACACCGCTTCATGCTCCTCCTATTTTTCAGACCGTTTCTTGCTCCTAATATTTTTGACACCTTTTGAAGCTCTTCATATTTTTCACACCTCTTCATGCTCTTCATGTTTTCAACATCGATTCATGCTCCTATTATTTTTCAGACCGTTTCATCCTCCTCCTATTTTCACACCGTTTCATGCTCCTCATATTTTTGACACCTTTTGAAGCTCTTCATATATTTCACACCTTTTCAGGCTCTTCATGTTTTTCAACAACACTTCATGATTCTCCTATTTTTCAGACCGTTTCATGATCCTCGTATTTTTGACACTTTTTGAAGCTCTTCATATTTTTCACAACTTTTGAGGCTCTTCATATTTTTGACACCGCTTCATGCTCCTCCTATTTTTCTGACCGTTTCATGCTCCTCACATTTTTGACACCTTTTGAAGCTCTTCATATTTTTCACATCTTTACAGGTTCTTCATGTTTTTCAGTACCACTTCATGCTCCTCCTAGATTTCAGACCGTTTCAGACTCCTCCTATTTTTGACACCTTTTGAAGCTCTTCAAGTATTTCACACCTTTTCAGGCTCTTCATGTTTTTCAACA
This sequence comes from Dama dama, assembly GCF_033118175.1. Taxonomy (NCBI): domain Eukaryota; kingdom Metazoa; phylum Chordata; class Mammalia; order Artiodactyla; family Cervidae; genus Dama; species Dama dama. The sequence continues at coordinate 6,205,887 of NW_026870891.1, read as the reverse complement.
TCGCTTCATGCTCCTCCTATTTTTCCGACCGTTTCATGCTGCTCCCATTTTTGATACCTTTTGAAGCTCTTCATATTTTTGGCACCTTTTCATGCTCTTCATGTTTTTCAACACCGCTTCATGCTCCTCCTATACTTCAGAACGTTTTATGCTCCTCATATTTTTAACACCATTTGAAGCTCTTCATGTTTTGGGCATCTTTTCATGCTCTTCATGTTTTTCAACACCGCTTCATGCTCCTCCTGTTTTTCAGACGGTCTCTTGCTCCTCAAATTTTTGACACCTTTTGAAGCTCTTCATATTTTTCACACCTTTTGAAGCTCTTCATATTTTTTCACACGTTTTCAGGCTCTTCATGTTTTTCAACACCGCTTCATGAACCTCCTATTTTTCAGACCGTTTCATGCTCCTCATATTTTTGACACCTTTTGATGCTCTTCATATTTTTCACACTTTTCAAGCTCTTTTTTTTTTCAACACCACTTCATGCTTCTCCTATTTTTCAGACCTTTTCATGCTCCTCATATTTTTGACACCTTTAGAAGCTCTTCATATTTTTCACACTTTTCAAGCTCTTCATGTTTTTCAACACCACTTCATTCTCCTCCTATTTTTAGACCGTTTCATTCTCCTCATACTTTTGACACCTTTTGAAGCTCTTCCTATATTTCACACCTTTTCAGGCTCTTCATGTTTTTAACACCACTTCATGCTCCTCCTATTTTTCAGACCATTTCCTGCTCTTCGATTTTTGATACCTTTTGAAGTTCTTCATATTTTTCACACCTTTTGAAGCTCTTAATATTTTTCACACGTTTTCAGGCTCTTCACTTTTTTCAACAACGCTTCATGCTCCTCCTATTTTTCAGACCGATTCATGCTCCTAATATTTTTCACACCTTTTGAAGCTCTTAATATTTTTCACACGTTTTCAGGCTCTTCATGTTTTTGAACACACCTACATGCTACTCCTATTTTTCAGACCGATTCATGCTCCTCATATTTTTCACACCTTTTGAAGCTCCTATTATTTTTCAGACCTTTTCAGGCTCTTCATGTTTTTCAATATCGTTTCATGATCCTCCTATTTTTCAGTCCGTTTCATGCTCATCTCATTTTTGACCCCTTTTGAAGCTTTTCATATTTTTCAACCTTTTTTGGCTCTTCATGTTTTTCAACACCGTTACATGATCATCCTATTTTTCGGACCGTTTCATGCTCATCTCATTTTTGACCCCTTTTGAAGCTTTTCATATTTTTCACAACTCTTTAGGCTCTTCATGTTTTTCAACACCGCTTCTTGCTCCTCCTATTTTTCAGACCGTTTCATGCTCATCTCATTTTTGACACCTTTTGAAGCTCTTCATATTTCTCACAACTTTTTAGGCTCTTCATGTTTTTGACATCGCTTCATGCTCCTCCTATTTTTCAGAGAGTTTCTTGCTCCTCATGTATTTCACATCTTTTGAAGCTCTTCATATTTCTCACAACATTTTAGGCTCTTCATGTTTTTCCACACCACTTCATGCTTCACCTATTTTTCGGCCTGTTTCATGCTCCTCATGTATTTCACACCTTTTGAAGCTCTTCATATTTTTCAGACCTTTTCAGGCTCTTCATGTTTTTAATCACCGTTTCATGCTCCTCCTATTTTTCAGGCCGTTTCATGCTCCTCATATATTTGACACATTTTGAAGCTCTGAATATTTTTCACACCTTTTCAGGCTCTTCATATTTTTGAACACCGCTTCATGCTCCTCCAATTTTTCAGGCCGTTTCATGCTCCTCATAATTTTGACACCTTTTGAAGCTCTTCATACGTTTCACAACTTTTCAGGCTCTTCATATTTTTGAACACCGCTTCATGCTCCTCCAATTTTTCAGGCCGTTTCATGCTCCTCATAATTGTGACACCTTTTGAAGCTCTTCATATTTTTCACACCTTTTCAGGCTCTTCATATTTTTGAACACCGCTTCATGCTCCTCCAATTTTTCAGGCCGTTTCATGCTCCTCATAATTTTGACACCTTTTGAAGCTCTTCATATGTTTCACAACTTTTCAGGCTCTTCATGTTTTTCCACACCCCTTCATGCTTCTCCTATTTTTCAGCCCGTTTCATGCTCCTCATGTATTTCACACTTTTTGAAGCTCTTCATATTTTTCACACCTTTTCAGGCTCTTCATGTTTTTGATCACCGTTTCATGCTCCTCCTATTTTTCAGACCGTTTCATGCTCATGTCATTTTCGACACCTTTTGAAGCTCTTCATATATTTCACACCTTTTGAAGCTCTTCATATTTTGCACACCTTTCCAGGCTCTTCATATTTTTCAACACCGCTTCATGCTCCACCTACTTTTCAGACCGTTTCATGCTCCTCATATTTGTGACACCTTTTGAAGCTTTTCATATTTTTCACACCTTTTCAGGCTCTTCATTTTTTTCAACACTACTTCTTGCTCCTCCAATTTTTCAGACCGTTTCATGCTCATCTAATTTTTGACACCTGTTGAAGCTCTTCATATTTTTCACACCTTCTGAAGCTCTTTATATTTTTCACTTTTTCAGGCTCTTCATGTTTTTCAACACCACTTCATGCTTCTCCTATTTTTCAGCCCGTTTCATGCTCCTCATGTTTTTCACACCTTTTGAAGCTCGTCATATTTCTCACACCTTTTAAGGCTCTCCATGTTTTTGATCACCGTTGCTTGCTCCTCCTATTTTTCAGACCGTTTCATGCTCCTCATATTTTTGACATCTTTAGAAACACTTCATATCTTTCACACCTTTTCAGACTCTTCATGTTTTTCAACACCACTTCATGCTCCTCCTATTTTTCAGACCATTTCCTGCTCTTCATATGTTTGACTACTTTTGAAGCTCTTCATATTTTTCACTCCTTTTCAGGCTCTTCATGTTTTTCACCACCACTTCATGCTTCTCCTATTTTTCAGCCCGTTTCATGCTCCTCATGTTTTTCACACCTTTTGAAGCTCGTCATATTTTTCACACCTTTTAAGGCTCTCCATGTTTTTGATCACCGTTGCTTGCTCCTCCTATTTTTCAGACCGTTTCTTGCTCCTCATATTTTTGACATCTTTAGAAACACTTCATATCTTTCACACCTTTTCAGACTCTTCATGTTTTTCAACACCGCTTCATGCTCCTCCTATTTTTCAGACCATTTCCTGCTCTTCATATTTTGGACACCTCTTGAAGCTCTTCATATATTTCACAACTTTTCAGCCTCTTCATTTTTTTCCACACCGCTTCATGCTCCTCCTATTTTTCACACCGTTTCATGCTCATCTCATTTTTGACACCTTTTGAAGCTCTTCATATATTTCACACCTTTTCAAGCTCTTCATATTTTTCAGACCTTTTCAGGCTCTTCATGTTTTTGAACACGGCTTCTTGCTCCTCCTATTTTTCAGACCGTTTCATGCTCCTCATATTTTTGACACCGTTTGAAGCTCTTCATATTTTTCACACCTTTTCAGGCTCTTCATGTTTGAACACCGCTTCATGCTCCTTCTATTTTTCAGAGAGTTTCATGCTCCTCATGTATTTCACACCATTTGAAGCACTTCATATTTTCCACACCTTTTCACGCTCTTCATATTTTTCCACACCACTTCATACTTCTCCTATTTTTCAGCCCGTTTCAAACTACTCATGTATTTCACAACTTTTGAAGCTCTTCATATTTTTCACACCTTTTCAGGCTCTTCATATTTTTGAACACCGCTTCATGCTCCTCCAATTTTTCAGGCCGTTTCATGTTCCTCATAATTTTGACACCTTTTGAAGCTCTTCATATGTTTCACACCTTTTCAGGCTCTTCATTTTTTTCAACACCACTTCATGCTCCTCCTATTTTTCAGACGGTTTCATGCTCATCTCATTTTTTACACCTTTTGAAGCTCTTCATATTTTTCACACCTTTTCAGGCTCTTCATGTTTTTCACACCTTTTCAGTCTCTTCATGTTTTTGAACACCATTTCAGGCTTCTCCTAATTTGCAGACCGTTTCATTCTCCTCATATATTTGACACCTTTTGAAGCTCTTTATATATTTCACACCTTTTCAGGCTCTTCATTTTTTTCAACACCACTTCATGCTCCTCCTATTTTTCAGACCGTTTCATGCTCATCTCATTTTGACACCTTTTGAAGCTCTTCAAATTTTTCACGTCTTTTGAAGCTCTTCATATTTTTCACAACTTTTCAGGCTCTTTATGATTTTCAACACCGCTTCATGCTCCTCCTATTTTTCAGACCGTTTCATGCTCATCTCATTTTGACACCTTTTGAAGCTCTTCAAATTTTTCACACCTTTTGAAACTCTTCATATTTTTCATACTTTTGAAGCTCTTCATATTTTCACACGTTTTCAGGCTCTTCATGTTTTTCAACACCGCTTCATGCTATTTCTATTTTTCAGAGAGTTTCATGCTCCTCATGTATTTCACACCTTTTGAAGCTCTTCATATTTTTCAAACCTTTTCAGGCTCTTCATGTTTTGCCACACCCCTTCATGCTTCTCCTTTTTTTCAGCCCGTTTCATGCTCCTCATGTATTTCACACCTTTTGAAGCTCTTCATATTTTTCACACCTTTTCAGGCTCTTCATGTTTTTGATCATCATTTCATGCTCCTCCTATTTTTCAGACCGTTTCATGCTCATCTCATTTTTGACACCTTTTGAAGCTCTTCATATATTTCACACCTTTTGAAGCTCTTCATATTTTGCACACCTTTCCAGGCTCTTCATATTATTCAACACCGCTTCATGCTCCACCTATTTTTCAGACCGTTTCATGCTCCTCATATTTTTGACACCTTTTGAAGCTTTTCATATTTTTCACACCTTTTCAGGCTCTTCATTTTTTTCAACACCGCTTCATGCTTCTCCTATTTTTCAGACAGATTCATGCTCCTCCTATTTTTCAGACTGTTTCATGCACCTCTTATTATTGACACCTTTTGAAGCTCTCATATTTTTCACACCTTTTCAGGCTCTTCATGTTTTTCAACACCGGTTCATGCTTTCCTATTTTTCATAGAGTTTCATGCTCCTCATGTATTTCTCACCTTTTGAAGCTCTTCAAATTTTTCACACCTTTTCAGGCTCTTCATGTTTTTCAACACCACTTCATGCTCCTCCTATTTTTCAGACCGTTTCATGCTCCTCATATTTTTGACATCTTTAGAAACTCTACATATCTTTCACACCTTTTCAAACTCTTCATGTTTTTCAACACCGCTTCATGTTCCTCCTATTTTTCAGACCGTTTCATTCTCCTCATATTTTTGACACCTTTTGAAGCTCTTCACATTTTTCACAAGTTCTCAGGCTCTGCATGTTTTTCAACACCGCTTCATGCTCCTCATATTTTTCAGACCGTTTCATGCTTCTCATATTTTTGACACCTTTTGAAGCTCTTCTTTTTTTCACACCTTTTCACGCTCTTCATGTTTTTGAACACCGCTTAATGCTCCTCCTATTTTTCAGACCGTTTCATGCTTCTCATATTTTTACACCTTTTGAAGCTCTTCATATTTTCACACCTTTTCAGGCTCTTCATGTTTTTGAACACCGCTTCGTGCTCCTCCTATTTTTCAGACCGTTTCATGCTCCTAATATTTTTGACACCTTTTGAAGCTCTTCATATTTTTCACACCTTTTCAGGCTCTTCATGTTTGAACACCGCTTCATGCTCCTTCTATTTTTCAGAGAGTTTCATGCTCCTCATGTATTTCACACCTTTTGAAGCTCTTCATATTTTTCACACCTTTTCAGGCTCTTCATGTTTTTCCACACCACTTCATGCTTCTCCTATTTTTCAGCCCGTTTCATGCTCCTCATGTATTTCACACCTTTTGAAGCTCTTCATATTTTTCACACCTTTTCAGGCTCTTCACGTTTTGATCACCATTTCATGCTCCTCTTATTTTTCAGACCGTTTCATGCTCATCTCATTTTTGACACCTTTTGAAGCTCTTCATATATTTCACACATTTTCAAACTCTTCATATTTTTCACACCTTTTCATGCTCTTCATGTTTTTCAACACCGCTTCATGCTCCTCCTATTTTTGCGACCGTTTCTTGCTCCTCATATGTTTGACACCTTTGAACCTCTTCATATTTTATCACACTTTTTCAGGCTTTTCATGTTTTTCATCACCGCTTCACGCTCCTCCTATTTTTGAGACCGTTTCACGCTCCACATATTTTTGACAACTTTTGGAGCTCTTCATATTTTTCACACCTTTTCAGGCTCTTCATGTTTTTTAACCGCTGCATACTCCTCCTATTTTTCAGACCGTTTCATGCTCCTCATGTATTTCACACCTTTTGAAGCTCTTCATATTTTTCACACCTTTTCAGGCTCTTCATTTTTTTCAAATCCACTTCATGCTCCTCCTATTTTTCAGACCGTTTCATGCTCATCTCTTTTTTGACACCTTTTGAAGCTCTTCATATTTTTCACAAGTTCTCAGCCTCCTCATGTTTTTAAACACCGCTTCATGCTCCTCCTATTTTTCAGACCGTTTCATGCTCCTCATATTTTTCACACATTTTGAAGCTCTTCCTTTTTTTCACACCTTTTCACGCTCTTCATGTTTTTGAACACCGCTTCATGCTCCTCCTATTTTTCAGACCCTTTCATGCTCCTCATATTTTTGACACCTTTTGAAACTCTTCATATTTTTCACACCTTTTCAGGCTCTTCATATTTTTGAACACCGCTTCATGCTCCTCCAATTTTTCAGGCCGTTTCATGCTCCTCATAATTTTGACACCTTTTGAAGCTCTTCATATGTTTCACAACTTTTCAGGCTCTTCATTTTTTTCAACACCACTTCATGCTCCTCCTATTTTTCAGACGGTTTCATGCTCATCTCATTTTTTACACCTTTTGAAGCTCTTCATATTTTTCACACCTTTTGATGCTCTTCATATTTTTCACACGTTTTCAGGCTCTTCATGTTTTTCAACACCGCTTCATGCTATTTCTATTTTTCAGAGAGTTTCATGCTCCTCATGTATTTCACACCTTTAGAAGCTCTTCATATTTTTCAAAACTTTTCAGGCTCTTCATGTTTTTCCACACCCCTTCATGCTTCTCCTATTTTTCAGCCCGTTTCATGCTCCTCATGTATTTCACACCTTTTGAAGCTCTTCATATTTTTCACACCTTTTCAGGCTCTTCATGTTTTTCACACCTTTTCAGGCTCTTCATGTTTTTGAACACCATTTCAGGCTTCTCCTAATTTGCAGACCGTTTCATTCTCCTCATATTTTTGACACCTTTTGAAGCTCTTTATATATTTCACACCTTTTCAGGCTCTTCATTTTTTTCAACACCACTTCATGCTCCTCCTATTTTTCAGACCGTTTCATGCTCATCTCATTTTGACACCTTTTGAAGCTCTTCAAATTTTTCACGTCTTTTGAAGCTCTTCATATTTTTCACAACTTTTCAGGCTCTTTATGATTTTCAACACCGCTTCATGCTCCTCCTATTTTTCAGACCGTTTCATGCTCATCTCATTTTGACACCTTTTGAAGCTCTTCAAATTTTTCACACCTTTTGAAGCTCTTCATATTTTTCATATTTTTGAAGCTCTTCATATTTTCACACGTTTTCAGGCTCTTCATGTTTTTCAACACCGCTTCATGCTATTTCTATTTTTCAGAGAGTTTCATGCTCCTCATGTATTTCACACCTTTTGAAGCTCTTCATATTTTTCATATTTTTGAAGCTCTTCATATTTTCACACGTTTTCAGGCTCTTCATGTTTTTCAACAACGCTTCATGCTATTTCTATTTTTCAGAGAGTTTCATGCTCCTCATGTATTTCACACCGTTTGAAGCTCTTCATATTTTTCAAACCTTTTCAGGCTCTTCATGTTTTTCCACACCCCTTCATGCTTCTCCTATTTTTCAGCCCGTTCCATGCTCCTCATGTATTTCACACCTTTTGAAGCTCTTCATATTTTTCACATCTTTTCAGGCTCTTCATGTTTTTTATCACCGTTTCATGCTCCTCCTATTTTTCAGACCGTTTCATGCTCCTCATATTTTTGACACCTTTTGAAGCTTTTCATATTTTCACACCTTTTCAGGCTCTTCATATTTTTCAACACCGCTTCATGCTTCTCCTATTTTTCATACAGTTTCATGCTCCTCCTAATTTTCAGACTGTTTCATGCACCTCTTATTATTGATACCTTTTGAAGCTCTCATATTTTTCACACCCTTTCAGGCTCTTCATGTTTTTCAACACCGCTTCATGCTTCTCCTATTTTTCAGACAGTTTAATGCTCCTCCAATTTTTCCGACTGTTTCATGCACCTCTTATTATTGACACCTTTTGAAGCTCTCATATTTTTCACACCATTTCAGGCTCTTCATGTTTTTCAACACCGCTTCATGCTCCTCCTATTTTTGCGAGCGTTTCATGCTCCTCATATTTCTGACACCTTTGAAGCTCTTCATGTTTTATCACACGTTTTCAGGCTCTTCATGTTTTTCATCACCGCTTCCCGCTCCTCCTATTTTTGAGACCGTCTCACGCTCCACATATTTTTGACACAGTTTGAAGCTCTTCCTACTTTTCACACCTTTTGAGGCTCTTCATGTTTTTGAAAACAGTTTCTTGCTCCTCATATTTTTCAGACCATTTCATGGTCCTCATATTTTTGACACCTTTTGAAGCTCTTCATATTTTTCACACTTTTTCATGGTCTTCATGTTTTTCTACACCACTTCATGCTCCTCCTATTTTTCAGACCGTTTCATTCTCCTCATATGCTTCACAACTTTTTCAGGCTCTTCATGTTTCTCAACTCCACTTCATGCTCCTCCTATTTTTCAGACCGTTTCATGCTCCTCATATTTTTGACACTTTTTGAAGCTCTTCATATTTTTCACACCTTTCCAGGCTCTTCATGTTTTTGAACACCGTTTCATGATCATCCTATTTTTCAGACCGTTTCATGCTCCTCATATGTTTCACACCTTTTGAAGCTCTTCATGTTTTTTAACACCTTTTCATGCTCCTCCTATATTTCAGACCGTTTAATGCTCTTTATATTTTTGACACCATTTGAAGCTCTTCATATTTTTCGCACCTTTTCAGGCTCTTCATATTTTTCAACACCACTTCATGCTTCTCCAATTTTTCAGACCGTTTCATGCTCCTCATATATATGACACCTTTTGAAGCTCTTCATAATTTTCACATCTTTTCAGGCTCTTCATATTTTTCAACCCGCTTAAGATCCTCCTATTTTTCAGAGCGTTTCTGGCTCCTCATATTTTTGACACCTTTGAGGCTCTTCATATATTTCACAGCTTTTCTGGCTCTTCATGTTTTTGAACACCGATTCATGCTCCTCCTATTTTTCAGACCGTTTCATGCTCCTCATATTTTTGACACCTTTTGAACCTCTTCATATTTTTCACACCTTTTCAGGCTCTTCATGTTTTCAACACTGCTTCATGCTCCTACTATTTTTCAGACGGTTTCATGCTCCTCATATTTTTGACACCTTTTGAAGCTCTTCATATTATTCACACCTTTTCAGGCTCTTCATGTTTTTCAACACCGCTTCATGCTCCTCCTTTTTTTCAGACCGTTTCATGCTCCTCATATTTTTGACGCCTTTTGAAGCTCTTCATATTTTTCACACTTCTCCAGGCTCTTCATGTTTTTGAACACCGTTTCATGCTCCTCCTGTTTTTCAGACCGTTTCATGCTGCTCATATTTTTGACACCTTTTGAAGTTCTTCATATTTTTCACACCTTTTCAGGCTCTTCACGTTTTTCAACACCACTTCATGCTCCTCCTATTTTTCAGTCCGTTTCATGCTCCTTATATCTTTGACACCTTTTGAAATTCTTCATATTTTTCACACCTTACAGGCTCTTCATGATTTTCAACATCACTTCATGCTCCTCCTAATTTTCACACCGTTTCATGCTCCTCATATATTTGACACCTTTTGAAGCTCTTCAGATTTTTCACACCTTTTCAGGCTCTTCATATTTTTCAACACCGCTTCATGCTCCTCCTACTTTTCAGACCGTTTCATGCTCCTCATCTTTTTGACACGTTTTGAAACTCTTCATATTTATCACACCTTTTCAGGCTCTTCATGTTTTTCAACACCATTTCATGCTCCTCCTTTTTTTCAGACCGTTTTATGCTCCTCATATATTTGACACCTTTTGAAGCTCTTCATAATTTCCACACCTTTTCAGGCTCTTCATGTTTTTCTACACCGCTTCATGCTCCCCCTACATTTCAGACCGTTCATGCCTCTCATATTTTTGAAACCTTTTGAAGCTCTTCATATTTTTCACACCTTTTTAGGCTCTTCATGTTTTTCAACACCATTTCATGCTCCTCCTTTTTTTCAAACCGTTTTATGCTCCTCATATATTTGACACCTGTTGAAGCTCTTCATAATTTACACACCTTTTCAGGCTCTTCATGTTTTTGAACACCGTTTCATGCTCCTCTTATTTTTTTTTATTGTTATTTTTTTATTTTTTTTTTATTATTTTCATTTTTTTTCCCAGTCGGTTTTGTCATACATTGATATGAATCAGCCATGGATTTACATGTATTCCCAGTCCCGATTCCCCCTCCCACCTCCCTCTCCTCCCGATTCCTCTGGGTCTTCCCAGTGCACCAAGCCGGAGCACTTGTCTCGTGCATCCTACCTGGGCTGGTCATCTGTTTCACCATAGATAGCATACATGCTGTTCTTTTGAAATATCCCACCCTCACATTCTCCCACAAAGTTCAAAAGTCTGTTCTGTATTTCTGTGTCTCTTTTTCTGTTCTGCATATAGGGTTATCGTTGTCACCTTTCTAAATTCCATATACATGTGTCAGTATGCTGTAATGTTCTTTATCTTTCTGGCTTACTTCACTCTGTATAATGGGCTCCAGCTTCATCCATCTCATTAGGCCTGATTCAAATGAATTCTTTTTAATGGCTGAGTAATATTCCATGGTGTATATGTACCACAGCTTTCTTATCCATTCATCTGCTGACGGGCATCTAGGTTGCTTCCATGTCCTGGCTATTATAAACAGTGCTGCGATGAACATTGGGGTGCACGTGTCTCTTTCAGACGAACCTATGGACACCTTATCTTTGACAAAGGAGGCAAGGATATACAATGGAAAAAAGACAACCTCTTTAACAAGTGGTGCTGGGAAAACTGGTCAACCACTTGTAAAAGAATGAAAATAGAACACTTTCTAACACCATACACAAAAATAAACTCAAAATGGATTAAAGATCTAAATGTAAGACCAGAAACTATAAAACTCCTAGAGGAGAAGATAGGCAAAACACTCTCCGACATAAATCAAAGCAAGGTCCTCTATGACCCACCTCCCAGAATATTGGAAATAAAAGCAAAACTAAACAAATGGGACCTAATGAAACTTAAAAGCTTTTGCACTACAAAGGAAACTATAAGTAAGGTGAAAAGACAGCCCTCAGATTGGGAGAAAATAATAGCAAATGAAGAAACAGACAAAGGATTAATCTCAAAAATATACAAGCAAATCCTGCAGCTCAATTCCAGAAAAATAAATGACCCAATACAAAATGAGCCAAAGAACTAAACAGACATTTCTCCAAAGAAGACATACAGATGGATAACAAACACATGAAAAGATGCTCAACATCACTCATTGTTAGAGAAATGCAAATCAAAACCACAATGAGGTACCATTACATGCCAGTCAGGATGGCTGCTATCCAAAAGTCTACAAGCAATAAATGCTGGAGAGGGAGTGGAGAAAAGGGAACCCTCTTATACTGTTGGTGGGAATGCACACTAGTACAGCCGCTATGGAAAACGTTGTAGAGATTTCTTAAAAAACTGGAAATAGAACTGCCATATGACCCAGCAATTCCACTTCTGGGCATACACACTGAGGAAACCAGATCCTTTTATTTTTCAGACCGTTTCAAACTCCTCATATTTTTTACACCTTTTGAAGCTCTTCATATATTTCACACCATTTCAGGCTCTTCATGTTTTTCAACACAACTTCATGCTCCTCCTATTTTTCAAACCGTTTCATGGTCCTCATATTTTTGACACCTTTTGAAGCTCTTCATATTTTTCACACCTGTCCGTGCTCTTCATGTTTTTCAACACGCTTTCATGCTCCTCCGATTATTCAGATCGTTTCATGCTCCTCATATTTTTGACACATTTTGAAGCTCTTCATATTTTCGACACCTTTCAGGTTCTTCATGTTTTTCAACACCGTTTCATTCTCCTCCTATTTTTCAAACCGTTTCATGCTCCTCATATTTTTGACACATTTTGAAGCTCTTCATATTTTCGACACCTTTCAGGTTCTTCATGTTTTTCAACACCGTTTCATGCTCCTCCTATTTGTCAAACCGTTTCATGTTCCTCCTATTTTTCAGACCGTTTCATGCTCCTCATATTTTTGACACCTTTTGAAGCTCTTCATGTTTTTCACACCCTTTCATGGTCTTCATATTTTTCAACACGGTTTCATGCTCCTCCTAATTTTCAGATCGTTTCATGCTCCTCATATTTTTGACACCTTTTGAAGCTCTTCTTATTCTTCACAATTTTTCAGGCTCTTCATGATTTTCAACACCGATTCATGCTCCTCCTCTCTTTCAGACCGTTTCAGGCTCCTCATATGTTTCACACCTTTTTCAGGCTCTTCATGTATTTCAACACCACTTCATGCTCCTCCTATTTTTCAGATCGTTTCATGCTCCTCATATTTTTGATACCTTTTGAAGCTCTTCATATTTTTCACAGCTTTCCAGGCTCTTCATATTTTTGAACACCGATTAATGCTCCTCCTATTTTTCAGACCGTTTCATGCTCCTCATATTTTTGACACCTTTTGAAGCTCTTCATATTTTTCACACCTTTTCAGGCTCTTCAAATTTTTCAACACAACTTCATGCTCCTCCTTTATTTGAGACCGTTTCATGCTCCTCATATTTTTGACTCATTTTGAAGCTCTCCATAGATTTCACACCTTTTCAGGCTCTTCATGTGTTTCTACACCACTTCATGCTCCTCCTATTTTTAAGAGCTTTTCATGATCTTCATATTTTTGTCACCTTTTGAAGCTCTTCATATTTTTCACACCTTTTCAGGCTTTTCATGTTTTTCAACACCGCTTCATGCTCCTCCTATTTTCAGACCTTTTCATGCTCCTCATATGTTTCACACCATTTTAAGCTCTTCATGTTTTAACACCTTTTCACGCTCCTCCTATATTTCAGACCGTTTCAAGCTCCTCATATTTTTGACACCTTTTGAAGCTCTTCATATTTTTCACATTTTTTCAGGGTCTTCATGTTTTTCTACACCACTTCATGCTACTCCTATTTTTAAGAGCTTTTCATGCTCCTCATATTTTTGTCACCTTTTGAAGCTCTTCATATTTTTCACACCTTTTCAGGCTTTTGATGTTTTTCAACACCACTTCATTCTCCTCCTTTATTTCAGACCGTTTCATGCTCCTCATCTTTTTCACACCTTTTGAAGCTCTTTATATTTTTCACACCTTTTCAGGCTTTTCATGTTTTTCTACACCGCTTCATTCTCTTCCTATTTTTCAGACATGTTCATGCTCCTCATATTTTTGACATCCTTTGAAGCTCTTCATATTTTTCACACCTTTTCAGGCTTTTCATGTATTTCAACACCGTCTCATGCGCCTCCTATTTTTCAGACCGTTTCATGCTCCTCATATGTTTCACACCTTTTTCAGGCTCTTCATGTTTTTCAACACCACTTCATGCTCCTCCTATTTATCAGACCGTTTCATGCTCATCATATTTTTGACACAGTTTGAAGCTCTTCATACTTTTCACACCTTTTGAGGCTCTTCATGTTTTTGAAAACAGTTTCTTGCTCCTCATATTTTTCAGACCGTTTCATGGTCCTCATATTTTTGACACCTTTTGAAGCTCTTCTTATTTTTCGCACCTTTTCAGGCTCTTCATTTTTTTGAACACCACTTCATGCTTCTCCAATTTTTCAGACCGTTTCATGCTCCTCATATATTTGACACCTTTTGAAGCTCTTCATATTTTTCACATCTTTTCAGGCTCTTCATATTTTTCAACCCGCTTAAGCTCCTCCTATTTTTCAGACCGTTTCTTGCTCCTCATATTTTTGACACCTTTGAGGCTCTTAATATATTTCACACCTTTTCAGGCTCTTCATGTTTTTGAACACCGCTTCATGCTCCTCCTATTTTTCAGACCGTTTCATGCTCCTCCTATTTTTCAGACCGTTTCATGCTCCTCATATTTTTGACACCTTTTGAACCTCTTCATATTTTTCACACCTTTTCAGGCTCTTCATGTTTTCAACACCGCTTCATGCTCCTACTATTTTTCAGACGGTTTCATGCTCCTCATATTTTTGACACCTTTTGAAGCTCTTCATATTATTCACACCTTTTCAGGCTCTTCATGTTTTTCAACACCGCTTCATGCTCCTCCTTTTTTTCAGACCGTTTCATGCTCCTCATATTTTTGACAACTTTTGAAGCTCTTCATATTTTTCACACTTCTCCAGGCTCTTCATGTTTTTGAACACCGTTTCATGTTCCTCCTTTTTTTCAGACTGTTTCATGCTGCTAATATTTTTGACACCTTTTGAAGTTCTTCATATTTTTCACACCTTTTCAGGCTCTTCACGTTTTTCAACACCACTTCATGCTCCTCCTATTTTTCAGACCATTTCAGGCTCCTCTTATTTTTTTTTTTTATTGTTATTTTTTTTTTATTATTTTTATTTTTTTTTCCAGTGGGTTTTGTCATACCTTGATATGAATCAGCCATGGATTTACATGTATTCACAGTCCCGATTCCCCCTCCCACCTCCCTCTCCACCCGATTCCTCTGGGTCTTCCCAGTGCACCAAGCCGGAGCACTTGTCTCGTGCATCCTACCTGGGCTGGTGATCTGTTTCACCATAGATAGCATACATGCTGTTCTTTTGAAATATCCCACCCTCACATTCTCCCACAAAGTTTAAAAGTCTGTTCTGTATTTCTGTGTCTCTTTTTCTGTTCTGCATATAGGGTTATCGTTGTCACCTTTCTAAATTCCATATACATGTGTCAGTATGCTGTAATGTTCTTTATCTTTCTGGCTTACTTCACTCTGTATAATGGGCTCCAGCTTCATCCATCTCATTAGGACTGATTCAAATGAATTCTTTTTAATGGCTGAGTAATATTCCATGGTGTATATGTACCACAGCTTTCTTATCCATTCATCTGCTGACGGGCATCTAGGTTGCTTCCATGTCCTGGCTATTATAAACAGTGCTGCGATGAACATTGGGGTGCACGTGTCTCTTTCAGACGAACCTATGGACACCTTATCTTTGACAAAGGAGGCAAGGATATGCAATGGAAAAAAGACAACCTCTTTAACAAGTGGTGCTGGGAAAACTGGTCAACCACTTGTAAAAGAATGAAAATAGAACACTCTAACACCATACACAAAAATAAACTCAAAATGGATTAAAGATCTAAATGTAAGACCAGAAACTATAAAACTCCTAGAGGAGAAGATAGGCAATACACTCTCCGACATAAATCAAAGCAAGATCCTCTATGACCCACCTCCCAGAATATTGGAAATAAAAGCAAAACTAAACAAATGGGACCTAATGAAACTTAAAAGCTTTTGCACTACAAAGGAAACTATAAGTAAGGTGAAAAGACAGCCCTCAGATTGGGAGAAAATAATAGCAAATGAAGAAACAGACAAAGGATTAATCTCAAAAATACACAAGCAAATCCTGCAGCTCAATTCCAGAAAAATAAATGACCCAATAAAAAATGAGCCAAAGAACTAAACAGACATTTCTCCAAAGAAGACATACAGATGGATAACAAACACATAAAAGATGCTCAACATCACTCATTATTAGAGAAATGCAAATCAAAACCACAATGAGGTACCATTACATGCCAGTCAGGATGGCTGCTATCCAAAAGTCTACAAGCAATAAATGCTGGAGAGGGAGTGGAGAAAAGGGAACCCTCTTATACTGTTGGTGGGAATGCACAATAGTACAGCCGATATGGAAAACGGTGTAGAGATTTCTTAAAAAACTGGAAATAGAACTGCCATATGACCCAGCAATTCCACTTCTGGGCATACACACTGAGGAAACCAGATCCTCTTATTTTTCAGACCGTTTCAAACTCCTCATATTTTTTACAACTTTTGAAGCTCTTCATATATTTCACACCTTTTCAGGCTCTTCATGTTTTTCAACACCGCTTCATGCTCCTACTATTTTTCAGACCGTTTCATGGTCCTCATATTTTTGACACCTTTTGAAGCTCTTCATATTTTTCACACCTTTTCAGGCTCTTCATGTTTTTGAACACCGTTTCATGCTCCTCCTATTTTTCAGACCGTTTCATGCTCCTCATGTTTTTGAGACGTTTTGAAGCTCTGCATATTTTTCATAACTTTCAGGCTCTTCATGCTTTTGAAACACCGTTACATGCTCCTCCTATTTTTCATACATATCATGCTCGTCATTTTTTTGACACATTTTGAAGCTCTTCATATTTTTCACACCTTTTCAGGCTCTTTATGTTTTTCAACGCCGTATCATGCTCCTCCTATTTTTCAGACCGTTTCATGCTCCTCATATCTTTGACACCTTTTGAAGCTCTTCATATTTTTCACATCATTTCAGGCTCTTCAAGTTTTTGAAAACGGCTTCATGCTCCTCCTAATTTTCAGACCGTTTTTTGCTCATCATATTTTTGACACATTTTGAAGCTTTTCATATTTTTCACAGCTTTTCAGGCTCTTCATGTTTTTGAACACAGTTTCATGCTCCGCATATTTTTCACACCTTTTCATGCTCTTCATATTTTTCACACCTTTTCAGGCTCTTCATGTTTCTCAACACCGTTTCATGCTTCTCCTATTTTTCAGACCATTTCATGCTCCTCATACTTTTGACAGCTTTTTAAGCTCTTCATATATTTCACACCTTTTCAGGCTTTTCATGTTTTTGAACACCGCTTCATGCTCCTCCTATTTTTCAGACCATTTCATGCTCCTCGTATTTTTCACACCTTTTGAAGCTCTTCCTATATTTCACACCTTTTCAGGCTCTTCATGTTTTTGAACACCGCTTAATGCTCCTCCTATTTTTCAGATTGTTTCATCCTCCTCATATTTTTGACACCTTTGAAGCTCTTCATATTTGTCACACCCTTCCAGGCTCTTCATGTTCTTCATCACTGTTTCATGCTCCTCCTATTTTTCAAACTGTTTCAGGCTCCTCATATTTTTCACACATTTTGAAGCTCTTCATATTTTTCACACCTTTTCAGGCTCTTCATGTTTTTCAAAACCGCTTCATGCTCCTCCTGTTTTTCAGACCGTTTCAAGCTCCTCATGTTTTTCATATCTTTTGAAGCTCTTCATATTTTTCACACGTTTTCAGGCTCTTCATGATTTTCAACACCGCTTCATGATCCTCCTATTTATCAGACCGTTTCATGCTCATCTCATTTTTGACACCTTTTGAAGCTGCTCATATTTTTCACACCTTTTGAAGCTCTTCATTTTTTTCACAACTTTTCAGGCTCTTCAAGTTTTTCAACACCGCTTCATGCTCCTCCTATTTTTCAGACCGTTTCATGCTCCTCATGTAATTCACACCTTTTGAAACTCTTCATATTTTTCACACCTTTTCAGGCTCTTCATGTTTTGGAACACCGTTTCATGCTCCTCCTATTTTTCAGACCTTTCATGCTCCTCATATTTTTGACACCTTTTGAAGCTCTTCATATTTTTCACAACTTTTCAGGCTCTTCATGTTTTTCAACACGGCTTAATGCTTCTCCTATTTTCCAGACCGTTTCATTGTCCAAATATTTTTGACACCTTTAGAAGCTCTTCATATTTTTCACACGTTTTCAGGCTCTTCATGTTTTTCAACACGGCTTCATGCTCCTCCTATTTTTCAGATCGGTTCATTCTCCTCATATTTTTCACACCTTTTGATGCTCTTCATATTTTTCAAACCTTTTCAGGCTCTTCATGTTTTGGAACACCGTTTCATGCTCCTCCTATTTTTCAGACCTTTTCATGCTCCTCATATTTTTGACACCTTTTGAAGCTCTTCATATTTTTCACAACTTTTCAGGCTGTTCATGTTTTGGAACACCGTTTCATGCTCCTCCTTTTTTTCAGACCGTTTCATGCTCCTCATATCTTTGACACCTTTTGAAGCTCTATATTTTTCACACCTTTTCAGGATCTTCATGTTTTTGAACACCGCTTCATGCTACTCCTATTTTTCAGACCGTTTCATGCTCCTCCTATTTTTCACACTTTTTGAAGCTCTTCATATTTTTCACAGCTTTTCAGGCTCTTCATGTTTTTGAACACCGTTTCATGCTGCTCCTATTTTTCAGACTCTTTCATGCTCGTCATATTTTTGACACCTTTTGAAGCTCTTCGTATTTTTCACACCTTTTCAGGCTCTTCATGTTTTTGAAAACCGCTTCATGCTCCTCCTATTTTTCACACCTTTTGAAGCTCTTCATATTTTTCACACCTTTTCAGGCTCTTCATGTTTTTCAACTCCGCTCATGCTCCTCCTCTTTTTCAGACCGTTTCATGCTCCTCATATTTTTGACACTTTTTGAGGCTCTTCATATTTTTCACACCATTTCAGGCTCTTCTTCGTTTTGAACAACGTTTCATGCTCCTCCTATTTTTCAGACCGTTTCATGCTCCTCATGTATTTCACACCTTTTGAAGCTCTTCGTAATTTTCACACCTTTTCAGGCTCTACATGTTTTTCAACATCACTTCATGCTTCTCTTATTTTTCAGACCGATTCATGTTCCTCATATTTTTGACACCTTTTGAAGCTCTTCATATTTTTCACACCTGTTCAGGCTCTTCATGTTTTTCAACGCCGCTTCATGCTCCTCATCGTTTTCAGACCGTTTCGTGCTCCTCATATTTTTCACACCTTTTGAAGCTCTTCATATTTTTCACAACTTTTCAGGCTCTTCATATTTTTGATCACCGTTTCATGCTCCTCCTATTTTTCAGACCGTTTCATGCTCCTCATATTTTGACACCTTTTTAAGCTCTTCACATTTTTCACACCTTTTCAGGCTCTTCATGTTTTTCAAAACCGCTTCATGATCCCCCTATATTTCAGACCGTTTCATGCTCCTCATATTTTTCACACCTTTTGAAGCTCTTCATATTTTTCACACCTTTTCAGACTCTTCATGTTTTTCAACACCACTTCATGCTCCTCCTATTTTTCCGACGGTTTCATGCTCATCGCATTTTTGACACCTTCTGAAGCTCTTCATTTTTATCAAAACTTTTGAGCTCTTCACATTCTTCACACGTTTTCAGGCTCTTCATGTATTTCAATAACGGTTCTTACTCCTCCTATTTTTCAGAACGTTGCATGCTTCTCATATTTTTGACACGTTTTGAAGCTCTTCATATTTTTCACACCTTTTCAGGCTCTTCATGTTTTTCAACACCACTTCATGCTCCTCCTATTTTTCAGACCGTTTCATGCTCCTCCTATTTTTCACACCTTTTGAAGCTCTTCATATTTTTCACACCTTTTCAGGCTGTACATGTTTTTGAACACCACTTCATGCTCCTCCTATTTTTCAGATCGTTTCTTGCTCCTCATGTATTTCACACATTTTGAAGCTCTTCATATTTTTCACACCTTTTCAGGCTCTTCATGTTTTTCAACACCGCATCATGCTCCTCCTATTTTTCAGACCGTTTCATGCTCATCTCTTTTTTGATACCTTTTGAAGCTCTTCATATTTTTCATACGTTTTGAAGCTCTTCATACTTTTCACACTTTTTCAGGCTCTTCGTGTTTTTGAACACCGCTTCACGCTCCTCCTATTTTTCAGACCGTTTCATGCTGCTCGTATTTTTCAGACCGTTTCATGCTCCTCATAATTTTGACAATTTTATAAGCTCTTCATATTTTTCACACTTTTTCAGGCTCTTCATGTTTTTGAACACCGCTTCATGCTCCTCCTATTTTTCAAACTTTTGAAGCTCTTCATGTTTTTCACACCTTTTCAGGCTCTTCATGTTTTTGAACACAGCTTCATGCTCCTCCTAATTTTCAGACCGTTTCATGCTCCTCATACATTTCACACCTTTTTAAGCTCTTCCTATTTTTCACACCTTTTCACGCTCTTCATGTTTTTGAACACCGTTTTATGCTGCCTCTATTTTTCAGACCGTTTCATGCTCCTCATATGTTTCACACCATTTTAAGCTCTTCATGTTTTAACACCTTTTCACGCTCCTCCTATATTTCAGACCGTTTCAAGCTCCTCATATTTTTGACACCTTTTGAAGCTCTTCATATTTTTCACATTTTTTCAGGGTCTTCATGTTTTTCTACACCACTTCATGCTACTCCTATTTTTAAGAGCTTTTCATGCTCCTCATATTTTTGTCACCTTTTGAAGCTCTTCATATTTTTCACACCTTTTCAGGCTTTTCATGTTTTTCAACACCACTTCATTCTCCTCCTTTATTTCAGACCGTTTCATGCTCCTCATCTTTTTCACACCTTTTGAAGCTCTTGATATTTTTCACACCTTTTCAGGCTTTTCATGTTTTTCTACACCGCTTCATTCTCTTCCTATTTTTCAGACATGTTCATGCTCCTCATATTTTTGACATCCTTTGAAGCTCTTCATATTTTTCACACCTTTTCAGGCTTTTCATGTATTTCAACACCGTCTCATGCGCCTCCTATTTTTCAGACCGTTTCATGCTCCTCATATGTTTCACACCTTTTTCAGGCTCTTCATGTTTTTCAACACCACTTCATGCTCCTCCTATTTATCAGACCGTTTCATGCTCATCATATTTTTGACACAGTTTGAAGCTCTTCATACTTTTCACACCTTTTGAGGCTCTTCATGTTTTTGAAAACAGTTTCTTGCTCCTCATATTTTTCAGACCGTTTCATGGTCCTCATATTTTTGACACCTTTTGAAGCTCTTCATATTTTTCGCACCTTTTCAGGCTCTTCATTTTTTTGAACACCACTTCATGCTTCTCCAATTTTTCAGACCGTTTCATGCTCCTCATATATTTGACACCTTTTGAAGCTCTTCATATTTTTCACATCTTTTCAGGCTCTTCATATTTTTCAACCCGCTTAAGCTCCTCCTATTTTTCAGACCGTTTCTTGCTCCTCATATTTTTGACACCTTTGAGGCTCTTAATATATTTCACACCTTTTCAGGCTCTTCATGTTTTTGAACACCGCTTCATGCTCCTCCTATTTTTCAGACCGTTTCATGCTCCTCCTATTTTTCAGACCGTTTCATGCTCCTCATATTTTTGACACCTTTTGAACCTCTTCATATTTTTCACACCTTTTCAGGCTCTTCATGTTTTCAACACCGCTTCATGCTCCTACTATTTTTCAGACGGTTTCATGCTCCTCATATTTTTGACACCTTTTGAAGCTCTTCATATTATTCACACCTTTTCAGGCTCTTCATGTTTTTCAACACCGCTTCATGCTCCTCCTTTTTTTCAGACCGTTTCATGCTCCTCATATTTTTGACAACTTTTGAAGCTCTTCATATTTTTCACACTTCTCCAGGCTCTTCATGTTTTTGAACACCGTTTCATGTTCCTCCTTTTTTTCAGACTGTTTCATGCTGCTAATATTTTTGACACCTTTTGAAGTTCTTCATATTTTTCACACCTTTTCAGGCTCTTCACGTTTTTCAACACCTCTTCATGCTCCTCCTATTTTTCAGACCATTTCAGGCTCCTCTTATTTTTTTTTTTTATTGTTATTTTTTTTTTATTATTTTTATTTTTTTTTCCAGTGGGTTTTGTCATACCTTGATATGAATCAGCCATGGATTTACATGTATTCACAGTCCCGATTCCCCCTCCCACCTCCCTCTCCACCCGATTCC
Source organism: Dama dama (assembly GCF_033118175.1). NCBI lineage: Eukaryota > Metazoa > Chordata > Mammalia > Artiodactyla > Cervidae > Dama > Dama dama. The sequence continues at coordinate 6,183,819 of NW_026870891.1, read as the reverse complement.
TCTGGGTCTTCCCAGTGCACCAAGCCGGAGCACTTGTCTCGTGCATCCTACCTGGGCTGGTGATCTGTTTCACCATAGATAGCATACATGCTGTTCTTTTGAAATATCCCACCCTCACATTCTCCCACAAAGTTTAAAAGTCTGTTCTGTATTTCTGTGTCTCTTTTTCTGTTCTGCATATAGGGTTATCGTTGTCACCTTTCTAAATTCCATATACATGTGTCAGTATGCTGTAATGTTCTTTATCTTTCTGGCTTACTTCACTCTGTATAATGGGCTCCAGCTTCATCCATCTCATTAGGACTGATTCAAATGAATTCTTTTTAATGGCTGAGTAATATTCCATGGTGTATATGTACCACAGCTTTCTTATCCATTCATCTGCTGACGGGCATCTAGGTTGCTTCCATGTCCTGGCTATTATAAACAGTGCTGCGATGAACATTGGGGTGCACGTGTCTCTTTCAGACGAACCTATGGACACCTTATCTTTGACAAAGGAGGCAAGGATATGCAATGGAAAAAAGACAACCTCTTTAACAAGTGGTGCTGGGAAAACTGGTCAACCACTTGTAAAAGAATGAAAATAGAACACTTTCTAACACCATACACAAAAATAAACTCAAAATGGATTAAAGATCTAAATGTAAGACCAGAAACTATAAAACTCCTAGAGGAGAAGATAGGCAATACACTCTCCGACATAAATCAAAGCAAGATCCTCTATGACCCACCTCCCAGAATATTGGAAATAAAAGCAAAACTAAACAAATGGGACCTAATGAAACTTAAAAGCTTTTGCACTACAAAGGAAACTATAAGTAAGGTGAAAAGACAGCCCTCAGATTGGGAGAAAATAATAGCAAATGAAGAAACAGACAAAGGATTAATCTCAAAAATACACAAGCAAATCCTGCAGCTCAATTCCAGAAAAATAAATGACCCAATAAAAAATGAGCCAAAGAACTAAACAGACATTTCTCCAAAGAAGACATACAGATGGATAACAAACACATAAAAGATGCTCAACATCACTCATTATTAGAGAAATGCAAATCAAAACCACAATGAGGTACCATTACATGCCAGTCAGGATGGCTGCTATCCAAAAGTCTACAAGCAATAAATGCTGGAGAGGGAGTGGAGAAAAGGGAACCCTCTTATACTGTTGGTGGGAATGCACAATAGTACAGCCGATATGGAAAACGGTGTAGAGATTTCTTAAAAAACTGGAAATAGAACTGCCATATGACCCAGCAATTCCACTTCTGGGCATACACACTGAGGAAACCAGATCCTCTTATTTTTCAGACCGTTTCAAACTCCTCATATTTTTTACAACTTTTGAAGCTCTTCATATATTTCACACCTTTTCAGGCTCTTCATGTTTTTCAACACCGCTTCATGCTCCTACTATTTTTCAGACCGTTTCATGGTCCTCATATTTTTGACACCTTTTGAAGCTCTTCATATTTTTCACACCTTTTCAGGCTCTTCATGTTTTTGAACACCGTTTCATGCTCCTCCTATTTTTCAGACCGTTTCATGCTCCTCATGTTTTTGAGACGTTTTGAAGCTCTGCATATTTTTCATAACTTTCAGGCTCTTCATGCTTTTGAAACACCGTTACATGCTCCTCCTATTTTTCATACATATCATGCTCGTCATTTTTTTGACACATTTTGAAGCTCTTCATATTTTTCACACCTTTTCAGGCTCTTTATGTTTTTCAACGCCGTATCATGCTCCTCCTATTTTTCAGACCGTTTCATGCTCCTCATATCTTTGACACCTTTTGAAGCTCTTCATATTTTTCACATCATTTCAGGCTCTTCAAGTTTTTGAAAACGGCTTCATGCTCCTCCTAATTTTCAGACCGTTTTTTGCTCATCATATTTTTGACACATTTTGAAGCTTTTCATATTTTTCACAGCTTTTCAGGCTCTTCATGTTTTTGAACACAGTTTCATGCTCCGCATATTTTTCACACCTTTTCATGCTCTTCATATTTTTCACACCTTTTCAGGCTCTTCATGTTTCTCAACACCGTTTCATGCTTCTCCTATTTTTCAGACCATTTCATGCTCCTCATACTTTTAACAGCTTTTTAAGCTCTTCATATATTTCACACCTTTTCAGGCTTTTCATGTTTTTGAACACCGCTTCATGCTCCTCCTATTTTTCAGACCATTTCATGCTCCTCGTATTTTTCACACCTTTTGAAGCTCTTCCTATATTTCACACCTTTTCAGGCTCTTCATGTTTTTGAACACCGCTTAATGCTCCTCCTATTTTTCAGATTGTTTCATCCTCCTCATATTTTTGACACCTTTGAAGCTCTTCATATTTGTCACACCCTTCCAGGCTCTTCATGTTCTTCATCACTGTTTCATGCTCCTCCTATTTTTCAAACTGTTTCAGGCTCCTCATATTTTTCACACCTTTTGAAGCTCTTCATATTTTTCACACCTTTTCAGGCTCTTCATGTTTTTCAAAACCGCTTCATGCTCCTCCTGTTTTTCAGACCGTTTCAAGCTCCTCATGTTTTTCATATCTTTTGAAGCTCTTCATATTTTTCACACGTTTTCAGGCTCTTCATGATTTTCAACACCGCTTCATGATCCTCCTATTTATCAGACCGTTTCATGCTCATCTCATTTTTGACACCTTTTGAAGCTGCTCATATTTTTCACACCTTTTGAAGCTCTTCATTTTTTTCACAACTTTTCAGGCTCTTCAAGTTTTTCAACACCGCTTCATGCTCCTCCTATTTTTCAGACCGTTTCATGCTCCTCATGTAATTCACACCTTTTGAAACTCTTCATATTTTTCACACCTTTTCAGGCTCTTCATGTTTTGGAACACCGTTTCATGCTCCTCCTATTTTTCAGACCTTTCATGCTCCTCATATTTTTGACACCTTTTGAAGCTCTTCATATTTTTCACAACTTTTCAGGCTCTTCATGTTTTTCAACACGGCTTCATGCTTCTCCTATTTTCCAGACCGTTTCATTGTCCTAATATTTTTGACACCTTTAGAAGCTCTTCATATTTTTCACACGTTTTCAGGCTCTTCATGTTTTTCAACACGGCTTCATGCTCCTCCTATTTTTCAGATCGGTTCATTCTCCTCATATTTTTCACACCTTTTGATGCTCTTCATATTTTTCACACCTTTTCAGGCTCTTCATGTTTTGGAACACCGTTTCATGCTCCTCCTATTTTTCAGACCTTTTCATGCTCCTCATATTTTTGACACCTTTTGAAGCTCTTCATATTTTTCACAACTTTTCAGGCTGTTCATGTTTTGGAACACCGTTTCATGCTCCTCCTTTTTTTCAGACCGTTTCATGCTCCTCATATCTTTGAAACCTTTTGAAGCTCTATATTTTTCACACCTTTTCAGGATCTTCATGTTTTTGAACACCGCTTCATGCTACTCCTATTTTTCAGACCGTTTCATGCTCCTCCTATTTTTCACACTTTTTGAAGCTCTTCATATTTTTCACAGCTTTTCAGGCTCTTCATGTTTTTGAACACCGTTTCATGCTGCTCCTATTTTTCAGACTCTTTCATGCTCGTCATATTTTTGACACCTTTTGAAGCTCTTCGTATTTTTCACACCTTTTCAGGCTCTTCATGTTTTTGAAAACCGCTTCATGCTCCTCCTATTTTTCACACCTTTTGAAGCTCTTCATATTTTTCACACCTTTTCAGGCTCTTCATGTTTTTCAACTCCGCTCATGCTCCTCCTCTTTTTCAGACCGTTTCATGCTCCTCATATTTTTGACACTTTTTGAGGCTCTTCATATTTTTCACACCATTTCAGGCTCTTCTTCGTTTTGAACAACGTTTCATGCTCCTCCTATTTTTCAGACCGTTTCATGCTCCTCATGTATTTCACACCTTTTGAAGCTCTTCATAATTTTCACACCTTTTCAGGCTCTACATGTTTTTCAACATCACTTCATGCTTCTCTTATTTTTCAGACCGATTCATGTTCCTCATATTTTTGACACCTTTTGAAGCTCTTCATATTTTTCACACCTGTTCAGGCTCTTCATGTTTTTCAACGCCGCTTCATGCTCCTCATCTTTTTCAGACCGTTTCGTGCTCCTCATATTTTTCACACCTTTTGAAGCTCTTCATATTTTTCACAACTTTTCAGGCTCTTCATATTTTTGATCACCGTTTCATGCTCCTCCTATTTTTCAGACCGTTTCATGCTCCTCATATTTTGACACCTTTTTAAGCTCTTCACATTTTTCACACCTTTTCAGGCTCTTCATGTTTTTCAAAACCGCTTCATGATCCCCCTATATTTCAGACCGTTTCATGCTCCTCATATTTTTCACACCTTTTGAAGCTCTTCATATTTTTCACACCTTTTCAGACTCTTCATGTTTTTCAACACCACTTCATGCTCCTCCTATTTTTCCGACGGTTTCATGCTCATCGCATTTTTGACACCTTCTGAAGCTCTTCATTTTTATCAAAACTTTTGAGCTCTTCACATTCTTCACACGTTTTCAGGCTCTTCATGTATTTCAATAACGGTTCTTACTCCTCCTATTTTTCAGAACGTTGCATGCTTCTCATATTTTTGACACGTTTTGAAGCTCTTCATATTTTTCACACCTTTTCAGGCTCTTCATGTTTTTCAACACCACTTCATGCTCCTCCTATTTTTCAGACCGTTTCATGCTCCTCCTATTTTTCACACCTTTTGAAGCTCTTCATATTTTTCACACCTTTTCAGGCTGTACATGTTTTTGAACACCACTTCATGCTCCTCCTATTTTTCAGATCGTTTCTTGCTCCTCATGTATTTCACACATTTTGAAGCTCTTCATATTTTTCACACCTTTTCAGGCTCTTCATGTTTTTCAACACCGCATCATGCTCCTCCTATTTTTCAGACCGTTTCATGCTCATCTCTTTTTTGACACCTTTTGAAGCTCTTCATATTTTTCATACGTTTTGAAGCTCTTCATAGTTTTCACACTTTTTCAGGCTCTTCGTGTTTTTGAACACCGCTTCACGCTCCTCCTATTTTTCAGACCGTTTCATGCTGCTCGTATTTTTCAGACCGTTTCATGCTCCTCATAATTTTGACAATTTTATAAGCTCTTCATATTTTTCACACTTTTTCAGGCTCTTCATGTTTTTGAACACCGCTTCATGCTCCTCCTATTTTTCAAACTTTTGAAGCTCTTCATGTTTTTCACACCTTTTCAGGCTCTTCATGTTTTTGAACACAGCTTCATGCTCCTCCTAATTTTCAGACCGTTTCATGCTCCTCATACATTTCACACCTTTTTAAGCTCTTCCTATTTTTCACACCTTTTCACGCTCTTCATGTTTTTGAACACCGTTTTATGCTGCCTCTATTTTTCAGACCGTTTCATGCTCCTCATATATTTTAAACCTTTTGAATCTCTTCATATATTTCACACATTTTCAGGCTGTTCATGTTTTTCAACAACGCTTCATGATCTTCCTATTATTCAGACCGTTTCATGCTCCTCAAGTATTTCACACCTTTTGAAGCTCTTCATATTTTTCACACCTTTTCAGGCTCTTGATGTTTTTCAACACCACTTAATGCCCCTCCTATTTTTCAGACCGTATCATGCTCATCTCATTTTTACACCTTTTGAAGCTCTTCATATTTTTCACACCTTTTGAAGCTCTTCCTATTTTTCACACCTTTTCAGGCTCTTCAGGGTTTTGAACACCGCTTCATGCTCCTCATATTTTTCACACCTTTTGAAGCTCTTCATATTTTTCACACCTTTTCAGGCTCTTCATGTTTTTCAACACCACTTCTTGCTCCTCCATTTTTCACACCCTTTCATGCTTCTCATGTATTTCACACCTTTTGAAACTCTTCATATTTTTCACATCTTTTCAGGCTCTTCATGTTTTTCAACAAGGTTTCATGCTCCTCCCATTTTTAAGACCGTTTCATGCTACTCATATTTTTGACACGTTTTGAAGCTCTTCATATTTTTCCCATTTTTCAGGCTCTTCATGTTTTTGAACACCGTTTCATGCTCCTCCTATTTTTCAGACCGTTCATGCTCCTCATATTTTGACACATTTTGAAGCTCTTCATATTTTTCACATCTTTTCAGGCTCTTCATGTTTCTGAACACCGCGTCATGCTCCTCCTATTTTTCATATCGTTTCATGCTTCTCATATTTTTCACACCTTTTGAAGCTCTTCATATTTTTCACACCTTTTCAGGCTCTTCATGTTTTTCAACACCGCTTCATGCTCCTCCTATTTTTCAGACCGTTTCATGCTCATCTCATTTTTGACACCTTTTGAAGCTCTTCATATTCTTCACTCCTTTTGAAGCTCTTCATATTTTTCACACCTTTTGAAGCTCTTCATATTTCTCACACCTTTTCAGACTCTTCATGTTTTTCAACACCGCTTCATGCTGCTCCTGTTTTTCAGACCTTTTCATGCTCCTCATATTTTTCACATCTTTTGAAGTTCTTCTTATTTTTCACACCTTTTCAAGCTCTTCATCATTTTCAAAACCGCTTCATGCTCCTCCTATTTTACAGACCGTTTCATTCTCCTCATGTATTTCACACATAATGAAGCTCTTCCAATTTTGCACAACTTTTCAGTCTCTTCTTGTTTTACAACACCGCATCATGCTCCTCCTATTTTTCAGACTGTTTCATGCACCTCATAATTTTGACACCTTTTGAAGCTCTTCATATTTTTCACACCTTTTGAAGCTCTTCATGTTTTTCACACCTTTTCAGGCTCTTCATGATTTTCAACACCGCTTCATGCTCCTGCTATTTTTCAGACCGTTTCATGCTCATCTCTTTTTTGACACCTTTAGAAGCTGTTCATATTTTTCACACCTTTTAAAGCTCTTCATATTTTTCACATTTTTGAAACTCTTCATATTTTTCTCACCTTTTGAAGCTCTTCATATTTTTCACACCTTTTCAGTCTTCTCATGTTTTTGAACACCGCTTCATGCTCCTCCTATTTTTCACTCCTTTTGAAGCTCTTCATATTTTTTACACCTTTTCAGGCTGTACATGTTTTTGAACACCACTTCATGCTTCTCCTATTTTTCAGACCGTTTCTTGCTCCTCATATATTTCACACATTTTGAAGCTCTTCATATTTTTCACACCTTTTCAATGTCTTCATGTTTTTGATCACTGTTTCATGCTGCTCCTGTTTTTCAGACCATTTCATGATACTCATATTTTTGACACCTTTTGAAGCTCTTCATATTTTTCTCACTTTTTCAGGCTGTTTATAGTTTTCAACACCGCTGCATGATTCTCGTATATTTGAGACCATTTCATGCTCCTCATATTTTTGACATTTTTTGAAGCTCTTCATATTTTTCACACCTTGTGAAACTCTTCCTATTTTTCACAGGTTTTCAGGCTCTTCATGTTTTTCAACACCGCTTCATGCTCCTCCTATTTTTCCGACCGTTTCATGCTCATCTCATTTTTGACACCTTTTGAAGGTCTTCATATTTTTCACACCTTTTGAAGCTCTTCATATTTTTCCCTTCTTTTCAGGCTCTTCATGTTTTTTAACGCCGCTTCATCCTCCTCATATTTTTCAGACCGTTTCATGCTCCTCATATTTTTGACATCTTTTGAAGCTCTTCACATTTTTCACACATGTTCAGGCTCTTCATATTTTTGAACACCGCTTCATGTTCCTCCTGTTTTTCACACCTTTTGAAGCTCTTCATATTTTTCACACCTTTTCAGACTCTTCATGTTTTTCAACACCGCTTCATGCTGCTCCTATTTTTCAGACCGTTTCATGCTCATCTCTTTTTTGACAACTTTTGAAGCTCTTTATATTTTCATACCTTTTGAAGCTCTTCATATTTTTCACACATTTTCAGGCTCTTCATGTTTTTCAACACCGCTTCATGCTCCTCCTGTTTTTCAGACAGTTTCATGCTCCTCATATTGTTGACACCTTTTGAAGCACTTCATATTTTTCACACCTTTTCAGGCTCTTCATATTTTTGAACACCGCTTCATGTTCCTCCTGTTTTTCACACCTTTTGAAGCTCTTCATATTTTTCACACCTTTTCAGGCTCTTCATATTTTTGAACACCGCTTCATGTTCCTCCTGTTTTTCACACCTTTTGAAGCTCTTCATATTTTTCACACCTTTTCAGGCTCTTCATATTTTTGAACACCGCTTCATGCTCCTCATGTATTTCACACCTTTTGAAGCTGTTCATATTTTTCACACCTTTTCAAGCTATCCATGTTTCTGAACACCACTTCCTGCTCCTCCTGTTTTTCAGACCGTTTCATGCTCCCCATATTTTTGACAATTTTATAAGCTCTTCATATTTTTCACACATTTTCAGGCTCTTCATGTTTTTGAGCACCGCTTCATGCTCCTCCTATTTTTCAAACCTTTTGAAGCTCTTCATGTTTTTCACACCTTATCAGCCTCTTCATGTTTTTGAACATCTCTTCATGCTCCTCATATTTTTGACCATTTTATAAGCTCTTCATATTTTTCACACTTTTTCAGGCTCTTCATGTTTTTGAACAACACTTCATGCTCCTCCTACTTTTCAGACTTTTTCATGCTCATCTCTTTTTTGACACCTTTTCAGGGTCTTCATATTTTTCAAACTTTTGAAGATCTTCATATTTTTCACACTTTTTCAGGCTCTTCATGTTTTGAACACTGCTTCATGCTCCTCCTATTTTTCAAACCTTTTGAAGCTCTTCATATTTTTCACACGTTTTCAGGCCCTTCATGTTTTTGAACAACACTTCATGCTCCTCCTACTTTTCAGACTTTTTCATGCTCATCTCTTTTTTGACACCTTTTCAGGGTCTTCATATTTTTGAAACTTTTGAAGATCTTCATATTTTTCACACTTTTTCAGGCTCTTCATGTTTTGAACACCTCTTCATGCTACTCCTATTTTTCAGACCTTTTCATGCTCCTCATGTATTTCACACGTTTTGAAGCTCTTCATATTTTTCACACCTTTTCAGACTCTTCATGTTTTTGAACACTGCTTCATGCTCCTCCTATTTTTCAGACCGTTTCAAGCTCCTCATATTTTTGACACCTTTTGAAGCTCTTCATATTTTTCACACCTTTTCAGTCTCTTCATGTTTTTCAACTCCACTCATGCTCCTCCTCTTTTTCTGACCTTTTAATGCTCCTCATATTTTTGACATCTTTTGAAGCTCTTCACATATTTCACACATTTTCAGGCTTTTCATGTTTCTGAACACCGCTTCATCCTCCTCCTATTTTTCACACCTTTTGAAGCTTTTCATATTTTTCACAGCTTTTCAGGCTGCACATGTTTTTGAACACGACTTCATGCTCCTCATCTTTTTCAGTCTGTTTCATGCTCCTCATATTTTTCACACCGTTGGAAGCTCTTCATACTTTTCACACGTTTTCAGGCTCTTCATGTTTTTGATCACCGTTTCATGCTCCTCCTATTTTTCAGACCGTTTCTTGCTCCTCATATTTTTGACCATTTTATAAGCTCTTCATATTTTTCACACTTTTTTAGGCTCTTCATGTTTTTTAACACCGCTTCATGCTCCTCCTATTTTTCAAACTTTTTGAAGCTCTTCATGTTTTTCACACCTTATCAGCCTCTTCATGTTTTTGAACACCTCTTCATGCTACTCCTATTTTTCAGACCTTTTCATGCTCCTCATGTATTTCACACGTTTTGAAGCTCTTCATATTTTTTTACACACCTTTCAGACTCTTCATGTTTTTGAACACTGCTTCATGCTCCTCCTATTTTTCAGACCGTTTCAAGCTCCTCATATTTTTGACACCTTTTGAAGCTCTTCATATTTTTCAAACCTTTTCAGTCTCTTCATGTTTTTCAACTCCACTCATGCTCCTCCTCTTTTTCTGACCTTTTAATGCTCCTCATATTTTTGACACCTTTGGAAGCTCTTCATATTTTTCACACCTTTTGAAGCTCTTCATATTTTTCACAGCTTTTCAGGGTCTTCAAGTTTTTCAACATCGTTTCATTCTCCTCCTATTTTTCAGACCGTTTCATGCTCATCTCATTTTTGACACCTTTTGAAGCTCTTCATATTTTTCACACCTTTTGAAGCTCTTCATATTTTACACGTTTTCAGGCTCTTCAAGTTTTTCAACATCGCTTCATGCTCCTCCTATTTTTCAGACCGTTTCATACTCCTCATATTTTTGACACGTTTTGAGGCTCTTCATAATTTTCACACCATTTTAGGCTCTTCATGTTTTTGAACACCGTTTCATGCTCCTCGTATTTTTCACACCTTTTAAAGCTCTTCATATTTTCACACCTTTTCAGGCTCTCATGTTTTTGAACACAGCTTCATGCTCCTCCTATTTTTTATACCGTTTCATGATACTCATGTATTTCACACCTTTTGAAGGTCTTCATATTTTTCACACCTTTTCAGGCTGTACATGTTTTTGAAGACCACTTCATGCTCCTCATCTTTTTCAGACCGTTTCATGCTCCTGATATTTTTCACACCGTTTGAAGCTCTTCATATTATTCACACGTTTTCAGATTCTTCATGTTTTTGATCACCGTTTCATGCTCCTCATATTTTTGACACCTTTTGAAGCTCTTCACATTTATCACACCTTTTCAGGCTCTTCATGTTTTTCAACACCGCTTCATGATCCTCCTATGTTTCAGAGCGTTTCATGCTCCTCATAATTTTGACAATTTTATCAGCTCTTCATATTTTTCACACTTTTTCAGGCTCTTCATGTTTTTGAACACCGCTTCATGCTCCTCCTATTTTTCAAACTTTTGAAGCTCTTCATGTTTTTCACACCTTTTCAGGCTCTTCATGTTTTTGAACACAGCTTCATGCTCCTCCTAATTTTCAGACCGTTTCATGCTCCTCATACATTTCACACCTTTTTAAGCTCTTCCTATTTTTCACACCTTTTCACGCTCTTCATGTTTTTGAACACCGTTTTATGCTGCCTCTATTTTTCAGACCGTTTCATGCTCCTCATATATTTTAAACCTTTTGAATCTCTTCATATATTTCACACCTTTTCAGGCTGTTCATGTTTTTCAACAACGCTTCATGATCTTCCTATTATTCAGACCGTTTCATGCTCCTCAAGTATTTCACACCTTTTGAAGATCTTCATATTTTTCACACCTTTTCAGGCTCTTCATATTTTTGAACACCGCTTCATGCTCCTCATGTATTTCACACCTTTTGAAGCTGTTCATATTTTTCACACCTTTTCAAGCTATCCATGTTTCTGAACACCACTTCCTGCTCCTCCTGTTTTTCAGACCGTTTCATGCTCCCCATATTTTTGACAATTTTATAAGCTCTTCATATTTTTCACACATTTTCAGGCTCTTCATGTTTTTGAGCACCGCTTCATGCTCCTCCTATTTTTCAAACCTTTTGAAGCTCTTCATGTTTTTCACACCTTATCAGCCTCTTCATGTTTTTGAACATCTCTTCATGCTCCTCATATTTTTGACCATTTTATAAGCTCTTCATATTTTTCACACTTTTTCAGGCTCTTCATGTTTTTGAACAACACTTCATGCTCCTCCTACTTTTCAGACTTTTTCATGCTCATCTCTTTTTTGACACCTTTTCAGGGTCTTCATATTTTTCAAACTTTTGAAGATCTTCATATTTTTCACACTTTTTCAGGCTCTTCATGTTTTGAACACTGCTTCATGCTCCTCCTATTTTTCAAACCTTTTGAAGCTCTTCATATTTTTCACACGTTTTCAGGCCCTTCATGTTTTTGAACAACACTTCATGCTCCTCCTACTTTTCAGACTTTTTCATGCTCATCTCTTTTTTGACACCTTTTCAGGGTCTTCATATTTTTGAAACTTTTGAAGATCTTCATATTTTTCACACTTTTTCAGGCTCTTCATGTTTTGAACACCTCTTCATGCTACTCCTATTTTTCAGACCTTTTCATGCTCCTCATGTATTTCACACGTTTTGAAGCTCTTCATATTTTTCACACCTTTTCAGACTCTTCATGTTTTTGAACACTGCTTCATGCTCCTCCTATTTTTCAGACCGTTTCAAGCTCCTCATATTTTTGACACCTTTTGAAGCTCTTCATATTTTTCACACCTTTTCAGTCTCTTCATGTTTTTCAACTCCACTCATGCTCCTCCTCTTTTTCTGACCTTTTAATGCTCCTCATATTTTTGACATCTTTTGAAGCTCTTCACATATTTCACACATTTTCAGGCTTTTCATGTTTCTGAACACCGCTTCATCCTCCTCCTATTTTTCACACCTTTTGAAGCTTTTCATATTTTTCACAGCTTTTCAGGCTGCACATGTTTTTGAACACGACTTCATGCTCCTCATCTTTTTCAGTCTGTTTCATGCTCCTCATATTTTTCACACCGTTGGAAGCTCTTCATACTTTTCACACGTTTTCAGGCTCTTCATGTTTTTGATCACCGTTTCATGCTCCTCCTATTTTTCAGACCGTTTCTTGCTCCTCATATTTTTGACCATTTTATAAGCTCTTCATATTTTTCACACTTTTTTAGGCTCTTCATGTTTTTTAACACCGCTTCATGCTCCTCCTATTTTTCAAACTTTTTGAAGCTCTTCATGTTTTTCACACCTTATCAGCCTCTTCATGTTTTTGAACACCTCTTCATGCTACTCCTATTTTTCAGACCTTTTCATGCTCCTCATGTATTTCACACGTTTTGAAGCTCTTCATATTTTTCACACCTTTCAGACTCTTCATGTTTTTGAACACTGCTTCATGCTCCTCCTATTTTTCAGACCGTTTCAAGCTCCTCATATTTTTGACACCTTTTGAAGCTCTTCATATTTTTCAAACCTTTTCAGTCTCTTCATGTTTTTCAACTCCACTCATGCTCCTCCTCTTTTTCTGACCTTTTAATGCTCCTCATATTTTTGACACCTTTGGAAGCTCTTCATATTTTTCACACCTTTTGAAGCTCTTCATATTTTTCACAGCTTTTCAGGGTCTTCAAGTTTTTCAACATCGTTTCATTCTCCTCCTATTTTTCAGACCGTTTCATGCTCATCTCATTTTTGACACCTTTTGAAGCTCTTCATATTTTTCACACCTTTTGAAGCTCTTCATATTTTACACGTTTTCAGGCTCTTCAAGTTTTTCAACATCGCTTCATGCTCCTCCTATTTTTCAGACCGTTTCATACTCCTCATATTTTTGACACGTTTTGAGGCTCTTCATAATTTTCACACCATTTTAGGCTCTTCATGTTTTTGAACACCGTTTCATGCTCCTCGTATTTTTCACACCTTTTAAAGCTCTTCATATTTTCACACCTTTTCAGGCTCTCATGTTTTTGAACACAGCTTCATGCTCCTCCTATTTTTTATACCGTTTCATGATACTCATGTATTTCACACCTTTTGAAGGTCTTCATATTTTTCACACCTTTTCAGGCTGTACATGTTTTTGAAGACCACTTCATGCTCCTCATCTTTTTCAGACCGTTTCATGCTCCTGATATTTTTCACACCGTTTGAAGCTCTTCATATTATTCACACGTTTTCAGATTCTTCATGTTTTTGATCACCGTTTCATGCTCCTCATATTTTTGACACCTTTTGAAGCTCTTCACATTTATCACACCTTTTCAGGCTCTTCATGTTTTTCAACACCGCTTCATGATCCTCCTATGTTTCAGAGCGTTTCATGCTCCTCATAATTTTGACAATTTTATCAGCTCTTCATATTTTTCACACTTTTTCAGGCTCTTCATGTTTTTGAACACCGCTTCATGCTCCTCCTATTTTTCAAACTTTTGAAGCTCTTCATGTTTTTCACACCTTTTCAGGCTCTTCATGTTTTTGAACACAGCTTCATGCTCCTCCTAATTTTCAGACCGTTTCATGCTCCTCATACATTTCACACCTTTTTAAGCTCTTCCTATTTTTCACACCTTTTCACGCTCTTCATGTTTTTGAACACCGTTTTATGCTGCCTCTATTTTTCAGACCGTTTCATGCTCCTCATATATTTTAAACCTTTTGAATCTCTTCATATATTTCACACCTTTTCAGGCTGTTCATGTTTTTCAACAACGCTTCATGATCTTCCTATTATTCAGACCGTTTCATGCTCCTCAAGTATTTCACACCTTTTGAAGATCTTCATATTTTTCACACCTTTTCAGGCTCTTCAGGGTTTTGAACACCGCTTCATGCTCCTCATATTTTTCACACCTTTTGAAGCTCTTCATATTTTTCACACCTTTTCAGGCTCTTCATGTTTTTCAACACCGCTTCTTGCTCCTCCATTTTTCACACCCTTTCATGCTTCTCATGTATTTCACACCTTTTGAAACTCTTCATATTTTTCACATCTTTTCAGGCTCTTCATGTTTTTGAACAAGGTTTCATGCTCCTCCCATTTTTCAGACCGTTTCATGCTCCTCATATTTTTGACACGTTTTGAAGCTCTTCATATTTTTCCCATTTTTCAGGCTCTTCATGTTTTTGAACACCGTTTCATGCTCCTCCTATTTTTCAGACCGTTCATGCTCCTCATATTTTGACACATTTTGAAGCTCTTCATATTTTTCACATCTTTTCAGGCTCTTCATGTTTTTGAACAAGGTTTCATTCTCCTCCCATTTTTCAGACCGTTTCATGCTCCTCATATTTTTGACACGTTTTGAAGCTCTTCATATTTTTCACACCTTTTGAAGCTCTTCATGTTTTTCACACCTTTTCAGGCTCTTCATGATTTTCAACACCGCTTCATGCTCCTGCTATTTTTCAGACCGTTTCATGCTCATCTCTTTTTTGACACCTTTAGAAGCTGTTCATATTTTTCACACCTTTTAAAGCTCTTCATATTTTTCACATTTTTGAAACTCTTCATATTTTTCTCACCTTTTGAAGCTCTTCATGTTTTTCACACCTTTTCAGGCTTCTCATGTTTTTGAACACCGCTTCATGCTCCTCCTATTTTTCACTCCTTTTGAAGCTCTTCTTATTTTTCACACCTTTTCAGGCTGTACATGTTTTTGAACACCACTTCATGCTCCTCCTATTTTTCAGACCGTTTCTTGCTCCTCATGTATTTCACACATTTTGAAGCTCTTCATATTTTTCACACCTTTTCAATGTCTTCATGTTTTTGATCACTGTTTCATGCTGCTCCTGTTTTTCAGACCATTTCATGATACTCATATTTTTGACACCTTTTGAAGCTCTTCATGTTTTTCACACTTTTTCAGGCTGTTTATAGTTTTCAACACCGCTGCATGATTCTCCTATATTTGAGACCATTTCATGCTCCTCATATTTTTGACATTTTTTGAAGCTCTTCATATTTTTCACACTTTTTGAAGCTCTTCCTATTTTTCACAGGTTTTCAGGCTCTTCATGTTTTTCAACACCGCTTCATGCTCCTCCTATTTTTCCGACCGTTTCATGCTCATCTCATTTTTGACACCTTTGAAGGTCTTCATATTTTTCACACGTTTTGAAGCTCTTCATATTTTTCACTTCTTTTCAGGCTCTTCATGTTTTTTAACACCGCTTCATGCTCCTCATATTTTTCAGACCGTTTCATGCTCCTCATATTTTTGACATCTTTTGAAGCTCTTCACATTTTTCACACATTTTCAGGCTCTTCATGTTTTTCAACACCGCTTGATGATCCTCCTATATTTCAGACCGTTTCATGCTCCTCATATTTTTGACACCTTTTGAAGCTCTTCATATTTTTCACACCTTTTCAGACTCTTCATGTTTTTCAACACCGCTTCATGCTGCTCCTATTTTTCAGACCGTTTCATGCTCATCTCTTTTTTGACAACTTTTGAAGCTCTTCATATTTTCATACCTTTTGATGCTCTTCATACTTTTCACACATTTTCAGGCTCTTCATGTTTTTCAACACCGCTTCATGCTCCTCCTGTTTTTCAGACAGTTTCATGCTCCTCATTTTTTTGACACGTTTTGAAGCTCTTCATATTTTTCACAACTTTTCCGTCTCTTCTTGTTTTTCAACACCGCTTCTTGCTCCTCCTATTTTTCAGACCGTTTCATGCTCCTCATATTGTTGACACCTTTTGAAGCACTTCATATTTTTCACACCTTTTCAGGCTCTTCATATTTTTGAACACCGCTTCATTTTCCTCCTGTTTTTCCCACCTTTTGAAGCTCTTCATATTTTTCACACCTTTTCAGGCTCTTCAGGTTTTTGAACACCTCTTCATGCTCCTCCTATTTTTCAGACCGTTTCATGCTCCTCATGTATTTCACACCTTTTGAAGCTGTTCATATTTTTCACACCTTTTCAAGCTCTCCATGTTTCTGAACACCACTTCCTGCTCCTCCTATTTTTGAGGCCGTTTCATGCTCATCTCATTTTTGACACCTTCTGAAGCTCTTCATTTATTTCACACCTTTTGAGCTCTTCATATTCTTCACACTTTTTCAGGCTCTTCATGTATTTCAATAACGCTTCTTACTCCTCCTATTTTTCAGACCGTTTCATGCTCCTCATATTTTTGACATCTTTTGAAGCTCTTCACATATTTCACACATTTTCAGGCTTTTCATGTTTCTGAACACCGCTTCATCCTCCTCCTATTTTTCACACCTTTTGAAGCTCTTCATATTTTTCACAGCTTTTCAGGCTGCACATGTTTTTGAACACGACTTCATGCTCCTCATCTTTTTCAGTCTGTTTCATGCTCCTCATATTTTTCACACCGTTGGAAGCTCTTCATATTTTTCACACGTTTTCAGGCTCTTCATGTTTTTGATCACTGTTTCATGCTCCTCCTATTTTTCAGACCGTTTCTTGCTCCTCATATTTTTGACCATTTTATAAGCTCTTCATAATTTTCACACTTTTTTAGGCTCTTCATGTTTTTTAACACCGCTTCATGCTCCTCCTATTTTTCAAACTTTTTGAAGCTCTTCATGTTTTTCACACCTT
Organism: Dama dama; assembly: GCF_033118175.1. Lineage (NCBI taxonomy): Eukaryota > Metazoa > Chordata > Mammalia > Artiodactyla > Cervidae > Dama > Dama dama. The sequence continues at coordinate 6,166,813 of NW_026870891.1, read as the reverse complement.
ATCAGACTCTTCATGTTTTTGAACACCTCTTCATGCTACTCCTATTTTTCAGACCTTTTCATGCTCCTCATGTATTTCACACGTTTTGAAGCTCTTCATATTTTTCACACCTTTTCAGACTCTTCATGGTTTTGAACACTGCTTCATGCTCCTCCTATTTTTCAGACCGTTTCAAGCTCCTCATATTTTTGACACCTTTTGAAGCTCTTCATATTTTTCACACCTTTTCAGTCTCTTCATGTTTTTAAACTCCACTCATGCTCCTCCTCTTTTTGTGACCTTTTCATGCTGCTCATAATTTTGACACCTTTGGAAGCTCTTCATATTTTTCACACCTTTTGATGCTCTTCATATTTTTCACAGCTTTTCAGGGTCTTCAAGTTTTTCAACACCGTTTCATTCTCCTCCTATTTTTCAGACCGTTTCATGCTCATCTCATTTTTGACACCTTTTGAAGCTCTTCATATTTTTCACACCTTTTGAAGCTCTTCATATTTTACACGTTTTCAGGCTCTTCAAGTTTTTCAACATCGCTTCATGCTCCTCCTATTTTTGACACGTTTTGAGGCTCTTCATAATTTTCACACCATTTTAGGCTCTTCATGTTTTTGAACACCGTTTCATGCTCCTCGTATTTTTCACACCTTTTAAAGCTCTTCATATTTTCACACCTTTTCAGGCTCTCATGTTTTTGAACACAGCTTCATGCTCCTCCTATTTTTTATACCGTTTCATGATACTCATGTATTTCACACCTTTTGAACCTCTTCATATTTTCCACACCTTTTCAGGCTGTACATGTTTTTGAAGACCACTTCATGCTCCTCATCTTTTTCAGACCGTTTCATGCTCCTGATATATTTCACACCGTTTGAAGCTCTTCATATTATTCACACGTTTTCAGATTCTTCATGTTTTTGATATCCGTTTCATGCTCCTCCTATTTTTCAGACCGTTTCATGCTCCTCATATTTTTGACACCTTTTGAAGCTCTTCACATTTATCACACCTTTTCAGGCTCTTCATGTTTTTCAACACCGCTTCATGATCCTCCTATATTTCAGAGCGTTTCATGCTCCTCATATTTTTGACACCTTTTGAAGCTCTTCACATTTTTCACACCTTTTCTGGCTCTTCATGTTTTTCAACACCGCTTCATGCTCCTCCTATTTTTCAGATCGTTTCAGGCTCCGCATATTTTTGACTCCTTTTGAAGCTCTTCATATTTTTCACACGTTTTCAGGCCCTTCATGTTTTTGAACACCGCTTCATGCTCCTCCTATTTTTCAGACGGTTTCAGGCTGCTCGTATTTTTCAGACCGTTTCATGCTCCCCATATTTTTGACAATTTTATAAGCTCTTCATATTTTTCACACATTTTCAGGCTCTTCATGTTTTTGAGCACCGCTTCATGCTCCTCCTATTTTTCAAACCTTTTGAAGCTCTTCATGTTTTTCACACCTTATCAGCCTTTTCATGTTTTTGAACATCTCTTCATGCTCCTCATATTTTTGACAATTTTATAAGCTCTTCATATTTTTCACACTTTTTCAGGCTCTTCATGTTTTTCAACACCGCTTCATGCTCCTCCTATTTTTCAAACCTTTTGAAGCTCTTCATATTTTTCACACATTTTCAGGCCCTTCATGTTTTTGAACAACACTTCATGCTCCTCCTACTTTTCAGACTTTTTCATGCTCATCTCTTTTTTGACACCTTTTCAGGGTCTTCATATTTTTCAAACTTTTGAAGATCTTCATATTTTTCACACTTTTTCAGGCTCTTCATGTTTTGAACACTGCTTCATGCTCCTCCTATTTTTCAGACCGTTTCATTCTCCTCATGTGTTTCACACCTTTTGAAGCTCTTCATAATTTTCACACCTTTTCATGCTCTTCATGTTTTTGAACACCGTTTCATGCTCGTCCTATTTTTCAGACCATTTCAAGCTCCTCATATTTTTGAAACCTTTTGAAGCTCTTCATATTTTTCACACCTTTTCAGGCTTTTCATGTATTTGAACATCGCTTCATGCTCCTCACATTTCTCACACCTTTTGAAGCTCTTCATATTTTTCTCACCTTTTCAGGCTCCTCATGTTTTTGAACACCGCTTCATGCTCCTCATATTTTTCAGACCGTTTCATGATCCTCATGTATTTCACACCTTTTGAACCTCTTCATATTTTTCACACCTTTTCAATGTCTTCATGTTTTTGAACACTGTTTCATGCTGCTCCTGTTTTTCAGACCATTTCATGATACTCATATTTTTGACACCTTTTGAAGCTCTTCATATTTTTCACACTTTTTCAGGCTGTTTATAGTTTTCAACACCGCTGCATGATTCTCCTATATTTGAGACCATTTCATGCTCCTCATATTTTTGACATTTTTTGAAGCTCTTCATATTTTTCACACCTTTTGAAGCTCTTCCTATTTTTCACAGCTTTTCAGGCTCTTCATGTTTTTCAACACCGCTTCATGCTCCTCATATTTTTCAGACCGTTTCATGCTCCTCATATTTTTGACATCTTTTGAAGCTCTTCATATTTTTGACACCTTTTGAAGGTCTTCATATTTTTCACACCTTTTGAAGCTCTTCATATTTTTCGCTTCTTTTCAGGCTCTTCATGTTTTTTAACACCGCTTCATGTTCCTCATATTTTTCAGACCGTTTCATGCTCCTCATATTTTTGACATCTTTTGAAGCTCTTCACGTTTATCACACATTTTCAGGCTCTTCATGTTTTTCAACACCGCTTGATGATCCTCCTATATTTCAGACCGTTTCATGCTCCTCATATTTTTGACACGTTTTGAAGCTCTTCATATTTTTCACACCTTTTCCGTCTCTTCTTGTTTTTCAACACCGCTTCTTGCTCCTCCTATTTTTCAGACCGTTTCATGCTCCTCATATTGTTGACACCTTTTGAAGCACTTCATATTTTTCACACCTTTTCTGGCTCTTCATATTTTTGAACACCGCTTCATGTTCCTCCTGTTTTTCATACCTTTTGAAGCTCTTCATATTTTTCACACCTTTTCAGGCTCTTCAGGTTTTTGAACACCTCTTCATGCTCCTCCTATTTTTCAGACCGTTTCATGCTCCTCATGTATTTCACACCTTTTGAAGCTGTTCATATTTTTCACACCTTTTCAGGCTCTCCATGTTTCTGAACACCACTTCCTGCTCCTCCTATTTTTGAGGCCGTTTCTTGCTCATCTCATTTTTGACACCTTCTGAAGCTCTTCATTTGTTTCACACCTTTTGAGCTCTTCATATTCTTCACACGTTTTCAGGCTCTTCATGTATTTCAATAACGCTTCTTACTCCTCCTATTTTTCAGACCGTTTCATGCTCCTCATATTTTTGACATCTTTTGAAGCTCTTCACATATTTCACACATTTTCAGGCTTTTCATGTTTCTGAACACCGCTTCATTCTCCTCCTATTTTTCACACCTTTTGAAGCTCTTCATATTTTTCACAGCTTTTCAGGCTGAACATGTTTTTGAACACGACTTCATGCTCCTCATCTTTTTCAGTCTGTTTCATGCTCCTCATATTTTTCACACCGTTTGAAGCTCTTCATATTTTTCACACGTTTTCAGGCTCTTCATGTTTTTGATCACCGTTTCATGCTCCTCCTATTTTTCAGACCGTTTCATGCTCCTCATATTTTTGACCATTTTATAAGCTCTTCATATTTTTCACACTTTTTTAGGCTCTTCATGTATTTTAACACCGCTTCATGCTCCTCCTATTTTTCAAACTTTTTGAAGCTCTTCATGTTTTTCACACCTTATCAGCCTCTTCATGTTTTTGAACACCTCTTCATGCTACTCCTATTTTTCAGACCTTTTCATGCTCCTCATATTTTTCACTCCTTTAAAGCTCTTCCTATTTTTCACAGCTTTTCAGGCTCTTCATGTTTTTCAACAACGCTTCATGCTCCTCATATTTTTCAGACCGTTTCATGCTCCTCATATTTTTGACATCTTTTGAAGCTCTTCATATTTTTGACACCTTTTGAAGGACTTCATATTTTTCACACCTTTTGAAGCTCTTCACATTTTTCACTTCTTTTCAGGCTCTTCATGTTTTTTAACACCGCTTCATGCTCCTCATATTTTTCAGACCGTTTCATGCTCCTCATATTTTTGACATCTTTTGAAGCTCTTCACGTTTTTCACACATTTTCAGGCTCGTCATGTTTTTCAACACCGCTTCATGCTGCTCCTATTTTTCAGACCGTTTCATGCTCATCTCTTTTTTGACAACTTTTGAAGCTCTTCATATTTTCATACTTTTTGAAGCTCTTCATATTTTTCACACGTTTTCAGGCTCTTCATGTTTTTCAACACCGCTTCATGCTCCTCCTATTTTTCAGACTGTTTCATGCTCCTCATATTTTTGACACCTTTTGAAGCTCTTCATATTTTTCACACCTTTTCAGACTCTTCATGTTTTTCAACACCGCTTCATGCTGCTCCCATTTTTCAGACCGTTTCATGCTCATCTCTTTTTTGACAACTTTTGAAGCTCTTCATATTTTCATACCTTTTGAAGCTCTTCAGATTTTTCACACGTTTTCAGGCTCTTCATGTTTTTCAACACTGCTTCATGCTCCTCCTATTTTTCAGACCGTTTCATGCTCCTCATATTTTTGACACGTTTTGAAGCTCTTCATATTTTTCACACCTTTTCCGTCTCTTCTTGTTTTTCAACACCGCTTCTTGCTCCTCCTATTTTTCAGACCGTTTCATGCTCCTCATATTGTTGACACCTTTTGAAGCACTTCATATTTTTCACACCTTTTCAGGCTCTTCATATTTTTGAACACCGCTTCATGTTCCTCCTGTTTTTCACACCTTTTGAAGCTCTTCATATTTTTCACACCTTTTCAGGCTCTTCAGGTTTTTGAACACCTCTTCATGCTCCTCCTATTTTTCAGACCGTTTCATGCTCCTCATGTATTTCACACCTTTTGAAGCTGTTCATATTTTTCACACCTTTTCAGCCTCTTCATGTTTTTGAACACCTCTTCATGCTCCTCCTATTTTTCAGACCGTTTCATGCTCCTCATGTATTTCACACCTTTTGAAGCTCTTCATATTTTTCACAGCTTTTCAGGGTCTTCAAGTTTTTCAACATCGTTTCATTCTCCTCCTATTTTTCAGACCGTTTCATGCTCATCTCATTTTTGACACCTTTTGAAGCTCTTCATATTTTTCACACCTTTTGAAGCTCTTCATATTTTTCACACCTTTTCAGGCTGTACATGTTTTTGAAGACCACTTCATGCTCCTCATCTTTTTCAGACCGTTTCATGCTCCTGATATTTTTCACACCGTTTGAAGCTCTTCATATTTTTCACACGTTTTCAAATTCTTCATGTTTTTGATCACCGTTTCATGCTCCTACTATTTTTCAGACCGTTTCATGCTCCTCATATTTTTGACACCTTTTGAAGCTCTTCACATTTATCACACCTTTTCAGGCTCTTCATGTTTCTCAACACCGCTTCATGATCCTCCTATATTTCAGAGCGTTTCATGCTCCTCATATTTTTGACACCTTTTGAAGCTCTTCACATTTTTCACACCTTTTCTGGCACTTCATGTTTTTCAACTCCGCTTCATGCTCCTCCTATTTTTCAGATCGTTTCAGGCTCCGCATATTTTTGACTCCTTTTGAAGCTCTTCATATTTTTCACCCGTTTTCAGGCCCTTCATGTTTTTGAACACCGCTTCATGCTCCTCTTATTTTTCAAACCTTTTGAAGCTGTTCATATTTTTCACACTTTTTCAGGCTCTTCATGTTTTGAACACCGCTTCATGCTCCTCCTATTTTTCAGATCGTTTCATGCTCCTCAGGTATTTCACACCTTTTGAAACTCTTCATATTTTTCACACCTTTTCAGGCTCTTCACGTTTTTGAACACCGCTTCATGCTCCTCCTATTTTTCAGACGGTTTCAGGCTGCTCGTATTTTTCAGACCGTTTCATGCTCCTCATATTTTTGACAATTTTATAAGCTCTTCATATTTTTCACACTTTTTCAGGCTCTTCATGTTTTGAACACTGCTTCATGATCCTCTTATATTTCAGACCGTTTCATTCTCCTCATGTTTTTCACACCTTTTGAAGCTCTTCATAATTTTCACACCTTTTCATGCTCTTCATGTTTTTGAACACCGTTTCATGCTCGTCCTATTTTTCAGACCATTTCAAGCTCCTCATATTTTTGAAACCTTTTGAAGCTCTTCATATTTTTCACACCTTTTCAGGCTTTTCATGTATTTGAACACCGCTTCATGCTCCTCACATTTCTCACACCTTTTGAAGCTCTTCATATTTTTCTCACCTTTTCAGGCTCCTCATGTTTTTGAACACCGCTTCATGCTCCTCATATTTTTCAGACCGTTTCATGATCCTCATGTATTTCACACCTTTTGAACCTCTTCATATTTTTCACACCTTTTCAATGTCTTCATGTTTTTGAACACTGTTTCATGCTGCTCCTGTTTTTCAGACCATTTCATGATACTCATATTTTTGACACCTTTTGAAGCTCTTCATATTTTTCACACTTTTTCAGGCTGTTTATAGTTTTCAACACCGCTGCATGATTCTCCTATATTTGAGACCATTTCATGCTCCTAATATTTTTGACATTTTTTGAAGCTCTTCATATTTTTCACAACTTTTGAAGCTCTTCCTATTTTTCACAGGTTTTCAGGCTCTTCATGTTTTTCAACACCGCTTCATGCTCCTCCTATTTTTCCGACCGTTTCATGCTCATCTCATTTTTGACACCTTTTGAAGGTCTTCATGTTTTTCACACCTTTTGAAGCTCTTCATATTTTTCACTTCTTTTCAGGCTCTTCATGTTTTTTAACACCGCTTCATGCTCCTCATATTTTTCAGACCGTTTCATGCTCCTCATATTTTTGACATCTTTTGAAGCTCTTCACGTTTTTCACACATTTTCAGGCTCTTCCTGTTTTTCAACACCGCTTCATGCTCCTCCTATATTTCAGACCGTTTCATGCTCCTCATATTTTTGACACCTTTTGAAGCTCTTCATATTTTTCACACCTTTTCAGACTCTTCATGTTTTTCAACACCAGTTCATGCTGCTCCTATTTTTCAGACCGTTTCATGCTCATCTCTTTTTTGACAACTTTTGAAGCTCTTCATATTTTCATACCTTTTGAAGCTCTTCATATTTTTCACACATTTTCAGGCTCTTCCTGTTTTTCAACACCGCTTCTTGCTCCTCCTATTTTTCAGACCGTTTCATGCTCCTCATATTGTTGACACCTTTTGAAGCACTTCATATTTTTCACACCTTTTCAGGCTCTTCATATTTTTGAACACCGCTTCATGTTCCTCCTGTTTTTCACACCTTTAGAAGCTCTTCATATTTTTCACAACTTTTCAGGCTCTTCAGGTTTTTGAACACCTCTTCATGCTCCTCCTATTTTTCAGACCGTTTCATGCTCCTCATGTATTTCACACCTTTTGAAGCTCTTCATATTTTTCACACCTTTTCAGGCTCTCCATATTTCTGAACACCACTTCCTGCTCCTCCTATTTTTGAGGCCGTTTCATGCTCATCTCATTTTTGACACCTTCTGAAGCTCTTCATTTTTTTCACACCTTTTGAGCTCTTCATATTCTTCACACGTTTTCAGGCTCTTCATGTATTTCAATAACGCTTCTTACTCCTCCTATTTTTCAGACCGTTTCATGCTCCTCATATTTTTGACACCTTTTGAAGCTCTTCACATTTATCACACCTTTTCCGGCTCTTCATGTTTTTCAACACCGCTTCATGCTCCTCCTATTTTTCAGATCGTTTCAGGCTCCGCATATTTTTGACTCCTTTTGAAGCTCTTCATATTTTTCACACGTTTTCAGGCCCTTCATGTTTTTGAACACCGCTTCATGCTCCTCCTATTTTTCAGATCGTTTCAGGCTGCTCGTATTTTTCAGACCGTTTCATGCTCCTCATATTTTTGACAATTTTATAAGCTCTTCATATTTTTCACACTTTTTCAGGCTCTTCATGTTTTGAACACCGCTTCATGCTCCTCCTATTTTTCAGACCTTTTCATGCTCCTCATGTATTTCACACGTTTTGAAGCTCTTCATATTTTTCACACATTTTCAGGCTCTTCATGTTTTTGAACACAGCTTCATGCTCCTCCTATTTTTCAAACCTTTTGAAGCTCTTAATGTTTTTCACACCTTATCAGCCTCTTCATGTTTTTGAACATCTCTCCATGCTCCTCATATTTTTGACAATTTTATAAGCTCTTCATATTTATCACACTTTTTCAGGCTCTTCATGTTTTGAACACCGCTTCATGCTCCTCCTATTTTTCAGACCGTTTCATGCTCCTCAGGTATTTCACACCTTTTCAAGCTCTTCATATTTTTCACAACTTTTCAGGCTCTTCACGTTTTTGAACAACACTTCATGCTCCTCCTCCTTTTCAGACTGTTTCATGCTCATCTCATTTTTGACACCTTTTCAGGGTCTTCATATTTTTCAAACTTTTGAAGATCTTCATATTTTTCACACTTTTTCAGGCTCTTCATGTTTTGAACACTGCTTCATGCTCCTCCTATTTTTCAGACCGTTTCATTCTCCTCATGTTTTTGACACCTTTTGAAGCTCTTCATAATTTTCACACCTTTTCATGCTCTTCATGTTTTTGAACACCATTTCATGCTCCTCCTATTTTTCAGACCTTTTCATGCTCCTCATGTATTTCACACGTTTTGAAGCTCTTCATATTTTTCACACCTTTTCAGGCTCTTCATGTTTGTGAACACTGCTTCATGCTCCTCCTATTTTTCAGACCGTTTCAAGCTCCTCATATTTTTGACACTTTTTGAAGCTCTTCATATTTTTCACACCTTTTTAGGCTCTCCATGTTTCTGAACACCACTTCATGCTCCTCCTATTTTTCAGACCGTATCATGCTTCTCATATTTTTCACACCTTTTGGAGCTCTTCATATTTTTCACATCTTTTCAGGCTCTTCATGTTTTTCAACACCACTTCATGCTCCTCCTATTTTTCAGAGAGATACATGCTCCACATATATTTCACACCTTTTGAAGCTCTTCATATTTTTCACACTTTTTCAGGCTCTTCATTTTTTTCCACACCACTTCATGCTTCTCCTATTTTTCAGACCGTATCATGCTCCTCATGTATTTCAAACCTTTGAAGCTTTTCAAATTTTTCACACATTTTCAGGCTCTTCATGTTTTTGAACACCATTTCATGCTCCTCCTATTTTTCAGACCGTTTCATGCTTTTCATATTTTTGACATCTTTTGAAGCTCTTCATATTTTTCACACCTTTTGAAGCTCCTCATATATTTCACACCTTTTGAAGCTCTTCATATTTTTCACACATTTTCAGGCTCTTCATGTTTTTGAACACCGCTTCATGCTCCTCCTATTTTTCAGACGGTTTCATGCTCTTCATATTTTAGACAACTTTTGAAGCTCGTCATATTTTTCACACCTTTTCAGGCTCTTCATGTTTTTGAACATCGCTTCATGCTCCTTTATTTTTCAGACAATTTCTTGCTCCTCATATTTTTAAAACCTTTTGAAGCTCTTCAGATTTTTCACACCTTTTCAGGCACTTCATGTTTTTGAACACCGCTTCATGCTCCTCCTATATTTCAGACCGTTTCATGCTCCTCATATATTTGACACCTTTTGAAGCTCTTCATATTTTTCACAACTTTTCAGGCTCTTCATGTTTTTGAACACCGCTTCATGCTCCTCCTATTTTTCAGACCGTTTCATGCTCATCTCATTTTTGACACATTTTGAACTTCTTCATATTTTTCACACCTTTAAAGCTCTTCATATTTTTCACAACTTTTCAGTCTCTGCATTTTTTTGAACACCGCTTCATGCTCCTCCTATTTTTCAGACCGTTTCATGCTCCTCATGTATTTCACACCTTTTGAAGCTCTTCAAATTTTTCACACCTTTTCAGGCTCTTCATGTTTTTGATTACCGTTTCATCGTCCTCCTATTTTTCAGACCGTTTCATGCTCCTCATATTTTTCACACCTTTTGAAGCTCTTCATATTTTTCCCACCTTTTCAGGCTCTTCATGTTTTTCAACACCAGTTCATGCTCCTCCTATTTTTCACCGTTTCAAGCTCCTCATAATTTTCACACCTTTTAAAGCTCTTCTTATTTTTCACACCTTTTCAGGCTCTTCATGTTTTTCAACACCGCTTCATGCTGCTCCTATTTTCAGACCGTTTCATGCTCATCTCTTTTTTGACAACTTTTGAAGCTCTTCATATTTTCATACCTTTTGAAGCTCTTCATATTTTTCACACGTTTTCAGGCTCTTCATGTTTTTCAACACCGCTTCATGCTCCTCCTATTTTTCAGACCGTTTCGTGCTCCTCATATTTTTGACACGTTTTGAAGCTCTTCATTTTTTTCACCTTTTCAGGCTCTTCTTGTTTTTCAACACCGCTTCTTGCTCCTCCTATTTTTCAGACCGTTTCATGCTCCTCATATTGTTGACACCTTTTGAAGCACTTCATGTTTTTCACACCTTTTCAGGCTCTTCATGTTTCTGAACACCACTTCCTGCTCCTCCTATTTTTGAGGCCGTTTCATGCTCATCTCATTTTTGACACCTTCTGAAGCTCTTCATTTTTTTCACACCTTTTGAGCTCTTCATATTCTTCACACGTTTTCAGGCTCTTCATGTATTTCAATAACGCTTCTTACTCCTCGTATTTTTCAGACCGTTTCATGCTCCTCATATTTTTGACACCTTTTGAAGCTCTTCACATTTTTCACACCTTTTCCGGCTCTTCATGTTTTTCAACACCGCTTCATGCTCCTCCTATTTTTCAGATCGTTTCAGGCTCCGCATATTTTTGACTCCTTTTGAAGCTCTTCATATTTTTCACACGTTTTCAGGCCCTTCATGTTTTTGAACACCGCTTCATGCTCCTCCTATTTTTCAGACGTTTTCAGGCTGCTCGTATTTTTCAGACCGTTTCATGCTCCTCATATTTTTGACAATTTTATAAGCTCTTCATATTTTTCACACATTTTCAGGCTCTTCATGTTTTTGAACACCGCTTCATGCTCCTCCTATTTTTCAAACCTTTTGAAGCTCTTAATTTTTTTCACACCTTATCAGCCTCTTCATGATTTTGAACACCGCTTCATGCTCCTCCTATTTTTCAGACCGTTTCATGCTCCTCAGGTATTTCACACCTTTTCAAGCTCTTCATATTTTTCACAACTTTTCAGGCTCTTCACGTTTTTGAACAACACTTCATGCTCCTCCTACTTTTCAGACTGTTTCATGCTCATCTCATTTTTGACACCTTTTCAGGGTCTTCATATTTTTCAAACTTTTGAAGATCTTCATATTTTTCACACTTTTTCAGGCTCTTCATGTTTTGAACACTGCTTCATGCTCCTCCTATTTTTCAGACCGTTTCATTCTCCTCATGTTTTTCACACCTTTTGAAGCTCTTCATAATTTTCACACCTTTTCATGCTCTTCATGTTTTTGAACACCGTTTCATGCTCGTCCTATTTTTCAGACCATTTCAAGCTCCTCATATTTTTGAAACCTTTTGAAGCTCTTCATATTTTTCACACCTTTTCCGTCTCTTCTTGTTTTTCAACACCGCTTCTTGCTCCTCCTATTTTTCAGACCGTTTCATGCTCCTCATATTGTTGACACCTTTTGAAGCACTACATATTTTTCAAACCTTTTCAGGCTCTTCATATTTTTGAACACCGCTGCATGTTCCTCCTGTTTTTCACACCTTTTGAAGCTCTTCATATTTTTCACACCTTTTCAGGCTGTACATGTTTTTGAAGACCACTTCATGCTCCTCATCTTTTTCAGACCGTTTCATGCTCCTGATATTTTTCACACCGTTTGAAGCTCTTCATATTTTTCACACGTTTTCAAATTCTTCATGTTTTTGATCACCGTTTCATGCTCCTACTATTTTTCAGACCGTTTCATGCTCCTCATATTTTTGACACCTTTTGAAGCTCTTCACATTTATCACACCTTTTCAGGCTCTTCATGTTTTTCAACACCGCTTCATGATCCTCCTATATTTCAGAGCGTTTCATGCTCCTCATATTTTTGACACCTTTTGAAGCTCTTCACATTTTTCACACCTTTTCCGGCTCTTCATGTTTTTCAACTCCGCTTCATGCTCCTACTATTTTTCAGATCGTTTCAGGCTCCGCATATTTTTGACTCCTTTTGAAGCTCTTCATATTTTTCACCCGTTTTCAGGCCCTTCATGTTTTTGAACACCGCTTCATGCTCCTCCTATTTTTCAGACCGTTTCAGGCTGCTGTATTTTTCAGACCTTTTCATGCTCCTCATATTTTTGACAATTTTATAAGCTCTTCATATTTTTCACACTTTTTCAGGCTCTTCATGTTTTGAACACCGCTTCATGCTCCTCCTATTTTTCAGACGGTTTCAGGCTGCTCGTATTTTTCAGACCGTTTCATGCTCCTCATATTTTTGACAATTTTATAAGCTCTTCATATTTTTCACACTTTTTCAGGCTCTTCATGTTTTTAACACCGCTTCATGCTCCTCCTATTTTTCAGACGGTTTCAGGCTGCTCGTATTTTTCAGACCGTTTCATGCTCCTCATATTTTTGACAATTTTATAAGCTCTTCACATTTTTCACACCTTTTCCGGCTCTTCATGTTTTTCAACACCGCTTCATGCTCCTCCTATTTTTCAGATCGTTTCAGGCTGCTCGTATTTTTCAGACCGTTTCATGCTCCTCATATTTTTGACAATTTTATAAGCTCTTCATATTTTTCACACTTTTTCAGGCTCTTCATGTTTTTGAACACCGCTTCATCCTCCTCCTATTTTTTAAACCTTTTGAAGCTCTTCATATTTTTCACACTTTTTCAGGCTCTTCATGTTTTGAACACCGCTTCATGCTCCTCCTATTTTTCAGACCGTTTCATGCTCCTCAGGTATTTCACACCTTTTCAAGCTCTTCATATTTTTCACAACTTTTCAGGCTCTTCACGTTTTTGAACAACACTTCATGCTCCTCCTCCTTTTCAGACTGTTTCATACTCATCTCATTTTTGACACCTTTTCAGAGTCTTCATATTTTTCAAACTTTTGAAGATCTTCATATTTTTCACACTTTTCCAGGCTCTTCATGTTTTGAACACTGCTTCATGCTCCTCCTATTTTTCAGACCGTTTCATTCTCCTCATGTTTTTGACACCTTTTGAAGCTCTTCATAATTTTCACACCTTTTCATGCTCTTCATGTTTTTGAACACCATTTCATGCTCCTCCTATTTTTCAGACCTTTTCATGCTCCTCATGTATTTCACACGTTTTGAAGCTCTTCATATTTTTCACACCTTTTCAGGCTCTTCATGTTTGTGAACACTGCTTCATGCTCCTCCTATTTTTCAGACCGTTTCAAGCTCCTCATATTTTTGACACTTTTTGAAGCTCTTCATATTTTTCACACCTTTTTAGGCTCTCCATGTTTCTGAACACCACTTCATGCTCCTCCTATTTTTCAGACCGTATCATGCTTCTCATATTTTTCACACCTTTTGGAGCTCTTCATATTTTTCACATCTTTTCAGGCTCTTCATGTTTTTCAACACCACTTCATGCTCCTCCTATTTTTCAGAGAGATACATGCTCCACATATATTTCACACCTTTTGAAGCTCTTCATATTTTTCACACTTTTTCAGGCTCTTCATTTTTTTCCACTCCACTTCATGCTTCTCCTATTTTTCAGACCGTTTCATGCTCCTCATGTATTTCAAACCTTTGAAGCTTTTCAAATTTTTCACACATTTTCAGGCTCTTCATGTTTTTAAACACCATTTCATGCTCCTCCTATTTTTCAGACCGTTTCATGCTTTTCATATTTTTGACATCTTTTGAAGCTCTTCATATTTTTCACACCTTTTGAAGCTCCTCATATATTTCACACCTTTTGAAGCTCTTCATATTTTTCACACATTTTCAGGCTCTTCATGTTTTTGAACACCACTTCATGCTCCTCCTATTTTTCAGAGAGTTTCATGCTCCTCATGTATTTCACACCTTTTGAAGCTCTTCATATTTTTCACACCTTTTCAGGCTGTTCATGTTTTTCCACATCACTTCATGCTTCTCCTATTTTTCAGACCGTTTCATGCTCCTCATGTATATCACACCTTTGAAGCTTTTCATATTTTTCACAGCTTTTCAGGCTCTTCATGTTTTGAACACCATTTAATGCTCCTCCTATTTTTCAGACAGTTTCATGCTCTTCATATTTTTGACACCTTTTGAAGCTCTTCATATTTTTCACACCTTTTCAGGCTCTTCATATATTTCACACCTTTTCAGGCTCTTCATGTTTTTGAACACCATTTCATGCTCCCCCTATTTTTCAGACCATTTCATGCTCTTCATATTTTTGACACCTTTTGAAGCTCTCCATATTTTTCACACCTTTTGAAGCTCTTCATATATTTCACACCTTTTCAGGCTCTTCATGTTTTTAAACACCGCTTCATGCTCCTCCTATTTTTCAGACCGTTTCAGGCTCTTCATATTTTTTTTACACCTTTTGACGCTCTTCATATTTTTCACATCTTTTCAGGCTCTTCAGGTTTTTCAACACCACTTAATGCTCCTGCTATTTTTCAGACCGTTTAATGCTCCTCATGTAGTTCAAACCTTTTGAAGCTCTTCATATTTTTCACACCTTTTCAGGCTCTTCATGTTTTTGAACACCGCTTCATGCTCCTCCTATTTTTCAGACGGTTTCATGCTCTTCATATTTTAGACAACTTTTGAAGCTCGTCATATTTTTCACACCTTTTCAGGCTCTTCATGTTTTTGAACATCGCTTCATGCTCCTTTATTTTTCAGACAATTTCTTGCTCCTCATATTTTTAAAACCTTTTGAAGCTCTTCAGATTTTTCACACCTTTTCAGGCACTTCATGTTTTTGAACACCGCTTCATGCTCCTCCTATATTTCAGACCGTTTCATGCTCCTCATATATTTGACACCTTTTGAAGCTCTTCATATTTTTCACAACTTTTCAGGCTCTTCATGTTTTTGAACACCGCTTCATGCTCCTCCTATTTTTCAGACCGTTTCATGCTCATCTCATTTTTGACACATTTTGAACTTCTTCATATTTTTCACACCTTTAAAGCTCTTCATATTTTTCACAACTTTTCAGTCTCTGCATTTTTTTGAACACCGCTTCATGCTCCTCCTATTTTTCAGACCGTTTCATGCTCCTCATGTATTTCACACCTTTTGAAGCTCTTCAAATTTTTCACACCTTTTCAGGCTCTTCATGTTTTTGATTACCGTTTCATCCTCCTCCTATTTTTCAGATCGTTTCATGCTCCTCATATTTTTCACACCTTTTGAAGCTCTTCATATTTTTCCCACCTTTTCAGGCTCTTCATGTTTTTCAACACCAGTTCATGCTCCTCCTATTTTTCAGACCGTTTCAAGCTCCTCATAATTTTCACACCTTTTAAAGCTCTTCTTATTTTTCACACCTTTTCATGTTCTTCATGTTTTTGAACACCGCTTCATCTTTCTCCTATTTTTAAGACCGTTTCATGCTCCTCATATTTTTGACACCTTTTGAAGCTCTTCATATTTTTCACACCTTTTCAGGCTTTTCATGTTTTTCAACACCGCTACATGATCCTCCTATTTTTCAGACCGTTTCCTGCTCCTCATATTTTTGACACCTTTTGAAGCTCTTCATATATTTCACACCGTTTCAGGCTCTTCATGTTTTTCAACACCGCTTCATGCTCCTCCTATTTTTCAGACCGTTTCTTGATGCTCATATTTTTGACACCTTTTGAGGCTCTTCATATTTTTCACACCTTTTCAGGCTCTTCATGTTTTTGAACACTGTTTCAAGCTCCTCCTCTTTTTCACACCGTTTCATGCCCCTCATAATTTTGATCCCTTTTGAAGCTTTTCATATTTTTCACACCTTTTCAGGCTCTTCATGTTTTTGAACACAGTTTCATACTCCTCCTATTTTTCAGCCCAATTAATGCTCCTCATATTTTTCACACCTTTGGAAGCACTTCATATTTTTTCACACCTTTTCAGGCTCTTCACTTTTATCAACACCGCTTCATGCTCCTCCTATTTTTCAGACCGTTTCATGCTCCTCATATTTTTCACACCTTTGGAAGCACTTCATATTTTTTCACACCTTTTCAGGCTCTTCATGTTTTTCAACACCGCTTAATGCTCCTCATATTTTTCAGACCGTTTCATGCTCCTCATATTTTTGACACCTTTTGAAGCTCTTCCTATATTTCACACCTTTTCAGGCTCTTCATGTTTTTGAACACCTTTTCATGCTCCTTCTACTTTTCAGACCGTTTCATGCTACTCATATTTTTCACACCTTTTGAAGCTCTTCATTTTTTTCACACCTTTTCAAGCTCTTCATATTTTTCAACACCGTTTCATATTCCTCCTATTTTTCAGACCGTTTCATGCTCCTCATATTTTTGACAGCTTCTGAAGCTCTTCATATATTTCACATCTTTTCAGGCTCTTCATGTTTTTCAACACCTCTTCATGCACCTCCTATATTTCAGACCGTTTCATGCTCCTCATAATTTTGACACCTTTGAAGCTCTTCATATTTTTCAAACCTTTTCAGGCTCTTCATGTTTTTCAACACCACTTCATGCACCTCCTATATTTCAGACCGTTTCATGCTCCTCATATTTTGTCACGTTTTGAAGCTCTTCATATTTTTCGCACATTTCAGTCTCTTCATGTTTTTGAATACTGCTTCATGCTCCTCCTATTTTTCAGAGCGATTCATGCTCCTCATATTTTTGACACGTTTTGAAGCTCTTCATATTTTTCACACCTTTTCAGGCTCTTCATGTTTTTGAACACCGCTTAATGCTCCTCCCATTTTTCAGATTGTTTCATGCTCCTCATATTTTTGACACGTTTTGAAGCTCTTCATATTTTTCACACTTTTTCAGGCTCTTCATGTTTTTGAACACCGCTTAATGCTCCTCCTATTTTTCAGATTGTTTCATGCTCCTCATTTTTTTGACACGTTTTGAAGCTCTTCATATTTTTCACACCTTTTCAGGCTCTTCATGTTTTTGAACACCGTTTCATGCTCCTCTTATTTTTTTTTTATTGTTATTTTTTTTATTTTTTTTTATTATTTTTATTTTTTTTTCCAGTGGGTTTTGTCATACTTTGATATGAATCAGCCATGGATTTACATGTATTCCCAGTCCCGATTCCCCCTCCCACCTCCCTCTCCTCCCGATTCCTCTGGGTCTTCCCAGTGCACCAAGCCGGAGCACTTGTCTCGTGCATCCTACCTGGGCTGGTGATTTGTTTCACCATAGATAGCATACATGCTGTTCTTTTGAAACATCCCACCCTCACATTCTCCCACAAAGTTTAAAAGTCTGTTCTGTATTTCTGTGTCTCTTTTTCTGTTCTGCATATAGGGTTATCGTTGTCACCTTTCTAAATTCCATATACATGTGTCAGTATGCTGTAATGTTCTTTATCTTTCTGGCTTACTTCACTCTGTAAAATGGGCTCCAGCTTCATCCATCTCATTAGGACTGATTCAAATGAATTCTTTTTAATGGCTGAGTAATATTCCATGGTGTATATGTACCACAGCTTTCTTATCCATTCATCTGCTGACGGGCATCTAGGTTGCTTCCATGTCCTGGCTATTATAAACAGTGCTGCGATGAACATTGGGGTGCACGTGTCTCTTTCAGACGAACCTATGGACACCTTATCTTTGACAAAGGAGGCAAGGATATGCAATGGAAAAAAGACAACCTCTTTAACAAGTGGTGCTGGGAAAACTGGTCAACCACTTGTAAAAGAATGAAAATAGAACACTTTCTAACACCATACACAAAAATAAACTCAAAATGGATTAAAGATCTAAATGTAAGACCAGAAACTATAAAACTCCTAGAGGAGAAGATAGGCAAAACACTCTCCGACATAAATCAAAGCAAGATCCTCTATGACCCACCTCCCAGAATATTGGAAATAAAAGCAAAACTAAACAAATGGGACCTAATGAAACTTAAAAGCTTTTGCACTACAAAGGAAACTATAAGTAAGGTGAAAAGACAGCCCTCAGATTGGGAGAAAATAATAGCAAATGAAGAAACAGACAAAGGATTAATCTCAAAAATATACAAGCAAATCCTGCAGCTCAATTCCAGAAAAATAAATGACCCAATAAAAAATGAGCCAAAGAACTAAACAGACATTTCTCCAAAGAAGACATACAGATGGATAACAAACACATGAAAAGATGCTCAACATCACTCATTATTAGAGAAATGCAAATGAAAACCACAATGAGGTACCATTACATGCCAGTCAGGATGGCTGCTATCCAAAAGTCTACAAGCAATAAATGCTGGAGAGGGAGTGGAGAAAAGGGAACCCTCTTATACTGTTGGTGGGAATGCACACTAGTACAGCCGCTATGGAAAACGGTGAAGAGATTTCTTAAAAAACTGGAAATAGAACTGCCATATGACCCAGCAATCCCACTTCTGGGCATACACAATGAGGAAACCAGATCCTCATATTTTTCAGACCGTTTCAAACTCCTCATATTTTTTACACCTTTTGAGGCTCTTCATATATTTCACACCTTTTCAGACTCTTCATGTTTTTCAACACCGCTTCATGCTCCTCCTATTTTTCAGACCGTTTCATGGTCCTCATATTTTTGACACCTTTTGAAGCTCTTCATATTTTTCACCCCTTTTCAGGCTCTTCATGTTTTTGAACACCGCTTCATGCTCCTCCTATTTTTGAGACCGTTTCATGCTCCTCATGTATTTCCCACCTTTTGAAGCTCTTCATATTTGTCACACCTTTTCAGGCTCCTCATGTTTTTCAACACCGCTTCATGCTCCTCCTATTTTTCAGACCGTTTCATGCTCCTCATATTTTTCACACCTTTTGAAGCTGTTCATATTTTTCACACCTTTTCAGGCTCTTCATGTTTTTGAACACCGGTTCATGCTCCTCCTATTTTTCAGACCGTATCATGCTCCTCATATTTTTCACACCTTTTGGAGCTCTTCATATTTTTCACACCTTTTCAGGCTCTTCAGGTTTTTCGACACCGGTTCATACTCCTCATATTTTTCAGACCGTTTCATGCTCCTCATATTTTTCACACCTTTTGAAGCTCTTCATATATTTCACACCTTTCAGGCTCTTCATTTTTTTCAACACTACATCATGCTCCTCCTATTTTTCAGACCGTTTCATGCTCATCTCATTTTTGACATATTCTGAAGCTCTCCATATTTTTCACACCTTTTGAAGCTCTTCATATTTTTCACAAGATTTCAGTCTCAGCATGTTTTTGAACACCGCTTCATGCTCCTCCTATTTTCAGACCGTTTCATGCTCCTCATGTATTTCACACCTTTTGAAGCTCTTCATATTTGTCACAACTTTTCAGGCTCCTCATGTTTTTCAACACCGCTTCATGCTCCTCCTATTTTTCAGACCGTTTCATGCTCCTCATATTTTTCACACCTTTTGAAGCTCTTCATATTTTTAACACCTTTTCAGGCTCTT
The DNA here is from genome assembly GCF_033118175.1 of Dama dama. Taxonomy (NCBI): domain Eukaryota; kingdom Metazoa; phylum Chordata; class Mammalia; order Artiodactyla; family Cervidae; genus Dama; species Dama dama. The sequence continues at coordinate 6,147,089 of NW_026870891.1, read as the reverse complement.
CATGTTTTTGAACACCGCTTCATGCTCCTCCTAATTTTTAAACCGTTTAATGCTCCTCATGTATTTCACACCTTTTGAAGCTCTTCATATTTTTCACACCTTTTCAGGCTCTTCATGTGTTTGAACACCATTTCATGCTCCTCCTATTTTTCAGACCGTTTCATGCTCCTCATATTTTTGACATCTTTTGAAGCTCTTCATATTTCTCACACCTTTTCAGGCTCTTCATGTTTTTGAACACCGCTTCATGCTCCTCCTATTTTTCAGACCGTTTCATGCTCATCTCATTTTTGACACCTTTTGAAGCTCTTCATATTTTTCAAACCTTTTGAAGCTCTTCATATTTTTCACACCTTTTCAGACTCTGCATGTTTTTGAACACCGCTTCATGCTCCTCCTGTTTTTCAGATCGTTTCATGCTCCTCATGTATTTCACACCTTTTGAAGCTCTTCATATTTGTCACACCTTTTCAGGCTCTTCATGTTTTTCAACACCGCTTCATGCTCCTCCTATTTTTCAGACCGTTTCATGATCCTCATATTTTTCACACTTTTTGAAGCTCTTCATATTTTTCACACATTTTAAGGCTCTTCATGTTTTTCAACATCGCTTCATGCTCCTCCTATTTTTCAGACCGTTTCAAGCTTCTCATGTATTTCACACCTTTTGAAGCTCGTCATATTTTGCACACGTTTTCAGGCTCTTCATGTTTTTTCACAACCACTTCATGCTCCTCCTATTTTTCAGACCGTATCATGCTCCTCATATTTTTCACACCTTTTCAGGCTCTTCATTATTTTCAACACAACTTCATGCTCCTCCCATTTTTCAGACCGTTTTTTACTCATCTCGTTTTTGACACCTTTTGAAGCTGTTCATATTTTTCACACCTTTTGAAGCTCTTCATGTTTTTGAACACCGTTTCATGCTCCTCCTATTTTTCAGACCGTTTCATGCTCCTCATATATTTCACAACTTTTGAAGCTCTTCATATATTTCACACCTTTTCAGGAACTTCATGTTTTTCAACACCTCTTCATGATCCTCCTATTTTTAAGACCGTTTCATATTCCTCATATTTTTGACACCTTTTTAGGCTCTTCATGTTTTTTACACCTTTTCAGGCTCTTCATGTTTTTCAACACCGCTTCATGCTCCTCCTATTTTTCAGACCGTGTCATGCTCCTCCTATTTTTGACACATTTTGAAGCTCTTCATATTTTTCACACCTTTTGAAGCTCTTCATATTTTTCAAACCTTTACAGGCTCTTCATGTATTTCAACACCGCTTCATGCTCCTCCTATTTTTCAGACAATTTCATGCTCGTCATATTTTTCAAACCTTTTAAAACTCTTCATAATTTTCACACCTATTCATGCTCTTCATTTTTTACACACTGTTTCATGCTCCTCCTATTTTTCAGACCGCTTCATGCTCCTATATTTTTCACACCTTTTGAAACTCTTCATATTTTTCACACTTTTTAAGCTCTTCATATTTTTCACAGTTTTCAGGCTCTTCATGCTTCTGAACACCGCTTCATGCTCCACCTATTTTTCAGACTGTTTCATGCTCTTCATATTTTTCACACCTTTTCAGGCTCTTCATATTTTTGAACACCTCTTCATGCTACTCCTATTTTTGACACCTTTTGAAGCTCTTCATATTTTTCACACCTTTTCAGGCTCTTCATGTTTTTCAACACCGCTTCATGCTCCTCCTATTTTTCAAACCGTATCATGCTCCTCATATTTTTCACACGTTTTGAAGCTCTTCGTATTTTTCACACGTTTTCAGGCTCTTCATGTTTTTGAACACCACATCATGCTCCTTCTATTTTTCAGAGAGTTTCATGCTCCTCATATATTTCACACCTTTTGAAGCTCCTCATATTTTTCACACCTTTTCAGGCTCTTCATGTTTTTGAACACTTCTTCATGCTCCTCCTATTTTTCAGACCGTTTCATGCTCCTCATATTTTTGACAACTTTTGAAGCTCTTCATATTTTTCACAACTTTTCAGGCTCTTCCTGTTTTTGAACCCCTCTTCATGCTTCTCCTATTTTTCAGACCGTTTAATGCTCCTCATGTATTTCACACCTTTTGAAGCTCTTCATATTTTTCACACGTTTTCAGGCTCTTCATGTTTTTGAACACCGCTTCATGCTTCTCCTATTTTTCAGACCGTTTAATGCTCCTCATGTATTTCACACTTTTTGAAGCTCTTCATATATTTCACACCTTTTCAGTCTCTTCCTTTTTTTCAACACCAGATCATACTCCTTCTATTTTTCAGACCGTTTCATGTTCATTTCATTTTTGAAACCTTTTGAAATCTTCATATTTTTCACACCTTTTTTTTGCTCTTCATGTTTTTGAACACCACTTCATGCTCCTCCTATTTTTCAGACCGTTTCATGCTCATCTCATTTTTGACACCTTTTGCAGCTCTTCATATTTTTCACACCTTTTCAGGCTCTTCATGTTTTTGAACCCCGCTTCATGCTCCTCCTATTTTTCAGACCGCTTCATACTCCTCTCATTTTTGACACCTTTTGAAACTCTTCATATTTTTGACACCTTTTGAAGCTCTTCATATTTCTCACACGTTTTCAGGCTCTTCATGATTTTCAACACAGATTCATGCTCCCCCTTTTTTCAGACCGTTTCATGCTCCTCATATTTTTGACACCTTTTGAATCTCCTCATATTTTTACACCTTTTGAAGCTCTTCATGTATTTCACAATTTTTCAGGCTCTTCATGTTTTTCAACACAGATTCATGCTCCTCCTATTTTTCAGACCGTTTCATGCTCCTCATATTTTTCACACCTTTTGAAGCTCTTCATATTTTTCACACCTTTTAAGCCTCTTCATGTTTTTTAACACCGCTTCATGCTCCTCCTATTTTCAAGACAGTTTCATACTCCTCATGTATTTCATACCTTTTGAAGCTCTTCATATTTTTCACACCTTTTCAGGCTCTTCATATTTTTGAACACCGCTACATGCTCCTCCTATTTTTCACACCTTTTGAAGCTCTTCATATTTTTCACACCTTTTAAGCCTCTTCATGTTTTTTAACACCGCTTCATGCTCCTCCTATTTTCAAGACAGTTTCATACTCCTCATGTATTTCATACCTTTTGAAGCTCTTCATATTTTTCACACCTTTTCAGGCTCTTCATGTTTTTTAACACCGCTTCATGCTCCTCCTATTTTTCAGACCGTTTCATGCTCCTCATATATTTCACACCTTTTGAAGTTCTTCATATTTTTCACACCTTTTCAGGCTCTGCATGTTTTTCAACACCGTTTCATGCTCCTCCTATTTTTCAGACCGTTTCATGCTCCTCATATTTTTGACACCTTTTGAAGCTCTTCATATATTTGACACCATTTGAAGCTCTTCATATTTTCCACAACTTTTCAGGCTCTGCATATTTTTGAACACCGTTTCATGCTACTCCTATATTTCAGACCGATACTTGCTGCTCATATATTTGACACCTTTTGAAACTCTTCATATTTTTAACACCTTTTCAGGCCCTTCATGTTTTTGAAGACCGCTTCATGCTCCTGTTTATCAGACCTTTTCATGTTCCTCATATTTTAAACACATTTTGAAGCTCTTCATTTTTTTCACACCATTTCATGCTCTTCATGTTTTTCAACACCGTTTCATGCTCCTCCTATTTTTCAGACTGTTTCATGCTCCTCATATTTTTGTCACTTTTTGAAGCTCTTCTATTTTTCAAACCTTTAGAGTCTCTTCATATATTTCAACACCGCTTCATGCTCTCCAATTTTTCAGACCATTTCATGCTCGTCATATTTTTCAAAACTTTTAAAGCTTTTCATAATTTTCACACCTATTCATGCTCTTCATTTTTTCCACACTGTTTCATGCTCCTCCTATTTTTCAGACCGTTTCATACTCCTCATATTTTTCACACCTTTTGAAGCTCTTCATATTTTTTACACCTTTTGAAGCTCTTCATATTTTTCACAAGTTTTCAGGCTGTTCATGTTTCTGAACACCGCTTGATGATCCTCCTATGTTTCAGACCGTTTCATGCTCCTCATATTTTTGACACGTTCTGAACCTATTCATGTATTTCACACCTTTTCAGGCTCTTCTTATTTTTGAACACCGTTTGCGGCTCCTCCTATTTTTGAGAACGTTTCATGCTCCTCATCTTTTTAACACGTTTTGAAGCTCTTCATATTTTTCACACCTTTTCAGGCTCTTCATGTTTTTGATCAGCATTTCATGCTTCTCCTATTTTTCAGACCGTTTCATGCTCCTCATATTTTTGACACCTTTTAAAGCTCCTCATATTTTTCACACCTTTTCAGGCTCTTCAAGTTTTTCAACACCACTTCATGCTCCTCCTTTTGCAGACCTTTTCATGCTCCTCATATTTTTCACACCTTTTAAAGCTCTTCATATTTTTCACACCTTTTCAGTCTCTTCTTTTTTTTCAACACCAATTCATGCTCCTCCTATTTTTCAAACCGTTTCATGCTCATCTCATTTTTGACACCTTTTGAAGCTTTTCATATTTTTCAAAACTTTTCAGGCTCTTCATGTTTTTGAACACCGCTTCATGCTCCTCCTATTTTTGAGACCGTTTCATTCTCCTCATATTTTTGACACCTTTTGATACTCTTCATATTTTTCACACCTTTTGAAGCTCTTCATATTTTTCACACCTTTTAAAGCTCTTCATATATTTCACAACTTTTCAGGCTCTTCTTTTTTTTCAACTCCACTTCATGTTCCTCTTATTTTTCAGACCGTTTCATGCTCATCTCATTTTTCAAACATTTGAAGCTCTTCATATTTTTCACACTTTTGAAGCTCTTCATATTTTTCACACGTTTTCAGGCTCTTCATGTTTTTCAACACCGCTTCATGCTCCTCCTATTATTCAGATCGTTTCATTCTCCTCATATTTTTTACACCTTTTGAAGGTCTTCATATATTTCACACCTTTTCAGCCTCTTCTTTTTTTTCAACACCACTTCATGCTCCTCTTATTTTTCAGACCGTTTCATGCTCATCTCATTTTTGACACATTTGAAGCTCTTCATATTTTTCACACCTTTTGAAGCTCTTCATATTTTTCACAACTTTTCAGGCTCTTCATGTTTTTGAACACCGCTTCATGCTCCTCCTACTTTTCAGACCGTTCCATGCTCCGCATATTTTTACCACCTTTTGAAGCTTTTCATATTTTTCACACATTTTCTGGCTGTTCAAGTTTTTCAACACCACTTCATGCTCCTCCTTTTTTGCAGACCGTTTCATGCTCCCCATATTTTTTACACCTCTTGAAGCTCTTCATATTTTTCACACGTTTTCAGGCTCTTCATGTTTTTCAAGACCGCTTCATGCTCCTCCTATTTTTCAGACCGTTTCATGCTCCTCATATTTTTGACACTTTTTGAAGCTCTTCATATTTTTCACACCTTTTCAGACTCTTCATGTTTTTGAACACCACTACATGCTCCTCCTATTTTTCAGAGAGTTTCATGCTCTTCATGTATTTCACACCTTTTGAAGCTCTTCATATTTTTCACACGTTTTCAGGCTCTTCATGTTTTTGAACACTGCTTCTTGCTCCTCCTAATTTTCAGAGAGTTTCATGCGCCTCATGTATTTCACACCTTTTGAAGCTCTTCATATTTTTCACAAGTTTTCAGGCTCTTCATGTTTTTGAACAGTGCTTCTTGCTCCTCCTCTTTTTCAGAGAGTTTCATGCTCCTCATGTATTTCACACCTTTTGAAGCCTTTCATATTTTTCACACCTTTTCAGGCTCTTCATGTTTTTGCACACCACTTCATGGTTCTCCTATTTTTCAGCCCGTTACATGCTCCTCATGTATTTCACGCCTTTTGAAGCTCTTCATATTTTTCACACCTTTTCAGGTTCTTCATGTTTTTGATCAGCATTTCATGCTTCTCCTATTTTTCAGACCGTTTCATGCTCCTCATATTTTTGACACCTTTTAAAGCTCCTCATATTTTTCACACCTTTTCAGGCTCTTCATGTTTTTGAACACCGTTTCATGCTCCTCCTATTTTTCAGATCGTTTCATGCTCCTCATATATTTGACACCTTTTGAAGCTCTTCATATTATTCACAACTTTTCAGGCTCTTCATATTTTTCATCACCGTTTCATGCTGCTTCTATTTTTCAGACCGTTTCATGCTCCTCATATTTTTCACATCTTTTGAAGCTCTTCATATTTTTCACACCTTTTCAGGCTCTTCATGTTTTTGACGACAGCTTCATTTTCCTCCTATTTTTCAGATCGTTTCATGCTCCTCATATATTTGACACCTTTTGAAGCTCTTCATATTATTCACAACTTTTCAGGCTCTTCATGTTTTTCAACACCACTTCATGCTCCTCCTATTTTTCAGACCGTTTCATGCTCCTCATATTTTTGACACTTTTTGAAGCTGTTCATATTTTTCACACCTTTTCAGGCTCTTCATGTTTTTCAACACCGTTTCATGCTCCTCATATTTTTGACACCTTTTGAATCTCTTCATATTTTCACACCTTTTCAGGCTCTTCATGTTTTTCAACACCGCTTTATGCTTCTCCTATTTTTCAGACCGTTTCATACTCCTCATATTTTTGACACCTTTTGAAGGTCTTCATATATTTCACACATTTTCAGGCTCTTCTTTTTTTTCAACTCCACTTCATGCTCCTCTTATTTTTCAGACCGTTTCATGCTCATCTCATTTTTGACACATTTGAAGCTCTTCATATTTTTCACACCTTCTGAAGCTCTTCATATTTTTCACACGTTTTCAGGCTCTTCATATTTTTCAACACCGCTTCATGCTCCTCCTATTATTCAGATCGTTTCATTCACCTCATATTTTTGACACCTTTTGAAGGTCTTCATATATTTCACACCTTTTCAGCCTCTTCTATTTTTTCAACACCACTTCATGCTCCTCTTATTTTTCAGACCGTTTCATGCTCATCTCATTTTTGACACATTTGAAGTTCTTCATATTTTTCACACCTTTTGAAGCTCTTCATATTTTTCACAACTTTTCAGGCTCTTCATGTTTTTCAACAACGCTTCATGCTCCTCCTATTTTTCAGACCGTTTCATGCTCCTCATATTTTTGACACCTTTTGAAACTCTTCCTGTTTTTCACACCTTTTCAGGCTCTTCTACTTATTCAACACCGCTTCATGTTCCTCCTATTTTTCAGACCATTTCATCCTCCTCATATATTTGACACTTTTTGAAGCTCCTCATATATTTCACATCTTTTCAGGGTCTTCATGTTTTTGAACACCACTTCATGCTCCTCCTTTTTTTCTGACCGTTTCATGCTCATCTCATTTTTGACACCTTTTGAAGTTTTTCATATTTTTCAAAACTTTTCAGGCTCTTCATGTTTTTGAACACCGCTTGATGCTCCTCCTATTTTTGAGACCGTTTCATGCTCCTCATATTTTTGACACATTTTGAAGCTCTTCATATATTTCACACCTTTTGAAGCTCTTCATATTTTTCACACCTTTTAAAGCTCTTCATATTTTTCACAAGTTTTCAGGCTCTTCATGTTTTTGAACACTGCTTCTTGCTCCTCCTAATTTTCATAGAGTTTCATACGCCTCATGTATTTCACACCTTTTGAAGCTCTTCATATTTTTCACAAGTTTTCAGGCTCTTCATGTTTTTGAACACTGCTTCTTGCTCCTCCTAATTTTCAGAGAGTTTCATGCGCCTCATGTATTTCACACCTTTTGAAGCTCTTCATATTTTTCACAAGTTTTCAGGCTCTTCATGTTTTTGAACACTGCTTCTTGCTCCTCCTAATTTTCAGAGAGTTTCATGCGCCTCATGTATTTCACACCTTTTGAAGCTCTTCATATTTTTCACAAGTTTTCAGGCTCTTCATGTTTTTGAACAGTGCTTCTTGATCCTCCTATTTTTCAGAGAGTTTCATGCTCCTCATGTATTTCACACCTTTTGAAGTCTTTCATATTTTTCACACCTTTTCAGGCTCTTCATGTTTTTGCACACCACTTCATGGTTCTCCTATTTTTCAGCCCGTTACATGCTCCTCATATATTTCACGCCTTTTGAAGCTCTTCATATTTTTCACACCTTTTCAGGCTATTCATGTTTTTGAACACCGCTTCATTCTCCTCCTATTTTTCAGACCGTTTCATGCTCCGCATATTTTCACCACCTTTTAAGCTTTTCATATTTTTCACATATTTTCTGGCTGTTCAAGTTTTTCAACACCACTTCATACTCCTCCTTTTTTGCAGACCGTTTCATGCTCCCATATTTTTTACACCTTTTGAAGCTCTTCATATTTTTCACACGTATTCAGGCTCTTCATGTTTTTCAAGACCGCTTCATGCTCCTCCTATTTTTCAGACCGTTTCATGCTCTTCATATTTTTGACACTTTTTGAAGCTCTTCATATTTTTCACACCTTTTCAGACTCTTCATGTTTTTGAACACCACTACATGCTCCTCCTATTTTTCAGAGAGTTTCACGCTCTTCATGTATTTCACTCCTTTTGAAGCTCTTCATATTTTTCACACCTTTTCAGGCTCTTCATGTTTTTGAACACCGTTTCATGCTCCTCCTATTTTTCAGATCGTTTCATGCTCCTCATATATTTGACACCTTTTGAAGCTCTTCATATTATTCACAACTTTTCAGCCTCTTCATGATTTTCATCACCGTTTCATGCTGCTTCTATTTTTCAGACCGTTTCATGCTCCTCATATTTTTCACATTTTTAAAGCTCTTCATATTTTTCACACCTTTTCAGGCTCTTCATGTTTTTGACGACAGCTTCATGCTCCTCCTATTTTTCAGACTGTTTCATGCTCCTCATATGTTTGACACCTTTTGAATCTCTTCATATTTTTCACACCTTTTCAGGCTCTTCATATTTGTCAACACCGTTTCATGCTCCTATTATTTTTCAGACCGTTTCATGCTCCTCATATTTTTGACACCTTTTGAAACTCTTCCTGTTTTTCACACCTTTTCAGGCTCTTCTACTTTTTCAACACCGCTTCATGATCCTCCTATTTTTCAGACCATTTCATCCTCCTCATATATTTGACACCTTTTGAAGCGCTTCATATTATTCACAACTTTTCAATCTCTTCATGTTTTCAAAAACACTTCATGCTCCTCCTATTTTTCAGACCGTTTCATGCTCGTCATATATTTGACACCTTTTGACGCTCTTCATATTTTTCACAACATTTCAATCTCTTCATGTTTTCAACAACACTTCATGCTCATATTATTTTTCAGACTGTTTCATGCTCCTCATATTTTTGACACATTTTGAAGCTCTTCATATTTTTCACACCTTTTCCGGCGCTTCATGTTTTTCAACACCGCTTCATGCTCCTCCTATTTTTCAGACCGTTTCATACTCATCTCATTTTTGACACCTTTTGAAGCTCTTCATATTTTTCACAACTTTGAAGCTCCTCATATTTTTCACACGTTGTCAGGCTCTTCATGTTTTTCAACACCGCTTCATGCTGCTTCTATTTTTCAGACCGTTTCATGGTCCCCATATTTTTGACACGTTTTGAAGCTCTCCATATTTTTCACACCTTTTCAGGCTCTTCACGTTTTTGAACAACGCTTCATGCTCCTCCTATTTTTCAGACCGTTTCATGCTCCTCTTATTTTTGACACCTTTTGAAGCTCCTCATATTTTTCACATCTTTTCAGGCTCTTTATGTTTTTGAATACCACTTCATGCTCCTCCTATTTTTCAGACCGTTTCATGTTCCTCATATTTTTGACACATTTTGAAGCTCTTCATATATTTCAAACTTTTGAAGCTCTTCATATTTTTCACACCTTTTAAAGCTCTTCATATTTTTCACACGTTTTCAGGCTCTTCATGTTTTTCAACATCACCTCATGCTCCTCCTATTTTTCAGATGGTTTCATGTTCTTCATATTTTTGACCCCTTTTGAAGCTCTTCATATATTTCAAAGCTTTTCAAGCTCTTCATGTTTTTCAACATAGCTTCATGCTCCTCATATTTTTCAGACCGTTTCATGCTCCTCATATTTTTTATACCTTTTGAAGCTCTTCATATTTTTCACATCTTTTCAGGCTCTTCATGTTTTTGAACACCGCTTCAGGCTCCTCCTATTTTTCACATCGTTTCATGCTCCTCATATATTTGACACCTTTTTAAGCTCTTCATATTTTTCACACCTTTTCCTGCTCTTCATCTTTTTCAAAACCGTTTCATGCTCATCCTGTTTTTCAGAGTGTTTCATGCTCCTCATATGTTTGACACCTTAATAAGCTCTTCATATTTTTCACACCTTTTCAGGCTCTTCATGTTTGTCAAGACCGTTTCATGCTCATATTATTTTTCAGAACGTTTCATGCTCCTCATATTTTTGACACCTTTTGAAGCTCCTCATATTTTTCACACCTTTTCAGGCTCTTCTTATTTTTCAACACCACTTCATGATCCTCCTATTTTTCAGACCGTTTCATGCTCCTCATATATTTGACACCTTATGAAGCTCTTCATATTTTTCACAACTTTTCAGGCTCTTCATGTTTTTCATCACCGTTTCATGCTGCTTCTATTTTTCAGACCGTTTCATGCTCCTCATATTTTTCACATCTTTTGAAGCTCTTCATATTTTTCACACCTTTTCAGGCTCTTCATGTTTTTGACGACAGCTTCATGCTCCTCCTATTTTTCAGACCGTTTCATGCTCCTCATATTTTTGACACCTTTTGAAGCTCTTAATATTTTTCACACCTTTTTATGCTTTTCATCTTTTTCAAAACCGTTTCATGCTCCTCCTATTTTTCAGACTGTTTCATGCTCCTCATATGTTTGACACCTTTTGAATCTCTTCATATTTTTCACACCTTTTCAGGCTCTTCATGTTTGTCAACACCGCTTCATGATCCTCCTATTTTTCAGACCATTTCATCCTCCTCATATATTTGACACCTTTTGAAGCTCTTCATATTATTCACAACTTTTCAATCTCTTCATGTTTTCAAAAATACTTCATGCTAATCCTGTTTTTCAGACCGTTTCATGCTCCTCATATATTTGACACCTTTTGAAGCTCTTCATATTTTTCACACCTTTTCAGGCTCTTTATGTTTTTGAACACCGCTTCATGCTCCTCCTATTTTTCAGACCGTTACATGCTCCTCATATTTTTGACAACTTTTGAAGCTCTTCATATTTTTCACACGTTTTCAGTCTCTTCATGTTTTTGAACACCGCTTCATGCTCCTCCTATTTTTCAGACCGTTTCATGCTCCTCATATTTTTGACACCTTTTGAAGCTTTTCATATTTTTCACACCTTTTCAGGGTCTTTATTTTTTTCAACACCTTTTCATGATCCTCCTATTTTTCAGACCGTTTCATGCTCCTCATATTTTTCACACCTTTTGAAGCTCTTCATATTCTTCACACGTTTTCAGGCTCTTCATGTTTTTCAACACCGCTTCATGCTGCTTCTATTTTTCAGACCGTTTCATGCTCCTCATATTTTTGACACCTTTTGAAGCTCTTAATATTTTTCACACCTTTTGAAGCTCTTCATATCCTTCACACCTTTTCCTGCTCTTCATCTTTTTCAAAACCGTTTCATGCTCATCCTGTTTTTCAGAGTGTTTCATGCTCCTCATATGTTTGACACCTTAAGAAGCTCTTCATATTTTTCACACCTTTTCAGGCTCTTCATGTTTGTCAAGATCGTTTCATGCTCATATTATATTTCAGAACGTTTCATGCTCCTCATATTTTTGACACCTTTTGAAGCTCTTCGTATTTTTCACACCTTTTCAGGCTCTTCTTATTTTTCAACACCACTTCATGATCCTCCTATTTTTCAGACCGTTTCATGCTCCTCATATATTTGACACCTTTTGAAGCTCTTCATATTTTTCACAACTTTTCAGGCTCTTCATGTTGTTCATCACCGTTTCATGCTGCTTCTATTTTTCAGACCGTTTCATGCTCCTCATATTTTTCACATCTTTTGAAGCTCTTCATATTTTTACACCTTTTCAGGCTCTTCATGTTTTTGACGACAGCTTCATGCTCTTCCTATTTTTCAGACCGTTTCATGCTCCTCATATTTTTGACACCTTTTGAAGCTCTTAATATTTTTCACACCTTTTCATGCTTTTCATCTTTTTCAAAACCGTTTCATGCTCCTCCTATTTTTCAGACTGTTTCATGCTCCTCATATGTTTGACACCTTTTGAATCTCTTCATATTATTCACACCTTTTCAGGCTCTTCATGTTTGTCAACACCGCTTCATGATCCTCCTATTTTTCAGACCATTTCATCCTCCTCATATATTTGACACCTTTTGAAGCTCTTCATATTATTCACAACTTTTCAATCTCTTCATGTTTTCAAAAATACTTCATGCTCCTCCTGTATTTCAGACCGTTTCATGCTCCTCATATATTTGACACCTTTTGAAGCTCTTCATATTTTTCACAACATTTCAATCTCTTCATGTTTTCAACAACATTTCATGCTCATATTATTTTTTAGACTGTTTCATGCTCCTCATATTTTTGACACATTTTGAAGCTCTTCATATTTTTCACACCTTTTCCGGCGCTTCATGTTTTTCAACACCGCTTCATGCTCCTGCTATTTTTCAGACCGTTTCATACTCATCTCATTTTTGACACCTTTTGAAGCTCTTCATATTATTCACAACTTTGAAGCTCTTCATATTTTTCACACGTTTTCAGGCTCTTCATGTTTTTGAACACCACTTCATGCTCCCCCTATTTTTCAGACCGTTTCATGCTCCTCATATTTTTGACACATTCTGAAGCTCTTCATATATTTCAAAACTTTTGAAGCTCTTCATATTTTTCACACCTTTTAAAGCTCTTCATATTTTTCACACGTTTTCAGGCTCTACATGTTTTTGTACACTGCTTCTTGCTCCTCCTAATTTTCAGAGAGTTTCATGCGCCTCATGTATTTCACACCTTTTGAAGGTCTTCATATTTTTCACACCTTTTCAGGCTCTTGATGTTTTTCAACACTGCTTCTTGCTCCTCCTAATTATCAGAGTGTTTCATGCGCCTCATCTGTTTCACACCTTTTGAAGCTCTTCATATTTTTCACAAGTTTTCAGGCTCTTCATGTTTTTGAACACTGCTTCTTGCTCCTCCTAATTTTCAGAGAGTTTCATGTTCCTCGTGTATTTCACACCTTTTGAAGTTCTTCATATTTTTCACACCTTTTCAGGCTCTTCATGTTTTTGCACACCACTTCATGGTTCTCCTATTTTCAGCCCGTTACATGCTCCTCATGTATATCACGCCTTTTGAAGCTCCTAATATTTTTCACACGTTTTCAGGCTCTTCATGATTTTCAACACAGCCTCATGCTCCTCCTATTTTTCAGACCGTTTCATGATCCTCATATTTTTGACACCTTTAGAAGCTCTTCTTATTTTTCACACCTTTTCAGGCTCTTCATGTTTTCAACACAGCTTCATGCTCCTCCTATTTTTCAGACTGTTTCATTCTCCTCATTAATTTGACACCTTTTGAAGCTCTTCATATTTTTCACACCTTTTCAGGCTCGTCATGTTTTTCAACACCGCTTCATGCACCTCCTATTTTTCAGACCGTTTCATGCTCCTCATATTTTTGACAGATTTTGAAGCTTTTCATATTTTTCACACCTTTTCAGGCTCTTCAAGTTTTTCAAGACCACTTCATGCTCCTCCTTTTTGCAGACCTTTTCATGCTCCTCATATTTCTGACACCATTTGATGATCCTCATATTTTTCACACCTTTTCAGTCTCTTCTTTTTTTTCAACACCACTTCATGCTCCTCCTTTTTTTCAAACCGTTTCATGCTCATGTCATTATTGACACCTTTTGAAGCTTTTCATGTTTTTCACAACTTTTCAGGCTCTTCATGTTTTTGAACACCGCTTCATGCTCCTCCTATTTTTGAGACCGTTTCAGTCTCCTTATATTTTTGACACCTTTTGATGCTCTTCATATTTTTCACAGCTTTTCAGTCTCTTCTTTTTTTTCAACACCACTTCATGCTCCTCCTATTTTTCAGACCGTTTTATGCTCATCTCATTTTTGACACATTTGAAGCTCTTCATATTTTTCACACCTTTTGAAGCTCTTCATATTTTTCACACGTATTCAGGCTCTTCATGTTTTTCAAGACCGCTTCATGCTCCTCCTATTTTTCAGACCGTTTCATGCTCTTCATATTTTTGACACTTTTTGAAGCTCTTCATATTTTTCACACCTTTTCAGACTCTTCATGTTTTTGAACACCACTACATGCTCCTCCTATTTTTCAGAGAGTTTCACGCTCTTCATGTATTTCACTCCTTTTGAAGCTCTTCATATTTTTCACACCTTTTCAGGCTCTTCATGTTTTTGAACACCGTTTCATGCTCCTCCTATTTTTCAGATCGTTTCATGCTCCTCATATATTTGACACCTTTTGAAGCTCTTCATATTATTCACAACTTTTCAGCCTCTTCATGATTTTCATCACCGTTTCATGCTGCTTCTATTTTTCAGACCGTTTCATGCTCCTCATATTTTTCACATTTTTAAAGCTCTTCATATTTTTCACACCTTTTCAGGCTCTTCATGTTTTTGACGACAGCTTCATGCTCCTCCTATTTTTCAGACTGTTTCATGCTCCTCATATGTTTGACACCTTTTGAATCTCTTCATATTTTTCACACCTTTTCAGGCTCTTCATATTTGTCAACACCGTTTCATGCTCCTATTATTTTTCAGACCGTTTCATGCTCCTCATATTTTTGACACCTTTTGAAACTCTTCCTGTTTTTCACACCTTTTCAGGCTCTTCTACTTTTTCAACACCGCTTCATGATCCTCCTATTTTTCAGACCATTTCATCCTCCTCATATATTTGACACCTTTTGAAGCGCTTCATATTATTCACAACTTTTCAATCTCTTCATGTTTTCAAAAACACTTCATGCTCCTCCTATTTTTCAGACCGTTTCATGCTCGTCATATATTTGACACCTTTTGACGCTCTTCATATTTTTCACAACATTTCAATCTCTTCATGTTTTCAACAACACTTCATGCTCATATTATTTTTCAGACTGTTTCATGCTCCTCATATTTTTGACACCTTTTGAAGCTCTTCATATTTTTCACACCTTTTCCGGCGCTTCATGTTTTTCAACACCGCTTCATGCTCCTCCTATTTTTCAGACCGTTTCATACTCATCTCATTTTTGACACCTTTTGAAGCTCTTCATATTTTTCACAACTTTGAAGCTCCTCATATTTTTCACACGTTGTCAGGCTCTTCATGTTTTTCAACACCGCTTCATGCTGCTTCTATTTTTCAGACCGTTTCATGGTCCTCATATTTTTGACACGTTTTGAAGCTCTCCATATTTTTCACACCTTTTCAGGCTCTTCACGTTTTTGAACAACGCTTCATGCTCCTCCTATTTTTCAGACCGTTTCATGCTCCTCTTATTTTTGACACCTTTTGAAGCTCCTTATATTTTTCACATCTTTTCAGGCTCTTTATGTTTTTGAATACCACTTCATGCTCCTCCTATTTTTCAGACCGTTTCATGTTCCTCATATTTTTGACACATTTTGAAGCTCTTCATATATTTCAAACTTTTGAAGCTCTTCATATTTTTCACACCTTTTAAAGCTCTTCATATTTTTCACACGTTTTCAGGCTCTTCATGTTTTTCAACATCACCTCATGCTCCTCCTATTTTTCAGATGGTTTCATGTTCTTCATATTTTTGACCCCTTTTGAAGCTCTTCATATATTTCAAAGCTTTTCAAGCTCTTCATGTTTTTCAACATAGCTTCATGCTCCTCATATTTTTCAGACCGTTTCATGCTCCTCATATTTTTTATACCTTTTGAAGCTCTTCATATTTTTCACATCTTTTCAGGCTCTTCATGTTTTTGAACACCGCTTCAGGCTCCTCCTATTTTTCACATCGTTTCATGCTCCTCATATATTTGACACCTTTTTAAGCTCTTCATATTTTTCACACCTTTTCCTGCTCTTCATCTTTTTCAAAACCGTTTCATGCTCATCCTGTTTTTCAGAGTGTTTCATGCTCCTCATATGTTTGACACCTTAATAAGCTCTTCATATTTTTCACACCTTTTCAGGCTCTTCATGTTTGTCAAGACCGTTTCATGCTCATATTATTTTTCAGAACGTTTCATGCTCCTCATATTTTTGACACCTTTTGAAGCTCCTCATATTTTTCACACCTTTTCAGGCTCTTCTTCTTTTTCAACACCACTTCATGATCCTCCTATTTTTCAGACCGTTTCATGCTCCTCATATATTTGACACCTTATGAAGCTCTTCATATTTTTCACAACTTTTCAGGCTCTTCATGTTTTTCATCACCGTTTCATGCTGCTTCTATTTTTCAGACCGTTTCATGCTCCTCATATTTTTCACATCTTTTGAAGCTCTTCATATTTTTCACACCTTTTCAGGCTCTTCATGTTTTTGACGACAGCTTCATGCTCCTCCTATTTTTCAGACCGTTTCATGCTCCTCATATTTTTGACACCTTTTGAAGCTCTTAATATTTTTCACACCTTTTTATGCTTTTCATCTTTTTCAAAACCGTTTCATGCTTCTCCTATTTTTCAGACTGTTTCATGCTCCTCATATGTTTGACACCTTTTGAATCTCTTCATATTTTTCACACCTTTTCAGGCTCTTCATGTTTGTCAACACCGCTTCATGATCCTCCTATTTTTCAGACCATTTCATCCTCCTCATATATTTGACACCTTTTGAAGCTCTTCATATTATTCACAACTTTTCAATCTCTTCATGTTTTCAAAAATACTTCATGCTCCTCCTGTTTTTCAGACCGTTTCATGCTCCTCATATATTTGACACCTTTTGAAGCTCTTCATATTTTTCACACCTTTTCAGGCTCTTTATGTTTTTGAACACCGCTTCATGCTCCTCCTATTTTTCAGACCGTTACATGCTCCTCATATTTTTGACAACTTTTGAAGCTCTTCATATTTTTCACACGTTTTCAGTCTCTTCATGTTTTTGAACACCGCTTCATGCTCCTCCTATTTTTCATACCGTTTCATGCTCCTCATATTTTTGACACCTTTTGAAGCTTTTCATATTTTTCACACCTTTTCAGGGTCTTTATTTTTTTCAACACCTTTTCATGATCCTCCTTTTTTTCAGACCGTTTCATGTTCATCTAATTTTTGACACCTTTTGAAGCTCTTAATATTTTTCACACCTTTTGAAGCTCTTCATATTCTTCACACGTTTTCAGGCTCTTCATGTTTTTCAACACCGCTTCATGCTGCTTCTATTTTTCAGACCGTTTCATGCTCCTCATATTTTTGACACCTTTTGAAGCTCTTAATATTTTTCACACCTTTTGAAGCTCTTCATATCCTTCACACCTTTTCCTGCTCTTCATCTTTTTCAAAACCGTTTCATGCTCATCCTGTTTTTCAGAGTGTTTCATGCTCCTCATATGTTTGACACCTTAAGAAGCTCTTCATATTTTTCACACCTTTTCAGGCTCTTCATGTTTGTCAAGATCGTTTCATGCTCATATTATATTTCAGAACGTTTCATGCTTCTCATATTTTTGACACCTTTTGAAGCTCTTCGTATTTTTCACACCTTTTCAGGCTCTTCTTATTTTTCAACACCACTTCATGATCCTCCTATTTTTCAGACCGTTTCATGCTCCTCATATATTTGACACCTTTTGAAGCTCTTCATATTTTTCACAACTTTTCAGGCTCTTCATGTTGTTCATCACCGTTTCATGCTGCTTCTATTTTTCAGACCGTTTCATGCTCCTCATATTTTTCACATCTTTTGAAGCTCTTCATATTTTTACACCTTTTCAGGCTCTTCATGTTTTTGTCGACAGCTTCATGCTCTTCCTATTTTTCAGACCGTTTCATGCTCCTCATATTTTTGACACCTTTTGAAGCTCTTAATATTTTTCACACCTTTTCATGCTTTTCATCTTTTTCAAAACCGTTTCATGCTCCTCCTATTTTTCAGACTGTTTCATGCTCCTCATATGTTTGACACCTTTTGAATCTCTTCATATTATTCACACCTTTTCAGGCTCTTCATGTTTGTCAACACCGCTTCATGATCCTCCTATTTTTCAGACCATTTCATCCTCCTCATATATTTGACACCTTTTGAAGCTCTTCATATTATTCACAACTTTTCAATCTCTTCATGTTTTCAAAAATACTTCATGCTCCTCCTGTATTTCAGACCGTTTCATGCTCCTCATATATTTGACACCTTTTGAAGCTCTTCATATTTTTCACAACATTTCAATCTCTTCATGTTTTCAACAACATTTCATGCTCATATTATTTTTTAGACTGTTTCATGCTCCTCATATTTTTGACACATTTTGAAGCTCTTCATATTTTTCACACCTTTTCCGGCGCTTCATGTTTTTCAACACCGCTTCATGCTCCTGCTATTTTTCAGACCGTTTCATACTCATCTCATTTTTGACACCTTTTGAAGCTCTTCATATTATTCACAACTTTGAAGCTCTTCATATTTTTCACACGTTTTCAGGCTCTTCATGTTTTTGAACACCACTTCATGCTCCCCCTATTTTTCAGACCGTTTCATGCTCCTCATATTTTTGACACATTCTGAAGCTCTTCATATATTTCAAAACTTTTGAAGCTCTTCATATTTTTCACACCTTTTAAAGCTCTTCATATTTTTCACACGTTTTCAGGCTCTACATGTTTTTGTACACTGCTTCTTGCTCCTCCTAATTTTCAGAGAGTTTCATGCGCCTCATGTATTTCACACCTTTTGAAGGTCTTCATATTTTTCACACCTTTTCAGGCTCTTGATGTTTTTCAACACTGCTTCTTGCTCCTCCTAATTATCAGAGGGTTTCATGCGCCTCATCTGTTTCACACCTTTTGAAGCTCTTCATATTTTTCACAAGTTTTCAGGCTCTTCATGTTTTTGAACACTGCTTCTTGCTCCTCCTAATTTTCAGAGAGTTTCATGTTCCTCGTGTATTTCACACCTTTTGAAGTTCTTCATATTTTTCACACCTTTTCAGGCTCTTCATGTTTTTGCACACCACTTCATGGTTCTCCTATTTTTCAGCCCGTTACATGCTCCTCATGTATTTCACGCCTTTTGAAGCTCTTCATATTTTTCACACCTTTTCAGGCTCTTCATGTTTTTGCACACCACTTCATGGTTCTCCTATTTTTCAGCCCGTTACATGCTCCTCATGTATATCACGCCTTTTGAAGCTCCTAATATTTTTCACACGTTTTCAGGCTCTTCATGATTTTCAACACAGCCTCATGCTCCTCCTATTTTTCAGACCGTTTCATGATCCTCATATTTTTGACACCTTTAGAAGCTCTTCTTATTTTTCACACCTTTTCAGGCTCTTCATGTTTTCAACACAGCTTCATGCTCCTCCTATTTTTCAGACTGTTTCATTCTCCTCATTAATTTGACACCTTTTGAAGCTCTTCATATTTTTCACACCTTTTCAGGCTCGTCATGTTTTTCAACACCGCTTCATGCACCTCCTATTTTTCAGACCGTTTCATGCTCCTCATATTTTTGACAGATTTTGAAGCTTTTCATATTTTTCACACCTTTTCAGGCTCTTCAAGTTTTTCAAGACCACTTCATGCTCCTCCTTTTTGCAGACCTTTTCATGCTCCTCATATTTCTGACACCATTTGATGATCCTCATATTTTTCACACCTTTTCAGTCTCTTCTTTTTTTTCAACACCACTTCATGCTCCTCCTTTTTTTCAAACCGTTTCATGCTCATGTCATTATTGACACCTTTTGAAGCTTTTCATGTTTTTCACAACTTTTCAGGCTCTTCATGTTTTTGAACACCGCTTCATGCTCCTCCTATTTTTGAGACCGTTTCAGTCTCCTTATATTTTTGACACCTTTTGATGCTCTTCATATTTTTCACAGCTTTTCAGTCTCTTCTTTTTTTTCAACACCACTTCATGCTCCTCCTATTTTTCAGACCGTTTTATGCTCATCTCATTTTTGACACATTTGAAGCTCTTCATATTTTTCACACCTTTTGAAGCTCTTCATATTTTTCACACGTTTTCAGGCTCTTCATGTTTTTCAACACCGCTTCATGCTCCTCCTATTTTTCAGACCATTTCATGCTCCTCATATTTTTGACACTTTTTGAAGCTCTTCATATTTTTCACACCTTTTCAGACTCTTCATGTTTTTGAACACCACTACATGCTCCTCCTATTTTTCAGATCGTTTCATGCTCCTCATGTATTTCACACCTTTTGAAGCTCTTCATATATTTCAAAGCTTTTCCAGCTCTTCATGTTTTTCAACATAGCTTCATGCTCCTCATATTTTTCAGAACGTTTCATGCTCCTCATATTTTTTATACCTTTTGAAGCTCTTCATATTCTTCACAACTTTTCAGGCTCTTTATGTTTTTGAACACCGCTTCATGCTCCTCCTATTTTTCAGACCGTTTCATGCTCCTCATATTTTTTACTCCTTTTGAAGCTTTTCATATTTTTCACACGTTTTCAGGGTCTTTATTTTTTTCAACAGCTTTTCATGATCCTCCTTTTTTTCAGACCGTTTCATGCTCATCTAATTTTTGACACCTTTTGAAGCTCTTAATATTTTTCACACCTTTTGAAGCTCTTCATATTCTTCACACGTTTTCAGGCTCTTCATGTTTTTCAACACCGCTTCATGCTGCTTCTATTTTTCAGACCGTTTCATGCTCCTCATATTTTTGACACGTTTTGAAGCTCTTCATACTTTTCACACCTTTTCAGGCTCTTCATGTTTTTGAACACCGCTTCAAGCTCCTCCTATTTTTCACACCGTTTCATGCTCTTCATATATTTTACACCTTTTTAAGCTCTTCATATTTTTCACACCTTTTCCTGCTCTTCATCTTTTTCAAAACCGTTTCTTGCTCATCCTGTTTTTCAGAGTGTTTCATGCTCCTCATATGTTTGACACCTTAAGAAGCTCTTCATATTTTTCACACCTTTTCAGGCTCTTCATGTTTGTCAAGACCGTTTCATGCTCATATTATTTTTCAGAGTGTTTCATGCTCCTCATATTTTTGACACCTTTTGAAGCTCTTAATATTTTTCACACCTTTTCATGCTTTTCATCTTTTTCAAAACCGTTCCATGCTCCTCCTATTTTTCAGACTGTTTCATGCTCCTCATATGTTTGACACCTTTTGAATCTCTTCACATTTTTCACACCTTTTCAGGCTCTTCATGTTTGTCAACACCGCTTCATGATCCTCCTATTTTTCAGACCATTTCATCCTCCTCATATATTTGACACCTTTTGAAGCTCTTCATATTATTCACAACTTTTCAATCTCTTCATGTTTTCAAAAATACTTCATGCTCCTCCTGTTTTTCAGACCGTTTCATGCTCCTCATATATTTGACACCTTTTGAAGCTCTTCATATTTTTCACAACATTTCAATCTCTTCATGTTTTCAACAACACTTCATGCTCATATTTTTTTTCAGACTGTTTCATGCTCCTCATATTTTTGACACATTTTGAAGCTCTTCATATTTTTCACACCTTTTCCGGCGATTCATGTTTTTCAATACCGCTTCATGCTCCTGCTATTTTTCAGACCGTTTCATACTCATCTCATTTTTGACACCTTTGAACCTCTTCATATTATTCACAACTTTGAAGCTCTTCATAGTTTTCACACGTTTTCAGGCTCTTCATATTTTTCAACACCACTTCATGCTACTCCTATTTTTCAGACCGTTTCATGCTCATCTAATTTTTGACACTTTTTGAAGCTCTTCATATTTTTCACATATTTTGAAGCTCTTCATATTTTTCACACGTTTTCAGGCTCTTCATGTTTTTCAAAACCGCTTCATGCTCCTCCTATGTTTCAGACCGTTTAATCCTCCTCATGTATTTCACACCTTTTGAATCACTTCATATTTTTTACACATTTTCAGGCTCTTCATGTTTTTGAACACCATTTCATGCTCCTCCTATGTTGCATACCGTTTCATTCCCCTCATATTTTTGACACCTTTTGAAGCTCTTCATATTTTTCACACCTTTTGAAGCTCTTCATATTTCTCACAGCTTTTCAGGCTCTTCATATTTTTCAACACCACTCCATGCTCCTCCTATTTTTCACACCGTTTCGTTCTCCTCATATTTTTCACACCTTTTGAAGCTCTTCATATATTTCACACCTTTTCAGGCTCTTCATTTTTTTCAACATCACTTCATGCTCCTCCTGTTTTTCAGACCATTTCATTCTCATCTCATTTTGACACCTTTTGAAGCTCTTCATATTTTTCAAACCTTTTGAAGCTCTTCATATTTTTCACAAGTTTTCAGGCTCTTCATGTTTTTCAACACCGCTTCATGCTCCTCCTATTTTTCAGACCGTTTAATGCTCTTCATGTCTTTCACACCGTTTGAAGTTCCTCATATTTTTCACACCTTTTCAGGCTCTTCATGTTTTTGAACACGGAGTCATGCTCCTCCTATTTTTCAGACCGTTTCATGCTCCTCATATTTTTGACACCTTTTGAAGCTCTTCGTATTTTTCACACCTTTTCAGGCTCTTCTTATTTTTCAACACCACTTCATGATCCTCCTATTTTTCAGACCGTTTCATGCTCCTCATATATTTGACACCTTTTGAAGCTCTTCATATTTTTCACAACTTTTCAGGCTCTTCATGTTGTTCATCACCGTTTCATGCTGCTTCTATTTTTCAGACCGTTTCATGCTCCTCATATTTTTCACATCTTTTGAAGCTCTTCATATTTTTACACCTTTTCAGGCTCTTCATGTTTTTGACGACAGCTTCATGCTCTTCCTATTTTTCAGACCGTTTCATGCTCCTCATATTTTTGACACCTTTTGAAGCTCTTAATATTTTTCACACCTTTTCATGCTTTTCATCTTTTTCAAAACCGTTTCATGCTCCTCCTATTTTTCAGACTGTTTCATGCTCCTCATATGTTTGACACCTTTTGAATCTCTTCATATTATTCACACCTTTTCAGGCTCTTCATGTTTGTCAACACCGCTTCATGATCCTCCTATTTTTCAGACCATTTCATCCTCCTCATATATTTGACACCTTTTGAAGCTCTTCATATTATTCACAACTTTTCAATCTCTTCATGTTTTCAAAAATACTTCATGCTCCTCCTGTATTTCAGACCGTTTCATGCTCCTCATATATTTGACACCTTTTGAAGCTCTTCATATTTTTCACAACATTTCAATCTCTTCATGTTTTCAACAACATTTCATGCTCATATTATTTTTTAGACTGTTTCATGCTCCTCATATTTTTGACACATTTTGAAGCTCTTCATATTTTTCACACCTTTTCCGGCGCTTCATGTTTTTCAACACCGCTTCATGCTCCTGCTATTTTTCAGACCGTTTCATACTCATCTCATTTTTGACACCTTTTGAAGCTCTTCATATTATTCACAACTTTGAAGCTCTTCATATTTTTCACACGTTTTCAGGCTCTTCATGTTTTTGAACACCACTTCATGCTCCCCCTATTTTTCAGACCGTTTCATGCTCCTCATATTTTTGACACATTCTGAAGCTCTTCATATATTTCAAAACTTTTGAAGCTCTTCATATTTTTCACACCTTTTAAAGCTCTTCATATTTTTCACACGTTTTCAGGCTCTACATGTTTTTGTACACTGCTTCTTGCTCCTCCTAATTTTCAGAGAGTTTCATGCGCCTCATGTATTTCACACCTTTTGAAGGTCTTCATATTTTTCACACCTTTTCAGGCTCTTGATGTTTTTCAACACTGCTTCTTGCTCCTCCTAATTATCAGAGTGTTTCATGCGCCTCATCTGTTTCACACCTTTTGAAGCTCTTCATATTTTTCACAAGTTTTCAGGCTCTTCATGTTTTTGAACACTGCTTCTTGCTCCTCCTAATTTTCAGAGAGTTTCATGTTCCTCGTGTATTTCACACCTTTTGAAGTTCTTCATATTTTTCACACCTTTTCAGGCTCTTCATGTTTTTGCACACCACTTCATGGTTCTCCTATTTTTCAGCCCGTTACATGCTCCTCATGTATTTCACGCCTTTTGAAGCTCTTCATATTTTTCACACCTTTTCAGGCTCTTCATGTTTTTGCACACCACTTCATGGTTCTCCTATTTTTCAGCCCGTTACATGCTCCTCATGTATATCACGCCTTTTGAAGCTCCTAATATTTTTCACACGTTTTCAGGCTCTTCATGATTTTCAACACAGCCTCATGCTCCTCCTATTTTTCAGACCGTTTCATGATCCTCATATTTTTGACACCTTTAGAAGCTCTTCTTATTTTTCACACCTTTTCAGGCTCTTCATGTTTTCAACACAGCTTCATGCTCCTCCTATTTTTCAGACTGTTTCATTCTCCTCATTAATTTGACACCTTTTGAAGCTCTTCATATTTTTCACACCTTTTCAGGCTCGTCATGTTTTTCAACACCGCTTCATGCACCTCCTATTTTTCAGACCGTTTCATGCTCCTCATATTTTTGACAGATTTTGAAGCTTTTCATATTTTTCACACCTTTTCAGGCTCTTCAAGTTTTTCAAGACCACTTCATGCTCCTCCTTTTTGCAGACCTTTTCATGCTCCTCATATTTCTGACACCATTTGATGATCCTCATATTTTTCACACCTTTTCAGTCTCTTCTTTTTTTTCAACACCACTTCATGCTCCTCCTTTTTTTCAAACCGTTTCATGCTCATGTCATTATTGACACCTTTTGAAGCTTTTCATGTTTTTCACAACTTTTCAGGCTCTTCATGTTTTTGAACACCGCTTCATGCTCCTCCTATTTTTGAGACCGTTTCAGTCTCCTTATATTTTTGACACCTTTTGATGCTCTTCATATTTTTCACAGCTTTTCAGTCTCTTCTTTTTTTTCAACACCACTTCATGCTCCTCCTATTTTTCAGACCGTTTTATGCTCATCTCATTTTTGACACATTTGAAGCTCTTCATATTTTTCACACCTTTTGAAGCTCTTCATATTTTTCACACGTTTTCAGGCTCTTCATGTTTTTCAACACCGCTTCATGCTCCTCCTATTTTTCAGACCATTTCATGCTCCTCATATTTTTGACACTTTTTGAAGCTCTTCATATTTTTCACACCTTTTCAGACTCTTCATGTTTTTGAACACCACTACATGCTCCTCCTATTTTTCAGATCGTTTCATGCTCCTCATGTATTTCACACCTTTTGAAGCTCTTCATATATTTCAAAGCTTTTCCAGCTCTTCATGTTTTTCAACATAGCTTCATGCTCCTCATATTTTTCAGAACGTTTCATGCTCCTCATATTTTTTATACCTTTTGAAGCTCTTCATATTCTTCACAACTTTTCAGGCTCTTTATGTTTTTGAACACCGCTTCATGCTCCTCCTATTTTTCAGACCGTTTCATGCTCCTCATATTTTTTACTCCTTTTGAAGCTTTTCATATTTTTCACACGTTTTCAGGGTCTTTATTTTTTTCAACAGCTTTTCATGATCCTCCTTTTTTTCAGACCGTTTCATGCTCATCTAATTTTTGACACCTTTTGAAGCTCTTAATATTTTTCACACCTTTTGAAGCTCTTCATATTCTTCACACGTTTTCAGGCTCTTCATGTTTTTCAACACCGCTTCATGCTGCTTCTATTTTTCAGACCGTTTCATGCTCCTCATATTTTTGACACGTTTTGAAGCTCTTCATACTTTTCACACCTTTTCAGGCTCTTCATGTTTTTGAACACCGCTTCAAGCTCCTCCTATTTTTCACACCGTTTCATGCTCTTCATATATTTTACACCTTTTTAAGCTCTTCATATTTTTCACACCTTTTCCTGCTCTTCATCTTTTTCAAAACCGTTTCTTGCTCATCCTGTTTTTCAGAGTGTTTCATGCTCCTCATATGTTTGACACCTTAAGAAGCTCTTCATATTTTTCACACCTTTTCAGGCTCTTCATGTTTGTCAAGACCGTTTCATGCTCATATTATTTTTCAGAGTGTTTCATGCTCCTCATATTTTTGACACCTTTTGAAGCTCTTAATATTTTTCACACCTTTTCATGCTTTTCATCTTTTTCAAAACCGTTCCATGCTCCTCCTATTTTTCAGACTGTTTCATGCTCCTCATATGTTTGACACCTTTTGAATCTCTCACATTTTTCACACCTTTTCAGGCTCTTCATGTTTGTCAACACCGCTTCATGATCCTCCTATTTTTCAGACCATTTCATCCTCCTCATATATTTGACACCTTTTGAAGCTCTTCATATTATTCACAACTTTTCAATCTCTTCATGTTTTCAAAAATACTTCATGCTCCTCCTGTTTTTCAGACCGTTTCATGCTCCTCATATATTTGACACCTTTTGAAGCTCTTCATATTTTTCACAACATTTCAATCTCTTCATGTTTTCAACAACACTTCATGCTCATATTTTTTTTCAGACTGTTTCATGCTCCTCATATTTTTGACACATTTTGAAGCTCTTCATATTTTTCACACCTTTTCCGGCGATTCATGTTTTTCAATACCGCTTCATGCTCCTGCTATTTTTCAGACCGTTTCATACTCATCTCATTTTTGACACCTTTGAACCTCTTCATATTATTCACAACTTTGAAGCTCTTCATAGTTTTCACACGTTTTCAGGCTCTTCATATTTTTCAACACCACTTCATGCTACTCCTATTTTTCAGACCGTTTCATGCTCATCTAATTTTTGACACTTTTTGAAACTCTTCATATTTTTCACATATTTTGAAGCTCTTCATATTTTTCACACGTTTTCAGGCTCTTCATGTTTTTCAAAACCGCTTCATGCTCCTCCTATGTTTCAGACCGTTTAATCCTCCTCATGTATTTCACACCTTTTGAATCACTTCATATTTTTTACACATTTTCAGGCTCTTCATGTTTTTGAACACCATTTCATGCTCCTCCTATGTTGCATACCGTTTCATTCCCCTCATATTTTTGACACCTTTTGAAGCTCTTCATATTTTTCACACCTTTTGAAGCTCTTCATATTTCTCACAGCTTTTCAGGCTCTTCATATTTTTCAACACCACTCCATGCTCCTCCTATTTTTCACACCGTTTCGTTCTCCTCATATTTTTCACACCTTTTGAAGCTCTTCATATATTTCACACCTTTTCAGGCTCTTCATTTTTTTCAACATCACTTCATGCTCCTCCTGTTTTTCAGACCATTTCATTCTCATCTCATTTTGACACCTTTTGAAGCTCTTCATATTTTTCAAACCTTTTGAAGCTCTTCATATTTTTCACAAGTTTTCAGGCTCTTCATGTTTTTCAACACCGCTTCATGCTCCTCCTATTTTTCAGACCGTTTAATGCTCTTCATGTCTTTCACACCGTTTGAAGTTCCTCATAATTTTCACACCTTTTCAGGCTCTTCATGTTTTTGAACACGGAGTCATGCTTCTCCTATTTTTCAGACCGTTTCATGATCCTCATATTTTTGACACCTTTTGAAGCTCTTCATATTTCTCACAGCTTTTCAGGCTCTTCATGTTTTTAAACACCGCTTCATGCTCCTCCTGTTTTTCAGACCGTTTCATGCTCCTCATATTTTGGACACCTTTTGAAGCTCTTCATATTTTTCACACCTTTTCAGGCTCTTCATGTTTTTCAACACCGCTTCATGCTCCTCCTATTTTTTAGACCGTTTCCTGCTCCTCATATTTTGGACACCTTTTGAAGCTCTTCATATTTTTCACACCTTTTCAGGCTCTTCATGTTTTACAACAACACTTCATGCTCCTTCTATTTTTCAGAGAGTTTCATGCTCCTCATGTATTTCACACCTTTTGAAGCTCTTCATATATTTCACACCTTTTCAGGCTTCTCATTTTTTTCAACACCACTTCTTGCTCCTCCTATTTTTCAGACCTTTTCATGCTCATCCCTTTTTTACACCTTTTGAAGCTCTTCATATTTTTCACACCTTTTCATGCTCTTGATGATTTTCAACACCGCTTCATTCTCCTCCTGTTTTTCAGACCGTTTCATGCTCATCTCATTTTGACACCTTTTGAAGCTCTTCATATTTTTCACAACTTTTCAGGCTGTTCATGATTTTCAACACCGCTTCATGCTCCTCCTATTTTTCAGAACTTTTCATGCTCATCTCTTTTTTCACACCTTTTGAAACTCTTCATATTTTTCACACTTTTTGAAGGTCTTCATATTTTTCACACGTTTTCAGGCTCTTCATGTTTTTCAACACCACTTCATGCTCCTCCTATTTTTCAGACCGTTTCATTCTCCTCATATTTTTGACACCTTTGAAGCACTTCATATATTTCACACCTTTTCAGGCTTTTCATTTTTTCAACCCCACTTCATGCTCCTCCTATTTTTCAGACCGGTTCATGCTCATCTCATTTTGATACCTATTGAAGCTCTTCGTATTTCTCATATTTTTGAAGCTCTTCTTATTTTCACACGTTTTCAGACTCTTCATGTTTTTCAACACCACTTCATGCTCATGCAATTTTTCAGACCGTTTCATGCTCCTCATATTTTTGACACTTTTTGAGGCTTTTACTATTTTTCACACCTTTTCAGGCTCTTCTTGTTTTTGAACACCGTTTCATAATCCTCCTATTTTACAGACCATTTCTTGCTCGTCATATTTTTCACACCTTTTGAAGCTCTTCATATTTTTCACAACTTTTTAGGCTCTTCATGTTTTTCCACACCACTTCATGCTTCTCCTATTTTTCAGCCCGTTTCATGCTCCTCATGTATTTCACAGCTTTTGAATCTCTTCATGTTTTTCACACCTTTTCAGGCTCTTCATGTTTTTGATCACCGTTTCATGATCCTCCTATTTTTCAGACCGTTTCATGCTCCTCATATTTTTGACACCTTTTGAAGCTCTTCATATATTTCACACCTTTTCAGGCTCTTCATATTTTTGAACACCGCTTCATACTCCTCCTATTTTTTAGACCATTTAATGCTCCCCATCTATTTCACACCTTTTGAAGCTCTTCATATTTTTCACACCTTTTCAGGCTCTTGATGTTTTTCAACACCGCTTCATTCTCCTCCTCTTTTTCAGACCGTTTCATGCTCCTCATATTTTTGACACCTTTTGAAGCTCTTCAAGTTTTTCACCCCTTTTGAAGCTCTTCATATTTTTCTATTTTTGAAGTTCTTCATATTTTCACACCTTTTCAGGCTTTTCATGTTTTTGAACACAGTTTCATGTTCCTCCTATTTTTCAGACCGTTTCATGCTCCTCATATTCTTGACACCTTTTGAAGCTCTTCATATTTTTCACACCTTTTCAGGCTCTTCATGTTTTTGAACACCGCTTCATGCTCCTCCTATTTTTCAGACCGTTTCAGGCTCCTCATAATTTTAACACCTTTTGAAGCTCTTCATATTTCTCACACCTTTTCAGGCTCTTCATGTTTTTGAACACCGCTTCATGGTCCTCCTATTTTTCAGACCGTTTCAGGCTCCTCATAATTTTAACACCTTTTGAAGCTCTTCATATTTCTCACACCTTTTCAGGCTCTTCATGTTTTTGAACACCGCTTCATGCTCCTCCTATATTTCAGAACGTTTCATGCTCCTCATATATTTGACACCTTTTGAAGCTCTTCATATTTTTCACACGTTTTCAGGCTATTCATGATTTTGAACACCGCTTCATGAACCTCCTATTTTACAGACCGTTTCATGCTCTTTATATTTTTGACCCCTTTGAAGCTCTTCATATTTTTCACACCTTTTCAGGTTCTTCATGTTTTTCCACACCACTTCATGCTTCTCGTATTTTTCAAACCTTTTCATGCTTCTCATGAATTTCACACCTTTTGAAGCTCTTCATATTTTTCACAACGTTTCAGGCTCTTCATGTTTCTGATCACCGTTTCATGCTACTCCTATCTTTCACACCGTTTCATACTTCTCATATTTTTGACACCATTTGAAGCTCTTCATATTTTTCACACCTTTTCAGGCTCTTCATGTTTTTGACACCGATCATGATCCTCCAAAATTTCAGATCGTTTCATGCTCTTAATATTTTTGACACCTTTTGAAGCTCTTCATATTTTTCACACCTTTTCAGGCTCTTCATGTTTTTCCACACCACTTCATGCTTCTCATATTTTTCAGAACGTTTCATGCTCCTCCTGAATTTCACACCTTTTGAAGTTCTTCATATTTCTCACACCTTTTCAGGCTCCTCATGTTTTTGATCACCGTTTCATGCTCCTCCTATTTCTCAGAACGTTTCATGCTCCTCATATTTTTGACACCTTTTGAAGCTCTTCATATTTTTCACACGTTTTCAGGCTCTTCATGATTTTGAACACAGCTTCATGAACCTCCTATTTTACAGACCGTTTCATGCTCTTTATATATTTGACCCCTTTTGAAGCTCTTCATATTTTTCACACCTTTCAGGCTCTTCATATTTTTCAACACCGTTTCATGCTGATTCTATTTTTCAGGCCGTTTCATGCTCCTCATATTTTTGACACCTTTTGAAGCTCTTCATATTTTTCACACCTTTTCAGGCTCTTCATGTTTTTCAACACCGTTTCATGCTGCTTCTATTTTTCAGACCGTTTCATGCTCCTCATATTTTTCACACCTTTTGAAGCTCTTCATATTTTTCACACCTTTTCAGGCTCTTCATATTTTTGAACACAGCTTCATGCTCCTCCTATTTTTCAGACCGTTTCATGCTCCTCATATTTTTGACACCTTTTGAAACTCTTCATATTTTTCACACCTTTTCAGGCTCTTCATGTTTTTCAACACCGTTTCATGATCCTCCTATTTTTCAGACCGTTTCATGCTCATCTCATTTTTGACACCTTTTGAAGCTTTTCATATTTTTCACAACTTTTTAGGCTCTTCATGTTTTTGAACACCGCTTCATGGTCCTCCTATTTTTCAGAGAGTTTCATGTTCCTAATATATTTCACTCCTTTTGAAGCTCTTCATATTTTTCACACCTTTTCAGGCTCTTCATGTTTTTCCACACCACTTCATGCTTCTATTTTTCAGCCCGTTCCATGGTCCTCATGTATTTCACACCTTTTGAAGCTCTTCATATTTTTCACACCTTTTCAGGCTCTTCATGTTTTTCAACACCATTTCATGCCGCATCTATCTTTCAGACCGTTTCATTCTTCTCATATTTTTGACACCATTTGAAGCTCTTCATATTTTTCACACCTTTTCAGGCTCTTCATGTTTTTCCACACCACTTCATGCTTCTCCTATTTTTCAGAAAGGTTTCATGCTCCTCATGAATTTCACACCTTTTGAAGCTATTCATATTTTTCACAACTTTTCAGGCTCTTCATGTTTCTGATCACCGTTTCATGCTTCTCCTATCTTTCAGACCGTTTCATGCTTCTCATATTTTTGACACCATTTGAAGCTCTTCATATTTTTCACACCTTTTCAGGCTCTTCATGTTTTTGAACACGATTTCAGGCTCCTCCTATTTTTCGGAATGTTTCATGCTCATCTCATTTTTGACACCTTTTGAAGCTCTTCATAATTTTCACACCTTTTGAATCTCTTCATATTTCTCAAACGTTTTCACACTCTTCATGTTTTTCAACACCCCTTCTTGCTCATCCTATTTTTCAGACCGTTTCATGTTTCTATCATTTCTGACAACTTTTGAAGCTCTTCATATATTTCACACATTTTCAGGCTCTTCATGTTTTTCAACACCACTTCATGCTCCTCCTATTTTTCAGACCGTTTCATGCTCATCTCACTTTTGACACATTTTGAAGCTCTTCATATTTTCCACACCTTTTGAAGCTCTTCATATTTTTCAAACGTTTTCAGGCTCTTCATTTTTTTCAACACCTCTTCTTGCTCCTCCTATTTTTCAGACCGTTTCATGCTCATCTCACTTTTGACACATTTTGAAGCTCTTCATATTTTCCACACCTTTTGAAGCTCTTCATATATTTCACACATTTTCAGGCTCTTCATGTTTTTAACACGACTTCATGCTCTCCTATTTTTTAGACCATTTCCTGCTCATCGATTTTTGACACTTTGAAGCTCTTCATATTTTTCACACGTTTTGAAGCTCTTAATATTTTTCACACGTTTTCAGGCTCTTCACGTTTTTCAACACCGTTTCATGCTCCTCCTATTTTTCAGACCGTTTCATGCTCCTCATATTTTTGACACCTATTGAAGCTCTTCATATTTTTCACACCTTTTCAGGCTCTTCATGTTTTTCAAAGCCACTTCATGCTTCTCCTATTTTTCAGACCGTTTCATGCTCCTCCTGTATTTCACACCTTTTGAAGCTCTTTATATTTTTCACACCTTTTTAGGCTCTTCATGTTTTTGAACACAATTTCAGGCTCCTCCTATTTTTCGGAATGTTTCATGCTCATCTCATTTTTGACACCTTTTGAAGCTCTTCATAAATTTCACACCTTTTGAATCTCTTCATATTTCTCAAACGTTTTCACACTCTTCATGTTTTTCAACACCCCTTCTTGCTCATCCTATTTTTCAGACCGTTTCATGTTTCTATCATTTCTGACAACTTTTGAAGCTCTTCATATATTTCACACATTTTCAGGTTCTTCATGTTTTTCAACACCACTTCATGCTCCTCCTATTTTTCAGACCGTTTCATGCTCATCTCACTTTTGCCACATTTTGAAGCTCTTCATATTTTCCACACCTTTTGAAGCTCTTCATATTTTTCAAACGTTTTCAGGCTCTTCATTTTTTTCAACACCGCTTCTTGCTCCTCCTATTTTTCAGATCGTTTCATGCTCCTCATATTTTTGACACCTTTTGAAGCTCTTCATATTTTTCACACCTTTTCAGGCTCTTCATGTTTTTCAACACCGCTTCATGCTCCTCCCATTTTTCAGACCGTTTCATGCTCCTCATATTTTTGACACCTTTTGAAGCTCTTCATATTTTTCACACCTTTACAGGCTCTTCATGTTTTTCAACACCGCTTCATGCTCTTCCTATTTTTCAGACCGTTTCATGCTCCTCTTATTTTTGACACCTTTTGAAGCTCTTCATATTTTTCACACATTTTCATGCTCTTCATGTTTTTGAATACCGCTTCATGCTCCTCCTATTTTTCAGACCGGATCATGCTCCTCATATTTTTGACACCTTTTGAAGCTCTTCATATTTTTCACACCTTTTCATGTTTTTCATATTTTTCAACACCGCTTCATGCTTCTCCTATTTTTCAGACCGTTTCATGCTCCTGATATTTTTGCACCTTTTGAAGCTCTTCATATTTTTCACACATTTTCAGGCTCTTCAAGTTTTTCAACACCGATTCATGCTCCTCATATTTTGACACCTGTTGAAGCTCTTCATATTTTTCACACCTTTTCATGTTTTTCATGTTTTTCAACACCACTTCATGCTTCTCCTATTTTTCAGACCGTTTCATGCTCCTCGTATTTTTCACACCTTTTGAAGCTCTTCATATTTTTCAACCTTTTTAGGCTCTTCATGTTTTTGAACACGGTTTCGTGCTCCTCCTATTTTTCAAACTGTGTCATGCTCATCTCATTTTTAACAACTTTTGAAGCTCTTCATATTTTTCACACCTTTTGAAGCTCTTCATATTTCTCAAACGTTTTCAGGCTCTTCATGTTTTTCAACACCCCTTCTTGCTCATCCTATTTTTCAGACCGTTTCATGCTCCTCATATTTTTGACACGTTTTGAAGCTCTTCATTTTTTTCACACCTTTTGAAGCTCTTCATATTTTTCACACCTTTTCAGGCTCTTCATGTTTATTACACCGCTTCATGCTGCTCCTATTTTTCAGACCGTTTCATGCTCCTCATATTTTTGACACCTTTTGAAGGTCTTCATATCTTTCACACGTTTTCAGGCTCTTCATGTTTTTTACACCGCTTCATGCTGCTCCTATTTTTCAGACCGTTTCATGCTCCTCATATTTTTGACACCTTTTGAAGCTCTTCATATTTTTCACACCTTTTCAGGCTCTTCATGTTTTTGAACACCGTTTCATTCTCCTTCTATTTTTCAGACCGTTTCATGCTCCTCATATTTTTGACACCATTTGAAGCTCTTCATATTTTTCACACCTTTTCAGGCTCTTCATGTTTTTCAACACTGCTTCATGCTCCTCCAATTTTCAGACCGTTTCATGCTCCTCATATTTTTGACACGATTTGAAGGTCTTCATATTTTTCACACCTTTTCAGGATCTTCATGTTTTTCTACACCGCTTCATGCTCCTCCTATTTTTGACACCTTTTGAAGCTGTTCATATATTGCACACCTTTTCAGGCGTTTCATGTTTTTGACCACCGTTTTATGCTCCTCATAATTTGACAGGTTTTGATGCTCTTCATATTTTTCACAGCTTTTCAGGCTCTTCATGTTTTTCAACACCACTTCATGCTCCTCCGATTTTTCAGACCGTTTCCTGCTCCTCATAGTTTTGACACATTGGAAGCTCTTCATATTTTACACACCATTTGAGGCTCTTCATGTTTTTCAACACCGCTTCATGCTCCTCCTATTTTTCAGATTGTTTCATGCTCCTCATGTATATCACACCTTTGGAAGCTCTTCATAATGTTCACACCTTTTCAGGCTCTTCATATTTTTCAACACCGTTTCATGCTCCCCCAATTTTTCAGACCGTTTCATACTCATCTCGCTTTTGACACATTTTGAAGCTCTTCATATTTTTCAAACGTTTTCAGGCTCTTAATGTTTTTCAACACCGCTTCTGGCTCCTCCTATTTATCAGACCGTTTCATGCTCCTCATATTTTTGACACGTTTTGAAGCTCTTCATTTTTTTCACACCTTTTGAAGCTCTTCATATTTTTCACACCTTTTCAGGCTCTTCATGTTTATTACACCGCTTCATGCTGCTCCTATTTTTCAGACCGTTTCATGCTCCTCATATTTTTGACACCTTTTGAAGGTCTTCATATCTTTCACACGTTTTCAGGCTCTTCATGTTTTTGAACACCTTTTCATTTTCCTCCTATTTTTCAGACCGTTTCATGCTCCTCATATTTTTGACACCTTTTGAAGCTCTTCATATTTTTCACACCTTTTCAGGCTCTTCATGTTTTTGAACACCGTTTCATTCTCCTTCTATTTTTCAGACCGTTTCATGCTCCTCATATTTTTGACACCTTTTGAAGCTCTGCATATTTTTCACACCTTTTCAGGCTCTTCATGTTTTTCAACACCGCTTCATGCTCCTCCAATTTTCAGACCGTTTCATGCTCCTCATAATTTTGACACGATTTGAAGCTCTTCATATTTTTCACACCTTTTCAGGGTCTTCATGTTTTTAACACTGCTTCATGCTCCTCCAATTTTCAGACCGTTTCATGCTCCTCATATTTTTGACACGATTTGAAGGTCTTCATATTTTTCACACCTTTTCAGGGTCTTCATGTTTTTCTACACCGCTTCATGCTCCTCCTATTTTTGACACCTTTTGAAGCTGTTCATATATTGCACACCTTTTCAGGCGTTTCATGTTTTTGACCACCGTTTTATGCTCCTCATAATTTGACAGGTTTTGATGCTCTTCATATTTTTCACAGCTTTTCAGGCTCTTCATGTTTTTCAACACCACTTCATGCTCCTCCTATTTTTCAGACCGTTTCCTGCTCCTCATAGTTTTGACACATTGGAAGCTCTTCATATTTTACACACCATTTGAGGCTCTTCATGTTTTTCAACACCGCTTCATGCTCCTCCTATTTTTCAGACCGTTTCATGCTCCTCATGTATATCACACCTTTGGAAGCTCTTCATAATGTTCACACCTTTTCAGGCTCTTCATATTTTTCAACACCGTTTCATGCTCCCCCAATTTTTCAGACCGTTCCATGCTCCTCATATTTTTGACACCTTTTGAAGCTCTTCATATATTTCACACATTTTCAGGCTCTTCATGTTTTTCAACACCATTTCATGCTCCTCCTATTTTTCAGACCGTTTCATACTCATCTCGCTTTTGACACATTTTGAAGCTCTTCATATTTTCCACACCTTTTGAAGCTCTTCATATTTTTCAATCGTTTTCAGGCTCTTAATGTTTTTCAACACCGCTTCTGGCTCCTCCTATTTATCAGACCGTTTCATGCTCCTCATATTTTTGACACGTTTTGAAGCTCTTCATTTTTTTCACACCTTTTGAAGCTCTTCATATTTTTCACACCTTTTCAGGCTCTTCATGTTTATTACACCGCTTCATGCTGCTCCTATTTTTCAGACCGTTTCATGCTCCTCATATTTTTGACACCTTTTGAAGGTCTTCATATCTTTCACACGTTTTCAGGCTCTTCATGTTTTTTACACCGCTTCATGCTGCTCCTATTTTTCAGACCGTTTCATGCTCCTCATATTTTTGACACCTTTTGAAGCTCTTCATATTTTTCACACCTTTTCAGGCTCTTCATGTTTTTGAACACCGTTTCATTCTCCTCCTATTTTTCAGACCGTTTCATGCTCCTCATATTTTTGACACCTTTTGAAGCTCTTCATATTTTTCACACCTTTTCAGGCTCTTCATGTTTTTCAACACCGCTTCATGCTCCTCCAATTTTCAGACCGTTTCATGCTCCTCATATTTTTGTCACGATTGGAAGCTCTTCATATTTTTCACATCTTTTCAGGGTCTTCATGTTTTTCAACACTGCTTCATGGTCCTCCAATTTTCAGACCGTTTCATGCTCCTCATATTTTTGACACGATTTGAAGGTCTTCATATTTTTCACACCTTTTCAGGGTCTTCATGTTTTTCTACACCGCTTCATGCTCCTCCTATTTTTGACACCTTTTGAAGCTGTTCATATATTGCACACCTTTTCAGGCGTTTCATGTTTTTGACCACCGTTTTATGCTCCTCATAATTTGACAGGTTTTGGTGCTCTTCATATTTTTCACAGCTTTTCAGGCTCTTCATGTTTTTCAACACCACTTCATGCTCCTCCTATTTTCAGACCGTTTCATGCTCCTCATATTTTTGACACGATTTGAAGCTCTTCATATTTTTCACATCTTTTCAGGGTCTTCATGTTTTTCAACACTGCTTCATGCTCCTCCAATTTTCAGACCGTTTCATGCTCCTCATATTTTTGACACGATTTGAAGGTCTTCATATTTTTCACACCTTTTCAGGGTCTTCATGTTTTTCTACACCGCTTCATGCTCCTCCTATTTTTGACACCTTTTGAAGCTGTTCATATATTGCACACCTTTTCAGGCGTTTCATGTTTTTGACCACCGTTTTATGCTCCTCATAATTTGACAGGTTTTGGTGCTCTTCATATTTTTCACAGCTTTTCAGGCTCTTCATGTTTTTCAACACCACTTCATGCTCCTCCTATTTTTCAGACCGTTTCCTGCTCCTCATAGTTTTGACACATTGGAAGCTCTTCATATTTTACACACCATTTGAGGCTCTTCATGTTTTTCAACACCGCTTCATGCTCCTCCTATTTTTCAGACCGTTTCATGCTCCTCATGTATATCACACCTTTGGAAGCTCTTCATAATGTTCACACCTTTTCAGGCTCTTCATATTTTTCAACACCGTTTCAAGCTCCCCCAATTTTTCAGACCGTTCGATGCTCCTCATATTTTTGACACCTTTTGAAGCTCTTCATATTTTTCACTTCTTTTCAGGCTCTTCATGTTTTTCAACACCGATTCATGCTCCTCCTATTTTTCAGATCGTTTCATGCTCCTCTCATTTCTGACACATTTTGAAGCTTTTCAAATATTTCACACATTTTCAGGCTCTTCATATTTTTCAACACAACTTCATGCTCCCCCTATTTTTCAGACCGTTTCATGCTCATCTCATTTTTAAGATCTTGTCAAACTCTTAATATTTTTCCCAGCTTTTGAACCTCTTCATATTTTCCACACTTTTTCAGGCTCTTCAGGTCTTTCAATACCGCTTCTTGCTGCTCCTAATTTTCAGACCGTTTCATGCTCCTCATATTTTTGACACATTTTGAAGCTCTTCATATTTTTCACACCTTTTCAGGCTCTTCATATTTTTGAACACCGCTTCATGCTCCTCCTATTTTGACACCTTTTGAAGCTCTTCATATTTTTCACACATTTTCAGGCTCTTCATATTTTTGAACACCGCTTCATGCTCCTCCTATTTTTGACATCTTTTGAAGCTCTTCATATTTTTCACACATTTTCAGGCTCTTCTTGTTTTTGAACACCGCTTCATGCTCCTCCTATTTTTCAGACCGTTTCATGCTCCTCATATTTTTCACATCTTTTGAAGCTCTTCATATTTTTCACACCTTTTCAGGCTCTTCATGTTTTTCAACACCGCTTCATGCTCCTCCTATTTTCCAGAGCGTTTCATGCTCCTCATTTTTTTCACACCTTTTGAAGCTCTTCATATTTTTCACACCTTTCATGCTCTTCATTTTTTTAAACACCGCTTCATGCTCATCCTATTTTCCAGACCGTTTCATGCTCCTGATATTTTTGATACGTTTTGAAGCTCTTCATATTTTTCACACCTTTTGAAGCTCTTCATATTTTTCACACCTTTTCAGGCTCTTCATGTTTTTGAACACCGCTTCATGCTCCTCCTATTTTTCAGACCGTTTCATGCTCCTCATGTATTTCACACCTTTTGAAGCTCTTCATATTTTTCTCAACTTCTCAGGCTCTCATGTTTTTGAACACAGCTTCTTGCTCCTCCTAATTTACAGACCGTTTCATGCTCCTCATGTATTTCACACATTTTGAAGCCCTTCATATTTTTCACAACTTTTCAGACTCTTCAGGTTTTATAACACGGTTTCATGCTCCTCCTATTTTTCAGACCGTTTCATGCTCCTCATATTTTTGACACCTTTTGAAGCTCTTCATATTTTTCACACCTTTTCAGGCTCTTCATGTTTTTGAACACCGTTTCATTCTCCTCCTATTTTTCAGACCGTTTCATGCTCCTCATATTTTTGACACCTTTTGAAGCTCTTCATATTTTTCACACCTTTTCAGGCTCTTCATGTTTTTCAACACCGCTTCATGCTCCTCCAATTTTCAGACCGTTTCATGCTCCTCATATTTTTGTCACGATTGGAAGCTCTTCATATTTTTCACATCTTTTCAGGGTCTTCATGTTTTTCAACACTGCTTCATGGTCCTCCAATTTTCAGACCGTTTCATGCTCCTCATATTTTTGACACGATTTGAAGGTCTTCATATTTTTCACACCTTTTCAGGGTCTTCATGTTTTTCTACACCGCTTCATGCTCCTCCTATTTTTGACACCTTTTGAAGCTGTTCATATATTGCACACCTTTTCAGGCGTTTCATGTTTTTGACCACCGTTTTATGCTCCTCATAATTTGACAGGTTTTGGTGCTCTTCATATTTTTCACAGCTTTTCAGGCTCTTCATGTTTTTCAACACCACTTCATGCTCCTCCTATTTTCAGACCGTTTCATGCTCCTCATATTTTTGACACGATTTGAAGCTCTTCATATTTTTCACATCTTTTCAGGGTCTTCATGTTTTTCAACACTGCTTCATGCTCCTCCAATTTTCAGACCGTTTCATGCTCCTCATATTTTTGACACGATTTGAAGGTCTTCATATTTTTCACACCTTTTCAGGGTCTTCATGTTTTTCTACACCGCTTCATGCTCCTCCTATTTTTGACACCTTTTGAAGCTGTTCATATATTGCACACCTTTTCAGGCGTTTCATGTTTTTGACCACCGTTTTATGCTCCTCATAATTTGACAGGTTTTGGTGCTCTTCATATTTTTCACAGCTTTTCAGGCTCTTCATGTTTTTCAACACCACTTCATGCTCCTCCTATTTTTCAGACCGTTTCCTGCTCCTCATAGTTTTGACACATTGGAAGCTCTTCATATTTTACACACCATTTGAGGCTCTTCATGTTTTTCAACACCGCTTCATGCTCCTCCTATTTTTCAGACCGTTTCATGCTCCTCATGTATATCACACCTTTGGAAGCTCTTCATAATGTTCACACCTTTTCAGGCTCTTCATATTTTTCAACACCGTTTCAAGCTCCCCCAATTTTTCAGACCGTTCGATGCTCCTCATATTTTTGACACCTTTTGAAGCTCTTCATATTTTTCACTTCTTTTCAGGCTCTTCATGTTTTTCAACACCGATTCATGCTCCTCCTATTTTTCAGATCGTTTCATGCTCCTCTCATTTCTGACACATTTTGAAGCTTTTCAAATATTTCACACATTTTCAGGCTCTTCATATTTTTCAACACAACTTCATGCTCCCCCTATTTTTCAGACCGTTTCATGCTCATCTCATTTTTAAGATCTTGTCAAACTCTTAATATTTTTCCCAGCTTTTGAACCTCTTCATATTTTCCACACTTTTTCAGGCTCTTCAGGTCTTTCAATACCGCTTCTTGCTGCTCCTAATTTTCAGACCGTTTCATGCTCCTCATATTTTTGACACATTTTGAAGCTCTTCATATTTTTCACACCTTTTCAGGCTCTTCATATTTTTGAACACCGCTTCATGCTCCTCCTATTTTGACACCTTTTGAAGCTCTTCATATTTTTCACACATTTTCAGGCTCTTCATATTTTTGAACACCGCTTCATGCTCCTCCTATTTTTGACATCTTTTGAAGCTCTTCATATTTTTCACACATTTTCAGGCTCTTCTTGTTTTTGAACACCGCTTCATGCTCCTCCTATTTTTCAGACCGTTTCATGCTCCTCATATTTTTCACATCTTTTGAAGCTCTTCATATTTTTCACACCTTTTCAGGCTCTTCATGTTTTTCAACACCGCTTCATGCTCCTCCTATTTTCCAGAGCGTTTCATGCTCCTCATTTTTTTCACACCTTTTGAAGCTCTTCATATTTTTCACACCTTTCATGCTCTTCATTTTTTTAAACACCGCTTCATGCTCATCCTATTTTCCAGACCGTTTCATGCTCCTG
The DNA here is from genome assembly GCF_033118175.1 of Dama dama. Classification (NCBI taxonomy): domain Eukaryota; kingdom Metazoa; phylum Chordata; class Mammalia; order Artiodactyla; family Cervidae; genus Dama; species Dama dama. The sequence continues at coordinate 6,105,862 of NW_026870891.1, read as the reverse complement.
ATATTTTTGATACGTTTTGAAGCTCTTCATATTTTTCACACCTTTTGAAGCTCTTCATATTTTTCACACCTTTTCAGGCTCTTCATGTTTTTGAACACCGCTTCATGCTCCTCCTATTTTTCAGACCGTTTCATGCTCCTCATGTATTTCACACCTTTTGAAGCTCTTCATATTTTTCTCAACTTCTCAGGCTCTCATGTTTTTGAACACAGCTTCTTGCTCCTCCTAATTTACAGACCGTTTCATGCTCCTCATGTATTTCACACATTTTGAAGCCCTTCATATTTTTCACAACTTTTCAGACTCTTCAGGTTTTATAACACGGTTTCATGCTCCTCCTATTTTTCAGACCGTTTCATGCTCCTCATATTTTTGACACCTTTTGAAGCTCTTCATATTTTTCACACCTTTTCAGGCTCTTCATGTTTTTGAACACCGTTTCATTCTCCTCCTATTTTTCAGACCGTTTCATGCTCCTCATATTTTTGACACCTTTTGAAGCTCTTCATATTTTTCACACCTTTTCAGGCTCTTCATGTTTTTCAACACCGCTTCATGCTCCTCCAATTTTCAGACCGTTTCATGCTCCTCATATTTTTGTCACGATTGGAAGCTCTTCATATTTTTCACATCTTTTCAGGGTCTTCATGTTTTTCAACACTGCTTCATGGTCCTCCAATTTTCAGACCGTTTCATGCTCCTCATATTTTTGACACGATTTGAAGGTCTTCATATTTTTCACACCTTTTCAGGGTCTTCATGTTTTTCTACACCGCTTCATGCTCCTCCTATTTTTGACACCTTTTGAAGCTGTTCATATATTGCACACCTTTTCAGGCGTTTCATGTTTTTGACCACCGTTTTATGCTCCTCATAATTTGACAGGTTTTGGTGCTCTTCATATTTTTCACAGCTTTTCAGGCTCTTCATGTTTTTCAACACCACTTCATGCTCCTCCTATTTTCAGACCGTTTCATGCTCCTCATATTTTTGACACGATTTGAAGCTCTTCATATTTTTCACATCTTTTCAGGGTCTTCATGTTTTTCAACACTGCTTCATGCTCCTCCAATTTTCAGACCGTTTCATGCTCCTCATATTTTTGACACGATTTGAAGGTCTTCATATTTTTCACACCTTTTCAGGGTCTTCATGTTTTTCTACACCGCTTCATGCTCCTCCTATTTTTGACACCTTTTGAAGCTGTTCATATATTGCACACCTTTTCAGGCGTTTCATGTTTTTGACCACCGTTTTATGCTCCTCATAATTTGACAGGTTTTGGTGCTCTTCATATTTTTCACAGCTTTTCAGGCTCTTCATGTTTTTCAACACCACTTCATGCTCCTCCTATTTTTCAGACCGTTTCCTGCTCCTCATAGTTTTGACACATTGGAAGCTCTTCATATTTTACACACCATTTGAGGCTCTTCATGTTTTTCAACACCGCTTCATGCTCCTCCTATTTTTCAGACCGTTTCATGCTCCTCATGTATATCACACCTTTGGAAGCTCTTCATAATGTTCACACCTTTTCAGGCTCTTCATATTTTTCAACACCGTTTCAAGCTCCCCCAATTTTTCAGACCGTTCGATGCTCCTCATATTTTTGACACCTTTTGAAGCTCTTCATATTTTTCACTTCTTTTCAGGCTCTTCATGTTTTTCAACACCGATTCATGCTCCTCCTATTTTTCAGATCGTTTCATGCTCCTCTCATTTCTGACACATTTTGAAGCTTTTCAAATATTTCACACATTTTCAGGCTCTTCATATTTTTCAACACAACTTCATGCTCCCCCTATTTTTCAGACCGTTTCATGCTCATCTCATTTTTAAGATCTTGTCAAACTCTTAATATTTTTCCCAGCTTTTGAACCTCTTCATATTTTCCACACTTTTTCAGGCTCTTCAGGTCTTTCAATACCGCTTCTTGCTGCTCCTAATTTTCAGACCGTTTCATGCTCCTCATATTTTTGACACATTTTGAAGCTCTTCATATTTTTCACACCTTTTCAGGCTCTTCATATTTTTGAACACCGCTTCATGCTCCTCCTATTTTGACACCTTTTGAAGCTCTTCATATTTTTCACACATTTTCAGGCTCTTCATATTTTTGAACACCGCTTCATGCTCCTCCTATTTTTGACATCTTTTGAAGCTCTTCATATTTTTCACACATTTTCAGGCTCTTCTTGTTTTTGAACACCGCTTCATGCTCCTCCTATTTTTCAGACCGTTTCATGCTCCTCATATTTTTCACATCTTTTGAAGCTCTTCATATTTTTCACACCTTTTCAGGCTCTTCATGTTTTTCAACACCGCTTCATGCTCCTCCTATTTTCCAGAGCGTTTCATGCTCCTCATTTTTTTCACACCTTTTGAAGCTCTTCATATTTTTCACACCTTTCATGCTCTTCATTTTTTTAAACACCGCTTCATGCTCATCCTATTTTCCAGACCGTTTCATGCTCCTGATATTTTTGATACGTTTTGAAGCTCTTCATATTTTTCACACCTTTTGAAGCTCTTCATATTTTTCACACCTTTTCAGGCTCTTCATGTTTTTGAACACCGCTTCATGCTCCTCCTATTTTTCAGACCGTTTCATGCTCCTCATGTATTTCACACCTTTTGAAGCTCTTCATATTTTTCTCAACTTCTCAGGCTCTCATGTTTTTGAACACAGCTTCTTGCTCCTCCTAATTTACAGACCGTTTCATGCTCCTCATGTATTTCACACATTTTGAAGCCCTTCATATTTTTCACAACTTTTCAGACTCTTCAGGTTTTATAACACGGTTTCATGCTCCTCCTATTTTTCAGACCGTTTCATGCTCCTCATATTTTTGACACCTTTTGAAGCTCTTCATATTTTTCACACCTTTTCATACTCTTCATGTTTTTGAACACCGCTTCATGATCCTCCTATTTTTCAGATGGTTTCATGCTCCTCATATTTTTGACACCTTTTGAAGCTCTTCATATTTTTCACACGATTTCAGACTCCTCATGTTTTGAAAACCGCATCATGCTCCTCCTATTTTCAGACCGTTTCATGCTCCTTATGTATTTCACACCTTTTGAAGTCCTTCACATTGTTCACACCTTTTCAGGCTCTTCATGTTTTTGAACACAGTTTCAAACTGTTCCTAATTTTCAGACCGTTTCATGCTCCTCGTATTTTTGACACCTTTTGAAGCTCTTCATATATTTCACAACTTTTCAGGCTCTTCATGTTTTTCAACAGCACTTCCTCCTCCTCCTATTTTTCAGACCCCTTCATGCTCCTCTCATTTTTGTCACCTTTTGATGCTCTTCATATTTTTGACACCTTTTGAAACTCTTCATATTTCTCACACATTTTCAGGCTCTTCAAGTTTTTCAACACCGCTTCATGCTCCTCCTTTTTTCAGACCGTTTCATGCTCCTCATATTTTTGACACCTTTTGAAGCTCCTCATATTTTTTACACCTTTTGAAACTCTTCATATATTTCATACTTTTTCAGGCTCTTCATGATTTGCAACAACACTTCATGCTCCTCCTATTTTTTAGACCGTTTCATGCTCCTCATATTTTTGACACCTTTTGAAGCTCTACATATTTTTCAAACCTTTTCAGGCTCTTCATGTTTTTGAACACCGTTTCATGCTCCTCCTATTTTTCAAACCATTTCATGATCCTCATGTATTTGACACCTTTGAACGTCTTCATTTTTTTCACACCTTTTCAGGCTCTTCATGTGTTTCAACACCACTTCATGCTCCTCATCTTTTTCAGACCGTTTCATGCTCATCTCATTTTTGAAACATTTTGAAGCTCTTCATATTTTTCACACCTTTTGAATCTCTTCATATTTTTGACACCTTTTCAGGCTCTTCATGTTTTAGAACACCGCATCATGCTCCTCCTATTTTTTCAGACCGTTTAATGCTCCTCATGTATTTCACACATTTTGAAGCTCTTCATATATTTCACACTTTTTCAGGCTCTTCATGTTTTTCAACACCAGTTCATGCTCCTCCTATTTTTCGGACCGTTTCATGGTCCCCATATTTTTGACACCTTTTGAAGCTCTTCATATTTTTCACATCATTTCTGTCTCTTCATGTTTTTCAACACCGCTTCATGCTCCTCCAATATTTCAGAACGTTTCATGCTCCTCATATTTTTCACACTTTTTGAAGCTCTTCATATATTTCACACCTTTTCAGTCTCTTCATGTTTTTCACAAATTTTCAGGCATTTCATGTTTTTCAACAATGATTCATGCTCCTCCTATTTTTCACACCGTTTCATGCTCCTCATATTTTTGACACCTTTTGAAACTCTTCATATTTTTCACACCTTTTCAGGCTCTTCATATTATTCAACACCTCTTCATGCTCCTCCTATTTTTCAGACCTTTTAATTCTCCTCATATACTTCACACATTTTGAAGCTCTTCATATATTTCACATCTTTTCAGGCTCCTCATGTTTTAGAGTACCGCTTCATGCTCCTCATATTTTCAGACCGTTTCATGCTCCTCATACATTTGACACCTTTGTAGCTCTTCATATTTTTCACACCTTTTCATGCTCTTCATGTTTTTCAACACCGCTTCATACTCCTCCTATTTTTCAGACCGTTTCATGCTCCTCATATTTTTGACACGTTTTGAGGATCTTCATTTTTTTCACACCTTTTGAAGCTCTTCATATTTTTCACACCTTTTCAGGCCCTTCATGTTTTTGAACACCGTTTTATGTTCCTCCTATTTTTCAGACCGTTTCATGCTTCTCATGTATTTCACACCTTTTGAAGCTCTCATATTTTTCACACCTTTTCAGGCTCTTCATGTTTTTGAACCCTGTCATGCTCCTCCTATTTTTCAGACCGTCTCATGCTCCTCATATTTTTGAGACCTTTTGAAGCTCTTCATATTTTTCACACCTTTTAAGGCTTTCATGTTTTTCAACAACGCTTCATGCTCCTCCTATTTTTCAGACCGTTTCATGCGCCTCATATTTTTGACACCTTTTGAAGCTCTTCGTATTTTTCACACCTTTTCATGCTCTTTATGTTTTCAACACCGTTTCATGCTCCTCCTATTTTTCAGATCGTTTCATGCTCCTACTATTTTTCAAACCGTTTCATGCTCATCTCATTTTTGACACCTTCTGAAGCTCTTCATATTTTTCACACCTTTTGAATCTCTTCATATTTTTCAAACCTTTTGAAGCTCTTCATATTATTCACACGTTTTCAGTCTCTTCATGTTTTTCAACACCGATTCATGCTCCTCCTATTTTTCAGACAGTTTCATGCTCCTCATATTTTTGACACATTTTGAGGCTCTTCATATAATTCACACCTTTTCAGGCCCTTCATATTTTGAACACCGTTTCATGCTCCTCGTATTTTTCAGACCATTTCATGCTCCTCATATTTTTGACACCTTTTGAAGGTCTTCATATTTTTCACACCTTTTCAGGCTCTTCATGTTTTTGAACACCGCTTCATGTTCTTCCTATTTTTCAGACCGTTCCATGCTCGTCATATTTTTGACACCTTTTCAGGCTCTTTAGGTTTTTGAACACCGCTTCAAGCTCCTCCTATTTTTCAGACCGTTTCATGCTCTTCATATTTTTGACACATTTTGAAGCTCTTCATATTTTTCACACCTTTTTCAGGCTCTTCATGTTTTTCAACACCGTTTCATGCTCCTTCTATTTTTCAGACCGTTTCATGCTCCTCATATTTTTGGCACCTTTTGAAGCTCTTCATATTCTTCACACCTTTTCAGGCTCTTCAGGTTTTTGAACACCGCTTCATGCTCCTCCTATTTTTCAGACCGTTTCATGCCCCTCATGTATTTCACACCTTTTGAGCTCTTCATATTTTTCACACCTTTTCAGGCTCTTCATGTTTTTGAACAACGTTTCATGCCCCTCCTATTTTTCAGACCGTTTCATGCTCCTCATATTATTGGCACCTTTTGAAGTTCTCCATATTTTTCACACCTTTTCAGGTTCTTCATGTTTTTCAAAACCGCTTCATGCTCCTCCTATTTTTCAGACCGTTTCATGCTCCTCTTGTATTTCACAACTTTTGAAGCTCTTCACATTTTTCACACCTTTTCAGGCTCTTCATGTTTTTGAACACCGCTTCATGCTCCTCCTATTTTACACACCGCTTCCTGCTCCTCATATTTTTGACATCTTTTGAAGCTCTTCATATTACTCACACCTTTTCAGGCTCTTCATGTTTTTCAACACCGCTTCATTATACTCCTATTTTTCAGAGCGTTTCATGCTCCTCATATTTTTGACACCTTTTGAATCTCTTCATATATTTCACACCTTTTCAGGCTCTTCATGTTTTTGAACACCACTTCATGCTCCTCCTATTTTTCAGACTGTTTCCTGCTCCTCATGTATTTCACACCTTTTGAAGCTCTTCATATATTTCACACCTTTTGAAACTCTTCATATATTTCACAGCTTTTCAGGCTCTTCATGTTTTTGAACAACGTTTCATGCTCCTCCTATTTTTCAGACCGTTTCATGCTCCTCCTTTATTTCAGCCGTTTCATGCTCCTCATATTTTTGGCACCTTTTGAAGTTCTTCATATTTTTCACAACTTTTCAGGTTCTTCATGTTTTTCAACACCGCTTTATGCTCCTCCTTTTTTTCAGACCGTTTCATGCTCCTCTTGTATTTCACAACTTTTGAAGCTCTTCACATTTTTCACACCTTTTCAGGCTCTTCATGTTTTTCAACACCGCTTCATGCTCCTCCTATTTTTCAGACCGTTTCATGCTCCTCATGTATTTCACACCTTTTGAAGCTCTTCATATTTTTCACACCTTTTCAGGCTTTTCATGTTTTTCAACATCGCTTCATGATCCTCCTACTTTTCTGAGCGTTTCATGCTCCTCATATTTTTGAAACCTTTTGAAGCTCCTCATATTTTTCACACCTTTTGAAGCTCTTCATATTTTTCACACCTTTTCAGGCTCTTCATGTATTTGAACACCGTTTCATACTCCTCCTATTTTTCAGACCTTTTGATGCTCATCTCATTTTTGACACCTTTTGAAGCTCTTCATATTTTTCACACCTTTTGAAGCTCTTCATATTTTTCACACCTTTTGAAGCTCTTCATATTTTTCACAGCTTTTCAGGCTCTTCATGTTTTTGAACACCGCTTCATGCTCCTCCTATTTTTCAGACCGTTTCATGCTCCTAATGTATTTCACACCTTTTGAAGCTCTTTATATTTTTCACACCTTTTCAGGCTCTTCATGTTTTTCAACACCGCTTCATGCTCCTCCTGTTTTTCAGACCATTTCATGCTCCTTTTATTTTTGACACCTTTTGAAGCTCTTCATATTTTTCACACCTTTTCAGGTTCTTCATGTTTTTCAACACCGCTTCATGCTCCTCCTATTTTTCAGACCTTTTCATCCTCTTCATCTGTTTGACACCTTTTGAAGCTCTTCATATATTTCACACTTTTTCAGGCTCTTCATGTTTTTCAACAGCAGTTCATGCTCCTCCTATTTTTCAGACCGTTTCATGGTCCCCATATTTTTGACACCTTTTGAAGCTCTTCATATTTTTCACATCATTTCTGTCTCTTCATGTTTTTCAACACCGATTCATGCTCCTCCAATTTTTCAGAACATTTCACGCTCCTCATATTTTTCACACTTTTTGAAGCTCTTCATATATTTCACACCTTTTCAGTCTCTTCATGTTTTTCACACCTTTTCAGGCATTTCATGTTTTTCGACAATGATTCATGCTCCTCCTATTTTTCACACCGTTTCATGCTCCTCGTATTTTTGACACCTTTTAAAACTCTTCATATTTTTCACACCTTTTCATGCTCTTCATATTATTCAACACTTCTTCATGCTCCTCCTATTTTTCAGACCTTTTAATTCTCCTCATATTCTCCACACATTTTGAAGCTCTTCATATATTTCACATGTTTTCAGGCTCCTCATGTTTTAGAGCACCGCTTCATGCTCCTCATATTTTCAGACCGTTTCATGCTCCTCATATATTTGACACCTTTGTAGCTCTTCATATTTTTCACACATTTTCATGCTCTTCATGTTTTTCAGCACCGCTTCTTGCTCTTCCTATTTTTCAGACCGTTTCATGCTCCTCATATATTTGACAACTTTGGAAGCTCTTCATATTTTTACCTCTTTTCAGGCTCTTCATATTTTTGAACACGGCTTCATGCTCCTCCTATTTTTCAGACCGTTTCATGCTCCTCATATTTTTCACATCTATTGAAGCTCTTCATATTTTTCACACCTTTTAAGGCTCTTCATGTTTTTGAACACCGTTTCATGCTCCTCCTATTTTTCAGACCGTTTCATGCTCCTCATATTTTTGACACCTTTGAAGCTCTTCATATTTTTCACACCTTTTGAAACTCTTCTTATTTTTCACACGTTTTCAGTCTCTAAATGTTTTTCAACACCGCTTCATGCTCCTCCTATTTTTCAGACCGTTTCATGCTCCTCATATTTTTGACACGTTTTAAGGATCTTCATATATTTCACACCTTTTCAGGCCCTTCATGTTTTTGAACACCGTTTTATGTTCCTCCTATTTTTCAGACCGTTTCATGCTTCTCATGTATTTCACACCTTTTCAAGCTCTCATATTTTTCACACCTTTTCAGGCTCTTCATGTTTTTGAACCCCGTCATGCTCCTCCTATTTTTCAGACCGTCTCATGCTCCTCATATTTTTGACACCTTTTGAAGCTCTTCATATTTTTCACACCTTTTAGGCTCTTCATGTTTTTCACCACCGCCCCTGCTCCTCCTATTTTTCAGACCGTTTCATGCGCCTCATATTTTTGACACCTTTTGAAGCTCTTCATATTTTTCACACCTTTTCATGCTCTTTATGTTTTCAACACCGTTTCATGCTCCTCCTATTTTTCAGATCGTTTCATGCTCCTCCTATTTTTCAAACCGTTTCATGCTCATCTCATTTTGACACCTTCTGAAGCTCTTCATATTTTTCACACCTTTTCAATCTCTTCATATTTTTGACACCTTTTGAAGCTCTTCATATTATTCACACGTTTTCAGTCTCTTCATGTTTTTCAACACCGCTTCATGCTCCTCCTATTTTTCAGACAGTTTCATGCTCCTCATATTTTTGACACATTTTGAGGCTCTTCATATAATTCACACCTTTTCAGGCCCTTCATATTTTGAACACCGTTTCATGCTCCTCCTATTTTTCAGACCGTTTCATGCTCATCTCATTTTTGAAACATTTTGAAGCTCTTCATATTTTTCACACCTTTTGAATCTCTTCATATTTTTGACACCTTTTCAGGCTCTTCATGTTTTAGAACACCGCATCATGCTCCTCCTATTTTTTCAGACCGTTTAATGCTCCTCATGTATTTCACACATTTTGAAGCTCTTCATATATTTCACACTTTTTCAGGCTCTTCATGTTTTTCAACACCAGTTCATGCTCCTCCTATTTTTCGGACCGTTTCATGGTCCCCATATTTTTGACACCTTTTGAAGCTCTTCATATTTTTCACATCATTTCTGTCTCTTCATGTTTTTCAACACCGCTTCATGCTCCTCCAATATTTCAGAACGTTTCATGCTCCTCATATTTTTCACACTTTTTGAAGCTCTTCATATATTTCACACCTTTTCAGTCTCTTCATGTTTTTCACAAATTTTCAGGCATTTCATGTTTTTCAACAATGATTCATGCTCCTCCTATTTTTCACACCGTTTCATGCTCCTCATATTTTTGACACCTTTTGAAACTCTTCATATTTTTCACACCTTTTCAGGCTCTTCATATTATTCAACACCTCTTCATGCTCCTCCTATTTTTCAGACCTTTTAATTCTCCTCATATACTTCACACATTTTGAAGCTCTTCATATATTTCACATCTTTTCAGGCTCCTCATGTTTTAGAGTACCGCTTCATGCTCCTCATATTTTCAGACCGTTTCATGCTCCTCATACATTTGACACTTTTGTAGCTCTTCATATTTTTCACACCTTTTCATGCTCTTCATGTTTTTCAACACCGCTTCATGCTCCTCCTATTTTTCAGACCGTTTCATGCTCCTCATATTTTTGACACGTTTTGAGGATCTTCATTTTTTTCACACCTTTTGAAGCTCTTCATATTTTTCACACCTTTTCAGGCCCTTCATGTTTTTGAACACCGTTTTATGTTCCTCCTATTTTTCAGACCGTTTCATGCTTCTCATGTATTTCACACCTTTTGAAGCTCTCATATTTTTCACACCTTTTCAGGCTCTTCATGTTTTTGAACCCTGTCATGCTCCTCCTATTTTTCAGACCGTCTCATGCTCCTCATATTTTTGAGACCTTTTGAAGCTCTTCATATTTTTCACACCTTTTAAGGCTTTCATGTTTTTCAACAACGCTTCATGCTCCTCCTATTTTTCAGACCGTTTCATGCGCCTCATATTTTTGACACCTTTTGAAGCTCTTCGTATTTTTCACACCTTTTCATGCTCTTTATGTTTTCAACACCGTTTCATGCTCCTCCTATTTTTCAGATCGTTTCATGCTCCTACTATTTTTCAAACCGTTTCATGCTCATCTCATTTTTGACACCTTCTGAAGCTCTTCATATTTTTCACACCTTTTGAATCTCTTCATATTTTTCAAACCTTTTGAAGCTCTTCATATTATTCACACGTTTTCAGTCTCTTCATGTTTTTCAACACCGATTCATGCTCCTCCTATTTTTCAGACAGTTTCATGCTCCTCATATTTTTGACACATTTTGAGGCTCTTCATATAATTCACACCTTTTCAGGCCCTTCATATTTTGAACACCGTTTCATGCTCCTCGTATTTTTCAGACCATTTCATGCTCCTCATATTTTTGACACCTTTTGAAGGTCTTCATATTTTTCACACCTTTTCAGGCTCTTCATGTTTTTGAACACCGCTTCATGTTCTTCCTATTTTTCAGACCGTTCCATGCTCGTCATATTTTTGACACCTTTTCAGGCTCTTTAGGTTTTTGAACACCGCTTCAAGCTCCTCCTATTTTTCAGACCGTTTCATGCTCTTCATATTTTTGACACATTTTGAAGCTCTTCATATTTTTCACACCTTTTCAGGCTCTTCATGTTTTTCAACACCGTTTCATGCTCCTTCTATTTTTCAGACCGTTTCATGCTCCTCATATTTTTGGCACCTTTTGAAGCTCTTCATATTCTTCACACCTTTTCAGGCTCTTCAGGTTTTTGAACACCGCTTCATGCTCCTCCTATTTTTCAGACCGTTTCATGCCCCTCATGTATTTCACACCTTTTGAGCTCTTCATATTTTTCACACCTTTTCAGGCTCTTCATGTTTTTGAACAACGTTTCATGCCCCTCCTATTTTTCAGACCGTTTCATGCTCCTCATATTATTGGCACCTTTTGAAGTTCTCCATATTTTTCACACCTTTTCAGGTTCTTCATGTTTTTCAAAACCGCTTCATGCTCCTCCTATTTTTCAGACCGTTTCATGCTCCTCTTGTATTTCACAACTTTTGAAGCTCTTCACATTTTTCACACCTTTTCAGGCTCTTCATGTTTTTGAACACCGCTTCATGCTCCTCCTATTTTACACACCGCTTCCTGCTCCTCATATTTTTGACATCTTTTGAAGCTCTTCATATTACTCACACCTTTTCAGGCTCTTCATGTTTTTCAACACCGCTTCATTATACTCCTATTTTTCAGAGCGTTTCATGCTCCTCATATTTTTGACACCTTTTGAATCTCTTCATATATTTCACACCTTTTCAGGCTCTTCATGTTTTTGAACACCACTTCATGCTCCTCCTATTTTTCAGACTGTTTCCTGCTCCTCATGTATTTCACACCTTTTGAAGCTCTTCATATATTTCACACCTTTTGAAACTCTTCATATATTTCACAGCTTTTCAGGCTCTTCATGTTTTTGAACAACGTTTCATGCTCCTCCTATTTTTCAGACCGTTTCATGCTCCTCCTTTATTTCAGCCGTTTCATGCTCCTCATATTTTTGGCACCTTTTGAAGTTCTTCATATTTTTCACAACTTTTCAGGTTCTTCATGTTTTTCAACACCGCTTTATGCTCCTCCTTTTTTTCAGACCGTTTCATGCTCCTCTTGTATTTCACAACTTTTGAAGCTCTTCACATTTTTCACACCTTTTCAGGCTCTTCATGTTTTTCAACACCGCTTCATGCTCCTCCTATTTTTCAGACCGTTTCATGCTCCTCATGTATTTCACACCTTTTGAAGCTCTTCATATTTTTCACACCTTTTCAGGCTTTTCATGTTTTTCAACATCGCTTCATGATCCTCCTACTTTTCTGAGCGTTTCATGCTCCTCATATTTTTGAAACCTTTTGAAGCTCCTCATATTTTTCACACCTTTTGAAGCTCTTCATATTTTTAACACCTTTTCAGGCTCTTCATGTATTTGAACACCGTTTCATACTCCTCCTATTTTTCAGACCTTTTGATGCTCATCTCATTTTTGACACCTTTTGAAGCTCTTCATATTTTTCACACCTTTTGAAGCTCTTCATATTTTTCACACCTTTTGAAGCTCTTCATATTTTTCACAGCTTTTCAGGCTCTTCATGTTTTTGAACACCGCTTCATGCTCCTCCTATTTTTCAGACCGTTTCATGCTCCTAATGTATTTCACACCTTTTGAAGCTCTTTATATTTTTCACACCTTTTCAGGCTCTTCATGTTTTTCAACACCGCTTCATGCTCCTCCTGTTTTTCAGACCATTTCATGCTCCTTTTATTTTTGACACCTTTTGAAGCTCTTCATATTTTTCACACCTTTTCAGGTTCTTCATGTTTTTCAACACCGCTTCATGCTCCTCCTATTTTTCAGACCTTTTCATCCTCTTCATCTGTTTGACACCTTTTGAAGCTCTTCATATATTTCACACTTTTTCAGGCTCTTCATGTTTTTCAACAGCAGTTCATGCTCCTCCTATTTTTCAGACCGTTTCATGGTCCCCATATTTTTGACACCTTTTGAAGCTCTTCATATTTTTCACATCATTTCTGTCTCTTCATGTTTTTCAACACCGCTTCATGCTCCTCCAATTTTTCAGAACATTTCACGCTCCTCATATTTTTCACACTTTTTGAAGCTCTTCATATATTTCACACCTTTTCAGTCTCTTCATGTTTTTCACACCTTTTCAGGCATTTCATGTTTTTCGACAATGATTCATGCTCCTCCTATTTTTCACACCGTTTCATGCTCCTCGTATTTTTGACACCTTTTAAAACTCTTCATATTTTTCACACCTTTTCATGCTCTTCATATTATTCAACACTTCTTCATGCTCCTCCTATTTTTCAGACCTTTTAATTCTCCTCATATTCTCCACACATTTTGAAGCTCTTCATATATTTCACATGTTTTCAGGCTCCTCATGTTTTAGAGCACCGCTTCATGCTCCTCATATTTTCAGACCGTTTCATCCTCCTCATATATTTGACACCTTTGTAGCTCTTCATATTTTTCACACATTTTCATGCTCTTCATGTTTTTCAGCACCGCTTCTTGCTCTTCCTATTTTTCAGACCGTTTCATGCTCCTCATATATTTGACAACTTTGGAAGCTCTTCATATTTTTACCTCTTTTCAGGCTCTTCATATTTTTGAACACGGCTTCATGCTCCTCCTATTTTTCAGACCGTTTCATGCTCCTCATATTTTTCACATCTATTGAAGCTCTTCATATTTTTCACACCTTTTAAGGCTCTTCATGTTTTTGAACACCGTTTCATGCTCCTCCTATTTTTCAGACCGTTTCATGCTCCTCATATTTTTGACACCTTTGAATCTCTTCATATTTTTCACACCTTTTGAAACTCTTCTTATTTTTCACACGTTTTCAGTCTCTAAATGTTTTTCAACACCGCTTCATGCTCCTCCTATTTTTCAGACCGTTTCATGCTCCTCATATTTTTGACACGTTTTAAGGATCTTCATATATTTCACACCTTTTCAGGCCCTTCATGTTTTTGAACACCGTTTTATGTTCCTCCTATTTTTCAGACCGTTTCATGCTTCTCATGTATTTCACACCTTTTCAAGCTCTCATATTTTTCACACCTTTTCAGGCTCTTCATGTTTTTGAACCCCGTCATGCTCCTCCTATTTTTCAGACCGTCTCATGCTCCTCATATTTTTGACACCTTTTGAAGCTCTTCATATTTTTCACACCTTTTAGGCTCTTCATGTTTTTCACCACCGCCCCTGCTCCTCCTATTTTTCAGACCGTTTCATGCGCCTCATATTTTTGACACCTTTTGAAGCTCTTCGTATTTTTCACACCTTTTCATGCTCTTTATGTTTTCAACACCGTTTCATGCTCCTCCTATTTTTCAGATCGTTTCATGCTCCTCCTATTTTTCAAACCGTTTCATGCTCATCTCATTTTTGACACCTTCTGAAGCTCTTCATATTTTTCACACCTTTTCAATCTCTTCATATTTTTGACACCTTTTGAAGCTCTTCATATTATTCACACGTTTTCAGTCTCTTCATGTTTTTCAACACCGCTTCATGCTCCTCCTATTTTTCAGACAGTTTCATGCTCCTCATATTTTTGACACATTTTGAGGCTCTTCATATAATTCACACCTTTTCAGGCCCTTCATATTTTGAACACCGTTTCATGCTACTCGTATTTTTCAGACCGTTTCATGCTCCTCATATTTTGACACCTTTTGAAGGTCTTCATATTTTTCACACCTTTTCAGGTTCTTCATGTTTTTGAACACCGCTTTATGTTCTTCCTATTTTTCAGACCGTTTCATGCTCGTTATATTTTTGACACCTTTTCAGGCTCTTCAGGTTTTTGAACACCGCTTCAAGCTCCTCCTATTTTTCAGACAGTTTCATGCTCTTCATATTTTTGACACATTTTGAAGCTCTTCATATTTTTCACACCTTTTCAGGCTCTTCATGTTTTTCAACACCGTTTCATGCTCCTCCTATTTTTCAGACCGTTTCATGCTCCTCATATTTTTGGCACCTTTTGAAGCTCTTCATATTCTTCACACCTTTTCAGGCTCTTCATGTTTTTCAACACCACTTTATGCTCCTCCTCTTTTTCAGACCGTTTCATGCTTCTCATATTTTTGACACCTTTTGAAGCTCTTCATATTTTTCACATCTTTTCAGGCTTTTCATGTATTGCAACACTGCTTCATGCTCCTCCTATTTTTCAGACCGTTTCATGCTCCTCATATTTTTGACATCTTTTGAAGCTCTTCATATATTTCACACCTTTTCAGGCTCTTCATGTTTTTCAACACCACTTCCTGCTCCTCCTATTTTTCAGACCGTTTCATGGTCATCTCATTTTGGACACCTTTTGAAGCTCTTCATATTTTTTACACCTTTTGAAGCTCTTCATATTCTTCATACGTTTTCATGCTCTTTATGTTTTTCAACACCGCTTCATGCTCCTCCTATTTTTCAGACCATTTCATGCCACTCATATTTTTGACACTTTTTGAAGCTCCTCATATGTTTCACACATTTTGAAGCTCTTCATATATTTCACACCATTTCAGCATCTTCATGTTTTTCAACACCACTTCATGCTCCTCCTTTTTTTCAGACCGTCTCATGCTCCTCATATTTTTCACACTTTTGAAGCTCTTCATATTTTTCACACCTTTTAAGGCTCTTCATGTTTTTCACCACCGCTTCCTGCTCCTCCTATTTTTCAGACCGTTTCATGCGCCTCATATTTTTGACACCTTTTGAAGCTCTTCGTTTATTTCACACCTTTTCATGCTCTTTATGTTTTCAACACCGTTTCATGCTCCTCCTATTTTTCAGATCGTTTCATGCTCCTCCTATTTTTCAAACCGTTTCATGCTCATCTCATTTTTGACACCTTCTGAAGCTCTTCATATTTTTCCCACCTTTTGAATCTCTTCATATTTTTCAAACCTTTTGAAGCTCTTCATATTATTCACACGTTTTCAGTCTCTTCATATTTTTCAACACCGCTTCATGCTCCTCCTATTTTTCAGACAGTTTCATGCTCCTCATATTTTTGACACATTTTGAGGCTCTTCATATAATTCACACCTTTTCAGGCCCTTCATATTTTGAACACCGTTTCATGCTCCTCGTATTTTTCAGACCGTTTCATGCTCCTCATATTTTTGACACCTTTTGAAGGTCTTCATATTTTTCACACCTTTTCAGGCTCTTCATGTTTTTCAACACCAGTTCATGCTCCTCCTATTTTTCAGACCGTTTCATGGTCCCCATATTTTTGACACCTTTTGAGGCTCTTCATATTTTTCACATCATTTCTGTCTCTTCATGTTTTTCAACACCGCTTCTTGCTCCTCCTATTTCTCAGACCGTTTCATCCTCATCATATTTTTGACACCTTTTGATGCTCTTCATATTTTTCACACCTTTTGAAGCTCTTCATATTTTTCACACCGTTTCAGGCTCTTCATGATTTTCAACACCGCTTCATGCTCCTCCGATTTTTCAAACCGTTTCATGCTCATCTCATTTTTGACACCTTTTGAAGCTCTTCATATTTTTGACACCTTTTGAAGCTCTTCATATTTTTCACAACTTCTCATGCTCTTCATGTTTTTGAACACCGTTTCATGATCCTCCTCTTTTTCAGAACGTTTCATGCTCCTCATATATTTGACACCTTTTAAAATTCTTCATATTTTTCACACCTTTTAAGGCTCTTCATGTATTTGAACACCGCTTCATGCTCCTCCTATTTTTCAGACCGTTTCATGCTTCTCATAAACTTGACAGCTTTTGAAGCTCTTTATATTTTTCACACCTTTTCAGACTCTTCATGTATTTGATCAGCGTTTCATGCTCCTTTATATTTCAGACCGTTTCATGCTCCTCATATTTTTGACACCTTTTGAAGCTCTTCATATTTTTCACATCTTTTCAGGCCTTTCATGTATTGCAACACTGCTTCATGCTCCTCCTATTTTTCAGACCGTTTCATGCTCCTCATATTTTTGACACCTTTTAAAGCTCTTCATATATTTCACACCTTTTCAGGCTCTTCATGTTTTTCAAAACCACTTCATGCTCCTCCTATTTTTCAGACCGTTTCATGCTCATCTACTTTTTGACACCTTTTGAAGCTCTTCATATTTTTCACACCTTTTGAAACTCTTCATATTTCTCACACCTTTTCAGGCTCTTCATGTTTTTCAACACCATTTCATGCTCCTCCTATTTTTCAGACCGTTTCATGCTCCTCATATTTTTGACACCTTTTGAAGCTTTTCATATTTTTCACAACTTTTCAGGCCCTTCATGTTTCTGAACACCGCTTCATACTCCTCCTACTGTTCAGACCGTTTCATCCTCCTCATATTTCTCACACCTTTTGAATCTCTTCATATTTTTCACAAATTATCAGGCTCTTCATGTTTTTGAACACCACTTCATGCTCCTCCTATTTTTCAGAGAGTTTCATGCTCCTAATGTATTTCACACCTTTTGAAGCTCTTCATATTTTTCACACTTTTTCAGGCTCTTCATCTTTTCCCACAACACTTCATGCTTCTCCTATTTTTCAGACCGTTTCATGCTCCTCATATTTTTGACACCTTTTGAAGCTCTTCATATTTTTCACACTTTTCAGGCTCTTCATGTTTGTCAACACCACTTCATGCTCCTCCTATTTTTCAGACCTTTCATTCTCCTCATATTTTTGATACCTTTAGAAGCTCTTCATATTTTTCACAATTTTCAGGCTCTTCATGCTTTTCAACACCACTTCATGCTTTTCCTATTTTTCAGACCGTTTCATGCTCCTCATATTTTTGACACATTTTGAAGCTCTTCATATTTTTCACACCTTTTCAGGCTCTTCATGTTTCTGAACACCGTTTCATCCTCCTCCTATTTTTCAGACCGTTTCATGCTCCTCATATTTTTGACACTTTTTGAAGCTCCTCATATGTTTCACACATTTTGAAGCTCTTCATATATTTCACACCATTTCAGGATCTTCATGTTTTTAAAACCACTTCATGCTCTCCTATTTTTCAGACCATTTCCTGCTCATCGATTTTTGACACATTTTGAAGCTCTTCATATTTTTCACACCTTTTGAAGCTCTTCATGTTTTTCACACTTTTCAGGCTCTTCATGTTTTTCAACACCACTTCATGCTCTTCCAATTTTACACGTCGTTTCGTTTCCTCATATATTTGACACCTTTAGAAGATCTTCATATTTTTCACACATTTTCAGGCTCTTCATGTTTTTCAACATCGCTTCATGCCCCTCCCATTTTTCAGACCGTTTCATTCTCCTCATATTTTTGATTCCTTTTGAAGCTCTTCATATATTTCACACCTTTTCAGGCTCTTCATGTTTTTAAAAACACTTCATGCTGTCCTATTTTTCAGACAATTTCCTGCTCATCGATTTTTGACACATTTTGAAGCTCTTCATATTTTTCACACCTTTTGAAGCTCTTCATATTTTTCACACTTTTCAGGCTCTTCATGTTTTTGAACACCGCTTCATGCTCCTCCTATTTTTCAGACCGTTTCATGCTCCTCATGTATTTCACATCTTTTGAAGCTCTTCATATTTTTCACACTTTTTCAGGCTCTTCATCTTTTTCCACACCAAGTCATGCTTCTCCTATTTTTCAGACCGTTTCATGCTCCTCATGTATTTCACACCTTTTGAAGCTCTTCATATTTTTCACACCTTTTCAGGCTCTTCATGTTCTTGATCAGCATTTCATGCTCCTTCTATTTTTCAGACCGTTTCATGCTCCTCATATTTTTGACACCTTTTGAAGCCCTTCATATTTTTCACACATTTTCAGGGTCTTCATGTTTTGAACACCGCTTCATGCTCCTCCTATTTTTCAGACCGTTTCATGCTCCTCATATTTTTGTCACCTTATGAAGCTCTTCATATTTTTCACACTTTTCAGGCTCTTCATGTTTTTCAACACCACTTCATGCTCCTCCTATTTTTCAGACATTTTCATGCTCCTCCTATTTTTCAGACCGTTTCATGTCCTCATAATTTTGACACTTTTTCAAGCTCCTCATATTTTTCACACGTTATGAAGGTCTTCATATATTTCACAACATTTCAGGCTCTTCATGTTTTTCAACACCACTTCATGCTCCTCCTATTTTTCAGAGAGTTTCATGCTCCTCATGTATTTCACACCTTTTGAAGCTCTTCATATTTTTCACACCTTTTCAGGCTCTTCATATTTTTCAACACTACTTCTTGCTCCTCCAATTTTTCAGACCGTTTAATGCTCATCTAATTTTTGACACCTTTTGAAGCTATGCGTATTTTTCACAACTTTTCAGGCTCTTCATGTTTTTGAACACCACTGCATGCTTCTCCTATTTTTCAGACAGTATCATGCTATTCATATTTTTCACACCTTTTGAAGCTCTTCATTTATTTCACACCTTTTCAGGCTCTTCATATTTTTGAACACCGCTTCATGCTCCTCCTATTTCTCAGACCATTTCATGCTGCTCATGTATTTCACACCTTTTGAAGCTCTTCATATTTTGCACACATTTTCAGGCTTTTCATGTTTTTCACAACCACTTCATGCTGCTCCTATTTTTCAGACCGTTTCATGCACATCGCATTTTTGACACCTTTTGAAGCTCTTCATATTTTTCACATCATTTTCAGGCTCTTCATGTTTTTCAACACCGCTTTATGATCCTCCTATTTTTCAGACCGTTTCATATTCCTCATATTTTTGAGACATTTTGAAGCTCTTCATATTTTCCCACGTTTTCAAGCTCTTTATGGTTTTCAACACCACTTGATGCTCCTCCTATTTTTCATACCGTTTCATGGTCCTCATATTTTTCACACCTTTTGAAATTCTTCATATTTTTCACACATTTTCAGGCTTTTCATGTTTTTCAAAACCGCTTCATGCTTCTCCTATTTTTCAGACCGTTTCATGCTCCTTATAATTTTTACACATTTTGTAGCTCTTCATATTTTTCACCCCTTTTCAGGCTCTTCCTGTTTTTGAACACCACTTCATGCTCCCCCTTATTTTTCAGACCGTATCATGCTCCTCATATTTTTGACAACTTTTGAAGCTCTTCATAATTTTCACACCTTTTCAAGCTCTTCTTGGTTTTGAACAACGCTTCATGCTCATCCTATTTTTCAGACCGTTTCAAACTCCTCATATTTTTGACACCTTTTGAAGCTATTCACATTTTCCCACCTTTTCAGGCTCTTCATGTTTTTGAACACCGCTTCATGCTCCTCCTATTTCTCAGACCATTTCATGCTCCTCATGTATTTCACACCTTTTGAAGCTCTTCATATTTTGCACACATTTTCAGGCTTTTCATGTTTTTCACAACCACTTCATGCTGCTCCTATTTTTCAGACCGTTTCATGCACATCTCATTTTTGACACCTTTTGAAGCTCTTCATATTTTTCACACCATTTTCAGGCTCTTCATGTTTTTCAACACCGCTTTA
Source organism: Dama dama (assembly GCF_033118175.1). Lineage (NCBI taxonomy): Eukaryota > Metazoa > Chordata > Mammalia > Artiodactyla > Cervidae > Dama > Dama dama. The sequence continues at coordinate 6,085,275 of NW_026870891.1, read as the reverse complement.
TGATCCTCCTATTTTTCAGACCGTTTCATATTCCTCATATTTTTGAGACATTTTGAAGCTCTTCATATTTTCCCACGTTTTCAAGCTCTTTATGGTTTTCAACACCACTTGATGCTCCTCCTATTTTTCATACCGTTTCATGGTCCTCATATTTTTCACACCTTTTGAAATTCTTCATATTTTTCACACATTTTCAGGCTTTTTTTTTTCAAAACCGCTTCATGCTTCTCCTATTTTTCAGACCGTTTCATGCTCCTCATGTATTTCACACCTTTTGAAGCTCTTCGTATTTTTCACACCTTTTCAGGATCTTCATGTTTTTGAACACCGCTTCATGCCCCTCCTATTTTTCCGACCGTTTCATTCTCCTCATATTTTTGATACCTTTTGAAGCTCTTCATATATTTCACACCTTTTCAGGCTCTTCATGTTTTTGAACACCATTTCATGCTCCTCCTATTTTGCAGACGGTTTCATGCTCCTCATATTTTTACACCTTTTCAAGCTCTTCATATATTTCACACCTTTTCAGGCTCTTCATGTTTTGAACACCGCTTCATGCTCCTCCTATTTTTCAGACCGTTTCAGGCTCATCTCATTTTTTACACCTTTTGAAGCTCTTCATATTTTGCACACCTTTCCAGGCTCTTCATGTTTTTCAGCTCCACTTCATGCTCCTCCTATTTTTCAGACCGTTTCATGCTCCTCATATTTTTCACACCGTGTGAAGCTCTTCATATTTTTCAAACCTTTTCAGGCTCTTCATGTTTTTCAGCACCGCTTCATGCTCCTCCTATTTTTCAGACCGTTTCATGCTCATCTCATTTTTTACACTTTTTGAAGCTCTTCATATTTTTCACACCTTTTCTGGCTCTTCATGTTTTTGAACATAGCTTCATACTCCTCCTATTTTTCAGACCGTTTCATTCTTCTCATGTTTTTGAAACCTGTTGAAGCTCTTCACATTTTTCACACCTTTTCAGGCTCTTCACGATTTTCAACACCGCTTCATGATCCTCCTATTTTTCAGACCGTTTCATGCTCTTCCTATTTTTGAGACTGTTTCAGGCTCCTCATATTTTTGACAGGTTTTGAAGCTCTTCATATTTTTCACACCTTTTCAGGGTCTTCATGTTTTTCAACACCGCTTCATGCTCCTCCTATTTTACAGACCGTTTCATGCTCCTCTCATTATTCATACCTTTTGAAGCTCTTCTTATTTTTCACACCTTTTCAGGCTCTTCATGTTTTTGAACACCGCTTCATGCTCCTCCTATTTATCAGACCGTTTCATGTTACTCTTATTTTTCAGACCGTTTCAAGCTCCTCATATATTTGACACCTTTTGAAGCTCTTCATATTTTTCACAGCTTTTCAGGATCTTCATGTTTTTCAACATTGTTTCATGCTCCTCCTATTTTTCAGACCGTTTCATGCTCCTCCTATTTTTCAGACCGTTTCATGCTCCTCATGTATTTCACACCTTTTGAAGCTCTTCATATTTTTCACACCTTTTCAGGCTCTTCATATTTTTCACACATTTTCAGGCTCTTCATGTTTTTCAACACCGCTTCTTGCTCCTCCTATTTTTCAGACCGTTTCATGCTCCTCATATTTTTGACACGTTTTGAAGCTCTTCATATTTTTCACACCTTTTCAGGCTCTTCATGTTTTTGAACACCATTTCATGCTCCGCCTATTTTTCAGCCCGGTTCATTCTCCTCATATTTTTGACACCTTTTGAAGCTCTTCATATTTTTCACACCTTTTGAAGCTCTTCATATTGTTCACACCTCTTCAGGCTGTTCATGTTTTTCAACACCGCTTCATGCTCCTGCTATTTTTCAGACCGTTTCATACTCCTCATATTTTTGACATTTTTTAAGGCTCTTCATATTTTTCACACCTTTTCAGGCTCTTCATGTTTTTGAACACGGTTTCATGATCCTCCTATTTTTCAGAAAGTTTCATGCTCCTCACAATTTTGACACCTTTTAAAACTCTTCATATTTTTCACACCTTTTCAGGCTCTTCCTGTTTTTCAACACCATTTCATGCTCCTCTTATTTTTCAGACCGTTTCATGCTGCTCCTATTTTACAGACCGTTTCATGATCGTCATATTTTTGAAACCTTTTGAAGCTCTTCATATTTTTCACACCTTTTCAAGCTCTTCAAGATTTTCAACAACGCTTCATGCTCCTCCTTTTTTTCAGACCGTTTCGTGCTCCTCATATATTTGACAGCTTTTGAAGCTCTTCATATTTTTCACACCTTTTCAGGCTCTTCATGTTTTTCAACACAGCTTCATGCTCCTCCTATTTTTCAGACCGTTTCATTCTCCTCAAGTTTTTGACACCTGTTGAAGCTCTTCACATTTTTCACACCTTTTCAGGCTCTTCACGATTTTCAACACCGCTTCATGATCCTCCTATTTTTCAGACCGTTTCATGCTCTTCCTATTTTTCAGACCATTTCTTGCTCCTCCTATTTTTCAGACCGTTTCATTCTCCTCATATATTTGACACATTTTGAAGCTCTTCCTATTTTTCCACACCTTTTCAGGCTCTTCACGTTTTTCCACACCGTTTAATGCTCCTCCTATTTTTCAGACCGTTTCATTCTCCTCATATATTTGACACATTTTAAAGCTCTTCCTATTTTTCCACAACTTTTCAGGCTCTTCATGATTTTCAACACCGCTTAATGCTCCTCCTATTTTTCAGACCGTTTCATGCTCATTTCATTTTTGACACCTTTTGAAGCTCTTCATATTTTTCATACCTTTTCAGGCTCTTCATATTTTTCGCACCTTTTCAGGCTCTTCATGTTGTTGAACACAGCTTCATGCTCCTCCCATTTTTCAGACCTTTTAATGCTCCTCATAATTTTGACACCTTTTGAAGCTCTTCATATTTTTCACCCCTTTTCAGGATCTTCATGTTTTTGAACACCTCTTCATGCTCCTGCTATTTTTCAGACCGTTTCATGCTCATCTCATTTGACAGCTTTTGAAGCTCTTCATATTTTTCACATCTTTTGAAGCTCTTCATATTTTTCACACATTTTCAGACTCTTCATGTTTTTCAACACCGCTTCTTGCTCCTCCTATTTTTCAGACCGTTTCATGCTCCTCATATTTTGACACGTTTTGAAGCTCTTCATATTTTTCACACCTTTTCAGGCTCTTCATGTTTTTGAACACCGTTTCATGCTCCGCCTATTTTTCAGACCGTTTCATTCTCCTCATATTTTTGACAACTTTTGAAGCTCTTCATATTTTTCACACCTTTTGAAGCTCTTCATATTTTTCACACCTTTTCAGGCTCTTCATGTTTTTCAACACCGCTTCATGCTCCTGCTATTTTACAGACCATTTCATACTCCTCATATTTTTGACATTTTTTAAGGCTCTTCATATTTTTCACACCTTTTCAGGCTCTTCATGTTTTTGAACACGGTTTCATGATCCTCCTATTTTTCAGAAAGTTTCATGCTCCTCATATTTTTGACACCTTTTAAACCTCTTCATATTGTTCACACCTTTTCAGGCTCTTCATGTTTTTCAACACCGGTTCATGCTCCTCCTCTTTTTCAGAAAGTTTCATGCTCCTCATATTTTTGAAACCTTTTGACGCTGTTCATATTTTTCTCACATTTTCTGGCTCTTCCTGTTTTTCAACACCATTTCATGCTCCTCTTATTTTTCAGACCGTTTCATGTTGCTCCTATTTTTCAGACCGTTTCATGATCCTAATATTTTTGAAACCTTTTGAAGCTCTTCATATTTTCACACCTTTTCAAGCTCTTCAAGATTTTCAACATCGCTTCATGCTCCTCCTTTTTTTCAGACCGTTTCATGCTCATCTCATTTTTGACAGCTTTTGAAGCTCTTCATATTTTTCACACCTTTTCAGGCTCTTCATGTTTTTGAACACCGCTTCATGCTCCTCCTTTTTTTCAGACCGTTTCTTTCTCCTCTTATATTTGACACTTTTTGAAGCTCTTCATATTTTTCACACCTTTTCAGGCTCTTCATGTTTTTCAACACCGATCCAAGCTCCTCCTATTTTTCAGACCGTTTCATGCTCCTCATATTTTTCACACCTTTTGAAGCTCTTCATATTTTTCACACCTTTTCAGGCTCTTCAGGTTTTTCAGCTCCACTTCATGCTCCTCCTATATTTCAGACCGTTTCATGCTGCTCAAATTTTCTACACCTTTTCAAGCTCTTCATATTTTTCACACCTTTTCAGGCTCTTCATGTTTTTGAACACAGCTTCATGCTCCTCCTATTTTTCAGATCGTTTCATGCTCCTCCTATTTTCCGACCGTTTCTTGCTCCTCATACTTTTGACACTTTTTGAAGCTCTTCATATTTTTCACACCTTTTCTGGCTCTTCATGTTTTTGAACACAGCTTCATGCTCCTCCAATTTTTCACACCGTTTCATGCTCGTCATATTTTTCACACCTTTTAAAGCTCTTCATATTTTTCTCACCTTTTCATGTTCTTCATGTTTTTCAGCACCAGTTCATGCTCCTCCTATTTTTCAGACCGTTTCATGCTCATCTCATTTTTTACACCTTTTGAAGCTCTTCATATTTTGCACACCTTTTCAGGCACTTCATGTTTTTCAGCTCCACTTCATGCTCCTCCTATTTTTCAGACCGTTTCATGCTGCTCTCATTTTTTACACCTTTTGAAGCTCTTCATATTTTTCACACCTTTTCAGGCTCTTCATGTTTTTCACCACCGCTTCCTGCTCCTCCTATTTTTCAGACCGTTTCATGCGCCTCATATTTTTGACACCTTTTGAAGCTCTTCGTTTATTTCACACCTTTTCATGCTCTTTATGTTTTCAACACCGTTTCATGCTCCTCCTATTTTTCAGATCGTTTCATGCTCCTCCTATTTTTCAAACCGTTTCATGCTCATCTCATTTTTGACACCTTCTGAAGCTCTTCATATTTTTCACACCTTTTGAATCTCTTCATATTTTTCAAACCTTTTGAAGCTCTTCATATTATTCACACGTTTTCAGTCTCTTCATGTTTTTCAACACCGCTTCATGCTCCTCCTATTTTTCAGACAGTTTCATGCTCCTCATATTTTTGACACATTTTGAGGCTCTTCATATAATTCACACCTTTTCAGGCCCTTCATATTTTGAACACCGTTTCATGCTACTCGTATTTTTCAGACCGTTTCATGCTCCTCATATTTTGACACCTTTTGAAGGTCTTCATATTTTTCACACCTTTTCAGGCTCTTCATGTTTTTGAACACCGCTTTATGTTCTTCCTATTTTTCAGACCGTTTCATGCTCGTTATATTTTTGACACCTTTTCAGGCTCTTCAGGTTTTTGAACACCGCTTCAAGCTCTTCCTATTTTTCAGACCATTTCATGCTCTTCATATTTTTGACACATTTTGAAGCTCTTCATATTTTTCACACCTTTTCAGGCTCTTCATGTTTTTCAACACCGTTTCATGCTCCTCCTATTTTTCAGACCGTTTCATGCTCCTCATATTTTTGGCACCTTTTGAAGCTCTTCATATTTTTCACACCTTTTCAGGCTCTTCATGTTTTTCAACACCGTTTCATGCTCCTCCTCTTTTTCAGACCGTTTCATGCTTCTCATATTTTTGACACCTTTTGAAGCTCTTCATATTTTTCACATCTTTTCAGGCTTTTCATGTATTGCAACACTGCTTCATGCTCCTCCTATTTTTCAGACCGTTTCATGCTCCTCATATTTTTGACATCTTTTGAAGCTCTTCATATATTTCACACCTTTTCAGGCTCTTCATGTTTTTCAACACCACTTCCTGCTCCTCCTATTTTTCAGACCGTTTCATGGTCATCTCATTTTGGACACCTTTCGAAGCTCTTCATATTTTTCACACCTTTTGAAGCTCTTCATATTCTTCATACGTTTTCATGCTCTTTATGTTTTTCAAAACCGCTTCATGCTCCTCCTATTTTTCAGACCATTTCATGCCACTCATATTTTTGACACTTTTTGAAGCTCCTCATATGTTTCACACATTTTGAAGCTCTTCATATATTTCACACCATTTCAGCATCTTCATGTTTTTCAACACCACTTCATGCTCCTCCTTTTTTTCAGACCGTCTCATGCTCCTCATATTTTTCACACTTTTGAAGCTCTTCATATTTTTCACACCTTTTAAGGCTCTTCATGTTTTTCACCACCGCTTCCTGCTCCTCCTATTTTTCAGACCGTTTCATGCGCCTCATATTTTTGACACCTTTTGAAGCTCTTCGTTTATTTCACACCTTTTCATGCTCTTTATGTTTTCAACACCGTTTCATGCTCCTCCTATTTTTCAGATCGTTTCATGCTCCTCCTATTTTTCAAACCGTTTCATGCTCATCTCATTTTTGACACCTTCTGAAGCTCTTCATATTTTTCACACCTTTTGAATCTCTTCATATTTTTCAAACCTTTTGAAGCTCTTCATATTATTCACACGTTTTCAGTCTCTTCATATTTTTCAACACCGCTTCATGCTCCTCCTATTTTTCAGACAGTTTCATGCTCCTCATATTTTTGACACATTTTGAGGCTCTTCATATAATTCACACCTTTTCAGGCCCTTCATATTTTGAACACCGTTTCATGCTCCTCGTATTTTTCAGACCGTTTCATGCTCCTCATATTTTTGACACCTTTTGAAAGTCTTCATATTTTTCACACCTTTTCAGGCTCTTCATGTTTTTCAACACCAGTTCATGCTCCTCCTATTTTTCAGACTGTTTCATGCTCCTCATGTATTTCACACCTTTTGAAGTTCTTCATATTTTTCACACCTTTTCAGGCTCTTCATGTTCTTGATCAGCATTTCATGCTCCTTCTATTTTTCAGACCGTTTCATGCTCCTCATATTTTTGACACCTTTTGAATCTCTTCATATTTTTCACACATTTTCAGGGTCTTCATGTTTTGAACACCGCTTCATGCTCCTCCTATTTTTCAGACCGTTTCATGCTCCTCATATTTTTGTCACCTTCTGAAGCTCTTCATATTTTTCACACCTTTTGAATCTCTTCATATTTTTCAAACCTTTTGAAGCTCTTCATATTATTCACACGTTTTCAGTCTCTTCATGTTTTTCAACACCGCTTCATGCTCCTCCTATTTTTCAGACAGTTTCATGCTCCTCATATTTTTGACACATTTTGAGGCTCTTCATATAATTCACACCTTTTCAGGCCCTTCATATTTTGAACACCGTTTCATGCTACTCGTATTTTTCAGACCGTTTCATGCTCCTCATATTTTGACACCTTTTGAAGGTCTTCATATTTTTCACACCTTTTCAGGCTCTTCATGTTTTTGAACACCGCTTTATGTTCTTCCTATTTTTCAGACCGTTTCATGCTCGTTATATTTTTGACACCTTTTCAGGCTCTTCAGGTTTTTGAACACCGCTTCAAGCTCTTCCTATTTTTCAGACCATTTCATGCTCTTCATATTTTTGACACATTTTGAAGCTCTTCATATTTTTCACACCTTTTCAGGCTCTTCATGTTTTTCAACACCGTTTCATGCTCCTCCTATTTTTCAGACCGTTTCATGCTCCTCATATTTTTGGCACCTTTTGAAGCTCTTCATATTTTTCACACCTTTTCAGGCTCTTCATGTTTTTCAACACCGTTTCATGCTCCTCCTCTTTTTCAGACCGTTTCATGCTTCTCATATTTTTGACACCTTTTGAAGCTCTTCATATTTTTCACATCTTTTCAGGCTTTTCATGTATTGCAACACTGCTTCATGCTCCTCCTATTTTTCAGACCGTTTCATGCTCCTCATATTTTTGACATCTTTTGAAGCTCTTCATATATTTCACACCTTTTCAGGCTCTTCATGTTTTTCAACACCACTTCCTGCTCCTCCTATTTTTCAGACCGTTTCATGGTCATCTCATTTTGGACACCTTTCGAAGCTCTTCATATTTTTCACACCTTTTGAAGCTCTTCATATTCTTCATACGTTTTCATGCTCTTTATGTTTTTCAAAACCGCTTCATGCTCCTCCTATTTTTCAGACCATTTCATGCCACTCATATTTTTGACACTTTTTGAAGCTCCTCATATGTTTCACACATTTTGAAGCTCTTCATATATTTCACACCATTTCAGCATCTTCATGTTTTTCAACACCACTTCATGCTCCTCCTTTTTTTCAGACCGTCTCATGCTCCTCATATTTTTCACACTTTTGAAGCTCTTCATATTTTTCACACCTTTTAAGGCTCTTCATGTTTTTCACCACCGCTTCCTGCTCCTCCTATTTTTCAGACCGTTTCATGCGCCTCATATTTTTGACACCTTTTGAAGCTCTTCGTTTATTTCACTCCTTTTCATGCTCTTTATGTTTTCAACACCGTTTCATGCTCCTCCTATTTTTCAGATCGTTTCATGCTCCTCCTATTTTTCAAACCGTTTCATGCTCATCTCATTTTTGACACCTTCTGAAGCTCTTCATATTTTTCACACCTTTTGAATCTCTTCATATTTTTCAAACCTTTTGAAGCTCTTCATATTATTCACACGTTTTCAGTCTCTTCATATTTTTCAACACCGCTTCATGCTCCTCCTATTTTTCAGACAGTTTCATGCTCCTCATATTTTTGACACATTTTGAGGCTCTTCATATAATTCACACCTTTTCAGGCCCTTCATATTTTGAACACCGTTTCATGCTCCTCGTATTTTTCAGACCGTTTCATGCTCCTCATATTTTTGACACCTTTTGAAAGTCTTCATATTTTTCACACCTTTTCAGGCTCTTCATGTTTTTCAACACCAGTTCATGCTCCTCCTATTTTTCAGACTGTTTCATGCTCCTCATGTATTTCACACCTTTTGAAGTTCTTCATATTTTTCACACCTTTTCAGGCTCTTCATGTTCTTGATCAGCATTTCATGCTCCTTCTATTTTTCAGACCGTTTCATGCTCCTCATATTTTTGACACCTTTTGAATCTCTTCATATTTTTCACACATTTTCAGGGTCTTCATGTTTTGAACACCGCTTCATGCTCCTCCTATTTTTCAGACCGTTTCATGCTCCTCATATTTTTGTCACCTTATGAAGCTCTTCATATTTTTCACACTTTTCAGGCTCTTCATGTTTTTCAACACCACTTCATGCTCCTCCTATTTTTCAGACATTTTCATGCTCCTCCTATTTTTCAGACCCTTTCATGTCCTCATAATTTTGACACTTTTTCAAGCTCCTCATATTTTTCACACGTTATGAAGGTCTTCATATATTTCACAACATTTCAGGCTCTTCATGTTTTTCAACACCACTTCATGCTCCTCCTATTTTTCAGAGAGTTTCATGCTCCTCATGTATTTCACACCTTTTGAAGCTCTTCATATTTTTCACACCTTTTCAGGCTCTTCATATTTTTCAACACTACTTCTTGCTCCTCCAATTTTTCAGACGGTTTCATGCTCATCTAATTTTTGACACCTTTTGTAGCTATGCGTATTTTCACAACTTTTCAGGCTCTTCATGTTTTTGAACACCACTGCATGCTTCTCCTATTTTTCAGACAGTATCATGCTATTCATATTTTTCACACCTTTTGAAGCTCTTCATTTATTTCACACCTTTTCAGGCTCTTCATATTTTTGAACACCGCTTCATGCTCCTCCTATTTCTCAGACCATTTCATGCTGCTCATGTATTTCACACCTTTTGAAGCTCTTCATATTTTGCACACATTTTCAGGCTTTTCATGTTTTTCACAACCACTTCATGCTGCTCCTATTTTTCAGACCGTTTCATGCACATCTCATTTTTGACACCTTTTGAAGCTCTTCATATTTTTCACACCATTTTCAGGCTCTTCATGTTTTTCAACACCGCTTTATGATCCTCCTATTTTTCAGACCGTTTCATATTCCTCATATTTTTGAGACATTTTGAAGCTCTTCATATTTTCCCACGTTTTCAAGCTCTTTATGGTTTTCAACACCACTTGATGCTCCTCCTATTTTTCATACCGTTTCATGGTCCTCATATTTTTCACACCTTTTGAAATTCTTCATATTTTTCACACATTTTCAGGCTTTTCATGTTTTTCAAAACCGCTTCATGCTTCTCCTATTTTTCAGACCGTTTCATGCTCCTTATAATTTTTACACATTTTGTAGCTCTTCATATTTTTCACCCCTTTTCAGGCTCTTCCTGTTTTTGAACACCACTTCATGCTCCCCCTTATTTTTCAGACCGTATCATGCTCCTCATATTTTTGACAACTTTTGAAGCTCTTCATAATTTTCACACCTTTTCAAGCTCTTCTTGGTTTTGAACAACGCTTCATGCTCCTCCTATTTTTCAGACCGTTTCAAACTCCTCATATTTTTGACACCTTTTGAAGCTATTCACATTTTCCCACCTTTTCAGGCTCTTCATGTTTTTGAACACCGCTTCATGCTCCTCCTATTTCTCAGACCATTTCATGCTCCTCATGTATTTCACACCTTTTGAAGCTCTTCATATTTTGCACACATTTTCAGGCTTTTCATGTTTTTCACAACCACTTCATGCTGCTCCTATTTTTCAGACCGTTTCATGCACATCTCATTTTTGACACCTTTTGAAGCTCTTCATATTTTTCACACCATTTTCAGGCTCTTCATGTTTTTCAACACCGCTTTATGATCCTCCTATTTTTCAGACCGTTTCATATTCCTCATATTTTTGAGACATTTTGAAGCTCTTCATATTTTCCCACGTTTTCAAGCTCTTTATGGTTTTCAACACCACTTGATGCTCCTCCTATTTTTCATACCGTTTCATGGTCCTCATATTTTTCACACCTTTTGAAATTCTTCATATTTTTCACACATTTTCAGGCTTTTTTTTTTTCAAAACCGCTTCATGCTTCTCCTATTTTTCAGACCGTTTCATGCTCCTCATGTATTTCACACCTTTTGAAGCTCTTCGTATTTTTCACACCTTTTCAGGATCTTCATGTTTTTGAACACCGCTTCATGCCCCTCCTATTTTTCCGACCGTTTCATTCTCCTCATATTTTTGATACCTTTTGAAGCTCTTCATATATTTCACACCTTTTCAGGCTCTTCATGTTTTTAACACCATTTCATGCTCTCCTATTTTTTAGACCATTTACTGCTCATCGATTTTTGACACTTTGAAGGTCTTCATATTTTTCACACCTTTTGAAGCTCTTAATATTTTTCACACGTTTTCAGGCTCTTCACGTTTTTCAACACCGCTTCATGCTCCTCCTATTTTTCAGACCGTTTCATTCTCCTCAAGTTTTTGACACCTGTTGAAGCTCTTCACATTTTTCACACCTTTTCAGGCTCTTCACGATTTTCAACACCGCTTCATGATCCTCCTATTTTTCAGACCGTTTCATGCTCTTCCTATTTTTCAGACCATTTCTTGCTCCTCCTATTTTTCAGACCGTTTCATTCTCCTCATATATTTGACACATTTTGAAGCTCTTCCTATTTTTCCACACCTTTTCAGGCTCTTCATGTTTTTCCACACAGTTTAATGCTCCTCCTATTTTTCAGACCGTTTCATTCTCCTCATATATTTGACACATTTTAAAGCTCTTCCTATTTTTCCACAACTTTTCAGGCTCTTCATGATTTTCAACACCGCTTAATGCTCCTCCTATTTTTCAGACCGTTTCATGCTCATTTCATTTTTGACACCTTTTGAAGCTCTTCATATTTTTCATACCTTTTCAGGCTCTTCATATTTTTCGTACCTTTTCAGGCTCTTCATGTTGTTGAACACAGCTTCATGCTCCTCCCATTTTTCAGACCTTTTAATGCTCCTCATAATTTTGACACCTTTTGAAGCTCTTCATATTTTTCACCCCTTTTCAGGATCTTCATGTTTTTGAACACCTCTTCATGCTCCTGCTATTTTTCAGACCGTTTCATGCTCATCTCATTTGACAGCTTTTGAAGCTCTTCATATTTTTCACATCTTTTGAAGCTCTTCATATTTTTCACACATTTTCAGACTCTTCATGTTTTTCAACACCGCTTCTTGCTCCTCCTATTTTTCAGACCGTTTCATGCTCCTCATATATTTGACACGTTTTGAAGCTCTTCATATTTTTCACCACTTTTCAGTCTCTTCATGTTTTTGAACACCGTTTCATGCTCTTCCAATTTGTCAAACCGTTTCATGCTCCTCATATTTTTGACACCTTTTGAAGCTCTTCATATTTTTGACATCTTTTCAGGCTCTTCATGTTTTTGAACACCACTTCTTGCTCCTTATTTTTTGCAGATCGTTTCATACTCCTCATATTTTTGACACCTTTTGAAGCTCTTCATATTTCTCACACCTTTTCAGGCTCTTCATGTTTTTCAGCACCGCTTCATGCTGCTCCTATTTTTCCGACCGTTTCATGCTCATCTCTTTTTTGACACCTTTTGAAGCTTTGCATATTTTTCACAACTTTTCAGGCTCTTCATGTATTTGAACACCGCTTCAGGCTAATCCTATTTTTCAAAACATATCATGTTCATCATATTTTTCACACTTTTGAGGCTCTTCATATTTTTCACACCTTTTCATGGTCTTCATGTTTTTGAACACCACTTCATGCTCCTCCTATTTTTCAGACCGTTTAATCCTCCTCATGTATTTCACACCTTTTGAAGCTCTTCATAATTTTCACATCTTTTCATGCTCTTCATGTTTTTGAACACCATTTCATGCTCCTCCTATTTTGCAGACGGTTTCATGCTCCTCATATTTTTACACCTTTTCAAGCTCTTCATATATTTCACACCTTTTCATGCTCTTCATGTTTTTGAATACCGCTTCATGCTCCTCCTATTTTTCAGACCGTTTCAGGCTCATCTCATTTTTTACACCTTTTGAAGCTCTTCATATTTTGCACACATTTCCAGGCTCTTCATGTTTTTCAGCTCCACTTCATGCTCCTCCTATTTTTCAGACCGTTTCATGCTCCTCATATTTTTCACACCGTGTGAAGCTCTTCATATTTTTCAAACCTTTTCAGGCTCTTCATGTTTTTCAGCACCGCTTCATGCTCCTCCTATTTTTCAGACCGTTTCATGCTCATCTCATTTTTTACACTTTTTGAAGCTCTTCATATTTTTCACACCTTTTCTGGCTCTTCATGTTTTTGAACATAGCTTCATACTCCTCCTATTTTTCAGACAGTTTCATTCTTCTCATGTTTTTGAAACCTGTTGAAGCTCTTCACATTTTTCACACCTTTTCAGGCTCTTCATGATTTTCAACACCGCTTCATGATCCTCCTATTTTTCAGACCGTTTCATGCTCTTCCTATTTTTGAGACTGTTTCAGGCTCCTCATATTTTTGACAGGTTTGAAGCTCTTCATATTTTTCACACCTTTTCAGGGTCTTCATGTTTTTCAACACCGCTTCATGCTCCTCCTATTTTACAGACCGTTTCATGCTCCTCTCATTATTCATACCTTTTGAAGCTCTTCTTATTTTTCACACCTTTTCAGGCTCTTCATGTTTTTGAACACCGCTTCATGCTCCTCCTATTTATCAGACCGTTTCATGTTACTCTTATTTTTCAGACCGTTTCAAGCTCCTCATATATTTGACACCTTTTGAAGCTCTTCATATTTTTCACAGCTTTTCAGGATCTTCATGTTTTTCAACACTGTTTCATGCTCCTCCTATTTTTCAGACCGTTTCATGCTCCTCCTATTTTTCAGACCGTTTCATGCTCCTCATGTATTTCACACCTTTTGAAGCTCTTCATATTTTTCACATCTTTTGAAGCTCTTCATATTTTTCACACCTTTTCAGGCTCTTCATGTTTTTGAACACCATTTCATGCTCCGCCTATTTTTCAGACCGTTTCATTCTCCTCATATTTTTGACACCTTTTGAAGCTCTTCATATTTTTCACACCTTTTGAAGCTCTTCATATTGTTCACACCTTTTCAGGCTGTTCATGTTTTTCAACACCGCTTCATGCTCCTGCTATTTTTCAGACCGTTTCATACTCCTCATATTTTTGACCTTTTTTAAGGCTCTTCATATTTTTCACACCTTTTCAGGCTCTTCATGTTTTTGAACACGGTTTCATGATCCTCCTATTTTTCAGAAAGTTTCATGCTCCTCATAATTTTGACACCTTTTAAAACTCTTCATATTTTTCACACCTTTTCAGGCTCTTCCTGTTTTTCAACACCATTTCATGCTCCTCTTATTTTTCAGACCGTTTCATGCTGCTCCTATTTTTCAGACCGTTTCATGATCCTCATATTTTTGAAACCTTTTGAAGCTCTTCATATTTTTCACACCTTTTCAAGCTCTTCAAGATTTTCAACAACGCTTCATGCTCCTCCTTTTTTTCAGACCGTTTCGTGCTCCTCATATATTTGACAGCTTTTGAAGCTCTTCATATTTTTCACACCTTTTCAGGCTCTTCATGTTTTTCAACACAGCTTCATGCTCCTCCTATTTTTCAGACCGTTTCATTCTCCTCAAGTTTTTGACACCTGTTGAAGCTCTTCACATTTTTCACACCTTTTCAGGCTCTTCACGATTTTCAACACCGCTTCATGATCCTCCTATTTTTCAGACCGTTTCATGCTCTTCCTATTTTTCAGACCATTTCTTGCTCCTCCTATTTTTCAGACCGTTTCATTCTCCTCATATATTTGACACATTTTGAAGCTCTTCCTATTTTTCCACACCTTTTCAGGCTCTTCATGTTTTTCCACACCGTTTAATGCTCCTCCTATTTTTCAGACCGTTTCATTCTCCTCATATATTTGACACATTTTAAAGCTCTTCCTATTTTTCCACAACTTTTCAGGCTCTTCATGATTTTCAACACCGCTTAATGCTCCTCCTATTTTTCAGACCGTTTCATGCTCATTTCATTTTTGACACCTTTTGAAGCTCTTCATATTTTTCATACCTTTTCAGGCTCTTCATATTTTTCGCACCTTTTCAGGCTCTTCATGTTGTTGAACACAGCTTCATGCTCCTCCCATTTTTCAGACCTTTTAATGCTCCTCATAATTTTGACACCTTTTGAAGCTCTTCATATTTTTCACCCCTTTTCAGGATCTTCATGTTTTTGAACACCTCTTCATGCTCCTGCTATTTTTCAGACCGTTTCATGCTCATCTCATTTGACAGCTTTTGAAGCTCTTCATATTTTTCACATCTTTTGAAGCTCTTCATATTTTTCACACATTTTCAGACTCTTCATGTTTTTCAACACCGCTTCTTGCTCCTCCTATTTTTCAGACCGTTTCATGCTCCTCATATTTTGACACGTTTTGAAGCTCTTCATATTTTTCACACCTTTTCAGGCTCTTCATGTTTTTGAACACCGTTTCATGCTCCGCCTATTTTTCAGACCGTTTCATTCTCCTCATATTTTTGACAACTTTTGAAGCTCTTCATATTTTTCACATCTTTTGAAGCTCTTCATATTTTTCACACATTTTCAGGCTCTTCATGTTTTTCCACACCGCTTCATGCTCCTCCTATTTTTCAGACCGTTTCATGCTCCTCATGTATTTCACACCTTTTGAAGCTCTTCATATTTTTCACATCTTTTGAAGCTCTTCATATTTTTCACACATTTTCAGGCTCTTCATGTTTTTCAACACCGCTTCTTGCTCCTCCTATTTTTCAGACCGTTTCATGCTCCTCATATTTTTGACACGTTTTGAAGCTCTTCATATTTTTCACACCTTTTCAGGCTCTTCATGTTTTTGAACACCATTTCATGCTCCGCCTATTTTTCAGACCGTTTCATTCTCCTCATATTTTTGACACCTTTTGAAGCTCTTCATATTTTTCACACCTTTTGAAGCTCTTCATATTGTTCACACCTTTTCAGGCTGTTCATGTTTTTCAACACCGCTTCATGCTCCTGCTATTTTTCAGACCGTTTCATACTCCTCATATTTTTGACATTTTTTAAGGCTCTTCATATTTTTCACACCTTTTCAGGCTCTTCATGTTTTTGAACACGGTTTCATGATCCTCCTATTTTTCAGAAAGTTTCATGCTCCTCATAATTTTGACACCTTTTAAAACTCTTCATATTTTTCACACCTTTTCAGGCTCTTCCTGTTTTTCAACACCATTTCATGCTCCTCTTATTTTTCAGACCGTTTCATGCTGCTCCTATTTTTCAGACCGTTTCATGATCCTCATATTTTTGAAACCTTTTGAAGCTCTTCATATTTTTCACACCTTTTCAAGCTCTTCAAGATTTTCAACAACGCTTCATGCTCCTCCTTTTTTTCAGACCGTTTCGTGCTCCTCATATATTTGACAGCTTTTGAAGCTCTTCATATTTTTCACACCTTTTCAGGCTCTTCATGTTTTTCAACACAGCTTCATGCTCCTCCTATTTTTCAGACCGTTTCATTCTCCTCAAGTTTTTGACACCTGTTGAAGCTCTTCCCATTTTTCACACCTTTTCAGGCTCTTCACGATTTTCAACACCGCTTCATGATCCTCCTATTTTTCAGACCGTTTCATGCTCTTCCTATTTTTCAGACCATTTCTTGCTCCTCCTATTTTTCAGACCGTTTCATTCTCCTCATATATTTGACACATTTTGAAGCTCTTCCTATTTTTCCACACCTTTTCAGGCTCTTCATGTTTTTCCACACCGTTTAATGCTCCTCCTATTTTTCAGACCGTTTCATTCTCCTCATATATTTGACACATTTTAAAGCTCTTCCTATTTTTCCACAACTTTTCAGGCTCTTCATGATTTTCAACACCGCTTAATGCTCCTCCTATTTTTCAGACCGTTTCATGCTCATTTCATTTTTGACACCTTTTGAAGCTCTTCATATTTTTCATACCTTTTCAGGCTCTTCATATTTTTCGCACCTTTTCAGGCTCTTCATGTTGTTGAACACAGCTTCATGCTCCTCCCATTTTTCAGACCTTTTAATGCTCCTCATAATTTTGACACCTTTTGAAGCTCTTCATATTTTTCACCCCTTTTCAGGATCTTCATGTTTTTGAACACCTCTTCATGCTCCTGCTATTTTTCAGACCGTTTCATGCTCATCTCATTTGACAGCTTTTGAAGCTCTTCATATTTTTCACATCTTTTGAAGCTCTTCATATTTTTCACACATTTTCAGACTCTTCATGTTTTTCAACACCGCTTCTTGCTCCTCCTATTTTTCAGAGCGTTTCATGCTCCTCATATTTTGACACGTTTTGAAGCTCTTCATATTTTTCACACCTTTTCAGGCTCTTCATGTTTTTGAACACCGTTTCATGCTCCGCCTATTTTTCAGACCGTTTCATTCTCCTCATATTTTTGACAACTTTTGAAGCTCTTCATATTTTTCACACCTTTTGAAGCTCTTCATATTTTTCACACCTTTTCAGGCTCTTCATGTTTTTCAACACCGCTTCATGCTCCTGCTATTTTACAGACCATTTCATACTCCTCATATTTTTGACATTTTTTAAGGCTCTTCATATTTTTCACACCTTTTCAGGCTCTTCATGTTTTTGAACACGGTTTCATGATCCTCCTATTTTTCAGAAAGTTTCATGCTCCTCATATTTTTGACACCTTTTAAACCTCTTCATATTTTTCACACCTTTTCAGGCTCTTCATGTTTTTCAACACCGGTTCATGCTCCTCCTCTTTTTCAGAAAGTTTCATGCTCCTCATATTTTTGAAACCTTTTGACGCTGTTCATATTTTTCTCACATTTTCTGGCTCTTCCTGTTTTTCAACACCATTTCATGCTCCTCTTATTTTTCAGACCGTTTCATGTTGCTCCTATTTTTCAGACCGTTTCATGATCCTAATATTTTTGAAACCTTTTGAAGCTCTTCATATTTTCACACCTTTTCAAGCTCTTCAAGATTTTCAACATCGCTTCATGCTCCTCCTTTTTTTCAGACCGTTTCATGCTCATCTCATTTTTGACAGCTTTTGAAGCTCTTCATATTTTTCACACCTTTTCAGGCTCTTCATGTTTTTGAACACCGCTTCATGCTCCTCCTTTTTTTCAGACCGTTTCTTTCTCCTCTTATATTTGACACTTTTTGAAGCTCTTCATATTTTTCACACCTTTTCAGGCTCTTCATGTTTTTCAACACCGATCCAAGCTCCTCCTATTTTTCAGACAGTTTCATGCTCCTCATATTTTTCACACCTTTTGAAGCTCTTCATATTTTTCACACCTTTTCAGGCTCTTCAGGTTTTTCAGCTCCACTTCATGCTCCTCCTATATTTCAGACCGTTTCATGCTGCTCAAATTTTCTACACCTTTTCAAGCTCTTCATATTTTTCACACCTTTTCAGGCTCTTCATGTTTTTGAACACAGCTTCATGCTCCTCCTATTTTTCAGATCGTTTCATGCTCCTCCTATTTTCCGACCGTTTCTTGCTCCTCATACTTTTGACACTTTTTGAAGCTCTTCATATTTTTCACACCTTTTCTGGCTCTTCATGTTTTTGAATACAGATTCATGCTCCTCCAATTTTTCAGACCGTTTCATGCTCGTCATATTTTTCACACCTTTTAAAGCTCTTCATATTTTTCTCACCTTTTCATGCTCTTCATGTTTTTCAGCACCAGTTCATGCTCCTCCTATTTTTCAGACCGTTTCATGCTCATCTCATTTTTTACACCTTTTGAAGCTCTTCATATTTTCCACACCTTTTCAGGCACTTCATGTTTTTCAGCTCCACTTCATGCTCCTCCTATTTTTCAGACCGTTTCATGCTGCTCTCATTTTTTACACCTTTTGAAGCTCTTCATATTTTTCACACCTTTTCAGGCTCTTCATGTTTTTCAACACAGCTTCATGCTCCTCCTATTTTTCAGACCGTTTCATGCTCCTCCTATTTTTCAGACCGTTTCATGCTCCTCATGTATTTCACACCTTTTGAAGCTCTTCATATTTTTCACATCTTTTGAAGCTCTTCATATTTTTCACACATTTTCAGGCTCTTCATGTTTTTCAACACCGCTTCTTGCTCCTCCTATTTTTCAGACCGTTTCATGCTCCTCATATTTTTGACACGTTTTGAAGCTCTTCATATTTTTCACACCTTTTCAGGCTCTTCATGTTTTTGAACACCATTTCATGCTCCGCCTATTTTTCAGACCGTTTCATTCTCCTCATATTTTTGACACCTTTTGAAGCTCTTCATATTTTTCACACCTTTTGAAGCTCTTCATATTGTTCACACCTTTTCAGGCTGTTCATGTTTTTCAACACCGCTTCATGCTCCTGCTATTTTTCAGACCGTTTCATACTCCTCATATTTTTGACATTTTTTAAGGCTCTTCATATTTTTCACACCTTTTCAGGCTCTTCATGTTTTTGAACACGGTTTCATGATCCTCCTATTTTTCAGAAAGTTTCATGCTCCTCATAATTTTGACACCTTTTAAAACTCTTCATATTTTTCACACCTTTTCAGGCTCTTCCTGTTTTTCAACACCATTTCATGCTCCTCTTATTTTTCAGACCGTTTCATGCTGCTCCTATTTTTCAGACCGTTTCATGATCCTCATATTTTTGAAACCTTTTGAAGCTCTTCATATTTTTCACACCTTTTCAAGCTCTTCAAGATTTTCAACAACGCTTCATGCTCCTCCTTTTTTTCAGACCGTTTCGTGCTCCTCATATATTTGACAGCTTTTGAAGCTCTTCATATTTTTCACACCTTTTCAGGCTCTTCATGTTTTTCAACACAGCTTCATGCTCCTCCTATTTTTCAGACCGTTTCATTCTCCTCAAGTTTTTGACACCTGTTGAAGCTCTTCCCATTTTTCACACCTTTTCAGGCTCTTCACGATTTTCAACACCGCTTCATGATCCTCCTATTTTTCAGACCGTTTCATGCTCTTCCTATTTTTCAGACCATTTCTTGCTCCTCCTATTTTTCAGACCGTTTCATTCTCCTCATATATTTGACACATTTTGAAGCTCTTCCTATTTTTCCACACCTTTTCAGGCTCTTCATGTTTTTCCACACCGTTTAATGCTCCTCCTATTTTTCAGACCGTTTCATTCTCCTCATATATTTGACACATTTTAAAGCTCTTCCTATTTTTCCACAACTTTTCAGGCTCTTCATGATTTTCAACACCGCTTAATGCTCCTCCTATTTTTCAGACCGTTTCATGCTCATTTCATTTTTGACACCTTTTGAAGCTCTTCATATTTTTCATACCTTTTCAGGCTCTTCATATTTTTCGCACCTTTTCAGGCTCTTCATGTTGTTGAACACAGCTTCATGCTCCTCCCATTTTTCAGACCTTTTAATGCTCCTCATAATTTTGACACCTTTTGAAGCTCTTCATATTTTTCACCCCTTTTCAGGATCTTCATGTTTTTGAACACCTCTTCATGCTCCTGCTATTTTTCAGACCGTTTCATGCTCATCTCATTTGACAGCTTTTGAAGCTCTTCATATTTTTCACATCTTTTGAAGCTCTTCATATTTTTCACACATTTTCAGACTCTTCATGTTTTTCAACACCGCTTCTTGCTCCTCCTATTTTTCAGACCGTTTCATGCTCCTCATATTTTGACACGTTTTGAAGCTCTTCATATTTTTCACACCTTTTCAGGCTCTTCATGTTTTTGAACACCGTTTCATGCTCCGCCTATTTTTCAGACCGTTTCATTCTCCTCATATTTTTGACAACTTTTGAAGCTCTTCATATTTTTCACACCTTTTGAAGCTCTTCATATTTTTCACACCTTTTCAGGCTCTTCATGTTTTTCAACACCGCTTCATGCTCCTGCTATTTTACAGACCATTTCATACTCCTCATATTTTTGACATTTTTTAAGTCTCTTCATATTTTTCACACCTTTTCAGGCTCTTCATGTTTTTGAACACGGTTTCATGATCCTCCTATTTTTCAGAAAGTTTCATGCTCCTCATATTTTTGACACCTTTTAAACCTCTTCATATTTTTCACACCTTTTCAGGCTCTTCATGTTTTTCAACACCGGTTCATGCTCCTCCTCTTTTTCAGAAAGTTTCATGCTCCTCATATTTTTGAAACCTTTTGACGCTGTTCATATTTTTCTCACATTTTCTGGCTCTTCCTGTTTTTCAACACCATTTCATGCTCCTCTTATTTTTCAGACCGTTTCATGTTGCTCCTATTTTTCAGACCGTTTCATGATCCTAATATTTTTGAAACCTTTTGAAGCTCTTCATATTTTCACACCTTTTCAAGCTCTTCAAGATTTTCAACATCGCTTCATGCTCCTCCTTTTTTTCAGACCGTTTCATGCTCATCTCATTTTTGACAGCTTTTGAAGCTCTTCATATTTTTCACACCTTTTCAGGCTCTTCATGTTTTTGAACACCGCTTCATGCTCCTCCTTTTTTTCAGACCGTTTCTTTCTCCTCTTATATTTGACACTTTTTGAAGCTCTTCATATTTTTCACACCTTTTCAGGCTCTTCCTGTTTTTCAACACCGATCCAAGCTCCTCCTATTTTTCAGACAGTTTCATGCTCCTCATATTTTTCACACCTTTTGAAGCTCTTCATATTTTTCACACCTTTTCAGGCTCTTCAGGTTTTTCAGCTCCACTTCATGCTCCTCCTATATTTCAGACCGTTTCATGCTGCTCAAATTTTCTACACCTTTTCAAGCTCTTCATATTTTTCACACCTTTTCAGGCTCTTCATGTTTTTGAACACAGCTTCATGCTCCTCCTATTTTTCAGATCGTTTCATGCTCCTCCTATTTTCCGACCGTTTCTTGCTCCTCATACTTTTGACACTTTTTGAAGCTCTTCATATTTTTCACACCTTTTCTGGCTCTTCATGTTTTTGAATACAGCTTCATGCTCCTCCAATTTTTCAGACCGTTTCATGCTCGTCATATTTTTCACACCTTTTAAAGCTCTTCATATTTTTCTCACCTTTTCATGCTCTTCATGTTTTTCAGCACCAGTTCATGCTCCTCCTATTTTTCAGACCGTTTCATGCTTATCTCATTTTTTACACCTTTTGAAGCTCTTCATATTTTCCACACCTTTTCAGGCACTTCATGTTTTTCAGCTCCACTTCATGCTCCTCCTATTTTTCAGACCGTTTCATGCTGCTCTCATTTTTTACACCTTTTGAAGCTCTTCATATTTTTCACACCTTTTCAGGCTCTTCATGTTTTTCAACACAGCTTCATGCTCCTCCTATTTTTCAGATCGTTTCATGCTACTCCTATTTTTCAGACCTTTTCTTGCTCCTCATATTTTTGACACTTTTTGAAGCTCTTCATATTTTTCACACCTTGTCTGGCTCTTCATGTTTTTCAACACAGCTTCATGCTCCTCCTATTTTTCAGACCGTTTCATTCTCCTCAAGTTTTTGACACCTGTTGAAGCTCTTCACATTTTTCACACCATTTCAGGCTCTTCACGATTTTCAACACCGCTTCATGATCCTCCTATTTTTTCAGTCCGTTTCATGCTCTTCCTATTTTTCAGACCGTTTCATGCTCCTCATATTTTTCAGACCGTTTCCTTCTCCTCATATATTTGACACATTTTGAAGCTCTTCCTATTTTTCCACACCTTTTCAGGCTCTTCATGTTTTTCCACACCGTTTAATGCTCCTCCTATTTTTCAGACCGTTTCATGCTCATCTAATTTTTGAGACCTTTTGAAGCTCTTCATATTTTTCACATTTTTGAAGCTCTTCATATTTTTCACACCTTTTCAGCCTCTTCATGATTTTCAACACCGCTTAATGCTCCTCCTATTTTTCATACCGTTTCATGCTCATCTCATTTTTTACACCTTTTGAAGCTCTTCATAATTTTCACACCTTTTCAGGCTCTTCATATTTTTCGCACCTTTTCAGGCTCTTCATGTTGTTGAACAGAGCTTCATGCTCCTCCTATTTTTCAGACCGTTTAATGCTCCTCATAATTTTGACACCTTTTTAAGCTCTTCATATTTTTCACCCCTTTTCAGGCTCTTCATGTTTTTGAACACAGCTTCATGCTCCTCCTATTTTTCAGACCGTTTCATGCTCCTCCTATTTTCTGACCGTTTCTTGCTCCTCATAATTTTGACACTTTTTGAAGGTCTTCATATTTTTCACACCTTTTCAGGCTCTTCATGTTTTTGAACACAGCTTCATGCTCCTCCTATTTTTCAGATCGTTTCATGCTCCTCCTATTTTCTGACCGTTTCTTGCTCCTCATATTTTTGACACTTTTTGAAGGTCTTCATATTTTTCACACCTTTTCAGGCTCTTCATGTTTTTGAACACTGCTTCATGCTCCTCGTATTTTTCAAACCATTTCATGATCCTCATGTATTTCACACCTTTGAACCTCTTCATATTTTTCACACCTTTTCAGGCTCTTCATGTGTTTCAACACCACTTCATGCTCCTCAGCTTTTTCAGACCGTTTCATGCTCATTTCATTTTTGAAACATTTTGAAGCTCTTCATATTTTTCACACCTTTTGAATCTCTTCATATTTTTGACACCTTTTCAGGCTCTTCATGTTTTTGAACACCTCTGCATGCTCCTCCTATTTTTCAGGGCGTTTAATGCTCCTCATGTATTTCACACCTTTTGAAGCTCTTCATATTTTTCTCACCTTTTCAGGCTCTTCATGTTTTTGAACACCGCTTCATGCTCCTCATATTTTTCAGACCGTTTCCTGCTCCTCATATATTTCAAACCTTTTGCACCTCTTCATATTTTTCACACCTTTTCAATGTCTTCATGTTTTTGAACACCGTTTCATGCTGCTCTTATTTTTCACAACGTTTCATGCTCCTCATATTTTTGACACCTTTTGAAGCTCTTCATATTTTTCACACCTTTTCAGGCTCTTCATATTTTTGAACACCTCTTCCTCTTCCTCCTATTTTTCAGACCGTTTCTTGCTCCTCATGTATTTCACACCTTTTGAAGCCCTTCATATTTTTCACACCTTTTCAGGCTCTTGATGTTTTTCCACACCACTTCATGCTTCTCCTATTTTTCAACACGTTTCATGCTCCTCATGTATTTCACACCTTTTGAAGCTCTTCATATTTTTCACACCTTTTCAGGCTCTTCATGTTTTTCAACACCGCTTCATGCTCCTCCTATTTTTCAGACCGTTTCATGCACCTCATATTTTTCTCACCTTTTGAAGCTCTTCATATTTTTCACACCTTTTCAGGCTCCTCATGTTTTGCAACACCGCTTCATGGTCCTCCTATTTTTCAGACCGTTTCATACTCCTCATATTTTTGACAACTTTTGATGCTCTTCATGTTTTTCACACCTTTTCAGGTTCTTCATTTTTTCAACACCACTTCATGCTCCTCCTATTTTTCAGACCGTTTCATGCTCATCTCATTTTTGACACCTTTGGAAGCTTTTCATATTTTTCACAATTTTTCAGGCTATTCATGTTTTGAACACCGCTTCATGCTCCTCCTATTTTTCAGACCGTATCATGCTCCTCATATTTTGACACCTTTTGAAGCTCTTCATATATTTCACACCTTTTCAGTCTCTTCTTTTTCTTCAACACCACCTCATGCACCTCCTATTTTTCAGACCGTTTCATGATCATCTCATTTTTGACACCTTTTGAAGCTCTTCATATTTTTCACACCTTTTCAGGCTCCTCATTTTTTTCAACACCACTTCATTCTCCTCCTATTTTTCAGACCGTTTCATGCTCATCTCTTTTTTGACACCTTTTGAAGCTCTTCATATTTTTCACACATTTTGATGCTCTTAATATTTTTCACACCTTTTCTGGCTCTTCATGTTTTTCAACACTGGTTCATGGTACTCCTATTTTTCAGACCGTTTCTTGCACCTCATATATTTCACACCTTTAGAAGCTCTTCATATTTTTCACACATTTTCAGGCTCTTCATGTTTTCAACACCGCTTCCTGCTCCTCCTCTTTTTCAGAACGTTTCATGCTCCTCATATTTTTGACACCTTTTGAAGCTCTTCATGTTTCTCACAGCTTTTCAGGTTCTTCATGTTTTTCAACACTACTTCATGCTCCTCCTATTTTTCAGACGGTTTCATGCTCATCTCATTTTTGACACCTTTTGAAGCTCTTCATAATTTTCACATCTTTTGAAGCTCTTCATATTTTTCACACGTTTTCAGGCTCTTCATGTTGTTCAACACCCTTTCTTGCTCCTCCTATTTTTCAGACCATTTCATGCTCCTCATATTTTTGACACGTTTTGAAGCTCTTCATATTTTTCACACCTTTTCAGGCTCTTCATGTTTTTGAACACCGTTTCATAGTCCTCCTATTTTTCAGACCGTTTCATGCTCCTCATATTTTTGACACCTTTTGAAGCTCTTCATATTTTTCACTACTTTTCAGGGTCTTCCTGTTTTGAACACCGCTTCATGCTCCTCCTATTTTTCAGAACTTTTCATGCTCCTCATATTTTTGACACCTTTTGAAGCTCTTCATATTTTTCACACCTTTTCAGGCTCTTCATGTTTTTGAACACCATTTCATGCTCCTCCTATTTTACAGACCGTTTCATTCTCCTCATATTTTTGACACCTTTTGAAGCTCTTCATATATTTCACACCTTTTCAGGCTTTTCATTATTTTCAACGCCACTTCATGCTCCTCTTATTTTTCAGACCGTTTCATGCTCATCTCCTTTTGACACCTTTTGAAGTTCTTCATGTTTTTCACATCTTCTGAAGCTCTTCAT
Source organism: Dama dama (assembly GCF_033118175.1). Lineage (NCBI taxonomy): Eukaryota > Metazoa > Chordata > Mammalia > Artiodactyla > Cervidae > Dama > Dama dama. The sequence continues at coordinate 6,059,514 of NW_026870891.1, read as the reverse complement.
ATTTTTCACAAATTTTCAGGCTCTTTATGATTTTCAACACCGCTTCATGCTCCTCCTATTTTTCAGACCGTTTCATGTTCATCCCATTTTTACACCTTTTGAAGCTCTTCATATTTTTCACACCTTTTGAAGCTCTTCATATTTTGCATATTTTTGAAGTTCTTCATAATTTCACACGTTTTCAGACTCTTCATGTTTTTCAACACCACTTCATGCTCCTCCTATTTTTCAGACCGTTTCATGCTCCTCATATTTTTGACACCTTTTGAAGCTCTTCATATTTTTCACACCTTTTCAGGCTCTTCATGTTTTTGAACACCGCTTCATGCTCCTCCTATTTTTCAGACCGTTTCATGCTCCTCATATTTTTGACAACTTTTGAAGCTTTTCATATTTTTCAGCCCTTGTCAGGCTCTTGAATTTTTTCAACACCACTTCATGCTCCTCCTTTTTTGCAGACCGTTTCATGCTCCTCATATTTTTGACACCTTTTGAAGCTCTTCATATTTTGCACAGCTTTTCAGGCTCTTCATGTTTTTGAACACCGCTTCATGATCCTCCTATTTTTCTGACCTTTTCATGCTCCTCATATTTTTGACAACTTTTGAAGCTCTTCATATTTTTCACAACTTTTCAGGCTTTTCCTGTTTTTGAACACCGCTTCATGCTCCTCCTATTTTTCAAACCGTTTCATGCTCCTCATATTTTTGACACCTTGAAGCTCTTCATATTTTTCACACCTTTTCAGGCTCTTCATGTTTTTGAACACCGCTTCATGCTCCTCCTATTTTCAGACCGTTTCATTCTCCTCATATTTTTGACACCTTTTGAAGCCCTTCATATATTTCACACCTTTTCCGTCTCTTCTTTTTTTTCAACACCACTTCATGCTCCTCCTATTTTTCAGACCCTTTCATGCTCATCTCATTTTTGACACCTTTTGAAGCTCTTCATATTTTTCACACCTTTTCAGGCTCTTCATGTTTTTGAACACCGCTTCATGCTCCTCTTATTTTTCAGACTGCTTCATACTCCTCTCATTTTTGAAACCTTTTGAAGTTCTTCATATTTTTGACACCTTTTGAAGCTCTTCATATTTCTCACACGTTTTCAGGCTCTTCATGATTTTCAACACCGATTCATGCTCCTCTTCTTTTTCAGACCGTTTCATGCTCCTCATATTTTTGATACCTTTTGAATCTCCTCATATTTTTTACACCTTTTGAACCTCTTCATATATTTCACAATTTTTCAGGCTCTTCATGTTTTTCAACACGGCTTCATGCTCCTCCTATTTTTCAGACCGTTTCATACTCCTCATATTTTTGACACCTTTTGATGCTCTTCATATTTTTCACACCTTTTAAGCCTCTTCATGTTTTTTAACACCGCTTCATGCTCCTCCTATTTTTCAGACGGTTTCATGCTCCTCATATTTTTGACACCTTTTGAAGCTCTTCATATTTTTCACACCTTTTCAGGCTCCTCATGTTTTGCAACACCGCTTCATGCTCCTCCTATTTTTCAGACCGTTTCATACTCCTCATATTTTTGACACCTTTTGATGCTCTTCATATTTTTCACACCTTTTAAGCCTCTTCATGTTTTTTAGCACCGCTTCATGCTCCTCCTATTTTCAAGACAGTTTCATACTCCTCATGTATTTCATACCTTTTGAAGCTCCTCATATTTTTCACACCTTTTCATGCTCTTCATATTTTTGAAAACCGCTTCATGCTCCTCCTATTTTTAAGACCGTTTCATGCTCCTCATATATTTCACACCTTTTGAAGTTCTTCATATTTTTCACACCTTTTCAGGCTCTGCATGTTTTTCAACACCGTTTCATGCTCCTCCTATTTTTCAGACCGTTTCATGCTCCTCATATTTTTGACACATTTTGAAGTTCTTGATATATTTCACACCTTCTCAGGCTCTTCATTTTTTGGAACACGACTTCTTGCTCCTCCTATTTTTCAGACCGTTTCATGCTCATCTCATTTTTGACACCTTTTGAAGCTCTTCATATATTTGACACCATTTGAAGCTCTTCATATTTTTCACAACTTTTCAGGCTCTGCATGTATTTGAACACCGTTTCATGCTACTCCTATATTTCAGACCGATTCTTGCTGCTCATATATTTGACACCTTTTGAAACTCTTCATATTTTTAACACCTTTTCAGGCTCTTCATGTTTTTCAACACCGCTTCATGCTCCTCCTATTTTTCAGACCGTTTCATGCTCCTCATATTTTTGACACCTTTTGATGCTCTTCATATTTTTCACACCTTTTCAGGCTTCATGTTTTTGCACACCGCTTCATGCTCCTCCTATTTTTCACACCTTTTGAAGCTCTTCATATTTTTCACCCTTTTCAGTCTCTTCATGTTTTTGAACACGGTTTCATGCTCCTCCTATTTTTCAGACCGTTTCATGCTCCTCATATTTTTGACACCTTTTGAAGCTCTTCATATTTTTCACATCTTTTCAGTCTCTTCATGTTTTTCAACACCGCTTCATTCTCCACCTATTTTTCAGACGGTTTCATGCTCATCTCTTTTTTGACACCTTTTGAAGCTCTTCATATTTTTCATACCTTTTGAAGCTCTTCATATTTTTCACTCGTTTTCACGCTCTTCATGTTTTTCAACACCGCTTCATGCTCCTCCTATTTTTCAGACGGTTTCATGCTCCTCATATTTTTGACACCTTTTGAAGCTCTTCATATTTTTCAAACCTTTTCAGGCTCTTCATGTTTTTGAACACTGCTTCATGCTCCTCGTATTTTTCAAACCATTTCATGATCCTCATGTATTTCACACCTTTGAACCTCTTCATATTTTTCACACCTTTTCAGGCTCTTCATGTGTTTCAACACCACTTCATGCTCCTCAGCTTTTTCAGACCGTTTCATGCTCATTTCATTTTTGAAACATTTTGAAGCTCTTCATATTTTTCACACCTTTTGAATCTCTTCATATTTTTGACACCTTTTCAGGCTCTTCATGTTTTTGAACACCTCTGCATGCTCCTCCTATTTTTCAGGGCGTTTAATGCTCCTCATGTATTTCACACCTTTTGAAGCTCTTCATATTTTTGACACCTTTTCAGGCTCTTCATGTTTTGCAACACCGCTTCATGCTGTTCCTATTTTTCAGACCGTTTCATGCTCCTCATATTTTTGAGACCTTTTGAAGCTCTTCATATCTTTCACACCTTTTCAGGCTCTTCATGTTTTTCAATACCACTTCATGCTCCACCTATTTTTCAGACCGTTTCATGCTCATCTCATTTTTGACACCTTTTAAAGCTCTTCATATTTTTCACACCTTTTGAAGCTCTTCATATTCTTCATACGTTTTCATGCTCTTTATGTTTTTCAACACCGCTTCTTGCTCCTCCTATTTTTCAGACCGTTTCATGCTCATCTCATTTTTGACACCTTTTAAAGCTCTTCATATTTTTCACACCTTTTCAGGCTCCTCATGTTTTGCAACACCGCTTCATGCTCCTCCTATTTTTCAGACCGTTTCATACTCCTCATATTTTTGACACCTTTTGATGCTCTTCATATTTTTCACACCTTTTCCGGCTCTTCATTTTTTCAACACCGCTTCATGCTCCTCCTATTTTTCAGACCGTATCATGCTCCTCATATTTTGACATCTTTTGAAGCTCTTCATATATTTCACACCTTTTCAGTCTCTTCTTTTTTTTCAACACCACCTCATGCACCTCCTATTTTTCAGACCGTTTCATGATGATCTCATTTTTGACACCTTTTGAAGCTCTTCATATTTTTCACACCTTTTCAGGCTCCTCATTTTTTTCAGCACCACTTCATTCTCCTCCTAATTTTCAGACCGTTTCATGCTCATCTCTTTTTTGACACCTTTTGAAGCTCTTCATATTTTTCACACATTTTGAAGCTCTTAATATTTTTCACACCTTTTCTGGCTCTTCATGTTTTTCAACACCGGTTCATGGTACTCCTATTTTTTAGACCGTTTCATGCTCCTCATATTTTTCCACCTTTTGAAGCTGTTCATATTTTTCACATCTTTTCAGTCTCTTCATTTTTTTCAACACTGCTTCATGCTCCTCCTATTTTTCAGACCATTTCATGCTCATCTCATTTTTGACACCTTTTGAAGCTCTTCATATATTTCACACCTTTTGAAGCTCTTCATAATTTTCACATCTTTTCAGGATCTTCATGTTTTTCAACAACTTTTCATGATCCTCCTAATTTTTGACCGATTCATGCTCCTCATATTTTTGACACCTTTAGAAGCTCTTCATATATTTCACACCTTTTCAGGCTGTTCATGTTTTTCAACACCACTTCATGCTCCTCGTATTTTTAAGACCGTTTCATGCTCCTCATATTTTTGACACCTTTAGAAGCTCTTCATATTTTTCACACATTTTCAGGCTCTTCATGTTTCTCAACACCGCTTCCTGCTCCTCCTCTTTTTCAGACCGTTTCATGCTCCTCATATATTTGACACATTTTGAAGCTCTTCATGTTTCTCACAGCTTTTCAGGTTCTTCATGTTTTTCAACACTACTTCATGCTCCTCCTATTTTTCAGACGGTTTCATGCTCATCTCATTTTTGACACCTTTTGAAGCTCTTCATATTTTTCACATCTTTTGAAGCTCTTCATATTTTTCACACGTTTTCAGGCTCTTCATGTTGCTCAACACCCTTTCTTGCTCCTCCTATTTTTCAGACCGTTTCATGCTCCTCATATTTTTGACACGTTTTGAAGCTCTTCATATTTTTCACACTTTTTCAGGCTCTTCATGTTTTTCAACACCGTTTCATGCTCCTCCTCTTTTTCAGACCGTTTCATGCTCCTCATATTTTTGACACCTTTTGAAGCTCTTCATATTTCTCACACCTTTTCAGGCTCTTCATGTTTTTCAACACCGCTTCATGCTCCTCCTATTTTTCAGACCGTTTCATGCTCCTCATATTTTTGACACCTTTTGAAGCTCTTCATATTTTTCACACCTTTTCAGGCTCTTCATATTTTTGAACACCGCTTCATGCTCCTCCTATTTTTTAGACCGTTTCATGCTCCTCATATTTTTCACACCTTTTGAAGCTCTTCATATTTTCACACGTTTTCAGACTCTTCATGTTTTTCAACACCGCTTCATGATCCTGCTATTTTCAGACCGTTTCATGCTCCTTATATATTTCACACCTTTTGAAGCTCTTCATATTTTTCACACCTTTTGAGGCTCTTCATATTTTTCATATTTTTGAAGCTCTTCATATTTTTCACACGTTTTCAGGCTCTTCATATTTTTGAACACCGCTTCATGCTCCTCCTATTTTTCAGAGAGTTTCATGCTCCTCATGTATTTCACACCTTCTGAAGCTCTTCATATTTTTCACACCTTTTCAGGCTCTTCATGTTTTTCCACACCACTTCATGCTTCTCCTAATTTTCAGCTCTTTCATGCTCCTCATGTATTTCACACCTTTGAAGCTTTTCATATTTTTCACACCTTTTCAGGCTCTTCATGTTTTTCAACGCCGCTTCATGCTCCTCCTCTTTTTCAGCTCGTTTCATGCTCCTCATATTTTTGACACCTTTTGAAGCTCTTCATATTTTTCACACCTTTTCGGGCTCTTCATGTTTTGAACACCGCTTCATACTCCTCCTATATTTCAGACAGTTTCATGCTCATCTCATTTTTGACACCTTTTGAAGCTTTTCATATTTTTCACAACTTTTCAGGCTCTTCATGTTTTTGAACACCTCTTCATGCTAATCCTATTTTTCAAGCCATAACATGCTCCTCATATTTTTCACACCTTTTGAAGCTCTTCATATTTTTTACACCTTTTCAGGCTCTTCATGTTTTTGAACACCACTTCATGCTCCTTATATTTTTCAGAGAGTTTCATGCTCCTCATGTATTTCACACCTTCAGAAGATCTTCATATTTTTCACACCTTTTCAGGCTCTTCATGTTTTTCCACACCACTTCATGCTTCTCCAAATTTTCAGCTCTTTCATGCTCCTCATGTATTTCACACCTTTTGAAGCTTTTCATATTTTTCACACGTTTTCAGGCTCTTCATGTTTTTCAACACCGCTTCATGCTCCTCCTCTTTTTCAGACCGTTTCATGCTCCTCATATTTTTGACACCTTTAGAAGCTCTTCATATTTCTCACACCTTTTCAGGCTCTTCATGTTTTTCAACACCGCTTCATGCTCCTCCTATTTTTCAGACCGTTTCATGCTCCTCATATTTTTGACACCTTTTGAAGCTCTTCATATTTTTCACACCTTTTCAGGCTCTTCATATTTTTGAACACCGCTTCATGCTCCTCCTTTTTTTTAGACCGTTTCATGCTCCTCATATTTTTCACACCTTTTGAAGCTCTTCATATTTTTCACACGATTTCAGGCTCTTCATGTTTTTGAACACCATTTCATGCTCCTCCTATTTTGCAGACCGTTTCTTGCTCCTCATATTTTTGACACCTTCTGAAGCTCTTCATATTTTTCACACCTTTTGAAGCTCTTCATATTTTTCATATTTTTGAAGCTCTTCATATTTTCACACGTTTTCAGACTCTTTATGTTTTTCAACACCGCTTCATGATCCTGCTATTTTTCAGACCGTTTCATGCTCCTCATATATTTCACACCTTTTGAAGCTCTTCATATTTTTCACACCTTTTGAAGCTCTTCATATTTTTCATATTTTTGAAGCTCTTCATATTGTTCACACCTTTTCAGGCTCTTCATATTTTTGAACACCGCTTCATGCTCCTCCTATTTTTCAGAGAGTTTCATGCTCCTCATGTATTTCACACCTTTTGAAGCTCTTCATATTTTTCACACCTTTTCAGGCTCTTCATGTTTTTCCACACCACTTCATGCTTCTCCTAATTTTCAGCTCTTTCATGCTCCTCATGTATTTCACACCTTTTGAATCTTTTCATATTTTATACACCTTTTCAGGCTCTTCATGTTTTTCAACACCGCTTCATGCTCCTCCTCTTTTTCAGACCGTTTCATGCTCCTCATATATTTGACACCTTTTGAAGCTCTTCATATTTTTCACACCTTTTCGGGCTCTTCATGTTTTGAACACCGCTTCATACTGCTCCTATATTTCAGACAGTTTCATGCTCATCTCATTTTTGACACCTTTTGATGCTTTTCATAGTTTTCACAACTTTTCAGGCTCTTCATGTTTTTGAACACCTCTTCATGCTAATCCTATTTTTCAAACCATAACATGCTCCTCATATTTTTCACACCTTTTGAAGCTCTTCATATTTTTTACACCTTTTCAGGCTCTTCATGTTTTTGAACACCACTTCATGCTCCTTATATTTTTCAGAGAGTTTCATGCTCCTCATGTATTTCACACCTTTTGAAGCTCTTCATATTTTTCACACCTTTTCAGGCTCTTCATGTTTTTCCACACCACTTCATGCTTCTCCTAATTTTCAGCTCTTTCATGCTCCTCATGTATTTCACACCTTTTGAAGCTTTTCATATTTCTCACACCTTTTCAGGCTCTTCATGTTTTTCAACACCGCTTCATGCTCCTTCTATTTTTCAGATCGTTTCATGCTCCTCATATTTTTGACACCTTTTGAAGCTCTTCATATTTCTCACACCTTTTCAGGCTCTTCATGTTTTTCAACACCGCTTCATGCTCCTGCTATTTTTCAGACCGTTTCATGCTCCTCATATTTTTCCCACCTTTTGTAGCTTTTCATATTTTTAACACCTTTTCAGGCTCTTCAAGTTTATCAACACCACTTCATGCTCCTCCTTTTTGCAGACCGTTTCATGCTCCTCATATTTTTGACACCTATTGATGCTCTTAATATATTTCACACCTTTTCAGGCTCTTCATTTCTTCCACACCACTTCATGCTCCTCATATTTTTCAGGCAGTATCATGCTCCTCATAATTTTCACATCTTTTGAAGCTCTTCATATTTTTCACACCTTTTTAGGCTCTTCATATTTTTCAACACCATTTCATGCCGCATCTATTTTTCAGACCGTTTCATGCTCCTCATATTTTTCACAACTTTTGAAGCTCTTCATATTTTTCACACCTTTTCAGGCTCTTCATGTTTTTCCACACCACTTAATGCTTCTCCTATTTTTCAGACCGTTTCATGCTCCTCATATTTTTCCCACCTTTTGTAGCTTTTCATATTTTTAACACCTTTTCAGGCTCTTCAAGTTTATCAACACCACTTCATGCTCCTCCTTTTTGCAGACCGTTTCATGCTCCTCATATTTTTGACACCTATTGATGCTCTTAATATATTTCACACCTTTTCAGGCTCTTCATTTCTTCCACACCACTTCATGCTCCTCATATTTTTCAGGCAGTATCATGCTCCTCATAATTTTCACATCTTTTGAAGCTCTTCATATTTTTCACACCTTTTTAGGCTCTTCATATTTTTCAACACCATTTCATGCCGCATCTATTTTTCAGACCGTTTCATGCTCCTCATATTTTTCACAACTTTTGAAGCTCTTCATATTTTTCACACCTTTTCAGGCTCTTCATGTTTTTCCACACCACCTAATGCTTCTCCTAAATTTCAGACCGTTTCATGTTCCTCATGTATTGCACACCTTTTGAAGCTCTTCATATTTTTCACACCTTTTCATGCTCTTCATGTTTTTGATCACCGTTTCATGCTCCTCCTTTTTTTTCAGACCGTTTCATGCTCCTCATATTTTTCACACCTTTTTAAGCTCTTCATGTTTTTCACACCTTTTCAGCCTCTTCATGTTTTTGAACACCCCTTCTTGCTCCTTTTATTTTTCAAAGAGTTTCATGCTTCTCATGTATTTCACACCTTTTGAAGCTCTTCATATTTTTCACACCTTTACAGGCTCTTCATGTTTTTGAACACCATTTCATGCTCCTCCTATTTTTCAGACCGTTTCATGCTCCCCATATTTTTGAGACCTTTTGAAGCCCTCATATATTTCACACCTTTTCAGGCTCTTCATTGTTTTCAACACCACGTCATGCTCCTCCTATTTTTCAGACCCCTTTATGCTCTTCTCATTTTTGACACCTTTTGAAGCTCTTCATATTTTTCACACCTTTTGAAGCTCTTCATATTTTTCACACCTTTTCATGCTCTTCATGTTTTTGATCACCGCTTCATGCTCCTCCTATTTTCAGACCGTTTCATGCTCCTCATATTTTTCACACATTTTGAAGCTCCTCCTATTTTTCACAACCTTTCACGCTCTTCATGTTTTTCAACACGGCTTCATGATCCTCCTATTTTTCTGACAGTTTCATGCTCCTCCTATTTTTCAGCACGTTTCATACTCCTCCAAATTTTCAGACCGTTTCATGCTCCTCATATTTGTCACACCTTTCGAAGCTCTTCATAGTTTTCACACCTTTTCTGGATCTTCATGTTTTTGAGCACAGCTTCATGCTCCTCCGATTTTTCAGACCGTTTCATGCTCCTCATATACTTCACACCTTTTGAAGCTCTTCATATTTTTCACAGCTTTTCAGGATCTTCATGTTTTTCAACACCATTTCATGCTGCTCCTATTTTTCAGACCGTTTCATGCTCCTCATATTTTTGACACCTTTTGAAGTTCTTCATATTTTTCAAAACTTTTCAGGCTCTCCATGTTTTTGAACACCGCTTCATGCTCCTACTATTTTTGAGACCGTTTCATGCTCCTCATTTATTTCACACCTTTTGAAGCTCTTCATATTTTTCAAGCCTTTTCAGGCTCTTCATGTTTTTGAACACCGCTTCATGCTCCTCCTATTTTTCAGACCGTTTCATGCTCCTCATTTATTTCACACCTTTTGAAGCTCTTCATATTTTTCAAGCCTTTTCAGGCTCTTCATGTTTTTGAACACCGCTTCATGCTTCTCCTATTTTTCAAACCTTTTCATGATCCTCATGTATTTCAAACCTTTGAAACTCTTCATATTTTTCACACCTTTTCTTGCTCTTCATGTTTTTCAACAACATTTCATGCTCCTCCTATTTTTCAGACCTTTTCATGCTCCTCATATTTTTCACACCTTTTCATGCTCTTCTTGTTTTTCAACACAGTTTCATGGTCCTCATATGTTTGACACCTTTTGAATCTCTTCATATTTTTCACACCTTTTCAGGCTCTTCATGATTTTCAACACTGCTTCATGCTCCTCATATTTTTGAGACCGTTTCATGCTCCTAATATTGTTCACACCTTTTCAAGATCTTCATGTTATTCAACACCGCTTCATGCTCTTCCTATTTTTCAGGCCGTTTCATGCTCCTCATATTTTTGATACTTTTGAAGCTCTTAATATTTTTCACACCTTTTCAAGCTCTTCATGTTTTGAACACCATTTCATGCTCCTGCTATTTTTCAGACCGTTTCATGCTCCTCATATTTTTGACAACTTTTGAAGCTCCTCATATTTTTCACACCTTTTCAGGCTCTTCATGTTTTTCAACACACTTTCATGCTCCTCATATGTTTGACACCTTTTGAATCTCTTCATATTATTCACACCTTTTCAGGCTCTTCATGATTTTCAACACCGCTTCATGCTCCCCATATTTTTGAGACCGTTTTATGCTACTCATATTTTGACACCTTTTGAAGCTCTTCATGTATTTCACACCTTTTCAGGCTCTACATGTTTTTCAACACCGCTTCATGCTCGTCATATTTTGAGACCGTTTTATGCTACTCATACTTGACAACTTTTGAAGCTCTTCATATATTTCACACCTTTTAAGGCTCTTCATGTTTCTGAACACCGCTTCATGCTCCTCCTATATTTCACACTTTTTGAAGCTCTTCATATATTTCACACCTTTTCAAGCTCTTCATGTTTCTGAACACCGCTTCATGCTTCTCTTATTTTTGACACCTTTTGAAGCTCTTCATATGTTTCACACCTTTTCAGGCTCTTCATGTTTTTGAACACCGCTTCATGCTCCTCCTATATTTCACACCTTTTGAAGCTCTTCATATATTTCACACCTTTTCAGACTCTTCATGTTTTTCAACATCGCTTCATACTCCTCCTATTTTTTTGACCGTTTCATGCTCCTCATATATTTGACACCTTTTGAAGCTCTTCATATTTTTCACACCTTTTGAAGCTCTTCATATTTTTCACACCTTTTGAAGCTCTTCATATTTTACACATATTTTCACCCTCTTCATGTTTTTCAACACCTTTTCATGCTCCTCCTATTTTTCGGACTGTTTCATTCTCTTCATATTTTTGACACTTTTTGAAGCTCTTCATATTTTTCACACCTTTTCAGGCTCTTCATCTTTTTCAACACCGTTTCATGCTCCTCATATTTTTCAGACTGTTTCATTCTCCTCATATTTATGTCAACTTTTGAAACTCTTCATTTTCTTCACACCTTTTCATGCTCTTCATGTTTTTGAACACTGCTTCATGCTCCTCCTATGTTTCAGACCGTTTCATGCTCCTCATATTTTTGAAACCTTTTGAAGTTCGTCATATATTTCACACCTTTTCAGGCTCTTCATGTTTTTAAACACCTCTTCATTCTTCTCCTGTTTTTCAGACCATTTCATGCTCCTCATATTTTTCACACTTTTTGAAGCTCTTCATATTTTTCACACTTTTTGAAGCTCTTCATACTTTTCACACCTGTCAGGCTCTTCATGTTTTTGAACACCGCTTCCTGCTCCACCTATTTTTCAGATCGCTTATGCTCCTCATATTTTTCACACTTTTTGAAGCTCTTCATATTTTTCACACTTTTTCAGGCTCTTCATGTTTTTGAACACCGCTTCATGCTCCTCCTATTTTTCAGACCGTTTCATGCTCCTCATGTATTTCACACCTTTTGAACCTCTTCGTATTTCGCACACATTTTCAGGCTCTTCATGTTTTTCACAACCACTTCATGCTCTTCCTATTTTTCAGACCGTTTCATGCTCCTCATATTTTTGATACCTTTGAAGCTCTTCATATTTTTCACACCTTTTCAGGCTCTTCATGTTTTGAACACCATTTCATGCTCCTCCTATTTTTCCGACCGTTTCATGCTCCTCATCTTTTACACACCTGTTGAAGCTCTTCATATTTTTCACACCATTTCAGGCTCTTCATGTTTTTCAACACCGCTTCATGCTCCTCCTATTTTTTCAGACCGTTTAATGCTCTTCCTATTTTTGACACGTTTTGAGGCTCTTCATATTTTTCTCACCTTTTCAGGCTCTTCATGTTTTCGAACACCGCTTCATGCTCCTCCTATTTTTGAGACCGTTTTATGCTCCACATGTATTTCACAGCTTTTGAATCTCTTCAGAATTTTCCCACCTTTCAGGCTCTTCATGTTTTTGAACACCGTTTCATGGTCTTCCTATTTTTCAGACCGTTTCATGCTCCTCATATTTGTGACACCTTTAGAAACTCTTCATATTTTTCACACCTTTTCAGGTTCTTCATGTTTTTGAACACCGTTTCATGCTCCTCCTATTTTTCAGACCATTTCATGCTCCTCATATTTTTGACACATTTTGAATCTCTTCATATTTTTCACACCTTTTCAGGCTCTTCATGTTTTTGAACACCGCTTCATGCTTCTCCTATTTTTCAGACCGTTTCATGCTATTCATGTATTTAATACCTTTTGAAGCTCTTCATATTTTTCACACCTTTTCAGGCTCTTCATGTTTTTGAACACCTTTTCATGCTCCTCGTATTTTTCTGACCGTTTCCTGCTCCTCATATTTTTGACCCTTTTTGAACCTCCTCATATTTTTCGCACCTTTTGAACCTCTTCATATATTTCACATCATTTCAGGCTCTTCATGTTTTTCAACACCACTTCATGCTCCTCCTATTTTTCAGACCGTTTCATGCTCCTCATAATTTTGACACGTTTTGAAGCTCTTCAAATTTTTCACACCTTTTCAGGCTCTTCATCTTTTTCAACACCACTTCATGCTCCTCCTCTTTTCCAGAGCGTTTCATTGTCCTCATATTTTTGACACCTTTAGAAGCTCTTTATATTTTTCACAACTTTTCAGGCTCTTCATGTTTTTCACAACCGCTTCATGCTCCTCCTATTTTTCAGACAGTTTCATTCCTCTCATGTATTTCACACCTTTTGAAGCTCTTCATATTTTTCACACCTTTTCAGGCTCTTCATGTTTTTGAACAACACTTCATGCTCCTCCTATTTTACACACAGTTTCATGCTCCAAATGTATTTCACACCTTTTGAAGCTCTTCTTATTTTTCACACATTTTGAGGCTCTTCATTTGTTTGAACACCGTTTCATGCTGCTCCTAATTTTCAGACCGTTTCATTCTCATCTCATTTTGACAGCTTTTGAAGTTCTTCATATTTTCACGCCATTTGAAGCTCTTCATATATTTCACACCTTTTCAGGCTCTTCTTTTTTTTCAACACCACTTCATGCTCCTCCTAATTTTCAGACCGTTTCATGATCATCTTATTTTGACAGCTTTTGAAGCACTTCATATTTTCACACCTTTTGAAGCTCTACATATTATTCACATCTTTTCAGGCTCTTCATGATTTTCAACACCGCTTCATGCTCATCCTATTTTTCAGACTGTTTCATGCTCATCTCATTTTTGACACCTTTGGAAACTCTTCATATTTTTTCACACGTTTTCAGGCTCTTCAAGTTTTTCAACAACATTTCATGCTCCTCCTATTTTTCAGACTGTTTCATGGTCGTAATGTATTTCACACCTTTTGAAGCTCTTTATATTTTTCACACCTTGTCAGGCTCTTCATGTTTCTGAACAGTGCTTCATGCTCCTCCTATTTTTCAGACCGTATCATGCTCCTCATATTTTTGAAACATTTTGAAGCTCTTCATATATTTCACACCTTTTCAGGCTCTTCATGTTTTTGAACACCACTTCATGCTTCTCATATTTTTCAGACTGTTTCATGGTCCTCATGTATTTCACACATTTTGAAGCTCTTTATATTTTTCACACCTTTTCAGGCTCTTCATATATTTGAACACTGCTTCATGCTCCTCCTATTTTTCAGAGAGTTTCATGCTCCTCATGTATTTCACAACTTTTGAAGCTCTTCATGTTTTTCACACCTTTTCAGGCTGTTCATGTTTTTTAACAGCGCTTCATGATTCTCCTATTTTTCAGACCGTTTCATGCTCTTCATATTTTTGACACATTTTGAAGCTCTTCATATTTTTCACAGCTTTTCAGGCTCTTCATGTTTTTCCACACCACTTCATGCTTCTCCTAATTTTCAGACCGTTTCATGCTCCTCATGTATTTCACACCTTTTGAAGCTCTTCATATTTTTCACACCTTTTCAGGCTCTTCATGTTTTTCCACACCACTTCATGCTTCTCTTATTTTTCAGCCCGTTTCATGCTCCTCATATATTTCACACCTTTTGAAGCTCTTCATATTTTTCAAACCTTTTCAGGCTCTTCATGTTTTTGATCACCGTTTCATGCTCCTCCTATTTTTCAGACGGTTTCATGCTCCTCATATTTTTGACACTTTTTGAAGATCTTCATATTTTTCACACCTTTTCAGGCTCTTCATTTTTTTCAACACCACTTCATGCTCCTCCTATTTTTCAGACCGTTTCATGCTCCTCATATATTTGACACATTTAGAAGCTCTTCATATTTGCACACCTTTTCAGGCTCTTCATATTTATCATCACCGCTTCATGCTCCTCCTATTTTTCAGACGGTTTCATGTTGATCTCATTTTTGACACCTTTGGAAGCTCTTCATATTTTTCACACCTTTTGAAACTCTTCATATTTTTCACAGCTTTTCAGGCCCTTCATGATTTTCATCACCACTTCATGCTCCTCCTATTTTTAAGACCGTTTCATGCTCCTCATATTTTTGACACCTTTAGAAGATCTTCATATTTTTCACACCTTATCAGGCTCTTCATGTTTTTCAACAACGCTTCATGCTCCTCCTATTTTTCAGACCGTTTCATGCTCCTCATATTTTTGACACCTTTTGAAGCTCTTCATATTTTTCACACCTTTTCAGGCTCTTCATATTTTTCAACACCGCATCATGCTCTTCCTATTTTTCAGACCGTTTCATGCACCTCATATTTTTCACACCTTTTAAAGCTCTTCATATTTTTCACACCTTTTCAGGCTCCTTATGTTTTTCAACACCGATTCATTCTCCTCCTATTTTTCAGACCGTTTCATGCTTCTCATATTCTTGACAAGTTTTAAAGCTCTTCATATTTTTCACACCTTTTCAGGCTCTTCATGATTTTGAACACCGCTTCATGCTCCTCCTATTTTTCAGACCGTTTCATGCTCCTCATATTTTTCACACCTTTTGAAGCTCTTCATATTTTTCACAACTTTTCAGGCTCTTCATATTTTGAACACCGCTTCATGCTCCTCCTATTTTTCAGACCGTTAAATGCTCCTCATGTATTTGACACCTTTTGAAGCTCCTCATATTTTTCACACGTTTTCAGGCTGTGCATGTTTTTGAACACCGCTTCATGCTCCTCCTATTTTTCAGACCGTTTCATGCTCGTCATATTTTTGACACCTTTTGAAGCTCTTCATATTTTTCACACCTTTTCAGGCTCTTCAGGTTTTTCAACACTGCTTCATGCTCCACCTATTTTTCAGACCGTTTCATCCTCCTCATATTTTTGACACCTTTTGAAGCTCTTCATATTTTTCACACCTTTTCAGGCTCTTCAGGTTTTTCAACACTGCTTCATGCTCCTCCTATTTTTCAGACCGTTTCATGCTCCGCATATTTTTGACACCTTTTGAATTTCTTCATATTTTTCACACCTTTTCAGGCTCTTCATGTTTTTGATCACCGTTTCATGCTCCTCCTATTTTTCAGACCGTTTCATGCTCCTCATATTTTTCACACCTTTTGAAGCTCTTCATATCTTTCACAACTTTTCAGGGTCTTCATGTTTTTGAACACCACTTCATGATCCTCCTATTTTTCAGACCATTTCATGCTCTTCATAATTTTGACCCATTTTGAAGCTCTTCATATATTTCACACCTTTTCAGGCTCTTCATGTTTTTCAAAACCACTTCATGCTCCTCCTAATTTTCAGACCGTTTCATGTTCTTCTCATTTATGACACATTTTGAAGCTCTTCATATTTTTCACACCTTTTCAGGCTCTTCATGTTTTTGAACACAGCTTCATGCTCCTCCTATTTTTCAGACCGTTTCATGCTCGTCATATTTTTGACACCTTTTGAAGCTCTTCATATTTTTCACACCTATTCAGGCTCTTCATGTTTTTGAACACCGTTTCATGATCCTCCTATTTTTCAGACCGTTTCATGCTCCTCATATATTTGACACATTTAGAAGCTCTTCATATTTTCACACCTTTTCAGGATCTTCATATTTTTCAACACCGCTGCATGCTCCTCCTATTATTCAGACGGTTTCATGTTGATCTCATTTTTGACACCTTTTGAAGCTCTTCATATTTTCACACCTTTTCATGCTCTTCATGTTTTTCAACAACGCTTCATGCTCCTCCTAATTTTCAGACCGTTTCATGCTCCTCATATTTTTGACACCTTTAGAAGATCTTCATATTTTCTCACCTTTTCATGCTCTTCATGTTTTTCAACAACGCTTCATGCTCCTCCTAATTTTCAGACCGTTTCATGCTCCTCATATTTTTGACACCTTTTGAAGCTCTTCATTTTTTTCACACCTTTTCAGGCTCTTCATATTTTTCAACACCGCATCATGCTCCTCCTATTTTTCAGAGCGTTTCATGCACCTCATATTTTTCACACCTTTTAAAGCTCTTCATATTTTTCACACCTTTTCATGCTCCTTATGTTTTTCAACACCGATTCATTCTCCTCCTATTTTTCAGACCGTTTCATGCTCCTCATATCCTTGACACCTTTTAAAGCTCTTCATATTTTTCACACCTTTTCAGGCTCTTCATGTTTTTGAACACAGCTTCATGCTCCTCCTATTTTTCAGACCGTTTCATGCTCGTCATATTTTTGACACCTTTTGAAGCTCTTCATATTTTTCACACCTATTCAGGCTCTTCATGTTTTTGAACACCGTTTCATGATCCTCCTATTTTTCAGACCGTTTCATGCTCCTCATATATTTGACACATTTAGAAGCTCTTCATATTTTCACACCTTTTCAGGATCTTCATATTTTTCAACACCGCTGCATGCTCCTCCTATTATTCAGACGGTTTCATGTTGATCTCATTTTTGACACCTTTTGAAGCTCTTCATATTTTCACACCTTTTGAAACTCTTCATATTTTTCACACCTTTTCAGGCCCTTCATGATTTTCAACACCGCTTCATGCTCCTCCAATTTTTAAGACCGTTTCATGCTCCTCATATTTTTGACACCTTTAGAAGATCTTCATATTTTCACACCTTTTCATGCTCTTCATGTTTTTCAACAACGCTTCATGCTCGTCCTAATTTTCAGACCGTTTCATGCTCCTCATATTTTTGACACCTTTTGAAGCTCTTCATATTTTTCACACCTTTTCAGGCTCTTCATATTTTTCAACACCGCATCATGCTCCTCCTATTTTTCAGACCGTTTCATGCACCTCATATTTTTCACACCTTTTAAAGCTCTTCATATTTTTCACACCTTTTCATGCTCCTTATGTTTTTCAACACCGATTCATTCTCCTCCTATTTTTCAGACCGTTTCATGCTCCTCATATTCTTGACACCTTTTAAAGCTCTTCATATTTTTCACAGCTTTTCAGGCTCTTCGTGATTTTGACGACCGCTTAATGCTCCTCTTATTTTTCAGACCGTTTGATGCTCCTCATATTTTTGACACCTTTTGAAGCTCTTTCTATTTTTCACAACTTTTAGTGACTTCATATTTTTCAACACCTTTTCATGATCTTCCTATTTTTCAGACCGTTTCATGCTCATCTCATATTTGACACCTTTTGAAGCTTTTCATATTTTTGACAACTTTTCAGGCTCTTCATGATTTTGAAAACAGCTTCATGCTCCTCCTTTTTTTCAGCCCGTTTCATGCTCCTCATGTATTTCACATCTTTTGAAGCTCTTCATATTTTTCAAAACTTTTCAGGCTCTTCATGTTTTTGATCACCGTTTCATGCTCCTCCTATTTTTCAGACAGTTTCATGCTCTTCATATTTTTGACACTTTTTGAAGCTCTTCATATTTTACACACCTTTTCAGGCTCTTAATGTTTTTCAACACCACTTCATGCTCCTCCTATTTTTCAGACCGATTCATGCTCCTCATATATTTGACACATTTATAAGCTCTTCATATTTTTCACACCTTTTCAGGCTCTTCATATTTTTCAACACCGCTTCATGCTCCTCCTATTTTTCAGACGGTTTCTTGTTGACCTCATTTTTGACACCTTTTGAAGCTCTTCATATTTTTCACACCTTTTGAAACTCTTCATATTTTTCACACCTTTTCAGGCTCTTCATGTTTTTCACACATTTTCAGGCTCTTCATGTTTTTCAACACCGTTTCATGCTCTTTCTATTTTTCAGACAGTTTCATGCTCCTCATATTTTTCACATCTTTTGAAGCTCTTCATATTTTTCACACCTTTTCAGACTTTTCATGTTTTTCAACACCGCTTCATGCTCCTGCTATTTTTCAGACTGTTTCATGCTCCTCATATTTTTGACACCTTTAGAAGCTCTTCATATTTTTCAAACCTTTTCAGGCTCTTCATGTTTTTGAACACTGCTTCATGCTCCTCCTATTTTTCAGACCGTTTCATGCTCCTCATATTTTGACACCTTTTGAAGCTTTTCATATTTTTCACACCTTTTCAGGCTCTTCAAGTTTTTCAACACCACTTCATGCTTTTCCTTTTTTGCAGACCATTTCATGCTCCTCATATTTTTGACACCTTTTGTTGCTCTTCATATTTTTCACACCTTTTCAGGCTCTTCTTATTTTTCAAACAAGTGAAGCTCTTCATATTTTTCACACTTTTCCAGGCTTTTCATGTTTAGAATACCGCTTCATGCTCCTCCTATTTTTCTGACCGTTTCTTCCTCCTCATGTATTTCACACCTTTTGAAGCTCTTCGTATTTTTCACACCTTTTCAGGCTCTTCATGTCTTTGAACACCGTTTTATGCTGCTTCTATTTTTCAGACCGTTTCATGCTCCTCATATATTTTAAACCTTTGAATCTCTTCATATTATTCACACCTTTTCAGGCTGTTCATGTTTTTCAACAACGCTTCATGATCCTCCTATTTTTCAGACCGTTTCATGCTCCTCATATTTTGACACCTTTTGAAGCTCTTCATATTTTCACATGTTTTCACGCTCTTCATGTTTTCAACACCGCTTCTTGATCCACCTATATTTCAGACTGTTTCATGCTCCTAATATTTTTGTCACGTTTTGAAGCTCTTCATATTTTACACACATTTTCAGCCTCTTCATGTTTTTCAACACCGCTTCATGCTCCTCCTATTTTTAACACCTTTTGAAGCTCTTCATATTTTTCACGCCTTTTCAGGCTCTTCATGTTTTTGAACACGGTTTCCTGCTCCTCCTTTTTTTCAGACCGTTTCATGCTCCTCATATTTTTGACACGTTTTGAATCTCTTCATATATTTCACACCTTTTCAGGCTCTTCATATATTTGAACAACGCTTCATGCTCCTCCTATTTTTCAGACGGTTTCATCCTCCTCATGTATTTCACACCTTTTGAAGCTCTTCATATTTTTCACACCTTTTCAGGCTCTTCATGTTTTTGAACACCGTTTCATGCTGCTCCTATTTTTCAGACCGTTTCATACTCCTCATAGTTTTGACACATTTTGAAGCTCTTCATATTTTTCACATCTTTTCAGGCTCTTCATGTTTTTCCACACCACTTCATGCTTCTCCTGTTTTTCAGACCGTTTCATGATCCTCATGAATTTCACACATTTTGAAGCTCTTTATATTTTTCACATATTTTCAGGCTCTTCATGTTTTTGATTACCGCTTCATGATCCTCCTATTTTTCAGACCGTTTCATGCTCTTCATATATTTGACACCTCTTGAAGCTCTTCATATTTTTCACACCTTTTCAGGCTCTTCATGTTTTTCCCCACCACTTCATTCTTCTCCTATTTTTCAGACCATTTCATGTTCCTCATGATTTTCACACCTTTTGAAGCTCTTCATATTTTTCACACCTTTTCAGGCTCTTCATGTTTTTTATCACCGTTTCATGCTCCTATTTTTCAGACCGTTTCATGCTCCTCATATTTTTCACACCTTTTGAAGCTCTTCATATTTTTCACAACTTTTCAGGCTCTTCATATTTTGAACACCGCTTCATGCTCCTCCTATTTTTCAGACCGTTAAATGCTCCTCATGTATTTGACACCTTTTGAAGCTCCTCATATTTTTCACACGTTTTCAGGCTGTGCATGTTTTTGAACACCGCTTCATGCTCCTCCTATTTTTCAGACCGTTTCATGCTCGTCATATTTTTGACACCTTTTGAAGCTCTTCATATTTTTCACACCTTTTCAGGCTCTTCAGGTTTTTCAACACTGCTTCATGCTCCACCTATTTTTCAGACCGTTTCATCCTCCTCATATTTTTGACACCTTTTGAAGCTCTTCATATTTTTCACACCTTTTCAGGCTCTTCAGGTTTTTCAACACTGCTTCATGCTCCTCCTATTTTTCAGACCGTTTCATGCTCCGCATATTTTTGACACCTTTTGAATTTCTTCATATTTTTCACACCTTTTCAGGCTCTTCATGTTTTTGATCACCGTTTCATGCTCCTCCTATTTTTCAGACCGTTTCATGCTCCTCATATTTTTCACACCTTTTGAAGCTCTTCATATCTTTCACAACTTTTCAGGGTCTTCATGTTTTTGAACACCACTTCATGATCCTCCTATTTTTCAGACCATTTCATGCTCTTCATAATTTTGACCCATTTTGAAGCTCTTCATATATTTCACACCTTTTCAGGCTCTTCATGTTTTTCAAAACCACTTCATGCTCCTCCTAATTTTCAGACCGTTTCATGTTCTTCTCATTTATGACACATTTTGAAGCTCTTCATATTTTTCACACCTTTTCAGGCTCTTCATGTTTTTGAACACAGCTTCATGCTCCTCCTATTTTTCAGACCGTTTCATGCTCGTCATATTTTTGACACCTTTTGAAGCTCTTCATATTTTTCACACCTATTCAGGCTCTTGATGTTTTTGAACACCGTTTCATGATCCTCCTATTTTTCAGACCGTTTCATGCTCCTCATATATTTGACACATTTAGAAGCTCTTCATATTTTCACACCTTTTCAGGATCTTCATATTTTTCAACACCGCTGCATGCTCCTCCTATTATTCAGACGGTTTCATGTTGATCTCATTTTTGACACCTTTTGAAGCTCTTCATATTTTCACACCTTTTCATGCTCTTCATGTTTTTCAACAACGCTTCATGCTCCTCCTAATTTTCAGACCGTTTCATGCTCCTCATATTTTTGACACCTTTAGAAGATCTTCATATTTTCTCACCTTTTCATGCTCTTCATGTTTTTCAACAACGCTTCATGCTCCTCCTAATTTTCAGACCGTTTCATGCTCCTCATATTTTTGACACCTTTTGAAGCTCTTCATTTTTTTCACACCTTTTCAGGCTCTTCATATTTTTCAACACCGCATCATGCTCCTCCTATTTTTCAGAGCGTTTCATGCACCTCATATTTTTCACACCTTTTAAAGCTCTTCATATTTTTCACACCTTTTCATGCTCCTTATGTTTTTCAACACCGATTCATTCTCCTCCTATTTTTCAGACCGTTTCATGCTCCTCATATCCTTGACACCTTTTAAAGCTCTTCATATTTTTCACACCTTTTCAGGCTCTTCATGTTTTTGAACACAGCTTCATGCTCCTCCTATTTTTCAGACCGTTTCATGCTCGTCATATTTTTGACACCTTTTGAAGCTCTTCATATTTTTCACACCTATTCAGGCTCTTCATGTTTTTGAACACCGTTTCATGATCCTCCTATTTTTCAGACCGTTTCATGCTCCTCATATATTTGACACATTTAGAAGCTCTTCATATTTTCACACCTTTTCAGGATCTTCATATTTTTCAACACCGCTGCATGCTCCTCCTATTATTCAGACGGTTTCATGTTGATCTCATTTTTGACACCTTTTGAAGCTCTTCATATTTTCACACCTTTTGAAACTCTTCATATTTTTCACACCTTTTCAGGCCCTTCATGATTTTCAACACCGCTTCATGCTCCTCCAATTTTTAAGACCGTTTCATGCTCCTCATATTTTTGACACCTTTAGAAGATCTTCATATTTTCACACCTTTTCATGCTCTTCATGTTTTTCAACAACGCTTCATGCTCGTCCTAATTTTCAGACCGTTTCATGCTCCTCATATTTTTGACACCTTTTGAAGCTCTTCATATTTTTCACACCTTTTCAGGCTCTTCATATTTTTCAACACCGCATCATGCTCCTCCTATTTTTCAGACCGTTTCATGCACCTCATATTTTTCACACCTTTTAAAGCTCTTCATATTTTTCACACCTTTTCATGCTCCTTATGTTTTTCAACACCGATTCATTCTCCTCCTATTTTTCAGACCGTTTCATGCTCCTCATATTCTTGACACCTTTTAAAGCTCTTCATATTTTTCACAGCTTTTCAGGCTCTTCGTGATTTTGACGACCGCTTAATGCTCCTCTTATTTTTCAGACCGTTTGATGCTCCTCATATTTTTGACACCTTTTGAAGCTCTTTCTATTTTTCACAACTTTTAGTGACTTCATATTTTTCAACACCTTTTCATGATCTTCCTATTTTTCAGACCGTTTCATGCTCATCTCATATTTGACACCTTTTGAAGCTTTTCATATTTTTGACAACTTTTCAGGCTCTTCATGATTTTGAAAACAGCTTCATGCTCCTCCTTTTTTTCAGCCCGTTTCATGCTCCTCATGTATTTCACATCTTTTGAAGCTCTTCATATTTTTCAAAACTTTTCAGGCTCTTCATGTTTTTGATCACCGTTTCATGCTCCTCCTATTTTTCAGACAGTTTCATGCTCTTCATATTTTTGACACTTTTTGAAGCTCTTCATATTTTACACACCTTTTCAGGCTCTTAATGTTTTTCAACACCACTTCATGCTCCTCCTATTTTTCAGACCGATTCATGCTCCTCATATATTTGACACATTTATAAGCTCTTCATATTTTTCACACCTTTTCAGGCTCTTCATATTTTTCAACACCGCTTCATGCTCCTCCTATTTTTCAGACGGTTTCTTGTTGACCTCATTTTTGACACCTTTTGAAGCTCTTCATATTTTTCACACCTTTTGAAACTCTTCATATTTTTCACACCTTTTCAGGCTCTTCATGTTTTTCACACATTTTCAGGCTCTTCATGTTTTTCAACACCGTTTCATGCTCTTTCTATTTTTCAGACAGTTTCATGCTCCTCATATTTTTCACATCTTTTGAAGCTCTTCATATTTTTCACACCTTTTCAGACTTTTCATGTTTTTCAACACCGCTTCATGCTCCTGCTATTTTTCAGACTGTTTCATGCTCCTCATATTTTTGACACCTTTAGAAGCTCTTCATATTTTTCAAACCTTTTCAGGCTCTTCATGTTTTTGAACACTGCTTCATGCTCCTCCTATTTTTCAGACCGTTTCATGCTCCTCATATTTTGACACCTTTTGAAGCTTTTCATATTTTTCACACCTTTTCAGGCTCTTCAAGTTTTTCAACACCACTTCATGCTTTTCCTTTTTTGCAGACCATTTCATGCTCCTCATATTTTTGACACCTTTTGTTGCTCTTCATATTTTTCACACCTTTTCAGGCTCTTCTTATTTTTCAAACAAGTGAAGCTCTTCATATTTTTCACACTTTTTCAGGCTTTTCATGTTTAGAATACCGCTTCATGCTCCTCCTATTTTTCTGACCGTTTCTTCCTCCTCATGTATTTCACACCTTTTGAAGCTCTTCGTATTTTTCACACCTTTTCAGGCTCTTCATGTCTTTGAACACCGTTTTATGCTGCTTCTATTTTTCAGACCGTTTCATGCTCCTCATATATTTTAAACCTTTGAATCTCTTCATATTATTCACACCTTTTCAGGCTGTTCATGTTTTTCAACAACGCTTCATGATCCTCCTATTTTTCAGACCGTTTCATGCT
This sequence comes from Dama dama, assembly GCF_033118175.1. NCBI lineage: Eukaryota > Metazoa > Chordata > Mammalia > Artiodactyla > Cervidae > Dama > Dama dama. Next base: position 6,035,224 of record NW_026870891.1, on the reverse strand, counting down.
CCTCATATTTTGACACCTTTTGAAGCTCTTCATATTTTCACATGTTTTCACGCTCTTCATGTTTTCAACACCGCTTCTTGATCCACCTATATTTCAGACTGTTTCATGCTCCTAATATTTTTGTCACGTTTTGAAGCTCTTCATATTTTACACACATTTTCAGCCTCTTCATGTTTTTCAACACCGCTTCATGCTCCTCCTATTTTTAACACCTTTTGAAGCTCTTCATATTTTTCACGCCTTTTCAGGCTCTTCATGTTTTTGAACACGGTTTCCTGCTCCTCCTTTTTTTCAGACCGTTTCATGCTCCTCATATTTTTGACACGTTTTGAATCTCTTCATATATTTCACACCTTTTCAGGCTCTTCATATATTTGAACAACGCTTCATGCTCCTCCTATTTTTCAGACGGTTTCATCCTCCTCATGTATTTCACACCTTTTGAAGCTCTTCATATTTTTCACACCTTTTCAGGCTCTTCATGTTTTTGAACACCGTTTCATGCTGCTCCTATTTTTCAGACCGTTTCATACTCCTCATAGTTTTGACACATTTTGAAGCTCTTCATATTTTTCACATCTTTTCAGGCTCTTCATGTTTTTCCACACCACTTCATGCTTCTCCTGTTTTTCAGACCGTTTCATGATCCTCATGAATTTCACACATTTTGAAGCTCTTTATATTTTTCACATATTTTCAGGCTCTTCATGTTTTTGATTACCGCTTCATGATCCTCCTATTTTTCAGACCGTTTCATGCTCTTCATATATTTGACACCTCTTGAAGCTCTTCATATTTTTCACACCTTTTCAGGCTCTTCATGTTTTTCCCCACCACTTCATTCTTCTCCTATTTTTCAGACCATTTCATGTTCCTCATGATTTTCACACCTTTTGAAGCTCTTCATATTTTTCACACCTTTTCAGGCTCTTCATGTTTTTTATCACCGTTTCATGCTCCTATTTTTCAGACCGTTTCATGCTCCTCATATTTTTGACACCTTTTGCAGCTCTTCATATTTTTCACAAGTTTTCAGTCTCTTCATGATTTTGAACACCGCTTCATGATCCTCCTATTTTTAAGACCGTTTCATGCTCTTCATATTTTTGACACCTTTTGCAGCTCTTCATATTTTTCACACCTTTTCAGGCTCTTCATGTTTTTCAACACCGCTTCATGCTGCTTCTCTTTTTCAGACCGTTTCATGCTCCTCATATTTTTCACACCTTTTGAAGCTCCTCATATTTTTCACACCTTTTCAGGCTCTTCATGTTTTTGAACACCGCTTCATGCTCCTCCAATTTTTCAGGCCGTTTCATGCTCCTCATAATTTTGACACCTTTTGAAACTCTTCATATGTTTCACACCTTTTCAGGCTCTTCATTTTTTTCAACAACTCTTCATGCTCCTCCTATTTTTCAGACGGTTTCATGCTCATCTCATTTTTTACACCTTTTGAAGCTCTTCATATTTTTCACACTTTTTCAGGCTCTTCATATTTTTCACACGTTTTCAGGCTCTTTTTGTTTTCCAACACCGCTTCATGCTCCTCCTATTTTTCAGACCGTTTCATGCTCCTCATATTTTTGACACCTTTTGAAGCTCTTCATATTTTTCACAACTTTTCAGTATCTTCCTGTTTTTGAACACCGTTTCATGCTCCTCCTATTTTTCAGTCCGTTTAATGCTCCTCATGTATTTCACACCTTTTGAAGCTCTTCATATTTTTCACACGTTTTCAGGCTCTTCATGTTTTTGAACACCGCTTCATGCTCCTCCAATTTCAGACCGTTACATGCTCCTCATGTATTTCACACCTTTTGAAGCTCTTCATATTTTTCACAACTTTTCAGGCTCTTCATGGTTTTGAACACCGCTTCATGCTCCTCCTATTTTCCAGACCGTTTCATGCTCCTCATATTTTTGACACCTTTTGCAGGTCTTCATATTTTTCACACCTTTTCAGGCTCTTCATATTTTTGAACACTGGTTCATGATCCTCCTATTTTTCAGACCGTTTCATGCTCTTCATATTTTTGACACCTTTTGAAGCTCTTCATATTTTTCACACCTTTTCAGGCTCTTCATGTTTTTCCACACCACTTCATGCTTCTCCTATTTTTCAGACCGTTTCATGATCCTCATGAATTTCACACATTTTGAAGCTCTTTATATTTTTCACACATTTTTAGGCTCTTCATGTTTTTGATCACCGCTTCATGATCCTCCTATTTTTCAGACCGTTTCATGCTCATCATATATTTGACACCTCTTGAAGCTCTTCATATTTTTCACACCTTTTCAGGCTCTTCATGTTTTTCCCCACCACTTCATTCTTCTATTTTTCAGACCATTTCATGCTCCTCATGAATTTCACACCTTTTGAAGCTCTTCATATTTTTCACACCTTTTCAGGCTCTTCATGTTTTTTATCACCGTTTCATGCTTCTCCTATTTTTCAGACCGTTTCATGCTCCTCATATTTTTCACACCTTTTGAAGCTCTTCATAATTTTCACATCTTTTCAGTCTCTTCATGTTTTTGAACACCATTTCATGCCGCTTCTATTTTTTAGACCGTTTCCTGCTCCTCATATTTTTCACTCCTTTTGATGCTCTTCATATTTTTCACACGTTTTCAGGCTCTTCTTGTTTTTCAACACCGCTTCATGCTCATCCTATTTTTCAGACCGTTTCTTGCACCTCATATTTTTCTCACCTTTTGAAGCGCTTCATATTTTCCACACCTTTTCAGGCTCTTCATGTTTTTCAACACCGCTTCATGCTCCTCCTATTTTTCAGACCGTTTCCTGCTCCTCATATTTTTGACACGTTTTGAAGCTCTTCATATTTTTCACACGTTTTCAGGCTCTTCATATTTTTCACACCTTTTCAGGCTCTTCATGTTTTTGAACACCATTTCATGATCCTCCTATTTTTCTGACCGTTTAATGCTCCTCATATTTTTGACACCTTTAGAAACTCTTCATATTTTTCACTCCTTTTCAAGCACTTCATGGTTTTCCACACCTCTTCATGCTCCTCCTATTTTTCAGACGATTTCATGCTATTCATATTTTTGATAACTTTTGAAGCTCTTCATATTTTTCACACCTTTTCAGGCTCTTCATGTTTTTCAAGACCACTTCATGCTCCTCCTATTTTTCAGACCGTTTCATGCTCATCTCATTTTTGACACCTTTTGAAGTTCTTCATATTTTTCCCACCTTTTGAAGCTCTTCATATATTTCACACGTTTTCAGGTTCTTCATATTTTTCAACACCGTTTCATGCTGCTTCTATTTTTCAGACCGTTTCATGCTCCTCATATTTTTCACACCTTTTGAAGCTCTTCATCATATTTCACACGTTTTCAGGCTCTTCATGTTTTTCAACACCGTTTAATTCTGCTTCTATTTTTCAGACCGTTTCACGCTCCTCATATTTTTGACACCTTTAGACTCTTCATATTTTTCACACCTTTTCAGCCTCTTCATGTTTTTCACACATTTTCAGCCTCTTCATGTTTTTGAACACCCCTTCTTGCTCCTTTTATTTTTCAGAGAGTTTCATGCTCCTCATGTATTTCACACCTTTTAAAGCTCTTCATATTTTTCACACCTTTACAGGCTCTTCACGTTTTTGAACACCGTTTCATCCTCCTCCTATTTTTCAGACCGTTTCATGCTCCTCATATTTTTGACACCTTTTGAAGCTCTTCATATTTTTCACACCTTTTCAAGCTCTTCATGTTTTTGCACACTGCTTCATGCTCTTCCTATTTTTCAGACCGTTTCATGCTCCTCATATTTTTGACACCTTTTGCAGGTCTTCATATTTTTCACACCTTTTCAGGCTCTTCATATTTTTGAACAGTGCTTCATGATCCTCCTATTTTTCAGACCGTTTCATGCTCTTCATATTTTTGACACCTTTTGAAGCTCTTCATATTTTTCACACCTTTTCAGGCTCTTCATGTTTTTCCACACCACTTCATGCTTCTCCTATTTTTCAGACCGTTTCATGATCCTCATGAATTTCACACATTTTGAAGCTCTTTATATTTTTCACACATTTTTAGGCTCTTCATGTTTTTGATCACCGCTTCATGATCCTCCTATTTTTCAGACCGTTTCATGCTCATCATATATTTGACACCTCTTGAAGCTCTTCATATTTTTCACACCTTTTCAGGCTCTTCATGTTTTTCCCCACCACTTCATTCTTCTCCTATTTTTCAGACCATTTCATGCTCCTCATGAATTTCACACCTTTTGAAGCTCTTCATATTTTTCACACCTTTTCAGGCTCTTCATGTTTTTTATCACCGTTTCATGCTTCTCCTATTTTTCAGACCGTTTCATGCTCCTCATATTTTTCACACCTTTTGAAGCTCTTCATAATTTTTACATCTTTTCAGTCTCTTCATGTTTTTGAACACCATTTCATGCCGCTTCTATTTTTTAGACCGTTTCCTGCTCCTCATATTTTTCACTCCTTTTGATGCTCTTCATATTTTTCACACGTTTTCAGGCTCTTCATATTTTTCACACCTTTTCAGGCTCTTCATGTTTTTGAACACCATTTCATGATCCTCCTATTTTTCTGACCGTTTAATGCTCCTCATATTTTTGACACCTTTAGAAACTCTTCATATTTTTCACACCTTTTCAAGCACTTCATGGTTTTCCACACCTCTTCATGCTCCTTCTATTTTTCAGACGGTTTCATGCTATTCATATTTTTGATAACTTTTGAAGCTCTTCATATTTTTCACACCTTTTCAGGCTCTTCATGTTTTTCAAGACCACTTCATGCTCCTCCTATTTTTCAGACCGTTTCATGCTCATCTCATTTTTGACACCTTTTGAAGTTCTTCATATTTTTCCCACCTTTTGAAGCTCTTCATATATTTCACACGTTTTCAGGTTCTTCATATTTTTCAACACCGTTTCATGCTGCTTCTATTTTTCAGACCGTTTCATGCTCCTCATATTTTTCACACCTTTTGAAGCTCTTCATATTTTTCACACGTTTTCAGGCTCTTCATGTTTTTCAACACCGTTTAATTCTGCTTCTATTTTTCAGACCGTTTCATGCTCCTCATATTTTTGACACCTTTAGACTCTTCATATTTTTCACACCTTTTCAGCCTCTTCATGTTTTTCACACATTTTCAGCCTCTTCATGTTTTTGAACACCCTTTCTTGCTCCTTTTATTTTTCAGAGAGTTTCATGCTCCTCATGTATTTCACACCTTTTAAAGCTCTTCATATTTTTCACACCTTTACAGGCTCTTCACGATTTTGAACACCGTTTCATCCTCCTCCTATTTTTCAGACCGTTTCATGCTCCTCATATTTTTGACACCTTTTGAAGCTCTTCATATTTTTCACACCTTTTCAAGCTCTTCATGTTTTTGCACACTGCTTCATGCTCTTCCTATTTTTCAGACCGTTTCATGCTCCTCATATTTTTGACACCTTTTGAAGCTCTTCATATTTTTCACACCTTTTCAGGCTCTTCATGTTTTTCAACACCAATTCATGCTTCTCCTATTTTTCAGACTGTTTAATGCTCCTCATATTTTTGACACCTTTAGAAACTCTTCATTTTTTCACACCTTTTCAAGCACTTCATGGTTTTCCACACCGCTTCATGCTCCTCCTATTTTTCATACCGTTTCATTCTCCTCATATTTTTGACATCTTTTGAAGCTCTCATATATTTCACACCTTTTCAGGCTCTTCATTTTTTACAACACCACGTCATGCTCCTCCTATTTTTCAGACCCTTTTATGCTCTTCTCATTTTTGACACCATTTGAAGCTCTTCATATTTTTCACACCTTTTGAAGCTCTTCATGGTTTTCACACCTTTTCAGGCTCTTCATGTTTTTCAACGCCGCTTCATGCTCCTTCTATTTTTCTGACCGTTTCATGCTCCTCATAATTTTAACACATTTTGAAGCTCTTCATATTTTTCACACCTTTTCAGGCTCTTCATGTTTTTCAACACCGCTTCGTGCTCCTCCTCTTTTTCAGACCGTTTCATGCTCCTCATATTTTTGACATCTATTGAAGCTCTTCATATTTCTCACACCTTTTCAGGTTCTTCACGTTTTTCAACACCACTTCATGCTCCTCCTATTTTTCAGACCGTTTCATGCACATCTCATTTTTGACACCTTTTGAAGCTCTTCATATCTTTCATATTTTTGAAGTTCTTCATATTTTCACAGGTTTTCAGACTCTTCATGTTTTTCAACACCGCTTCATGCTCCTGCTATTTTTGAGACCGTTTCATGCTCTTCATATATTTGACACCTCTTGAAGCTCTTCATATTTTTCACACCTTTTCAGGCTCTTCATGTTTTTCCCCACCACTTCATTCTTCTCCTATTTTTCAGATCATTTCATGCTCCTCATGAATTTCACACCTTTTGAAGCTCTTCATATTTTTCACACCTTTTCAGGCTCTTCATGTTTTTTATCACCGTTTCATGCTCCTATTTTTCAGACCGTTTCATGCTCCTCATATTTTTGACACCTTTTGCAGCTCTTCATATTTTTCACAAGTTTTCAGTCTCTTCATGATTTTGAACACCGCTTCATGATCCTCCTATTTTTAAGACCGTTTCATGCTCTTCATATTTTTGACACCTTTTGCAGCTCTTCATATTTTTCACACCTTTTCAGGCTCTTCATGTTTTTCAACACCGCTTCATGCTGCTTCTCTTTTTCAGACCGTTTCATGCTCCTCATATTTTTCACACCTTTTGAAGCTCCTCATATTTTTCACACCTTTTCAGGCTCTTCATGTTTTTGAACACCGCTTCATGCTCCTCCAATTTTTCAGGCCGTTTCATGCTCCTCATAATTTTGACACCTTTTGAAACTCTTCATATGTTTCACACCTTTTCAGGCTCTTCATTTTTTTCAACAACTCTTCATGCTCCTCCTATTTTTCAGACGGTTTCATGCTCATCTCATTTTTTACACCTTTTGAAGCTCTTCATATTTTTCACACTTTTTCAGGCTCTTCATATTTTTCACACGTTTTCAGGCTCTTTTTGTTTTCCAACACCGCTTCATGCTCCTCCTATTTTTCAGACCGTTTCATGCTCCTCATATTTTTGACACCTTTTGAAGCTCTTCATATTTTTCACAACTTTTCAGTATCTTCCTGTTTTTGAACACCGTTTCATGCTCCTCCTATTTTTCAGTCCGTTTAATGCTCCTCATGTATTTCACACCTTTTGAAGCTCTTCATATTTTTCACACGTTTTCAGGCTCTTCATGTTTTTGAACACCGCTTCATGCTCCTCCAATTTCAGACCGTTACATGCTCCTCATGTATTTCACACCTTTTGAAGCTCTTCATATTTTTCACAACTTTTCAGGCTCTTCATGTTTTTGAACACCGCTTCATGCTCCTCCTATTTTCCAGACCGTTTCATGCTCCTCATATTTTTGACACCTTTTGCAGGTCTTCATATTTTTCACACCTTTTCAGGCTCTTCATATTTTTGAACACTGGTTCATGATCCTCCTATTTTTCAGACCGTTTCATGCTCTTCATATTTTTGACACCTTTTGAAGCTCTTCATATTTTTCACACCTTTTCAGGCTCTTCATGTTTTTCCACACCACTTCATGCTTCTCCTATTTTTCAGACCGTTTCATGATCCTCATGAATTTCACACATTTTGAAGCTCTTTATATTTTTCACACATTTTTAGGCTCTTCATGTTTTTGATCACCGCTTCATGATCCTCCTATTTTTCAGACCGTTTCATGCTCATCATATATTTGACACCTCTTGAAGCTCTTCATATTTTTCACACCTTTTCAGGCTCTTCATGTTTTTCCCCACCACTTCATTCTTCTATTTTTCAGACCATTTCATGCTCCTCATGAATTTCACACCTTTTGAAGCTCTTCATATTTTTCACACCTTTTCAGGCTCTTCATGTTTTTTATCACCGTTTCATGCTTCTCCTATTTTTCAGACCGTTTCATGCTCCTCATATTTTTCACACCTTTTGAAGCTCTTCATAATTTTCACATCTTTTCAGTCTCTTCATGTTTTTGAACACCATTTCATGCCGCTTCTATTTTTTAGACCGTTTCCTGCTCCTCATATTTTTCACTCCTTTTGATGCTCTTCATATTTTTCACACGTTTTCAGGCTCTTCTTGTTTTTCAACACCGCTTCATGCTCATCCTATTTTTCAGACCGTTTCTTGCACCTCATATTTTTCTCACCTTTTGAAGCGCTTCATATTTTCCACACCTTTTCAGGCTCTTCATGTTTTTCAACACCGCTTCATGCTCCTCCTATTTTTCAGACCGTTTCCTGCTCCTCATATTTTTGACACGTTTTGAAGCTCTTCATATTTTTCACACGTTTTCAGGCTCTTCATATTTTTCACACCTTTTCAGGCTCTTCATGTTTTTGAACACCATTTCATGATCCTCCTATTTTTCTGACCGTTTAATGCTCCTCATATTTTTGACACCTTTAGAAACTCTTCATATTTTTCACTCCTTTTCAAGCACTTCATGGTTTTCCACACCTCTTCATGCTCCTCCTATTTTTCAGACGATTTCATGCTATTCATATTTTTGATAACTTTTGAAGCTCTTCATATTTTTCACACCTTTTCAGGCTCTTCATGTTTTTCAAGACCACTTCATGCTCCTCCTATTTTTCAGACCGTTTCATGCTCATCTCATTTTTGACACCTTTTGAAGTTCTTCATATTTTTCCCACCTTTTGAAGCTCTTCATATATTTCACACGTTTTCAGGTTCTTCATATTTTTCAACACCGTTTCATGCTGCTTCTATTTTTCAGACCGTTTCATGCTCCTCATATTTTTCACACCTTTTGAAGCTCTTCATATTTTTCACACGTTTTCAGGCTCTTCATGTTTTTCAACACCGTTTAATTCTGCTTCTATTTTTCAGACCGTTTCACGCTCCTCATATTTTTGACACCTTTAGACTCTTCATATTTTTCACACCTTTTCAGCCTCTTCATGTTTTTCACACATTTTCAGCCTCTTCATGTTTTTGAACACCCCTTCTTGCTCCTTTTATTTTTCAGAGAGTTTCATGCTCCTCATGTATTTCACACCTTTTAAAGCTCTTCATATTTTTCACACCTTTACAGGCTCTTCACGTTTTTGAACACCGTTTCATCCTCCTCCTATTTTTCAGACCGTTTCATGCTCCTCATATTTTTGACACCTTTTGAAGCTCTTCATATTTTTCACACCTTTTCAAGCTCTTCATGTTTTTGCACACTGCTTCATGCTCTTCCTATTTTTCAGACCGTTTCATGCTCCTCATATTTTTGACACCTTTTGCAGGTCTTCATATTTTTCACACCTTTTCAGGCTCTTCATATTTTTGAACAGTGCTTCATGATCCTCCTATTTTTCAGACCGTTTCATGCTCTTCATATTTTTGACACCTTTTGAAGCTCTTCATATTTTTCACACCTTTTCAGGCTCTTCATGTTTTTCCACACCACTTCATGCTTCTCCTATTTTTCAGACCGTTTCATGATCCTCATGAATTTCACACATTTTGAAGCTCTTTATATTTTTCACACATTTTTAGGCTCTTCATGTTTTTGATCACCGCTTCATGATCCTCCTATTTTTCAGACCGTTTCATGCTCATCATATATTTGACACCTCTTGAAGCTCTTCATATTTTTCACACCTTTTCAGGCTCTTCATGTTTTTCCCCACCACTTCATTCTTCTCCTATTTTTCAGACCATTTCATGCTCCTCATGAATTTCACACCTTTTGAAGCTCTTCATATTTTTCACACCTTTTCAGGCTCTTCATGTTTTTTATCACCGTTTCATGCTTCTCCTATTTTTCAGACCGTTTCATGCTCCTCATATTTTTCACACCTTTTGAAGCTCTTCATAATTTTTACATCTTTTCAGTCTCTTCATGTTTTTGAACACCATTTCATGCCGCTTCTATTTTTTAGACCGTTTCCTGCTCCTCATATTTTTCACTCCTTTTGATGCTCTTCATATTTTTCACACGTTTTCAGGCTCTTCATATTTTTCACACCTTTTCAGGCTCTTCATGTTTTTGAACACCATTTCATGATCCTCCTATTTTTCTGACCGTTTAATGCTCCTCATATTTTTGACACCTTTAGAAACTCTTCATATTTTTCACACCTTTTCAAGCACTTCATGGTTTTCCACACCTCTTCATGCTCCTTCTATTTTTCAGACGGTTTCATGCTATTCATATTTTTGATAACTTTTGAAGCTCTTCATATTTTTCACACCTTTTCAGGCTCTTCATGTTTTTCAAGACCACTTCATGCTCCTCCTATTTTTCAGACCGTTTCATGCTCATCTCATTTTTGACACCTTTTGAAGTTCTTCATATTTTTCCCACCTTTTGAAGCTCTTCATATATTTCACACGTTTTCAGGTTCTTCATATTTTTCAACACCGTTTCATGCTGCTTCTATTTTTCAGACCGTTTCATGCTCCTCATATTTTTCACACCTTTTGAAGCTCTTCATATTTTTCACACGTTTTCAGGCTCTTCATGTTTTTCAACACCGTTTAATTCTGCTTCTATTTTTCAGACCGTTTCATGCTCCTCATATTTTTGACACCTTTAGACTCTTCATATTTTTCACACCTTTTCAGCCTCTTCATGTTTTTCACACATTTTCAGCCTCTTCATGTTTTTGAACACCCTTTCTTGCTCCTTTTATTTTTCAGAGAGTTTCATGCTCCTCATGTATTTCACACCTTTTAAAGCTCTTCATATTTTTCACACCTTTACAGGCTCTTCACGATTTTGAACACCGTTTCATCCTCCTCCTATTTTTCAGACCGTTTCATGCTCCTCATATTTTTGACACCTTTTGAAGCTCTTCATATTTTTCACACCTTTTCAAGCTCTTCATGTTTTTGCACACTGCTTCATGCTCTTCCTATTTTTCAGACCGTTTCATGCTCCTCATATTTTTGACACCTTTTGAAGCTCTTCATATTTTTCACACCTTTTCAGGCTCTTCATGTTTTTCAACACCAATTCATGCTTCTCCTATTTTTCAGACTGTTTAATGCTCCTCATATTTTTGACACCTTTAGAAACTCTTCATTTTTTCACACCTTTTCAAGCACTTCATGGTTTTCCACACCGCTTCATGCTCCTCCTATTTTTCATACCGTTTCATTCTCCTCATATTTTTGACATCTTTTGAAGCTCTCATATATTTCACACCTTTTCAGGCTCTTCATTTTTTACAACACCACGTCATGCTCCTCCTATTTTTCAGACCCTTTTATGCTCTTCTCATTTTTGACACCATTTGAAGCTCTTCATATTTTTCACACCTTTTGAAGCTCTTCATGGTTTTCACACCTTTTCAGGCTCTTCATGTTTTTCAACGCCGCTTCATGCTCCTTCTATTTTTCTGACCGTTTCATGCTCCTCATAATTTTAACACATTTTGAAGCTCTTCATATTTTTCACACCTTTTCAGGCTCTTCATGTTTTTCAACACCGCTTCGTGCTCCTCCTCTTTTTCAGACCGTTTCATGCTCCTCATATTTTTGACATCTATTGAAGCTCTTCATATTTCTCACACCTTTTCAGGTTCTTCACGTTTTTCAACACCACTTCATGCTCCTCCTATTTTTCAGACCGTTTCATGCACATCTCATTTTTGACACCTTTTGAAGCTCTTCATATCTTTCATATTTTTGAAGTTCTTCATATTTTCACAGGTTTTCAGACTCTTCATGTTTTTCAACACCGCTTCATGCTCCTGCTATTTTTGAGACCGTTTCATGCTCTTCATATATTTGACACCTCTTGAAGCTCTTCATATTTTTCACACCTTTTCAGGCTCTTCATGTTTTTCCCCACCACTTCATTCTTCTCCTATTTTTCAGATCATTTCATGCTCCTCATGAATTTCACACCTTTTGAAGCTCTTCATATTTTTCACACCTTTTCAGGCTCTTCATGTTTTTTATCAACGTTTCATGCTCCTATTTATCAGACCGTTTCATGCTCCTCATATTTTTGACACCTTTTGCAGCTCTTCATATTTTTCACAAGTTTTCAGTCTCTTCATGATTTTGAACACCGCTTCAAGATCCTCCTATTTTTAAGACCGTTTCATGCTCTTCATATTTTTGACACCTTTTGCAGCTCTTCATATTTTTCACACCTTTTCAGGCTCTTCATGTTTTTCAACACCGTTTCATGCTGCTTCTCTTTTTCAGACCGTTTCATGCTCCTCATATTTTTCACACCTTTTGAAGCTCCTCATATTTTTCACACCTTTTCAGGCTCTTCATGTTTTTGAACACAGCTTCATGCTACTCCTATTTTTCAGACTGTTTCATGCTCCTCATATTTTTCACACCTTTTGAAGCTCCTCATATTTTTCACACCTTTTCAGGCTCTTCATGTTTTTCAACACCGTTACATGATCCTCCTATTTTTCAGACTGTTTCATGCTCATCTCATTTTTGACACCTTTTGAAGCTTTTCAGATTTTTCTCAACTTTTTAGGCTCTTCATGTTTCTCAACACGGCTTCATGCTCCACATATTTTTCAGACCGTTTCATGCTCATCTCATTTTTGACACCTTTTGAAGCTCTTCATATTTCTCACAACTTTTTAGGCTTTTCATATTTTTGAACACCGCTTCATGCTCCTCCTATTTTTCAGAGAGTTTCATGCTCCTCATGTATTTCACATCTTTTGAAGCTCTTCATATTTCTCACAACTTTTTAGGCTCTTCATGTTTTTCCACATCACTTCATGCTTCTCGTATTTTTCGGCCTGTTTCATGCTCCTCATGTATTTCACAGCTTTTGAAGCTCTTCATATTTTTCACACCTTTTCAGGCTCTTCATGTTTTTAATCACCGTTTCATGCTCCTCCTATTTTTCAGACCGTTTCATGCTCCTCATATATTTGACACATTTTGAAGCTCTTTATATTTTTCACACATTTTCAGCCTCTTCATGTTTTTGAACACTGCTTCATGATCCTCCTATTTTTCAGACCTTTTCATGTTCTTCATATGTTTGACACATTTTGAAGCTCTTCATATTTTTCACACCTTTTCAGGCTCTTCATGTGTTTCAACACCACTTCATGCTTCTCCTATTTTTCAGACCGTTTCATGCGCCTCATGTATTTCACACCTTTTGAAGCTCTTCATAATTTTCACATCTTTTCAGTCTCTTCATGTTTTTGAACACCATTCCATGCCGCTTCTATTTTTTAGACCGTTTCCTGCTCCTCATATTTTTCACACCTTTTGATGCTCTTCATATTTTTCACACGTTTTCAGGCTCTTCTTGTTTTTCAACACCGCTTCATGCTCCTCCTATTTTTCAGACCGTTTCTTGCACCTCATATTTTTCTCACCTTTTGAAGCGCTTCATATTTTCCACACCTTTTCAGGCTCTTCATGTTTTTCAACACCACTTCATGCTCCTCCTATTTTTCAGACCGTTTCATGCTCCTCATATTTTTGACACGTTTTGAAGCTCTTCATATTTTTCACACGGTTTCAGGCTCTTCATGTTTTTCACACCTTTTCAGGCTCTTCATGTTTTTGAACACCATTTCATGATCCTCCTATTTTTCTGACCGTTTAATGCTCCTCATATTTTTGACACCTTTAGAAACTCTTTATATTTTTCACACCTTTTCAAGCACTTCATGGTTTTCCACACCGCTTCATGCTCCTCCTATTTTTCAGACGGTTTCACGCTCTTCATATTTTTGATAACTTTTGAAGCTCTTCATATTTTTCACACCTTTTCAGGCTCTTCATGTTTTTCAAGACCACTTCATGCTCCTCCTATTTTTCAGACCGTTTCATGCTCATCTCATTTTTGACACCTTTTGAAGTTCTTCATATTTTTCCCACCTTTTGAAGCTCTTCATATATTTCACACGTTTTCAGGTTCTTCATGTTTTTCAACACCGTTTCATGCTGCTTCTATTTTTCAGACCGTTTCATGCTCCTCATATTTTTCACACCTTTTGAAGCTCTTCATATTTTTCACACGTTTTCAGGCTCTTCATGTTTTTCAACACCGTTTAATTCTGCTTCTATTTTTCAGACCGTTTCATGCTCCTCATATTTTTGACACCTTTAGACTCTTCATATTTTTCACACCTTTTCAGCCTCTTCATGTTTTTCACACATTTTCAGCCTCTTCATGTTTTTGAACACCCCTTCTTGCTCCTTTTATTTTTCAGAGAGTTTCATGCTCCTCATGTATTTCACACCTTTTAAAGCTCTTCATATTTTTCACACCTTTACAGGCTCTTCATGTTTTTGAACACCGTTTCATCCTCCTCCTATTTTTCAGACCGTTTCATGCTCCTCATATTTTTGACACCTTTTGAAGCTCTTCATATTTTTCACACCTTTTCAAGCTCTTCATGTTTTTGCACACTGCTTCATACTCTTCCTATTTTTCAGACCGTTTCATGCTCCTCATATTTTTGACACCTTTTGAAGCTCTTCATATTTTTCACACCTTTTCAGGCTCTTCATGTTTTTCAACACCAATTCATGCTTCTCCTATTTTTCAGACTGTTTAATGCTCCTCATATTTTTGACACCTTTAGAAACTCTTCATATTTTTCACACCTTTTCAAGCACTTCATGGTTTTCCACACCGCTTCATGCTCCTCCTATTTTTCATACCGTTTCATTCTCCTCATATTTTTGACACCTTTTGAAGCTCTCATATATTTCACACCTTTTCAGGCTCTTCATTTTTTTCAACACCACGTCATGCTCCTCCTATTTTTCAGACCCTTTTATGCTCTTCTCATTTTTGACACCTTTTGAAGCTCTTCATATTTTTCACACCTTTTGAAGCTCTTCATGTTTTTCACACCTTTTCAGGCTCTTCATGTTTTTCAACACTGCTTCATGCTCCTTCTATTTTTCTGACCGTTTCATGCTCCTCATAATTTTGACACATTTTGAAGCTCTTCATATTTTTCACACCTTTTCAGGCTCTTCATGTTTTTCAACACCGCTTCGTGCACCTCCTCTTTTTCAGACCGTTTCATGCTCCTCATATTTTTGACATCTATTGAAGCTCTTCATATTTCTCACACCTTTTCAGGTTCTTCATGTTTTTCAACACCACTTCATGCTCCTCCTATTTTTCAGACCGTTTCATGCACATCTCATTTTTGACACCTTTTGAAGCTCTTCATATCTTTCATATTTTTGAAATTCTTCATATTTTCACACGTTTTCAGACTCTTCATGTTTTTCAACACCGCTTCATGCTCCTGCTATTTTTCAGACCGTTTCATGCTCTTCAAATATTTGACACCTCTTGAAGCTCTTCATATTTTTCACACCTTTTCAGGCTCTTCATGTTATTCCCCACCACTTCATTCTTCTCCTATTTTTCAGACCATTTCATGCTCCTCATGAATTTCACACCTTTTGAAGCTCTTCATATTTTTCACACCTTTTCAGGCTCTTCATGTTTTTTATCACCGTTTCATGCTCCTATTTTTCAGACCGTTTCATGCTCCTCATATTTTTGACACCTTTTGCAGCTCTTCCTATTTTTCACAAGTTTTCAGTCTCTTCATGATTTTGAACACCGCTTCAAGATCCTCCTATTTTTAAGACCGTTTCATGCTCTTCATATTTTTCACACCTTTTCAGGCTCTTCATGTTTTTCAACACCGTTTCATGCTGCTTCTCTTTTTCAGACCGTTTCATGCTCCTCATATTTTTCACACCTTTTGAAGCTCCTCATATTTTTCACACCTTTTCAGGCTCTTCATGTTTTTGAACACAGCTTCATGCTACTCCTATTTTTCAGACTGTTTCATGCTCCTCATATTTTTCACACCTTTTGAAGCTCCTCATATTTTTCACACCTTTTCAGGCTCTTCATGTTTTTCAACACCGTTACATGATCCTCCTATTTTTCAGACTGTTTCATGCTCATCTCATTTTTGACCCCTTTTGAAGCTTTTCAGATTTTTCACAACTTTTTAGGCTCTTCATGTTTCTCAACACGGCTTCATGCTCCACATATTTTTCAGACCGTTTCATGCTCATCTCATTTTTTACACCTTTTGAAGCTCTTCATATTTCTCACAACTTTTTAGGCTTTTCATATTTTTGAACACCGCTTCATGCTCCTCCTATTTTTCAGAGAGTTTCATGCTCCTCATGTATTTCACATCTTTTGAAACTCTTCATATTTCTCACAACTTTTTAGGCTCTTCATGCTTTTCCACATCACTTCATGCTTCTCGTATTTTTCGGCCTGTTTCATGCTCCTCATGTATTTCACACCTTTTGAAGCTCTTCATATTTTTCACCCCTTTTCAGGCTCTTCATGTTTTTAATCACCGTTTCATGCTCCTCCTCTTTTTCAGACCGTTTCATGCTCCTCATATATTTGACACATTTTGAAGCTCTTTATATTTTTCACACATTTTCAGGCTCTTCATGTTTTTGAACACTGCTTCATGATCCTCCTATTTTTCAGACCGTTTCATGTTCTTCATATGTTTGACACATTTTGAAGCTCTTCATATTTTTCACACCTTTTCAGGCTCTTCATGTGTTTCAACACCACTTCATGCTTCTCCTATTTTTCAGACCGTTTCATGCGCCTCATGTATTTCACACCTTTTGAAGCTCTTCATAATTTTCACATCTTTTCAGTCTCTTCATGTTTTTGAACACCATTTCATGCCGCTTCTATTTTTTAGACCGTTTCCTGCTCCTCATATTTTTCACACCTTTTGATGCTCTTCATATTTTTCACACGTTTTCAGGCTCTTCTTGTTTTTCAACACCGCTTCATGCTCCTCCTATTTTTCAGACCGTTTCTTGCACCTCATATTTTTCTCACCTTTTGAAGCGCTTCATATTTTCCACACCTTTTCAGGCTCTTCATGTTTTTCAACACCGCTTCATGCTCCTCCTATTTTTCAGACCGTTTCATGCTCCTCATATTTTTGACACGTTTTGAAGCTCTTCATATTTTTCACACGTTTTCAGGCTCTTCATGTTTTTGAACGCCATTTCATGATCCTCCTATTTTTCTGACCGTTTAATGCTCCTCATATTTTTGACACCTTTAGAAACTCTTCATATTTTTCACACCTTTTCAAGCACTTCATGTTTTTCCACACCACTTCATGCTCCTCCTATTTTTCAGACCGTTTCATGCTCATCTCAATTTTGACACCTTTTGAAGTTCTTCATATTTTTTCCACCTTTTGAAGCTCTTCATATATTTCACACGTTTTCAGGTTCTTCATGTTTTTCAACATCGTTTCATGCTGCTTCTATTTTTCAGACCGTTTCATGCTCCTCATATTTTTCACACCTTTTGAAGCTCTTCATATTTTTCACACGTTTTCAGGCTCTTCATTTTTTCAACACCGTTTAATTCTGCTTCTATTTTTCAGACCGTTTCATGCTCCTCATATTTTTGACACCTTTAGACTCTTCATATTTTTCACACCTTTTCAGCCTCTTCATGTTTTTCACACATTTTCAGCCTCTTCATGTTTTTGAACACCCCTTCTTGCTCCTTTTATTTTTCAGAGAGTTTCATGCTCCTCATGTATTTCACACCTTTTATAGCTCTTCATATTTTTCACACCTTTACAGGCTCTTCATGTTTTTGAACACCGTTTCATCCTCCTCCTATTTTTCAGACCGTTTCATGCTCCTCATATTTTTGACATCTTTTGAAGCTCTTCATAATTTTCACACCTTTTCAAGCTCTTCATGTTTTTGCACACTGCTTCATGCTCTTCCTATTTTTCAGACCGTTTCATGCTCCTCATATTTTTGACACCTTTTGAAGCTCTTCATATTTTTCACACCTTTTCAGGCTCTTCATGATTTTCCACACCAATTCATGCTTCTCCTATTTTTCAGACTGTTTAATGCTCCTCATATTTTTGACACCTTTAGAAACTCTTCATATTTTTCACACCTTTTCAAGCACTTCATGGTTTTCCACACCACTTCATGCTCCTCCTATTTTTCAGACCGTTTCATTCTCCTCATATTTTTGACACCTTTTGAAGCTCTCATATATTTCACACCTTTTCAGGCTCTTCATTTTTTTCAACACCACGTCATGCTCCTCCTATTTTTCAGACCCTTTTATGCTCTTCTCATTTTTGACACCTTTTGAAGCTCTTCATATTTTTCACACCTTTTGAAGCTCTTCATGGTTTTCACACCTTTTCAGGCTCTTCATGTTTTTCAACACCGCTTCATGCTCCTTCTATTTTTCTGACCGTTTCATGCTCCTCATAATTTTGACACATTTTGAAGCTCTTCATATTTTTCACACCTTTTCAAGCACTTCATGGTTTTCCACACCGCTTCATGCTCCTCCTCTTTTTCAGACCGTTTCATGCTCCTCATATTTTTGACATCTATTGAAGCTCTTCATATTTCTCACACCTTTTCAGTTTCTTCACGTTTTTCAACACCGCTTCATGCTCCTCCTATTTTTCAGACAGTTTCATGCACATCTCATTTTTGACACCTTTTGAAGCTCTTCATATTTTTCATATTTTTGAAGCTCTTCATGTTTTCAGACGTTTTCAGACTCTTCATGTTTTTCAACACCGCTTCATGCTCCTGCTATTTTTCAGACCGTTTCATGCTCCTCATATTTTTGACAGTTTTTGAGGCTTTTCATATTTTTCACACCTTTTCAGGCACTTCATGTTTTTGAACATTGCTTCATGCTCCTCCTATTTTTCAGACCGCTTCAGGCTCTTCATATTTTTGACACCTTTTGAAGCTCTTCATATTTTTCACACCTTTTCAGGCTCTTCATGTTTTTGAACACCGCTTCATGCTCTTCCTATTTTTCAGACCGTTTCATGCTCCTCATATATTTGACACCTTTTGAAGCTCTTCATATTTTTCACACCTTTTCAGGCTCTTCATGTTTTTGAACACCGCTTCATGCTCTTCCTATTTTTCAGACGGTTTCATTATCATCTCATTTTTGACACCTTTGAAGCTCTTCATATTTTTCACACCGTTTGAAGCTCTTCATGTTTTTCACACCTTTTCAGGGTCTTCATGTTTTTCAACACCACTTCATGCTCTTCTTATTTTTCAGACGGTTTCATGTTCATCTCATTTTTGACACCATTTGAAGCTCTTCATATTTTTCACACCTTTTGAAGCTCTTCATCTTTTTCACACTTATTCAGGCTCTTCATGTTTTTCAACACCGCTTCATGATCCTCCTATTTTTAAGAACGTTTCATGCTCCTCATATTTTTGACACCTTTTGAAGCTCTTCATATTTTTCACACTTTTTCAGGCTCTCCAAGTTTTTGAACACCGCTAAATGCTCCTCATATTTTTAAGACCGTTTCATGCTCCTCATATTTTTGACACCTTTTGAAGCTCTTAATATTTTTCACACGTTTTCAGGCTTTTCATGTTTTTCAACACCGTTACATGATCCTCCTATTTTTCAGACCGTTTCATGCTCATCTCATTTTTGACCCCTTTTGAAGCTTTTCATATTTTTCACAACTTTTTAGGCTCTTCATGTTTTTCAACACCGCTTCTTGCTCCTCCTATTTTTCAGACCGTTTCATGCTCATCTCATTTTTGACACCTTTTGAAGCTCTTCATATTTCTCACAACTTTTTAGGTTCTTCATGTTTTTGACATCGCTTCATGCTCCTCCTATTTCTCAGAGAGTTTCTTGCTCCTCATGTATTTCACATCTTTTGAAGCTCTTCATATTTCTCACAACTTTTTAGGCTCTTCATGTTTTTCCACACCACTTCATGCTTCACCTATTTTTCGGCCTGTTTCATGCTCCTCATGTATTTCACACCTTTTGAAGCTCTTCATATTTTTCACACCTTTTCAGGCTCTTCATGTTTTTAATCACCGTTTCATGCTCCTCCTATTTTTCAAGCCGTTTCATGCTCCTCATATATTTGACACATTTTGAAGCTCTGAATATTTTTCACACATTTTCAGGCTCTTCATGTTTTTGAACACTGCTTCATGATCCTCCTATTTTTCAGACCGTTTCATGTTCTTCATATGTTTGACACCTTTTGAAGCTCTTCATATTTTTCACTCCTTTTCAGGCTCTTCATGTTTTTCAACACCACTTCATACTTCTCCTATTTTTCAGACCATTTCATGCTCCTCATGTATTTCACACCTTTTGAAGCTCTTCATATTTTTCACACCTTTTCAGGCTTTCATGTTTTGAACACCATTTCATGCCCCTTCTATTTTTCAGACCGTTTCATGCTCCTCATATTTTTCACACCTTTTGAAGCTCTTCATATTTTTCACACCTTTTCAGGACTTCATGTTTTTGAACATCGCTTCATGATCCTCCTATTTTTCAGACCATTTCCTGCTCTTCGTATTTTTGACACATCTTGAAGCTCTTCATATATTTCACACCATTTCAGCCTCTTCATTTTTTTCAAAACCGCTTCATGCTCCTCCTATTTTTCACACCGTTTCATGCTCATCTCATTTTTGACACCTTTTGAAGCTCTTCATATTTTTCACACGTTTTCAGGCTCTTCATGTTTTTCAACACCGCCTCAGGATCCTCCTGTTTTTCAGACCGTTTCAGGCTCATCTCAATTTTGACACCTTTTGAAGCTCTTCATATTTTTCACACGTTTTGAAGCTCTTCATATTTTTCACACCTTTTCAGGCTCTTCATGTTTTTCAATACCACTTCATGCTCCTCCTATTTTACAGACAGTTTCATGCTCATCTCATTTTTGACACCTTTTGAAGCTCTTCATAGTTTTCACACCTTTTGAACCTCTTTATATTTTTTACACGTTTTCAGGCTCTTCATGTTTTTCAACACCGCTTCATTCTCCTCCTATTTTTCCGACCGTTTCATGCTCCTCAGATTTTTGACACCTTTTGAAGCTCTTCATATTTTTCACACCTTTTCAGGCTCTTCATGTTTTTCAACATCACTTCATGCTCCTCCTATTTTTCAGACCGTTTCATGCTCCTCAGATTTTTGACACCTTTTGAAGCTCTTCATATTTTTCACACCTTTTCAGGCTCTTCATGTTTTAGAACACCGCTTCATGCTCCTCCCATTTTTCAGACCGTTTCATGCTCCTCATATTTTTGACACCTTTGGAAGCTCCTCTTATTTTCCACACCTTTTCAGGCTCTTCAAGTTTTTCAACACCGTTTCATGCTCCTGCTAGATTTCATACCGTTTCATGCTACTCATATACTTGACAGCTTTTGAAGCTCTTCATATTTTTCACACCTTTTCAGGCTCTTCATGTTTTTGAACACCGCTTCATGCTCCTCCTATTTTTCAGACCATTTCATGCTCCTCATAATTTTGACACCTTTTGAAGCTCCTCCTATTTTTCACACGTTTTCAACTCTTCATGTTTTTGAACACTGCTTCATGCTCCTCATATATTTCAGACCGTTTCATGATCCTCATGTATTTCACACCTTTTGAACCTCTTCATATTTTTCACACATTTTAAATGTCTTCATGTTTTTGAACCTCGTTTCATGTTGCTCCCATTTTTCAGACCGTTTCATGCTCCTCATATTTTTCACACCTTTTGAAGCTCTTCATATTTTTCACACTTTTTAAGGCTGTTTATAGTTTTCAACACCGCTGCATGATTCCCCTATTTTTCAGACCGTTTCATGCTCCTCATATTTTTGACATTTTTTGAAGCTCTTCATATTTTTCACACCTTTTCAGGCTCTTCATGTTTTTGAACACCGTTTCATGCTCCTCCTATTTTCCAGACAGTTTCATGCTCATCTCATTTTTGACACCTTTTGAAGCTCTTCATATTTTTCACACGTTTTCAGGCTCTTCATGTTTTTCAACACCGCCTCAGGATCCTCCTGTTTTTCAGACCGTTTCAGGCTCATCTCAATTTTGACACCTTTTGAAGCTCTTCATATTTTTCACACGTTTTGAAGCTCTTCATATTTTTCACACCTTTTCAGGCTCTTCATGTTTTTCAATACCACTTCATGCTCCTCCTATTTTACAGACAGTTTCATGCTCATCTCATTTTTGACACCTTTTGAAGCTCTTCATATTTTTCACACCTTTTGAAACTCTTCATATTTTTTACACGTTTTCAGGCTCTTCATGTTTTTCAACACCGCTTCATTCTCCTCCTATTTTTCCGACCGTTTCATGCTCCTCATATTTTTGACACCTTTTGAAGCTCTTCGTATTTTTCACACCTTTTCAGGCTCTTCATGTTTTTCACCACCACTTCATGCACGTCCTATTTTTCAGATCGTTTCATGCTCCTCTTATTTTTGACACATTTTCAAGCTCCTCATATATTTCTCACGTTTTCAGGCTCTTCATGTTTTTCAACACAACTTCATGCTCCTCCTATTTTTCAGAGCGTTTCATGCTCATCTCATTTTTGACACCTTTTGAAGCTCTTCATATTTTTCACACCTTTTGAAGCTCCTCAAATTTTTCACATCTTTTCAGGCCTTCATGTTTTTGAACACCGGTTCATGGACCTCATATATTTCAGACCGTTTCATGCTCCTCTTATTTTTGACACCTTTTGAAGCTCTTCATATTTTTCACACCTTTTCAGGCTCTTCATGTTTTTCAACATCACTTCATGCTCCTCCTATTTTTCAGACCGTTTCATGCTCCTCAGATTTTTGACACCTTTTGAAATATTCATATACTTCACACCTTTTCAGGCTCTTCATTTTCTTGAACACAACTTCATGCTCCTCCTATTTTTCAGGCCGTTTCATGCTCATCTCTTTTTTGACACCTTTTGAAGCTCTTCATATTTTTCATACCTTTTAAAGATCTTCATATTTTTCACACGTTTTCAGGCTCTTCATATTTTTCAACACCGCATCATGCTCCTCCTATTTTTCAGACAGTTTCATGCTCCTCATAATTTTGACACCCTTTGAAGCTCTTCTTATATTTCACACCTTTTCAGACTCGTCATGTTTTTGAACACCGCTTCAAGGTCCTCCTTTTTTTCGAGCGTTTCATGCTCCTCATATTTTTGACACCTTTTGAAGCTCTTCATATTTTTCACGCCTTTTCAGGCTCTTCCTGTTTTTGAACACGGTTTCATGCTCCTCCTATTTTTCAGAGCGTTTCATACTCCTCATATGTTTCACACCTTTTGAAGCTCTTCAAATTTTTCACACCTTTTCAGGCTCTTCATGTTTTTCAACACCGCTTCATGCTCCTCCTATTTTGAGACCGTTTTCTGCTCCACATGTATTTCACAGCTTTTGAATCTCTTCATATTTTTCACACCATTTCAGGCTCTTCATGTTTTTCAACATCACTTCATGCTCCTCCTATTTTTCAGACCATTTCATGCTCCTCTTAATTTTGACAACTTTTGAAGCTCTTCATATTTTCCACACTTTTTCAGGCTCATCATGTTTTTGAACAACACTTCATGTTCCTCCTATTTTTCAGAGAGTTTCATGCTCCTCATGTATTTCACACCTTTTGAAGCTCTTCATATTTTTCACACATTTTCAGGCTCTTCATATTTTTTCACACCACTTCATGCTTCTCCTATTTTTCAGACCGTTTTATGCTCCTCATGTATTTCACACCTTTTGAAGCTCTTCATATTTTTCACAACTTTTCAGGTATTCATGTTTTTGATCACCGTTTCATGCTCCTCCTATTTTTCAGACCGTTTCATTCTCCTCATATTTTTGATACCTTTTGACGCTCTTCATATATTTCACACCTTTTCAGGCTCTTCATGTTTTAACACCACTTCATGCTCTCCTAATATTCGGACCATTTCCTGCTCATTTATTTTTGACACGTTTTGAAGCTCTTCATATATTTCACACCATTTCAGGCTCTTCACGTTTTTCAACACCGCTTCATGCTCCTCGTATTTTTCATACCGTTTCATGCTCCTCATATATTTGACACGTTTTTAAGCTTTTCATATTTTTCACACCTTTTCAGGCTCTTCATTTTTTCAACACCCCTTCATGCTCCTCCTATTTTTCAGACCGTTTCATGCTCCTCATATTTTTGACACTTTTTGAAGCTCCTCATATGTTTCACACATTTTGAAGGTCTTCATATATTTCACACCATTTCAGGATCTTCATGTTTTTCAACACCACTTCATGCTCCTCCTATTTTTCAGACCGTTTCATGCTCCTCATAATTTTGACACCTTTTGAAGCTCTTTATATTTTTCTCACCTTTTCAGGCTCTTCATGTTTTTCAACACCACTTCATGCTCCTCCAATTTTTCAGGCCGTTTCATTGTCCTCATATATTTGACACCTTTAGAAGATCTTCATATTTTTCACACATTTTCAGGCTCTGCATGTTTTTCAACATCGCTTCATGCCCCTCCTATTTTTCAGACCGTTTCAGGCTCCTCATATTTTTGACACCTTTAGAAGCTCTTCATATTTTTCACACCTTTTCAGGCTCTTCATTTTTTTCAACACCTCTTCATGCTCCTCTTATTTTTCAACACCGCTTCATGCTCCTCCTATTTTTCAGACCGTTTCATGCTCCTCATAATTTTGACACTTTTTGAAGCTCCTCATATTTTTCACACGTTTTGAAGGTCTTCATATATTTCACACCATTTCAGGCTCTTCATGTTTTTCAACACCACCTCATGCTCCTCCTATTTTTCAGACCGTTTCATGCTCATCTCTTTTTTGACACCTTTTGAAGCTCTTCATATTTTCACACGTTTTCAGACTATTCATGTTTTTCAACACGGCTTCATGCACCTCCTATTTTTCAAACTGTATCATGCTCCTCATATTTTTCACACCTTTTGAAGCTCTTCATATTTTTCACAGCTTTTCAGGCTCTTCATGTTTTTGATCACCGTTTCATGCTCCTCATATTTTTCAGACGGTTTCATGTTCATCTCATTATTAACACCTTTTGAAGCTCTTCATATATTTCACACGTTTTCAAGCTCTTCATATATTTCACACCTTTTCAGGCTCTTCATGTTTTTGAACACCGCTTCATGCTCCTCTTATTTTTCAGACCGTTTCAGGCTCCTCATATTTTTGACACCTTTTGAAACTCTTCATATTTCTCACACCTTTTCAGGATCTTCATGTTTTTCAACACCAATTCATGCTCCTCCTATTTTTCAGACCGTTTCATGCTCCACACATTTTGAAACCTTTTGAAGCTCTTCATATTTTTCACACCTTTTCAGGCTCTCCATGTTTTTCATCACCGCTTCATGCTCCTCGTATGTTCAGACCGTTTCATGCTCCTCATATTTTTGACACCTTTTGAATCTCTTCATACTTTTCACACCTTTTAGGCTCTTCATGTTGTTGAACAGCGCTTCATGCTCCTCCTATTTTTCAGACCGTTTCATGCTCCTCATGTATTTCACACCATTTGAAGCTCTTCCTGTTTTTCACACCTTTTCAGTCTCTTCATGTATTTGAACACCATTTCATGCTCCTCCGATTTTTTAGACCGTTTCATGCTCCTCATATTTTTGACACCTTTTGAAGCTCTTCATATTTTTCACACCTTTTGAAGCTCTTCATGTTTTTCATATTTTTGAAGCTCTTCATATTTTTCACACCTTTTCACGCTTTTCATGTATTTGAACACCGGTTCATGCTCTTCCTATTTTTCAGACCGTTTCATGCTCCTCCTATTTTTCACTCCTTTTGAAGCTCTTCATATTTTTCACACCTTTTCAGTCTCTACATGTTTTTGAACACCGCTTCATGCTCCTCCTATTTCTCAGACCATTTCATGCTCCTCATGTATTTCACACCTTTTGAAGCTCTTCGTATTTTGCACACATTTTCAGGCTTTTCATGTTTTTCACAACGACTTCATGCTCCTCATATTTTTCAGACCGTTTCATGCACATTTCATTTTTGACTCCTTTGGAAGCTCTTCATATTTTTCACACCATTTTCAGGCTCTTCATGTTTTTCAACACCGCTTTATGATCCTCCTATTTTTCAGACCGTTTCATATTCCTCATATTTTTGACATTTTTTGAGGCTCTTCATATTTTTCACACCTTTTCAGGCTCTTCATGTCTTTGAACACCGTTTCATGCTCCTCCTATTTTTGTGACCGTTTCATGCACATCTCATTTTGACACCTTTTGAAGCCTTTGATATTTTTCACACCATTTTCAGGCTCTTCATGTTTTTCAACACCGCTTTCTGATCCTCCTATTTTTCAGACCGTTTCATGCTCCTCATATATTTGACACCTTTTAAAGCTCCTCATATTTTTCACACCTTTTCAGGCTCTTCATATTTTTCACATAATTTCAGGCTGTTCATGTTTTTGAACACGGCTTCATGCTCCTCCAATTTTTCAGACCGTTTCATGTTCCTCATATTTTTGACACCTTTTGAAGCTCTTCATATTTTTCACACCTTTTGAAGCTCTTCATATTTTTCACACCATTTTCAGGCTCTTCATGTTTTTTAACACCGTTTCATGCTCCTCCTATTTTTCAGACCGTTTCATGCTCCTCTTATGTTTGACACCTTTTGAAGCTCTTCATATTTTTCACACCTTTTCACGCTCTTCATGTTTTTGAACACCGCTTCATACTCCGCATATTTTTCAGACCGTTTCATGCACATCTCATTTTTGACACCTTTTGAAGCCTTTGATATTTTTCACACCATTTTCAGGCTCTTCAGGTTTTTCAACACCACTTTCTGATCCTCCTATTTTTCAGACCGTTTCATGCTCCTCATATATTTGACACCTTTTGAAGCTCTTCATATTTTCACAATTTTTTAAGCTCTTCATATGTTTCACACGTTTTCAGGTTCTTCATGTTTTTCAACACCGCTTCATGCTCCCCCTATTTTTCATTCCGTTTCATGCTCCTCATATTCTTGACACCTTTTGACGCTTTTCATATTTTTCACACATTTTCAGGCTCTTCTAGTTTTTCAACACCGCTTCATGCTCCTCCTATTTTTCATTCCGTTTCATGCTCCTCATATTTTTGACACCTTTTGAAGCTCTTCATATTTCTCACACCTTTTCAGGCTCTTCATGTTTTTCAACACCGCTTCATGATCCTCCTGTTTTTCAGACCGTTTCATGCTGATCTCATTTTTGACACCTTTGGAAGCTTTTCATATTTTTCACAACTTTTCAGGCTCTTCACGTTTTTGAACACCGCTTCATGTTCCTCCTATTTTTCAGACCGCATCATGCTCCTCATATATTTCACACGTTTTGAAGCTCTTCATATTTTTCATACCTTTTCAGGCTCTTCATGTATTTCAACACCAATTCATGCTCCTACTATTTTTCAGACCGTTTCATGCTCATCTCATTTTTGACACCTTTCGAAGCTGTTTATATTTTTCACACCTTTTGAAGCTCTTCATATTTTTCACACGTTTTCATGCCCTACATGTTTTTCATCAACGCTTCATGCTCCTCCTATTTTTCAGACCGTTTCATGCTCCTCATATTTTTGACACCTTTTGAAGCTCTTCATATATTTCACACCTTTTCAGGCTCTTCTTTTTTTTCAACACCACTTCATGCTCCTCCTATTTTTCAGACCGTTTCATGCTCATTTCATTTTTGACACCTTTTGTAGCTCTTCATATTTTTCACACATTTTCATGCTCTTCATGTAATTGAACACCGCTTCATTTTCCTCCTATTTTTCAGACCGTTTCATGCTCCTCATATTCTTGACACCTTTTGAAGCTTTTCATATTTTCACACCTTTTAAGGCTCTTCAAGTTTTTCAATACCGTTTCATGCTCCTCCTATTTTTCAGACCGTTTCATGCTCCTCTTATGTTTGACACCTTTTGAAGCTCTTCATATTTTCACAATTTTTTAAGCTCTTCATATGTTTCACACGTTTTCAGGTTCTTCATGTTTTTCAACACCGCTTCATGCTCCTCCTATTTTTCATTCCGTTTCATGCTCCTCATATTCTTGACACCTTTTGACGCTTTTCATATTTTTCACACATTTTCAGGCTCTTCATGTTTTGCCACACCACTTCATGCTCCTCCTATTTTTCAGACGTTTTCATGCTCCTCATATTTTTGACACCTTTAGAAACTCTTCATATCATTCACACCTTTTCAGGCTCTTCATGTTTTGCCACACCGCTTCATGCTCCTCCTATTTTTGAGCCCGTTTCATGCTCCTCATGTATTTCACACCTTTTGAAGCTCTTCATATATTTCACACCCTTACATACTCTTCATGTTTTTCAACACCACTTCATGCTCCTCCTATTTTTAAGACTGTTTCATGCTCCTGATATTTTTGACTCGTTTTGAAGCTCTTCATATTTTCACAATTTTTTAAGCTCTTCATATTTTTCACACGTTTTCAGGTTCTTCATGTTTTTCAACACCGCTTCATGCTCCTCCTATTTTTCTTTCCGTTTCATGCTCCTCATATTCTTGACACCTTTTGACGCTTTTCATATTTTTCACACATTTTCAGGCTCTTCAAGTTTTTCAACACCGCTTCATGCTCCTCCTATTTTTCATTCCGTTTCATGCTCCTCATATTTTTGACACCTTTTGAAGCTCTTCATATTTCTCACACCTTTTCAGGCTCTTCATGTTTTTCAACACTGCTTCATGATCCTCCTGTTTTTCAGACCGTTTCATGCTGATCTCATTTTTGACACCTTTGGAAGCTTTTCATATTTTTCACAACTTTTCAGGCTCTTCACGGTTTTGAACACCTTTTCATGTTCCTCCTATTTTTCAGACCGTATCATGCTCCTCATATATTTCACACGTTTTGAAGCTCTTCATATTTTTCATACCTTTTCAGGCTCTTCATGTATTTCAACACCAATTCATGCTCCTACTATTTTTCAGACCGTTTCATGCTCATCTCATTTTTGACACCTTTCGAAGCTGTTTGTATTTTTCACACCTTTTGAAGCTCTTCATATTTTTCACACGTTTTCATGCCCTTCATGTTTTTCATCACCGCTTCATGCTCCTCCTATTTTTCAGACCGTTTCATGCTCCTCATATTTTTGACACCTTTTGAAGCTCTTCATATATTTCACACCTTTTCAGGCTCTTCTTTTTTTTCAACACCACTTCATGCTCCTACTTTTTTCAGACCGTTTCATGCTCATCTCATTTTTGACACCTTTTGATGCACTTCATATTTTTGACACCTTTTGAAGCTCTTCGTATATTTCACACCTTTTCAGGCTCTTCATGTTTTCAACACCACTTCATGCCCCTCCTATTTTTCAGACCCTTTCATGTTAAACTAAATTTGACACCTTATGAAGCTTTTCATGTTTTTCATACCTTTTCATGCTCTTTATGTTTTTAAACACCGGTTCATGCTCCTCCTATTTTTCAACCCGTTTCATGCTCCTCATGTATTTCACATCTTTTGAACTCTTCATATTTTTCACACCTTTTCAGTCTCTTCATGTTTTTGAACACCGTTTCATGCTCCTCCTACTTTTCAGACCATATAATGCTCGTCATATATTTCACACGTTTTGAAGCTCTTCATATTTTTCACACCTTTTCAGGCTCTTCATGTTTTTAAACACCACTTCATGCTCCTCCTAATTATCAGACCGTTTCATGCTCCTCATATATTTGACACCTTTTGTAGCTCTTCATATTATTCACACCTTTTCAGACTCCCCATGTTTTTCAACACCACTTCATGTTCCTCCCATTTTGCAGACAGTTTCATACTCCTCATATTTGTGACAACATTTGAAGCTCTTCATATTTCTAACACCTTTTCAGGCGCTTCATGTTTTTCAACACCGCTTCGTGCGCCTCCTATTTTTCAGACCGTTTCATGCTCATCTCATTTTTGACACCTTTTGAAGCTCTTCTTATTTTCCACATCTTTTGAAACCCTTCATATTTTTCACACGTTTTCAAGCTCTTCATGTTTTTCAACAACGTTTCATGCTCCTCCTATTTTTCAGACCGTTTCATGCTCCTCATATTTTTGACACCTTTTGAAGCTCTTCATATTTTTCACAACTTTTGAATCTCTTATATTTTTCACACCTTTTCAGGCTCTTCATGATTTTCAACACCGCTTCATGCTCCTCCTATTTTTCAGACCGTTTCTTGTTCCTCATATATTTGACACCTTTTGAAGCTCTTCATATATTTCACACCTTTTCAGGCGCTTCATGTTTTTCAACACCGCTTCATGCTCCTCCTATTTTTCAGACCATTTCATGCTCATCTCTTTTTTGACACCTTTTGAAGCTCTTCATATTTTTCACACCTTTTGAGCTCTTCATATTTTTCAAGACTGCTTTATGCTCCTTCTATTTTTCAGACCATTCATGCCCCTCATAATTTTGAAACATTTTGAAGCTCTTCATATTTTTTACACCTTTTCAGGCTCTTCATGTTTTTCAACACCACTTCATCCTCCTCCTGTTTTTAAGACCGTTCATGTCCCTCATATTTTTGACACCTTTTGAAGCTCTTCATATTTTCACACGTTTTCAGGCTCTTCATGTTTTTCAACACCCTATCATGCTCATCGTATTTTTCAGACCGTTTCATGCTCCTCATATTTTTGACACGTTTTCAGTCTCTTCATATTATTGACACATTTTCAGGCTCTTCATGTTTTTCAACACTGCTTCATGCTCCTCCTTTTTTTCAGAACTTTTCATGCTCATCTCATTTTTGACACCTTGTGAAGCTCTTCGTATTTTTTACACCTTTTGAAGCTCTTCATATTTTTATACCTTTTCAGGCTCTTCATGTTTTTCAACACCGCTTCATGCTTCTCCTGTTTTTCAGACCGTTTCATGCTCCTCATATTTTTGACACCTTTTGAAGCTCTTCATACTTTTCACATCTTTTCAGGCTCTTCATGATTTTCAACACCACTTCATGCTCCTAGTATTTTTCAGACCTTTTCATGCTCCTCGTATTTTTGACACCTTTTGAAGCTCTTCATATTTTTCACACCTTTTAAGGCTCTTCATGTTTTTCAACACCACTTCATGTTCCTCCTATTTTTCAGAACGTTTCATGCTCCTCATATTCTTGACACCTTTTAAAGTTCTTCATATTTTTCACACCTTTTAAGGCTCTTCATGTTTTGAACACCGTTTCATGCTCCTCCTATTTTCAGACCGTTTCATGCTCTTCATTTTTTTGACACCTTTTGAAGCTCTTCATATTTTTCACACGTTTTGAAGCTCTTCATATATTTCACACCTTTTCAGGCTCTTCATGTTTTTGAACACCGCTTCATGCTCCTCCTATTTTTCAGGCCATTTCATGCTCTTCATTTTTTTGACACCTTTTGAAGCTCTTCATATTTTTCACACCTTTTGAAGCTCTTCATATATTTCACACCTTTTCAGGCTGTTCATGTTTTTCAAAACACCACTTCATGCTCCTCCTATTTTTCAGACCGTTTCATGCTCATCTAATTTTTGACACTTTTTGAAGCTCTTCATATATTTCACACCTTTTGAAGCTCTTCATATTTTTCACATTTATGAAGCTATTCAAATTTTTCACACGTTTTCAGGCTCTTCATGTTTTTGAACACCGCTTCATGTTCCTGCTATTTTTCAGAACGTTTCACACTCCTCATGTTTTTGACACATTTTG
This sequence comes from Dama dama, assembly GCF_033118175.1. Taxonomy (NCBI): domain Eukaryota; kingdom Metazoa; phylum Chordata; class Mammalia; order Artiodactyla; family Cervidae; genus Dama; species Dama dama. The sequence continues at coordinate 6,003,488 of NW_026870891.1, read as the reverse complement.
AGGCTACTCATATTTTTCACACCTTTTCAGGCTCTTCATGTTTTTGAACACCGTTTCATGATCCTCCTATTTTTCAGAACGTTTCATGCTCCTCATATTCTTGACACTTTTTAAAGTTCTTCATATTTTTCACACCTTTTAAATCTCTTCATGTTTTGAACACCGTTTCATGCTCCTCTTATTTTCAGACCGTTTCATGCTCTTCATTTTTTTGACACCTTTTGAAGCTCTTCATATTTTTCACACCTTTTGAAGCTCTTCATATATTTCACATCTTTTCAGGCTCTTCATGTTTTTGAACACCGCTTCATGCTCCTCATACTTTTCACACCTTTTGAAGCTCTTCATTTTTTTCACACATTTTCAGGCCCTTTATGTTTCTCACCACCGCTTCATGCTCCTCCTATTTTTGAGACCGTTTCATGCTCATCTCATTTTTGACACCTTTTGAAGCTCTTCGTATTTTTTACACCTTTTGAAGCTCTTCATATTTTTATAACTTTTCAGGCTCTTCATGTACTTCAACACCGCTTGATTCTTCTCCAGCTTTTCAGACCGTTTCATGCTCCTCATATTTTTGACACCTTTTGAAACTCTTCATATTTTTCACATCTTTTCAGGCTCTTCATGATTTTCAACACCACTTCATGCTCCTCGTATTTTTCAGACCTTTTAATGCTCCTCATATTTTTGACACCTTTTGAAGCTCTTCATATTTTTCACACCTTTTGAAGCTCTTCGTATTTTTCACACCTTTTCAGGCTCTTCATGTTTTTGAACACCGTTTTTTGCTGCTTCTATTTTTCAGACCGTTTCATGCTCCTCATATATTTTAAACCTTTTGAAACTCTTCATATTTTTCACACCTTTTCAAGCTGTTCATGTTTTTCAACAATGCTTCATGATCCTCCTATTTTTCAGACCGTTTCATGCTCCTCAAGTATTTCACAACTTTTGAAGCTCTTCATATTTTTCACACCTTTTCAGGCTCTTCATGATTTTGAAGACCGATTCATGCTCCTCCTGTTTTTCAGACGGTTTCAGGCTCCTCATATTTTTGACACCTTTTGAAGCTCTTCATATTTTTTACAACTTTTCAGGCATTTCATGTATTTGAACACCTCTTCATGCTCCTCCTATTTTTCACACCTTTTGAAGCTCTTCACATTTTTCACACCATTTCAGGCTCTTCATGTTTTTAAACACCGCTTCCTGCTCCTCCTAATTATCAGATCGTTTCATGCTCCTCATATTCTTGACACCTTTTGTAGCTCTTCATATTATTCACACCTTTTGAGGCTCTTCGTGATTTTCAAAACCGTTTCATGCTCCTCCTATTTTTCAGACCGTTTCATGCTCATCTCATTTTTGACACCTTTGGAAGCTCTTCTTATTTTTCACATCTTCTGAAACTCATCATATTTTTCACACGTTTTCAGGCTCTTCATGTTTTTCAACACCGCTTCATGCTCCTCCTATTTTTCACAACTGTTGACGCTCGTCATATTTTTCACACCTTTTCAGGCTCTTCATATTTTTGAACACCGCTTCATGCTGCTCCTATTTTTCAGACCGTTTCATGCTCCACACATTTTGAAACCTTTTGAAGCTCTTCATATTTTTCACACCTTTTCAGGCTCTCCATGTTTTTCATCACCGCTTCATGCTCCTCGTATGTTCAGACCGTTTCATGCTCCTCATATTTTTGACACCTTTTGAATCTCTTCATACTTTTCACACCTTTTAGGCTCTTCATGTTGTTGAACAGCGCTTCATGCTCCTCCTATTTTTCAGACCGTTTCATGCTCCTCATGTATTTCACACCATTTGAAGCTCTTCCTGTTTTTCACACCTTTTCAGTCTCTTCATGTATTTGAACACCATTTCATGCTCCTCCGATTTTTTAGACCGTTTCATGCTCCTCATATTTTTGACACCTTTTGAAGCTCTTCATATTTTTCACACCTTTTGAAGCTCTTCATGTTTTTCATATTTTTGAAGCTCTTCATATTTTTCACACCTTTTCACGCTTTTCATGTATTTGAACACCGGTTCATGCTCTTCCTATTTTTCAGACCGTTTCATGCTCCTCCTATTTTTCACTCCTTTTGAAGCTCTTCATATTTTTCACACCTTTTCAGTCTCTACATGTTTTTGAACACCGCTTCATGCTCCTCCTATTTCTCAGACCATTTCATGCTCCTCATGTATTTCACACCTTTTGAAGCTCTTCGTATTTTGCACACATTTTCAGGCTTTTCATGTTTTTCACAACGACTTCATGCTCCTCATATTTTTCAGACCGTTTCATGCACATTTCATTTTTGACTCCTTTGGAAGCTCTTCATATTTTTCACACCATTTTCAGGCTCTTCATGTTTTTCAACACCGCTTTATGATCCTCCTATTTTTCAGACCGTTTCATATTCCTCATATTTTTGACATTTTTTGAGGCTCTTCATATTTTTCACACCTTTTCAGGCTCTTCATGTCTTTGAACACCGTTTCATGCTCCTCCTATTTTTGTGACCGTTTCATGCACATCTCATTTTGACACCTTTTGAAGCCTTTGATATTTTTCACACCATTTTCAGGCTCTTCATGTTTTTCAACACCGCTTTCTGATCCTCCTATTTTTCAGACCGTTTCATGCTCCTCATATATTTGACACCTTTTAAAGCTCCTCATATTTTTCACACCTTTTCAGGCTCTTCATATTTTTCACATAATTTCAGGCTGTTCATGTTTTTGAACACGGCTTCATGCTCCTCCAATTTTTCAGACCGTTTCATGTTCCTCATATTTTTGACACCTTTTGAAGCTCTTCATATTTTTCACACCATTTTCAGGCTCTTCATGTTTTTTAACACCGTTTCATGCTCCTCCTATTTTTCAGACCGTTTCATGCTCCTCTTATGTTTGACACCTTTTGAAGCTCTTCATATTTTTCACACCTTTTCACGCTCTTCATGTTTTTGAACACCGCTTCATACTCCGCATATTTTTCAGACCGTTTCATGCACATCTCATTTTTGACACCTTTTGAAGCCTTTGATATTTTTCACACCATTTTCAGGCTCTTCAGGTTTTTCAACACCACTTTCTGATCCTCCTATTTTTCAGACCGTTTCATGCTCCTCATATATTTGACACCTTTTGAAGCTCTTCATATTTTCACAATTTTTTAAGCTCTTCATATGTTTCACACGTTTTCAGGTTCTTCATGTTTTTCAACACCGCTTCATGCTCCCCCTATTTTTCATTCCGTTTCATGCTCCTCATATTCTTGACACCTTTTGACGCTTTTCATATTTTTCACACATTTTCAGGCTCTTCTAGTTTTTCAACACCGCTTCATGCTCCTCCTATTTTTCATTCCGTTTCATGCTCCTCATATTTTTGACACCTTTTGAAGCTCTTCATATTTCTCACACCTTTTCAGGCTCTTCATGTTTTTCAACACCGCTTCATGATCCTCCTGTTTTTCAGACCGTTTCATGCTGATCTCATTTTTGACACCTTTGGAAGCTTTTCATATTTTTCACAACTTTTCAGGCTCTTCACGTTTTTGAACACCGCTTCATGTTCCTCCTATTTTTCAGACCGCATCATGCTCCTCATATATTTCACACGTTTTGAAGCTCTTCATATTTTTCATACCTTTTCAGGCTCTTCATGTATTTCAACAACAATTCATGCTCCTACTATTTTTCAGACCGTTTCATGCTCATCTCATTTTTGACACCTTTCGAAGCTGTTTATATTTTTCACACCTTTTGAAGCTCTTCATATTTTTCACACGTTTTCATGCCCTACATGTTTTTCATCAACGCTTCATGCTCCTCCTATTTTTCAGACCGTTTCATGCTCCTCATATTTTTGACACCTTTTGAAGCTCTTCATATATTTCACACCTTTTCAGGCTCTTCTTTTTTTTCAACACCACTTCATGCTCATCCTATTTTTCAGACCGTTTCATGCTCATTTCATTTTTGACACCTTTTGTAGCTCTTCATATTTTTCACACCTTTTCATGCTCTTCATGTAATTGAACACCGCTTCATTTTCCTCCTATTTTTCAGACCGTTTCATGCTCCTCATATTCTTGACACCTTTTGAAGCTTTTCATATTTTCACACCTTTTAAGGCTCTTCAAGTTTTTCAATACCGTTTCATGCTCCTCCTATTTTTCAGACCGTTTCATGCTCCTCTTATGTTTGACACCTTATGAAGCTCTTCATATTTTCACAATTTTTTAAGCTCTTCATATGTTTCACACGTTTTCAGGTTCTTCATGTTTTTCAACACCGCTTCATGCTCCTCCTATTTTTCATTCCGTTTCATGCTCCTCATATTCTTGACACCTTTTGACGCTTTTCATATTTTTCACACATTTTCAGGCTCTTCATGTTTTGCCACACCACTTCATGCTCCTCCTATTTTTCAGACGTTTTCATGCTCCTCATATTTTTGACACCTTTAGAAACTCTTCATATCATTCACACCTTTTCAGGCTCTTCATGTTTTGCCACACCGCTTCATGCTCCTCCTATTTTTGAGCCCGTTTCATGCTCCTCATGTATTTCACACCTTTTGAAGCTCTTCATATATTTCACACCCTTACATACTCTTCATGTTTTTCAACACCACTTCATGCTCCTCCTATTTTTAAGACTGTTTCATGCTCCTGATATTTTTGACTCGTTTTGAAGCTCTTCATATTTTCACAATTTTTTAAGCTCTTCATATTTTTCACACGTTTTCAGGTTCTTCATGTTTTTCAACACCGCTTCATGCTCCTCCTATTTTTCTTTCCGTTTCATGCTCCTCATATTCTTGACACCTTTTGACGCTTTTCATATTTTTCACACATTTTCAGGCTCTTCAAGTTTTTCAACACCGCTTCATGCTCCTCCTATTTTTCATTCCGTTTCATGCTCCTCATATTTTTGACACCTTTTGAAGCTCTTCATATTTCTCACACCTTTTCAGGCTCTTCATGTTTTTCAACACCGCTTCATGATCCTCCTGTTTTTCAGACCGTTTCATGCTGATCTCATTTTTGACACCTTTGGAAGCTTTTCATATTTTTCACAACTTTTCAGGCTCTTCACGGTTTTGAACACCTTTTCATGTTCCTCCTATTTTTCAGACCGTATCATGCTCCTCATATATTTCACACGTTTTGAAGCTCTTCATATTTTTCATACCTTTTCAGGCTCTTCATGTATTTCAACACCAATTCATGCTCCTACTATTTTTCAGACCGTTTCATGCTCATCTCATTTTTGACACCTTTCGAAGCTGTTTATATTTTTCACACCTTTTGAAGCTCTTCATATTTTTCACACGTTTTCATGCCCTACATGTTTTTCATCAACGCTTCATGCTCCTCCTATTTTTCAGACCGTTTCATGCTCCTCATATTTTTGACACCTTTTGAAGCTCTTCATATATTTCACACCTTTTCAGGCTCTTCTTTTTTTTCAACACCACTTCATGCTCCTCCTATTTTTCAGACCGTTTCATGCTCATTTCATTTTTGACACCTTTTGTAGCTCTTCATATTTTTCACACCTTTTCATGCTCTTCATGTAATTGAACACCGCTTCATTTTCCTCCTATTTTTCAGACCGTTTCATGCTCCTCATATTCTTGACACCTTTTGAAGCTTTTCATATTTTCACACCTTTTAAGGCTCTTCAAGTTTTTCAATACCGTTTCATGCTCCTCCTATTTTTCAGACCGTTTCATGCTCCTCTTATGTTTGACACCTTATGAAGCTCTTCATATTTTCACAATTTTTTAAGCTCTTCATATGTTTCACACGTTTTCAGGTTCTTCATGTTTTTCAACACCGCTTCATGCTCCTCCTATTTTTCATTCCGTTTCATGCTCCTCATATTCTTGACACCTTTTGACGCTTTTCATATTTTTCACACATTTTCAGGCTCTTCATGTTTTGCCACACCACTTCATGCTCCTCCTATTTTTCAGACGTTTTCATGCTCCTCATATTTTTGACACCTTAGGAAACTCTTCATATCATTCACACCTTTTCAGGCTCTTCATGTTTTGCCACACCGCTTCATGCTCCTCCTATTTTTGAGCCCGTTTCATGCTCCTCATGTATTTCACACCTTTTGAAGCTCTTCATATATTTCACACCCTTACATACTCTTCATGTTTTTCAACACCACTTCATGCTCCTCCTATTTTTAAGACTGTTTCATGCTCCTGATATTTTTGACTCGTTTTGAAGCTCTTCATATTTTCACAATTTTTTAAGCTCTTCATATTTTTCACACGTTTTCAGGTTCTTCATGTTTTTCAACACCGCTTCATGCTCCTCCTATTTTTCTTTCCGTTTCATGCTCCTCATATTCTTGACACCTTTTGACGCTTTTCATATTTTTCACACATTTTCAGGCTCTTCAAGTTTTTCAACACCGCTTCATGCTCCTCCTATTTTTCATTCCGTTTCATGCTCCTCATATTTTTGACACCTTTTGAAGCTCTTCATATTTCTCACACCTTTTCAGGCTCTTCTTGTTTTTCAACACCGCTTCATGATCCTCCTGTTTTTCAGACCGTTTCATGCTGATCTCATTTTTGACACCTTTGGAAGCTTTTCATATTTTTCACAACTTTTCAGGCTCTTCACGTTTTTGAACACCGCTTCATGTTCCTCCTATTTTTCAGACCGCATCATGCTCCTCATATATTTCACACGTTTTGAAGCTCTTCATATTTTTCATACCTTTTCAGGCTCTTCATGTATTTCAACACCAATTCATGCTCCTACTATTTTTCAGACCGTTTCATGCTCATCTCATTTTTGACACCTTTCGAAGCTGTTTGTATTTTTCACACCTTTTGAAGCTCTTCATATTTTTCACACGTTTTCATGCCCTTCATGTTTTTCATCACCGCTTCATGCTCCTCCTATTTTTCAGACCGTTTCATGCTCCTCATATTTTTGACACCTTTTGAAGCTCTTCATATATTTCACACCTTTTCAGGCTCTTCTTTTTTTTCAACACCACTTCATGCTCCTACTATTTTTCAGACCGTTTCATGCTCATCTCATTTTTGACACCTTTTGATGCACTTCATATTTTTGACACCTTTTGAAGCTCTTCGTATATTTCACACCTTTTCAGGCTCTTCATGTTTTCAACACCACTTCATGCCCCTCCTATTTTTCAGACCCTTTCATGTTAAACTAAATTTGACACCTTATGAAGCTTTTCATGTTTTTCATACCTTTTCATGCTCTTTATGTTTTTGAACACCGGTTCATGCTCCTCCTATTTTTCAACCCGTTTCATGCTCCTCATGTATTTCACATCTTTTGAAGCTCTTCATATTTTTCACACCTTTTCAGTCTCTTCATGTTTTTGAACACCGTTTCATGCTCCTCCTACTTTTCAGACCATATAATGCTCGTCATATATTTCACACGTTTTGAAGCTCTTCATATTTTTCACACCTTTTCAGGCTCTTCATGTTTTTAAACACCACTTCATGCTCCTCCTAATTATCAGACCGTTTCATGCTCCTCATATATTTGACACCTTTTGTAGCTCTTCATATTATTCACACCTTTTCAGACTCCCCATGTTTTTCAACACCACTTCATGTTCCTCCCATTTTGCAGACAGTTTCATACTCCTCATATTTGTGACAACATTTGAAGCTCTTCATATTTCTAACACCTTTTCAGGCGCTTCATGTTTTCCAACACCGCTTCGTGCGCCTCCTATTTTTCAGACCGTTTCATGCTCATCTCATTTTTGACACCTTTTGAAGCTCTTCTTATTTTCCACATCTTTTGAAACCCTTCATATTTTTCACACGTTTTCAAGCTCTTCATGTTTTTCAACAACGTTTCATGCTCCTCCTATTTTTCAGACCGTTTCATGCTCCTCATATTTTTGACACCTTTTGAAGCTCTTCATATTTTTCACAACTTTTGAATCTCTTATATTTTTCACACCTTTTCAGGCTCTTCATGATTTTCAACACCGCTTCATGCTCCTCCTATTTTTCAGACCGTTTCTTGTTCCTCATATATTTGACACCTTTTGAAGCTCTTCATATATTTCACACCTTTTCAGGCGCTTCATGTTTTTCAACACCGCTTCATGCTCCTCCTATTTTTCAGACCATTTCATGCTCATCTCTTTTTTGACACCTTTTGAAGCTCTTCATATTTTTCACACCTTTTGAGCTCTTCATATTTTTCAAGACTGCTTTATGCTCCTCCTATTTTTCAGACCATTCATGCCCCTCATAATTTTGAAACATTTTGAAGCTCTTCATATTTTTTACACCTTTTCAGGCTCTTCATGTTTTTCAACACCACTTCATCCTCCTCCTGTTTTTAAGACCGTTCATGTCCCTCATATTTTTGACACCTTTTGAAGCTCTTCATATTTTCACACGTTTTCAGGCTCTTCATGTTTTTCAACACCTTATCATGCTCATCGTATTTTTCAGACCGTTTCATGCTCCTCATATTTTTGACACGTTTTCAGTCTCTTCATATTATTCACACATTTTCAGGCTCTTCATGTTTTTCAACACTGCTTCATGCTCCTCCTTTTTTTCAGAACTTTTCATGCTCATCTCATTTTTGACACCTTGTGAAGCTCTTCGTATTTTTTACACCTTTTGAAGCTCTTCATATTTTTATACCTTTTCAGGCTCTTCATGTTTTTCAACACCGCTTCATGCTTCTCCTGTTTTTCAGACCGTTTCATGCTCCTCATATTTTTGACACCTTTTGAAGCTCTTCATACTTTTCACATCTTTTCAGGCTCTTCATGATTTTCAACACCACTTCATGCTCCTAGTATTTTTCAGACCTTTTCATGCTCCTCGTATTTTTGACACCTTTTGAAGCTCTTCATATTTTTCACACCTTTTGAAGCTCTTCGTATTTTTCACACCTTTTCAGGCTCTTCATATTTTTGAACACCGTTTTATGCTGCTTCTATTTTTCAGACCTTTTCATGCTCCTCATATATTTTAAACCTTTTGAATCTTTTCATATTTTTCACACCTTTTCATGCTGTTCATGTTTTTCAACAATGCTTCCTGATCCTCCTATTTTTCAGACCGTTTCATGCTCCTCAAGAATTTCACACCTTTTAAAGCTCTTCATATTTTTCACACCTTTTCAGGCTCTTCATGTTTTTCAACACCGCTCATGCTTCTCCTGTTTTTCAGACCATTTCATGCTCCTCTTAATTTTAACACCTTTTGAAGCTCTTCATATTTTCCACATCTTTTCAGGCTCTTCATGTTTTTGAACACTGCTTCATGTTCCTTCTATTTTTCAGACCGTTTCATGCTCCTCAAATTTTTAAAACTTTTGAAGCTCTTCATATTTTTCACACCTTTTCAGGCTCTTCATGTTTTTGAAGACCGATTCATGCTCCTCCTGTTTTTCAGACCGTTTCAGGCTCCTCATATTTTTGACACCTTTTGAAGCTCTTCATATTTTTTACAACTTTTCAGGCATTTCATGTTTTTGAACACCTCTTCATGCTCCTCCTATTTTTCACACCTTTTGAAGCTCTTCACATTTTTCACACCATTTCAGGCTCTTCATGTTTTTCAACACCGCTTCATGCTCCTCCTATTTTTCAGACCGTTTAATGCTCCTCCTGTACTTCACACCTTTTGAAGCTCTTCATATTTTTCACACCTTTTCAGGCTCTTCATGTTTTTCAATACCGCTTCATGCACCTCCTATTTTCAGACCTTTTAATGCTCCTCCTGTACTTCACAACTTTTGAAGCTCTTCATATTTTTCACATCTTTTCAGGCTCTTCATGTTTTTCAACAACACTTCATGCTCCACCATTTTTCAGACCGCTTCATGCTCATCTCATTTTTGACAATTTTTGAAGCTCTTCATATTTTTCACACCTTTTGAAGCTCTTCATATTTTTGACACGTTTTCAGGCTCTTCATGTTTTTTAACACCGCTTCATGCTCCTCCTATTTTTCACATCTGTTGAAGCTCTTCAAATTTTTCACACCTTTTCAGGCTCTTCATGTTTTTGAACACGGCTTCATGCTCCTCATATATTTCAGACCGTTTCATGCTCCTCTTATTTGTGACACCTTTTGAAGCTCTTCGTATTTTTCACACATTTTCAGGCTCTTCATGTTTTTCAACATGACTTCATGCTCCTCCTATTTTTCAGACCGTTTCATGCTCCTCATATTTTTGACACCTTTTGAAATCTTCATATACTTCACACCTTTTCAGGCTCTTCATTTTTTTGGAAATAACTTCATGCTCCTTCTATTTTTCAGACCGTTTCATGGTCATCTCATTTTTGACACCTTTTGAAGCTCTTCATATTTTTCATACCTTTTGAAGATTTTCATATTTTTCACACGTTTTCAGGCTCTTCATATTTTTCAACACCGCATCATGCTCCTCCTATTTTTCAGACAGTTTCATGCTCCTCATATTTTTGACACGTTTTGAAGCTCTTCATATTTTTCACACCTTTTCAGGCTCTTCATGGTTTTCAACACTGTTTCATGATCCTCCTATTTTTCAGACCGTTTCATGCTCCTCATAATTTTGACACCCTTTGAAGCTCTTCTTATATTTCACACCTTTTCAGACTCTTCATGTTTTCGAACACCAATTCAAGTTCCTCCTATTTTTGCGACCGTTTCATGCTCTTCATATTTTTGACACCTTTAGAAGCACTTCATATTTTTCACACCTTTTGAAGATCTTCATATATTTCACACATTTTCAGCCTCTTCATGTTTCTCAACACCACTTCATGTTCCTCCTATTTTTCAGAACGTTTCATGCTCCTCATATTCTTGACACCTTTTAAAGTTCTTCATATTTTTCACACCTTTTAAGGCTCTTCATGTTTTGAACACCGTTTCATGCTCCTCCTATTTTCAGACCGTTTCATGCTCTTCATTTTTTTGACACCTTTTGAAGCTCTTCATATTTTTCACACGTTTTGAAGCTCTTCATATATTTCACACCTTTTCAGGCTCTTCATGTTTTTGAACACCGCTTCATGCTCCTCCTATTTTTCAGGCCATTTCATGCTCTTCATTTTTTTGACACCTTTTGAAGCTCTTCATATTTTTCACACCTTTTGAAGCTCTTCATATATTTCACACCTTTTCAGGCTGTTCATGTTTTTCAAAACACCACTTCATGCTCCTCCTATTTTTCAGACCGTTTCATGCTCATCTAATTTTTGACACTTTTTGAAGCTCTTCATATATTTCACACCTTTTGAAGCTCTTCATATTTTTCACATTTATGAAGCTATTCAAATTTTTCACACGTTTTCAGGCTCTTCATGTTTTTGAACACCGCTTCATGTTCCTGCTATTTTTCAGAACGTTTCACACTCCTCATGTTTTTGACACATTTTGAGGCTACTCATATTTTTCACACCTTTTCAGGCTCTTCATGTTTTTGAACACCGTTTCATGATCCTCCTATTTTTCAGAACGTTTCATGCTCCTCATATTCTTGACACTTTTTAAAGTTCTTCATATTTTTCACACCTTTTAAATCTCTTCATGTTTTGAACACCGTTTCATGCTCCTCTTATTTTCAGACCGTTTCATGCTCTTCATTTTTTTGACACCTTTTGAAGCTCTTCATATTTTTCACACCTTTTGAAGCTCTTCATATATTTCACACCTTTTCAGGCTCTTCATGTTTTTTAACACCGCTTCATGCTCCTCATACTTTTCACACCTTTTGAAGCTCTTCATTTTTTTCACACATTTTCAGGCCCTTTATGTTTCTCACCACCGCTTCATGCTCCTCCTATTTTTGAGACCGTTTCATGCTCATCTCATTTTTGACACCTTTTGAAGCTCTTCGTATTTTTTACACCTTTTGAAGCTCTTCATATTTTTATAACTTTTCAGGCTCTTCATGTATTTCAACACCGCTTGATTCTTCTCCAGCTTTTCAGACCGTTTCATGCTCCTCATATTTTTGACACCTTTTGAAACTCTTCATATTTTTCACATCTTTTCAGGCTCTTCATGATTTTCAACACCACTTCATGCTCCTCGTATTTTTCAGACCTTTTAATGCTCCTCATATTTTTGACACCTTTTGAAGCTCTTCATATTTTTCACACCTTTTGAAGCTCTTCGTATTTTTCACACCTTTTCAGGCTCTTCATGTTTTTGAACACCGTTTTTTGCTGCTTCTATTTTTCAGACCGTTTCATGCTCCTCATATATTTTAAACCTTTTGAAACTCTTCATATTTTTCACACCTTTTCAAGCTGTTCATGTTTTTCAACAATGCTTCATGATCCTCCTATTTTTCAGACCGTTTCATGCTCCTCAAGTATTTCACAACTTTTGAAGCTCTTCATATTTTTCACACCTTTTCAGGCTCTTCATGATTTTGAAGACCGATTCATGCTCCTCCTGTTTTTCAGACGGTTTCAGGCTCCTCATATTTTTGACACCTTTTGAAGCTCTTCATATTTTTTACAACTTTTCAGGCATTTCATGTATTTGAACACCTCTTCATGCTCCTCCTATTTTTCACACCTTTTGAAGCTCTTCACATTTTTCACACCATTTCAGGCTCTTCATGTTTTTCAACACCGCTTCCTGCTCCTCCTATTTTTCAGACAGTTTAATGCTCCTCCTGTATTTCACACCTTTTGTAGCTCTTCATATTTTTCACACCTTTTCAGGCTCTTCACGTTTTTCAACACCGTCTCATGCTCCTCCTATTTTTCAGACAGTTTCATGCTCCTCATGTATTTCACATCTTTTGTAGCTCTTCATATTTTTTACACCTTTTCAAACTCTTCATGTTTTTGAACAGCGCTTCATGCTCCTCCTATTTTTCAGACAGTTTCATGCTCCTCATGTATTTCACACCTTTTGAAGCTCTTCGTATTTTTCACACCTTTTGAAGCTCTTCATGTTTATCAACACCGCTTCATGCTCCTCCTATTTTTCAGACCGTTACATGCGCCTCATATTTTTGACACCTTTTGAAGCTCTTCATATTTTTCACACATTTTCAGGCTCTTCATGTTTATCAACACCGCTTCATGCTCCTCCTATTTTTCAGACCGTTTCTTGCTCCTAATATTTTTGACACTTTTTGAAGCTCTTCATATTTTTCACACCTTTTCATGCTCTTCATGTTTTCAACATCGATTCATGCTCCTATTATTTTTCAGACCGTTTCATCCTCGTCCTATTTTCACACCGTTTCATGCTCCTCATATTTTTGACACCTTTTGAAGCTCTTCATATTTTTCACACCTTTTCATGCTCTTCATGTTTTCAACATCGATTCATGCTCCTATTATTTTTCAGACCGTTTCATCCTCGTCCTATTTTCACACCGTTTCATGCTCCTCATATTTTTGACACATTTTGAAGCTCTTCATATTTTTCACACCTTTTCAGGCTCTTCAAGTTTTTGAACAATGCTACAATTCTCCTCCTATTTTTCAGACCATTTCATGCTCCTCATATTTTTGATCTCTTTTGAAGCTCTTCATATTTTTCACGCCTTTTGAAGCTCTTCATATATTTCACACTTTTTCAGGCTCTTCATGTTTTTCAACACCACTTCATGCTTCTCCTATTTCTCAGACCGTTTCATGCTCATCTCATTTTTGACAGCATTTGAAGCTCTTCATATTTTTCACATTTTTGAAGCTCTTCAAATTTTTCACACTTTTTCAGGCTCTTCATGTTTTTGAACACCGCTTCATGCTCCTCCTATTTTCAGACCGTTTCTTGCTCCTCATATTTTTGACACCTTTTGAAGCTCTTCATATTTTTCACACCTTTTCCGGCTCTTCATGTTTTTGAACACCGTTTCATGCTCCTCCTATTTTCAGACCGTTTCTTGCTCCTCATATTTTTGACACCTTTGAATCTCTTCATATTTTTCACACCTTTTCAGCCTCTTCATATATTTCACACGTTTTAAGTCTCTTCATGTTTTTCAACACCGCTTCATGCTCCTCCTATTTTTCTGACCGTTTCATGCTCCTCATGTATTTCACACCTTTTGAAGCTCTTCATATTTTTCACACCTTTTGAAGCACTTCATATTTTTCCCACCTTTTCAGGCTATTCATGTTTTTGAACACCGTTTCATGCTCCTCCTATAATTCAGACGGTTTCATGCTCCTCATGTATTTCACTCCTTTTGAAGCTCTTCATATTTTACACACCTTTTCAGGCTCTTCATGATTTTCAACCCCACTCATGCTCCTCCGATTTTTCAGACCGTTTCATGCTCATCTCATTTGTGACACCTTTTGAAGCTCTTCATATTTTTCACACCTTTTCAGGCTCTTCATGTTTTTCACACCTTTTCAGGCTCTTCATGATTTTGAACAGCGTTTCATGCTGCTCGTATTTTTCAGACCTTTTCATACTCCTCTTATTTTGACACATTTTGAAGCTCTTCATATATTTCACACCTTTTCAGGCTCTTCATGTTTTTCTACACTGCTTCATGCTCCTCCTGTTTTTCAGACCGTTTCATGCTCCTCATATTTTTGACACCTTTTAAAGCTCTTCATATATTTCACACCTTTTCAGGCTCCTCACGTTTTCTACACTGCTTCATGCTCCTACTCTTTTTCAGACCGTTTCATGCTCCTCGTATTTTTCAGACCGTTTCATGCTCCTCATATTTTGACACTTTTTGAAGCTCTTCATATTTTTTCACACCTTTTCATGCTCTTCATGTGTTTCAACACCGCTTCATGCTCCTCCTAGTTTTCATACCGTTTTATACTCCTCCTATTTTTGACACCTTTTGAAGCTGTTCATATATTTCACACCTTTCAGGCTCTTCATGTTTTTCAAAACCTCTTCATGCTCCTCCAATTTTCAGACCGATTCATGCTCCTCATATTTTGACACCTTTTGAAGCTCTTCATATTTTTCACACCTTTTCATGATCTTCATGTTTTTCAACACAGTTTCATGCTTCTCCTAATTTTCAGAACGTTTCATGCTCCTCCTATTTTTGACAACTTTTGAAGCTCTTCATATTTTTCACAGCTTTTCAGGCTCCTCATGTATTTCAACACCGCTTCCTGCGCCTCCTATTTTTCAGACCGTTTCATGCACCTCATATTCTTGACACCTTTTGAAGCTCTTCATATTTTTCACACATTTTCCGGCTCTTCACGTTTTTCAACACCGCTTCCTGCTCCTCCTATTTTTCAGACCGTTACATGCGCCTCATATTTTTGACACCTTTTGAAGCTCTTCATATTTTTCACACATTTTCAGGCTCTTCATGTTTATCAACACCGCTTCATGCTCCTCCTATTTTTCAGACCGTTTCTTGCTCGTAATATTTTTGACACTTTTTGAAGCTCTTCATATTTTTCACACCTTTTCATGCTCTTCATGTTTTCAACATCGATTCATGCTCCTATTATTTTCAGACCGTTTCATCCTCGTCCTATTTTCACACCGTTTCATGCTCCTCATATTTTTGACACCTTTTGAAGCTCTTCATATTTTTCACACCTTTTCAGGCTCTTCATGTTTTTGAACACGGCTTCATGCTCCTCCTATTTTTCAGACCGTTTCATGCTCCTCATATTTTTGACACCTTTTGAAGCTCTTCATATATTTCACACCTTTTCAGGCACTTCATGTTTTCAACACCGCTTCATGCTCCTCCTATTTTTCAAACCGTATCATGCTCCTCATATTTTTTACACTTTTGAAACTCCTCATATTTTTCACACCTTTTCATGCTCTTCATGTTTTCAACACCGATTCATGCTCCTCCTATTTTTCAGTCCGTTTCATGCTCCTCCTGTTTTTCACACCGTTTCATTATCCTCATAATTTGACACCTTTTGAAGCTCTTCATATTTTTCACACCTTTTCAGGCTCTTCATGTTTTTGAACATGGCTTCATGCTCCTCCTATTTTTCAGACCGTTTCATGCTCCTCACATTTTTGACACCTTTTGAAGCTCTTCATATTTCACACCTTTTCATGATCTTCATGTTTTTCAATAACACTTCATGTTCCTCCGAGATTTCAGACCGTTTCATACTCCTCCTATTTTTGACACCTTTGGAAGCTCTTAATATATTTCACCCCATTTCAAGCTCTTCATGTTTTTCAACACCGCTTCATGCTCCTCCTATTTTTCAGACCGTTACAGGCGCCTCATATTTTTGACAGCTTTTGAAGCTCTTCATATTTTTCACACATTTTCAGGCTCTTCATGTTTTTCAACACCGCTTCATGGTCCTCCTATTTTTCAGACCGTTTCTTGCTCCTAATATTTTTGACACCTTTTGAAGCTCTTCATATTTTTCACACCTCTTCATGCTCTTCATGTTTTCAACATCGATTCATGCTCCTATTATTTTTCAGACCGTTTCATCCTCCTCCTATTTTCACACCGTTTCATGCTCCTCATATTTTTGACACCTTTTGAAGCTCTTCATATATTTCACACCTTTTCAGGCACTTCATGTTTTTTCACACCACTTCATGCTTCTCCTATTTTTCAGACCGTTTCATGATCCTCATGAATTTCACACATTTTGAAGCTCTTTATATTTTTCACACATTTTCAGGCTCTTCATTTTGTTCAACACTACTTCTTGCTCCTCCAAATTTTCAGACCGTTTCATACTCATCTAATTTTTGACACCTTTTGAAGCTCTTCATATTTTTCACACCTTTTCAGGCTCTTCATATTTTTCCCCACCACTTCATTCTTCTCCTATTTTTCAGACCATTTCATGCTCCTCATGAATTTCACACCTTTTGAAGCTCCTCATATTTTTCACACCTTTTCAGGCTCTTCATGATTTTCAACCCCACTTCATGCTCCTCCGATTTTTCAGACCGTTTCATGCTCATCTCATTTTTGACACCTTTTGAAGCTCTTCATATTTTTCACACCTTTTCAGGCTCTTCATGTTTTTCACACCTTTTCAGGCTCTTCATGATTTTGAACAGTGTTTCATGTTACTCCTATTTTTCAGACCGTTTCATACTCCTCATATTTTACACATTTTGAAGCTCTTCATATATTTCACACCTTTTCAGGCTCTTCATGTTTTTCTACACAGCTTCATGCTCCTCCTATTTTTCAGACCGTTTCATGCTCCTCATATTTTTGACACCTTTTAAAGCTCTTCATATTTTTCACAACTTTCAGGCTCTTCATGGTTTTCAACACCACTACATGCTCTTCCTCATATGTTTCACACCTTTTGAAGCTCTTCAAGTTTTTTAACACCTTTTCATGCTGCTCCTATATTTCCTACCATTTCATGCTCCTTATATTTTTGACACCTTTTGAAGCTCTTCATATATTTCACACCTTTTCACGCTCTTCATATTTTTCAACACCGCTTCAAGCTCCTCCTATTTTTCAGACCGATTATTGCTCCTCATATTGTTGACACCTTTGAGGCTCTTCATATATTTCACACATTTTCAGGCTCTTCATGTTTTCAACACCGCTTCATGCTCCTCCTAATTTTCAGACCGTTTCATTCTCCTCATATTTTTGACACCATTTTAAGCTCTTCATATTTTTCACACCTTTTCAGGCTCTTCATGTTTTTTAACACCTTTTCATGC
Source organism: Dama dama (assembly GCF_033118175.1). Classification (NCBI taxonomy): domain Eukaryota; kingdom Metazoa; phylum Chordata; class Mammalia; order Artiodactyla; family Cervidae; genus Dama; species Dama dama. The sequence continues at coordinate 5,985,833 of NW_026870891.1, read as the reverse complement.
TCCTGCTATATTTCAGACCGTTTCATGCTCCTTATATTTTTGACACCTTTTGAAGCTCTTCCTATTTTTCATACGTTTTCAGGCTCTACATATTTTTCAACACCGCTTCATGCTCCTCCTATATTTCAGACCGTATCATGCTCCTCATATGTTTCACACTTTTTCAGGCTCTTCATGGTTTTCAACAACACTTCATGCTCCTCATATGTTTCAGACCGTTTCATGCTCCTCATATTTTTGACACAATTTGAATCTCTTCACATTGTTCACACCTTTTGAGTTTCTTCATGTTTTTGAAAACAGTTTCTTGCTCCTCATATTTTTCAGACCGTTTCACCCTCTATATATTTGACACCTTTTTGAAGTTCTTCATATTTTTCACACCTTTTGAGGCTCTTCATGTTTTTGAAAACAGTTTCTTGCTCCGCAGATTTTTCAGACCATTTCACCCTCTGTATATTTGACAAATTTTTGAAGCTCTTCATATTTTTCACACCTTTTCAGGCTCTTCATGTTTTTCAACACCACTTCAAGTTCCTTCTATTTTTCAGACCGTTTCTTGCTCCTCATAATTTTGACACCTTTGAGGCTCTTCATATACTTCACACTGTTTCAGGCTCTTCATGTTTTTCAACACCACTTCAAGCTCCTTCTATTTTTCAGACCGTTTCTTGCTCCTCATATTTTTGACACCTTTGAGGCTCTTCATATATTTCACACTGTTTCAGGCTCTGTATGTTTTTCAACACCGCTTCATGCTCCTCCTAATTTTCAGACCGTTTCATTCTCCTCATATTTTTGACGCCTTTTGAGGCTCTTCATATTTTTCACACTTTTTCAGGCTCTTCATGTTTTTCAAACCGCTTCATGCTCCTCGTATTTTTCAGACCGTTTCATGCTTCTCCTATTTTTCAGACCGTTTCATGCTCCTCATATTTTTGACGCCTTTTGAAGCTCTTCCTATTTTTCACACCTTTTCAGGCTCTTCATGTTTTTCAACACCGCTTCATGCTCCTCGTATTTTTCAGAGCGTTTCATGGTCCTCATAATTTTGACACCTTTGAAGCTCTTCATATTTTTCACACCTTTTCAGTCTCTTCATATTTTTCAACACCACTTCATGCTTCTCCTATTTTTCAGACCGTTTAATGTTCCTCATATTTTTGACACTTTTTGAAGCTCTTCATATTTTTCACACTTCTCCAGGCTCTTCATTTTTTTGAACACCGCTTCATGCTCCTCCTATTTTTCAGACCTTTTCATGCTCCTCATGTTTTTGACACCTTTTGAAGCACTTCATATTTTTCACACCTTTTCAGGCTCTTCATGTTTTTCAACAACGCTTCATGCTCCTCCTATTTTTCAGACCGTTTCATGCTCCTCATATGTTTCACACCTTTTGAAGCTCTTCATATTTTTTTAACACTTTTTCACGCTCCTCCTATATATCAGACCGTTTCAAGCTCCTCATATTTTTGACACTTTTTGTAGCTCTTCATATTTTTCACACCTTTTCAGGGTCTTCATGTTTTTCTCCACCACTTCATGCTCCTCCTATTTTTCAGACCGTTTTATTCTACTCATATGTTTCACACCTTTTTCAAGCTCTTCATGTTTTTCAACACCACTTCATGCTCCTCCTAATTATCAGACCGTTTCATTCTCCTCATATTTTTGACACCATTTGAAGCTTTTCATATTTTTCACACCTTTTCAGGCTCTTCATGTTTTTTAACACCTTTTCATGCTCCTCCTATATTTCAGACCGTTTCATGCTCCTTATATTTTTGACACCTTTTGAAGCTCTTCATATTTTTCACTCCTTTTTCAGGCTCTTCCTGTTTTTCAACAACACTTCATGCTTCACCTATGTTTCAGACCGTTTCATGCTCCTCATATTTTTGACACAGTTTGAAGCTCTTCACATTGTTCACACCTTTTGAGGCTCTTCATGTTTTTGAAAACAGTTTCTTGCTCCTCATATTTTTCAGACCGTTTCACCCTCTATATATTTGACACCTTTTTGAAGCTCTTCATATTTTTCACACCTTTTGAGGCTCTTCATGTTTTTGAAAACAGTTTCTTGCTCCTCTTAATTTTCAGACCGTTTCACCCTCTATATATTTGACACCTTTTTGAAACTCTTCATATTTTTCACACCTTTTCAGGCTCTTCATGTTTTTCAACACCACTTCAAGTTCCTTCTATTTTTCAGACCGTTTCTTGCTCCTCATATTTTTGACACCTTTGAGGCTCTTCATATATTTCACACTTTTTCAGGCTCTTCATGTCTTTCAACACCACTTCAAGCTCCTTCAATTTTTCAGACCTTTTCTTGCTCCTCTTATTTTTGACACCTTTGAGGCTCTTCATATATTTCACACTGTTTCAGGCTCTTTATGTTTTTCAACACCGCTTCATGCTCCTCCTAATTTTCACATCGTTTCATTCTCCTCATATTTTTGACACCTTTTGAAGCTCTTCATATTTTTCACACTTTTTCAGGCTCTTCATGTTTTTCAAACCGCTTCATGCTCCTCCTATTTTTCAGACCATTTCATGCTTCTCCTATTTTTCAGACCGTTTCATGCTCCTCATATTTTTGACGCCTTTTGAAGCTCTTCCTATTTTTCACACCTTTTCAGGCTCTTCATGTTTTTCAACACCGCTTCATGCTCCTCGTATTTTTCAGACCGTTTCATGCTCCTCATATTTTTCACTCCTTTTGAAGCTCTTCATATTTTTCACACCTTTTCAGGCTCTTCATGTTTTTGAACACCGTTTCATGCTCGTCATATTTTTCAGACCGTTTCATGCTCCTCATATTTTTGACACCTTTTGAAGCTCTTCATATTTTTCACACCTTTTCAGTCTATTCATGTTTTTCAATACCGCTCATGATCCTCCTATTTTTCAGACCGTTTCATACTCCTCATGTATTTCACACCTTTTGAAGCTCTTCATATGTTTCACACCTTTTCAGGCTCTTCATGTTTTTCAACACCATTTCATGCTCCTCTTATTTTTCAGACCGTTTCATGCTCCTCATATTTTTGACACCTTTTGAAGCTCTTCATATTTTTCACACCATTTCAGGCTCTTCAAGTTTTTGAACAACGCTACAATGCTCCTCCTATTTTTCAGACCGTTTCATGCTCCTCATATTTTTGACACCTTTTGAAGCTCTTCATATTTTTTACACCTTTTCAGTCTCTACATGTTTTTCAACACGGCTTCATGCTCCTCTTATTTTTCAGACCGTTTCATGCTCCTCATATTTTTCACAACTTTTGAAGCTCTTCCTATTTTTCACACCTTTTCAGGCTCTTCATATTTTTCAGCACCACTTCATACTCCTCCTATTTTTCAGACCGTATCATGCTCCTCATATATTTGACACCTTTTGAAGCTCTTCATATTTTTCACACCTTTTCAGGCTCTTCATGTTTTTCAACACCGCTTCATGCTCCTCCTATTTTTCAGACCGTTTCTTGCTCCTCATATTTTTGACACCTTTTGAAGCTCTTCATATTTTTCACACCTTTTCACGCTCTTCATGTTTTTCAACATCGCTTGCTGCTCCTCCTCTTTTTCAGAGCGTTTCATGCTCCTCATAATTTTGACACCTTTGAAGCTCTTCGTATTTTTCACACCTTTTCAGGCTCTTCATATTTTTCAACCCCACTTCATGGTTCTCCTATTTTTCAGACCGTTTAATGCTCCTCATATTTTTGACACTTTTTGAAGCTCTTCATATTTTTCAAACTTCTCCAGGCTCTTCATTTTTTTGAACACCGCTTCATGCTCCTCCTATTTTTCAGACCTTTTCATGCTCCTCATGTTTTTGACACCTTTTGAAGCACTTCATGTTTTTCACACCTTTTCAGGCTCTTCATGTTTTTCAACAACGCTTCATGCTCCTCCTATTTTTCAGACTGTTTTATTCTACTCATATATTTCACACCTTTTTCAAGCTTTTCATGTTTTTCAACACCACTTCATGCTCCTCCTAATTATCAGACCGTTTAATTCTCCTCATATATTTGACAACATTTGAAGCTTTTCATATTTTTCACACCTTTTCAGGCTCTTCATGTTTTTTAACACCTTTTCATGCTCCTCCTATATTTCAGGCCGTTTCATGCTCCTTATATTTTTGACACCTTTTGAAGCTCTTCATATTTTTCACACCTTTTCAGGCTCTTCATATTTTTCAACACCGCTTCATGCTCCTCCTATTTTTCAGACTGTATCATGCTCCTCATATGTTTCACACATTTTTCAGGCTCCTCAAGTTTTTCAACAACACTTAATGCTCCTCCTATTTTTCAGAGCGTTTCATGCTTCTCCTATTTTTCAGACCGTTTCATGCTCCTCATATTTTTGACGCCTTTTGAAGCTCTTCATATTTTTCACACCTTTTCAGGCTATTCATGTTTTTCAGCACCACTTCATGCTCCTCCTATTTTTCAGACCGTTTCATGCTCCTCATATTCTTGACACCTTTTGAAGCTCTTCATATTTTTCACACCTTTTCAGCCTCTTCATGTTTTTCAACACCGCTTCATGCTCCTCCTATTTTTCAGACCCTTTCATGCTCCTCATATTTGTGACACCTTTTGAAGCTCTTCATATTTTTCACACCTTTTCACGCTCTTCATGTTTTTCAACATCGCTTGCTGCTCCTCCTCTTTTTCAGGGCGTTTCATGCTCCTCATAATTTTGACACCTTTGAAGCTCTTCATATTTTTCACACCTTTTCAGGCTCTTCATGTTTTTCAACACCACTTCAAGCTCCTTCTATTTTTCAGACCGTTTCTTGCTCCTCATATTTTTGACACCTTTGAGGCTCTTCATATATTTCACACATTTTCAGGCTCTTCATGTTTTTCAACACCACTTCACGCTCCTTCTATTTTTCAGAACGTTTCTTGCTCCTCATATTTTTGACACCTTTGAGGCTCTTCATATATTTCACACTGTTTCAGGCTCTTTATGTTTTTCAACACTGCTTCATGCTCCTCCTATTTTTCAGACCGTTTCATGCTTCTCCTATTTTTCAGACCGTTTCATGCTTCTCCTATTTTTCAGACCGTTTCATGCTCCTCATATTTTTGACACCTTTTGAAGCTCTTCATATTTTTCACACCATTTCAGGCTCTTCAAGTTTTTGAACAACGCTACAATGCTCCTCCTATTTTTCAGACCGTTTCATGCTCCTCATATTTTTGACACCTTTTGAAGCTCTTCATATTTTTTACACCTTTTCAGTCTCTACATGTTTTTCAACACGGCTTCATGCTCCTCTTATTTTTCAGACCGTTTCATGCTCCTCATATTTTTCACAACTTTTGAAGCTCTTCCTATTTTTCACACCTTTTCAGGCTCTTCATATTTTTCAGCACCACTTCATACTCCTCCTATTTTTCAGACCGTATCATGCTCCTCATATATTTGACACCTTTTGAAGCTCTTCATATTTTTCACACCTTTTCAGGCTCTTCATGTTTTTCAACACCGCTTCATGCTCCTCCTATTTTTCAGACCGTTTCTTGCTCCTCATATTTTTGACACCTTTTGAAGCTCTTCATATTTTTCACACCTTTTCACGCTCTTCATGTTTTTCAACATCGCTTGCTGCTCCTCCTCTTTTTCAGAGCGTTTCATGCTCCTCATAATTTTGACACCTTTGAAGCTCTTCGTATTTTTCACACCTTTTCAGGCTCTTCATATTTTTCAACCCCACTTCATGGTTCTCCTATTTTTCAGACCGTTTAATGCTCCTCATATTTTTGACACTTTTTGAAGCTCTTCATATTTTTCAAACTTCTCCAGGCTCTTCATTTTTTTGAACACCGCTTCATGCTCCTCCTATTTTTCAGACCTTTTCATGCTCCTCATGTTTTTGACACCTTTTGAAGCACTTCATGTTTTTCACACCTTTTCAGGCTCTTCATGTTTTTCAACAACGCTTCATGCTCCTCCTATTTTTCAGACTGTTTTATTCTACTCATATATTTCACACCTTTTTCAAGCTTTTCATGTTTTTCAACACCACTTCATGCTCCTCCTAATTATCAGACCGTTTAATTCTCCTCATATATTTGACAACATTTGAAGCTTTTCATATTTTTCACACCTTTTCAGGCTCTTCATGTTTTTTAACACCTTTTCATGCTCCTCCTATATTTCAGGCCGTTTCATGCTCCTTATATTTTTGACACCTTTTGAAGCTCTTCATATTTTTCACACCTTTTCAGGCTCTTCATATTTTTCAACACCGCTTCATGCTCCTCCTATTTTTCAGACTGTATCATGCTCCTCATATGTTTCACACATTTTTCAGGCTCTTCAAGTTTTTCAACAACACTTCATGCTCCTCCTATTTTTCAGAGCGTTTCATGCTTCTCCTATTTTTCAGACCGTTTCATGCTCCTCATATTTTTGACGCCTTTTGAAGCTCTTCATATTTTTCACACCTTTTCAGGCTATTCATGTTTTTCAGCACCACTTCATGCTCCTCCTATTTTTCAGACCGTTTCATGCTCCTCATATTCTTGACACCTTTTGAAGCTCTTCATATTTTTCACACCTTTTCAGCCTCTTCATGTTTTTCAACACCGCTTCATGCTCCTCCTATTTTTCAGACCCTTTCATGCTCCTCATATTTGTGACACCTTTTGAAGCTCTTCATATTTTTCACACCTTTTCACGCTCTTCATGTTTTTCAACATCGCTTGCTGCTCCTCCTCTTTTTCAGGGCGTTTCATGCTCCTCATAATTTTGACACCTTTGAAGCTCTTCATATTTTTCACACCTTTTCAGGCTCTTCATGTTTTTCAACACCACTTCAAGCTCCTTCTATTTTTCAGACCGTTTCTTGCTCCTCATATTTTTGACACCTTTGAGGCTCTTCATATATTTCACACATTTTCAGGCTCTTCATGTTTTTCAACACCACTTCACGCTCCTTCTATTTTTCAGAACGTTTCTTGCTCCTCATATTTTTGACACCTTTGAGGCTCTTCATATATTTCACACTGTTTCAGGCTCTTTATGTTTTTCAACACTGCTTCATGCTCCTCCTATTTTTCAGACCGTTTCGGCTTCTCCTATTTTTCAGACCGTTTCATGCTTCTCCTATTTTTCAGACCGTTTAATGCTCCTCATATTTTTGACACTTTTTGAAGCTCTTCATATTTTTCACACTTCTCCAGGCTCTTCATTTTTTTGAACACCGCTTCAAGCTCCTCCTATTTTTCAGACATTTTCATGCTCCTCATGTTTTTGACACTTTTTGAAGCACTTCATATTTTTCACACCTTTTCAGGCTCTTCATGTTTTTCAACAACGCTTCATGCTCCTCCTATTTTTCAGACCGTTTCATGCTCCTCATACTTTTCACACCTTTTGAAGCTCTTCATATTTTTTTAACACCTTTTCACGCTCCTCCTATATTTCAGACCGTTTCAAGCTCCTCATATTTTTGACACTTTTTGTAGCTCTTCATATTTTTCACACCTTTTCAGGGTCTTTATGTTTTTCTACACCACTTCATGCTCCTCCTATTTTTCAGACCGTTTTATTCTACTCATATGTTTCACACCTTTTTCAAGCTCTTCATGTTTTTCAACACCACTTCATGCTCCTCCTAATTATCAGACCGTTTCATTCTCCTCATATTTTTGACACCATTTGAAGCTTTTCATATTTTTCACACCTTTTCAGGCTCTTCATGTTTTTTAACAACTTTTCATGCTCCTGCTATATTTCAGACCGTTTCATGCTCCTTATATTTTTGACACCTTTTGAAGCTCTTCATATTTTTCACACATTTTCATGCTCTTCATATTTTTCAACACCGCTTCATGCTCCTCCTATTTATCAGACCATATCATGCTCCTCATATGTTTCACAACTTTTTCAGGCTCTTCATGTTTTTCAACAACACTTCATGCTCCTCCTATGTTTCAGACCGTTTCATCTCCTCATATTTTTGACACAGTTTGAAGCTCTTCACATTTTTCACACCTTTTGAGGCTCTTCATGTTTTTCAGCACCACTTCATGCTCCTCCTATTTTTCAGACCTTTTTTTGCTCCTCATATTTTTTACACATTTTGAAGCTCTTCATATTTTTCACACCTTTTCAGGCTCTTCATGTTTTTCACCACCGCTTCATGCTCCTCCTATTTTTCAAACCGTTTCATGCTCCTCATATTTTTGACACCTTTTGAATCTCTTCATATTTTTCACACCTTTTCAGGCTCTTCATGTTTTTCAACATCGCTTGCTGCTCCTCATCTTTTTCAGACCGTTTCATGCTCCTCTTAGTTTTGACACCTTTGAAGCTCTTCATATTTTTTACACCTTTTCAGGCTCCTCATATTTTTCTCCACCACTTCATGCTTCTCCTATTTTTCAGACCGTTTCATGCTCCTCATATTTTTGACACTTTTTGAAGCTCTTCATATTTTTGACACCTTTTCAGGCTCTTCATGTTTTTCAACAACGCTTCATGCTCCTCCTATTTTTCAGACCGTTTCATGCTCCTCATATTTTTGACACTTTTTGAAGCTCTTCCTATTTTTCACACCTTTTCAGGCTCTTCATGTTTTTCAACACCGCTTCATGCTCCTCGTATTTTTCAGAGCGTTTCATGGTCCTCATAATTTTGACACCTTTGAAGCTCTTCATATTTTTCACACCTTTTCAGTCTCTTCATATTTTTCAACACCACTTCATTCTTCTCCTATTTTTCAGACAATTTAATGCTCCTCATATTTTTGACACTTTTTGAAGCTCTTCATATTTTTCACACTTCTCCAGGCTCTTCATTTTTTTGAACACCGCTTCATGCTCCTCCTATTTTTCAGACCGTTTCATGCTCCTCATATGTTTCACACCTTTTGAAGCTCTTCATATTTTTTTAACACTTTTTCACGCTCCTCCTATATTTCAGACCGTTTCAAGCTCCTCATATTTTTGACACTTTTTGTAGCTCTTCATATTTTTCACACCTTTTCAGGGTCTTCATGTTTTTCTACACCACTTCATGCTCCTCCTATTTTTCAGACCGTTTTATTCTACTCATATGTTTCACACCTTTTTCAAGCTCTTCATGTTTTTCAACACCACTTCATGCTCCTCCTAATTATCAGACCGTTTCATTCTCCTCATATTTTTGACACCATTTGAAGCTTTTCATATTTTTCACACCTTTTCAGGCTCTTCATGTTTTTTAACACCTTTTCATGCTCCTCCTATATTTCAGACCGTTTCATGCTCCTTATATTTTTGACACCTTTTGAAGCTCTTCATATTTTTCACTCCTTTTTCAGGCTCTTCATGTTTTTCAACAACACTTCATGCTCCACCTATGTTTCAGACCGTTTCATGCTCCTCATATTTTTGACACAGTTTGAAGCTCTTCACATTGTTCACACCTTTTGAGGCTCTTCATGTTTTTGAAAACAGTTTCTTGCTCCTCATATTTTTCAGACCGTTTCACCCTCTATATATTTGACACCTTTTTGAAGCTCTTCATATTTTTCACACCTTTTGAGGCTCTTCATGTTTTTGAAAACAGTTTCTTGCTCCTCTTAATTTTCAGACCGTTTCACCCTCTATATATTTGACACCTTTTTGAAACTCTTCATATTTTTCACACCTTTTCAGGCTCTTCATGTTTTTCAACACCACTTCAAGTTCCTTCTATTTTTCAGACCGTTTCTTGCTCCTCATATTTTTGACACCTTTGAGGCTCTTCATATATTTCACACTTTTTCAGGCTCTTCATGTCTTTCAACACCACTTCAAGCTCCTTCAATTTTTCAGACCTTTTCTTGCTCCTCTTATTTTTGACACCTTTGAGGCTCTTCATATATTTCACACTGTTTCAGGCTCTTTATGTTTTTCAACACCGCTTCATGCTCCTAATTTTCAGACCGTTTCATTCTCCTCATATTATTGACACCTTTTGAAGCTCTTCATATTTTTCACACTTTTTCAGGCTCTTCATGTTTTTCAAACCGCTTCATGCTCCTCCTATTTTTCAGACCATTTCATGCTTCTCCTATTTTTCAGACCGTTTCATGCTCCTCATATTTTTGACGCCTTTTGAAGCTCTTCCTATTTTTCACACCTTTTCAGGCTCTTCATGTTTTTCAACACCGCTTCATGCTCCTCGTATTTTTCAGACCGTTTCATGCTCCTCATATTTTTCACTCCTTTTGAAGCTCTTCATATTTTTCACACCTTTTCAGGCTCTTCATGTTTTTGAACACCGTTTCATGCTCGTCATATTTTTCAGACCGTTTCATGCTCCTCATATTTTTGACACCTTTTGAAGCTCTTCATATTTTTCACACCTTTTCAGTCTATTCATGTTTTTCAATACCGCTCATGATCCTCCTATTTTTCAGACCATTTCATACTCCTCATGTATTTCACACCTTTTGAAGCTCTTCATATGTTTCACACCTTTTCAGGCTCTTCATGTTTTTCAACACCATTTCATGCTCCTCTTATTTTTCAGACCGTTTCATGCTCCTCATATTTTTGACACCTTTTGAAGCTCTTCATATTTTTCACACCATTTCAGGCTCTTCAAGTTTTTGAACAACGCTACAATGCTCCTCCTATTTTTCAGACCGTTTCATGCTCCTCATATTTTTGACACCTTTTGAAGCTCTTCATATTTTTTACACCTTTTCAGTCTCTACATGTTTTTCAACACGGCTTCATGCTCCTCTTATTTTTCAGACCGTTTCATGCTCCTCATATTTTTCACAACTTTTGAAGCTCTTCCTATTTTTCACACCTTTTCAGGCTCTTCATATTTTTCAGCACCACTTCATACTCCTCCTATTTTTCAGACCGTATCATGCTCCTCATATATTTGACACCTTTTGAAGCTCTTCATATTTTTCACACCTTTTCAGGCTCTTCATGTTTTTCAACACCGCTTCATGCTCCTCCTATTTTTCAGACCGTTTCTTGCTCCTCATATTTTTGACACCTTTTGAAGCTCTTCATATTTTTCACACCTTTTCACGCTCTTCATGTTTTTCAACATCGCTTGCTGCTCCTCCTCTTTTTCAGAGCGTTTCATGCTCCTCATAATTTTGACACCTTTGAAGCTCTTCGTATTTTTCACACCTTTTCAGGCTCTTCATATTTTTCAACCCCACTTCATGGTTCTCCTATTTTTCAGACCGTTTAATGCTCCTCATATTTTTGACACTTTTTGAAGCTCTTCATATTTTTCAAACTTCTCCAGGCTCTTCATTTTTTTGAACACAGCTTCATGCTCCTCCTATTTTTCAGACCTTTTCATGCTCCTCATGTTTTTGACACCTTTTGAAGCACTTCATGTTTTTCACACCTTTTCAGGCTCTTCATGTTTTTCAACAACGCTTCATGCTCCTCCTATTTTTCAGACCGTTTCATGCTCCTCATATGTTTCACACATTTTGAAGCTCTTCATATTTTTTTAACACCTTTTCACGCTCCTCCTATATTTCAGACCGTTTCAAGCTCCTCATATTTTTGACACTTTTTGTAGCTCTTCATATTTTTCACACCTTTTCAGGGTCTTCATGTTTTTCTACACCACTTCATGCTCCTCCTATTTTTCAGACTGTTTTATTCTACTCATATGTTTCACACCTTTTTCAAGCTTTTCATGTTTTTCAACACCACTTCATGCTCCTCCTAATTATCAGACCGTTTAATTCTCCTCATATATTTGACAACATTTGAAGCTTTTCATATTTTACACACCTTTTCAGGCTCTTCATGTTTTTTAACACCTTTTCATGCTCCTCCTATATTTCAGGCCGTTTCATGCTCCTCATATTTTTGACACCTTTTGAAGCTCTTCATATTTTTCACACCTTTTCAGGCTCTTCATATTTTTCAACATCGCTTCATGCTCCTCCTATTTTTCAGACCGTATCATGGTCCTCATATGATTCACACCTTTTTCAGGCTCTTCATGTTTTTCAACAACACTTCATGCTCCTCCTATTTTTCAGAGCGTTTCATGCTTCTCCTATTTTTCAGACCGTTTCATGCTCCTCAGATTTTTGACGCCTTTTGAAGCTCTTCATATTTTTCACACCTTTTCAGGCTATTCATGTTTTTCAGCACCACTTCATGCTCCTCCTATTTTTCAGACCGTTTCATGTTCCTCATATTCTTGACACCTTTTGAAGCTCTTCATATTTTTCACACCTTTTCAGGCTCTTCATGTTTTTCAACACCGCTTCATGCTCCTCCTATTTTTCAGACCCTTTCATGCTCCTCATATTTGTGACACCTTTTGAAGCTCTTCATATTTTTCACACCTTTTCACGCTCTTCATGTTTTTCAACATCGCTTGCTGCTCCTCCTCATTTTCAGAGTGTTTCATGCTCCTCATAATTTTGACACCTTTGAAGCTCTTCATATTTTTCACACCTTTTCAGGCTCTTCATGTTTTTCAACACCACTTCAAGCTCCTTCTATTTTTCAGACCGTTTCTTGCTCCTCATATTTTTGACACCTTTGAGGCTCTTCATATATTTCACACTTTTTCAGGCTCTTCATGTTTTTCAACACCACTTCAAGCTCCTTCTATTTTTCAGACCGTTTCCTGCTCCTCATATTTTTGACACCTTTGAGGCTCTTCATATATTTCACACTGTTTCAGGCTCTTTATGTTTTTCAACACTGCTTCATGCTCCTCCTATTTTTCAGACCGTTTCATGCTTCTCCTATTTTTCAGACCGTTTCATGCTTCTCCTATTTTTCAGACCGTTTAATGCTCCTCATATTTTTGACACTTTTTGAAGCTCTTCATATTTTTCACACTTCTCCAGGCTCTTCATTTTTTTGAACACCGCTTCAAGCTCCTCCTATTTTTCAGACATTTTCATGCTCCTCATGTCTTTGACACTTTTTGAAGCACTTCATATTTTTCACACCTTTTCAGGCTCTTCATGTTTTTCAACAACGCTTCATGCTCCTCCTATTTTTCAGACCGTTTCATGCTCCTCATACTTTTCACACCTTTTGAAGCTCTTCATATTTTTTTAACACCTTTTCATGCTCCTCCTATATTTCAGACCATTTCAAGCTCCTCATATTTTTGACACTTTTTGTAGCTCTTCATATTTTTCACACCTTTTCAGGGTCTTCATGTTTTTCTACACCACTTCATGCTCCTCCTATTTTTCAGACCGTTTTATTCTACTCATATGTTTCACACCTTTTTCAAGCTCTTCATGTTTTTCAACACCACTTCATGCTCCTCCTAAATATCAGACCGTTTCATTCTCCTCATATTTTTGACACCATTTGAAGCTTTTCATATTTTTCACACCTTTTCAGGCTCTTCATGTTTTTTAACACCTTTTCATGCTCCTGCTATATTTCAGACCGTTTCATGCTCCTTATATTTTTGACACCTTTTGAAGCTCTTCATATTTTTCACACATTTTCATGCTCTTCATATTTTTCAACACCGCTTCATGCTCCTCCTATTTATCAGACCATATCATGCTCCTCATATGTTTCACAACTTTTTCAGTCTCTTCATGTTTTTCAACATCACTTCATGCTCCTCCTATGTTTCAGACCGTTTCATGCTCCGCATATTTTTGACACAGTTTGAAGCTCTTCACATTTTTCACACCTTTTGAGGCTCTTCATGTTTTTGAAAACAGTTTCTTGCTCCTCATATTTTTCAGACCGTTTCACCCTCTATATATTTGACACCTTTCTGAAGCTCTTCATATTTTTCACACCTTTTCAGGCTCTTCATGTTTTTCAACACCACTTCAAGCTCCTTCTATTTTTCAGACCGTTTCTTGCTCCTAATATTTTTGACACCTTTGAGGCTCTTCATATATTTCACACTTTTTCAGTCTCTTTATGTTTTTCAACACCGCTTCATGCTCCTCCTAATTTTCAGACCGTTTCATTCTCCTCATATTTTTGACACCTTTTGAAGCTCTTCATATTTTTCACAACTTTTCAGGCTCTTCATGTTTTTCAACACCACTTCAAGCTCCTTCTATTTTTCAGACCGTTTCTTGCTCCTCATATTTTTGACACCTTTGAGGCTCTTCATATATTTCACACTTTTTCAGGCTCTTTATGTTTTTCAACACCGCTTCATGCTCCTCCTGATTTTCAGACCGTTTCATTCTCCTCATATTTTTGACACCTTTTGAAGCTCTTCATATTTTTCACACTTTTTCAGGCTCTTCATGTTTTTCAAACCGCTTCATGCTCCTCCTATTTTCAGACCGTTTCATGCTCCTCCTATTTTTCAGACCGTTTCATGCTCCTCGTATTTTTGACGCCTTTTGAAGCTCTTCATATTTTTCACACCTTTTCAGGCTCTTCATGTTTTTCAGCACCACTTCATGCTCCTCCTATTTTTCAGACCTTTTTTTGCTCCTCATATTTTTTACACATTTTGAAGCTCTTCATATTTTTCACACCTTTTCAGGCTCTTCATGTTTTTCAACACCGCTTCATGCTCCTCCTATTTTTCAAACCGTTTCATGCTCCTCATATTTTTGACACATTTTGAATCTCTTCATATTTTTCACACCTTTTCAGGCTCTTCATGTTTTTCAACATCGCTTGCTGCTCCTCAACTTTTTCAGACCGTTTCATGCTCCTCTTAGTTTTGACACCTTTGAAGCTCTTCATATTTTTTACACCTTTTCAGGCTCCTCATATTTTTCTTCACCACTTCATGCTTCTTCTATTTTTCAGACCGTTTCATGCTCCTCATATTTTTGACACTTTTTGAAGCTCTTCATATTTTTGACACCTTTTCAGGCTCTTCATGTTTTTCAACAACACTTCATGCTCCTCCTATTTTTCAGACCGTTTCATGCTCCTCATATGTTTCACACCTTTTTCAGGCTCTTCATGTTTTTCAACAACACTTCATGCTCCTCCTATGTTTCAGACCGTTTCATGCTCCTCATATTTTTGACACAGTTTGAAGCTCTTCACATTGTTCACACCTTTTGAGGCTCTTCATGTTTTTGAAAACAGTCTCTTGCTCCTCATATTTTTCAGACCGTTTCACCCTCTATATATTTGACACCTTTTTGAAGCTCTTCATATTTTTCACACCTTTTGAGGCTCTTCATGTTTTTGAAAACAGTTTCTTGCTCCTCATATTTTTCAGACCGTTTCAACCTTTATATATTTGACACCTTTTTGAAGCTCTTCATATTTTTCACACCTTTTCAGGCTCTTCATGTTTTTCAACACCACTTCAAGCTCCTTCTATTTTTCAGACCGTTTCTTGCTCCTCATATTTTTGACACCTTTGAGGCTCTTCATATATTTCACACTGTTTCAGGCTCTTTATGTTTTTCAACACCGCTTCATGCTCCTCCTAATTTTCAGACCGTTTCATTCTCCTCATATTTTTGACACATTTTGAAGCTCTTCATATTTTTCACACTTTTTCAGGCTCTTCATGTTTTTCAAACCGCTTCATGCTCCTCCTATTTTTCAGACCGTTTCATGCTTCTCCTATTTTTCAGACCGTTTCATGCTCCTCATATTTTTGACGCCTTTTGAAGCTCTTCATATTTTTCACACCTTTTCAGGCTATTCATGTTTTTCAGCACCACTTCATGCTCCTCCTATTTTTCAGACCGTTTCATGCTCCTCATATACTTGACACCTTTTGAAGCTCTTCATATTTTTCACACTTTTTCACGCTCTTCATGTTTTTCAACATCGCTTGCTTCTCCTCCTCTTTTTCAGAGCGTTTCATGCTCCTCCTAATTTTGACACCTTTGAAGCTCTTCATATTGTTCACACCTTCAGGCTCTTCATGTTTTTCAACACCACTTCAAGCTCCTTCTATTTTTCAGACCGTTTCTTGCTCCTCATATTTTTGATACCTTTGAGGCTCTTCATATATTTCACACTTTTTCAGGCTCTTCATGTTTTTCAACACCACTTCAAGCTCCTTCTATTTTTCAGACCGTTTCTTGCTCCTCATATTTTTGACACCTTTGAGGCTCTTCATATATTTCACACTGTTTCAGGCTCTTTATGTTTTTCAACACTGCTTCATGCTCCTCCTAATTTTCAGACCGTTTCATGCTTCTCCTATTTTTCAGACCGTTTCATGCTCCTCATATTTTTGACGCCCTTTGAAGCTCTTCCTATTTTTCACACCTTTTCAGGCTCTTCATGATTTTCAACACCACTTCATGCTCCTCCTTTTTTCAGACTGCTTCATTCTCATCTCATTTTTGACACATTTTGAAGCTGTTCATATTTTTCATTTCTTTTGAAGCTCTTCATATATTTTACACGTTTTCAGGCTCTTCATGGTTTTCAACACCGCTTCGTGCTGCTCCTAATTTTCACATCATTTCATGCTCATCGATTTTTACACCTTTTGCAGGTCTTCATATTTTCACACCTTTTGAAGCTCTTCATATTTTTCACACCTTTTTAGGCTCTTCATGTATTTGAACACCGTTTCATGCTCCTCCTCTTTTTCAGATCGTTTCATGCTCCTCATATTTTTGACACCTTTTGAAACTCTTCTTTTATTTTCACACCTTTTGAAGCTTTTCATATATTTCACACCTTTTCAGGCTCTTCATGCTTTTAAACAACACTTCATGCTCCTCCTATTTTTCAGACCGCTTCAAGCTCATCTCATTTTTCACACCTTTTGAAGCTGTTCATATTTTTCACACGTTTTCAGGTTCTTCATGTTTTTCAACACTGCTTCATGCTCCTCCTAATTTTCAGACCATTTCATGCTTCTCCTATTTTTCAGACCGTTTCATGCTCCTCATATTTTTGACGCCCTTTGAAGCTCTTCCTATTTTTCACACCTTTTCAGGCTCTTCATGTTTTTCAACACCGCTTCATGCACCTCCTATTTTTCAGAACGTTTCATGCTCATCTCATTTTTGACACCTTTTGAAGCTTTTCATATTTTTCAAAACTTTTCAGGCTCTTCATGTTTTGAACACCGCTTCATGGTAATCCTATTTTTGAAACCATATCATGCTCCTCATATTTTTCACACATTTTGAAGCTCTTCATATTTTTCAATCCTTTTCAGACTCTTCATGTTTTTGAACACCACTTCATGCTCCTTCTATTTTTCAGAGAGTTTCATGCTCCTCATGTATTTCACACCTTTTGAAGCTCTTCATATTTTTCACACCTTTTCAGGCTCTTCATGTTTTTGAACACCGTTTCATGCTCCTCCAATTTTTCAGACGGTTTCATGCTCCGCATATTTTGACACCTTTTGAAGCTCTTCAAATTTTTCACACTTTTTCAAGCTCTTCATGTTTTTCAACTCCACTTCATACTCCTCCTATTTTTCAGACCGTTTCATGTTCCTCATATTTTTGACACCTTTAGAAACTTTTCATAATTGTCACACTTTTTCAGGCTCTTCATGTTTTTCAACACCGCTTCAGCTCCTCCTATTTTTCAGACAGTTTCATTCTCCTCATAAATTTGACACATTTTAAAGCTCTTCATATATTTCACACCTTTTCAGGCTCTTCATTTTTTCAACACCACTTCATGCTCCTCCTATTTTTCAGACCGTTTCATGCTCATCTACTTTTTAACACCTTTTGAAGCTCTTCATATTTTTCACACCTTTTAAGCTCTTCACATTTTTCACACCTTTTCAGGCTCTTCATGTTTTGTACACCGTTTCTTGCTACTCCTATTATTCAGACCGTTTCATGATCCTCATATATTTGACACCTCATGAAGCTCTTCATATTTTTCACACCTTTTCAGGCTCTTCAAATTTTTCATATTTTTGAACCTCTTCATGTTTTTCACACCTTTTCAGGCTCTTCAAGATTTTCAACACCGCTTCATGCTCCTCCGATTTTTCAGACCGTTT
The DNA here is from genome assembly GCF_033118175.1 of Dama dama. NCBI lineage: Eukaryota > Metazoa > Chordata > Mammalia > Artiodactyla > Cervidae > Dama > Dama dama. Next base: position 5,967,911 of record NW_026870891.1, on the reverse strand, counting down.
CATGCTCATCTAATTTTTGACAACTTTTGAAGCTCTTCATATTTTTCACAACTTTTCAGGCTCTTCATTTGTTTAAAGACCGTTTCATGCTCCTTCTATTATTCAGACCGTTTCATGCTCCTCATATTTTTGACACCTTTTGAAGCTCTTCATATTTTTCACACGTTTTCAGGCTCTTCATGTTTTTCATCAATGCTTCATGCTCCTCCTATTTGTCAGACGGTTTCATTCTCCTCATATTTTTGACTCCTTTTGAAGCTCTTCATATATTTCACACCTTTTCAGGCTCTTCATGTTTTTCAACACTGCTTCATGTTCCTCCTATTTTTCAGACCGTTTCATGCTCCTCATATTTTTGACACCTTTTGAAGCTCTTCATATTTTTCACAGCTTTTCAGGCTCTTCAAGTTTTTGAACATCGTTTCATGCTCCTCCTATTTTTCAGAACGTTCCATGCTCCTCATATTTTTCACACGTTTTGCAGCTCTTCATATTTTTCACACCTTTTCTGGGTCTTCATATTTTTCAACACCACTTCATGCTTCTCCTATTTTTTAGAATGTTTAATGCTCCTCATAATTTTGACACCTTTTGAAACTCTTCATATTTTTCAAACCTTTTCAGACTCTTCATGTTTTTCAACAACAATTCATGCTCCTCCTATTTTTCACACCGTTTCATGCTCCTCATATTTTTGACATCTTTTGAAGCTCTTCATATATTTCACACCTTTTCATACTCTTCATGTTTTTCACCAGTGCTTCATTCTCCTCCTATTTTTCAGACCGTTTCATGCTCCTCATATTTTTGACACCTTTTGAAGCTCTTCATATTTTTCACAGCTTTTCATGCTCTTCATGTTTTTGAACACCCCTTCATGCACCTCTTCTTTTTCAGACCGTTTCATACTCCTCATATTTTTGACACCTTTTGAAGCTCTTCATATATTTCACAACTTTTCAGGCTCTTCATGTTTATCAACACCATTTCATGCTCCTCCTGTTTTTCAGCCCATTTCATGCTCATCTCATTTTTGACACCTTTTGAAGCTCTTCATATTTTTCACAGCATTTTAGGCTCTTCATGTTTTTCAAAACCGCTTCCTTTTCCTCCTATTTTTCAGAACGTTTCATGCTCCTCATATTTTTGATACCTTTTGAAGCTGTTCATATTTTTCACACCTTTTCATGCTCTTCATGTTTTCAACACCGATTCATGCTCCTCCTATTTTTCAGACCGTTTCATGCTCCTCCTATTTTTCAGACCGTTTCATTCTGCTCATATTTTTGACACCTTTTGAAGCTCTTCATATTTGTCATATCTTTTCAGGCTCTTCATGTTTTTGAACACCGCTTCATGCTCCTCTTATTTTTCAGACCGTTTCATGCTCATTTCATTATTGACACCTTTTGAAGCTCTTCATATTTTTCACACCTTTTCAAGCTCTTCATGTTTTTCAACACCGTTTCATGCTCCTCCTATTTTTCAGACCATTTCATGCTCATCTCATTTTTGACACCTTTTGAAACACTTCATATTCTTCACACATTTTGAAGCTTTTCATATTTTTTCACACGTTTTCAGGCTCTTCATGTTTTTCAACACCGCTTCATGCTCCTCCTATTTTTCAGACCGTTTCATGCTCCTCATATTTTTGACACCTTTTGAAGCTCTTCATATTTTTCACACTTTTCTGGCTCTTCATGTTTTTCAACACCACTTCCTGCTCCTCCTATTTTTCAGACCGTTTCATGCTCCTCATGTATTTCACACCTTTTGAAGCTCTTCATATTTTTCACACCTTTTCAGGCTCTTCATGTTTTTAATCACCGTTTCATCCTCCTCTAATTTTTCAGACCGTTTCATGCTCCTCATATATTTGACACATTTTGAAGCTCTGAATATTTTTCACACATTTTCAGGCTCTTCATGTTTTTGAACACTGCTTCATAATCCTCCTATTTTTCAGACCGTTTCATGCTCCTCATATTCTTCACACCTTTTGAAGCTCTTCATATTTTTCACACATTTTCAGGCTCTTCATATTTTTGAACACCGCTTCTCGCTCCTCCTATTTTAAGACCGTTTCATGCTCATCTCATTTTTCACACCTTTTGAAGCTCTTCATATTTTTCACACGTTTTCAGGCTCTTCATGTTTTTCAGCACTTCTTCAAACTCCTCCTATTTTTCAGCCCGTTTCATGCTCCTCATATTTTTACACCTTTTGAAGCTTTTCATATTTTTCAAACCTTTTCAGGCTCTTCATTTTTTTCAACACTACTTCTTGCTCCTCCAATTTTTCAGACCGTTTCATGCTCATCTAATTTTTGACACCTGTTGAAGCTATTCATATATTTCACACCTTCTGAAGCTCTTCATATTTTTCACACTTTTTCAGGCTCTTCATGTTTTGCAACACCACTTCATGCTTCTCCTATTTTTCAGCCCGTTTCATGCTCCTCATGTTTTTCACACCTTTTGAAGCTCGTCATATTTTTTACACCTTTTCAGGCTCTTCATGTTTTGATCACCGTTTCATGCTACCCCTATTTTTCAGACCGTTTCATGCTCATCTAATTTTTGACACCTTTTGAAGCTCTTCATATATTTCACACCTTTTGAAGCTCTTCATATTTTGCACACCTTTCCAGGATCTTCATATTTTTCAACACCGCTTCATGCTCCACCTATTTTTCAGACCGTTTCATGCTCCTCATATTTTTGACACCTTTTGAAGCTTTTCATATTTTTCACACCTTTTCAGGCTCTTCATTTTTTTCAACACTACTTCTTGCTCCTCCAATTTTTCAGACCGTTTCATGCTCATCTAATTTTTGACACCTGTTGAAGTTCTTCATATTTTTCACACCTTCTGAAGCTCTTCATATTTTTCACACTTTTTCAGGCTCTTCATGTTTTTCAACACCACTTCATGCTTCTCCTATTTTTCAGCCCGTTTCATGCTCCTCATGTTTTTCACACCTTTTGAAGCTCGTCATATTTTTCACACCTTTTCAGGCTGTTCATGTTTTTGATCACCGTTTCTTGCTCCTCCTATGTTTCAGACCGTTTCATGCTCCTCATATTTTTGACACCTTTTAATCTCTTTATATTTTTCACAGCTTTTCAGGCTCTTCATGTTTTTGAACACCACTTCATGCTCCTCCTATATTTCAGAGCGTTTCATGCTCCTCATATTTTTGACACCTTTTGAAGCTCTTCATATTTTTCACACCTTTTGAAGCTCTTCATATTTTTCACACCTTTTCAGGCTCTTCATGTTTTTCAACACAGCTTCATGCTCGTCCTATTTTTCAGACCTTTTCATGCTCCTCATATTTTGACACCTTTTGAAGCTCTTCATATTTTTCACAGCATTTTAGGCTCTTCATGTTTTTCAACACCGCTTCAGGCTCCTCCTATTTTTCAGACCTTTTCATGCTCCTCATATTTTTGACACCTTTTGAAGCTCTTCATATTTTTCACAGCATTTTAGGCTCTTCATGTTTTTCAACACCCCTTCATGCTCCTCCTATTTTTCAGACCGTTTCATGCTCCTCATATTTTTGACAGCTTTTGAAGCTCTTCAAATATTTCACACCTTTTCAGGCTCTTCTATTTTTTTCAACACCACTTCATGCTCCTCCTTTTTTTCAGACCGTTTCATGCTCATCTCATTTTTGACACCTTTTGAAGCTCTTCATATTCTTCACACATTTTGAAGCTCTTCATATTTTTTCACATCTTTTCAGCTTCTTCATGTTTTTCAACACCGCTTCATGCTCCTCCTATTTTTCAGACCGTTTCATGCTCCTCATATTTTTGACACCTTTTGAAGCTCTTCATATTTTTCACACTTTTCAGGCTCTTCATGTTTTTCAACACCACTTCATGCTCCTCCTATTTTTCAGACCGTTTCATTCTCCTCATATTTTTGACACCTTTTGAAGCTCTTCATATATTTCACACCTTTTCAGGCTCTTCATGTTTTTAACACCACTTCATGCTCCTCCTATTTTTCAGACCATTTCCTGCTCATCGATTTTTGACACCTTTTGAAGCTCTTCATGTTTTTGACCACCGTTTCATGCTATTCCTATTTTTCAAACTGTTTCATGGTCCTCATGTTTGTTACACCTTTTGAAGCTATTCATATATTTCACACCTTTTCAGGCTCTTCTTGTTTTTCAACACAGCTTCATTCTCCTCCTATTTTACACCGTTTCATGCTCCTCCTGTTTTTGACACCTTTTGAAGCACTTCATATTTTTCACACTTTTCAGGCTCTTCATGTATTTGAAAACCGCCTCATGCTCCTCCTATTTTTCAGACCGTTTCATGTCCAAATGTATTTCACACTTTTTGAAGCGCTTTATATTTTTCAAAACTTTTCAGGCCCTTCATGTGTTTGATCAGCATTTCATGCTCCTCCTATTTTTCAGACCGTTTCATGCTCCTCATATTTTGACAACTTTTGAAGCTCTTCATATTTTTCACCCCTTTTCAGGCTCTTCATATTTTTGAACACCCCTTCATGCTCCTCCTATTTTTCAGACCGTTTCATTCTCCTCATATTTTTGACACCTTTTGGATCTCTTCATATATTTCACACCTTTTCAGGCTCTTCTTTTTTTTCAAAACCTCTTCATGCTCGTCCTATTTGTCAGACCGTTTCATGCTCCTCATATTTTTCACACCTTTTGAAGCTCTTCATATTTTTCACACCTTTTGAAGCTCTTCATATTTTCCACACGTTTTCAGGCTCCTCATGTTTTTGAACACCGCTTCATGCTCCTCATATTTTTCAGACCGTTTCGTGCTCCTCATACTCTTGACACCTTCTGAAGCTCTTCATATTTTTCACACCTTTTCAGGCTCTTCATGTTTTTGATCACCGTTTCATGCTCCTCCTATTTATCAGACCGTTTCATGCTCATGTCATTGTCGACACCTTTTCAAGCTCTTCATATATTTCACACCTTTTGAAGCTCTTCATATTTTGCACACCTTTCCAGGCTCTTCATATTTTTCAGCACCGCTTCATGCTCCACCTATTTTTCAGACCGTTTCATGCTCCTCATATTTTTGACACCTTTTGAAGCTTTTCATATTTTTCACACCTTTTCATGCTCTTCATTTTTTTCAACACTACTTCTTGCTCCTCCACTTTTTCAGACCATTTCATGCTCATCTAATTTTTGACACCTGTTGAAGCTCTTCATATTTTTCACACCTTCTGAAGCTCTTTATATTTTTCACACTTTTTCAGGCTCTTCATGTTTTTCAACACCACTTCATGCTTCTCCTATTTTTCAGCCCGTTTCATGCTCATCATGTTTTTCACACCTTTTGAAGCTCGTCATATTTTTCACACCTTTTAAGGCTCTCCATGTTTTTGATCACCGTTTCTTGCTCCTCCTATTTTTCAGACCGTTTCATGCTCCTCATAGTTTTCACACCTTTTGAAGCTCGTCATATTTTTCACACCTTTTTAGGCTCTCCATTTTTTTGATCACCGTTTCTTGCTCCTCCTATTTTTCAGACCCTTTCATGCTCCTCATATTTTTGAAACCTTTTGAAGCTCTTCATATTTTTCACAAGTTCTCAGCCTCCTCATGTTTTTCAACACCGCTTCATGCTCCTCCTATTTTTCAGACCGTTTCATGCTTCTCATATTTTTGACACCTTTTGAAGCTCTTCATATTTTTCACACCTTTAAAGGCTCTTCATGTTTTTGAACACCGCTTCATGGTCCTCCTCTTTTTCAGACCATTTCATGCACCTCATATTTTTGACACCTTTTGAAGCTCTTCATAATTTTCACACCTTTTCAGGCTCTTCATATTTTTGAACACCGCTTCATGCTCCTCCTATTTTTCAGACCGTTTCATGCTCCTTGTAATTTTGACACCTTTTGAAGCTCTTCGTATTTTTCACACCTTTTCAGGCTCTTCATGTTTTTTAACCGCTGCATACTCCTCCTATTTTTCAGACCGTTTCATGCTCCTCATATATTTCACACCTTTTGAAGCTCTTCATATTTTTCACACCTTTTCAAGCTCTTCATATTTTCACACCTTTTCAGGCTCTTCATGTTTTTGAACACTGCTTCATGCTCCTTCTATTTTTCCGAGAGTTTCATGCTCCTCATGTATTTCTCACCTTTTGAAGCTCTTCATATTTTTCACACCTTTTCAGGCTCTTCATGTTTTTCCACACCACTTCATGCTTCTCCTATTTTTCAGCCCGTTTCATGCTCCTCATGTATTTCACACCTTTTGAAGCTCTTCAAATATTTCACACCTTTTCAGGCTCTTCACGTTTTGATCACCATTTCATGCTCCTTTATTTTTCAGACCGTTTCATGCTCATCTCATTTTTGACACCTTTTTAAGCTCTTCATATATTTCACACATTTTCAAGCTCCTCATATTTTTCACACCTTTTCAGGCTCTTCATGTTTTGAACACCGCTTCATGCTCCTCCTATTTTTCAGACCGTTTCATGCTTCTCATATTTTTGACACCTTTTGAAGCTCTTCATATTTTTCACACCTTTTCAGGCTCTTCATGTATTTGATCACCATTTCTTTCTCCTCCTATTTTTCAGACCGTTTCATGCTCCTCATATTTTTGACACTTTTTGAATCTCTTCCTTTTTTTCACACCTTTTCAGACTCTTCATTTTTCTCAACTCCGCTTCATGCTCCTCCTATTTTTCAGACTGTTTCATGCTCCTCATATTTTTGACAAGTTTTGAAGCTCTTCATATTTTTCACACCTTTTCATGCTCTTCATGTTTTTGAACACCACTTCATGCTTCTCCTATTTTTCAGACCGTTTCATGCTCCTCATATGTTTCACTCCTTTTTCAGGCTCTTCATGATTTTCAACAACACTTCATGCTCCTCCTATTTTTCAGACCATTTCATGCTCCTCCTATTTTTCAGACCGTTTCATGCTCCTCATATTTTGACACCTTTTGAAGCTCTTCATATTTTTCACCTTTTCAGGCTCTTCATATTTTTCAACACTGCTACATACTTCTCCTATATTTCCGACCGTTTCATGCTCCTCATATTTTTGATACCTCTTGAAGCTCTTCATATTTTTCACACCTTTTCAGGCTCTTCATGTTTTTCAGCACCGTTTCATGCTCCTCCTATTTTCCAGACCGTTTCATGCTCCTCATATTTTTGACACCTTTGAAGCTCTTCATATATTTCAAACCTTTTCAGGCTCTTCAAGTTTTTCAACACAGCTTCATGCTCCTCATATTTTTCAGACCGTTTCATTCTCCTCATATTTTTGATACCTTTTGAAGCTCTTCGTATTTTTCACACCTTTTCAGGCTCTTCATGTTTTTCAACACCGCTTCAGGCTCCTCCTATTTTTCAGACCGTTTCATGCTCCTCCTATTTTTGTCACCTTTTAGAGCACTTCATATTTTTCACACCTTTTCAGGCTCCTCATGTTTTTCCTCACCGCTTCATGCTCCTCCTAATTTTCAGACCGTTTCATGCTCTTCATATTTTTGAGACCTTTTGAAGCTCTTCATATTTTTCATACCTTTTCAGGCTTTTCATGTTTTTCAAGACCGCTTCATGCTCCGCCTATTTTTCAAACCGTTTCATGCTCCTCATATGTTTCACACCTTTTTCAGGCTCTTCATGGTTTTCAACACCACTTCATGCTCCTCCTATTTTTCAGACCTTTTCATGTTTCTCATATATTTGACACAGTTTGAAGCTCTTCATATTTTTCACAACTGTTGAGGCTCTTCATGTTTTTGAAAACAGTTTCTTGCTCCTCATGTTTTTCAGACCCTTTCACCCTCCTCATATTTTTGACACCTTTTTGAAGCTCTTCATTTTTTTCACACCTTTCCAGGCTCTTCAAGTGTATGAACACCATTTCATGATCTTCCTATTTTTCAGACCGTTTCATGCTCCTCATATATTTGACACCTTTTGAAGTTCTTCATATTTTTCACACCTTTTCAGACTCTTCATGTTTTTCAACACCACTTCATGCTCCTCCTATTTTTCAGATCGTTTCATGCTCCTTATATTTTTGACACCTTTTGAAGTTCTTCATATTTTTCACACCTTTCAGGCTCTTCATGGTTTTCAACACCACTTCATGCTCTTCCTATATTTCATACCGTTTCATGCTCCTTATATTTTTGACACCTTTTGAAGCTCTTCATATATTTCACACCTTTTCAGGCTCTTCATATTTTTCAACACCGCTTCAAGCTCCTCCTATTTTTCAGACCGTTTCTTGGTCCTCATATTTTTGACACCTTTGAGGCTCTTCATATATTTCACACATTTTCAGGCTCTTCATGTTTTTCAACACCGCTTCATGCTCCTCCTAATTTTCAGACCGTTTCATTCTCCTCATATTTTTGACACCATTTGAAGCTTTTCATATTTTTCACACCTTTTCAGGCTCTTCATATTTTTTAACAACTTTTCATGCTCCTCCTATATTTCAGACCGTTTCATGCTCCTCATAATTTTGACACCTTTGAAGCTCTTCATATTTTTCACACCTTTTCAGGCTGTTCATATTTTTCAACACCACTTCATGCTTCTCCGATTTTTCAGACCGTTTCATGCTCCTCATATGTTTCACACCTTTTGAAGCTCTTCATATTTTTTTTAACACCTTTTCACGCTCCTCCTATATTTCAGACCGTTTCATGCTCCTCATATTTTTGACACAGTTTGAAGCTCTTCACATTTTTCACACCTTTTGAGGCTCTTCATGTTTTTGAAAACAGTTTCTTGCTCCTCCTATTTTTCAGACCGTTTCATGCTCCTCATATGTTTCACAACTTTTGAAGCTCTTCATATTTTTTACACCTTTTCAGGCTCTTTATGTTTTTCAACAGGCTTCATGCTCCTCTTATTTTTCAGACCGTTTTGTGCTCCTCATATTTTTCACACCTTTGAAGCTCTTCATATTTTTCACACCTATTCAGGCTCTTCATAATTTTGAACACGGCTTCATGCTCCTCCTATTTTTCAGACCGTTTCATGCTCCTCATATTTTTGACACCTTTTGAAGCTCTTCATATTTTTCACACCTTTTCAGGCTATTTATGTTTTTCAATACAGCTCATGATCCTCCTATTTTTCAGACCGTTTCATACTCCTCATGTATTTCACACCTTTTGAAGCTCTTCATATTTTTCACACCTTTTCAGGCTCTTCATGTTTTTGAACACAGTTTCATGTTCCTCCTATTTTTCAGACCGTTTCATGCTCCTCATATTTTTGACACCTTTTGAAGCTCTTCATATTTTTCACACCATTTCAGGCTCTTCACGTTTTTGAACAACGCTACAATGCTCCTCCTATTTTTCAGACAGTTTCATGCTCCTCATATTTTTGACACCTTTTGAAGCTCTTCATATTTTTTGCACCTTTTCAGTCTTTACATGTTTTTCAACACAGCTTCATGCTCCTCTTATTTTTCAGACAGTTTCATGCTCCTCATGTATTTCACACCTTTTGAAGCTCTTCATATTTTTCACACCTTTTCAACTCTTCATGTTTTTGAGCACCGTTTCATGTTCCTCCTATTTTTCACACCTTTTGAAGGTCTTCATATATTTCACACATTTTCAGGCTCTTCATGTTTTTGAACAACGCTTCATGCTCCTACAATTTTCAGACCGTTTCAAACTCCTCAGGTATTTCACACCATTTGAAGCTCTTCATATTTTTCACACCTTTTCAGTCTCTTCATGTTTTTGAACAGCGTTTCATGCTGCTCCTATTTTTCAGACGGTTTCATACTCCTCATAATTTTGACACATTTTGAAGCTCTTCATATATTTCACACCTTTTAAGGCTCTTCATATTTTTCAACACCACTTCATGCTCCTCCTATTTTTCAGACCGTTTCATGCTCCTCATATTTTTGACACCTTTTGAAGCTCTTCATAATTTTCACATCTTTTCAGGCTCTTAATGTTTTTCAACACAGCTTCATGCTCCTCCTATTTTTCAGACCGTTTCATGCTCCTCATGTATTTCACACCTTTTGAAGCTCTTCATATTCTTCACACCTTTTCAGGCTCTTCATGTTTTTGAACACCGTTTCATGCTCCTCCTATTTTTCAGACCGTTTCATGCTCCTCGTATTTGTGACATCTTTTGAAGCCTTTCATATTTTTCACACCTTTTAGGCTCTTCATGTTTTTCAGCACCAATTCTTGCTCCTCCCCTTTTTCAGACCGTTTCATGCTCCTCTTTTTTTGACACCTTTTGAAGCTCTTCATATTTTTTACACCTTTTCAGGCTCTACATGTTTTTCAACACGGCTTCATGCTCCTCTTATTTTTCAGACCGTTTCATGCTCCTCATATTTTTCACACCTTTTGATGCTCTTCATATTTTTCACACTTTTTCAGGCTCTTCATGTTTTTCAACACCGCTTCATGCTCCTCCTATTTTTCAGACCGTTTCATGCTCCTCATATTTTTCACACCTTTTGATGCTCTTCATATTTTTCACACCTTTTCAGGCTCTTCATGTTTTTCAACACCGCTTCATGCTCCTCCTATTTTTCAGACCGTTTCATGCTCCTCATATATTTGACACCTTTTCAAGCTCTTCATATATTTCACACCTTTTCAGGTTCTTCATGTTTTTGAACACCGTTTCATGCTCCTCCTATTTTTCAGACCATTTCATGCTCCTCATATATTTCACATTATTTGAAGCTCTTCATATTTTTCACACCTTTTGAATCTCTTCATATTTTTCACACCTTTTGAAGCTCTTCATATTTTTCACACCTTTTCAGGCTCTTCATGCTTTTGAACACCGTTTCATGCCCCTCTATATTTCAGACTGTTTCATGCTCCTCATATTTTTGACACCTTTTGAAGCTCTTCATATTTTTCACACATTTGCAGGCTCTTCATGTTCTTCAACAACACTTCATGCTCCTCCTTTTGTTCAGACCTTTTCATGCTCCTCATATTTTTGACACCTTTTGAAGCTCTTCATTTTTTTCACACCTTTTCAGGCTCTTCATGTTTTTCAACACTACTTCATGCTCCTCCTATTTTTCAGACCGCTTCTTGCTCATCTCATTTTTGACCGCTTTTGAAGCTCTTCATATTTTTCACACCTTTTGAGGCTCTTCATATTTTTCACACGTTTTCAGGCTCTTCATGTTTTTGAACACCGTTTCATGCTGCTCCTATTTTTCAGACCGTTTCATGCTTCTCATATTTTTGACACCTTTTGAAGCTCTTCATATTTTTCACACCTTTTCAGGCTCTTCATGTTTTTCAACACCGCTTCATGGTCCTCCTATTTTTCAGACCCTTTCATGCTCCCACTTTTTTGACACCTTTTGAAGCTCTTCATATTTTTCACAGCTTTTCATGCTCTTCATGTTTTTCAACACTGCTTCATGCTCCTCCTATTCTTCAGACAGTTTCATGCTCCTCATGTGTTTCACACCTTTTGAAGCTGTTAGTATTTTTCACACATTTTCATGCTCTTAATGTATTTGAACACCGCTACAATCCTCCTCCTATTCTTCAGACCATTTCATGCTCCTCATATTTTTCACACCTTTTGAAGCTCTTCATATTTTTAACACCATTTCAGGCTCTTCATTTTTTTGAACACCGCTTCATGCTCCTACTATTTTTCAGACCGTTTTTTGCTCCTCATATATTTGACACCTTTTGAAGCTGTTCATATTTTTCATATCTTTTCAGGTTTTCATGTTTTTCAACACCGCTTCATGCTCCTCCTATATTTCATACCATTTCATGCTCCTCATGTATTTCACATTATTTGAAGCTCTTCATATTTTTCACACCTTTTGAATCTCTTCATATTTTTCACACCTTTTGAAGCTCTTCATATATTTCACACCTTTTGAACCTCGTCAAATTTTTCACAACTTTTCAGGCTCTTCATGTTTTTGAACACCGCTTCATGCTCCTCCTATTTTTCAGACCTTTTCATATTCCTCCTATTTTTCAGATCATTTCATGCTCCTCATATGTTTGACACCTTTTGAAGCTTTTCATATTTTTCACACCCTTTCAGGCTCTTCATGTTTTTCAACACCGTTTCATGCTCCTCCTATTTTAGACATTTTCATGCTCCTCATATTTTTGACTCCTTTTGAACCTCTTCATATTTTTCACACCTTTTCTGGCTCTTCATATTTTTAAACACCGCTTCATGCTCCTCGTATGTTTAGAACTTTTAATGCTCCTCATAATTTTGACACCTTTTGCAGCTCTTCATATATTTCACACTTTTTCTGGCTCTTCATATTTTTCAACACCACTTCATGCTCCTCCTATTTTTAGAACGTATAATGTTTCTCATAATTTTGACACCTTTTGAAGCTCTTCATAATTTTCACACCTTTTCAGTCTCTTCATGTTTTGAACACCGCTTCATGATCCTCCTATTTTTCAGACCGTTTCATGCTCTGCATATATTTCACACCTTTTGAAGCTCTTCATATTTTTCACACCTTTTCTGGTTCTCATGTTTTTGAACACAGCTTCATGCTTCTGCTATTTTTCAAACCGTTTCATGCTCCTCATATATTTCACACCTTTTGAAGCTCTTCATATTTTTCACACCTTTTCAGGCTCTTCATCTTTTTCGACATCACTTCATGCTCCTCCTATTTCTCAGACCATTTCAGGCTCCTCATATTTTTGACAGCTTTTGAATCTCTTCATATTTTTCACACCTTTTCATGATCTTCATGTTTTTCAACACCGTGTCATGCTCGTCCTATTTTTCAGACGGTTTCATGCTCCTCATATTTTTCACACCTTTAAAGCTCTTCATATTTTTCACACATTTTAAGGCTCTTCATATTTTTCAACACCGTGTCATGCTCCTGCTAATTTTCAGATGGTTTCATGCTCCTCATAATTTTCACAACTTTAAAGCTCTTCATATTTTTCACACCTTTTAAGGCTCTTCATGTTTTTGAACACCACTACATGCTCCTCCTATTTTTCTGACCGTTTCATGCTCCTCATATTTTTGACACCTTTTGAAGCTCTTCATATTTTTAACACCTTTTCAGGCTCTTCATATTTTTCAACACCATTTCATGCTCCTCATATTTTGACAACTTTTGAAACTCTTCATATTTTTCAGACCGTTTCATGCTCCTCATATTTTTGACACCTTTTGAAGCTCTTCCTATTATTCACACCTTTCCAGACTCTTCATGTTTTTGAACACCGCTTCATGCTCCTCCTATTTTTCAGACCGTTTCATGCTCCTCATATTTTTCACACCTTTTGAAGCTCTTCATATTTTTCTCACCTTTTCAGGCTCTTCTTGTTTTTGAACAGCACTTCATGCTCCTCCTATTTTTCAGAGAGTTTCATGCTCCTCATGTATTTCACACCTTTTGAAGCTCTTCATATTTTTCACACCTTTTCAGGCTCTTCATGTTTTTCCACACCACTTCATGCTTCTCCTATTTTTCATCCGTTTCATGCTCATCTCAATTTTGACACCATTTGAAGCTTTTCATATTTTTCACAACTTTTCAGGCTCTTCATGTTTTTGAACACCGCTTCATGCTCCTCCTATTTTTCAGACCGTTTCATGCTCCTCATGTATTTCACACCTTTTGAAGCTCTTCATATTTTTCACACCTTTTCAGGCTCTTCATGTTTTTCCACACCAGTTCATGCTCCTCCTATTTTTCAGACCATTCATGCTCCTCATATTTTTGAAACCTTTAGAAACTCTTCATATTTTTCACACCTTTTCCGGCTCTTCATGTTTTTCAACACCGCTTCATGCTCCTCCTATTTTTCAGATCGTTTCATGCTCCTCATATTTGACACCTTTTGAAGCTCTTCATATTTTTCACACCTTTTCAGGCTCTTCATGTTTTTGAACACTTCTTCTTGCTCCTCCTCTTTTTCAAACCCTTTCATGCTTCTCATATTTTTGACATCTTTTAAAGCTCTTCATATTTTTCACACCTTTTCAGGCTCTTCATGTTTTTCAACACCACTTCATGCACCTCCTATTTTTGAGACCGTTTCATGCTCCTCATATTTCTGACACCTTTAGAAACTCTTCATATTTTTCACACCTTTTCCGGCTCTTCAGGTTTTTTAACACCTCTTCATACTCCTCCTATTTTTCAGACCGTTTCATTCTCCTCATATTTTTGACACCTTTTCAAGCTCTTCATATATTTCACACCCTTTCAGGTTCTTCATTTTTTTCAACACCACTTCATGCTCCTCCTATTTTTCAGAGCGTTTCATGCTCCTCATCTTTTTGACAGCTTTTGAAGCTCTTCATATATTTCACACATTTTCAGGCTCTTCATGTTTTTCAACACTGCTTCATGCTCGTCCTATTTTTCAGAACGTTTCATGCTCCTCAAATTTTTGACACCTTTTCAAGCTCTTCATATTTCTCACACCTTTTCAGGCTTTTCATGTTTTTTTGAACACCGCTTCATGTTCCTCCTATTTTTCAGACCGTTTCATGCTCCTCATATTTTTGACACCTTTTGAGGCTCTTCATATATTTCACAACTTTTCAGGCTCTTCATATTTTTGAACACCGCTTCATGCTCCTCCTATTTTCAGACCGTTTCATGCTCCTCTCATTTTTGACACCTTTTGAAGATTTGCATTTCTTTACACACCTATTCAGGCTCTTCATGTTTTTGAACACTGCTTCATGCTCCTCCTATTTTTCAGACCATATCATGCTCCTCATATTTTTCACACATTTTGAAGCTCTTCATATTTTTCACACCTTTTCAGGCTCTTCATTTTTTTCAACAGTACTTGTTGCTCCTCCTATTTTTTAGACCTTTTCATGCTCATCTAATTTTTGACACTTTTGAAGCTCTTCATATTTTTTACACCTTTTGAAGCTCCTCATATTTTTCACACATTTTGAAGCTCTTCATATTTTTCTCACCTTTTCAGGCTCTTCATGATTTTCATCACCGCTTCATGCTCCTCCTATTTTTCAGACCGTTTCATGCTCATCTCATTTTTGACACCTTTTGAAGCTCTTCCTATTTTTTACAGGTTTTCAGGCTCTTCATGTTTTTCAACAACGCTTCATGCTCCTCCGATTTTTCAGACCGTTTCATGCTCCTCATAATTTTGACACCTTTTGAAGCTTTAATATTTTTAACAACTTTTCAGGCTCTTCATCTTTTTCAACACCACTTCATGCTCCTCCTTTTTTGCAGACCATTTCATGCTACTCATATTTTTAACACCATTTGAAGCTCTTCATATTTCTCACAACTTTTCAGGCTCTTCATGTTTTTCAACAACGCTTCATGCTCCTCCGATTTTTCAGACCGTTTCATGCTCCTCATATTTTTGACACCTTTTGAAGCTGTTCATGTTTTTCACACCTTTTCAGGCTCTTCATGTTTTTGAACACCGCTTCATGCTTCTCCTATTTTTCAGACCGTTTCATGCTCCTCATATTTTTGACACCTTTTGAAGCTCTTCATATTTTTCACAACTTTTCAGGCTCTTCATGTTTTTCAACACCGCTTCATGCACGTCCTATTTTTCAGACCATTTCATGCTCATCTCATTTTTGACACCTTTTGAAGTTTTTCATATTTTTCACAACTTTTCAGGCTCTTCATGTTTTTGAACACCACTTCACGCTAATCCTATTTTTCAAACCATATCATGCTCCTCATATTTTTCACACCTTTTGAAGCTCTTCATATATTTCACACCTATTCAGGCTCTTCATGTTTCTGAACACCACTTCATGCTCCTTCTCTTTTTCAGAGAGTTTTATGCTCCTCATGTATTTCACACCTTTTGAAGCTCTTCATATTTTTCACACCTTTTCAGGCTCTTCATGTTTTTCAACACCACTTCATGCTGCTCATATTTTTCAGACCGTTTCATGCTCCTCATATTTTTGACACCTTTTGAAGCTCTTCATTTTTTTCACACCTTTTAAGGCTCTTCATGTTTTTCAACACCGCTTCATGCTGCTCATATTTTTCAGACCGTTTCATGCTCCTCATATTTTTGACACCTTTTGAAGCTCTTCATATTTTTCACACGTTTTCAGTCTATTCATGTTTTTGAACACCATTTCAGGCTCCTCCTATTTTTCAGAGTGTTTCATGCTCCTCATGTATTTCACACCTTTGAAAGCTCTTCATATTTTTCTAAGATTTTGAAGCTCTTCATATTTTTCACACCTTTTCAGGCTCTTCATGTTTTTCAACACCGTTTCATGCTCCTCCTATTTTTCAAACCGTTTCATGTTCCTCATAATTTTGACACCTTTTGAAGATCTTCATAATTTTCACACCTTTTCAGGCTCTTCATGTGTTTGAACACCGCTTCATGTTCCTCCTATTTTTCAGACCGTTTCATGCTCCTCATATTTTTGACACCTTTTGAAGCTCTCATATTTTTCATACCTTTTGAAGCTCTTCATGTTTTTGAACACTGCTTCATGCTCCTCGTATTTTTCAGATCGTTTCATGCTCCTCATTTTTTGGCACTTTTTGAGCTCTTCGTATTTTTCAAAACTTTTCAGGCTCTTCATGTTTTCGAACTCTGCTTCATGCTCCTCCAATTTTTCACACCGTTTCATGATCCTCATATTTTTGATACTTTTTGAGCTCTTCATATTTTTCACACCTTTTCAGGCTCTTCATGTTTTTGAACACCGCTTCATGCTACTCCTATTTTTCAGACCGTTTATGCTCCTCATATTTTTGACACCTTTAGAAGCTCTTCATATTTTTCACACATTTTCAGGCTCTTCATGTTTTTGATCACCGTTTCATGCTCCTCCTATTTTTCAGACCGTTTCATGCTCCTCATATTTTTGACACCTTTTGAAGTTCTTCATATTTTTCACACATTTTCAGGCTCTTCATGTTTTTGATCACCGTTTCATGCTCCTCCTATTTTTCAGACCGTTTCATGCTCCTCATATTTTTGACACCTTTTGAAGCTCTTCATATTTTTCACACCTTTTCAGGCTCTTCGTGTTTTTGAACACCGCTTCATGATCCTCTTGTTTTTCAGACCGTTTCATGCTCTTCATATTTGTGAAACATTTTGAAGCTCTTCATATTTTTCACACCTTTTCAGGCTCTTCATGTTTTTCACCACCACTTCACGCTCCTCCTATTTTTCAGACCGTATCATGCTCATCTCATTTTTGTCACCTTTGAAGCTCTTTATTTTTTTCACACCTTTTGAAGCTCTTCATATTTTTCACACGTTTTCATGCTCTTCATATTTTTCAACACCGTTTCATGCTGCTTCAATTTTTCAGTCCGTTTCATGCTCATCTCATTTTTGACACCTTTTAAAGCTCTTCATATTTTTCACACATTTTCAGGCTCTTCATATTTTTCAACACCGCATCATGCTCCTCCGATTTTTCAGACCGTTTCATGCTCCTCATATTTTTCAGACCTTTTGAAGCCTTTCATATTTTTCACAACGTTTCAGGCTCTTCATGTTTTTGAACATCGCTTCATGCTCCTCCTATTTTTCAGACCGTTTCATGCTCATCTCATTTTTGACACCTTTTGAAGCTTTTGATATTTTTCACAACTTTTCAGGCTCTTCATGTTTTTGAACACAGCTTCATGCTCCTCCTATTTTTCAGACCGTATCATGCTCCTCATATTTTTCACACCTTTTGAAGCTCTTCATATTTTTCACACGTTTTCAGTCTATTCATGTTTTTGAACACCATTTCAGGCTCCTCCTATTTTTCAGAGAGTTTCATGCTCCTCATGTATTTCACACCTTTGAAAGCTCTTCATATTTTTCAAAGATTTTTAAGCTCTTCATATTTTTCACACCTTTTCAGGCTCTTCATGTTTTTCAACACCGTTTCATGCTCCTCCTATTTTTCAAACCGTTTCATGTTCCTCATAATTTTGACACCTTTTGAAGATCTTCATAATTTTCACACATTTTCAGGCTCTTCATGTGTTTGAACACCGCTTCATGTTCCTCCTATTTTTCAGACCGTTTCATGCTCCTCATTTTTGACACCTTTTGAAGCTCTCATATTTTTCATACCTTTTGAAGCTCTTCATGTTTTTGAACACTGCTTCATGCTCCTCGTATTTTTCAGATCGTTTCATGCTCCTCATATTTTTGACACTTTTTGAGCTCTTCATATTTTTCACACCTTTTCAGGCTCTTCATGTTTTTGAACACCGCTTCATGATCTTCCTGATTTTCAGACCGTTTCATGCTCTTCATATTATTGAAACATTTTGAAGCTCTTCATATTTTTCACACCTTTTCAGGCTCTTTATTGTTTTCTCCACCACTTCATGCTCCTCATATTATTCAGACCGTTTCATGCTCATATCATTTGTGTCACCTTTGAGGCTCTTCATATTTTTCACACCTTTTAAAGCTCTTCATATTTTTCACAAGTTTTCAGGCTCTTCATGTTTTTCAAAACCGTTTCATGCTGCTTCTATTTTTCAGACCGTTTCATGCTCCTCATATTTTTCACACCTTTTGAAGCTCTTCATATTTTTCACACCCTTTTAAGATCTTCATGTTTTTGAACACAGCTTCATGCTCCTCCTATTTTTCAGACCGTTTCATGCTCCTCATATTTTTGACAACTTTTGAAGCTCTTCATATTTTTCACACCTTTTCAGGCTCTTCATATTTTTGAACACAGATTCATGCTCCTCCTATTTTTCAGACCGTTTCATGCTCCTCATATTTTTGACACCTTTTGAAGCTTTTCATATTTTTCACATCTTTTCAGGCTCTTCATGTTTTGCAACACCATTTCATGATCCTCCTATTTTTCAGACCGTTTCATGCTCATCTCATTTTTGACATCTTTTGAAGCTTTTCATATTTTTCACACATTTTCAGGCTCTTCATATTTTTGCACACCACTTCATGCTTCTCCTATTTTTCAGCCCGTTTCATGCTCCTCATGTTTTTGACATCTTTTGAAGCTCTTCATATTTTTCACACGTTTTCAGCTCTTAATGTTTTTCAACACCGCTTCATGCTCTTCCTATTTTTCAGACCGTTTCATGCTCATCTCATTTTTGACACCTTTGGAAGCTCTTCATATTTTTCACACGTTTTCAGCTCTTAATGTTTTTCAACACCGCTTCATGCTCTTCCTATTTTTCTGACGGTTTCATGCTCATCTCAAGTTTGACACCTTTTGAAGCTCTTCATATTTTTCACACATTTTCAGGCTCTTCATGTTTTTGACCATCGCTTCATGCTCCTCCTATTTTTCAGAGAGTTTCATGCTCCTCATGTATTTCACACCTTTTGAAGCTCTTCATATTTTTCACACCTTTTCAGGCTCTTCATGTTTTTCAACACCGCTTATGCTCCTCCTATTTTTCAGACCGTTTCATGCTCATCTCATTTTTGAAAACTTTTGAAGCTCTTCATATTTTTAATATTTTTGAAGCTCTTCATATTTTCACACGTTTTCAGACTCTTCATGTTTTTCAACACCGCTTCATGCTCCTCCTATTTTTCAAACGGTATCATGCTCCTCATATTTTTGAAAACTTTTGAAGCTCTTCATATTTTTCACACCTTTTCAGGCTCTTCATGTTTTTGAACACTTCTTCATGCTCTTCCTCTTTTTCAGACCGTTTCATGCTCCTCATATTTTTGACACTTTTTGAAGCTCTTCATATTTTTCACTCATTTTCAGGCTCTTCATATTTTTCAACACCACTTCATGCTCCTCCTATTTTTGAGACCGTTTGGTGCTCCGCATATTTTTGACACCTTTAGGAACTCTTCATATTTTTCACACCTTTTCAGGCACTTCATGTTTTTTATCACTGCTTCATGCTCGTCCTATTTTTCAGAACGTTTCATGCTCCTCATATTTTTGACACCTTTTGAAGCTCTTCATATTTTTCACACCTTTTCAGGCTTTTCATGTTTTTGAACACCGCTTCATGCTCCTCCTATTTTTCAGATTGTTTCATGCTCCTCATATTTTTGACACCTTTTGAAGCTCTTCATATTTTTCACACCTTTTCAGGCTCTTCATGTTCTTCAACACCGCTTCATGCTCGTCGTATTTTGCTGACCGTTTCATGCTCCTCATATTTTTGACACCTTTTGAAGCTCTTCAGATATTTCGCACCTTTCCAGGCTCTTCATTTTTTCAACATCACTTCATGCTCCTCCTCTTTTTCAGATCGTTTCATGCTCATCTCATTTTAACACCTTTTGAAGCTCTTCATATTTTTGACAAATTTTGAAGGTCTTCATATTTTTCACACGTTTTCAGGCTCTTCATGATTTTCAACACCGCTTCATGCTCCTCCTATTTTTCAGACCTTTTCATGCTCATCTCTTTTTTGACACCTTTTGAAGCTCTTCAGATTTTTCACACCTTTTGAAGCTCTTCATATTTTTCACATTTATTAATCTCTTCATATTTTCCACACGTTTTCAGACAATTCATGTTTTTCAACATCGCTTCATGCTCCTCCGATTTTTCAGACCATTTCATTCTCCTCATATTTTTGACACCTTTTGAAGCTCTTCATATATTTCACACTTTTTCAGACTTTTCCTTTTTTTCAACACGACTTCATGCTCCTCCTATTTTTCAGACCGTTTCATGCTCATCTCATTTTGACATCTTTTGAAGCTCTTCATATTTTTCACACCTTTTGAAGCTCTTCATATTTTTCACATTTATGAATCTCTTCATATTTTTTACACGTTTTCAGACAATTCATGTTTTTCAACATCACTTCATGTTATTCCTATTTTTCAGACCGTTTCATGCTCCTCATAATTTTGACACCTTTTGAAGCTTTAATATTTTTAACACCTTTTCAGGCTCTTCATCTTTTTCAACACCACTTCATGCTCCTCCTTTTTTGCAGACCGTTTCATGCTACTCATATTTTTAACACCTTTTGAAGCTCTTCATATTTCTCACACCTTTTCAGGCTCTTCATGTTTTTCAACAACGCTTCATGCTCCTCCGATTTTTCAGACCGTTTCATGCTCCTCATATATTTGACACCTTTTGAAGCTCTTCATATTTTTCACACTTTTTCAGGCTCTTCATGTTTTTGAACACCGCTTCATGCTTCTCCTATTTTTCAGACCGTTTCATGCTCCTCATATTTTTGACACCTTTTGAAGCTCTTCATATTTTTCACAACTTTTCAGGCTCTTCATGTTTTTCAACACCGCTTCATGCACGTCCTATTTTTCAGACCGTTTCATGCTCATCTCATTTTTGACACTTTTTGAAGTTTTTCATATTTTTCACACCTTTTCAGGCTGTTCATGTTTTTGAACACCACTTCATGCTCCTTCTCGTTTTCAGAGAGTTTTATGCTCCTCATGTATTTCACCCCTTTTGAAGCTCTTCATATTTTTCACACATTTTAAGGCTCTTCATGTTTTTCAACACCGCTTCATGCTGCTCATATTTTTCAGACCGTTTCATGCTCCTCATATTTTTGACACCTTTTGAAGCTCTTCAATTTTTTCACACCTTTTAAGGCTCTTCATGTTTTTGAACACCCTTTCAGGCTCCTCCTATTTTTCAGAGTGTTTCATGCTCCTCATGTATTTCACACCTTTGAAAGCTCTTCATATTTTTCAAAGATTTTGAAGCTCTTCATATTTGTCACACCTTTTCAGGCTCTTCATGTTTTTCAACACCGTTTCATGCTCCTCCTATTTTTCAAACCGTTTCATGTTCCTCATAATTTTGACACCTTTTGAAGATCTTCATAATTTTCACACATTTTCAGACTCTTCATGTGTTTGAACACCGCTTCATGTTCCTCCTATTTTTCAGACCGTTTCATGCTCCTCATATTTTTGACACCTTTTGAAGCTCTCATATTTTTCATACCTTTTGAAGCTCTTCATGTTTTTGAACACTGCTTCATGCTCCTCGTATTTTTCAGGTCGTTTCATGCTCCTCTTATTTTTGACACTTTTTGAGCTCTTCATATTTTTCAAACCTTTTCAGGCTCTTCATGTTTTCGAACACCCCTTCATGCTACTCCTATTTTTCAGACCGTTTCATGCTCATCTCATTTTTGACACCTTTTGACGCTCTTCATATTTTTCACACGTTTTCAGCTCTTAATGTTTTTCAACACCGCTTCATGCTCTTCCTATTTTTCAGACCGTTTCATGCTCATCTCATTTTTGACACCTTTTGACGCTCTTCATATTTTTCACACGTTTTCAGCTCTTAATGTTTTTCAAAACCGCTTCATGCTCTTCCTATTTTTCCGACCGTTTCATGCTCATCTCATTTTTGACACCTTTTGAAGCTCTTCATATTTTTCACACATTTTCAGGCTCTTCATGTTTTTGAACATCGCTTCATGCTCCTCCTATTTTTCAGAGAGTTTCATGCTCCTCATGTATTTCACACCTTTTGAAGCTCTTCATATTTTTCACACCTTTTCAGGCTCTTCATGATTTTCAACACCGCTCATGCTCCTCCTATTTTTCAGACCGTTTCATGCTCATCTCATTTTTGACACCGTTTTAATCTCTTCATATTTTTCAAAACTTTTGAAGCTCTTCATATTTTTAATATTTTTGAAGCTCTTCATATTTTCACACGTTTTCACACTCTTCATGTTTTTCAACACCGCTTCATGCTCCTCCTATTTTTCAAACCGTATCATGCTCCTCATATTTTTGACACTTTTTGAAGCTCTTCATATTTTTCACTCATTTTCAGGCTCTTCATATTTTTCAACACCACTTCATGCTCCTCCTATTTTTGAGACCGTTTGGTGCTCCGCATATTTTTGACACCTTTAGGAACTCTTCATATTTTTCACACCTTTTCAGGCACTTCATGTTTTTTATCTCTGCTTCATGCTCGTCCTATTTTTCAGAACGTTTCATGCTCCTCATATTTTTGACACCTTTTGAAGCTCTTCATATTTTTCACACCATTTCAGGCTCTTCATGTTTTTCGACACAGCTTCATGCTCCTCCTATTTTTCAGACCGTTTCATTCTCCTCATATTTTTGACACCTTTTGAAGCTCTTCATATTTTTCACACATTTTCAGGCTCTTCATGTTTTTCGACACAGCTTCATGCTCCTCCTATTTTTCAGACCGTTTCATTCTCCTCATATTTTTGACACCTTTTGAAGCTCTTCATATTTTTCACACATTTTCAGGCTCTTCATGTTTTTGAACATCGCTTCATGCTCCTCCTATTTTTCAGAGAGTTTCATGCTCCTCATGTATTTCACACCTTTTGAAGCTCTTCATATTTTTCACACATTTTCAGGCTCTTCATGTTTTTCGACACAGCTTCATGCTCCTCCTATTTTTCAGACCGTTTCATGCTCCTCATATTTTTGACACCTTTTGAAGCTCTTCAATTTTTTCACACCTTTTAAGGCTCTTCATGTTTTTCAACACCGCTTCATGCTGCTCATATTTTTCAGACCGTTTGATGCTCCTCATATTTTTGACACCTTTTGAAGCTGTTCATATTTTTCACACGTTTTCAGTCTATTCATGTTTTTGAACACCATTTCAGGCTCCTCCTATTTTTCAGAGAGTTTCATGCTCCTCATGTATTTCACTCCGTTGAAAGCTCTTCATATTTTTCAAAGATTTTGAAGCTCTTCATTTTTTTCACACCTTTTCAGGCTCTTCATGTATTTCAACACCGTTTCATGCTCCTCCTATTTTTCAAACCGTTTCATGTTCCTCATAATTTTGACACCTTTTGAAGCTTTTCATATTTTTCACACATTTTCAGGCTCTTCATGTGTTTGAACACCGCTTCATGTTCCTCCTATTTTTCAGACCGTTTCATGCTCCTCATATTTTTGACACCTTTTGAAGCTTTTCATATTTTTCACAACTTTTCAGGCTCTTCATGTTTTGATCACCGTTTCATGCTCCTTCTATTTTTCAGATCGTTTCATGCTCATCATATTTTTGACACTTTTTGAACTCTTCATATTTTTCACACCTTTTCAGGCTCTTCATGTTTTTGAACACCGCTTCATGATCCTCCTATTTTTCAGACCGTTTCATGCTCCTCATATTTTTGACACCTTTTGAAGCTCTCATATTTTTCATACCTTTTGAAGCTCTTCATGTTTTTGAACACTGCTTCATGCTCCTCGTATTTTTCAGATCGTTTCATGCTCCTCATATTTTTGACACTTTTTGAGCTCTTCATATTTTTCACACCTTTTCAGGCTCTTCATGTTTTTGAACACCGCTTCATGATCCTCCTGATTTTCAGACCGTTTCATGCTCTTCATATTTTTGAAACATTTTGAAGCTCTTCATATTTTTCACACATTTTCAGGCTCTTCATGTTTTTCTCCACCACTTCATGCTCCTCCTATTTTTCAGACCGTTTCATGCTCTTCTCATTTTTGTCACCTTTGAAGCTCTTCATATTTTTCACACCTTTTAAAGCTCTTCATATTTTTCACAAGTTTTCAGGCTCTTCATGTTTTTCAAAACCGTTTCATGCTGCTTCTATTTTTCAGACCGTTTCATGCTCCTCATATTTTTCACACCTTTTGAAGCTCTTCATATTTTTCACACCCTTTTAAGATCTTCATGTTTTTGAACACAGCTTCATGCTCGTCCTATTTTTCAGACCGTTTCATGCTCCTCATATTTTTGACAACTTTTGAAGCTCTTCATATTTTTCACACCTTTTCAGGCTCTTCATATTTTTGAACACAGCTTCATGCTCCTTCTATTTTTCAGACCGTTTCATGCTCCTCATATTTTTGACACTTTTTGAAGCATTTCATATTTTTCACATCTTTTCAGGCTCTTCATGTTTTTCAAGACCATTTCATGATCCTCCAATTTTTCAGACCGTTTCATGCTCATCTCATTTTTGACACCTTTTGAAGCTTTTCATATTTTTCACACATTTTCAGGCTCTTCATATTTTTCCACACCACTTCATGCTTCTCCTATTTTTCAGCCCGTTTCATGCTCCTCATGTATTTCACAGCTTTTGAAGCTCTTCATATTTTTCACACCTTTTCAGGCTCTTCATGTTTTTGGTCACCGTTTCATGCTCCTCCTATTTTTCAGACCGTTTCATGCTCCTCATATTTTTGACACCTTTTGAAGCTCTTCATATTTTTCACACGTTTTCAGCTCTTAATGTTTTTCAACACCGCTTCATGCTCTTCCTATTTTTCAGACCGTTTCATGCTCATCTCATTTTTGACACCTTTTGAAGCTCTTCATATTTTTCATACGTTTTCAGCTCTTAATGTTTTTCAACACCGCTTCATGCTCTTCCTATTTTTCAGACCGTTTCATGCTCATCTCATTTTTGACACCTTTTGAAGCTCTTCATATTTTTCACACGTTTTCAGCTCTTAATGTTTTTCAACACCGCTTCATGCTCTTCCTATTTTTCAGACTGTTTCATGCTCATCTCAATTTTGACACCTTTTGAAGCTCTTCATATTTTTCACACATTTTCAGGCTCTTCATGTGTTTGAACATCGCTTCATGCTCCTCCTATTTTTCAGAGAGTTTCATGCTCCTCATGTATTTCACACCTTTTGAAGCTCTTCATATTTTTCACAGCTTTTCAGGCTCTTCATGATTTTCAACACCGCTCATGCTCCTCCTATTTTTCAGACCGTTTCATGCTCATCTCATTTTTGACACCTTTTTAATCTCTTCATATTTTTCAAAACTTTTGAAGCTCTTCATATTTTTAATATTTTTGAAGCTCTTCATTTTTTCACACGTTTTCACACTCTTCATGTTTTTCAACACCGCTTCATGCTCCTCCTATTTTTCAAACCGTATCATGCTCCTCATATTTTTGACACTTTTTGAAGCTCTTCATATTTTTCACTCATTTTCAGGCTCTTCATATTTTTCAACACCACTTCATGCTCCTCCTATTTTTGAGACCGTTTGGTGCTCTGCATATTTTTGACACCTTTAGGAACTCTTCATATTTTTCACACCTTTTCAGGCACTTCATGTTTTTTATCACTGCTTCATGCTCGTCCTATTTTTCAGAACGTTTCATGCTCCTCATATTTTTGACACCTTTTGAAGCTCTTCATATATTTCACACCTTTTCAGGCTCTTCATGTTTTTCGACACAGCTTCATGCTCCTCCTATTTTTCAGACCGTTTCATTCTCCTCACATTTTTGACACCTTTTGAAGCTCTTCATATTTTTCACACATTTTCAGGCTCTTCATGTTTTTCGACACAGCTTCATGCTCCTCCTATTTTTCAGACCGTTTCATTCTCCTCATATTTTTGACACCTTTTGAAGCTCTTCATATTTTTCACACATTTTCAGGCTCTTCATGTTTTTGAACATCGCTTCATGCTCCTCCTATTTTTCAGAGAGTTTCATGCTCCTCATGTATTTCACACCTTTTGAAGCTCTTCATATTTTTCACACATTTTCAGGCTCTTCATGTTTTTCGACACAGCTTCATGCTCCTCCTATTTTTCAGACCGTTTCATGCTCCTCATATTTTTGACACCTTTTGAAGCTCTTCAATTTTTTCACACCTTTTAAGGCTCTTCATGTTTTTCAACACCGCTTCATGCTGCTCATATTTTTCAGACCGATTCATGCTCCTCATATTTTTAACACCTTTTGAAGCTGTTCATATTTTTCACACGTTTTCAGTCTATTCATGTTTTTGAACACCATTTCAGGCTCCTCCTATTTTTCAGAGAGTTTCATGCTCCTCATGTATTTCACACCTTTGAAAGCTCTTCATATTTTTCAAAGATTTTGAAGCTCTTCATATTTTTCACACCTTTGAAAGCTCTTCATATTTTTCAAAGATTTTGAAGCTCTTCATATTTTTCACACCTTTTCAGGCTCTTCATGTTTTTCAACACCGTTTCATGCTCCTCCTATTTTTCAAACCGTTTCATGTTCCTCATAATTTTGACACCTTTTGAAGATCTTCATAATTTTCACACATTTTCAGGCTCTTCATGTGTTTGAACACCGCTTCATGTTCCTCCTATTTATCAGACCGTTTCATGCTCCTCATATTTTTGACACCTTTTGAAGCTCTCATATTTTTCATACCTTTTGAAGCTCTTCATGTTTTTGAACACTGCTTCATGCTCCTCGTATTTTTCAGATCGTTTCATGCTCCTCATATTTTTGACACTTTTTGAGCTCTTCATATTTTTCAAACCTTTTCAGGCTCTTCATGTTTTCGAACTCTGCTTCATGCTCCTCCTATTTTTCAGACCGTTTCATTCTCCTCATATTTTTGACACCTTTTGAAGCTCTTCATATTTTTCAAACCTTTTCAGGCTCTTCATGTTTTTCGACACAGCTTCATGCTCCTCCTATTTTTCAGACCGTTTCATTCTCCTCATATTTTTGACACCTTTTGAAGCTCTTCATATTTTTCACACATTTTCTGGCTCTTCATGTTTTTGAACATCGCTTCATGCGCCTCCTATTTTTCAGAGAGTTTCATGCTCCTCATGTATTTCACACCTTTTGAAGCTCTTCATATTTTTCACACCTTTTCAGGCTCTTCATGTTTTTCAACACCGCTCATGCTCCTCCTATTTTTCAGACCGTTTCATGCTCATCTCATTTTTGACACCTTTTGAAGCTCTTCATATTTTTCACACCTTTTCAGGCTCTTCATGTTTTTCAACACCACTTCATGCTCCTCCTATTTTTGAGACCGTTTGGTGCTCCTCATATTTTTGACACCTTTAGGAACTCTTCATATATTTCACACCTTTTCAGGCACTTCATGTTTTTTATCACTGCTTCATGCTCGTCCTATTTTTCAGAACGTTTCATGCTCCTCATATTTTTGACACCTTTTGAAGCTGTTCATATTTTTCACACCTTTTCAGGCTTTTCATGTTTTTGAACACCGCTTCATGTTCCTCCTATTTTTCAGACCGTTTCATGCTCCTCATATTTTTGACACCTTTTGAAGCTCTTCATATATTTCACACCTTTTCAGGCTCTTCATATTTTTGAACACCGCTTCATGCTCCTCCTATTTTTCAGATTGTTTCATGCTCCTCATATTTTGACACCTTTTGAAGCTCTTCATATTTTTCACACCTTTTCAGGCTCTTAATGATTTTCAACACCGCTTCATGCTCCTCCTATTTTTCAGACCTTTTCATGCTCATCTCTTTTTTGACACCTTTTGAAGCTCTTCAGATTTTTCACACCTTTTGAAGCTCTTCATATTTTTCACATTTATGAATCTCTTCATATTTTCCACACGTTTTCAGACAATTCATGTTTTTCAACATCGCTTCATGCTCCTCCTATTTTTCAGACCGTTTCATTCTCCTCATATTTTTGACACCTTTTGAAGCTCTTCATATATTTCACACTTTTTCAGACTTTTCCTTTTATTCAACACGACTTCATGCTCCTCCTATTTTTCAGACCTTTTCATGCTCATCTCATTTGACACCTTTTGAAGCTCTTCATGTTTTTCTCATCTTTTGAAGCTCTTGATATTTTTCACAACTTTTCAGGCTCTTTATGATATTCAACAGCGCTTCATGCTCCTCCTATTTTTCAGACCGTTTCATGCTCCTCATAATTTTGACACCTTTTGATGCTTTCATATTTTTAACACCTTTTCAGGCTCTTCATCTTTTTCAACACCACTTCATGCTCCTCCTTTTTTGCAGACCGTTTCATGCTACTCATACTTTTAACACCTTTTGAAGCTCTTCATATTTCTCACACCTTTTCAGGCTCTTCATGTTTTTCAACAACGCTTCATGCTCCTCCGATTTTTCAGACCGTTTCATGCTCCTCATATTTTTGACACCTTTTGAAGCTCTTCATATTTTTCACCCCTTTTCAGGCTCTTCATGTTTTTGAACACCGCTTCATGCTTCTCCTATTGTTCAGACCGTTTCATGCTCCTCATATTTTTGACACCTTTTGAAGCTCTTCATATTTTTCACTACTTTTCAGGCTCTTCATGTTTTTCAACACCGCTTCATGCACGTCCTATTTTTCAGACCGTTTCATGCTCATCTCATTTTTGACACCTTTGAAGGTTTTCATATTTTTCACAACTTTTCAGGCTCTTCATGTTTTTGAACACCGCTTCATGCTAATCCTATTTTTCAAACCATATCATGCTCCTCATATTTTTCAAACCTTTTGAAGCTCTTCATATATTTCACACCTTTTCAGGCTCTTCATGTTTTTCAACACCACTTCATGCTCCTTCTCTTTTTCAGAGAGTTTTATGCTCCTCATGTATTTCACACCTTTTGAAGCTCTTCATATTTTTCACACCTTTTCAGGCTCTTCATGTTTTTCAACACCGCTTCATGCTCCTCCTATTTTTCAAACCGTATCATGCTCCTCATATTTTTGACACTTTTTGAAGCTCTTCATATTTTTCACTCATTTTCAGGCTCTTCATATTTTTCAACACCACTTCATGCTCCTCCTATTTTTGAGACCGTTTGGTGCTCCGCATATTTTTGACACCTTTAGGAACTCTTCATATTTTTCACACCTTTTCAGGCACTTCATGTTTTTTATCTCTGCTTCATGCTCGTCCTATTTTTCAGAACGTTTCATGCTCCTCATATTTTTGACACCTTTTGAAGCTCTTCATATTTTTCACACCATTTCAGGCTCTTCATGTTTTTCGACACAGCTTCATGCTCCTCCTATTTTTCAGACCGTTTCATTCTCCTCATATTTTTGACACCTTTTGAAGCTCTTCATATTTTTCACACATTTTCAGGCTCTTCATGTTTTTCGACACAGCTTCATGCTCCTCCTATTTTTCAGACCGTTTCATTCTCCTCATATTTTTGACACCTTTTGAAGCTCTTCATATTTTTCACACATTTTCAGGCTCTTCATGTTTTTGAACATCGCTTCATGCTCCTCCTATTTTTCAGAGAGTTTCATGCTCCTCATGTATTTCACACCTTTTGAAGCTCTTCATATTTTTCACACATTTTCAGGCTCTTCATGTTTTTCGACACAGCTTCATGCTCCTCCTATTTTTCAGACCGTTTCATGCTCCTCATATTTTTGACACCTTTTGAAGCTCTTCAATTTTTTCACACCTTTTAAGGCTCTTCATGTTTTTCAACACCGCTTCATGCTGCTCATATTTTTCAGACCGTTTGATGCTCCTCATATTTTTGACACCTTTTGAAGCTGTTCATATTTTTCACACGTTTTCAGTCTATTCATGTTTTTGAACACCATTTCAGGCTCCTCCTATTTTTCAGAGAGTTTCATGCTCCTCATGTATTTCACTCCGTTGAAAGCTCTTCATATTTTTCAAAGATTTTGAAGCTCTTCATTTTTTTCACACCTTTTCAGGCTCTTCATGTATTTCAACACCGTTTCATGCTCCTCCTATTTTTCAAACCGTTTCATGTTCCTCATAATTTTGACACCTTTTGAAGCTTTTCATATTTTTCACACATTTTCAGGCTCTTCATGTGTTTGAACACCGCTTCATGTTCCTCCTATTTTTCAGACCGTTTCATGCTCCTCATATTTTTGACACCTTTTGAAGCTTTTCATATTTTTCACAACTTTTCAGGCTCTTCATGTTTTGATCACCGTTTCATGCTCCTTCTATTTTTCAGATCGTTTCATGCTCATCATATTTTTGACACTTTTTGAACTCTTCATATTTTTCACACCTTTTCAGGCTCTTCATGTTTTTGAACACCGCTTCATGATCCTCCTATTTTTCAGACCGTTTCATGCTCCTCATATTTTTGACACCTTTTGAAGCTCTCATATTTTTCATACCTTTTGAAGCTCTTCATGTTTTTGAACACTGCTTCATGCTCCTCGTATTTTTCAGATCGTTTCATGCTCCTCATATTTTTGACACTTTTTGAGCTCTTCATATTTTTCACACCTTTTCAGGCTCTTCATGTTTTTGAACACCGCTTCATGATCCTCCTGATTTTCAGACCGTTTCATGCTCTTCATATTTTTGAAACATTTTGAAGCTCTTCATATTTTTCACACATTTTCAGGCTCTTCATGTTTTTCTCCACCACTTCATGCTCCTCCTATTTTTCAGACCGTTTCATGCTCTTCTCATTTTTGTCACCTTTGAAGCTCTTCATATTTTTCACACCTTTTAAAGCTCTTCATATTTTTCACAAGTTTTCAGGCTCTTCATGTTTTTCAAAACCGTTTCATGCTGCTTCTATTTTTCAGACCGTTTCATGCTCCTCATATTTTTCACACCTTTTGAAGCTCTTCATATTTTTCACACCCTTTTAAGATCTTCATGTTTTTGAACACAGCTTCATGCTCGTCCTATTTTTCAGACCGTTTCATGCTCCTCATATTTTTGACAACTTTTGAAGCTCTTCATATTTTTCACACCTTTTCAGGCTCTTCATATTTTTGAACACAGCTTCATGCTCCTTCTATTTTTCAGACCGTTTCATGCTCCTCATATTTTTGACACTTTTTGAAGCATTTCATATTTTTCACATCTTTTCAGGCTCTTCATGTTTTTCAAGACCATTTCATGATCCTCCAATTTTTCAGACCGTTTCATGCTCATCTCATTTTTGACACCTTTTGAAGCTTTTCATATTTTTCACACATTTTCAGGCTCTTCATATTTTTCCACACCACTTCATGCTTCTCCTATTTTTCAGCCCGTTTCATGCTCCTCATGTATTTCACAGCTTTTGAAGCTCTTCATATTTTTCACACCTTTTCAGGCTCTTCATGTTTTTGGTCACCGTTTCATGCTCCTCCTATTTTTCAGACCGTTTCATGCTCCTCATATTTTTGACACCTTTTGAAGCTCTTCATATTTTTCACACGTTTTCAGCTCTTAATGTTTTTCAACACCGCTTCATGCTCTTCCTATTTTTCAGACCGTTTCATGCTCATCTCATTTTTGACACCTTTTGAAGCTCTTCATATTTTTCATACGTTTTCAGCTCTTAATGTTTTTCAACACCGCTTCATGCTCTTCCTATTTTTCAGACCGTTTCATGCTCATCTCATTTTTGACACCTTTTGAAGCTCTTCATATTTTTCACACGTTTTCAGCTCTTAATGTTTTTCAACACCGCTTCATGCTCTTCCTATTTTTCAGACTGTTTCATGCTCATCTCAATTTTGACACCTTTTGAAGCTCTTCATATTTTTCACACATTTTCAGGCTCTTCATGTGTTTGAACATCGCTTCATGCTCCTCCTATTTTTCAGAGAGTTTCATGCTCCTCATGTATTTCACACCTTTTGAAGCTCTTCATATTTTTCACAGCTTTTCAGGCTCTTCATGATTTTCAACACCGCTCATGCTCCTCCTATTTTTCAGACCGTTTCATGCTCATCTCATTTTTGACACCTTTTTAATCTCTTCATATTTTTCAAAACTTTTGAAGCTCTTCATATTTTTAATATTTTTGAAGCTCTTCATTTTTTCACACGTTTTCACACTCTTCATGTTTTTCAACACCGCTTCATGCTCCTCCTATTTTTCAAACCGTATCATGCTCCTCATATTTTTGACACTTTTTGAAGCTCTTCATATTTTTCACTCATTTTCAGGCTCTTCATATTTTTCAACACCACTTCATGCTCCTCCTATTTTTGAGACCGTTTGGTGCTCTGCATATTTTTGACACCTTTAGGAACTCTTCATATTTTTCACACCTTTTCAGGCACTTCATGTTTTTTATCACTGCTTCATGCTCGTCCTATTTTTCAGAACGTTTCATGCTCCTCATATTTTTGACACCTTTTGAAGCTCTTCATATATTTCACACCTTTTCAGGCTCTTCATGTTTTTCGACACAGCTTCATGCTCCTCCTATTTTTCAGACCGTTTCATTCTCCTCACATTTTTGACACCTTTTGAAGCTCTTCATATTTTTCACACATTTTCAGGCTCTTCATGTTTTTCGACACAGCTTCATGCTCCTCCTATTTTTCAGACCGTTTCATTCTCCTCATATTTTTGACACCTTTTGAAGCTCTTCATATTTTTCACACATTTTCAGGCTCTTCATGTTTTTGAACATCGCTTCATGCTCCTCCTATTTTTCAGAGAGTTTCATGCTCCTCATGTATTTCACACCTTTTGAAGCTCTTCATATTTTTCACACATTTTCAGGCTCTTCATGTTTTTCGACACAGCTTCATGCTCCTCCTATTTTTCAGACCGTTTCATGCTCCTCATATTTTTGACACCTTTTGAAGCTCTTCAATTTTTTCACACCTTTTAAGGCTCTTCATGTTTTTCAACACCGCTTCATGCTGCTCATATTTTTCAGACCGATTCATGCTCCTCATATTTTTAACACCTTTTGAAGCTGTTCATATTTTTCACACGTTTTCAGTCTATTCATGTTTTTGAACACCATTTCAGGCTCCTCCTATTTTTCAGAGAGTTTCATGCTCCTCATGTATTTCACACCTTTGAAAGCTCTTCATATTTTTCAAAGATTTTGAAGCTCTTCATATTTTTCACACCTTTTCAGGCTCTTCATGTTTTTCAACACCGTTTCATGCTCCTCCTATTTTTCAAACCGTTTCATGTTCCTCATAATTTTGACACCTTTTGAAGATCTTCATAATTTTCACACATTTTCAGGCTCTTCATGTGTTTGAACACCGCTTCATGTTCCTCCTATTTATCAGACCGTTTCATGCTCCTCATATTTTTGACACCTTTTGAAGCTCTCATATTTTTCATACCTTTTGAAGCTCTTCATGTTTTTGAACACTGCTTCATGCTCCTCGTATTTTTCAGATCGTTTCATGCTCCTCATATTTTTGACACTTTTTGAGCTCTTCATATTTTTCAAACCTTTTCAGGCTCTTCATGTTTTCGAACTCTGCTTCATGCTCCTCCTATTTTTCAGACCGTTTCATTCTCCTCATATTTTTGACACCTTTTGAAGCTCTTCATATTTTTCAAACCTTTTCAGGCTCTTCATGTTTTTCGACACAGCTTCATGCTCCTCCTATTTTTCAGACCGTTTCATTCTCCTCATATTTTTGACACCTTTTGAAGCTCTTCATATTTTTCACACATTTTCTGGCTCTTCATGTTTTTGAACATCGCTTCATGCGCCTCCTATTTTTCAGAGAGTTTCATGCTCCTCATGTATTTCACACCTTTTGAAGCTCTTCATATTTTTCACACCTTTTCAGGCTCTTCATGTTTTTCAACACCGCTCATGCTCCTCCTATTTTTCAGACCGTTTCATGCTCATCTCATTTTTGACACCTTTTGAAGCTCTTCATATTTTTCACACCTTTTCAGGCTCTTCATGTTTTTCAACACCACTTCATGCTCCTCCTATTTTTGAGACCGTTTGGTGCTCCTCATATTTTTGACACCTTTAGGAACTCTTCATATATTTCACACCTTTTCAGGCACTTCATGTTTTTTATCACTGCTTCATGCTCGTCCTATTTTTCAGAACGTTTCATGCTCCTCATATTTTTGACACCTTTTGAAGCTGTTCATATTTTTCACACCTTTTCAGGCTTTTCATGTTTTTGAACACCGCTTCATGTTCCTCCTATTTTTCAGACCGTTTCATGCTCCTCATATTTTTGACACCTTTTGAAGCTCTTCATATATTTCACACCTTTTCAGGCTCTTCATATTTTTGAACACCGCTTCATGCTCCTCCTATTTTTCAGATTGTTTCATGCTCCTCATATTTTGACACCTTTTGAAGCTCTTCATATTTTTCACACCTTTTCAGGCTCTTAATGATTTTCAACACCGCTTCATGCTCCTCCTATTTTTCAGACCTTTTCATGCTCATCTCTTTTTTGACACCTTTTGAAGCTCTTCAGATTTTTCACACCTTTTGAAGCTCTTCATATTTTTCACATTTATGAATCTCTTCATATTTTCCACACGTTTTCAGACAATTCATGTTTTTCAACATCGCTTCATGCTCCTCCTATTTTTCAGACCGTTTCATTCTCCTCATATTTTTGACACCTTTTGAAGCTCTTCATATATTTCACACTTTTTCAGACTTTTCCTTTTATTCAACACGACTTCATGCTCCTCCTATTTTTCAGACCTTTTCATGCTCATCTCATTTGACACCTTTTGAAGCTCTTCATGTTTTTCTCATCTTTTGAAGCTCTTGATATTTTTCACAACTTTTCAGGCTCTTTATGATATTCAACAGCGCTTCATGCTCCTCCTATTTTTCAGACCGTTTCATGCTCCTCATAATTTTGACACCTTTTAATGCTTTCATATTTTTAACACCTTTTCAGGCTCTTCATCTTTTTCAACACCACTTCATGCTCCTCCTTTTTTGCAGACCGTTTCATGCTACTCATACTTTTAACACCTTTTGAAGCTCTTCATATTTCTCACACCTTTTCAGGCTCTTCATGTTTTTCAACAACGCTTCATGCTCCTCCGATTTTTCAGACCGTTTCATGCTCCTCATATTTTTGACACCTTTTGAAGCTCTTCATATTTTTCACCCCTTTTCAGGCTCTTCATGTTTTTGAACACCGCTTCATGCTTCTCCTATTGTTCAGACCGTTTCATGCTCCTCATATTTTTGACACCTTTTGAAGCTCTTCATATTTTTCACTACTTTTCAGGCTCTTCATGTTTTTCAACACCGCTTCATGCACGTCCTATTTTTCAGACCGTTTCATGCTCATCTCATTTTTGACACCTTTGAAGGTTTTCATATTTTTCACAACTTTTCAGGCTCTTCATGTTTTTGAACACCGCTTCATGCTAATCCTATTTTTCAAACCATATCATGCTCCTCATATTTTTCAAACCTTTTGAAGCTCTTCATATATTTCACACCTTTTCAGGCTCTTCATGTTTTTCAACACCACTTCATGCTCCTTCTCTTTTTCAGAGAGTTTTATGCTCCTCATGTATTTCACACCTTTTGAAGCTCTTCATATTTTTCACACCTTTTCAGGCTCTTCATGTTTTTCAACACCGCTTCATGCTCCTCCGATTTTTCAGACAGTTTCATGCTCCTCATATTTTTCACACCTTTTGAAGCCTTTCATATTTTTCACAACTTTTCAGGCTCTTCATGTTTTTGAACAGAGCTTCATGCTCCTCCTATTTTTCAGACCGTATCATGCTCCTCATATTTTTCACACCTTTTGAAGCTCTTCATATTTTTCACACGTTTTCAGTCTATTCATGTTTTTGAACACCATTTCAGGCTCCTCCTATTTTTCAGAGAGTTTCATGCTCCTCATGTATTTCACACCTTTGAAAGCTCTTCATATTTTTCAAAGATTTTGAAGCTCTTCATATTTTTCACACCTTTTCAGGCTCTTCATGTTTTTCAACAGCGTTTCATGCTCCTCCTATTTTTCAGAGAGTTTCATGCTCCTCATAATTTTGACAGCTTTTGAAGATCTTCATAATTTTCACACATTTTCAGGCTCTTCATGTGTTTGAACACCGCTTCATGTTCCTCATATTTTTCAGACCGTTTCATGCTCCTCATATTTTTGACACCTTTTGAAGCTCTTCATATTTTTCACACCTTTTCAGGCTCTTCATGTTTTTCGACACAGCTTCATGCTCCTCCTATTTTTCAGACCGTTTCATTCTCCTCATATTTTTGACACATTTTGAAGCTCTTCATATTTTTCACACATTTTCAGGCTCTTCATGTTTTTCGACACAGCTTCATGCTCCTCCTATTTTTCAGACCGTTTCATTCTCCTCATATTTTTGACACCTTTTGAAGCTCTTCATATTTTTCACACATTTTCAGGCTCTTCATGTTTTTGAACATCGCTTCATGCTCCTCCTATTTTTCAGAGAGTTTCATGCTCCTCATGTATTTCACACCTTTTGAAGCTCTTCATATTTTTCACACATTTTCAGGCTCTTCATGTTTTTCGACACAGCTTCATGCTCCTCCTATTTTTCAGACCGTTTCATGCTCCTCATATTTTTGACACCTTTTGAAGCTCTTCAATTTTTTCACACCTTTTAAGGCTCTTCATGTTTTTCAACACCGCTTCATGCTGCTCATATTTTTCAGACCGATTCATGCTCCTCATATTTTTGACACCTTTTGAAGCTGTTCATATTTTTCACACGTTTTCAGTCTATTCATGTTTTTGAACACCATTTCAGGCTCCTCCTATTTTTCAGAGAGTTTCATGCTCCTCATGTATTTCACACCTTTGTAAGCTCTTCATATTTTTCAAAGATTTTGAAGCTCTTCATATTTTTCACACCTTTTCAGGCTCTTCATGTTTTTCAACACCGTTTCATGCTCCTCCTATTTTTCAAACCGTTTCATGTTCCTCATAATTTTGACACCTTTTGAAGATCTTCATAATTTTCACACATTTTCAGGCTCTTCATGTGTTTGAACACCGCTTCATGTTCCTCCTATTTATCAGACCGTTTCATGCTCCTCATATTTTTGACACCTTTTGAAGCTCTCATATTTTTCATACCTTTTGAAGCTCTTCATGTTTTTGAACACTGCTTCATGCTCCTCGTATTTTTCAGATCGTTTCATGCTCCTCATATTTTTGACACTTTTTGAGCTCTTCATATTTTTCAAACCTTTTCAGGCTCTTCATGTTTTCGAACTCTGCTTCATGCTCCTCCTATTTTTCAGACCGTTTCATTCTCCTCATATTTTTGACACCTTTTGAAGCTCTTCATATTTTTCAAACCTTTTCAGGCTCTTCATGTTTTTCGACACAGCTTCATGCTCCTCCTATTTTTCAGACCGTTTCATTCTCCTCATATTTTTGACACCTTTTGAAGCTCTTCATATTTTTCACACATTTTCTGGCTCTTCATGTTTTGAACATCGCTTCATGCTCCTCCTATTTTTCAGAGAGTTTCATGCTCCTCATGTATTTCACACCTTTTGAAGCTCTTCATATTTTTCACACCTTTTCAGGCTCTTCATGTTTTTCAACACCGCTCATGCTCCTCCTATTTTTCAGACCGTTTCATGCTCATCTCATTTTTGACACCTTTTGAAGCTCTTCATATTTTTCACACCTTTTCAGGCTCTTCATGTTTTTCAACACCACTTCATGCTCCTCCTATTTTTGAGACCGTTTGGTGCTCCTCATATTTTTGACACCTTTAGGAACTCTTCATATATTTCACACCTTTTCAGGCACTTCATGTTTTTTATCACTGCTTCATGCTCGTCCTATTTTTCAGAACGTTTCATGCTCCTCATATTTTTGACACCTTTTGAAGCTGTTCATATTTTTCACACCTTTTCAGGCTTTTCATGTTTTTGAACACCGCTTCATGTTCCTCCTATTTTTCAGACCGTTTCATGCTCCTCATATTTTTGACACCTTTTGAAGCTCTTCATATATTTCACACCTTTTCAGGCTCTTCATATTTTTGAACACCGCTTCATGCTCCTCCTATTTTTCAGATTGTTTCATGCTCCTCATATTTTGACACCTTTTGAAGCTCTTCATATTTTTCACACCTTTTCAGGCTCTTAATGATTTTCAACACCGCTTCATGCTCCTCCTATTTTTCAGACCTTTTCATGCTCATCTCTTTTTTGACACCTTTTGAAGCTCTTCAGATTTTTCACACCTTTTGAAGCTCTTCATATTTTTCACATTTATGAATCTCTTCATATTTTCCACACGTTTTCAGACAATTCAGGTTTTTCAACATCGCTTCATGCTCCTCCTATTTTTCAGACCGTTTCATTCTCCTCATATTTTTGACACCTTTTGAAGCTCTTCATATATTTCACACTTTTTCAGACTTTTCCTTTTATTCAACACGACTTCATGCTCCTCCTATTTTTCAGACCTTTTCATGCTCATCTCATTTTGACACCTTTTGAAGCTCTTCATGTTTTTCTCATCTTTTGAAGCTCTTCATATTTTTCACAACTTTTCAGGCTCTTTATGATATTCAACAGCGCTTCATGCTCCTCCTATTTTTCAGACCGTTTCATGCTCCTCATAATTTTGACACCTTTTGATGCTTTCATATTTTTAACACCTTTTCAGGCTCTTCATCTTTTTCAACACCACTTCATGCTCCTCCTTTTTTGCAGACCGTTTCATGCTACTCATACTTTTAACACCTTTTGAAGCTCTTCATATTTCTCACACCTTTTCAGGCTCTTCATGTTTTTCAACAACGCTTCATGCTCCTCCGATTTTTCAGACCGTTTCATGCTCTTCATATTTTTGACACCTTTTGAAGCTCTTCATATTTTTCACCCCTTTTCAGGCTCTTCATGTTTTTGAACACCGCTTCATGCTTCTCCTATTGTTCAGAATGTTTCATGCTCCTCATATTTTTGACACCTTTTGAAGCTCTTCATATTTTTCACTACTTTTCAGGCTCTTCATGTTTTTCAACACCGCTTCATGCACGTCCTATTTTTCAGACCGTTTCATGCTCATCTCATTTTTGACACCTTTGAAGGCTTTCATATTTTTCACAACTTTTCAGGCTCTTCATGTTTTTGAACACCGCTTCATGCTTCTCCTATTGTTCAGACCGTTTCATACTCCTCATATTTTTGACACCTTTTGAAGCTCTTCATATTTTTCACTACTTTTCAGGCTCTTCATGTTTTTCAACACCGCTTCATGCACGTCCTATTTTTCAGACCGTTTCATGCTCATCTCATTTTTGACACCTTTGAAGGTTTTCATATTTTTCACAACTTTTCAGGCTCTTCATGTTTTTGAACACCGCTTCATGCTAATCCTATTTTTCAAACCATATCATGCTCCTCATATTTTTCAAACCTTTTGAAGCTCTTCATATATTTCACACCTTTTCAGGCTCTTCATGTTTTTGAACACCACTTCATGCTCCTTCTCTTTTTCAGAGAGTTTTATGCTCCTCATGTATTTCACACCTTTTGAAGCTCTTCATATTTTTCACACCTTTTCAGGCTCTTCATGTTTTTCAACACCGCTTCATGCTGCTCATATTTTTCAGACCGTTTCATGCTCCTCATATTTTTGACACCTTTTGAAGCTCTTCATTTTTTTCACACCTTTTAAGGCTCTTCATGTTTTTCAACACCGCTTCATGCTCCTCCAATTTTTCAGACCATTTCATGCTCCTCATATTTCTGACACCGTTTGAAGCTCTTCATATTTTTCACACATTTTCAGGCTCTTCATGTTTTTCAACACCACTTCATGCTCCTCCGATTTTTCAGACAGTTTCATGCTCCTCATATTTTTCACACCTTTTGAAGCTCTTCATGTTTTTGAACACTGCTTCATGCTCCTGGTATTTTTCAGATCGTTTCATGCTCCTCATATTTTTGACACTTTTTGAGCTCTTCATATTTTTCAAACCTTTTCAGGCTCTTCATGTTTTCGAACTCTGCTTCATGCTCCTCCACTTTTTCACACCATTTCATGATCCTCATGTATTTCACAACTTTGAACCTCTTAATATTTTTCACACTTTTTCATGCTCTTCAAGTTTTTCAACATCACTTCATGCTCCTACTTTTTTGCAGACCGTTTCATTCTCCTCAAATTTTTGACACCTTTTGAAGCTCTTCATATTTCTCACACCTTTTCAGGCTCTTCATGTCTTTCAACACCGCTTCATGCTCCTCCTATTTTTCAGACGGGTTCATGCTCATCTCATTTTTGACACCTTTTGAAGCTTTTCATATTTTTCACACCTTTTCAGGCTCTTCATGTTTTTGAACACAGGTTGATGCTCCTCCTATTTTTCAGAACGTTTCATGCTCCTCATAATTTTGACACCTTTTGTAGCTCTTCATATTTTTCACATCTTTTCAGGCTCTTCATGTTTTTCAACACCGTTTCATGATCCTCCTATTTTTCAGACCGTTTCATGCTCATCTCATTTTTGACACCTTTTGAAGGTCTTCATATTTTTCACACCTTTTCAAGCTCTTCATATTTTTAAACACCACTTCATGCTTCTCCTATTTTTCAGCCCATTTCATGCTCCTCATGTATTTCACACCTTTTGAAGCTCTTCATATTTTTCACAGCTTTTCAGGCTCTTCATGTTTTTCCACAGCACTTCATGCTTCTCTTATTTTTCAGCCCGTTTCATGCTCCTCATGTATTTCAAATCTTTTGAAGCTCTTCATATTTTTCACACCTTTTCATGCTCTTCATGTTTCTGCAAACCGCTTCATGCTCCTCCTATTTTTCAGACCGTTTCATTCTCCTCATATATTTCACACCTTTTGAAGCTCTTCATATTTTTCACAACTTTTCAGGCTCTTTATGATATTCAACAGCGCTTCATGCTCCTCCTATTTTTCAGACCGTTTCATGCTCCTCATAATTTTGACACCTTTTGATGCTTTCATATTTTTAACACCTTTTAAGGCTCTTCATCTTTTTCAACACCACTTCATGCTCCTCCTTTTTGGCAGACCGTTTCATGCTACTCATAATTTTAACACCTTTTGAAGCTCTTCATATTTCTCACACCTTTTCAGGCTCTTCATGTTTTTCAACAACGCTTCATGCTCCTCCGATTTTTCAGACCGTTTCATGCTCCTCATATTTTTGACACCTTTTGAAGCTCTTCATATTTTTCACTACTTTTCAGGCTCTTCATGTTTTTCAACACTGCTTCATGCACGTCCTATTTTTCAGGCCGTTTCATGCTCATCTCATTTTTGACACCTTTTGAAGGTTTTCATATTTTTCACAACTTTTCAGGCTCTTCATGTTTTTGAACACCGCTTCATGCTAATCCTATTTTTCAAACCATATCATGCTCCTCATATATTTCACACCTTTTGAAGCTCTTCCTATATTTCACACCTTTTCAGGCTCTTCATGTTTTTGAACACCACTTCATGCTCCTTCTCTTTTTCAGAGAGTTTTATGCTCCTCATGTATTTCACACCTTTTGAAGCTCTTCATATTTTTCACACCTTTTCAGGCTCTTCATGTTTTTCAACACCGCTTCATGCTGCTCATATTTTTCAGACCGTTTCATGCTCCTCATATTTTTGACACCTTTTGAAGCTCTTCATTTTTTTCACACCTTTTAAGGCTCTTCATGTTTTTCAACACCGCTTCATGCTCCTCCAATTTTTCAGACCATTTCATGCTCCTCATATTTTTGACACCTTTTGAAGCTCTTCATATTTTTCACACATTTTCAGGCTCTTCATGTTTTTCAACACCGCTTCATGCT
The DNA here is from genome assembly GCF_033118175.1 of Dama dama. NCBI lineage: Eukaryota > Metazoa > Chordata > Mammalia > Artiodactyla > Cervidae > Dama > Dama dama. The sequence goes on along the minus strand of NW_026870891.1, from coordinate 5,925,666 downwards.
CCTCCGATTTTTCAGACCGTTTCATGCTCCTCATATTTTTCACACCTTTTGAAGCCTTTCATATTTTTCACAACTTTTCAGGCTCTTCATGTTTTTGAACACAGCTTCATGCTCCTCCTATTTTTCAGACCGTATCATGCTCCTCATATTTTTCACACCTTTTGAAGCTCTTCATATTTTTCACACGTTTTCAATCTATTCATGTTTTTGAACACCATTTCAGGCTCCTCCTATTTTTCAGAGAGTTTCATGCTCCTCATGTATTTCACACCTTTGAAAGCTCTTCATATTTTTCAAAGATTTTGAAGCTCTTCATATTTTTCACACCTTTTCAGGCTCTTCATGTTTTTCAACACCGTTTCATGCTCCTCCTATTTTTCAAAACGTTTCATGTTCCTCATAATTTTGACAGCTTTTGAAGATCTTCATAATTTTCACACATTTTCAGGCTCTTCATGTGTTTGAACACCGCTTTATGTTCCTCATATTTTTCAGACCGTTTCATGCTCCTCATATTTTTGACACCTTTTGAAGCTCTCATATTTTTCATACCTTTTGAAGCTCTTCATGTTTTTGAACACTGCTTCATGCTCCTCGTATTTTTCAGATCGTTTCATGCTCCTCATATTTTTGACACTTTTTGAGCTCTTCATATTTTTCAAACCTTTTCAGGCTCTTCATGTTTTCGAACTCTGCTTCATGCTCCTCCACTTTTTCACACCGTTTCATGATCCTCATGTATTTCACAACTTTGAACCTCTTAATATTTTTCACACCTTTTCATGCTCTTCAAGTTTTTCAACATCACTTCATGCTCCTACTTTTTTGCAGACCGTTTCATGCTCCTCATATTTTTGACACCTTTTAAAGCTCTTCATATTTCTCACACCTTTTCAGGCTCTTCATGTCTTTCAACACCGCTTCATGCTCCTCCTATTTTTCAGACGGGTTCATGCTCATCTCATTTTGACACCTTTTGAAGCTTTTCATATTTTTCACACCTTTTCAGGCTCTTCATGTTTTTGAACACAGGTTGATGCTCCTCCTATTTTTCAGAACGTTTCATGCTCCTCATAATTTTGACACCTTTTGTAGCTCTTCATATTTTTCACATCTTTTCAGGCTCTTCATGTTTTTCAACACCGTTTCATGATCCTCCTATTTTTCAGACCGTTTCATGTTCATCTCATTTTTGACACCTTTTGAAGGTCTTCATATTTTTGACACCTTTTCAAGCTCTTCATATTTTTAAACACCACTTCATGCTTCTCCTATTTTTCAGCCCATTTCATGCTCCTCATGTATTTCACACCTTTTGAAGCTCTTCATATTTTTAACAGCTTTTCAGGCTCTTCATGTTTTTGAACACTGCTTCATGATCCTCCTATTTTTCAGACCGTTTCATGCCCTTCATATTTTTGAAACATTTTGAAGCTTTTCATATTTTTCACATCTTTTCAGGCTCTTCATGTTTTTCAACTCCGTTTCATCATCCTATTTTTCAGCCCGTTTCATGCTCCTCATGTATTTCACACCTTTTGATGCTCTTCATATTTTTCACACCTTTTCAGGCTCTTAATGTTTTTGATCACCGCTTCATGATCCTCCTGATTTTCAGACGGTTTCATGCTCTTCATATTTTTGAAACATTTTGAAGCTCTTCATATTTTTCACACCTTTTCAGGCTCTTCATGTTTTTCACCACCACTTCATGCTCCTCCTATTTTTCAGACCGTTTCTTGCTCATCTCATTTTTGTCACCTTTGAAACTCTTTATATTTTGTACACCTTTTGAAGCTCTTCATATTTTTCACACGTTTTCAGGCTCTTCATGTGTTTCAACACCGTTTCATGCTGCTTCTATTTTTCAGACCGTTTCATGCTCCTCATATTTTTGACACCTTTTGCAGCTCTTTATATTTTTCACACTATTTCAGGCTCTTCATGATTTTCAACACCGTTTCATGTTTTTCCTATTTTTCAGACCGTTTAATGCTCATCTCATTTTTGACACGTTTTGAAGCTTTTCATATTTTTCACAACTTTTCAGGCTCTTCATGTTTTTGAACACCGCTTCATGCTCCTCCTATTTTTCAGAGAGTTTCATGCTCCTCATGTATTTCACACCTTTTGAAGCTCTTCATATTTTCCACACCTTTTCAGGCTCTTCATGTGTTTGATCACCGTTTCATGCTCCGTCTGTTTTTCAGATCGTTTAATGCTCCTCATATTTTTGACACTTTTTGAACTCTTCATATTTTTCACACCTTTTCAGGCTCTTCATGTTTTTGAACACCGTTTCATGCTACTCCTATTTTTCAGACCGTTTATGCTCCTCATATTTTTGACACCTTTAGAAGCTCTTCATATTTTTCACACCTTTTCAGGCTCTTCATGTTTTTGATCACCTTTTCATGCTCCTCCTATTTTTCAGACCGTTTCATGCTCCTCATATTTTTGACACCTTTTGAAGCTCTTCATATTTTTCACACCTTTTCAGGCTCTTCATGTTTTTGAACACCGCTTCATGATCCTCCTGTTTTTCAGACCGTTTCATGCTCTTCATATTTGTGAAACATTTTGAAGCTCTTCATATTTTTCACACCTTTTCAGGCTCTTCATGTTTTTCACCACCACTTCACGCTCCTCCTATATTTCAGACCGTATCATGCTCATCTCATTTTTGTCACCTTTGAAGCACTTTATTTTTTTCACACCTTTTGAAGCTCTTCATATTTTTCACACTTTTTCATGCTCTTCATATTTTTCAACACCGTTTCATGCTGCTTCTATATTTCAGTCCGTTTCATGCTCCTCATATATTTCATACCTTTTGAAGCTCTTCATATTTTTCACACCTTTTCAGGATCTTCATGTTTTGGAACACAGCTTCATGCTCCTCCTATTTATCAGACCGTTTCATGCTCCTCATATTTTTGACACCTTTTGAAGCTCTTTATATTTTTCACAGTTTTTCAGGCTCTTCATTATTTTCAACACCGTTTCATGTTATTCCTATTTTTCAGACCGTTTAATGCTCATCTCATTTTTGACACCTTTTGAAGCTTTTCATATTTTTCACAACTTTTCAGGCTCTTCATGTTTTTGAACACCGCTTCATGCTCCTCCTATTTTTCAGAGAGTTTCATGCTCCTCATGTATTTCACAGCTTTTGAAGCTCTTCATATTTTCCACACTTTTTCAGGCTCTTCATGTTTTTGATCACCGTTTCATGCTCCTTCTATTTTTCAGATCGTTTCATGCTCATCATATTTTTGACACTTTTTGAGCTCTTCATATTTTTCACACCTTTTCAGGCTCTTCATGTTTTTGAACACCGCTTCATGATCCTCCTATTTTTCAGACCGTTTCATGCTCCTCATATTTTTGACACCTTTAGAAGCTCTTCATATTTTTCACACCTTTTCAGGCTCTTCATGTTTTTCGACACAGCTTCATGCTCCTCCTATTTTTCAGACCGTTTCATTCTCCTCATATTTTTGACACCTTTTGAAGCTCTTCATATATTTCACACCTTTTCAGTCTCTTCTTTTTTTTTCAACACCACTTCATGCTCCTACTATTTTTCAGACCGTTTCATACTCATCTCAATTTTGACACCTTTTGAAGCTCTTCATATTTTTCACACATTTTCAGGCTCTTCATGTTTTTGAACATTGCTTCAGGCTCCTCCTATTTTTCAGAGAGTTTCATGCTCCTCATGTATTTCACACCTTTTGAAGCTCTTCATATTTTTCACACCTTTTCATGCTCTTCATGTTTCTGAAAACCGCTTCATGATCCTCCTATTTTTCAGACCGTTTCATTCTCCTCATATATTTCACACCTTTTGAAGCTCTTCATATTTTTCACACCTTTTCATGCTCTTCATGTTTCTGAAAACTGCTTCATGATCCTCCTATTTTTCAGACCGTTTCATGCTCCTCATATATTTCACACCTTTTGAAGCTCTTCATATTTTTCACACCTTTTCAGGCTCTTCATGTTTTTGAACACAGCTTCATGCTCCACCTATTTATCAGACCGTTTCATGCTCCTCATATTTTTGACACCTTTTGCAGCTCTTTATATTTTTCACACTATTTCAGGCTCTTCATGATTTTCAACACCGTTTCATGTTATTCCTGTTTTTCAGACCGTTTAAGGCTCATCTCATTTTTGACACCTTTTGAAGCTTTTCATATTTTTCACAACTTTTCAGGCTCTTCATGTTTTTCAACACCACTTCATGCTCCTTCTTTTTTGCAGACCGTTTCATGCTCCTCATATATTTGACACCTTTTGATCCTCTTCATATTTTTCACACCTTTTCAGGCTCTTCATTTTTTTCAACACTACTTGTTGCTCCTCCTATTTTTTAGGACTTTTCATACTCATCTAATTTTTGACACATTTTGAGGCACTTCATATTTTTTACACCTTTTGAAGCTCTTCATATTTTTCACATTTTTGAAGCTCTTCATATTTTTCACACGATTTCAGACCCTTCATGTTTTTCAAAACCGCTTCATGCTCCTGCTATTTATCATACCGTTTCATACTTCTCATATTTTTGACACGTTTTGAGGCTCTTCATATTTTTCACACCTTTTCAGGCTCTTCATGTTTTTGAACACAGCTTCATGCTCCTCCTATTTTTTCTACCGTATCATGCTCCTCATATTTTTCACACCTTTTGTAGCTCTTCATATTTTTCACACCTTTTCAGGCTCTTCATGTTTTTGAACAGCACTTCATGCTCCTCCTATTTTTCAGACCTTTTCATGCTCCTCATATTTTTGACACCTTTTGAAGCTCTTCATATTTTTCACACCTTTTCAGGCTCTTCATGTTTTTCAACACCACTTCATGCTCCTCTTTTTTTTCAGACCGTTTCAGGCTCCTCATATTTTTCACACCTTTTGAAGCCGTTCATATTTCTCACACCTTTTCATGCTCTTCATTTTTTTCAACACTATTTGTTACTCCTCCTATTTTTTAGACCGTTTCATACTCATCTAATTTTTGACAACTTTTGAAGCTCTTCATATTTTTCACCTTTTTGAAGCTCTTCATATTTTTCACACAATTTCAGACTCTTCATATTTTTCAACACCGCTTCATGCTCCTCCTATTTTTCAGACCGTTTCATGGTCCTCATGTTTTTGTCACCTTTTGAAGCTCTTCATATTTTTCACACCTTTTCATGCTCTTCATGTTTTTGAACACCATTTCATGCTCCTCCTATTTTTTAAACCGTTTCATGCTCCTCATATTTTTCACACATTTTGAAGCTCTTCATATTTTTCACACCTTTTCAGGCTCTTCATATTTTACAACAAGTTTTCATGCTCCTCCTATTTTTCAGACCGTTTAATGCTCCCCATAATTTTGACACCTTTTGAAGCGCTTCATAATTATCACACCTTTTCAGGCTCTTCATGTTTTTCAAATTTGCTTCTGCTCCTCCTATTTTTCAGACCGTTTCATGCTCCTCATATTTTTGACACCTTTTGAAGCTCTTCATATTTTTCACAGCTTTTCAGGCTCTTCATGTTTTTCAACACTGCTTTATTCTCCTCATATTTTTCAGACCGTTTCATGCGCCTCATATTTTGGATATCTTTAGAAGCTCGTCATATTTCTAACAACTTTTCAGGCTCTTCATGTTTTCAACACAGTTTCATGCTCCTCCTATTTTTCAGACCGTTTCATGCGCCTCATATTTTGAGTCCTTTTGAAGCTCTTCATATTTTTCACACATTTTCAGGCTCTTCATGTTTTTCAACACCGTTTCTTGCTCATCCTCTTTTTCAGACCGTTTCATGCCCCTCATATTTTTGACACCTTTTCAAGCTCTTCACATTTTTCAAACCTTTTCAGGCTCTTCATGTTTTTGAACAACGTTTCATGCTCCTCCTATTTTTCAGACAGTTTCATGCCCCTCATATTTTTGACACCTTTTCAAGCTCTTCACATTTTTCAAAACATTTCAGGCTCTTCATGTTTTGAACACCGTTTCATCCTCCTCCTAATTTTCAGACCGTTTCATGCTCCTCATATATTTGACACCTTTTGAAGCTCTTCATATTTTTCACAACTTTTCAGGTTCTTCATGTTTTCAACACCACTTCATGCTCCTCCTATATTTCTGACCGTGTCATGCTCCTCATATTTTTGACAACTTTTGAAGCTCTTCATATTTTTCACACCTTTTCAGGCTCTTCATGTTTTTCTACACCGCTTCATGCTCCTCCTATTTTTGACATCTTTTGAAGCTCTTCATATTTTTCACACCTTTTCAGGCTCTTCATGTTTTTGAACACCGTTTCATGCTCCTCATATTTTTCAGACCGTTTCATGCTCCTCATATTATTGACACCTTTTGAAGCTCTTCATATATTTCACACCTTTTCAGGGTTTTCATGTTTTTGAACACCATTTCATGCTCCTCATATTTTTCAGACCGTTTCATGCTCCTCATATTTTTGACACCTTTTGAAACTCTTCATATTTTTCACAATTTTTCAGGCTCCTCATGTTTTTGAACACCGTTTCATGCTCCTCCATTTTTTCAGACCGTTTCATGCTCCTCATATTTTGACACCTTTTGAAGCTCTTCATATTTTTCACACCTTTTCAGGCTCTTCATATTTTTCAACAAGGTTTCATGCTCCTCCTATTTTTCAGACGGTTTCATGCTCCTCATATTTTTGACACCTTTTGAAGCTCTTCATATTTTTCACACCTTTCCATGCTCTTCATATTTTTGAACACCGATTAATGCTCCTCCTATTTTTCAGACCGTTTCTTGCTCCTCATATTTTTGACACCTTTTGAAGCTCTTCATATTTTTCACAGCTTTCCAGGCTCTTCATATTTTTGAACACCGATTAATGCTCCTCCTATTTTTCAGACCGTTTCTTGCTCCTCATATTTTTGACACCTTTTGAAGCTCTTCATATTTTTCACACCTTTTCAGGCTCTACATATTTTTGAACACCGATTAATGCTCCTCCTATTTTTCAGACCGTTTCTTGCTCCTCATATTTTTGACACCTTTTGAAGCTCTTCATATTTTTCACAGCTTTCCAGGCTCTTCATATTTTTGAACACCGATTAATGCTCCTCCTATTTTTCAGACCGTTTCTTGCTCCTCATATTTTTGACACCTTTAAAGCTCTTCATATTTTTCACACCTTTTCAGACTCTTCATGTTTTCAACACCGCTTCATGCTCCTCCTATTTTTCAGACCTTTTCATGCTCCTCCTATTTTTCAGACCGTTTCATGCTTCTCATATTTTGAAACCTTTTGAAGCTCTTCATATTTTTCACAACTTTTCAGTCTCTTCATGTTTTTCAACACCGATTCATGCTCCTCCTTTTTTCAGACCGTTTGATGCTCCTCATATTTTTGGCACCTTTTGAAGCTCTTCATATTTTTCACACCTTTTCAGGTCTTCATGTTTTTGAACACCATTTCATGCTCCTCCTATTTTTCAGACCGTTTCATGGTCCTCATATTTTTGACACCTTTTGAACCTCTTCATATTTTTCACACCTTTTCAGGCTCTTCATGTTTTCAACACCGCTTCATGCTCCTACTATTTTTCAGACGGTTTCATGCTCCTCATATTTTTGACACCTTTTGAAGCTCTTCATATTATTCACACCTTTTCAGGCTCTTCATGTTTTTCAACACCGCTTCATGCTCCTCCTTTTTTTCAGACCGTTTCATGCTCCTCATATTTTTGACGCCTTTTGAAGCTCTTCATATTTTTCACACTTCTCCAGGCTCTTCATGTTTTTGAACACCATTTCATGCTCCTCCTGTTTTTCAGACCGTTTCATGCTCCTCATCTTTTTGACACGTTTTGAAACTCTTCATATTTATCACACCTTTTCAGGCTCTTCATGTTTTTCAACACAATTTCATGCTCCTCCTTTTTTTCAGACCGTTTTATGCTCCTCATATATTTGACACCTTTTGAAGCTCTTCATAATTTCCACACCTTTTCAGGCTCTTCATGTTTTTCTACACCGCTTCATGCTCCTCCGATTTTTCGGACCGTTTCATGCTCCTCATCTTTTTGACACGTTTTGAAACTCTTCATATTTATCACAACTTTTCAGGCTCTTCATGTTTTTCAACACAATTTCATGCTCCTCCTTTTTTTCAGACCGTTTCATGCTTCTCATATTTTTCACACCTTTTGAAGCTCTTCATATTTTTCACACCTTTTCAGGCTCTTCATGTTTTTCAACACCGCTTCATGCTCCTCCGATTTTTCGGACCGTTTCATGCTCCACATATTTTTGACACCTTTTGAGGCTCTTCGTATAATTCACACCTTTTCAGGCTCTTCATTTTTTTCAACACCACTTCATGCTCCTCCTATTTTTCAGACCATTTCATGCAGATCTCATTTTTGACACCTTTTGAAGCTCTTCTTATTTTTCAAAACTTTTGAAGCTCTTCATATTTTTCACACGTTTTCAGGCTCTTCATGTTTTTCTACACCGCTTCATGCTCCCCCTACATTTCAGACCGTTCATGCCTCTCATATTTTTGAAACCTTTTGAAGCTCTTCATATTTTTCACACCTTTTTAGGCTCTTCATGTTTTTCAACACCATTTCATGCTCCTCCTTTTTTTCAAACCGTTTTATGCTCCTCATATATTTGACACCTTTTGAAGCTCTTCATAATTTCCACACCTCTTCAGGCTCTTCATGTTTTTGAACACCATTTCATGCTCCTCTTATTTTTTTTTTATTGTTTTTTTTTTTAATTTTTTTTAATTATTTTTATTTTTTCTTTCCCAGTCGGTTTTGTCATACATTGATATGAATCAGCCATGGATTTACATGTATTCCCGATTCCAATCCCCCCTCCCACCTCCCTCTCCACCCGATTCCTCTCCGTCTTCCCAGTGCACCAAGCCGGAGCACTTGTCTCGTGCATCCTACCTGGGCTGGTGATCTGTTTCACCATAGATAGCATACATGCTGTTCATTTGAAATATCCCACCCTCACATTCTCCCACAAAGTTCAAAAGTCTGTTCTGTATTTCTGTGTCTATTTTTCTGTTCTGCATATAGGGTTATCGTTATCACCTTTCTAAATTCCATATACATGTGTCAGCATGCTCTAATGTTCTTTATCTTTCTGGCTTACTTCACTCTGTATAATGGGCTCCAGCTTCATCCATCTCATTAGGCCTGATTCAAGTGAATTTTTTAATGGCTGAGTAATATTCCATGGTGTATATGTACCACAGCTTTCTTATCCATTCATCTGCTGACGGGCATCTAGGTTGCTTCCATGTCCTGGCTATTATAAATAGTGCTGCGATGAACATTGGGGTGCACGTGTCTCTTTCAGACGAACCTATGGACACCTTATCTTTGACAAAGGAGGCAAGGATATACAATGGAAAAAAGACAACCTCTTTAACAAGTGGTGCTGGGAAAACTGGTCAACCACTTGTAAAAGAATGAAAATAGAACACTTTCTAACACCATACACAAAAATAAACTCAAAATGGATTAAAGATCTAAATGTAAGACCAGAAACTATAAAACTCCTAGAGGAGAAGATAGGCAATACACTCTCCGACATAAATCAAAGCAAGATCCTCTATGACCCACCTCCCAGAATATTGGAAATAAAAGCAAAACTAAACAAATGGGACCTAATGAAACTTAAAAGCTTTTGCACTACAAAGGAAACTATAAGTAAGGTGAAAAGACAGCCCTCAGATTGGGAGAAAATAATAGCAAATGAAGAAACAGACAAAGGATTAATCTCAAAAATATACAAGCAAATCCTGCAGCTCAATTCCAGAAAAATAAATGACCCAATACAAAATGAGCCAAAGAACTAAACAGACATTTCTCCAAAGAAGACATACAGATGGATAACAAACACATGAAAAGATGCTCAACATCACTCATTATTAGAGAAATGCAAATCAAAACCACAATGAGGTACCATTACATGCCAGTCAGGATGGCTGCTATCCAAAAGTCTACAAGCAATAAATGCTGGAGATGGTGTGGAGAAAAGGGAACCCTCTTACACTGTTGGTGGGAATGCACACTAGTACAGCCGCTATGGAAAACAGTGTGGAGATTTCTTAAAAAACTGGAAATAGAACTGCCATATGACCCAGCAATCCCACTTCTGGGCATACACACTGAGGAAACCAGATCCTCTTATTTTTCAGACCGTTTCAAGCTCCTCATATTTTTTACACCTTTTGAAGCTCTTCATATATTTCACACCTTTTCAGGCTCTTCATGTTTTTCAACACCGCTTCATGCTCCTCCTATTTTTCAGACCGTTTCATGGTCCTCATGTTTTTGTCACCTTTTGAAGCTCTTCATATTTTTCACACCTTTTCATGCTCTTCATGTTTTTGAACACCATTTCATGCTCCTCCTATTTTTTAAACCGTTTCATGCTCCTCATATTTTTCACACATTTTGAAGCTCTTCATATTTTTCACACCTTTTCAGGCTCTTCATATTTTACAACAAGTTTTCATGCTCCTCCTATTTTTCAGACCGTTTAATGCTCCCCATAATTTTGACACCTTTTGAAGCGCTTCATAATTATCACACCTTTTCAGGCTCTTCATGCTTTTCAAATTTGCTTCTGCTCCTCCTATTTTTCAGACCGTTTCATGCTCCTCATATTTTTGACACCTTTTGAAGCTCTTCATATTTTTCACAGCTTTTCAGGCTCTTCATGTTTTTCAACACCGCTTTATTCTCCTCATATTTTTCAGACCATTTCATGCGCCTCATATTTTGGATATCTTTTGAAGCTCGTCATATTTCTAACAACTATTCAGGCTCTTCATGTTTTCAACACAGTTTCATGCTCCTCCTATTTTTCAGACCGTTTCATGCGCCTCATATTTTGAGTCCTTTTGAAGCTCTTCATATTTTTCACACATTTTCAGGCTCTTCATGTTTTTCAACACCGTTTCTTGCTCATCCTCTTTTTCAGACCGTTTCATGCCCCTCATATTTTTGACACCTTTTCAAGCTCTTCACATTTTTCAAACCTTTTCAGGCTCTTCATGTTTTTGAACAACGTTTCATGCTCCTCCTATTTTTCAGACAGTTTCATGCCCCTCATATTTTTGACACCTTTTCAAGCTCTTCACATTTTTCAAAACATTTCAGGCTCTTCATGATTTGAACACCGTTTCATCCTCCTCCTAATTTTCAGACCGTTTCATGCTCCTCATATATTTGACACCTTTTGAAGCTCTTCATATTTTTCACAACTTTTCAGGTTCTTCATGTTTTCAACACCACTTCATGCTCCTCCTATATTTCTGACCGTGTCATGCTCCTCATATTTTTGACAACTTTTGAAGCTCTTCATATTTTTCACACCTTTTCAGGCTCTTCATGTTTTTCTACACCGCTTCATGCTCCTCCTATTTTTGACATCTTTTGAAGCTCTTCATATATTTCACACCTTTTCAGGGTTTTCATGTTTTTGAACACCGTTTCATGCTCCTCATATTTTTCAGACCGTTTCATGCTCCTCATATTATTGACACCTTTTGAAGCTCTTCATATATTTCACACCTTTTCAGGGTTTTCATGTTTTTGAACACCGTTTCATGCTCCTCATATTTTTCAGACCGTTTCATGCTCCTCATATTTTTGAGACCTTTTAAAACTCTTCATATTTTTCACAATTTTTCAGGCTCCTCATGTTTTTGAACACCGTTTCATGCTCCTCCATTTTTTCAGACCGTTTCATGCTCTTCATATTTTGACACCTTTTGAAGCTCTTCATATTTTTCACACCTTTTCAGGCTCTTCATATTTTTCAACAAGGTTTCATGCTCCTCCTATTTTTCAGACGGTTTCATGCTCCTCATATGTTTGACACCTTTTGAAGCTCTTCATATTTTTCACACCTTTCCAGGCTCTTCATATTTTTGAACACCGATTAATGCTCCTCCTATTTTTCAGACCGTTTCTTACTCCTCATATTTTTGACACCTTTTGAAGCTCTTCATATTTTTCACACCTTTTCAGGCTCTACATATTTTTCAACACAACTTCATGCTCCTCCTTTATTTGAGACCGTTTCATGCTCCTCATATTTTTGACACCTTTTGAAGCTCTCCATAGATTTCACACCTTTTCAGGCTCTTCATGTTTTTCTACACCGCTTCTTGCTCCTCCTATTTTTCAGAGCTATTCATGCTCCTCATATTTTTGTCACCTTTTGAAGCTCTTCATATATTTCACACCTTTTCAGGCTTTTCATGTTTTTCAACACCGCTTCATGCTCCTACTATTTTTCAGACCTTTTCATGCTCCTCATATGTTTCACACCTTTTTAAGTTCTTCATGTTTTTTAACACCTTTCACGCTCCTCCTATATTTCAGACCGTTTCAAGCTCCTCATATTTTTGACACCTTTTGAAGCTCTTCATATTTTTCACATTTATCAGGGTCTTCATGTTTTTCTACACCACTTCATGCTCGTCCTATTTTTCAGACCTTTTCATTCTCCTCATATGTTTCACAACTTTTTCAGACTCTTCATGTTTCTCAACACCACTTCATGCTCCTCCTATTTTTCAGACCGTTTCATGCTCCTCATATTTTTGACGCCTTTTGAAGCTCTTCATATTTTTCACACTTCTCCAGGCTCTTCATGTTTTTGAACACCCTTTCATGCTCCTCCTGTTTTTCAGACCGTTTCATTCTCCTCATATTTTTGACACCTTTTGAAGTTCTTCATATTTTTCACACCTTTTCAGGCTCTTCACGTTTTTCAACACCACTTCATGCTCCTCCTATTTTTCAGTCCGTTTCATGCTCCTTATATTTTTGACACCTTTTGAAGTTCTTCATATTTTTCACACCTTACAGGCTCTTCATGATTTTCAACACCACTTCATGCTCCTCCTAATTTTCACACCGTTTCATGCTCCTCATATATTTGACACCTTTTGAAGCTCTTCAGATTTTTCACACCTTTTCAGGCTCTTCATATTTTTCAACACCGCTTCATGCTCCTCCTATTTTTCAGACCGTTTCATGCTCCTCATCTTTTTGACACGTTTTGAAACTCTTCATATTTATCACACCTTTTCAGGCTCTTCATGTTTTTCAACACCATTTCATGCTCCTCCTTTTTTTCAGACCGTTTTATGCTCCTCATATATTTGACACCTTTTGAAGCTCTTCATAATTTCCACACCTTTTCAGGCTCTTCATGTTTTTCTACACCGCTTCATGCTCCCCCTACATTTCAGACCGTTCATGCCTCTCATATTTTTGAAACCTTTTGAAGCTCTTCATATTTTTCACACCTTTTTAGTCTCTTCATGTTTTTCAACACCATTTCATGCTCCTCCTTTTTTTCAAACCGTTTTATGCTCCTCATATATTTGACACCTGTTGAAGCTCTTCATAATTTACACACCTTTTCAGGCTCTTCATGTTTTTGAACACCGTTTCATGCTCCTCTTATTTTTTTTATTGTTATTTTTTTTATTTTTTTTATTATTTTTATTTTTTTTCCCAGTCGGTTTTGGCATACATTGATATGAATCAGCCATGGATTTACATGTATTCCCATTCCCGATTCCCCCTCCCACCTCCCTCTCCACCCGATTCCTCTGGGTCTTCCCAGTGCACCAAGCTGGAGCACTTGTCTCGTGCATCCTACCTGGGCTGGTGATCTGTTTCACCATAGATAGCATACATACTGTTCTTTTGAAATATCCCACCCTCACATTTTCCCACAAAGTTCAAAAGTCTGTTCTGTATTTCTGTGTCTCTTTTTCTGTTCTGCATATAGGGTTATCGTTGTCACCTTTCTAAATTCCATATACATGTGTCAGTATGCTGTAATGTTCTTTATCTTTCTGGCTTACTTCACTCTGTATAATGGGCTCCAGCTTCATCCATCTCATTAGGCCTGATTCAAATGAATTCTTTTTAATGGCTGAGTAATATTCCATGGTGTATATGTACCACAGCTTTCTTATCCATTCATCTGCTGACGGGCATCTAGGTTGCTTCCATGTCCTGGCTATTATAAATAGTGCTGCGATGAACATTGGGGTGCACGTGTCTCTTTCAGACGAACCTATGGACACCTTATCTTTGACAAAGGAGGCAAGGATATGCAATGGAAAAAAGACAACCTCTTTAACAAGTGGTGCTGGGAAAACTGGTCAACCACTTGTAAAAGAATGAAAATAGAACACTTTCTAACACCATACACAAAAATAAACTCAAAATGGATTAAAGATCTAAATGTAAGACCAGAAACTATAAAACTCCTAGAGGAGAAGATAGGCAAAACACTCTCCGACATAAATCAAAGCAAGATCCTCTATGACCCACCTCCCAGAATATTGGAAATAAAAGCAAAACTAAACAAATGGGACCTAATGAAACTTAAAAGCTTTTGCACTACAAAGGAAACTATAAGTAAGGTGAAAAGACAGCCCTCAGATTGGGAGAAAATAATAGCAAATGAAGAAACAGACAAAGGATTAATCTCAAAAATATACAAGCAAATCCTGCAGCTCAATTCCAGAAAAATAAATGACCCAATACAAAATGAGCCAAAGAACTAAACAGACATTTCTCCAAAGAAGACATACAGATGGATAACAAACACATGAAAAGATGCTCAACATCACTCATTATTAGAGAAATGCAAATCAAAACCACAATGAGGTACCATTACATGCCAGTCAGGATGGCTGCTATCCAAAAGTCTACAAGCAATAAATGCTGGAGAGGGAGTGGAGAAAAGGGAACCCTCTTATACTGTTGGTGGGAATGCACACTAGTACAGCCGCTATGGAAAACGGTGTAGAGATTTCTTAAAAAACTGGAAATAGAACTGCCATATGACCCAGCAATTCCACTTCTGGGCATACACACTGAGGAAACCAGATCCTCTTATTTTTCAGACCGTTTCAAACTCCTCATATTTTTCACACCTTTTGAAGCTCTTCATATATTTCACACCTTTTCAGGCTCTTCATGTTTTTCAACACCGCTTCATGCTCCTCCTATTTTTCAGACCGTTTCATGGTCCTCATATTTTTGACACCTTTTGAAGCTCTTCATATTTTTCACACCTTTCCGTGCTCTTCATGTTTTTCAACACGCTTTCATGCTCCTCCGATTATTCAGATCGTTTCATGCTCCTCATATTTTTGACACATTTTGAAGCTCTTCATATTTTCGACACCTTTCAGGTTCTTCATGTTTTCAACACCGTTTCATGCTCCTCCTATTTTTCAAACCGTTTCATGCTCCTCATATTTTTGACACATTTTGAAGCTCTTCATATTTTCGACACCTTTCAGGTTCTTCATGTTTTTCAACACCGTTTCATGCTCCTCCTATTTGTCAAACCGTTTCATGTTCCTCCTATTTTTCAGACCGTTTCTTGCTCCTCATATTTTTGACACCTTTTGAAGCTCTTCATGTTTTTTAACACCTTTTCACGCTCCTCCTATATTTCAGACAGTTTCAAGCTCCTCATATTTTTGACACCTTTTGAAGCTCTTCATATTTTTCACATTTTTTCAGGGTCTTCATATTTTTCTACACCACTTCATGCTCCTCCTATTTTTCAGACCGTTTCATTCTCCTCATATGTTTCACAACTTTTTCAGGCTCTTCATGTTTCTCAACACCACTTCATGCTCCTCCTATTTTTCAGACCGTTTCATGCTCCTCATATTTTTGACACCTTTTGAAGTTCTTCATATTTTTCACACCTTTTCAGGCTTTTCATGTTTTTCTACACTGCTTCATTCTCTTCCTATTTTTCAGACATTTTCATGCTCCTCATACTTTTGACATCCTTTGAAGCTCTTCATATTTTTCACACCTTTTCAGGCTTTTCAGGTATTTCAACACCGTCTCATGCGCCTCCTATTTTTCAGACCGTTTCATGCTCCTCATATGTTTCACACCTTTTTCAGGCTCTTCATGTTTTTCAACACCACTTCATGGTCCTCCTATTTTTCAGACCGTATCATGCTCATCATATTTTTGACACAGTTTGAAGCTCTTCCTACTTTTCACACCTTTTGAGGCTCTTCATGTTTTTGAAAACAGTTTCTTGCTCCTCATATTTTTCAGACCGTTTCATGGTCCTCATATTTTTGACACCTTTTGAAGCTCTTCATATTTTTCACACTTTTTCAGGGTCTTCATGTTTTTCTACACCACTTCATGCTCCTCCTATTTTTCAGACCGTTTCATTCTCCTCATATGTTTCACAACTTTTTCAGGCTCTTCATGTTTCTCAACACCACTTCATGCTCCTCCCATTTTTCAGACCGTTTCATGCTCCTCATATTTTTGACACTTTTTGAAGCTCTTCATATTTTTCACACCTTTCCAGGCTCTTCATGTTTTTGAACACCGTTTCATGATCATCCTATTTTTCAGACCGTTTCATGCTCCTCATATGTTTCACACCTTTTGAAGCTCTTCATGTTTTTTAACACCTTTTCATGCTCCTCCTATATTTCAGACCGTTTAATGCTCCTTATATTTTTGACACCATTTGAAGCTCTTCATATTTTTCGCACCTTTTCAGGCTCTTCATATTTTTCAACACCACTTCATGCTTCTCCAATTTTTCAGACCGTTTCATGCGCCTCATATATATGACACCTTTTGAAGCTCTTCATATTTTTCACATCTTTTCAGGCTCTTCATATTTTTCAACCCGCTTAAGCTCCTCCTATTTTTCAGAGCGTTTCTTGCTCCTCATATTTTTGACACCTTTGAGGCTCTTCATATATTTCACACCTTTTCTGGCTCTTCATGTTTTTGAACACCGATTCATGCTCCTCCTATTTTTCAGACCGTTTCATGCTTCTCATATTTTAGACACCTTTTGAACCTCTTCATATTTTTCACACCTTTTCAGGCTCTTCATGTTTTCAACACTGCTTCATGCTCCTACTATTTTTCAGACGGTTTCATGCTCCTCATATTTTTGACACCTTTTGAAGCTCTTCATATTTTTCACACCTTTTCATGCTCTTCATGTTTTTGAACACCATTTCATGCTCCTCCTATTTTTTAAACCGTTTCATGCTCCTCATATTTTTCACACATTTTGAAGCTCTTCATATTTTTCACACCTTTTCAGGCTCTTCATATTTTACAACAAGTTTTCATGCTCCTCCTATTTTTCAGACCGTTTAATGCTCCCCATAATTTTGACACCTTTTGAAGCGCTTCATAATTATCACACCTTTTCAGGCTCTTCATGCTTTTCAAATTTGCTTCTGCTCCTCCTATTTTTCAGACCGTTTCATGCTCCTCATATTTTTGACACCTTTTGAAGCTCTTCATATTTTTCACAGCTTTTCAGGCTCTTCATGTTTTTCAACACCGCTTTATTCTCCTCATATTTTTCAGACCATTTCATGCGCCTCATATTTTGGATATCTTTTGAAGCTCGTCATATTTCTAACAACTATTCAGGCTCTTCATGTTTTCAACACAGTTTCATGCTCCTCCTATTTTTCAGACCGTTTCATGCGCCTCATATTTTGAGTCCTTTTGAAGCTCTTCATATTTTTCACACATTTTCAGGCTCTTCATGTTTTTCAACACCGTTTCTTGCTCATCCTCTTTTTCAGACCGTTTCATACCCCTCATATTTTTGACACCTTTTCAAGCTCTTCACATTTTTCAAACCTTTTCAGGCTCTTCATGTTTTTGAACAACGTTTCATGCTCCTCCTATTTTTCAGACAGTTTCATGCCCCTCATATTTTTGACACCTTTTCAAGCTCTTCACATTTTTCAAAACATTTCAGGCTCTTCATGATTTGAACACCGTTTCATCCTCCTCCTAATTTTCAGACCGTTTCATGCTCCTCATATATTTGACACCTTTTGAAGCTCTTCATATTTTTCACAACTTTTCAGGTTCTTCATGTTTTCAACACCACTTCATGCTCCTCCTATATTTCTGACCGTGTCATGCTCCTCATATTTTTGACAACTTTTGAAGCTCTTCATATTTTTCACACCTTTTCAGGCTCTTCATGTTTTTCTACACCGCTTCATGCTCCTCCTATTTTTGACATCTTTTGAAGCTCTTCATATATTTCACACCTTTTCAGGGTTTTCATGTTTTTGAACACCGTTTCATGCTCCTCATATTTTTCAGACCGTTTCATGCTCCTCATATTATTGACACCTTTTGAAGCTCTTCATATATTTCACACCTTTTCAGGGTTTTCATGTTTTTGAACACCGTTTCATGCTCCTCATATTTTTCAGACCGTTTCATGCTCCTCATATTTTTGAGACCTTTTAAAACTCTTCATATTTTTCACAATTTTTCAGGCTCCTCATGTTTTTGAACACCGTTTCATGCTCCTCCATTTTTTCAGACCGTTTCATGCTCTTCATATTTTGACACCTTTTGAAGCTCTTCATATTTTTCACACCTTTTCAGGCTCTTCATATTTTTCAACAAGGTTTCATGCTCCTCCTATTTTTCAGACGGTTTCATGCTCCTCATATGTTTGACACCTTTTGAAGCTCTTCATATTTTTCACACCTTTCCAGGCTCTTCATATTTTTGAACACCGATTAATGCTCCTCCTATTTTTCAGACCGTTTCTTACTCCTCATATTTTTGACACCTTTTGAAGCTCTTCATATTTTTCACACCTTTTCAGGCTCTACATATTTTTCAACACAACTTCATGCTCCTCCTTTATTTGAGACCGTTTCATGCTCCTCATATTTTTGACACCTTTTGAAGCTCTCCATAGATTTCACACCTTTTCAGGCTCTTCATGTTTTTCTACACCGCTTCTTGCTCCTCCTATTTTTCAGAGCTATTCATGCTCCTCATATTTTTGTCACCTTTTGAAGCTCTTCATATATTTCACACCTTTTCAGGCTTTTCATGTTTTTCAACACCGCTTCATGCTCCTACTATTTTTCAGACCTTTTCATGCTCCTCATATGTTTCACACCTTTTTAAGTTCTTCATGTTTTTTAACACCTTTCACGCTCCTCCTATATTTCAGACCGTTTCAAGCTCCTCATATTTTTGACACCTTTTGAAGCTCTTCATATTTTTCACATTTATCAGGGTCTTCATGTTTTTCTACACCACTTCATGCTCGTCCTATTTTTCAGACCTTTTCATTCTCCTCATATGTTTCACAACTTTTTCAGACTCTTCATGTTTCTCAACACCACTTCATGCTCCTCCTATTTTTCAGACCGTTTCATGCTCCTCATATTTTTGACGCCTTTTGAAGCTCTTCATATTTTTCACACTTCTCCAGGCTCTTCATGTTTTTGAACACCCTTTCATGCTCCTCCTGTTTTTCAGACCGTTTCATTCTCCTCATATTTTTGACACCTTTTGAAGTTCTTCATATTTTTCACACCTTTTCAGGCTCTTCACGTTTTTCAACACCACTTCATGCTCCTCCTATTTTTCAGTCCGTTTCATGCTCCTTATATTTTTGACACCTTTTGAAGTTCTTCATATTTTTCACACCTTACAGGCTCTTCATGATTTTCAACACCACTTCATGCTCCTCCTAATTTTCACACCGTTTCATGCTCCTCATATATTTGACACCTTTTGAAGCTCTTCAGATTTTTCACACCTTTTCAGGCTCTTCATATTTTTCAACACCGCTTCATGCTCCTCCTATTTTTCAGACCGTTTCATGCTCCTCATCTTTTTGACACGTTTTGAAACTCTTCATATTTATCACACCTTTTCAGGCTCTTCATGTTTTTCAACACCATTTCATGCTCCTCCTTTTTTTCAGACCGTTTTATGCTCCTCATATATTTGACACCTTTTGAAGCTCTTCATAATTTCCACACCTTTTCAGGCTCTTCATGTTTTTCTACACCGCTTCATGCTCCCCCTACATTTCAGACCGTTCATGCCTCTCATATTTTTGAAACCTTTTGAAGCTCTTCATATTTTTCACACCTTTTTAGTCTCTTCATGTTTTTCAACACCATTTCATGCTCCTCCTTTTTTTCAAACCGTTTTATGCTCCTCATATATTTGACACCTGTTGAAGCTCTTCATAATTTACACACCTTTTCAGGCTCTTCATGTTTTTGAACACCGTTTCATGCTCCTCTTATTTTTTTTATTGTTATTTTTTTTATTTTTTTTATTATTTTTATTTTTTTTCCCAGTCGGTTTTGGCATACATTGATATGAATCAGCCATGGATTTACATGTATTCCCATTCCCGATTCCCCCTCCCACCTCCCTCTCCACCCGATTCCTCTGGGTCTTCCCAGTGCACCAAGCTGGAGCACTTGTCTCGTGCATCCTACCTGGGCTGGTGATCTGTTTCACCATAGATAGCATACATACTGTTCTTTTGAAATATCCCACCCTCACATTTTCCCACAAAGTTCAAAAGTCTGTTCTGTATTTCTGTGTCTCTTTTTCTGTTCTGCATATAGGGTTATCGTTGTCACCTTTCTAAATTCCATATACATGTGTCAGTATGCTGTAATGTTCTTTATCTTTCTGGCTTACTTCACTCTGTATAATGGGCTCCAGCTTCATCCATCTCATTAGGCCTGATTCAAATGAATTCTTTTTAATGGCTGAGTAATATTCCATGGTGTATATGTACCACAGCTTTCTTATCCATTCATCTGCTGACGGGCATCTAGGTTGCTTCCATGTCCTGGCTATTATAAATAGTGCTGCGATGAACATTGGGGTGCACGTGTCTCTTTCAGACGAACCTATGGACACCTTATCTTTGACAAAGGAGGCAAGGATATGCAATGGAAAAAAGACAACCTCTTTAACAAGTGGTGCTGGGAAAACTGGTCAACCACTTGTAAAAGAATGAAAATAGAACACTTTCTAACACCATACACAAAAATAAACTCAAAATGGATTAAAGATCTAAATGTAAGACCAGAAACTATAAAACTCCTAGAGGAGAAGATAGGCAAAACACTCTCCGACATAAATCAAAGCAAGATCCTCTATGACCCACCTCCCAGAATATTGGAAATAAAAGCAAAACTAAACAAATGGGACCTAATGAAACTTAAAAGCTTTTGCACTACAAAGGAAACTATAAGTAAGGTGAAAAGACAGCCCTCAGATTGGGAGAAAATAATAGCAAATGAAGAAACAGACAAAGGATTAATCTCAAAAATATACAAGCAAATCCTGCAGCTCAATTCCAGAAAAATAAATGACCCAATACAAAATGAGCCAAAGAACTAAACAGACATTTCTCCAAAGAAGACATACAGATGGATAACAAACACATGAAAAGATGCTCAACATCACTCATTATTAGAGAAATGCAAATCAAAACCACAATGAGGTACCATTACATGCCAGTCAGGATGGCTGCTATCCAAAAGTCTACAAGCAATAAATGCTGGAGAGGGAGTGGAGAAAAGGGAACCCTCTTATACTGTTGGTGGGAATGCACACTAGTACAGCCGCTATGGAAAACGGTGTAGAGATTTCTTAAAAAACTGGAAATAGAACTGCCATATGACCCAGCAATTCCACTTCTGGGCATACACACTGAGGAAACCAGATCCTCTTATTTTTCAGACCGTTTCAAACTCCTCATATTTTTCACACCTTTTGAAGCTCTTCATATATTTCACACCTTTTCAGGCTCTTCATGTTTTTCAACACCGCTTCATGCTCCTCCTATTTTTCAGACCGTTTCATGGTCCTCATATTTTTGACACCTTTTGAAGCTCTTCATATTTTTCACACCTTTCCGTGCTCTTCATGTTTTTCAACACGCTTTCATGCTCCTCCGATTATTCAGATCGTTTCATGCTCCTCATATTTTTGACACATTTTGAAGCTCTTCATATTTTCGACACCTTTCAGGTTCTTCATGTTTTCAACACCGTTTCATGCTCCTCCTATTTTTCAAACCGTTTCATGCTCCTCATATTTTTGACACATTTTGAAGCTCTTCATATTTTCGACACCTTTCAGGTTCTTCATGTTTTTCAACACCGTTTCATGCTCCTCCTATTTGTCAAACCGTTTCATGTTCCTCCTATTTTTCAGACCGTTTCTTGCTCCTCATATTTTTGACACCTTTTGAAGCTCTTCATGTTTTTTAACACCTTTTCACGCTCCTCCTATATTTCAGACAGTTTCAAGCTCCTCATATTTTTGACACCTTTTGAAGCTCTTCATATTTTTCACATTTTTTCAGGGTCTTCATATTTTTCTACACCACTTCATGCTCCTCCTATTTTTCAGACCGTTTCATTCTCCTCATATGTTTCACAACTTTTTCAGGCTCTTCATGTTTCTCAACACCACTTCATGCTCCTCCTATTTTTCAGACCGTTTCATGCTCCTCATATTTTTGACACCTTTTGAAGTTCTTCATATTTTTCACACCTTTTCAGGCTTTTCATGTTTTTCTACACTGCTTCATTCTCTTCCTATTTTTCAGACATTTTCATGCTCCTCATACTTTTGACATCCTTTGAAGCTCTTCATATTTTTCACACCTTTTCAGGCTTTTCAGGTATTTCAACACCGTCTCATGCGCCTCCTATTTTTCAGACCGTTTCATGCTCCTCATATGTTTCACACCTTTTTCAGGCTCTTCATGTTTTTCAACACCACTTCATGGTCCTCCTATTTTTCAGACCGTATCATGCTCATCATATTTTTGACACAGTTTGAAGCTCTTCCTACTTTTCACACCTTTTGAGGCTCTTCATGTTTTTGAAAACAGTTTCTTGCTCCTCATATTTTTCAGACCGTTTCATGGTCCTCATATTTTTGACACCTTTTGAAGCTCTTCATATTTTTCACACTTTTTCAGGGTCTTCATGTTTTTCTACACCACTTCATGCTCCTCCTATTTTTCAGACCGTTTCATTCTCCTCATATGTTTCACAACTTTTTCAGGCTCTTCATGTTTCTCAACACCACTTCATGCTCCTCCCATTTTTCAGACCGTTTCATGCTCCTCATATTTTTGACACTTTTTGAAGCTCTTCATATTTTTCACACCTTTCCAGGCTCTTCATGTTTTTGAACACCGTTTCATGATCATCCTATTTTTCAGACCGTTTCATGCTCCTCATATGTTTCACACCTTTTGAAGCTCTTCATGTTTTTTAACACCTTTTCATGCTCCTCCTATATTTCAGACCGTTTAATGCTCCTTATATTTTTGACACCATTTGAAGCTCTTCATATTTTTCGCACCTTTTCAGGCTCTTCATATTTTTCAACACCACTTCATGCTTCTCCAATTTTTCAGACCGTTTCATGCGCCTCATATATATGACACCTTTTGAAGCTCTTCATATTTTTCACATCTTTTCAGGCTCTTCATATTTTTCAACCCGCTTAAGCTCCTCCTATTTTTCAGAGCGTTTCTTGCTCCTCATATTTTTGACACCTTTGAGGCTCTTCATATATTTCACACCTTTTCTGGCTCTTCATGTTTTTGAACACCGATTCATGCTCCTCCTATTTTTCAGACCGTTTCATGCTCCTCATATTTTAGACACCTTTTGAACCTCTTCATATTTTTCACACCTTTTCAGGCTCTTCATGTTTTCAACACTGCTTCATGCTCCTACTATTTTTCAGACGGTTTCATGCTCCTTATATTTTTGACACCTTTTGAAGCTCTTCATATTATTCACACCTTTTCAGGCTCTTCATGTTTTTCAACACCGCTTCATGCTCCTCCTTTTTTTCAGACCGTTTCATGCTCCTCATATTTTTGACGCCTTTTGAAGCTCTTCATATTTTTCACACTTCTCCAGGCTCTTCATGTTTTTGAACACCACTTCATGCTCCTCCTATTTTTCAGTCCGTTTCATGCTCCTTATATTTTTGACACCTTTTGAAGTTCTTCATATTTTTCACACCTTACAGGCTCTTCATGATTTTCAACACCACTTCATGCTCCTCCTAATTTTCACACCGTTTCATGCTCCTCATATATTTGACACCTTTTGAAGCTCTTCAGATTTTTCACACCTTTTCAGGCTCTTCATATTTTTCAACACCGCTTCATGCTCCTCCTATTTTTCAGACCGTTTCATGCTCCTCATCTTTTTGACACGTTTTGAAACTCTTCATATTTATCACACCTTTTCAGGCTCTTCTGTTTTTCAACACCATTTCATGCTCCTCCTTTTTTTCAGACCGTTTTATGCTCCTCATATATTTGACACCTTTTGAAGCTCTTCATAATTTCCACACCTTTTCAGGCTCTTCATGTTTTTCTACACCGCTTCATGCTCCCCCTACATTTCAGACCATTCATGCCTCTCATATTTTTGAAACCTTTTGAAGCTCTTCATATTTTTCACACCTTTTTAGGCTCTTCATGTTTTTCAACACCATTTCATGCTCCTCCTTTTTTTCAAACCGTTTTATGCTCCTCATATATTTGACACCTTTTGAAGCTCTTCATAATTTCCACACCTTTTCAGGCTCTTCATGTTTTTGAACACCGTTTCATGCTCCTCCTATTTTTCAGACCGTTTCATGCTCCTCATGTTTTTGAGACGTTTTGAAGCTCTCCATATTTTTCATAACTTTCAGGCTCTTCATGCTTTTGAAACACCGTTACATGCTCCTCCTATTTTTCATACCATATCATGCTCCTCATTTTTTTGACACATTTTGAAGCTCTTCATATTTTTCACACCTTTTCAGGCTCTTTATGTTTTTCAACACCGTATCATGCTCCTCCTATTTTTCAGACCGTTTCATGCTCCTCATATCTTTGACACCTTTTGAAGCTCTTCATATTTTTCACATCATTTCAGGCTCTTCAAGTTTTTGAAAACGGCATCATGCTCCTCCTAATTTTCAGACCGTTTTTTGCTCATCATATTTTTGACACATTTTGAAGCTTTTCATATTTTTCACAGCTTTTCAGGCTCTTCATGTTTTTGAACACAGTTTCATGCTCCGCATATTTTTCACACCTTTTCATGCTCTTCATATTTTTCACACCTTTTCAGGCTCTTCATGTTTCTCAACACCGTTTCATGCTTCTCCTATTTTTCAGACCATTTCATGCTCCTCATATTTTTGACAGCTTTTTAAGCTGCTCATATTTTTCACACCTTTTGAAGCTCTTCATTTTTTTCACAACTTTTCAGGCTCTTCAAGTTTTTCAACACCGCTTCATGCTCCTCCTATTTTTCAGACCGTTTCATGCTCCTCATGTAATTCACACCTTTTGAAACTCTTCATATTTTTCACACCTTTTCAGGCTCTTCATGTTTTGGAACACCGTTTCATGCTCCTCCTATTTTTCAGACCTTTCATGCTCCTCATATTTTTGACACCTTTTGAAGCTCTTCATATTTTTCACAACTTTTCAGGCTCTTCATGTTTTTCAACACAGCTTCATGCTTCTCCTATTTTCCAGACCGTTTCATTGTCCTCATATTTTTGACACCTTTAGAAGCTCTTCATATTTTTCACAACTTTTCAGGCTCTTC
The DNA here is from genome assembly GCF_033118175.1 of Dama dama. Classification (NCBI taxonomy): domain Eukaryota; kingdom Metazoa; phylum Chordata; class Mammalia; order Artiodactyla; family Cervidae; genus Dama; species Dama dama. The sequence goes on along the minus strand of NW_026870891.1, from coordinate 5,900,113 downwards.
ATGTTTTTCAACACGGCTTCATGCTTCTCCTATTTTCCAGACCGTTTCATTGTCCTCATATTTTTGACACCTTTAGAAGCTCTTCATATTTTTCACACGTTTTCAGGCTCTTCATGTTTTTCAACACGGCTTCATGCTCCTCCTATTTTTCAGATCGGTTCATTCTCCTCATATTTTTCACACCTTTTGATGCTCTTCATATTTTTCACACCTTTTCAGGCTCTTCATGTTTTGGAACATCGTTTCATGCTCCTCCTATTTTTCAGACCTTTTCATGCTCCTCATATTTTTGACACCTTTTGAAGCTCTTCATATTTTTCACAACTTTTCAGGCTGTTCACGTTTTGGAACACCGTTTCATGCTCCTCCTTTTTTTCAGACCGTTTCATGCTCCTCATATCTTTGACACCTTTTGAAGCTCTATATTTTTCACACCTTTTCAGGATCTTCATGTTTTTGAACACCGCTTCATGCTACTCCTATTTTTCAGACCGTTTCATGCTCCTCCTATTTTTCACACTTTTTGAAGCTCTTCATATTTTTCACACCTTTTCAGGCTCTTCATGTTTTTGAACACCGTTTCATGCTGCTCCTATTTTTCAGACTCTTTCATGCTCGTCATATTTTTGACACCTTTTGAAGCTCTTCGTATTTTTCACACCTTTTCAGGCTCTTCATGTTTTTGAAAACCGCTTCATGCTCCTCCTATTTTTCACACCTTTTGAAGCTCTTCATATTTTTCACACCTTTTCAGGCTCCTCATGTTTTTCAACTCCGCTCATGCTCCTCCTCTTTTTCAGACCGTTTCATGCTCCTCATATTTTTGACACTTTTTGAGGCTCTTCATATTTTTCACACCATTTCAGGCTCTTCTTCGTTTTGAACAACGTTTCATGCTCCTCCTATTTTTCAGACCGTTTCATGCTCCTCATGTATTTCACACGTTTTGAAGCTCTTCATAATTTTCACACCTTTTCAGGCTCTACATGTTTTTCAACATCACTTCATGCTTCTCTTATTTTTCAGACCGATTCATGTTCCTCATATTTTTGACACCTTTTGAAGCTCTTCATATTTTTCACACCTGTTCAGGCTCTTCATGTTTTTCAACGCCGCTTCATGCTCCTCATCTTTTTCAGACCGTTTCATGCTCCTCATATTTTTCACACCTTTTGAAGCTCTTCATATTTTTCACAACTTTTCAGGCTCTTCATATTTTTGATCACCGTTTCATGCTCCTCCTATTTTTCAGACCGTTTCATGCTCCTCATATTTTGACACCTTTTTAAGCTCTTCCCATTTTTCACACCTTTTCAGGCTCTTCATGTTTTTCAAAACCGCTTCATGATCCCCCTATATTTCAGACCGTTTCATGCTCCTCATATTTTTCACACCTTTTGAAGCTCTTCGTATTTTTCACACCTTTTCAGACTCTTCATGTTTTTCAACACCACTTCATGCTCCTCCTTTTTTTCCGACGGTTTCATGCTCATCGCATTTTTGACACCTTCTGAAGCTCTTCATTTTTTTCAAAACTTTTGAGCTCTTCACATTCTTCACACGTTTTCAGGCTCTTCATGTATTTCAATAACGGTTCTTACTCCTCCTATTTTTCAGAACGTTGCATGCTTCTCATATTTTTGACACGTTTTGAAGCTCTTCATATTTTTCACACCTTTTCAGGCTCTTCATGTTTTTCAACACCACTTCATGCTCCTCCTATTTTTCAGACCGTTTCATGCTCCTCCTATTTTTCACACCTTTTGAAGCTCTTCATATTTTTCACACCTTTTCAGGCTGTACATGTTTTTGAACACCACTTCATGCTCCTCCTATTTTTCCGATCGTTTCTTGCTCCTCATGTATTTCACACATTGTGAAGCTCTTCATATTTTTCACACCTTTTCAGGCTCTTCATGTTTTTCAACACCGCATCATGCTCCTCCTATTTTTCAGACCGTTTCATGCTCATCTCTTTTTTGACACCTTTTGAAGCTCTTCATATTTTTCATACGTTTTGAAGCTCTTCATACTTTTCACACTTTTTCAGGCTCTTCGTGTTTTTGAACACCGCTTCACGCTCCTCCTATTTTTCAGACCGTTTCATGCTGCTCGTATTTTTCAGACCGTTTCATGCTCCTCATAATTTTGACAATTTTATAAGCTCTTCATGTTTTTCACACTTTTTCAGGCTCTTCATGTTTTTGAACACCGCCTCATGCGCCTCCTATTTTTCAAACTTTTGAAGCTCTTCATGTTTTTCACACCTTTTCAGGCGCTTCATGTTTTTGAACACAGTTTCATGCTCCTCCTAATTTTCAGACCGTTTCATGCTCCTCATACATTTCACACCTTTTTAAGCTCTTCCTATTTTTCACACCTTTTCACGCTCTTCATGTTTTTGAACACCGTTTTATGCTGCCTCTATATTTCAGACCGTTTCATGCTCCTCATATATTTTAAACCTTTGGATCTCTTCATATATTTCACGCCTTTTCAGGCTGTTCATGTTTTTCAACAACGCTTCATGATCTTCCTATTATTCAGACCGTTTCATGCTCCTCAAGTATTTCACACCTTTTGAAGCTCTTCATATTTTTCACACCTTTTCAGGCTCTTCATGTTTTTCAACACTACTTAATGCCCCTCCTATTTTTCAGACCGTATCATGCTCATCTCATTTTTACACCTTTTGAAGCTCTTCATATTTTTCACACATTTTGAAGCTCTTCCTATTTTTCACACCTTTTCAGGCTCTTCAGGGTTTTGAACACCGCTTCATGCTCCTCATATTTTTCACACCTTTTGAAGCTCTTCATATTTTTCACACCTTTTCAGGCTCTTCATGTTTTTCAACACCGCTTCTTGCTCCTCCATTTTTCACACCCTTTCATGCTTCTCATGTATTTCACACCTTTTGAAACTCTTCATATTTTTCACATCTTTTCAGGCTCTTCATGTTTTTGAACAAGGTTTCATGCTCCTCCCATTTTTCAGACCGTTTCATGCTCCTCATATTTTTGACACGTTTTGAAGCTCTTCATATATTTCCCATTTTTCAGGCTCTTCATGTTTTTGAACACCGTTTCATGCTCCTCCTATTTTTCAGACCGTTCATGCTCCTCATATTTTGACACATTTTGAAGCTCTTCATATTTTTCACATCTTTTCAGGCTCTTCATGTTTTTGAACAAGGTTTCATTCTCCTCCCATTTTTCAGACCGTTTCATGCTCCTCATATTTTTGACACGTTTTGAAGCTCTTCATATTTTTCACACCTTTTCAGGCTCTTCATGTTTCTGAACACCGCGTCATGCTCCTCCTATTTTTCATATCGTTTCATGCTTCTCATATTTTTCACACCTTTTGAAGCTCTTCATATTTTTCACACCTTTTCAGGCTCTTCATATTTTTCAACACCGCTTCATGCTCCTCCTATTTTTCAGACCGTTTCATGCTCATCTCATTTTTGACACCTTTTGAAGCTCTTCATATTCTTCACTCCTTTTGAAGCTCTTCATATTTTTCACACCTTTTGAAGCTCTTCATATTTCTCACACCTTTTCAGACTCTTCATGTTTTTCAACACCGCTTTTTGCTCCTCCTATTTTTCAGACCGTTTCATGCTCCTCATATTTTTGACACGTTTTGAAGTTCTTCATATTTTTCACACATTTTCAGGCTCTTCATGTTTTTAAACACCGCTTCATGCTGCTCCTTTTTTTCAGACCTTTTCATGCTCCTCATATTTTTCACATCTTTTGAAGTTCTTCTTATTTTTCACACCTTTTCAAGCTCTTCATCATTTTCAAAACCGCTTCATGCTCCTCCTATTTTACAGACCGTTTCATTCTCCTCATGTATTTCACACGTAATGAAGCTCTTCCAATTTTGCACAACTTTTCAGTCTCTTCTTGTTTTACAACACCGCATCATGCTCCTCCTATTTTTCAGACTGTTTCATGCTCCTCATATTTTTGACACCTTTTGAAGCTCTTCATATTTTTCACACCTTTTGAAGCTCTTCATGTTTTTCACACCTTTTCAGGCTCTTCATGATTTTCAACACCGCTTCATGCTCCTGCTATTTTTCAGACCGTTTCATGCTCATCTCTTTTTTGACACCTTTAGAAGCTGTTCATATTTTTCACACCTTTTAAAGCTCTTCATATTTTTCACATTTTTGAAACTCTTCATATTTTTCTCACCTTTTGAAGCTCTTCATGTTTTTCACACCTTTTCAGGCTGTACATGTTTTTGAACACCACTTCATGCTCCTCCTATTTTTCAGACCGTTTCTTGCTCCTCATGTATTTCACACATTTTGAAGCTCTTCATATTTTTCACACCTTTTCAATGTCTTCATGTTTTTGATCACTGTTTCATGCTGCTCCTGTTTTTCAGACCATTTCATGTTACTCATATTTTTGACACCTTTTGAAGCTCTTCATATTTTTCACACTTTTTCAGGCTGTTTATAGTTTTCAACACCGCTGCATGATTCTCCTATATTTGAGACCATTTCATGCTCCTCATATTTTTGACATTTTTTGAAGCTCTTCATATTTTTCACACCTTTTCAATGTCTTCATGTTTTTGATCACTGTTTCATGCTGCTCCTGTTTTTCAGACCATTTCATGATACTCATATTTTTGACACCTTTTGAAGCTCTTCATATTTTTCACACTTTTTCAGGCTGTTTATAGTTTTCAACACCGCTGCATGATTCTCCTATATTTGAGACCATTTCATGCTCCTCCTATTTTTCACACCTTTTGAAGCTCTTCCTATTTTTCACAGGTTTTCAGGCTCTTCATGTTTTTCAACACCGCTTCATGCTCCTCCTATTTTTCCGACCGTTTCATGCTCATCTCATTTTTGACACCTTTTGAACGTCTTCATATTTTTCACACCTTTTGAAGCTCTTCATATTTTTCACTTCTTTTCAGGCTCTTCATGTTTTTTAACACCGCTTCATGCTCCTCATATTTTTCAGAACGTTTCATGCTCCTCATATTTTTGACATCTTTTGAAGCTCTTCACATTTTTCACACATTTTCAGGCTCTTCATGTTTTTCAACACCGCTTCATGCTGCTCCTATTTTTCAGACCGTTTCATGCTCCTCATATTTTTGACACCTTTTGAAGCTCTTCATATTTTTCACACCTTTTCAGACTCTTCATGTTTTTCAACACCGCTTCATGCTGCTCCTATTTTTCAGACCGTTTCATGCTCATCTCTTTTTTGACAACTTTTGAAGCTCTTCATATTTTCATACCTTTTGAAGCTCTTCAGATTTTTCACACGTTTTCAGGCTCTTCATGTTTTTCAACACCGCTTCATGCTCCTCCTATTTTTCAGAACGTTTCATGCTCCTCATATTTTTGACACGTTTTGAAGCTCTTCATATTTTTCACACCTTTTCCGTCTCTTCTTGTTTTTCAACACCGCTTCTTGCTCCTCCTATTTTTCAGACCGTTTCATGCTCCTCATATTGTTGACACCTTTTGAAGCACTTCATATTTTTCACACCTTTTCAGGCTCTTCATATTTTTGAACACCGCTTCATGCTCCTCATATTTTTCACACCGTTGGAAGCTCTTCATACTTTTCACACGTTTTCAGGCTCTTCATGTTTTTGATCACCGTTTCATGCTCCTCCTATTTTTCAGACCGTTTCATGCTCCTCATATTTTTGACCATTTTATAAGCTCTTCATATTTTTCACACTTTTTTAGGCTCTTCATGTTTTTTAACACCGCTTCATGCTCCTCCTATTTTTCAAACTTTTTGAAGCTCTTCATGTTTTTCACACCTTATCAGCCTCTTCATATTTTTGAACACCTCTTCATGCTACTCCTATTTTTCAGACCTTTTCATGCTCCTCATGAATTTCACACGTTTTGAAGCTCTACATATTTTTCACACCTTTTCAGACTCTTCATGTTTTGAACACTGCTTCATGCTCCTCCTATTTTTCAGACCGTTTCAAGCTCCTCATATTTTTGACACCTTTTGAAGCTCTTCATATTTTTCACACCTTTTCAGTCTCTTCATGTTTTTCAACTCCACTCATGCTCCTCCTCTTTTTCTGACCTTTTAATGCTCCTCATTTTTTGACACCTTTGGAAGCTCTTCATATTTTTCACACCTTTTGAAGCTCTTCATAATTTTCACAGCTTTTCAGGGTCTTCAAGTTTTTCAACATCGTTTCATTCTCCTCCTATTTTTCAGACAGTTTCATGCTCATCTCATTTTTGACACCTTTTGAAGCTCTTCATATTTTTCACACCTTTTGAAGCTCTTCATATTTTACACGTTTACAGGCTCTTCAAGTTTTTCAACATCGCTTCATGCTCCTCCTATTTTTCAGACCGTTTCATACTCCTCATATTTTTGTCACGTTTTGAGGCTCTTCATAATTTTCACACCATTTTAGGCTCTTCATGTTTTTGAACACCGTTTCATGCTCCTCGTATTTTTCACACCTTTTAAAGCTCTTCATATTTTCACACCTTTTCAGGCTCTCATGTTTTTGAACACAGCTTCATGCTCCTCCTATTTTTTATACCGTTTCATGATACTCATGTATTTCACACCTTTTGAAGGTCTTCATATTTTTCACACCTTTTCAGGCTGTACATGTTTTTGAAGACCACTTCATGCTCCTCATCTTTTTCAGACCGTTTCATGCTCCTGATATTTTTCACACCGTTTGAAGCTCTTCATATTATTCACACGTTTTCAGATTCTTCATGTTTTTGATCAGCGTTTCATGCTCCTCATATTTTTGACACCTTTTGAAGCTCTTCACATTTATCACACGTTTTCAGGCTCTTCATGTTTTTCAACACCGCTTCATGATCCTCCTATATTTCAGAGCGTTTCATGCTCCTCATAATTTTGACAATTTTATCAGCTCTTCATATTTTTCACACTTTTTCAGGCTCTTCATGTTTTTGAACACCGCTTCATGCTCCTCCTATTTTTCAAACTTTTGAAGCTCTTCATGTTTTTCACACCTTTTCAGGCTCTTCATGTTTTTGAACACAGCTTCATGCTCCTCCTAATTTTCAGACCGTTTCATGCTCCTCATACATTTCACACCTTTTTTAGCTCTTCCTATATTTCACACCTTTTCACGCTCTTCATGTTTTTGAACACCGTTTTATGCTGCCTCTATTTTTCAGACCGTTTTATGCTCCTCATATATTTTAAACCTTTTGAATCTCTTCATATATTTCACACCTTTTCAGGCTCTTCATGTTTTTCAACACCACTTAATGCCCCTCCTATTTTTCAGACCGTATCATGCTCATCTTATTTTTACACCTTTGGAAGCTCTTCATATTTTTCACAACTTTTGAAGCTCTTCCTATTTTTCACACCTTTTCAGGCTCTTCATGTTTTTCAACACCGCTTCTTGCTCCTCCATTTTTCACACCCTTTCATGCTTCTCATGTATTTCACACCTTTTGAAACTCTTCATATTTTTCACATCTTTTCAGGCTCTTCATGTTTTTGAACAAGGTTTCATGCTCCTCCCATTTTTCAGACCATTTCATGCTACTCATATTTTTGACACGTTTTGAAGCTCTTCATATTTTTCCCATTTTTCAGGCTCTTCATGTTTTTGAACACCATTTCATGCTCCTCCTATTTTTCAGACCGTTCATGCTCCTCATATTTTGACACCTTTTGAAGCTCTTCATATTTTTCACACCTTTTCAGGCTCTTCATGTTTCTGAACACCGCGTCATGCTCCTCCTATTTTTCATATCTTTTCATGGTTCTCATATTTTTCACACCTTTTGAAGCTCTTCATATTTTTCACACCTTTTCAGACTCTTCATGTTTTTCAACACCGCTTTTTGCTCCTCCTATTTTTCAGACCGTTTCATGCTCATCTCATTTTTGACACCTTTTGAAGCTCTTCATATTCTTCACTCCTTTTGAAGCTCTTCATATTTTTCACACCTTTTGAAGCTCTTCATATTTCTCACACCTTTTCAGACTCTTCATGTTTTTCAACACCGCTTTTTGCTCCTCCTATTTTTCAGACCGTTTCATGCTCATCTCATTTTTGACACCTTTTGAAGCTCTTCATATTTTTCACACCTTTTGAAGCTCTTCATATTTTACACGTTTTCAGGCTCTTCAAGTTTTTCAACATCGCTTCATGCTCCTTCTATTTTTCAGACCGTTTCATGCTCCTCATATTTTTGACACGTTTTGAGGCTCTTCATAATTTTCACACCATTTTAGGCTCTTCATGTTTTTGAACACCGTTTCATGCTCCTCGTATTTTTCACACCTTTTAAAGCTCTTCATATTTTCACACCTTTTCAGGCTCTCATGTTTTTGAACACAGCTTCATGCTCCTCCTATTTTTTATACCGTTTCATGATACTCATGTATTTCACACCTGTTGAAGCTCTTCATATTTTTCACACCTTTTCAGGCTGTACATGTTTTTGAAGACCACTTCATGCTCCTCATCTTTTTCAGACCGTTTCATGCTCCTGATATTTTTCACACCGTTTGAAGCTCTTCATATTATTCACACGTTTTCAGATTCTTCATGTTTTTGATCACCGTTTCATGCTCCTCATATTTTTGACACCTTTTGAAGCTCTTCACATTTATCACACCTTTTCAGGCTCTTCATGTTTTTCAACACCGCTTCTTGCTCCTCCATTTTTCACACCCTTTCATGCTTCTCATGTATTTCACACCTTTTGAAACTCTTCATATTTTTCACACCTTTTCAATGTCTTCATGTTTTTGAACACTGTTTCATGCTGCTCCTGTTTTTCAGACCATTTCATGATACTCATATTTTTGACACCTTTTGAAGCTCTTCATATTTTTCACACATTTTCAGGCTGTTTATAGTTTTCAACACCGCTGCATGATTCTCCTATATTTGAGACCATTTCATGCTCCTCATATTTTTGACATTTTTTGAAGCTCTTCATATTTTTCACACCTTTTGAAGCTCTTCCTATTTTTCACAGCTTTTCAGGCTCTTCATGTTTTTCAACACCGCTTCATGCTCCTCATATTTTTCAGACCGTTTCATGCTCCTCATATTTTTGACATCTTTTGAAGCTCTTCATATTTTTGACACCTTTTGAAAGACTTCATATTTTTCACACCTTTTGAAGCTCTTCACATTTTTCACTTCTTTTCAGGCTTTTCATGTTTTTTAACACCGCTTCATGCTCCTCATATTTTTCAGACCGTTTCATGCTCCTCATATTTTTGACATCTTTTGAAGCTCTTCACGATTTTCACACATTTTCAGGCTCTTCATGTTTTTCAACACCGCTACATGCTGCTCCTATTTTTCAGACCGTTTCATGCTCATCTCTTTTTTGACAACTTTTGAAGCTCTTCATATTTTCATACCTTTTGAAGCTCTTCATATTTTTCACACGTTTTCAGGCTCTTCATGTTTTTCAACACCGCTTCATGCTCCTCCTATTTTTCAGACCGTTTCATGCTCCTCATATTTTTGACACCTTTTGAAGCTCTTCATATTTTTCACACCTTTTCAGACTCTTCATGTTTTTCAACACCGCTTCATGCTGCTCCTATTTTTCAGACCGTTTCATGCTCATCTCTTTTTTGACAACTTTTGAAGTTCTTCGGATTTTCATACCTTTTGAAGCTCTTCAGATTTTTCACACGTTTTCAGGCTCTTCATGTTTTTCAACACCGCTTCATGCTCCTCCTATTTTTCAGACCGTTTCATGCTCCTCATATTTTTGACACCTTTTGAAGCTCTTCATGTTTTTCACACCTTTTCAGGCTCTTCATGTTTTTCAACACCGCTTCATGCTCCTCCTATTTTTCAGACCGTTTCATGCTCATCTCATTTTTGACACCTTTTGAAGCTCTTCATATTCTTCACTCCTTTTGAAGCTCTTCATATTTTTCACACCTTTTGAAGCTCTTCATATTTCTCACACCTTTTCAGACTCTTCATGTTTTTCAACACCGCTTTTTGCTCCTCCTATTTTTCAGACCGTTTCATGCTCATCTCATTTTTGATACCTTTTGAAGCTCTTCATATTTTTCACACCTTTTGAAGCTCTTCATATTTTACACGTTTTCAGGCTCTTCAAGTTTTTCAACATCGCTTCATGCTCCTCCTATTTTTCAGACCGTTTCATGCTCCTCATATTTTTGACACGTTTTGAGGCTCTTCATAATTTTCACACCATTTTAGGCTCTTCATGTTTTTGAACACCGTTTCATGCTCCTCGTATTTTTCACACCTTTTAAAGCTCTTCATATTTTCACACCTTTTCAGGCTCTCATGTTTTTGAACACAGCTTCATGCTCCTCCTATTTTTTATACCGTTTCATGATACTCATGTATTTCACACCTTTTGAAGCTCTTCATATTTTTCACACCTTTTCAGGCTGTACATGTTTTTGAAGACCACTTCATGCTCCTCATCTTTTTCAGACCGTTTCATGCTCCTGATATTTTTCACACCGTTTGAAGCTCTTCATATTATTCACACGTTTTCAGATTCTTCATGTTTTTGATCAACGTTTCATGCTCCTCATATTTTTGACACCTTTTGAAGCTCTTCACATTTATCACACCTTTTCAGGCTCTTCATGTTTTTCAACACCGCTTCTTGCTCCTCCATTTTTCACACCCTTTCATGCTTCTCATGTATTTCACACCTTTTGAAACTCTTCATATTTTTCACACCTTTTCAATGTCTTCATGTTTTTGAACACTGTTTCATGCTGCTCCTGTTTTTCAGACCATTTCATGATACTCATATTTTTGACACCTTTTGAAGCTCTTCATATTTTTCACACATTTTCAGGCTGTTTATAGTTTTCAACACCGCTGCATGATTCTCCTATATTTGAGACCATTTCATGCTCCTCATATTTTTGACATTTTTTGAAGCTCTTCATATTTTTCACACCTTTTGAAGCTCTTCCTATTTTTCACAGCTTTTCAGGCTCTTCATGTTTTTCAACACCGCTTCATGCTCCTCATATTTTTCAGACCGTTTCATGCTCCTCATATTTTTGACATCTTTTGAAGCTCTTCATATTTTTGACACCTTTCGAAGGACTTCATATTTTTCACACCTTTTGAAGCTCTTCACATTTTTCACTTCTTTTCAGGCTTTTCATGTTTTTTAACACCGCTTCATGCTCCTCCTATTTTTCAGACCGTTTCATGCTCCTCAGGTATTTCACACCTTTTCAAGCTCTTCATATTTTTCACACCTTTTCAAGCTCTTCACGTTTTTGAACAACACTTCATGCTCCTCCTACTTTTCAGACTGTTTCATGCTCATCTCTTTTTTGACACCTTTTCAGGGTCTTCATATTTTTCAAACTTTTGAAGATCTTCATATTTTTCACACTTTTTCAGGCTCTTCATGTTTTGAACACTGCTTCATGCTCCTCCTATTTTTCAGACCGTTTCATTCTCCTAATGTTTTTCACACCTTTTGAAGCTCTTCATAATTTTCACACCTTTTCATGCTCTTCATGTTTTTGAACACCGTTTCATGCTCGTCCTATTTTTCAGACCATTTCAAGCTCCTCATATTTTTGAAACCTTTTGAAGCTCTTCATATTTTTCACACCTTTTCCGTCTCTTCTTGTTTTTCAACACCGCTTCTTGCTCCTCCTATTTTTCAGACCGTTTCATGCTCCTCATATTGTTGACACCTTTTGAAGCACTTCATATTTTTCACACCTCTTCAGGCTCTTCATATTTTTGAACGCCACTTCATGTTCCTCCTCTTTTTCACACCTTTTGAAGCTCTTCATATTTTTCACACCTTTTCAGGCTGTACATGTTTTTGAAGACCACTTCATGCTACTCATCTTTTTCAGATCGTTTCATGCTCCTGATATATTTCACACCATTTGAAGCTCTTCATATTTTTCACACGTTTTCAGATTCTTCATGTTTTTGATCACCGTTTCATGCTCCTCCTATTTTTCAGACCGTTTCATGCTCCTCATATTTTTGACACCTTTTGAAGCTCTTCACATTTATCACACCTTTTCAGGCTCTTCATGTTTTTCAACACCGCTTCATGATCCTTCTATGTTTCAGAGCGTTTCATGCTCCTCATATTTTTGACACCTTTTGAAGCTTTTCACATTTTTCACACCTTTTCCGGCTCTTCATGTTTTTCAACTCCGCTTCATGCTCCTCCTATTTTTCAGATCGTTTCAGGCTCCGCATATTTTTGACTCCTTTTGAAGCTCTTCATATTTTTCACACATTTTCAGGCCCTTCATGTTTTTGAACACCGCTTCATGCTCCTCCTATTTTTCAGACGCTTCAGGCTGCTCGTATTTTTCAGACCGTTTCATGCTCCTCATATTTTTGACATTTTTTGAAGCTCTTCATATTTTTCACACCTTTTGAAGCTCTTCCTGTTTTTCACAGGTTTTCAGGCTCTTCATGTTTTACAACACCGCTTCATGCTCCTCCTATTTTTCCGACCGTTTCATGCTCATTTCTTTTTTGACACCTTTTGAAGGTCTTCATATTTTTCACACCTTTTGAAGCTCTTCATATTTTGCACTTCTTTTCAGGCTCTTCATGTTTTTTAACACCGCTTCATGCTCCTCATATTTTTCAGACCGTTTCATGCTCCTCATATTTTTGACATCTTTTGAAACTCTTCACGTTTTTCACACATTTTCAGGCTCTTCATGTTTTTCAACACCGCTTGATGATCTTCCTATATTTCAGACCGTTTCATGCTCCTCATATTTTTGACACCTTTTGAAGCTCTTCATATTTTTCACACCTTTTCAGACTCTTCATGTTTTTCAACACCGCTTCATGCTGCTCCTATTTTTCAGACCGTTTCATGCTCATCTCTTTTTTGACAACTTTTGAAGCTCTTCATATTTTCATACCTTTTGAAGCTCTTCATATTTTTCACACGTTTTCAGGCTCTTCATGTTTTTCAACACCGCTTCATGCTCCTCCTATTTTTCAGACCGTTTCACGCTCCTCATATTTTTGACACGTTTTGAAGCTCTTCATATTTTCACACCTTTTCCGTCTCTTCTTGTTTTTCAACACCGCTTCTTGCTCCTCCTATTTTTCAGACCGTTTCATGCTCCTCATATTGTTGACACCTTTTGAAGCACTTCATAGTTTTCACACCTTTTCAGGCTCTTCATATTTTTGAACACCACTTCATGTTCCTCCTGTTTTTCACACCTTTTGAAGCTCTCCATATTTTTCACACCTTTTCAGGCTGTACATGTTTTTGAAGACCACTTCATTCTCCTCATCTTTTTCAGACCATTTCATGCACCTCATATTTTTCACACCGTTTGAAGCTCTTCATATTTTTCACACGTTTTCAGATTCTTCATGTTTTTGATCACCGTTTCATGCTCCTCCTATTTTTCAGACCGTTACATGCTCCTCATATTTTTGACACCTTTTGAAGCTCTTCACATTTATCACACCTTTTCAGGCTCTTCATGTTTTTCAACACCACTTCTTGATCCACCTATATTTCAGAGCGTTTCATGCTCCTCATATTTTTGACACCTTTTGAAGCTCTTCACATTTTTCACAGCTTTTCCGGCTCTTCATGTTTTTCAACACCGCTTCATGCTCCTCCTATTTTTCAGACGGTTTCAGGCTGCTCGTATTTTTCAGACCGTTTCATGCTCCTCATATTTTTGACAATTTTATAAGCTCTTCATATTTTTCACACTTTTTCAGGCTCTTCATGTTTTTGAGCACCGCTTCATGCTCCTCCTATTTTTCAAACCTTTTGAAGCTCTTCATGTTTTTCACACCTTATCAGCCTCTTCATGTTTTTGAACATCTCATCATGCTCCTCTTATTTTTGACAATTTTATAAGCTCTTCATATTTTTCACACTTTTTCAGGCTCTTCATGTTTTTGAACACCGCTTCATGCTCCTCCTATTTTTCAAACCTTTTGAAGCTCTTCATATTTTTCACACTTTTTCAGGCTCTTCATGTTTTGAACACCGCTTCATGCTCCTCCTATTTTTCAGACCGTTTCATGCTCCTCAGGTATTTCACACCTTTTCAAGCTCTTCATATTTTTCACACCTTTTCAGGCTCTTCACGTTTTTGAACAACACTTCATGCTCCTCCTAATTTTCAGACTCTTTCATGCTCATCTCATTTTTGACACCTTTTCAGGGTCTTCATATTTTTCAAAGTTTTGAAGATCTTCATATTTTTCACACTTTTTCAGGCTCTTCATGTTTTGAACACTGCTTCATGCTCCTCCTATTTTTCAGACCGTTTCATTCTCCTCCTGTTTTTCACACCTTTTGAAGCTCTTCATAATTTTCACACCTTTTCATGCTCTTCATGTTTTTGAACACCGTTTCATGCTCGTCCTATTTTTCAGATCATTTCAAGCTCCTCATATTTTGGAAACCTTTTGAAGCTCTTCATATTTTTCACACCTTTTCCGTCTCTTCTTGTTTTTCAACACCGCTTCTTGCTCCTCCTATTTTTCAGACTGTTTCATGCTCCTCATATTGTTGACACCTTTTGAAGCACTTCATATTTTTGACACCTTTTCAGGCTCTTCATATTTTTGAACGCTGCTTCATGTTCCTCCTGTTTTTCACACCTTTTGAAGCTCTTCATATTTTTCACACCTTTTCAGGCTGTACATGTTTCTGAAGACCACTTCATGCTCCTCATCTTTTTCAGACCGTTTCCTGCTCCTGATATTTTTCACACCGTTTGAAGCTCTTCATATTTTTCACACGTTTTCAGATTCTTCATGTTTTTGATCACCGTTTCATGCTCCTCCTATTTTTCAGACCGTTTCATACTCCTCATATTTTTGACACCTTTTGAAGGTCTTCACATTTATCACACCTTTTCAGGCTCTTCATGTTTTTCAACCCCGCTTCATGATCCTCCTATATTTCAGAGCGTTTCATGCTCCTCATATTTTTGACACCTTTTGAAGCTCTTCACATTTTTCACACCTTTTCCGGCTCTTCATGTTTTTCAACTCCGCTTCATGCTCCTCGTATTTTTCAGATCGTTTCAGGCTCCGCATATTTTTGACTCCTTTTGAAGCTCTTCATATTTTTCACACGTTTTCAGGCCCTTCATGTTTTTGAACACCGCTTCATGCTCCTCCTATTTTTCAGACGGTTTCAGGCTGCTCGTATTTTTCAGACCGTTTCATGCTCCTGATATTTTTGACAATTTTATAAACTCTTCATATTTTTCACACTTTTTCAGGCTCTTCATGTATTTGAACACCGCTTCATGCTCCTCACATTTCTCACACCTTTTGAAGCTCTTCATATTTTTCTCATCTTTTCAGGCTCCTCATGTTTTTGAACACCGCTTCATGCTCCTCCTATTTTTCAAACTTTTTGAAGCTCTTCATGTTTTTCACACCTTATCAGCCTCTTCATGTTTTTGAACACCTCTTCATGCTACTCCTATTTTTCAGACCTTTTCATGCTCCTCATGTATTTCACACGTTTTGAAGCTCTTCATATTTTTCACACCTTTTGAAGCTCTTCATATTTTTCACAGCTTTTCAGGCTCTTCAATTTTTCAACACCGTTTCATTCTTCTCCTATTTTTCAGACCGTTTCATGCTCATCTCATTTTTGACACCTTTTGAAGCTCTTCATATTTTTCACATCTTTTGAAGCTCTTCATATTTTTCACACCTTTTCAGGCTGTACATGTTTTTGAAGACCACTTCATGCTCCTCATCTTTTTCAGACCGTTTCATGCTCCTGATATTTTTCACACCGTTTGAAGCTCTTCATATTTTTCAAACGTTTTCAGACTCTTCATGTTTTTCAACACCGCTTCATGATCCTCTTATATTTCAGACCGTTTCATGCTCCTCATATTTTTGACACCTTTTGAAGCTCTTCACATTTTTCACACCATTTCCGGCTCTTCATGTTTTTCAACACCGCTTCATGATCCTCTTATATTTCAGACCGTTTCATGCTCCTCATATTTTTGACACCTTTTGAAGCTCTTCACATTTTTCACACCTTTTCCGGCTCTTCATGTTTTTCAACACCGCTTCATGCTCCTCCTATTTTTCAGATCGTTTCAGGCTTCGCATATTTTTGACTCCTTTTGAAGCTCTTCATATTTTTCACACGTTTTCAGGCCCTTCATGTTTTTGAACACCGCTTCATGCTCCTCCTATTTTTCACACGTTTTGAGACTCTTCATGTTTTTCAACACCGCTTCATGATCCTCTTATATTTCAGACCGTTTCATGCTCCTCATATTTTTGACAATTTTATAAGCTATTCATATTTTTCACACATTTTCAGGCTCTTCATGTTTTTGAACACCGCTTCATGCTCCTCCTATTTTTCAAACCTTTTGAAGCTCTTAATGTTTTTCACGCCTTAACATCCTCTTCATGTTTTTGAACATCTCTCCATGCTCCTCATATTTTTGACAATTTTATAAGCTCTTCATATTTATCACACTTTTTCAGGCTCTTCATGTTTTTGAACACCGCTTCATCCTCCTCCTATTTTTCAAACCTTTTGAAGCTCTTCATATTTTTCACACTTTTTCAGGCTCTTCATGTTTTGAACACCACTTCATGCTCCTCCTATTTTTCAGACCGTTTCATGCTCCTCAGGTATTTCATACCTTTTCAAGCTCTTCATAATTTTCACACCTTTTCATGCTCTTCATGTTTTTGAACACCATTTCATGCTCCTCCTATTTTTCAGACCTTTTCATGCTCCTCATGTATTTCACACGTTTTGAAGCTCTTCATATTTTTCACACCTTTTCAGGCTCTTCATGTTTTTGAACACTGCTTCATGCTCCTCCTATTTTTCAGACAGTTTCAAGCTCCTCATATTTTTGACACCTTTTGAAGCTCTTCATATTTTTCACACCTTTTTAGGCTCTCCATGTTTCTGAACAGCACTTCATGCTCCTCCTATTTTTCAGATCGTATCATGCTTCTCATATTTTTCACACCTTTTGGAGCTCTTCATATTTTTCACATCTTTTCAGGCTCTTCATGTTTTTCAACACCACTTCATGCTCCTCCTATTTTTCAGAGAGATTCATGCTCCACATATATTTCACACCTTTTGAAGCTCTTCATATTTTTCACACATTTTCAGGCTCTTCATTTTTTTCCACACCACTTCATGCTTCTCCTATTTTTCAGACTGTTTCATGCTCCTCATGTATTTCAAACCTTTGAAGCTTTTCATATTTTTCACACATTTTCAGTCTCTTCATGTTTTTGAACACCATTTCATGCTCCTCCTATTTTTCAGACCGTTTCATGCTTTTCATATTTTTGACATCTTTTGAAGCTCTTCATATTTTTCACACCTTTTGAAGCTCCTCATATATTTCACACCTTTTGAAGCTCTTCATATTTTTCACACATTTTCAGGCTCTTCATGTTTTTGAACACCACTTCATGCTCCTCCTATTTTTCAGAGAGTTTCATGCTCCTCATGTATTTCACACCTTTTGAAGCTCTTCATATTTTTCACACATTTTCAGGCTCTTCATGTTTTTCAACACCGCTTCATGTTCCTCCTATTTTTCAGATCGTTTCAGGCTTCGCATATTTTTGACTCCTTTTGAAGCTCTTCATAGTTTTCACACGTTTTCAGGCCCTTCATGTTTTTGAACACCGCTTCATGCTCCTCCTATTTTTCAGACGTTTTCAGGCTGCTCTTATTTTTCAGACCGTTTCATGCTCCTCATATTTTTGACAATTTTATAAGCTATTCATATTTTTCACACATTTTCAGGCTCTTCATGTTTTTGAACACCGCTTCATGCTCCTCCTATTTTTCAAACCTTTTGAAGCTCTTAATGTTTTTCACGCCTTATCATCCTCTTCATGTTTTTGAACATCTCTCCATGCTCCTCATATTTTTGACAATTTTATAAGCTCTTCATATTTATCACACTTTTTCAGGCTCTTCATGTTTTTGAACACCGCTTCATCCTCCTCCTATTTTTCAAACCTTTTGAAGCTCTTCATTTTTTTCACACTTTTTCAGGCTCTTCATGTTTTGAACACCGCTTCATGCTCCTCCTATTTTTCAGACCGTTTCATGCTCCTCAGGTATTTCATACCTTTTCAAGCTCTTCATATTTTTCACACCTTTTCATGTTCTTCACGTTTTTGAACAACACTTCATGCTCCTCCTACTTTTCAGACTGTTTCATGCTCATCTCATTTTTGACACCTTTTCAGGGTCTTCATATTTTTCAAAGTTTTGAAGATCTTCATATTTTTCACACTTTTTCAGGCTCTTCATGTTTTGAACACTGCTTCATGCTCCTCCTATTTTTCAGACCGTTTCATTCTCCTCATGTTTTTCACACCTTTTGAAGCTCTTCATAATTTTCACACCTTTTCATGCTCTTCATGTTTTTGAACACCATTTCATGCTCCTCCTATTTTTCAGACCTTTTCATGCTCCTCATGTATTTCACACGTTTTGAAGCTCTTCATATTTTTCACACCTTTTCAGGCTCTTCATTTTTTTGAACACTGCTTCATGCTCCTCATATTTTTCAGACAGTTTCAAGCTCCTCATATTTTTGACACCTTTTGAAGCTCTTCATATTTTTCACACCTTTTTAGGCTCTCCATGTTTCTGAACACCACTTCATGCTCCTCCTATTTTTCAGATCGTATCATGCTTCTCATATTTTTCACACCTTTTGGAGCTCTTCATATTTTTCACATCTTTTCAGGCTCTTCATGTTTTTCAACACCACTTCATGCTCCTCCTATTTTTCAGAGAGATTCATGCTCCACATATATTTCACACCTTTTGAAGCTCTTCATATTTTTCACACCTTTTCAGGCTCTTCATTTTTTTCCACACCACTTCATGCTTCTCCTATTTTTCAGACTGTTTCATGCTCCTCATGTATTTCAAACCTTTGAAGCTTTTCATATTTTTCACACATTTTCAGGCTCTTCATGTTTTTGAACACCATTTCATGCTCCTCCTATTTTTCAGACCGTTTCATGCTTTTCATATTTTTGACATCTTTTGAAGCTCTTCATATTTTTCACACCTTTTGAAGCTCCTCATATATTTCACACCTTTTGAAGCTCTTCATATTTTTCACACATTTTCAGGCTCTTCATGTTTTTGAACACCACTTCATGCTCCTCCTATTTTTCAGAGTTTCATGCTCCTCATGTATTTCACACCTTTTGAAGCTCTTCATATTTTTCACACCTTTTCAGGCTGTTCATGTTTTTCCACATCACTTCATGCTTCTCCTATTTTTCAGACCGTTTCATGCTCCTCATGTATATCACACCTTTGAAGCTTTTCATATTTTTCACACCTTTTCAGGCTCTTCATGTTTTTGAACACCATTAAAGCTCCTCCTATTTTTCAGACAGTTTCATGCTCTTCATATTTTTGACACCTTTTGAAGCTCTTCATATTTTTCACACCTTTTCAGGCTCTTCATATATTTCACACCTTTTCAGGCTCTTCATGTTTTTGAACACCATTTCATGCTCCCCCTATTTTTCAGACCGTTTCATGCTCTTCATATTTTTGACACCTTTTGAAGCTCTCCATATTTTTCACACCTTTTGAAGCTCTTCATATATTTCACACCTTTTCAGGCTCTTCATGTTTTTAAACACCGCTTCATGCTCCTCCTACTTTTCAGACTGTTTCATGCTCATCTCATTTTTGACACCTTTTCAGGGTCTTCATATTTTTCAAACTTTTGACGATCTTCATATTTTTCACACTTTTTCAGCCTCTTCATGTTTTGAACACTGCTTCATGCTCCTCCTATTTTTCAGACCGTTTCATTCTCCTCATGTTTTTCACACCTTTTGAAGCTCTTCATAATTTTCACACCTTTTCATGCTCTTCATGTTTTTGAACACCGTTTCATGCTCGTCCTATTTTTCAGACCATTTCAAGCTCCTCATATTTTTGAAACCTTTTGAAGCTCTTCATATTTTTCACCTTTTCCGTCTCTTCTTGTTTTTCAACACCGCTTCTTGCTCCTCCTATTTTTCAGACCGTTTCATGCTCCTCATATTGTTGACACCTTTTGAAGCACTTCATATTTTTCACACCTTTTCAGGCTCTTCATAATTTTGAATGCTGCTTCATGTTCCTCCTGTTTTTCACACCTTTTGAAGCTCTTCATATTTTTCACAACTTTTCAGGCTGTACATGTTTCTGAAGACCACTTCATGCTCCTCATCTTTTTCAGACCGTTTCATGCTCCTCATATTTTTCACACAGTTTGAAGCTCTTCATATTTTTCACACGTTTTCAGATTCTTCATGTTTTTGATCACCGTTTCATACTCCTCCTATTTTTCAGACCGTTTCATGCTCCTCATATTTTTGACAATTTTATAAGCTCTTCATATTTTTCACACTTTTTCAGGCTCTTCATGTTTTTGAACACCGCTTCATGCTCCTCTTATTTTTCAAACCTTTTGAAGCTGTTCATATTTTTCACACTTTTTCAGGCTCTTCATGTTTTGAACACCGCTTCATGCTCCTCCTATTTTTCAGATCGTTTCATGCTCCTCAGGTATTTCACACCTTTTGAAACTCTTCATATTTTTCACACCTTTTCAGGCTCTTCACGTTTTTGAACACCGCTCATACTCCTCCTATTTTTCAGAAGGTTTCAGGCTGCTCGTATTTTTCAGACCGTTTCATGCTCCTCATATTTTGACAATTTTATAAGCTCTTCATATTTTTCACACTTTTTCAGGCTCTTCATGTTTCGAACACTGCTTCATGCTCCTCCTATTTTTCAGACCGTTTCATTCTCCTCATGTTTTTCACACCGTTTGAAGCTCTTCATATTTTTCACACGTTTTCAGATTCTTCATGTTTTTGATCACCGTTTCATACTCCTCCTATTTTTCAGACCTTTTCATACTCCTCATATTTTTGACACCTTTTGAAGCTCTTCACATTTATCACACCTTTTCAGGCTCTTCATGTTTTTCAACACCGCTTCATGATCCTCCTATATTTCAGAGCGTTTCATGCTCCTCATATTTTTGACACCTTTTGAAGCTCTTCACATTTTTCACACCTTTTCCGGCTCTTCATGTTTTTCAACTCCGCTTCATGCTCCTCCTATTTTTCAGATCGTTTCAGGCTCCGCATATTTTTGACTCCTTTTGAAGCTCTTCATATTTTTCACCCGTTTTCAGGCCCTTCATGTTTTTGAACACCGCTTCATGCTCCTCCTATTTTTCAGACCGTTTCAGGCTGCTGTATTTTTCAGACCGTTTCATGCTCCTCATATTTTTGACAATTTTATAAGCTCTTCATATTTTTCACACTTTTTCAGGCTCTTCATGTTTTGAACAACGCTTCATGCTCCTCCTATTTTTCAGACGGTTTCAGGCTGCTTGTATTTTTCAGACCGTTTCATGCTCCTCATATTTTTGACAATTTTATAAGCTCTTCATATTTTTCACACTTTTTCAGGCTCTTCATGTTTTGAACACCGCTTCATGCTCCTCCTATTTTTCAGACGGTTTCAGGCTGCTCGTATTTTTGAGACCGTTTCATGCTCCTCATATTTTTGACAATTTTATAAGCTCTTCATATTTTTCACACTTTTTCAGGCTCTTCATGTTTTGAACACCGCTTCATGCTCCTCCTATTTTTCAGACCGTTTCATGCTCCTCAGGTATTTCACACCTTTTCAAGCTCTTCATATTTTTCACACCTTTTCAGGCTCTTCACGTTTTTGAACAACACTTCATGCTCCTCCTACTTTTCAGACTGTTTCATGCTCATCTCATTTTTGACACCTTTTCAGGGTCTTCATATTTTTCAAACTTTTGAAGATCTTCATATTTTTCACACTTTTTCAGGCTCTTCATGTTTTGATCACTGCTTCATGCTCCTCCTATTTTTCAGACCGTTTCATTCTCCTCATGTTTTTCACACCTTTTGAAGCTCTTCATAATTTTCACACCTTTTCATGTTCTTCATGTTTTTGAACACCGTTTCATGCTCGTCCTATTTTTCAGACCATTTCAAGCTCCTCATATTTTTGAAACCTTTTGAAGCTCTTCATATTTTTCACACCTTTTCAGGCTTTTCATGTATTTGAACACCGCTTCATGCTCCTCACATTTCTCACACCTTTTGAAGCTCTTCATATTTTTCTCACCTTTTCCGGCTCTTCATGTTTTTCAACTCCGCTTCATGCTCCTCCTATTTTTCAGATCGTTTCAGGCTCCGCATATTTTTGACTCCTTTTGAAGCTCTTCATATTTTTCACCCGTTTTCAGGCCCTTCATGTTTTTGAACACCGCTTCATGCTCCTCCTATTTTTCAGACCGTTTCAGGCTGCTGTATTTTTCAGACCGTTTCATGCTCCTCATATTTTTGACAATTTTATAAGCTCTTCATATTTTTCACACTTTTTCAGGCTCTTCATGTTTTGAACAACGCTTCATGCTCCTCCTATTTTTCAGACGGTTTCAGGCTGCTTGTATTTTTCAGACCGTTTCATGCTCCTCATATTTTTGACAATTTTATAAGCTCTTCATATTTTTCACACTTTTTCAGGCTCTTCATGTTTTGAACACCGCTTCATGCTCCTCCTATTTTTCAGACGGTTTCAGGCTGCTCGTATTTTTGAGACCGTTTCATGCTCCTCATATTTTTGACAATTTTATAAGCTCTTCATATTTTTCACACTTTTTCAGGCTCTTCATGTTTTGAACACCGCTTCATGCTCCTCCTATTTTTCAGACCGTTTCATGCTCCTCAGGTATTTCACACCTTTTCAAGCTCTTCATATTTTTCACACCTTTTCAGGCTCTTCACGTTTTTGAACAACACTTCATGCTCCTCCTACTTTTCAGACTGTTTCATGCTCATCTCATTTTTGACACCTTTTCAGGGTCTTCATATTTTTCAAACTTTTGAAGATCTTCATATTTTTCACACTTTTTCAGGCTCTTCATGTTTTGATCACTGCTTCATGCTCCTCCTATTTTTCAGACCGTTTCATTCTCCTCATGTTTTTCACACCTTTTGAAGCTCTTCATAATTTTCACACCTTTTCATGTTCTTCATGTTTTTGAACACCGTTTCATGCTCGTCCTATTTTTCAGACCATTTCAAGCTCCTCATATTTTTGAAACCTTTTGAAGCTCTTCATATTTTTCACACCTTTTCAGGCTTTTCATGTATTTGAACACCGCTTCATGCTCCTCACATTTCTCACACCTTTTGAAGCTCTTCATATTTTTCTCACCTTTTCAGGCTCCTCATGTTTTTCAACACCGCTTCATGATCCTCTTATATTTCAGACCGTTTCATGCTCCTCATATTTTTGACACCTTTTGAAGCTCTTCACATTTTTCACACCTTTTCCGGCTCTTCATGTTTTTCAACACCGCTTCATGATCCTCTTATATTTCAGACCGTTTCATGCTCCTCCTATTTTTCAGACCGTTTCATGCTTTTCATATTTTTGACATCTTTTGAAGCTCTTCATATTTTTCACACCTTTTGAAGCTCCTCATATATTTCACACCTTTTGAAGCTCTTCATATTTTTCACACATTTTCAGGCTCTTCATGTTTTTGAACACCACTTCATGCTCCTCCTATTTTTCAGAGAGTTTCATGCTCCTCATGTATTTCACACCTTTTGAAGCTCTTCATATTTTTCACACCTTTTCAGGCTGTTCATGTTTTTCCACATCACTTCATGCTTCTCCTATTTTTCAGACCGTTTCATGCTCCTCATGTATATCACACCTTTGAAGCTTTTCATATTTTTCACACCTTTTCAGGCTCTTCATGTTTTTGAACACCATTTAATGCTCCTCCTATTTTTCAGACAGTTTCATGCTCTTCATATTTTTGACACCTTTTGAAGCTCTTCATATTTTTCACACCTTTTCAGGCTCTTCATATATTTCACACCTTTTCAGGCTCTTCATGTTTTTGAACACCATTTCATGCTCCCCCTATTTTTCAGACCGTTTCATGCTCTTCATATTTTTGACACCTTTTGAAGCTCTCCATATTTTTCACACCTTTTGAAGCTATTCATATATTTCACACCTTTTCAGGCTCTTCATGTTTTTAAACACCGCTTCATGCTCCTCCTATTTTTCAGACCGTTTCAGGCTCTTCATATTTTTTTTACACCTTTTGACGCTCTTCATATTTTTCACATCTTTTCAGGCTCTTCAGGTTTTTCAACACCACTTAATGCTCCTGCTATTTTTCAGACCGTTTAATGCTTCTCATGTAGTTCAAACCTTTTGAAGCTCTTCATATTTTTCACACCTTTTCAGTCTCTTCATGTTTTTGAACACCGCTTCATGCTCCTCCTATTTTTCAGACGGTTTCATGCTCTTCATATTTTAGACAACTTTTGAAGCTCGTCATATTTTTCACACCTTTTCATGCTCTTCATGTTTTTGAACACCATTTCATGCTCCTCCTATTTTTCAGACCTTTTCATGCTCCTCATGTATTTCACACGTTTTGAAGCTCTTCATATTTTTCACACCTTTTCAGGCTCTTCATGTTTGTGAACACTGCTTCATGCTCCTCCTATTTTTCAGACCGTTTCAAGCTCCTCATATTTTTGACACTTTTTGAAGCTCTTCATATTTTTCACACCTTTTTAGGCTCTCCATGTTTCTGAACACCACTTCATGCTCCTCCTATTTTTCAGACCGTATCATGCTTCTCATATTTTTCACACCTTTTGGAGCTCTTCATATTTTTCACATCTTTTCAGGCTCTTCATGTTTTTCAACACCACTTCATGCTCCTCCTATTTTTCAGAGAGATACATGCTCCACATATATTTCACACCTTTTGAAGCTCTTCATATTTTTCACACTTTTTCAGGCTCTTCATTTTTTTCCACACCACTTCATGCTTCTCCTATTTTTCAGACCGTTTCATGCTCCTCATGTATTTCAAACCTTTGAAGCTTTTCAAATTTTTCACACATTTTCAGGCTCTTCATGTTTTTGAACACCATTTCATGCTCCTCCTATTTTTCAGACCGTTTCATGCTTTTCATATTTTTGACATCTTTTGAAGCTCTTCATATTTTTCACACCTTTTGAAGCTCCTCATATATTTCACACCTTTTGAAGCTCTTCATATTTTTCACACATTTTCAGGCTCTTCATGTTTTTGAACACCACTTCATGCTGCTCCTATTTTTCAGAGAGTTTCATGCTCCTCATGTATTTCACACCTTTTGAAGCTCTTCATATTTTTCACACCTTTTCAGGCTGTTCATGTTTTTCCACATCACTTCATGCTTCTCCTATTTTTCAGACCGTTTCATGCTCCTCATGTATATCACACCTTTGAAGCTTTTCATATTTTTCACACCTTTTCAGGCTCTTCATGTTTTTGAACACCATTTAATGCTCCTCCTATTTTTCAGACAGTTTCATGCTCTTCATATTTTTGACACCTTTTGAAGCTCTTCATATTTTTCACACCTTTTCAGGCTCTTCATATATTTCACACCTTTTCAGGCTCTTCATGTTTTTGAACACCATTTCATGCTCCCCCTATTTTTCAGACCGTTTCATGCTCTTCATATTTTTGACACCTTTTGAAGCTCTCCATATTTTTCACACCTTTTGAAGCTCTTCATATATTTCACACCTTTTCAGGCTCTTCATGTTTTTAAACACCGCTTCATGCTCCTCCTATTTTTCAGACCGTTTCAGGCTCTTCATATTTTTTTTACACCTTTTGACGCTCTTCATATTTTTCACATCTTTTCAGGCTCTTCAGGTTTTTCAACACCACTTAATGCTCCTGCTATTTTTCAGACCGTTTAATGCTCCTCATGTAGTTCAAACCTTTTGAAGCTCTTCATATTTTTCACACCTTTTCAGGCTCTTCATGTTTTTGAACACCGCTTCATGCTCCTCCTATTTTTCAGACGGTTTCATGCTCTTCATATTTTAGACAACTTTTGAAGCTCGTCATATTTTTCACACCTTTTCATGCTCTTCATGTTTTTGAACACCATTTCATGCTCCTCCTATTTTTCAGACCTTTTCATGCTCCTCATGTATTTCACACGTTTTGAAGCTCTTCATATTTTTCACACCTTTTCAGGCTCTTCATGTTTGTGAACACTGCTTCATGCTCCTCCTATTTTTCAGACCGTTTCAAGCTCCTCATATTTTTGACACTTTTTGAAGCTCTTCATATTTTTCACACCTTTTTAGGCTCTCCATGTTTCTGAACACCACTTCATGCTCCTCCTATTTTTCAGACCGTATCATGCTTCTCATATTTTTCACACCTTTTGGAGCTCTTCATATTTTTCACATCTTTTCAGGCTCTTCATGTTTTTCAACACCACTTCACGCTCCTCCTATTTTTCAGAGAGATACATGCTCCACATATATTTCACACCTTTTGAAGCTCTTCATATTTTTCACACTTTTTCAGGCTCTTCATTTTTTTCCACACCACTTCATGCTTCTCCTATTTTTCAGACCGTTTCATGCTCCTCATGTATTTCAAACCTTTGAAGCTTTTCAAATTTTTCACACATTTTCAGGCTCTTCATGTTTTTGAACACCATTTCATGCTCCTCCTATTTTTCAGACCGTTTCATGCTTTTCATATTTTTGACATCTTTTGAAGCTCTTCATATTTTTCACACCTTTTGAAGCTCCTCATATATTTCACACCTTTTGAAGCTCTTCATATTTTTCACACATTTTCAGGCTCTTCATGTTTTTGAACACCACTTCATGCTCCTCCTATTTTTCAGAGAGTTTCATGCTCCTCATGTATTTCACACCTTTTGAAGCTCTTCATATTTTTCACACCTTTTCAGGCTGTTCATGTTTTTCCACATCACTTCATGCTTCTCCTATTTTTCAGACCGTTTCATGCTCCTCATGTATATCACACCTTTGAAGCTTTTCATATTTTTCACACCTTTTCAGGCTCTTCATGTTTTTGAACACCATTTAATGCTCCTCCTATTTTTCAGACAGTTTCATGCTCTTCATATTTTTGACACCTTTTGAAGCTCTTCATATTTTTCACACCTTTTCAGGCTCTTCATATATTTCACACCTTTTCAGGCTCTTCATGTTTTTGAACACCATATCATGCTCCCCCTATTTTTCAGACCGTTTCATGCTCTTCATATTTTTGACACCTTTTGAAGCTCTCCATATTTTTCACACCTTTTGAAGCTCTTCATATATTTCACACCTTTTCAGGCTCTTCATGTTTTTAAACACCGCTTCATGCTCCTCCTATTTTTCAGACCGTTTCAGGCTCTTCATATTTTTTTTACACCTTTTGACGCTCTTCATATTTTTCACATCTTTTCAGGCTCTTCAGGTTTTTCAACACCACTTAATGCTCCTGCTATTTTTCAGACCGTTTAATGCTCCTCATGCAGTTCAAAACTTTTGAAGCTCTTCATATTTTTCACACCTTTTCAGGCTCTTCATGTTTTTGAACACCGCTTCATGCTCCTCCTATTTTTCACACGGTTTCATGCTCTTCATATTTTAGACAACTTTTGAAGCTCGTCATATTTTTCACACCTTTTCAGGCTCTTCATGTTTTTGAACATCGCTTCATGCTCCTTTATTTTTCAGACAATTTCTTGCTCCTCATATTTTTAAAACCTTTTGAAGCTCTTCAGATTTTTCACACCTTTTCAGGCACTTCATGTTTTTGAACACCGCTTCATGCTCCTCCTATATTTCAGACCGTTTCATGCTCCTCATATATTTGACACCTTTTCAAGCTCTTCATATTTTTCACAACTTTTCAGGCTCTTCATGTTTTTGAACACCGCTTCATGCTCCTCCTATTTTTCAGACCGTTTCATGCTCATCTCATTTTTGACACATTTTGAACTTCTTCATATTTTTCACACCTTTAAAGCTCTTCATATTTTTCACAACTTTTCAGTCTCTGCCTTTTTTTGAACACCGCTTCATGCTCCTCCTATTTTTCAGACCGTTTCATGCTCCTCATGTATTTCACAACTTTTGAAGCTCTTCATATTTTTCACACCTTTTCAGGCTGTTCATGTTTTTCCACATCACTTCATGCTTCTCCTATTTTTCAGACCGTTTCATGCTCCTCATGTATATCACACCTTTGAAGCTTTTCATATTTTTCACACCTTTTCAGGCTCTTCATGTTTTTGAACACCATTTAATGCTCCTCCTATTTTTCAGACAGTTTCATGCTCTTCATATTTTTGACACCTTTTGAAGCTCTTCATATTTTTCACACCTTTTCAGGCTCTTCATATATTTCACACCTTTTCAGGCTCTTCATGTTTTTGAACACCATTTCATGCTCCCCCTATTTTTCAGACCGTTTCATGCTCTTCATATTTTTGACACCTTTTGAAGCTCTCCATATTTTTCACACCTTTTGAAGCTCTTCATATATTTCACACCTTTTCAGGCTCTTCATGTTTTTAAACACCGCTTCATGCTCCTCCTATTTTTCAGACCGTTTCAGGCTCTTCATATTTTTTTTACACCTTTTGACGCTCTTCATATTTTTCACATCTTTTCAGGCTCTTCAGGTTTTTCAACACCACTTAATGCTCCTGCTATTTTTCAGACCGTTTAATGCTCCTCATGTAGTTCAAACCTTTTGAAGCTCTTCATATTTTTCACACCTTTTCAGGCTCTTCATGTTTTTGAACACCGCTTCATGCTCCTCCTCTTTTTCACACGGTTTCATGCTCTTCATATTTTAGACAACTTTTGAAGCTCGTCATATTTTTCACACCTTTTCAGGCTCTTCATGTTTTTGAACATCGCTTCATGCTCCTTTATTTTTCAGACAATTTCTTGCTCCTCATATTTTTAAAACCTTTTGAAGCTCTTCAGATTTTTCACACCTTTTCAGGCACTTCATGTTTTTGAACACCGCTTCATGCTCCTCCTATATTTCAGACCGTTTCATGCTCCTCATATATTTGACACCTTTTGAAGCTCTTCATATTTTTCACAACTTTTCAGGCTCTTCATGTTTTTGAACACCGCTTCATGCTCCTCCTATTTTTCAGACCGTTTCATGCTCATCTCATTTTTGACACATTTTGAACTTCTTCATATTTTTCACACCTTTAAAGCTCTTCATATTTTTCACAACTTTTCAGTCTCTGCATTTTTTTGAACACCGCTTCATGCTCCTCCTATTTTTCAGACCGTTTCATGCTCCTCATGTATTTCACACCTTTTGAAGCTCTTCAAATTTTTCACACCTTTTCAGGCTCTTCATGTTTTTGATTACCGTTTCATCCTCCTCCTATTTTTCAGATCGTTTCATGCTCCTCATATTTTTCACACCTTTTGAAGCTCTTCATATTTTTCCCACCTTTTGAGGCTCTTCATGTTTTTCAACACCAGTTCATGCTCCTCCTATTTTTCAGACCGTTTCAAGCTCCTCATAATTTTCACACCTTTTAAAGCTCTTCTTATTTTTCACACCTTTTCATGTTCTTCATGTTTTTGAACACCGCTTCATCTTTCTCCTATTTTTAAGACCGTTTCATGCTCCTCATATTTTTGACACCTTTTGAAGCTCTTCATATTTTTCACACCTTTTCAGGCTTTTCATGTTTTTCAACACCGCTACATGATCCTCCTATTTTTCAGACCGTTTCCTGCTCCTCATATTTTTGACACCTTTTGAAGCTCTTCATATATTTCACACCGTTTCAGGCTCTTCATGTTTTTCAACACCGCTTCATGCTCCTCCTATTTTTCAGACCGTTTCTTGATGCTCATATTTTTGACACCTTTTGAGGCTCTTCATATTTTTCACACCTTTTCAGGCTCTTCATGTTTTTGAACACTGTTTCAAGCTCCTCCTCTTTTTCACACCGTTTCATGCCCCTCATAATTTTGATCCCTTTTGAAGCTTTTCATATTTTTCACACCTTTTCAGGCTCTTCACGTTTTTGAACACAGTTTCATACTCCTCCTATTTTTCAGCCCAATTAATGCTCCTCATATTTTTCACACATTTGGAAGCACTTCATATTTTTTCACACCTTTTCAGGCTCTTCACTTTTATCAACACCGCTTCATGCTCCTCCTATTTTTCAGACCGTTTCATGCTCCTCATATTTTTCACACCTTTGGAAGCACTTCATATTTTTTCACACCTTTTCAGGCTCTTCATGTTTTTCAACACCGCTTAATGCTCCTCATATTTTTCAGACCGTTTCATGCTCCTCATATTTTTGACACCTTTTGAAGCTCTTCCTATATTTCACACCTTTTCAGGCTCTTCATGTTTTTGAACACCTTTTCATGCTCCTTCTACTTTTCAGACCGTTTCATGCTACTCATATTTTTCACACCTTTTGAAGCTCTTCATTTTTTTCACACCTTTTCAAGCTCTTCATATTTTTCAACACCGTTTCATATTCCTCCTATTTTTCAGACCGTTACATGCTCCTCATATTTTTGACAGCTTCTGAAGCTCTTCATATATTTCACATCTTTTCAGGCTCTTCATGTTTTTCAACACCTCTTCATGCACCTCCTATATTTCAGACCGTTTCATGCTCCTCATAATTTTGACACCTTTGAAGCTCTTCATATTTTTCCAACCTTTTCAGGCTCTTCATGTTTTTCAACACCACTTCATGCACCTCCTATATTTCAGACCGTTTCATGCTCCTCATATTTTGTCACGTTTTGAAGCTCTTCATATTTTTCGCACATTTCAGTCTCTTCATGTTTTTGAATACTGCTTCATGCTCCTCCTATTTTTCAGAGCGATTCATGCTCCTCATATTTTTGACACGTTTTGAAGCTCTTCATATTTTTCACACCTTTTCAGGCTCTTCATGTTTTTGAACACTGCTTAATGCTCCTCCTATTTTTCAGATTGTTTCATGCTCCTCATATTTTTGACACGTTTTGAAGCTCTTCATATTTTTCACACCTTCTCAGGCTCTTCATGTTTTTGAACACCGTTTCATGCTCCTCTTATTTTTTTTTTATTGTTATTTTTTTATTTCTTTTTTATTATTTTTATTTTTTTTTCCAGTGGGTTTTGTCATACTTTGATATGAATCAGCCATGGATTTACATGTATTCCCAGTCCCGATTCCCCCTCCCACCTCCCTCTCCACCCGATTCCTCTGGGTCTTCCCAGTGCACCAAGCCGGAGCACTTGTCTCGTGCATCCTACCTGGGCTGGTGATTTGTTTCACCATAGATAGCATACATGCTGTTCTTTTGAAATATCCCACCCTCACATTCTCCCACAAAGTTCAAAAGTCTGTTCTGTATTTCTGTGTCTCTTTTTCTGTTCTGCATATAGGGTTATCGTTGTCACCTTTCTAAATTCCATATACATGTGTCAGTATGCTGTAATGTTCTTTATCTTTCTGGCTTACTTCACTCTGTAAAATGGGCTCCAGCTTCATCCATCTCATTAGGACTGATTCAAATGAATTCTTTTTAATGGCTGAGTAATATTCCATGGTGTATATGTACCACAGCTTTCTTATCCATTCATCTGCTGACGGGCATCTAGGTTGCTTCCATGTCCTGGCTATTATAAACAGTGCTGCGATGAACATTGGGGTGCACGTGTCTCTTTCAGACGAACCTATGGACACCTTATCTTTGACAAAGGAGGCAAGGATATGCAATGGAAAAAAGACAACCTCTTTAACAAGTGGTGCTGGGAAAACTGGTCAACCACTTGTAAAAGAATGAAAATAGAACACTTTCTAACACCATACACAAAAATAAACTCAAAATGGATTAAAGATCTAAATGTAAGACCAGAAACTATAAAACTCCTAGAGGAGAAGATAGGCAAAACACTCTCCGACATAAATCAAAGCAAGATCCTCTATGACCCACCTCCCAGAATATTGGAAATAAAAGCAAAACTAAACAAATGGGACCTAATGAAACTTAAAAGCTTTTGCACTACAAAGGAAACTATAAGTAAGGTGAAAAGACAGCCCTCAGATTGGGAGAAAATAATAGCAAATGAAGAAACAGACAAAGGATTAATCTCAAAAATATACAAGCAAATCCTGCAGCTCAATTCCAGAAAAATAAATGACCCAATACAAAATGAGCCAAAGAACTAAACAGACATTTCTCCAAAGAAGACATACAGATGGATAACAAACACATGAAAAGATGCTCAACATCACTCATTATTAGAGAAATGCAAATCAAAACCACAATGAGGTACCATTACATGCCAGTCAGGATGGCTGCTATCCAAAAGTCTACAAGCAATAAATGCTGGAGAGGGAGTGGAGAAAAGGGAACCCTCTTATACTGTTGGTGGGAATGCACACTAGTACAGCCGCTATGGAAAACGGTGAAGAGATTTCTTAAAAAACTGGAAATAGAACTGCCATATGACCCAGCAATTCCACTTCTGGGCATACACAATGAGGAAACCAGATCCTCATATTTTTCAGACCGTTTCAAACTCCTCATATTTTTTACACCTTTTGAAGCTCTTCATATATTTCACACCTTTTCAGACTCTTCATGTTTTTCAACACCGCTTCATGCTCCTCCTATTTTTCAGACCGTTTCATGGTCCTCATATTTTTGACACCTTTTGAAGCTCTTCATATTTTTCACACCTTTTCAGGCTCTTCATGTTTTTGAACACCGTTTCATGCTCCTCATATTTTTGACACCTTTTGAAGCTCTTCATATATTTCAAACTTTTTCAGGCTCTTCAAGTTTTTAAACAACGCTTCATGCTCCTCCTAATTTTCAGACCGTTTCATGATCCTCATATTTTTGACACCTTTTGAAGCTCTTCATATTTTTCACACCTTTTCAGGCTCTTCATGTTTTTGAAAACCGTTTCCTGCTCCTCCGATTATTCAGATCGTTTCATGCTCCTCATATTTTTGACACCTTTTGAAGCTCTTCATATTTTTCACAGCTTAACAGGCTCTTCATGTTTTTGAACACCAATTCATGCTACTCCTATTTTTCAGACCGTTTCATGCTCCTCATATTTTTGACACTTTTTGAAGCTCTTCATATTTTTCACACTTTTTCAGGCTCTTCACGGTTTTAAACAACGCTTCATGCTCCTCCTAATTTTCAGACCGGTTCATGATCCTCATATCTTTGACACCTTTTGAAGCTCTTCATATTTTTCACACCTTTTCAGGCTCTTCATGTTTTTCAACACCAATTCATTCTCCTCCTAATTTTCAGATCGTTTCATGCTCCACATATTTTTCACACCTTTTGAAGCTAATCATTTTTTTCACACCTCTTCATGCTTTTCATGTTTTTGAACACCGTTTCATGCTCCTCATATTTTTGACACCTTTTGAAGCTCTTCATATTTTTCACAGCTTAACAGGCTCTTCATGTTTTTGAACACCAATTCATGCTACTCCTATATTTCAGACCGTTTCATGCTCCTCATATTTTTGACACCTTTTGAAGCTCTTCATATTTTTCACACTTTTTCAGTCTCTTAATGTTTTTCAATGCCACTTCACGCTCCTCCTATTTTTCAGATCGTTTCATGCTCCTCATAATTTTGACACCTTTTGAAGCTCTTCATATTTTTCACACCTTTTGAAGCTCTTCATATTTTTCACACCATTTCAGGCTCTTCATGATTTTCAACACCGTTTCATGCTGCTTCTATTTTTCAGACCATTTCATGCTCCTCATATTTTTCACACCTTTTGAAGCTCTTCATATTTTTCACACCTTTTCAGGCTCTTCATGTTTTTCTACACCACTTCATGCTTCTCCTATTTTTCAGCCCGTTTCATGCTCCTCATTTATTTCACACCTTTTGAAGCTCTTCATATTTTTCACACCTTTTCAGGCTCTTCATGTTTTTCAACACCGTTTCATGCTGCTTCTATTTTTCAGACCGTTTCATGCTCCTCATATTTTTCACACCTTTTGAAGCTCTTCATATTTTTCACACCTTTTCAGGCTCTTCATGTTTTTCTACACCACTTCATGCTTCTCCTATTTTTCAGCCCGTTTCATGCTCCTCATGTATTTCACACCTTTTGAAGCTCTTCATATTTTTCACACCTTTTCAGGCTCTTCATGTTTTTGAACACGACTTCATGCTCCTCCTATTTTTCAGACCGTTTCATGCTCCTCATATTTTTGACATCTTTTGAAGCTTTTCATATTTTTCACACTTTTTCAGGCTCTTCAAGTTTTTCAACACCACTTCATGCTCCTCCTTTTTTGCAGACCGTTTCATGCTCCTCATATTTTTGATACATTTTGATGATCTTCATATTTTTCACACCTTTTCAGGCTCTTCATTTTTTCAACACCACTTCATGCTCTTCCTATTTTTCAGACCGTTTCATGCTCATCTCTTTTTTGAAAGCTTTTCAAGCTTTTCATATTTTTCACAACGTTTCAGGCTCTTCAAGTTTTTGAACACCGCTTCATGCTCCTCGTATTTTTCAGACCGTTTCATGCTCATCTCATTTTTGACACCTTTTGAAGCTTTTCATATTTTTCACAACTTTTCAGGCTCTTCATGTTTTTGAACACCGCTTCATGCTCCTCCTATTTTTCAGACCGTTTCATGCTCCTCATATTTTACACCTTTTGAAGCTCTTCATATTTTTCACACCTTTTCAGGCTCTTCATGTTTTTGATCACCGTTACATTCTCCTCCTATTATTCAGACCGTTTCATGCTCCTCATATTTTGACACTTTTTGAAGCTCTTTATATATTTCACACCTTTTCAGGCTCTTCATGTTTTTGAACACAGCTTCATGCTCCTCCTATTTTTCAGACAGTTTCATGCTCCTCATATTTTTGACACCTTTTGAAGCTCTTCATATTTTTCACATCTTTTGAAGCTCTTTATATTTTTTACACATTTTCAGGCTCTTCATGTATTTCAACACCCCTTGTTGCTCCTCCTATTTTTCAGACCGTTTCATGCTCCTCATATTTTTGACACCTTTTGAAGCTCTTCATATTTCTGACACCTCGTCAGTCTCTTCATGTTTTTCAACACCGTTTCTTGCTCCTCCTATTTTTCAGACCGTTTCATGGCCTCATGTATTTCACACCTTTTGAAGCTCTTCATATTTTGCACGCGTTTTCAGGCTCTTCATGTTTTTTCACAACCAATTCATGCTCCTCCTATTTTTCAGACCGTTTTACACTCATCTCATTTTTGACACCTTTTGAAGCTCTTCATATTTTTCACACCTTTTGAAGCTCTTCATTTTTTTCACACGTTTTCAGGCTCTTCATGTTTTTCAACACCACTTCATGCTCCTCCTATTTTGCAGACCGTTTCATGCTCCTCATATTTTTGACACCTTTTGAAGCTCTTCATATTTTTCCCACCTTTTCAGGCTCTTCATGTTTTTGAACACCGCTTCATGCTCCTCATATTTTTCAGACCGTTTCATGGTCCTCATATTTTTGACACCTTTTGAAGCTTTTCATATTTTTCACACCTTTTGAAGCTCTTCTTATTTATCAAACCTTTTGAAGCTCTTCATATTTTTCAGCCCTTTTCAGACTCTGCATGTTTTTGAACACCGCTTCATGCTCCTCCTATTTTTGAGACCGTTTCATGCTCCTCATGTATTTCCCACCTTTTGAAGCTCTTCATATTTGTCACACCTTTTCAGGCTCCTCATGTTTTTCAACACCGCTTCATGCTCCTCCTATTTTTCAGACCGTTTCATGCTCCTCATATTTTTCACACCTTTTGAAGCTGTTCATATTTTTCACACCTTTTCAGGCTCTTCATGTTTTTGAGCACCGGTTCATGCTCCTCCTATTTTTCAGACCGTATCATGCTCCTCATATTTTTCACACCTTTTGGAGCTCTTCATATTTTTCACACCTTTTCAGGCTCTTCAGGTTTTTCGACACCGGATCA
Source organism: Dama dama (assembly GCF_033118175.1). Taxonomy (NCBI): domain Eukaryota; kingdom Metazoa; phylum Chordata; class Mammalia; order Artiodactyla; family Cervidae; genus Dama; species Dama dama. The sequence continues at coordinate 5,864,127 of NW_026870891.1, read as the reverse complement.
TGCTCCTCATATTTTTCAGACCGTTTCATGCTTCTCATTTTTTTCACACCTTTTGAAGCTCTTCATATATTTCACACCTGTTCAGGCTCTTCATTTTTTTCAACACTACATCATGCTCCTCCTATTTTTCAGACCGTTTCATGCTCATCTCATTTTTGACATCTTCTGAAGCTCTTCATATTTTTCACACCTTTTGAAGCTCTTCATATTTTTCACAAGATTTCAGTCTCAGCATGTTTTTGAACACCGCTTCATGCTCCTCCTATTTTCAGACCGTTTCATGCTCCTCATGTATTTCACACCTTTTGAAGCTCTTCATATTTGTCACAACTTTTCAGGCTCCTCATGTTTTTCAACACCGCTTCATGCTCCTCCTATTTTTCAGACCGTTTCATGTTCCTCATATTTTTCACACCTTTTGAAGCTCTTCATATTTTTAACACCTTTTCAGGCTCTTCATGTTTTTGAACACCGCTTCATGCTCCTCCTAATTTTTAAACCGTTTAATGCTCCTCATGTATTTCACACCTTTTGAAGCTCTTCATATTTTTCACACCTTTTCAGGCTCTTCATGTGTTTGAACACGATTTCATGCTCCTCCTATTTTTCAGACCGTTTCATGCTCCTCATATTTTTGACATCTTTTGAAGCTCTTCATATTTCTCACACCTTTTCAGGCTCTTCATGTTTTTGAACACCGCTTCATGCTCCTCCTATTTTTCAGACCGTTTCATGCTCATCTCATTTTTGACACCTTTTGAAGCTCTTCATATTTTTCAAACCTTTTGAAGTTCTTCATATTTTTCACACCTTTTCAGACTCTGCATGTTTTTGAACACCGCTTCATGCTCCTCCTGTTTTTCAGATCGTTTCATGCTCCTCATGTATTTCACACCTTTTGAAGCTCTTCATATTTGTCACACCTTTTCAGGCTCTTCATGTTTTTCAACACCGCTTCATGCTCCTCCTATTTTTCAGACCGTTTCTTGATCCTCATATTTTTCACACTTTTTGAAGCTCTTCATATTTTTCACACATTTTAAGGCTCTTCATGTTTTTCAACATCGCTTCATGCTCCTCCTATTTTTCAGACCGTTTCAAGCTTCTCATGTATTTCCCACCTTTTGAAGCTCGTCATATTTTGCACACGTTTTCAGGCTCTTCATGTTTTTTCACAACCACTTCATGCTCCTCCTATTTTTCAGACCGTATCATGCTCCTCATATTTTTCACACCTTTTCAGGCTCTTCATTATTTTCAACACAACTTCATGCTCCTCCCATTTTTCAGACCGTTTTTTACTCATCTCATTTTTGACATCTTTTGAAGCTGTTCATATTTTTCACACCTTTTGAAGCTCTTCATGTTTTTGAACACCGCTTCATGCTCCTCCTATTTTTCAGACCGTTTCATGCTCCTCATATATTTCACAACTTTTGAAGCTCTTCATATATTTCACACCTTTTCAGGAACTTCATGTTTTTCGACACCTCTTCATGATCCTCCTATTTTTAAGACCGTTTCATATTCCTCATATTTTTGACACCTTTTTAGGCTCTTCATGTTTTTTACACCTTTTCAGGCTCTTCATGTTTTTCAACACCGCTTCATGCTCCTCCTATTTTTCAGACCGTGTCATGCTCCTCATACTTTTGACACCTTTAGAAGCTCTTCATATTTTTCACACCTTTTCAGGCTCTTCATGTTTTTGAACACCACTTCATGCTCCTTCTATTTTTCAGAGAGTTTCATGCTCCTCATGTATTTCACACGTTTTGAAGCTCTTCATATGTTTCACACCTTTTGAAGTTTTTCATATTTTTCACACCTTTTCAAGCTCTTCATATTTTTCACACCTTTTCAGGCTCTTCATGTTTTTCAACACCGCTTTATGCTTCTCCTATTTTTCAGACCGTTACTTGCTCCTCATATTTTTGACACCTTTAGAAGTTCTTCATATTTTTCACACCTTTTCAGGCTCTTCATATTTTTCAACACCGCTTCATGCTCCTCCTATTTTTCAGACCGTTTCAAGATCCTCATATTTTTGACACCTTTTGAAGCTTTTCATATTTTTCACACCTTTTCAGGCTCTTCATTTTTTTCAACAGTACTTCTTGCTCCTCCAATTTTTCAGACCGTTTCATGCTCATCTAATTTTTGACACCTTTTGAAGCTATGCATATTTTTCACAACTTTTCAGGCTCTTCATGTTTTTCAACACCACTGCATGCTTCTCGTATTTTTAAGACCGTTTCATGCTCCTCATACTTTTGACACCTTTAGAAGCTCTTCATATTTTTCACACCTTTTCAGGCTCTTCATGTTTTTCAACACCGCTTCATGCTCCTCTTCTTTTTCAGACCGTTTCAGGCTCCTCATATTTTTGACACCTTTTTAAGCTCTTCATGTTTTTCACACATTTTCAGGCTCTTCATGTATTTCAACACCGCTTCATGCTCCTCCTATTTTTCAGAACGTTTCATGCTCCTCATATTTTTGACACCTTTTGAAGCTCTTCATATTTTTCTCACCCTTTGAAGCTCTTCATATTTTTCTCACCCTTTGAAGCTCTTCATATTTTTCATATTTTTGAAGCTCTTCATATTTTCACAACTTTTCAGGCTCTTCATGTTTTTGAACACCACTTCATGCTCCTTCTATTTTTCAGAGAGTTTCATGCTCCTCATGTATTTCACACCTTTTGAAGCTTTTCATATTTTTCACTCTTTTTCAGGCTCTTCATGTTTTTCAACACCACTTCATTCTTCTCCTATTTTTCAGCCCGTTTCATGCTCCTCATGTCTTTCACACCTTTTGAAGCTCTTCACATTTTTCACACCTTTTCAGGCTCTTCATGTTTTTGATCACCATTTCATGCTCCTCCCATTTTTCAGACCGTTTCATGCTCCTCATATTTTTGACACCTTTTGAAGCTGTTCATATTTTTCACACCTTTTCAGACTCTTCATGTTTTTGAACACCGCTTCATGCTCCTCCTATTATTCAGACAGTTTCCTGCTTCTCATATTTTTGACACCTTTTGAAGCTCTTCATATTTTTCACACCCTTTCAGGCTCTTAATGTTTTTCAACACCACTTCATGCTCCTCCTATTTTTCATACGTTTTCATGCTCCTCATATTTTTGACACCTTTTGAAGCTCTTCATATTGTTCACACCTTTTCTGGCTCTTCATGTTTTTGAACACCGTTTCATGTTCCTCGTATTTTTCAGGCCATTTCATGCTCGTCATGTTTTTCACACTTTTGAAGCTCTTCATATTTTTCACACCTTTTCAGGATCTTCATGTTTTCCAACACCACTTCATGCTTCTCCTATTTTTCAGCCCGTTTCATGCTCCTCATATTTTTGACACCTTTTGAAGCTTTTCATATTTTTCACACCTTTTCAGGCTCTTCATGTTTTTGAACACCACTTCATGCTCCTTTTATTTTTCAGAGAGTTTCATGCTCCTCATGTATTTCACACGTTTTGAAGCTCTTCATATGTTTCACACCTTTTGAAGTTCTTCATATTTTTCACACCTTTTCAAGCTCTTCATATTTTTCTCACCTTTTCAGGCTCTTCATGTTTTTCAACACCGCTTCATGCTCCTCCTATTTTTCAGACCGTTTCATGCTCCACACATTTTGAAACCTTTTGAAGCTCTTCATATTTTTCACACCTTTTCAGGCTCTCCATGTTTTTCATCACCGATTCATGCTCCTCCTATTTTTGAGGCCGTTTCATGCTCCTCATATTTTTGACACCTTTTGAAGCTCTTCATATTTTTCACACCTTTTAGGCTCTTCATGTTTTTGAACAGCGCTTCATGCTCCTCATATTTTTCAGACCGTTTCATGCTCCTCATATTTTTCACACCTTTTGAAGCTCTTCATATTTTTCATATTTTTGAAGCTCTTCATATTTTTCACACTTTTTCGGGCTCTTCATGTTTTTGAGCACACCTTCTTGCTCCTCCTATTTTTCAGACCGTTTCATGCTCCTCATGTATTTCACACCATTTGAAGCTCTTCATGTTTTTCACACCTTTTCAGTCTCTTCATGTATTTGAACACCATTTCATGCTCCTCCGATTTTTTAGACCATTTCATGCTCCTCATATTTTTGACACCTTTTGAAGCTCTTCATATTTTTCACACCTTTTCAGGTTCTTCATGTTTTTGAACACCGCTTCATGCTCCTCCTATTTTTCAGACCGTTTCATGCTCCTCATGTATTTCACACCATTTGAAGCTCTTCATGTTTTTCACACCTTTTCAGTCTCTTCATGTATTTGAACACCATTTCATGCTCCTCCGATTTTTTAGACCATTTCATGCTCCTCATATTTTTGACACCTTTTGAAGCTCTTCATATTTTTCACACCTTTTCAGTCTCTACATGTTTTTGAACACCGCTTCATGCTCCTCCTATTTCTCAGACCATTTCATGCTCCTCATGTATTTCACACCTTTTGAAGCTCTTAGTATTTTGTACACATTTTCAGGCTTTTCATGTTTTTCACAACCACTTCATGCTCCTCATATTTTTCAGACCGTTTCATGCACATTTCATTTTTGACTCCTTTTGAAGCTCTTCATATTTTTCACACCATTTTCAGGCTCTTCATGTTTTTCAACACCGCTTTATGATCCTCCTATTTTTCAGACCGTTTCATATTCCTCATATTTTTGACATTTTTTGAGGCTCTTCATATTTTTCACACCTTTTCAGGCTCTTCATGTTTTTGAACACCGTTTCATGCTCCTCCTATTTTTCTGACCGTTTCATGCACATCTCATTTTTGACACTTTTTGAAGCCTTTGATATTTTTCACACCATTTTCAGGCTCTTCATGTTTTTCAACACCGCTTTATGATCCTCCTATTTTTCAGACCGTTTCATGCTCCTCATATATTTGACACCTTTTGAAGTACTTCATATTTTTCACACCTTTTCAGGCTCTTCATGTTTTTGAACACCGTTTCATGCTCCTCCTATTTTTCTGACCGTTTCATGCACATCTCATTTTTGACACTTTTTGAAGCCTTTGATATTTTTCACACCATTTTCAGGCTCTTCATGTTTTTGAACACCGTTTCATGCTCCTCCTATTTTTCAGACCGTTTCATGCTCCTCTTATGTTTGACACCTTTTGAAGCTCTTCATATTTTTCACACCTTTTCACGCTCTTCATGTTTTTGAACACCGCTTCATGCTCCGCCTATTTTTCAGACCGTTTCATGCTCCTCATATTTTTGACACCTTTTGAAGCTCTTCATATTTTTCACACCCTTTCAGGCTCTTAATGTTTTTCAACACAACTTCATGCTCCTCCTATTTTTCAGACGTTTTCATGCTCCTCATATTTTTGACACCTTTAGAAACTCTTCATATCTTTCACACCTTTTCAGGCTCTTCATGTTTTGCCACACCGCTTCATGCTCCTCCTATTTTTCAGCCCGTTTCATGCTCCTCATGTATTTCACACCTTTTGAAGCTCTTCATATATTTCACACATTTTCAGGCTCTTCATTTTTTTCAACACCGCTTCATGCTCCTCCTATTTTTCAGACCGTTTCATGCTCCTCATATTTTTGACACCTTTTGAAGCTCTTCATATTTTTCACACCTTTTCAGGCTCTTCATGTTTTTGAACACCGCTTCATGCTCCTCCTATTTCTCAGACCATTTCATGCTCCTCATGTATTTCACACCTTTTGAAGCTCTTCGTATTTTGCACACATTTTCAGGCTTTTCATGTTTTTCACAACCACTTCATGCTCCTCATATTTTTCAGACCGTTTCATGCACATTTCATTTTTGACTCCTTTTGAAGCTCTTCATATTTTTCACACCATTTTCAGGCTCTTCATGTTTTTCAACACCGCTTTATGATCCTCCTATTTTTCAGACCGTTTCATATTCCTCATATTTTTGACATTTTTTGAGGCTCTTCATATTTTTCACACCTTTTCAGGCTCTTCATGTTTTTGAACACCGTTTCATGCTCCTCCTATTTTTCAGACCGTTTCATGCACATCTCATTTTTGACACCTTTTGAAGCTCTTGATATTTTTCACACCATTTTCAGGCTCTTCATGTTTTTCAACACCGCTTTATGATCCTCCTATTTTTCAGACCGTTTCATGCTCCTCATATATTTGACACCTTTTGAAGCTCTTCGTATTTTTCATAACTTTTCAGGCTCTTCATATTTTTCACACATTTTCAAGCTGTTCATGTTTTTGAACACGGCTTCATGCTCCTCCAATTTTTCAGACCATTTCATGTTGCTCATATTTTTGACACCTTTTGAATCTCTTCATTCTTTTCACACCTTTTGAAGCTCTTCATATTTTTCACACTTTTTGAAGCTCTTCATATTTTTCACAGTTTTCAGGCTCTTCATGCTTCTGAACACCGCTTCATGCTCCACCTATTTTTCAGACCGTTTCATGCTCTTCATATTTTTCACACCTTTTCAGGCTCTTCATATTTTTGAACACCTCTTCATGCTACTCCTATTTTTGATACCTTTTGAAGCTCTTCATATTTTTCACACCTTTTCAGGCTCTTCATGTTTTTCAACACGGCTTCATGCTACTCCTATTTTTGATACCTTTTGAAGCTCCTCATATTCTTCAAACCATTTCATGCTCTTCTTTTTTTTCATCACCGCTTCATGCTCCTCTTATTTTTCAGACCGTTTCATGCTCCTCATATTTTGACACCTTTTAACCTGTTCATATTTTACACATTTTCAGGCTCTTCAAGTTTTTCAACACCGTTTCATGCTACTACTATTTTTGATACCTTTTGAAGCTCCTTATATTCTTCAAACCATTTCATGCTCTTCTATTTTTTCATCACCGCTTCATGCTCCTCCTATTTTTCAGACCGTTTCATGCTCCTCCTATTTTGAGACCGTTTCATGCTCCTCATATTTTTCACACCTTTAGAAGCTCTTCGTATTTTTCTCACCTTTTCAGGCTCTTCATGTTTTTCAACACCGCTTCATGATCCTCCTATTTTTCTGACAGTTTCATGCTCCTCATATTTTTCATCCTTTTTGAAGCTCTTCATATTTTTCACACCTTTAGAAGCTCTTCGTATTTTTCTCACCTTTTCAGGCTCTTCATGTTTTTGAACACCACTTCATGCTCCTCCGATTTTCAGACCGTTTCATGCTCCTCATACTTTTGACACCTTTAGAAGCTCTTCATATTTTTCACACCTTTTCAGGCTCTTCATGTTTTTCAACACCGCTTCATGCTCCTCTTCTTTTTCAGACCGTTTCAGGCTCCTCATATTTTTGACACCTTTTTAAGCTCTTCATGTTTTTCACACATTTTCAGGCTCTTCATGTATTTCAACACCGCTTCATGCTCCTCCTATTTTTCAGAACGTTTCATGCTCCTCATATTTTTGACACCTTTTGAAGCTCTTCATATTTTTCTCACCCTTTGAAGCTCTTCATATTTTTCATATTTGAAGCTCTTCATATTTTCACAACTTTTCAGGCTCTTCATGTTTTTGAACACCACTTCATGCTCCTTTTATTTTTCAGAGAGTTTCATGCTCCTCATGTATTTCACACCTTTTGAAGCTTTTCATATTTTTCACACTTTTTCAGGCTCTTCATGTTTTTCAACACCACTTCATTCTTCTCCTATTTTTCAGCCCGTTTCATGCTCCTCATGTCTTTCACACCTTTTGAAGCTCTTCACATTTTTCACACCTTTCCAGGCTCTTCATGTTTTTGATCACCATTTCATGCTCCTCCCATTTTTCAGACCGTTTCATGCTCCTCATATTTTTGACACATTTTGAAGCTCTTCATATTTTTCACACCTTTTCAGACTCTTCATGTTTTTGAACACCGCTTCATGCTCCTCCTATTATTCAGACAGTTTCATGCTTCTCATATTTTTGACACCTTTTGAAGCTCTTCATATTTTTCACACCCTTTCAGGCTCTTAATGTTTTTCAACACCACTTCATGCTCCTCCTATTTTTCATACGTTTTCATGCTCCTCATATTTTTGACACCTTTTGAAGCTCTTCATATTGTTCACACCTTTTCAGGCTCTTCATGTTTTTGAACACCGTTTCATGTTCCTCGTATTTTTCAGGCCATTTCATGCTCGTCATGTATTTCACACTTTTGAAGCTCTTCATATTTTTCACACCTTTTCAGGATCTTCATGTTTTTCAACACCACTTCATGCTTCTCCTATTTTTCAGCCCGTTTCATGCTCCTCATGTTTTTGACACCTTTTGAAGCTTTTCATATTTTTCACACCTCTTCAGGCTCTTCATGTTTTTGAACACCACTTCATGCTCCTTCTATTTTTCAGAGAGTTTCATGCTCCTCATGTATTTCACACGTTTTGAAGCTCTTCATATGTTTCACACCTTTTGAAGTTTTTCATATTTTTCACACCTTTTCAAGCTCTTCATATTTTTCACACCTTTTCAGGCTCTTCATGTTTTTCAACACCGCTTTATGCTTCTCCTATTTTTCAGACCGTTACTTGCTCCTCATATTTTTGACACCTTTAGAAGTTCTTCATATTTTTCACACCTTTTCAGGCTCTTCATATTTTTCAACACCGCTTCATGCTCCTCCTATTTTTCAGACCGTTTCAAGGTCCTCATATTTTTGACACCTTTTGAAGCTTTTCATATTTTTCACACCTTTTCAGGCTCTTCATTTTTTTCAACAGTACTTCTTGCTCCTCCAATTTTTCAGACCGTTTCATGCTCATCTAATTTTTGACACCTTTTGAAGCTATGCATATTATTCACAACTTTTCAGGCTCTTCATGTTTTTCAACACCACTGCATGCTTCTCGTATTTTTAAGACCGTTTCATGCTCCTCATACTTTTGACACCTTTAGAAGCTCTTCATATTTTTCACACCTTTTCAGGCTCTTCATGTTTTTCAACACCGCTTCATGCTCCTCTTCTTTTTCAGACCGTTTCAGGCTCCTCATATTTTTGACACCTTTTTAAGCTCTTCATGTTTTTCACACATTTTCAGGCTCTTCATGTATTTCAACACCGCTTCATGCTCCTCCTATTTTTCAGAACGTTTCATGCTCCTCATATTTTTGACACCTTTTGAAGCTCTTCATATTTTTCTCACCCTTTGAAGCTCTTCATATTTTTCTCACCCTTTGAAGCTCTTCATATTTTTCATATTTTTGAAGCTCTTCATATTTTCACAACTTTTCAGGCTCTTCATGTTTTTGAACACCACTTCATGCTCCTTCTATTTTTCAGAGAGTTTCATGCTCCTCAGTATTTCACACCTTTTGAAGCTTTTCATATTTTTCACTCTTTTTCAGGCTCTTCATGTTTTTCAACACCACTTCATTCTTCTCCTATTTTTCAGCCCGTTTCATGCTCCTCATGTCTTTCACACCTTTTGAAGCTCTTCACATTTTTCACACCTTTTCAGGCTCTTCATGTTTTTGATCACCATTTCATGCTCCTCCCATTTTTCAGACCGTTTCATGCTCCTCATATTTTTGACACCTTTTGAAGCTGTTCATATTTTTCACACCTTTTCAGACTCTTCATGTTTTTGAACACCGCTTCATGCTCCTCCTATTATTCAGACAGTTTCCTGCTTCTCATATTTTTGACACCTTTTGAAGCTCTTCATATTTTTCACACCCTTTCAGGCTCTTAATGTTTTTCAACACCACTTCATGCTCCTCCTATTTTTCATACGTTTTCATGCTCCTCATATTTTTGACACCTTTTGAAGCTCTTCATATTGTTCACACCTTTTCAGGCTCTTCATGTTTTTGAACACCGTTTCATGTTCCTCGTATTTTTCAGGCCATTTCATGCTCGTCATGTTTTTCACACTTTTGAAGCTCTTCATATTTTTCACACCTTTTCAGGATCTTCATGTTTTCCAACACCACTTCATGCTTCTCCTATTTTTCAGCCCGTTTCATGCTCCTCATATTTTTGACACCTTTTGAAGCTTTTCATATTTTTCACACCTTTTCAGGCTCTTCATGTTTTTGAACACCACTTCATGCTCCTTTTATTTTTCAGAGAGTTTCATGCTCCTCATGTATTTCACACGTTTTGAAGCTCTTCATATGTTTCACACCTTTTGAAGTTCTTCATATTTTTCACACCTTTTCAAGCTCTTCATATTTTTCTCACCTTTTCAGGCACTTCATGTTTTTCAACACCGCTTCATGCTCCTCCTATTTTTCAGACCGTTTCATGCTCCACACATTTTGAAACCTTTTGAAGCTCTTCATATTTTTCACACCTTTTCAGGCTCTCCATGTTTTTCATCACCGATTCATGCTCCTCCTATTTTTGAGGCCGTTTCATGCTCCTCATATTTTTGACACCTTTTGAAGCTCTTCATATTTTTCACACCTTTTAGGCTCTTCATGTTTTTGAACAGCGCTTCATGCTCCTCATATTTTTCAGACCGTTTCATGCTCCTCATATTTTTCACACCTTTTGAAGCTCTTCATATTTTTCATATTTTTGAAGCTCTTCATATTTTTCACACTTTTTCGGGCTCTTCATATTTTTGAGCACACCTTCTTGCTCCTCCTATTTTTCAGACCGTTTCATGCTCCTCATGTATTTCACACCATTTGAAGCTCTTCATGTTTTTCACACCTTTTCAGTCTCTTCATGTATTTGAACACCATTTCATGCTCCTCCGATTTTTTAGACCATTTCATGCTCCTCATATTTTTGACACCTTTTGAAGCTCTTCATATTTTTCACACCTTTTCAGGTTCTTCATGTTTTTGAACACCGCTTCATGCTCCTCCAATTTTTCAGACCGTTTCATGTTTCTCATATTTTTGACACCTTTTGAAGCTCTTCATATTTTTCACACCTTTTGAAGCTCTTCATATTTTTCATATATTTGAAGCTCTTCATATTTTTCACACCATTTCAGGCTTTTCATGTATTTGAACACCGGTTCATGCTCCTCCTATTTTTCAGACCATTTCGTGCTCCTCCTATTTTTCACTCCTTTTGAAGCTCTTCACATTTTTCACACCTTTTCAGTCTCTACATGTTTTTGAACACCGCTTCATGCTCCTCCTATTTCTCAGACCATTTCATGCTCCTCATGTATTTCACACCTTTTGAAGCTCTTAGTATTTTGTACACATTTTCAGGCTTTTCATGTTTTTCACAACCACTTCATGCTCCTCATATTTTTCAGACCGTTTCATGCACATTTCATTTTTGACTCCTTTTGAAGCTCTTCATATTTTTCACACCATTTTCAGGCTCTTCATGTTTTTCAACACCGCTTTATGATCCTCCTATTTTTCAGACCGTTTCATATTCCTCATATTTTTGACATTTTTTGAGGCTCTTCATATTTTTCACACCTTTTCAGGCTCTTCATGTTTTTGAACACCGTTTCATGCTCCTCCTATTTTTCTGACCGTTTCATGCACATCTCATTTTTGACACTTTTTGAAGCCTTTGATATTTTTCACACCATTTTCAGGCTCTTCATGTTTTTCAACACCGCTTTATGATCCTCCTATTTTTCAGACCGTTTCATGCTCCTCATATATTTGACACCTTTTGAAGTACTTCATATTTTTCACACCTTTTCAGGCTCTTCATGTTTTTGAACACCGTTTCATGCTCCTCCTATTTTTCTGACCGTTTCATGCACATCTCATTTTTGACACTTTTTGAAGCCTTTGATATTTTTCACACCATTTTCAGGCTCTTCATGTTTTTGAACACCGTTTCATGCTCCTCCTATTTTTCAGACCGTTTCATGCTCCTCTTATGTTTGACACCTTTTGAAGCTCTTCATATTTTTCACACCTTTTCACGCTCTTCATGTTTTTGAACACCGCTTCATGCTCCGCCTATTTTTCAGACCGTTTCATGCTCCTCATATTTTTGACACCTTTTGAAGCTCTTCATATTTTTCACACCCTTTCAGGCTCTTAATGTTTTTCAACACAACTTCATGCTCCTCCTATTTTTCAGACGTTTTCATGCTCCTCATATTTTTGACACCTTTAGAAACTCTTCATATCTTTCACACCTTTTCAGGCTCTTCATGTTTTGCCACACCGCTTCATGCTCCTCCTATTTTTCAGCCCGTTTCATGCTCCTCATGTATTTCACACCTTTTGAAGCTCTTCATATATTTCACACATTTTCAGGCTCTTCATTTTTTTCAACACCGCTTCATGCTCCTCCTATTTTTCAGACCGTTTCATGCTCCTCATATTTTTGACACCTTTTGAAGCTCTTCATATTTTTCACACCTTTTCAGGCTCTTCATGTTTTTGAACACCGCTTCATGCTCCTCCAATTTTTCAGACCGTTTCATGTTTCTCATATTTTTGACACCTTTTGAAGCTCTTCATATTTTTCACACCTTTTGAAGCTCTTCATATTTTTCATATTTTTGAAGCTCTTCATATTTTTCACACCTTTTCAGGCTTTTCATGTATTTGAACACCGGTTCATGTTCCTCCTATTTTTCAGACCGTTTCATGCTCCTCCTATTTTTCACTCCTTTTGAAGCTCTTCATATTTTTCACACCTTTTCAGTCTCTACATGTTTTTGAACACCGCTTCATGCTCCTCCTATTTCTCAGACCATTTCATGCTCCTCATGTATTTCACACCTTTTGAAGCTCTTCGTATTTTGCACACATTTTCAGGCTTTTCATGTTTTTCACAACCACTTCATGCTCCTCATATTTTTCAGACCGTTTCATGCACATTTCATTTTTGACTCCTTTTGAAGCTCTTCATATTTTTCACACCATTTTCAGGCTCTTCATGTTTTTCAACACCGCTTTATGATCCTCCTATTTTTCAGACCGTTTCATATTCCTCATATTTTTGACATTTTTTGAGGCTCTTCATATTTTTCACACCTTTTCAGGCTCTTCATGTTTTTGAACACCGTTTCATGCTCCTCCTATTTTTCAGACCGTTTCATGCACATCTCATTTTTGACACCTTTTGAAGCTCTTGATATTTTTCACACCATTTTCAGGCTCTTCATGTTTTTCAACACCGCTTTATGATCCTCCTATTTTTCAGACCGTTTCATGCTCCTCATATATTTGACACCTTTTGAAGCTCTTCGTATTTTTCATAACTTTTCAGGCTCTTCATATTTTTCACACATTTTCAAGCTGTTCATGTTTTTGAACACGGCTTCATGCTCCTCCAATTTTTCAGACCATTTCATGTTCCTCATATTTTTGACACCTTTTGAAGCTCTTCATTCTTTTCACACCTTTTGAAGCTCTTCATATTTTTCACACTTTTTGAAGCTCTTCATATTTTTCACAGTTTTCAGGCTCTTCATGCTTCTGAACACCGCTTCATGCTCCACCTATTTTTCAGACCGTTTCATGCTCTTCATATTTTTCACACCTTTTCAGGCTCTTCATATTTTTGAACACCTCTTCATGCTACTCCTATTTTTGATACCTTTTGAAGCTCTTCATATTTTTCACACCTTTTCAGGCTCTTCATGTTTTTCAACACGGCTTCATGCTACTCCTATTTTTGATACCTTTTGAAGCTCCTCATATTCTTCAAACCATTTCATGCTCTTCTTTTTTTTCATCACCGCTTCATGCTCCTCTTATTTTTCAGACCGTTTCATGCTCCTCATATTTTGACACCTTTTAACCTGTTCATATTTTACACATTTTCAGGCTCTTCAAGTTTTTCAACACCGTTTCATGCTACTACTATTTTTGATACCTTTTGAAGCTCCTTATATTCTTCAAACCATTTCATGCTCTTCTATTTTTTCATCACCTCTTCATGCTCCTCCTATTTTTCAGACCGTTTCATGCTCCTCCTATTTTGAGACCGTTTCATGCTCCTCATATTTTTCACACATTTAGAAGCTCTTCGTATTTTTCTCACCTTTTCAGGCTCTTCATGTTTTTCAACACCGCTTCATGATCCTCCTATTTTTCTGACAGTTTCATGCTCCTCATATTTTTCATCCTTTTTGAAGCTCTTCATATTTTTCACACCTTTAGAAGCTCTTCGTATTTTTCTCAACTTTTCAGGCTCTTCATGTTTTTGAACACCACTTCATGCTCCTCCGATTTTCAGACCGTTTCATGCTCCTCATACTTTTGACACCTTTAGAAGTTCTTCATATTTTTCACACCTTTTCAGGCTCTTCATGTTTTTCAACACCGCTTCATGCTCCTCTTCTTTTTCAGACCGTTTCAGGCTCCTCATATTTTTGACACCTTTTTAAGCTCTTCATGTTTTTCACACATTTTCAGGCTCTTCATGTATTTCAACACCGCTTCATGCTCCTCCTATTTTTCAGAACGTTTCATGCTCCTCATATTTTTGACACCTTTTGAAGCTCTTCATATTTTTCTCACCCTTTGAAGCTCTTCATATTTTTCATATTTGAAGCTCTTCATATTTTCACAACTTTTCAGGCTCTTCATGTTTTTGAACACCACTTCATGCTCCTTTTATTTTTCAGAGAGTTTCATGCTCCTCATGTATTTCACACCTTTTGAAGCTTTTCATATTTTTCACACTTTTTCAGGCTCTTCATGTTTTTCAACACCACTTCATTCTTCTCCTATTTTTCAGCCCGTTTCATGCTCCTCATGTCTTTCACACCTTTTGAAGCTCTTCACATTTTTCACACCTTTCCAGGCTCTTCATGTTTTTGATCACCATTTCATGCTCCTCCCATTTTTCAGACCGTTTCATGCTCCTCATATTTTTGACACATTTTGAAGCTCTTCATATTTTTCACACCTTTTCAGACTCTTCATGTTTTTGAACACCACTTCATGCTCCTCCTATTATTCAGAGAGTTTCATGCTTCTCATATTTTTGACACCTTTTGAAGCTCTTCATATTTTTCACACCCTTTCAGGCTCTTAATGTTTTTCAACACCACTTCATGCTCCTCCTATTTTTCATACGTTTTCATGCTCCTCATATTTTTGACACCTTTTGAAGCTCTTCATATTGTTCACACCTTTTCAGGCTCTTCATGTTTTTGAACACCGTTTCATGTTCCTCGTATTTTTCAGGCCATTTCATGCTCGTCATGTATTTCACACTTTTGAAGCTCTTCATATTTTTCACACCTTTTCAGGATCTTCATGTTTTTCAACACCACTTCATGCTTCTCCTATTTTTCAGCCCGTTTCATGCTCCTCATATTTTTGACACCTTTTGAAGCTTTTCATATTTTTCACACCTTTTCAGGCTCTTCATGTTTTTGAACACCACTTCATGCTCCTTCTATTTTTCAGAGAGTTTCATGCTCCTCATGTATTTCACACGTTTTGAAGCTCTTCATATGTTTCACACCTTTTGAAGTTTTTCATATTTTTCACACCTTTTCAAGCTCTTCATATTTTTCACACCTTTTCAGGCTCTTCATGTTTTTCAACACCGCTTTATGCTTCTCCTATTTTTCAGACCGTTACTTGCTCCTCATATTTTTGACACCTTTAGAAGTTCTTCATATTTTTCACACCTTTTCAGGCTCTTCATATTTTTCAACACCGCTTCATGCTCCTCCTATTTTTCAGACCGTTTCAAGGTCCTCATATTTTTGACACCTTTTGAAGCTTTTCATATTTTTCACACCTTTTCAGGCTCTTCATTTTTTTCAACAGTACTTCTTGCTCCTCCAATTTTTCAGACCGTTTCTTGCTCATCTAATTTTTGACACCTTTTGAAGCTATGCATATTTTTCACAACTTTTCAGGCTCTTCATGTTTTTCAACACCACTGCATGCTTCTCGTATTTTTAAGACCGTTTCATGCTCCTCATACTTTTGACACCTTTAGAAGCTCTTCATATTTTTCACACCTTTTCAGGCTCTTCATGTTTTTCAACACCGCTTCATGCTCCTCTTCTTTTTCAGACCGTTTCAGGCTCCTCATATTTTTGACACCTTTTTAAGCTCTTCATGTTTTTCACACATTTTCAGGCTCTTCATGTATTTCAACACCGCTTCATGCTCCTCCTATTTTTCAGAACGTTTCATGCTCCTCATATTTTTGACACCTTTTGAAGCTCTTCATATTTTTCTCACCCTTTGAAGCTCTTCATATTTTTCTCACCCTTTGAAGCTCTTCATATTTTTCATATTTTTGAAGCTCTTCATATTTTCACAACTTTTCAGGCTCTTCATGTTTTTGAACACCACTTCATGCTCCTTCTATTTTTCAGAGAGTTTCATGCTCCTCATGTATTTCACACCTTTTGAAGCTTTTCATATTTTTCACTCTTTTTCAGGCTCTTCATGTTTTTCAACACCACTTCATTCTTCTCCTATTTTTCAGCCCGTTTCATGCTCCTCATGTCTTTCACACCTTTTGAAGCTCTTCACATTTTTCACACCTTTTCAGGCTCTTCATGTTTTTGATCACCATTTCATGCTCCTCCCATTTTTCAGACCGTTTCATGCTCCTCATATTTTTGACACCTTTTGAAGCTGTTCATATTTTTCACACCTTTTCAGACTCTTCATGTTTTTGAACACCGCTTCATGCTCCTCCTATTATTCAGACAGTTTCCTGCTTCTCATATTTTTGACACCTTTTGAAGCTCTTCATATTTTTCACACCCTTTCAGGCTCTTAATGTTTTTCAACACCACTTCATGCTCCTCCTATTTTTCATACGTTTTCATGCTCCTCATATTTTTGACACCTTTTGAAGCTCTTCATATTGTTCACACCTTTTCAGGCTCTTCATGTTTTTGAACACCGTTTCATGTTCCTCGTATTTTTCAGGCCATTTCATGCTCGTCATGTTTTTCACACTTTTGAAGCTCTTCATATTTTTCACACCTTTTCAGGATCTTCATGTTTTCCAACACCACTTCATGCTTCTCCTATTTTTCAGCCCGTTTCATGCTCCTCATATTTTTGACACCTTTTGAAGCTTTTCATATTTTTCACACCTTTTCAGGCTCTTCATGTTTTTGAACACCACTTCATGCTCCTTTTATTTTTCAGAGAGTTTCATGCTCCTCATGTATTTCACACGTTTTGAAGCTCTTCATATGTTTCACACCTTTTGAAGTTCTTCATATTTTTCACACCTTTTCAAGCTCTTCATATTTTTCTCACCTTTTCAGGCTCTTCATGTTTTTCAACACCGCTTCATGCTCCTCCTATTTTTCAGACCGTTTCATGCTCCACACATTTTGAAACCTTTTGAAGCTCTTCATATTTTTCACACCTTTTCAGGCTCTCCATGTTTTTCATCACCGATTCATGCTCCTCCTATTTTTGAGGCCGTTTCATGCTCCTCATATTTTTGACACCTTTTGAAGCTCTTCATATTTTTCACACCTTTTAGGCTCTTCATGTTTTTGAACAGCGCTTCATGCTCCTCATATTTTTCAGACCGTTTCATGCTCCTCATATTTTTCACACCTTTTGAAGCTCTTCATATTTTTCATATTTTTGAAGCTCTTCATATTTTTCACACTTTTTCGGGCTCTTCATGTTTTTGAGCACACCTTCTTGCTCCTCCTATTTTTCAGACCGTTTCATGCTCCTCATGTATTTCACACCATTTGAAGCTCTTCATGTTTTTCACACCTTTTCAGTCTCTTCATGTATTTGAACACCATTTCATGCTCCTCCGATTTTTTAGACCATTTCATGCTCCTCATATTTTTGACACCTTTTGAAGCTCTTCATATTTTTCACACCTTTTCAGGTTCTTCATGTTTTTGAACACCGCTTCATGCTCCTCCAATTTTTCAGACCGTTTCATGTTTCTCATATTTTTCACACCTTTTGAAGCTCTTCATATTTTTCACACCTTTTGAAGCTCTTCATATTTTTCATATATTTGAAGCTCTTCATATTTTTCACACCATTTCAGGCTTTTCATGTATTTGAACACCGGTTCATGCTCCTCCTATTTTTCAGACCGTTTCGTGCTCCTCCTATTTTTCACTCCTTTTGAAGCTCTTCACATTTTTCACACCTTTTCAGTCTCTACATGTTTTTGAACACCGCTTCATGCTCCTCCTATTTCTCAGACCATTTCATGCTCCTCATGTATTTCACACCTTTTGAAGCTCTTAGTATTTTGTACACATTTTCACGCTTTTCATGTTTTTCACAACCACTTCATGCTCCTCATATTTTTCAGACCGTTTCATGCACATTTCATTTTTGACTCCTTTTGAAGCTCTTCATATTTTTCACACCATTTTCAGGCTCTTCATGTTTTTCAACACCGCTTTATGATCCTCCTATTTTTCAGACCGTTTCATATTCCTCATATTTTTGACATTTTTTGAGGCTCTTCATATTTTTCACACCTTTACAGGCTCTTCATGTTTTTGAACACCGTTTCATGCTCCTCCTATTTTTCTGACCGTTTCATGCACATCTCATTTTTGACACTTTTTGAAGCCTTTGATATTTTTCACACCATTTTCAGGCTCTTCATGTTTTTCAACACCGCTTTATGATCCTCCTATTTTTCAGACCGTTTCATGCTCCTCATATATTTGACACCTTTTGAAGTACTTCATATTTTTCACACCTTTTCAGGCTCTTCATGTTTTTGAACACCGTTTCATGCTCCTCCTATTTTTCTGACCGTTTCATGCACATCTCATTTTTGACACTTTTTGAAGCCTTTGATATTTTTCACACCATTTTCAGGCTCTTCATGTTTTTGAACACCGTTTCATGCTCCTCCTATTTTTCAGACCGTTTCATGCTCCTCTTATGTTTGACACCTTTTGAAGCTCTTCATATTTTTCACACCTTTTCACGCTCTTCATGTTTTTGAACACCGCTTCATGCTCCGCCTATT
Source organism: Dama dama (assembly GCF_033118175.1). Lineage (NCBI taxonomy): Eukaryota > Metazoa > Chordata > Mammalia > Artiodactyla > Cervidae > Dama > Dama dama. The sequence goes on along the minus strand of NW_026870891.1, from coordinate 5,845,257 downwards.
TTTCAGACCGTTTCATGCTCCTCATATTTTTGACACCTTTTGAAGCTCTTCATATTTTTCACACCCTTTCAGGCTCTTAATGTTTTTCAACACAACTTCATGCTCCTCCTATTTTTCAGACGTTTTCATGCTCCTCATATTTTTGACACCTTTAGAAACTCTTCATATCTTTCACACCTTTTCAGGCTCTTCATGTTTTGCCACACCGCTTCATTCTCCTCCTATTTTTCAGCCCGTTTCATGCTCCTCATGTATTTCACACCTTTTGAAGCTCTTCATATATTTCACACATTTTCAGGCTCTTCATTTTTTTCAACACCGCTTCATGCTCCTCCTATTTTTCAGACCGTTTCATGCTCCTCATATTTTTGACACCTTTTGAAGCTCTTCATATTTTTCACACCTTTTCAGGCTCTTCATGTTTTTGAACACCGCTTCATGCTCCTCCAATTTTTCAGACCGTTTCATGTTTCTCATATTTTTGACACCTTTTGAAGCTCTTCATATTTTTCACACCTTTTGAAGCTCTTCATATTTTTCATATTTTTGAAGCTCTTCATATTTTTCACACCTTTTCAGGCTTTTCATGTATTTGAACACCGGTTCATGTTCCTCCTATTTTTCAGACCGTTTCATGCTCCTCCTATTTTTCACTCCTTTTGAAGCTCTTCTTATTTTTCACACCTTTTCAGTCTCTACATGTTTTTGAACACCGCTTCATGCTCCTCCTATTTCTCAGACCATTTCATGCTCCTCATGTATTTCACACCTTTTGAAGCTCTTCGTATTTTGCACACATTTTCAGGCTTTTCATGTTTTTCACAACCACTTCATGCTCCTCATATTTTTCAGACCGTTTCATGCACATTTCATTTTTGACTCCTTTTGAAGCTCTTCATATTTTTCACACCATTTTCAGGCTCTTCATGTTTTTCAACACCGCTTTATGATCCTACTATTTTTCAGACCGTTTCATATTCCTCATATTTTTGACATTTTTTGAGGCTCTTCATATTTTTCACACCTTTTCAGGCTCTTCATGTTTTTGAACACCGTTTCATGCTCCTCCTATTTTTCAGACCGTTTCATGCACATCTCATTTTTGACACCTTTTGAAGCTCTTGATATTTTTCACACCATTTTCAGGCTCTTCATGTTTTTCAACACCGCTTTATGATCCTCCTATTTTTCAGACCGTTTCATGCTCCTCATATATTTGACACCTTTTGAAGCTCTTCGTATTTTTCATAACTTTTCAGGCTCTTCATATTTTTCACACATTTTCAAGCTGTTCATGTTTTTGAACACGGCTTCATGCTCCTCCAATTTTTCAGACCATTTCATGTTGCTCATATTTTTGACACCTTTTGAAGCTCTTCATTCTTTTCACACCTTTTGAAGCTCTTCATATTTTTCACACTTTTTGAAGCTCTTCATATTTTTCACAGTTTTCAGGCTCTTCATGCTTCTGAACACCGCTTCATGCTCCACCTATTTTTCAGACCGTTTCATGCTCTTCATATTTTTCACACCTTTTCAGGCTCTTCATATTTTTGAACACCTCTTCATGCTACTCCTATTTTTGATACCTTTTGAAGCTCTTCATATTTTTCACACCTTTTCAGGCTCTTCATGTTTTTCAACACGGCTTCATGCTACTCCTATTTTTGATACCTTTTGAAGCTCCTCATATTCTTCAAACCATTTCATGCTCTTCTTTTTTTTCATCACCGCTTCATGCTCCTCTTATTTTTCAGACCGTTTCATGCTCCTCATATTTTGACACCTTTTAACCTGTTCATATTTTACACATTTTCAGGCTCTTCAAGTTTTTCAACACCGTTTCATGCTACTACTATTTTTGATACCTTTTGAAGCTCCTTATATTCTTCAAACCATTTCATGCTCTTCTATTTTTTCATCACCGCTTCATGCTCCTCCTATTTTTCAGACCGTTTCATGCTCCTCCTATTTTGAGACCGTTTCATGCTCCTCATATTTTTCACACATTTAGAAGCTCTTCGTATTTTTCTCACCTTTTCAGGCTCTTCATGTTTTTCAACACCGCTTCATGATCCTCCTATTTTTCTGACAGTTTCATGCTCCTCATATTTTTCATCCTTTTTGAAGCTCTTCATATTTTTCACACCTTTAGAAGCTCTTCGTATTTTTCTCAACTTTTCAGGCTCTTCATGTTTTTGAACACCACTTCATGCTCCTCCGATTTTCAGACCGTTTCATGCTCCTCATACTTTTGACACCTTTAGAAGCTCTTCATATTTTTCACACCTTTTCAGGCTCTTCATGTTTTTCAACACCGCTTCATGCTCCTCTTCTTTTTCAGACCGTTTCAGGCTCCTCATATTTTTGACACCTTTTTAAGCTCTTCATGTTTTTCACACATTTTCAGGCTCTTCATGTATTTCAACACCGCTTCATGCTCCTCCTATTTTTCAGAACGTTTCATGCTCCTCATATTTTTGACACCTTTTGAAGCTCTTCATATTTTTCTCACCCTTTGAAGCTCTTCATATTTTTCATATTTGAAGCTCTTCATATTTTCACAACTTTTCAGGCTCTTCATGTTTTTGAACACCACTTCATGCTCCTTTTATTTTTCAGAGAGTTTCATGCTCCTCATGTATTTCACACCTTTTGAAGCTTTTCATATTTTTCACACTTTTTCAGGCTCTTCATGTTTTTCAACACCACTTCATTCTTCTGCTATTTTTCAGCCCGTTTCATGCTCCTCATGTCTTTCACACCTTTTGAAGCTCTTCACATTTTTCACACCTTTCCAGGCTCTTCATGTTTTTGATCACCATTTCATGCTCCTCCCATTTTTCAGACCGTTTCATGCTCCTCATATTTTTGACACATTTTGAAGCTCTTCATATTTTTCACACCTTTTCAGACTCTTCATGTTTTTGAACACCGCTTCATGCTCCTCCTATTATTCAGACAGTTTCATGCTCCTCATATTTTTGACACCTTTTGAAGCTCTTCATATTGTTCACACCTTTTCAGGCTCTTCATGTTTTTGAACACCGTTTCATGTTCCTCGTATTTTTCAGGCCATTTCATGCTCGTCATGTATTTCACACTTTTGAAGCTCTTCATATTTTTCACACCTTTTCAGGATCTTCATGTTTTTCAACACCACTTCATGCTTCTCCTATTTTTCAGCCCGTTTCATGCTCCTCATATTTTTGACACCTTTTGAAGCTTTTCATATTTTTCACACCTTTTCAGGCTCTTCATGTTTTTGAACACCACTTCATGCTCCTTCTATTTTTCAGAGAGTTTCATGCTCCTCATGTATTTCACACGTTTTGAAGCTCTTCATATGTTTCACACCTTTTGAAGTTTTTCATATTTTTCACACCTTTTCAAGCTCTTCATATTTTTCACACCTTTTCAGGCTCTTCATGTTTTTCAACACCGCTTTATGCTTCTCCTATTTTTCAGACCGTTACTTGCTCCTCATATTTTTGACACCTTTAGAAGTTCTTCATATTTTTCACACCTTTTCAGGCTCTTCATATTTTTCAACACCGCTTCATGCTCCTCCTATTTTTCAGACCGTTTCAAGGTCCTCATATTTTTGACACCTTTTGAAGCTTTTCATATTTTTCACACCTTTTCAGGCTCTTCATTTTTTTCAACAGTACTTCTTGCTCCTCCAATTTTTCAGACCGTTTCATGCTCATCTAATTTTTGACACCTTTTGAAGCTATGCATATTTTTCACAACTTTTCAGGCTCTTCATGTTTTTCAACACCACTGCATGCTTCTCGTATTTTTAAGACCGTTTCATGCTCCTCATACTTTTGACACCTTTAGAAGCTCTTCATATTTTTCACACCTTTTCAGGCTCTTCATGTTTTTCAACACCGCTTCATGCTCCTCTTCTTTTTCAGACCGTTTCAGGCTCCTCATATTTTTGACACCTTTTTAAGCTCTTCATGTTTTTCACACATTTTCAGGCTCTTCATGTATTTCAACACCGCTTCATGCTCCTCCTATTTTTCAGAACGTTTCATGCTCCTCATATTTTTGACACCTTTTGAAGCTCTTCATATTTTTCTCACCCTTTGAAGCTCTTCATATTTTTCTCACCCTTTGAAGCTCTTCATATTTTTCATATTTTTGAAGTTCTTCATATTTTCACAACTTTTCAGGCTCTTCATGTTTTTGAACACCACTTCATGCTCCTTCTATTTTTCAGAGAGTTTCATGCTCCTCATGTATTTCACACCTTTTGAAGCTTTTCATATTTTTCACTCTTTTTCAGGCTCTTCATGTTTTTCAACACCACTTCATTCTTCTCCTATTTTTCAGCCCGTTTCATGCTCCTCATGTCTTTCACACCTTTTGAAGCTCTTCACATTTTTCACACCTTTTCAGGCTCTTCATGTTTTTGATCACCATTTCATGCTCCTCCCATTTTTCAGACCGTTTCATGCTCCTCATATTTTTGACACCTTTTGAAGCTGTTCATATTTTTCACACCTTTTCAGACTCTTCATGTTTTTGAACACCGCTTCATGCTCCTCCTATTATTCAGACAGTTTCCTGCTTCTCATATTTTTGACACCTTTTGAAGCTCTTCATATTTTTCACACCCTTTCAGGCTCTTAATGTTTTTCAACACCACTTCATGCTCCTCCTATTTTTCATACGTTTTCATGCTCCTCATATTTTTGACACCTTTTGAAGCTCTTCATATTGTTCACACCTTTTCAGGCTCTTCATGTTTTTGAACACCGTTTCATGTTCCTCGTATTTTTCAGGCCATTTCATGCTCGTCATGTTTTTCACACTTTTGAAGCTCTTCATATTTTTCACACCTTTTCAGGATCTTCATGTTTTCCAACATCACTTCATGCTTCTCCTATTTTTCAGCCCGTTTCATGCTCCTCATATTTTTGACACCTTTTGAAGCTTTTCATATTTTTCACACCTTTTCAGGCTCTTCATGTTTTTGAACACCACTTCATGCTCCTTTTATTTTTCAGAGAGTTTCATGCTCCTCATGTATTTCACACGTTTTGAAGCTCTTCATATGTTTCACACCTTTTGAAGTTCTTCATATTTTTCACACCTTTTCAAGCTCTTCATATTTTTCTCACCTTTTCAGGCTCTTCATGTTTTTCAACACCGCTTCATGCTCCTCCTATTTTTCAGACCGTTTCATGCTCCACACATTTTGAAACCTTTTGAAGCTCTTCATATTTTTCACACCTTTTCAGGCTCTCCATGTTTTTCATCACCGATTCATGCTCCTCCTATTTTTGAGGCCGTTTCATGCTCCTCATATTTTTGACACCTTTTGAAGCTCTTCATATTTTTCACACCTTTTAGCCTCTTCATGTTTTTGAACAGCGCTTCATACTCCTCATATTTTTCAGACCGTTTCATGCTTCTCATATTTTTCACACCTTTTGAAGCTCTTCATATTTTTCATATTTCTGAAGCTCTTCATATTTTTCACACTTTTTCGGGCTCTTCATGTTTTTGAGCACACCTTCTTGCTCCTCCTATTTTTCAGACCGTTTCATGCTCCTCATGTATTTCACACCATTTGAAGCTCTTCATGTTTTTCACACCTTTTCAGTCTCTTCATGTATTTGAACACCATTTCATGCTCCTCCGATTTTTTAGACCATTTCATGCTCCTCATATTTTTGACATTTTTTGAGGCTCTTCATATTTTTCACACCTTTTCAGGCTCTTCATGTTTTTGAACACCGTTTCATGCTCCTCCTATTTTTCTGACCGTTTCATGCACATCTCATTTTTGACACTTTTTGAAGCCTTGATATTTTTCACACCATTTTCAGGCTCTTCATGTTTTTCAACACCGCTTTATGATCCTCCTATTTTTCAGACCGTTTCATGCTCCTCATATATTTGACACCTTTTGAAGTACTTCATATTTTTCACACCTTTTCAGGCTCTTCATGTTTTTGAACACCGTTTCATGCTCCTCCTATTTTTCTGACCGTTTCATGCACATCTCATTTTTGACACTTTTTGAAGCCTTTGATATTTTTCACACCATTTTCAGGCTCTTCATGTTTTTGAACACCGTTTCATGCTCCTCCTATTTTTCAGACCGTTTCATGCTCCTCTTATGTTTGACACCTTTTGAAGCTCTTCATATTTTTCACACCTTTTCACGCTCTTCATGTTTTTGAACACCGCTTCATGCTCCGCCTATTTTTCAGACCGTTTCATGCTCCTCATATTTTTGACACCTTTTGAAGCTCTTCATATTTTTCACACCCTTTCAGGCTCTTAATGTTTTTCAACACAACTTCATGCTCCTCCTATTTTTCAGACCGTTTCATATTCCTCATATTTTTGACACCTTTTGAAGCTCTTCATTCTTTTCACACCTTTTGAAGCTCTTCATATTTTTCACACCTTTTGAAGATCTTCATATTTTCACACGTTTTCAGGCTCTTCATGTTTTTCAACATCTTTTCATGCTCCTCCTATTTTTCAGACCGTTTCATGCTCCTCATATATTTGACACCTTTTGAAGCTCTTCGTATTTTTCATAACTTTTCAGGCTCTTCATATTTTTCACACATTTTCAAGCTGTTCATGTTTTTGAACACGGCTTCATGCTCCTCCAATTTTTCAGACCATTTCATGTTCCTCATATTTTTGACACCTTTTGAAGCTCTTCATTCTTTTCACACCTTTTGAAGCTCTTCATATTTTTCACACCTTTTGAAGATCTTCATATTTTCACACGTTTTCAGGCTCTTCATGTTTTTCAACATCTTTTCATGCTCCTCCTATTTTTCAGACCGTTTCATGCTCCTCATGTATTTCACACCTTTTGAAGCTCTTCGTATTTTGCACACATTTTCAGGCTTTTCATGTTTTTCACAACCACTTCATGCTCCTCATATTTTTCAGACCTTTTCATTCACATTTCATTTTTGACTCCTTTTGAAGCTCTTCATATTTTTCACACCATTTTCAGGCTCTTCATGTTTTTCATCACGGCTTTATGATCCTCCTATTTTTCAGACCGTTTCATATTCCTCATATTTTTGACATTTTTTGAGGCTCTTCATATTTTTCACACCTTTTCAGGCTCTTCATGTTTTTGAACACCGTTTCATGCTCCTCCTATTTTTCAGACCGTTTCATGCTCATCTCATTTTTGACACCTTTTGAAGCTCTTCATATTTTTCAAACCTTTTGAAGCTCTTCATATTTTTCACAACTTTTCAGACTCTGCATGTTTTTGAACACCGCTTCATGCTCCTCCTGTTTTTCAGATCGTTTCATGCTCCTCATGTATTTCACACCTTTTGAAGCTCTTCATATTTGTCACACCTTTTCAGGCTCTTCATGTTTTTCAACACCGCTTCATGCTCCTCCTATTTTTCAGACCGTTTCATGATCCTCATATTTTTCACACTTTTTGAAGCTCTTCATATTTTTCACACATTTTAAGGCTCTTCATGTTTTTCAACATCGCTTCATGCTCCTCCTATTTTTCAGACCGTTTCAAGCTTCTCATGTATTTCACACCTTTTGAAGCTCGTCATATTTTGCACACGTTTTCAGGCTCTTCATGTTTTTTCACAACCACTTCATGCTCCTCCTATTTTTCAGACCGTATCATGCTCCTCATATTTTTCACACCTTTTCAGGCTCTTCATTATTTTCAACACAACTTCATGATCCTCCCATTTTTCAGACCGTTTTTTACTCATCTCATTTTTGACACCTTTTGAAGCTGTTCATATTTTTCACACCTTTTGAAGCTCTTCATGTTTTTGAATACCGTTTCATGCTCCTCCTATTTTTCAGACCGTTTCATGCTCCTCATATATTTCACAACTTTTGAAGCTCTTCATATATTTCACACCTTTTCAGGAACTTCATGTTTTTCAACACCTCTTCATGATCCTCCTATTTTTAAGACCGTTTCATATTCCTCATATTTTTGACACCTTTTTAGGCTCTTCATGTTTTTTACACCTTTTCAGGCTCTTCATGTTTTTCAACACCGCTTCATGCTCCTCCTATTTTTCAGACCGTGTCATGCTCCTCCTATTTTTGACACATTTTGAAGCTCTTCATATTTTTCACACCTTTTGAAGCTCTTCATATTTTTCAAACCTTTACAGGCTCTTCATGTATTTCAACACCGCTTCATGCTTCTCCTATTATTCAGACCGTGTCTTTCTCCTCTTATTTTTGACAAATTTTGAAGCTCTTCATATTTTTCACACCTTTTGAAGCTCTTCATATTTTTCAAACCTTTACAGGCTCTTCATGTATTTCAACACCGCTTCATGCTCCTCCAATTTTTCAGACAATTTCATGCTCGTCATATTTTTCAAACCTTTTAAAGCTCTTCATAATTTTCACACCTATTCATGCTCTTCATTTTTTACACACTGTTTCATGCTCCTCCTATTTTTCAGACCGTTTCATGCTCCTCATATTTTTCACACCTTTTGAAACTCTTCATATTTTTCACACTTTTTGAAGCTCTTCATATTTTTCACAGTTTTCAGGCTCTTCATGCTTCTGAACACCGCTTCATGCTCCACCTATTTTTCAGACCGTTTCATGCTCTTCATATTTTTCACACCTTTTCAGGCTCTTCATATTTTTGAACACCTCTTCATGCTACTCCTATTTTTGATACCTTTTGAAGCTCTTCATATTTTTCACACCTTTTCAGGCTCTTCATGTTTTTCAACACGGCTTCATGCTACTCCTATTTTTGATACCTTTTGAAGCTCCTCATATTCTTCAAACCATTTCATGCTCTTCTTTTTTTTCATCACCGCTTCATGCTCCTCTTATTTTTCAGACCGTTTCATGCTCCTCATATTTTGACACCTTTTAACCTGTTCATATTTTACACATTTTCAGGCTCTTCAATTTTTCAACACCGTTTCATGCTACTACAATTTTTGATACCTTTTGATGCTCCTTATATTCTTCAAAACATTTCATGCTCTTCTATTTTTTCATCACCACTTCATGCTCCTCCTATTTTTCAGACCGTTTCATGCTCTTCCTATTTTGAGACCGTTTCATGCTCCTCATATTTTTCACACCTTTAGAAGCTCTTCGTATTTTTCTCACCTTTTCAGGCTCTTCATGTTTTTCAACACCGCTTCATGATCCTCCTATTTTTCTGACAGTTTCATGATCCTCATATTTTTCATCCTTTTTGAAGCTCTTCATATTTTTCACACCTTTAGAAGCTCTTCGTATTTTTCTCACCTTTTCAGGCTCTTCATGTTTTTGAATACCACTTCATGCTCCTCCAATTTTCAGACCATTTCATGCTCCTCATATTTTTGACACGTTTTGAAGCTCCTCATATGTTTCACACATTTTGAAGGTCTTCATATATTTCACACCATTTCAGGATCTTCATGTGTTTCAACACCACTCATGCTCCTCCTATTTTTCAGACCGTTTCATGCTCCTCATAATTTTGACACCATTTGAAGCTCTTTATAATTTTCACACCTTTTCAAGCTCTTCATGTTTTTCAACACCACTTCATGCTCCTCCAATTTTTCAGGCCGTTTCATTGTCCTCATATATTTGACACCTTTAGAAGATCTTCATATTTTTCACACATTTTCAGGCTCTGCATGTTTTTCAACATCGCTTCATGCCCCTCCTATTTTTTAGACCGTTTCAGGCTCCTCATATTTTTGATACCTTTAGAAGCTCTTCATATTTTTCACACCTTTTCAGGCTCTTCATTTTTTTCAACACCGCTTCATGCTCCTCCTATTTTTCAGACCGTTTCATGCTCCTCATAATTTTGACACTTTTTGAAGCTCCTCATATTTTTCACACGTTTTGAAGGTGTTCATATATTTCACACCATTTCAGGCTCTTCATGTTTTTCAACACCACTTCATGCTCCTCCAATTTTTCAGTCCGTTTCATGCTCATCTAATTTTTGACAACTTTTGAAGCTCTTCATATTTTTCACACCTTTTCAGGCTCTTCATTTTTTTCAACACCTCTTCATGCTCCTCGTATTTTTCAACACCGCTTCATGCTCCTACTATTTTTCAGACCGTTTCATGCTGCTCATAATTTTGACACTTTTTGAAGCTCCTCATATTTTTCACACGTTTTGAAGGTGTTCATATATTTCACACCATTTCAGGCTCTTCATGTTTTTCAACACCACTTCATGCACCTCCTATTTTTCAGACCGTTTCATGCTCATCTAATTTTTGACAACTTTTGAAGCTCTTCATATTTTTCACACCTTTTCAGGCTCTTCATTTATTTCAACACCTCTTCATGCTCCTCGTATTTTTCAACACTGCTTCATGCTCCTCCTATTTTTCAGACCGTTTCATGCTCCTCATAATTTTGACACTTTTTGAAGCTCCTCATATTTTTCACACGTTTTGAAGGTCTTCATATATTTCACACCATTTCAGGCTCTTCATGTTTTTCAACACCACTTCATGCTCCTCCTATTTTTCAGACCGTTTCATGCTCATCTAATTGTTGACAACTTTTGAAGCTCTTCATATTTTTCACATTTTTGAAGCTCTTCATATTTCTCACACCTTTTCAGGCTCTTCATGTTTTTCAACACTGATTCATGCTCCTCCTATTTTTCAGACCGTTTCATGCTCCTCATAATTTTGACACTTTTTGAAGCTTCTCATATTTTTCACACGTTTTGAAGGTGTTCATATATTTCACAGCATTTCAGGCTCTTCATGTTTTTCAACACCACTTCATGCACCTCCTATTTTTCAGACCGTTTCATGCTCATCTAATTTTTGACAACTTTTGAAGCTCTTCATATTTTTCACACCTTTTCAGGCTCTTCATTTTTTTCAACATCTCTTCATGCTCCTCGTATTTTTCAACACTGCTTCATGCTCCTCCTATTTTTCAGACCGTTTCATGCTCCTCATAATTTTGACACTTTTTGAAGCTCCTCATATTTTTCACACGTTTTGAAGGTCTTCATATATTTCACACCATTTCAGGCTCTTCATGTTTTTCAACACCACTTCATGCTCCTCCTATTTTTCAGACCGTTTCATGCTCATCTAATTTTTGACAACTTTTGAAGCTCTTCATATTTTTCACATTTTTGAAGCTCTTCATATTTCTCACACCTTTTCAGGCTCTTCATGTTTTTCAACACTGATTCATGCTCCTCCTATTTTTCAGACCGTTTCATGCTCATCTCTTTTTTGACACCTTTTGAAGCTGTTCATAATTTTCACACCTTTTCAGGATCTTCATGTTTTTGATCACCGCTTCATGATCCTCCTATTTTTCAAACCATTTCATGCTCTTCATATTTTTGACAACTTTTGAAGCTCTTCATTTTTTTCACACCTTTTCAGGCTCTTCATGTTTTTCCATACCACTTCATGCTTCCCCTAATTTTCAGACCGTTTCATGCTCCTCATGTATTTCACACGTTTTGAAGCTCTTCATATTTTTCACACCTTTCAGGCTCTTCATGTTTTTCAACACCGTTTCATGCTGCTTCTATTTTTCAGACCGTTTCATGGTCCTCATATTTTTCACACCTTTTGAAGCTCTTCATATTTTTCACACCTTTTCAGGCTCTTCATGTTTTTGAACACATCTTCATGCTCCTCCTATTTTTCACACCATTTCATGCTCCTCATATTTTGACACCTTTTGAAGCTCTTTATATTTTTCACAACTTTTCAGGCTCTTCATGTTTTTCAACACCGTTTCATGATCCTCCTATTGTTCAGACCGTTTCATGCTCATCTCATTTTTGACACCTCTTGAAGCTTTTCATATTTTTCACAACTTTTTAAGCTCTTCATGTTTTTGAAAACCGCTTCATGCTCCTCCTATTTTTCAGAGAGTTTCATGCTCCTCTTGTATTTCACACGATTTGAAGCTCTTCATATTTGTCACACCTTTTCAGGCTCTTCAAATTTTTCACACCTCTTCAGGCTCTTCAAATTTTTCACACCTTTTCAGGCTCTTCAAATGTTTCACACCTTTTCAGGCTCTTCAAATTTTTCACACCTTTTCAGGCTCTTCATATTTTTCACACCATTTCAGGCTCTTCAAATTTTTCACACCTTTTCAGGCTCTTCAAATTTTTCCACACCACTTCATGCTTCTCCTATATTTCAGCCCGTTTCAAACTTCTCATGTATTTCACACCTTTTGAAGCTCTTCATATTTTTCACACCTTTTCAGGCTCTTCATGTTTTTGATCACCGTTTCATGCTCCTCCTATTTTTCAGACAATTTCATGCTCATCTCAATTTTGACACCTTTTGAAGCTCTTCATATTTTTCACACCTTTTCAGGCTCTTCATGTTTTTGATCACCGCTTTATGCTTCTCCTATTTTTCAGACCGTTACATGCTCCTCATATTTTTGACACCTTTAGAAGTTCTTCATATTTTTCACACCTTTTCAGGCTCTTCATATTTTTCAACACCGCTTCATGCTCCTCCTATTTTTCAGACCGTTTCAAGGTCCTCATATTTTTGACACCTTTTGAAGCTTTTCATATTTTTCACACCTTTTCAGGGTCTTCATTTTTTTAAACAGTACTTCTTGCTCCTCCAATTTTTCAGACCGTTTCATGCTCATCTAATTTTTGACACCTTTTGAAGCTATGCATATTTTTCACAACTTTTCAGGCTCTTCATGTTTTCAACACCACTGCATGCTCCTCGTATTTTTAAGACCGTTTCATGCTCCTCATATTTTTGACACCTTTAGAAGCTCTTCATATTTTTCACACCTTTTCAGGCTCTTCATGTTTTTCAACACCGCTTCATGCTCCTCTTCTTTTTCAGACCGTTTCAGGCTCCTCATATTTTTGACACCTTTTTAAGCTCTTCATGTTTTTCACACATTTTCAGGCTCTTCATGTATTTCAACACCGCTTCATGCTCCTCCTATTTTTCAGAACGTTTCATGCTCCTCATATTTTGGACACCTTTTGAAGCTCTTCATATTTTTCTCACCCTTTGAAGCTATTCATATTTTTCATATTTTTGAAGCTCTTCATATTTTCACAACTTTTCAGGCTCTTCATGTTTTTGAACACCACTTCATGCTCCTTCTATTTTTCAGAGAGTTTCATGCTCCTCATGTATTTCACACCTTTTGAAGCTTTTCATATTTTTCACACTTTTTCAGGCTCTTCATGTTTTTCAACACCACTTCATTCTTCTCCTATTTTTCAGCCCGTTTCATGCTCCTCATGTATTTCACACGTTTTGAAGCTCTTCATATGTTTTACACCTTTTGAAGTTCTTCATATTTTTCACACCTTTTCAAGCTCTTCATATTTTTCACACCTTTTCAGGCTCTTCATGTTTTTCAACACCGCTTTATGCTTCTCCTATTTTTCAGACCGTTACTTGCTCCTCATATTTTTGACACCTTTAGAAGTTCTTCATATTTTTCACACCTTTTCAGGCTCTTCATATTTTTCAACACCGCTTCATGCTCCTCCTATTTTTCAGACCGTTTCAAGGTCCTCATATTTTTGACACCTTTTGAAGCTTTTCATATTTTTCACACCTTTTCAGGCTCTTCATTTTTTTCAACAGTACTTCTTGCTCCTCCAATTTTTCAGACCGTTTCATGCTCATCTAATTTTTGACACCTTTTGAAGCTATGCATATTTTTCACAACTTTTCAGGCTCTTCATGTTTTTAAACACCACTGCATGCTCCTCGTATTTTTAAGACCGTTTCATGCTCCTCATACTTTTGACACCTTTAGAAGCTCTTCATATTTTTCACACCTTTTCAGGCTCTTCATGTTTTTCAACACCGCATCATGCTCCTCTTCTTTTTCAGACCGTTTCAGGCTCCTCATATTTTTGACACCTTTTTAAGCTCTTCATGTTTTTCACACATTTTCAGGCTCTTCATGTATTTCAACGTCGCTTCATGCTCCTCCTATTTTTCAGAACGTTTCATGCTCCTCATATTTTTGACACCTTTTGAAGCTCTTCATATTTTTCTCACCCTTTGAAGCTCTTCATATTTTTCATATTTTTGAAGCTCTTCATATTTTCACAATTTTTCAGGCTCTTCATGTTTTTGAACACCACTTCATGCTCCTTCTATTTTTCAGAGAGTTTCATGCTCCTCATGTATTTCACACCTTTTGAAGCTTTTCATATTTTTCACACTTTTTCAGGCTCTTCATGTTTTTCAACACCACTTCATTCTTCTCCTATTTTTCAGCCCGTTTCATGCTCCTCATGTCTTTCACACCTTTTGAAGCTCTTCACATTTTTCACACCTTTTCAGGCTCTTCATGTTTTTGATCACCATTTCATGCTCCTCCCATTTTTCAGACCGTTTCATGCTCCTCATATTTTTGACACCTTTTGAAGCTGTTCATATTTTTCACACCTTTTCAGACTCTTCATGTTTTTGAACACCGCTTCATGCTCCTCCTATTATTCAGACAGTTTCATGCTTCTCATATTTTTGACACCTTTTGAAGCTCTTCATATTTTCCACACCCTTTCAGGCTCTTAATGTTTTTCAACACCACTTCATGCTCCTCCTATTTTTCATACGTTTTCATGCTCCTCATATTTTTGACACCTTTTGAAGCTCTTCTTATTGTTCACACCTTTTCATGCTCTTCATGTTTTTGAACACCGTTTCAGGTTCCTCGTATTTTTCAGGCCATTTCATGCTCGTCATGTATTTCACACTTTTGAAGCTCTTCATATTTTTCACACCTTTTCAGGATCTTCATGTTTTTCAACACCACTTCATGCTTCTCCTATTTTTCAGCCCGTTTCATGCTCCTCATATTTTTGACACCTTTTGAAGCTTTTCATATTTTTCACACCTTTTCAGGCTCTTCATGTTTTTGAACACCACTTCATGCTCCTTCTATTTTTCAGAGAGTTTCATGCTCCTCATGTATTTCACACGTTTTGAAGCTCTTCATATGTTTCACACCTTTTGAAGTTCTTCATATTTTTCACACCTTTTCAAGCTCTTCATATTTTTCACACCTTTTCAGGCTCTTCATGTTTTTCAACACCGCTTCATGCTCCTCCTATTTTTCAGACCGTTTCATGCTCCACACATTTTGAAATCTTTTGAAGCTCTTCATATTTTTCACACCTTTTCAGGCTCTCCATGTTTTTCATCACCGATTCATGCTCCTCCTATTTTTGAGGCCATTTCATGCTCCTCATATTTTTGCCACCTTTTGAAGCTCTTCATATTTTTCACACCTTTTAGGCTCTTCATGTTTTTGAACAGCGCTTCATGCTCCTCATATTTTTCAGACCGTTTCATGCTCCTCATATTTTTCACACCTTTTGAAGCTCTTCATATTTTTCACACTTTTTCAGGCTCTTCATGTTTTTGAGCACACCTTCTTGCTCCTCCTATTTTTCAGACCGTTTCATGCTCCTCATGTATTTCACACCATTTGAAGCTCTTCATGTTTTTCACACCTTTTCTGTCTCTTCATGTGTTGAACACCATTTCATGCTCCTCCGATTTTTTAGACCATTTCATGCTCCTCATATTTTTGACACCTTTTGAAGCTCTTCATATTTTTCACACCTTTTCAGGCTCTTCATGTTTTTGAACACCGCTTCATGCTCCTCCAATTTTTCAGAACGTTTCATGTTTCTCATATTTTTGACACCTTTTGAAGCTCTTCATATTTTTCACACCTTTTGAAGCTCTTCATATTTTTCATATATTTGAAGCTCTTCATATTTTTCACACCATTTCAGGCTTTTCATGTATTTGAACACCGGTTCATGCTCCTCCTATTTTTCAGACCGTTTCGTGCTCCTCCTATTTTTTCACTCCTTTTGAAGCTCTTCACATTTTTCACACCTTTTCAGTCTCTACATGTTTTTGAACACCGCTTCATGCTCCTCCTATTTCTCAGACCATTTCATGCTACTCATGTATTTCACACCTTTTGAATCTCTTAGTATTTTGCACACATTTTCAGGCTTTTCATGTTTTTCACAACCACTTCATGCTCCTCATATTTTTCAGACCGTTTCATGCACATTTCATTTTTGACTCCTTTTGAAGCTCTTCATATTTTTCACACCATTTTCAGGCTCTTCATGTTTTTCAACACCGCTTTATGATCCTCCTATTTTTCAGACCGTTTCATATTCCTCATATTTTTGACATTTTTTGAGGCTCTTCATATTTTTCACACCTTTTCAGGCTCTTCATGTTTTGAACACCGTTTCATGCTCCTCCTATTTTTCTGACCGTTTCATGCACATCTCATTTTTGACACTTTTTGAAGCCTTTGATATTTTTCACACCATTTTCAGGCTCTTCATGTTTTTCAACACCGCTTTATGATCCTCCTATTTTTCAGACCGTTTCATGCTCCTCATATATTTGACACCTTTTGAAGTACTTCATATTTTTCACACCTTTTCAGGCTCTTCATGTTTTTGAACACCGTTTCATGCTCCTCCTATTTTTCTGACCGTATCATGCACATCTCATTTTTGACACTTTTTGAAGCCTTTGATATTTTTCACACCATTTTCAGGCTCTTCATGTTTTTGAACACCGTTTCATGCTCCTCCTATTTTTCAGACCGTTTCATGCTCCTCTTATGTTTGACACCTTTTGAAGCTTTTCATATTTTTCACACCTTTTCACGCTCTTCATGTTTTTGAACACCGCTTCATGCTCCGCCTATTTTTCAGACCGTTTCATGCTCCTCATATTTTTGACACCTTTTGAAGCTCTTCATTTTTTTCACACCCTTTCAGGCTCTTAATGTTTTTCAACACACCTTCATGCTCCTCCTATTTTTCAGACGTTTTCATGCTCCTCATATTTTTGACACCTTTAGAAACTCTTCATATCTTTCACACCTTTTCAGGCTCTTCATGTTTTTCCACACCGCTTCATGCTCCTCCTATTTTTCAGTCCGTTTCATGCTCCTCATGTATTTCACACCTTTTGAAGCTCTTCATATATTTCACACATTTTCAGGCTCTTCATTTTTTTCAACACCGCTTCATGCTCCTCCTATTTTTCAGACCGTTTCATGCTCCTCATATTTTTGACACCTTTTGAAGCTCTTCATATTTTTCACACCTTTTCAGGCTCTTCATGTTTTTGAACACCGCTTCATGCTCCTCCAATTTTTCAGACCGTTTCATGTTTCTCATATTTTTGACACCTTTTGAAGCTCTTCATATTTTTCACACCTTTTGAAGCTCTTCATATTTTTCATATTTTTGAAGCTCTTCATATTTTTCACACCTTTTCAGGCTTTTCATGTATTTGAACACCGGTTCATGTTCCTCCTATTTTTCAGACCGTTTCATGCTCCTCCTATTTTTCACTCCTTTTGAAGCTCTTCATATTTTTCACACCTTTTCAGTCTCTACATGTTTTTGAACACCGCTTCATGCTCCTCCTATTTCTCAGACCATTTCATGCTCCTCATGTATTTCACACCTTTTGAAGCTCTTCGTATTTTGCACACATTTTCAGGCTTTTCATGTTTTTCACAACCACTTCATGCTCCTCATATTTTTCAGACCGTTTCATGCACATTTCATTTTTGACTCCTTTTGAAGCTCTTCATATTTTTCACACCATTTTCAGGCTCTTCATGTTTTTCAACACCGCTTTATGATCCTCCTATTTTTCAGACCGTTTCATATTCCTCATATTTTTGACATTTTTTGAGGCTCTTCATATTTTTCACACCTTTTCAGGCTCTTCATGTTTTTGAACACCGTTTCATGCTCCTCCTATTTTTCAGACCGTTTCATGCACATCTCATTTTTGACACCTTTTGAAGCTCTTGATATTTTTCACACCATTTTCAGGCTCTTCATGTTTTTCAACACCGCTTTATGATCCTCCTATTTTTCAGACCGTTTCATGCTCCTCATATATTTGACACCTTTTGAAGCTCTTCGTATTTTTCATAACTTTTCAGGCTCTTCATATTTTTCACACATTTTCAAGCTGTTCATGTTTTTGAACACGGCTTCATGCTCCTCCAATTTTTCAGACCATTTCATGTTCCTCATATTTTTGACACCTTTTGAAGCTCTTCATTCTTTTCACACCTTTTGAATCTCTTCATATTTTTCACACGTTTTCAGGCTCTTTATCTATTTCAACACCGCTTCATGCTGCTTCTATTTTTCAGACCGTTTCATGCTCCTCATATTTTTGACACCTTTTGAAGCTTTTCATATTTTTCACACCTTTTCAGGCTCTTCATGTTTTTGAACATCACTTCATGCTCCTTCTATTTTTCAGACCGTTTCATGCTCCTCATGTATTTCACACGTTTTGAAGCTCTTCATATGTTTCACACCTTTTGAAGTTCTTCATATTTTTCACACCTTTTCAAGCTCTTCATATTTTTCACACCTTTTCAGGCTCTTCATGTTTTTCAACACCGCTTCATGCTCCTCCTATTTTTCAGACCGTTTCATGCTCCACACATTTTGAAATCTTTTGAAGCTCTTCATATTTTTCACACCTTTTCAGGCTCTCCATGTTTTTCATCACCGATTCATGCTCCTCCTATTTTTGAGGCCATTTCATGCTCCTCATATTTTTGACACCTTTTGAAGCTCTTCATATTTTTCACACCTTTTAGGCTCTTCATGTTTTTGAACAGCGCTTCATGCTCCTCATATTTTTCAGTCCGTTTCATGCTCCTCATATTTTTCACACCTTTTGAAGCTCTTCATATTTTTCACACTTTTTCAGGCTCTTCATGTTTTTGAGCACACCTTCTTGCTCCTCCTATTTTTCAGACCGTTTCATGCTCCTCATGTATTTCACACCATTTGAAGCTCTTCATGTTTTTCACACCTTTTCTGTCTCTTCATGTGTTGAACACCATTTCATGCTCCTCCGATTTTTTAGACCATTTCATGCTCCTCATATTTTTGACACCTTTTGAAGCTCTTCATATTTTTCACACCTTTTCAGGCTCTTCATGTTTTTGAACACTGCTTCATGCTCCTCCAATTTTTCAGAACGTTTCATGTTTCTCATATTTTTGACACCTTTTGAAGCTCTTCATATTTTTCACACCTTTTGAAGCTCTTCATATTTTTCATATATTTGAAGCTCTTCATATTTTTCACACCATTTCAGGCTTTTCATGTATTTGAACACCGGTTCATGCTCCTCCTATTTTTCAGACCGTTTCGTGCTCCTCCTATTTCTTCACTCCTTTTGAAGCTCTTCACATTTTTCACACCTTTTCAGTCTCTACATGTTTTTTAACACCGCTTCATGCTCCTCCTATTTCTCAGACCATTTCATGCTACTCATGTATTTCACACCTTTTGAATCTCTTAGTATTTTGCACACATTTTCAGGCTTTTCATGTTTTTCACAACCACTTCTTGCTCCTCATATTTTTCAGACCGTTTCATGCACATTTCATTTTTGACTCCTTTTGAAGCTCTTCATATTTTTCACACCATTTTCAGGCTCTTCATGTTTTTCAACACCGCTTTATGATCCTCCTATTTTTCAGACCGTTTCATATTCCTCATATTTTTGACATTTTTTGAGGCTCTTCATATTTTTCACACCTTTTCAGGCTCTTCATGTTTTGAACACCGTTTCATGCTCCTCCTATTTTTCTGACCGTTTCATGCACATCTCATTTTTGACACTTTTTGAAGCCTTTGATATTTTTCACACCATTTTCAGGCTCTTCATGTTTTTCAACACCGCTTTATGATCCTCCTATTTTTCAGACCGTTTCATGCTCCTCATATATTTGACACCTTTTGAAGTACTTCATATTTTTCACACCTTTTCAGGCTCTTCATGTTTTTGAACACCGTTTCATGCTCCTCCTATTTTTCTGACCGTATCATGCACATCTCATTTTTGACACTTTTTGAAGCCTTTGATATTTTTCACACCATTTTCAGGCTCTTCATGTTTTTGAACACCGTTTCATGCTCCTCCTATTTTTCAGACCGTTTCATGCTCCTCTTATGTTTGACACCTTTTGAAGCTTTTCATATTTTTCAAACCTTTTCACGCTCTTCATGTTTTTGAACACCGCTTCATGCTCCGCCTATTTTTCAGACCGTTTCATGCTCCTCATATTTTTGACACCTTTTGAAGCTCTTCATATTTTTCACACCCTTTCAGGCTCTTAATGTTTTTCCACACCGCTTCATGCTCCTCCTATTTTTCAGTCCGTTTCATGCTCCTCATGTATTTCACACCTTTTGAAGCTCTTCATATTTTTCACACTTTTTCAGGCTCTTCATGTTTTTGAGCACACCTTCTTGCTCCTCCTATTTTTCAGACCGTTTCATGCTCCTCATGTATTTCACACCATTTGAAGCTCTTCATGTTTTTCACACCTTTTCTGTCTCTTCATGTGTTGAACACCATTTCATGCTCCTCCGATTTTTTAGACCATTTCATGCTCCTCATATTTTTGACACCTTTTGAAGCTCTTCATATTTTTCACACCTTTTCAGGCTCTTCATGTTTTTGAACACTGCTTCATGCTCCTCCAATTTTTCAGAACGTTTCATGTTTCTCATATTTTTGACACCTTTTGAAGCTCTTCATATTTTTCACACCTTTTGAAGCTCTTCATATTTTTCATATATTTGAAGCTCTTCATATTTTTCACACCATTTCAGGCTTTTCATGTATTTGAACACCGGTTCATGCTCCTCCTATTTTTCAGACCGTTTCGTGCTCCTCCTATTTTTTCACTCCTTTTGAAGCTCTTCACATTTTTCACACCTTTTCAGTCTCTACATGTTTTTGAACACCGCTTCATGCTCCTCCTATTTCTCAGACCATTTCATGCTACTCATGTATTTCACACCTTTTGAATCTCTTAGTATTTTGCACACATTTTCAGGCTTTTCATGTTTTTCACAACCACTTCATGCTCCTCATATTTTTCAGACCGTTTCATGCACATTTCATTTTTGACTCCTTTTGAAGCTCTTCATATTTTTCACACCATTTTCAGGCTCTTCATGTTTTTCAACACCGCTTTATGATCCTCCTATTTTTCAGACCGTTTCATATTCCTCATATTTTTGACATTTTTTGAGGCTCTTCATATTTTTCACACCTTTTCAGGCTCTTCATGTTTTGAACACCGTTTCATGCTCCTCCTATTTTTCTGACCGTTTCATGCACATCTCATTTTTGACACTTTTTGAAGCCTTTGATATTTTTCACACCATTTTCAGGCTCTTCATGTTTTTCAACACCGCTTTATGATCCTCCTATTTTTCAGACCGTTTCATGCTCCTCATATATTTGACACCTTTTGAAGTACTTCATATTTTTCACACCTTTTCAGGCTCTTCATGTTTTTGAACACCGTTTCATGCTCCTCCTATTTTTCTGACCGTATCATGCACATCTCATTTTTGACACTTTTTGAAGCCTTTGATATTTTTCACACCATTTTCAGGCTCTTCATGTTTTTGAACACCGTTTCATGCTCCTCCTATTTTTCAGACCGTTTCATGCTCCTCTTATGTTTGACACCTTTTGAAGCTTTTCATATTTTTCACACCTTTTCACGCTCTTCATGTTTTTGAACACCGCTTCATGCTCCGCCTATTTTTCAGACCGTTTCATGCTCCTCATATTTTTGACACCTTTTGAAGCTCTTCATATTTTTCACACCCTTTCAGGCTCTTAATGTTTTTCAACACACCTTCATGCTCCTCCTATTTTTCAGACGTTTTCATGCTCCTCATATTTTTGACACCTTTAGAAACTCTTCATATCTTTCACACCTTTTCAGGCTCTTCATGTTTTTCCACACCGCTTCATGCTCCTCCTATTTTTCAGTCCGTTTCATGCTCCTCATGTATTTCACACCTTTTGAAGCTCTTCATATATTTCACACATTTTCAGGCTCTTCATTTTTTTCAACACCGCTTCATGCTCCTCCTATTTTTCAGACCGTTTCATGCTCCTCATATTTTTGACACCTTTTGAAGCTCTTCATATTTTTCACACCTTTTCAGGCTCTTCATGTTTTTGAACACCGCTTCATGCTCCTCCAATTTTTCAGACCGTTTCATGTTTCTCATATTTTTGACACCTTTTGAAGCTCTTCATATTTTTCACACCTTTTGAAGCTCTTCATATTTTTCATATTTTTGAAGCTCTTCATATTTTTCACACCTTTTCAGGCTTTTCATGTATTTGAACACCGGTTCATGTTCCTCCTATTTTTCAGACCGTTTCATGCTCCTCCTATTTTTCACTCCTTTTGAAGCTCTTCATATTTTTCACACCTTTTCAGTCTCTACATGTTTTTGAACACCGCTTCATGCTCCTCCTATTTCTCAGACCATTTCATGCTCCTCATGTATTTCACACCTTTTGAAGCTCTTCGTATTTTGCACACATTTTCAGGCTTTTCATGTTTTTCACAACCACTTCATGCTCCTCATATTTTTCAGACCGTTTCATGCACATTTCATTTTTGACTCCTTTTGAAGCTCTTCATATTTTTCACACCATTTTCAGGCTCTTCATGTTTTTCAACACCGCTTTATGATCCTCCTATTTTTCAGACCGTTTCATATTCCTCATATTTTTGACATTTTTTGAGGCTCTTCATATTTTTCACACCTTTTCAGGCTCTTCATGTTTTTGAACACCGTTTCATGCTCCTCCTATTTTTCAGACCGTTTCATGCACATCTCATTTTTGACACCTTTTGAAGCTCTTGATATTTTTCACACCATTTTCAGGCTCTTCATGTTTTTCAACACCGCTTTATGATCCTCCTATTTTTCAGACCGTTTCATGCTCCTCATATATTTGACACCTTTTGAAGCTCTTCGTATTTTTCATAACTTTTCAGGCTCTTCATATTTTTCACACATTTTCAAGCTGTTCATGTTTTTGAACACGGCTTCATGCTCCTCCAATTTTTCAGACCATTTCATGTTCCTCATATTTTTGACACCTTTTGAAGCTCTTCATTCTTTTCACACCTTTTGAAGCTCTTCATATTTTTCACACCTTTTGAATCTCTTCATATTTTTCACACGTTTTCAGGCTCTTTATCTATTTCAACACCGCTTCATGCTGCTTCTATTTTTCAGACCGTTTCATGCTCCTCATATTTTTGACACCTTTTGAAGCTCTTCATATTTTTCACATCTTTTCAGGCTCTTCATGTTTTTGAACACCGTTTCATGCTCCTCGTATTTTTCAGACCGTTTCATTCTCCTCATACCTTTGACACCTTTTGAAGGTCTTCATATATTCCACACCTTTTCAGACTCTTCATGTTTTTGAACACCGCTTCATGCTCCTCTTATTTTTCAGACCGTTTCAGTCTCCTCATATTTTTGATACCTTTTGAAACTCTTCATATTTCTCACACCTTTTCAGGCTCTTCAGGTTTTTCAAAACCACTTCATGTTCCTCCTATTTTTCAGACCGTTTCATGCTCATCTCTTTTTGACACATTTTGAAGCTCTTCATATTTTTCACACCTTTTGAAGTTCTTCATATTTTTCACAACTTTTCAGGGTCTCCATGTTTATGAACACCGCTTCATGCTCCTCCTATTATTCAGACCGTTACATGCTCCTCATATTTTTCACACCTTTTGAAGTTCTTCATATTTTTCACACGTTTTCAGGTTCTTCATGTTTTTCAACACCGCTTCTTGCTCCTCCTATTTTTCAGACCGTATCATGCTCCTCATATTTTTGACACGTTTTGAAGCTCGTCATATTTTTCACACCTTTTCAGGCTCTTCAGGTTTTTGAACACCGTTTCATGCTCCTCCGATTTTTCAGACCGTTTCATGCTACTCATTTTTTTGAGACCTTTTGAAGCTCTTCACTTTTTTCACACCTTTTCAGGCTCTTCATGTTTTTGAATACCGCTTCATGCTCCTCCTACTTTTCAGACCGTTTCATGCTCTTCATATTTTTCATTTCTTTTGAAAGTCTGCATATTTTTCACACCTTTTTAGGCTCTTCATTTTTTTGAACACCACTTCATGCTCCTCCCATTTTTCAGACAGTTTCATGCTCATCTCATTTTTGACACCTTTTGAAGCTCTTCATATTTTTCACACCTTTTGAAGATCTTCATATTTTCACACGTTTTCAGGCTCTTCATGTTTTTCAACATCTTTTCATGCTCCTCCTATTTTTCAGACCGTTTCATGCTCCTCATATTTTTGACAAGTTTTGAGTCTCTTCATATTTTTCAACACCTTTTCAGGCTCTTCATGTTTTTAAACACCGCTTCATTCTCCTCCTATTTTTCAGACCATTTCATGCTCCTCATATTTTTGACAGCTTTTGAAGCTCTTCATCTTTTTCACACCTTTTCAGGCTCTTCATGTTTTTGAACACCGCTTCTTGCTCCTCCTATTTTTCAGACCATTTCATGCTCATCATATTTTTCACACCTTTTGAAACTCTTGATATTTTTCACACCATTTCAGGCTCTTCATGTTTTTGAACATCGCTTCATGCTCTTCCTATTTTTCAGACGGTTTCATGCTCCTCATGTATTTCACACCTTTTGAAGCTCTTCGTATTTTTCACACCTTTTCAGGATCTTCATGTTTTTGAACACCGCTTCATGCTCCTCCTATTTTTCAAACCGTTACTTGCTCCACATATTTTTGACACCTTTTGAAGCTCTTAATATGGTTCACACCTTTTCAGGCTCTTCATGTTTTTCAACACAGCTTCATGCTCCTCCTATTTTTCAGACCGTTTCATGCTCCTCATATTTTTGACACCTTTTGAAGCTCTTTACATATTTCACACCTTTTCAGGCTCTTCATATTTTTCAACACCACTTCATGCTCCTCCTATTTTTCAGACCGTTTCTTGCTCCTCATATTTTTGACAACTTTTGAAGCTCTTCATATTTTTCACACCTTTTCAGGCTCTTCATGTTCTTCAACACCGCTTCATGCTCCTCCAATTTTTCAGACCATTTCATGTTCCTCATATTTTTGACACCTTTTGAAGCTCTTCATTCTTTTCACACCTTTTGAAGCTCTTCATATTTTTCACACCTTTTGAATCTCTTCATATTTTTCACACGTTTTCAGGCTCTTTATCTATTTCAACACCGCTTCATGCTGCTTCTATTTTTCAGACCGTTTCATGCTCCTCATATTTTTGACACCTTTTGAAGCTCTTCATATTTTTCACATCTTTTCAGGCTCTTCATGTTTTTGAACACCGTTTCATGCTCCTCGTATTTTTCAGACCGTTTCATTCTCCTCATACCTTTGACACCTTTTGAAGGTCTTCATATATTCCACACCTTTTCAGACTCTTCATGTTTTTGAACACCGCTTCATGCTCCTCTTACTTTTCAGACCGTTTCAGTCTCCTCATATTTTTGATACCTTTTGAAACTCTTCATATTTCTCACACCTTTTCAGGCTCTTCAGGTTTTTCAAAACCACTTCATGTTCCTCCTATTTTTCAGACCGTTTCATGCTCATCTCTTTTTGACACATTTTGAAGCTCTTCATATTTTTCACACCTTTTGAAGTTCTTCATATTTTTCACAACTTTTCAGGGTCTCCATGTTTATGAACACCGCTTCATGCTCCTCCTATTATTCAGACCGTTACATGCTCCTCATATTTTTCACACCTTTTGAAGTTCTTCATATTTTTCACACGTTTTCAGGTTCTTCATGTTTTTCAACACCGCTTCTTGCTCCTCCTATTTTTCAGACCGTATCATGCTCCTCATATTTTTGACACGTTTTGAAGCTCGTCATATTTTTCACACCTTTTCAGGCTCTTCAGGTTTTTGAACACCGTTTCATGCTCCTCCGATTTTTCAGACCGTTTCATGCTACTCATTTTTTTGAGACCTTTTGAAGCTCTTCACTTTTTTCACACCTTTTCAGGCTCTTCATGTTTTTGAATACCGCTTCATGCTCCTCCTACTTTTCAGACCGTTTCATGCTCTTCATATTTTTGATTTCTTTTGAAAGTCTGCATATTTTTCACACCTTTTTAGGCTCTTCATTTTTTTGAACACCACTTCATGCTCCTCCCATTTTTCAGACAGTTTCATGCTCATCTCATTTTTGACACCTTTTGAAGCTCTTCATATTTTTCACACCTTTTGAAGATCTTCATATTTTCACACGTTTTCAGGCTCTTCATGTTTTTCAACATCTTTTCATGCTCCTCCTATTTTTCAGACCGTTTCATGCTCCTCATATTTTTGACAAGTTTTGAGTCTCTTCATATTTTTCAACACCTTTTCAGGCTCTTCATGTTTTTAAACACCGCTTCATTCTCCTCCTATTTTTCAGACCATTTCATGCTCCTCATATTTTTGACAGCTTTTGAAGCTCTTCATCTTTTTCACACCTTTTCAGGCTCTTCATGTTTTTGAACACCACTTCTTGCTCCTCCTATTTTTCAGACCATTTCATGCTCATCATATTTTTCACACCTTTTGAAACTCTTGATATTTTTCACACCATTTCAGGCTCTTCATGTTTTTGAACATCGCTTCATGCTCTTCCTATTTTTCAGACGGTTTCATGCTCCTCATGTATTTCACACCTTTTGAAGCTCTTCGTATTTTTCACACCTTTTCAGGATCTTCATGTTTTTGAACACCGCTTCATGCTCCTCCTATTTTTCAAACCGTTACTTGCTCCACATATTTTTGACACCTTTTGAAGCTCTTAATATGGTTCACACCTTTTCAGGCTCTTCATGTTTTTCAACACAGCTTCATGCTCCTCCTATTTTTCAGACCGTTTCATGCTCCTCATATTTTTGACACCTTTTGAAGCTCTTTACATATTTCACACCTTTTCAGGCTCTTCATATTTTTCAACACCACTTCATGCTCCTCCTATTTTTCAGACCGTTTCTTGCTCCTCATATTTTTGACAACTTTTGAAGCTCTTCATATTTTTCACACCTTTTCAGGCTCTTCATGTTCTTCAACACCGCTTCATGCTCCTCCAATATTTCAGATCATGTCATGTTTCTCATATTTTTCACACCTTTTGAGGCTCTTCATATTTTTCACACCTTTTCACGCTCTTCATGTTTTTCACCAACACTTCATGCTCCTCCTATTTTTTAGGCCATTTCATGCTCATCTCATTTTTGACACCGTTTGAAGCTCTTCATATTTTTCACACCTTTTGAAGCTCTTCATATTTTCACACCTTTTGAAACTGTTCATATTTTTCACAGGTTTTCAGGCTCTTCATGTTTTCAACACCGCTTCATGCACCTCCTATTTTTCAGACCGTTTCATGCCCCTCATATTTTTCACACCTTTTGAAGATCTTCATATATTTCACACCTTTTCAGGCTCTTCATGTTTTTGAACAAAACTTCATGCTTCTATTTTTCAGAGCGTTTAATGCTCCTCATGTACTTCACACCTTTTGAAGTTCTTCATATATTTCACACCTTTTCAGGCTCTTCATGTTTTTCAACACCGCTTCATGCTTCTCCTATTTTTCAGACCGTTCATTCTCCTCATAATTTTGAAACATTTTGAAGCTCTTCTTATTTTTCACACCTTTTCAGGCTCTTCATGGTTTTCAAGACCGCTTCATGCTCCTGCTATTTTCTGGACTGTTCATGCTCATCATATTTTTGACAACTTTTGAAGCTCTTCATATTTTTCACACCTTTTCAGGCTCTTCATGTTTTTCAACACCGCTTCATGCTCCTCCTATTTTTCAGACCGTTTCATGCTCCTCATATTTTTGACACCTTTTGAAGCTCTTCATATATTTCACACTTTTTCAGGCTCATCATGTTTTTCAACACCACTTCATGCTCCTCCTATTTTTCAGGCCGTTTCATGCTCATCTCATTTTTGACACCTTTTGAAGCTCTTCATATTTTTCACACCTTTAGAAGCTCTTCATATTTTTCACACGTTCTCAGGCTCTTCATGTTTTTCGACACCGCTTCATGCACCTCCTATTTTTCAGACCGTTTCATGCTCCTCATATTTTTCACACCTTTTGAAGCTTGTCTTATTTTCGCAGCTTTTCAGGAACTTCATGTTTTTCAACACCGCTTCATGCTCCTCCCATTTTTCAGACGGATTCATGCTCCTCCTATTTTTCAGACCGTTTCATGCTCCTCATGTATTTCCAACCTTTTGAAGCTCTTCATATTTTTCACACCTTTTCAGGCTCTTCATGTTTTTGAACACCCCTTCATGCTCCTCCTATTTTTCAGACCGTTTCATGCTCCTCATAATTTTCACACCTTTTGAAGCTCTTCATATTTTTCACACCTTTTCCGGTTATTCATGTTTTTGAACACTGCTTCATGCTCCTCCTATTTTTCAACTGTTTCATGCTCCTCATAATTTTGACATCTTTTGAAGTGCTTCATATTTTTCACACCTTTTCAGGCTCTTCATGTTTTTCAACACTGCATCATGCTCTTCCTATTCTTCAGAACTTTTCATGCTCCTCAAATTTTTGACACCTTTTGAAGCTCTTCATATTTTTCACAACTTTTCAGACTCTTCATGTTTTTCAACACCGCTTCATGCTCCTCCTATTTTTCAGACCGTTTCATGCTCCTCCTATTTTTCAGACCGTTTCATGCTCCTCCTATTTTTCAGACCGTTTTATGCTTTTCATATTTTTCACAACTTTTGAAGCTCTTCATATTTTTCACACCTTTTAAACTCTTCATGTTTTTGAACACCGCTTCACACTCCTCCTATTTTTCATACCGTTTCATGCTCCTCAAATTTTTGACAGCTTTTGAAGCTCTTCATATACTTTCCACCTTTTCAGGCTCTTCATTTTTGTGGACTCCGCTTCATGCTCCTCCTATTTTTCAACCCGTTTCATGCTCCTCCTATTTTTCACACCGTTTCATTCTCCTCATAATTTGACACCTTTTGAAGCTCTTCATATTTTTCACACCTTTTCAGGCTCTTCATGTTTTTGAACATGGCTTCATGCTCCTCCTATTTTTCAGACCGTTTCATGCTCCTCACATTTTTGACACCTTTTGAAGCTCTTCATATTTCACACCTTTTCATGATCTTCATGTTTTTCAATAACACTTCATGCTCCTCCTAGATTTCAGACCGTTTCATACTCCTCCTATTTTTGACACCTTTTGAAGCTCTTCATATATTTCACCCCATTTCAAGCTCTTCATGTTTTTCAACACCGCTTCATGCTCCTCCTATTTTTCAGACCGTTACAGGCGCCTCATATTTTTGACACCTTTTAAAGCCCTTCATATTTTTCACACATTTTCAGGCTCTTCATGTTTTTCAACACCGCTTCATGTTCCTCCTATTTTTCAGACCGTTTCTTGCTCCTAATATTTTTGACACCTTTTGAAGCTCTTCATATTTTTCACACCTCTTCATGCTCTTCATGTTTTCAACATCGATTCATGCTCCTATTATTTTTCAGACCGGTTCATCCTCCTCCTATTTTCACACCGTTTCATGCTCCTCATATTTTTGACACCTTTTGAAGCTCTTCATATATTTCACACCTTTTCAGGCTCTTCATGTTTTTCAACAACACTTCATGCTTCTCCTATTTTTCAGACCGTTTCATGATCCTCGTATTTTTGACACTTTTTGAAGCTCTTCATATTTTTCACAACTTTTGAGGCTCTTCATATTTTTGACACCGCTTCATGCTCCTCCTATTTTTCTGACCGTTTCATGCTCCTCACATTTTTGACACCTTTTGAAGCTCTTCATATTTTTCACATCTTTACAGGTTTTTCATGTTTTTCAGTACCACTTCATGCTCCTCCTAGATTTCAGACCGTTTCAGACTCCTCCTATTTTTGACACCTTTTGAAGCTCTTCAAGTATTTCACACCTTTTCAGGCTCTTCATGTTTTTCAACATCGCTTCATGCTCCTCCTATTTTTCCGACCGTTTCATGCTGCTCCCATTTTTGATACCTTTTGAAGCTCTTCATATTTTCGGCACCTTTTCATGCTCTTCATGTTTTTCAACACCGCTTCATGCTCCTCCTATTTTTCAGACCGTTTCATGCTCCTCATATTTTTGACACCTTTTGAAGCTCTTAATATTTTTCACACGTTTTCAGGCTCTTCATGTTTTTGAACACACCTACATGCTACTCCTATTTTTCAGACCGATTCATGCTCCTCATATTTTTCACACCTATTGAAGCTCCTATTATTTTTCAGACCTTTTCAGGCTCTTCATGTTTTTCAATATCGTTTCATGATCCTCCTATTTTTCAGTCCGTTTCATGCTCATCTCATTTTTGACCCCTTTTGAAGCTTTTCATATTTTTCAACCTTTTCTGGCTCTTCATGTTTTTCAACACCGTTACATGATCATCCTATTTTTTGGACCGTTTCATGCTCATCTCATTTTTGACCCCTTTTGAAGCTTTTCATATTTTTCACAACTTTTTAGGCTCTTCATGTTTTTCAACACCGCTTCTTGCTCCTCCTATTTTTCAGACCGTTTCATGCTCATCTCATTTTTGACACCTTTTGAAGCTCTTCATATTTCTCACAACTTTTTAGGCTCTTCATGTTTTTGACATCGCTTCATGCTCCTCCTATTTTTCAGAGAGTTTCTTGCTCCTCATGTATTTCACATCTTTTGAAGCTCTTCATATTTCTCACAACATTTTAGGCTCTTCATGTTTTTCCACACCACTTCATGCTTCACCTATTTTTCGGCCTGTTTCATGCTCCTCATGTTTTTCACACCTTTTGAAGCTCTTCATATTTTTCAGACCTTTTCAGGCTCTTCATGTTTTTAATCACCGTTTCATGCTCCTCCTATTTTTCAGGCCGTTTCATGCTCCTCATATATTTGACACATTTTGAAGCTCTGAATATTTTTCACACCTTTTCAGGCTCTTCATATTTTTGAACACCGCTTCATGCTCCTCCAATTTTTCAGGCCGTTTCATGCTCCTCATAATTTTGACACCTTTTGAAGCTCTTCATACGTTTCACAACTTTTCAGGCTCTTCATATTTTTGAACACCGCTTCATGCTCCTCCAATTTTTCAGGCCGTTTCATGCTCCTCATAATTGTGACACCTTTTGAAGCTCTTCATATTTTTCACACCTTTTCAGGCTCTTCATATTTTTGAACACCGCTTCATGCTCCTCCAATTTTTCAGGCCGTTTCATGCTCCTCATAATTTTGACACCTTTTGAAGCTCTTCATATGTTTCACAACTTTTCAGGCTCTTCATGTTTTTCCACACCCCTTCATGCTTCTCCTATTTTACAGCCCGTTTCATGCTCCTCATGTATTTCACACTTTTTGAAGCTCTTCATATTTTTCACACCTTTTCAGGCTCTTCATGTTTTTGATCACCGTTTCATGCTCCTCCTATTTTTCAGACCGTTTCATGCTCATGTCATTTTCGACACCTTTTGAAGCTCTTCATATATTTCACACCTTTTGAAGCTCTTCATATTTTGCACACCTTTCCAGGCTCTTCATATTTTTCAACACCGCTTCATGCTCCACCTACTTTTCAGACCGTTTCATGCTCCTCATATTTTTGACACCTTTTGAAGCTTTTCATATTTTTCACAACTTTTCAGGCTCTTCATTTTTTTCAACACTACTTTTTGCTCCTCCAATTTTTCAGACCGTTTCATGCTCATCTAATTTTTGACACCTGTTGAAGCTCTTAATATTTTTCACACCTTCTGAAGCTCTTTATATTTTTCACACTTTTTCAGGCTCTTCATGTTTTTCAAGACCACTTCATGCTTCTCCTATTTTTCAGCCCGTTTCATGCTCCTCATGTTTTTCACACCTTTTGAAGCTCGTCATATTTCTCACACCTTTTAAGGCTCTCCATGTTTTTGATCATCGTTGCTTGCTCCTCCTATTTTTCAGACCGTTTCATGCTCCTCATATTTTTGACATCTTTAGAAACACTTCATATCTTTCACACCTTTTCAGACTCTTCATGTTTTTCAACACCGCTTCATGCTCCTCCTATTTTTCAGACCATTTCCTGCTCTTCATATGTTTGACACCTTTTGAAGCTCTTCATATTTTTCACTCCTTTTCAGGCTCTTCATGTTTTTCAACACCACTTCATGCTTCTCCTATTGTTCAGCCCGTTTCATGCTCCTCATGTTTTTCACACCTTTTGAAGCTCATCATATTTTTCACACCTTTTAAGGCTCTCCATGTTTTTGATCACCGTTGCTTGCTCCTCCTATTTTTCAGACCGTTTCATACTCCTCATATTTTTGACATCTTTAGAAACACTTCATATCTTTCACACCCTTTCAGACTCTTCATGTTTTTCAACACCGCTTCATGCTCCTCCTATTTTTCAGACCATTTCCTGCTCTTCATATTTTTGACACCTCTTGAAGCTCTTCATATATTTCACACCTTTTCAGCCTCTTCATTTTTTTCAAAACCGCTTCATGCTCCTCCTATTTTTCACACCGTTTCATGCTCATCTCATTTTTGACACCTTTTGAAGCTCTTCATATATTTCACACCTTTTCAAGCTCTTCATATTTTTCAGACCTTTTCAGGCTCTTCATGTTTTTGAACACGGCTTCTTGCTCCTCCTATTTTTCACACCGTTTCATGCTCATCTCCTTTTGACACCTTTTGAAGCTCTTCAAATTTTTCACACCTTTTGAAACTCTTCATATTTTTCATATTTTTGAAGCTCTTCATATTTTCACACGTTTTCAGGCTCTTCATGTTTTTCAACACCGCTTCATGCTATTTCTATTTTTCAGAGAGTTTCATGCTCCTCATGTATTTCACACGTTTTGAAGCTCTTCATATTTTTCAAACCTTTTCAGGCTCTTCATGTTTTGCCACACCCCTTCATGCTTCTCCTTTTTTTCAGCCCGTTTCATGCTCCTCATGTATTTCACACCTTTTGAAGCTCTTCATATTTTTCACAACTTTTCAGGCTCTTCATGTTTTTGATCATCGTTTCATGCTCCTCCTATTTTTCAGACCGTTTCTTGCTCATCTCATTTTTGACACCTTTTGAAGCTCTTCATATATTTCACACCTTTTGAAGCTCTTCATATTTTGCACACCATTCCAGGCTCTTCATATTATTCAACACCGCTTCATGCTCCACCCATTTTTCAGACCGTTTCATGCTCCTCATATTTTTGACACCTTTTGAAGCTTTTCATATTTTTCACACCTTTTCAGGCTCTTCATTTTTTTCAACACCGCTTCATGCTTCTCCTATTTTTCAGACAGATTCATGCTCCTCCTATTTTTCA
Organism: Dama dama; assembly: GCF_033118175.1. NCBI lineage: Eukaryota > Metazoa > Chordata > Mammalia > Artiodactyla > Cervidae > Dama > Dama dama. The sequence goes on along the minus strand of NW_026870891.1, from coordinate 5,811,936 downwards.
GACTGTTTCATGCACCTCTTATTATTGACACCTTTTGAAGCTCTCATATTTTTCACACCTTTTCAGGCTCTTCATGTTTTTCAACACCGGTTCATGCTTTCCTATTTTTCAGAGAGTTTCATGCTCCTCATGTATTTCTCACCTTTTGAAGCTCTTCAAATTTTTCACACCTTTTCAGGCTCTTCATGTTTTTCAACACCACTTCATGCTCCTCCTATTTTTCAGACCGTTTCATGTTCCTCATATTTTTGACATCTTTAGAAACTCTACATATCTTTCACACCTTTTCAAACTCTTCATGTTTTTCAACACCGCTTCATGTTCCTCCTATTTTTCACACCGTTTCATTCTCCTCATATTTTTGACACCTTTTGAAGCTCTTCACATTTTTCACAAGTTCTCAGGCTCTGCATGTTTTTCAACAGCGCTTCATGCTCCTCATATTTTTCAGACCGTTTCATGCTTCTCATATTTTTGACACCTTTTGAAGCTCTTCCTTTTTTTCACACCTTTTCACGCTCTTCATGTTTTTGAACACCGCTTAATGCTCCTCCTATTTTTCAGACCGTTTCATGCTTCTCATATTTTTACACCTTTTGAAGCTCTTCATATTTTCACACCTTTTCAGGCTCTTCATGTTTTTGAACACCGCTTCGTGCTCCTCCTATTTTTCAGACCGTTTCATGCTCCTAATATTTTTGACACCTTTTGAAGCTCTTCATATTTTTCACACCTTTTCAGGCTCTTCATGTTTGAACACCGCTTCATGCTCCTTCTATTTTTCAGAGAGTTTCATGCTCCTCATGTATTTCACACCTTTTGAAGCTCTTCATATTTTTCACACCTTTTCAGGCTCTTCATGTTTTTCCACACCACTTCATGCTTCTCCTATTTTTCAGCCCGTTTCATGCTCCTCATGTATTTCACACCTTTTGAAGCTCTTCATATTTTTCACACCTTTTCAGGCTCTTCACGTTTTGATCACCATTTCATGCTCCTCTTATTTTTCAGACCGTTTCATGCTCATCTCATTTTTGACACCTTTTGAAGCTCTTCATATATTTCACACATTTTCAACCTCTTCATATTTTTCACACCTTTTCATGCTCTTCATGTTTTTCAACACCGCTTCATGCTTCTCCTATTTTTCAGACACTTTCATGCTCCTCTTATTTTTCAGACTGTTTCATGCACCTCTTATTATTGACACCTTTTGAAGCTCTCATATTTTTCACACCTTTTCAGGCTCTTCATGTTTTTCAACACCGCTTCATGCTCCTCCTATTTTTGCGACCGTTTCTTGTTCCTCATATATTTGACACCTTTGAAGCTCTTCATATTTTATCACACTTTTTCAGGCTTTTCATGTTTTTCATCACCGCTTCACGCTCCTCCTATTTTTGAGACCGTTTCACGCTCCACATATTTTTGACACCTTTTGGAGCTCTTCATATTTTTCACACCTTTTCAGGCTCTTCATGTTTTTCAACCGATGCATACTCCTCCTATTTTTCAGACCGTTTCATGCTCCTCATATATTTCACACCTTTTGAAGCTCTTCATATTTTTCACACCTTTTCAGGCTCTTCATTTTTTTCAAATCCACTTCATTCTCCTCCTATTTTTCAGACCGTTTCATGCTCATCTCTTTTTTGACACCTTTTGAAGCTCTTCATATTTTTCACAAGTTCTCAGCCTCCTCATGTTTTTAAACACCGCTTCATGCTCCTCCTATTTTTCAGACACTTTCATGCTCCTCATATTTTTGACACCTTTTGAAACTCTTCATATTTTTCACACCTTTTCAGGCTCTTCATATTTTTGAACACCGCTTCATGCTCCTCCAATTTTTCAGGCCGTTTCATGCTCCTCATAATTTTGACACCTTTTGAAGCTCTTCATATGTTTCACAACTTTTCAGGCTCTTCATTTTTTTCAAAACCACTTCATGCTCCTCCTATTTTTCAGAAGGTTTCATGCTCATCTCATTTTTTACACCTTTTGAAGCTCTTCATATTTTTCACACCTTTTGATGCTCTTCATATTTTTCACACGTTTTCAGGCTCTTCATGTTTTTCAACACCGCTTCATGCTATTTCTATTTTTCAGAGAGTTTCATGCTCCTCATGTATTTCACACCTTTAGAAGCTCTTCATATTTTTCAAAACTTTTCAGGCTCTTCATGTTTTTCCACACCCCTTCATGCTTCTCCTATTTTTCAGCCCGTTTCATGCTCCTCATGTATATCACACCTTTTGAAGCTCTTCATATTTTTCACACCTTTTCAGGCTCTTCATGTTTTTCACACCTTTTCAGGCTCTTCATGTTTTTGAACACCATTTCAGGCTTCTCCGAATTTGCAGACCGTTTCATTCTCCTCATATTTTTGACACCTTTTGAAGCTCTTTATATATTTCACACCTTTTCAGGCTCTTCATTTTTTTCAACACCACTTCATGCTCCTCCTATTTTTCAGACCGTTTCATGCTCATCTCATTTTGACACCTTTTGAAGCTCTTCAAATTTTTCACGTCTTTTGAAGCTCTTCATATTTTTCACAACTTTTCAGGCTCTTTATGATTTTCCACACCGCTTCATGCTCCTCCTATTTTTCAGACCGTTTCATGCTCATCTCATTTTGACACATTTTGAAGCTCTTCAAATTTTTCACACCTTTTGAAGCTCTTCATATTTTTCATATTTTTGAAGCTCTTCATATTTTCACACGTTTTCAGGCTCTTCATGTTTTTCAACACCGCTTCATGCTATTTCTATTTTTCAGAGAGTTTCATGCTCCTCATGTATTTCACACCTTTTGAAGCTCTTCATATTTTTCTTATTTTTGAAGCTCTTCATATTTTCACACGTTTTCAGGCTCTTCATGTTTTTCAACAACGCTTCATGCTATTTCTATTTTTCAGAGAGTTTCATGCTCCTCATGTATTTCACACCTTTTGAAGCTCTTCATATTTTTCAAACCTTTTCAGGCTCTTCATGTTTTTCCACACCCCTTCATGCTTCTCCTATTTTTCAGCCCGTTCCATGCTCCTCATGTATTTCACACCTTTTGAAGCTCTTCATATTTTTCACATCTTTTCAGGCTCTTCATGTTTTTTATCACCGTTTCATGCTCCTCCTATTTTTCAGACCGTTTCATGCTCCTCATATTTTTGACACCTTTTGAAGCTTTTCATATTTTCACACCTTTTCAGGCTCTTCATATTTTTCAACACCGCTTCATGCTTCTCCTATTTTTCATACAGTTTCATGCTCCTCCTAATTTTCAGACTGTTTCATGCACCTCTTATTATTGATACCTTTTGAAGCTCTCATATTTTTCACACCCTTTCAGGCTCTTCATGTTTTTCAACACCGCTTCATGCTTCTCCTATTTTTCAGACAGTTTAATGCTCCTCCAATTTTTCAGACTGTTTCATGCACCTCTTATTATTGACACCTTTTGAAGCTCTCATATTTTTCACACCATTTCAGGCTCTTCATGTTTTTCAACACCGCTTCATGCTCCTCCTATTTTTGCGAGCGTTTCATGCTCCTCATATTTCTGACACCTTTGAAGCTCTTCATGTTTTATCACACGTTTTCAGGCTCTTCATGTTTTTCATCACCGCTTCCCGCTCCTCCTGTTTTTGAGACCGTCTCACGCTCCACATATTTTTGACAACTTTTGCAGCTCTTCATATTTTTCACACCTTTTCAGGCTCTTCATGTTTTTTAACCGCTGCATGCTCCTCCTATTTTTCAGACCGTTTCATGCTCCTCATATTTTTCACACCTTTTGAAGCTCTTCATATTTTTCACACATTTTCAGGCTCTTCATGTTTTTGAACACAGCTTCATGCTCCTCCTATTTTTCAGACCGTTTCATGCTCCTCATATTTTTGACAGCTTTGGAAGCTCTTCATATTTTTCACACCTTTTCAGACTCTTCATGTTTTTCAACACCGTTGCATGATCCTCCTATTTTTCAGACCGTTTCATGCTCCTCATATACTTGACACATTTTTAAGCTCTTCATATATTTCACACATTTTCAGGCTATTCATGTTTTTCAACACCGCTTCATGCTCCTTGTATTTTTAAGACCGTTTCATGCTCCTCATATTTTTGACACCTTTTGAAGCTCTTCATATTTTTCACACATTTTCTGGCTCTTCATGTTTTTCAACAACTCTTCATGCACCTCCAATTTTTCAGATCGTTTCATGCTCATCTCATTTTTGACACTTTTTGAAGCTCTTCATATTTTTCACACCTTTTCAGGCTCTTCATGTTTTTGAACACCGCTTCATGCTCCTCCTATTTTTCAGACCGTTTCATGCTCATCTCATTTTTGACACATTTTGAAGCTCTTCATATTTCTCACACCTTTTCAGGCTCTTCATGGTTTTCAACAACGCTTCATGCACCTCCTATTTTTCAGAACGTTTCATGCTCATCTCATTTTTGACACCTTTTGAAGCTTTTCATATTTTTCACACCTTTTCAGGCTCTTCATGTTTTTGAACACCGCTTCATGCTAATCCTATTTTTCAAACCATATCATGCTCCTCATATTTTTCACACCTTTTTAAGCTCTTCATATTTTTCACACCTTTTCAGGCTCTTCATGTTTTTGAACACTACTTCATGCTCCTTCTATTTTTCAGAGAGTTTCATGCTCCTCATGTATTACACACCTTTTGAAGCTCTTCATATTTTTCACACCTTTACAGGCTCTTCATGTTTTTCCACACCACTTCATGCTTCTCCTATTTTTCAGCTCATTTCATGCTCCTCATGAATTTCACACCTTTTGAAGCTCTTCATATTTTTCACACTTTTTCAGGCTCTTCATGTATTTGATCACCGTTTCATGCTCCTCCTATTTTTCAGACCGTTTCATGCTCCTCATATTTTTGACACCTTTTGAAGCTCTTCATATTTTTCACACCTTTTCAGGCTCTTCATGTTTTTGAACACCGCCTCATGCTCCTCCTATTTTTCAGACCATTTCATGCTCCTCATATTTTTGACACATTTTGAAGCTCTTCATATTTTTCACACCTTTTCAGGCTCTTCATGTTTTTGGACACCACTTCATTCTCCTCCTGTTTTTCAGACCGTTTCCTGCTCTTCAAATTTTTACACCTTTTGAAGCTCTTCATATTTTTCACACATTTATAGGCTCTTCATGATTTTGAAAACAGCTTCATTCTCCTCCTATTTTTCAGAACTTTTCATGCTCCTCAAATTTTGACACCTTTTGAAGCTTTTCATATTTTTCACACCCTTTCAGGCTCTTCTTTTTTTTAAACAGTACTTCTTGCTCCTCCAATTTTTCAGACCGTTTCATGCTCATCTAATTTTTGACACCTTTTGAAGCTATGCATATTTTTCACAACTTTTCAGGCTCTTCATGTTTTTCAACACCACTGCATGCTCCTCGTATTTTTAAGACCGTTTCATGCTCCTCATATTTTTGACACCTTTAGAAGCTCTTCATATTTTTCACACCTTTTCAGGCTCTTCATGTTTTTCAACACCGCTTCATGCTCCTCTTCTTTTTCAGACCGTTTCATGCTCCTCATATTTTTGACACCTTTTTAAGCTCTTCATGTTTTTCACACATTTTCAGGCTCTTCATGTATTTCAACACCGCTTCATGCTCCTCCTATTTTTCAGAACGTTTCATGCTCCTCATATTTTTGACACATTTTGAAGCTCTTCATATTTTTCTCACCCTTTGAAGCTCTTCATATTTTTCATATTTTTGAAGATCTTCATATTTTCACACGTTTTCAGGCTCTTCATGTTTTTCAAAACCGCTTCATGCTCCTCCTATTTTTAAAACTGTATCATGCTCCTCATATTTTTCATACCTTTTGAAGCTCTTCATATTTTTCACACCTTTTCAGGCTCTTCATGTTTTTCAACATCGCTTCATGCTCCGCCTATTTTTCAGACCGTTTCATGCTCCTCATATTTTTGACACCTTTTGAAGCTCTTCATATTTTTCTCACCCTTTGAAGCTCTTCATATTTTTCATATTTTTGAAGCTCTTCATATTTTCACAACTTTTCAGGCTCTTCATGTTTTTGAACACCACTTCATGCTCCTTCTATTTTTCAGAGAGTTTCATGCTCCTCATGTATTTCACACCTTTTGAAGCTTTTCATATTTTTCACACTTTTTCAGGCTCTTCATGTTTTTTAACACCACTTCATTCTTCTCCTATTTTTCAGCCCGTTTCATGCTCCTCATGTCTTTCACACCTTTTGAAGCTCTTCACATTTTTCACACCTTTTCAGGCTCTTCATGTTTTTGATCACCATTTCATACTCCTCCCATTTTTCAGACCGTTTCATGCTCCTCATATTTTTGACACCTTTTGAAGCTGTTCATATTTTTCACACCTTTTCAGACTCTTCATGTTTTTGAACACCGCTTCATGCTCCTCCTATTATTCAGACAGTTTCATGCTTCTCATATTTTTGACACCTTTTGAAGCTCTTCATATTTTTCACACCCTTTCAGGCTCTTAATGTTTTTCAACACCACTTCATGCTCCTCCAATTTTTCATACGTTTTCATGCTCCTCATATTTTTGACACCTTTTGAAGCTCTTCATATTGTTCACACCTTTTCAGGCTCTTCATGTTTTTGAACACCGTTTCATGTTCCTCGTATTTTTCAGGCCATTTCATGCTCGTCATGTATTTCACACTTTTGAAGCTCTTCATATTTTTCACACCTTTTCAGGATCTTCATGTTTTTCAACACCACTTCATGCTTCTCCTATTTTTCAGCCCGTTTCATGCTCCTCATATTTTTGACACCTTTTGAAGCTTTTCATATTTTTCACACCTTTTCAGGCTCTTCATGTTTTTGAACACCACTTCATGCTCCTTCTATTTTTCAGAGAGTTTCATGCTCCTCATGTATTTCACACGGTTTGAAGCTCTTCATATGTTTCACTCCTTTTGAATTCTTCATATTTTTCACACCTTTTCAAGCTCTTCATATTTTTCACACCTTTTCAGGCTCTTCATGTTTTTCAACACCGCTTCATGCTCCTCCTATTTTTCAGACCGTTTCATGCTCCAAACATTTTGAAACCTTTTGAAGCTCTTCATATTTTTCACACCTTTTCAGGCTCTCCATGTTTTTCATCACCGATTCATGCTCCTCCTATTTTTGAGGCCGTTTCATGCTCCTCATATTTTTGACACCTTTTGAATCTCTTCATATTTTTCACACCTTTTAGGCTCTTCAAGTTTTTGAACAGCGCTTCATGCTCCTCATATTTTTCAGACCGTTTCATGCTCCTCATATTTTTCACACCTTTTGAAGCTCTTCATATTTTTCATATTTTTGAAGCTCTTCATATTTTTCACACTTTTTCAGGCTCTGCATGTTTTTGAGCACACCTTCTTGCTCCTCCTATTTTTCAGACCGTTTCATGCTCCTCATGTATTTCACACCATTTGAAGCTCTTCATGTTTTTCACACCTTTTCAGGCTCTTCAAATTTTTCACACAATTTCAGGCTCTTCAAATTTTTCACACCTTTTCAGGCTCTTCAATTTTTTCACACCTTTTCAGGCTCTTCAAAATTTTCACACCTTTTTAGGCTCTTCATATTTTTCACACCTTTTCAGGCTCTTCAAATTTTTCACACCTTTTCAGGCTCTTCAAATTTTTCCACACCACTTCATGCTTCTCCTATATTACAGCCCGTTTCAAACTCCTCATGTATTTCACACGTTTTGAAGCTCTTCATATTTTTCACACCTTTTCAGGCTCTTCATGTTTTTGATCACCGTTTCATGCTCCTCCTATTTTTCAGACAGTTTCATGCTCATCTCAATTTTGACACCTTTTGAAGCTCTTCATATATTTCACACCTTTTCAAGCTCTTCATATTTTTCACACCTTTTCAGGCTCTTCATGTTTTTCAACACCGCTTCATGCTTCTCCTATTTTTCAGACCGTTACTTGCTCCTCATATTTTTGACACCTTTAGAAGTTCTTCATATTTTTCACACCTTTTCAGGCTCTTCATATTTTTCAACACCGCTTCATGCTCCTCCTATTTTTCAGACCGTTTCAAGGTCCTCATATTTTTGACACCTTTTGAAGCTTTTCATATTTTTCACACCCTTTCAGGCTCTTCCTTTTTTTAAACAGTACTTCTTGCTCCTCCAATTTTTCAGACCGTTTCATGCTCATCTAATTTTTGACACCTTTTGAAGCTATGCATATTTTTCACAACTTTTCAGGCTCTTCATGTTTTTCAACACCACTGCATGCTCCTCGTATTTTTAAGACCGTTTCATGCTCCTCATATTTTTGACACCTTTAGAAGCTCTTCATATTTTTCACACCTTTTCAGGCTCTTCATGTTTTTCAACACCGCTTCATGCTCCTCTTCTTTTTCAGACCGTTTCATGCTAGTCATATTTTTGACACCTTTTTAAGCTCTTCATGTTTTTCACACATTTTCAGGCTCTTCATGTATTTCAACACCGTTTCATGCTCCTCCTATTTTTCAGAACGTTTCATGCTCCTCATATTTTTGACACCTTTTGAAGCTCTTCATATTTTTCTCACCCTTTGAAGCTCTTCATATTTTTCATATTTTTGAAGCTCTTCATATTTTCACACGTTTTCAGGCTCTTCATGTTTTTCAACACCGATTCATGCTCCTCCTATTTTTGAGGCCGTTTCATGCTCCTCATATTTTTGACACCTTTTGAATCTCTTCATATTTTCACACCTTTTAGGCTCTTCAAGTTTTTGAACAGCGCTTCATGCTCCTCATATTTTTCAGACCGTTTCATGCTCCTCATATTTTTCACACCTTTTGAAGCTCTTCATATTTTTCATATTTTTGAAGCTCTTCATATTTTTCACACTTTTTCAGGCTCTGCATGTTTTTGAGCACACCTTCTTGCTCCTCCTATTTTTCAGACTGTTTCATGCTCCTCATGTATTTCACACCATTTGAAGCTCTTCATGTTTTTCACACCTTTTCAGGCTCTTCAAATTTTTCACACAATTTCAGGCTCTTCAAATTTTTCACACCTTTTCAGGCTCTTCAAATTTTTCACACCTTTTCAGGCTCTTCAAAATTTTCACACCTTTTCAGGCTCTTCATATTTTTCACACCTTTTCAGGCTCTTCAAATTTTTCACACCTTCTCAGGCTCTTCAAATTTTTCCACACCACTTCATGCTTCTCCTATATTACAGCCCGTTTCAAACTCCTCATGTATTTCACACGTTTTGAAGCTCTTCATATTTTTCACACCTTTTCAGGCTCTTCATGTTTTTGATCACCGTTTCATGCTCCTCCTATTTTTCAGACAGTTTCATGCTCATCTCAATTTTGACACCTTTTGAAGCTCTTCATATATTTCACACCTTTTCAAGCTCTTCATATTTTTCACACCTTTTCAGGCTCTTCATGTTTTTCAACACCGCTTCATGCTTCTCCTATTTTTCAGACCGTTACTTGCTCCTCATATTTTTGACACCTTTAGAAGTTCTTCATATTTTTCACACCTTTTCAGGCTCTTCATATTTTTCAACACCGCTTCATGCTCCTCCTATTTTTCAGACCGTTTCAAGGTCCTCATATTTTTGACACCTTTTGAAGCTTTTCATATTTTTCACACCCTTTCAGGCTCTTCATTTTTTTAAACAGTACTTCTTGCTCCTCCAATTTTTCAGACCGTTTCATGCTCATCTAATTTTTGACGCCTTTTGAAGCTATGCATATTTTTCACAACTTTTCAGGCTCTTCATGTTTTTCAACACCACTGCATGCTCCTCGTATTTTTAAGACCGTTTCATGCTCCTCATATTTTTGACATCTTTAGAAGCTCTTCATATTTTTCACACCTTTTCAGGCTCTTCATGTTTTTCAACACCGCTTCATGCTCCTCTTCTTTTTCAGACCGTTTCATGCTAGTCATATTTTTGACACCTTTTTAAGCTCTTCATGTTTTTCACACATTTTCAGGCTCTTCATGTATTTCAACACCGTTTCATGCTCCTCCTATTTTTCAGAACGTTTCATGCTCCTCATATTTTTGACACCTTTTGAAGCTCTTCATATTTTTCTCACCCTTTGAAGCTCTTCATATTTTTCATATTTTTGAAGCTCTTCATATTTTCACACGTTTTCAGGCTCTTCATGTTTTTCAACACCGCTTCATGCTCCTCCTATTTTTAAAACTGTATCATGCTCCTCATATTTTTCATACCTTTTGAAGCTCTTCATATTTTTCACACCTTTTCAGGCTCTTCATGTTTTTCAACATCGCTTCATGCTCCGCCTATTTTTCAGACCGTTTCATGCTCCTCATATTTTTGACACCTTTTGAAGCTCTTCATATTTTTCTCACCCTTTGAAGCTCTTCATATTTTTCATATTTTTGAAGCTCTTCATATTTTCACACGTTTTCAGGCTCTTCATGTTTTTCAACACCGCTTCATGCTCCTCCTATTTTTAAAACTGTATCCTGCTCCTCATATTTTCATACCTTTTGAAGCTCTTCATATTTTCACAACTTTTCAGACTCTTCATGTTTTTGAACACCGCTTCATGCTCCTCCTATTATTCAGACAGTTTCATGCTTCTCATATTTTTGACACCTTTTGAAGCTCTTCATATTGTTCACACCTGTTCAGGCTCTTCATGTTTTTGAACACCGTTTCATGTTCCTCGTATTTTTCAGGCCATTTCATGCTCGTCATGTATTTCACACTTTTGAAGCTCTTCATATTTTTCACACCTTTTCAGGATCTTCATGTTTTTCAACACCACTTCATGCTTCTCCTATTTTTCAGCCCGTTTCATGCTCCTCATATTTTTGACACCTTTTGAAGCTTTTCATATTTTTCACACCTTTTCAGGCTCTTCATGTTTTTGAACACCACTTCATGCTCCTTCTATTTTTCAGAGAGTTTCATGCTCCTCATGTATTTCACACGTTTTGAAGCTCTTCATATGTTTCACACCTTTTGAAGTTCTTCATATTTTTCACACCTTTTCAAGCTCTTCATATTTTTCACACCTTTTCAGGCTCTTCATGTTTTTCAACACCGCTTCATGCTCCTCCTATTTTTCAGACCGTTTCATGCTCCACACATTTTGAAACCTTTTGAAGCTCTTCATATTTTTCACACCTTTTCAGGCTCTCCATGTTTTTCATCACCGATTCATGCTCCTCCTATTTTTGCGGCCGTTTCATGCTCCTCATATTTTTGAAACCTTTTGAATCTCTTCATATTTTTCACACCTTTTAGGCTCTTCATGTTTTTGAACAGCGCTTCATGCTCCTCATATTTTTCAGACCGTTTCATGCTCCTCATATTTTTCACACCTTTTGAAGCTCTTCATATTTTTCATATTTTTGAAGCTCTTCATATTTTTCACACTTTTTCAGGCTCTTCATGTTTTTGAGCACACCTTCTTGCTCCTCCTATTTTTCAGACCGTTTCATGCTCCTCATATTTTTCACACCATTTGAAGCTCTTCATGTTTTTCACACCTTTTCAGTCTCTTCATGTATTTGAACACCATTTCATGCTCCTCCGATTTTTTAGACCATTTCATGCTCCTCATATTTTTGACACCTTTTGAAGCTCTTCATATTTTTCACACCTTTTCAGGCTCTTCATTTTTTTGAACACCGCTTCATGCTCCTCCAATTTTTCAGACCGTTTCATGTTTCTCATATTTTTGACACCTTTTGAAGCTCTTCATATTTTTCACACCTTTTGAAGCTCTTCATATTTTTCATATTTTTGAAGCTCTTCATATTTTTCACACCATTTCAGGATTTTCATGTATTTGAACACCGGTTCATGCTCCTCCTATTTTTCAGACCGTTTCGTGCTCCTCATGTATTTCACACCTTTTGAAGCTCTTAGTATTTTGCACACATTTTCAGGCATTTCATGTTTTTCACAACCACTTCATGCTCCTCATATTTTTCAGACCGTTTCATGCACATTTCATTTTTGACTCCTTTTGAAGCTCTTCACATTTTTCACACCTTTTCAGTCTCTACATGTTTTTGAACACCGCTTCATGCTCCTCCTATTTCTCAGACCATTTCATGCTCCTCATGTATTTCACACCTTTTGAAGCTCTTAGTAATTTGCACACATTTTCAGGCTTTTCATGTTTTTCACAACCACTTCATGCTCCTCATATTTTTCAGACCGTTTCATGCACATTTCATTTTTGACTCCTTTTGAAGCTCTTCATATTTTTCACACCATTTTTAGGCTCTTCATGTTTTTCAACACCGCTTTATGATCCTCCTATTTTTCAGACCGTTTCATATTCCTCATATTTTTGACATTTTTTGAGGCTCTTCATATTTTTCACACCTTTTCAGGCTCTTCATGTTTTTGAACACCGTTTCATGCTCCTCCTATTTTTCTGACCGTTTCATGCACATCTCATTTTTGACACTTTTTGAAGCCTTTGATATTTTTCACACCATTTTCAGGCTCTTCATATTTTTCAACACCGCTTTATGACCCTCCTATTTTTCAGACCGTTTCATGCTCCTCATATATTTGACACCTTTTGAAGTACTTCATATTTTTCACACCTTTTCAGGCTCTTCATATTTTTCACACATTTTCAGGCTGTTCATGTTTTTGAACACGGCTTCATGCTCCTCCAATTTTTCAGACCGTTTCATGTTCCTCATATTTTTGACACCTTTTGAAGCTCTTCATATTTTTCACACCTTTTGAAGTTCTTCATATTTTTTACACCATTTTCAGGCTCTTCATGTTTTTGAACACCGCTTCATGCTCCGCCTATTTTTCAGACCGTTTCATGCTCCTCATATTTTTGACACCTTTTGAAGCTCTTCATATTTTTCACACCCTTTCAGGCTCTTAATGTTTTTCAACACAACTTCATGCTCCTCCTATTTTTCAGACGTTTTCATGCTCCTCATATTTTTGACACCTTTAGAAATTCTTCATTTCTTTCACACCTTTTCAGGCTCTTCATGTTTTGCCACACCGCTTCATGCTCCTCCTATTTTTCAGCCCGTTTCATGCTCCTCATGTATTTCACACCTTTTGAAGCTCTTCATATATTTCACACATTTTAAGGCTCTTCATTTTTTTCAACACCGCTTCATGCTCCTCCTATTTTTCAGACCGTTTCATGTTTCTCATATTTTTGACACCTTTTGAAGCTCTTCATATTTTTCACACCTTTTGAAGCTCTTCATATTTTTCATATTTTTGAAGCTCTTCATATTTTTCACACCTTTTCAGGCTTTTCATGTATTTGAACACCGGTTCATGCTCCTCCTATTTTTCAGACCGTTTCATGCTCCTCCTATTTTTCACTCCTTTTGAATCTCTTCATAATTTTCACACCTTTTCAGTCTCTACATGTTTTTGAACACCGCTTCATGCTCCTCCTATTTCTCAGATCATTTCATGCTCCTCATGTATTTCACACCTTTTGAAGCTCTTCATATTTTGCACACATTTTCAGGCTTTTCATGTTTTTCACAACCACTTCATGCTCCTCATATTTTTCAGACAGTTTCATGCACATTTCATTTTTTACTCCTTTTGAAGCTCTTCATATTTTTCACACCATTTTCAGGCTCTTCATGTTTTTCAACACCACTTTATGATCCTCCTATTTTTCAGACCGTTTCATATTCCTCATATTTTTGACATTTTTTGAGCCTCTTCATATTTTTCACACCTTTTCAGGCTCTTCATGTTTTTGAACACCGTTTCATGCTCCTCCTATTTTTCAGACCGTTTCATGCACATCTCATTTTTGACATCTTTTGAAGCTCTTGATATTTTTCACACCATTTTCAGGCTCTTCATGTTTTTCAACACCGCTTTATGATCCTCCTAATTTTCAGACCGTTTCATGCTCATCTCTTTTTGACACATTTTGAAGCTCTTCATATTTTTCACACCTTTTGAAGTCCTTCATATTTTTCACACCTTCTCAGGCTCTTCATGTTTTTGAACTCCGTTTCATGCTCCTCCTATTTTTCAGACCGTTTCATGCTCCTCATATTTTTGACATCTTTTGAAGCTCTTCATATTTTTCATACCTTTTCAGGCTCTCCATATTTTTGAACACCTCTTCATGCTCCTCCTGTTTTTGAGACCGTTTCATGCTGCTCATAATTTTGACACCTTTTGAAGCTCTTCATATTTTTCACACCTTTTCAGGCTCTTCATGTTTTTGAACACCGCTTTATGCTCTTCCTATTTTTCAGATCGTTTCATGCTCTTAATATTTTTCACACCTTTTGAAGCTCTTCATATTTTTCACACCTTTTCAGGCTCTTCATGTTATTAAACACCACTTCATGCTCCTTCTATTTTTCAGACCGTTTCTTGTTCCTCATATTTTTGACACCTTTTGAAGCTCTTCCTTTTTTTCACACCTTTTCATGCTCTTCGTGTTTTTCACACCGTTTCATGCTCCCCTATTTTTAAGACCGTTCATGCTCCTCATATTTTTCACACCTTTTGAAGCTCTTTATATTTGTCACACCTTTTCAGGCTTTCATGTTTTTCTACACCGCTTCATGCTCCTCCAATTTTTCAGACCGTTTCATGCTCCTCATATTTTTGACACCTTTTGAAGCTCTTTACATATTTCACAACTTTTCAGGCTCTTCATATTTTTCAACACCGCTTCATGCTCCTCCTATTTTTCAGACCGTTTCATGCTCCTCATATACTTCTCACCTTTTGAACCTCTTCCTATTTTTCACACCTTTTCAGGCTCTTCTTGTTTTTGAACACCGTTTTATGCTCCTCATATTTTACATACCGTTTCATGCTCTTCTTTTTTTGACATCTTTTGAAGCTCTTCATATATTTCACACCTTTTCTTACTGTTCATGTTTTTCAACACCACTTCATGCTCCTCCTATTTTTCAGACCGTTTCATGCTCCTCATATTTTTGACTCGTTTTGAAGCTCTTCATATTTTCACAATTTTTTAAGCTCTTCATATTTTTCACACGTTTTCAGGTTCTTCATGTTTTTCAACACCGCTTCTTGCTCCTCCTATTTTTCAGACCGTTTCATGCTCCTCATATTTTTGACACGTTTTGAAGCTCGTCATATTTTTCACACCTTTTCAGGCTCTTCAGGTTTTTGAACACCGTTTCATGCTCCTCCGATTTTTCAGACCGTTTCATGCTACTCATTTTTTTGACACCTTTTGAAACTCTTGATATTTTTCACACCATTTCAGGCTCTTCATGTTTTTGAACATCGCTTCATGCTCTTCCTATTTTTCAGACGGTTTCTAGCTCCTCATGTATTTCACACCTTTTGAAGCTCTTCGTATTTTTCACACTTTTTCAGGATCTTCATGTTTTGAACACCGCTTCATGCTCCTCCTATTTTTCAAACCGTTACTTGCTCCACATATTTTTGACACCTTTTGAAGCTCTTAATATTGTTCACACCTTTTCAGGCTCTTCATGTTTTTCAACACAGCTTCATGCTCCTCCTATTTTTCAGACCGTTTCATGCTCCTCATATTTTTGACACCTTTTGAAGCTCTTTACATATTTCACACCTTTTCAGGCTCCTCATATTTTTCAGACCGTTTCATGCCCCTAATATTTTTCACACATTTTCAGGCTCTTCATGTTTTTGAACACCGTTTCATGCTCCTCCTATTTTGCAGACCGTTTCATGCTCCTCATATTTTTGACACATTTTGAAGCTCTTCATATTTTTCACACCTTTTCAGGCTCTTCATGCTTTTCAACACCACTTCATGCTCCTCCTATTTTTCAGACCGTTTCCTGCTCCTCATATTTTTGACAACTTTTGAAGGTCTTCATATATTTCACACCTTTTCAGGCTCTTCATATTTTTCAACACCACTTCATGCTCCTCCTATTTTTCAGACCGTTTCTTGCTCCTCATATTTTTGACAAATTTTGAAGCTCTTCATATTTTTCACACCTTTTCAGGCTCTTCATGTTCTTCAACACCGCTTCATGCTCCTCCAATATTTCAGATCATGTCATGTTTCTCATATTTTTCACACCTTTTGAGGCTCTTCATATTTTTTACACCTTTTCACGCTCTTCATATATTTCCACACCACTTCATGCTTCTCCTATTTTTCAGCCCGTTTCATGCTCCTCATGTATTTCACACCTTTTGAAGCTCTTCATATTTTTCACACCTTTTCACGCTCTTCATATTTTTCCACACCACTTCATGCTTCTCCTATTTTTCAACCCGTTTCATGCTCCTCATGTATTTCACACCTTTTGAAGCTCTTCATATTTTTCACAACTTTTGAAGCTCTTCATATTTTTCACACGTTTTCAGGCTCTCCATGTATTTCAACACCGCTTCATGCTCCTCCTATCTTTCAGACCATTTCATGCTTATCTCATTTTTGACACCTTTTGAAGCTCTTCATATATTTCACACCTTTTGAAGCTCTTCATAATTTTCACACGTTTTCAGGCTCTTCATGTTTTTCAACACGACTTCATGATCCTCCTATTTTTCATACCGTTCCTGCTCCTCATATTTTTGACACCTTTTGAAGTTCTTCCTATTTTTCACAACTCTTCATGCTCTTCAGGTTTTTCGACACCGCTTCATGCTCCTCCTATTTTACAGCCTGTTTCATGCTCTTCATATTTTTGACACCTTTTGAAGCTCTTCATATTTTTCACACCTTTTCCCGCTCTTCATGTTTGTTAAAACCGTTTCTTGCTCCTCCTATTTTTCAGACCGTTTCATGCTCCTCATATTTTTGACATCTTTTGATACTCTTCATATTTTTCACTCCTTTTCAGATCTTCATGTTTTTCAACACCACTTCATGCTCCTTCTATATTTCAAACCGATTCTTGCTCCTCATATTTTTGACACGTTTTGAAGCTCTTCATATTCTTCACAGCTTTTCATGCTCTTCATGTTTTTCAACACCGCTTCATGCTCCTCCTATTTTTCAGACCGTTTCATGCTCCTCATATTTTTGACACCTTTTGAAGCTCTTCATATATTTCACACCTTTTCAGGTCTTCATGTTTTTCAATACCACTTCATGCTCCTCCTATTTTTCAGACCGTTTCATGCTCCTCTTATTTTTGACACCTTTTGAAGATCTCCATATTTCTCACACCTTTTCAGGCTCTTCATGTTTTTCAACACCGCTTCATGCTCCTCCTATTTTTCAGACCGTTTCATGCTCCTCATATTTTTGACACCTTTTGAAGCTCTTCATATATTTCACACTTTTTCAGGCTCATCATGTTTTTCAACACCACGTCATGCTCCTCCTATTTTTCAGGCCGTTTCATGCTCATCTCATTTTTGACACCTTTTGAAGCTATTCATATTTTTCACACCTTTAGAAGCTCTTCATATTTTTCACACGTTCTCAGGCTCTTCATGTTTTTCGACACCGCTTCATGCACCTCCTATTTTTCAGACCGTTTCATGCTCCTCATATTTTTCACACCTTTTGAAGCTCGTCATATTTTTCACACCTTTTTAGGCTCTTCACGTTTTTCAACACCACTTCATGCTCCTCCTATTTTTCAGACAGTTTCATGCTCCTAATATTTTTGACACCTTATGACGCTCTTCATATTTTTCACACCTTTTCAGACTCTTCATGCTTTACAAAACCACTTCATTCTCCTCCTATTTTTCAGACCGGTTCATGCTCCTCATATTTTTCACATCTTTTGATACTCTTCATATTTTTCACACCTTTTCAGGCTCTTCAGGTTTTTAAACATCACTTCTTGCTCCTCCTATTTTTCAGACCGTTTCATGCTCCTCATATTTTTGACACATTTTGAAGATCTTCATATTTCTCACACCTTTTCAGGCTCTTCATGTTTTTCAACACCGCTTCATGCCCCTCCTATTTTTCAGACCATTTCATGCTCATCTCATTTTTGACATCTTTTGAAGCTCTTCATATTTATCACACCTTTTGAATCTCTTCATATTTTTCACACCTTTTGAAGCTGTTCATATTTTTCACACGTTTTCAGTCTCTTCATGTTTTCAACACCGCTTCATGCACCTCCTATTTTTCAGACCGTTTCATGCCCCTCATATTTTTCACACCTTTTGAAGATCTTCATATATTTCACACCTTTTCAGTCTCTTCATGTTTTTGAACAAAACTTCAATCTTCTCCTATTTTTCAGAGGGTTTAATGCTCCTCATGTACTTCACACATTTTGAAGGTCTTCATATATTTCACACCTTTTCAGGCTCTTCATGTTTTCAACACCGCTTCATGCTCCTCCTCTTTTTTGGACCATTCATTCTCCTCATAATTTTGAAACATTTTGAAGCTCTTCTTATTTTTCACACCTTTTCAGGCTCTTCATGGTTTTCAAGACCGCTTCATGCTCCTGCTATTTTCTAGACCGTTCATGCTCCTCATATTTTTGATACCTTTTGAAGCTCTTCATATTTTTCACAACTTTTCAGGCTCTTCATGTTTTTCAACCACGCTTCATGCTCCTCCTATTTTTCATACCGTTTCATGCTCCTCATATTTTTGACACCTTTTGAAGCTCTTCATATATTTCACACTTTTTTAGGCTCATCATGTTTTTCAACACCACTTCATGCTCCTCCTATTTTTCAGGCCGCTTCATGCTCATCTCATATTTGACACCTTTTGAAGCTCTTCATATTTTTCACACCTTTAGAAGCTCTTCATATTTTTCACACGTTTTCAGGCTCTTCATGTTTTTCAACACCACTTCATGCACCTCCTTTTTTTCAGACCGTTTCATGCTCATCTCATTTTTGACACGTTTTGAAGGTCTTCCTATTTTTCACAACTCTTCATGCTCTTCATGTTTTTCGACACCGCTTCATGCTCCTCCTGTTTTTCAGCCTGTTTCATGCTCCTCATATTTTTGACACCTTTTGAAGCTCTTCATATTTTTCACACCTTTTCATGCTCTTCATGATTATCAACAACATCTCATGCTCCTCCTATTTTTTTGACCGTTTCATGCTCCTCATATTTTTGACACCTTTTTAAGCTCTTCATGTTTTTCATACCCTTTCATGGTCTTCATATATTTCAAAACCGTTTCATGCTTCTTCTAATTTTCATACCGTTTCATGCTCCTCATAATTTTGACGCCTTTTGCAGCTCTTCTTATTCTTCACAACTTTTCAGGCTCTTCATGATTTTCAACACCTTTTCAGGCTCCTCCTAATTTTCATACCGTTTCGTGCACCTCATATTTTTTACACCTTTTGACGCTCTATATATTATTCAGACCTTTCCATGCTCTTCATGTTTTTGAACACCGCTTCATGCTCCTCCTTTTTTTTCAGATCGTTTCATGCTCCTCATTTTTTGACACCTTTTGAAGCTCTTCATATATTTCACACCTTCAGGCTCTTCATGTTTTTTAACACCACTTCATGCTCCTCCTATTTTTCAGACCTTTTCATGCTCCTCATATGTTTCACACCTTTTCAAGCTCTTCATGTTTTTCAACACCGTTTCATGCTCCTCCTATTTTTCAGACCGTTTCTGGCTCCTCATATTTTGACACCTTTTGAAGCTCTTCATATTTTTCACACCTTTCCATGCTCTTCATATTTTTCAAAACCGTTTCATGCTCCTCCTATGTTTCAGACCGTTTCAGGCTCCTCATATTTTTCAGATCGTTTTATGGTCCTCATATTTTTTACACCTTTTGAAACTCTTCATATTTTTCACTCTTTTTCAGGCTCCTCATGTGTTTCAACACCGTTTCTTGCTCCTCATATTTTTGACACCTTTTTAAGCTCTTCATATTTTTAACACCTTTTCATGCTCTTCAGGTTTATCATCAACGTCTCATGCTCCTCCTATTTTTTGACCCTTTCATGCTCCTCATATTTTTGACAACTTTTTAAGCTCTTCATGTTTTTCACACCCTTTCATGGTCTTCATATTTTTCAACACCGTTTCATGCTTCTTCTAATTTTCAGACCGTTTCATGCTACTCATAATTTTGACGCCTTTTGCAGCTCTTCTTATTCTTCACACCTTTTCAGGCTCTTCATGATTTTCAACACCTTTGCAGGCTCCTCCTATTTTTCAGACCGTTTCGTGCTCCTCATATTTTTTACACCTTTTGACGCTCTTTATATTATTCACACCTTTCCATGATCTTCATGTTTTTCAACACTGCTTCATGCTCCTCCTATTTTTCAAACCGTTTACTGCTCCTCATATTTTGACACCTTTTGAAGCTCTTCATATTTTTCACACCTTTTCAGGCTCTTCATGTTTTTGAACACCGTTTCATGCTCCTCCTATTTTTCAGACCGTTTCAGGCTCCTCATATTTTTCAGATCGTTTTATGGTCCTCATATTTTTGACACCTTTTGAAGCTCTTCATATTTTTCACACCTTTTCAGGCTCTTCATGTGTTTCAACACCGTTTCTTGCTCCTCATATTTTTGACACCTTTTTAAGCTCTTCATATTTTTAACACCTTTTCATGCTCTTCAGGTTTATCATCAACGTCTCATGCTCCTCCTATTTTTTGACCGTTTCAAGCTCCTCATATTTTTGACACCTTTTTAAGCTCTTCATGTTTTTCACACCCTTTCATGGTCTTCATATTTTTCAACACCGTTTCATGCTTCTTCTAATTTTCAGACCGTTTCATGCTCCTCATAATTTTGACGCCTTTTGCAGCTCTTCTTATTCTTCACACCTTTTCAGGCTCTTCATGATTTTCAACACCTTTGCAGGCTCCTCCTATTTTTCAGACCGTTTCGTGCTCCTCATATTTTTTACACCTTTTGACGCTCTTTATATTATACACACCTTTCCATGATCTTCATGTTTTTCAACACTGTTTCATGCTCCTCCTATTTTTCAAACCGTTTACTGCTCCTCATATTTTGACACCTTTTGAAGCTCTTCATATTTTTCACACGTTTTCAGGCTCTTCATGTTTTTCAACGCCGCTTCTTGCTCCTCGTATTTTTAAGACCGTTTCATGCACGTCATATTTGACACCTTTTGAAGCTTCATATATTTCACACCGTTTCTGGCTCTTCATGTTTTTCTATACCGCTTCATTCTCCTCCTAATTTTAAGACGGTTTCATGCTCTTCATAATTTTGGCACCTTTTAAAGCTCTTCATATTTTCCACACCTTTTCAGGCTCTTCATGTTTTTCAACACCGCTTCATGCTCCTCCTATTTTTCAGACCGTTTCATGCTCCTCATATTTTTCACACCTTTTAAAGCTCTTCATATTTTTCACACCTTTTCAGGCTCTTCACGTTTTTCAACACCGCTTCATGTTCCTTCTATTTTTCAGACCGTTTCATGCATCTCATATTTTTGACTCCTTTTAAGTTCTTCATATATTTCACACATTTTCAGGCTCTTCATGTTTTTCAACACCGTTTCATGCTCCTCCTATTTATCAGACCATTTCATGCTCCTCCTATTTTTCAGACAGTTTCATGCTCTTCATATTTTTGACACCTTTTGAAGCTCTTCATATATTTCACACCTTTTCAGGCTGTTCATGTTTTTGAACACCGTTTCATGCTCCTCATATTTTTCAGACCATATCATGCTCTTCATATTTTTGACACCTTTTGAAGCTCTTCATATTTTTCACACCTTTTCAGGCTCTTCATGTTTTTCAACGCCGCTTCATGCTCCTCCTATTTTTCAGACCGTTTCATGCTCTTCATATTTTGACACCTTTTGAAACTCTTCATATATTTCACACCTTTTCAGACTCTTCATGTTTTTGAACACAGTTTCATGCTCCTCCTATTTTTTTGACCGTTTCTTACTCTTCATAATTTTGCCTACTTTTGAAGCTCTTCATATTTTTCACACTTTTTCAGGCTCTTCATGGTTTTCTACACCGCTTCATGCTCCTCTTATTTTTCAGCCCGTTTCATGCTCCTCATATTTTTCACACCTTTTGAAGCTCTTCATATTTTTCAAACCTTTTCAGGCTTTCATGTTTTTCAGCACCAGTTCATGCTCCTCCTATTTTTCAGACCGTTTCATGCTCCACATATTCTTGACACCTTTTGAAGCTCTTCATATTTTGCACACCTTTTCAGGCTCTTCATGTTTTTGAACACCGCTTCATGCTCCTCCTATATTTCAGACCGTTTCATGCTCCTCCTATTTTTCAGACTGTGTCATGCACGTCTTATTATTGACACCTTTTGAAGCTCTTCATATTTTTCACACCTTTTCAGGCTCTTCATGTTTTTGAACACCGTTTCATGCTCTTCCTATTTTTCAGACCGTTTCATGCTCCTCATATTTTTCCCACCTTTTGATGCCGTTCTATTTCTCACACCTTTTCAGGCTCTTCATGTTTTTCAACACCACTTCATGCTCCTCCTATTTTTCAGACCGTTTCAGGCTCCTCATATTTTTCACACCTTTTGAAGCCGTTCTATTTCTCACACCTTTTCAGGCTCTTCATGTTTTTCACACCGTTTCATGATCCTCCTATTTTTCATACCGTTTCATGCTCCTCATATTTTTGACACCTTTTGAAGCTCTTCATATTTGTCACCCCTTTTCAGGCTCTTCATTTTTTTTGAACACCTCTTTATCCTCCTCCTATTTTTCAGACCGTTCCATGCTCTTCATATTTTTCAAACCTTTTGAAGCTCTTCATATTTTTCACACCTTTTCAGGCTCTTCATGTTTTTGAACACCGTTTCATGCTCTTCCTATTTTTCAGACCGTTTCATGCTCCTCATATTTTTCCCACCTTTTGATGCCGTTCTATTTCTTACACCTTTTCAGGCTCTTCATGTTTTTCAACACCACTTCATGCTCCTCCTATTTTTCAGACCGTTTCAGGCTCCTCATATTTTTCACACCTTTTGAAGCCGTTCTATTTCTCACACCTTTTCAGGCTCTTCATGTTTTTCACACCGTTTCATGCTCCTCATACTTTTGACACGTTTTCGGGCTCTCATATTTTTCACACCATTCCAGGCTCTTCATATTTTTGACACCTTTTGAAGCTCTTCATATATTTCACACCTTTTCAGGCTGTTCATGTTTTTGAACACCGTTTCATGCTCCTCATATTTTTCAGACCATATCATGCTCTTCATATTTTTGACACCTTCTGAAGCTCTTCATATTTTTCACACCTTTTCAGGCTCTTCATGTTTTTCAACGCCGCTTCATGCTCCTCCTATTTTTCAGACCGTTTCATGCTCTTCATATTTTTGACACCTTTTGAAACTCTTCATATATTTCACACCTTTTCAGACTCTTCATGTTTTTGAACACAGTTTCATGCTCCTCCTATTTTTTTGACCGTTTCTTACTCTTCATAATTTTGCCTACTTTTGAAGCTCTTCATATTTTTCACACTTTTTCAGGCTCTTCATGGTTTTCTACACCGCTTCATGCTCCTCTTATTTTTCAGCCCGTTTCATGCTCCTCATATTTTTCACACCTTTTGAAGCTCTTCATATTTTTCAAACCTTTTCAGGCTTTCATGTTTTTCAGCACCAGTTCATGCTCCTCCTATTTTTCAGACCGTTTCATGCTCCACATATTCTTGACACCTTTTGAAGCTCTTCATATTTTGCACACCTTTTCAGGCTCTTCATGTTTTTGAACACCGCTTCATGCTCCTCCTATATTTCAGACCGTTTCATGCTCCTCCTATTTTTCAGACTGTGTCATGCACGTCTTATTATTGACACCTTTTGAAGCTCTTCATATTTTTCACACCTTTTCAGGCTCTTCATGTTTTTGAACACCGCTTCATGCTCTTCCTATTTTTCAGACCGTTTCATGCTCCTCATATTTTTCCCACCTTTTGATGCCGTTCTATTTCTCACACCTTTTCAGGCTCTTCATGTTTTTCAACACCACTTCATGCTCCTCCTATTTTTCAGACCGTTTCAGGCTCCTCATATTTTTCACACCTTTTGAAGCCGTTCTATTTCTCACACCTTTTCAGGCTCTTCATGTTTTTCACACCGTTTCATGCTCCTCATACTTTTGACACGTTTTGGGGCTCTCATATTTTTCACACCATTCCAGGCTCTTCATATTTTTGAACACCGCTTCATGCCCCTCCTATCTTTCAGACCATTTCATGCTCATCTCATTTTTGACACCTTTTGAAGCTCTTCATATATTTCACACCTTTTGAAGCTCTTCATAATTTTCACACGTTTTCAGGCTCTTCATGTTTTTCAACAAGATTTCATGCTCCTCCGGTTTCTCAGACCATTTCAAGGTCCTCATGTATTTCACACCATTTGAAGCTCTTCATATTTTTCACACCTTTTCAGACTCTTCATGTTTTTCAACACCGCTTCATGCCCCTCCTATCTTTCAGACCATTTCATGCTCATCTCATTTTTGACACCTTTTGAAGCTCTTCATATATTTCACAGCTTTTGAAGCTCTTCATAATTTTCACACGTTTTCAGGCTCTTCATGTTTTTCAACACGGCTTCATGATCCTCCTATTTTTCATACCGTTCATGCTCCTCATATTTTTGACACCTTTTGAAGTTCTTCCTATTTTTCACAACTCTTCATGCTCTTCATGTTTTTCGACACCGCTTCATGCTCCTCCTATTTTACAGCCTGTTTCAGGCTCCTCATATTTTTGACACCTTTTGAAGCTCTTCATATATTTCACACCTTTTGAAGCTCTTCATATTTTTCATACCTTTTCAGGCTCTCCATATTTTTGAACACCGCTTCATGCTCCTCCTATTTTTGAGACCGTTTCATGCTCCTCATATTTTTGACACCTTTTGAAGCTCTTCATATTTGTCACACCTTTTCAGGCTCTTCATGCTTTTGAACACCGCTTCATGCTCCTCCTATTTTTGAGACTGTTTCATGCTCCTCATATTTTTGACACCTTTTGAATCTCTTCATATTTGTCACACCTTTTCAGGCTCTACATGTTTTTGAACACCGCTTTATCCTCCTCCTATTTTTCAGACCGTTCCATGTTCTTCATATTTTTCAAACCTTTTGAAGCTCTTCATATTTTTCACACCTTTTCCCGCTCTTCATGTTTGTTAAAACCGTTTCTTGCTCCTCCTATTTTTCAGACCGATTCATGCTCCTCATATTTTTGACAGGTTTTGAAGCTCTTCATATTCTTCACAGCTTTTCATGCTCTTCATGTTTTTCAACACCGCTTCATGCTCCTCCTATTTTTCAGACCGTTTCATGCTCCTCATATTTTTGACACCTTTTGAAGCTCTTCATATATTTCACACCTTTTCAGGCTCTTCATGTTTTTCAGCACCAGTTCATGCTCCTCCTATTTTTCAGACCGTTTCATGCTCATCTCATTTTTTACACCTTTTGAAGCTCTTCATATTTTGCACACCTTTTCAGGCTCTTCATGTTTTTCAGCTCCACTTCATGTTCCTCCTATTTTTCAGACCGTTTCTTGCTCCTCATATTTTTGACACTTTTTGAAGCTCTTCTTATTTTTCACACCTTTTCTGGCTCTTCATGTTTTTGAACACAGCTTCATGCTCCTCCTATTTTTCAGACCGTTTCATTCTCCTCATGTTTTTGACACCTGTTGAAGCTCTTCACATTTTTCACACCTTTTCAGGCTCTTCACGATTTTCAACATCGCTTCATGATCCTCCTATTTTTCAGACCGTTTCATACTCTTCCTATTTTTGAGACTGTTTCAGGCTCCTCATATTTTTGACAGGTTTTGAATCTCTTCATATTTTGCACACCTTTTGAAGCTCTTCATATTTTTCACACCTTTTCAGGCTCATTATGATTTTCAACACAGCTTAATGCTCCTCCTATTTTTCAGACCGTTTCATGCTCATCTCATTTTTGACACCTTTTGAAGCTCTTCATATTTTTCACATTTTTGAAGCTCTTCATATTTTTCACACCTTTTCAGGCTCGTTATGATTTTCAACACAGCTTAATGCTCCTCCTATTTTTCAGACCGTTTCATGCTCATCTCAATTTGACACCTTTTGAAGCTCTTCATATTTTTCACACCTTTTGAAGCTCTTCATATTTTTCACACATTTTCAGGCTCTTCATGTTTTTCAACACCGCTTCTTGCTCCTCCTATTTTTCCGACCGTTTCATGCTCCTCATATTTTTGACACGTTTTGAAGCTCTTCATATTTTTCACACCTTTTCAGGCTCTTCATGTTTTTCAACACCGGTTCATGCTCCTTCTATTTTTCAGAAAGTTTCTTGCTCCTCATATTTTTGAAACCTTTTGAAGCTCTTCATATTTTTCTCACATTTTCAGGTTCCTACTGTTTTTCAACACCATTTCATGCTCCTCTTATTTTTCAGACCGTTTCATGCTCCTCCTATTTTTCAGACCGTTTCATGATCCTCATATATTTGAAACCTTTTGAAGCTCTTCATATTTTTCACACCTTTTCAAGCTCTTCAAGATTTTCAACAACGCTTCATGCTCCTGCTTTTTTTCAGACCGTTTCGTGCTCCTCATATATTTGACAGCTTTTGAAGCTCTTCATATTTTTCACACCTTTTCAGGCTCTTCATGTTTTTGAACATCACTTCATGCTCTTCCTTTTTTTCAGACCATTTCTTTCCCCTCATATATTTGACACATTTTGAAGCTGTTCATACTTTTCACAACTTGTCAGGCTCTTCATGTTTTTGAACACCGCTTCATGCTCCTCCAATATTTCAGACCGTTTCATGCTCGTCATATTTTTCACACCTTTTAAAGCTCTTCATATTTTTCACACCTTTTCAGGCTCTTCATGTTTTTCAACACCACTTCATGCTCCTCCTATCTTTCAGACCATTTCATGCTCATCTCATTTTTGACACCTTTTGAAGCTCTTCATATATTTCACACCTTTTGAAGCTCTTCATAATTTTCACACGTTTTCAGGCTCTTCATGTTTTTCAACAAGATTTCATGCTCCTCCTGTTTTTCAGACCGTTTCAAGCTCCTCATGTATTTCACACCATTTGAAGCTCTTCATATTTTTCACACCTTTTCAGGCTCTTCATGTTTTTCAACACCACTCCATGCTCCTCCTATTTTTCAAACCGTTTCTTGCTCATCTCATTTTTGACACCTTTTGAAGCTCTTCATATTTTTCACACCTTTTGATGCTCTTCATATTTTTCACAAGTTCTCAGCCTCCTCATGTTTTTAAACACCGCTTCATGCTCCTCCTATTTTTCAGACCGTTTCATGCTCCTCATATTTTTCACACCTTTTGAAGCTCTTCCTTTTTTTCACACCTTTTCACGCTCTTCATGTTTTTGAACACCGCTTCATGCTCCTCCTATTTTTCCCGACCCTTTC
This sequence comes from Dama dama, assembly GCF_033118175.1. Classification (NCBI taxonomy): domain Eukaryota; kingdom Metazoa; phylum Chordata; class Mammalia; order Artiodactyla; family Cervidae; genus Dama; species Dama dama. The sequence goes on along the minus strand of NW_026870891.1, from coordinate 5,784,543 downwards.
ATGCTCCTCATAATTTTGACACCTTTTGAAGCTCTTCATATGTTTCACAACTTTTCAGGCTCTTCATTTTTTTCAACACCACTCCATGCTCCTCCTATTTTTCAGACGGTTTCATGCTCATCTCATTTTTTACACCTTTTGAAGCTCTTCATATTTTTCACACCTTTTGATGCTCTTCATATTTTTCACACGTTTTCAGGCTCTTCATGTTTTTCAACACCGCTTCATGCTATTTCTATTTTTCAGAGAGTTTCATGCTCCTCATGTATTTCACACCTTTAGAAGCTCTTCATATTTTTCAAACCTTTTCAGGCTCTTCATGTTTTTCCACACCCCTTCATGCTTCTCCTATTTTTCAGCCCGTTTCATGCTCCTCATGTATTTCACACCTTTTGAAGCTCTTCATATTTTTCACACCTTTTCAGGCTCCTCATGTTTTTCACACCTTTTCAGGCTCTTCATGTTTTTGAACACCATTTCAGGCTTCTCCTAATTTGCAGACCGTTTCATTCTCCTCATATTTTTGACACCTTTTGAAGCTCTTTATATATTTCACACCTTTTCAGGCTCTTCATTTTTTTCAACACCACTTCATGCTCCTCCTATTTTTCAGACCGTTTCATGCTCTTCTCATTTTGACACCTTTTGAAGCTCTTCAAATTTTTCACGTCTTTTGAAGCTCTTCATATTTTTCACAACTTTTCAGGCTCTTTATGATTTTCAACACCGCTTCATGCTCCTCCTATTTTTCAGACCGTTTCATGCTCATCTCATTTTGACACCTTTTGAAGCTCTTCAAATTTTTCACACCTTTGGAAGCTCTTCATATTTTCCATATTTTTGAAGCTCTTCATATTTTCACACGTTTTCAGGCTCTTCATGTTTTTCAACAACGCTTCATGCTATTTCTATTTTTCAGAGAGTTTCATGCTCCTCATGTATTTCACACCTTTTGAAGCTCTTCATATTTTTCAACCCTTTTCAGGCTCTTCATGTTTTTCCACACCCCTTCATGCTTCTCCTATTTTTCAGCCCGTTTCATGCTCCTCATATGTTTCACACCTTTTGAAGCTCTTCATATTTTTTTTAACACCTTTTCACGCTCCTCCTATATTTCAGACCGTTTCAAGCTCCTCATATTTTTGACACTTTTTGTAGCTCTTCATATTTTTCACACCTTTTCAGGGTCTTCATGTTTTTCTACACCACTTCATGCTCCTCCTATTTTTCGGACCGTTTTATTCTACTCATATGTTTCACACCTTTTTCAAGCTCTTCATGTTTTTCAACACCACTTCATGCTCCTCCTAATTATCAGACCGTTTCATGCTCCTCATATTTTTGACACCATTTGAAGCTCTTCATATTTTTCACACCTTTTCAGGCTCTTCATGTTTTTTAACACCTTTTCATGCTCCTCCTGTATTTCAGACCGTTTCATGCTCCTTATGTTTTTGACACCTTTTGAAGCTCTTCATATTTTTCACACGTTTTCAGGCTCTTCATATTTTTCAACACCGCTTCATGCTCCTCCTATTTTTCAGACCGTATCATGCTCCTCATATGTTTCACACCTTTTTCAGGCTCTTCATGTTTTTCAACAACACTTCATGCTCCTCCTATGTTTCAGACCGTTTCATGCTCCTCATATTTTTGACACAGTTTGAAGCTCTTCACATTTTTCACATCTTTTGAGGCTCTTCATGTTTTTGAAAACAGTTTCTTGCTCCTCATTTTTTTCAGACCGTTTCACCCTCTATATATTTGACACCTTTTTGACGCTCTTCATATTTTTCACACCTTTTGAGGCTCTTCATGTTTTTCAAAACAGTTTCTTGCTCCTCATATTTTTCAGACCGTTTCACCCTCTATATATTTGACCCCTCTTTGAAGCTCTTAATATTTTTCACACCTTTTCAGGCTCTTCTTGTTTTTCAACACCACTTCAAGCTCCTTCTATTTTTCAGACCGTTTCTTGCTCCTCATATTTTTGACACCTTTGAGGCTCTTCCTATATTTCACACTATTTCATGCTCTTCATCTTTTTCAACACCACTTCAAGCTCCTTCTATTTTTCAGACCGTTTCATGTTTCTCATATATTTGACACAGTTTGAAGCTCTTCATATTTTTCACAACTGTTGAGGCTCTTCATGTTTTTGAAAACAGTTTCTTGCTCCTCTTGTTTTTCAGACCCTTTCTCCCTCCTCATATTTTTGATACCTTTTTGAAGCTCTTCATTTTTTTCACACCTTTCCAGGCTCTTCAAGTGTATGAACACCGTTTCATGCTCCTCCTATATTTCATACCATTTCATGCTCCTTATATTTTTGACACCTTTTGAAGCTCTGCATATATTTCACACCTTTTCAGGCTCTTCATATTTTTCAACACCGCTTCAAGCTCCTCCTATTTTTCAGACCGTTTCTTGCTCCTCATATTTTTGACACCTTTGAGGCTCTTCATATATTTCACACATTTTCAGGCTCTTCATGTTTTTCAACACCGCTTCATGCTCCTCCTAATTTTCAGACCGTTTCATTCTCCTCATATTTTTGACACCATTTGAAGCTGTTCATCTTTTTCACACCTTTTCAGGCTCTTCATGTTTTTTAACACCTTTTCATGCTCCTGCTATATTTCAGACCGTTTCATGCTCCTTATATTTTTGACACCTTTTGAAGCTCTTCATATTTTTCACACCTTTTCAGGCTCTTCATATTTTTCAACACCACTTCATGCTCCTATTTTTCAGACCGTATCATGCTCCTCATATGTTTCACACATTTTTCAGGCTCTTCATCTTTTTCAACAATACTTCATGCTCATCCTATGTTTCAGACCGTTTCATGCTCCTCATATTTTTGACACAGTTTGAAGCTCTTCACATTTTTCACAAATTTTCAGGCTCTTCATGTTTTTGAAAACAGTTTCTTGCTCCTCATATTTTTCAGACCGTTTCACCCTCTATATATTTGACACCTTTTTGAAGCTCTGCATATTTTTCACACGTTTTCAGTCTCTTCATGTTTTTCAACACCACTTCAAGCTCCTTCTATTTTTCAGACCGTATCTTGCTCCTCATATTTTTGACACCTTTGAGGCTCTTCATATATTTCACACTGTTTCAGGCTCTTTATGTTTTCAACACCGCTTCATGCTCCTCCTAATTTTCAGACCGTTTCATTCTCCTCATATTTTTGACACCTTTTGAAGCTCTTCATATTTTTCACACTTTTTCAGGCTCTTCATGTTTTTCAACACCACTTCAAGCTCCTTCTATTTTTCAGACCGTTTCATGCTCCTCATATTTATGACACAGTTTGAAGCTCTTCACATTTTTCACAAATTTTCAGGCTCTTCATGTTTTTGAAAACAGTTTCTTGCTCCTCATATTTTTCAGACCGTTTCACCCTCTATATATTTGACACCTTTTTGAAGCTCTGCATATTTTTCACACGTTTTCAGTCTCTTCATGTTTTTCAACACCACTTCAAGCTCCTTCTATTTTTTCAGACCGTTTCTTGCTCCTCATATTTTTGACACCTTTGAGGCTCTTCATATATTTCACACTGTTTCAGGCTCTTTATGTTTTCAACACCGCTTCATGCTCCTCCTAATTTTCAGACCGTTTCATTCTCCTCATATTTTTGACACCTTTTGAAGCTCTTCATATTTTTCACACTTTTTCAGGCTCTTCATGTTTTTAAAACCGCTTCATGCTTCTCCTATTTTTCAGACCGTTTCATGCTCCTCATATTTTTGACGCCTTTTGAAGCTCTTCATATTTTTCACACCTTTTCAGGCTCTTCATGTTTTTCAGCACCACTTCATGCTCCTCCTAATTTTCAGTCCGTTTCATGCTTCTCATATTTTTGACCACTTTTGAAGCTCTTCATATATTTCACACCTTTTCAGGCTCTTCATGTTTTTCAACACCGCTTCATGCTCCTACTATTTTTCAGACCCTTTCATGCTCCTCATATTTTTGACACCTTTTTAAGCTCTTCATATTTTTCACACCTTTTCACGCTCTTCATGTTTTTCAACATCGCTTGCTGCTCCTCCTCTTTTTCAGAGCGTTTCATGCTCCTCATAATTTTGACACCTTTGAAGCTCTTCATATTTTTCACACCTTTTCAGGCTCTTCATATTTTTCAACACCACTTCATGCTTCTCCTATTTATCAGACCGTTTAATGCTCCTCATATTTTTGACACTTTTTGAAGCTCTTCATATTTTTCACACTTCTCCAGGCTCTTCATTTTTTTGAACACCGATTCATGGTCCTCCTATTTTTCAGACCTTTTCATGCTCCTCATGTTTTTGACACCTTTTGAAGCACTTCATATTTTTCACACCTTTTCAGGCTCTTCATGTTTTTCAACAACGCTTCATGCTCCTCCTATTTTTCAGACTGTTTCATGCTCCTCATATGTTTCACACCTTTTGAAGCTCTTCGTATTTTTTTTAACACCATTTCACGTTCCTCCTATATTTCAGACCGTTTCAAGCTCCTCATATTTTTGACACTTTTTGCAGCTCTTCATATTTTTCACACCTTCTCAGGGTCTTCATGTTTTTCTACACCACTTCATGCTCCTCCTATTTTTCAGACCGTTTTATTCTACTCATATGTTTCACACCTTTTTCAAGCTCTTCATGTTTTTCAACACCACTTCATGCTCCTCCTAATTTTCAGACCGTTTCATTCTCCTCATATTTTTGACACCATTTGAAGCTGTTCATCTTTTTCACACCTTTTCAGGCTCTTCATGTTTTTTAACACCTTTTCATGCTCCTGCTATATTTCAGACCGTTTCATGCTCCTTATATTTTTGACACCTTTTGAAGCTCTTCATATTTTTCATACGTTTTCAGGCTCTTCATATTTTTCAACACCGCTTCATGCTCCTCCTATTTTTCAGACCGTATCATGCTCCTCATATGTTTCACACCTTTTTCAGGCTCTTCATGTTTTTCAACAACACTTCATGCTCCTCCTATGTTTCAGACCGTTTCATGCTCCTCATATTTTTGACACAGTTTGAAGCTATTCACATTGTTCACACCTTTTGAGGCTCTTCATGTTTTTGAAAACAGTTTCTTGCTCCTCATATTTTTCAGACCGTTACACCCTCTATATATTTGACACCTTTTTGAAGCTCTTCATATTTTTCACACCTTTTGAGGCTCTTCATGTTTTTGAAAACAGTTTCTTGCTCCTCATATTTTTCAGACCGTTTCACCCTCTATGTATTTGACACCTTTTTGAAGCTCTTCATATTTTTCACACCTTTTCAGGCTCTTCATGTTTTTCAACACCACTTCAAGCTCCTTCTATTTTTCAGACCGTTTCTTGCTCGTCATATTTTTGACACCTTTGAGGCTCTTCATATATTTCACACTTTTTCAGACTTTTCCTTTTTTTCAACACGACTTCATGCTCCTCCTATTTTTCAGACCGTTTCCTGCTCATCTCATTTTGACACCTTTTGAAGCTCTTCATGTTTTTCACATCTTTTGAAGCTCTTCATATTTTTCACACCTTTCCAGACTCTTCATTTTTTCAACACCTCTTCATGCTCCTCCTATTTTTCAGATCGTTTCATGCTCATCTCATTTTAACACCTTTTGAAGCTCTTCATATTTTTGACAAATTTTGAAGGTCTTCATATTTTTCACACGTTTTCAGGCTCTTTATGATTTTCAACAGCGCTTCATGCTCCTCCTATTTTTCAGACCGTTTCATGCTCCTCATAATTTTGACACCTTTTGAAGCTTTCATATTTTTAACACCTTTTCAGGCTCTTCATCTTTTTCAACACCACTTCATGCTCCTCCTTTTTTGCAGACCGTTTCATGCTACTCATATTTTTAACACCTTTTGAAGCTCTTCATATTTCTCACAGCTTTTTAGGCTCTTCATGTTTTTCAACAACGCTTCATGCTCCTCCGATTTTGCAGACCGTTTCATCCTCCTCATATTTTTGACACCTTTTGAAGCTCTTCATATTTTTCACACCTTTTCAGGCTCTTCATGTTTTTCAACACCGCTTCATGCTCCTCCTATTTTTCAGACCGTTTCATGCTCCTCATATTTTTGACACCTTTTGAAGCTCTTCATATTTTTCACAACTTTTCAGGCTCTTCATGTTTTTCAACACAGCTTCATGCACGTCCTATTTTTCAGACCGTTTCATGCTCATCTCATTTTTGACACCTTTTGAAGCTTTGCATATTTTTCACAACTTTTCAGGCTCTTCATGTTTTTGAACACCCCTTCATGCTAATCCTTTTTTTCAAACCATATCATGCTCCTCATATTTTTCACACCTATTGAAGCTCTTCATATATTTCACACCTTTTCAGGCTCTTCATGTTTTTGAACACCACTTCATGCTCCTTCTCTTTTTCAGAGAGTTTTATGCTCCTCATGTATTTGACACCTTTTGAAGCTCTTCATATTTTTCACACCTTTTCAGGCTCTTCATGTTTTTCAACACCGCTTCATGCTGCTCATATTTTTCAGACCGTTTCATGCTCCTCATATTTTTGACACCTTTTGAAGCTCTTCATATTTTTCACACCTTTTAAGGCTCTTCATGTTTTTCAACACCGCTTCATGCTCCTCCAATTTTTCAGACCGTTTCATGCTCCTCATATTTTTGACACCTTTTGAAGCTCTTCATATTTTTCACACATTTTCAGGCTCTTCATGTTTTTCAACACCGCTTCATGCTGCTCATAATTTTCAGACCGTTTCATGCTCCTCATATTTTTGACACCTTTTGAAGCTCTTCATATTTTTCACACCTTTTAAGGCTCTTCATGTTTTTCAACACCGCTTCCTGCTCCTCCGATTTTTCAGACCGTTTCATGCTCCTAATATTTTTCACACCTTTTGAAGCCTTTCATATTTTTCACAACTTTTTAAGCTCTTCATGTTTTTGAACATCGCTTCATGCTCCTCCTATTTTTCAGACCGTTTCATGCTCATCTCATTTTTGACACCTTTTGAAGCTTTTCATATTTTTCACAACTTTTCAGGCTCTTCATGTTTTTGAACACAGCTTCATGCTCCTCCTATTTTTCAGACCGTATCATGCTCCTCATATTTTTCAAACCTTTTGAAGCACTTCATATTTTTCAGACGTTTTCAGTCTATTCATGTTTTTGAACACCATTTCAGGCTCCTCCTATTTTTCAGAGAGTTTCATGCTCCTTATGTATTTCACACATTTTGAAGCTCTTCATATTTTTCACACCTTTTCAGGCCCTTCATGCTTTTCCACACCACTTCATGCTCCTCCTATTTTTCAGACCGTATCGTGTTCCTCATATTTTTGACACATTTTCAAGCTCTTCATATTTTTAACAGCTTTTCAGGTTCTTCATGTTTTTCAACACCGCTTCATGTTCCTCATCTTTTTCAGACCGTTTCATGCTCCTCATATTTTTCACACCTTTTGAGGCTCTTCATGTTTTTGATCACCGTTTCACGATCCTCCTATTTTTCAGGCCGTTTCATGCTCCTCATATTTTTGACACCTTTTGAAGCTCTTCATATTTTTCACACATTTTCAGGCTCTTCATGTTTTTCAACACCGCTTCATGATCCTCCTATTTTTCGGACCGTTTCATGCAGATCTCATTTTTGACACCTTTTGAAGCTCTTCTTATTTTTCAAAATTTTGAAGCTCTTCATATTTTTCACACATTTTCAGGCTCTTTATGTTTTTGAACACCACTTCATGCTCCTCGTATTTTTCAGACCGTTTCATGCTCCTCATATTTTTGACACCTTTTGAAGCTCTTCATATTTTTCACACCTTTTCAGGCTCTTCATGGTTTTCAACACAACTTCATGCTCCTCGTATTTTTCAGACCGTTACATGCTCCTCATATTTTTGACACCTTTTGAAGCTCTGCATATATTTCACACATTTTCAGGCTCTTCATGATTTTCAACACCACTTCATGCTCCTCCTATTTTTCAGACCGTTTCATGCTCATCTCATTTTTGACATCTTTTGAAGCTCTTCATATTTTTCACACCTTTTCAGTCTCTGCATGATTTTGAACACCGTTTCATGCTCCTCATATATTTCACACCTTTTGAAGCTCTTCATATTTTGCACACCTTTTCAGGCTCTTCATGTTTTTGAACACCGCTTCATCCTCCTCCTATTTTTAAGAGGGTTTCATGCTCGTCATATTTTTGACATATTTTGAAGCTCTTCATAATTTTCACACCTTTTCAGGCTCTTCATGTTTTTGAACACCGCTTCATGCTCGTCCTATTTTTCAAACCGTTTCATGCTCCTCATATTTTTGACACCATTTGAAGCTCTTGATATTTTTCACACCTTTTCAGGCTCTTCATTTTTTTCAACACCACTTCATGCTCCTCCTATTTTTCAGACCGTTTCATGCAGATCTCCTTTTTGACACTTTTTGAAGCTCTTCATATTTTTCAAACCTTTTGAAGCTCTTCATATTTTTCACACGTTTTCAGGCTCTTCATGTTTTTCAACACCGCTTCATGCTCCTCCTATTTTTCAGACCGTTTCATGCTCCTCATATTTTTGACACCTTTTGAAGCTCTATATATTTTTCACACATTTTCAGGCTCTTCATGTTTTTCAACACCGCTTCATGCTCCTCCTATTTTTCAGACCGTTTCATCCTCCTCATATTTTTGACACCTTTTGAAGCTTTTCATATTTCTCACTCATTTTCAGGCTCTTCATGTTTTTGAACATCACTTCATGCTCCTCCTATTTTTCAGACCGTTTCATGCTCCTCATGTATTTCACACCTTTTGAAGCTCTTCATATTTTTCACACCTTTTCAGGCTCTTCATGTTTTTGAACCCCGGTTCAGGCTCCTCCTATTTTTCAGAACGTTTCATGCTCCTCATATTTTTCACACCTTTTGAAGCTCTTCATATATTTCACACCTTTTCAGACTCTTCATGATTTTGAACACCACTTCATGCTCCTCCTATTTTTCAGACTGTTTCATGCTCCTCATATTTTTGACACATTTTGAAGCTCTTCATTTTTTTCACACCTTTTCCGTCTCTTCATGTTTTTCAACACCGCTTCATGGTCCTCCTATGTTTCAGAACGTTTCATGCTCCTCATGTATTTCACACCTTTTGAAACTCTTCATATTTTTTACACCTTTTCAAGCTCTTCATGTTTTTGAACACCGTTTCATGCTCCTCCTATTTTTCAGACCTTTTCATGCTCCTCATATTTTTGACAAATTTTGAAGCTCTTCATATTTTGCACACCTTTCATTCTCTTAATATTTTTCAACACCACTTCATGCTCCTCCAATTTTTCAGTCCGTTTCATGCACATCTCATTTTTGACACCTTTTGAAGCTCTTCATATATTTCACACCTTTTCAGGCTCTTCCGGGTTTTCAACACCGCTTCATCCTCCTCCTATTTTTAAGAGGGTTTCATGCTCGTCATATTTTTGACACCTTTTGAAGCTCTTCATATTTTTCACACCTTTTCAGGCTCTTCATGTTTTTGAACACCGCTTCATGCTCCTCCTATTTTTCAGACCATTTCATGCAGATCTCATTTTTGACACCTTTTGAAGCTCTTCTTATTTTTCAAAACTTTTGAAGCTCTTCATATTTTTCACACGTTTTCAGGCTCTTCATGTTTTTGAACACTGCTTCATGCTCCTCCTATTTTTCAGACAGTTTCATGCTCCTGATATTTTTGACATCTTTTGAAGCTCTATATATTTTTCACACCTTTTCAGGCTCTTCATGTTTTGAACACCACTTCATGCTCCTCCTATTATTCAGAGAGTTTCATGCTCCTCATGTATTTCACACCTTTTGAAGCTCTTCATATTTTTCACACCTTTTGAAGCTCTTCCTATTTTTCATATTTTTGAACCACTTCATGTTTTTCACACCTTTTCAGGCTCTTCAAGATTTTCAACATCGCTTCATGCTCCTCCGATTTTTCAGACCGTTTCATGCTCATCTAATTTTTGACACCTTTTGAAGCTCTTCATATTTTTCACACCTTTTCAGGCTCTTCATATTTTTCAACACAACTTCATGCATCTCCTATTTTTCGGACCATTTCATGCTCCTCATATTTTTCAAACCTTTTGAAACTCTTCATATTTTTCACACCTTTTCAGGCTCTTCATGTTTTGAACACCACTTCATGCTCCTCCTATTATTCAGAGAGTTTCATGCTCCTCATGTATTTCACACCTTTTGAAGCTCTTCATATTTTTCACACCTTTTGAAGCTCTTCATATATTTCACATCTTTTCAGGCTCTTCATGTTTATTTAACAACGTTTCATCCTCCTCCTATTTTTGACACATTTTGAAGCTCTTCATATTTTTCACATCTTTTAAGACTCTTCATGTTTTTCAACACAGCTTCATGCTCCTCCGTTTTTTCAGACCGTTTCATCCTCCTCCTATTTTTGACACATTTTGAAGCTCTTCATATTTTTCACATCTTTTAAGACTCTTCATGTTTTTCAACACCGCTTCATGCTCCTCCGTTTTTTCAGACCGTTTCATGCTCCTCTCATTATTGACACCTTTTGAAGCTCTTCATATTTTTCACACCTTTTGAAGCTCTTCATATTTTTCACAACTTTTAAGGCTCTTCATGTTTTTCAACACCGCTTCATGGTCCTCCTATTTTTCAGAACGTTTCATGCTCCTCATATTTTTGACACCGTTTCAAGCTCTTCATATATTTCACACCTTTTCAGGCTCTGAATGTTGTCAACACCGCTTCATGCTCATCCTATTTTTCGGACCGCTTCATGCTCCTCAGATTTTTGACATCTTTGGAGCACTTCATATTTTTCACACGTTTTCAGCCTCTTCATGTTTTTCAACACTGCATCATGCTCTTCCTATTTTTCAGATCGTTTCATGCTCCTCAATGTTTGACATGTTTTGAATCTCTTTATATTTTTCACACCATTTCAGGCTCTTCATGTTTTGAACAACGTTTCATGCTCCTCCTATTTTTCAGAAAATTTCTTGATCCTCATATATTTGAGACCTTTTAACGCTCTTCATATTTTTCACAGCTTTTCAGCTCTTCATGTTTGTCAACACCACTTCATGCTCCTCCTATTTTTCAGACCGTTTCTTTCTCCTCATATTTTTGACACCTTTTGAAGCTCTTCATATATTTCACAGATTTTCAGGCTCTTCATCTTTTTGCACACCGCTTCATGCTCCTCCTATTTTTCACACCGTTTCATGCTGCTCTCATTATTGACACATTTCGAAGCTATTCATATTTTTCACACCTTTGGAAGCTCTTCATATTTTTCACACATTTTCAGGCTTTTCATGTTTTCAACACCTCTTCATACTCCTCCTTTTTTTCAGTCCGTTTCATGTTCCTCATATTTTTCACACCTTTTAATGCTCTTCATATTTTTCACACCTTTTCAGGCTTTTCATGTTTTTCAACACCACTTCATGCTCCTCCTATTTTTCAGACTGTTTCATGCTCCTCATATTTTTGACAGCTTTTGAAGCTGTTCATATTTTTCACACCTTTTCAGGCTCTTCATGTTTTTCAACCGTGCTTCATGTTCCTCCTATTTTTCACACCGTTTCATGCTCCTCATATTTTTGACCCCTTTTGAAGATCTTAATATTTTTCACACCTTTTCAGGCTCTTCATGTTTTTGAACACCATTTCATGCTCCTCCTTTTTTTTGACACATTTTGAACGTCTTCATAATTTTCACACCTTTCAGGCTCTTCATGTTTTACAACACTGTTTCATGCTCCTCCTATTTTTCAGATCATTTCATGCTCCTCATATATTTCACATCTTTTGTAGCTCTTCATATTTTTCACACCTTTTCAGTCTCTTCAGGTTTCTCAACATCACTTCATGCTTCTCCTATTTTTCACACCGTTTCATGCTCCTCATATTTTTGACACCTTTTGAACCTCCTCATTTTTTCACAACTTTGGAAACGCTTCATATATTTCCCACCTTTTCAGGCTCTTAAAGTTTTCAACACCGCTTCATGCTCATCCTATTTTTCAGACCGTTTCATGCTCCTCATATTTTTGACACGTTTTGAGGCTCTTCATGTTTTTCACACCTTTTCAGGCTCTTCATGTTTTTCAACACTGTTTCATGCTGCTCCTATTTTTCAGACCGTTTCATGTTCCTCATATTTTTCACACCTTTTGAAGCTCTTCATATTTTACAAAACTTTTCAGGTTCTTCATGTTTTTGACGACTGCTTCATGCTCCTCCTATTTTTCAGACCGTTTCATGCTCCTTATATATTTGACACCTTGTGAAGCTCCTCCTATTTTTCACACCTTTTCAGGCTCTTCATGTATTTCAACACCTTTTCATGCTCCTCCTATTTTTCAGACCGCTTCAGTCTCCTCATGTATTTCACACCTTTTCAAGCTCTTCATATTTTTCACACCTTTTCAGGCTCTTCATGTTTTTGAACACCGTTTCATGCTCCTCCTATTTTTCAGACCGTTTCATGCTCCTCATATTTTTGACACCTTTTGAACCTCCTCATTTTTTCACAACTTTGGAAACTCTTCATATATTTCACACCTTTTCAGGCACTTCATGATTTCCACGACCACTTCATGCTCCTCCTAATTTTCAGACCGTTTCATGCTCATCTCATTTTTGACACCTTTGGAAGCTCTTCATATATTTCACACCTTTTGAAGCTCTTCATATTTTTCACACGTTTTCAGGCTCTTCATGTTTTTCAACACCGCTTCATGCTCCTCCTATTTTTCAGACCGTTTCATGCTCCTCATATTTTTGACACGTTTTGAGGCTCTTCATGTTTTTCACACCTTTTCAAGCTCTTCATGTTTTTGAACACCACTTCATGCTCCTCCTATTTTTAAGATCGTTTCATGCTCCTCATATTTTTGACCCCTTTTGAAGATCTTCATGTTTTTCACACCTTTTCAGGCTCTTCATATTTTTGAACACCGTATCATGCTCCTCCTATTTTTCAGACCGTTTCAGGCTCCTCATATTTTTGACACCTTTTGAAGCTCCTCATATTTTTCACACCTTTTGAAGCTCTTCATATATTTCACAACTTTTCAGGCACTTCATGTTTTTCAACATCACTTCATGCTCCTCCTATATTTCAGACCGGTTCATGCTCCTCATATTTTTGACACCTTTTGTAGCTCTTCATATATTTCACACCTTTTGAAGCTCTTCATATTTTTCACACGTTTTCAGGCTATTCATGTTTTTCAACGCCGCTTCATGCTCCTACTATTTTCAGACCGTTTCCACCTCCTCATGTATTTCACACCTTTTGAAGCTCTTCATATATGTCACACCTCTTAGGCTCTTCGTCTTTTTAAAACCGTTTCATGCTCATCCTATTTTTCACACTGTTTCATGCTCCTCATATATTTGACACCTTTTGAAGCTCTTCATATTTTTCACACCTTTTCAGGCTCTTCATGTTTATCAACACAGTTTCATGCTCTTCCTAAATTTCAGACCGTTTCATGCTCCTCATATTGTTGACACCTTTTGAAGCTCTTCATATTTTTCCACCTTTTCAGGCTTTTCATGTTTTTCAACACCGCTTCATGCTCCTCCAATTTTTCAGAAAGTTTCATGCTCCTCATATTTTTAACATCTTTTGAAGCTCTTCAATTTTTTCACACCTTTTCATGCTCTTCATCTTTTTCAAAAAAGTTTCATGCTCATCCTATGTTTCATACTGTTTCACGCTCCTAATATTTTTGACACCTTTTGAAGCTCTTTATATTTTTCACACCTTTTCAGGCTCTTCATGTTTTTGACCACCGCATCATGCTCCTCCTATTTTTCAGTCGTTTCATGCCTCTCATATTTTTTACACCTTTTGAAGCTCTTCATGTTTTTCACACCTTTTCATGCTCTTCATCTTTTTCAAAACCGTCTCATTCTCATCCTTTTTTAAAGACTGTTTCATGCTCCTCATATTTTTGACACCTTTAGAACCTCTTCATATTTTTCACACCTTTTCATCTCTTCATGTTTTCAACACCGTTTCATGCTCCTCCTATTTTTCAGACCGATTCATGCTCCTCATATTTTTGACACCTTTTGAAGCTCTTCTTTTTTTTTCACACATTTTGAAGCTCTTCATATTTTTCACAACTTTTCAGGCTCTTCATGTTTTTGAACACCGCTTCATGCTCCTCTTATTTTTTAGAGAGTTTCATGCTCCTCATGTATTTCACACCTTTTGAAGCTCTTCATATTTTTCACACCTTTTCAGGCTCTTCATATTTTGAACACCATATCATGCTTCTCTTATTTTTCAGACCATTTCTTGCTCCTCATATTTATGACACCTTTTGAAGCTCTTCATATTTTTCACACCTTTTGAAGCTGTTCATATTTTTCACACCATTTGAAGCTTTTCATATTTTTCACACGTTTTCAGGTTCTTCATGTTTTTCAACACCGCTTCATGCTCCTGCTAATTTTCAGACCCTTTCATGCTCCACATATTTTTGACACGTTTTGAAGCTCTTCATGTTTTTCACACCTTTTCAGGCTCTTCATGTCTTTCAACACCGTTTCATGCTCCTCCTATTTTTCAGAACTTTTAATGCTCCTCACATTTTTGACACCTTTTGTAGTTCTTCATATATTTGATACATTTTCAGGATCTTTATGTTTTTCAACAACACTTCATGCTCCTCCTATTTTTAAGACCGCTTCATGCTCATCTCATTTTTCACACTTTTGAAACGGTTCATATTTTTCACACCTTTTGAAGATCTTCATATTTTTACAAGTTTTCAGGTTCTTCATGTTTTTCAACACCGCTTCATGCTCCTCCTATTTTTCAGACTATTTCATGCTCCACATATTTTTGACACGTTTTGAAGCTCTTCATATTTTTCACACCTTTTCAGGCTTTTTATGTTTCTGAACACCGCTTCAAGCTGCTCCTATATTTCACATCTTTTGAAGCTCTTCATTATTTTCACACCTTTTCAGGCTCTTCATGTTTTTGAACACAGCTTCATGCTCCTCCTATTTTTCAGACAGTTTAATGCTCCTCATGTATTTCAAACCTTTTGAAGCTCGTCATATATTTCACATCTTCTCAGGCTCTTCATGTTTTGAACACCGTTTCATGCTCCTCCTATTTTTTAGACCGTTTTATACTCCTCATAATTTTGACACCTTTTGAAGCTCTTCATATTTTTCACAACTTTTCAGGCTCTTCATGTTTTTCAACACCGTCTCATTCTACTCCTATTTTTCAGACCGTTTCATGCTCCTCATGTATTTCACACCTTTTGAAGCTTTTCACATTTTTCACACCTTTTCAGGCTCTTCATGTTATTCAACACCGCTTCATGATCTTCCTATTTTTCAGTCCATTTCATGCTCCTCATATTTTTGACACCTGTTGAAGTTCTTCATATTTTTCCACCTTTTCAGCTCTTCAAGTTTTTCAACACCACTTCATGCTCCTCCTATATTTCAGAGCGTTTCATGCTCCTCATATTTTTGACACCTGTTGAAGCTCTTCATATTTTTCACACCTTTTCAGGCACTTCATATTTTTCAACACCGCTTCATGCTCCTCCTATTTTTCAGATCGTTTCATGCTCCTCATATTTTGACACCTTTTGAAGCTCTTCATATTTTTCACAAGTTTTCAGGTTCTTCATGTTTTTCAACACCGCTTCATGCTCCTCCTATTTTTCACACCGTTTCATGCTCCACATATATTTGACACGTTTTGAAGCTCTTCATATTTTTCACACCTTTACAGGCTTTTTATGTTTTTAACACCACTTCATGCTGCTCCTATATTTCATACCTTTTGAAGCTCTTCATATTTTCCACACCTTTTGAAGCTCTTCATATTTCTCAAACGTTTTCAGGCTCTTCATGTTTTTCAACACCCCTTCTTGCTCATCTATTTTTCAGACCGTTTCATGCTTCTCTCATTTCTGACATCTTTTGAAGCTCTTCATATATTTCACACATTTTCAGGCTCTTCATGTTTTTCAACACCACTTCATGCTCCTCCTATTTTTCAGACCGTTTCATGCTCATCTCACTTTTGACACATTTTGAAGCTCTTCATATTTTCCACACCTTTTGAAGCTCTTCATATTTTTCAAACGTTTTCAGGCTCTTCATGTTTTTCCACACCGCTTCATGCTCCTCCTTTTTTTCAGATAGTTTCATGCCCCCTTTATTTTTGACACCTTTTGAAGCTCTTCATATTTTTCAAACCGTTTCAGGCTCTTCATGTTTTTCAACACCGCTTCATGCTCCTCCTATTTTTCAAACCGTTTCATGCTCCTCATATTTTTGACACCTTTTGAAGCTATTCATATATTTCACACCTTTTCCACCTCTTCATGTTTTTCAACACTGCTTCTTGCTCCTCCAATTTTTCAGACCGTTTCATGCTCCTCCTATTTTTGATACCTTTTGAAGCTGTTCATATATTTCACACCTTTTCAGGCGTTTCATGTCTTTGAAAACCGTTTCATGCTCGTCATATTTTGACAGTTTTTGATGCTCTTCATATTTTTCACAGCTTTTCAGGCTCTTCATGTTTTTCAACACCACTTCATGCTCCTATTTTTCAGACCGTTTCCTGCTCCTCATATTTTTGACACATTTTCAAACTCTTCATATTTTTCACACCTTTTCAGGCTCTTCTTGTTTTTCAACACCGCTTCATGCTCCTCGTATTTTTCAGACAGTTTCATGTGCCTCCTCTTTTTAACATCTTTTGAAGGTCTTCATATTTTTCACACCTTTTCAGGCTCTTCATGTTTTTCCGCACCGCTTCCTGCTCTTCCTTTTTTTCAGACCGTTCCATGCTCCTCATATTTTTGACACCTTTTGAAGCTCTTCATATTTTGCACACCTTTTGAGGCTCTTTATGTTTTTCAACACCACTTCATGCTCGTCCTATTTTCAGACCGTTTCATGCTCCTCTTATTTTTGACACCTTTTGAAGCTCTTCATATTTTTCAAACCTCTTCAGGTTCTTCATATTTTTCAACACCGCTTCATGCTCCTCCTATTTTTCAGATAGTTTCATGCCCCCTCTATTTTTGACACATTTTGAAGCTCTTCATATTTTTCAAGCCTTTTCAGGCTCTTCATGTTTCTCAACACCGCTTCATGCTCCTCCTATTTTTCAAACCGTTTCATGCTCCTCATATTTTTGACACCTTTTGAAGCTCTTCATATATTTCACACCTTTTCCACCCCTTCATGGTTTTCAACACTGCTTCTTGCTCCTCCAATTTTTCAGACCGTTTCAAGCTCCTCCTATTTTTGATACCTTTTGAAGCTGTTCATATATTTCACACCTTTTCAGGCGTTTCATGTCTTGAACACCGTTTCATGCTCCTCATATTTTGGCAGTTTTTGATGCTCTTCATATTTTTCACAGCTTTTCAGGCTCTTCATGTGTTTCAACACCACTTCATGCTCCTATTTTTTAGACCGTTTCCTGCTCCTCATATTTTTGACACATTTTCAAACTCTTCATATTTTTCACACCTTTTCAGGCTCTTCTTGTTTTTCAACACCGGTTCATGCTCCTCCTATTTTTCATACCGTTTCATGCTCCTCATATTTTTGACACCTTTTGAAGCTCTCCATATTTTTCAAACCTTTTCAAGCTCTTCATGTTTTTAAACAGAGCTTCATTTTCCTCCTATTTTTCAGACCGTTTCATGCTCCACATATTTTTGACACCTTTTGAAGCTCTTCATATTTTTCAACCTTTTCTTGCTTTCCATGTTTTTGAACACCGTTCCATGCTCCTCATATTTTTGACACCTTTGAAGCTCTTCAAAATTTTGACACCTTTTGAAGCTCTTCATATTTTTCAAACCTTTTCAAGCTCTTCATGTTTTTCAACACCGCTTCTTGCTCCTCCTATTTTTCAGACCGTTTCATGCTCCTCATATTTTTGACACCTTTTGAATCTCTTCATATATTTCACACCTTTTCAGGCTCTTCATGTTTTTGAACACCGCTTCATGATCCTCCTATTTTTCAGACCGTTTCATACACCTCATATTTTTTTCACCTTTTGAAGCTCTTCATATTTTTCACACCTTTTCAGGCTCCTCATGTTTTGCAACACCGCTTCATGGTCCTCCTATTTTTCAGACCATTTCATACTCGTCATATTTTTGACACCTTTTACTGCTCTTCATATTTTTCACACCTTTTCAGGCTCTTCATTTTTTCAACACCGCTTCTTGCTCCTCCTATTTTTCAGACTGTTTCATGCTCATCTCATTTTTGACACCTTTGAAAGCTTTTCATATTTTTCACAACTTTTCAGGCTCTTCATGTTTTGAACACCGCTTCATGCTCCTCCTATTTTTCAGACCGTTTCATGCTCCTCATATTTTTGACACATTTTGAAGTCTTGATATATTTCACACCTTCTCAGGCTCTTCATTTTTTGGAACACGACTTCTTGCTCCTCCTATTTTTCAGACCGTTTCATGCTCATCTCATTTTTGACACCTTTTGAAGCTCTTCATATATTTGACACCATTTGAAGCTCTTCATATTTTTCACAACTTTTCAGGCTCTGCATGTATTTGAACACCGTTTCATGCTACTCCTATATTTCAGACCGATTCTTGCTGCTCATATATTTGACACCTTTTGAAACTCTTCATATTTTTAACACCTTTTTAGGCTCTTCATGTTTTTCAACACCGCTTCATGCTCCTCCTATTTTTCAGACCGTTTCATGCTCCTCATATTTTTGACACCTTTTGATGCTCTTCATATTTTTCACACCTTTTCAGGCTTTTCATGTTTTTGCACACCGCTTCATGCTCCTCCTATTTTTCACACCTTTTGAAGCTCTTCATATTTTTCACCCTTTTCAGTCTCTTCATGTTTTTAACACGGTTTCATGCTCCTCCTATTTTTCAGACCGTTTCATGCTCCTCATATTTTTGACACCTTTTGAAGCTCTTCATATTTTTCACATCTTTTCAGGCTCTTCATGTTTTTCAACACCGCTTCATGCTCCACCTATTTTTCAGACGGTTTCATGCTCCTCATATTTTTGACACCTTTTGAAGCTCTTCATATTTTTCAAACCTTTTCAGGCTCTTCATGTTTTTGATCACTGCTTCATGCTCCTCGTATTTTTCAAACCATTTCATGATCCTCATGTATTTCACACCTTTGAACCTCTTCATATTTTTCACACCTTTTCAGGCTCTTCATGTGTTTCAACACCACTTCATGCTCCTCAGCTTTTTCAGACCGTTTCATGCTCATTTCATTTTTGAAACATTTTGAAGCTCTTCATATTTTTCACACCTTTTGAATCTCTTCATATTTTTGACACCTTTTCAGCCTCTTCATGTTTTTGAACACCTCTGCATGCTCCTCCTATTTTTCAGGGCGTTTAATGCTCCTCATGTATTTCACACCTTTTGAAGCTCTTCATATTTTTCTCACCTTTTCAGGCTCTTCATGTTTTTGAACACCGCTTCATGCTGTTCATATTTTTCAGACCGTTTCATGCTCCTCATATATTTCAAACCTTTTGCACCTCTTCATATTTTTCACACCTTTTCAATGTCTTCATGTTTTTGAACACCGTTTCATGCTGCTCCTATTTTTCACAACGTTTCATGCTCCTCATATTTTTGACACCTTTTGAAGCTCTTCATATTTTTCACACCTTTTCAGGCTCTTCATATTTTTGAACACCTCTTCCTCTTCCTCCTATTTTTCAGACCGTTTCTTGCTCCTCATGTATTTCACACCTTTTGAAGCCCTTCATATTTTTCACACCTTTTCAGGCTCTTGATGTTTTTCCACACCACTTCATGCTTCTCCTATTTTTCAACACGTTTCATGCTCCTCATGTATTTCACACCTTTTGAAGCTCTTCATATTTTTCACACCTTTTCAGGCTCCTCATGTTTTGCAACACCGCTTCATGGTCCTCCTATTTTTCAGACCGTTTCATACTCCTTATATTTTTGACAACTTTTGATGCTCTTCATATTTTTCACACCTTTTCAGGCTCTTCATTTTTTCAACACCGCTTCATGCTCCTCCTATTTTTCAGAGCGTTTCATGCTCATCTCATTTTTAACACCTTTGGAAGCTTTTCATATTTTTCACAATTTTTCAGGCTCTTCATGATTTGAACACCGCTTCATGCTCCTCCTATTTTTCAGACCGTATCATGCTCCTCATATTTTGACACCTTTTGAAGCTCTTCATATATTTCACACCTTTTCAGTCTCTTCTTTTTCTTCAACACCACTTCATGCACCTCCTATTTTTCAGACCGTTTCATGATCATCTCATTTTTGACACCTTTTGAAGCTCTTCATATTTTTCACACCTTTTCAGGCTCCTCATTTTTTTCAACACCACTTCATTCTCCTCCTATTTTTCAGACCGTTTCATGCTCGTCTCTTTTTTGACACCTTTTGAAGCTCTTCATATTTTTCACACATTTTGAAGCTCTTAATATTTTTCACACCTTTTCTGGCTCTTCATGTTTTTCAAAACCGGTTCATGGTACTCCTATTTTTTAGACCGTTTCATGCTCCTCATATTTTTGACAACTTTTGAAGCTGTTCATATTTTTCACACCTTTTCAGGCTCTTCATTTTTTTCAACACTGCTTCAAGCTCCTCCTATTTTTCAGAACGTTTCATGCTCCTTATAATTTTGACACCTTTTGAAGCTCTTCATATTTTTCACACCTTTTCAGGCTCTTCATGTTTTTCAACACTGCTTCATGCTCCTCCTATTTTTCAGACCGTTTCTTGCACCTCATATATTTCACACCTTTAGAAGCTCTTCATATTTTTCACACATTTTCAGGCTCTTCATGTTTCTCAACACCGCTTCCTGCTCCTCCTCTTTTTCAGACCGTTTCATGCTCCTCATATTTTTGACACATTTTGAAGCTCTTCATGTTTCTCACAGCTTTTCAGGTTCTTCATGTTTTTCAACACTACTTCATGCTCCTCCTATTTTTCAGACGGTTTCATGCTCATCTCATTTTTGACACCTTTTGAAGCTCTTCATATTTTTCACACCTTTTCAGGCTCTTCATTTTGTTCAACACCCTTTCTTGCTCCTCCTATTTTTCAGACCATTTCATGCTCCTCATATTTTTGACACGTTTTGAAGCTCTTCATATTTTTCACACCTTTTCAGGCTCTTCATGTTTTTGAACACCGTTTCATAGTCCTCCTATTTTTCAGACCGTTTCATGCTCCTCATATTTTTGACACCTTTTGAAGCTCTTCATATTTTTCACTACTTTTCAGGGTCTTCCTGTTTTGAACACCGCTTCATGCTGCTCCTATTTTTCAGAACTTTTCATGCTCCTCATATTTTTGACACCTTTTGAAGCTCTTCATATTTTTCACACCTTTTCAGGCTCTTCATGTTTTTGAACACCATTTCATGCTCCTCCTATTTTACAGACCGTTTCATTCTCCTCATATTTTTGACACCTTTTGAAGCTCTTCATATATTTCACACCTTTTCAGGCTTTTCATTATTTTCAACACCACTTCATGCTCCTCTTATTTTTCAGACCGTTTCATGCTCATCTCATTTTGACACCTTTTGAAGCTCTTCATGTTTTTCACATCTTCTGAAGCTCTTCATATTTTTCACAAATTTTCAGGCTCTTTATGATTTTCAACACCGCTTCATGCTCCTCCTATTTTTCAGACCGTTTCATGTTCATCTCATTTTGACACCTTTTGAAGCTCTTCATATTTTTCACACCTTTTGAAGCTCTTCATATTTTGCATATTTTTGAAGTTCTTCATAATTTCACACGTTTTCAGACTCTTCATGTTTTTCAACACCACTTCATGCTCCTCCTATTTTTCAGACCGTTTCATGCTCCTCATATTTTTGACACCTTTTGAAGCTCTTCATATTTTTCACACCTTTTCAGGCTCTTCATGTTTTTGAACACCGCTTCATGCTCCTCCTATTTTTCAGACCGTTTCATGCTCCTCATATTTTTGACAACTTTTGAAGCTTTTCATATTTTTCACACCTTGTCAGGCTCTTGAATTTTTTCAACACCACTTCATGCTCCTCCTTTTTTGCAGACCGTTTCATGCTCCTCATATTTTTGACACCTTTTGAAGCTCTTCATATTTTGCACACCTTTTCAGGCTCTTCATGTTTTTGAACACCGCTTCATGATCTTCCTATTTTTCTGACCTTTTCATGCTCCTCATATTTTTGACAACTTTTGAAGCTCTTCATATTTTTCACAACTTTTCAGGCTTTTCCTGTTTTTGAACACCGCTTCATGCTCCTCCTATTTTTCAAACCGTTTCATGCTCCTCATATTTTTGAAACCTTTTGAAGCTCTTCATATTTTTCACACCTTTTCAGGCTCTTCATATTTTTGAACACCGCTACATGCTCCTCCTATTTTCAGACCGTTTCATTCTCCTCATATTTTTGACACCTTTTGAAGCCCTTCATATATTTCACACCTTTTCCGTCTCTTCTTTTTTTTCAACACCACTTCATGCTCCTCCTATTTTTCAGACCGTTTCATGCTCATCTCATTTTTGACACCTTTTGAAGCTCTTCATATTTTTCACACCTTTTCAAGCTCTTCATGTTTTTGAACACCGCTTCATGCTCCTCCTATTTTTCAGACTGCTTCATACTCCTCTCATTTTTGACACCTTTTGAAGCTCTTCATATTTTTGACACCTTTTGAAGCTCTTCATATTTCTCACACGTTTTCAGGCTCTTCATGATTTTCAACACCGATTCATGCTCCTTCTCTTTTTCAGACCGTTTCATGCTCCTCATATTTTTGATACCTTTTGAATCTCCTCATATTTTTTACACCTTTTGAAGCTCCTCATATTTTTCACACCTTTTCAGGCTCTTCATATTTTTGAAAACCGCTTCATGCTCCTCCTAATTTTAAGACCATTTCATGCTCCTCATATATTTCACACCTTTTGAAGTTCTTCATATTTTTCACACCTTTTCAGGCTCTGCATGTTTTTCAACACCGTTTCATGCTCCTCCTATTTTTCAGACCGTTTCATGCTCCTCATATTTTTGACACATTTTGAAGTTCTTGATATATTTCACACCTTCTCAGGCTCTTCATTTTTTGGAACACGACTTCTTGCTCCTCCTATTTTTCAGACCGTTTCATGCTCATCTCATTTTTGACACCTTTTGAAGCTCTTCATATATTTGACACCATTTGAAGCTCTTCATATTTTTCACAACTTTTCAGGCTCTGCATGTATTTGAACACCGTTTCATGCTACTCCTATATTTCAGACCGATTCTTGCTGCTCATATATTTGACACCTTTTGAAACTCTTCATATTTTTAACACCTTTTCAGGCTCTTCATGTTTTTCAACACCGCTTCATGCTCCTCCTATTTTTCAGACCATTTCATGCTCCTCATATTTTTGACACCTTTTGATGCTCTTCATATTTTTCACACCTTTTCAGGCTTTTCATGTTTTTGCACACCGCTTCATGCTCCTCCTATTTTTCACACCTTTTGAAGCTCTTCATATTTTTCACCCTTTTCAGTCTCTTCATGTTTTTAACACGGTTTCATGCTCCTCCTATTTTTCAGACCGTTTCATGCTCCTCATATTTTTGACACCTTTTGAAGCTCTTCATATTTTTCACATCTTTTCAGGCTCTTCATGTTTTTCAACACTGCTTCATGCTCCACCTATTTTTCAGACGGTTTCATGCTCATCTCTTTTTTGACACCTTTTGAAGCTCTTCATATTTTTCATACCTTTTGAAGCTCTTCATATTTTTCACTCGTTTTCACGCTCTTCATGTTTTTCAACACCACTTCATGCTCCTCCTATTTTTCAGACGGTTTCATGCTCCTCATATTTTTGACACCTTTTGAAGCTCTTCATATTTTTCAAACCTTTTCAGGCTCTTCATGTTTTTGATCACTGCTTCATTCTCCTCGTATTTTTCAAACCATTTCATGATCCTCATGTATTTCACACCTTTGAACCTCTTCATATTTTTCACACCTTTTCAGGCTCTTCATGTGTTTCAACACCACTTCATGCTCCTCAGCTTTTTCAGACCGTTTCATGCTCATTTCATTTTTGAAACATTTTGAAGCTCTTCATATTTTTCACACCTTTTGAATCTCTTCATATTTTTGACACCTTTTCAGGCTCTTCATGTTTTTGAACACCTCTGCATGCTCCTTCTATTTTTCAGGGCGTTTAATGCTCCTCATGTATTTCACACCTTTTGAAGCTCTTCATATTTTTCTCACCTTTTCAGGCTCTTCATGTTTTTGAACACCGCTTCATGCTCCTCATATTTTTCAGACCGTTTCATGCTCCTCATATATTTCAAACCTTTTGCACCTCTTCATATTTTTCACACCTTTTCAATGTCTTCATGTTTTTGAACACCGTTTCATGCTGCTCCTATTTTTCACAACGTTTCATGCTCCTCATATTTTTGACACCTTTTGAAGCTCTTCATATTTTTCACACCTTTTCAGGCTCTTCATATTTTTGAACACCTCTTCCTCTTCCTCCTATTTTTCAGACCGTTTCTTGCTCCTCATGTATTTCACACCTTTGGAAGCCCTTCATATTTTTCACACCTTTTCAGGCTCTTGATGTTTTTCCACACCACTTCATGCTTCTCCTATTTTTCAACACGTTTCATGCTCCTCATGTATTTCACACCTTTTGAAGCTCTTCATATTTTTCACACCTTTTCAGGCTCTTCATGTTTTTCAACACCGCTTCATGCTCCTCCTATTTTTCAGACCGTTTCATGCACCTCATATTTTTCTCCCCTTTTGAAGCTCTTCATATTTTTCACACCTTTTCAGGCTCCTCATGTTTTGCAACACCGCTTCATGGTCCTCCTATTTTTCAGACCGTTTCATACTCGTCATATTTTTGACAACTTTTGATGCTCTTCATATTTTTCACACCTTTTCAGGCTCTTCATTTTTTCAACACCGCTTCATGCTCCTCCTATTTTTCAGAGCGTTTCATGCTCATCTCATTTTTAACACCTTTGGAAGCTTTTCATATTTTTCACAATTTTTCAGGCTCTTCATGTTTTGAACACCGCTTCATGCTCCTCCTATTTTTCAGACCGTATCATGCTCCTCATATTTTGACACCTTTTGAAGCTCTTCATATATTTCACACCTTTTCAGTCTCTTCTTTTTCTTCAACACCACCTCATGCACCTCCTATTTTTCAGACCGTTTCATGATCATCTCATTTTTGACACCTTTTGAAGCTCTTCATATTTTTCACACCTTTTCAGGCTCCTCATTTTTTTCAACACCACTTCATTCTCCTCCTATTTTTCAGACCGTTTCATGCTCATCTCTTTTTTGACACCTTTTGAAGCTCTTCATATTTTTCATACCTTTTGAAGCTCTTCATATTTTTCACTCGTTTTCACGCTCTTCATGTTTTTCAACATCGCTTCATGCTCCTCCTCTTTTTCAGACGGTTTCATGCTCCTCATATTTTTGACACCTTTTGAAGCTCTTCATATTTTTCAAACCTTTTCAGGCTCTTCATGTTTTTGAACACTGCTTCATGCTCCTCGTATTTTTCAAACCATTTCATGATCCTCATGTATTTCACACCTTTGAACCTCTTCATATTTTTCACACCTTTTCAGGCTCTTCATGTGTTTCAACACCACTTCATGCTCCTCAGCTTTTTCAGACCGTTTCATGCTCATTTCATTTTTGAAACATTTTGAAGCTCTTCATATTTTTCACACCTTTTGAATCTCTTCATATTTTTGACACCTTTTCAGCCTCTTCATGTTTTTGAACACCTCTGCATGCTCCTCCTATTTTTCAGGGCGTTTAATGCTCCTCATGTATTTCACACCTTTTGAAGCTCTTCATATTTTTCTCACCTTTTCAGGCTCTTCATGTTTTTGAACACCGCTTCATGCTCCTCATATTTTTCAGACCGTTTCATGCTCCTCATATATTTCAAACCTTTTGCACCTCTTCATATTTTTCACACCTTTTCAATGTCTTCATGTTTTTGAACACCGTTTCATGCTGCTCCTATTTTTCACAACGTTTCATGCTCCTCATATTTTTGACACCTTTTGAATCTCTTCATATATTTCACACCTTTTCCGTCTCTTCTTTTTTTTCAACACCACTTCATGCTCCTCCTATTTTTCAGACCGTTTCATGCTCATCTCATTTTTGACACCTTTTGAAGCTCTTCATATTTTTCACACCTTTTCAAGCTCTTCATGTTTTTGAACACCGCTTCATGCTCCTCCTATTTTTCAGACTGCTTCATACTCCTCTCATTTTTGACACCTTTTGAAGCTCTTCATATTTTTGACACCTTTTGAAGCTCTTCATATTTCTCACACGTTTTCAGGCTCTTCATGATTTTCAACACCGATTCATGCTCCTCCTCTTTTTCAGACCGTTTCATGCTCCTCATATTTTTGATACCTTTTGAATCTCCTCATATTTTTACACCTTTTGAACCTCTTCATATATTTCACACTTTTTCAGGCTCTTCATGTTTTTCAACACGGCTTCATGCTCCTCCTATTTTTCAGACCGTTTCATGCTCCTCATATTTTTCACACCTTTTGAAGCTCTTCATATTTTTCACACCTTTTAAGCCTCTTCATGTTTTTTAACACCGCTTCATGCTCCACCTATTTTCAAGAAAGTTTCATACTCCTCATGTATTTCATACCTTTTGAAGCTCCTCATATTTTTCACACCTTTTCAGGCTCTTCATGTTTTTGAACACCACTTCATGCTCCTCAGCTTTTTCAGACCGTTTCATGCTCATTTCATTTTTGAAACATTTTGAAGCTCTTCATATTTTTCACACCTTTTGAATCTCTTCATATTTTTGACACCTTTTCAGGCTCTTCATGTTTTTGAACACCTCTGCATGCTCCTCCTATTTTTCAGGGCGTTTAATGCTCCTCATGTATTTCACACCTTTTGAAGCTCTTCATATTTTTCTCACCTTTTCAGGCTCTTCATGTTTTTGAACACCGCTTCATGCTCCTCATATTTTTCAGACCGTTTCATGCTCCTCATATATTTCAAACCTTTTGCACCTCTTCATATTTTTCACACCTTTTCAGGCTCTTCATATTTTTGAACACCTCTTCCTCTTCCTCCTATTTTTCAGACCGTTTCTTGCTCCTCATGTATTTCACACCTTTTGAAGCCCTTCATATTTTTCACACCTTTTCAGGCTCTTGATGTTTTTCCACACCACTTCATGCTTCTCCTATTTTTCAACACGTTTCATGCTCCTCATGTATTTCACACCTTTTGAAGCTCTTCATATTTTTCACACCTTTTCAGGCTCTTCATGTTTTTCAACACCGCTTCATGCTCCTCCTATTTTTCAGACCGTTTCATGCACCTCATATTTTTCTCACCTTTTGAAGCTCTTCATATTTTTCACACCTTTTCAGGCTCCTCATGTTTTGCAACACCGCTTCATGGTCCTCCTATTTTTCAGACCGTTTCATACTCCTCATATTTTTGACAACTTTTGATGCTCTTCATATTTTTCACACCTTTTCAGGCTCTTCATTTTTTCAACACCGCTTCATGCTCCTCCTATTTTTCAGACCGTTTCATGCTCATCTCATTTTGACACCTTTGGAAGCTCTTCATATTTTTCACAATTTTTCAGGCTCTTCATGTTTTGAACACCCCTTCATGCTCCTCCTATTTTTCAGACCGTATCATGCTCCTCATATTTTGACACCTTTTGAAGCTCTTCATATATTTCACACCTTTTCAGTCTCTTCTTTTTCTTCAACACCACCTCATGCACCTCCTATTTTTCAGACCGTTTCATGATCATCTCATTTTTGACACCTTTTGAAGCTCTTCATATTTTTCACACCTTTTCAGGCTCCTCATTTTTTTCAACACCACTTCATTCTCCTCCTATTTTTCAGACCGTTTCATGCTCATCTCTTTTTTGACACCTTTTGAAGCTCTTCATATTTTTCACACATTTTGAAGCTCTTAATATTTTTCACACCTTTTCTGGCTCTTCATGTTTTTCAACACCGGTTCATGGTACTCCTATTTTTCAGACCGTTTCTTGCACCTCATATATTTCACACCTTTAGAAGCTCTTCATATTTTTCACACATTTTCAGGCTCTTCATGTTTCTCAACACCGCTTCCTGCTCCTCCTCTTTTTCAGAACGTTTCATGCTCCTCATATTTTTGACACCTTTTGAAGCTCTTCATGTTTCTCACAGCTTTTCAGGTTCTTCATGTTTTTCAACACTACTTCAAGCTCCTCCTATTTTTCAGACGGTTTCATGCTCATCTCATTTTTGACACCTTTTGAAGCTCTTCATATTTTTCACATCTTTTGAAGCTCTTCATATTTTTCACACGTTTTCAGGCTCTTCATGTTGTTCAACACCCTTTCTTGCTCCTCCTATTTTTCAGACCATTTCATGCTCCTCATATTTTTGACACGTTTTGAAGCTCTTCATATTTTTCACACCTTTTCAGGCTCTTCATGTTTTTGAACACCGTTTCATAGTCCTCCTATTTTTCAGACCGTTTCATGCTCCTCATATTTTTGACACCTTTTGAAGCTCTTCATATTTTTCATACCTTTTGAAGCTCTTCATATTTTTCACTCGTTTTCACGCTCTTCATGTTTTTCAACACCGCTTCATGCTCCTCCTATTTTTCAGACGGTTTCATGCTCCTCATATTTTTGACACCTTTTGAAGCTCTTCATATTTTTCAAACCTTTTCAGGCTCTTCATGTTTTTGAACACTGCTTCATGCTCCTCGTATTTTTCAAACCATTTCATGATCCTCATGTATTTCACACCTTTGAACCTCTTCATATTTTTCACACCTTTTCAGGCTCTTCATGTGTTTCAACACCACTTCATGCTCCTCAGCTTTTTCAGACCGTTTCATGCTCATTTCATTTTTGAAACATTTTGAAGCTCTTCATATTTTTCACACCTTTTGAATCTCTTCATATTTTTGACACCTTTTCAGGCTCTTCATGTTTTTGAACACCTCTGCATGCTCCTCCTATTTTTCAGGGCGTTTAATGCTCCTCATGTATTTCACACCTTTTGAAGCTCTTCATATTTTTCTCACCTTTTCAGGCTCTTCATGTTTTTGAACACCGCTTCATGCTCCTCATATTTTTCAGACCGTTTCATGCTCCTCATATATTTCAAACCTTTTGCACCTCTTCATATTTTTCACACCTTTTCAGGCTCTTCATATTTTTGAACACCTCTTCCTCTTCCTCCTATTTTTCAGACCGTTTCTTGCTCCTCATGTATTTCACACCTTTTGAAGCCCTTCATATTTTTCAACCTTTTCAGGCTCTTGATGTTTTTCCACACCACTTCATGCTTCTCCTATTTTTCAACACGTTTCATGCTCCTCATGTATTTCACACCTTTTGAAGCTCTTCATATTTTTCACACCTTTTCAGGCTCTTCATGTTTTTCAACACCGCTTCATGCTCCTCCTATTTTTCAGACCGTTTCATGCACCTCATATCTTTCTCACCTTTTGAAGCTCTTCATATTTTTCACACCTTTTCAGGCTCCTCATGTTTTGCAACACCGCTTCATGGTCCTCCTATTTTTCAGACCGTTTCATACTCCTCATATTTTTGACAACTTTTGATGCTCTTCATATTTTTCACACCTTTTCAGGCTCTTCATTTTTTCAACACCGCTTCATGCTCCTCCTATTTTTCAGACCGTTTCATGCTCATCTCATTTTTGACACCTTTGGAAGCTTTTCATATTTTTCACAATTTTTCAGGCTCTTCATGTTTTGAACACCGCTTCATGCTCCTCCTATTTTTCAGACCGTATCATGCTCCTCATATTTTGACACCTTTTGAAGCTCTTCATATATTTCACACCTTTTCAGTCTCTTCTTTTTCTTCAACACCACCTCATGCACCTCCTATTTTTCAGACCGTTTCATGATCATCTCATTTTTGACACCTTTTGAAGCTCTTCATATTTTTCACACCTTTTCAGGCTCCTCATTTTTTTCAACACCACTTCATTCTCCTCCTATTTTTCAGACCGTTTCATGCTCATCTCTTTTTTGACACCTTTTGAAGCTCTTCATATTTTTCACACATTTTGAAGCTCTTAATATTTTTCACACCTTTTCTGGCTCTTCATGTTTTTCAACACCGGTTCATGGTACTCCTATTTTTCAGACCGTTTCTTGCACCTCATATATTTCACACCTTTAGAAGCTCTTCATATTTTTCACACATTTTCAGGCTCTTCATGTTTCTCAACACCGCTTCCTGCTCCTCCTCTTTTTCAGAACGTTTCATGCTCCTCATATTTTTGACACCTTTTGAAGCTCTTCATGTTTCTCACAGCTTTTCAGGTTCTTCATGTTTTTCAACACTACTTCATGCTCCTCCTATTTTTCAGACGGTTTCATGCTCATCTCATTTTTGACACCTTTTGAAGCTCTTCATATTTTTCACATCTTTTGAAGCTCTTCATATTTTTCACACGTTTTCAGGCTCTTCATGTTGTTCAACACCCTTTCTTGCTCCTCCTATTTTTCAGACCATTTCATGCTCCTCATATTTTTGACACGTTTTGAAGCTCTTCATATTTTTCACACCTTTTCAGGCTCTTCATGTTTTTGAACACCGTTTCATAGTCCTCCTATTTTTCAGACCGTTTCATGCTCCTCATATTTTTGACACCTTTTGAAGCTCTTCATATTTTTCATACCTTTTGAAGCTCTTCATATTTTTCACTCGTTTTCACGCTCTTCATGTTTTTCAACACCGCTTCATGCTCCTCCTATTTTTCAGACGGTTTCATGCTCCTCATATTTTTGACACCTTTTGAAGCTCTTCATATTTTTCAAACCTTTTCAGGCTCTTCATGTTTTTGAACACTGCTTCATGCTCCTCGTATTTTTCAAACCATTTCATGATCCTCATGTATTTCACACCTTTGAACCTCTTCATATTTTTCACACCTTTTCAGGCTCTTCATGTGTTTCAACACCACTTCATGCTCCTCAGCTTTTTCAGACCGTTTCATGCTCATTTCATTTTTGAAACATTTTGAAGCTCTTCATATTTTTCACACCTTTTGAATCTCTTCATATTTTTGACACCTTTTCAGGCTCTTCATGTTTTTGAACACCTCTGCATGCTCCTCCTATTTTTCAGGGCGTTTAATGCTCCTCATGTATTTCACACCTTTTGAAGCTCTTCATATTTTTCTCACCTTTTCAGGCTCTTCATGTTTTTGAACACCGCTTCATGCTCCTCATATTTTTCAGACCGTTTCATGCTCCTCATATATTTCAAACCTTTTGCACCTCTTCATATTTTTCACACCTTTTCAATGTCTTCATGTTTTTGAACACCGTTTCATGCTGCTCCTATTTTTCACAACGTTTCATGCTCCTCATATTTTTGACACCTTTTGAAGCTCTTCATATTTTTCACACCTTTTCAGGCTCTTCATATTTTTGAACACCTCTTCCTCTTCCTCCTATTTTTCAGACCGTTTCTTGCTCCTCATGTATTTCACACCTTTGGAAGCCCTTCATATTTTTCACACCTTTTCAGGCTCTTGATGTTTTTCCACACCACTTCATGCTTCTCCTATTTTTCAACACGTTTCATGCTCCTCATGTATTTCACACCTTTTGAAGCTCTTCATATTTTTCACACCTTTTCAGGCTCTTCATGTTTTTCAACACCGCTTCATGCT
This sequence comes from Dama dama, assembly GCF_033118175.1. Classification (NCBI taxonomy): domain Eukaryota; kingdom Metazoa; phylum Chordata; class Mammalia; order Artiodactyla; family Cervidae; genus Dama; species Dama dama. The sequence goes on along the minus strand of NW_026870891.1, from coordinate 5,752,655 downwards.
CCTCCTATTTTTCAGACCGTTTCATGCACCTCATATTTTTCTCACCTTTTGAAGCTCTTCATATTTTTCACACCTTTTCAGGCTCCTCATGTTTTGCAACACCGCTTCATGGTCCTCCTATTTTTCAGACCGTTTCATACTCCTCATATTTTTGACAACTTTTGATGCTCTTCATATTTTTCACACCTTTTCAGGCTCTTCATTTTTTCAACACCGCTTCATGCTCCTCCTATTTTTCAGACCGTTTCATGCTCATCTCATTTTTAACACCTTTGGAAGCTTTTCATATTTTTCACAATTTTTCAGGCTCTTCATGTTTTGAACACCGCTTCATGCTCCTCCTATTTTTCTGACCGTATCATGCTCCTCATATTTTGACACCTTTTGAAGCTCTTCATATATTTCACACCTTTTCAGTCTCTTCTTTTTCTTCAACACCACCTCATGCACCTCCTATTTTTCAGACCGTTTCATGATCATCTCATTTTTGACACCTTTTGAAGCTCTTCATATTTTTCACACCTTTTCAGGCTCCTCATTTTTTTCAACACCACTTCATTCTCCTCCTATTTTTCAGACCGTTTCATGCTCATCTCTTTTTTGACACCTTTTGAAGCTCTTCATATTTTTCACACATTTTTAAGCTCTTAATATTTTTCACACCTTTTCTGGCTCTTCATGTTTTTCAACACCGGTTCATGGTACTCCTATTTTTTAGACCGTTTCATGCTCCTCATATTTTTGACAACTTTTGAAGCTGTTCATATTTTTCACACCTTTTCAGGTTCTTCATTTTTTTCAACACTGCTTCATGCTCCTCCTATTTTTCAGAACGTTTCATGCTCCTTATAATTTTGACACCTTTTGAAGCTCTTCATATTTTTCACACCTTTTCAGGCTCTTCATGTTTTTCAACACTGCTTCATGCTCCTCCTATTTTTCAGACCGTTTCTTGCACCTCATATATTTCACACCTTTAGAAGCTCTTCATATTTTTCACACATTTTCAGGCTCTTCATGTTTCTCAACACCGCTTCCTGCTCCTCCTCTTTTTCAGACCGTTTCATGCTCCTCATATTTTTGACACATTTTGAAGCTCTTCATGTTTCTCACAGCTTTTCAGGTTCTTCATGTTTTTCAACACTACTTCATGCTCCTCCTATTTTTCAGACGGTTTCATGCTCATCTCATTTTTGACACCTTTTGAAGCTCTTCATATTTTTCACATCTTTTGAAGCTCTTCATATTTTTCACACGTTTTCAGGCTCTTCATGTTGTTCAACACCCTTTCTTGCTCCTCCTATTTTTCAGACCATTTCATGCTCCTCATATTTTTGACACCTTTTGAAGCTCTTCATATTTTTCACACCTTTTCAGGCTCTTCATGTTTTTGAACACCGTTTCATAGTCCTCCTATTTTTCAGACCGTTTCATGCTCCTCATATTTTTGACACCTTTTGAAGCTCTTCATATTTTTCACTACTTTTCAGGGTCTTCCTGTTTTGAACACCGCTTCATGCTCCTCCTATTTTTCAGAACTTTTCATGCTCCTCATATTTTTGACACCTTTTGAAGCTCTTCATATTTTTCACACCTTTTCAGGCTCTTCATGTTTTTGAACACCATTTCATGCTCCTCCTATTTTACAGACCGTTTCATTCTCCTCATATTTTTGACACCTTTTGAAGCTCTTCATATATTTCACACCTTTTCAGGCTTTTCATTATTTTCAACACCACTTCATGCTCCTCTTATTTTTCAGACCGTTTCATGCTCATCTCATTTTGACACCTTTTGAAGTTCTTCATGTTTTTCACATCTTCTGAAGCTCTTCATATTTTTCACAAATTTTCAGGCTCTTTATGATTTTCAACACCGCTTCATGCTCCTCCTATTTTTCAGACCGTTTCATGTTCATCTCATTTTGACACCTTTTGAAGCTCTTCATATTTTTCACACCTTTTGAAGCTCTTCATATTTTGCATATTTTTGAAGTTCTTCATAATTTCACACGTTTTCAGACTCTTAATGTTTTTCAACACCACTTCATGCTCCTCCTATTTTTCAGACCGTTTCATGCTCCTCATATTTTTGACACCTTTTGAAGCTCTTCATATTTTTCACACCTTTTCAGGCTCTTCATGTTTTTGAACACCGCTTCATGCTCCTCCTATTTTTCAGACCGTTTCATGCTCCTCATATTTTTGACAACTTTTGAAGCTTTTCATATTTTTCACACCTTGTCAGGCTCTTGAATTTTTTCAACACCACTTCATGCTCCTCCTTTTTTGCAGACCGTTTCATGCTCCTCATATTTTTGACACCTTTTGAAGCTCTTCATATTTTGCACACCTTTTCAGGCTCTTCATGTTTTTGAACACCGCTTCATGATCCTCCTATTTTTCTGACCTTTTCATGCTCCTCATATTTTTGACAACTTTTGAAGCTCTTCATATTTTTCACAACTTTTCAGGCTTTTCCTGTTTTTGAACACCGCTTCATGCTCCTCCTATTTTTCAAACCGTTTCATGCTCCTCATATTTTTGACACCTTTTGAAGCTCTTCATATTTTTCACACCTTTTCAGGCTCTTCATGTTTTTGAACACCGCTTCATGCTCCTCCTATTTTCAGACCGTTTCATTCTCCTTATATTTTTGACACCTTTTGAAGCCCTTCATATATTTCACACCTTTTCCGTCTCTTCTTTTTTTTCAACACCACTTCATGCTCCTCCTATTTTTCAGACCGTTTCATGCTCATCTCATTTTTGACACCTTTTGAAGCTCTTCATATTTTTCACACCTTTTCAGGCTCTTCATGTTTTTGAACACCGCTTCATGCTCCTCTTATTTTTCAGACTGCTTCATACTCCTCTCATTTTTGAAACCTTTTGAAGCTCTTCATATTTTTGACACCTTTTGAAGCTCTTCATATTTCTCACACGTTTTCAGGCTCTTCATGATTTTCAACACCGATTCATGCTCCTCCTCTTTTTCAGACCGTTTCATGCTCCTCATATTTTTGATACCTTTTGAATCTCCTCATATTTTTTACACCTTTTGAACCTCTTCATATATTTCACACTTTTTCAGGCTCTTCATGTTTTTCAACACGGCTTCATGCTCCTCCTATTTTTCAGACCGTTTCATGCTCCTCATATTTTTCACACCTTTTGAAGCTCTTCATATTTTTCACACCTTTTAAGCCTCTTCATGTTTTTTAGCACCGCTTCATGCTCCTCCTATTTTCAAGACAGTTTCATACTCCTCATGTATTTCATACCTTTTGAAGCTCCTCATATTTTTCACACCTTTTCAGGCTCTTCATATTTTTGAAAACCGCTTCATGCTCCTCCTATTTTTAAGACCGTTTCATGCTCCTCATATATTTCACACCTTTTGAAGTTCTTCATATTTTTCACACCTTTTCAGGCTCTGCATGTTTTTCAACACCGTTTCATGCTCCTCCTATTTTTCAGACCGTTTCATGCTCCTCATATTTTTGACACATTTTGAAGTTCTTGATATATTTCACACCTTCTCAGGCTCTTCATTTTTTGGAACACGACTTCTTGCTCCTCCTATTTTTCAGACCGTTTCATGCTCATCTCATTTTTGACACCTTTTGAAGCTCTTCATATATTTGACACCATTTGAAGCTCTTCATATTTTTCACAACTTTTCAGGCTCTGCATGTATTTGAACACCGTTTCATGCTACTCCTATATTTCAGACCGATTCTTGCTGCTCATATATTTGACACCTTTTGAAACTCTTCATATTTTTAACACCTTTTCAGGCTCTTCATGTTTTTCAACACCGCTTCATGCTCCTCCTATTTTTCAGACCGTTTCATGCTCCTCATATTTTTGACACCTTTTGATGCTCTTCATATTTTTCACACCTTTTCAGGCTTTTCATGTTTTTGCACACCGCTTCATGCTCCTCCTATTTTTCACACCTTTTGAAGCTCTTCATATTTTTCACCCTTTTCAGTCTCTTCATGTTTTTGAACACGGTTTCATGCTCCTCCTATTTTTCAGACCGTTTCATGCTCCTCATATTTTTGACACCTTTTGAAGCTCTTCATATTTTTCACATCTTTTCAGGCTCTTCATGTTTTTCAACACCGCTTCATGCTCCACCTATTTTTCAGACGGTTTCATGCTCATCTCTTTTTTGACACCTTTTGAAGCTCTTCATATTTTTCATACCTTTGGAAGCTCCTCATATTTTTCACTCGTTTTCACGCTCTTCATGTTTTTCAACACCGCTTCATGCTCCTCCTATTTTTCAGACGGTTTCATGCTCCTCATATTTTTGACACCTTTTGAAGCTCTTCATATTTTTCAAACCTTTTCAGGCTCTTCATGTTTTTGAACACCGTTTCATAGTCCTCCTATTTTTCAGACCGTTTCATGCTCCTCATATTTTTGACACCTTTTGAAGCTCTTCATATTTTTCATACCTTTTGAAGCTCTTCATATTTTTCACTCGTTTTCACGCTCTTCATGTTTTTCAACACCGCTTCATGCTCCTCCTATTTTTCAGACGGTTTCATGCTCCTCATATTTTTGACACCTTTTGAAGCTCTTCATATTTTTCAAACCTTTTCAGGCTCTTCATGTTTTTGAACACTGCTTCATGCTCCTCGTATTTTTCAAACCATTTCATGATCCTCATGTATTTCACACCTTTGAACCTCTTCATATTTTTCACACCTTTTCAGGCTCTTCATGTGTTTCAACACCACTTCATGCTCCTCAGCTTTTTCAGACCGTTTCATGCTCATTTCATTTTTGAAACATTTTGAAGCTCTTCATATTTTTCACACCTTTTGAATCTCTTCATATTTTTGACACCTTTTCAGGCTCTTCATGTTTTTGAACACCTCTGCATGCTCCTCCTATTTTTCAGGGCGTTTAATGCTCCTCATGTATTTCACACCTTTTGAAGCTCTTCATATTTTTCTCACCTTTTCAGGCTCTTCATGTTTTTGAACACCGCTTCATGCTCCTCATATTTTTCAGACCGTTTCATGCTCCTCATATATTTCAAACCTTTTGCACCTCTTCATATTTTTCACACCTTTTCAATGTCTTCATGTTTTTGAACACCGTTTCATGCTGCTCCTATTTTTCACAACGTTTCATGCTCCTCATATTTTTGACACCTTTTGAAGCTCTTCATATTTTTCACACCTTTTCAGGCTCTTCATATTTTTGAACACCTCTTCCTCTTCCTCCTATTTTTCAGACCGTTTCTTGCTCCTCATGTATTTCACACCTTTGGAAGCCCTTCATATTTTTCACACCTTTTCAGGCTCTTGATGTTTTTCCACACCACTTCATGCTTCTCCTATTTTTCAACACGTTTCATGCTCCTCATGTATTTCACACCTTTTGAAGCTCTTCATATTTTTCACACCTTTTCAGGCTCTTCATGTTTTTCAACACTGCTTCATGCTCCTCCTATTTTTCAGACCGTTTCATGCACCTCATATTTTTCTCACCTTTTTAAGCTCTTCATATTTTTCACACCTTTTCAGGCTCCTCATGTTTTGCAACACCGCTTCATGGTCCTCCTATTTTTCAGACCGTTTCATACTCCTCATATTTTTGACAACTTTTGATGCTCTTCATATTTTTCACACCTTTTCAGGCTCTTCATTTTTTCAACACCGCTTCATGCTCCTCCTATTTTTCAGACCGTTTCATGCTCATCTCATTTTTAACACCTTTGGAAGCTTTTCATATTTTTCACAATTTTTCAGGCTCTTCATGTTTTGAACACCGCTTCATGCTCCTCCTATTTTTCTGACCGTATCATGCTCCTCATATTTTGACACCTTTTGAAGCTCTTCATATATTTCACACCTTTTCAGTCTCTTCTTTTTCTTCAACACCACCTCATGCACCTCCTATTTTTCAGACCGTTTCATGATCATCTCATTTTTGACACCTTTTGAAGCTCTTCATATTTTTCACACCTTTTCAGGCTCCTCATTTTTTTCAACACCACTTCATTCTCCTCCTATTTTTCAGACCGTTTCATGCTCATCTCTTTTTTGACACCTTTTGAAGCTCTTCATATTTTTCACACATTTTTAAGCTCTTAATATTTTTCACACCTTTTCTGGCTCTTCATGTTTTTCAACACCGGTTCATGGTACTCCTATTTTTTAGACCGTTTCATGCTCCTCATATTTTTGACAACTTTTGAAGCTGTTCATATTTTTCACACCTTTTCAGGTTCTTCATTTTTTTCAACACTGCTTCATGCTCCTCCTATTTTTCAGAACGTTTCATGCTCCTTATAATTTTGACACCTTTTGAAGCTCTTCATATTTTTCACACCTTTTCAGGCTCTTCATGTTTTTCAACACTGCTTCATGCTCCTCCTATTTTTCAGACCGTTTCTTGCACCTCATATATTTCACACCTTTAGAAGCTCTTCATATTTTTCACACATTTTCAGGCTCTTCATGTTTCTCAACACCGCTTCCTGCTCCTCCTCTTTTTCAGACCGTTTCATGCTCCTCATATTTTTGACACATTTTGAAGCTCTTCATGTTTCTCACAGCTTTTCAGGTTCTTCATGTTTTTCAACACTACTTCATGCTCCTCCTATTTTTCAGACGGTTTCATGCTCATCTCATTTTTGACACCTTTTGAAGCTCTTCATATTTTTCACATCTTTTGAAGCTCTTCATATTTTTCACACGTTTTCAGGCTCTTCATGTTGTTCAACACCCTTTCTTGCTCCTCCTATTTTTCAGACCATTTCATGCTCCTCATATTTTTGACACCTTTTGAAGCTCTTCATATTTTTCACACCTTTTCAGGCTCTTCATGTTTTTGAACACCGTTTCATAGTCCTCCTATTTTTCAGACCGTTTCATGCTCCTCATATTTTTGACACCTTTTGAAGCTCTTCATATTTTTCACTACTTTTCAGGGTCTTCCTGTTTTGAACACCGCTTCATGCTCCTCCTATTTTTCAGAACTTTTCATGCTCCTCATATTTTTGACACCTTTTGAAGCTCTTCATATTTTTCACACCTTTTCAGGCTCTTCATGCTTTTGAACACCATTTCATGCTCCTCCTATTTTACAGACCATTTCATTCTCCTCATATTTTTGACACCTTTTGAAGCTCTTCATATATTTCACACCTTTTCAGGCTTTTCATTATTTTCAACACCACTTCATGCTCCTCTTATTTTTCAGACCGTTTCATGCTCATCTCATTTTGACACCTTTTGAAGTTCTTCATGTTTTTCACATCTTCTGAAGCTCTTCATATTTTTCACAAATTTTCAGGCTCTTTATGATTTTCAACACCGCTTCATGCTCCTCCTATTTTTCAGACCGTTTCATGTTCATCTCATTTTGACACCTTTTGAAGCTCTTCATATTTTTCACACCTTTTGAAGCTCTTCATATTTTGCATATTTTTGAAGTTCTTCATAATTTCACACGTTTTCAGACTCTTCATGTTTTTCAACACCACTTCATGCTCCTCCTATTTTTCAGACCGTTTCATGCTCCTCATATTTTTGACACCTTTTGAAGCTCTTCATATTTTTCACACCTTTTCAGGCTCTTCATGTTTTTGAACACCGCTTCATGCTCCTCCTATTTTTCAGACCGTTTCATGCTCCTCATATTTTTGACAACTTTGAAGCTTTTCATATTTTTCACACCTTGTCAGGCTCTTGAATTTTTTCAACACCACTTCATGCTCCTCCTTTTTTGCAGACCGTTTCATGCTCCTCATATTTTTGACACCTTTTGAAGCTCTTCATATTTTGCACACCTTTTCAGGCTCTTCATGTTTTTGAACACCGCTTCATGATCCTCCTATTTTTCTGACCTTTTCATGCTCCTCATATTTTTGACAACTTTTGAAGCTCTTCATATTTTTCACAACTTTTCAGGCTTTTCCTGTTTTTGAACACCGCTTCATGCTCCTCCTATTTTTCAAACCGTTTCATGCTCCTCATATTTTTGACACCTTTTGAAGCTCTTCATATTTTTCACACCTTTTCAATGTCTTCATGTTTTTGAACACCGTTTCATGCTGCTCCTATTTTTCACAACGTTTCATGCTCCTCATATTTTTGACACCTTTTGAAGCTCTTCATATTTTTCACACCTTTTCAGGCTCTTCATATTTTTGAACACCTCTTCCTCTTCCTCCTATTTTTCAGACCGTTTCTTGCTCCTCATGTATTTCACACCTTTGGAAGCCCTTCATATTTTTCACACCTTTTCAGGCTCTTGATGTTTTTCCACACCACTTCATGCTTCTCCTATTTTTCAACACGTTTCATGCTCCTCATGTATTTCACACCTTTTGAAGCTCTTCATATTTTTCACACCTTTTCAGGCTCTTCATGTTTTTCAACACTGCTTCATGCTCCTCCTATTTTTCAGACCGTTTCATGCACCTCATATTTTTCTCACCTTTTTAAGCTCTTCATATTTTTCACACCTTTTCAGGCTCCTCATGTTTTGCAACACCGCTTCATGGTCCTCCTATTTTTCAGACCGTTTCATACTCCTCATATTTTTGACAACTTTTGATGCTCTTCATATTTTTCACACCTTTTCAGGCTCTTCATTTTTTCAACACCGCTTCATGCTCCTCCTATTTTTCAGACCGTTTCATGCTCATCTCATTTTTAACACCTTTGGAAGCTTTTCATATTTTTCACAATTTTTCAGGCTCTTCATGTTTTGAACACCGCTTCATGCTCCTCCTATTTTTCTGACCGTATCATGCTCCTCATATTTTGACACCTTTTGAAGCTCTTCATATATTTCACACCTTTTCAGTCTCTTCTTTTTCTTCAACACCACCTCATGCACCTCCTATTTTTCAGACCGTTTCATGATCATCTCATTTTTGACACCTTTTGAAGCTCTTCATATTTTTCACACCTTTTCAGGCTCCTCATTTTTTTCAACACCACTTCATTCTCCTCCTATTTTTCAGACCGTTTCATGCTCATCTCTTTTTTGACACCTTTTGAAGCTCTTCATATTTTTCACACATTTTTAAGCTCTTAATATTTTTCACACCTTTTCTGGCTCTTCATGTTTTTCAACACCGGTTCATGGTACTCCTATTTTTTAGACCGTTTCATGCTCCTCATATTTTTGACAACTTTTGAAGCTGTTCATATTTTTCACACCTTTTCAGGTTCTTCATTTTTTTCAACACTGCTTCATGCTCCTCCTATTTTTCAGAACGTTTCATGCTCCTTATAATTTTGACACCTTTTGAAGCTCTTCATATTTTTCACACCTTTTCAGGCTCTTCATGTTTTTCAACACTGCTTCATGCTCCTCCTATTTTTCAGACCGTTTCTTGCACCTCATATATTTCACACCTTTAGAAGCTCTTCATATTTTTCACACATTTTCAGGCTCTTCATGTTTCTCAACACCGCTTCCTGCTCCTCCTCTTTTTCAGACCGTTTCATGCTCCTCATATTTTTGACACATTTTGAAGCTCTTCATGTTTCTCACAGCTTTTCAGGTTCTTCATGTTTTTCAACACTACTTCATGCTCCTCCTATTTTTCAGACGGTTTCATGCTCATCTCATTTTTGACACCTTTTGAAGCTCTTCATATTTTTCACCTCTTTTGAAGCTCTTCATATTTTTCACACGTTTTCAGGCTCTTCATGTTGTTCAACACCCTTTCTTGCTCCTCCTATTTTTCAGACCATTTCATGCTCCTCATATTTTTGACACCTTTTGAAGCTCTTCATATTTTTCACACCTTTTCAGGCTCTTCATGTTTTTGAACACCGTTTCATAGTCCTCCTATTTTTCAGACCGTTTCATGCTCCTCATATTTTTGACACCTTTTGAAGCTCTTCATATTTTTCACTACTTTTCAGGGTCTTCCTGTTTTGAACACCGCTTCATGCTCCTCCTATTTTTCAGAACTTTTCATGCTCCTCATATTTTTGACACCTTTTGAAGCTCTTCATATTTTTCACACCTTTTCAGGCTCTTCATGCTTTTGAACACCATTTCATGCTCCTCCTATTTTACAGACCATTTCATTCTCCTCATATTTTTGACACCTTTTGAAGCTCTTCATATATTTCACACCTTTTCAGGCTTTTCATTATTTTCAACACCACTTCATGCTCCTCTTATTTTTCAGACCGTTTCATGCTCATCTCATTTTGACACCTTTTGAAGTTCTTCATGTTTTTCACATCTTCTGAAGCTCTTCATATTTTTCACAAATTTTCAGGCTCTTTATGATTTTCAACACCGCTTCATGCTCCTCCTATTTTTCAGACCGTTTCATGTTCATCTCATTTTGACACCTTTTGAAGCTCTTCATATTTTTCACACCTTTTGAAGCTCTTCATATTTTGCATATTTTTGAAGTTCTTCATAATTTCACACGTTTTCAGACTCTTCATGTTTTTCAACACCACTTCATGCTCCTCCTATTTTTCAGACCGTTTCATGCTCCTCATATTTTTGACACCTTTTGAAGCTCTTCATATTTTTCACACCTTTTCAGGCTCTTCATGTTTTTGAACACCGCTTCATGCTCCTCCTATTTTTCAGACCGTTTCATGCTCCTCATATTTTTGACAACTTTGAAGCTTTTCATATTTTTCACACCTTGTCAGGCTCTTGAATTTTTTCAACACCACTTCATCCTCCTCCTTTTTTGCAGACCGTTTCATGCTCCTCATATTTTTGACACCTTTTGAAGCTCTTCATATTTTGCACACCTTTTCAGGCTCTTCATGTTTTTGAACACCGCTTCATGATCCTCCTATTTTTCTGACCTTTTCATGCTCCTCATATTTTTGACAACTTTTGAAGCTCTTCATATTTTTCACAACTTTTCAGGCTTTTCCTGTTTTTGAACACCGCTTCATGCTCCTCCTATTTTTCAAACCGTTTCATGCTCCTCATATTTTTGACACCTTTTGAAGCTCTTCATATTTTTCACACCTTTTCAATGTCTTCATGTTTTTGAACACCGTTTCATGCTGCTCCTATTTTTCACAACGTTTCATGCTCCTCATATTTTTGACACCTTTTGAAGCTCTTCATATTTTTCACACCTTTTCAGGCTCTTCATATTTTTGAACACCTCTTCCTCTTCCTCCTATTTTTCAGACCGTTTCTTGCTCCTCATGTATTTCACACCTTTGGAAGCCCTTCATATTTTTCACACCTTTTCAGGCTCTTGATGTTTTTCCACACCACTTCATGCTTCTCCTATTTTTCAACACGTTTCATGCTCCTCATGTATTTCACACCTTTTGAAGCTCTTCATATTTTTCACACCTTTTCAGGCTCTTCATGTTTTTCAACACCGCTTCATGCTCCTCCTATTTTTCAGACCGTTTCATGCACCTCATATTTTTCTCACCTTTTTAAGCTCTTCATATTTTTCACACCTTTTCAGGCTCCTCATGTTTTGCAACACCGCTTCATGGTCCTCCTATTTTTCAGACCGTTTCATACTCCTCATATTTTTGACAACTTTTGATGCTCTTCATATTTTTCACACCTTTTCAGGCTCTTCATTTTTTCAACACCGCTTCATGCTCCTCCTATTTTTCAGACCGTTTCATGCTCATCTCATTTTTAACACCTTTGGAAGCTTTTCATATTTTTCACAATTTTTCAGGCTCTTCATGTTTTGAACACCGCTTCATGCTCCTCCTATTTTTCTGACCGTATCATGCTCCTCATATTTTGACACCTTTTGAAGCTCTTCATATATTTCACACCTTTTCAGTCTCTTCTTTTTCTTCAACACCACCTCATGCACCTCCTATTTTTCAGACCGTTTCATGATCATCTCATTTTTGACACCTTTTGAAGCTCTTCATATTTTTCACACCTTTTCAGGCTCCTCATTTTTTTCAACACCACTTCATTCTCCTCCTATTTTTCAGACCGTTTCATGCTCATCTCTTTTTTGACACCTTTTGAAGCTCTTCATATTTTTCACACATTTTTAAGCTCTTAATATTTTTCACACCTTTTCTGGCTCTTCATGTTTTTCAACACCGGTTCATGGTACTCCTATTTTTTAGACCGTTTCATGCTCCTCATATTTTTGACAACTTTTGAAGCTGTTCATATTTTTCACACCTTTTCAGGTTCTTCATTTTTTTCAACACTGCTTCATGCTCCTCCTATTTTTCAGAACGTTTCATGCTCCTTATAATTTTGACACCTTTTGAAGCTCTTCATATTTTTCACACCTTTTCAGGCTCTTCATGTTTTTCAACACTGCTTCATGCTCCTCCTATTTTTCAGACCGTTTCTTGCACCTCATATATTTCACACCTTTAGAAGCTCTTCATATTTTTCACACATTTTCAGGCTCTTCATGTTTCTCAACACCGCTTCCTGCTCCTCCTCTTTTTCAGACCGTTTCATGCTCCTCATATTTTTGACACATTTTGAAGCTCTTCATGTTTCTCACAGCTTTTCAGGTTCTTCATGTTTTTCAACACTACTTCATGCTCCTCCTATTTTTCAGACGGTTTCATGCTCATCTCATTTTTGACACCTTTTGAAGCTCTTCATATTTTTCACATCTTTTGAAGCTCTTCATATTTTTCACACGTTTTCAGGCTCTTCATGTTGTTCAACACCCTTTCTTGCTCCTCCTATTTTTCAGACCATTTCATGCTCCTCATATTTTTGACACCTTTTGAAGCTCTTCATATTTTTCACACCTTTTCAGGCTCTTCATGTTTTTGAACACCGTTTCATAGTCCTCCTATTTTTCAGACCGTTTCATGCTCCTCATATTTTTGACACCTTTTGAAGCTCTTCATATTTTTCACTACTTTTCAGGGTCTTCCTGTTTTGAACACCGCTTCATGCTCCTCCTATTTTTCAGAACTTTTCATGCTCCTCATATTTTTGACACCTTTTGAAGCTCTTCATATTTTTCACACCTTTTCAGGCTCTTCATGTTTTTGAACACCATTTCATGCTCCTCCTATTTTACAGACCGTTTCATTCTCCTCATATTTTTGACACCTTTTGAAGCTCTTCATATATTTCACACCTTTTCAGGCTTTTCATTATTTTCAACACCACTTCATGCTCCTCTTATTTTTCAGACCGTTTCATGCTCATCTCATTTTGACACCTTTTGAAGTTCTTCATGTTTTTCACATCTTCTGAAGCTCTTCATATTTTTCACAAATTTTCAGGCTCTTTATGATTTTCAACACCGCTTCATGCTCCTCCTATTTTTCAGACCGTTTCATGTTCATCTCATTTTGACACCTTTTGAAGCTCTTCATATTTTTCACACCTTTTGAAGCTCTTCATATTTTGCATATTTTTGAAGTTCTTCATAATTTCACACGTTTTCAGACTCTTCATGTTTTTCAACACCACTTCATGCTCCTCCTATTTTTCAGACCGTTTCATGCTCCTCATATTTTTGACACCTTTTGAAGCTCTTCATATTTTTCACACCTTTTCAGGCTCTTCATGTTTTTGAACACCGCTTCATGCTCCTCCTATTTTTCAGACCGTTTCATGCTCCTCATATTTTTGACAACTTTTGAAGCTTTTCATATTTTTCACACCTTGTCAGGCTCTTGAATTTTTTCAACACCACTTCATGCTCCTCCTTTTTTGCAGACCGTTTCATGCTCCTCATATTTTTGACACCTTTTGAAGCTCTTCATATTTTGCACACCTTTTCAGGCTCTTCATGTTTTTGAACACCGCTTCATGATCCTCCTATTTTTCTGACCTTTTCATGCTCCTCATATTTTTGACAACTTTTGAAGCTCTTCATATTTTTCACAACTTTTCAGGCTTTTCCTGTTTTTGAACACCGCTTCATGCTCCTCCTATTTTTCAAACCGTTTCATGCTCCTCATATTTTTGACACCTTTTGAAGCTCTTCATATTTTTCACACCTTTTCAATGTCTTCATGTTTTTGAACACCGTTTCATGCTGCTCCTATTTTTCACAACGTTTCATGCTCCTCATATTTTTGACACCTTTTGAAGCTCTTCATATTTTTCACACCTTTTCAGGCTCTTCATATTTTTGAACACCTCTTCCTCTTCCTCCTATTTTTCAGACCGTTTCTTGCTCCTCATGTATTTCACACCTTTGGAAGCCCTTCATATTTTTCACACCTTTTCAGGCTCTTGATGTTTTTCCACACCACTTCATGCTTCTCCTATTTTTCAACACGTTTCATGCTCCTCATGTATTTCACACCTTTTGAAGCTCTTCATATTTTGCACACCTTTTCAGGCTCTTCATGTTTTTCAACACCGCTTCATGCTCCTCCTATTTTTCAGACCGTTTCATGCACCTCATATTTTTCTCACCTTTTTAAGCTCTTCATATTTTTCACACCTTTTCAGGCTCCTCATGTTTTGCAACACCGCTTCATGGTCCTCCTATTTTTCAGACCGTTTCATACTCCTCATATTTTTGACAACTTTTGATGCTCTTCATATTTTTCACACCTTTTCAGGCTCTTCATTTTTTCAACACCGCTTCATGCTCCTCCTATTTTTCAGACCGTTTCATGCTCATCTCATTTTTAACACCTTTGGAAGCTTTTCATATTTTTCACAATTTTTCAGGCTCTTCATGTTTTGAACACCGCTTCATGCTCCTCCTATTTTTCTGACCGTATCATGCTCCTCATATTTTGACACCTTTTGAAGCTCTTCATATATTTCACACCTTTTCAGTCTCTTCTTTTTCTTCAACACCACCTCATGCACCTCCTATTTTTCAGACCGTTTCATGATCATCTCATTTTTGACACCTTTTGAAGCTCTTCATATTTTTCACACCTTTTCAGGCTCCTCATTTTTTTCAACACCACTTCATTCTCCTCCTATTTTTCAGACCGTTTCATGCTCATCTCTTTTTTGACACCTTTTGAAGCTCTTCATATTTTTCACACATTTTTAAGCTCTTAATATTTTTCACACCTTTTCTGGCTCTTCATGTTTTTCAACACCGGTTCATGGTACTCCTATTTTTTAGACCGTTTCATGCTCCTCATATTTTTGACAACTTTTGAAGCTGTTCATATTTTTCACACCTTTTCAGGTTCTTCATTTTTTTCAACACTGCTTCATGCTCCTCCTATTTTTCAGAACGTTTCATGCTCCTTATAATTTTGACACCTTTTGAAGCTCTTCATATTTTTCACACCTTTTCAGGCTCTTCATGTTTTTCAACACTGCTTCATGCTCCTCCTATTTTTCAGACCGTTTCTTGCACCTCATATATTTCACACCTTTAGAAGCTCTTCATATTTTTCACACATTTTCAGGCTCTTCATGTTTCTCAACACCGCTTCCTGCTCCTCCTCTTTTTCAGACCGTTTCATGCTCCTCATATTTTTGACACATTTTGAAGCTCTTCATGTTTCTCACAGCTTTTCAGGTTCTTCATGTTTTTCAACACTACTTCATGCTCCTCCTATTTTTCAGACGGTTTCATGCTCATCTCATTTTTGACACCTTTTGAAGCTCTTCATATTTTTCACATCTTTTGAAGCTCTTCATATTTTTCACACGTTTTCAGGCTCTTCATGTTGTTCAACACCCTTTCTTGCTCCTCCTATTTTTCAGACCATTTCATGCTCCTCATATTTTTGACACCTTTTGAAGCTCTTCATATTTTTCACACCTTTTCAGGCTCTTCATGTTTTTGAACACCGTTTCATAGTCCTCCTATTTTTCAGACCGTTTCATGCTCCTCATATTTTTGACACCTTTTGAAGCTCTTCATATTTTTCACTACTTTTCAGGGTCTTCCTGTTTTGAACACCGCTTCATGCTCCTCCTATTTTTCAGAACTTTTCATGCTCCTCATATTTTTGACACCTTTTGAAGCTCTTCATATTTTTCACACCTTTTCAGGCTCTTCATGCTTTTGAACACCATTTCATGCTCCTCCTATTTTACAGACCATTTCATTCTCCTCATATTTTTGACACCTTTTGAAGCTCTTCATATATTTCACACCTTTTCAGGCTTTTCATTATTTTCAACACCACTTCATGCTCCTCTTATTTTTCAGACCGTTTCATGCTCATCTCATTTTGACACCTTTTGAAGTTCTTCATGTTTTTCACATCTTCTGAAGCTCTTCATATTTTTCACAAATTTTCAGGCTCTTTATGATTTTCAACACCGCTTCATGCTCCTCCTATTTTTCAGACCGTTTCATGTTCATCTCATTTTGACACCTTTTGAAGCTCTTCATATTTTTCACACCTTTTGAAGCTCTTCATATTTTGCATATTTTTGAAGTTCTTCATAATTTCACACGTTTTCAGACTCTTCATGTTTTTCAACACCACTTCATGCTCCTCCTATTTTTCAGACCGTTTCATGCTCCTCATATTTTTGACACCTTTTGAAGCTCTTCATATTTTTCACACCTTTTCAGGCTCTTCATGTTTTTGAACACCGCTTCATGCTCCTCCTATTTTTCAGACCGTTTCATGCTCCTCATATTTTTGACAACTTTGAAGCTTTTCATATTTTTCACACCTTGTCAGGCTCTTGAATTTTTTCAACACCACTTCATCCTCCTCCTTTTTTGCAGACCGTTTCATGCTCCTCATATTTTTGACACCTTTTGAAGCTCTTCATATTTTGCACACCTTTTCAGGCTCTTCATGTTTTTGAACACCGCTTCATGATCCTCCTATTTTTCTGACCTTTTCATGCTCCTCATATTTTTGACAACTTTTGAAGCTCTTCATATTTTTCACAACTTTTCAGGCTTTTCCTGTTTTTGAACACCGCTTCATGCTCCTCCTATTTTTCAAACCGTTTCATGCTCCTCATATTTTTGACACCTTTTGAAGCTCTTCATATTTTTCACACCTTTTCAATGTCTTCATGTTTTTGAACACCGTTTCATGCTGCTCCTATTTTTCACAACGTTTCATGCTCCTCATATTTTTGACACCTTTTGAAGCTCTTCATATTTTTCACACCTTTTCAGGCTCTTCATATTTTTGAACACCTCTTCCTCTTCCTCCTATTTTTCAGACCGTTTCTTGCTCCTCATGTATTTCACACCTTTGGAAGCCCTTCATATTTTTCACACCTTTTCAGGCTCTTGATGTTTTTCCACACCACTTCATGCTTCTCCTATTTTTCAACACGTTTCATGCTCCTCATGTATTTCACACCTTTTGAAGCTCTTCATATTTTTCACACCTTTTCAGGCTCTTCATGTTTTTCAACACCGCTTCATGCTCCTCCTATTTTTCAGACCGTTTCATGCACCTCATATTTTTCTCACCTTTTTAAGCTCTTCATATTTTTCACACCTTTTCAGGCTCCTCATGTTTTGCAACACCGCTTCATGGTCCTCCTATTTTTCAGACCGTTTCATACTCCTCATATTTTTGACAACTTTTGATGCTCTTCATATTTTTCACACCTTTTCAGGCTCTTCATTTTTTCAACACCGCTTCATGCTCCTCCTATTTTTCAGACCGTTTCATGCTCATCTCATTTTTAACACCTTTGGAAGCTTTTCATATTTTTCACAATTTTTCAGGCTCTTCATGTTTTGAACACCGCTTCATGCTCCTCCTATTTTTCTGACCGTATCATGCTCCTCATATTTTGACACCTTTTGAAGCTCTTCATATATTTCACACCTTTTCAGTCTCTTCTTTTTCTTCAACACCACCTCATGCACCTCCTATTTTTCAGACCGTTTCATGATCATCTCATTTTTGACACCTTTTGAAGCTCTTCATATTTTTCACACCTTTTCAGGCTCCTCATTTTTTTCAACACCACTTCATTCTCCTCCTATTTTTCAGACCGTTTCATGCTCATCTCTTTTTTGACACCTTTTGAAGCTCTTCATATTTTTCACACATTTTTAAGCTCTTAATATTTTTCACACCTTTTCTGGCTCTTCATGTTTTTCAACACCGGTTCATGGTACTCCTATTTTTTAGACCGTTTCATGCTCCTCATATTTTTGACAACTTTTGAAGCTGTTCATATTTTTCACACCTTTTCAGGTTCTTCATTTTTTTCAACACTGCTTCATGCTCCTCCTATTTTTCAGAACGTTTCATGCTCCTTATAATTTTGACACCTTTTGAAGCTCTTCATATTTTTCACACCTTTTCAGGCTCTTCATGTTTTTCAACACTGCTTCATGCTCCTCCTATTTTTCAGACCGTTTCTTGCACCTCATATATTTCACACCTTTAGAAGCTCTTCATATTTTTCACACATTTTCAGGCTCTTCATGTTTCTCAACACCGCTTCCTGCTCCTCCTCTTTTTCAGACCGTTTCATGCTCCTCATATTTTTGACACATTTTGAAGCTCTTCATGTTTCTCACAGCTTTTCAGGTTCTTCATGTTTTTCAACACTACTTCATGCTCCTCCCATTTTTCAGACGGTTTCATGCTCATCTCATTTTTGACACCTTTTGAAGCTCTTCATATTTTTCACATCTTTTGAAGCTCTTCATATTTTTCACACGTTTTCAGGCTCTTCATGTTGTTCAACACCCTTTCTTGCTCCTCCTATTTTTCAGACCATTTCATGCTCCTCATATTTTTGACACCTTTTGAAGCTCTTCATATTTTTCACACCTTTTCAGGCTCTTCATGTTTTTGAACACCGTTTCATAGTCCTCCTATTTTTCAGACCGTTTCATGCTCCTCATATTTTTGACACCTTTTGAAGCTCTTCATATTTTTCACTACTTTTCAGGGTCTTCCTGTTTTGAACACCGCTTCATGCTCCTCCTATTTTTCAGAACTTTTCATGCTCCTCATATTTTTGACACCTTTTGAAGCTCTTCATATTTTTCACACCTTTTCAGGCTCTTCATGTTTTTGAACACCATTTCATGCTCCTCCTATTTTACAGACCGTTTCATTCTCCTCATATTTTTGACACCTTTTGAAGCTCTTCATATATTTCACACCTTTTCAGGCTTTTCATTATTTTCAACACCACTTCATGCTCCTCTTATTTTTCAGACCGTTTCATGCTCATCTCATTTTGACACCTTTTGAAGTTCTTCATGTTTTTCACATCTTCTGAAGCTCTTCATATTTTTCACAAATTTTCAGGCTCTTTATGATTTTCAACACCGCTTCATGCTCCTCCTATTTTTCAGACCGTTTCATGTTCATCTCATTTTGACACCTTTTGAAGCTCTTCATATTTTTCACACCTTTTGAAGCTCTTCATATTTTGCATATTTTTGAAGTTCTTCATAATTTCACACGTTTTCAGACTCTTCATGTTTTTCAACACCACTTCATGCTCCTCCTATTTTTCAGACCGTTTCATGCTCCTCATATTTTTGACACCTTTTGAAGCTCTTCATATTTTTCACACCTTTTCAGGCTCTTCATGTTTTTGAACACCGCTTCATGCTCCTCCTATTTTTCAGACCGTTTCATGCTCCTCATATTTTTGACAACTTTTGAAGCTTTTCATATTTTTCACACCTTGTCAGGCTCTTGAATTTTTTCAACACCACTTCATGCTCCTCCTTTTTTGCAGACCGTTTCATGCTCCTCATATTTTTGACACCTTTTGAAGCTCTTCATATTTTGCACACCTTTTCAGGCTCTTCATGTTTTTGAACACCGCTTCATGATCCTCCTATTTTTCTGACCTTTTCATGCTCCTCATATTTTTGACAACTTTTGAAGCTCTTCATATTTTTCACAACTTTTCAGGCTTTTCCTGTTTTTGAACACCGCTTCATGCTCCTCCTATTTTTCAAACCGTTTCATGCTCCTCATATTTTTGACACCTTTTGAAGCTCTTCATATTTTTCACACCTTTTCAATGTCTTCATGTTTTTGAACACCGTTTCATGCTGCTCCTATTTTTCACAACGTTTCATGCTCCTCATATTTTTGACACCTTTTGAAGCTCTTCATATTTTTCACACCTTTTCAGGCTCTTCATATTTTTGAACACCTCTTCCTCTTCCTCCTATTTTTCAGACCGTTTCTTGCTCCTCATGTATTTCACACCTTTGGAAGCCCTTCATATTTTTCACACCTTTTCAGGCTCTTGATGTTTTTCCACACCACTTCATGCTTCTCCTATTTTTCAACACGTTTCATGCTCCTCATGTATTTCACACCTTTTGAAGCTCTTCATATTTTTCACACCTTTTCAGGCTCTTCATGTTTTTCAACACCGCTTCATGCTCCTCCTATTTTTCAGACCGTTTCATGCACCTCATATTTTTCTCACCTTTTTAAGCTCTTCATATTTTTCACACCTTTTCAGGCTCCTCATGTTTTGCAACACCGCTTCATGGTCCTCCTATTTTTCAGACCGTTTCATACTCCTCATATTTTTGACAACTTTTGATGCTCTTCATATTTTTCACACCTTTTCAGGCTCTTCATTTTTTCAACACCGCTTCATGCTCCTCCTATTTTTCAGACCGTTTCATGCTCATCTCATTTTTAACACCTTTGGAAGCTTTTCATATTTTTCACAATTTTTCAGGCTCTTCATGTTTTGAACACCGCTTCATGCTCCTCCTATTTTTCTGACCGTATCATGCTCCTCATATTTTGACACCTTTTGAAGCTCTTCATATATTTCACACCTTTTCAGTCTCTTCTTTTTCTTCAACACCACCTCATGCACCTCCTATTTTTCAGACCGTTTCATGATCATCTCATTTTTGACACCTTTTGAAGCTCTTCATATTTTTCACACCTTTTCAGGCTCCTCATTTTTTTCAACACCACTTCATTCTCCTCCTATTTTTCAGACCGTTTCATGCTCATCTCTTTTTTGACACCTTTTGAAGCTCTTCATATTTTTCACACATTTTTAAGCTCTTAATATTTTTCACACCTTTTCTGGCTCTTCATGTTTTTCAACACCGGTTCATGGTACTCCTATTTTTTAGACCGTTTCATGCTCCTCATATTTTTGACAACTTTTGAAGCTGTTCATATTTTTCACACCTTTTCAGGTTCTTCATTTTTTTCAACACTGCTTCATGCTCCTCCTATTTTTCAGAACGTTTCATGCTCCTTATAATTTTGACACCTTTTGAAGCTCTTCATATTTTTCACACCTTTTCAGGCTCTTCATGTTTTTCAACACTGCTTCATGCTCCTCCTATTTTTCAGACCGTTTCTTGCACCTCATATATTTCACACCTTTAGAAGCTCTTCATATTTTTCACACATTTTCAGGCTCTTCATGTTTCTCAACACCGCTTCCTGCTCCTCCTCTTTTTCAGACCGTTTCATGCTCCTCATATTTTTGACACATTTTGAAGCTCTTCATGTTTCTCACAGCTTTTCAGGTTCTTCATGTTTTTCAACACTACTTCATGCTCCTCCTATTTTTCAGACGGTTTCATGCTCATCTCATTTTTGACACCTTTTGAAGCTCTTCATATTTTTCACATCTTTTGAAGCTCTTCATATTTTTCACACGTTTTCAGGCTCTTCATGTTGTTCAACACCCTTTCTTGCTCCTCCTATTTTTCAGACCATTTCATGCTCCTCATATTTTTGACACCTTTTGAAGCTCTTCATATTTTTCACACCTTTTCAGGCTCTTCATGTTTTTGAACACCGTTTCATAGTCCTCCTATTTTTCAGACCGTTTCATGCTCCTCATATTTTTGACACCTTTTGAAGCTCTTCATATTTTTCACTACTTTTCAGGGTCTTCCTGTTTTGAACACCGCTTCATGCTCCTCCTATTTTTCAGAACTTTTCATGCTCCTCATATTTTTGACACCTTTTGAAGCTCTTCATATTTTTCACACCTTTTCAGGCTCTTCATGTTTTTGAACACCATTTCATGCTCCTCCTATTTTACAGACCGTTTCATTCTCCTCATATTTTTGACACCTTTTGAAGCTCTTCATATATTTCACACATTTTCAGGCTTTTCATTATTTTCAACACCACTTCATGCGCCTCTTATTTTTCAGACCGTTTCATGCTCATCTCATTTTGACACCTTTTGAAGTTCTTCATGTTTTTCACATCTTCTGAAGCTCTTCATATTTTTCACAAATTTTCAGGCTCTTTATGATTTTCAACACCGCTTCATGCTCCTCCTATTTTTCAGACCGTTTCATGTTCATCTCATTTTGACACATTTTGAAGCTCTTCATATTTTTCACACCTTTTGAAGCTCTTCATATTTTGCATATTTTTGAAGTTCTTCATAATTTCACACGTTTTCAGACTCTTCATGTTTTTCAACACCACTTCATGCTCCTCCTATTTTTCAGACCGTTTCATGCTCCTCATATTTTTGACACCTTTTGAAGCTCTTCATATTTTTCACACCTTTTCAGGCTCTTCATGTTTTTGAACACCGCTTCATGCTCCTCCTATTTTTCAGACCGTTTCATGCTCCTCATATTTTTGACAACTTTTGAAGCTTTTCATATTTTTCACACCTTGTCAGGCTCTTGAATTTTTTCAACACCACTTCATGCTCCTCCTTTTTTGCAGACCGTTTCATGCTCCTCATATTTTTGACACCTTTTGAAGCTCTTCATATTTTGCACACCTTTTCAGGCTCTTCATGTTTTTGAACACCGCTTCATGATCCTCCTATTTTTCTGACCTTTTCATGCTCCTCATATTTTTGACAACTTTTGAAGCTCTTCATATTTTTCACAACTTTTCAGGCTTTTCCTGTTTTTGAACACCGCTTCATGCTCCTCCTATTTTTCAAACCGTTTCATGCTCCTCATATTTTTGACACCTTTTGAAGCTCTTCATATTTTTCACACCTTTTCAGGCTCTTCATGTTTTTGAACACCGCTTCATGCTCCTCCTATTTTCAGACCGTTTCATTCTCCTTATATTTTTGACACCTTTTGAAGCCCTTCATATATTTCACACCTTTTCCGTCTCTTCTTTTTTTTCAACACCACTTCATGCTCCTCCTATTTTTCAGACCGTTTCATGCTCATCTCATTTTTGACACCTTTTGAAGCTCTTCATATTTTTCACACCTTTTCAGGCTCTTCATGTTTTTGAACACCGCTTCATGCTCCTCTTATTTTTCAGACTGCTTCATACTCCTCTCATTTTTGAAACCTTTTGAAGCTCTTCATATTTTTGACACCTTTTGAAGCTCTTCATATTTCTCACACGTTTTCAGGCTCTTCATGATTTTCAACACCGATTCATGCTCCTCCTCTTTTTCAGACCGTTTCATGCTCCTCATATTTTTGATACCTTTTGAATCTCCTCATATTTTTTACACCTTTTGAACCTCTTCATATATTTCACACTTTTTCAGGCTCTTCATGTTTTTCAACACGGCTTCATGCTCCTCCTATTTTTCAGACCGTTTCATGCTCCTCATATTTTTCACACCTTTTGAAGCTCTTCATATTTTTCACACCTTTTAAGCCTCTTCATGTTTTTTAGCACCGCTTCATGCTCCTCCTATTTTCAAGACAGTTTCATACTCCTCATGTATTTCATACCTTTTGAAGCTCCTCATATTTTTCACACCTTTTCAGGCTCTTCATATTTTTGAAAACCGCTTCATGCTCCTCCTATTTTTAAGACCGTTTCATGCTCCTCATATATTTCACACCTTTTGAAGTTCTTCATATTTTTCACACCTTTTCAGGCTCTGCATGTTTTTCAACACCGTTTCATGCTCCTCCTATTTTTCAGACCGTTTCATGCTCCTCATATTTTTGACACATTTTGAAGTTCTTGATATATTTCACACCTTCTCATGCTCTTCATTTTTTGGAACACGACTTCTTGCTCCTCCTATTTTTCAGACCGTTTCATGCTCATCTCATTTTTGACACCTTTTGAAGCTCTTCATATATTTGACACCATTTGAAGCTCTTCATATTTTTCACAACTTTTCAGGCTCTGCATGTATTTGAACACCGTTTCATGCTACTCCTATATTTCAGACCGATTCTTGCTGCTCATATATTTGACACCTTTTGAAACTCTTCATATTTTTAACACCTTTTCAGGCTCTTCATGTTTTTCAACACCGCTTCATGCTCCTCCTATTTTTCAGACCGTTTCATGCTCCTCATATTTTTGACACCTTTTGATGCTCTTCATATTTTTCACACCATTTCAGGCTTTTCATGTTTTTGCACACCGCTTCATGCTCCTCCTATTTTTCACACCTTTTGAAGCTCTTCATATTTTTCACCCTTTTCAGTCTCTTCATGTTTTTGAACACGGTTTCATGCTCCTCCTATTTTTCAGACCGTTTCATGCTCCTCATATTTTTGACACCTTTTGAAGCTCTTCATATTTTTCACATCTTTTCAGGCTCTTCATGTTTTTCAACACCGCTTCATGCTCCACCTATTTTTCAGACGGTTTCATGCTCATCTCTTTTTTGACACCTTTTGAAGCTCTTCATATTTTTCATACCTTTTGAAGCTCCTCATATTTTTCACTCGTTTTCACGCTCTTCATGTTTTTCAACACCGCTTCATGCTCCTCCTATTTTTCAGACGGTTTCATGCTCCTCATATTTTTGACACCTTTTGAAGCTCTTCATATTTTTCAAACCTTTTCAGGCTCTTCATGTTTTTGAACACTGCTTCATGCTCCTCGTATTTTTCAAACCATTTCATGATCCTCATGTATTTCACACCTTTGAACCTCTTCATATTTTTCACACCTTTTCAGGCTCTTCATGTGTTTCAACACCACTTCATGCTCCTCAGCTTTTTCAGACCGTTTCATGCTCATTTCATTTTTGAAACATTTTGAAGCTCTTCATATTTTTCACACCTTTTGAATCTCTTCATATTTTTGACACCTTTTCAGGCTCTTCATGTTTTTGAACACCTCTGCATGCTCCTCCTATTTTTCAGGGCGTTTAATGCTCCTCATGTATTTCACACCTTTTGAAGCTCTTCATATTTTTGACACCCTTTCAGGCTCTTCATGTTTTGCAACACCGCTTCATGCTGTTCCTATTTTTCAGACCGTTTCATGCTCCTCATATTTTTGAGACCTTTTGAAGCTCTTCATATCATTCACACCTTTTGAAGCTCTTCATATTCTTCATACGTTTTCATGCTCTTTATGTTTTTCAACACCGCTTCTTGCTCCTCCTATTTTTCAGACCGTTTCATGCTCATCTCATTTTTGACACCTTTTAAAGCTCTTCATATTTTTCACACCTTTTGAGGCTCTTCATATTTTTCACACCTTTTGAGGCTCTTGATATTTTTCATATTTTTGAAGCTCTTCATATTTTTCACACCTTTTCAGGCTCTTCATATTTTTGAACACCGCTTCATGCTCCTCCTATTTTTCAGAGAGTTTCATGCTCCTCATGTATTTCACACCTTATGAAGCTCTTCATATTTTTCACACCTTTTCAGGCTCTTCATGTTTTTCAACACCGCTTCATGCTCCTCCTGTTTTTCAGACCATTTCATGCTAGTCATATTTTTGACACCTTTTGAAGCTCTTCATATTTCTCACACCTTTTCAGGCTCTTCATGTTTTTCAACAACGCTTCATGCTCCTCCGATTTTTCAGACGGTTTCATGCTCCTCATACTTTTGACACCTTTTGAAGCTCTTCATATTTTTCACACCTTTTCAGGCTCTTCATGTTTTTCAACACCGCTTCATGCACCTCCTATTTTTCAGAACGTTTCATGCTCATCTCATTTTTGACACCTTTTGAAGCTTTTCATATTTTTCAAAACTTTTCAGGCTTTTCATGTTTTGAACACCGCTTCATGGTAATCCTATTTTTGAAACCATATCATGCTCCTCATATTTTTCACACATATTGAAGCTCTTCATATTTTTCAAACCTTTTCAGACTCTTCATGTTTTTGAACACCACTTCATGCTCCTTCTATTTTTCAGAGAGTTTCATTCTCCTCATGTATTTCACACCTTTTGAAGCTCTTCATATTTTGCACACCTTTTCAGGCTCTTCATGTTTTTGAACACCGTTTCATGCTCCTCCTATTTTTCAGACGGTTTCATGCTCCTCATATTTTGACACCTTTTGAAGCTCTTCATATTTTTCACACTTTTTCAAGCTCTTCATGTTTTTCAACACCACTTCATGCTCCTCCTATTTTTCAGACGTTTCATGTTCCTCATATTTTTGACACCTTTAGAAACTTTTCATATTTTTCACACTTTTTCAGGCTCTTCATGTTTTTCCACACCGCTTCAGCTCCTCCTATTTTTCAGACCGTTTCATTCTCCTCATAAATTTGACACATTTTAAAGCTCTTCATATATTTCACACCTTTTCAGGCTCTTCATTTTTTCAACACCACTTCATGCTCCTCCTATTTTTCAGACCGTTTCATGCTCATCTATTTTGACACCTTTTGAAGCTCTTCATATTTTTACACCTTTTAAGCTCTTCACATTTTTCACACCTTTTCAGGCTCTTCATGTTTTGAACACCGTTTCTTGCTCCTCTTATTATTCAGACCGTTTCATGATCCTGATATATTTGACACCTCTTGAAGCTCTTCATATTTTTCACACCTTTTCAGGCTCTTCAAGATTTTCAACACCGCTTCATGCTCCTCCGATTTTTCAGACCGTTTCATGCTCATCTCATTTTTGACATCTTTTGAAGCACTTCGTATTTTTCACACCTTTTGAAGCTCTTCCTATTTTTCATATTTTTGAACCACTTCATGTTTTTCACACCTTTTCAGGCTCTTCAAGATTTTCAACACCGCTTCATGCTCCTCCGATTTTTCAGACCGTTTCATGCTCATCTAATTTTTGACACCTTTTGAAGCTCTTCATATTTTTCACACCTTTTCAGGCTCTTCATATTTTTCAACACAACTTCATGCATCTCCTATTTTTCGGACCATTTCATGCTCCTCATATTTTTCAAACCTTTTGAAACTCTTCATATTTTTCACACCTTTTCAGGCTCTTCATGTTTTGAACACCAC
This sequence comes from Dama dama, assembly GCF_033118175.1. Lineage (NCBI taxonomy): Eukaryota > Metazoa > Chordata > Mammalia > Artiodactyla > Cervidae > Dama > Dama dama. The sequence goes on along the minus strand of NW_026870891.1, from coordinate 5,725,662 downwards.
TTCATGCTCCTCCTATTATTCAGAGAGTTTCATGCTCCTCATGTATTTCACACCTTTTGAAGCTCTTCATATTTTTCACACCTTTTGAAGCTCTTCATATATTTCACATCTTTTCAGGCTCTTCATGTTTATTTAAAAACGTTTCATCCTCCTCCTATTTTTGACACATTTTGAAGCTCTTCATATTTTTCACATCTTTTAAGACTCTTCATGTTTTTCAACACCGCTTCATGCTCCTCCGTTTTTTCAGACCGTTTCATGCTCCTCTCATTTTTGACACCTTTTGAAGCTCTTCATATTTTTCACACCTTTTGAAGCTCTTCATATTTTTCACAACTTTTAAGGCTCTTCATGTTTTTCAACACCGCTTCATGGTCCTCCTATTTTTCAGAACGTTTCATGCTCCTCATATTTTTGACACCGTTTCAAGCTCTTCATATATTTCACACCTTTTCAGGCTCTGAATGTTGTCAACACCGCTTCATGCTCATCCTATTTTTCGGACCGCTTCATGCTCCTCAGATTTTTGACATCTTTGGAGCACTTCATATTTTTCACACGTTTTCAGCCTCTTCATGTTTTTCAACACTGCATCATGCTCTTCCTATTTTTCAGATCGTTTCATGCTCCTCAATGTTTGACATGTTTTGAATCTCTTTATATTTTTCACACCATTTCAGGCTCTTCATGTTTTGAACAACGTTTCATGCTCCTCCTATTTTTCAGAAAATTTCATGATCCTCATATATTTGAGACCTTTTAACGCTCTTCATATTTTTCACAGCTTTTCAGCTCTTCATGTTTGTCAACACCACTTCATGCTCCTCCTATTTTTCAGACCGTTTCTTTCTCCTCATATTTTTGACACCTTTTGAAGCTCTTCATATATTTCACAGATTTTTAGGCTCTTCATCTTTTTGCACACCGCTTCATGCTCCTCCTATTTTTCACACCGTTTCATGCTGCTCTCATTATTGACACATTTTGAAGCTATTCATATTTTTCACACCTTTGGAAGCTCTTCATATTTTTCACACATTTTCAGGCTTTTCATGTTTTCAACACCTCTTCATACTCCTCCTTTTTTTCAGTCCGTTTCATGTTCCTCATATTTTTCACACCTTTTAATGCTCTTCATATTTTTCACACCTTTTCAGGCTTTTCATGTTTTTCAACACCGCTTCATGCTCCTCCTATTTTTCAGACTGTTTCATGCTCCTCATATTTTTGACAGCTTTTGAAGCTGTTCATATTTTTCACACCTTTTCAGGCTCTTCATGTTTTTCAACCGTGCTTCATGTTCCTCCTATTTTTCACACCGTTTCATGCTCCTCATATTTTTGACACCTTTTGAAGATCTTAATATTTTTCACACCTTTTCAGGCTCTTCATGTTTTTGAACACCATTTCATGCTCCTCCTTTTTTTTGACACATTTTGAACGTCTTCATAATTTTCACACCTTTCAGGCTCTTCATGTTTTACAACACTGTTTCATGCTCCTCCTATTTTTCAGATCATTTCATGCTCCTCATATATTTCACATCTTTTGTAGCTCTTCATATTTTTCACACCTTTTCAGTCTCTTCAGGTTTCTCAACATCACTTCATGCTTCTCCTATTTTTCACACCGTTTCATGCTCCTCATATTTTTGACACCTTTTGAACCTCCTCATTTTTTCACAACTTTGGAAACTCTTCATATATTTCCCACCTTTTCAGGCTCTTAAAGTTTTCAACACCGCTTCATGCTCATCCTATTTTTCAGACCGTTTCATGCTCCTCATATTTTTGACACGTTTTGAGGCTCTTCATGTTTTTCACACCTTTTCAGGCTCTTCACGTTTTTCAACACTGTTTCATGCTGCTCCTATTTTTCAGACCGTTTCATGTTCCTCATATTTTTCACACCTTTTGAAGCTCTTCATATTTTACAAAACTTTTCAGGTTCTTCATGTTTTTGACGACTGCTTCATGCTCCTCCTATTTTTCAGACCGTTTCATGCTCCTTATATATTTGACACCTTGTGAAGCTCCTCCTATTTTTCACACCTTTTCAGGCTCTTCATGTATTTCAACACCTTTTCATGCTCCTCCTATTTTTCAGACCGCTTCAGTCTCCTCATGTATTTCACACCTTTTCAAGCTCTTCATATTTTTCACACCTTTTCAGGCTCTTCATGTTTTTGAACACCGTTTCATGCTCCTCCTATTTTTCAGACCGTTTCATGCTCCTCATATTTTTGACACCTTTTGAACCTCCTCATTTTTTCACAACTTTGGAAACTCTTCATATATTTCACACCTTTTCAGGCACTTCATGATTTCCACGACCACTTCATGCTCCTCCTATTTTTCAGACCGTTTCATGCTCATCTCATTTTTGACACCTTTGGAAGCTCTTCATATATTTCACATCTTTTGAAGCTCTTCATATTTTTCACACGTTTTCAGGCTCTTCATGTTTTTCAACACCGCTTCATGCTCCTCCTATTTTTCAGACCGTTTCATGCTCCTCATATTTTTGACACGTTTTGAGGCTCTTCATGTTTTTCACACCTTTTCAAGCTCTTCATGTTTTTGAACACCACTTCATGCTCCTCCTATTTTTAAGATCGTTTCATGCTCCTCATATTTTTGACCCCTTTTGAAGATCTTCATGTTTTTCACACCTTTTCAGGCTCTTCATATTTTTGAACACCGTATCATGCTCCTCCTATTTTTCAGACCGTTTCAGGCTCCTCATATTTTTGACACCTTTTGAAGCTCCTCATATTTTTCACACCTTTTGAAGCTCTTCATATATTTCACAACTTTTCAGGCACTTCATGTTTTTCAACATCACTTCATGCTCCTCCTATATTTCAGACCGGTTCATGCTCCTCATATTTTTGACACCTTTTGTAGCTCTTCATATATTTCACACCTTTTGAAGCTCTTCATATTTTTCACACGTTTTCAGGCTATTCATGTTTTTCAACGCCGCTTCATGCTCCTACTATTTTCAGACCGTTTCCACCTCCTCATGTATTTCACACCTTTTGAAGCTCTTCATATATGTCACACCTTTTAGGCTCTTCGTCTTTTTAAAACCGTTTCATGCTCATCCTATTTTTCACACTGTTTCATGCTCCTCATATATTTGACACCTTTTGAAGCTCTTCATATTTTTCACACCTTTTCAGGCTCTTCATGTTTATCAACACAGTTTCATGCTCTTCCTAAATTTCAGACCGTTTCATGCTCCTCATATTGTTGACACCTTTTGAAGCTCTTCATATTTTTCCACCTTTTCAGGCTTTTCATGTTTTTCAACACCGCTTCATGCTCCTCCAATTTTTCAGAAAGTTTCATGCTCCTCATATTTTTAACATCTTTTGAAGCTCTTCATTTTTTTCACACCTTTTCATGCTCTTCATCTTTTTCAAAAAAGTTTCATGCTCATCCTATGTTTCATACTGTTTCACGCTCCTAATATTTTTGACACCTTTTGAAGCTCTTTATATTTTTCACACCTTTTCAGGCTCTTCATGTTTTTGACCACCGCATCATGCTCCTCCTATTTTTCAGTCGTTTCATGCCTCTCATATTTTTTACACCTTTTGAAGCTCTTCATGTTTTTCACACCTTTTCATGCTCTTCATCTTTTTCAAAACCGTCTCATTCTCATCCTATTTTAAAGACTGTTTCATGCTCCTCATATTTTTGACACCTTTAGAACCTCTTCATATTTTTCACACCTTTTCATCTCTTCATGTTTTCAACACCGTTTCATGCTCCTCCTATTTTTCAGACCGATTCATGCTCCTCATATTTTTGACACCTTTTGAAGCTCTTCTTTTTTTTTCACACATTTTGAAGCTCTTCATATTTTTCACAACTTTTCAGGCTCTTCATGTTTTTGAACACCGCTTCATGCTCCTCTTATTTTTTAGAGAGTTTCATGCTCCTCATGTATTTCACACCTTTTGAAGCTCTTCATATTTTTCACACCTTTTCAGGCTCTTCATATTTTGAACACCATTTCATGCTTCTCTTATTTTTCAGACCATTTCTTGCTCCTCATATTTATGACACCTTTTGAAGCTCTTCATATTTTTCACACCTTTTGAAGCTGTTCATATTTTTCACACCATTTGAAGCTTTTCATATTTTTCACACGTTTTCAGGTTCTTCATGTTTTTCAACACCGCTTCATGCTCCTGCTAATTTTCAGACCCTTTCATGCTCCACATATTTTTGACACGTTTTGAAGCTCTTCATGTTTTTCACACCTTTTCAGGCTCTTCATGTCTTTCAACACCGTTTCATGCTCCTCCTATTTTTCAGAACTTTTAATGCTCCTCACATTTTTGACACCTTTTGTAGTTCTTCATATATTTGATACATTTTCAGGATCTTTATGTTTTTCAACAACACTTCATGCTCCTCCTATTTTTAAGACCGCTTCATGCTCATCTCATTTTTCACACTTTTGAAACGGTTCATATTTTTCACACCTTTTGAAGATCTTCATATTTTTACAAGTTTTCAGGTTCTTCATGTTTTTCAACACCGCTTCATGCTCCTCCTATTTTTCAGACTATTTCATGCTCCACATATTTTTGACACGTTTTGAAGCTCTTCATATTTTTCACACCTTTTCAGGCTTTTTATGTTTCTGAACACCGCTTCAAGCTGCTCCTATATTTCACATCTTTTGAAGCTCTTCATTATTTTCACACCTTTTCAGGCTCTTCATGTTTTTGAACACAGCTTCATGCTCCTCCTATTTTTCAGACAGTTTAATGCTCCTCATGTATTTCAAACCTTTTGAAGCTCGTCATATATTTCACATCTTCTCAGGCTCTTCATGTTTTGAACACCGTTTCATGCTCCTCCTATTTTTTAGACCGTTTTATACTCCTCATAATTTTGACACCTTTTGAAGCTCTTCATATTTTTCACAACTTTTCAGGCTCTTCATGTTTTTCAACACCGTCTCATTCTACTCCTATTTTTCAGACCGTTTCATGCTCCTCATGTATTTCACACCTTTTGAAGCTTTTCACATTTTTCACACCTTTTCAGGCTCTTCATGTTATTCAACACCGCTTCATGATCTTCCTATTTTTCAGTCCATTTCATGCTCCTCATATTTTTGACACCTGTTGAAGTTCTTCATATTTTTCCACCTTTTCAGCTCTTCAAGTTTTTCAACACCACTTCATGCTCCTCCTATATTTCAGAGCGTTTCATGCTCCTCATATTTTTGACACCTGTTGAAGCTCTTCATATTTTTCACACCTTTTCAGGCACTTCATATTTTTCAACACCGCTTCATGCTCCTCCTATTTTTCAGATCGTTTCATGCTCCTCATATTTTGACACCTTTTGAAGCTCTTCATATTTTTCACAAGTTTTCAGGTTCTTCATGTTTTTCAACACCGCTTCATGCTCCTCCTATTTTTCACACCGTTTCATGCTCCACATATATTTGACACGTTTTGAAGCTCTTCATATTTTTCACACCTTTACAGGCTTTTTATGTTTTTAACACCACTTCATGCTGCTCCTATATTTCATACCTTTTGAAGCTCTTCATATTATCCACACCTTTTGAAGCTCTTCATATTTCTCAAACGTTTTCAGGCTCTTCATGTTTTTCAACACCCCTTCTTGCTCATCTATTTTTCAGACCGTTTCATGCTTCTCTCATTTCTGACATCTTTTGAAGCTCTTCATATATTTCACACATTTTCAGGCTCTTCATGTTTTTCAACACCACTTCATGCTCCTCCTATTTTTCAGACCGTTTCATGCTCATCTCACTTTTGACACATTTTGAAGCTCTTCATATTTTCCACACCTTTTGAAGCTCTTCATATTTTTCAAACGTTTTCAGGCTCTTCATGTTTTTCCACACCGCTTCATGCTCCTCCTTTTTTTCAGATAGTTTCATGCCCCCTTTATTTTTGACACCTTTTGAAGCTCTTCATATTTTTCAAACCGTTTCAGGCTCTTCATGTTTTTCAACACCGCTTCATGCTCCTCCTATTTTTCAAACCGTTTCATGCTCCTCATATTTTTGACACCTTTTGAAGCTATTCATATATTTCACACCTTTTCCACCTCTTCATGTTTTTCAACACTGCTTCTTGCTCCTCCAATTTTTCAGACCGTTTCATGCTCCTCCTATTTTTGATACCTTTTGAAGCTGTTCATATATTTCACACCTTTTCAGGCGTTTCATGTCTTTGAAAACCGTTTCATGCTCGTCATATTTTGACAGTTTTTGATGCTCTTCATATTTTTCACAGCTTTTCAGGCTCTTCATGTTTTTCAACACCACTTCATGCTCCTATTTTTCAGACCGTTTCCTGCTCCTCATATTTTTGACACATTTTCAAACTCTTCATATTTTTCACACCTTTTCAGGCTCTTCTTGTTTTTCAACACCGCTTCATGCTCCTCGTATTTTTCAGACAGTTTCATGTGCCTCCTCTTTTTAACATCTTTTGAAGGTCTTCATATTTTTCACACCTTTTCAGGCTCTTCATGTTTTTCCGCACCGCTTCCTGCTCTTCCTTTTTTTCAGACCGTTCCATGCTCCTCATATTTTTGACACCTTTTGAAGCTCTTCATATTTTGCACACCTTTTGAGGCTCTTTATGTTTTTCAACACCACTTCATGCTCGTCCTATTTTCAGACCGTTTAATGCTCCTCTTATTTTTGACACCTTTTGAAGCTCTTCATATTTTTCAAACCTCTTCAGGTTCTTCATATTTTTCAACACCGCTTCATGCTCCTCCTATTTTTCAGATAGTTTCATGTCCCCTCTATTTTTGACACATTTTGAAGCTCTTCATATTTTTCAAGCCTTTTCAGGCTCTTCATGTTTCTCAACACCGCTTCATGCTCCTCCTATTTTTCAAACCGTTTCATGCTCCTCATATTTTTGACACCTTTTGAAGCTCTTCATATATTTCACACCTTTTCCACCCCTTCATGGTTTTCAACACTGCTTCTTGCTCCTCCAATTTTTCAGACCGTTTCATGCTCCTCCTATTTTTGATACCTTTTGAAGCTGTTCATATATTTCACACCTTTTCAGGCGTTTCATGTCTTGAACACCGTTTCATGCTCCTCATATTTTGGCAGTTTTTGATGCTCTTCATATTTTTCACAGCTTTTCAGGCTCTTCATGTTTTTCAACACCACTTCATGCTCCTATTTTTTAGACCGTTTCCTGCTCCTCATATTTTTGACACATTTTCAAACTCTTCATATTTTTCACACCTTTTCAGGCTCTTCTTGTTTTTCAACACCGGTTCATGCTCCTCCTATTTTTCATACCGTTTCATGCTCCTCATATTTTTGACACCTTTTGAAGCTCTCCATATTTTTCAAACCTTTTCAAGCTCTTCATGTTTTTAACAGAGCTTCATTTTCCTCCTATTTTTCAGACCGTTTCATGCTCCACATATTTTTGACACCTTTTGAAGCTCTTCATATTTTTCAACCTTTTCTTGCTTTCCATGTTTTTGAACACCGTTCCATGCTCCTCATATTTTTGACACCTTTGAAGCTCTTCAAAATTTTGACACCTTTTGAAGCTCTTCATATTTTTCAAACCTTTTCAAGCTCTTCATGTTTTTCAACACCGCTTCTTGCTCCTCCTATTTTTCAGACCGTTTCATGCTCCTCATATTTTTGACACCTTTTGAATCTCTTCATATATTTCACACCTTTTCAGGCTCTTCATGTTTTTGAACACCGCTTCATGATCCTCCTATTTTTCAGACCGTTTCATACACCTCATATTTTTTTCACCTTTTGAAGCTCTTCATATTTTTCACACCTTTTCAGGCTCCTCATGTTTTGCAACACCGCTTCATGGTCCTCCTATTTTTCAGACCATTTCATACTCGTCATATTTTTGACACCTTTTAATGCTCTTCATATTTTTCACACCTTTTCAGGCTCTTCATTTTTTCAACACCGCTTCTTGCTCCTCCTATTTTTCAGACTGTTTCATGCTCATCTCATTTTTGACACCTTTGAAAGCTTTTCATATTTTTCACAACTTTTCAGGCTCTTCATGTTTTGAACACCGCTTCATGCTCCTCCTATTTTTCAGACCGTATCATGCTCCTCATATTTTTCACATCTTTTGAAGCTCTTCATATTTTTCACACCTTTTCAGGCTCTTCATATTTTTGAACACCTCTTCATCTTCCTCCTATTTTTCAGACCGTTTCTTGCTCCTCATGTATTTCACACCTTTTGAACCTCTTCATATTTTTCACACCTTTTCAGGCTCTTGATGTTTTTCCACACCACTTCATGCTTCTCCTATTTTTCAACACGTTTCATGCTCCTCATGTATTTCACACCCTTTGAAGCTCTTCATATTTTTCACACCTTTTCAGGCTCTTCATGTTTTTCAACACCGCTTCATGCTCCTCCTATTTTTCAGACCGTTTCATGCACCTCATATTTTTCTCACCTTTTGAAGCTCTTCATATTTTTCACACCTTTTCAGGCTCCTCATGTTTTGCAACACCGCTTCATGGTCCTCCTATTTTTCAGACCGTTTCATACTCCTCATATTTTTGACAACTTTTAATGCTCTTCATATATTTCACACCTTTTCAGGCTCTTCATTTTTTGAACACCACTTCATGCTCCTCCTATTTTTCAGACCGTTTCATGCTCATCTCATTTTTGACACCTTTTGAAGCTCTTCATATTTTTCACACCTTTTCAGGCTCTTCATGTTTTTGAACACCGCTTCATGCTCCTCCTATTTTTCAGACTGCTTCATACTCCTCTCATTTTTCACACCTTTTGAAGCTTTTCATATTTTTGACACCTTTTGAAGCTCTTCATATTTCTCACACTTTTTCAGGCTCTTCATGATTTTCAACACCGATTCATGCTCCTCCTCTTTTTCAGACCGTTTCATGCTCCTCATATTTTTGATACCTTTTGAATCTCCTCATATTTTTTACACCTTTTGAACCTCTTCATATATTTCACACTTTTTCAGGCTCTTCATGTTTTTCAACACGGCTTCATGCTCCTCCTATTTTTCAGACCGTTTCATGCTCCTCATATTTTTCACAGCTTTTGAAGCTCTTCATATTTTTCACACCTTTTAAGCCTCTTCATGTTTTTTAACACCGCTTCATGCTCCTCCTATTTTCAAGACAGTTTCATACTCCTCATATATTTCATACCTTTTAAAGCTCCTCATATTTTTCACACCTTTTCAGGCTCTTCATATTTTTGAAAACCGCTTCATGCTCCTCCTATTTTTAAGACCATTTCATGCTCCTCATATATTTCACACCTTTTGAAGTTCTTCATATTTTTCACACCTTTTCAGGCTCTGCATGTTTTTCAACACCGTTTCATGCTTCTCCTATTTTTCAGACCGTTTCATGCTCCTCATATTTTTGACACATTTTGAAGTCTTGATATATTTCACACCTTCTCAGGCTCTTCATTTTTTGGAACACGACTTCTTGCTCCTCCTATTTTTCAGACCGTTTCATGCTCATCTCATTTTTGACACCTTTTGAAGCTCTTCATATATTTGACACCATTTGAAGCTCTTCATATTTTTCACAACTTTTCAGGCTCTGCATGTATTTGAACACCGTTTCATGCTACTCCTATATTTCAGACCGATTCTTGCTGCTCATATATTTGACACCTTTTGAAACTCTTCATATTTTTAACACCTTTTTAGGCTCTTCATGTTTTTCAACACCGCTTCATGCTCCTCCTATTTTTCAGACCGTTTCATGCTCCTCATATTTTTGACACCTTTTGATGCTCTTCATATTTTTCACACCTTTTCAGGCTTTTCATGTTTTTGCACACCGCTTCATGCTCCTCCTATTTTTCACACCTTTTGAAGCTCTTCATATTTTTCACCCTTTTCAGTCTCTTCATGTTTTTAACACGGTTTCATGCTCCTCCTATTTTTCAGACCGTTTCATGCTCCTCATATTTTTGACACCTTTTGAAGCTCTTCATATTTTTCACATCTTTTCAGGCTCTTCATGTTTTTCAACACCGCTTCATGCTCCACCTATTTTTCAGACGGTTTCATGCTCCTCATATTTTTGACACCTTTTGAAGCTCTTCATATTTTTCAAACCTTTTCAGGCTCTTCATGTTTTTGATCACTGCTTCATGCTCCTCGTATTTTTCAAACCATTTCATGATCCTCATGTATTTCACACCTTTGAACCTCTTCATATTTTTCACACCTTTTCAGGCTCTTCATGTGTTTCAACACCACTTCATGCTCCTCAGCTTTTTCAGACCGTTTCATGCTCATTTCATTTTTGAAACATTTTGAAGCTCTTCATATTTTTCACACCTTTTGAATCTCTTCATATTTTTGACACCTTTTCAGCCTCTTCATGTTTTTGAACACCTCTGCATGCTCCTCCTATTTTTCAGGGCGTTTAATGCTCCTCATGTATTTCACACCTTTTGAAGCTCTTCATATTTTTCTCACCTTTTCAGGCTCTTCATGTTTTTGAACACCGCTTCATGCTCCTCATATTTTTCAGACCGTTTCATGTTCCTCATATATTTCAAACCTTTTGCACCTCTTCATATTTTTCACACCTTTTCAATGTCTTCATGTTTTTGAACACCGTTTCATGCTGCTCCTATTTTTCACAACGTTTCATGCTCCTCATATTTTTGACACCTTTTGAAGCTCTTCATATTTTTCACACCTTTTCAGGCTCTTCATATTTTTGAACACCTCTTCCTCTTCCTCCTATTTTTCAGACCGTTTCTTGCTCCTCATGTATTTCACACCTTTTGAAGCCCTTCATATTTTTCACACCTTTTCAGGCTCTTGATGTTTTTCCACACCACTTCATGCTTCTCCTATTTTTCAACACGTTTCATGCTCCTCATGTATTTCACACCTTTTGAAGCTCTTCATATTTTTCACACCTTTTCAGGCTCTTCATGTTTTTCAACACCGCTTCATGCTCCTCCTATTTTTCAGACCTTTTCATGCACCTCATATTTTTCTCACCTTTTGAAGCTCTTCATATTTTTCACACCTTTTCAGGCTCCTCATGTTTTGCAACACCGCTTCATGGTCCTCCTATTTTTCAGACCGTTTCATACTCCTCATATTTTTGACAACTTTTGATGCTCTTCATATTTTTCACACCTTTTCAGGCTCTTCATTTTTTCAACACCGCTTCATGCTCCTCCTATTTTTCAGACCGTTTCATGCTCATCTCATTTTTAACACCTTTGGAAGCTTTTCATATTTTTCACAATTTTTCAGTCTCTTCATGTTTTGAACACCGCTTCATGCTCCTCCTATTTTTCAGACCGTATCATGCTCCTCATATTTTGACACCTTTTGAAGCTCTTCATATATTTCACACCTTTTCAGTCTCTTCTTTTTCTTCAACACCACTTCATGCACCTCCTATTTTTCAGACCATTTCATGATCATCTCATTTTTGACACCTTTTGAAGCTCTTCATATTTTTCACACCTTTTCAGGCTCCTCATTTTTTTCAACACCACTTCATTCTCCTCCTATTTTTCAGACCGTTTCATGCTCATCTCTTTTTTGACACCTTTTGAAGCTCTTCATATTTTTCACACATTTTGAAGCTCTTAATATTTTTCACACCTTTTCTGGCTCTTCATGTTTTTCAACACCGGTTCATGGTACTCCTATTTTTTAGACCGTTTCATGCTCCTCATATTTTTGACAACTTTTGAAGCTGTTCATATTTTTCACACCTTTTCAGGCTCTTCATTTTTTTCAACACTGCTTCATGCTCCTCCTATTTTTCAGAACGTTTCATGCTCCTTATAATTTTGACACCTTTTGAAGCTCTTCATATTTTTCACACCTTTTCAGGCTCTTCATGTTTTTCAACACTGCTTCATGCTCCTCCTATTTTTCAGACCGTTTCTTGCACCTCATATATTTCACACCTTTAGAAGCTCTTCATATTTTTCACACATTTTCAGGCTCTTCATGTTTCTCAACACCGCTTCCTGCTCCTCCTCTTTTTCAGACCGTTTCATGCTCCTCATATTTTTGACACATTTTGAAGCTCTTCATGTTTCTCACAGCTTTTCAGGTTCTTCATGTTTTTCAACACTACTTCATGCTCCTCCTATTTTTCAGACGGTTTCATGCTCATCTCATTTTTGACACCTTTTGAAGCTCTTCATATTTTTCACATCTTTTGAAGCTCTTCATATTTTTCACACGTTTTCAGGCTCTTCATTTTGTTCAACACCCTTTCTTGCTCCTCCTATTTTTCAGACCATTTCATGCTCCTCATATTTTTGACACGTTTTGAAGCTCTTCATATTTTTCACACCTTTTCAGGCTCTTCATGTTTTTGAACACCGTTTCATAGTCCTCCTATTTTTCAGACCGTTTCATGCTCCTCATATTTTTGACACCTTTTGAAGCTCTTCATATTTTTCACTACTTTTCAGGGTCTTCCTGTTTTGAACACCGCTTCATGCTCCTCCTATTTTTCAGAACTTTTCATGCTCCTCATATTTTTGACACCTTTTGAAGCTCTTCATATTTTTCACACCTTTTCAGGCTCTTCATGTTTTTGAACACCATTTCATGCTCCTCCTATTTTACAGACCGTTTCATTCTCCTCATATTTTTGACACCTTTTGAAGCTCTTCATATATTTCACACCTTTTCAGGCTTTTCATTATTTTCAACACCACTTCATGCTCCTCTTATTTTTCAGACCGTTTCATGCTCATCTCATTTTGACACCTTTTGAAGCTCTTCATGTTTTTCACATCTTCTGAAGCTCTTCATATTTTTCACAAATTTTCAGGCTCTTTATGATTTTCAACACCGCTTCATGCTCCTCCTATTTTTCAGACCGTTTCATGTTCATCTCATTTTGACACCTTTTGAAGCTCTTCATATTTTTCACACCTTTTGAAGCTCTTCATATTTTGCATATTTTTGAAGTTCTTCATAATTTCACACGTTTTCAGACTTTTCATTTTTTTCAACACCACTTCATGCTCCTCCTATTTTTCAGACCGTTTCATGCTCCTCATATTTTTGACACCTTTTGAAGCTCTTCATATTTTTCACACCTTTTCAGGCTCTTCATGTTTTTGAACACCGCTTCATGCTGCTCCTATTTTTCAGACCGTTTCATGCTCCTCATATTTTTGACAACTTTTGAAGCTTTTCATATTTTTCACACCTTGTCAGGCTCTTGAATTTTTTCAACACCACTTCATGCTCCTCCTTTTTTGCAGACCGTTTCATGCTCCTCATATTTTTGACACCTTTTGAAGCTCTTCATATTTTGCACACCTTTTCAGGCTCTTCATGTTTTTGAACACCGCTTCATGATCCTCCTATTTTTCTGACCTTTTCATGCTCCTCATATTTTTGACAACTTTTGAAGCTCTTCATATTTTTCACAACTTTTCAGGCTTTTCCTGTTTTTGAACACCGCTTCATGCTCCTCCTATTTTTCAAACCGTTTCATGCTCCTCATATTTTTGACACCTTTTGAAGCTCTTCATATTTTTCACACCTTTTCAGGCTCTTCATGTTTTTGAACACCGCTTCATGCTCCTCCTATTTTCAGACCGTTTCATTCTCCTCATATTTTTGACACCTTTTGAAGCCCTTCATATATTTCACACCTTTTCCGTCTCTTCTTTTTTTTCAACACCACTTCATGCTCCTCCTATTTTTCAGACCGTTTCATGCTCATCTCATTTTTGACACCTTTTGAAGCTCTTCATAATTTTCACACCTTTTCAAGCTCTTCATGTTTTTGAACACCGCTTCATGCTCCTCCTATTTTTCAGACTGCTTCATACTCCTCTCATTTTTGACACCTTTTGAAGCTCTTCATATTTTTGACACCTTTTGAAGCTCTTCATATTTCTCACACGTTTTCAGGCTCTTCATGATTTTCAACACCGATTCATGCTCCTTCTCTTTTTCAGACCGTTTCATGCTCCTCATATTTTTGATACCTTTTGAATCTCCTCATATTTTTTACACCTTTTGAACCTCTTCATATATTTCACACTTTTTCAGGCTCTTCATGTTTTTCAACACGGCTTCATGCTCCTCCTATTTTTCAGACCGTTTCATGCTCCTCATATTTTTCACACCTTTTGAAGCTCTTCATATTTTTCACACCTTTTAAGCCTCTTCATGTTTTTTAACACCGCTTCATGCTCCTCCTATTTTCAAGACAGTTTCATACTCCTCATGTATTTCATACCTTTTGAAGCTCCTCATATTTTTCACACCTTTTCAGGCTCTTCATATTTTTGAAAACCGCTTCATGCTCCTCCTATTTTTAAGACCATTTCATGCTCCTCATATATTTCACACCTTTTGAAGTTCTTCATATTTTTCACACCTTTTCAGGCTCTGCATGTTTTTCAACACCGTTTCATGCTCCTCCTATTTTTCAGACCGTTTCATGCTCCTCATATTTTTGACACATTTTGAAGTTCTTGATATATTTCACACCTTCTCAGGCTCTTCATTTTTTGGAACACGACTTCTTGCTCCTCCTATTTTTCAGACCGTTTCATGCTCATCTCATTTTTGACACCTTTTGAAGCTCTTCATATATTTGACACCATTTGAAGCTCTTCATATTTTTCACAACTTTTCAGGCTCTGCATATATTTGAACACCGTTTCATGCTACTCCTATATTTCAGACCGATTCTTGCTGCTCATATATTTGACACCTTTTGAAACTCTTCATATTTTTAACACCTTTTCAGGCTCTTCATGTTTTTCAACACCGCTTCATGCTCCTCCTATTTTTCAGACCGTTTCATGCTCCTCATATTTTTGACACCTTTTGATGCTCTTCATATTTTTCACACCTTTTCAGGCTTTTCATGTTTTTGCACACCGCTTCATGCTCCTCCTATTTTTCACACCTTTTGAAGCTCTTCATATTTTTCACCCTTTTCAGTCTCTTCATGTTTTTAACACGGTTTCATGCTCCTCCTATTTTTCAGAACGTTTCATGCTCCTCATATTTTTGACACCTTTTGAAGCTCTTCATATTTTTCACATCTTTTCAGGCTCTTCATGTTTTTCAACACCGCTTCATGCTCCACCTATTTTTCAGACGGTTTCATGCTCATCTCTTTTTTGACACCTTTTGAAGCTCTTCATATTTTTCATACCTTTTGAAGCTCTTCATATATTTCACTCGTTTTCACGCTCTTCATGTTTTTCAACACCGCTTCATGCTCCTCCTATTTTTCAGACGGTTTCATGCTCCTCATATTTTTGACACCTTTTGAAGCTCTTCATATTTTTCAAACCTTTTCAGGCTCTTCATGTTTTTGAACACTGCTTCATGCTCCTCGTATTTTTCAAACCATTTCATGATCCTCATGTATTTCACACCTTTGAACCTCTTCATATTTTTCACACCTTTTCAGGCTCTTCATGTGTTTCAACACCACTTCATGCTCCTCAGCTTTTTCAGACCGTTTCATGCTCATTTCATTTTTGAAACATTTTGAAGCTCTTCATATTTTTCACACCTTTTGAATCTCTTCATATTTTTGACACCTTTTCAGGCTCTTCATGTTTTTGAACACCTCTGCATGCTCCTCCTATTTTTCAGGGCGTTTAATGCTCCTCATGTATTTCACACCTTTTGAAGCTCTTCATATTTTTCTCACCTTTTCAGGCTCTTCATGTTTTTGAACACCGCTTCATGCTCCTCATATTTTTCAGACCGTTTCATGCTCCTCATATATTTCAAACCTTTTGCACCTCTTCATATTTTTCACACCTTTTCAGGCTCTTCATATTTTTGAACACCTCTTCCTCTTCCTCCTATTTTTCAGACCGTTTCTTGCTCCTCATGTATTTCACACCTTTTGAAGCCCTTCATATTTTTCACACCTTTTCAGGCTCTTGATGTTTTTCCACACCACTTCATGCTTCTCCTATTTTTCAACACGTTTCATGCTCCTCATGTATTTCACACCTTTTGAAGCTCTTCATATTTTTCACACCTTTTCAGGCTCTTCATGTTTTTCAACACCGCTTCATGCTCCTCCTATTTTTCAGACCGTTTCATGCACCTAATATTTTTCTCACCTTTTGAAGCTCTTCATATTTTTCACACCTTTTCAGGCTCCTCATGTTTTGCAACACCGCTTCATGGTCCTCCTATTTTTCAGACCGTTTCATACTCCTCATATTTTTGACAACTTTTGATGCTCTTCATATTTTTCACACCTTTTCAGGCTCTTCATTTTTTCAACACCGCTTCATGCTCCTCCTATTTTTCAGACCGTTTCATGCTCATCTCATTTTTGACACCTTTGGAAGCTTTTCATATTTTTCACAATTTTTCAGGCTCTTCATGTTTTGAACACCGCTTCATGCTCCTCCTATTTTTCAGACCGTATCATGCTCCTCATATTTTGACACCTTTTGAAGCTCTTCATATATTTCACACCTTTTCAGTCTCTTCTTTTTCTTCAACACCACCTCATGCACCTCCTATTTTTCAGACCGTTTCATGATCATCTCATTTTTGACACCTTTTGAAGCTCTTCATATTTTTCACACCTTTTCAGGCTCCTCATTTTTTTCAACACCACTTCATTCTCCTCCTATTTTTCAGACCGTTTCATGCTCATCTCTTTTTTGACACCTTTTGAAGCTCTTCATATTTTTCACACATTTTGAAGCTCTTAATATTTTTCACACCTTTTCTGGCTCTTCATGTTTTTCAACACCGGTTCATGGTACTCCTATTTTTCAGACCGTTTCTTGCACCTCATATATTTCACACCTTTAGAAGCTCTTCATATTTTTCACACATTTTCAGGCTCTTCATGTTTCTCAACACCGCTTCCTGCTCCTCCTCTTTTTCAGAACGTTTCATGCTCCTCATATTTTTGACACCTTTTGAAGCTCTTCATGTTTCTCACAGCTTTTCAGGTTCTTCATGTTTTTCAACACTACTTCAAGCTCCTCCTATTTTTCAGACGGTTTCATGCTCATCTCATTTTTGACACCTTTTGAAGCTCTTCATATTTTTCACATCTTTTGAAGCTCTTCATATTTTTCACACGTTTTCAGGCTCTTCATGTTGTTCAACACCCTTTCTTGCTCCTCCTATTTTTCAGACCATTTCATGCTCCTCATATTTTTGACACGTTTTGAAGCTCTTCATATTTTTCACACCTTTTCAGGCTCTTCATGTTTTTGAACACCGTTTCATAGTCCTCCTATTTTTCAGACCGTTTCATGCTCCTCATATTTTTGACACCTTTTGAAGCTCTTCATATTTTTCATACCTTTTGAAGCTCTTCATATTTTTCACTCGTTTTCACGCTCTTCATGTTTTTCAACACCGCTTCATGCTCCTCCTATTTTTCAGACGGTTTCATGCTCCTCATATTTTTGACACCTTTTGAAGCTCTTCATATTTTTCAAACCTTTTCAGGCTCTTCATGTTTTTGAACACTGCTTCATGCTCCTCGTATTTTTCAAACCATTTCATGATCCTCATGTATTTCACACCTTTGAACCTCTTCATATTTTTCACACCTTTTCAGGCTCTTCATGTGTTTCAACACCACTTCATGCTCCTCAGCTTTTTCAGACCGTTTCATGCTCATTTCATTTTTGAAACATTTTGAAGCTCTTCATATTTTTCACACCTTTTGAATCTCTTCATATTTTTGACACCTTTTCAGGCTCTTCATGTTTTTGAACACCTCTGCATGCTCCTCCTATTTTTCAGGGCGTTTAATGCTCCTCATGTATTTCACACCTTTTGAAGCTCTTCATATTTTTCTCACCTTTTCAGGCTCTTCATGTTTTTGAACACCGCTTCATGCTCCTCATATTTTTCAGACCGTTTCATGCTCCTCATATATTTCAAACCTTTTGCACCTCTTCATATTTTTCACACCTTTTCAGGCTCTTCATATTTTTGAACACCTCTTCCTCTTCCTCCTATTTTTCAGACCGTTTCTTGCTCCTCATGTATTTCACACCTTTTGAAGCCCTTCATATTTTTCAACCTTTTCAGGCTCTTGATGTTTTTCCACACCACTTCATGCTTCTCCTATTTTTCAACACGTTTCATGCTCCTCATGTATTTCACACCTTTTGAAGCTCTTCATATTTTTCACACCTTTTCAGGCTCTTCATGTTTTTCAACACCGCTTCATGCTCCTCCTATTTTTCAGACCGTTTCATGCACCTAATATTTTTCTCACCTTTTGAAGCTCTTCATATTTTTCACACCTTTTCAGGCTCCTCATGTTTTGCAACACCGCTTCATGGTCCTCCTATTTTTCAGACCGTTTCATACTCCTCATATTTTTGACAACTTTTGATGCTCTTCATATTTTTCACACCTTTTCAGGCTCTTCATTTTTTCAACACCGCTTCATGCTCCTCCTATTTTTCAGACCGTTTCATGCTCATCTCATTTTTGACACCTTTGGAAGCTTTTCATATTTTTCACAATTTTTCAGGCTCTTCATGTTTTGAACACCGCTTCATGCTCCTCCTATTTTTCAGACCGTATCATGCTCCTCATATTTTGACACCTTTTGAAGCTCTTCATATATTTCACACCTTTTCAGTCTCTTCTTTTTCTTCAACACCACCTCATGCACCTCCTATTTTTCAGACCGTTTCATGATCATCTCATTTTTGACACCTTTTGAAGCTCTTCATATTTTTCACACCTTTTCAGGCTCCTCATTTTTTTCAACACCACTTCATTCTCCTCCTATTTTTCAGACCGTTTCATGCTCATCTCTTTTTTGACACCTTTTGAAGCTCTTCATATTTTTCACACATTTTGAAGCTCTTAATATTTTTCACACCTTTTCTGGCTCTTCATGTTTTTCAACACCGGTTCATGGTACTCCTATTTTTCAGACCGTTTCTTGCACCTCATATATTTCACACCTTTAGAAGCTCTTCATATTTTTCACACATTTTCAGGCTCTTCATGTTTCTCAACACCGCTTCCTGCTCCTCCTCTTTTTCAGAACGTTTCATGCTCCTCATATTTTTGACACCTTTTGAAGCTCTTCATGTTTCTCACAGCTTTTCAGGTTCTTCATGTTTTTCAACACTACTTCAAGCTCCTCCTATTTTTCAGACGGTTTCATGCTCATCTCATTTTTGACACCTTTTGAAGCTCTTCATATTTTGCACATCTTTTGAAGCTCTTCATATTTTTCACACGTTTTCAGGCTCTTCATGTTGTTCAACACCCTTTCTTGCTCCTCCTATTTTTCAGACCATTTCATGCTCCTCATATTTTTGACACGTTTTGAAGCTCTTCATATTTTTCACACCTTTTCAGGCTCTTCATGTTTTTGAACACCGTTTCATAGTCCTCCTATTTTTCAGACCGTTTCATGCTCCTCATATTTTTGACACCTTTTGAAGCTCTTCATATTTTTCATACCTTTTGAAGCTCTTCATATTTTTCACTCGTTTTCACGCTCTTCATGTTTTTCAACACCGCTTCATGCTCCTCCTATTTTTCAGACGGTTTCATGCTCCTCATATTTTTGACACCTTTTGAAGCTCTTCATATTTTTCAAACCTTTTCAGGCTCTTCATGTTTTTGAACACTGCTTCATGCTCCTCGTATTTTTCAAACCATTTCATGATCCTCATGTATTTCACACCTTTGAACCTCTTCATATTTTTCACACCTTTTCAGGCTCTTCATGTGTTTCAACACCACTTCATGCTCCTCAGCTTTTTCAGACCGTTTCATGCTCATTTCATTTTTGAAACATTTTGAAGCTCTTCATATTTTTCACACCTTTTGAATCTCTTCATATTTTTGACACCTTTTCAGGCTCTTCATGTTTTTGAACACCTCTGCATGCTCCTCCTATTTTTCAGGGCGTTTAATGCTCCTCATGTATTTCACACCTTTTGAAGCTCTTCATATTTTTCTCACCTTTTCAGGCTCTTCATGTTTTTGAACACCGCTTCATGCTCCTCATATTTTTCAGACCGTTTCATGCTCCTCATATATTTCAAACCTTTTGCACCTCTTCATATTTTTCACACCTTTTCAGGCTCTTCATATTTTTGAACACCTCTTCCTCTTCCTCCTATTTTTCAGACCGTTTCTTGCTCCTCATGTATTTCACACCTTTTGAAGCCCTTCATATTTTTCAACCTTTTCAGGCTCTTGATGTTTTTCCACACCACTTCATGCTTCTCCTATTTTTCAACACGTTTCATGCTCCTCATGTATTTCACACCTTTTGAAGCTCTTCATATTTTTCACACCTTTTCAGGCTCTTCATGTTTTTCAACACCGCTTCATGCTCCTCCTATTTTTCAGACCGTTTCATGCACCTCATATTTTTCTCACCTTTTGAAGCTCTTCATATTTTTCACACCTTTTCAGGCTCCTCATGTTTTGCAACACCGCTTCATGGTCCTCCTATTTTTCAGACCGTTTCATACTCCTCATATTTTTGACAACTTTTGATGCTCTTCATATTTTTCACACCTTTTCAGGCTCTTCATTTTTTCAACACCGCTTCATGCTCCTCCTATTTTTCAGACCGTTTCATGCTCATCTCATTTTTGACACCTTTGGAAGCTTTTCATATTTTTCACAATTTTTCAGGCTCTTCATGTTTTGAACACCGCTTCATGCTCCTCCTATTTTTCAGACCGTATCATGCTCCTCATATTTTGACACCTTTTGAAGCTCTTCATATATTTCACACCTTTTCAGTCTCTTCTTTTTCTTCAACACCACCTCATGCACCTCCTATTTTTCAGACCGTTTCATGATCATCTCATTTTTGACACCTTTTGAAGCTCTTCATATTTTTCACACCTTTTCAGGCTCCTCATTTTTTTCAACACCACTTCATTCTCCTCCTATTTTTCAGACCGTTTCATGCTCATCTCTTTTTTGACACCTTTTGAAGCTCTTCATATTTTTCACACATTTTGAAGCTCTTAATATTTTTCACACCTTTTCTGGCTCTTCATGTTTTTCAACACCGGTTCATGGTACTCCTATTTTTCAGACCGTTTCTTGCACCTCATATATTTCACACCTTTAGAAGCTCTTCATATTTTTCACACATTTTCAGGCTCTTCATGTTTCTCAACACCGCTTCCTGCTCCTCCTCTTTTTCAGAACGTTTCATGCTCCTCATATTTTTGACACCTTTTGAAGCTCTTCATGTTTCTCACAGCTTTTCAGGTTCTTCATGTTTTTCAACACTACTTCATGCTCCTCCTATTTTTCAGACGGTTTCATGCTCATCTCATTTTTGACACCTTTTGAAGCTCTTCATATTTTTCACATCTTTTGAAGCTCTTCATATTTTTCACACGTTTTCAGGCTCTTCATGTTGTTCAACACCCTTTCTTGCTCCTCCTATTTTTCAGACCATTTCATGCTCCTCATATTTTTGACACGTTTTGAAGCTCTTCATATTTTTCACACCTTTTCAGGCTCTTCATGTTTTTGAACACCGTTTCATAGTCCTCCTATTTTTCAGACCGTTTCATGCTCCTCATATTTTTGACACCTTTTGAAGCTCTTCATATTTTTCATACCTTTTGAAGCTCTTCATATTTTTCACTCGTTTTCACGCTCTTCATGTTTTTCAACACCGCTTCATGCTCCTCCTATTTTTCAGACGGTTTCATGCTCCTCATATTTTTGACACCTTTTGAAGCTCTTCATATTTTTCAAACCTTTTCAGGCTCTTCATGTTTTTGAACACTGCTTCATGCTCCTCGTATTTTTCAAACCATTTCATGATCCTCATGTATTTCACACCTTTGAACCTCTTCATATTTTTCACACCTTTTCAGGCTCTTCATGTGTTTCAACACCACTTCATGCTCCTCAGCTTTTTCAGACCGTTTCATGCTCATTTCATTTTTGAAACATTTTGAAGCTCTTCATATTTTTCACACCTTTTGAATCTCTTCATATTTTTGACACCTTTTCAGCCTCTTCATGTTTTTGAACACCTCTGCATGCTCCTCCTATTTTTCAGGGCGTTTAATGCTCCTCATGTATTTCACACCTTTTGAAGCTCTTCATATTTTTCTCACCTTTTCAGGCTCTTCATGTTTTTGAACACCGCTTCATGCTCCTCATATTTTTCAGACCGTTTCATGCTCCTCATATATTTCAAACCTTTTGCACCTCTTCATATTTTTCACACCTTTTCAATGTCTTCATGTTTTTGAACACCGTTTCATGCTGCTCCTATTTTTCACAACGTTTCATGCTCCTCATATTTTTGACACCTTTTGAAGCTCTTCATATTTTTCACACCTTTTCAGGCTCTTCATATTTTTGAACACCTCTTCCTCTTCCTCCTATTTTTCAGACCGTTTCTTGCTCCTCATGTATTTCACACCTTTGGAAGCCCTTCATATTTTTCACACCTTTTCAGGCTCTTGATGTTTTTCCACACCACTTCATGCTTCTCCTATTTTTCAACACGTTTCATGCTCCTCATGTATTTCACACCTTTTGAAGCTCTTCATATTTTTCACACCTTTTCAGGCTCTTCATGTTTTTCAACACCGCTTCATGCTCCTCCTATTTTTCAGACCGTTTCATGCACCTCATATTTTTCTCACCTTTTGAAGCTCTTCATATTTTTCACACCTTTTCAGGCTCCTCATGTTTTGCAACACCGCTTCATGGTCCTCCTATTTTTCAGACCGTTTCATACTCCTCATATTTTTGACAACTTTTGATGCTCTTCATATTTTTCACACCTTTTCAGGCTCTTCATTTTTTCAACACCGCTTCATGCTCCTCCTATTTTTCAGACCGTTTCATGCTCATCTCATTTTTAACACCTTTGGAAGCTTTTCATATTTTTCACAATTTTTCAGGCTCTTCATGTTTTGAACACCGCTTCATGCTCCTCCTATTTTTCAGACCGTATCATGCTCCTCATATTTTGACACCTTTTGAAGCTCTTCATATATTTCACACCTTTTCAGTCTCTTCTTTTTCTTCAACACCACCTCATGCACCTCCTATTTTTCAGACCGTTTCATGATCATCTCATTTTTGACACCTTTTGAAGCTCTTCATATTTTTCACACCTTTTCAGGCTCCTCATTTTTTTCAACACCACTTCATTCTCCTCCTATTTTTCAGACCGTTTCATGCTCATCTCTTTTTTGACACCTTTTGAAGCTCTTCATATTTTTCACACATTTTGAAGCTCTTAATATTTTTCACACCTTTTCTGGCTCTTCATGTTTTTCAACACCGGTTCATGGTACTCCTATTTTTTAGACCGTTTCATGCTCCTCATATTTTTGGCAACTTTTGAAGCTGTTCATATTTTTCACACCTTTTCAGGTTCTTCATTTTTTTCAACACTGCTTCATGCTCCTCCTATTTTTCAGAACGTTTCATGCTCCTTATAATTTTGACACCTTTTGAAGCTCTTCATATTTTTCACACCTTTTCAGGCTCTTCATGTTTTTCAACACTGCTTCATGCTCCTCCTATTTTTCAGACCGTTTCTTGCACCTCATATATTTCACACCTTTAGAAGCTCTTCATATTTTTCACACATTTTCAGGCTCTTCATGTTTCTCAACACCGCTTCCTGCTCCTCCTCTTTTTCAGACCGTTTCATGCTCCTCATATTTTTGACACATTTTGAAGCTCTTCATGTTTCTCACAGCTTTTCAGGTTCTTCATGTTTTTCAACACTACTTCATGCTCCTCCTATTTTTCAGACGGTTTCATGCTCATCTCATTTTTGACACCTTTTGAAGCTCTTCATATTTTTCACATCTTTTGAAGCTCTTCATATTTTTCACACGTTTTCAGGCTCTTCATGTTGTTCAACACCCTTTCTTGCTCCTCCTATTTTTCAGACCATTTCATGCTCCTCATATTTTTGACACCTTTTGAAGCTCTTCATATTTTTCACACCTTTTCAGGCTCTTCATGTTTTTGAACACCGTTTCATAGTCCTCCTATTTTTCAGACCGTTTCATGCTCCTCATATTTTTGACACCTTTTGAAGCTCTTCATATTTTTCACTACTTTTCAGGGTCTTCCTGTTTTGAACACCGCTTCATGCTCCTCCTATTTTTCAGAACTTTTCATGCTCCTCATATTTTTGACACCTTTTGAAGCTCTTCATATTTTTCACACCTTTTCAGGCTCTTCATGTTTTTGAACACCATTTCATGCTCCTCCTATTTTACAGACCGTTTCATTCTCCTCATATTTTTGACACCTTTTGAAGCTCTTCATATATTTCACACCTTTTCAGGCTTTTCATTATTTTCAACACCACTTCATGCTCCTCTTATTTTTTAGACCGTTTCATGCTCATCTCATTTTGACACCTTTTGAAGTTCTTCATGTTTTTCACATCTTCTGAAGCTCTTCATATTTTTCACAAATTTTCAGGCTCTTTATGATTTTCAACACCGCTTCATGCTCCTCCTATTTTTCAGACCGTTTCATGTTCATCTCATTTTGACACCTTTTGAAGCTCTTCATATTTTTCACACCTTTTGAAGCTCTTCATATTTTGCATATTTTTGAAGTTCTTCATAATTTCACACGTTTTCAGACTCTTCATGTTTTTCAACACCACTTCATGCTCCTCCTATTTTTCAGACCGTTTCATGCTCCTCATATTTTTGACACCTTTTGAAGCTCTTCATATTTTTCACACCTTTTCAGGCTCTTCATGTTTTTGAACACCGCTTCATGCTCCTCCTATTTTTCAGACCGTTTCATGCTCCTCATATTTTTGACAACTTTTGAAGCTTTTCATATTTTTCACACCTTGTCAGGCTCTTGAATTTTTTCAACACCACTTCATGCTCCTCCTTTTTTGCAGACCGTTTCATGCTCCTCATATTTTTGACACCTTTTGAAGCTCTTCATATTTTGCACACCTTTTCAGGCTCTTCATGTTTTTGAACACCGCTTCATGATCCTCCTATTTTTCTGACCTTTTCATGCTCCTCATATTTTTGACAACTTTTGAAGCTCTTCATATTTTTCACAACTTTTCAGGCTTTTCCTGTTTTTGAACACCGCTTCATGCTCCTCCTATTTTTCAAACCGTTTCATGCTCCTCATATTTTTGACACCTTTTGAAGCTCTTCATATTTTTCACACCTTTTCAGGCTCTTCATGTTTTTGAACACCGCTTCATGCTCCTCCTATTTTCAGACCGTTTCATTCTCCTTATATTTTTGACACCTTTTGAAGCCCTTCATATATTTCACACCTTTTCCGTCTCTTCTTTTTTTTCAACACCACTTCATGCTCCTCCTATTTTTCAGACCGTTTCATGCTCATCTCATTTTTGACACCTTTTGAAGCTCTTCATATTTTTCACACCTTTTCAGGCTCTTCATGTTTTTGAACACCGCTTCATGCTCCTCTTATTTTTCAGACTGCTTCATACTCCTCTCATTTTTGAAACCTTTTGAAGCTCTTCATATTTTTGACACCTTTTGAAGCTCTTCATATTTCTCACACGTTTTCAGGCTCTTCATGATTTTCAACACCGATTCATGCTCCTCCTCTTTTTCAGACCGTTTCATGCTCCTCATATTTTTGATACCTTTTGAATCTCCTCATATTTTTTACACCTTTTGAACCTCTTCATATATTTCACACTTTTTCAGGCTCTTCATGTTTTTCAACACGGCTTCATGCTCCTCCTATTTTTCAGACCGTTTCATGCTCCTCATATTTTTCACACCTTTTGAAGCTCTTCATATTTTTCACACCTTTTAAGCCTCTTCATGTTTTTTAGCACCGCTTCATGCTCCTCCTATTTTCAAGACAGTTTCATACTCCTCATGTATTTCATACCTTTTGAAGCTCCTCATATTTTTCACACCTTTTCAGGCTCTTCATATTTTTGAAAACCGCTTCATGCTCCTCCTATTTTTAAGACCATTTCATGCTCCTCATATATTTCACACCTTTTGAAGTTCTTCATATTTTTCACACCTTTTCAGGCTCTGCATGTTTTTCAACACCGTTTCATGCTCCTCCTATTTTTCAGACCGTTTCATGCTCCTCATATTTTTGACACATTTTGAAGTTCTTGATATATTTCACACCTTCTCAGGCTCTTCATTTTTTGGAACACGACTTCTTGCTCCTCCTATTTTTCAGACCGTTTCATGCTCATCTCATTTTTGACACCTTTTGAAGCTCTTCATATATTTGACACCATTTGAAGCTCTTCATATTTTTCACAACTTTTCAGGCTCTGCATGTATTTGAACACCGTTTCATGCTACTCTTATATTTCAGACCGATTCTTGCTGCTCATATATTTGACACCTTTTGAAACTCTTCATATTTTTAACACCTTTTCAGGCTCTTCATGTTTTTCAACACCGCTTCATGCTCCTCCTATTTTTCAGACCGTTTCATGCTCCTCATATTTTTGACACCTTTTGATGCTCTTCATATTTTTCACACCTTTTCAGGCTTTTCATGTTTTTGCACACCGCTTCATGCTCCTCCTACTTTTCACACCTTTTGAAGCTCTTCATATTTTTCACCCTTTTCAGTCTCTTCATGTTTTTGAACACGGTTTCATGCTCCTCCTATTTTTCAGACCGTTTCATGCTCCTCATATTTTTCACACCTTTTGAAGCTCTTCATATTTTTCACACCTTTTAAGCCTCTTCATGTTTTTTAGCACCGCTTCATGCTCCTCCTATTTTCAAGACAGTTTCATACTCCTCATGTATTTCATACCTTTTGAAGCTCCTCATATTTTTCACACCTTTTCAGGCTCTTCATATTTTTGAAAACCGCTTCATGCTCCTCCTATTTTTAAGACCATTTCATGCTCCTCATATATTTCACACCTTTTGAAGTTCTTCATATTTTTCACACCTTTTCAGGCTCTGCATGTTTTTCAACACCGTTTCATGCTCCTCCTATTTTTCAGACCGTTTCATGCTCCTCATATTTTTGACACATTTTGAAGTTCTTGATATATTTCACACCTTCTCAGGCTCTTCATTTTTTGGAACACGACTTCTTGCTCCTCCTATTTTTCAGACCGTTTCATGCTCATCTCATTTTTGACACCTTTTGAAGCTCTTCATATATTTGACACCATTTGAAGCTCTTCATATTTTTCACAACTTTTCAGGCTCTGCATGTATTTGAACACCGTTTCATGCTACTCCTATATTTCAGACCGATTCTTGCTGCTCATATATTTGACACCTTTTGAAACTCTTCATATTTTTAACACCTTTTCAGGCTCTTCATGTTTTTCAACACCGCTTCATGCTCCTCCTATTTTTCAGACCGTTTCATGCTCCTCATATTTTTGACACCTTTTGATGCTCTTCATATTTTTCACACCTTTTCAGGCTTTTCATGTTTTTGCACACCGCTTCATGCTCCTCCTATTTTTCACACCTTTTGAAGCTCTTCATATTTTTCACCCTTTTCAGTCTCTTCATGTTTTTGAACACGGTTTCATGCTCCTCCTATTTTTCAGACCATTTCATGCTCCTCATATTTTTGACACCTTTTGAAGCTCTTCATATTTTTCACATCTTTTCAGGCTCTTCATGTTTTTCAACACCGCTTCATGCTCCACCTATTTTTCAGACGGTTTCATGCTCATCTCTATTTTGACACCTTTTGAAGCTCTTCATATTTTTCATACCTTTTGAAGCTCCTCATATTTTTCACTCGTTTTCACGCTCTTCATGTTTTTCAACACCGCTTCATGCTCCTCCTTTTTTTCAGACGGTTTCATGCTCCTCATATTTTTGACACCTTTTGAAGCTCTTCATATTTTTCAAACCTTTTCAGGCTCTTCATGTTCTTGAACACTGCTTCATGCTCCTCGTATTTTTCAAACCATTTCATGATCCTCATGTATTTCACACCTTTGAACCTCTTCATATTTTTCACACCTTTTCAGGCTCTTCATGTGTTTCAACACCACTTCATGCTCCTCAGCTTTTTCAGACCGTTTCATGCTCATTTCATTTTTGAAACATTTTGAAGCTCTTCATATTTTTCACACCTTTTGAATCTCTTCATATTTTTGACACCTTTTCAGGCTCTTCATGTTTTTGAACACCTCTGCATGCTCCTCCTATTTTTCAGGGCGTTTAATGCTCCTCATGTATTTCACACCTTTTGAAGCTCTTCATATTTTTGACACCCTTTCAGGCTCTTCATGTTTTGCAACACCGCTTCATGCTGTTTCTATTTTTCAGACCGTTTCATGCTCCTCATATTTTTGAGACCTTTTGAAGCTCTTCATATCATTCACACCTTTTCAGGCTCTTCATGTTTTTCAATACCACTTCATGCTCCACCTATTTTTCAGACCGTTTCATGCTCATCTCATTTTTGACACCTTTTAAAGCTCTTCATATTTTTCACACCTTTTGAAGCTCTTCATATTCTTCATACGTTTTCATGCTCTTTATGTTTTTCAACACCGCTTCTTGCTCCTCCTATTTTTCAGACCGTTTCATGCTCATCTCATTTTTGACACCTTTTAAAGCTCTTCATATTTTTCACACCTTTTGAGGCTCTTCATATTTTTCACACCTTTTGAGGCTCTTCATATTTTTCATATTTTTGAAGCTCTTCATATTTTTCACACCTTTTCAGGCTCTTCATATTTTTGAACACCGCTTCATGCTCCTCCTATTTTTCAGAGAGTTTCATGCTCCTCATGTATTTCACACCTTATGAAGCTCTTCATATTTTTCACACCTTTTCAGGCTCTTCATGTTTTTCAACGCCGCTTCATGCTCCTCCTCTTTTTCAGACCGTTTCATGCTCCTCATAAATTTCACACCTTTTGAAGCTCTTCATGTTTCTCACAGCTTTTCAGGTTCTTCATGTTTTTCAACACTACTTCATGCTCCTCCTATTTTTCAGACGGTTTCATGCTCATCTCATTTTTGACACCTTTTGAAGCTCTTCATATTTTTCACATCTTTTGAAGCTCTTCATATTTTTCACACGTTTTCAGGCTCTTCATGTTGTTCAACACCCTTTCTTGCTCCTCCTATTTTTCAGACCGTTTCATGCTCCTCATATTTTTGACACGTTTTGAAGCTCTTCATATTTTTCACACCTTTTCAGGCTCTTCATGTTTTTGAACACCGTTTCGTAGTCCTCCTATTTTTCAGACCGTTTCATGCTCCTCATATTTTTGACACCTTTTGAAGCTCTTCATATTTTTCACACCTTTTCAGGCTCTTCATGTTTTTGAACACCATTTCATGCTCCTCCTATTTTACAGTCCGTTTCATTCTCCTCATATTTTTGACATCTTTTGAAGCTCTTCATATATTTCACACCTTTTCAGGCTTTTCATTATTTTCAACACCACTTCATGCTCCTCTTATTTTTCAGACCGTTTCATGCTCATCTCATTTTGACACTTTTTGAAGCTCTTCATGTTTTTCACATATTCTGAAGCTCTTCATATTTTTCACAAATTTTCAGGCTCTTTATGATTTTCAACACCGCTTCATGCTCCTCCTATGTTTCAGACCGTTTCATGTTCATCTCATTTTGACACCTTTTGAAGCTCTTCATATTGTTCACACCTTTTGAAGCTCTTCATATTTTTCATATTTTTGAAGTTCTTCATAATTTCACACGATTTCAGACTCTTCATGTTTTTCAACACCGCTTCATGCTCCTCCTATTTTTCAAACCGTATCATTCTCCTCATATTTTTCACACCTTTTGAAGCTCTTCGTATTTTTCACACGTTTTCAGGCTCTTCATGTTTTTGAACACCACATCATGCTCCTTCTATTTTTCAGAGAGTTTCATGCTCCTCATATATTTCACACCTTTTGAAGCTCTTCATATTTTTCACACCTTTTCAGGCTCTTCATGTTTTTGAACACTTCTTCATGTTCCTCCTATTTTTCAGACCGTTTCATGCTCCTCATATTTTTGACACCTTTTGAAACTGTTCATACTTTTCACACCTTTTCAGGCTCTTCATGTTTTTCAACACCACTTCATGCTCCTTTTTTGCAGACCTTTTCATGCTATTCATATTTTTGACACCTTTTGAAACTCTTCATATTTTTCACACCTTTTCAGGCTCTTCATGTTTTTCAACACCGCTTCATGCTCCTCCGATTTTTCAGTCCGTTTCATGCTCCTCATGTATTTCACACCTTCTGAAGCTCTTCATATTTTTCACACCTTTTCAGGCTCTTCATGTTTTTCCACACCACTTCATGCTTCTCCTAATTTTCAGCTCTTTCATGCTCCTCATGTATTTCACACCTTTTGAAGCTTTTCATATTTTTCACACCTTTTCAGGCTCTTCATGTTTTTCAACACCGTTTCATGCTCCTCCTCTTTTTCAGACCGTTTCATGCTCCTCATATTTTTGACACCTTTTGAAGCTCTTCATATTTCTCACACCTTTTCAGGCTCTTCATGTTTTTCAACACCGCTTCATGCTCCTCCTATTTTTCAGACCGTTTCATGCTCCTCATATTTTTGACACCTTTTGAATCTCTTCATATTTTTCACACCTTTTCAGGCTCTTAATATTTTTGAACACCGCTTCATGCTCCTCCTATTTTTTAGACCGTTTCATGCTCCTCATATTTTTCACACCTTTTGAAGCTCTTCATATTTTCACACGTTTTCAGACTCTTCATGTTTTTCAACACCGCTTCATGATCCTGCTATTTTCAGACCGTTTCATGCTCCTCATATATTTCACACCTTTTGAAGCTCTTCATATTTTTCACACCTTTTGAGGCTCTTCATATTTTTCATATTTTTGAAGCTCTTCATATTTTTCACACCTTTTCAGGCTCTTCATATTTTTGAACACCGCTTCATGCTCCTCCTATTTTTCAGAGTGTTTCATGCTCCTCATTTATTTCACACCTTCTGAAGCTCTTCATATTTTTCACACCTTTTCAGGCTCTTCATGTTTTTCCACACCACTTCATGCTTCTCCTAATTTTCAGCTCTTTCATGCTCCTCATGTATTTC
This sequence comes from Dama dama, assembly GCF_033118175.1. Lineage (NCBI taxonomy): Eukaryota > Metazoa > Chordata > Mammalia > Artiodactyla > Cervidae > Dama > Dama dama. Next base: position 5,694,560 of record NW_026870891.1, on the reverse strand, counting down.
ACACCTTTGAAGCTTTTCATATTTTTCACACCTTTTCAGGCTCTTCATGTTTTTCAACGCCGCTTCATGCTCCTCCTCTTTTTCAGCCCGTTTCATGCTCCTCATATTTTTGACACCTTTTGAAGCTCTTCATATTTTTCACACCTTTTCGGGCTCTTCATGTTTTGAACACCGCTTCATACTCCTCCTATATTTCAGACAGTTTCATGCTCATCTCATTTTTGACACCTTTTGAAGCTTTTCATATTTTTCACAACTTTTCAGGCTCTTCATGTTTTTGAACACCTCTTCATGCTAATCCTATTTTTCAAGCCATAACATGCTCCTCATATTTTTCACACCTTTTGAAGCTCTTCATATTTTTTACACCTTTTCAGGCTCTTCATGTTTTTGAACACCACTTCATGCTCCTTATATTTTTCAGAGAGTTTCATGCTCCTCATGTATTTCACACCTTCAGAAGCTCTTCATATTTATCACACCTTTTCAGGCTCTTCATGTTTTTCCACACCACTTCATGCTTCTCCAAATTTTCAGCTCTTTCATGCTCCTCATGTATTTCACACCTTTTGAAGCTTTTCATATTTTTCACACGTTTTCAGGCTCTTCATGTTTTTCAACACCGCTTCATGCTCCTCCTCTTTTTCAGACCGTTTCATGCTCCTCATATTTTTGACACCTTTTGAAGCTCTTCATATTTCTCACACCTTTTCAGGCTCTTCCTGTTTTTCAACACCGCTTCATGCTCCTCCTATTTTTCAGACCGTTTCATGCTCCTCATATTTTTGACACCTTTTGAAGCTCTTCATATTTTTCACACCTTTTCAGGCTCTTCATATTTTTGAACACCGCTTCATGCTCCTCCTTTTTTTTAGACCGTTTCATGCTGCTCATATTTTTCACACCTTTTGAAGCTCTTCATATTTTTCACACGATTTCAGGCTCTTCATGTTTTTGAACACCATTTCATGCTCCTCCTATTTTGCAGACCGTTTCTTGCTCCTCATATTTTTGACACCTTCTGAAGCTCTTCATATATTTCACACCTTTTGAAGCTCTTCATATTTTTCATATTTTTGAAGCTCTTCATATTTTCACACGTTTTCAGACTCTTCATGTTTTTCAACACCGCTACATGATCCAGCTATTTTTCAGACCGTTTCATGCTCCTCATAAATTTCACACCTTTTGAAGCTCTTCATATTTTTCACACCTTTTGAAGCTCTTCATATTTTTCATATTTTTGAAGCTCTTCATATTGTTCACACCTTTTCAGGCTCTTCATATTTTTGAACACCGCTTCATGTTCCTCCTATTTTTCAGAGAGTTTCATGCTCCTCATGTATTTCACACCTTTTGAAGCTCTTCATATTTTTCACACCTTTTCAGGCTCTTCATGTTTTTCCACACCACTTCATGCTTCTCCTAATTTTCAGCTCTTTCATGCTCCTCATGTATTTCACACCTTTTGAATCTTTTCATATTTTTCACACCTTTTCAGGCTCTTCATGTTTTTCAACACCGCTTCATGCTCCTCCTCTTTTTCAGACCGTTTCATGCTCCTCATATATTTGACACCTTTTGAAGCTCTTCATATTTTTTACACCTTTTCGGGCTCTTCATGTTTTGAACACCGCTTCATACTCCTCCTATATTTCAGACAGTTTCATGCTCATCTCATTTTTGACACCTTTTGAAGCTTTTCATAGTTTTCACAACTTTTCAGGTTCTTCATGTTTTTGAACACCTCTTCATGCTAATCCTATTTTTCAAACCATAACATGCTCCTCATATTTTTCACACCTTTTGAAGCTCTTCATATTTTTCACACCTTTTCAGGCTCTTCATGTTTTTCCACACCACTTCATGCTTCTCCTAATTTTCAGCTCTTTCATGCTCCTCATGTATTTCACACCTTTTGAAGCTTTTCATATTTCTCACACCTTTTCAGGCTCTTCATGTTTTTCAACACCGCTTTATGCTCCTTCTATTTTTCAGATCGTTTCATGCTCCTCATATTTTTGACACCTTTTGAAGCTCTTCATATTTCTCACACCTTTTCAGGCTCTTCATGTTTTTGAACACCGCTTCATGCTCCTCCTATTTTTCAAACCGTTTCATGCTCCTCATATTTTTCCCACCTTTTGTAGCTTTTCATATTTTTAACACCTTTTCAGGCTCTTCACGTTTATCAACACCACTTCATGCTCCTCCTTTTTGCAGACCGTTTCATGCTCCTCATATTTTTGACACCTATTGATGCTCTTAATATATTTCACACCTTTTCAGGCTCTTCATTTCTTCCACACCACTTCATGCTCCTCATATTTTTCAGGCAGTATCATGCTCCTCATATTTTTCACATCTTTTGAAGCTCTTCATATTTTTCACACCTTTTTAGGCTCTTCATATTTTTCAACACCATTTCATGCCGCTTCTATTTTTCAGACCGTTTCATGCTCCTCATATTTTTCACAACTTTTGAAGCTCTTCATATTTTTCACACCTTTTCAGGCTCTTCATGTTTTTCCACACCACTTAATGCTTCTCCTAAATTTCAGACCGTTTCATGTTCCTCATGTATTGCACACCTTTTGAAGCTCTTCATATTTTTCACACCTTTTCATGCTCTTCATGTTTTTGATCACCGTTTCATGCTCCTCCTTTTTTTTCAGACCGTTTCATGCTCCTCATATTTTTCACACCTTTTTAAGCTCTTCATGTTTTTCACACCTTTTCAGCCTCTTCATGTTTTTGAACACCCCTTCTTGCTCCTTTTATTTTTCAGAGAGTTTCATGCTTCTCATGTATTTCACACCTTTTGAAGCTCTTCATATTTTTCACACCTTTACAGGCTCTTCATGTTTTTGAACACCGTTTCATGCTCCTCCTATTTTTCAGACCGTTTCATGCTCCCCATATTTTTGAGACCTTTTGAAGCCCTCATATATTTCACACCTTTTCAGGCTCTTCATTTTTTCCAACACCACGTCATGCTCCTCCTATTTTTCAGACCCCTTTATGCTCTTCTCATTTTTGACACCTTTTGAAGCTCTTCATATTTTTCACAACTTTTGAAGCTCTTCATATTTTTCACACCTTTTCATGCTCTTCATGTTTTTGATCACCGCTTCATGCTCCTCCTATTTTCAGACCGTTTCATGCTCCTCATATTTTTCACATATTTTGAAGCTCCTCCTATTTTTCACAACCTTTCACGCTCTTCATGTTTTTCAACACGGCTTCATGATCCTCCTATTTTTCTGACAGTTTCATGCTCCTCCTATTTTTCAGCACGTTTCATACTCCTCCAAATTTTCAGACCGTTTCATGCTCCTCATATTTGTCACACCTTTCGAAGCTCTTCATATTTTTCACACCTTTTCTGGATCTTCATGTTTTTGAGCACAGCTTCATGCTCCTCCGATTTTTCAGACCGTTTCATGCTCCTCATATATTTCACACCTTTTGAAGCTCTTCATATTTTTCACAGCTTTTCAGGATCTTCATGTTTTTCAACACCATTTCATGCTGCTCCTATTTTTCAGACCGTTTCATGCTCCTCATATTTTTGACACCTTTTGAAGTTCTTCATATTTTTCAAAACTTTTCAGGCTCTCCATGTTTTTGAACACCGCTTCATGCTCCTACTATTTTGGAGACCGTTTCATGCTCCTCATTTATTTCACACCTTTTGAAGCTCTTCATATTTTTCAAGCCTTTTCAGGCTCTTCATGTTTTTGAACACCGCTTCATGCTCCTCCTATTTTTCAGACCGTTTCATGCTCCTCATTTATTTCACACCTTTTGAAGCTCTTCATATTTTTCAAGCCTTTTCAGGCTCTTCATGTTTTTGAACACCGCTTCATGCTCCTCCTATTTTTCAAACCTTTTCATGATCCTCATGTATTTCAAACCTTTGAAACTCTTCATATTTTTCACACCTTTTCTTGCTCTTCATGTTTTTCAACAACATTTCATGCTCCTCCTATTTTTCAGACCTTTTCATGCTCCTCATATTTTTCACACCTTTTCATGCTCTTCTTGTTTTTCAACACAGTTTCATGGTCCTCATATGTTTGACACCTTTTGAATCTCTTCATATTTTTCACACCTTTTCAGGCTCTTCATGATTTTCAACACTGCTTCATGCTCCTCATATTTTTGAGACCGTTTCATGCTCCTAATATTGTTCACACCTTTTCAAGATCTTCATGTTATTCAACACCGCTTCATGCTCTTCCTATTTTTCAGGCCGTTTCATGCTCCTCATATTTTTGATACTTTTGAAGCTCTTAATATTTTTCACACCTTTTCAAGCTCTTCATGTTTTGAACACCATTTCATGCTCCTCCTATTTTTCAGACCGTTTCATGCTCCTCATATTTTTGACAACTTTTGAAGCTCCTCATATTTTTCACACCTTTTCAGGCTCTTCATGTTTTTCAACACACTTTCATGCTCCTCATATGTTTGACACCTTTTGAATCTCTTCATATTATTCACACTTTTTCACGCTCTTCATGATTTTCAACACCGCTTCATGCTCCCCATATTTTTGAGACCGTTTTATGCTACTCATATTTTGACACCTTTTGAAGCTCTTCATGTATTTCACACCTTTTCAGGCTCTACATGTTTTTCAACACCGCTTCATGCTCGTCATATTTTGAGACCGTTTTATGCTACTCATATTTGACAACTTTTGAAGCTCTTCATATATTTCACACCTTTTAAGGCTCTTCATGTTTCTGAACACCGCTTCATGCTCCTCCTGTATTTCACACTTTTTGAAGCTCTTCATATATTTCACACCTTTTCAAGCTCTTCATGTTTCTGAACACCGCTTCATGCTCCTCTTATTTTAGACACCTTTTGAAGCTCTTCATATATTTCACACCTTTTCAGGCTCTTCATGTTTTTGAACACCGCTTCATGCTCCTCCTATATTTCACACCTTTTGAAGCTCTTCATATATTTCACACCTTTTCAGACTCTTCATGTTTTTCAACATCGCTTCATACTCCTCCTATTTTTTTGACCGTTTCATGCTCCTCATATATTTGACACCTTTTGAAGCTCTTCATATTTTTCACACCTTTTGAAGCTCTTCATATTTTTCACACCTTTTGAAGCTCTTCATATTTTACACATATTTTCACCCTCTTCATGTTTTTCAACACCTTTTCATGCTCCTCCTATTTTTCGGACTGTTTCATTCTCTTCATATTTTTGACACTTTTTGAAGCTCTTCATATTTTTCACACCTTTTCAGGCTCTTCATCTTTTTCAACACCGTTTCATGCTCCTCATATTTTTCAGACTGTTTCATTCTCCTCATATTTATGTCAACTTTTGAAACTCTTCATTTTCTTCACACCTTTTCATGCTCTTCATGTTTTTGAACACTGCTTCATGCTCCTCCTATGTTTCAGACCGTTTCATGCTCCTCATATTTTTGAAACCTTTTGAAGTTCGTCATATATTTCACACCTTTTCAGGCTCTTCATGTTTTTAAACACCTCTTCATTCTTCTCCTGTTTTTCAGACCATTTCATGCTCCTCATATTTTTCACACTTTTTGAAGCTCTTCATATTTTTCACACTTTTTGAAGCTCTTCATACTTTTCACACCTGTCAGGCTCTTCATGTTTTTGAACACCGCTTCCTGCTCCACCTATTTTTCAGATCGCTTATGCTCCTCATATTTTTCACACTTTTTGAAGCTCTTCATATTTTTCACACTTTTTCAGGCTCTTCATGTTTTTGAACACCGCTTCATGCTCCTCCTATTTTTCAGACCGTTTCATGCTCCTCATGTATTTCACACCTTTTGAACCTCTTCGTATTTCGCACACCTTTTCAGGCTCTTCATGTTTTTCACAACCACTTCATGCTCTTCCTATTTTTCAGACCGTTTCATGCTCCTCATATTTTTGATACCTTTGAAGCTCTTCATATTTTTCACACCTTTTCAGGCTCTTCATGTTTTGAACACCATTTCATGCTCCTCCTATTTTTCCGACCGTTTCATGCTCCTCATCTTTTACACACCTGTTGAAGCTCTTCATATTTTTCACACCATTTCAGGCTCTTCATGTTTTTCAACACCGCTTCATGCTCCTCCTATTTTTTCAGACCGTTTAATGCTCTTCCTATTTTTGACACGTTTTGAGGCTCTTCATATTTTTCTCACCTTTTCAGGCTCTTCATGTTTTCGAACACCGCTTCATGCTCCTCCTATTTTTGAGACCGTTTTATGCTCCACATGTATTTCACAGCTTTTGAATCTCTTCAGAATTTTCCCACCTTTCAGGCTCTTCATGTTTTTGAACACCGTTTCATGGTCTTCCTATTTTTCAGACCGTTTCATGCTCCTCATATTTGTGACACCTTTAGAAACTCTTCATATTTTTCACACCTTTTCAGGTTCTTCATGTTTTTGAACACCGTTTCATGCTCCTCCTATTTTTCAGACCATTTCATGCTCCTCATATTTTTGACACATTTTGAATCTCTTCATATTTTTCACACCTTTTCAGGCTCTTCATGTTTTTGAACACCGCTTCATGCTTCTCCTATTTTTCAGACCGTTTCATGCTATTCATGTATTTAATACCTTTTGAAGCTCTTCATATTTTTCACACCTTTTCAGGCTCTTCATGTTTTTGAACACCTTTTCATGCTCCTCGTATTTTTCTGACCGTTTCCTGCTCCTCATATTTTTGACCCTTTTTGAACCTCCTCATATTTTTCGCACCTTTTGAACCTCTTCATATATTTCACATCATTTCAGGCTCTTCATGTTTTTCAACACCACTTCATGCTCCTCCTATTTTTCAGACCGTTTCATGCTCCTCATATATTTGACACATTTAGAAGCTCTTCATATTTGCACACCTTTTCAGGCTCTTCATCTTTTTCAACACCACTTCATGCTCCTCCTCTTTTCCAGAGCGTTTCATTGTCCTCATATTTTTGACACCTTTAGAAGCTCTTTATATTTTTCACAACTTTTCAGGCTCTTCATGTTTTTCACAACCGCTTCATGCTCCTCCTATTTTTCAGACAGTTTCATTCCTCTCATGTATTTCACACCTTTTGAAGCTCTTCATATTTTTCACACATTTTCAGGCTCTTCATGTTTTTGAACACCACTTCATGCTCCTCCTATTTTACACACAGTTTCATGCTCCAAATGTATTTCACACCTTTTGAAGCTCTTCTTATTTTTCACACATTTTGAGGCTCTTCATTTGTTTGAACACCGTTTCATGCTGCTCCTAATTTTCAGACCGTTTCATTCTCATCTCATTTTGACAGCTTTTGAAGCTCTTCATATTTTCACGCCTTTTGAAGCTCTTCATATATTTCACACCTTTTCAGGCTCTTCTTTTTTTTTAACACCACTTCATGCTCCTCCTAATTTTCAGACCGTTTCATGATCATCTTATTTTGACAGCTTTTGAAGCTCTTCATATTTTCACACCTTTTGAAGCTCTACATATTATTCACATCTTTTCAGGCTCTTCATGATTTTCAACACCGCTTCATGCTCATCCTATTTTTCAGACTGTTTCATGCTCATCTCATTTTTGACACCTTTGGAAACTCTTCATATTTTTTCACACGTTTTCAGGCTCTTCAAGTTTTTCAACAACATTTCATGCTCCTCCTATTTTTCAGACTGTTTCATGGTCGTAATGTATTTCACACCTTTTGAAGCTCTTTATATTTTTCACACCTTGTCAGGCTCTTCATGTTTCTGAACAGTGCTTCATGCTCCTCCTATTTTTCAGACCGTATCATGCTCCTCATATTTTTGAAACATTTTGAAGCTCTTCATATATTTCACACCTTTTCAGGCTCTTCATGTTTTTGAACACCACTTCATGCTTCTCATATTTTTCAGACTGTTTCATGGTCCTCATGTATTTCACACATTTTGAAGCTCTTTATATTTTTCACACCTTTTCAGGCTCTTCATATATTTGAACACTGCTTCATGCTCCTCCTATTTTTCAGAGAGTTTCATGCTCCTCATGTATTTCACAACTTTTGAAGCTCTTCATGTTTTTCACACCTTTTCAGGCTGTTCATGTTTTTTAACAGCGCTTCATGATTCTCCTATTTTTCAGACCGTTTCATGCTCTTCATATTTTTGACACATTTTGAAGCTCTTCATATTTTTCACAGCTTTTCAGGCTCTTCATGTTTTTCCACACCACTTCATGCTTCTCCTAATTTTCAGACCGTTTCATGCTCCTCATGTATTTCACACCTTTTGAAGCTCTTCATATTTTTCACACCTTTTCAGGCTCTTCATGTTTTCCACACCACTTCATGCTTCTCTTATTTTTCAGCCCGTTTCATGCTCCTCATATATTTCACACCTTTTGAAGCTCTTCATATTTTTCAAACCTTTTCAGGCTCTTCATGTTTTTGATCACCGTTTCATGCTCCTCCTATTTTTCAGACGGTTTCATGCTCCTCATATTTTTGACACTCTTTGAAGATCTTCATATTTTTCACACCTTTTCAGGCTCTTCATTTTTTTCAACACCACTTCATGCTCCTCCTATTTTTCAGACCGTTTCATGCTCCTCATATATTTGACACATTTAGAAGCTCTTCATATTTGCACACCTTTTCAGGCTCTTCATATTTTTCATCACCGCTTCATGCTCCTCCTATTTTTCAGACGGTTTCATGTTGATCTCATTTTTGACACCTTTTGAAGCTCTTCATATTTTTCACACCTTTTGAAACTCTTCATATTTTTCACAGCTTTTCAGGCCCTTCATGATTTTCATCACCACTTCATGCTCCTCCTATTTTTAAGACCGTTTCATACTCCTCATATTTTTGACACCTTTAGAAGATCTTCATATTTTTCACACCTTATCAGGCTCTTCATGTTTTTCAACAACGCTTCATGCTCCTCCTATTTTTCAGACCGTTTCATGCTCCTCATATTTTTGACACCTTTTGAAGCTCTTCATATTTTTCACACCTTTTCAGGCTCTTCATATTTTTCAACATCGCATCATGCTCTTCCTATTTTTCAGACCGTTTCATGCACCTCATATTTTTCACACCTTTTAAAGCTCTTCATATTTTTCACACCTTTTCAGGCTCCTTATGTTTTTCAACACCGATTCATTCTCCTCCTATTTTTCAGACCGTTTCATGCTCCTCATATTCTTGACAAGTTTTAAAGCTCTTCATATATTTCACACCTTTTCAGGCTCTTCATGATTTTGAACACCGCTTCATGCTCCTCCTATTTTTCAGACCGTTTCATGCTCCTCATATTTTTCACACCTTTTGAAGCTCTTCATATTTTTCACACCTATTCAGGCTCTTCATATTTTGAACACCGCTTCATGCTCCTCCTATTTTTCAGACCGTTAAATGCTCCTCATGTATTTGACACCTTTTGAAGCTCCTCATATTTTTCACACGTTTTCAGGCTGTGCATGTTTTTGAACACCGCTTCATGCTCCTCCTATTTTTCAGACCGTTTCATGCTCGTCATATTTTTGACACCTTTTGAAGCTCTTCATATTTTTCACACCTTTTCAGGCTCTTCAGGTTTTTCAACACTGCTTCATGCTCCACCTATTTTTCAGACCGGTTCATCCTCCTCATATTTTTGACACCTTTTGAAGCTCTTCATATTTTTCACACCTTTTCAGGCTCTTCAGGTTTTTCAACACCGCTTCATGCTCCTCCTTTTTTGCAGACCGTTTCATGCTCCACATATTTTTGACACCTTTTGAATTTCTTCATATTTTTCACACCTTTTCAGGCTCTTAATGTTTTTGAACACCACTTCATGCTCCTCGTATTTTTCAGAGAGTTTCATGCTCCACATGTATTTCACACCTTATGAAGCTCTTCATATTTTTCACACCTTTTCAGGCTCTTCATGTTTTTGAACACCGCTTCATGATTCTCCTATTTTTCAGACCCTTTCATTCTCTTCATATTTTTGACACATTTTGAAGCTCTTCATATTTTTCACACCTTTTCAGGCTCTTCATGTTTTTCCACACCACTTCATGCTTCGCCTAATTTTCAGACCGTTTCATGCTCCTCTTGTATTTCACACATTTTGAAGCTCTTCATATTTTTCACACCTTTTTAGGCTCTTCATGTTTTTGACGACCGCTTCATGCTCCTCCTATTTTTCAGACCATTTGATGCTCCTCATATTTTTTGACACCTTTTGAAGCTCTTCATATTTTTCACACCTTTTAGGCTCTTCATGTTTTTCAACACCGTTTCATGATCTTCCTATTTTTCAGACCGTTACATTCTCATCTCATTTTTGACACCTTTTGAAGCTCTTCATATTTTTCACACCTTTTCAGGATGTTCATGTTTTTCCAGACAACTTCATGCTTCTCCTATTTTTCAGACCGTTTCATGCTCCTCATGTATTTCACACCGTTGAAGCTCTTCATATTTTTCACACCTTTTCAGGCTCTTCATGTTTTTGATCACCGTTTCATGCTCCTCCTATTTTTCAGACCGTTTCATGCTCCTCATATTTTTCACACCTTTTGAAGCTCTTCATATCTTTCACAACTTTTCAGGGTCTTCATGTTTTTGAACACCACTTCATGATCCTCCTATTTTTCAGACCATTTCATGCTCTTCATAATTTTGACCCATTTTGAAGCTCTTCATATATTTCACACCTTTTCAGGCTCTTCATGTTTTTCAAAACCACTTCATGCTCCTCCTAATTTTCAGACCGTTTCATGTTCTTCTCATTTATGATACATTTTGAAGCTCTTCATATTTTTCACACCTTTTCAGGCTCTTCATGTTTTTGAACACAGCTTCATGCTCCTCCTATTTTTCAGACCGTTTCATGCTCGTCATATTTTTGACACCTTTTGAAGCTCTTCATATTTTTCACACCTATTCAGGCTCTTCATGTTTTTGAACACCGTTTCATGATCCTCCTATTTTTCAGACCGTTTCATGCTCCTCATATATTTGACACATTTAGAAGCTCTTCATATTTTCACACCTTTTCAGGATCTTCATATTTTTCAATACCGCTGCATGCTCCTCCTATTATTCAGACGGTTTCATGTTGATCTCATTTTTGACACCTTTTGAAGCTCTTCATATTTTCACACCTTTTGAAACTCTTCATATTTTTCACACCTTTTCAGGCCCTTCATGATTTTCAACACCGCTTCATGCTCCTCCAATTTTTAAGACCGTTTCATGCTCCTCATATTTTTGACACCTTTAGAAGATCTTCATATTTTCACACCTTTTCATGCTCTTCATGTTTTTCAACAACGCTTCATGCTCCTCCTAATTTTCAGACCGTTTCATGCTCCTCATATTTTTGACACCTTTTGAAGCTCTTCATATTTTTCACACCTTTTCAGGCTCTTCATATTTTTCAACACCGCATCATGCTCCTCCTATTTTTCAGACCGTTTCATGCACCTCATATTTTTCACACCTTTTAAAGCTCTTCATATTTTTCACACCTTTTCATGCTCCTTATGTTTTTCAACACCGATTCATTCTCCTCCTATTTTTCAGACCGTTTCATGCTCCTCATAAAATTGACACCTTTTAAAGCTCTTCATATTTTTCACACCTTTTCAGGCTCTTCATGTTTTTGAACACAGCTTCATGCTCCTCCTATTTTTCAGACCGTTTCATGCTCGTCATATTTTTGACACCTTTTGAAGCTCTTCATATTTTTCACACCTATTCAGGCTCTTCATGTTTTAGAACACCGTTTCATGATCCTCCTATTTTTCAGACCGTTTCATGCTCCTCATATATTTGACACATTTAGAAGCTCTTCATATTTTCACACCTTTTCAGGATCTTCATATTTTTCAACACCGCTGCATGCTCCTCCTATTATTCAGACGGTTTCATGTTGATCTCATTTTTGACACCTTTTGAAGCTCTTCATATTTTCACACCTTTTGAAACTCTTCATATTTTTCACACCTTTTCAGGCCCTTCATGATTTTCAACACCGCTTCATGCTCCTCCAATTTTTAAGACCGTTTCATGCTCCTCATATTTTTGACACCTTTAGAAGATCTTCATATTTTCACACCTTTTCATGCTCTTCATGTTTTTCAACAACGCTTCATGCTCCTCCTAATTTTCAGACCGTTTCATGCTCCTCATATTTTTGACACCTTTTGAAGCTCTTCATATTTTTCACACCTTTTCAGGCTCTTCATATTTTTCAACACCGCATCATGCTCCTCCTATTTTTCAGACCGTTTCATGCACCTCATATTTTTCACACCTTTTAAAGCTCTTCATATTTTTCACACCTTTTCATGCTCCTTATGTTTTTCAACACCGATTCATTCTCCTCCTATTTTTCAGACCGTTTCATGCTCCTCATAAAATTGACACCTTTTAAAGCTCTTCATATTTTTCACACCTTTTCAGGCTCTTCGTGATTTTGAACACAGCTTCATGCTCCTCCTATTTTTCAGACCGTTTCATGCTCCTCATAATTTTCACACCTTTTGAAGCTCTTCATATTTTTCACAACTTTTCAGGCTCTTCCTATTTTGAACACCGCTTCATGCTCCCCCTTTTTTCAGAGCGTTTAAGATCCTCATGTATTTGACACCTTTTGAAGCTCTTCATATTTTTCACACGTTTTCAGGCTCTTCATGTTTTTGAACACCGCTTCATGCTCCACCTATTTTTCAGACCGTTTCATGCTCCTCATATTTTTGACACCTTTTGAAGCTCTTCATATTTTTCACACCTTTTCAGGCTCTTCAGGTTTTTCAACACGGCTTCATGCTCCACCTATTTTTCAGACCGTTTCATCCTCCTCATATTTTTGACACCTTTTGAAGCTCTTCATATTTTTCACACCTTTTCAGGCTCTTCAAGTTTTACAACACCACTTCATGCTCCTCCTATTTTTCAGAGAGTTTCATGCTCCTCATGTATTTCACACCTTATGAAGCTCTTCATATTTTTCACACCTTTTCAGGCTCTTCATGTTTTTCACACCTTTTCAGGCTCTTCATGTTTTGCAACACATCTTCATTCTCCTAGTATTTTTAAGACCGTTTCATGCTCCTCATATTTTTGACACCTATTGAAGCTCTTCATATTTCTCACACCTTTTCAGGATCTTCATGTTTTTCAACACCGCTTCATGCTGCTTCTATTTTTCAGACCGTTTCATGCTCCTCATATTTTTCATATCTTTTGAAGCTCTTCATATTTTTCACACCTTTTGAAGCTCTTCATATTTTTCACACGTTTTCAGGCTCTTCATGTTTTTCAACACTGCTTCATGCTGCTTCTGTTTTTAAGACCGTTTCATGCTCCTCATGTTTTTCACACCTTTTGAAGCTCTTCATGTTTTTCACACCTTTTGAAGCTCTTCATATTTTTCAAACCTTTTCAGGCTCTCATATTTTTCATCACCGTTTCATGATCCTCCTATTTTTCAGACCGTTTCATGCTCCTCATATATTTGACACATTTAGAAGCTCTTCATATTTTCACACCTTTTCAGGATCTTCATATTTTTCAACACCGCTGCATGCTCCTCCTATTATTCAGACGGTTTCATGTTGATCTCATTTTTGACACCTTTTGAAGCTCTTCATATTTTCACACCTTTTGAAACTCTTCATATTTTTCACACCTTTTCAGGCCCTTCATGATTTTCAACACCGCTTCATGCTCCTCCAATTTTTAAGACCGTTTCATGCTCCTCATATTTTTGACACCTTTAGAAGATCTTCATATTTTCACACCTTTTCATGCTCTTCATGTTTTTCAACAACGCTTCATGCTCCTCCTAATTTTCAGACCGTTTCATGCTCCTCATATTTTTGACACCTTTTGAAGCTCTTCATATTTTTCACACCTTTTCAGGCTCTTCAAATTTTTCAACACCGCATCATGCTCCTCCTATTTTTCAGACCGTTTCATGCACCTCATATTTTTCACACCTTTTAAAGCTCTTCATATTTTTCACACCTTTTCATGCTCCTTATGTTTTTCAACACCGATTCATTCTCCTCCTATTTTTCAGACCGTTTCATGCTCCTCATAAAATTGACACCTTTTAAAGCTCTTCATATTTTTCACACCTTTTCAGGCTCTTCGTGATTTTGAACACAGCTTCATGCTCCTCCTATTTTTCAGACCGTTTCATGCTCCTCATAATTTTCACACCTTTTGAAGCTCTTCATATTTTTCACAACTTTTCAGGCTCTTCCTATTTTGAACACCGCTTCATGCTCCCCCTTTTTTCAGAGCGTTTAAGATCCTCATGTATTTGACACCTTTTGAAGCTCTTCATATTTTTCACACGTTTTCAGGCTCTTCATGTTTTTGAACACCGCTTCATGCTCCACCTATTTTTCAGACCGTTTCATGCTCCTCATATTTTTGACACCTTTTGAAGCTCTTCATATTTTTCACACCTTTTCAGGCTCTTCAGGTTTTTCAACACGGCTTCATGCTCCACCTATTTTTCAGACCGTTTCATCCTCCTCATATTTTTGACACCTTTTGAAGCTCTTCATATTTTTCACACCTTTTCATGCTCTTCAAGTTTTACAACACCACTTCATGCTCCTCCTATTTTTCAGAGAGTTTCATGCTCCTCATGTATTTCACACCTTATGAAGCTCTTCATATTTTTCACACCTTTTCAGGCTCTTCATGTTTTTCACACCTTTTCAGGCTCTTCATGTTTTGCAACACATCTTCATTCTCCTAGTATTTTTAAGACCGTTTCATGCTCCTCATATTTTTGACACCTATTGAAGCTCTTCATATTTCTCACACCTTTTCAGGATCTTCATGTTTTTCAACACCGCTTCATGCTGCTTCTATTTTTCAGACCGTTTCATGCTCCTCATATTTTTCATATCTTTTGAAGCTCTTCATATTTTTCACACCTTTTGAAGCTCTTCATATTTTTCACACGTTTTCAGGCTCTTCATGTTTTTCAACACTGCTTCATGCTGCTTCTGTTTTTAAGACCGTTTCATGCTCCTCATGTTTTTCACACCTTTTGAAGCTCTTCATGTTTTTCACACCTTTTGAAGCTCTTCATATTTTTCAAACCTTTTCAGGCTCTCATATTTTTCATCACCGTTTCATGATCCTCCTATTTTTCAGACCGTTTCATGCTCCTCATATATTTGACACATTTAGAAGCTCTTCATATTTTCACACCTTTTCAGGATCTTCATATTTTTCAACACCGCTGCATGCTCCTCCTATTATTCAGACGGTTTCATGTTGATCTCATTTTTGACACCTTTTGAAGCTCTTCATATTTTCACACCTTTTGAAACTCTTCATATTTTTCACACCTTTTCAGGCCCTTCATGATTTTCAACACCGCTTCATGCTCCTCCAATTTTTAAGACCGTTTCATGCTCCTCATATTTTTGACACCTTTAGAAGATCTTCATATTTTCACACCTTTTCATGCTCTTCATGTTTTTCAACAACGCTTCATGCTCCTCCTAATTTTCAGACCGTTTCATGCTCCTCATATTTTTGACACCTTTTGAAGCTCTTCATATTTTTCACACCTTTTCAGGCTCTTCATATTTTTCAACACCGCATCATGCTCCTCCTATTTTTCAGACCGTTTCATGCACCTCATATTTTTCACACCTTTTAAAGCTCTTCATATTTTTCACACCTTTTCATGCTCCTTATGTTTTTCAACACCGATTCATTCTCCTCCTATTTTTCAGACCGTTTCATGCTCCTCATAAAATTGACACCTTTTAAAGCTCTTCATATTTTTCACACCTTTTCAGGCTCTTCGTGATTTTGAACACAGCTTCATGCTCCTCCTATTTTTCAGACCGTTTCATGCTCCTCATAATTTTCACACCTTTTGAAGCTCTTCATATTTTTCACAACTTTTCAGGCTCTTCCTATTTTGAACACCGCTTCATGCTCCCCCTTTTTCAGACCGTTTAAGATCCTCATGTATTTGACACCTTTTGAAGCTCTTCATATTTTTCACACGTTTTCAGGCTCTTCATGTTTTTGAACACCGCTTCATGCTCCACCTATTTTTCAGACCGTTTCATGCTCCTCATATTTTTGACACCTTTTGAAGCTCTTCATATTTTTCACACCTTTTCAGGCTCTTCAGGTTTTACAACACCACTTCATGCTCCTCCTATTTTTCAGAGAGTTTCATGCTCCTCATGTATTTCACACCTTATGAAGCTCTTCATATTTTTCACACCTTTTCAGGCTCTTCATGTTTTTCACACCTTTTCAGGCTCTTCATGTTTTGCAACACAACTTCATTCTCCTAGTATTTTTAAGACCGTTTCATGCTCCTCATATTTTTGACACCTATTGAAGCTCTTCATATTTCTCACACCTTTTCAGGTTCTTCATGTTTTTCAACACCGCTTCATGCTGCTTCTATTTTTCAGACCGTTTCATGCTCCTCATATTTTTCACATCTTTTGAAGCTCTTCATATTTTTCACACCTTTTGAAGCTCTTCATATTTTTCACACGTTTTCAGGCTCTTCATGTTTTTCAACACTGCTTCATGCTGCTTCTGTTTTTAAGACCGTTTCATGCTCCTCATGTTTTTCACACCTTTTGAAGCTCTTCATGTTTTTCACACCTTTTGAAGCTCTTCATATTTTTCAAACCTTTTCAGGCTCTCATATTTTTCATCACCGTTTCATGATCCTCCTATTTTTCAGACCGTTTCATGCTCCTCATATATTTGACACATTTAGAAGCTCTTCATATTTTCACACCTTTTCAGGATCTTCATATTTTTCAACACCGCTGCATGCTCCTCCTATTATTCAGACGGTTTCATGTTGATCTCATTTTTGACACCTTTTGAAGCTCCTCATATTTTCACACCTTTTGAAACTCTTCATATTTTTCACACCTTTTCAGGCCCTTCATGATTTTCAACACCGCTTCATGCTCCTCCAATTTTTAAGACCGTTTCATGCTCCTCATATTTTTGACACCTTTAGAAGATCTTCATATTTTCACACCTTTTCATGCTCTTCATGTTTTTCAACAACGCTTCATGCTCCTCCTAATTTTCAGACCGTTTCATGCTCCTCATATTTTTGACACCTTTTGAAGCTCTTCATATTTTTCACACCTTTTCAGGCTCTTCATATTTTTCAACACCGCATCATGCTCCTCCTATTTTTCAGACCGTTTCATGCACCTCATATTTTTCACACCTTTTAAAGCTCTTCATATTTTTCACACCTTTTCATGCTCCTTATGTTTTTCAACACCGATTCATTCTCCTCCTATTTTTCAGACCGTTTCATGCTCCTCATAAAATTGACACCTTTTAAAGCTCTTCATATTTTTCACACCTTTTCAGGCTCTTCGTGATTTTGAACACAGCTTCATGCTCCTCCTATTTTTCAGACCGTTTCATGCTCCTCATAATTTTCACACCTTTTGAAGCTCTTCATATTTTTCACAACTTTTCAGGCTCTTCCTATTTTGAACACCGCTTCATGCTCCCCCTTTTTTCAGAGCGTTTAAGATCCTCATGTATTTGACACCTTTTGAAGCTCTTCATATTTTTCACACGTTTTCAGGCTCTTCATGTTTTTGAACACCGCTTCATGCTCCACCTATTTTTCAGACCGTTTCATGCTCCTCATATTTTTGACACCTTTTGAAGCTCTTCATATTTTTCACACCTTTTCAGGCTCTTCAGGTTTTTCAACACGGCTTCATGCTCCACCTATTTTTCAGACCGTTTCATCCTCCTCATATTTTTGACACCTTTTGAAGCTCTTCATATTTTTCACACCTTTTCAGGCTCTTCAAGTTTTACAACACCACTTCATGCTCCTCCTATTTTTCAGAGAGTTTCATGCTCCTCATGTATTTCACACCTTATGAAGCTCTTCATATTTTTCACACCTTTTCAGGCTCTTCATGTTTTTCACACCTTTTCAGGCTCTTCATGTTTTGCAACACATCTTCATTCTCCTAGTATTTTTAAGACCGTTTCATGCTCCTCATATTTTTGACACCTATTGAAGCTCTTCATATTTCTCACACCTTTTCAGGATCTTCATGTTTTTCAACACCGCTTCATGCTGCTTCTATTTTTCAGACCGTTTCATGCTCCTCATATTTTTCATATCTTTTGAAGCTCTTCATATTTTTCACACCTTTTGAAGCTCTTCATATTTTTCACACGTTTTCAGGCTCTTCATGTTTTTCAACACTGCTTCATGCTGCTTCTGTTTTTAAGACCGTTTCATGCTCCTCATGTTTTTCACACCTTTTGAAGCTCTTCATGTTTTTCACACCTTTTGAAGCTCTTCATATTTTTCAAACCTTTTCAGGCTCTCATATTTTTCATCACCGTTTCATGATCCTCCTATTTTTCAGACCGTTTCATGCTCCTCATATATTTGACACATTTAGAAGCTCTTCATATTTTCACACCTTTTCAGGATCTTCATATTTTTCAACACCGCTGCATGCTCCTCCTATTATTCAGACGGTTTCATGTTGATCTCATTTTTGACACCTTTTGAAGCTCTTCATATTTTCACACCTTTTGAAACTCTTCATATTTTTCACACCTTTTCAGGCCCTTCATGATTTTCAACACCGCTTCATGCTCCTCCAATTTTTAAGACCGTTTCATGCTCCTCATATTTTTGACACCTTTAGAAGATCTTCATATTTTCACACCTTTTCATGCTCTTCATGTTTTTCAACAACGCTTCATGCTCCTCCTAATTTTCAGACCGTTTCATGCTCCTCATATTTTTGACACCTTTTGAAGCTCTTCATATTTTTCACACCTTTTCAGGCTCTTCATATTTTTCAACACCGCATCATGCTCCTCCTATTTTTCAGACCGTTTCATGCACTTCATATTTTTCACACCTTTTAAAGCTCTTCATATTTTTCACACCTTTTCATGCTCCTTATGTTTTTCAACACCGATTCATTCTCCTCCTATTTTTCAGACCGTTTCATGCTCCTCATAAAATTGACACCTTTTAAAGCTCTTCATATTTTTCACACCTTTTCAGGCTCTTCGTGATTTTGAACACAGCTTCTTGCTCCTCCTATTTTTCAGACCGTTTCATGCTCCTCATAATTTTCACACCTTTTGAAGCTCTTCATATTTTTCACAACTTTTCAGGCTCTTCCTATTTTGAACACCGCTTCATGCTCCCCCTTTTTTCAGAGCGTTTAAGATCCTCATGTATTTGACACCTTTTGAAGCTCTTCATATTTTTCACACGTTTTCAGGCTCTTCATGTTTTTGAACACCGCTTCATGCTCCACCTATTTTTCAGACCGTTTCATGCTCCTCATATTTTTGACACATTTGAAGCTCTTCATATTTTTCACACCTTTTCAGGCTCTTCAGGTTTTTCAACACGGCTTCATGCTCCACCTATTTTTCAGACCGTTTCATCCTCCTCATATTTTTGACACCTTTTGAAGCTCTTCATATTTTTCACACCTTTTCAGGCTCTTCAAGTTTTACAACACCACTTCATGCTCCTCCTATTTTTCAGAGAGTTTCATGCTCCTCATGTATTTCACACCTTATGAAGCTCTTCATATTTTTCACACCTTTTCAGGCTCTTCATGTTTTTCACACCTTTTCAGGCTCTTCATGTTTTGCAACACATCTTCATTCTCCTAGTATTTTTAAGACCGTTTCATGCTCCTCATATTTTTGACACCTATTGAAGCTCTTCATATTTCTCACACCTTTTCAGGATCTTCATGTTTTTCAACACCGCTTCATGCTGCTTCTATTTTTCAGACCGTTTCATGCTCCTCATATTTTTCATATCTTTTGAAGCTCTTCATATTTTTCACACCTTTTGAAGCTCTTCATATTTTTCACACGTTTTCAGGCTCTTCATGTTTTTCAACACTGCTTCATGCTGCTTCTGTTTTTAAGACCGTTTCATGCTCCTCATGTTTTTCACACCTTTTGAAGCTCTTCATGTTTTTCACACCTTTTGAAGCTCTTCATATTTTTCAAACCTTTTCAGGCTCTCATATTTTTCATCACCGTTTCATGATCCTCCTATTTTTCAGACCGTTTCATGCTCCTCATATATTTGACACATTTAGAAGCTCTTCATATTTTCACACCTTTTCAGGATCTTCATATTTTTCAACACCGCTGCATGCTCCTCCTATTATTCAGACGGTTTCATGTTGATCTCATTTTTGACACCTTTTGAAGCTCTTCATATTTTCACACCTTTTGAAACTCTTCATATTTTTCACACCTTTTCAGGCCCTTCATGATTTTCAACACCGCTTCATGCTCCTCCAATTTTTAAGACCGTTTCATGCTCCTCATATTTTTGACACCTTTAGAAGATCTTCATATTTTCACACCTTTTCATGCTCTTCATGTTTTTCAACAACGCTTCATGCTCCTCCTAATTTTCAGACCGTTTCATGCTCCTCATATTTTTGACACCTTTTGAAGCTCTTCATATTTTTCACACCTTTTCAGGCTCTTCATATTTTTCAACACCGCATCATGCTCCTCCTATTTTTCAGACCGTTTCATGCACCTCATATTTTTCACACCTTTTAAAGCTCTTCATATTTTTCACACCTTTTCATGCTCCTTATGTTTTTCAACACCGATTCATTCTCCTCCTATTTTTCAGACCGTTTCATGCTCCTCATAAAATTGACACCTTTTAAAGCTCTTCATATTTTTCACACCTTTTCAGGCTCTTCGTGATTTTGAACACAGCTTCATGCTCCTCCTATTTTTCAGACCGTTTCATGCTCCTCATAATTTTCACACCTTTTGAAGCTCTTCATATTTTTCACAACTTTTCAGGCTCTTCCTATTTTGAACACCGCTTCATGCTCCCCCTTTTTCAGACCGTTTAAGATCCTCATGTATTTGACACCTTTTGAAGCTCTTCATATTTTTCACACGTTTTCAGGCTCTTCATGTTTTTGAACACCGCTTCATGCTCCACCTATTTTTCAGACCGTTTCATGCTCCTCATATTTTTGACACCTTTTGAAGCTCTTCATATTTTTCACACCTTTTCAGGCTCTTCAGGTTTTACAACACCACTTCATGCTCCTCCTATTTTTCAGAGAGTTTCATGCTCCTCATGTATTTCACACCTTATGAAGCTCTTCATATTTTTCACACCTTTTCAGGCTCTTCATGTTTTTCACACCTTTTCAGGCTCTTCATGTTTTGCAACACAACTTCATTCTCCTAGTATTTTTAAGACCGTTTCATGCTCCTCATATTTTTGACACCTATTGAAGCTCTTCATATTTCTCACACCTTTTCAGGTTCTTCATGTTTTTCAACACCGCTTCATGCTGCTTCTATTTTTCAGACCGTTTCATGCTCCTCATATTTTTCACATCTTTTGAAGCTCTTCATATTTTTCACACCTTTTGAAGCTCTTCATATTTTTCACACGTTTTCAGGCTCTTCATGTTTTTCAACACTGCTTCATGCTGCTTCTGTTTTTAAGACCGTTTCATGCTCCTCATGTTTTTCACACCTTTTGAAGCTCTTCATGTTTTTCACACCTTTTGAAGCTCTTCATATTTTTCACACCTTTTCAGGCTCTCATATTTTTCATCACCGTTTCATGCTGCTTCTGTTTTTCAGACCGTTTCATGCTCCTCATATTTTTCACACCTTTTGAAGCTCTTCATATTTATCACACCTTTTCAGGCTCTTCATGTTTTTAACACCACTTCATGCTCCTCGTATTTTTCAGACCGTTTCATGCCCCTATATTTTTGACACCTTTTGAAGCTCTTCATATTTTTCACACTTTTCAGGCTCTTAATGTTTTTCAACACAACATAATGCTCCTCCTATTTTTCAGACTGTTTCATGCACCTCATATTTTTGATACTTTTAGAAGCTCTTCATATTTTTCACACCTTTTCATGCTCTTCTAGTTTTTCAACATCATTTCATGCTCCTCCAATTTCTCAGACCGTTTCATGCTCCTCATATTTTTGACACATTTAGAAGGTATTCATATTTTTCACACCTTTTCAGGCTCTTCATTTTTCAACACCACTTCATGCTCCTCCTATTTTTCAGACCGTTTCATGCTCATCTCAGTTTTGAAACGTTTTGAAGCTCTTCATATTTTCACACCTTTTGGAGCTCTTCATATTTTTCACAACTTTTCAGGCTCTTCTTGTATTTGAACACCGGTTCATGTTCCTCCTATATTTCAGGCCGTTTAATGCTCCTCATGTATTTCACACATTTTGAAGCTCGTCATATTTTTTACACCTTTTCAGGCGCTTCATGTTTTTGAACAACGCTTCATGATCCTCTTATTTTTCAGATCATTTCATGCTCTTCATATTTTTTACACCTTTTGAAACTCTTCATATTTTTCACACCTGTTCAGGCTCTTCATGTTTTTCCACACCACCTCATGCTTCACTTAATTTTCAGACGTTTCATGCTCCTCATGTATTTCACACCTTTTGAAGCTCTTCATATTTTTCACACATTTTCATGCTCTTCATGTTTTTCAACACAGTTTCATGCTGCTTCTATTTTTCAGACCGTTTCATGATACTCCTATTTTTCAGACCGTTTCATGCTCATCTCATTTTTGACACCTTTTGAAGCTTTTCATAATTTTCACTACTTTTTAGGCTCTTCATGTTTTTGATCACCGCTTCATGCTCCTCCTATTTTTCAGAGAGTTTCATGCTCCTCATGTATTTCACAACTTTTGAAGCTCTTCATATTTTTCACACCTTTTCAGGCTGTTCATGTTTTTGAACACCGCTTCATGGTTCTCCTATTTTTCAGACCGTTTCATGCTCTTCATATTTTTGACCCATTTTGAAGCTCTTCATATTTTTCACACCTTTTCAGGCTCTTCATGTTTTTCCACACCACTTCATGCTTCTCCTAATTTTCAGACCGTTTCATGCTCCTCATATATTTCACACGTTTTGAAGCTCTTCCTATTTTTCACACCTTTTCAGGCTCTTCATGTTTTTGACGACCGCTTAATGCTCCTCTTATTTTTCAGACCGTTTGATGCTCCTCATATTTTTGACACCTTTTGAAGCTCTTTCTATTTTTCACAACTTTTAGTGACTTCATATTTTTCAACACCTTTTCATGATCTTCCTATTTTTCAGACCGTTTCATGCTCATCTCATATTTGACACCTTTTGAAGCTTTTCATATTTTTGACAACTTTTCAGGCTCTTCATGATTTTGAAAACAGCTTCATGCTCCTCCTATTTTTCAAAGAGTTTCATGCTCCTCATGTATTTCACACCTTTTGAAGCTCTTCATATTTTTCACACCTTTTCAGGCTGTTCATGTTTTTCCACACCACTTCATGCTTCTCCTATTTTTCAGCCCGTTTCATGCTCCTCATGTATTTCACATCTTTTGAAGCTCTTCATATTTTTCAAACCTTTTCAGGCTCTTCATGTTTTTGATCACCGTTTCATGCTCCTCCTATTTTTCAGACAGTTTCATGCTCCTCATATTTTTGACACTTTTTGAAGCTCTTCATATTTTACACACCTTTTCAGGCTCTTAATGTTTTTCAACACCACTTCATGCTCCTCCTATTTTTCAGACCGATTCATGCTCCTCATATATTTGACACATTTATAAGCTCTTCATATTTTTCACACCTTTTCAGGCTCTTCATATTTTTCAACACCGCTTCATGCTCCTCCTATTTTTCAGACGGTTTCTTGTTGATCTCATTTTTGACACCTTTTGAAGCTCTTCATATTTTTCACACCTTTTGAAACTCTTCATATTTTTCACACCTTTTCAGGCTCTTCATATTTTTCAACACCGCTTCATGCTCCTCCTATTTTTCAGACGGTTTCTTGTTGATCTCATTTTTGACACCTTTTGAAGCTCTTCATATTTTTCACACCTTTTGAAACTCTTCATATTTTTCACACCTTTTCAGGCTCTTCATGTTTTTCACACATTTTCAGGCTCTTCATGTTTTTCAACACCGTTTCCTGCTGTTTCTATTTTTCAGACAGTTTCATGCTCCTCATATTTTTCACATCTTTTGAAGCTCTTCATATTTTTCACACCTTTTCAGACTTTTCATGTTTTTCAACACCGCTTCATGCTCCTGCTATTTTTCAGACTGTTTCATGCTCCTCATATTTTTGACACCTTTAGAAGCTCTTCATATTTTTCACACCTTTTCAGGCTCTTCATGTTTTTGAACACTGCTTCATGCTCCTCCTATTTTTCAGACCGTTTCATGCTCCTCATATTTTGACACCTTTTGAAGCTTTTCATATTTTTCACACCTTTTCAGGCTCTTCAAGTTTTTCAACACCACTTCATGCTTTTCCTTTTTTGCAGACCATTTCATGCTCCTCATATTTTTGACACCTTTTGTTGCTCTTCATATTTTTCACACCTTTTCAGGCTCTTCTTATTTTTCAAACAAGTGAAGCTCTTCATATTTTTCACACTTTTTCAGGCTTTTCATGTTTAGAATACCGCTTCATGCTCCTCCTATTTTTCTGACCGTTTCTTCCTCCTCATGTATTTCACACCTTTTGAAGCTCTTCGTATTTTTCACACCTTTTCAGGCTCTTCATGTCTTTGAACACCGTTTTATGCTGCTTCTATTTTTCAGACCGTTTCATGCTCCTCATATATTTTAAACCTTTGAATCTCTTCATATTATTCACACCTTTTCAGGCTGTTCATGTTTTTCAACAACGCTTCATGATCCTCCTATTTTTCAGACCGTTTCATGCTCCTCATAATTTTGACACCCTTTGAAGCTCTTCTTATATTTCACACCTTTTCAGACTCTTCATGTTTTCGAACACCACTTCAAGTTCCTCCTATTTTTGCGACGGTTTCATGCTCCTCATGTATTTCACTCCTTTTGAAGCTCTTCATATTTTTCAAACGTTTTCAGGCTCTTCATGATTTTCAACCCCACTTCATGCTCCTCCTATTTTTCAGACCGTTTCATGTTCCTCATATTTTTGACACCTTTTGAAGCTCTTCATATTTTCTACACCTTTTCAGGCTCTTCATGTTTTTCACCACAGCTTCATGCTCCTCTAATTTTTCAGACCATTTGGTGCTCCTCATATTTTTCACAGCTTTTGAAGCTCTTCATATTTTTCACACCTTTTCAGGCTCTTCATGTTTTTCAACACCACTTCATGCTCCTCCTATTTTTCAGACCGTTTCATGCTCCTCTTATTTTTGACACCTTTTGAAGCTCTTCATATTTTTCACACCTTTTCAGGCTCCTCCTGTTTTTGAACACCGTTTCATGCTCCTAGTATTTTTCAGACCATTTCATGCTCCTCATATTTTTGACACCTTTTGAAGCTCTTCATATTTTTCACACCTTTTCAGGCTCTTCAAGTTTTTGAACAATGCTACAATGCTCCTCCTATTTTTCAGACCGTTTCATGCTCCTCATATTTTTGACCTCTTTTAAAGCTCTTCATATTTTTCACGCCTTTTGAAGCTCCTCATATATTTCACACTTTTTCAGGCTCTTCATATTTTTCAACACCACTTCATGCTTCTCCTATTTTTCAGACCCTTTTATGCTCTTCTCATTTTTGACACCATTTGAAGCTCTTCATATTTTTCACAACTTTTGAAGCTCTTCATATTTTTCACACCTTTTCAGGCTCCTCATGTTTTTCAACACCGCTTCATGCTCCTCCTATTTTCAGACCGTTTCATGCTCCTCTCATTTCTGAAATCTTTTGAAGCTCTTCATATATTTCACACATTTTCAGGCTGTTAATGTTTTTCAACACGGCTTCATGCTCCTCCTATTTTTCAGACCGTTTCATGCTCATCTAATTTATGACACCTTCTGAAGCTCTTCATAGTTTTCACAAATTTTCAGGCTCTTCAGATTTTTGAACACCGCTTCATGCTCCTCCTATTTTTCAGACCGTTTCATGCTCCTCTTATTTTTGACACCTTTTGAAGCTCTTCATATTTTTCACACCTTTTCAGGCTCCTCCTGTTTTTGAACACCGTTTCATGCTCCTAGTATTTTTCAGACCATTTCATGCTCCTCATATTTTTGACACCTTTTGAAGCTCTTCATATTTTACACACCTTTTCAGGCTCGTCATGATTTTCAATAACACTTCATGCTCCTCCTATTTTTCAGACAGTTTCATGCTCATCTAATTTTTGACACCTTTTGAAGCTCTTCATATATTTCACACCTTTTGAAGCTCTTCATATTTTTCACATTTTTGAAGCTCTTCAGATTTTTCACACGTTTTCAGGCTCTTCATGTTTTTGAACACCGCTTCATGCTCCTCATATATTTCAGACCGTTTCATGCTCCTCATATTTGTGACACCTTTTGAAGCTCTTCGTATTTTTCACACATTTTCACGCTCTTCATGTTTTTCATCATGACTTCATGCTCCTCCTATTTTTCAGACCGTTTCATGCTCCTCATATTTTTGACACCTTTTGAAATCTTCATATACTTCACACCTTTTCAGATTCTTCATTTTTTTGAAAAGAACTTCATGCTCCTTCTATTTCTCAGACCGTTTCATGGTCATCTCATTTTTGACACCTTTTGAAGCTCCTCATATTTTTCATTCCTTTTGAAGATCTTCATATTTTTCACACGTTTTCAGGCTCTTCATATTTTTCAACACCGCATCATGCTTCTCCTATTTTTCAGACAGTTTCATTCTCCTCATATTTTTGACACGTTTTGAAGCTCTTCATATTTTTCACACCTTTTCAGGCTCTTCATGTTTTTCAACACTGTTTCATGATCCTCCTATTTTTCAGACCGTTTCATGCACCTCATAATTTTGACACCTTTTGAAACTCTTCTTATATTTCACACCTTTTCAGACTCTTCATGTGTTCGAACACCACTTCAAGTTCCTCCTATTTTTGCGACCGTTTAATGCTCTTCATATTTTTGACACCTTTTGAAGCTCTTCATATTTTTCACACCTTTTGAAGCTCTTCATATATTTCACACATTTTCAGGCTCTTCATGTTTTTCAACACCACTTCATGCTCCTCCTATTTTTCAGACCGTTTCTTGCTCATCTAATTTTTGACACCTTTTGAAGCTCTTCATATATTTCACACCTTTTGAAGCTCTTCATATATTTCACATTTTTGAAGCTCTTCAAATTTTTCACACCTTTTCAGGCTCTTCATGTTTTTGAACACCGCTTCATGCTCCTCCGGTTTTTCAGACCGTTTCATGCTCCTCATATTTTTGACACCTTTTGAAGCTTTTCATATTTTTTACAACATTTCAGGCTTTTCATGTTTTTGAACACCTCTTCATGCTCCTCGTATTTTTCACACCATTTGAAGCTCTTCATATTTTTCACACCTTTTCAGGCTCTTCATGTTTTTCAACACCGCTTCATGCTACTCCTATTTTTCAGACCGATTAATGCTCCTCCTGTACTTCACACCTTTTGTAGCTCTTCATATTTTTCTCACATTTTCAGGCTCTTCATGTTTTTCAACACCGCTTCATGCTCCTCCAATTTTTCAGACCGATTCATGCTCCTCAAGTATTTCACACCTTTTGAGGCTTCATGTTTTTCAACACCACTTTATGCTCCACATATTTTTCAGACCGTTTCATGCTCATCTCATTTTTGACACCTTTTGAAGCTCTTCATATTTTTCACACCTTTTGAAGCTCTTTATATTTTTCACAAGTTTTCAGATCTGCATGTTTTTCAACACCGCTTCTTGATCCTCCTATTTTTCAGACCGTTTCATGCTCCTCCTAATTTTCACACCTTTTGAAGCACCTCAAATTTTTCACACCTTTTCAGGCTCTTCTTGTTCTTGAACACGGTTTCCTGCTCCTCCTTTTTTTCAGACCGTTTCATGCTCCTCATATTTTTGACACCTTTTGAATCTCTTCATATATTTCACACCTTTTCAGGCTCTTCATATATTGGAACACCACTTCATGCTCCTCCTATTTTTCGGACGGTTTCATTCTCCTCATGTACTTCACACCTTTTGAAGCTCTTCATATATTTCACACTTTTTCAGGCTCTTCATGTTTTTCAACACCACTTCATGCTCCTCCTATTTTTCAAACCATTTCATGCTCATCTCATTTTTGACACCTTCTGAAGCTCTTCATATTTGTTACACCCTTTCAGGCTCTTCATGTTTTTCAACACGGCTTCATGCTACTCCTATTTTTCAGACCGTTTCATGCTCCTCATATTTTTCACACCTTTTGAAGCTCTTCATATTTTTCACACATTTTCAGGCTCTTCATGTTTTTCAACACCACTTCATGCTCCTCCTATTTTTCAGACCGTTTCATGCTCCTCATGTATTTCACACCTTTTGAAGCTCTTCATATTTTTCACACTTTTTGAAGCTCTTCATATATTTCACACATTTTCAGGCTCTTCATGTTTTTCAACACCGCTTCATGCTCCTCCTTTTTTTCAGACCGTTTCATGGTCCTCATGTATTTCACACATTTTGAGGCTCTTCATATCTTTCACACCTTTTCAGCCGCTTCATGTTTTTGAACACCGTTTCATGCTCCTCCTATTTTTCAGACCGTTTCATGCTCCTCATATTTTTGACACCTTTTGAAGCTCTTCATATTTTTCACACCTTTTGAAGCTCTTCATGTATTTCACACGTTTTCAGTCTCTTCAGGTTTTTCAACACCGCTTCATGCTCCTCCTATATTTCAGACCGTTTCATGCTCCTCATATTTTTGACACATTTTGAAGCTCTTCATATTTTTCACACATTTTCAGGCTCTTCATGTTTTTCACAAGTTTTCAGATCTTCATGTTTTTCAACACCGCTTCTTGATCGTCCTATTTTTCAGATCGTTTCATGCTCCTCATATTTTTGTCACGTTTTGAAGCTCTTCATATTTTACACACATTTTCAGGCTCTTCATGTATTTGAACATCGCTACATGCTCCTCCGAATTTTCACACCTTTTGAAGCACCTGTAATTTTTCACACCTTTTCAGGCTCTTCATGTTCTTGAACACGGTTTCCTGCTCCTCCTTTTTTTCAGACCGTTTCATGCTCCTCATATTTTTGACAGCTTTTGAATCTCTTCATATATTTCACACCTTTTCAGGCTCTTCATGTATTGGAACACCGCTTCATGCTCCTCCTATTTTTCGGACGGTTTCATTCTCCTCATGTACTTCACACCTTTTGAAGCTCTTCATATATTTCACACTTTTTCAGGCTCTTCATGTTTTTCAACACCACTTCATGCTCCTCCTATTTTTCAGACCGTTTCATGCTCTTCTCATTTTTGACACCTTCTGAAACTCTTCATATTTGTTACACCCTTTCAGGCTCTTCATGTTTTTCAACACGGCTTCATGCTCCTCCTATTTTTCAGACCGTTTCATGCTCCTCATATTTTTCACACCTTTTGAAGCTCTTAATATTTTTCACATATTTTCAGGCTCTTCATGTTTTTCAACACCGCTTCATGCTCCTCCTATTGTTCAGACCGTTTCATGCTCCTCTTATATTTGACACGTTTTGAGGCTCTTCATATATTTCACACCTTTTCAGGCTCTTCATTTTTTTCAACACCGCTTCATGCTCCTCCTATTTTTCAGACCGATTCAAGCTCCTCATATTTTTGACACCTTTTGAAGCACTTCATATTTTTCACACCTTTTCAGGCTCTTCATTTTTTTGAAGACCGCTTCATGCTCCTCCTATTTTTCAGACCGTTTCATGCTCCTCATATTTTTGACACCTTTTGAAGCACTTCGTATTTTTCACACCTTTTCAGGCTCTTCATTTTTTTGAACACCGCTTCATGCTCCTCCTATTTTTCAGACCGTTTCATGCTCCTCATATATTTGACACCTTTTGTAGCCCTTCATATTTTTCACACATTTTCAGGTTTTCATGTTTTTCAACACTGCTTCATGCTCCTCCTATTTTTCAGACCGTTTCATGCTCCTCATGTTTTTCACGTCTTTTGTAGCTCTTCATATTTTTCACAACTTTTGAAGCTCTTCATATTTTTCACAACTTTTGAAGCTCTTCATATTTTTCACATGTTTTCACGCTCTTCATGTTTTCAACACCGCTTCTTGATCCACCTATATTTCAGACTGTTTCATGCTCCTAATATTTTTGTCACGTTTTGAAGCTCTTCATATTTTACACACATTTTCAGCCTCTTCATGTTTTTCAACACCGCTTCATGCTCCTCCTATTTTTAACACCTTTTGAAGCTCTTCATATTTTTCACACCTTTTCAGGCTCTTCATGTTTTTGAACACGGTTTCCTGCTCCTCCTTTTTTTCAGACAGTTTCATGCTCCTCATATTTTTGACACGTTTTGAATCTCTTCATATATTTCACACCTTTTCAGGCTCTTCATATATTTGAACAACGCTTCATGCTCCTCCTATTTTTCAGACGGTTTCATCCTCCTCATGTATTTCACACCTTTTGAAGCTCTTCATATTTTTCACACCTTTTCAGGCTCTTCATGTTTTTGAACACCGTTTCATGCTGCTCCTATTTTTCAGACCGTTTCATACTCCTCATAGTTTTGACACATTTTGAAGCTCTTCATATTTTCACATCTTTTCAGGCTCTTCATGTTTTTCCACACCACTTCATGCTTCTCCTGTTTTTCAGACCGTTTCATGATCCTCATGAATTTCACACATTTTGAAGGTCTTTATATTTTTCACATATTTTCAGGCTCTTCATGTTTTTGATCACCGCTTCATGATCCTCCTATTTTTCAGACCGTTTCATGCTCTTCATATATTTGACACCTCTTGAAGCTCTTCATATTTTTCACACCTTTTCAGGCTCTTCATGTTTTTCCCCACCACTTCATTCTTCTCCTATTTTTCAGACCATTTCATGCTCCTCATGAATTTCACACCTTTTGAAGCTCTTCATATTTTTCACACCTTTTCAGGCTCTTCATGTTTTTTATCACCGTTTCATGCTCCTATTTTTCAGACCGTTTCATGCTCCTCATATTTTTGACACCTTTTGCAGCTCTTCATATTTTTCACAAGTTTTCAGTCTCTTCATGATTTTGAACACCGCTTCATGATCCTCCTATTTTTAAGACCGTTTCATGCTCTTCATATTTTTGACACCTTTTGCAGCTCTTCATATTTTTCACACCTTTTCAGGCTCTTCATGTTTTTCAACACCGCTTCATGCTGCTTCTCTTTTTCAGACCGTTTCATGCTCCTCATATTTTTCACACCTTTTGAAGCTCCTCATATTTTTCACACCTTTTCAAGCTCTTCATGTTTTTGAACACCGCTTCATGCTCCTCCAATTTCAGACCGTTTCATGCTCCTCATGTATTTCACACCTTTTGAAGCTCTTCATATTTTTCACAACTTTTCAGGCTCCTCATATTTTTGAACACCGCTTCATGCTCCTCCTATTTTCCAGACCGTTTCATGCTCCTCATATTTTTGACACCTTTTGCAGGTCTTCATATTTTTCACACCTTTTCAGGCTCTTCATATTTTTGAACACTGCTTCATGATCCTCCTATTTTTCAGACCGTTTCATGCTCTTCATATTTTTGACACCTTTTGAAGCTCTTCATATTTTTCACACCTTTTCAGGCTCTTCATGTTTTTCCACACCACTTCATGCTTCTCCTATTTTTCAGACCGTTTCATGATCCTCATGAATTTCACACATTTTGAAGCTCTTTATATTTTTCACACATTTTTAGGCTCTTCATGTTTTTGATCACCGCTTCATGATCCTCCTATTTTTCAGACCGTTTCATGCTCATCATATATTTGACACCTCTTGAAGCTCTTCATATTTTTCACACCTTTTCAGGCTCTTCATGTTTTTCCCCACCACTTCATTCTTCTCCTATTTTTCAGACCATTTCATGCTCCTCATGAATTTCACACCTTTTGAAGCTCTTCATATTTTTCACACCTTTTCAGGCTCTTCATGTTTTTTATCACCGTTTCATGCTTCTCCTATTTTTCAGACCGTGTCATGCTCCTCATATTTTTGACACGTTTTGAAGCTCTTCATATTTTTCACACGTTTTCAGGCTCTTCATATTTTTCACACCTTTTCAGGCTCTTCATGTTTTTGAACACCATTTCATGATCCTCCTATTTTTCTGACCGTTTAATGCTCCTCATATTTTTGACACCTTTAGAAACTCTTCATATTTTTCACACCTTTTCAAGCACTTCATGGTTTTCCACACCTCTTCATGCTCCTCCTATTTTTCAGACGGTTTCATGCTATTCATATTTTTGATAACTTTTGAAGCTCTTCATATTTTTCACACCTTTTCAGGCTCTTCATGTTTTTCAAGACCACTTCATGCTCCTCCTATTTTTCAGACCGTTTCATGCTCATCTCATTTTTGACACCTTTTGAAGTTCTTCATATTTTTCCCACCTTTTGAAGCTCTTCATATATTTCACACGTTTTCAGGTTCTTCATATTTTTCAACACCGTTTCATGCTGCTTCTTTTTTTCAGACCGTTTCATGCTCCTCATATTTTTCACACCTTTTGAAGCTCTTCATATTTTTCACACGTTTTCAGGCTCTTCATGTTTTTCAACACCGTTTAATTCTGCTTCTATTTTTCAGACCGTTTCATGCTCCTCATATTTTTGACACCTTTAGACTCTTCATATTTTTCACACCTTTTCAGCCTCTTCATGTTTTTCACACATTTTCAGCCTCTTCATGTTTTTGAACACCCCTTCTTGCTCCTTTTATTTTTCAGAGAGTTTCATGCTCCTCATGTATTTCACACCTTTTAAAGCTCTTCATATTTTTCACACCTTTACAGGCTCTTCATGTTTTTGAACACCGTTTCATCCTCCTCCTATTTTTCAGACCGTTTCATGCTCCTCATATTTTTGACACCTTTTGAAGCTCTTCATATTTTTCACACCTTTTCAAGCTCTTCATGTTTTTGCACACTGCTTCATGCTCTTCCTATTTTTCAGACCGTTTCATGCTCCTCATATTTTTGACACCTTTTGAAGCTCTTCATATTTTTCACACCTTTTCAGGCTCTTCATGTTTTTCAACACCAATTCATGCTTCTCCTATTTTTGAGACTGTTTAATGCTCCTCATATTTTTGACACCTTTAGAAACTCTTCATATTTTTCACACCTTTTCAAGCACTTCATGGTTTTCCACACCGCTTCATGCTCCTCCTATTTTTCATACCGTTTCATTCTCCTCATATTTTTGACATCTTTTGAAGCTCTCATATATTTCACACCTTTTCAGGCTCTTCATTTTTTTCAACACAACGTCATGCTCCTCCTATTTTTCAGACCCTTTTATGCTCTTCTCATTTTTGACACCATTTGAAGCTCTTCATATTTTTCACACCTTTTGAAGCTCTTCATGGTTTTCACACCTTTTCAGGCTCTTCATGTTTTTCAACACCGCTTCATGCTCCTTCTATTTTTCTGACCGTTTCATGCTCCTCATAATTTTGACACATTTTGAAGCTCTTCATATTTTTCACACCTTTTCAGGCTCTTCATGTTTTTCAACACCGCTTCGTGCTCCTCCTCTTTTTCAGACCGTTTCATGCTCCTCATATTTTTGACATCTATTGAAGCTCTTCATATTTCTCACACCTTTTCAGGTTCTTCACGTTTTTCAACACCACTTCATGCTCCTCCTATTTTTCAGACCGTTTCATGCACATCTCATTTTTGACACCTTTTGAAGCTCTTCATATCTTTCATATTTTTGAAGTTCTTCATATTTTCACAGGTTTTCAGACTCTTCATGTTTTTCAACACCGCTTCATGCTCCTGCTATTTTTGAGACCGTTTCATGCTCTTCATATATTTGACACCTCTTGAAGCTCTTCATATTTTTCACACCTTTTCAGGCTCTTCATGTTTTTCCCCACCACTTCATTCTTCTCCTATTTTTCAGATCATTTCATGCTCCTCATGAATTTCACACCTTTTGAAGCTCTTCATATTTTTCACACCTTTTCAGGCTCTTCATGTTTTTTATCACCGTTTCATGCTCCTATTTATCAGACCGTTTCATGCTCCTCATATTTTTGACACCTTTTGCAGCTCTTCATATTTTTCACAAGTTTTCAGTCTCTTCATGATTTTGAACACCGCTTCAAGATCCTCCTATTTTTAAGACCGTTTCATGCTCTTCATATTTTTGACACATTTTGCAGCTCTTCATATTTTTCACACCTTTTCAGGCTCTTCATGTTTTTCAACACCGTTTCATGCTGCTTCTCTTTTTCAGACCGTTTCATGCTCCTCATATTTTTCACACCTTTTGAAGCTCCTCATATTTTTCACACCTTTTCAGGCTCTTCATGTTTTTGAACACAGCTTCATGCTACTCCTATTTTTCAGACTGTTTCATGCTCCTCATATTTTTCACACCTTTTGAAGCTCCTCATATTTTTCACACCTTTTCAGGCTCTTCATGTTTTTCAACACCGTTACATGATCCTCCTATTTTTCAGACTGTTTCATGCTCATCTCATTTTTGACACCTTCTGAAGCTTTTCAGATTTTTCTCAACTTTTTAGGCTCTTCATGTTTCTCAACACGGCTTCATGCTCCACATATTTTTCAGACCGTTTCATGCTCATCTCATTTTTGACACCTTTTGAAGCTCTTCATATTTCTCACAACTTTTTAGTCTTTTCATATTTTTGAACACCGCTTCATGCTCCTCCTATTTTTCAGAGAGTTTCATGCTCCTCATGTATTTCACATCTTTTGAAGCTCTTCATATTTCTCACAACTTTTTAGGCTCTTCATGTTTTTCCACATCACTTCATGCTTCTCGTATTTTTCGGCCTGTTTCATGCTCCTCATATTTTTGACACCTTTTGAAGCTCTTCATATATTTCACACATTTTCAGGCTCTTCATGTTTTTCAACACCATTTCATGCTCCTCCTATTTTTCAGACCGTTTCATACTCATCTCGCTTTTGACACATTTTGAAGCTCTTCATATTTTCCACACCTTTTGAAGCTCTTCATATTTTTCAATCGTTTTCAGGCTCTTAATGTTTTTCAACACCGCTTCTGGCTCCTCCTATTTATCAGACCGTTTCATGCTCCTCATATTTTTGACACGTTTTGAAGCTCTTCATTTTTTTCACACCTTTTGAAGCTCTTCATATTTTTCACACCTTTTCAGGCTCTTCATGTTTTTCAACACCGCTTCATGCTCCTCCTATTTTTCAGACCGTTTCATGCACCTCATATTTTTCTCACCTTTTGAAGCTCTTCATATTTTTCACACCTTTACAGGCTCCTCATGTTTTGCAACACCGCTTCATGGTCCTCCTATTTTTCAGACCGTTTCATACTCCTCATATTTTTGACAACTTTTGATGCTCTTCATATATTTCACACCTTTTCAGGCTCTTCATTTTTTCAACACCACTTCATGCTCCTCCTATTTTTCAGACCGTTTCATGCTCATCTCATTTTTGACACCTTTTGAAGCTCTTCATATTTTTCACACCTTTTCAGGCTCTTCATGTTTTTGAACACCGCTTCATGCTCCTCCTATTTTTCAGACTGCTTCATACTCCTCTCATTTTTGACACCTTTTGAAGCTCTTCATATTTTTGACACCTTTTGAAGCTCTTCATATTTCTCACACTTTTTCAGGCTCTTCATGATTTTCAACACCGATTCATGCTCCTCCTCTTTTTCAGACCGTTTCATGCTCCTCATATTTTTGATACCTTTTGAATCTCCTCATATTTTTTACACCTTTTGAACCTCTTCATATATTTCACACTTTTTCAGGCTCTTCATGTTTTTCAACACGGCTTCATGCTCCTCCTATTTTTCAGACCGTTTCATGCTCCTCATATTTTTCACACCTTTTGAAGCTCTTCATATTTTTCACACCTTTTAAGCCTCTTCATGTTTTTTAACACCGCTTCATGCTCCTCCTATTTTCAAGACAGTTTCATACTCCTCATGTATTTCATACCTTTTGAAGCTCCTCATATTTTTCACACCTTTTCAGGCTCTTCATATTTTTGAAAACCGCTTCATGCTCCTCCTATTTTTAAGACCATTTCATGCTCCTCATATATTTCACACCTTTTGAAGTTCTTCATATTTTTCACACCTTTTCAGGCTCTGCATGTTTTTCAACACCGTTTCATGCTTCTCCTATTTTTCAGACCGTTTCATGCTCCTCATATTTTTGACACATTTTGAAGTCTTGATATATTTCACACCTTCTCAGGCTCTTCATTTTTTGGAACACGACTTCTTGCTCCTCCTATTTTTCAGACCGTTTCATGCTCATCTCATTTTTGACACCTTTTGAAGCTCTTCATATATTTGACACCATTTGAAGCTCTTCATATTTTTCACAACTTTTCAGGCTCTGCATGTATTTGAACACCGTTTCATGCTACTCCTATATTTCAGACCGATTCTTGCTGCTCATATATTTGACACCTTTTGAAACTCTTCATATTTTTAACACCTTTTTAGGCTCTTCATGTTTTTCAACACCGCTTCATGCTCCTCCTATTTTTCAGACCGTTTCATGCTCCTCATATTTTTGACACCTTTTGATGCTCTTCATATTTTTCACACCTTTTCAGGCTTTTCATGTTTTTGCACACCGCTTCATGCTCCTCCTATTTTTCACACCTTTTGAAGCTCTTCATATTTTTCACCCTTTTCAGTCTCTTCATGTTTTTAACACGGTTTCATGCTCCTCCTATTTTTCAGACCGTTTCATGCTCCTCATATTTTTGACACCTTTTGAAGCTCTTCATATTTTTCACATCTTTTCAGGCTCTTCATGTTTTTCAACACCGCTTCATGCTCCACCTATTTTTCAGACGGTTTCATGCTCCTCATATTTTTGACACCTTTTGAAGCTCTTCATATTTTTCAAACCTTTTCAGGCTCTTCATGTTTTTGATCACTGCTTCATGCTCCTCGTATTTTTCAAACCATTTCATGATCCTCATGTATTTCACACCTTTGAACCTC
Source organism: Dama dama (assembly GCF_033118175.1). Classification (NCBI taxonomy): domain Eukaryota; kingdom Metazoa; phylum Chordata; class Mammalia; order Artiodactyla; family Cervidae; genus Dama; species Dama dama. Next base: position 5,657,444 of record NW_026870891.1, on the reverse strand, counting down.
TTCATATTTTTCACACCTTTTCAGGCTCTTCATGTGTTTCAACACCACTTCATGCTCCTCAGCTTTTTCAGACCGTTTCATGCTCATTTCATTTTTGAAACATTTTGAAGCTCTTCATATTTTTCACACCTTTTGAATCTCTTCATATTTTTGACACCTTTTCAGCCTCTTCATGTTTTTGAACACCTCTGCATGCTCCTCCTATTTTTCAGGGCGTTTAATGCTCCTCATGTATTTCACACCTTTTGAAGCTCTTCATATTTTTCTCACCTTTTCAGGCTCTTCATGTTTTTGAACACCGCTTCATGCTCCTCATATTTTTCAGACCATTTCATGCTCCTCATATATTTCAAACCTTTTGCACCTCTTCATATTTTTCACACCTTTTCAATGTCTTCATGTTTTTGAACACCGTTTCATGCTGCTCCTATTTTTCACAACGTTTCATGCTCCTCATATTTTTGACACCTTTTGAAGCTCTTCATATTTTTCACACCTTTTCAGGCTCTTCATATTTTTGAACACCTCTTCCTCTTCCTCCTATTTTTCAGACCGTTTCTTGCTCCTCATGTATTTCACACCTTTTGAAGCCCTTCATATTTTTCACACCTTTTCAGGCTCTTGATGTTTTTCCACACCACTTCATGCTTCTCCTATTTTTCAACACGTTTCATGCTCCTCATGTATTTCACACCTTTTGAAGCTCTTCATATTTTTCACACCTTTTCAGGCTCTTCATGTTTTTCAACACCGCTTCATGCTCCTCCTATTTTTCAGACCGTTTCATGCACCTCATATTTTTCTCACCTTTTGAAGCTCTTCATATTTTTCACACCTTTTCAGGCTCCTCATGTTTTGCAACACCGCTTCATGGTCCTCCTATTTTTCAGACCGTTTCATACTCCTCATATTTTTGACAACTTTTGATGCTCTTCATATTTTTCACACCTTTTCAGGCTCTTCATTTTTTCAACACCGCTTCATGCTCCTCCTATTTTTCAGAGCGTTTCATGCTCATCTCATTTTTAACACCTTTGGAAGCTTTTCATATTTTTCACAATTTTTCAGGCTCTTCATGTTTTGAACACCGCTTCATGCTCCTCCTATTTTTCAGACCGTATCATGCTCCTCATATTTTGACACCTTTTGAAGCTCTTCATATATTTCACACCTTTTCAGTCTCTTCTTTTTCTTCAACACCACTTCATGCACCTCCTATTTTTCAGACCGTTTCATGATCATCTCATTTTTGACACCTTTTGAAGCTCTTCATATTTTTCACACCTTTTCAGGCTCCTCATTTTTTTCAACACCACTTCATTCTCCTCCTATTTTTCAGACCGTTTCATGCTCATCTCTTTTTTGACACCTTTTGAAGCTCTTCATATTTTTCACACATTTTGAAGCTCTTAATATTTTTCACACCTTTTCTGGCTCTTCATGTTTTTCAACACCGGTTCATGGTACCCCTATTTTTTAGACCGTTTCATGATCCTCATATTTTGGCAACTTTTGAAGCTGTTCATATTTTTCACACCTTTTCAGGCTCTTCATTTTTTTCAACACTGCTTCATGCTCCTCCTATTTTTCAGAACGTTTCATGCTCCTTATAATTTTGACACCTTTTGAAGCTCTTCATATTTTTCACACCTTTTCAGGCTCTTCATGTTTTTCAACACTGCTTCATGCTCCTCCTATTTTTCAGACCGTTTCTTGCACCTCATATATTTCACACCTTTAGAAGCTCTTCATATTTTTCACACATTTTCAGGCTCTTCATGTTTCTCAACACCGCTTCCTGCTCCTCCTCTTTTTCAGACCGTTTCATGCTCCTCATATTTTTGACACATTTTGAAGCTCTTCATGTTTCTCACAGCTTTTCAGGTTCTTCATGTTTTTCAACACTACTTCATGCTCCTCCTATTTTTCAGACGGTTTCATGCTCATCTCATTTTTGACACCTTTTGAAGCTCTTCATATTTTTCACATCTTTTGAAGCTCTTCATATTTTTCACACGTTTTCAGGCTCTTCATTTTGTTCAACACCCTTTCTTGCTCCTCCTATTTTTCAGACCATTTCATGCTCCTCATATTTTTGACACGTTTTGAAGCTCTTCATATTTTTCACACCTTTTCAGGCTCTTCATGTTTTTGAACACCGTTTCATAGTCCTCCTATTTTTCAGACCGTTTCATGCTCCTCATATTTTTGACACCTTTTGAAGCTCTTCATATTTTTCACTACTTTTCAGGGTCTTCCTGTTTTGAACACCGCTTCATGCTCCTCCTATTTTTCAGAAGTTTTCATGCTCCTCATATTTTTGACACCTTTTGAAGCTCTTCATATTTTTCACACCTTTTCAGGCTCTTCATGTTTTTGAACACCATTTCATGCTCCTCCTATTTTACAGACCGTTTCATTCTCCTCATATTTTTGACACCTTTTGAAGCTCTTCATATATTTCACACCTTTTCAGGCTTTTCATTATTTTCAACACCACTTCATGCTCCTCTTATTTTTCAGACCGTTTCATGCTCATCTCATTTTGACACCTTTTGAAGCTCTTCATGTTTTTCACATCTTCTGAAGCTCTTCATATTTTTCACAAATTTTCAGGCTCTTTATGATTTTCAACACCGCTTCATGCTCCTCCTATTTTTCAGACCGTTTCATGTTCATCTCATTTTGACACCTTTTGAATCTCTTCATATTTTTCACACCTTTTGAAGCTCTTCATATTTTGCATATTTTTGAAGTTCTTCATAATTTCACACGTTTTCAGACTCTTCATGTTTTTCAACACCACTTCATGCTCCTCCTATTTTTCAGACCGTTTCATGCTCCTCATATTTTTGACACCTTTTGAAGCTCTTCATATTTTTCACACCTTTTCAGGGTCTTCATGTTTTTGAACACCGCTTCATCCTCCTCCTATTTTTCAGACCGTTTCATGCTCCTCATATTTTTGACAACTTTTGAAGCTTTTCATATTTTTCACACCTTGTCAGGCTCTTGAATTTTTTCAACACCACTTCATGCTCCTCCTTTTTTGCAGACCGTTTCATGCTCCTCATATTTTTGACACCTTTTGAAGCTCTTCATATTTTGCACACCTTTTCAGGCTCTTCATGTTTTTGAACACCGCTTCATGATCCTCCTATTTTTCTGACCTTTTCATGCTCCTCATATTTTTGACAACTTTTGAAGCTCTTCATATTTTTCACAACTTTTCAGGCTTTTCCTGTTTTTGAACACCGCTTCATGCTCCTCCTATTTTTCAAACCGTCATGCTCCTCATATTTTTGACACCTTTTGAAGCTCTTCATATTTTTCACACCTTTTCAGGCTCTTCATGTTTTTGAACACCGCTTCATGCTCCTCCTATTTTCAGACCGTTTCATTCTCCTCATATTTTTGACACCTTTTGAAGCCCTTCATATATTTCACACCTTTTCCGTCTCTTCTTTTTTTTCAACACCACTTCATGCTCCTCCTATTTTTCAGACCGTTTCATGCTCATCTCATTTTTGACACCTTTTGAAGCTCTTCATATTTTTCACACCTTTTCAAGCTCTTCATGTTTTTGAACACCGCTTCATGCTCCTCCTATTTTTCAGACTGCTTCATACTCCTCTCATTTTTGACACCTTTTGAAGCTCTTCATATTTTTGACACCTTTTGAAGCTCTTCATATTTCTCACACGTTTTCAGGCTCTTCATGATTTTCAACACCGATTCATGCTCCTTCTCTTTTTGAGACCGTTTCATGCTCCTCATATTTTTGATACCTTTTGAATCTCCTCATATTTTTTACACCTTTTGAACCTCTTCATATATTTCACACTTTTTCAGGCTCTTCATGTTTTTCAACACGGCTTCATGCTCCTCCTATTTTTCAGACCGTTTCATGCTCCTCATATTTTTCACACCTTTTGAAGCTCTTCATATTTTTCACACCTTTTCAGGCTCTTCATTTTTTCAACACCGCTTCATGCTCCTCCTATTTTTCAGACCGTTTCATGCTCATCTCATTTTTAACACCTTTGGAAGCTTTTCATATTTTTCACAATTTTTCAGGCTCTTCATGTTTTGAACACCGCTTCATGCTCCTCCTATTTTTCAGACCGTATCATGCTCCTCATATTTTGACACCTTTTGAAGCTCTTCATATATTTCACACCTTTTCAGTCTCTTCTTTTTCTTCAACACCACCTCATGCACCTCCTATTTTTCAGACGGTTTCATGATCATCTCATTTTTGACACCTTTTGAAGCTCTTCATATTTTTCACACCTTTTCAGGCTCCTCATTTTTTTCAACACCACTTCATTCTCCTCCTATTTTTCAGACCGTTTCATGCTCATCTCTTTTTTGACACCTTTTGAAGCTCTTCATATTTTTCACACATTTTGAAGCTCTTAATATTTTTCACACCTTTTCTGGCTCTTCATGTTTTTCAACACCGGTTCATGGTACTCCTATTTTTTAGACCGTTTCATGCTCCTCATATTTTTGGCAACTTTTGAAGCTGTTCATATTTTTCACACCTTTTCAGGTTCTTCATTTTTTTCAACACTGCTTCATGCTCCTCCTATTTTTCAGAACGTTTCATGCTCCTTATAATTTTGACACCTTTTGAAGCTCTTCATATTTTTCACACCTTTTCAGGCTCTTCATGTTTTTCAACACTGCTTCATGCTCCTCCTATTTTTCAGACCGTTTCTTGCACCTCATATATTTCACACCTTTAGAAGCTCTTCATATTTTTCACACATTTTCAGGCTCTTCATGTTTCTCAACACCACTTCCTGCTCCTCCTCTTTTTCAGACCGTTTCATGCTCCTCATATTTTTGACACATTTTGAAGCTCTTCATGTTTCTCACAGCTTTTCAGGTTCTTCATGTTTTTCAACACTACTTCATGCTCCTCCTATTTTTCAGACGGTTTCATGCTCATCTCATTTTTGACACCTTTTGAAGCTCTTCATATTTTTCACATCTTTTGAAGCTCTTCATATTTTTCACACGTTTTCAGGCTCTTCATGTTGTTCAACACCCTTTCTTGCTCCTCCTATTTTTCAGACCATTTCATGCTCCTCATATTTTTGACACCTTTTGAAGCTCTTCATATTTTTCACACCTTTTCAGGCTCTTCATGTTTTTGAACACCGTTTCATAGTCCTCCTATTTTTCAGACCGTTTCATGCTCCTCATATTTTTGACACCTTTTGAAGCTCTTCATATTTTTCACTACTTTTCAGGGTCTTCCTGTTTTGAACACCGCTTCATGCTCCTCCTATTTTTCAGAACTTTTCATGCTCCTCATATTTTTGACACCTTTTGAAGCTCTTCATATTTTTCACACCTTTTCAGGCTCTTCATGTTTTTGAACACCATTTCATGCTCCTCCTATTTTACAGACCGTTTCATTCTCCTCATATTTTTGACACCTTTTGAAGCTCTTCATATATTTCACACCTTTTCAGGCTTTTCATTATTTTCAACACCACTTCATGCTCCTCTTATTTTTCAGACCGTTTCATGCTCATCTCATTTTGACACCTTTTGAAGTTCTTCATGTCTTTCACATCTTCTGAAGCTCTTCATATTTTTCACAAATTTTCAGGCTCTTTATGATTTTCAACACCGCTTCATGCTCCTCCTATTTTTCAGACCGTTTCATGTTCATCTCATTTTGACACCTTTTGAAGCTCTTCATATTTTTCACACCTTTTGAAGCTCTTCATATTTTGCATATTTTTGAAGTTCTTCATAATTTCACACGTTTTCAGACTCTTCATGTTTTTCAACACCACTTCATGCTCCTCCTATTTTTCAGACCGTTTCATGCTCCTCATATTTTTGACACCTTTTGAAGCTCTTCATATTTTTCACACCTTTTCAGGCTCTTCATGTTTTTGAACACCGCTTCATGCTCCTCCTATTTTTCAGACCGTTTCATGCTCCTCATATTTTTGACAACTTTTGAAGCTTTTCATATTTTTCACACCTTGTCAGGCTCTTGAATTTTTTCAACACCACTTCATGCTCCTCCTTTTTTGCAGACCGTTTCATGCTCCTCATATTTTTGACACCTTTTGAAGCTCTTCATATTTTGCACACCTTTTCAGGCTCTTCATGTTTTTGAACACCGCTTCATGATCCTCCTATTTTTCTGACCTTTTCATGCTCCTCATATTTTTGACACCTTTTGAAGCTCTTCATATTTTTCACACCTTTTCAGGCTCTTCATGTTTTTGAACACCGCTTCATGCTCCTCCTATTTTCAGACCGTTTCATTCTCCTTATATTTTTGACACCTTTTGAAGCCCTTCATATATTTCACACCTTTTCCGTCTCTTCTTTTTTTTCAACACCACTTCATGCTCCTCCTATTTTTCAGACCGTTTCATGCTCATCTCATTTTTGACACCTTTTGAAGCTCTTCATATTTTTCACACCTTTTCAGGCTCTTCATGTTTTTGAACACCGCTTCATGCTCCTCTTATTTTTCAGACTGCTTCATACTCCTCTCATTTTTGAAACCTTTTGAAGCTCTTCATATTTTTGACACCTTTTGAAGCTCTTCATATTTCTCACACGTTTTCAGGCTCTTCATGATTTTCAACACCGATTCATGCTCCTCCTCTTTTTCAGACCGTTTCATGCTCCTCATATTTTTGATACCTTTTGAATCTCCTCATATTTTTTACACCTTTTGAACCTCTTCATATATTTCACAATTTTTCAGGCTCTTCATGTTTTTCAACACGGCTTCATGCTCCTCCTATTTTTCAGACCGTTTCATGCTCCTCATATTTTTCACACCTTTTGAAGCTCTTCATATTTTTCACACCTTTTAAGCCTCTTCATGTTTTTTAGCACCGCTTCATGCTCCTCCTATTTTCAAGACAGTTTCATACTCCTCATGTATTTCATACCTTTTGAAGCTCCTCATATTTTTCACACCTTTTCAGGCTCTTCATATTTTTGAAAACCGCTTCATGCTCCTCCTATTTTTAAGACCATTTCATGCTCCTCATATATTTCACACCTTTTGAAGTTCTTCATATTTTTCACACCTTTTCAGGCTCTGCATGTTTTTCAACACCGTTTCATGCTCCTCCTATTTTTCAGACCGTTTCATGCTCCTCATATTTTTGACACATTTTGAAGTTCTTGATATATTTCACACCTTCTCAGGCTCTTCATTTTTTGGAACACGGCTTCTTGCTCCTCCTATTTTTCAGACCGTTTCATGCTCATCTCATTTTTGACACCTTTTGAAGCTCTTCATATATTTGACACCATTTGAAGCTCTTCATATTTTTCACAACTTTTCAGGCTCTGCATGTATTTGAACACCGTTTCATGCTACTCCTATATTTCAGACCGATTCTTGCTGCTCATATATTTGACACCTTTTGAAACTCTTCATATTTTTAACACCTTTTCAGGCTCTTCATGTTTTTCAACACCGCTTCATGCTCCTCCTATTTTTCAGACCGTTTCATGCTCCTCATATTTTTGACACCTTTTGATGCTCTTCATATTTTTCACACCTTTTCAGGCTTTTCATGTTTTTGCACACCGCTTCATGCTCCTCCTATTTTTCACACCTTTTGAAGCTCTTCATATTTTTCACCCTTTTCAGTCTCTTCATGTTTTTGAACACGGTTTCATGCTCCTCCTATTTTTCAGACCGTTTCATGCTCCTCATATTTTTGACACCTTTTGAAGCTCTTCATATTTTTCACATCTTTTCAGGCTCTTCATGTTTTTCAACACCGCTTCATGCTCCACCTATTTTTCAGACGGTTTCATGCTCATCTCTTTTTTGACACCTTTTGAAGCTCTTCATATTTTTCATACCTTTTGAAGCTCCTCATATTTTTCACTCGTTTTCACGCTCTTCATGTTTTTCAACACCGCTTCATGCTCCTCCTATTTTTCAGACGGTTTCATGCTCCTCATATTTTTGACACCTTTTGAAGCTCTTCATATTTTTCAAACCTTTTCAGGCTCTTCATGTTTTTGAACACTGCTTCATGCTCCTCGTATTTTTCAAACCATTTCATGATCCTCATGTATTTCACACCTTTGAACCTCTTCATATTTTTCACACCTTTTCAGGCTCTTCATGTGTTTCAACACCACTTCATGCTCCTCAGCTTTTTCAGACCGTTTCATGCTCATTTCATTTTTGAAACATTTTGAAGCTCTTCATATTTTTCACACCTTTTGAATCTCTTCATATTTTTGACACCTTTTCAGGCTCTTCATGTTTTTGAACACCTCTGCATGCTCCTCCTATTTTTCAGGGCGTTTAATGCTCCTCATATTTTTGACACCTTTTGAAACTGTTCATACTTTTCACACCTTTTCAGGCTCTTCATGTTTTTCAACACCACTTCATGCTCCTTTTTTGCAGACCTTTTCATGCTATTCATATTTTTGACACCTTTTGAAACTCTTCATATTTTTCACACCTTTTCAGGCTCTTCATGTTTTTCAACACCGCTTCATGCTCCTCCGATTTTTCAGTCCGTTTCATGCTCCTCATATTTTTCACACCTTTTGAAGCTCTTCATATTTTCACACGTTTTCAGACTCTTCATGTTTTTCAACACCGCTTCATGATCCTGCTATTTTCAGACCGTTTCATGCTCCTCATATATTTCACACCTTTTGAAGCTCTTCATATTTTTCACACCTTTTGAGGCTCTTCATATTTTTCATATTTTTGAAGCTCTTCATATTTTTCACACCTTTTCAGGCTCTTCATATTTTTGAACACCGCTTCATGCTCCTCCTATTTTTCAGAGTGTTTCATGCTCCTCATTTATTTCACACCTTCTGAAGCTCTTCATATTTTTCACACCTTTTCAGGCTCTTCATGTTTTTCCACACCACTTCATGCTTCTCCTAATTTTCAGCTCTTTCATGCTCCTCATGTATTTCACACCTTTGAAGCTTTTCATATTTTTCACACCTTTTCAGGCTCTTCATGTTTTTCAACGCCGCTTCATGCTCCTCCTCTTTTTCAGCCCGTTTCATGCTCCTCATATTTTTGACACCTTTTGAAGCTCTTCATATTTTTCACACCTTTTCGGGCTCTTCATGTTTTGAACACCGCTTCATACTCCTCCTATATTTCAGACAGTTTCATGCTCATCTCATTTTTGACACCTTTTGAAGCTTTTCATATTTTTCACAACTTTTCAGGCTCTTCATGTTTTTGAACACCTCTTCATGCTAATCCTATTTTTCAAGCCATAACATGCTCCTCATATTTTTCACACCTTTTGAAGCTCTTCATATTTTTTACACCTTTTCAGGCTCTTCATGTTTTTGAACACCACTTCATGCTCCTTATATTTTTCAGAGAGTTTCATGCTCCTCATGTATTTCACACCTTCAGAAGCTCTTCATATTTATCACACCTTTTCAGGCTCTTCATGTTTTTCCACACCACTTCATGCTTCTCCAAATTTTCAGCTCTTTCATGCTCCTCATGTATTTCACACCTTTTGAAGCTTTTCATATTTTTCACACGTTTTCAGGCTCTTCATGTTTTTCAACACCGCTTCATGCTCCTCCTCTTTTTCAGACCGTTTCATGCTCCTCATATTTTTGACACCTTTTGAAGCTCTTCATATTTCTCACACCTTTTCAGGCTCTTCCTGTTTTTCAACACCGCTTCATGCTCCTCCTATTTTTCAGACCGTTTCATGCTCCTCATATTTTTGACACCTTTTGAAGCTCTTCATATTTTTCACACCTTTTCAGGCTCTTCATATTTTTGAACACCGCTTCATGCTCCTCCTTTTTTTTAGACCGTTTCATGCTGCTCATATTTTTCACACCTTTTGAAGCTCTTCATATTTTTCACACGATTTCAGGCTCTTCATGTTTTTGAACACCATTTCATGCTCCTCCTATTTTGCAGACCGTTTCTTGCTCCTCATATTTTTGACACCTTCTGAAGCTCTTCATATATTTCACACCTTTTGAAGCTCTTCATATTTTTCATATTTTTGAAGCTCTTCATATTTTCACACGTTTTCAGACTCTTCATGTTTTTCAACACCGCTACATGATCCAGCTATTTTTCAGACCGTTTCATGCTCCTCATAAATTTCACACCTTTTGAAGCTCTTCATATTTTTCACACCTTTTGAAGCTCTTCATATTTTTCATATTTTTTAAGCTCTTCATATTGTTCACACCTTTTCAGGCTCTTCATATTTTTGAACACCGCTTCATGTTCCTCCTATTTTTCAGAGAGTTTCATGCTCCTCATGTATTTCACACCTTTTGAAGCTCTTCATATTTTTCACACCTTTTCAGGCTCTTCATGTTTTTCCACACCACTTCATGCTTCTCCTAATTTTCAGCTCTTTCATGCTCCTCATGTATTTCACACCTTTTGAATCTTTTCATATTTTTCACACCTTTTCAGGCTCTTCATGTTTTTCAACACCGCTTCATGCTCCTCCTCTTTTTCAGACCGTTTCATGCTCCTCATATATTTGACACCTTTTGAAGCTCTTCATATTTTTCACACCTTTTCGGGCTCTTCATGTTTTGAACACCGCTTCATACTCCTCCTATATTTCAGACAGTTTCATGCTCATCTCATTTTTGACACCTTTTGAAGCTTTTCATAGTTTTCACAACTTTTCAGGCTCTTCATGTTTTTGAACACCTCTTCATGCTAATCCTATTTTTCAAACCATAACATGCTCCTCATATTTTTCACACCTTTTGAAGCTCTTCATATTTTTCACACCTTTTCAGGCTCTTCATGTTTTTCACACCTTTTCATGCTCTTCATGTTTTTGATCACCGCTTCATGCTCCTCCTATTTTCAGACCGTTTCATGCTCCTCATATTTTTCACATATTTTGAAGCTCCTCCTATTTTTCACAATCTTTCACGCTCTTCATGTTTTTCAACACGGCTTCATGATCCTCCTATTTTTCTGACAGTTTCATGCTCCTCCTATTTTTCAGCACGTTTCATACTCCTCCAAATTTTCAGACCGTTTCATGCTCCTCATATTTGTCACACCTTTCGAAGCTCTTCATATTTTTCACACCTTTTCTGGATCTTCATGTTTTTGAGCACAGCTTCATGCTCCTCCGATTTTTCAGACCGTTTCATGCTCCTCATATATTTCACACCTTTTGAAGCTCTTCATATTTTTCACAGCTTTTCAGGATCTTCATGTTTTTCAACACCATTTCATGCTGCTCCTATTTTTCAGACCGTTTCATGCTCCTCATATTTTTGACACCTTTTGAAGTTCTTCATATTTTTCAAAACTTTTCAGGCTCTCCATGTTTTTGAACACCGCTTCATGCTCCTACTATTTTGGAGACCGTTTCATGCTCCTCATTTATTTCACACCTTTTGAAGCTCTTCATATTTTTCAAGCCTTTTCAGGCTCTTCATGTTTTTGAACACCGCTTCATGCTCCTCCTATTTTTCAGACCGTTTCATGCTCCTCATTTATTTCACACCTTTTGAAGCTCTTCATATTTTTCAAGCCTTTTCAGGCTCTTCATGTTTTTGAACACCGCTTCATGCTCCTCCTATTTTTCAAACCTTTTCATGATCCTCATGTATTTCAAACCTTTGAAACTCTTCATATTTTTCACACCTTTTCTTGCTCTTCATGTTTTTCAACAACATTTCATGCTCCTCCTATTTTTCAGACCTTTTCATGCTCCTCATATTTTTCACACCTTTTCATGCTCTTCTTGTTTTTCAACACAGTTTCATGGTCCTCATATGTTTGACACCTTTTGAATCTCTTCATATTTTTCACACCTTTTCAGGCTCTTCATGATTTTCAACACTGCTTCATGCTCCTCATATTTTTGAGACCGTTTCATGCTCCTAATATTGTTCACACCTTTTCAAGATCTTCATGTTATTCAACACCGCTTCATGCTCTTCCTATTTTTCAGGCCGTTTCATGCTCCTCATATTTTTGATACTTTTGAAGCTCTTAATATTTTTCACACCTTTTCAAGCTCTTCATGTTTTGAACACCATTTCATGCTCCTCCTATTTTTCAGACCGTTTCATGCTCCTCATATTTTTGACAACTTTTGAAGCTCCTCATATTTTTCACACCTTTTCAGGCTCTTCATGTTTTTCAACACACTTTCATGCTCCTCATATGTTTGACACCTTTTGAATCTCTTCATATTATTCACACTTTTTCACGCTCTTCATGATTTTCAACACCGCTTCATGCTCCCCATATTTTTGAGACCGTTTTATGCTACTCATATTTTGACACCTTTTGAAGCTCTTCATGTATTTCACACCTTTTCAGGCTCTACATGTTTTTCAACACCGCTTCATGCTCGTCATATTTTGAGACCGTTTTATGCTACTCATATTTGACAACTTTTGAAGCTCTTCATATATTTCACACCTTTTAAGGCTCTTCATGTTTCTGAACACCGCTTCATGCTCCTCCTATATTTCACACTTTTTGAAGCTCTTCATATATTTCACACCTTTTCAAGCTCTTCATGTTTCTGAACACCGCTTCATGCTCCTCTTATTTTTGACACCTTTTGAAGCTCTTCATATATTTCACACCTTTTCAGGCTCTTCATGTTTTTGAACACCGCTTCATGCTCCTCCTATATTTCACACCTTTTGAAGCTCTTCATATATTTCACACCTTTTCAGACTCTTCATGTTTTTCAACATCGCTTCATACTCCTCCTATTTTTTTGACCGTTTCATGCTCCTCATATATTTGACACCTTTTGAAGCTCTTCATATTTTTCACACCTTTTGAAGCTCTTCATATTTTTCACACCTTTTGAAGCTCTTCATATTTTACACATATTTTCACCCTCTTCATGTTTTTCAACACCTTTTCATGCTCCTCCTATTTTTCGGACTGTTTCATTCTCTTCATATTTTTGACACTTTTTGAAGCTCTTCATATTTTTCACACCTTTTCAGGCTCTTCATCTTTTTCAACACCGTTTCATGCTCCTCATATTTTTCAGACTGTTTCATTCTCCTCATATTTATGTCAACTTTTGAAACTCTTCATTTTCTTCACACCTTTTCATGCTCTTCATGTTTTTGAACACTGCTTCATGCTCCTCCTATGTTTCAGACCGTTTCATGCTCCTCATATTTTTGAAACCTTTTGAAGTTCGTCATATATTTCACACCTTTTCAGGCTCTTCATGTTTTTAAACACCTCTTCATTCTTCTCCTGTTTTTCAGACCATTTCATGCTCCTCATATTTTTCACACTTTTTGAAGCTCTTCATATTTTTCACACTTTTTGAAGCTCTTCATACTTTTCACACCTGTCAGGCTCTTCATGTTTTTGAACACCGCTTCCTGCTCCACCTATTTTTCAGATCGCTTATGCTCCTCATATTTTTCACACTTTTTGAAGCTCTTCATATTTTTCACACTTTTTCAGGCTCTTCATGTTTTTGAACACCGCTTCATGCTCCTCCTATTTTTCAGACCGTTTCATGCTCCTCATGTATTTCACACCTTTTGAACCTCTTCGTATTTCGCACACCTTTTCAGGCTCTTCATGTTTTTCACAACCACTTCATGCTCTTCCTATTTTTCAGACCGTTTCATGCTCCTCATATTTTTGATACCTTTGAAGCTCTTCATATTTTTCACACCTTTTCAGGCTCTTCATGTTTTGAACACCATTTCATGCTCCTCCTATTTTTTCAGACCGTTTAATGCTCTTCCTATTTTTGACACGTTTTGAGGCTCTTCATATTTTTCTCACCTTTTCAGGCTCTTCATGTTTTCGAACACCGCTTCATGCTCCTCCTATTTTTGAGACCGTTTTATGCTCCACATGTATTTCACAGCTTTTGAATCTCTTCAGAATTTTCCCACCTTTCAGGCTCTTCATGTTTTTGAACACCGTTTCATGGTCTTCCTATTTTTCAGACCGTTTCATGCTCCTCATATTTGTGACACCTTTAGAAACTCTTCATATTTTTCACACCTTTTCAGGTTCTTCATGTTTTTGAACACCGTTTCATGCTCCTCCTATTTTTCAGACCATTTCATGCTCCTCATATTTTTGACACATTTTGAATCTCTTCATATTTTTCACACCTTTTCAGGCTCTTCATGTTTTTGAACACCGCTTCATGCTTCTCCTATTTTTCAGACCGTTTCATGCTATTCATGTATTTAATACCTTTTGAAGCTCTTCATATTTTTCACACCTTTTCAGGCTCTTCATGTTTTTGAACACCTTTTCATGCTCCTCGTATTTTTCTGACCGTTTCCTGCTCCTCATATTTTTGACCCTTTTTGAACCTCCTCATATTTTTCGCACCTTTTGAACCTCTTCATATATTTCACATCATTTCAGGCTCTTCATGTTTTTCAACACCACTTCATGCTCCTCCTATTTTTCAGACCGTTTCATGCTCCTCATAATTTTGACACGTTTTGAAGCTCTTCAAATTTTTCACACCTTTTCAGGCTCTTCATCTTTTTCAACACCACTTCATGCTCCTCCTCTTTTCCAGAGCGTTTCATTGTCCTCATATTTTTGACACCTTTAGAAGCTCTTTATATTTTTCACAACTTTTCAGGCTCTTCATGTTTTTCACAACCGCTTCATGCTCCTCCTATTTTTCAGACAGTTTCATTCCTCTCATGTATTTCACACCTTTTGAAGCTCTTCATATTTTTCACACCTTTTCAGGCTCTTCATGTTTTTGAACACCACTTCATGCTCCTCCTATTTTACACACAGTTTCATGCTCCAAATGTATTTCACACCTTTTGAAGCTCTTCTTATTTTTCACACATTTTGAGGCTCTTCATTTGTTTGAACACCGTTTCATGCTGCTCCTAATTTTCAGACCGTTTCATTCTCATCTCATTTTGACAGCTTTTGAAGCTCTTCATATTTTCACGCCTTTTGAAGCTCTTCATATATTTCACACCTTTTCAGGCTCTTCTTTTTTTTCAACACCACTTCATGCTCCTCCTAATTTTCAGACCGTTTCATGATCATCTTATTTTGACAGCTTTTGAAGCTCTTCATATTTTCACACCTTTTGAAGCTCTACATATTATTCACATCTTTTCAGGCTCTTCATGATTTTCAACACCGCTTCATGCTCATCCTATTTTTCAGACTGTTTCATGCTCATCTCATTTTTGACACCTTTGGAAACTCTTCATATTTTTTCACACGTTTTCAGGCTCTTCAAGTTTTTCAACAACATTTCATGCTCCTCCTATTTTTCAGACTGTTTCATGGTCGTAATGTATTTCACACCTTTTGAAGCTCTTTATATTTTTCACACCTTGTCAGGCTCTTCATGTTTCTGAACAGTGCTTCATGCTCCTCCTATTTTTCAGACCGTATCATGCTCCTCATATTTTTGAAACATTTTGAAGCTCTTCATATATTTCACACCTTTTCAGGCTCTTCATGTTTTTGAACACCACTTCATGCTTCTCATATTTTTCAGACTGTTTCATGGTCCTCATGTATTTCACACATTTTGAAGCTCTTTATATTTTTCACACCTTTTCAGGCTCTTCATATATTTGAACACTGCTTCATGCTCCTCCTATTTTTCAGAGAGTTTCATGCTCCTCATGTATTTCACAACTTTTGAAGCTCTTCATGTTTTTCACACCTTTTCAGGCTGTTCATGTTTTTTAACAGCGCTTCATGATTCTCCTATTTTTCAGACCGTTTCATGCTCTTCATATTTTTGACACATTTTGAAGCTCTTCATATTTTTCACAGCTTTTCAGGCTCTTCATGTTTTTCCACACCACTTCATGCTTCTCCTAATTTTCAGACCGTTTCATGCTCCTCATGTATTTCACACCTTTTGAAGCTCTTCATATTTTTCACACCTTTTCAGGCTCTTCATGTTTTCCACACCACTTCATGCTTCTCTTATTTTTCAGCCCGTTTCATGCTCCTCATATATTTCACATCTTTTGAAGCTCTTCATATTTTTCAAACCTTTTCAGGCTCTTCATGTTTTTGATCACCGTTTCATGCTCCTCCTATTTTTCAGACGGTTTCATGCTCCTCATATTTTTGACACTCTTTGAAGATCTTCATATTTTTCACACCTTTTCAGGCTCTTCATTTTTTTCAACACCACTTCATGCTCCTCCTACTTTTCAGACCGTTTCATGCTCCTCATATATTTGACACATTTAGAAGCTCTTCATATTTGCACACCTTTTCAGGCTCTTCATATTTTTCATCACCGCTTCATGCTCCTCCTATTTTTCAGACGGTTTCATGTTGATCTCATTTTTGACACCTTTTGAAGCTCTTCATATTTTTCACACCTTTTGAAACTCTTCATATTTTTCACAGCTTTTCAGGCCCTTCATGATTTTCATCACCACTTCATGCTCCTCCTATTTTTAAGACCGTTTCATACTCCTCATATTTTTGACACCTTTAGAAGATCTTCATATTTTTCACACCTTATCAGGCTCTTCATGTTTTTCAACAACGCTTCATGCTCCTCCTATTTTTCAGACCGTTTCATGCTCCTCATATTTTTGACACCTTTTGAAGCTCTTCATATTTTTCACACCTTTTCAGGCTCTTCATATTTTTCAACACCGCATCATGCTCTTCCTATTTTTCAGACCGTTTCATGCACCTCATATTTTTCACACCTTTTAAAGCTCTTCATATTTTTCACACCTTTTCAGGCTCCTTATGTTTTTCAACACCGATTCATTCTCCTCCTATTTTTCAGACCGTTTCATGCTCCTCATATTCTTGACAAGTTTTAAAGCTCTTCATATTTTTCACACCTTTTCAGGCTCTTCATGATTTTGAACACCGCTTCATGCTCCTCCTATTTTTCAGACCGTTTCATGCTCCTCATATTTTTCACACCTTTTGAAGCTCTTCATATTTTTCACACCTATTCAGGCTCTTCATATTTTGAACACCGCTTCATGCTCCTCCTATTTTTCAGACCGTTAAATGCTCCTCATGTATTTGACACCTTTTGAAGCTCCTCATATTTTTCACACGTTTTCAGGCTGTGCATGTTTTTGAACACCGCTTCATGCTCCTCCTGTTTTTCAGACCGTTTCATGCTCGTCATATTTTTGACACCTTTTGAAGCTCTTCATATTTTTCACACCTTTTCAGGCTCTTCAGGTTTTTCAACACTGCTTCATGCTCCACCTATTTTTCAGACCGTTTCATCCTCCTCATATTTTTGACACCTTTTGAAGCTCTTCATATTTTTCACACCTTTTCAGGCTCTTCAGGTTTTTCAACACCGCTTCATGCTCCTCCTTTTTTGCAGACCGTTTCATGCTCCACATATTTTTGACACCTTTTGAATTTCTTCATATTTTTCACACCTTTTCAGGCTCTTAATGTTTTTGAACACCACTTCATGCTCCTCGTATTTTTCAGAGAGTTTCATGCTCCACATGTATTTCACACCTTATGAAGCTCTTCATATTTTTCACACCTTTTCAGGCTCTTCATGTTTTTGAACACCGCTTCATGATTCTCCTATTTTTCAGACCCTTTCATTCTCTTCATATTTTTGACACATTTTGAAGCTCTTCATATTTTTCACACCTTTTCAGGCTCTTCATGTTTTTCCACACCACTTCATGCTTCGCCTAATTTTCAGACCGTTTCATGCTCCTCTTGTATTTCACACATTTTGAAGCTCTTCATATTTTTCACACCTTTTTAGGCTCTTCATGTTTTTGACGACCGCTTCATGCTCCTCCTATTTTTCAGACCATTTGATGCTCCTCATATTTTTTGACACCTTTTGAAGCTCTTCATATTTTTCACACCTTTTAGGCTCTTCATGTTTTTCAACACCGTTTCATGATCTTCCTATTTTTCAGACCGTTACATTCTCATCTCATTTTTGACACCTTTTGAAGCTCTTCATATTTTTCACACCTTTTCAGGATGTTCATGTTTTTCCAGACAACTTCATGCTTCTCCTATTTTTCAGACCGTTTCATGCTCCTCATGTATTTCACACCGTTGAAGCTCTTCATATTTTTCACACCTTTTCAGGCTCTTCATGTTTTTATCACCGTTTCATGCTCCTCCTATTTTTCAGACCGTTTCATGCTCCTCATATTTTTCACACCTTTTGAAGCTCTTCATATCTTTCACAACTTTTCAGGGTCTTCATGTTTTTGAACACCACTTCATGATCCTCCTATTTTTCAGACCATTTCATGCTCTTCATAATTTTGACCCATTTTGAAGCTCTTCATATATTTCACACCTTTTCAGGCCCTTCATGATTTTCAACACCGCTTCATGCTCCTCCAATTTTTAAGACCGTTTCATGCTCCTCATATTTTTGACACCTTTAGAAGATCTTCATATTTTCACACCTTTTCATGCTCTTCATGTTTTTCAACAACGCTTCATGCTCCTCCTAATTTTCAGACCGTTTCATGCTCCTCATATTTTTGACACCTTTTGAAGCTCTTCATATTTTTCACACCTTTTCAGGCTCTTCATATTTTTCAACACCGCATCATGCTCCTCCTATTTTTCAGACCGTTTCATGCACCTCATATTTTTCACAACTTTTAAAGCTCTTCATATTTTTCACACCTTTTCATGCTCCTTATGTTTTTCAACACCGATTCATTCTCCTCCTATTTTTCAGACCGTTTCATGCTCCTCATAAAATTGACACCTTTTAAAGCTCTTCATATTTTTCACACCTTTTCAGGCTCTTCATGTTTTTGAACACAGCTTCATGCTCCTCCTATTTTTCAGACCGTTTCATGCTCCTCATAATTTTCACACCTTTTGAAGCTCTTCATATTTTTCACACCTATTCAGGCTCTTCATGTTTTAGAACACCGTTTCATGATCCTCCTATTTTTCAGACCGTTTCATGCTCCTCATATATTTGACACATTTAGAAGCTCTTCATATTTTCACACCTTTTCAGGATCTTCATATTTTTCAACACCGCTGCATGCTCCTCCTATTATTCAGACGGTTTCATGTTGATCTCATTTTTGACACCTTTTGAAGCTCTTCATACTTTCACACCTTTTGAAACTCTTCATATTTTTCACACCTTTTCAGGCCCTTCATGATTTTCAACACCGCTTCATGCTCCTCCAATTTTTAAGACCGTTTCATGCTCCTCATATTTTTGACACCTTTAGAAGATCTTCATATTTTCACACCTTTTCATGCTCTTCATGTTTTTCAACAACGCTTCATGCTCCTCCTAATTTTCAGACCGTTTCATGCTCCTCATATTTTTGACACCTTTTGAAGCTCTTCATATTTTTCACACCTTTTCAGGCTCTTCATATTTTTCAACACCGCATCATGCTCCTCCTATTTTTCAGAGCGTTTCATGCACCTCATATTTTTCACACCTTTTAAAGCTCTTCATATTTTTCACACCTTTTCATGCTCCTTATGTTTTTCAACACCGATTCATTCTCCTCCTATTTTTCAGACCGTTTCATGCTCCTCATATTCTTGACACCTTTTAAAGCTCTTCATATTTTTCACACCTTTTCAGGCTCTTCGTGATTTTGAACACAGCTGCATGCTCCTCTTATTTTTCAGACCGTTTCATGCTCCTCATAATTTTCACACCTTTTGAAGCTCTTCATATTTTTCACAACTTTTCAGGCTCTTCCTATTTTGAACACCGCTTCATGCTCCCCCTTTTTTCAGACCGTTTAAGATCCTCATGTATTTGACACCTTTTGAAGCTCTTCATATTTTTCACACGTTTTCAGGCTCTTCATGTTTTTGAACACCGCTTCATGCTCCACCTATTTTTCAGACCGTTTCATGCTCCTCATATTTTTGACACCTTTTGAAGCTCTTCATATTTTTCACACCTTTTCAGGCTCTTCAGGTTTTTCAACACGGCTTCATGCTCCACCTATTTTTCAGACCGTTTCATCCTCCTCATATTTTTGACACCTTTTGAAGCTCTTCATATTTTTCACACCTTTTCAGGCTCTTCAAGTTTTACAACACCACTTCATGCTCCTCCTATTTTTCAGAGAGTTTCATGCTCCTCATGTATTTCACACCTTATGAAGCTCTTCATATTTTTCACACCTTTTCAGGCTCTTCATGTTTTTCACACCTTTTCAGGCTCTTCATGTTTTGCAACACATCTTCATTCTCCTAGTATTTTTAAGACCGTTTCATGCTCCTCATATTTTTGACACCTATTGAAGCTCTTCATATTTCTCACACCTTTTCAGGATCTTCATGTTTTTCAACACCGCTTCATGCTGCTTCTATTTTTCAGACCGTTTCATGCTCCTCATATTTTTCATATCTTTTGAAGCTCTTCATATTTTTCACACCTTTTGAAGCTCTTCATATTTTTCACACGTTTTCAGGCTCTTCATGTTTTTCAACACTGCTTCATGCTGCTTCTGTTTTTAAGACCGTTTCATGCTCCTCATGTTTTTCACACCTTTTGAAGCTCTTCATGTTTTTCACACCTTTTGAAGCTCTTCATATTTTTCAAACCTTTTCAGGCTCTCATATTTTTCATCACCGTTTCATGATCCTCCTATTTTTCAGACCGTTTCATGCTCCTCATATATTTGACACATTTAGAAGCTCTTCATATTTTCACACCTTTTCAGGATCTTCATATTTTTCAACACCGCTGCATGCTCCTCCTATTATTCAGACGGTTTCATGTTGATCTCATTTTTGACACCTTTTGAAGCTCTTCATATTTTCACACCTTTTGAAACTCTTCATATTTTTCACACCTTTTCAGGCCCTTCATGATTTTCAACACCGCTTCATGCTCCTCCAATTTTTAAGACCGTTTCATGCTCCTCATATTTTTGACACCTTTAGAAGATCTTCATATTTTCACACCTTTTCATGCTCTTCATGTTTTTCAACAACGCTTCATGCTCCTCCTAATTTTCAGACCGTTTCATGCTCCTCATATTTTTGACACCTTTTGAAGCTCTTCATATTTTTCACACCTTTTCAGGCTCTTCATATTTTTCAACACCGCATCATGCTCCTCCTATTTTTCAGACCGTTTCATGCACCTCATATTTTTCACACCTTTTAAAGCTCTTCATATTTTTCACACCTTTTCATGCTCCTTATGTTTTTCAACACCGATTCATTCTCCTCCTATTTTTCAGACCGTTTCATGCTCCTCATAAAATTGACACCTTTTAAAGCTCTTCATATTTTTCACACCTTTTCAGGCTCTTCGTGATTTTGAACACAGCTTCATGCTCCTCCTATTTTTCAGACCGTTTCATGCTCCTCATAATTTTCACACCTTTTGAAGCTCTTCATATTTTTCACAACTTTTCAGGCTCTTCCTATTTTGAACACCGCTTCATGCTCCCCCTTTTTTCAGAGCGTTTAAGATCCTCATGTATTTGACACCTTTTGAAGCTCTTCATATTTTTCACACGTTTTCAGGCTCTTCATGTTTTTGAACACCGCTTCATGCTCCACCTATTTTTCAGACCGTTTCATGCTCCTCATATTTTTGACACCTTTTGAAGCTCTTCATATTTTTCACACCTTTTCAGGCTCTTCAGGTTTTTCAACACGGCTTCATGCTCCACCTATTTTTCAGACCGTTTCATCCTCCTCATATTTTTGACACCTTTTGAAGCTCTTCATATTTTTCACACCTTTTCAGGCTCTTCAAGTTTTACAACACCACTTCATGCTCCTCCTATTTTTCAGAGAGTTTCATGCTCCTCATGTATTTCACACCTTATGAAGCTCTTCATATTTTTCACACCTTTTCAGGCTCTTCATGTTTTTCACACCTTTTCAGGCTCTTCATGTTTTGCAACACATCTTCATTCTCCTAGTATTTTTAAGACCGTTTCATGCTCCTCATATTTTTGACACCTATTGAAGCTCTTCATATTTCTCACACCTTTTCAGGATCTTCATGTTTTTCAACACCGCTTCATGCTGCTTCTATATTTCAGACCGTTTCATGCTCCTCATATTTTTCATATCTTTTGAAGCTCTTCATATTTTTCACACCTTTTGAAGCTCTTCATATTTTTCACACGTTTTCAGGCTCTTCATGTTTTTCAACACTGCTTCATGCTGCTTCTGTTTTTAAGACCGTTTCATGCTCCTCATGTTTTTCACACCTTTTGAAGCTCTTCATGTTTTTCACACCTTTTGAAGCTCTTCATATTTTTCAAACCTTTTCAGGCTCTCATATTTTTCATCACCGTTTCATGATCCTCCTATTTTTCAGACCGTTTCATGCTCCTCATATATTTGACACATTTAGAAGCTCTTCATATTTTCACACCTTTTCAGGATCTTCATATTTTTCAACACCGCTGCATGCTCCTCCTATTATTCAGACGGTTTCATGTTGATCTCATTTTTGACACCTTTTGAAGCTCTTCATATTTTCACACCTTTTGAAACTCTTCATATTTTTCACACCTTTTCAGGCCCTTCATGATTTTCAACACCGCTTCATGCTCCTCCAATTTTTAAGACCGTTTCATGCTCCTCATATTTTTGACACCTTTAGAAGATCTTCATATTTTCACACCTTTTCATGCTCTTCATGTTTTTCAACAACGCTTCATGCTCCTCCTAATTTTCAGACCGTTTCATGCTCCTCATATTTTTGACACCTTTTGAAGCTCTTCATATTTTTCACACCTTTTCAGGCTCTTCATATTTTTCAACACCGCATCATGCTCCTCCTATTTTTCAGACCGTTTCATGCACCTCATATTTTTCACACCTTTTAAAGCTCTTCATATTTTTCACACCTTTTGAAGCTCTTCATATTTTGCATATTTTTGAAGTTCTTCATAATTTCACACGTTTTCAGACTCTTCATGTTTTTCAACACCACTTCATGCTCCTCCTATTTTTCAGACCGTTTCATGCTCCTCATATTTTTGACACCTTTTGAAGCTCTTCATATTTTTCACACCTTTTCAGGCTCTTCATGTTTTTGAACACCGCTTCATGCTCCTCCTATTTTTCAGACCGTTTCATGCTCCTCATATTTTTGACAACTTTTGAAGCTTTTCATATTTTTCACACCTTGTCAGGCTCTTGAATTTTTTCAACACCACTTCATGCTCCTCCTTTTTTGCAGACCGTTTCATGCTCCTCATATTTTTGACACCTTTTGAAGCTCTTCATATTTTGCACACCTTTTCAGGCTCTTCATGTTTTTGAACACCGCTTCATGATCCTCCTATTTTTCTGACCTTTTCATGCTCCTCATATTTTTGACACCTTTTGAAGCTCTTCATATTTTTCACACCTTTTCAGGCTCTTCATGTTTTTGAACACCGCTTCATGCTCCTCCTATTTTCAGACCGTTTCATTCTCCTTATATTTTTGACACCTTTTGAAGCCCTTCATATATTTCACACCTTTTCCGTCTCTTCTTTTTTTTCAACACCACTTCATGCTCCTCCTATTTTTCAGACCGTTTCATGCTCATCTCATTTTTGACACCTTTTGAAGCTCTTCATATTTTTCACACCTTTTCAGGCTCTTCATGTTTTTGAACACCGCTTCATGCTCCTCTTATTTTTCAGACTGCTTCATACTCCTCTCATTTTTGAAACCTTTTGAAGCTCTTCATATTTTTGACACCTTTTGAAGCTCTTCATATTTCTCACACGTTTTCAGGCTCTTCATGATTTTCAACACCGATTCATGCTCCTCCTCTTTTTCAGACCGTTTCATGCTCCTCATATTTTTGATACCTTTTGAATCTCCTCATATTTTTTACACCTTTTGAACCTCTTCATATATTTCACAATTTTTCAGGCTCTTCATGTTTTTCAACACGGCTTCATGCTCCTCCTATTTTTCAGACCGTTTCATGCTCCTCATATTTTTCACACCTTTTGAAGCTCTTCATATTTTTCACACCTTTTAAGCCTCTTCATGTTTTTTAGCACCGCTTCATGCTCCTCCTATTTTCAAGACAGTTTCATACTCCTCATGTATTTCATACCTTTTGAAGCTCCTCATATTTTTCACACCTTTTCAGGCTCTTCATATTTTTGAAAACCGCTTCATGCTCCTCCTATTTTTAAGACCATTTCATGCTCCTCATATATTTCACACCTTTTGAAGTTCTTCATATTTTTCACACCTTTTCAGGCTCTGCATGTTTTTCAACACCGTTTCATGCTCCTCCTATTTTTCAGACCGTTTCATGCTCCTCATATTTTTGACACATTTTGAAGTTCTTGATATATTTCACACCTTCTCAGGCTCTTCATTTTTTGGAACACGACTTCTTGCTCCTCCTATTTTTCAGACCGTTTCATGCTCATCTCATTTTTGACACCTTTTGAAGCTCTTCATATATTTGACACCATTTGAAGCTCTTCATATTTTTCACAACTTTTCAGGCTCTGCATGTATTTGAACACCGTTTCATGCTACTCCTATATTTCAGACCGATTCTTGCTGCTCATATATTTGACACCTTTTGAAACTCTTCATATTTTTAACACCTTTTCAGGCTCTTCATGTTTTTCAACACCGCTTCATGCTCCTCCTATTTTTCAGACCGTTTCATGCTCCTCATATTTTTGACACCTTTTGATGCTCTTCATATTTTTCACACCTTTTCAGGCTTTTCATGTTTTTGCACACCGCTTCATGCTCCTCCTATTTTTCACACCTTTTGAAGCTCTTCATATTTTTCACCCTTTTCAGTCTCTTCATGTTTTTGAACACGGTTTCATGCTCCTCCTATTTTTCAGACCGTTTCATGCTCCTCATATTTTTGACACCTTTTGAAGCTCTTCATATTTTTCACATCTTTTCAGGCTCTTCATGTTTTTCAACACCGCTTCATGCTCCACCTATTTTTCAGACGGTTTCATGCTCATCTCTTTTTTGACACCTTTTGAAGCTCTTCATATTTTTCATACCTTTTGAAGCTCCTCATATTTTTCACTCGTTTTCACGCTCTTCATGTTTTTCAACACCGCTTCATGCTCCTCCTATTTTTCAGACGGTTTCATGCTCCTCATATTTTTGACACCTTTTGAAGCTCTTCATATTTTTCAATCCTTTTCAGGCTCTTCATGTTTTTGAACACTGCTTCATGCTCCTCGTATTTTTCAAACCATTTCATGATCCTCATGTATTTCACACCTTTGAACCTCTTCATATTTTTCACACCTTTTCAGGCTCTTCATGTGTTTCAACACCACTTCATGCTCCTCAGCTTTTTCAGACCGTTTCATGCTCATTTCATTTTTGAAACGTTTTGAAGCTCTTCATATTTTTCACACCTTTTGAATCTCTTCATATTTTTGACACCTTTTCAGGCTCTTCATGTTTTTGAACACCTCTGCATGCTCCTCCTATTTTTCAGGGCGTTTAATGCTCCTCATATTTTTGACACCTTTTGAAACTGTTCATACTTTTCACACCTTTTCAGGCTCTTCATGTTTTTCAACACCACTTCATGCTCCTTTTTTGCAGACCTTTTCATGCTATTCATATTTTTGACACCTTTTGAAACTCTTCATATTTTTCACACCTTTTCAGGCTCTTCATGTTTTTCAACACCGCTTCATGCTCCTCCGATTTTTCAGTCCGTTTCATGCTCCTCATATTTTTCACACCTTTTGAAGCTCTTCATATTTTCACACGTTTTCAGACTCTTCATGTTTTTCAACACCGCTTCATGATCCTGCTATTTTCAGACCGTTTCATGCTCCTCATATATTTCACACCTTTTGAAGCTCTTCATATTTTTCACACCTTTTGAGGCTCTTCATATTTTTCATATTTTTGAAGCTCTTCATATTTTTCACACCTTTTCAGGCTCTTCATATTTTTGAACACCGCTTCATGCTCCTCCTATTTTTCAGAGTGTTTCATGCTCCTCATTTATTTCACACCTTCTGAAGCTCTTCATATTTTTCACACCTTTTCAGGCTCTTCATGTTTTTCCACACCACTTCATGCTTCTCCTAATTTTCAGCTCTTTCATGCTCCTCATGTATTTCACACCTTTGAAGCTTTTCATATTTTTCACACCTTTTCAGGCTCTTCATGTTTTTCAACGCCGCTTCATGCTCCTCCTCTTTTTCAGCCCGTTTCATGCTCCTCATATTTTTTACACCTTTTGAAGCTCTTCATATTTTTCACACCTTTTCGGGCTCTTCATGTTTTGAACACCGCTTCATACTCCTCCTATATTTCAGACAGTTTCATGCTCATCTCATTTTTGACACCTTTTGAAGCTTTTCATATTTTTCACAACTTTTCAGGCTCTTCATGTTTTTGAACACCTCTTCATGCTAATCCTATTTTTCAAGCCATAACATGCTCCTCATATTTTTCACACCTTTTGAAGCTCTTCATATTTTTTACACCTTTTCAGGCTCTTCATGTTTTTGAACACCACTTCATGCTCCTTATATTTTTCAGAGAGTTTCATGCTCCTCATGTATTTCACACCTTCAGAAGCTCTTCATATTTATCACACCTTTTCAGGCTCTTCATGTTTTTCCACACCACTTCATGCTTCTCCAAATTTTCAGCTCTTTCATGCTCCTCATGTATTTCACACCTTTTGAAGCTTTTCATATTTTTCACACCTTTTCAGGCTCTTCATGTTTTTCCACACCGCTTCATGCTCCTCCTATTTTTCAGACCGTTTCATGCTCCTCATATTTTTGACACCTTTTGAAGCTCTTCATATTTTTCACACCTTTTCAGGCTCTTCATATTTTTGAACACCGCTTCATGCTCCTCCTTTTTTTTAGACCGTTTCATGCTGCTCATATTTTTCACACCTTTTGAAGCTCTTCATATTTTTCACACGATTTCAGGCTCTTCATGTTTTTGAACACCATTTCATGCTCCTCCTATTTTGCAGACCGTTTCTTGCTCCTCATATTTTTGACACCTTCTGAAGCTCTTCATATATTTCACACCTTTTGAAGCTCTTCATATTTTTCATATTTTTGAAGCTCTTCATATTTTCACACGTTTTCAGACTCTTCATGTTTTTCAACACCGCTACATGATCCAGCTATTTTTCAGACCGTTTCATGCTCCTCATAAATTTCACACCTTTTGAAGCTCTTCATATTTTTCACACCTTTTGAAGCTCTTCATATTTTTCATATTTTTTAAGCTCTTCATATTGTTCACACTTTTCAGGCTCTTCATATTTTTGAACACTGCTTCATGTTCCTCCTATTTTTCAGAGAGTTTCATGCTCCTCATGTATTTCACACCTTTTGAAGCTCTTCATATTTTTCACACCTTTTCAGGCTCTTCATGTTTTTCCACACCACTTCATGCTTCTCCTAATTTTCAGCTCTTTCATGCTCCTCATGTATTTCACACCTTTTGAATCTTTTCATATTTTTCACACCTTTTCAGGCTCTTCATGTTTTTCAACACCGCTTCATGCTCCTCCTCTTTTTCAGACCGTTTCATGCTCCTCATATATTTGACACCTTTTGAAGCTCTTCATATTTTTCACACCTTTTCGGGCTCTTCATGTTTTGAACACCGCTTCATACTCCTCCTATATTTCAGACAGTTTCATGCTCATCTCATTTTTGACACCTTTTGAAGCTTTTCATAGTTTTCACAACTTTTCAGGCTCTTCATGTTTTTGAACACCTCTTCATGCTAATCCTATTTTTCAAACCATAACATGCTCCTCATATTTTTCACACCTTTTGAAGCTCTTCATATTTTTCACACCTTTTCAGGCTCTTCATGTTTTTCACACCTTTTCATGCTCTTCATGTTTTTGATCACCGCTTCATGCTCCTCCTATTTTCAGACCGTTTCATGCTCCTCATATTTTTCACATATTTTGAAGCTCCTCCTATTTTTCACAATCTTTCACGCTCTTCATGTTTTTCAACACGGCTTCATGATCCTCCTATTTTTCTGACAGTTTCATGCTCCTCCTATTTTTCAGCACGTTTCATACTCCTCCAAATTTTCAGACCGTTTCATGCTCCTCATATTTGTCACACCTTTCGAAGCTCTTCATATTTTTCACACCTTTTCTGGATCTTCATGTTTTTGAGCACAGCTTCATGCTCCTCCGATTTTTCAGACCGTTTCATGCTCCTCATATATTTCACACCTTTTGAAGCTCTTCATATTTTTCACAGCTTTTCAGGATCTTCATGTTTTTCAACACCATTTCATGCTGCTCCTATTTTTCAGACCGTTTCATGCTCCTCATATTTTTGACACCTTTTGAAGTTCTTCATATTTTTCAAAACTTTTCAGGCTCTCCATGTTTTTGAACACCGCTTCATGCTCCTACTATTTTGGAGACCGTTTCATGCTCCTCATTTATTTCACACCTTTTGAAGCTCTTCATATTTTTCAAGCCTTTTCAGGCTCTTCATGTTTTTGAACACCGCTTCATGCTCCTCCTATTTTTCAGACCGTTTCATGCTCCTCATTTATTTCACACCTTTTGAAGCTCTTCATATTTTTCAAGCCTTTTCAGGCTCTTCATGTTTTTGAACACCGCTTCATGCTCCTCCTATTTTTCAAACCTTTTCATGATCCTCATGTATTTCAAACCTTTGAAACTCTTCATATTTTTCACACCTTTTCTTGCTCTTCATGTTTTTCAACAACATTTCATGCTCCTCCTATTTTTCAGACCTTTTCATGCTCCTCATATTTTTCACACCTTTTCATGCTCTTCTTGTTTTTCAACACAGTTTCATGGTCCTCATATGTTTGACACCTTTTGAATCTCTTCATATTTTTCACACCTTTTCAGGCTCTTCATGATTTTCAACACTGCTTCATGCTCCTCATATTTTTGAGACCGTTTCATGCTCCTAATATTGTTCACACCTTTTCAAGATCTTCATGTTATTCAACACCGCTTCATGCTCTTCCTATTTTTCAGGCCGTTTCATGCTCCTCATATTTTTGATACTTTTGAAGCTCTTAATATTTTTCACACCTTTTCAAGCTCTTCATGTTTTGAACACCATTTCATGCTCCTCCTATTTTTCAGACCGTTTCATGCTCCTCATATTTTTGACAACTTTTGAAGCTCCTCATATTTTTCACACCTTTTCAGGCTCTTCATGTTTTTCAACACACTTTCATGCTCCTCATATGTTTGACACCTTTTGAATCTCTTCATATTATTCACACTTTTTCACGCTCTTCATGATTTTCAACACCGCTTCATGCTCCCCATATTTTTGAGACCGTTTTATGCTACTCATATTTTGACACCTTTTGAAGCTCTTCATGTATTTCACACCTTTTCAGGCTCTACATGTTTTTCAACACCGCTTCATGCTCGTCATATTTTGAGACCGTTTTATGCTACTCATATTTGACAACTTTTGAAGCTCTTCATATATTTCACACCTTTTAAGGCTCTTCATGTTTCTGAACACCGCTTCATGCTCCTCCTATATTTCACACTTTTTGAAGCTCTTCATATATTTCACACCTTTTCAAGCTCTTCATGTTTCTGAACACCGCTTCATGCTCCTCTTATTTTTGACACCTTTTGAAGCTCTTCATATATTTCACACCTTTTCAGGCTCTTCATGTTTTTGAACACCGCTTCATGCTCCTCCTATATTTCACACCTTTTGAAGCTCTTCATATATTTCACACCTTTTCAGACTCTTCATGTTTTTCAACATCGCTTCATACTCCTCCTATTTTTTTGACCGTTTCATGCTCCTCATATATTTGACACCTTTTGAAGCTCTTCATATTTTTCACACCTTTTGAAGCTCTTCATATTTTTCACACCTTTTGAAGCTCTTCATATTTTACACATATTTTCACCCTCTTCATGTTTTTCAACACCTTTTCATGCTCCTCCTATTTTTCGGACTGTTTCATTCTCTTCATATTTTTGACACTTTTTGAAGCTCTTCATATTTTTCACACCTTTTCAGGCTCTTCATCTTTTTCAACACCGTTTCATGCTCCTCATATTTTTCAGACTGTTTCATTCTCCTCATATTTATGTCAACTTTTGAAACTCTTCATTTTCTTCACACCTTTTCATGCTCTTCATGTTTTTGAACACTGCTTCATGCTCCTCCTATGTTTCAGACCGTTTCATGCTCCTCATATTTTTGAAACCTTTTGAAGTTCGTCATATATTTCACACCTTTTCAGGCTCTTCATGTTTTTAAACACCTCTTCATTCTTCTCCTGTTTTTCAGACCATTTCATGCTCCTCATATTTTTCACACTTTTTGAAGCTCTTCATATTTTTCACACTTTTTGAAGCTCTTCATACTTTTCACACCTGTCAGGCTCTTCATGTTTTTGAACACCGCTTCCTGCTCCACCTATTTTTCAGATCGCTTATGCTCCTCATATTTTTCACACTTTTTGAAGCTCTTCATATTTTTCACACTTTTTCAGGCTCTTCATGTTTTTGAACACCGCTTCATGCTCCTCCTATTTTTCAGACCGTTTCATGCTCCTCATGTATTTCACACCTTTTGAACCTCTTCGTATTTCGCACACCTTTTCAGGCTCTTCATGTTTTTCACAACCACTTCATGCTCTTCCTATTTTTCAGACCGTTTCATGCTCCTCATATTTTTGATACCTTTGAAGCTCTTCATATTTTTCACACCTTTTCAGGCTCTTCATGTTTTGAACACCATTTCATGCTCCTCCTATTTTTTCAGACCGTTTAATGCTCTTCCTATTTTTGACACGTTTTGAGGCTCTTCATATTTTTCTCACCTTTTCAGGCTCTTCATGTTTTCGAACACCGCTTCATGCTCCTCCTATTTTTGAGACCGTTTTATGCTCCACATGTATTTCACAGCTTTTGAATCTCTTCAGAATTTTCCCACCTTTCAGGCTCTTCATGTTTTTGAACACCGTTTCATGGTCTTCCTATTTTTCAGACCGTTTCATGCTCCTCATATTTGTGACACCTTTAGAAACTCTTCATATTTTTCACACCTTTTCAGGTTCTTCATGTTTTTGAACACCGTTTCATGCTCCTCCTATTTTTCAGACCATTTCATGCTCCTCATATTTTTGACACATTTTGAATCTCTTCATATTTTTCACACCTTTTCAGGCTCTTCATGTTTTTGAACACCGCTTCATGCTTCTCCTATTTTTCAGACCGTTTCATGCTATTCATGTATTTAATACCTTTTGAAGCTCTTCATATTTTTCACACCTTTTCAGGCTCTTCATGTTTTTGAACACCTTTTCATGCTCCTCGTATTTTTCTGACCGTTTCCTGCTCCTCATATTTTTGACCCTTTTTGAACCTCCTCATATTTTTCGCACCTTTTGAACCTCTTCATATATTTCACATCATTTCAGGCTCTTCATGTTTTTCAACACCACTTCATGCTCCTCCTATTTTTCAGACCGTTTCATGCTCCTCATAATTTTGACACGTTTTGAAGCTCTTCAAATTTTTCACACCTTTTCAGGCTCTTCATCTTTTTCAACACCACTTCATGCTCCTCCTCTTTTCCAGAGCGTTTCATTGTCCTCATATTTTTGACACCTTTAGAAGCTCTTTATATTTTTCACAACTTTTCAGGCTCTTCATGTTTTTCACAACCGCTTCATGCTCCTCCTATTTTTCAGACAGTTTCATTCCTCTCATGTATTTCACACCTTTTGAAGCTCTTCATATTTTTCACACCTTTTCAGGCTCTTCATGTTTTTGAACACCACTTCATGCTCCTCCTATTTTACACACAGTTTCATGCTCCAAATGTATTTCACACCTTTTGAAGCTCTTCTTATTTTTCACACATTTTGAGGCTCTTCATTTGTTTGAACACCGTTTCATGCTGCTCCTAATTTTCAGACCGTTTCATTCTCATCTCATTTTGACAGCTTTTGAAGCTCTTCATATTTTCACGCCTTTTGAAGCTCTTCATATATTTCACACCTTTTCAGGCTCTTCTTTTTTTTCAACACCACTTCATGCTCCTCCTAATTTTCAGACCGTTTCATGATCATCTTATTTTGACAGCTTTTGAAGCTCTTCATATTTTCACACCTTTTGAAGCTCTACATATTATTCACATCTTTTCAGGCTCTTCATGATTTTCAACACCGCTTCATGCTCATCCTATTTTTCAGACTGTTTCATGCTCATCTCATTTTTGACACCTTTGGAAACTCTTCATATTTTTTCACACGTTTTCAGGCTCTTCAAGTTTTTCAACAACATTTCATGCTCCTCCTATTTTTCAGACTGTTTCATGGTCGTAATGTATTTCACACCTTTTGAAGCTCTTTATATTTTTCACACCTTGTCAGGCTCTTCATGTTTCTGAACAGTGCTTCATGCTCCTCCTATTTTTCAGACCGTATCATGCTCCTCATATTTTTGAAACATTTTGAAGCTCTTCATATTTTTCAACACCGCATCATGCTCTTCCTATTTTTCAGACCGTTTCATGCACCTCATATTTTTCACACCTTTTAAAGCTCTTCATATTTTTCACACCTTTTCAGGCTCCTTATGTTTTTCAACACCGATTCATTCTCCTCCTATTTTTCAGACCGTTTCATGCTCCTCATATTCTTGACAAGTTTTAAAGCTCTTCATATTTTTCACACCTTTTCAGGCTCTTCATGATTTTGAACACCGCTTCATGCTCCTCCTATTTTTCAGACCGTTTCATGCTCCTCATATTTTTCACACCTTTTGAAGCTCTTCATATTTTTCACACCTATTCAGGCTCTTCATATTTTGAACACCGCTTCATGCTCCTCCTATTTTTCAGACCGTTAAATGCTCCTCATGTATTTGACACCTTTTGAAGCTCCTCATATTTTTCACACGTTTTCAGGCTGTGCATGTTTTTGAACACCGCTTCATGCTCCTCCTGTTTTTCAGACCGTTTCATGCTCGTCATATTTTTGACACCTTTTGAAGCTCTTCATATTTTTCACACCTTTTCAGGCTCTTCAGGTTTTTCAACACTGCTTCATGCTCCACCTATTTTTCAGACCGTTTCATCCTCCTCATATTTTTGACACCTTTTGAAGCTCTTCATATTTTTCACACCTTTTCAGGCTCTTCAGGTTTTTCAACACCGCTTCATGCTCCTCCTTTTTTGCAGACCGTTTCATGCTCCACATATTTTTGACACCTTTTGAATTTCTTCATATTTTTCACACCTTTTCAGGCTCTTAATGTTTTTGAACACCACTTCATGCTCCTCGTATTTTTCAGAGAGTTTCATGCTCCACATGTATTTCACACCTTATGAAGCTCTTCATATTTTTCACACCTTTTCAGGCTCTTCATGTTTTTGAACACCGCTTCATGATTCTCCTATTTTTCAGACCCTTTCATTCTCTTCATATTTTTGACACATTTTGAAGCTCTTCATATTTTTCACACCTTTTCAGGCTCTTCATGTTTTTCCACAACACTTCATGCTTCGCCTAATTTTCAGACCGTTTCATGCTCCTCTTGTATTTCACACATTTTGAAGCTCTTCATATTTTTCACACCTTTTTAGGCTCTTCATGTTTTTGACGACCGCTTCATGCTCCTCCTATTTTTCAGACCATTTGATGCTCCTCATATTTTTTGACACCTTTTGAAGCTCTTCATATTTTTCACACCTTTTCAGGCTCTTCAGGTTTTTCAACACGGCTTCATGCTCCACCTATTTTTCAGACCGTTTCATCCTCCTCATATTTTTGACACCTTTTGAAGCTCTTCATATTTTTCACACCTTTTCAGGCTCTTCAAGTTTTACAACACCACTTCATGCTCCTCCTATTTTTCAGAGAGTTTCATGCTCCTCATGTATTTCACACCTTATGAAGCTCTTCATATTTTTCACACCTTTTCAGGCTCTTCATGTTTTTCACACCTTTTCAGGCTCTTCATGTTTTGCAACACATCTTCATTCTCCTAGTATTTTTAAGACCGTTTCATGCTCCTCATATTTTTGACACCTATTGAAGCTCTTCATATTTCTCACACCTTTTCAGGATCTTCATGTTTTTCAACACCGCTTCATGCTGCTTCTATTTTTCAGACCGTTTCATGCTCCTCATATTTTTCATATCTTTTGAAGCTCTTCATATTTTTCACACCTTTTGAAGCTCTTCATATTTTTCACACGTTTTCAGGCTCTTCATGTTTTTCAACACTGCTTCATGCTGCTTCTGTTTTTAAGACCGTTTCATGCTCCTCATGTTTTTCACACCTTTTGAAGCTCTTCATGTTTTTCACACCTTTTGAAGCTCTTCATATTTTTCAAACCTTTTCAGGCTCTCATATTTTTCATCACCGTTTCATGATCCTCCTATTTTTCAGACCGTTTCATGCTCCTCATATATTTGACACATTTAGAAGCTCTTCATATTTTCACACCTTTTCAGGATCTTCATATTTTTCAACACCGCTGCATGCTCCTCCTATTATTCAGACGGTTTCATGTTGATCTCATTTTTGACACCTTTTGAAGCTCTTCATATTTTCACACCTTTTGAAACTCTTCATATTTTTCACACCTTTTCAGGCCCTTCATGATTTTCAACACCGCTTCATGCTCCTCCAATTTTTAAGACCGTTTCATGCTCCTCATATTTTTGACACCTTTAGAAGATCTTCATATTTTCACACCTTTTCATGCTCTTCATGTTTTTCAACAACGCTTCATGCTCCTCCTAATTTTCAGACCGTTTCATGCTCCTCATATTTTTGACACCTTTTGAAGCTCTTCATATTTTTCACACCTTTTCAGGCTCTTCATATTTTTCAACACCGCATCATGCTCCTCCTATTTTTCAGACCGTTTCATGCACCTCATATTTTTCACACCTTTTAAAGCTCTTCATATTTTTCACACCTTTTCATGCTCCTTATGTTTTTCAACACCGATTCATTCTCCTCCTATTTTTCAGACCGTTTCATGCTCCTCATAAAATTGACACCTTTTAAAGCTCTTCATATTTTTCACACCTTTTCAGGCTCTTCGTGATTTTGAACACAGCTTCATGCTCCTCCTATTTTTCAGACCGTTTCATGCTCCTCATAATTTTCACACCTTTTGAAGCTCTTCATATTTTTCACAACTTTTCAGGCTCTTCCTATTTTGAACACCGCTTCATGCTCCCCCTTTTTTCAGAGCGTTTAAGATCCTCATGTATTTGACACCTTTTGAAGCTCTTCATATTTTTCACACGTTTTCAGGCTCTTCATGTTTTTGAACACCGCTTCATGCTCCACCTATTTTTCAGACCGTTTCATGCTCCTCATATTTTTGACACCTTTTGAAGCTCTTCATATTTTTCACACCTTTTCAGGCTCTTCAGGTTTTTCAACACGGCTTCATGCTCCACCTATTTTTCAGACCGTTTCATCCTCCTCATATTTTTGACACCTTTTGAAGCTCTTCATATTTTTCACACCTTTTCAGGCTCTTCAAGTTTTACAACACCACTTCATGCTCCTCCTATTTTTCAGAGAGTTTCATGCTCCTCATGTATTTCACACCTTATGAAGCTCTTCATATTTTTCACACCTTTTCAGGCTCTTCATGTTTTTCACACCTTTTCAGGCTCTTCATGTTTTGCAACACATCTTCATTCTCCTAGTATTTTTAAGACCGTTTCATGCTCCTCATATTTTTGACACCTATTGAAGCTCTTCATATTTCTCACACCTTTTCAGGATCTTCATGTTTTTCAACACCGCTTCATGCTGCTTCTATTTTTCAGACCGTTTCATGCTCCTCATATTTTTCATATCTTTTGAAGCTCTTCATATTTTTCACACCTTTTGAAGCTCTTCATATTTTTCACACGTTTTCAGGCTCTTCATGTTTTTCAACACTGCTTCATGCTGCTTCTGTTTTTAAGACCGTTTCATGCTCCTCATGTTTTTCACACCTTTTGAAGCTCTTCATGTTTTTCACACCTTTTGAAGCTCTTCATATTTTTCAAACCTTTTCAGGCTCTCATATTTTTCATCACCGTTTCATGATCCTCCTATTTTTCAGACCGTTTCATGCTCCTCATATATTTGACACATTTAGAAGCTCTTCATATTTTCACACCTTTTCAGGATCTTCATATTTTTCAACACCGCTGCATGCTCCTCCTATTATTCAGACGGTTTCATGTTGATCTCATTTTTGACACCTTTTGAAGCTCTTCATATTTTCACACCTTTTGAAACTCTTCATATTTTTCACACCTTTTCAGGCCCTTCATGATTTTCAACACCGCTTCATGCTCCTCCAATTTTTAAGACCGTTTCATGCTCCTCATATTTTTGACACCTTTAGAAGATCTTCATATTTTCACACCTTTTCATGCTCTTCATGTTTTTCAACAACGCTTCATGCTCCTCCTAATTTTCAGACCGTTTCATGCTCCTCATATTTTTGACACCTTTTGAAGCTCTTCATATTTTTCACACCTTTTCAGGCTCTTCATATTTTTCAACACCGCATCATGCTCCTCCTATTTTTCAGACCGTTTCATGCACCTCATATTTTTCACACCTTTTAAAGCTCTTCATATTTTTCACACCTTTTCATGCTCCTTATGTTTTTCAACACCGATTCATTCTCCTCCTATTTTTCAGACCGTTTCATGCTCCTCATAAAATTGACACCTTTTAAAGCTCTTCATATTTTTCACACCTTTTCAGGCTCTTCGTGATTTTGAACACAGCTTCATGCTCCTCCTATTTTTCAGACCGTTTCATGCTCCTCATAATTTTCACACCTTTTGAAGCTCTTCATATTTTTCACAACTTTTCAGGCTCTTCCTATTTTGAACACCGCTTCATGCTCCCCCTTTTTTCAGAGCGTTTAAGATCCTCATGTATTTGACACCTTTTGAAGCTCTTCATATTTTTCACACGTTTTCAGGCTCTTCATGTTTTTGAACACCGCTTCATGCTCCACCTATTTTTCAGACCGTTTCATGCTCCTCATATTTTTGACACCTTTTGAAGCTCTTCATATTTTTCACACCTTTTCAGGCTCTTCAGGTTTTTCAACACGGCTTCATGCTCCACCTATTTTTCAGACCGTTTCATCCTCCTCATATTTTTGACACCTTTTGAAGCTCTTCATATTTTTCACACCTTTTCAGGCTCTTCAAGTTTTACAACACCACTTCATGCTCCTCCTATTTTTCAGAGAGTTTCATGCTCCTCATGTATTTCACACCTTATGAAGCTCTTCATATTTTTCACACCTTTTC
Organism: Dama dama; assembly: GCF_033118175.1. Classification (NCBI taxonomy): domain Eukaryota; kingdom Metazoa; phylum Chordata; class Mammalia; order Artiodactyla; family Cervidae; genus Dama; species Dama dama. Next base: position 5,620,159 of record NW_026870891.1, on the reverse strand, counting down.
AGGCTCTTCATGTTTTTCACACCTTTTCAGGCTCTTCATGTTTTGCAACACATCTTCATTCTCCTAGTATTTTTAAGACCGTTTCATGCTCCTCATATTTTTGACACCTATTGAAGCTCTTCATATTTCTCACACCTTTTCAGGATCTTCATGTTTTTCAACACCGCTTCATGCTGCTTCTATTTTTCAGACCGTTTCATGCTCCTCATATTTTTCATATCTTTTGAAGCTCTTCATATTTTTCACACCTTTTGAAGCTCTTCATATTTTTCACACGTTTTCAGGCTCTTCATGTTTTTCAACACTGCTTCATGCTGCTTCTGTTTTTAAGACCGTTTCATGCTCCTCATGTTTTTCACACCTTTTGAAGCTCTTCATGTTTTTCACACCTTTTGAAGCTCTTCATATTTTTCAAACCTTTTCAGGCTCTCATATTTTTCATCACCGTTTCATGATCCTCCTATTTTTCAGACCGTTTCATGCTCCTCATATATTTGACACATTTAGAAGCTCTTCATATTTTCACACCTTTTCAGGATCTTCATATTTTTCAACACCGCTGCATGCTCCTCCTATTATTCAGACGGTTTCATGTTGATCTCATTTTTGACACCTTTTGAAGCTCTTCATATTTTCACACCTTTTGAAACTCTTCATATTTTTCACACCTTTTCAGGCCCTTCATGATTTTCAACACCGCTTCATGCTCCTCCAATTTTTAAGACCGTTTCATGCTCCTCATATTTTTGACACCTTTAGAAGATCTTCATATTTTCACACCTTTTCATGCTCTTCATGTTTTTCAACAACGCTTCATGCTCCTCCTAATTTTCAGACCGTTTCATGCTCCTCATATTTTTGACACCTTTTGAAGCTCTTCATATTTTTCACACCTTTTCAGGCTCTTCATATTTTTCAACACCGCATCATGCTCCTCCTATTTTTCAGACCGTTTCATGCACCTCATATTTTTCACACCTTTTAAAGCTCTTCATATTTTTCACACCTTTTCATGCTCCTTATGTTTTTCAACACCGATTCATTCTCCTCCTATTTTTCAGACCGTTTCATGCTCCTCATAAAATTGACACCTTTTAAAGCTCTTCATATTTTTCACACCTTTTCAGGCTCTTCGTGATTTTGAACACAGCTTCATGCTCCTCCTATTTTTCAGACCGTTTCATGCTCCTCATAATTTTCACACCTTTTGAAGCTCTTCATATTTTTCACAACTTTTCAGGCTCTTCCTATTTTGAACACCGCTTCATGCTCCCCCTTTTTTCAGAGCGTTTAAGATCCTCATGTATTTGACACCTTTTGAAGCTCTTCATATTTTTCACACGTTTTCAGGCTCTTCATGTTTTTGAACACCGCTTCATGCTCCACCTATTTTTCAGACCGTTTCATGCTCCTCATATTTTTGACACCTTTTGAAGCTCTTCATATTTTTCACACCTTTTCAGGCTCTTCAGGTTTTTCAACACGGCTTCATGCTCCACCTATTTTTCAGACCGTTTCATCCTCCTCATATTTTTGACACCTTTTGAAGCTCTTCATATTTTTCACACCTTTTCAGGCTCTTCAAGTTTTACAACACCACTTCATGCTCCTCCTATTTTTCAGAGAGTTTCATGCTCCTCATGTATTTCACACCTTATGAAGCTCTTCATATTTTTCACACCTTTTCAGGCTCTTCATGTTTTTCACACCTTTTCAGGCTCTTCATGTTTTGCAACACATCTTCATTCTCCTAGTATTTTTAAGACCGTTTCATGCTCCTCATATTTTTGACACCTATTGAAGCTCTTCATATTTCTCACACCTTTTCAGGATCTTCATGTTTTTCAACACCGCTTCATGCTGCTTCTATTTTTCAGACCGTTTCATGCTCCTCATATTTTTCATATCTTTTGAAGCTCTTCATATTTTTCACACCTTTTGAAGCTCTTCATATTTTTCACACGTTTTCAGGCTCTTCATGTTTTTCAACACTGCTTCATGCTGCTTCTGTTTTTAAGACCGTTTCATGCTCCTCATGTTTTTCACACCTTTTGAAGCTCTTCATGTTTTTCACACCTTTTGAAGCTCTTCATATTTTTCAAACCTTTTCAGGCTCTCATATTTTTCATCACCGTTTCATGATCCTCCTATTTTTCAGACCGTTTCATGCTCCTCATATATTTGACACATTTAGAAGCTCTTCATATTTTCACACCTTTTCAGGATCTTCATATTTTTCAACACCGCTGCATGCTCCTCCTATTATTCAGACGGTTTCATGTTGATCTCATTTTTGACACCTTTTGAAGCTCTTCATATTTTCACACCTTTTGAAACTCTTCATATTTTTCACACCTTTTCAGGCCCTTCATGATTTTCAACACCGCTTCATGCTCCTCCAATTTTTAAGACCGTTTCATGCTCCTCATATTTTTGACACCTTTAGAAGATCTTCATATTTTCACACCTTTTCATGCTCTTCATGTTTTTCAACAACGCTTCATGCTCCTCCTAATTTTCAGACCGTTTCATGCTCCTCATATTTTTGACACCTTTTGAAGCTCTTCATATTTTTCACACCTTTTCAGGCTCTTCATATTTTTCAACACCGCATCATGCTCCTCCTATTTTTCAGACCGTTTCATGCACCTCATATTTTTCACACCTTTTAAAGCTCTTCATATTTTTCACACCTTTTCATGCTCCTTATGTTTTTCAACACCGATTCATTCTCCTCCTATTTTTCAGACCGTTTCATGCTCCTCATAAAATTGACACCTTTTAAAGCTCTTCATATTTTTCACACCTTTTCAGGCTCTTCGTGATTTTGAACACAGCTTCATGCTCCTCCTTTTTTTCAGACCGTTTCATGCTCCTCATAATTTTCACACCTTTTGAAGCTCTTCATATTTTTCACAACTTTTCAGGCTCTTCCTATTTTGAACACCGCTTCATGCTCCCCCTTTTTTCAGAGCGTTTAAGATCCTCATGTATTTGACACCTTTTGAAGCTCTTCATATTTTTCACACGTTTTCAGGCTCTTCATGTTTTTGAACACCGCTTCATGCTCCACCTATTTTTCAGACCGTTTCATGCTCCTCATATTTTTGACACCTTTTGAAGCTCTTCATATTTTTCACACCTTTTCAGGCTCTTCAGGTTTTTCAACACGGCTTCATGCTCCACCTATTTTTCAGACCGTTTCATCCTCCTCATATTTTTGACACCTTTTGAAGCTCTTCATATTTTTCACACCTTTTCAGGCTCTTCAAGTTTTACAACACCACTTCATGCTCCTCCTATTTTTCAGAGAGTTTCATGCTCCTCATGTATTTCACACCTTATGAAGCTCTTCATATTTTTCACACCTTTTCAGGCTCTTCATGTTTTTCACACCTTTTCAGGCTCTTCATGTTTTGCAACACATCTTCATTCTCCTAGTATTTTTAAGACCGTTTCATGCTCCTCATATTTTTGACACCTATTGAAGCTCTTCATATTTCTCACACCTTTTCAGGATCTTCATGTTTTTCAACACCGCTTCATGCTGCTTCTATTTTTCAGACCGTTTCATGCTCCTCATATTTTTCATATCTTTTGAAGCTCTTCATATTTTTCACACCTTTTGAAGCTCTTCATATTTTTCACACGTTTTCAGGCTCTTCATGTTTTTCAACACTGCTTCATGCTGCTTCTGTTTTTAAGACCGTTTCATGCTCCTCATGTTTTTCACACCTTTTGAAGCTCTTCATGTTTTTCACACCTTTTGAAGCTCTTCATATTTTTCAAACCTTTTCAGGCTCTCATATTTTTCATCACCGTTTCATGATCCTCCTATTTTTCAGACCGTTTCATGCTCCTCATATATTTGACACATTTAGAAGCTCTTCATATTTTCACACCTTTTCAGGATCTTCATATTTTTCAACACCGCTGCATGCTCCTCCTATTATTCAGACGGTTTCATGTTGATCTCATTTTTGACACCTTTTGAAGCTCTTCATATTTTCACACCTTTTGAAACTCTTCATATTTTTCACACCTTTTCAGGCCCTTCATGATTTTCAACACCGCTTCATGCTCCTCCAATTTTTAAGACCGTTTCATGCTCCTCATATTTTTGACACCTTTAGAAGATCTTCATATTTTCACACCTTTTCATGCTCTTCATGTTTTTCAACAACGCTTCATGCTCCTCCTAATTTTCAGACCGTTTCATGCTCCTCATATTTTTGACACCTTTTGAAGCTCTTCATATTTTTCACACCTTTTCAGGCTCTTCATATTTTTCAACACCGCATCATGCTCCTCCTATTTTTCAGACCGTTTCATGCACTTCATATTTTTCACACCTTTTAAAGCTCTTCATATTTTTCACACCTTTTCATGCTCCTTATGTTTTTCAACACCGATTCATTCTCCTCCTATTTTTCAGACCGTTTCATGCTCCTCATAAAATTGACACCTTTTAAAGCTCTTCATATTTTTCACACCTTTTCAGGCTCTTCGTGATTTTGAACACAGCTTCATGCTCCTCCTATTTTTCAGACCGTTTCATGCTCCTCATAATTTTCACACCTTTTGAAGCTCTTCATATTTTTCACAACTTTTCAGGCTCTTCCTATTTTGAACACCGCTTCATGCTCCCCCTTTTTTCAGAGCGTTTAAGATCCTCATGTATTTGACACCTTTTGAAGCTCTTCATATTTTTCACACGTTTTCAGGCTCTTCATGTTTTTGAACACCGCTTCATGCTCCACCTATTTTTCAGACCGTTTCATGCTCCTCATATTTTTGACACCTTTTGAAGCTCTTCATATTTTTCACACCTTTTCAGGCTCTTCAGGTTTTTCAACACGGCTTCATGCTCCACCTATTTTTCAGACCGTTTCATCCTCCTCATATTTTTGACACCTTTTGAAGCTCTTCATATTTTTCACACCTTTTCAGGCTCTTCAAGTTTTACAACACCACTTCATGCTCCTCCTATTTTTCAGAGAGTTTCATGCTCCTCATGTATTTCACACCTTATGAAGCTCTTCATATTTTTCACACCTTTTCAGGCTCTTCATGTTTTTCACACCTTTTCAGGCTCTTCATGTTTTGCAACACATCTTCATTCTCCTAGTATTTTTAAGACCGTTTCATGCTCCTCATATTTTTGACACCTATTGAAGCTCTTCATATTTCTCACACCTTTTCAGGATCTTCATGTTTTTCAACACCACTTCATGCTGCTTCTATTTTTCAGACCGTTTCATGCTCCTCATATTTTTCACATCTTTTGAAGCTCTTCATATTTTTCACACCTTTTGAAGCTCTTCATATTTTTCACACGTTTTCAGGCTCTTCATGTTTTTCAACACTGCTTCATGCTGCTTCTGTTTTTAAGACCGTTTCATGCTCCTCATGTTTTTCACACCTTTTGAAGCTCTTCATGTTTTTCACACCTTTTGAAGCTCTTCATATTTTTCACACCTTTTCAGGCTCTCATATTTTTCATCACCGTTTCATGCTGCTTCTGTTTTTCAGACCGTTTCATGCTCCTCATATTTTTCACACCTTTTGAAGCTCTTCATATTTATCACACCTTTTCAGGCTCTTCATGTTTTTAACACCACTTCATGCTCCTCGTATTTTTCAGACCGTTTCATGCCCCTATATTTTTGACACCTTTTGAAGCTCTTCATATTTTCACACCTTTTCATGCTCTTCATGTTTTTCAACAACGCTTCATGCTCCTCCTATTTTTCAGACTGTTTCATGCACCTCATATTTTTGATACTTTTAGAAGCTCTTCATATTTTTCACACCTTTTCATGCTCTTCTAGTTTTTCAACATCATTTCATGCTCCTCCAATTTCTCAGACCGTTTCATGCTCCTCATATTTTTGACACATTTAGAAGGTATTCATATTTTTCACACCTTTTCAGGCTCTTCATTTTTCAACACCACTTCATGCTCCTCCTATTTTTCAGACCGTTTCATGCTCATCTCAGTTTTGAAACGTTTTGAAGCTCTTCATATTTTCACACCTTTTGGAGCTCTTCATATTTTTCACAACTTTTCAGGCTCTTCTTGTATTTGAACACCGGTTCATGTTCCTCCTATATTTCAGGCCGTTTAATGCTCCTCATGTATTTCACACATTTTGAAGCTCGTCATATTTTTTACACCTTTTCAGGCGCTTCATGTTTTTGAACAACGCTTCATGATCCTCTTATTTTTCAGATCATTTCATGCTCTTCATATTTTTTACACCTTTTGAAACTCTTCATATTTTTCACACCTGTTCAGGCTCTTCATGTTTTTCCACACCACCTCATGCTTCACTTAATTTTCAGACGTTTCATGCTCCTCATGTATTTCACACCTTTTGAAGCTCTTCATATTTTTCACACATTTTCATGCTCTTCATGTTTTTCAACACAGTTTCATGCTGCTTCTATTTTTCAGACCGTTTCATGATACTCCTATTTTTCAGACCGTTTCATGCTCATCTCATTTTTGACACCTTTTGAAGCTTTTCATAATTTTCACTACTTTTTAGGCTCTTCATGTTTTTGATCACCGCTTCATGCTCCTCCTATTTTTCAGAGAGTTTCATGCTCCTCATGTATTTCACAACTTTTGAAGCTCTTCATATTTTTCACACCTTTTCAGGCTGTTCATGTTTTTGAACACCGCTTCATGGTTCTCCTATTTTTCAGACCGTTTCATGCTCTTCATATTTTTGACCCATTTTGAAGCTCTTCATATTTTTCACACCTTTTCAGGCTCTTCATGTTTTTCCACACCACTTCATGCTTCTCCTAATTTTCAGACCGTTTCATGCTCCTCATATATTTCACACGTTTTGAAGCTCTTCCTATTTTTCACACCTTTTCAGGCTCTTCATGTTTTTGACGACCGCTTAATGCTCCTCTTATTTTTCAGACCGTTTGATGCTCCTCATATTTTTGACACCTTTTGAAGCTCTTTCTATTTTTCACAACTTTTAGTGACTTCATATTTTTCAACACCTTTTCATGATCTTCCTATTTTTCAGACCGTTTCATGCTCATCTCATATTTGACACCTTTTGAAGCTTTTCATATTTTTGACAACTTTTCAGGCTCTTCATGATTTTGAAAACAGCTTCATGCTCCTCCTATTTTTCAAAGAGTTTCATGCTCCTCATGTATTTCACACCTTTTGAAGCTCTTCATATTTTTCACACCTTTTCAGGCTGTTCATGTTTTTCCACACCACTTCATGCTTCTCCTATTTTTCAGCCCGTTTCATGCTCCTCATGTATTTCACATCTTTTGAAGCTCTTCATATTTTTCAAACCTTTTCAGGCTCTTCATGTTTTTGATCACCGTTTCATGCTCCTCCTATTTTTCAGACAGTTTCATGCTCCTCATATTTTTGACACTTTTTGAAGCTCTTCATATTTTACACACCTTTTCAGGCTCTTAATGTTTTTCAACACCACTTCATGCTCCTCCTATTTTTCAGACCGATTCATGCTCCTCATATATTTGACACATTTATAAGCTCTTCATATTTTTCACACCTTTTCAGGCTCTTCATATTTTTCAACACCGCTTCATGCTCCTCCTATTTTTCAGACGGTTTCTTGTTGATCTCATTTTTGACACCTTTTGAAGCTCTTCATATTTTTCACACCTTTTGAAACTCTTCATATTTTTCACACCTTTTCAGGCTCTTCATATTTTTCAACACCGCTTCATGCTCCTCCTATTTTTCAGACGGTTTCTTGTTGATCTCATTTTTGACACCTTTTGAAGCTCTTCATATTTTTCACACCTTTTGAAACTCTTCATATTTTTCACACCTTTTCAGGCTCTTCATGTTTTTCACACATTTTCAGGCTCTTCATGTTTTTCAACACCGTTTCCTGCTGTTTCTATTTTTCAGACAGTTTCATGCTCCTCATATTTTTCACATCTTTTGAAGCTCTTCATATTTTTCACACCTTTTCAGACTTTTCATGTTTTTCAACACCGCTTCATGCTCCTGCTATTTTTCAGACTGTTTCATGCTCCTCATATTTTTGACACCTTTAGAAGCTCTTCATATTTTTCACACCTTTTCAGGCTCTTCATGTTTTTGAACACTGCTTCATGCTCCTCCTATTTTTCAGACCGTTTCATGCTCCTCATATTTTGACACCTTTTGAAGCTTTTCATATTTTTCACACCTTTTCAGTCTCTTCAAGTTTTTCAACACCACTTCATGCTTTTCCTTTTTTGCAGACCATTTCATGCTCCTCATATTTTTGACACCTTTTGTTGCTCTTCATATTTTTCACACCTTTTCAGGCTCTTCTTATTTTTCAAACAAGTGAAGCTCTTCATATTTTTCACACTTTTTCAGGCTTTTCATGTTTAGAATACCGCTTCATGCTCCTCCTATTTTTCTGACCGTTTCTTCCTCCTCATGTATTTCACACCTTTTGAAGCTCTTCGTATTTTTCACACCTTTTCAGGCTCTTCATGTCTTTGAACACCGTTTTATGCTGCTTCTATTTTTCAGACCGTTTCATGCTCCTCATATATTTTAAACCTTTGAATCTCTTCATATTATTCACACCTTTTCAGGCTGTTCATGTTTTTCAACAACGCTTCATGATCCTCCTATTTTTCAGACCGTTTCATGCTCCTCATAATTTTGACACCCTTTGAAGCTCTTCTTATATTTCACACCTTTTCAGACTCTTCATGTTTTCGAACACCACTTCAAGTTCCTCCTATTTTTGCGACGGTTTCATGCTCCTCATGTATTTCACTCCTTTTGAAGCTCTTCATATTTTTCAAACGTTTTCAGGCTCTTCATGATTTTCAACCCCACTTCATGCTCCTCCTATTTTTCAGACCGTTTCATGTTCCTCATATTTTTGACACCTTTTGAAGCTCTTCATATTTTCTACACCTTTTCAGGCTCTTCATGTTTTTCACCACAGCTTCATGCTCCTCTAATTTTTCAGACCATTTGGTGCTCCTCATATTTTTCACAGCTTTTGAAGCTCTTCATATTTTTCACACCTTTTCAGGCTCTTCATGTTTTTCAACACCACTTCATGCTCCTCCTATTTTTCAGACCGTTTCATGCTCCTCTTATTTTTGACACCTTTTGAAGCTCTTCATATTTTTCACACCTTTTCAGGCTCCTCCTGTTTTTGAACACCGTTTCATGCTCCTAGTATTTTTCAGACCATTTCATGCTCCTCATATTTTTGACACCTTTTGAAGCTCTTCATATTTTTCACACCTTTTCAGGCTCTTCAAGTTTTTGAACAATGCTACAATGCTCCTCCTATTTTTCAGACCGTTTCATGCTCCTCATATTTTTGACCTCTTTTAAAGCTCTTCATATTTTTCACGCCTTTTGAAGCTCCTCATATATTTCACACTTTTTCAGGCTCTTCATATTTTTCAACACCACTTCATGCTTCTCCTATTTTTCAGACCCTTTTATGCTCTTCTCATTTTTGACACCATTTGAAGCTCTTCATATTTTTCACAACTTTTGAAGCTCTTCATATTTTTCACACCTTTTCAGGCTCCTCATGTTTTTCAACACCGCTTCATGCTCCTCCTATTTTCAGACCGTTTCATGCTCCTCTCATTTCTGAAATCTTTTGAAGCTCTTCATATATTTCACACATTTTCAGGCTGTTAATGTTTTTCAACACGGCTTCATGCTCCTCCTATTTTTCAGACCGTTTCATGCTCATCTAATTTATGACACCTTCTGAAGCTCTTCATAGTTTTCACAAATTTTCAGGCTCTTCATATTTTTGAACACCGCTTCATGCTCCTCCTATTTTTCAGACCGTTTCATGCTCCTCTTATTTTTGACACCTTTTGAAGCTCTTCATATTTTTCACACCTTTTCAGGCTCCTCCTGTTTTTGAACACCGTTTCATGCTCCTAGTATTTTTCAGACCATTTCATGCTCCTCATATTTTTGACACCTTTTGAAGCTCTTCATATTTTACACACCTTTTCAGGCTCGTCATGATTTGCAATAACACTTCATGCTCCTCCTATTTTTCAGACAGTTTCATGCTCATCTAATTTTTGACACCTTTTGAAGCTCTTCATATATTTCACACCTTTTGAAGCTCTTCATATTTTTCACATTTTTGAAGCTCTTCAGATTTTTCACACGTTTTCAGGCTCTTCATGTTTTTGAACACCGCTTCATGCTCCTCATATATTTCAGACCGTTTCATGCTCCTCATATTTGTGACACCTTTTGAAGCTCTTCGTATTTTTCACACATTTTCACGCTCTTCATGTTTTTCATCATGACTTCATGCTCCTCCTATTTTTCAGACCGTTTCATGCGCCTCATAATTTTGACACCTTTTGAAATCTTCATATACTTCACACCTTTTCAGATTCTTCATTTTTTTGAAAAGAACTTCATGCTCCTTCTATTTCTCAGACCGTTTCATGGTCATCTCATTTTTGACACCTTTTGAAGCTCCTCATATTTTTCATTCCTTTTGAAGATCTTCATATTTTTCACACGTTTTCAGGCTCTTCATATTTTTCAACACCGCATCATGCTTCTCCTATTTTTCAGACAGTTTCATTCTCCTCATATTTTTGACACGTTTTGAAGCTCTTCATATTTTTCACACCTTTTCAGGCTCTTCATGTTTTTCAACACTGTTTCATGATCCTCCTATTTTTCAGACCGTTTCATGCACCTCATAATTTTGACACCTTTTGAAACTCTTCTTATATTTCACACCTTTTCAGACTCTTCATGTGTTCGAACACCACTTCAAGTTCCTCCTATTTTTGCGACCGTTTAATGCTCTTCATATTTTTGACACCTTTTGAAGCTCTTCATATTTTTCACACCTTTTGAAGCTCTTCATATATTTCACACATTTTCAGGCTCTTCATGTTTTTCAACACCACTTCATGCTCCTCCTATTTTTCAGACCGTTTCTTGCTCATCTAATTTTTGACACCTTTTGAAGCTCTTCATATATTTCACACCTTTTGAAGCTCTTCATATATTTCACATTTTTGAAGCTCTTCAAATTTTTCACACCTTTTCAGGCTCTTCATGTTTTTGAACACCGCTTCATGCTCCTCCGGTTTTTCAGACCGTTTCATGCTCCTCATATTTTTGACACCTTTTGAAGCTTTTCATATTTTTTACAACATTTCAGGCTTTTCATGTTTTTGAACACCTCTTCATGCTCCTCGTATTTTTCACACCATTTGAAGCTCTTCATATTTTTCACACCTTTTCAGGCTCTTCATGTTTTTCAACACCGCTTCATGCTACTCCTATTTTTCAGACCGATTAATGCTCCTCCTGTACTTCACACCTTTTTTAGCTCTTCATATTTTTCTCACATTTTCAGGCTCTTCATGTTTTTCAACACCGCTTCATGCTCCTCCAATTTTTCAGACCGATTCATGCTCCTCAAGTATTTCACACCTTTTGAGGCTTCATGTTTTTCAACACCACTTTATGCTCCACATATTTTTCAGACCGTTTCATGCTCATCTCATTTTTGACACCTTTTGAAGCTCTTCATATTTTTCACACCTTTTGAAGCTCTTTATATTTTTCACAAGTTTTCAGATCTGCATGTTTTTCAACACCGTTTCTTGATCCTCCTATTTTTCAGACCGTTTCATGCTCCTCCTAATTTTCACACCTTTTGAAGCACCTCAAATTTTTCACACCTTTTCAGGCTCTTCTTGTTCTTGAACACGGTTTCCTGCTCCTCCTTTTTTTCAGACCGTTTCATGCTCCTCATATTTTTGACACCTTTTGAATCTCTTCATATATTTCACACCTTTTCAGGCTCTTCATATATTGGAACACCACTTCATGCTCCTCCTATTTTTCGGACGGTTTCATTCTCCTCATGTACTTCACACCTTTTGAAGCTCTTCATATATTTCACACTTTTTCAGGCTCTTCATGTTTTTCAACACCACTTCATGCTCCTCCTATTTTTCAAACCATTTCATGCTCATCTCATTTTTGACACCTTCTGAAGCTCTTCATATTTGTTACACCCTTTCAGGCTCTTCATGTTTTTCAACACGGCTTCATGCTACTCCTATTTTTCAGACCGTTTCATGCTCCTCATATTTTTCACACCTTTTGAAGCTCTTCATATTTTTCACACATTTTCAGGCTCTTCATGTTTTTCAACACCACTTCATGCTCCTCCTATTTTTCAGACCGTTTCATGCTCCTCATGTATTTCACACCTTTTGAAGCTCTTCATATTTTTCACACTTTTTGAAGCTCTTCATATATTTCACACATTTTCAGGCTCTTCATGTTTTTCAACACCGCTTCATGCTCCTCCTTTTTTTCAGACCGTTTCATGGTCCTCATGTATTTCACACATTTTGAGGCTCTTCATATCTTTCACACCTTTTCAGCCGCTTCATGTTTTTGAACACCGTTTCATGCTCCTCCTATTTTTCAGACCGTTTCATGCTCCTCATATTTTTGACACCTTTTGAAGCTCTTCATATTTTTCACACCTTTTGAAGCTCTTCATGTATTTCACACGTTTTCAGTCTCTTCAGGTTTTTCAACACCGCTTCATGCTCCTCCTATATTTCAGACCGTTTCATGCTCCTCATATTTTTGACACATTTTGAAGCTCTTCATATTTTTCACACATTTTCAGGCTCTTCATGTTTTTCACAAGTTTTCAGATCTTCATGTTTTTCAACACCGCTTCTTGATCCTCCTATTTTTCAGATCGTTTCATGCTCCTCATATTTTTGTCACGTTTTGAAGCTCTTCATATTTTACACACATTTTCAGGCTCTTCATGTATTTGAACATTGCTACATGCTCCTCCGAATTTTCACACCTTTTGAAGCACCTCAAATTTTTCACACCTTTTCAGGCTCTTCATGTTCTTGAACACGGTTTCCTGCTCCTCCTTTTTTTCAGACCGTTTCATGCTCCTCATATTTTTGACAGCTTTTGAATCTCTTCATATATTTCACACCTTTTCAGGCTCTTCATGTATTGGAACACCGCTTCATGCTCCTCCTATTTTTCGGACGGTTTCATTCTCCTCATGTACTTCACACCTTTTGAAGCTCTTCATATATTTCACACTTTTTCAGGCTCTTCATGTTTTTCAACACCACTTCATGCTCCTCCTATTTTTCAGACCGTTTCATGCTCTTCTCATTTTTGACACCTTCTGAAACTCTTCATATTTGTTACACCCTTTCAGGCTCTTCATGTTTTTCAACACGGCTTCATGCTCCTCCTATTTTTCAGACCGTTTCATGCTCCTCATATTTTTCACACCTTTTGAAGCTCTTAATATTTTTCACATATTTTCAGGCTCTTCATGTTTTTCAACACCGCTTCATGCTCCTCCTATTGTTCAGACCGTTTCATGCTCCTCTTATATTTGACACGTTTTGAGGCTCTTCATATATTTCACACCTTTTCAGGCTCTTCATTTTTTTTCAACACCGCTTCATGCTCCTCCTATTTTTCAGACCGATTCAAGCTCCTCATATTTTTGACACCTTTTGAAGCACTTCATATTTTTCACACCTTTTCAGGCTCTTCATTTTTTTGAACACCGCTTCATGCTCCTCCTATTTTTCAGACCGTTTCATGCTCCTCATATTTTTGACACCTTTTGAAGCACTTCGTATTTTTCACACCTTTTCAGGCTCTTCATTTTTTTGAACACCGCTTCATGCTCCTCCTATTTTTCAGACCGTTTCATGCTCCTCATATATTTGACACCTTTTGAAGCCCTTCATATTTTTCACACATTTTCAGGTTTTCATGTTTTTCAACACTGCTTCATGCTCCTCCTATTTTTCAGACCGTTTCATGCTCCTCATGTTTTTCACGTCTTTTGTAGCTCTTCATATTTTTCACAACTTTTGAAGCTCTTCATATTTTTCACAACTTTTGAAGCTCTTCATATTTTTCACATGTTTTCACGCTCTTCATGTTTTCAACACCGCTTCTTGATCCACCTATATTTCAGACTGTTTCATGCTCCTAATATTTTTGTCACGTTTTGAAGCTCTTCATATTTTACACACATTTTCAGCCTCTTCATGTTTTTCAACACCGCTTCATGCTCCTCCTATTTTTAACACCTTTTGAAGCTCTTCATATTTTCCACACCTTTTCAGGCTCTTCATGTTTTTGAACACGGTTTCCTGCTCCTCCTTTTTTTCAGACCGTTTCATGCTCCTCATATTTTTGACACGTTTTGAATCTCTTCATATATTTCACACCTTTTCAGGCTCTTCATATATTTGAACAACGCTTCATGCTCCTCCTATTTTTCAGACGGTTTCATCCTCCTCATGTATTTCACACCTTTTGAAGCTCTTCATATTTTTCACACCTTTTCAGGCTCTTCATGTTTTTGAACACCGTTTCATGCTGCTCCTATTTTTCAGACCGTTTCATACTCCTCATAGTTTTGACACATTTTGAAGCTCTTCATATTTTTCACATCTTTTCAGGCTCTTCATGTTTTTCCACACCACTTCATGCTTCTCCTGTTTTTCAGACCGTTTCATGATCCTCATGAATTTCACACATTTTGAAGGTCTTTATATTTTTCACATATTTTCAGGCTCTTCATGTTTTTGATCACCGCTTCAGGATCCTCCTATTTTTCAGACCGTTTCATGCTCTTCATATATTTGACACCTCTTGAAGCTCTTCATATTTTTCACACCTTTTCAGGCTCTTCATGTTTTTCCCCACCACTTCATTCTTCTCCTATTTTTCAGACCATTTCATGCTCCTCATGAATTTCACACCTTTTGAAGCTCTTCATATTTTTCACACCTTTTCAGGCTCTTCATGTTTTTTATCACCGTTTCATGCTCCTATTTTTCAGACCGTTTCATGCTCCTCATATTTTTGACAGCTTTTGAATCTCTTCATATATTTCACACCTTTTCAGGCTCTTCATGTATTGGAACACCGCTTCATGCTCCTCCTATTTTTCGGACGGTTTCATTCTCCTCATGTACTTCACACCTTTTGAAGCTCTTCATATATTTCACACTTTTTCAGGCTCTTCATGTTTTTCAACACCACTTCATGCTCCTCTTATTTTTCAGACCGTTTCATGCTCTTCTCATTTTTGACACCTTCTGAAACTCTTCATATTTCTTACACCCTTTCAGGCTCTTCATGTTTTTCAACACGGCTTCATGCTCCTCCTATTTTTCAGACCGTTTCATGCTCCTCATATTTTTCACACCTTTTGAAGCTCTTAATATTTTTCACATATTTTCAGGCTCTTCATGTTTTTCAACACCGCTTCATGCTCCTCCTATTGTTCAGACCGTTTCATGCTCCTCTTATATTTGACACGTTTTGAGGCTCTTCATATATTTCACACCTTTTCAGGCTCTTCATTTTTTTCAACACCGCTTCATGCTCCTCCTATTTTTCAGACCGATTCAAGCTCCTCATATTTTTGACACCTTTTGAAGCACTTCATATTTTTCACACCTTTTCAGGCTCTTCATTTTTTTGAACACCGCTTCATGCTCCTCCTATTTTTCAGACCGTTTCATGCTCCTCATATTTTTGACACCTTTTGAAGCACTTCGTATTTTTCACACCTTTTCAGGCTCTTCATTTTTTTGAACACCGCTTCATGCTCCTCCTATTTTCAGACCGTTTCATGCTCCTCATATATTTGACACCTTTTGAAGCCCTTCATATTTTTCACACATTTTCAGGTTTTCATGTTTTTCAACACTGCTTCATGCTCCTCCTATTTTTCAGACCGTTTCATGCTCCTCATGTTTTTCACGTCTTTTGTAGCTCTTCATATTTTTCACAACTTTTGAAGCTCTTCATATTTTTCACAACTTTTGAAGCTCTTCATATTTTTCACATGTTTTCACGCTCTTCATGTTTTCAACACCGCTTCTTGATCCACCTATATTTCAGACTGTTTCATGCTCCTAATATTTTTGTCACGTTTTGAAGCTCTTCATATTTTACACACATTTTCAGCCTCTTCATGTTTTTCAACACCGCTTCATGCTCCTCCTATTTTTAACACCTTTTGAAGCTCTTTATATTTCTCACACCTTTTCAGGCTCTTCATGTTTTTGAACACGGTTTCCTTCTCCTCCTTTTTTTCAGACCGTTTCATGCTCCTCATATTTTTGACACGTTTTGAATCTCTTCATATATTTCACACCTTTTCAGGCTCTTCATATATTTGAACAACGCTTCATGCTCCTCCTATTTTTCAGACGGTTTCATCCTCCTCATGTATTTCACACCTTTTGAAGCTCTTCATATTTTTCACACCTTTTCAGGCTCTTCATGTTTTTGAACACCGTTTCATGCTGCTCCTATTTTTCAGACCGTTTCATACTCCTCATAGTTTTGACACATTTTGAAGCTCTTCATATTTTTCACATCTTTTCAGGCTCTTCATGTTTTTCCACACCACTTCATGCTTCTCCTGTTTTTCAGACCGTTTCATGATCCTCATGAATTTCACACATTTTGAAGGTCTTTATATTTTTCACATATTTTCAGGCTCTTCATGTTTTTGATCACCGCTTCATGATCCTCCTATTTTTCAGACCGTTTCATGCTCTTCATATATTTGACACCTCTTGAAGCTCTTCATATTTTTCACACCTTTTCAGGCTCTTCATGTTTTTCCCCACCACTTCATTCTTCTCCTATTTTTCAGACCATTTCATGCTCCTCATGAATTTCACACCTTTTGAAGCTCTTCATATTTTTCACACCTTTTCAGGCTCTTCATGTTTTTTATCACCGTTTCATGCTCCTATTTTTGAGACCGTTTCATGCTCCTCATATTTTTGACACCTTTTGCAGCTCTTCATATTTTTCACAAGTTTTCAGTCTCTTCATGATTTTGAACACCGCTTCATGATCCTCCTATTTTTAAGACCGTTTCATGCTCTTCATATTTTTGACACCTTTTGCAGCTCTTCATATTTTTCACACCTTTTCAGGCTCTTCATGTTTTTCAACACCGCTTCATGCTGCTTCTCTTTTTCAGACCGTTTCATGCTCCTCATATTTTTCACACCTTTTGAAGCTCCTCATATTTTTCACACCTTTTCAAGCTCTTCATGTTTTTGAACACCGCTTCATGATCCTCCAATTTCAGACCGTTTCATGCTCCTCATGTATTTCACACCTTTTGAAGCTCTTCATATTTTTCACAACTTTTCAGGCTCCTCATGTTTTTGAACACCGCTTCATGCTCCTCCTATTTTCCAGACCGTTTCATGCTCCTCATATTTTTGACACCTTTTGCAGGTCTTCATATTTTTCACAGCTTTTCAGGCTCTTCATATTTTTGAACACTGCTTCATGATCCTCCTATTTTTCAGACCGTTTCATGCTCTTCATATTTTTGACACCTTTTGAAGCTCTTCATATTTTTCACACCTTTTCAGGCTCTTCATGTTTTTCCACACCACTTCATGCTTCTCCTATTTTTCAGACCGTTTCATGATCCTCATGAATTTCACACATTTTGAAGCTCTTTATATTTTTCACACATTTTTAGGCTCTTCATGTTTTTGATCACCGCTTCATGATCCTCCTATTTTTCAGACCGTTTCATGCTCATCATATATTTGACACCTCTTGAAGCTCTTCATATTTTTCACACCTTTTCAGGCTCTTCATGTTTTTCCCCACCACTTCATTCTTCTCCTATTTTTCAGACCATTTCATGCTCCTCATGAATTTCACACCTTTTGAAGCTCTTCATATTTTTCACACCTTTTCAGGCTCTTCATGTTTTTTATCACCGTTTCATGCTTCTCCTATTTTTCAGACCGTTTCATGCTCCTCATATTTTTCACACCTTTTGAAGCTCTTCATAATTTTCACATCTTTTCAGTCTCTTCATGTTTTTGAACACCATTTCATGCCGCTTCTATTTTTTAGACCGTTTCCTGCTCCTCATATTTTTCACTCCTTTTGATGCTCTTCATATTTTTCACACGTTTTCAGGCTCTTCTTGTTTTTTCAACACCGCTTCATGCTCCTCCTATTTTTCAGACCGTTTCTTGCACCTCATATTTTTCTCACCTTTTGAAGCGCTTCATATTTTCCACACCTTTTCAGGCTCTTCATGTTTTTCAACACCGCTTCATCTTCCTCCTATTTTTCAGACCGTTTCATGCTCCTCATATTTTTGACACGTTTTGAAGCTCTTCATATTTTTCACACGTTTTCAGGCTCTTCATATTTTTCACACCTTTTCAGGCTCTTCATGTTTTTGAACACCATTTCATGATCCTCCTATTTTTCTGACCGTTTAATGCTCCTCATATTTTTGACACCTTTAGAAACTCTTCATATTTTTCACACCTTTTCAAGCACTTCATGGTTTTCCACACCTCTTCATGCTCCTCCTATTTTTCAGACGGTTTCATGCTATTCATATTTTTGATAACTTTTGAAGCTCTTCATATTTTTCACACCTTTTCAGGCTCTTCATGTTTTTCAAGACCACTTCATGCTCCTCCTATTTTTCAGACCGTTTCATGCTCATCTCATTTTTGACACCTTTTGAAGTTCTTCATATTTTTCCCACCTTTTGAAGCTCTTCATATATTTCACACGTTTTCAGGTTCTTCATATTTTTCAACACCGTTTCATGCTGCTTCTATTTTTCAGACCGTTTCATGCTCCTCATATTTTTCACACCTTTTGAAGCTCTTCATATTTTTCACACGTTTTCAGGCTCTTCATGTTTTTCAACACCGTTTAATTCTGCTTCTATTTTTCAGACCGTTTCATGCTCCTCATATTTTTGACACCTTTAGACTCTTCATATTTTTCACACCTTTTCAGCCTCTTCATGTTTTTCACACATTTTCAGCCTCTTCATGTTTTTGAACACCCCTTCTTGCTCCTTTTATTTTTCAGAGAGTTTCATGCTCCTCATGTATTTCACACCTTTTAAAGCTCTTCATATTTTTCACACCTTTACAGGCTCTTCATGTTTTTGAACACCGTTTCATCCTCCTCCTATTTTTCAGACCGTTTCATGCTCCTCATATTTTTGACACCTTTTGAAGCTCTTCATATTTTTCACACCTTTTCAAGCTCTTCATGTTTTTGCACACTGCTTCATGCTCTTCCTATTTTTCAGACCGTTTCATGCTCCTCATATTTTTGACACCTTTTGAAGCTCTTCATATTTTTCACACCTTTTCAGGCTCTTCATGTTTTTCAACACCAATTCATGCTTCTCCTATTTTTCAGACTGTTTAATGCTCCTCATATTTTTGACACCTTTAGAAACTCTTCATATTTTTCACACCTTTTCAAGCACTTCATGGTTTTCCACACCGCTTCATGCTCCTCCTATTTTTCATACCGTTTCATTCTCCTCATATTTTTGACATCTTTTGAAGCTCTCATATATTTCACACCTTTTCAGGCTCTTCATTTTTTTCAACACCACGTCATGCTCCTCCTATTTTTCAGACCCTTTTATGCTCTTCTCATTTTTGACACCATTTGAAGCTCTTCATATTTTTCACACCTTTTGAAGCTCTTCATGGTTTTCACACCTTTTCAGGCTCTTCATGTTTTTCAACACCACTTCATGCTCCTTCTATTTTTCTGACCGTTTCATGCTCCTCATAATTTTGACACATTTTGAAGCTCTTCATATTTTTCACACCTTTTCAGGCTCTTCATGTTTTTCAACACCGCTTCGTGCTCCTCCTCTTTTTCAGACCGTTTCATGCTCCTCATATTTTTGACATCTATTGAAGCTCTTCATATTTCTCACACCTTTTCAGGTTCTTCACGTTTTTCAACACCACTTCATGCTCCTCCTATTTTTCAGACCGTTTCATGCACATCTCATTTTTGACACCTTTTGAAGCTCTTCATATCTTTCATATTTTTGAAGTTCTTCATATTTTCACAGGTTTTCAGACTCTTCATGTTTTTCAACACCGCTTCATGCTCCTCCTATTTTTGAGACCGTTTCATGCTCTTCATATATTTGACACCTCTTGAAGCTCTTCATATTTTTCACACCTTTTCAGGCTCTTCATGTTTTTCCCCACCACTTCATTCTTCTCCTATTTTTCAGATCATTTCATGCTCCTCATGAATTTCACACCTTTTGAAGCTCTTCATATTTTTCACACCTTTTCAGGCTCTTCATGTTTTTTATCACCGTTTCATGCTCCTATTTATCAGACCGTTTCATGCTCCTCATATTTTTGACACCTTTTGCAGCTCTTCATATTTTTCACAAGTTTTCAGTCTCTTCATGATTTTGAACACCGCTTCAAGATCCTCCTATTTTTAAGACCGTTTCATGCTCTTCATATTTTTGACACCTTTTGCAGCTCTTCATATTTTTCACACCTTTTCAGGCTCTTCATGTTTTTCAACACCGTTTCATGCTGCTTCTCTTTTTCAGACCGTTTCATGCTCCTCATATTTTTCACACCTTTTGAAGCTCCTCATATTTTTCACACCTTTTCAGGCTCTTCATGTTTTTGAACACAGCTTCATGCTACTCCTATTTTTCAGACTGTTTCATGCTCCTCATATTTTTCACACCTTTTGAAGCTCCTCATATTTTTCACACCTTTTCAGGCTCTTCATGTTTTTCAACACCGTTACATGATCCTCCTATTTTTCAGACTGTTTCATGCTCATCTCATTTTTGACACCTTTTGAAGCTTTTCAGATTTTTCTCAACTTTTTAGGCTCTTCATGTTTCTCAACACAGCTTCATGCTCCACATATTTTTCAGACCGTTTCATGCTCATCTCATTTTTGACACCTTTTGAAGCTCTTCATATTTCTCACAACTTTTTAGGCTTTTCATATTTTTGAACACCGCTTCATGCTCCTCCTATTTTTCAGAGAGTTTCATGCTCCTCATGTATTTCACATCTTTTGAAGCTCTTCATATTTCTCACAACTTTTTAGGCTCTTCATGTTTTTCCACATCACTTCATGCTTCTCGTATTTTTCGGCCTGTTTCATGCTCCTCATATTTTTGACACCTTTTGAAGCTCTTCATATATTTCACACATTTTCAGGCTCTTCATGTTTTTCAACACCATTTCATGCTCCTCCTATTTTTCAGACCGTTTCATACTCATCTCGCTTTTGACACATTTTGAAGCTCTTCATATTTTCCACACCTTTTGAAGCTCTTCATATTTTTCAATCGTTTTCAGGCTCTTAATGTTTTTCAACACCGCTTCTGGCTCCTCCTATTTATCAGACCGTTTCATGCTCCTCATATTTTTGACACGTTTTGAAGCTCTTCATTTTTTTCACACCTTTTGAAGCTCTTCATATTTTTCACACCTTTTCAGGCTCTTCATGTTTATTACACCGCATCATGCTGCTCCTATTTTTCAGACTGTTTCATGCTCCTCATATTTTTGACACCTTTTGAAGGTCTTCATATCTTTCACATGTTTTCAGGCTCTTCATGTTTTTGAACACCTTTTCATTTTCCTCCTATTTTTCAGACCGTTTCATGCTCCTCATATTTTTGACACCTTTTAAAGCTCTTCATATTTTTCACACCTTTTCAGGCTCTTCATGTTTTTGAACACCGTTTCATTCTCCTTCTATTTTTCAGACCGTTTCATGCTCCTCATATTTTTGACACCTTTTGAAGCTCTGCATATTTTTCACACCTTTTCAGGCTCTTCATGTTTTTCAACACCGCTTCATGCTCCTCCAATTTTCAGACCTTTTCATGCTCCTCATATTTTTGACACGATTTGAAGCTCTTCATATTTTTCACACCTTTTCAGGGTCTTCATGTTTTTCAACACTGCTTCATGCTCCTCCAATTTTCAGACCGTTTCATGCTCCTCATATTTTTGACACGATTTGAAGGTCTTCATATTTTTCACACCTTTTCAGGGTCTTCATGTTTTTCTACACCGCTTCATGCTCCTCCTATTTTTGACACCTTTTGAAGCTGTTCATATATTGCACACCTTTTCAGGCGTTTCATGTTTTTGACCACCGTTTTATGCTCCTCATAATTTGACAGGTTTTGATGTCTTCATATTTTTCACAGCTTTTCAGGCTCTTCATGTTTTTCAACACCACTTCATGCTCCTCCTATTTTTCAGACCGTTTCCTGCTCCTCATAGTTTTGACACATTGGAAGCTCTTCATATTTTACACACCATTTGAGGCTCTTCATGTTTTTCAACACCGCTTCATGCTCCTCCTATTTTTCAGACCGTTTCATGCTCCTCATGTATATAACACCTTTGGAAGCTCTTCATAATGTTCACACCTTTTCAGGCTCTTCATATTTTTCAACACCGTTTCATGCTCCCCCAATTTTTCAGACCGTTCCATGCTCCTCATATTTTTGACACCTTTTGAAGCTCTTCATATATTTCACACATTTTCAGGCTCTTCATGTTTTTCAACACCATTTCATGCTCCTCCTATTTTTCAGACCGTTTCATACTCATCTCGCTTTTGACACATTTTGAAGCTCTTCATATTTTCCACACCTTTTGAAGCTCTTCATATTTTTCAAACGTTTTCAGGCTCTTAATGTTTTTCAACACCGCTTCTGGCTCCTCCTATTTATCAGACCGTTTCATGCTCCTCATATTTTTGACACGTTTTGAAGCTCTTCATTTTTTTCACACCTTTTGAAGCTCTTCATATTTTTCACACCTTTTCAGGCTCTTCATGTTTATTACACCGCTTCATGCTCCTCCTATTTTTCACATCTTTTGAAGCTCTTCATATTTTTCACACCTTTTCAGGCTCTTCATGTTTTTCAACACCGCTTCATGCTCCTCCTATTTTCCAGACCGTTTCATGCTCCTCATTTTTTTCACACCTTTTGAAGCTCTTCATATTTTTCACACCTTTTCAGGCTCTTCATATTATTCAACACCTCTTCATGCTCCTCCTATTTTTCAGACCTTTTAATTCTCCTCATATTCTTCACACATTTTGAAGCTCTTCATATATTTCACATCTTTTCAGGCTCCTCATGTTTTAGAGCACCGCTTCATGCTCCTCATATTTTCAGACCGTTTCATGCTCCTCATACATTTGACACCTTTGTAGCTCTTCATATTTTTCACACCTTTTCATGCTCTTCATGTTTTTCAACACCGCTTCATGCTCCTCCTATTTTTCAGACCGTTTCATGCTCCTCATATTTTTGACACGTTTTGAGGTTCTTCATATATTTCACACCTTTTCAGGCCCTTCATGTTTTTGAACACCGTTTTATGTTCCTCCTATTTTTCAGACCGTTTCATGCTTCTCATGTATTTCACACCTTTTGAAGCTCTCATATTTTTCACACCTTTTCAGGCTCTTCATGTTTTTGAACCCTGTCATGCTCCTCCTATTTTTCAGACCGTCTCATGCTCCTCATATTTTTGACACCTTTTGAAGCTCTTCATATATTTCACACCTTTTCAGGCTCTTCATGTTTTTGAACACCACTTCATGCTCCTCCTATTTTTCAGACTGTTTCCTGCTCCTCATGTATTTCACACCTTTTGAAGCTCTTCATATATTTCACACCTTTTGAAACTCTTCATATATTTCACAGCTTTTCAGGCTCTTCATGTTTTTGAACAACGTTTCATGCTCATCCTATTTTTCAGACCGTTTCATGCTCCTCCTTTATTTCAGCCGTTTCATGCTCCTCATATTTTTGGCACCTTTTGAAGTTCTTCATATTTTTCACAACTTTTCAGGTTCTTCATGTTTTTCAACACCGCTTTATGCTCCTCCTTTTTTTCAGACCGTTTCATGCTCCTCTTGTATTTCACAACTTTTGAAGCTCTTCACATTTTTCACACCTTTTCAGGCTCTTCATGTTTTTCAACACCGCTTCATGCTCCTCCTATTTTTCAGACCGTTTTATGCTCCTCATGTATTTCACACATTTTGAAGCTCTTTATATTTTTCACACGTTTTCAGGCTCCGCATGTTTTTGAACACGATTTCTTACTCCTCCTATTTTTCAGACCGTTTCATGCTCCTCATATTTTTGACACCTTTTGAAGCTCTTCATATTTTTCACACCTTTTCAGGCTTTTCATGTTTTTCAACATCGCTTCATGATCCTCCTACTTTTCTGAGCGTTTCATGCTCCTCATATTTTTGAAACCTTTTGAAGCTCCTCATATTTTTCACACCTTTTGAAGCTCTTCATATTTTTCACACCTTTTCAGGCTCTTCATGTATTTGAACACCGTTTCATACTCCTCCTATTTTTCAGACCGTTTCATGCTCCTCATATATTTGACACATTTTGAAGGTCTTCATGTTTTTCACACCTTTTCAGGCTCTTCATGTTTTTGAACACCGCTTCAAGCTCCTCCTATTTTTCAAACCGTTCCATGTTCCTCATGTATTTCACACCTTTTGAAGCTCCTCATATTTTTCACACCTTTTCAAGCTCTTCATGTTTTGAATGCTGTTTCATGCTCCTCCTATTTTTCAGACCGTTTCATGCTCCTCATAGTTTTGACACGTTTTAAGCTCCCCATATTTTTCACACCTTTTGAAACTCTTCCTATATTTCACACTTTTTCAAGCGCTTCATGTTTTTCAACTCCACTCCATGCTCTTCCTATTTTTCAGACCTTTTGATGCTCATCTCATTTTTGACACCTTTTGAAGCTCTTCATATTTTTCACACCTTTTGAAGCTCTTCATATTTTTCACACCTTTTGAAGCTCTTCATATTTTTCACAGCTTTTCAGGCTCTTCATGTTTTTGAACACCGCTTCATGCTCCTCCTATTTTTCAGACCGTTTCATGCTCCTAATGTATTTCACACCTTTTGAAGCTCTTTATATTTTTCACACCTTTTCAGGCTCTTCATGTTTTTCAACACCGCTTCATGCTCCTCCTGTTTTTCAGACCATTTCATGCTCCTTTTATTTTTGACACCTTTTGAAGCTCTTCATATTTTTCACACTTTTTCAGGCTCTTCATGTTTTTCAACACCAGTTCATGCTCTTCCTATTTTTCAGACCTTTTCATGGTCCCCATATTTTTGACACCTTTTGAAGCTCTTCATATTTTTCACATCATTTCTGTCTCTTCATGTTTTTCAACACCGCTTCATGCTCCTCCAATTTTTCAGAACATTTCATGCTCCTCATATTTTTCACACTTTTTGAAGCTCTTCATATATTTCACACCTTTTCAGTCTCTTCATGTTTTTCACACCTTTTCAGGCATTTCATGTTTTTCGACAATGATTCATGCTCCTCCTATTTTTCACACCGTTTCATGCTCCTCGTATTTTTGACACCTTTTAAAACTCTTCATATTTTTCACACATTTTCATGCTCTTCATATTATTCAACACTTCTTCATGCTCCTCCTATTTTTCAGACCTTTTAATTCTCCTCATATTCTCCACACATTTTGAAGCTCTTCATATATTTCACATGTTTTCAGGCTCCTCATGTTTTAGAGCACCGCTTCATGCTCCTCATATTTTCAGACCGTTTCATGCTCCTCATATATTTGACACCTTTGTAGCTCTTCATATTTTTCACACCTTTTCATGCTCTTCATGTTTTTCAGCACCGCTTCTTGCTCTTCCTATTTTTCAGACCGTTTCATGCTCTTCATATATTTGACACCTTTGGAAGCTCTTCATATTTTTACCTCTTTTCAGGCTCTTCATATTTTTGAACACGGCTTCATGCTCCTCCTATTTTTCAGACCGTTTCATGCTCCTCATATTTTTCACACCTATTGAAGCTCTTCATATTTTTCACACCTTTTAAGGCTCTTCATGTTTTTGAACACCGTTTCATGCTCCTCCTATTTTTCAGACCGTTTCATGCTCCTCATATTTTTGACACCTTTGAATCTCTTCATATTTTTCACACCTTTTGAAACTCTTCTTATTTTTCACACGTTTTCAGTCTCTAAATGTTTTTCAACACCGCTTCTTGCTCCTCCTATTTTTCAGACCGTTTCATGCTCCTCATATTTTTGACACGTTTTGAGGATCTTCATATATTTCACACCTTTTCAGGCCCTTCATGTTTTTGAACACCGTTTTATGTTCCTCCTATTTTTCAGACCGTTTCATGCTTCTCATGTATTTCACACCTTTTCAAGCTCTCATATTTTTCACACCTTTTCAGGCTCTTCATGTTTTTGAACCCCGTCATGCTCTTCCTATTTTTCAGACCGTTTCATGCTCCTCATATTTTTCACACCTATTGAAGCTCTTCATATTTTTCACACCTTTTAAGGCTCTTCATGTTTTTGAACACTGTTTCATGCTCCTCCTATTTTTCAGACCGTTTCATGCTCCTCATATTTTTGACACCTTTGAATCTCTTCATATTTTTCACACCTTTTGAAACTCTTCTTATTTTTCACGCGTTTTCAGTCTCTAAATGTTTTTCAACACCGCTTCATGCTCCTCCTATTTTTCAGACCGTTTCATGCTCCTCATATTTTTGAAACCTTTTGAAGCTCCTCATATTTTTCACACCTTTTGAAGGTCTTCATATTTTTCACACCTTTTCAGGCTCTTCATGTTTTTGAACACCGCTTTATGTTCTTCCTATTTTTCAGACCGTTTCATGCTCGTTATATTTTTGACACCTTTTCAGGCTCTTCAGGTTTTTGAACACCGCTTCAAGCTCCTCCTATTTTTCAGACAGTTTCATGCTCTTCATATTTTTGACACATTTTGAAGCTCTTCATATTTTTCACACCTTTTCAGGCTCTTCATGTTTTTCAACACCGTTTCATGCTCCTCCTATTTTTCAGACCGTTTCATGCTCCTCATATTTTTGGCACCTTTTGAAGCTCTTCATATTCTTCACACCTTTTCAGGCTCTTCATGTTTTTCAACACCACTTTATGCTCCTCCTCTTTTTCAGACCGTTTCATGCTTCTCATATTTTTGACACCTTTTGAAGCTCTTCATATTTTTCACATCTTTTCATGCTTTTCATGTATTGCAACACTGCTTCATGCTCCTCCTATTTTTCAGACCGTTTCATGCTCCTCATATTTTTGACATCTTTTGAAGCTCTTCATATATTTCACACCTTTTCAGGCTCTTCATGTTTTTCAACACCACTTCCTGCTCCTCCTATTTTTCAGACCGTTTCATGGTCATCTCATTTTGGACACCTTTTGAAGCTCTTCATATTTTTCACACCTTTTGAAGCTCTTCATATTCTTCATACGTTTTCATGCTCTTTATGTTTCTCAACACCGCTTCATGCTCCTCCCATTTTTCAGACCATTTCATGCCACTCATATTTTTGACACTTTTTGAAGCTCCTCATATGTTTCACACATTTTGAAGCTCTTCATATATTTCACACCATTTCAGCATCTTCATGTTTTTCAACACCACTTCATGCTCCTCCTTTTTTTCAGACCGTCTCATGCTCCTCATATTTTTCACACTTTTGAAGCTCTTCATATTTTTCACACCTTTTAAGGCTCTTCATGTTTTTCACCACCGCTTCCTGCTCCTCCTATTTTTCAGACCGTTTCATGCGCCTCATATTTTTGACACCTTTTGAAGCTCTTCGTTTATTTCACACCTTTTCATGCTCTTTATGTTTTCAACACCGTTTCATGCTCCTCCTATTTTTCAGATCGTTTCATGCTCCTCCTATTTTTCAAACCGTTTCATGCTCATCTCATTTTTGACACCTTCTGAAGCTCTTCATATTTTTCACACCTTTTGAATCTCTTCATATTTTTCAAACCTTTTGAAGCTCTTCATATTATTCACACGTTTTCAGTCTCTTCATATTTTTCAACACCGCTTCATGCTCCTCCTATTTTTCAGACAGTTTCATGCTCCTCATATTTTTGACACATTTTGAGGCTCTTCATATAATTCACACCTTTTCAGGCCCTTCATATTTTGAACACCGTTTCATGCTCCTCGTATTTTTCAGACCGTTTCATGCTCCTCATATTTTTGACACCTTTTGAAGGTCTTCATGTTTTTCACACCTTTTCAGGCTCTTCATGTTTTTCAACACCGCTTCTTGCTCCTCCTATTTCTCAGACCGTTTCATCCTCATCATATTTTTGACACCTTTTGATGCTCTTCATATTTTTCACACCTTTTGAAGCTCTTCATATTTTTCACACCGTTTCAGGCTCTTCATGATTTTCAACACCGCTTCATGCTCCTCCGATTTTTCAAACCGTTTCATGCTCATCTCATTTTTGACACCTTTTGAAGCTCTTCATATTTTTGACACCTTTTGAAGCTCTTCATATTTTTCACAACTTCTCATGCTCTTCATGTTTTTGAACACCGTTTCATGATCCTCCTCTTTTTCAGAACGTTTCATGCTCCTCATATATTTGACACCTTTTAAAATTCTTCATATTTTTCACACCTTTTAAGGCTCTTCATGTTTTTGAACACCGCTTCATACTCCTCCTATTTTTCAGACCGTTTCATGCTACTCATATACTTGACAGCTTTTGAAGCTCTTTATATTTTTCACACCTTTTCAGACTCTTCATGTATTTGATCAGCGTTTCTTGCTCCTTTATATTTCAGACCGTTTCATGCTCCTCATATTTTTGACACCTTTTGAAGCTCTTCATATTTTTCACATCTTTTCAGGCCTTTCATGTATTGCAACACTGCTTCATGCTCCTCCTATTTTTCAGACCGTTTCATGCTCCTCATATTTTTGACACCTTTTGAAGCTCTTCATATATTTCACACCTTTTCAGGCTCTTCATGTTTTTCAAAACCACTTCATGCTCCTCCTATTTTTCAGACCGTTTCATGCTCATCTACTTTTTGACACCTTTTGAAGCTCTTCATATTTTGCACACCTTTTCAGGCTCTTCATGTTTTTCAGCTCCACTTCATGCTCCTCCTATATTTCAGACCGTTTCATGCTGCTCAAATTTTCTACACCTTTTCAAGCTCTTCATATTTTTCACACCTTTTCAGGCTCTTCATGTTTTTGAACACAGCTTCATGCTCCTCCTATTTTTCAGATCGTTTCATGCTCCTCCTATTTTCCGACCGTTTCTTGCTCCTCATACTTTTGACACTTTTTGAAGCTCTTCATATTTTTCACACCTTTTCTGGCTCTTCATGTTTTTGAACACAGCTTCATGCTCCTCCAATTTTTCAGACCGTTTCATGCTCGTCATATTTTTCACACCTTTTAAAGCTCTTCATATTTTTCTCACCTTTTCATGCTCTTCATGTTTTTCAGCACCAGTTCATGCTCCTCCTATTTTTCAGACCGTTTCATGCTCATCTCATTTTTTACACCTTTTGAAGCTCTTCATATTTTGCACACCTTTTCAGGCATTTCATGTTTTTCAGCTCCACTTCATGCTCCTCCTATTTTTCAGACCGTTTCATGCTGCTCTCATTTTTTACACCTTTTGAAGCTCTTCATATTTTTCACACCTTTTCAGGCTCTTCATGTTTTTCAACACAGCTTCATGCTCCTCCTATTTTTCAGATCGTTTCATGCTACTCCTATTTTTCAGACCGTTTCATGCTCCTCAAGTTTTTGACACCTGTTGAAGCTCTTCACATTTTTCACACCATTTCAGGCTCTTCACGATTTTCAACACCGCTTCATGATCCTCCTATTTTTCAGACCGTTTCATGCTCTTCCTATTTTTCAGACCGTTTCATGCTCCTCCTATTTTTCAGACCGTTTCATTCTCCTCATATATTTGACACATTTTGAAGCTCTTCATATTTTTCACATTTTTGAAGCTCTTCATATTTTTCACACCTTTTCAGGCTCTTCATGATTTTCAACACCGCTTAATGCTCCTCCTATTTTTCAGACCGTTTCATGCTCATCTCATTTTTGACACCTTTTGAAGCTCTTCATAATTTTCACACCTTTTCAGGCTCTTCATATTTTTCGCACCTTTTCAGTCTCTTCATGTTGTTGAACACAGCTTCATCCTCCTATTTTTCAGACCGTTTAATGCTCCTCATAATTTTGACACCTTTTTAAGCTCTTCACATTTTTCACCCCTTTTCAGGCTCTTCATGTTTTTGAACACCGCTTCATGCTCCTTCTATTTTTCAGACCGTTTCATGCTCATGTAATTTGACAGCTTTTGAAGCTCTTCATATTTTTCACACCTTTTGAAGCTCTTCATATTGTTCACACATTTTCAGGCTCTTCATGTTTTTCAACACCGCTTCTTGATCCTCCTATTTTTCAGACCGTTTCATGCTCCTCATAATTTGACACGTTTTGAAGCTCTTCATATTTTTCACACCTTTTCAGGCTCTTCATGTTTTTGAACACCGTTTCATGCTCCGCCTATTTTTCAGACCGTTTCATTCTCCTCATATTTTTGACAACTTTTGAAGCTCTTCATATTTTTCACACCTTTTGAAGCTCTTCATATTTTTCACACCTTTTCAGGCTCTTCATGTTTTTCAACACCGCTTCATGCTCCTGCTATTTTACAGACCATTTCATACTCCTCATATTTTTGACATTTTTTAAGGCTCTTCATATTTTTCACACCTTTTCAGGCTCTTCATGTTTTTGAACACGGTTTCATGATCCTCCTATTTTTCAGAAAGTTTCATGCTCCTCATATTTTTGACACCTTTTAAACCTCTTCATATTTTTCACAACTTTTCTGGCTCTTCATGTTTTTCAACACCGGTTCATGCTCCTCCTCTTTTTCAGAAAGTTTCATGCTCCTCATATTTTTGAAACCTTTTGAAGCTGTTCATATTTTTCTCACATTTTCAGGCTCTTCATGTTTTTGAACACCGTATCATGCTCGTCCTTTTTTTCAAATCGTTTCATGCTCCTAATATATTTCACAACTTTTGAAGCTCTTCATATTTTTCACACCTTTTCAGGCTCTTCATGTTTTTCAACACCGCTTCATGATCCTCCTATTTTTCAGAAAGTTTCATGCTCCTCATATTTTTGACACCTTTTAAACGTCTTCATATTTTTCACACCTTTTCAGGCTCTTCATGTTTTTCAAAACCATTTCATGCTCCTCTTATTTTTAAGACCATTTCATGTTGCTCCTATTTTTCAGACCGTTTCATGATCCTCATATTTTTGAAACCTTTTGAAGCTCTTCATATTTTTAATAACTTTTCAAGGTCTTCCAGATTTTCAACAACGCTTCATGCTCCTGCTTTTTTTCAGATCGTTTCATGCTCATCTCATTTTTGACAGCTTTTGAAGCTCTTCATATTTTTCACACCTTTTCAGGCTCTTCATGTTTTTGAACACCACTTCATGCTCCTCCTTTTTTTCAGACCTTTTCTTTCTCCTCATATATTTGACACTTTTTGAAGCTCTTCATATTTTTCACACCTATTCAGGCTCTTCATGTTTTTCAGCACCAGTTCATGCTCCTCCTATTTTTCAGAATGTTTCATGCTCCTCATATTTTAACCCCTTTTGAAGCTCTTCATATTTTTCACACCTTTTCAGGCTCTTCATGTTTTTCAGCACCAGTTCATGCTCCTCCTATTTTTCAGACCGTTTCATGCTCATCTCGTTTTTTACACCTTTTGAAGCTCTTCATATTTTGCACACCTTTTCAGGCACTTCATGTTTTTCAGCTCCACTTCATGCTCCTCCTATTTTTCAGACCGTTTCATGCTGCTCAAATTTTTTACACCTTTTGAAGCTCTTCATATATTTCACACCTTTTCAGGCACTTTATGTTTTTGAACGCCACTTCATGCTCCTCGTATGTTTCAGACCGTTTCATGCTCCTCATATTTTTGACACGTTTTGGGGCTCTCATATTTTTCACACCATTTCCAGGCTCTTCATATTTTTGAACACCGTTTCATGCTCCTCCTATTTTTCAGAACGTTTCATGCTCCTCATATTTTTCACACCTTTTGAAGCTCTTCATATGTTTCGCACCTTCTCAGGCGCTTCAT
Organism: Dama dama; assembly: GCF_033118175.1. Classification (NCBI taxonomy): domain Eukaryota; kingdom Metazoa; phylum Chordata; class Mammalia; order Artiodactyla; family Cervidae; genus Dama; species Dama dama. The sequence goes on along the minus strand of NW_026870891.1, from coordinate 5,588,168 downwards.
GTATTTGAGCACAGATTCATGCTCCTCCTATATTTCAGACCGTTTCATGCTCCTCCTATTTTTCAGACTGTTTCATGCACGTCTTATTATTGACACCTTTTGAAGCTCTTCATATTTTTCACCCCTTTTCAGGCTCTTCATGTTTTTGAACACCGCTTCATGCTCCTGCTATTTTTCAGACCGTCATGCTCATCTCATTTGACAGCTTTTGAAGCTCTTCATATTTTTCACATCTTTGAAGCTCTTCATATTATTCACACATTTTCAGGCTCTTCATGTTTTTCAACACCGCTTCTTGCTCCTCCTCTTTTTCAGACCGTTTCATGTTCCTCATATTTTGACACGTTTTGAAGCTCTTCATGTTTTTCACACCTTTTTAGGCTCTTCATGTTTTTGAACACCGTTTCATGCTCCGCCTATTTTTCAGACCGTTTCAGTCTCCTCATATTTTTGACACCTTTTGAAGCTCTTCATATTTTTCAACCTTTTGAAGCTCTTCATATTTTTCACACCTTTTCAGGCTCTTCATGTTTTTCAACACTGCTTCATAATCCCCCTATTTTTAAGACCGTTTCATGTTGCTCCTATTTTTCAGACCGTTTCATGATCCTCATATTTTTGAAAACTTTTGAAGCTCTTCATATTTTTCACACCTTTTCAAGCTCTTCAAGATTTTCAACAACGCTTCATGCTCCTGCTTTTTTTCAGACCGTTTCATGCTCATCTCATTTTTGACAGCTTTTGAAGCTCTTCATATTTTTCACACCTTTTGAAGCTCTTCACATTTTTCACACCTTTTCAGGCTCTTCAAGTTTTTGAACATCACTTCATGCTCCTCCTATTTTTCAGACCGTTTCTTTCTCCTCATATATTTGACACTTTTTGAAGCTCTTCATATTTTTCACACCTTTTCAGGCTCTTCAAGTTTTTGAACATCACTTCATGCTCCTCCTATTTTTCAGACCGTTTCTTTCTCCTCATATATTTGACACCTTTTAAAGCTCTTCATATTTTTCACACCTTTTCAGGCTCTTCATGTTTTCAGCACCAGTTCATGCTCCTCCTATTTTTCAGACCGTTTCATGCTCATCTCATTTTTTACACCTTTTGCAGCTCTTCATATTTTACGCACCTTTTCAGGCTCTTCATGTTTTTCAACACAGCTTCATGCTCCTCCTATTTTTCAGACCGTTTCATTCTCCTCAAGTTTTTGACACCTGTTGAAGCTCTTCACATTTTTCACACCATTTCAGGCTCTTCACGATTTTCAACACCGCTTCATGATCCTCCTATTTTTCAGACCGTTTCATGCTCTTCTTATTTTTCAGACCGTTTCATGCTCCTCCTATTTTTCCGACCGTTTCATTCTCCTCATATATTTGACACATTTTGAAGCTCCTCCTATTTTTCCACACCTTTTCTGGCTCTTCATGTTTCTCCACGCCGTTTAATGCTCCTCCTATTTTTCAGACCGTTTCATGCTCATCTAATTTTTGACACCTTTTGAAGCTCTTCATATTTTTCACACCTTTTCAGCCTCTTCATATTTTTCGCACCTTTTCAGTCTCTTCATGTTGTTGAACACAGCTTCATGCTCTTCCTATTTTTCAGACCGTTTAATGCTCCTCATAATTTTGACACCTTTTGAAGCTCTTCATATTTTTCACACCTTTTCAGGCTCTTCATATTTTTCACACATTTTCAGGCTCTTCATGTTTTTCAACACCGCTTCTTGCTCCTCCTATTTTTCAGACCGTTTCATGCTCCTCATATTTTGACACGTTTTGACGCTCTTCATATTTTTCACACCTTTTTAGGCTCTTCATGTTTTTGAACACCGTTTCATGCTCCGCCTATTTTTCAGACCGTTTCATTCTCCTCATATTTTTGACACCTTTTGAAGCTCTTCATATTTTTCACACCTTTTGACGCTCTTCATATTTTTCACACCTTTTCAGGCTCTTCATGTTTTTCAACACCGCTTCATGCTCCTGCTATTTTTCAGACCGTTTCATACTCCTCATATTTTTGACATTTTTTAAGGCTCTTCATATTTTTCACACCTTTTCAGGCTCTTCATGTTTTTGAACACGGTTTCATGATCCTCCTATTTTTCAGAATGTTTCATGCTCCTCATATTTTTGACACCTTTTAAACCTCTTCATATTTTTCACACCTTTTCAGGCTCTTCATGTTTTTCAACACCGGTTCATGCTCCTCCTCTTTTTCAGAAAGTTTCATGCTCCTCATATTTTTGAAACCTTTTGAAGCTCTTCATATTTTTCTCGCATTTTCAGGCTCTTCCTGTTTTTCAACACCATTTCATGCTCCTCTTATTTTTCAGACCGTTTCATGTTGCTCCTATTTTTCACACATCTTGAAGCTCTTTATATTTGTCACACCTTTTCAGGCTCTTCATGTTTTTTAACACCGCTTCATGCTCCTCCTATTTTTGAGATCGTTTCATGGTCCTCATATTTTTCACACGTTTTGAAGCTCTTCATATTTTTCGCACCTTCTCAGGCGCTTCATGTATTTGAGCACAGATCATGTTCCTCCTATTTTTCAGACCGTTTCATGCTCCTCATATTTTTCACACATCTTGAAGCTCTTTATATTTGTCACACCTTTTCAGGCTCTTCATGTTTTTTAACACCGCTTCATGCTCTTCCTATTTTTGAGATCGTTTCATGGTCCTCATATTTTTCACACCTTTTGAAGCTCTGCATATTTTTCGCACCTTCTCAGGCGCTTCATGTATTTGAGCACAGATTCATGTTCTTCCTATTTTTCGGACCGTTTCATGCTCCTCATATTTTTCACACATCTTGAAGCTCTTTATATTTGTCACACCTTTTCAGGCTCTTCATGTTTTTTAACACCGCTTCATGCTCCTCCTACTTTTGAGATCGTTTCATGGTCCTCATATTTTTCTCACCTTTTGAAGCTCTTCATATTTTTCGCACCTTCTCAGGCGCTTCATGTATTTGAGCACAGATTCATGTTCCTCCTATTTTTCAGACCGTTTCATGCTCCTCATATTTTTGACACCTTTTGAAGCTCTTCATTTTTTTCACACCTTTTCAGGCTCTTCATGTTTTTGAACACCGCTTCATGCTCCTCCTATTTTTGAGAACGTTTCATGCTCCTCATATTTTTGACACCTTTTGAAGCTCTTCATATTTTTCACACCTTTTCATGCTCTTCATGTTTTTCACACCGTTTCATGCTCCTCCTATTTTTCAGACCGTTACATGCTCCTCATATTTTTCACACGTTTTGAAGCTCTTCATTTTTTTCACACCTTTTCAGGCTCTTCATGTTTTTGAACACCGCTTCATGCTCCTCATATTTTTGAGACCGTTTCATGCTCCTCATATTTTTGACACCTTTTGAAGCTCTTCATATTTTTCACACCTTTTCATGCTCTTCATGTTTTTCACACCGCTTCATGCTCCTCCTATATTTCAGACCGTTTCATGCTCCTCCTATTTTTCAGACTGTTTCATGGACATCTTATTATTGACACCTTTTGAAGCTTTTCATTTTTTTCACACCTTTTCAGGCTCTTCATGTTTTTCAACACCGCTTCATGCTCCTCCTATTTTTCAGACCATTTCATGCTCCTCATGTATTTCACACCTTTTGAAGCTCTTCATATTTTCCATATCTTTCAGGCTCTTCATGTCTTTAAAAACCGCTTCATGCTCCTCCTATTTTTCACACCGTTTCATGCTCCTCATATTTTTGACACGTTTTGGGCTCTTCATATTTTTCACACCATTCCAGGCTCTTCATATTTTTGAACACCGTTTCATACTCCTCCTATTTTTCAGACCGTTTCCTGCTCCTCATATTTTTGACACCTTTTGAAGCTCTTCATATATTTCACACCTTTTCAGGCTCTTCATTTTCTTTAACACCGCTTCATGCTCCTCCTATTTTTCAGACAGTTTCATGCTCCTCATAATTTTCACACCTTTTGAAGCTTGACATAATTGCACAGCTTTTCAGGCTCTTCATGGTTTTGAATATCGCTTCATGCTCCTCCTATTTTTCAGACCGTTTCATGCTCCTTATATTTTTGACACCTTTGGAAGCTCTTCATATATTTCCCACTTTTTCAGGCTCATCATGTTTTTCAACACCACTTCATGCTCCTCCTATTTTTCAGGCCGTTTCATGCTCATCTCATTTTTGACACCTTTTGAAGCTCTTCATATTTTTCACACCTTTAGAAGCTCTTCATATTTTTCACACGTTCTCAGCCTCTTCATGTTTTTCAACACCGCTTCATGCACCTCCTTTTTTTCAGACCGTTTCATGCTCATCTCATTTTTGACACGTTTTGTAGGTCTTCATATTTTTCACAAATTTTCATGCTCTTCATGTCTTCGAACACCATTTCATGCTCGTCCTATTTGTCAGACCGTTTCATGCTCCTCATATTTTTCACACCTTTTGAAGCTCTTCATATTTTTCACACCTTTTGAAGCTCTTCATATTTTCCACACGTTTTCAGGCTCCTCATGTTTTTGAACACCGCTTCATGCTCCTCATATTTTTCAGACCGTTTCGTGCTCCTCATATTCTTGATACCTTCTGAAGCTCTTCATATTTTTCACACCTTTTCAGGCTCTTCATGTTTTTGATCACCGTTTCATGCTCCTCCTATTTATCAGACCGTTTCATGCTCATGTCATTGTCGACACCTTTTCAAGCTCTTCATATATTTCACACCTTTTGAAGCTCTTCATATTTTGCACACCTTTCCAGGCTCTTCATATTTTTCAACACCGCTTCCTGCTCCACCTATTTTTCAGACCGTTTCATGCTCCTCATATTTTTGACACCTTTTGAAGCTTTTCATATTTTTCACACCTTTTCATGCTCTTCATTTTTTTCAACACTACTTCTTGCTCCTCCACTTTTTCAGACCATTTCATGCTCATCTAATTTTTGTCACCTGTTGAAGCTCTTCATATTTTTCACACCTTCTGAAGCTCTTTATATTTTTCACACTTTTTCAGGCTCTTCATGTTTTTCAACACCACTTCATGCTTCTCCTATTTTTCAGCCCGTTTCATGCTCATCATGTTTTTCACACCATTTGAAGCTCGTCATATTTTTCACACCTTTTCAGGCTCTCCATGTTTTTGATCACCGTTTCTTGCTCCTCCTATTTTTCAGACCGTTTCATGCTCCTCATAGTTTTCACACCTTTTGAAGCTCGTCATATTTTTCACACCTTTTTAGGCTCTCCATGTTTTTGATCACCGTTTCTTGCTCCACCTATTTTTCAGACCGTTTCATGCTCCTCATATTTTTGACACCTTTTGAAGCTTTTCATATTTTTCACACCTTTTCATGCTCTTCATTTTTTTCAACACTACTTCTTGCTCCTCCACTTTTTCAGACCATTTCATGCTCATCTAATTTTTGACACCTGTTGAAGCTCTTCATATTTTTCACACCTTCTGAAGCTCTTTATATTTTTCACACTTTTTCAGGCTCTTCATGATTTTCCACACCACTTCATGCTTCTCCTATTTTTCAGCCCGTTTCATGCTCCTCATGTATTTCACACCTTTTGAAGCTCTTCAAATATTTCACACCTTTTCAGGCTCTTCACGTTTTGATCACCATTTCATGCTCCTTTATTTTTCAGACCGTTTCATGCTCATCTCATTTTTGACACCTTTTGAAGCTCTTCATATATTTCACACATTTTCAAGCTCCTCATATTTTTCACACCTTTTCAGGCTCTTCATGTTTTGAACACCGCTTCATGCCCCTCCTATTTTTCAGACCGTTTCATGCTCCTCATATTTTTGACACCTTTTGAAGCTCTTCATATTTTTCACACCTTTTCAGGCTCTTCATGTATTTGATAACCATTTCTTTCTCCTCCTATTTTTCAGACCGTTTCATGCTCCTCATATTTTTGACACCTTTTGAAGCTCTTCATATTTTTCACACCTTTTCAGGCTCTTCATGTTTTTTAACACCACTTCATGCTCCTCCTATTTGTTAGACCGTTTCATTCTCCTCATATTTTTGACACCTTTTGAAGCTCTTCATAATTTTCACACCCTTTCAGGCTATTTATGTTTTTCAACACCACTTCATGCTCCTCCTATTTTTCAGACCGTTTCATGATCCTCATATTATTGACACCTTTTGAAGCTCTTCATATTTTTCACACCTTTTCAGGCTCTTCATGTTTTTCAACACCACTTCATGCTCCTCCTATTTTTCAGACCGTTTCATGCTCCTCATATTTTTGACACCTTTTGAAGCTCTTCATATTTTTCACACCTTTTCAGTCTCTTCATGTTTTTGAACACCACTTCATGCTCCTCCTATTTTTCAGACCGTTTCATGCTCCTCATATTTTTGACACCTTTTGAAGCTCTTCATAATTGTCACACCCTTTCAGGCTCTTCATGTTTTTCAACACCACTTCATGCTCCTCCTATTTTTCAGACCGTTTCATGCTCCTCATATTTTTGACATCTTTAGAAACTCTTCATATCTTTCACACCTTTTCAAGCTCTTCATATTTTTCACACCTTCTCAGGCTCTTCATGTATTTGAGCACAGCTTCATGCTCCTCCTATTTTTCAGACCGTTTCATGCTCCTTATATTTTTGACACATTTTGAAGTTCTTCATATTTTTCACACCTTTCCAGGCTCTTCAAGTTTTTGAACACCGTTTCATGATCCTCCCATTTTTCAGACCGTTTCATGCTCCTCATATATTTGACACGTTTTGAAGTTCTTCATATTTTTCACACCTTTTCACGCTCTTCATGTTTTTCAGCACTTCTTCAAACTCCTCCTATTTTTCAGACCGTTTCATGCTCCTTATATTTTTGACACCTTTTGAAGTTATTCATATTTTTCAAACTTTACAGGCTCTTCATCGTTTTCAACACCACTTCAGGCTCTTCCTATTTTTCAGACCGTTTCATGCTCCTCATATATTTCACACCTTTTGAAGCTCTTCATGTTTTTTAACACCTTTTCATACTCCTCTTATATTTCAGACCGTTTCATGCTCCTTATATTTTTGACACCTTTTGAAACTCTTCATATTTTTCACACTTTTTCAGGCTCTTCATATTTGTCAACACCACTTCATGCTTCTCCGATTTTTCAGACCGTTTCATGCTCCTCATATGTTTCACACCTTTTGAAGCTCTTCATATTTTTTTTAACACCTTTTCACGCTCCTCCTATATTTCAGACCGTTTGATGCTCCTCATATTTTTGACACAGTTTGAAGCTCTTCACATTTTTCACACCTTTTGAGGCTCTTCATGTTTTTGAAAACAGTTTCTTGCTCCTCCTATTTTTCAGACCGTTTCATGCTCCTCATATGTTTCACAACTTTTGAAGCTCTTCATATTTTTTACACCTTTTCAGGCTCTTTATGTTTTTCAACAGGCTTCATGCTCCTCTTATTTTTCAGACCGTTTTGTGCTCCTCATATTTTTCACACCTTTGAAGCTCTTCATACTTTACACACCTATTCAGGCTCTTCATAATTTTGAACACGGCTTCATGCTCCTCCTATTTTTCAGACCGTTTCATACTCCTCATGTATTTCACACCTTTTGAAGCTCTTCATATTTTTCACACCTTTTCAGGCTCTTCATGTTTGTCAACACCGTTTCATGCTCCTCCTATTTTTCAGACCGTTTCATGCTCCTCATATTTTTGACACCTTTGAAGCTCTTCATATTTTTCACACCTTTTCAGGCTATTTATGTTTTTCAATACAGCTCATGATCCTCCTATTTTTCAGACCGTTTCATACTCCTCATGTATTTCACACCTTTTGAAGCTCTTCATATTTTTCACACCTTTTCAGGCTCTTCATGTTTTTGAACACCGTTTCATGTTCCTCCTATTTTTCAGACCGTTTCATGCTCCTCATATTTTTGACACCTTTTGAAGCTCTTCATATTTTTCACACCATTTCAGGCTCTTCACGTTTTTGAACAACGCTACAATGCTCCTCTTATTTTTCAGACAGTTTCATGCTCCTCATATTTTTGACACCTTTTGAAGCTCTTCATATTTTTTGCACCTTTTCAGTCTTTACATGTTTTTCAACACAGCTTCATGCTCCTCTTATTTTTCGGACAGTTTCATGCTCCTCATGTATTTCACACCTTTTGAAGCTCTTCATATTTTTCACACCTTTTCAGGCTCTTCATGTTTTTGAGCACCGTTTCATGCTCCTCCTGTTTTTCACACCTTTTGAAGGTCTTCATATATTTCACACATTTTCAGGCTCTTCATGTTTTTCAACAACGCTTCATGCTCCTCCTATTTTTCACACCTTTTGAAGCTCTTCATATTTTTCACACCTTTTCAGGCTCTTCATGTTTTTGAACAACGCTTCATGCTCCTACAATTTTCAGACCGTTTCAAACTCCTCAGGTATTTCACACCATTTGAAGCTCTTCATATTTTTCACACCTTTTCAGTCTCTTCATGTTTTTGAACAGCGTTTCATGCTGCTCCTATTTTTCAGACGGTTTCATACTCCTCATAATTTTGTCACATTTTGAAGCTCTTCATATATTTCACACCTTTTAAGGCTCTTCATATTTTTCAACACCACTTCATGCTCCTCTTATTTTTCAGACCGTTTCATGCTCCTCATATTTTTGACACCTTTTGAAGCTCTTCATAATTTTCACATCTTTTCAGGCTCTTAATGTTTTTCAACACAGCTTCATGCTCCTCCTATTTTTCAGACCGTTTCATGCTCCTCATGTATTTCACACCTTTTGAAGCTCTTCATATTTTTCACACCTTTTCAGGCTCTTCATGTTTTTGAACACCGTTTCATGCTCCTCCTATTTTTCAGACCGTTTCATGCTCCTCGTATTTGTGACATCTTTTGAAGCTTTTCATATTTTTCACACCTTTTAGGCTCTTCATGTTTTTCAGCACCACTTCTTGCTCCTCCTCTTTTTCAGACCGTTTCATGCTCCTCTTATTTTTGACACCTTTTGAAGCTCTTCATATTTTTTACACCTTTTCAGGCTCTACATGTTTTTCAACACGGCTTCATGCTCCTCTTATTTTTCAGACCGTTTCATGCTCCTCATATTTTTCACACCTTTTGATGCTCTTCATATTTTTCACACTTTTTCAGGCTCTTCATGTTTTTCAACACCGCTTCATGCTCCTCCTATTTTTCAGACCGTTTCATGCTCCTCATATTTTTCACACCTTTTGATGCTCTTCATATTTTTCACACCTTTTCAGGCTCTTCATGTTTTTCAACACCGCTTCATGCTCCTCCTATTTTTCAGACCGTTTCATGCTCCTCATGTATTTCACTCCTTTTGAAGCTCTTCATATTTTTCACATATTTTTAGGCTCTTCATGTATTTCCACAACGTTTCAGCCTCTCCTATTTTCAGACCGTTTCATGCTCCTCATATATTTGACACCTTTTCAAGCTCTTCATATATTTCACACCTTTTCAGGTTCTTCATGTTTTTGAACACAGTTTCATGCTCCTCCTATTTTTCAGACCATTTCATGCTCCTCATGTATTTCACATTATTTGAAGCTCTTCATATTTTTCACACCTTTTGAATCTCTTCATATTTTTCACACCTTTTGAAGCTCTTCATATTTTTCACACCTTTTCAGGCTCTTCATGTTCTTCAACACCACTTCATGCCCCTCTATATTTCAGACTGTTTCATGCTCCTCATATTTTTGACACCTTTTGAAGCTCTTCATATTTTTCACACCTTTGCAGGCTCTTCATGTTCTTCAACACCACTTCATGCTCCTCCTATGTTTAGAACGTATAATGCTCCTCATAATTTTGACACCTTTTGAAGCTCTTCATAATTTTCACACCTTTTCAGTCTCTTCATGTTTTGAACACCGCTTCATGATCCTCCTATTTTTCAGACCGTTTCATGCTCTGCATATATTTCACACCTTTTGAAGCTCTTCATATTTTTCACACCTTTTCTGGTTCTCATGTTTTTGAACACAGCTTCATGCTTCTGCTATTTTTCAAACCGTTTCATGCTCCTCATATATTTCACACCCTTTGAAGCTCTTCATATTTTTCACACCTTTTCAGGCTCTTCATCTTTTTCGACATCACTTCATGCTCCTCCTATTTCTCAGACCATTTCAGGCTCCTCATATTTTTGACAGCTTTTGAATCTCTTCATATTTTTCACACCTTTTCGTGATCTTCATGTTTTTCAACACCGTGTCATGCTCGTCCTATTTTTCAGACGGTTTCATGCTCCTCATATTTTTCACACCTTTAAAGCTCTTCATATTTTTCACACATTTTAAGGCTCTTCATATTTTTCAACACCGTGTCATGCTCCTGCTAATTTTCAGATGGTTTCATGCTCCTCATAATTTTCACAACTTTAAAGCTCTTCATATTTTTCACACCTTTTAAGGCTCTTCATGTTTTTGAACACCACTACATGCTCCTCCTATTTTTCTGACCGTTTCATGCTCCTCATATTTTTGACACCTTTTGAAGCTCTTCATATTTTTAACACCTTTTCAGGCTCTTCATGTTTTTGAACACCATTTCATGCTCCTCATATTTTGACAACTATTGAAACTCTTCATATTTTTCAGACCGTTTCATGCTCCTCATATTTTGACACCTTTTGAAGCTCTTCATATATTTCACAGATTTTCAGGCTCTTCAGGTTTTTGAACATCGTTTCTTGCTCCTCCTATTTTTCAGAACGTTCCATGCTCCTCATATTTTTCACACCTTTTGCATCTCTTCATATTTTTCACACCTTTTCTGGCTCTTCATATTTTTAAACACCACTTAATGCTCCTCCTATGTTTAGAACGTTTAATGCTCCTTATAATTTTGACACCTTTTGAAGCTCTTCATATTTTTCACACCTTTTCAGTCTCTTCATGTTTTGAATACCGCTTCATGATCCTCCTATTTTTCAGACTGTTTCATGCTCCGCATATATTTCACACCATTTGAAGCTCTTCATATTTTTCACACCTTTTCTGGTTCTCATGTTTTTGAACACAGCTTCATGCTTCTCCTAATTTTCAGACCGTTTCATGGTCCTCATATATTTCACACCTTTTGAAGCTCTTCCTATTTTTCAGACCTTTTCAGGCTCTTCAAGTTTTTCAAAAGCATTTCATGCTCCTCCTATTTTTCAGACCGTTTCATGCTCCTCATAATTTTGACACCTTTTGAAGCTCTTCATATATTTCACAGATTTTCAGGCTCTTCAGGTTTTTGAACATCGTTTCATGCTCCTCCTATTTTTCAGAACGTTCCATGCTCCTCATATTTTTCACACCTTTTGCATCTCTTCATATTTTTCACACCTTTTCTGGCTCTTCATATTTTTAAACACCACTTAATGCTCCTCCTATGTTTAGAACGTTTAATGCTCTTAATAATTTTGACACCTTTTGCAGCTCTTCATATTTTTCACACTTTTTCTGGCTCTTCATATTTTTCAACACCACTTTATGCTCCTCCTATGTTTAGAACGTTTAATGCTCCTCATAATTTTGACACCTTTTGAAGCTCTTCATATTTTTCACACCTTTTCAGTCTCTTCATGTTTTGAACACCGCTTCATGATCCTCCTATTTTTCAGACTGTTTCATGCTCCGCATATATTTCACACCATTTGAAGCTCTTCATATTTTTCACACCTTTTCTGGTTCTCATGTTTTTGAACACAGCTTCATGCTTCTCCTATTTTTCAGACCGTTTCATGCTCCTCATATATTTCACACCTTTTGAAGCTCTTCCTATTTTTCAGACCTTTTCAGGCTCTTCAAGTTTTTCAACAGCATTTCATGCTCCTCCTATTTTTCAGACCGTTTCATGCTCCTCATATTTTTGACACCTTTTGAAGCTCTTCATATTTTTCACACCTTTTCAGGCTCTTCATGTTTTTGAACATGGCTCATGCTCCTCCTATTTTTCAGACCGTTTCATGCTCCTCATATTTTTGACACCTTTTGAAGCTCTTCATATTTTTCACATCTATTCAGGTTCTTCATGTTATTGAACACCACTTCATGCTCCTCCTATTTTTCAGACAGTTTCATGCTCCTCATGTATTTCCCACCTTTTGAAGCTCTTCATATTTTTCACACCTATTCAGGCTCTTCATGTTTTTGAACACCGCTTCATGCTCCTCCTTTTTTCAGACCGTTTCATTCTCCTCTTATATTTCACACCTTTTGAAGCTCTTCATATTTTTCACAGCTTTTTAGGATCTTCAAGTTTTTCAACACCGTTTCATGCTCCTCCTATTTTTCAGACCATTTCATGCTCATCTCATTTTTGACACTTTTGGAAGCTCTTCATATTTTTCAAAGCTTTTCAAGCTCTTCATATTTTTCACACCTTTTCAGGCTCTTCATGTTTTTCAACACCGTTTCATGCTCCTCCTATTTTTCAAACAGTTTCATGTTCCTCATAATTTTGACACCTTTTGAAGATCTTCATAATTTACACACATTTTCAGGCTCTTCATGTGTTTGAACACCGCTTCATGTTCCTCCTATTTTTCAGACCGTTTCATGCTCCTCATATTTTTGACACCTTTTAAAGCCCTTCATATTTCTCACACCTTTTCAGGCTCTTCATGTTTTTCAACACCGCTTCATGCTCCTCCTATTTTTCAGACCGTTTCATGCTCCTCATATTTTTGACACCTTTTGAAGCTCTTCATATTTTTCACACCTTTTCATGCTCTTCAAGTTTTTCAACATCACTTCATGCTCCTACTTTTTTGCAGACCGTTTCATGCTCCTCTTATTTTTGACACCTTTTGAAGCTCTTCATATTTTTCACACCTATTCAGGCTCTTCATGTTTTTGAACACAGGTTGATACTCCTCCTATTTTTCAGAACGTTTCATGCTCCTCATATTTTTGACACCTTTTGAAGCTCTTCATATTTTTCACACCTATTCAGGCTCTTCATGTTTTTGAACACAGGTTGATGCTCCTCCTATTTTTCAGACTGTTTCATGCTCATCTCATTTTTGACACCTTTTGCAGCTTTTCATATTTTTCACACCTTTTCAAGCTCTTCATATTTTTAAACACCACTTCATGCTTCTCCTATTTTTCAGCCCATTTCATGCTCCTCATGTATTTCACACCTTTTGAAGCTCTTCATATTTTTCAGACCTTTTCAGGCTCTTCATGTTTTTCCACAGCACTTCATGCTTCTCTTATTTTTCAGCCCGTTTCATGCTCCTCATGTATTTCACACATTTTGAAGCTCGTCATATTTTTCACACCTTTTCAGGCTCTTCATGTTTTTGATCACCGTTTCATGCTCCTCCTATTTTTCAGACCGTTTCATGCTCCTCATATTTTTGACAGAGTTTGAGGCTTTTCATATTTTTCACACCTTTTCAGGCTCTTCATGTTTTTGAACACCGTTTCATAATCAGCCTATTTTTAAGACCGTTTCATGCTCCTCATATTTTTGACACCTTTAGAACCTCTTCATATTTTACACAGCTTTTCAGGCTCTTCATGTTTTTGAACACAGTTTCATAATCAGCCTATTTTTAAGACCGTTTCATGCTCCTCATATTTTTGACACCTTTTGAAGCTCTTCAGATATTTCACACCTTTCCAGGCTCTTCATTTTTTCAACACCACTTCATGCTCCTCCTATTTTTCAGATCGTTTCATGCTCTTCTCATTTTAACACCTTTTGAAGCTCTTCATATTTTTGACAAATTTTGAAGGTCTTCATATTTTTCATACGTTTTCAGGCTCTTCATGATTTTCAACACCGCTTCATGCTCCTCCTATTTTTCAGACCTTTTCATGCTCATCTCTTTTTTGACACCTTTTGAAGCTCTTCATATTTTTCACACCTTTTGAAGCTCTTCATATTTTTCACATTTATGAATCTCTTCATATTTTCCACACGTTTTCAGACAATTCATGTTTTTCAACATCGCTTCATGCTCCTCCTATTTTTCAGACCGTTTCATTCTCCTCATATTTTTGACACCTTTTGAAGCTCTTCATATATTTCACACTTTTTCAGACTTTTCCTTTTTTTCAACACGACTTCATGCTCCTCCTATTTTTCAGACCGTTTCATGCTCATCTCATTTTGAAACCTTTTGAAGCTCTTCATGATTTTCACATCTTTTGAAGCTCTTCATATTTTTCACAGCTTTTCAGGCTCTTTATGATTTTCAACAGCGCTTCATGCTCCTCCTATTTTTCAGACCGTTTCATGCTCCTCATAATTTTGACACCTTTTGAAGCTTTAATATTTTTAACACCTTTTCAGGCTCTTCATCTTTTTCAACACCACTTCATGCTCCTCCATTTTTGCAGACCGTTTCAAGCTACTCATATTTTTAACACCTTTTGTAGCTCTTCATATTTCTCACACCTTTTCAGGCTCTTCATGTTTTTCAACAACGCTTCATGCTCCTCCGATTTTTCAGACCGTTTCATGCTCCTCATATTTTTGACACCTTTTGAAGCTCTTCATATTTTTCACACCTTTTCAGGCTCTTCATGTTTTTGAACACCGCTTCTTGCTTCTCCTATTTTTCAGACCGTTTCATGCTCCTCATATTTTTGACACCTTTTGAAGCTCTTCATATTTTTCACAACTTTTCATGCTCTTCATGTTTTTCAACACCGCTTCATTCACGTCCTATTTTTCAGACCGTTTCATGCTCATCTCATTTTTGACACCTTTTGAAGTTTTTCATATTTTTCACAACTTTTCAGGCTCTTCATGTTTTTGAACACCGCTTCATGCTAATCCTATTTTTCAAAACATATCATGCTCCTCATATTTTTCACACCTTTTGTAGCTCTTCATATATTTCACAACTTTTCAGGCTCTTCATGTTTTTGAACACCACTTCATGCTCCTTCTCTTTTTCAGAGAGTTTTATGCTCCTCATGTATTTGACACCTTTTGAAGCTCTTCATATTTTTCACACCTTTTCAGGCTCTTCATGTTTTTCAACACCGCTTCATGCTGCTCATATTTTTCAGACCGTTTCATGCTCCTCATATTTTTGACACCTTTTGAAGCTCTTCATTTTTTTCACACCTTTTAAGGCTCTTCATGTTTTTCAACACCGCTTCATGCTGCTCATATTTTTCAGACGGTTTCATGCTCCTCATATTTTTGACACCTTTTGAAGCTCTTCATATTTTTCACACATTTTCAGGCTCTTCATGTTTTTCAACACCGCTTCATGCTCCTCCGATTTTTCAGACCGTTTCATGCTCCTCATATTTTTCACACCTTTTGAAGCCTTTCATATTTTTCACAACTTTTCAGGCTCTTCATGTTTTTGAACATCGCTTCATGCTCCTCCTATTTTTTGGACCGTTTCATGCTCATCTCATTTTTGACACCTTTTGAAGCTTTTCATATTTTTCACAACTTTTCAGGCTCTTCATGTTTTTGAACACAGCTTCATGCTCCTCCTATTTTTCAGACCGTATCATGCTCCTCATATTTTTCACACCTTTTGAAGCTCTTCATATTTTTCACACGTTTTCAGTCTATTCATGTTTTTGAACACCATTTCAGGCTCCTCCTATTTTTCAGAGAGTTTCATGCTCCTCATGTATTTCACACCTTTGAAAGCTCTTCATATTTTTCAAAGATTTTGAAGCTCTTCATATTTTTCACACCTTTTCAGGCTCTTCATGTTTTTCAACAACGTTTCATGCTCCTCCTATTTTTCAAACCGTTTCATGTTCCTCATAATTTTGACACCTTTTGAAGGTCTTCATAATTTTCACACATTTTCAGGCTCTTCATGTGTTTGAACACCGCTTCATGTTCCTCCTATTTTTCAGACCGTGTCATGCTCGTCATATTTTTGACACCTTTTGAAGCTCTCATTTTTTTCATACCTTTTGAAGCTCTTCATGTTTTTGAACACTGCTTCATGCTCCTCATATTTTTCAGATCGTTTCATGCTCCTCATATTTTTGACACTGTTTGAGCTCTTCATATTTTTCAAACCTTTTCAGGCTCTTCATGTTTTCGAACTCTGCTTCATGCTCCTCCAATTTTTCACACCGTTTCATGATCCTCATGTATTTCACAACTTTGAACCTCTTCATATTTTTCACACCTTTTCATGCTCCTCAAGTTTTTCAACATCACTTCATGCTCCTACATTTTTGCAGACCGTTTCATGCTCCTCATATTTTTGAAACATTTTGAAGCTCTTCATATTTCTCACACCTTTTCAGGCTCTTCATGTCTTTCAACACCACTTCATGCTCCTCCTATTTTTCAGACGGGTTCATGCTCATCTCATTTTTGACACCTTTTGAAGCTTTTCATATTTTTCACACCTTTTCAGGCTCTTCATGTTTTTGAACACAGGTTGATGCTCCTCCTATATTTCAGAACGTTTCATGATCCTCATATTTTTGACACCTTTTGAAGCTCTTCATATTTTTCACATCTTTACAGGCTCTTCATGTTTTTCAACACCGTTTCATGACCCTCCTATTTTTCAGACCGTTTCATGCTCATCTCATTTTTAACACCTTTTGAAGGTCTTCATATTTTTCACACCTTTTCAAGCTCTTCATATTTTTAAACACCACTTCATGCTTCTCCTATTTTTCAGCCCATTTCATGCTCCTCATGTATTTCACACCTTTTGAAGCTCTTCATATTTTTCACATTTTTGAAGCTCTTCATATTTTTCACACAGTTTCAGACTCTTCATGTTTTTCAACACCGCTTCATGCTCCTTCTATTTATCATACCGTTTCATACTCCTCATATTTGACACGTTTTGAGGCTCTTCATATTTTTCACACCTTTTCAGGCTCTTCATGTTTTTGAACTCCGCTTCATGCTCCTCCTGTTTTTTCGACCGTATCATGCTCCTCATATTTTTCACACCTTTTGAAGCTCTTCATATTTTTCTCACCTTTTCAGGCTCTTCATGTTTTTGAACAGCACTTCATGCTCCTCCTATTTTTTAGAGAGTTTCATGCTCCTCATGTATTTCACACCTTTTGAAGCTCTTCATATTTTTCACACCTTTGCAGTCTCTTCATGTTTTTCCACACCACTTCATGCTTCTCCTATTTTTCATCCGTTTCATGCTCCTCATGTATTTCACACATTTTGAAGCTCTTCATATTTTTCACACCTTTTCAGGCTCTTCATGTTTTTCAACACCGCTTCATGCACCTCTATTTTGCAGACCGTTTCATGCTCATTTCAATTTTGACACCTTTTGAAGCTTTTCATATTTTTCACAACTTTTCAGGCTCTTCATGTTTTTGAACACCGCTTCATGCTCCTCCTATTTTTCAGACCGTTTCCTGCTCCTCATATTTTTGACACGTTTTGAAGCTCTTCATTTTATTCACACATTTTCAGGCTCTTCATGTATTTGAACAACGTTTCATGCTCCTCCTATTTTTCAGACCGTTTCATGCTCTTCATATATTTCACAACTTTTGAAGCTCTTCATAATTTTCACATTTCTGAAGCTCTTCATATTTTTCACACCTTTTCAGGCTCTTCATGTTTTTCAACACCGCTTCATGCTCCTCCTAATTTTCAGACTGTTTCATGCTCCTCATATTTTTGACACATTTTGAAGCTCTTCATATATTTCACACCTTTTGAAGCTGTTCATATTTTTCACACCTTTTAAAGCTCTTCATATTTTTCACACGTTTTCAGGCTCTTCATGTTTTTCAACACCACCTCATGCTCCTCCTATTTTTCAGACGGTTTCATGTTCTTCATATTTTTGACCCCTTTTGAAGCTCTTCACATTTTTCACACCTTCTCAGGCTCTTCATGTTTTTCAACACAGCTTCATGCTTCTCCTATTTTTCAGACCATTTCATACTCCTCATATTTTTGACACCTTTTGAAGCTCTTCATATTTTTCACACCTTCTCAGGCTCTTCATGGTTTTCAACTCCGCTTCATGCTCCTCCTATTTTTCAGACCGTATCAAGTTTCTCATAGTTTTCACACCTTTTGAAGCTCTTCATACTTTTCATAATTTGAAGATCTTCATATTTTTCACACGATTTCAGATTCTTCCTGTGTTTCAACACCGCTTCATGCTCCTGCTATTTATCATACCGTTTCATACTTCTCATATTTTTGACACGTTTTGAGGCTCTTCATATTTTTCACACCTTTTCAGTCTCTGCATGTTTTTGAACACTGTTTCATGCTCCTCATGTATTTCACACCTTTTAAAGCTCTTCATATTTTGCACACCTTTTCAGGCTCTTCATGTTTTTGAACACCGCTTCATCCTCCTCCTATTTTTAAGAGGGTTTCATGCTCATCATATTTTTGACACATTTTGAAGCTCTTCATATTTTTCACACCTTTTGAAGCTGTTCATATATTTCACACCTTTTCAGGCTCTTCATGTTTTTCAACACCACTTCATGCTCCTCCTATTTTTCAGACCCTTTCATGCTAATCTAATTTTTGACACCTTTTGAAGCTCTTCATATTTTTCACACCTTTTGAAGCTCTTCATATTTTTCACACCTTTTCAGGCTGTGCATGTTTTTGAACATCGCTTGTGCTCGTCCTATTTTCAGACCGTTTCATGCTCCTCATATTTTTGACACCTTTTGAAGCTCTTCATATTTTTCACACCTTTTCAGGCTCTTCATGTTTTTCAACACCGCTTCATGAACCTCCTATTTTTCGGACCGATTCATGCACCTCATATTTTTGACACATTTTGAAGCTCTTCATATTTTTCACACCTTTTCAGGCTCTTCATGGTTTTCAACACCACTTCATGCTCCTTGTATTTTTCAGACCGTTTCATGCTCCTCATATTTTTGACACCTTTTGAAGCTCTGCATATTTTTCACACCTTTTCATGCTCTTCATGATTTTCAACACCACTTCATGCTCCTATTTTTCAGACCGTTTCATGCTCATCTCATTTTTGACATATTTTGAAGCTCTTCATATTTTTTACACCTTTTGAAGCTCTTCATAATTTTCATATTTTTGAAGCTCTTCATATTTTTCACACATTTTCAGGTTCTTCATGTTTTTCAACACCACTTCAGGCTCCTCCTATTTTTCAGACCGTTTCATGCTCCTCATATTTTTGACACTTTTTGAAGCTCTTCATATTTTTCAAACCTTTTCAGTCTCTGCATGTTTTTGAACACCGTTTCATGCTCCTCATGTATTTCACACCTTTTGAAGCTCTTCATATTTTGCACACCTTTTCAGGCTCTTCATGTTTTTGAACAGCGCTTCATCCTCCTCCTATTTTTAAGAGGGTTTCATGCTCGTCATATATTTGACATATTTTGAAGCTCTTCATAATTTTCAACCTTTTCAGGCTCTTCATGTTTTTGAACACCGCTTCATGCTCGTCCTATTTTTCAAACCGTTTCATGCTCTTCATATTTTTGACACCTTTTGAAGCTCTTCATGTTTTTCACACCTTTCAGGCTCTTCATGTATTTGAAAACCGTTTCATGCTCCTCCTATTTTTCAGACCGTTTCATGCTCTTCATATAGTTCACACCTTTTGAAGCTCTTCATAATTTTCACATTTCTGAAACTCTTCATATTTTTCACACCTTTGCAGGCTCTTCATGTTTTTTCAACACTGCTTCATGCTCCTCCTATTTTTCAGACCGTTTCATGCTCCTCATATTTTTGACACACTTTGAAGCTCTTCATATTTTTCACACGTTTTCAGGCTCTTCATGTTTTTCAACACCACCTCATGCTCCTCCTATTTTTCAGACGGTTTCATGTTCTTCATATTTTTGACCCCTTTTGAAGCTCTTCATATTTTTCACAAGTTTTCAGGCTCTTCATGTTTTTCAACACCGCTTCATGCTCCTCCTATTTTTCAAACCGTTTCATGCTCCTCATATTTTTGACACATTTTGAAGCTCTTCATATATTTCACACCTTTTGAAGCTGTTCATATTTTTCACACCTTTTAAAGCTCTTCATATTTTTCACACGTTTTCAGGCTCTTCATGTTTTTCAACACCACCTCATGCTCCTCCTATTTTTCAGACGGTTTCATGTTCTTCATATTTTTGACCCCTTTTGAAGCTCTTCATATTTTTCACAAGTTTTCAGGCTCTTCATGTTTTTGAACACTGCTTCTTGCTCCTCCTAATTTTCAGAGAGTTTCATGCGCCTCATATATTTCACACCTTTTGAAGGTCTTCATATTTTTCACACCTTTTCAGGCTCTTCATGTTTTTCAACACTGCTTCTTGCTCCTCCTAATTTTCAGAGAGTTTCATGCGCCTCATCTATTTCACACCTTTTGAAGCTCTTCATATTTTTCACACCTTTTCAGGCTCTTCATGTTTTTGAACACTGCTTCTTGCTCCTCCTAATTTACAGAGAGTTTCATGCACCTCATGTATTTCACACCTTTTGAAGCTCTTCATATTTTTCACACCTTTTCAGGCTCTTCATGTTTTCAACACAGCTTCATGCTCCTCCTATTTTTCAGAACGTTTCATTTTCCTCATATTTTTGACACCTTTTGAAGCTCTTCATATTTTTCACACCTATTCAGGCTCGTCATGTTTTTGAACACCGCTTCATGCGCCTCCTATTTTTCAGACCGTTTCATGCTCCTCATATTTTTGACAGATTTTGAAGCTTTTCATATATTTCACACCTTTTCAGGCTCTTCAAGTTTTTCAACACCACTTCATGCTCCTCCTTTTTGCAGACCTTTTCATGCTCCTCATATTTTTGACACATTTTCATGATCCTCATATTTTTCACACCTTTTCAGTCTCTTCTTTTTTTTCAACACCACTTCATGGTCCTCCTATTTTTCAAACCGTTTCATGCTCATCTCATTTTTGACACCTTTTGAAGCTTTTCATATTTTTCACAACTTTTCAGGCTCTTCATGTTTTTGAAAACCGCTTCATGCTCCTCCTATTTTTGAGACCGTTTCATGCTCCTCATATTTTTGACACCTTTTGATGCTCTTCATATTTTTCACACCTTTTCAGTCTCTTCTGTTTTTTTCAACACCACTTCATGCTCCTCCTATTTTTCACACCGTTTCATGCTCATCTCATTTTTGACACCTTTTCAAGCTTTTCATATTTTTCACAATTTTTCAGGCTCTTCATGTTTTTGAACACCCCTTCATGCTCCTCCTATTTTTCAGACCGTATCCTGCTCCTCATATTATTCACACCTATTGAAGCTCTTCATATTTTGCACACCTTTTAAGACTCTTCATGTTTTTGAACACCACTTCATGCTCCTCCTATTTTTCAGAGAGTTTCATGCTCCTCATGTATTTCACACCTTTTGAAGCTCTTCATATTTTTCACACCTTTTCAGGCTCTTCATGTTTTTCCACACCACTTCATGCTTCTCCCATTTTTCAGACCGTTTCATGCTCCTCATAATTTGACACTTTTTGAAGCTCTTCATATTTTTCACACCTTTTCAGGCTCTTCATGTTTTTCAACACCAATTCATTATCCTCCTATTTTTCAGAAGGTTTCATGCTCCTCATATTTTTGACACCTTTTGAAGCTCTTCATGTTTTTCACACCTTTCAGGCTCTTCATGTTTTTCAACACCACTTCATGCTCCTCCTATTTTTCAGACCGTGTCATGCTCCTCATATTTTTGACACCCTTTGAAGCTCTTCATATTTTTCACACTTTTCATTCTCTTCATGTTTTTCAACACTGCTTCATGCTCCTTCTAATTTTCAGACCGTTTCAAGCTCTTCTCATTTTTCACACATTTTGTAGCTCTTCATATTTTTCAAACCTTTTGAATCTCTTCATATTTTTCACATTTTTGTAGCTCTTCATATTTTTCACACGGTTTCAGACTCTTCCTGTTTTTCAACACCGCTTCATGCTCCTGCTATTTATCATACCGTTTCATACTTCTCATATTTTTGACACGTTTTGAGGCTCTTCATATTTTTCACACCTTTTCAGGCTCTTCATGTTTTTGAACACCGTTTCATAATCCTCCTATTTTTCAGACCGTTTCATGCTGCTCATATTTTTGACACGTTTTGAAGCTCTTCATATTTTTCACACCTTTTCAGGCTCTTCATGTTTTTCAGCTCCGCTTCATGCTCCTCCTATTTTTCAGACCGTATCCTGCTCCTGATATTATTCACACCTATTGAAGCTCTTCATATTTTTCACACCTTTTAAGACTCTTCATGTTTTTGAACACCACTTCATGCTCCTCCTATTTTTGAGAGAGTTTCATGCTCCTCATGTATTTCACACCTCTTGAAGCTCTTCATATTTTTCACACCTTTTAAGACTCTTCATGTTTTTCAACACCGCTTCATGCTCCTCCTAATTTTCAGACCGTTTCAAGCTCTTCTCATTTTTGACACCTTTTGAAGCTCTTCATAATTTTCACATTTCTGAAACTCTTCATATTTTTCACACCTTTGCAGGCTCTTCATGTTTTTTCAACACTGCTTCATGCTCCTCCTATTTTTCAGACCGTTTCATGCTCCTCATATTTTTGACACATTTTGAAGCTCTTCATATTTTTCACACGTTTTCAGGCTCTTCATGTTTTTCAACACCACCTCATGCTCCTCCTATTTTTCAGACGGTTTCATGTTCTTCATATTTTTGACCCCTTTTGAAGCTCTTCATATTTTTCACAAGTTTTCAGGCTCTTCATGTTTTTCAACACCGCTTCATGCTCCTCCTATTTTTCAGACCGTTTCATGCTCCTCACATTTTTGACACATTTTGAAGCTCTTCATATATTTCACACCTTTTGAAGCTGTTCATATTTTTCACACCTTTTAAAGCTCTTCATATTTTTCACACGTTTTCAGGCTCTTCAAGTTTTTCAACACCACCTCATGCTCCTCCTATTTTTCAGACGGTTTCATGTTCTTCATATTTTTGACCCCTTTTGAAGCTCTTCATATTTTTCACAAGTTTTCAGGCTCTTCATGTTTTTGAACACTGCTTCTTGCTCCTCCTAATTTTCAGAGAGTTTCATGCGCCTCATCTATTTCACACCTTTTGAAGGTCTTCATATTTTTCACACCTTTTCAGGCTCTTCATGTTTTTGAACACTGCTTCTTGCTCCTCCTAATTTTCAGAGAGTTTCATGCACCTCATGTATTTCACACCTTTGGAAGCTCTTCATATTTTTCACAAGTTTTCAGGCTCTTCATGTTTTTGAACACTGCTTCTTGCTCCTCCTAATTTTCAGACAGTTTCATGCGCCTCATGTATTTCACACCTTTTGAATCCTTTCCTATTTTTCACACCTTTTCAGGCTCTTCATGTTTTTGCACACCACTTCATGGTTCTCCTATTTTTCAGCCCGTTACATGCTCCTCATGTATTTCACGCCTTTTGAAGCTCTTCATATTTTTCACACCTTTTCAGGCGCTTCATGTTTTTGATCACCATTTCATGCTTCTCCTATTTTTCAGACCGTTTCATGATCCTCATATTTTTGACACCTTTTAAAGCTCCTCATATTTTTCACACCTTTTCAGGCTCTTCAAGTTTTTCAACAACACCTCATTCTGCTCCTATTTTTCAGACCGTTTCATGCTCCTCATATTTATGACACCTTTAGAAGCTCTTCTTTTTTTTCACACGTTTTCAGGCTCTTCATGTTTTCAACACAGCTTCATGCTCCTCCTATTTTTCAGAACGTTTCATTCTCCTCATATTTTTGACACCTTTTGAAGCTCTTCATGTTTTTCACACCTATTCAGGCTCGTCATGTTTTTGAACACCGCTTCATGCGCCTCCTATTTTTCAGACCGTTTCATACTCCTCATATTTTTGACAGAATTTGAAGCTTTTCATATTTTTCACACCTTTTCAGGCTCTTCAAGTTTTTCAACACCACTTCATGCTCCTCCTTTTTGCAGACCTTTTCATGCTCCTCATATTTTTGACACATTTTCATGATCCTCATATTTTTCACACCTTTTCAGTCTCTTCTTTTTTTTCAACACCACTTCATGGTCCTGCTATTTTTCAAACCGTTTCATGCTCATCTCATTTTTGACACCTTTTGAAGCCTTTCATATTTTTCACAACTTTTCAGGCTCTTCATGTTTTTGAAAACCGCTTCATGCTCCTCCTATTTTTGAGACCGTTTCATGCTCCTCATATTTTTGACACCTTTTGATGCTCTTCATATTTTTCACACCTTTTCAGTCTCTTCATTTTTTTCAACACCACTTCATGCTCCTCCTATTTTTCACACCGTTTCATGCTCATCTCATTTTTGACACCTTTTCAAGCTTTTCATATTTTTCACAATTTTTCAGGCTCTTCATGTTTTTGAACACCCCTTCATGCTCCTCCTATTTTTCAGACCGTATCTTGCTCCTCATATTATTCACACCTATTGAAGCTCTTCATATTTTGCACACCTTTTAAGACTCTTCATGTTTTTGAACACCACTTCATGCTCCTCCTATTTTTCAGAGAGTTTCATGCTCCTCATGTATTTCACACCTTTTGAAGCTCTTCATATTTTTCACACCTTTTCAGGCTCTTCATGTTTTTCCACACCACTTCATGCTTCTCCCACTTTTCAGACAGTTTCATGCTCCTCATAATTTGACACTTTTTGAAGCTCTTCATATTTTTCACACCTTTTCAGGCTCTTCGTGTTTTTCAACACCAATTCATGATCCTCCTATTTTTCAGAAGGTTTCATGCTCCTCATATTTTTGACACCTTTTGATGCTCTTCATGTTTTTCACACCTTTCAGGCTCTTCATGTTTTTCAACACCACTTCATGCTCCTCCTATTTTTCAGACCGTGTCATGCTCCTCATATTTTTGACACCCTTAGAAGCTCTGCATATTTTTCACACCTTTTCAGGCTCTTCATGATTTTCAACACCATTTCATGCTCCTTTTTTTCAGACCATTTCATGCTCATCTCATTTTTGACATCTTTTGAAGCTCTTCATATTTTTTACACCTTTTGAAGCTCTTCATAATTTTCATATTTTTGAAGCTCTTCATATTTTTCACACATTTTCAGGTTCTTCATGTTTTTCAACACCACTTCAGGCTCCTCCTATTTTTCAGACCCTTTCATGCTAATCTAATTTTTGACACTTTTTGAAGCTCTTCATATTTTTCACACCTTTTCAGTCTCTGCATGTTTTTGAACACCGTTTCATGCTCCTCATGTATTTCACACCTTTTGAAGCTCTTCATATTTTGCACACCTTTTAAGACTCTTCATGTTTTTGAACACCACTTCATGCTCCTCCTATTTTTCAGAGAGTTTCATGCTCCTCATGTATTTCACACCTTTTGAAGCTCTTCATATTTTTCACACCTTTTCAGGCTCTTCATGTTTTTCCACACCACTTCATGCTTCTCCCATTTTTCAGACCGTTTCATGCTCCTCATAATTTGACACTTTTTGAAGCTCTTCATATTTTTCACACCTTTTCAGGCTCTTCATGTTTTTCAACACCAATTCATTATCCTCCTATTTTTCAGAAGGTTTCATGCTCCTCATATTTTTGACACCTTTTGAAGCTCTTCATGTTTTTCACACCTTTCAGGCTCTTCATGTTTTTCAACACCACTTCATGCTCCTCCTATTTTTCAGACCGTGTCATGCTCCTCATATTTTTGACACCCTTTGAAGCTCTTCATATTTTTCACACTTTTCATTCTCTTCATGTTTTTCAACACTGCTTCATGCTCCTTCTAATTTTCAGACCGTTTCAAGCTCTTCTCATTTTTCACACATTTTGTAGCTCTTCATATTTTTCAAACCTTTTGAATCTCTTCATATTTTTCACATTTTTGTAGCTCTTCATATTTTTCACACGGTTTCAGACTCTTCCTGTTTTTCAACACCGCTTCATGCTCCTGCTATTTATCATACCGTTTCATACTTCTCATATTTTTGACACGTTTTGAGGCTCTTCATATTTTTCACACCTTTTCAGGCTCTTCATGTTTTTGAACACCGTTTCATAATCCTCCTATTTTTCAGACCGTTTCATGCTGCTCATATTTTTGACACGTTTTGAAGCTCTTCATATTTTTCACACCTTTTCAGGCTCTTCATGTTTTTCAGCTCCGCTTCATGCTCCTCCTATTTTTCAGACCGTATCCTGCTCCTGATATTATTCACACCTATTGAAGCTCTTCATATTTTTCACACCTTTTAAGACTCTTCATGTTTTTGAACACCACTTCATGCTCCTCCTATTTTTGAGAGAGTTTCATGCTCCTCATGTATTTCACACCTCTTGAAGCTCTTCATATTTTTCACACCTTTTAAGACTCTTCATGTTTTTCAACACCGCTTCATGCTCCTCCTAATTTTCAGACCGTTTCAAGCTCTTCTCATTTTTGACACCTTTTGAAGCTCTTCATAATTTTCACATTTCTGAAACTCTTCATATTTTTCACACCTTTGCAGGCTCTTCATGTTTTTTCAACACTGCTTCATGCTCCTCCTATTTTTCAGACCGTTTCATGCTCCTCATATTTTTGACACATTTTGAAGCTCTTCATATTTTTCACACGTTTTCAGGCTCTTCATGTTTTTCAACACCACCTCATGCTCCTCCTATTTTTCAGACGGTTTCATGTTCTTCATATTTTTGACCCCTTTTGAAGCTCTTCATATTTTTCACAAGTTTTCAGGCTCTTCATGTTTTTCAACACCGCTTCATGCTCCTCCTATTTTTCAGACCGTTTCATGCTCCTCACATTTTTGACACATTTTGAAGCTCTTCATATATTTCACACCTTTTGAAGCTGTTCATATTTTTCACACCTTTTAAAGCTCTTCATATTTTTCACACGTTTTCAGGCTCTTCAAGTTTTTCAACACCACCTCATGCTCCTCCTATTTTTCAGACGGTTTCATGTTCTTCATATTTTTGACCCCTTTTGAAGCTCTTCATATTTTTCACAAGTTTTCAGGCTCTTCATGTTTTTGAACACTGCTTCTTGCTCCTCCTAATTTTCAGAGAGTTTCATGCGCCTCATCTATTTCACACCTTTTGAAGGTCTTCATATTTTTCACACCTTTTCAGGCTCTTCATGTTTTTGAACACTGCTTCTTGCTCCTCCTAATTTTCAGAGAGTTTCATGCACCTCATGTATTTCACACCTTTGGAAGCTCTTCATATTTTTCACAAGTTTTCAGGCTCTTCATGTTTTTGAACACTGCTTCTTGCTCCTCCTAATTTTCAGACAGTTTCATGCGCCTCATGTATTTCACACCTTTTGAATCCTTTCCTATTTTTCACACCTTTTCAGGCTCTTCATGTTTTTGCACACCACTTCATGGTTCTCCTATTTTTCAGCCCGTTACATGCTCCTCATGTATTTCACGCCTTTTGAAGCTCTTCATATTTTTCACACCTTTTCAGGCGCTTCATGTTTTTGATCACCATTTCATGCTTCTCCTATTTTTCAGACCGTTTCATGATCCTCATATTTTTGACACCTTTTAAAGCTCCTCATATTTTTCACACCTTTTCAGGCTCTTCAAGTTTTTCAACAACACCTCATTCTGCTCCTATTTTTCAGACCGTTTCATGCTCCTCATATTTATGACACCTTTAGAAGCTCTTCTTTTTTTTCACACGTTTTCAGGCTCTTCATGTTTTCAACACAGCTTCATGCTCCTCCTATTTTTCAGAACGTTTCATTCTCCTCATATTTTTGACACCTTTTGAAGCTCTTCATGTTTTTCACACCTATTCAGGCTCGTCATGTTTTTGAACACCGCTTCATGCGCCTCCTATTTTTCAGACCGTTTCATACTCCTCATATTTTTGACAGAATTTGAAGCTTTTCATATTTTTCACACCTTTTCAGGCTCTTCAAGTTTTTCAACACCACTTCATGCTCCTCCTTTTTGCAGACCTTTTCATGCTCCTCATATTTTTGACACATTTTCATGATCCTCATATTTTTCACACCTTTTCAGTCTCTTCTTTTTTTTCAACACCACTTCATGGTCCTGCTATTTTTCAAACCGTTTCATGCTCATCTCATTTTTGACACCTTTTGAAGCCTTTCATATTTTTCACAACTTTTCAGGCTCTTCATGTTTTTGAAAACCGCTTCATGCTCCTCCTATTTTTGAGACCGTTTCATGCTCCTCATATTTTTGACACCTTTTGATGCTCTTCATATTTTTCACACCTTTTCAGTCTCTTCATTTTTTTCAACACCACTTCATGCTCCTCCTATTTTTCACACCGTTTCATGCTCATCTCATTTTTGACACCTTTTCAAGCTTTTCATATTTTTCACAATTTTTCAGGCTCTTCATGTTTTTGAACACCCCTTCATGCTCCTCCTATTTTTCAGACCGTATCTTGCTCCTCATATTATTCACACCTATTGAAGCTCTTCATATTTTGCACACCTTTTAAGACTCTTCATGTTTTTGAACACCACTTCATGCTCCTCCTATTTTTCAGAGAGTTTCATGCTCCTCATGTATTTCACACCTTTTGAAGCTCTTCATATTTTTCACACCTTTTCAGGCTCTTCATGTTTTTCCACACCACTTCATGCTTCTCCCACTTTTCAGACAGTTTCATGCTCCTCATAATTTGACACTTTTTGAAGCTCTTCATATTTTTCACACCTTTTCAGGCTCTTCGTGTTTTTCAACACCAATTCATGATCCTCCTATTTTTCAGAAGGTTTCATGCTCCTCATATTTTTGACACCTTTTGATGCTCTTCATGTTTTTCACACCTTTCAGGCTCTTCATGTTTTTCAACACCACTTCATGCTCCTCCTATTTTTCAGACCGTGTCATGCTCCTCATATTTTTGACACCCTTAGAAGCTCTGCATATTTTTCACACCTTTTCAGGCTCTTCATGATTTTCAACACCATTTCATGCTCCTTTTTTTCAGACCATTTCATGCTCATCTCATTTTTGACATCTTTTGAAGCTCTTCATATTTTTTACACCTTTTGAAGCTCTTCATAATTTTCATATTTTTGAAGCTCTTCATATTTTTCACACATTTTCAGGTTCTTCATGTTTTTCAACACCACTTCAGGCTCCTCCTATTTTTCAGACCCTTTCATGCTAATCTAATTTTTGACACTTTTTGAAGCTCTTCATATTTTTCACACCTTTTCAGTCTCTGCATGTTTTTGAACACCGTTTCATGCTCCTCATGTATTTCACACCTTTTGAAGCTCTTCATATTTTGCACACCTTTTAAGACTCTTCATGTTTTTGAACACCACTTCATGCTCCTCCTATTTTTCAGAGAGTTTCATGCTCCTCATG
Source organism: Dama dama (assembly GCF_033118175.1). Taxonomy (NCBI): domain Eukaryota; kingdom Metazoa; phylum Chordata; class Mammalia; order Artiodactyla; family Cervidae; genus Dama; species Dama dama. The sequence goes on along the minus strand of NW_026870891.1, from coordinate 5,558,802 downwards.
TATTTCACACCTTTTGAAGCTCTTCATATTTTTCACACCTTTTCAGGCTCTTCATGTTTTTCCACACCACTTCATGCTTCTCCCATTTTTCAGACCGTTTCATGCTCCTCATAATTTGACACTTTTTGAAGCTCTTCATATTTTTCACACCTTTTCAGGCTCTTCATGTTTTTCAACACCAATTCATTATCCTCCTATTTTTCAGAAGGTTTCATGCTCCTCATATTTTTGACACCTTTTGAAGCTCTTCATGTTTTTCACACCTTTCAGGCTCTTCATGTTTTTCAACACCACTTCATGCTCCTCCTATTTTTCAGACCGTGTCATGCTCCTCATATTTTTGACACCCTTTGAAGCTCTTCATATTTTTCACACTTTTCATTCTCTTCATGTTTTTCAACACTGCTTCATGCTCCTTCTAATTTTCAGACCGTTTCAAGCTCTTCTCATTTTTCACACATTTTGTAGCTCTTCATATTTTTCAAACCTTTTGAATCTCTTCATATTTTTCACATTTTTGTAGCTCTTCATATTTTTCACACGGTTTCAGACTCTTCCTGTTTTTCAACACCGCTTCATGCTCCTGCTATTTATCATACCGTTTCATACTTCTCATATTTTTGACACGTTTTGAGGCTCTTCATATTTTTCACACCTTTTCAGGCTCTTCATGTTTTTGAACACCGTTTCATAATCCTCCTATTTTTCAGACCGTTTCATGCTGCTCATATTTTTGACACGTTTTGAAGCTCTTCATATTTTTCAAACCTTTTCAGGCTCTTCATGTTTTTCAGCTCCGCTTCATGCTCCTCCTATTTTTCAGACCGTATCCTGCTCCTGATATTATTCACACCTATTGAAGCTCTTCATATTTTTCACACCTTTTAAGACTCTTCATGTTTTTGAACACCACTTCATGCTCCTCCTATTTTTTAGAGAGTTTCATGCTCCTCATGTATTTCACACCTCTTGAAGCTCTTCATATTTTTCACACCTTTTAAGACTCTTCATGTTTTTCAACACCGCTTCATGCTCCTCCTAATTTTCAGACCGTTTCAAGCTCTTCTCATTTTTGACACCTTTTGAAGCTCTTCATAATTTTCACATTTCTGAAACTCTTCATATTTTTCACACCTTTGCAGGCTCTTCATGTTTTTTCAACACTGCTTCATGCTCCTCCTATTTTTCAGACCGTTTCATGCTCCTCATATTTTTGACACATTTTGAAGCTCTTCATATTTTTCACACGTTTTCAGGCTCTTCATGTTTTTCAACACCACCTCATGCTCCTCCTATTTTTCAGACGGTTTCATGTTCTTCATATTTTTGACCCCTTTTGAAGCTCTTCATATTTTTCACAAGTTTTCAGGCTCTTCATGTTTTTCAACACCGCTTCATGCTCCTCCTATTTTTCAGACCGTTTCATGCTCCTCACATTTTTGACACATTTTGAAGCTCTTCATATATTTCACACCTTTTGAAGCTGTTCATATTTTTCACACCTTTTAAAGCTCTTCATATTTTTCACACGTTTTCAGGCTCTTCAAGTTTGTCAACACCACCTCATGCTCCTCCTATTTTTCAGACGGTTTCATGTTCTTCATATTTTTGACCCCTTTTGAAGCTCTTCATATTTTTCACAAGTTTTCAGGCTCTTCATGTTTTTGAACACTGCTTCTTGCTCCTCCTAATTTTCAGAGAGTTTCATGCGCCTCATCTATTTCACACCTTTTGAAGGTCTTCATATTTTTCACACCTTTTCAGGCTCTTCATGTTTTTGAACACTGCTTCTTGCTCCTCCTAATTTTCAGAGAGTTTCATGCACCTCATGTATTTCACACCTTTGGAAGCTCTTCATATTTTTCACAAGTTTTCAGGCTCTTCATGTTTTTGAACACTGCTTCTTGCTCCTCCTAATTTTCAGACAGTTTCATGCGCCTCATGTATTTCACACCTTTTGAATCCTTTCCTATTTTTCACACATTTTCAGGCTCTTCATGTTTTTGCACACCACTTCATGGTTCTCCTATTTTTCAGCCCGTTACATGCTCCTCATGTATTTCACGCCTTTTGAAGCTCTTCATATTTTTCACACCTTTTCAGGCGCTTCATGTTTTTGATCACCATTTCATGCTTCTCCTATTTTTCAGACCGTTTCATGATCCTCATATTTTTGACACCTTTTAAAGCTCCTCATATTTTTCACACCTTTTCAGGCTCTTCAAGTTTTTCAACAACACCTCATTCTGCTCCTATTTTTCAGACCGTTTCATGCTCCTCATATTTATGACACCTTTAGAAGCTCTTCTTTTTTTTCACACGTTTTCAGGCTCTTCATGTTTTCAACACAGCTTCATGCTCCTCCTATTTTTCAGAACGTTTCATTCTCCTCATATTTTTGACACCTTTTGAAGCTCTTCATGTTTTTCACACCTATTCAGGCTCGTCATGTTTTTGAACACCGCTTCATGCGCCTCCTATTTTTCAGACCGTTTCATACTCCTCATATTTTTGACAGAATTTGAAGCTTTTCATATTTTTCACACCTTTTCAGGCTCTTCAAGTTTTTCAACACCACTTCATGCTCCTCCTTTTTGCAGACCTTTTCATGCTCCTCATATTTTTGACACATTTTCATGATCCTCATATTTTTCACACCTTTTCAGTCTCTTCTTTTTTTTCAACACCACTTCATGGTCCTGCTATTTTTCAAACCGTTTCATGCTCATCTCATTTTTGACACCTTTTGAAGCCTTTCATATTTTTCACAACTTTTCAGGCTCTTCATGTTTTTGAAAACCGCTTCATGCTCCTCCTATTTTTGAGACCGTTTCATGCTCCTCATATTTTTGACACCTTTTGATGCTCTTCATATTTTTCACACCTTTTCAGTCTCTTCATTTTTTTCAACACCACTTCATGCTCCTCCTATTTTTCACACCGTTTCATGCTCATCTCATTTTTGACACCTTTTCAAGCTTTTCATATTTTTCACAATTTTTCAGGCTCTTCATGTTTTTGAACACCCCTTCATGCTCCTCCTATTTTTCAGACCGTATCTTGCTCCTCATATTATTCACACCTATTGAAGCTCTTCATATTTTGCACACCTTTTAAGACTCTTCATGTTTTTGAACACCACTTCATGCTCCTCCTATTTTTCAGAGAGTTTCATGCTCCTCATGTATTTCACACCTTTTGAAGCTCTTCATATTTTTCACACCTTTTCAGGCTCTTCATGTTTTTCCACACCACTTCATGCTTCTCCCACTTTTCAGACAGTTTCATGCTCCTCATAATTTGACACTTTTTGAAGCTCTTCATATTTTTCACACCTTTTCAGGCTCTTCGTGTTTTTCAACACCAATTCATGATCCTCCTATTTTTCAGAAGGTTTCATGCTCCTCATATTTTTGACACCTTTTGATGCTCTTCATGTTTTTCACACCTTTCAGGCTCTTCATGTTTTTCAACACCACTTCATGCTCCTCCTATTTTTCAGACCGTGTCATGCTCCTCATATTTTTGACACCCTTAGAAGCTCTGCATATTTTTCACACCTTTTCAGGCTCTTCATGATTTTCAACACCATTTCATGCTCCTTTTTTTCAGACCATTTCATGCTCATCTCATTTTTGACATCTTTTGAAGCTCTTCATATTTTTTACACCTTTTGAAGCTCTTCATAATTTTCATATTTTTGAAGCTCTTCATATTTTTCACACATTTTCAGGTTCTTCATGTTTTTCAACACCACTTCAGGCTCCTCCTATTTTTCAGACCCTTTCATGCTAATCTAATTTTTGACACTTTTTGAAGCTCTTCATATTTTTCACACCTTTTCAGTCTCTGCATGTTTTTGAACACCGTTTCATGCTCCTCATGTATTTCACACCTTTTGAAGCTCTTCATATTTTGCACACCATTTCAGGCTCTTCATGTTTTTGAACACCGCTTCATCCTCCTCCTATTTTTAACAGGGTTTCATGCTCGTCATATTTTTGACATATTTTGAAGCTCTTCATAATTTTCACACCTTTTCAGGCTCTTCATGTTTTTGAACATCGCTTCATGCTCGTCCTATTTTTCAAACCGTTTCATGCTCCTCATATTTTTGACACGTTTTGAGGCTCTTCATATTTTTCACACCTTTTCAGACTCTGCATGTTTTTGAACACCGTTTCATGCTCCTCATGTATTTCACACCTTTTGAAGCTCTTCATATTTTGCACACCTTTTCAGGCTCTTCATGTTGTTGAACACCGCTTCATCCTCCTCCTATTTTTAAGAGGGTTTCATTCTCGTCATATTTTTGACACATTTTGAAGCTCTTCATACTTTTCACACCTTTTGAAGCTATTCATATAATTCACACCTTTTCAGGCTCTTCATGTTTTTCAACACCACTTCATGCTCCTCCTATTTTTCAGACCCTCTCATGCTAATCTAATTTTTGACACCTTTTGAAGCTCTTCATATTTTTCACACCTTTTGAAGCTCTTCATATTTTTCACACCTTTTCATGCTGTGCATGTTTTTGAACATCGCTTGTGCTCGTCCTATTTTCAGACCGTTTCATGCTCCTCATATTTTTGACACCTTTTGAAGCTCTTCATATTTATCACACCTTTTCAGGCTCTTCATGTTTTTGCACACCACTTCATGGTTCTCCTATTTTTCAGCCCGTTACATGCTCCTCATGTATTTCACGCCTTTTGAAGCTCTTCATATTTTTCACACCTTTTCAGGCTCTTCATGTTTTTGATCACCATTTCATGCTTCTCCTATTTTTCAGACCGTTTCATGATCCTCATATTTTTGACACCTTTTAAAGCTCCTCATATTTTTCACACCTTTTCAGGCTCTTCATTTTTTTCAACACCGCCTCATGCTGCTCCTATTTTTCAGACCGTTTCATGCTCCTCATATTTATGACACCTTTAGAAGCTCTTCTTATTTTTCACACGTTTTCAGGCTCTTCATGTTTTCAACACAGCTTCATGCTCCTCCTATTTTTCAGAACGTTTCATTCTCCTCATATTTTTGACACCTTTTGAAGCTATTCATATTTTTCACACCTATTCAGGCTCGTCATGTTTTTGAACACCGCTTCATGCGCCTCCTATTTTTCAGACCGTTTCATGCTCCTCATATTTTTGACAGATTTTGAAGCTTTTCATATTTTTCACACCTTTTCAGGCTCTTCAAGTTTTTCAACACCACTTCATGCTCCTCCTTTTTGCAGACCTTTTCATGCTCCTCATATTTTTGACACATTTTCATGATCCTCATATTTTTCACATCTTTTCAGTCTCTTCTTTTTTTTCAACACCACTTCATGGTCCTCCTATTTTTCAAACCGTTTCATGCTCATCTCATTTTTGACACCTTTTGAAGCTTTTCATATTTTTCACAACTTTTCAGGCTCTTCATGTTTTTGAAAACCGCTTCATGCTCCTCATATTTTTCAGACCGTTTCATGCTCCTCATATTTTTGACACCTTTTGATGCTCTTCATATTTTTCACACCTTTTCAGTCTCTTCTTTTTTTTCAACACCACTTCATGCTCCTCCTATTTTTCACACCGTTTCATGCTCATCTCATTTTTGACACCTTTTGAAGCTCTTCATATTTTTCACACCTTTTCAGGCTCTTCATGTTTTTCAACACCGCTTCATGAACCTCCTATTTTTCGGACCGATTCATGCACCTCATATTTTTGACACATTTTGAAGCTCTTCATATTTTTCACACCTTTTCAGGCACTTCATGGTTTTCAACACCACTTCATGCTCCTCGTATTTTTCAGACCGTTTCATGCTCCTCATATTTTTGACACCTTTTGAAGCTCTGCATATTTTTCACACCTTTTCAGGCTCTTCATGATTTTCAACACCATTTCATGCTCCTTTTTTTCAGACCGTTTCATGCTCATCTCATTTTTGACATCTTTTGAAGCTCTTCATATTTTTTACACCTTTTGAAGCTCTTCATAATTTTCATATTTTTGAAGCTCTTCATATTTTTCACACATTTTCAGGTTCTTCATGTTTTTCAACACCACTTCAGGCTCCTCCTATTTTTCAGACCCTTTCATGCTAATCTAATTTTTGACACTTTTTGAAGCTCTTCATATTTTTCACACCTTTTCAGTCTCTGCATGTTTTTGAACACCGTATCATGCTCCTCATGTATTTCACACCTTTTGAAGCTCTTCATATTTTGCACACCTTTTCAGGCTCTTCATGTTTTTGAACACCGCTTCATCCTCCTCCTATTTTTAACAGGGTTTCATGCTCGTCATATTTTTGACATATTTTGAAGCTCTTCATAATTTTCACACCTTTTCAGGCTCTTCATGTTTTTGAACATCGCTTCATGCTCGTCCTATTTTTCAAACCGTTTCATGCTCCTCATATATTTGACACCTTTTGAAGCTCTTCATATTTTTCACACCTTTTCAGGCTATTTATTTTTTTCAACACCACTTCATGCTCCTCCTATTTTTCAGACCGTTTCATGCAGATCTCCTTTTTGACACCTTTTGAAGCTCTTCATATTTTTCAAACCTTTTGAAGCTCTTCATATTTTTCACACGTTTTCAGGCTCTTCATGTTTTTCAACACCACTTCATGCTCCTCCTATTTTTCAGACCGTTTGAAGCTGTTCATATTTTTTACACGTTTTCAGATTCTTCATGATTTTGATCACCGTTTCATGCTCCTCCTATTTTTCAGACCGTTTCATGCTCCTCATATTTTTGACACCTTTTGAAGCTCTTCACATTTATCACACCTTTTCAGGCTCTTCATGTTTTTCAACACCGCTTCATGATCCACCTATATTTCAGAGCGTTTCATGCTCCTCATATTTTTGACACCTTTTGAAGCTCTTCACATTTATCACACCTTTTCAGGCTCTTCATGTTTTTCAACACCGCTTCATGCTCCTCCTATTTTTCAGATCGTTTCAGGCTCCGCATATTTTTGACTCCTTTTGAAGCTCTTCATATTTTTCACACGTTTTCAGGCCCTTCATGTTTTTGAACACCGCTTCATGCTCCTCCTATTTTTCAAACCTTTTGAAGCTCTTCATGTTTTTCACACCTTATCAGCCTCTTCATGTTTTTGAACATCTCTTCATGCTCCTCATATTTTTGACAATTTTGTAAGCTCTTCATTTTTTTCACACTTTTTCAGGCTCTTCATGTTTTTGAGCACCGCTTCATGCTCCTCCTATTTTTCAAACCTTTTGAAGCTCTTCATGTTTTTCACACCTTATCAGCCTCTTCATGTTTTTGAACATCTCTTCATGCTCCTCATATTTTTGACAATTTTATAAGCTCTTCATTTTTTTCACACTTTTCAGGCTCTTCATGTTTTTGAGCACCGCTTCATGCTCCTCCTATTTTTCAAACCTTTTGAAGCTCTTCATGTTTTTCACACTTTTTCAGGCTGTTTATAGTTTTAAACAAGGCTGCATGATTCTCCTATATTTGAGACCATTTCATGCTCCTCATATTTTTGACATTTTTTGAAGCTCTTCATATTTTTCACACTTTTTCAGGCTCTTCATGTTTTGAACAACACTTCATGCTCCTCCTATTTTTCAGACCGTTTCATGCTCCTCAGGTATTTGACACCTTTTGAAGCTCTTCATATTTTTGACACCTTTTCAGGCTCTTCACCTTTTTGAACAACACTTCATGCTCCTCCTACTCCTCAGACTGTTTCATGCTCATCTCATTTTTGACACCTTTTCAGGGTCTTCATATTTTTCAAACTTTTGAAGATCTTCATATTTTTCACACTTTTTCCGGCTCTTCATGTTTTGAACACTGCTTCATGCTCCTCCTATTTTTCAGACCGTTTCATTCTCCTCATGTTTTTCACACCTTTTGAAGCTCTTCATAATTTTCACACCTTTTCATGCTCTTCATGTTTTTGAACACCGTTTCATGCTCGTCCTATTTTTCAGACCATTTCAAGCTCCTCATATTTTTGAAACCTTTTGAAGCTCTTCAATTTTTCACACCTTTTCCGTCTCTTCTTGTTTTTCAACACCGCTTCTTGCTCCTCCTATTTTTCAGACCGTTTCATGCTCCTCATATTGTTGACACCTTTTGAAGCACTTCATATTTTTCACACCTTTTCAGGCTCTTCATATTTTTGAACGCCGGTTCATGTTCCTCCTGTTTTTCACACCTATTGAAGCTCTTCATATTTTTCACACCTTTTCAGGCTGTACATGTTTTTGAAGACCACTTCATGCTCCTCATCTTTCTCAGACCGTTTCATGCTCCTGATAATTTTCACACCGTTTGAAGCTCTTCATATTTTTCACACGTTTTCAGATTCTTCATGTTTTTGATCACCGTTTCATGCTCCTCCTATTTTTCAGACCGTTTCATACTCCTCATATTTTTGACACCTTTTGAAGCTCTTCACATTTATCACACCTTTTCAGGCTCTTCATGTTTTTCAACACCGATTCATGATCCTCCTATATTTCAGAGCGTTTCATGCTCCTCATATTTTTGACACCTTTTGAAGCTCTTCACATTTTTCACACCTTTTCCGGCTCTTCATGTTTTTCAACTCCGCTTCATGCTCCTCCTATTTTTCAGATCATTTCAGGCTCCGCATATTTTTGACTCCTTTTGAAGCTCTTCATATTTTTCACACATTTTCAGGCTTTTCATGTTTCTGAACACCGCTTCATCCTCCTCCTATTTTTCACACCTTTTGAATCTCTTCATATTTTTCACAGCTTTTCAGGCTGCACATGTTTTTGAACACGAATTCATGCTCCTCATCTTTTTCAGTCTGTTTCATGCTCCTCATGTTTTTCACACCGTTTGAAGCTCTTCATATATTTCACACGTTTTCAGGCTCTTCATGTTTTTGATCACCGTTTCATGCTCCTGCTATTTTTCAGACCGTTTCATGCTCCTCATATTTTTGACAATTTTATAAGCTCTTCATATTTTTCACACTTTTTTAGGCTCTTCATGTTTTTTAACACCGCTTCATGCTCCTCCTATTTTTCAAACTTTTTGAAGCTCTTCATGTTTTTCACACATTATCAGCCTCTTCATGTTTTTGAACACCTCTTCATGCTACTCCTATTTTTCAGACCTTTTCATGTTCTTCCTTTTTTTCACACCTTTTGAAGCTCTTCATATTTTTCACACCTTTTCAGGCTGTACATGTTTTTGAAGACCACTTCATGCTCCTCATCTTTTTCAGACCGTTTCATGCTCCTGATATTTTTCACACCGTTTGAAGCTCTTCATATTTTTCACACGTTTTCAGATTCTTCATGATTTTGATCACCGTTTCATGCTCCTCCTATTTTTCAGACCGTTTCATGCTCCTCATATTTTTGACACCTTTTGAAGCTCTTCACATTTATCACACCTTTTCAGGCTCTTCATGTTTTTCAACACCGCTTCATGCTCCTCCTATTTTTCAGATCGTTTCAGGCTCCGCATATTTTTGACTCCTTTTGAAGCTCTTCATATTTTTCACACGTTTTCAGGCCCTTCATGTTTTTGAACACCGCTTCATGCTCCTCCTATTTTTCAAAGCTTTTGAAGCTCTTCATGTTTTTCACACCTTATCAGCCTCTTCATGTTTTTGAACATCTCTTCATGCTCCTCATATTTTTGACAATTTTATAAGCTCTTCATATTTTTCACACTTTTTCAGGCTCTTCATGTTTTTGAGCACCGCTTCATGCTCCTCCTATTTTTCAAACCTTTTGAAGCTCTTCATGTTTTTCACACTTTATCAACCTCTTCATGTTTTTGAACATCTCTTCATGCTCCTCATATTTTTGACAATTTTATAAGCTCTTCATATTTTTCACACTTTTTCAGGCTCTTCATGTTTTTGAGCACCGCTTCATGCTCCTCCTATTTTTCAAACCTTTTGAAGCTCTACATGTTTTTCACACTTTTTCATGCTGTTTATAGTTTTAAACACCGCTGCATGATTCTCCTATATTTGAGCCCATTTCATGCTCCTCATATTTTTGACATTTTTTGAAGCTCTTCATATTTTTCACACTTTTTCAGGCTCTTCATGTTTTGAACAACACTTCATGCTCCTCCTATTTTTCAGACCGTTTCATGCTCCTCAGGTATTTCACACCTTTTGAAGCTCTTCATATTTTTCACACCTTTTCAGGCTCTTCACCTTTTTGAACAACACTTCATGCTCCTCCTACTTTTCAGACTGTTTCATGCTCATCTCATTTTTGACACCTTTTCAGGGTCTTCATATTTTTCAAACTTTTGAAAATCTTCATATTTTTCACACTTTTTCCGGCTCTTCATGTTTTGAACACTGCTTCATGCTCCTCCTATTTTTCAGACCGTTTCATTCTCCTCATGTTTTTCACACCTTTTGAAGCTCTTCATAATTTTCACACCTTTTCATGCTCTTCATGTTTTTGAACACCGTTTCATGCTCGTCCTATTTTTCAGACCATTTCAAGCTCCTCATATTTTGGAAACCTTTTGAAGCTCTTCATATTTTTCACACCTTTTCCGTCTCTTCTTGTTTTTCAACACCGCTTCTTGCTCCTCCTATTTTTCAGACCGTTTCATGCTCCTCATATTGTTGACACCTTTTGAAGCACTTCATATTTTTCACACCTCTTCAGGCTCTTCATATTTTTGAACGCCGCTTCATGTTCCTCCTGTTTTTCACACCTATTGAAGCTCTTCATATTTTTCACACCTTTTCAGGCTGTACATGTTTTTGAAGACCACTTCATGCTCCTCATCTTTCTCAGACCGTTTCATGCTCCTGATAATTTTCACACCATTTGAAGCTCTTCATATTTTTCACACGTTTTCAGATTCTTCATGTTTTTGATCACCGTTTCATGCTCCTCCTATTTTTCAGACCGTTTCATGCTCCTCATATTGTTGACACCTTTTGAAGCACTTCATATTTTTCACACCTTTTCAGGCTCTTCATATTTTTGAACACCGCTTCATGTTCCTCCTTTTTTTCACACCTTTTGAAGCTCTTCATATTTTTCACACCTTTTCAGGCTGTACATGTTTTTGAAGACCACTTCATGCTCCTCATCTTTTTCAGACCGTTTCATGCTCCTGATATTTTTCACACCGTTTGAAGCTGTTCATATTTTTCACACGTTTTCAGATTCTTCATGATTTTGATCACCGTTTCATGCTCCTCCTATTTTTCAGACCGTTTCATGCTCCTCATATTTTTGACACCTTTTGAAGCTCTTCACATTTATCACACCTTTTCAGGCTCTTCATGTTTTTCAACACCGCTTCATGATCCACCTATATTTCAGAGCGTTTCATGCTCCTCCTATTTTTGACACCTTTTGAAGCTCTTCACATTTATCACACCTTTTCAGGCTCTTCATGTTTTTCAACACCGCTTCATGCTCCTCCTATTTTTCAGATCGTTTCAGGCTCCGCATATTTTTGACTCCTTTTGAAGCTCTTCATATTTTTCACACGTTTTCAGGCCCTTCATGTTTTTGAACACCGCTTCATGCTCCTCCTATTTTTCAAACCTTTTGAAGCTCTTCATGTTTTTCACATCTTATCAGCCTCTTCATGTTTTTGAACATCTCTTCATGCTCCTCATATTTTTGACAATTTTATAAGCTCTTCATATTTTTCACACTTTTTCAGGCTCTTCATGTTTTTGAGCACCGCTTCATGCTCCTCCTATTTTTCAAACCTTTTGAAGCTCTTCATGTTTTTTACACCTTATCAGCCTCTTCATGTTTTTGAACATCTCTTCATGCTCCTCATATTTTTGACAATTTTATAAGCTCTTCATATTTTTCACACTTTTTCAGGCTCTTCATGTTTTTGAGCACCGCTTCATACTCCTCCTATTTTTCAAACCTTTTGAAGCTCTTCATGTTTTTCACACTTTTTCAGGCTGTTTATAGTTTTAAACACCGCTGCATGATTCTCCTATATTTGAGACCATTTCATGCTCCTCATATTTTTGACATTTTTTGAAGCTCTTCATATTTTTCACACTTTTTCAGGCTCTTCATGTTTTGAACAACACTTCATGCTCCTCCTATTTTTCAGACCGTTTCATGCTCCTCAGGTATTTCACACCTTTTGAAGCTCTTCATATTTTTGACACCTTTTCAGGCTCTTCACCTTTTTGAACAACACTTCATGCTCCTCCTACTTTTCAGACTGTTTCATGCTCATCTCATTTTTGACACCTTTTCAGGGTCTTCATATTTTTCAAACTTTTGAAGATCTTCATATTTTTCACACTTTTTCAGGCTCTTCATGTTTTGAACACTGCTTCATGCTCCTCCTATTTTTCAGACCGTTTCATTCTCCTCATGTTTTTCACACCTTTTGAAGCTCTTCATAATTTTCACACCTTTTCATGCTCTTCATGTTTTTGAACACCGTTTCATGCTCGTCCTATTTTTCAGACCATTTCAAGCTCCTCATATTTTTGAAACCTTTTGAAGCTCTTCATATTTTTCACACCTTTTCCGTCTCTTCTTGTTGTTCAACACCGCTTCTTGCTCCTCCTATTTTTCAGACCGTTTCATGCTCCTCATATTGTTGACACCTTTTGAAGCACTTCATATTTTTCACACCTTTTCAGGCTCTTCATATTTTTGAACGCCGCTTCATGTTCCTCCTGTTTTTCACACCTATTGAAGCTCTTCATATTTTTCACACCTTTTCAGGCTGTACATGTTTTTGAAGACCACTTCATGCTCCTCATCTTTCTCAGACCGTTTCATGCTCCTGATAATTTTCACACCGTTTGAAGCTCTTCATATTTTTCACACGTTTTCAGATTCTTCATGTTTTTGATCACCGTTTCATGCTCCTCCTATTTTTCAGACCGTTTCATACTCCTCATATTTTTGACACCTTTTGCAGCTCTTCACATTTATCACACCTTTTCAGGCTCTTCATGTTTTTCAACACCGCTTCATGATCCTCCTATATTTCAGAGCGTTTCATGCTCCTCATATTTTTGACACCTTTTGAAGCTCTTCACATTTTTCACACCTTTTCCGGCTCTTCATGTTTTTCAACTCCGCTTCATGCTCCTCCTATTTTTCAGATCGTTTCAGGCTCCGCATATTTTTGACTCCTTTTGAAGCTCTTCATATTTTTCACACGTTTTCAGGCCCTTCATGTTTTTGAGCACTGCTTCATGCTCCTCCTATTTTTCAAACCTTTTGAAGCTCTTCATGTTTTTCACACCTTATCAGCCTCTTCATGTTTTTGAACATCTCTTCATGCTCCTCATATTTTTGACAATTTTATAAGCTCTTCATATTTTTCACAATTTTTCAGGCTCTTCATGTTTTTGAACACCGCTTCATGCTCCTCCTATTTTTCAAACCTTTTGAAGCTCTTCATATTTTTCACACTTTTTCAGGCTCTTCATGTTTTGAACACCGCTTCATGCTCCTCCTATTTTTCAGACCGTTTCATGCTCCTCAGATATTTCACACCTTTTGAAGCTCTTCATATTTTTCACACCTTTTCAGGCTCTTCACTTTTTTGAACAACACTTCATGCTCCTCCTACTTTTCAGACTGTTTCATGCTCATCTCATTTTTGACACCTTTTCAGGGTCTTCATATTTTTCAAACTTTTGAAGATCTTCATATTTTTCACACTTTTTCCGACTCTTCATGTTTTGAACACTGCTTCATGCTCCTCCTATTTTTCAGACCGTTTCATTCTCCTCATGTTTTTCACACCTTTTGAAGCTCTTCATAATTTTCACACCTTTTCATGCTCTTCATGTTTTTGAACACCGTTTCATGCTCGTCCTATTTTTCAGACCATTTCAAGCTCCTCATATTTTGGAAACCTTTTGAAGCTCTTCATATTTTTCACACCTTTTCCGTCTCTTCTTGTTTTTCAACACTGCTTCTTGCTCCTCCTATTTTTCAGACCGTTTCATGCTCCTCATATTTTTGACACCTTTTGAAGCACTTCATATTTTTCACACCTTTTCAGGCTCTTCATATTTTTGAACACCGCTTCATGTTCCTCCTGTTTTTCACACCTTTTGAAGCTCTTCATATTTTTCACACCTTTTCAGGCTGTACATGTTTTTGAAGACCACTTCATGCTCCTCATCTTTTTCAGACCGTTTCATGCTCCTGATATTTTTCACACCGTTTGAAGCTCTTCATATTTTTCACACGTTTTCAGATTCTTCATGATTTTGATCACCGTTTCATGCTCCTCCTATTTTTCAGACCGTTTCATGCTCCTCATAATTTTGACACCTTTTGAAGCTCTTCACATTTATCACACCTTTTCAGGCTCTTCATGTTTTTCAACACCGCTTCATGATCCTCCTATATTTCAGAGCGTTTCATGCTTCTCATATTTTTGACACCTTTTGAAGCTCTTCACATTTTTCACACCTTTTCCGGCTCTTCATGTTTTTCAACTCCGCTTCATGCTCCTCCTATTTTTCAGATCGTTTCAGGCTCCGCATATTTTTGACTCCTTTTGAAGCTCTTCATATTTTTCACACGTTTTCAGGCCCTTCATGTTTTTGAACACCGCTTCATGCTCCTCCTATTTTTCAGACGGTTTCAGGCTGCTCGTATTTTTCAGACCGTTTCATGCTCCTCATATTTTTGACAATTTTATAAACTCTTCATATTTTTCACACTTTTACAGGCTCTTCATGTTTTTGAGCACTGCTTCATGCTCCTCCTATTTTTCAAACCTTTTGAAGCTCTTCATGTTTTTCACACCTTATCAGCCTCTTCATGTTTTTGAACATCTCTTCATGCTCCTCATATTTTTGACAATTTTATAAGCTCTTCATATTTTTCACAATTTTTCAGGCTCTTCATGTTTTTGAACACCACTTCATGCTCCTCCTATTTTTCAAACCTTTTGAAGCTCTTCATATTTTTCACACTTTTTCAGGCTCTTCATGTTTTGAACACCGCTTCATGCTCCTCCTATTTTTCAGACCGTTTCATGCTCCTCAGATATTTCACACTTTTTGAAGCTCTTCATATTTTTGACACCTTTTCAGGCTCTTCACGTTTTTGAACAACAGTTCATGCTCCTCCTACTTTTCAGACTGTTTCATGCTCATCTCATTTTTGACACCTTTTCAGGGTCTTCATATTTTTCAAACTTTTGAAGATCTTCATATTTTTCACACTTTTTCAGGCTCTTCATGTTTTGAACACTGCTTCATGCTCCTCCTATTTTTCAGACCGTTTCATTCTCCTCATGTTTTTCACACCTTTTGAAGCTCTTCATAATTTTCACACCTTTTCATGCTCTTCATGTTTTTGAACACCGTTTCATGCTCGTCCTATTTTTCAGACCATTTCAAGCTCCTCATATTTTGGAAACCTTTTGAAGCTCTTCATATTTTTCACACCTTTTCCGTCTCTTCTTGTTTTTCAACACTGCTTCTTGCTCCTCCTATTTTTCAGACCGTTTCATGCTCCTCATATTGTTGACACCTTTTGAAGCACTTCATATTTTTCACACCTTTTCAGGCTCTTCATATTTTTGAACACCGCTTCATGTTCCTCCTTTTTTTCACACCTTTTGAAGCTCTTCATATTTTTCACACCTTTTCAGGCTGTACATGTTTTTGAAGACCACTTCATGCTCCTCATCTTTTTCAGACCGTTTCATGCTCCTGATATTTTTCACACCGTTTGAAGCTGTTCATATTTTTCACACGTTTTCAGATTCTTCATGATTTTGATCACCGTTTCATGCTCCTCCTATTTTTCAGACCGTTTCATGCTCCTCATATTTTTGACACCTTTTGAAGCTCTTCACATTTATCACACCTTTTCAGGCTCTTCATGTTTTTCAACACCGCTTCATGATCCACCTATATTTCAGAGCGTTTCATGCTCCTCCTATTTTTGACACCTTTTGAAGCTCTTCACATTTATCACACCTTTTCAGGCTCTTCATGTTTTTCAACACCGCTTCATGCTCCTCCTATTTTTCAGATCGTTTCAGGCTCCGCATATTTTTGACTCCTTTTGAAGCTCTTCATATTTTTCACACGTTTTCAGGCCCTTCATGTTTTTGAACACCGCTTCATGCTCCTCCTATTTTTCAAACCTTTTGAAGCTCTTCATGTTTTTCACATCTTATCAGCCTCTTCATGTTTTTGAACATCTCTTCATGCTCCTCATATTTTTGACAATTTTATAAGCTCTTCATATTTTTCACACTTTTTCAGGCTCTTCATGTTTTTGAGCACCGCTTCATGCTCCTCCTATTTTTCAAACCTTTTGAAGCTCTTCATGTTTTTTACACCTTATCAGCCTCTTCATGTTTTTGAACATCTCTTCATGCTCCTCATATTTTTGACAATTTTATAAGCTCTTCATATTTTTCACACTTTTTCAGGCTCTTCATGTTTTTGAGCACCGCTTCATACTCCTCCTATTTTTCAAACCTTTTGAAGCTCTTCATGTTTTTCACACTTTTTCAGGCTGTTTATAGTTTTAAACACCGCTGCATGATTCTCCTATATTTGAGACCATTTCATGCTCCTCATATTTTTGACATTTTTTGAAGCTCTTCATATTTTTCACACTTTTTCAGGCTCTTCATGTTTTGAACAACACTTCATGCTCCTCCTATTTTTCAGACCGTTTCATGCTCCTCAGGTATTTCACACCTTTTGAAGCTCTTCATATTTTTGACACCTTTTCAGGCTCTTCACCTTTTTGAAAAACACTTCATGCTCCTCCTACTTTTCAGACTGTTTCATGCTCATCTCATTTTTGACACCTTTTCAGGGTCTTCATATTTTTCAAACTTTTGAAGATCTTCATATTTTTCACACTTTTTCAGGCTCTTCATGTTTTGAACACTGCTTCATGCTCCTCCTATTTTTCAGACCGTTTCATTCTCCTCATGTTTTTCACACCTTTTGAAGCTCTTCATAATTTTCACACCTTTTCATGCTCTTCATGTTTTTGAACACCGTTTCATGCTCGTCCTATTTTTCAGACCATTTCAAGCTCCTCATATTTTTGAAACCTTTTGAAGCTCTTCATATTTTTCACACCTTTTCCGTCTCTTCTTGTTGTTCAACACCGCTTCTTGCTCCTCCTATTTTTCAGACCGTTTCATGCTCCTCATATTGTTGACACCTTTTGAAGCACTTCATATTTTTCACACCTTTTCAGGCTCTTCATATTTTTGAACGCCGCTTCATGTTCCTCCTGTTTTTCACACCTATTGAAGCTCTTCATATTTTTCACACCTTTTCAGGCTGTACATGTTTTTGAAGACCACTTCATGCTCCTCATCTTTCTCAGACCGTTTCATGCTCCTGATAATTTTCACACCGTTTGAAGCTCTTCATATTTTTCACACGTTTTCAGATTCTTCATGTTTTTGATCACCGTTTCATGCTCCTCCTATTTTTCAGACCGTTTCATACTCCTCATATTTTTGACACCTTTTGCAGCTCTTCACATTTATCACACCTTTTCAGGCTCTTCATGTTTTTCAACACCGCTTCATGATCCTCCTATATTTCAGAGCGTTTCATGCTCCTCATATTTTTGACACCTTTTGAAGCTCTTCACATTTTTCACACCTTTTCCGGCTCTTCATGTTTTTCAACTCCGCTTCATGCTCCTCCTATTTTTCAGATCGTTTCAGGCTCCGCATATTTTTGACTCCTTTTGAAGCTCTTCATATTTTTCACACGTTTTCAGGCCCTTCATGTTTTTGAGCACTGCTTCATGCTCCTCCTATTTTTCAAACCTTTTGAAGCTCTTCATGTTTTTCACACCTTATCAGCCTCTTCATGTTTTTGAACATCTCTTCATGCTCCTCATATTTTTGACAATTTTATAAGCTCTTCATATTTTTCACAATTTTTCAGGCTCTTCATGTTTTTGAACACCGCTTCATGCTCCTCCTATTTTTCAAACCTTTTGAAGCTCTTCATATTTTTCACACTTTTTCAGGCTCTTCATGTTTTGAACACCGCTTCATGCTCCTCCTATTTTTCAGACCGTTTCATGCTCCTCAGATATTTCACACCTTTTGAAGCTCTTCATATTTTTCACACCTTTTCAGGCTCTTCACTTTTTTGAACAACACTTCATGCTCCTCCTACTTTTCAGACTGTTTCATGCTCATCTCATTTTTGACACCTTTTCAGGGTCTTCATATTTTTCAAACTTTTGAAGATCTTCATATTTTTCACACTTTTTCCGACTCTTCATGTTTTGAACACTGCTTCATGCTCCTCCTATTTTTCAGACCGTTTCATTCTCCTCATGTTTTTCACACCTTTTGAAGCTCTTCATAATTTTCACACCTTATCATGCTCTTCATGTTTTTGAACACCGTTTCATGCTCGTCCTATTTTTCAGACCATTTCAAGCTCCTCATATTTTGGAAACCTTTTGAAGCTCTTCATATTTTTCACACCTTTTCCGTCTCTTCTTGTTTTTCAACACTGCTTCTTGCTCCTCCTATTTTTCAGACCGTTTCATGCTCCTCATATTTTTGACACCTTTTGAAGCACTTCATATTTTTCACACCTTTTCAGGCTCTTCATATTTTTGAACACCGCTTCATGTTCCTCCTGTTTTTCACACCTTTTGAAGCTCTTCATATTTTTCACACCTTTTCAGGCTGTACATGTTTTTGAAGACCACTTCATGCTCCTCATCTTTTTCAGACCGTTTCATGCTCCTGATATTTTTCACACCGTTTGAAGCTCTTCATATTTTTCACACGTTTTCAGATTCTTCATGATTTTGATCACCGTTTCATGCTCCTCCTATTTTTCAGACCGTTTCATGCTCCTCATAATTTTGACACCTTTTGAAGCTCTTCACATTTATCACACCTTTTCAGGCTCTTCATGTTTTTCAACACCGCTTCATGATCCTCCTATATTTCAGAGCGTTTCATGCTTCTCATATTTTTGACACCTTTTGAAGCTCTTCACATTTTTCACACCTTTTCCGGCTCTTCATGTTTTTCAACTCCGCTTCATGCTCCTCCTATTTTTCAGATCGTTTCAGGCTCCGCATATTTTTGACTCCTTTTGAAGCTCTTCATATTTTTCACACGTTTTCAGGCCCTTCATGTTTTTGAACACCGCTTCATGCTCCTCCTATTTTTCAGACGGTTTCAGGCTGCTCGTATTTTTCAGACCGTTTCATGCTCCTCATATTTTTGACAATTTTATAAACTCTTCATATTTTTCACACTTTTACAGGCTCTTCATGTTTTTGAGCACTGCTTCATGCTCCTCCTATTTTTCAAACCTTTTGAAGCTCTTCATGTTTTTCACACCTTATCAGCCTCTTCATGTTTTTGAACATCTCTTCATGCTCCTCATATTTTTGACAATTTTATAAGCTCTTCATATTTTTCACAATTTTTCAGGCTCTTCATGTTTTTGAACACCGCTTCATGCTCCTCCTATTTTTCAAACCTTTTGAAGCTCTTCATATTTTTCACACTTTTTCAGGCTCTTCATGTTTTGAACACCGCTTCATGCTCCTCCTATTTTTCAGACCGTTTCATGCTCCTCAGATATTTCACACTTTTTGAAGCTCTTCATATTTTTGACACCTTTTCAGGCTCTTCACGTTTTTGAACAACACTTCATGCTCCTCCTACTTTTCAGACTGTTTCATGCTCATCTCATTTTTGACACCTTTTCAGGGTCTTCATATTTTTCAAACTTTTGAAGATCTTCATATTTTTCACACTTTTTCAGGCTCTTCATGTTTTGAACACTGCTTCATGCTCCTCCTATTTTTCAGACCGTTTCATTCTCCTCATGTTTTTCACACCTTTTGAAGCTCTTCATAATTTTCACACCTTTTCATGCTCTTCATGTTTTTGAACACCGTTTCATGCTCGTCCTATTTTTCAGACCATTTCAAGCTCCTCATATTTTGGAAACCTTTTGAAGCTCTTCATATTTTTCACACCTTTTCCGTCTCTTCTTGTTTTTCAACACTGCTTCTTGCTCCTCCTATTTTTCAGACCGTTTCATGCTCCTCATATTTTTGACACCTTTTGAAGCACTACATATTTTTCACACCTTTTCAGGCTCTTCATATTTTTGAACACCGCTTCATGTTCCTCCTGTTTTTCACACCTTTTGAAGCTCTTCATATTTTTCACACCTTTTCAGGCTGTACATGTTTTTGAAGACCACTTCATGCTCCTCATCTTTTTCAGACCGTTTCATGCTCCTGATATTTTTCACACCGTTTGAAGCTGTTCATATTTTTCACACGTTTTCAGATTCTTCATGATTTTGATCACCGTTTCATGCTCCTCCTATTTTTCAGACCGTTTCATGCTCCTCATATTTTTGACACCTTTTGAAGCTCTTCACATTTATCACACCTTTTCAGGCTCTTCATGTTTTTCAACACCGCTTCATGATCCACCTATATTTCAGAGCGTTTCATGCTCCTCCTATTTTTGACACCTTTTGAAACTCTTCACATTTATCACACCTTTTCAGGCTCTTCATGTTTTTCAACACCGCTTCATGCTCCTCCTATTTTTCAGATCGTTTCAGGCTCCGCATATTTTTGACTCCTTTTGAAGCTCTTCATATTTTTCACACGTTTTCAGGCCCTTCATGTTTTTGAACACCGCTTCATGCTCCTCCTATTTTTCAAACCTTTTGAAGCTCTTCATGTTTTTCACACCTTATCAGCCTCTTCATGTTTTTGAACATCTCTTCATGCTCCTCATATTTTTGACAATTTTATAAGCTCTTCATATTTTTCACACTTTTTCAGGCTCTTCATGTTTTTGAGCACCGCTTCATGCTCCTCCTATTTTTCAAACCTTTTGAAGCTCTTCATGTTTTTCACACCTTATCAGCCTCTTCATGTTTTTGAACATCTCTTCATGCTCCTCATATTTTTGACAATTTTATAAGTTCTTCATATTTTTCACACTTTTTCAGGCTCTTCATGTTTTTGAGCACCGCTTCATGCTCCTCCTATTTTTCAAACCTTTTGAAGCTCTTCATGTTTTTCACACTTTTTCAGGCTGTTTATAGTTTTAAACACCGCTGCATGATTCTCCTATATTTGAGACCATTTCATGCTCCTCATATTTTTGACATTTTTTGAAGCTCTTCATATTTTTCACACTTTTTCAGGCTCTTCATGTTTTGAACAACACTTCATGCTCCTCCTATTTTTCAGACCGTTTCATGCTCCTCAGGTATTTCACACCTTTTGAAGCTCTTCATATTTTTCACACCTTTCCAGGCTCTTCACCTTTTTGAACAACACTTCATGCTCCTCCTACTTTTCAGACTGTTTCATGCTCATCTCATTTTTGACACCTTTTCAGGGTCTTCATATTTTTCAAACTTTTGAAGATCTTCATATTTTTCACACTTTTTCAGGCTCTTCATGATTTGAATACTGCTTCATGCTCCTCCTATTTTTCAGACCGTTTCATTCTCCTCATGTTTTTCACACCTTTTGAAGCTCTTCATAATTTTCACACCTTTTCATGCTCTTCATGTTTTTGAACACCGTTTCATGCTCGTCCTATTTTTCAGACCATTTCAAGCTCCTCATATTTTTGAAACCTTTTGAAGCTCTTCATATTTTTCACACCTTTTCCGTCTCTTCTTGTTGTTCAACACCGCTTCTTGCTCATCCTATTTTTCAGACCGTTTCATCCTCCTCATATTGTTGACACCTTTTGAAGCACTTCATATTTTTCACACCTTTTCAGGCTCTTCATATTTTTGAACGCCGGTTCATGTTCCTCCTGTTTTTCACACCTATTGAAGCTCTTCATATTTTTCACACCTTTTCAGGCTGTACATGTTTTTGAAGACCACTTCATGCTCCTCATCTTTCTCAGACCGTTTCATGCTCCTGATAATTTTCACACCGTTTGAAGCTCTTCATATTTTTCACACCTTTTCAGGCTCTTCATGTTTTTCAACACCACTTCATGCTCCTCCTATTTTTCAGACCGTTTCATGCTCCTCATATTTTTGACACATTTTGAAGCTCTTCATATTTTTCACACCTTTTCAGGCTCTTCATCTTTTTGAACACCTCTTCATGCTCCTTCTATTTTCAAACCGTTTCATGCTCCTCATTTCTTTGAGACATTTTGAAGCTCTTCATATTTTTCACACCTTTTGTGGATCTTCATGTTTTTGAACACAGTTTATGCTCCTCATATTTTTCACACATTTTCATGCTCTTCATATTTTTCACACCTTTTCAGGCTCTTCAGGTTTTTGAACACCGTTTCATGCTCCTCCTATTTTTCAGACCGTTTCCTGCTCCTCATATATTTGACATCTTTTGAAGCTCTTCTTATTTTTCACACTTTTTCATGCTTTTCATGTTTTTCAACACCGTTTCATGCTCCTCCTATTTTCAGACCGTTTCATGCTCCTCATATATTTGACACCTTTTAAAGCTCTTCATATATTTCACACCTTTTCAGGCTCTTCAAGTTTTTGAACACCGTTTCATGCTCCTCATATTTTTCAGACCGTTTCGTGCTCCTCATATATTTGACATCTTTTGAAGGTCTTCTTATTTTTCACACCTTTTCACGCTTTTCATGTTTTTCAACACCATTTCATGCTCCTCCTATTTTTAAGATCGTTTCCTGCTCCTCATATTTTTCACACCTTTTGAAGCTTTTCATATTTTTCACAGCTTTTCAGGTTCTTCATGTTTTTCAACACCGCTTAATGCTCCTCCTATTTTTCAGACCGTTTCATGCTCCTCATATTTTTGACACATTTTGAAGCTTTTCATATTTTTCACACCTTTTCAGGTTCTTCATGTTTTTCAACACCTCTTCATGCTCCTTCTATTTTCAGACCGTTTCATGCTCCTCATTTCTTTGAGACATTTTGACGCTCTTCATATTTTTCACACCTTTTGTAGATCTTCATGTTTTTGAACACAGTTTATGCTCCTCATATTTTTCACACATTTTCATGCTCTTCATATTTTTCACACCTTTTCAGGCTCTTCAGGTTTTTGAACACCGTTTCATGCTCCTCCTATTTTTCAGACCGTTTCCTGCTCCTCATATATTTGACATCTTTTGAAGCTCTTCTTATTTTTCACACCTTTTCATGCTTTTCATGTTTTTCAACACCGTTTCATGCTCCTCCTATTTTCCGACCGTTTCATGCTCCTCACATATTTGACACCTTTTAAAGCTCTTCTTATTTTTCACACCTTTTCATGCTTTTCATGTTTTTCAACACCGTTTCATGCTCCTCCTATTTTCCGACCGTTTCATGCTCCTCATATATTTGACACCTTTTAAAGCTCTTCATGTATTTCACACCTTTTCAGGCTCTTCATGTTTTTGAACACCGTTTCATGCTCCTCATATTTTTCAGACCGTTTCGTGCTCCTCATATATTTGACATCTTTTGAAGGTCTTCTTATTTTTCACACCTTTTCACGCTTTTCATGTTTTTCAACACCGTTTCATGCTCCTCCTATTTTTCAGACCGTTTCGTGCTCCTCATATATTTGACACCTTGTGAAGCTCTTCATATTCTTCACACCTTTTCAGTCTCTTCATGTTTTTCAACACCGCCTCATGCTCCTCCTTTTTTCAGAACGTTTCATGCTGTTAATATTTTTGTCACCTTTTGAAGCTCTTCATATTTTTCACACCTTCTCAGGCTCTTCATGTTTTTGAACACCGTTTCTTGCTGCTACTATTTTTCAGACCTTTTTATGCTCCAAATACTTTTGACACCTTTTGAAGCCTTTAATATTTTTCACACCTTTTCAGGCTCTTCTTGTTTTTCAACACCACTTCATGCTCCTCTTATTTTTCAGACCGTTTCATGCTCCTCATATTTTTGACACCTTTTGAAGCTCTTCCTATTATTCACACCTTTCCAGACTCTTCATGTTTTTGAACACCGCTTCATGCTCCTCCTATTTTTCAGACCGTTTCATGTTCCTCATATTTTTGACACCTTTTGAAGCTCTTCATATTTTTCAGACGTTTTCAGGCTCTTCATGTTTTTGAACATCTCTTCATGCTCCTCCTATTTTACAGACCTTTGTATGCTCTTCATATTTTTGACAACTTTTGAATCTCTTCATATTTTTCACACCTTTTCTGTCTCTGCATATTTTGAACACCGCTTCATGCTCCTCCTATTTTTCAGACCGTTTCATGATCCTCATATTTTTAACACCTTTTGAAGCTTTTCATATTTTTCACACTTTTACAGGCTCTTCATGTTTTTAACACTGCTTCATGCTCCTCCTATTTTTCAGACCGTTTCATTCTCCTCAGGTATTTCACACCTTTTGAAGCTCTTCATATTTTTCACACCTTTTGAAGCTCTTCATATATTTCACACCTTTTGAAGCTCTTCATGTTTTTCAACACCTCTTCATGCTCCTCCTATTTTTCAGACCGTTCATGCTCCTCATATTTTGAAACAATTTGAAGCTCCTCCTATTTTCCACACGTTTTCAGGCTCTTCATGTTTTTCAACACCGTTTCATGTTCCTCCTATTTTTCCTACCGTTTCATGCTCCTCCTATTTTTCAGACCGTTTCATGCTCCTCATATTTTTGACAATTTTGGAAGCTCTTCATATTTTTCACACCTTTTCAGGCTCTTCATATTTTTCAACACCGCTATATGCTCCTACTAAATTTCAGACTGTTTCATGTTCCTCATATTTTTCACACCTTTTGAAGCTCTTCATATTTTTCACACCTTTTCAGGCTCTTCATGTTTTTCAACACCACTTCATATTCCTCCTATTATTCAGACCGTTTCATGCTCATCTCATTTTTGACACCTTTTGAAGCTATTGGTATTTTTCAAACCTTTTGAAGCTCTTCATATTTTTCACACCTTTTCAGGATCTTCATGTTTTTAAACACCGCTTCATGCTCCTCCCATTTTTCAGAACTTTTCATGCTCCTCATGTATTTCACACCATTTGAAGCACTTCATATTTTTCACACCTTTTCAGTCTCTTCATGTTTTTCAACACCACTTCATGTTCCTCCTATTTTTCAGACCGTTTCATGCTCATCTCATTTTTGACACCTCTTGAAGCTCTTGATATTTTTCACACCTTTTGAATCTCTTCATATTTTTCACACCTTTTCAGGATCGTCATGTTTTTAAACACCCCTTCATGCTCCTCCTATTTTTCAGAACTTTTCATGCTCCTCATATTTTTCAAATCTTTTGAAGCTCTTCATATTTTTCACACCTTTTGAAGCTCTTCATATTTTTCGCACCATTCCAGGCTCTTCATGTTTTTGAACACCGCTTCATGCTTCTCCTATTTTTCAGACCGTGTCATGCTCCTCATATTTTTGACACCTTTTGA
This sequence comes from Dama dama, assembly GCF_033118175.1. Taxonomy (NCBI): domain Eukaryota; kingdom Metazoa; phylum Chordata; class Mammalia; order Artiodactyla; family Cervidae; genus Dama; species Dama dama. The sequence continues at coordinate 5,533,386 of NW_026870891.1, read as the reverse complement.
AGCTCTTCATATTTTTCACACCTTTTGAAGCTCTTCATATTTTTCGCACCATTCCAGGCTCTTCATGTTTTTCAACACCGTTTCATGCTCCTCGTATTTTTCAGACCGTTTCATGCTCCTCATATTTTTGACACCTTTTGAAGCTCTTCCTATTTTCCACACCTTTTCAGCCTCTTGATGTTTTAGAACACCGCTTCATGCTCCTTCTATTTTTCATAACGTTTCATGCTCCTCTCATTTTTCACACCTTTTGAAGCTCTTCATATTTTTCACACCTTTTGAAGCTCTTCATATTTTTCACACCTTTTCAGGCTCTTCATGTTTTGGAGCACACCTTCATGCTCCTCCCATTTTTCAGACCTGTTCATGCTACTCATATTTTTCAAATCTTTTGAAGCTCTTCATATTTTTAACACCTTTTCAGGCTCTTCATGTTTTTCAACACCGCTTCATGCTCCTCCTATTTTCAGAACGTTTCATGCTCCTCATATTTTTGACAACTTTTGAAGCTCTTCATATTTTTCACACCTTTTCAGGCTCTTCATGTTTTTCAACACCGCTTCATGCTCCTCCTATTCAGACCGTTTCATGCTCCTCATATTTTTGACATCTTTTGAAGCTGTTCATATTTTTCACTCCTTTTCAGGCACTTCATGTTTTTGAACACCGTTTCATGCTCCTCCTATTTTTCAGAACGTTTCATGCTCTTCATATTTTAGACACCTTTTGAGGCTCTTCATATTTCTCATACCTTTTCAGGCTCTCCATATTTTTGAACACTGCTTCTTGCTCCTCCTAATTTTGAGACGGTTTCATGCTCCTCATATTTATGACACATTTTGAAGCTCTTCATATTATTCACTCCTTTTCAGGCTCTTCATGGTTTTGAACACCGCTTTATGCTCCTCCTATTTTTCAGACCGTTTCATGCTCTTCATATATTTCACACCTTTTGAAGCTCTTCATATTTTTCACACCTTTTCAGGCTCATCATGTTTTTCCACACCGATTCATGCTCCTTCCATTTTTCAAAACGTTTCATGTTCCTCATATTTTTGACACCTTTTGAAACTCTTCCTTTTTTTCACACCTTTTCATGCTCTTCATGTTTCTAACACCGTTTCATGCTTCTCCTATTTTTCAGACCGTTTAATGCTCCTCATATTTTTCACACCTTTTGAATCTCTATATTTGTCACACCTTTTCAGGCTCTTCATGTTTTTCAACACCGCTTCATGCTCCTCCTATTTTTCAGATCGTTTCTTGCTCCTCCTATATTTCAAACTGTTTCACGCACCTCTTATTATTGACACCTTTTGAAGCTCTTCATATTTTTCACACCTTTTCAGGCTCTTCATGTTTTTCAACACCACTTCATGCTCCTCCTATTTTTGAGACCGGTTCATGCTCCTCATATTTTTCACACATTTAGAAACTCTTCATATTTTTCCCACCTTTTCAGGCTCTTCATGTATTTGAGCACAGCTTCATGCTCCTCCTATTTTTCAGACCGTTTCATGCTCCTCATATTTTTGACAGCTTTTGAAGCTCTTCATATTTTTCACACCATTGCAGGCTCTTAATGTTTTTGAACACCGTTTCATGCTCCTCCTATATTTCACACCGTTTCATGCTCCTCATATTTTTGACACATTTTGAAGCTCTTCATATTTTTCACACCTTTTGAAGCTCTTCATATTTTTCACAACATTTCAGGCTCTTCATGTTTTTGAACACCGTTTCATGCTCCTCCTATATTTCAGACCATTTCATGCTCCTCATATTTCTGACAAATTTTGAAGCTCTTCAAATATTTCAAACATTTTCAGGCTCTTCATGTTTTGAACACCACTTCATGCTCCTCCTATTTTTCAGACCGTTTCATGCTCATCTCATTTTTGACACCTTTTGAAGCTCTTCATATTTTTCACAACTTTTAAAGCTTTTCATATTTTTGACACATTTTCAGGCTCTTCAGGTTTTTCAACACCGCTTCTTGCTCCTCCTAATTTTCAGACCGCTTCTTGCTCCTCCTAATTTTCAGACCGCTTCATGCTCCTCCTATTTTTCAGACCGTTTCATGCTCCTCTCATTTTTCACACCTTTTGAAGCTCTTCATATTTTTCACACCTTTTCAGGCTCTTCATGTTTTGAACACCGCTTCATGCTCCTCCTATTTTTCTGACCGTTTCATGCACCTCATATTTTTGACACCTTTTGAAGCTGCTCCTATTTTACACACGTTTTCAGGCTCTTCATGTTTTTCAACACCGTTTCATGCTCCTCCTATTTTTCCAACCGTTTCATGCTCCTCCTATTTTTCAGACCGTTTCATGCTCCTAATAATTTTGACAATTTTGGAAGCTCTTCATATTTTTCACACCTTTTCAGGCTCTTCATGTTTTGGAGCACACCTTCATGCTCCTCCCATTTTTCAGACCTGTTCATGCTACTCATATTTTTCAAATCTTTTGAAGCTCTTCATATTTTTAACACCTTTTCAGGCTCTTCATGTTTTTCAACACCGCTTCATGCTCCTCCTATTTTCAGAACGTTTCATGCTCCTCATATTTTTGACAACTTTTGAAGCTCTTCATATTTTTCACACCTTTTCAGGCTCTTCATGTTTTTCAACACCGCTTCATGCTCCTCCTATTTTCAGACCGTTTCATGCTCCTCATATTTTTGACATCTTTTGAAGCTGTTCATATTTTTCACTCCTTTTCAGGCACTTCATGTTTTTGAACACCGTTTCATGCTCCTCCTATTTTTCAGAACGTTTCATGCTCTTCATATTTTAGACACCTTTTGAGGCTCTTCATATTTCTCATACCTTTTCAGGCTCTCCATATTTTTGAACACTGCTTCTTGCTCCTCCTAATTTTGAGACGGTTTCATGCTCCTCATATTTATGACACATTTTGAAGCTCTTCATATTATTCACTCCTTTTCAGGCTCTTCATGGTTTTGAACACCGCTTTATGCTCCTCCTATTTTTCAGACCGTTTCATGCTCTTCATATATTTCACACCTTTTGAAGCTCTTCATATTTTTCACACCTTTTCAGGCTCATCATGTTTTTCCACACCGATTCATGCTCCTTCTATTTTTCAAAACGTTTCATGTTCCTCATATTTTTGACACCTTTTGAAACTCTTCCTTTTTTTCACACCTTTTCATGCTCTTCATGTTTCTAACACCGTTTCATGCTTCTCCTATTTTTCAGACCGTTTAATGCTCCTCATATTTTTCACACCTTTTGAATCTCTTTATATTTGTCACACCTTTTCAGGCTCTTCATGTTTTTCAACACCGCTTCATGCTCCTCCTATTTTTCAGATCGTTTCTTGCTCCTCCTATATTTCAAACTGTTTCACGCACCTCTTATTATTGACACCTTTTGAAGCTCTTCATATTTTTCACACCTTTTCAGGCTCTTCATGTTTTTCAACACCACTTCATGCTCCTCCTATTTTTGAGACCGGTTCATGCTCCTCATATTTTTCACACATTTAGAAACTCTTCATATTTTTCCCACCTTCCCAGGCTCTTCATGTATTTGAGCACAGCTTCATGCTCCTCCTATTTTTCAGACCGTTTCATGCTCCTCATATTTTTGACAGCTTTTGAAGCTCTTCATATTTTTCACAACATTTCAGGCTCTTCATGTTTTTGAACACCGTTTCATGCTCCTCCTATATTTCAGACCATTTCATGCTCCTCATATTTCTGACAAATTTTGAAGCTCTTCAAATATTTCAAACATTTTCAGGCTCTTCATGTTTTGAACACCACTTCATGGTCCTCCTATTTTTCAGACCGTTTCATGCTCATCTCATTTTTGACACCTTTTGAAGCTCTTCATATTTTTCACAACTTTTAAAGCTTTTCATATTTTTGACACATTTTCAGGCTCTTCAGGTTTTTCAACACCGCTTCTTGCTCCTCCTAATTTTCAGACCGCTTCTTGCTCCTCCTAATTTTCAGACCGCTTCATGCTCCTCCTATTTTTCAGACCGTTTCATGCTCCTCTCATTTTTCACACCTTTTGAAGCTCTTCATATTTTTCACACCTTTTCAGGCTCTTCATGTTTTGAACACCGCTTCATGCTCCTCCTATTTTTCTGACCGTTTCATGCACCTCATATTTTTGACACCTTTTGAAGCTGCTCCTATTTTACACACGTTTTCAGGCTCTTCATGTTTTTCAACACCGTTTCATGCTCCTCCTATTTTTCCAACCGTTTCATGCTCCTCCTATTTTTCAGACCGTTTCATGCTCCTAATAATTTTGACAATTTTGGAAGCTCTTCATATTTTTCACACCTTTTCAGGCTCTTCATGTTTTGGAGCACACCTTCATGCTCCTCCCATTTTTCAGACCTGTTCATGCTACTCATATTTTTCAAATCTTTTGAAGCTCTTCATATTTTTAACACCTTTTCAGGCTCTTCATGTTTTTCAACACCGCTTCATGCTCCTCCTATTTTCAGAACGTTTCATGCTCCTCATATTTTTGACAACTTTTGAAGCTCTTCATATTTTTCACACCTTTTCAGGCTCTTCATGTTTTTCAACACCGCTTCATGCTCCTCCTATTTTCAGACCGTTTCATGCTCCTCATATTTTTGACATCTTTTGAAGCTGTTCATATTTTTCACTCCTTTTCAGGCACTTCATGTTTTTGAACACCGTTTCATGCTCCTCCTATTTTTCAGAACGTTTCATGCTCTTCATATTTTAGACACCTTTTGAGGCTCTTCATATTTCTCATACCTTTTCAGGCTCTCCATATTTTTGAACACTGCTTCTTGCTCCTCCTAATTTTGAGACGGTTTCATGCTCCTCATATTTATGACACATTTTGAAGCTCTTCATATTATTCACTCCTTTTCAGGCTCTTCATGGTTTTGAACACCGCTTTATGCTCCTCCTATTTTTCAGACCGTTTCATGCTCTTCATATATTTCACACCTTTTGAAGCTCTTCATATTTTTCACACCTTTTCAGGCTCATCATGTTTTTCCACACCGATTCATGCTCCTTCTATTTTTCAAAACGTTTCATGTTCCTCATATTTTTGACACCTTTTGAAACTCTTCCTTTTTTTCACACCTTTTCATGCTCTTCATGTTTCTAACACCGTTTCATGCTTCTCCTATTTTTCAGACCGTTTAATGCTCCTCATATTTTTCACACCTTTTGAATCTCTTTATATTTGTCACACCTTTTCAGGCTCTTCATGTTTTTCAACACCGCTTCATGCTCCTCCTATTTTTCAGATCGTTTCTTGCTCCTCCTATATTTCAAACTGTTTCACGCACCTCTTATTATTGACACCTTTTGAAGCTCTTCATATTTTTCACACCTTTTCAGGCTCTTCATGTTTTTCAACACCACTTCATGCTCCTCCTATTTTTGAGACCGGTTCATGCTCCTCATATTTTTCACACATTTAGAAACTCTTCATATTTTTCCCACCTTCCCAGGCTCTTCATGTATTTGAGCACAGCTTCATGCTCCTCCTATTTTTCAGACCGTTTCATGCTCCTCATATTTTTGACAGCTTTTGAAGCTCTTCATATTTTTCACACCATTGCAGGCTCTTAATGTTTTTGAACACCGTTTCATGCTCCTCCTATATTTCACACCGTTTCATGCTCCTCATATTTTTGACACATTTTGAAGCTCTTCATATTTTTCACACCTTTTGAAGCTCTTCATATTTTTCACAACATTTCAGGCTCTTCATGTTTTTGAACACCGTTTCATGCTCCTCCTATATTTCAGACCATTTCATGCTCCTCATATTTCTGACAAATTTTGAAGCTCTTCAAATATTTCAAACATTTTCAGGCTCTTCATGTTTTGAACACCACTTCATGCTCCTCCTATTTTTCAGACCGTTTCATGCTCATCTCATTTTTGACACCTTTTGAAGCTCTTCATATTTTTCACAACTTTTAAAGCTTTTCATATTTTTGACACATTTTCAGGCTCTTCAGGTTTTTCAACACCGCTTCTTGCTCCTCCTAATTTTCAGACCACTTCTTGCTCCTCCTAATTTTCAGACCGCTTCATGCTCCTCCTATTTTTCAGACCGTTTCATGCTCCTCTCATTTTTCACACCTTTTGAAGCTCTTCATATTTTTCACACCTTTTCAGGCTCTTCATGTTTTGAACACCGCTTCATGCTCCTCCTATTTTTCTGACCGTTTCATGCACCTCATATTTTTGACACCTTTTGAAGCTGCTCCTATTTTACACACGTTTTCAGGCTCTTCATGTTTTTCAACACCGTTTCATGCTCCTCCTATTTTTCCAACCGTTTCATGCTCCTCCTATTTTTCAGACCGTTTCATGCTCCTAATAATTTTGACAATTTTGGAAGCTCTTCATATTTTTCACACCTTTTCAGGCTCTTCATGTTTTTCAACACCACTATATGCTCCTACTAATTTTCAGACTGTTTCATGCTCGTCATATATTTTACACCTTTTGAAGCTCTTCATATTTTTCACACCTTTTCAGGCTCTTCATGTTTTGGAGCACACCTTCATGCTCCTCCCATTTTTCAGACCGTTTCATGCTCCTCATGTATTTCACACCATTTGAAGCACTTCATATTTTTCACACCTTTTCAGTCTCTTCATGTTTTTCAACACCACTTCATGTTCCTCCTATTATTCAGACCGTTTCATGCTCATCTCATTTTTGACACCTTTTGAAGTTCTTGATATTTTTGACACCTTTTGAAGCTCTTCATATTTTTCACACCTTTTCAGGCTCTTCATGTTTGGAGCACACCTTCATGCTCCTCCCATTTTTCAGACCGTTTCATGCTCCTCATGTATTTCACACCATTTGAAGCACTTCATATTTTTCACACCTTTTCAGGCTCTTCATGTTTCTCAACACCGCTTCATGCTCCTCCTATTTTTCAGACCGTTTCATGCTCCTCCTATTTTTCAGACCGTTTTATGCTCCTCATATTTTTGACACCTTTTGAAGCTCTTCATATTTTTCACACCTTTTCAGGCTATTCATGTTTTCCAGCACCACTTCATGCTCCTCCTATTTTTCAGACCGATTCATGCTCCTCATATTTTTGATACCTTTTGAAGCTCTTCATATTTTTCACACCTTTTCAGGCTATTCATGTTTTCCAACACCATTCATGCTCCTCCTATTTTTCAGACCGTTTCATGCTCCTCCTAATTTTGACACCTGTTGATGCTGTTCATATTTTTCACACCTTTTGAAGCTCTTTTAATTTTTCACACGTTTTCAGATTCTTCATGTTTTTCAACACCGCTTCATGCTCGTGCTATTTTTCAGACCGTTTCATGCTCCTCATGTATTTCACATCTTTTGAAGCTCTTCATATTTTTCACACCTTTTCAGGCTCTTCATGTTTTTCAACACCGCTTCATGCTCCTCCTAATTTGCAGATCGTTTCATGCTCCTCATATTTTTCACACCTTTTGAAGCTGTTCATATTTTTCACACCTTTTCAGTCTCTTCATGTTTTTCAACACCGTCTCATAATTCTCCTATTTTTCAGACCGTTTCATGCTCTCCATGTATTTCACACATTTTGAAGCTCTTCATATACTTCACACCTTTTCAGGCTCTGCATGTTTTTGAACACCGTTTCATGCTCCTCCTATTTTTCAGACCGTTTCATGCTCATCTCATTTTTGACACCTTTTTGAAGCTCTTCATATTTTTAACACCTTTGAAGCTCTTCATAGATTTGACACGTTTTCAGGCTCTTCATGTTTTTGAACACTGTTTCATGCTCCTCCTATTTTTCATACCGTTTCATGTTCCTCCTATTTTTCAGATCATTTCATGCTCCTCATATTTTTGACACCTTTTGAAGCTCTTCATATATTTCACACCTTTTCAGGCTCTTCAATTTTTTCAACCCCACTTCATGCTCCTCCTATTTTTCAGACCGTTTCATGCTCACATCACTTTTGACACCTTTTGAAGCTCTTCTTATTTTTCACATCTTTTGAAACTCTTCATATTTTTCACACGTTTTCAGGCTCTTCATGTTTTCAAAACCGTTTCATGCTCCTCCTATTTTTCAGACCGTTTCTTGCTCCTTATATGTTTGTCTCCTTTTGAAGCTCTTCATATTTTTCACAGTTTTTGAAGCTCTTCATATTTTTCACACCTTTTCAGGCTCTTCATGTTTTTGAACACCGTTTCATGCTCCTCCTATTTTTCATACCGTTTCATGTTCCTCCTATTTTTCAGACCGTTTCATGCTCATCTCATTTTTGACACCTTTTGAAGTTCTTGATATTTTTGACACCTTTGAAGTTCTTCATATATTTCACAACTTTTAAGGCTCTTCATGTTTTTCAACACCGCTTCATGCTCCACCTATTTTTCAGTCGTTTCATGCTTTTCATATTTTTGACACCTTTTTAAGCTCTTCATATTTTTCACACCTTTTCAGGATCTTCATATTTTTGACTTCTGCTTCATGCCCCTGCTATTTTTCAGAATGTTTCATGCTCCTCATATTTTTGAAACCTTTTGAAGCTCTTCATATTTTTCACACCTTTTCATGCTCTTAATGTTTTTGAACACCGCTTCATGATCCTCCTATTTTTCAGACCATTTCATGCTCCTCATATTTTTCACACCTTTTGAAGCTCTTCATATTTTTCACACATTTTCAGGCTCTTCATGTTTTTCAACACCACTTAATGCTCCTCCTATTTTTCAGACCGTTTCATGCTCCTCATATTTTTGACACCTCTTGAAGCTCTTCATATTTTTCACACCTTTTCAGGCTCTTCTTGTTTTTGAACACCGATTCATGCTCCTCCTATTTTTCATACCGTTTCATGCTCCTCATAATTTTGACACATTTTGAAGCTCTTCATAATTTTCACACATTTTCAGGCTCTTCATGTTTTTGAACACCGTCTCATGCTCCTGCTATTTTTCAGACCGTTTCATGCTCCTCATATATTTGACAACTTTGGAAGCACTTCGTATTTTTCACACCTTTTCAGGTTCTTAATGTTTTTGAACGCCACTTCATGCTCCTGCTATTTTTCAGACCGTTTCATACTCCTCATATTTTTGATACCTTTTGAAGCTCTTCATATTTTTCACACCTTTTCAGGCTCTTTATGCTTTTCAACACCAATTCATGCTCCTCCTTTTTTGCAGACCGTTTCATACTCCTCATATTTTTGACACCTTTTGAAGCTCTTCATATTTCTCACACAATTTCAGGCTTTTCATGTTTTTCAACAACGCTTCATGCTCCTAATTTTCAGACCGTTTCATGCTGATCTCATTTTTGACACCTTTTGCAGCTTTTCATATTTTTCACACCTTTTCAGGCTCTTCATGTTTTTCCACACCACTTCATGCTCCTCCTTTTTTGTAGACCGTTTCATTCTCCTCATGTATTTCACACCTTTTGAAGCTCTTCATATTTTTCCCACCTTTTCCGGCTCTCCATGTTTTTGATCACCGTTTCATGCTCCTCCTATTTTTCAGACCGTTTCATGCACCTCATATTTTTCACACCTTTTGAAGCTCTTCATATTTTTCACACCTTTTCAGGCTCTTCATGTTTCCCAACACCGCTTCATGCTCCTGCTATTTATCATAACGTTTCATACTCCTCATATTTTTGACACTTTTTGAGTCTCTTCATATTTTTCACACCTTTTCAGGCTCTTCATGTTTTTGAACACCGTTTCATAATCCTCCCATTTTTCATACCGTTTCATGCTCCTCATATTTTTGAAACCTTTTGAAGCTCTTCATATTTTTCACACCTTTTCAGGCTCTTCAAGTTTTTGAACACCGCTTCATCCTCCTCGTATTTTTAAGACCGTTTCATGCTCCTCATATTTTTGAAACCTTTTGAAGCTCTTCATATTTTTCACACCTTTTCAGGCTCTTCAAGTTTTTGAACACCGCTTCATCCTCCTCGTATTTTTAAGACCGTTTCATGCTCCTCATATTTTTGAAACCTTTTGAAGCTCTTCATATTTTTCACACCTTTTTAGGCGCTTCATTTTTTTGAACACCGCTTCATGCTCCTCCTATTTTTCAGACCGTATCATGCTCCTCATATTTTACACACCTTTTGAAGCTCTTCATATTTTTCACACCTTTTTAGCCTCTTCATGTTTTTCAACACCAGTTCATGCTCCTCCTAATTTTCAGACCGTTTCATGCTCCTCATATTTTTAACACCTTTAGAAACTCTTCATATTTTTCACACATTTTCAGGCTCTTCATGTTTTTCAACACCGTTTCATGATCCTCTTTTTTTTCAGACCGTTTCATGCTCCTCATATTTTTGACACCTTTTGAAGCTCTTCATATTTTTCACACTTTTCAGGCTCTTCATGTTTTTCAACAACGCTTCATGCTCCGCCTATTTTTCAGACCATTTCATTCTCCTCATATTTTTGACACCTTTTCAAGCTCTTCAGATATTTCACACCTTTTCAGGCTCTTCATTTTTTTCAACACCACTTCATGCTCCTCCTATTTTTCAGACCGTTACATGCTCCTCATATTTTTGACACTTTTTGAAGCTCTTTATATATTTCACACATTTTCAGGCTCTTCATGTTTTTCAACACCGTTTCATGATCCTTCTATTTTCAGACCGTTTCATACTCCTCATATTTTTGACACCTTTTGTAGCTCTTCATATTTTTCACAATTTTCAGGCTGTTCATGTTTTTCAACAACGCTTCATGCTCCGCCTATTTTTCAGACCATTTCATTCTCCTCATATTTTTGACACCTTTTGAAGTTCTTCAGATATTTCACACCTTTTCAGGCTCTTCATTTTTTTCAACACCACTTTATGCTCCTACTATTTTTCAGATCGTTTCATGCTCTTCTCATTTTGACACCTTTTAAAGCTCTTCATATTTTTCACATCTTTCGAAGCTCTTCATATTTTTCACACGTTTTCAGGCTCTTCATGTTGTTCAACACCCTTTCTTGCTTCTCCTATTTTTAAGACCATTTCATGCTCCTCATATATTTGACAGGTTTTGAAGCTCTACATATTTTTCACACCTTTTCAGCCTTTTCATTTATTTCAATATCACTTCATGCTCCTCCTATTTTTCAGACCGTTTCATGCTCATCTCATTTTGACACCTTTTGAAGCTCTTCATATTTTTCACACCTTTTCAGGCTCTTCATGTTTTTGAACACGGCTTCATGCTCCTCCTATTTTTCAGACCGTACCCTGCTCCTCATATTTTTCACACCTATTGAAGCTCTTAATATTTTTCACAACTTTGCAGGCTCTTCATGTTTTTGAACACCACTTCATGCTCCTCCTATTTTACAGAGAGTTTCAGGCCCCTCATGTATTTCACACCTTTTGAAGCTCTTCATATTTTTCACACCTTTTCAATCTCTTCATGTTTTTCAACACCGTTTCATGCTGCTTTTATTTCTCAGACCGTTTCATGCTCCTCATATCTTTCACACCTTTTGAAGCTCTTCATATTTTTCACACCTTTTCAGGCTCTTCATGTTTTTGAACACTGCTTCATGCTCCTCCTGTTTTTCAGGTCATTTCATGCTCCTGTATTTTTGAAACCTTTTGAAGCTCTTCATATTTTTCACTCCTTTTCAGGCTCCACATGTTTTTGAACAGCGCATCATGCTCCTCCTATTTTCAGACCGTTCCATGCTCCTCATATTTTTGACACCTTTTGAAGCTCTTCATAAATTTCACACCTTTTCAGGCTCTTCATGTTTTTCAACACCACTTCATCCTCCAAATATTTTTCAGATGGCTTCATGCTCATCTCATTTTTGACACCTTTTGAAGCTCTTCATATTTTTGACATCTTTTGAAGCTCTTCATATTTCTCACACTTTTTCAGGCTCTTCATGTTTTTCATCACCGCTTCATGCTCCTCCTATTTTTCAGACCGTTTCATGCTCCTCAAATTTTTGACACCTTTTAAAGCTCTTCATATATTTCACACCTTTTCAGGCTCGTCATTTTTTTGAACACCACTTCATGCTCCTCCTATTTTTCAGACCTTTTCATGCTCCTCATATTTTTGACACCTTTTGAAGCTCCTCATATTTTTCACACCTTTTGAAGCTCTTCATATTTTTCACACCTTTTCAGGCTCTTCATGTTTTTGAACACCGTTTCATGCTCCTCCTATATTTCAGATCATTTCATGCTCCTCATATTTTTGACAGCGTTTAGAGCTCTTCAAATATTTCACACATTTTCAGGCTATTCATGTTTTTCAACACAAATTCATGCTCCCCCTTTTTTTCAGACCGTTTCATGCTCATCTCATTTTTGACATCTTTTGAAACTCTTCATATTTTTCACACCTTTTGAAGCTCTTCATATTTTTCACAGCTTTTGAAGCTCTTCATATTTTTCACACCTTTTCAGGATTTCATGTTTTGAACACCGCTTCATACTCCTCCAATTTTCTGAATGTTTCGTTCTCCTCATATTTTTCAGACCGTTTCATGCTCCTCATATATTTCACACCTTTTGAATCTCTTCACGTTTTCACACCTTTTGAATCCCTTCATATTATCACACCTTTTCAGGCTCCTCATGTTTTTGAACAAGGCTTCATGCTCCTCCTATATTTCAGACCGTGTCATGCTCCTCATATTTTGACACCTTTTTAAGGTCTTCATATTTTTCACACCTTTTCAGTCTCTTCAAGTTTTTGAACACTGGTACATGCTCCGCCTATTTTTCACACCTTTTGAAGCTCTTCAAATTTTTCACACCTTTTCAGGCTCTTCATGTTGTCAACACCGTTTCATGCTCCTCCTATATTTCAGACCGTGTCATGCTCCTCATATTTTTGATACCTTTTGAAGCTCTTCATATATTTCACACCTTTTCAGGCTCTTCATGTTTTTGAACACCGCTTCATGCTCCTCCTATTTTTCAGTCCGTTTCATGCTCCTCATATTTTTGACACCTTTTGAAGCTCTTCATATTTTTCACACATTTTCAGGCACCTCATATTTTTAAACACCGCATCATGCTCCTCCTATTTTCAGACCGTTTCATGCTCCTGATGTATTTTACACCTTTGGAAGCTCTTCACATTGTTCACACCTTTTCAGGCTCTTCATGTTTCTGAACACCGTTTCAAGCTGTTCCTAATTTTCAGACCGCTTCATGCTCCTCTCATTTTTGACACCTTTTGAAGCTCTTCATATTTTTGACAACTTTTGAGGCTCTTCATATTTCTCACACGTTTTCAGGTTGTTCATGTTTTTCAACACCGCTTCATGCTCCTCCCCTTTTTCAGACCGTTTAATGCTCATCTCATTTTTGACACCTTTTGAAGGTCTTCATATTTTTCACACCTTTTGAAGCTCTTCATATTTTCACAACTTTTCAGGCTTTTCATGTTTTTGAACACCGTTTCATGCTCCTGCATATTTCAGACCGATTCTTGCTGCTCATATGTTTGACCTGTTTTGAAGCTCTTCATATTTTTCACACCTTTTCAGGCTCTTCATGTTTTTCAACACTGCTTCATGCTCCTCCTATTTTTTACACCTTTTGAAGCTCTTCATATTTTTCACACCTTTTCAGGCTGTTCATGTTTTTGAACATGGTTTCATGTTCCTCCTATTTTTCAGACCGTTTCATGCTCCTCATATTTTTGAAACCTTTTGAAGCTCTTCATATTTTTCACACCTTTTCAGGCTCTTCATGTTTTTCAACACTACTTCATGCTCCCCCTCTTTTTCAGACGGTTTCATGCACATCTCTTTTTTGACACCTTTTGAAGCTCTTCATATTTTTCATACCTTTTGAAACTCTTTATATTTTTCACACGTTTTCAGGCTCTTCATGTTTTTCAGCACCACTTCATGCTCCTCCTATTTTTCAGACCGTTTCATGCTCCTCATTTATTTCACACCTTTTGAAGCTCTTCATATTTTTCAAGCTTTTTCAGGCTCTTCATGTTTTTGAACACCGCTTCATGCTCCTCCTATTTTTCAAACCTTTTCATGATCCTCATGTATTTCAGACGTTTGAAACTCTTCATATTTTTCACACCTTTTGAAGCTCTTCATATTTTTCACAACTTTTCAAGCCTTTCATGTTTTCAACACAGTTTCAGGCTCCGCCTATTTTTCAGACCGTTTCATGCTCCTCATATTTTTGACACCTTTTGAAGGTCTTCATATTTTTCACACCTTTTCAGGCTCTTCAAGTTTTTGAACGTCGTTTCATGCTCCTCCTATTTTTCAGACTGTTTCATGCTCCTCTTATTTTTCACACCTTTTGAAGCTCTTCATATTTTTGCCACCTTTTCAGGCTCTTCATGTTTTTCAACACAGTTTCATGCTCCTCCTATTGTTCCAACCGTTTCAAGCTTCTCATATTTTTGACACCTTTTGAAGCTCATCATATTTTTCACACCTTTTCATGCTCTTCATGTTTTTCAACACCGTTACATGATTCTCCTATTTTTCAGACTGTTTCATGCTCCTCATATTTTTGACACTTTTTGAAGCTCTTCATGTTTTTCACACCATTTAGGATCTTCATGATTTTCAACACCGCTTCATACTCCTTCTATTTTTCAGACCGTTTCATGCTCCACATATTTTTGACACCTTTTGAAGCTCTTCATATTTTTCACACCTTTTCAGTCTCTTCATGTCTTTCAACACCGCTTCATGCTCCTCCTATTTTTCAGACCGTATCATGCTCCTCGTATTTTTGACACGTTTTGAAGCTCTTCATATAATTCACACTTTTTCAGGCTCTTCAAGATTTTCAACACCGTTTCATGCTCCTCCTATTATTCAGACCGTTTCATGCTCCTCATATTTTTGACACTTTTTGAAGCTCTTTATATATTTCACACCGTTTCAGGCTCTTCATGTTTTTGATCACCGTTACATTCTCCTCCTATTATTCAGACCGTTTCATGCTCCTCATATTTTTGACACTTTTTGAAGCTCTTTATATATTTCACACATTTGCAGGCTCTTCATGTTTTTGAACACAGCTTCATGCTCCTCCTATTTTTCAGACAATTTCATGCTCCTCATATTTTTGACAACTTTGGAAGCTCTTCATATTTTTCACACATTTTCAGGCTCTTCATGTTTTTCAACACTGTTGCATGATCCTCCTATTTTTCAGACCGTTTCATGCTCCTCATATACTTGACACATTTTTAAGCTCTTCATATATTTCACACATTTTCAGGCTATTCATGTTTTTCAACACCGCTCATGCTCCTTGTATTTTTAAGACCGTTTCATGCTCCTCATATTTTAGACACCTTTTTAAGCTCTTCATATTTTTCACACCTTTTTAAGCTCTTCATATTACTCACACCTTTTCAGGCTCTTCATGTTTTTCAACAACGCTTCATGCACCTCCTATTTGTCAGACCGTTTCATGCTCATCTCATTTTTGACACCTTTTGAATCTTTTTATATTTTTCACACCTTCTCAGGCTCTTCATGTTTTTGAACACCGCTTCATGCTCCTCCTATTTTTCAGACCGTTTCATGCTCATCAAATTTTTGACACCTTTTGAAGCTCTTCATATTTTTCACACCTTTTGAAGCTCTTCATATTTTTCACACCATTTCAGGCTCTTCATGTTTTTCAACACCATTTCATGCTGCTTCTATTTTTCAGACCGTTTCATGCTCCTCATATTTTTCACACCTTTTGAAGCTCTTCATATTTTTCACACCTTTTCAGGGTCTTCATGTTTTTCTACACCACTTCATGCTTCTCCTATTTTTCAGCCCGTTTCATGCTCCTCATGTATTTCATACCTTTTGAAGCTCTTCATATTTTTCACACCTTTTCAGGCTCTTCATGTTTTTGAACACCGCTTCATGCTCCTCCTATTTTTCAGACCGTTTCATGCTCCTCATATTTTTGACATCTTTTGAAGCTTTTCAAATTTTTCACACCTTTTCAGGCTCTTCAAGTTTTTCAACACCACTTCATGCTCCTCCTTTTTTGCAGACCGTTTCATGCTCCTCATATTTTTGATACCTTTTGATAATCTTCATATTTTTCACACCTTTTCAGGCCATTCATTTTTTCAACACCACTTCATGCTCCTCCTATTTTTCAGACCGTTTCATGCTCATCTCATTTTTGAAACCTTTTGAAGCTTTTCATATTTTTCACAACTTTTCAGGCTCTTCAAGTTTTTGAACACCGCTTCATGCTCCTCCTATTTTTCAGACCGTTTTATGCTCATCTCATTTTTGACACCTTTTGAAGCTTTTCATATTTTTCACAACTTTTCAGGCTCTTCATGTTTTTGAACACCGCTTCATGCTCCTCCTATTTTTCAGACCGTTTCATGCTCCTCATATTTTACACCTTTTGAAGCTCTTCACATTTTTCACACCTTTTCAGGCTCTTCATGTTTTTGATCACCGTTACATTCTCCTCCTATTTTTCAGACCGTTTCATGTTCCTCATATTTTTGACAACTTTGGAAGCTCTTCATATTTTTCACACATTTTCAGGCTCTTCATGTTTTTCAACACTGTTGCATGATCCTCCTATTTTTCAGACCGTTTCATGCTCCTCATATACTCGACACATTTTTAAGCTCTTCATATATTTCACACATTTTCAGGCTATTCATGTTTTTCAACACCGCTTCATGCTCCTTGTATTTTTAAGACCGTTTCATGCTCCTCATATTTTTGACACCTTTTTAAGCTCTTCTATTTTTCACATCTTTTTAAGCTCTTCATATTTCTCACACCTTTTCAGGCTCTTCATGTTTTTCAACAACGCTTCATGCACCTACTATTTGTCAGACCTTTTCATGCTCATCTCATTTTTGACACCTTTTGAATCTTTTCATATTTTTCACACCTTCTCAGGCTCTTCATGTTTTTGAACACCGCTTCATGCTAATCCTATTTTTCAAACCATATCATGCTCCTCATATTTTTCACACCTTTTAAGCTCTTCATATTTTTCACACTTTTTCAGACTCTTCATGTTTTTCAACACCGCTTCATGCTCCTCCTATTTTTCAGACCGTTTCATGCTCATCAAATTTTTGACACCTTTTGAAGCTCTTCATATTTTTCACACCTTTTGAAGCTCTTCATATTTTTCACACCATTTCAGGCTCTTCATGTTTTTCAACACCGTTTCATGCTGCTTCTATTTTTCAGACTGTTTCATGCTCCTCATATTTTTCACACCTTTTGAAGCTCTTCATATTTTTCACACCTTTTCAGGCTCTTCATGTTTTTCTACACCACTTCATGCTTCTCTTATTTTTCAGACCGTTTCATGCTCCTCATATTTTTCACACCTTTTGAAGCTCTTCATATTTTTCACACCTTTTCAGGCTCTTCATGTTTTTCTACACCACTTCATGCTTCTCCTATTTTTCAGACTATTTCATGCTCCTCATTTATTTCACACCATTTGAAGCTCTTCATATTTTTCACACCTTTTCAGGCTCTTCATGTTTTTAAACACCGTTT
This sequence comes from Dama dama, assembly GCF_033118175.1. Classification (NCBI taxonomy): domain Eukaryota; kingdom Metazoa; phylum Chordata; class Mammalia; order Artiodactyla; family Cervidae; genus Dama; species Dama dama. The sequence goes on along the minus strand of NW_026870891.1, from coordinate 5,515,851 downwards.
CATGCTACTTCTATTTTTCAGACCGTTTCATGCTCCTCATATTTTTCACACCTTTTGAAGCTCTTCATATTTTTCACACCTTTTCAGGCTCTTCATGTTTTTCTACACCACTTCATGCTTCTCCTATTTTTCAGCACGTTTCATGCTCCTCATGTATTTCACACCTTTTGAAGCTCTTCATATTTTTCACACCTTTTCAGGCTCTTCATGTTTTTCAATACCACTTCAAGCTCCTCCAGGTTTGCAGACCGTTTCATGCTCCTCATATATTTCACACCTTTTGAAGCTCTTCATATTTTTCACACCTTTTCAGGCTCTTCATATTTTTGAACACCGCTTCATGCTCCTCCTATTTTTCAGACCGTTTCATGCTCCTCATATTTTACACCTTTTGAAGCTCTTCATATTTTTCACACCTTTTCAGGCTCTTCATGTTTTTGATCACCGTTACATTCTCCTCCTATTATTCAGACCGTTTCATGCTCCTCATATTTTTGACACTTTTTGAAGTCTTTATATATTTCACACCTTTTCTGGCTCTTCATGTTTTTGATCACCATTACATTCTCCTCCTACTATTCAGACCGTTTCATGCTCCTCATATTTTTGACACTTTTTGAAGCTCTTCATATTTTTCACACCTTTTCAGGCTCTTCATGTTTTTGATCACCGTTACATTCTCCTCCTATTATTCAGACCGTTTCATGCTCCTCATATTTTTGATACCTTTTGATGATCTTCATATTTTTCACACCTTTTAAGGCTCTTCATTTTTTCAACACCACTTCAAGCTCCTCCAGGTTTGCAGACCGTTTCATGCTCCTCATATTTTTCAGACCATTTCATATTCCTCATATTTTTCACACCTTTTTGAAGCTCTTCATATTTGTCACATGTTTTCAGGCTCTTCATATTTTTCAACACCGTTTCATGCTGCTTCTCTTTTTCAGACCGTTTCATGCTCCTCATATTTTTCACACCTTTTGAAGCTCTTCATATTTTTCACACCTTTTCAGGCTCTTCATGTTTTTGAACACCGTTTCATGCTCCTCTTATTTTTCAGACCGTTTTTTGCTCCTCATATTTTTGACACCTTTTGAAGCTTTTCATATTTTTCACAACTTTTCAGACTCTTCATGTCTTTCAACACCGTTTCAGGCTCCTCCTATTTTTCAGACCGTTTCATGCTCCTCATATTTTTGACACCTTTTGAAGCTCTTCATATTTTTCACACCTTTTCAGGCTCTTCATATTTATGAACACCGCTTCATGATCCTCCTGTTTTTCAGACCGTTTCATGCTCTTCATATTTTTGAAACATTTTGAAGCTCTTCATATTTTTCACACCTTTTCAGGCTCTTCATGTTTTTCACACGTTTTCAGACTCTTCATGTTTTTCAACAACGCTTCATGCTCCTGCTATTTTTCAGACCGTTTCATGCTCCTCATATTTTAGACACCTTTAAAAACTCTTCATATTTTTCCCACCTTTTCAGGCTCTTCATGTTTTTGAACACTGCTTCATGCTCCTCGTATTTTTCAGACCGTTTCATGCTCCTCATATTTTTGACACTTTTTGAGCTCTTCATATTTTTCACACCTCTTCAGGCTCTTCATGTTTTTCACCACCACTTCATTCTCCTCCTATTTTTCAGACCGTTTCATGCTCATCTCATTTTTGTCACCTTTGAAGCTCTTTATATTTTTCACACCTTTTGAAGCTCTTCCTATTTTTCACACGTTTTCAGGCTCTTCATATTTTTCAACACCGTTTCATGCTGCTTCTATTTTTCAGACCGTTTCATGCTCCTCATATTTTTCACACCTTTTGAAGCTCTTCATATTTTTCCCACCTTTTCAGGCTCTTCATGTTTTTGAACACCGCTTCATGCTACTCCTATTTTTCAAATCGTTTATGCTCCTCATATTTTTGACACCTTAAAAGCTCTTCATATTTTTCAAACCTTTTCAGGCTCTTCATGTTTTTGATCACCGTTTCATGCTCCTCCTATTTTTCAGACCGTTTCATGCTCCTCATATTTTTGACACCTTTTGAAGCTCTTCATATTTTTCACACCTTTTCAGGCTCTTTATGTTTTTGAACACCGCTTCATGATCCTCCTGTTTTTCAGACCGTTTCATGCTCTTCATATTTGTGAAACATTTTGAAGCTCTTCATATTTTTCACAACTTTTCAGGCTCTTCATGTTTTTGAACACAGCTTCATGCTCCACCTATTTATCAGACTGTTTCATGCTCCTCATATTTTTGACACCTTTTGAAGCTCTTTATATTTTTCTCACTATTTCAGGCTCTTCATGATTTTCAACACCGTTTCATGTTATTCCTATTTTTCCGACCATTTAATGCTAATCTCATTTTTGACACCTTTTGAAGCTTTTCATATTTTTCACAACTTTTCAGGCTCTTCATGTTTTTGATCATCGCTTCATGCTCCTCCTATTTTTCAGAGCGTTTCATGCTCCTCATATTTTTGACACTTTTTGAGCTCTTCATATTTTTCACACCTTTTCAGGCTCTTCATGTTTTTGAACACCGCTTCATGATCCTCCTATTTTTCAGACCGTTTCATGCTCCTCATATTTTTGACACATTTAGAAGCTCTTGATTTTTTTCACACCTTTTCAGGCTCTTCATGTTTTTCGACACAGCTTCATGATTCTCCTATTTTTCAGACCGTTTCATTCTGCTCATATTTTTGACACCTTTTGAAGCTCTTCATATATTTCACACCTTTTCAGTCTCTTCTTTTTTTTTCAACACGACTTCATGCTCCTCCTATTTTTCAGACCGTTTCATGCTCTTCATATTTTTGAAACATTTTGATGCTATTCATATTTTTCACACCTTTTCAGGCTCTTCATGTTCTTGAACACCGCTTCATGCTCCTCCTATTTTTCAGAACGTTTCATGCTCCTCATATTTTTCACATTTTTGAAGCTCTTCATATTTTGCAAAGCTTTTCAGGCCTTTCATGTTTTTCAACACAGCTTCATGCTCCTCCTATTTTTCAGACCGTTTCATGCTCATCTCATTTTTTTCACCTTTCAAGCTCTTTATATTTTTCTCACCTTTTGAAGCTCTTCATATTTTTCACATGTTTTCAGGCTCTTCATATTTTTCAACACCGTTTCATGCTGCTTCTATTTTTCAGACCGTTTCATGCTCCTCATATTTTTCACACCTTTTGAAGCTCTTCATATTTTTCACACCTTTTCAGGCTCTTCATGTTTTTGAACACCGCTTCATGCTCCTCTTATTTTTCAGACCGTTTCATGCTCCTCATATTTTTGACACCTTTTGAAGCTCTTCATATTTTTCACACCTTTTCAGGCTCTTCATATTTATGAACACCGCTTCATGATCCTCCTGTTTTTCAGACCGTTTCATGCTCTTCATATTTTTGAAACATTTTGAAGCTCTTCATATTTTTCACACCTTTTCCGGCTCTTCATGTTTTTCACACGTTTTCAGACTCTTCATGTTTTTCAACAACGCTTCATGCTCCTGCTATTTTTCAGACCGTTTCATGCTCCTCATATTTTAGACACCTTTAAAAACTCTTCATATTTTTCACACCTTTTTAGGCTCTTCATGTTTTTCACACGTTTTCAGACTCTTCATGTTTTTCAACACCGCTTCATGCTCCTGCTATTTGTCAGACCGTTTCATGCTCTTCATATTTTTGACACGTTTTGAAGCTCTTCATATTTTTCACACCTTTTCAGGCTCTTCATGTTTTTCAGCACCGTTTCATGCTGCTTCTATTATTTCAGACAGTTTCATGCTCCTCATATTTTTGACATCTTTTGAAGCTCTTCATATTTTTCACATCATTGAAGCTCTTCATATTTTTCACGCCTTTTCAGGCTCTTCATGATTTTCAACACCGCTTCATGATCCTCGTATTTTTCGTACCGTTTCATGCTCATCTCATTTTTGACACCTTTTGAAGCTCTTCATATTTTTCACACCTTTTGAAGCTCTTCATATTTTTCATATGTTTGAAGCTCTTCATAATTTCACACGTTTTCAGACTCTTCATGTTTTTCAACAACGCTTCATGCCCCTGCGATTTTTCATACCGTTTCATGCTCCTCATATTTTTGACAGGTTTTGAGGCTTTTCATATTTTTCACACCTTTTCAGGCTCTTCATGTTTTGGAACACCGTTTCATAATCCGCCTATTTTTAAGACCGTTTCATGCTCCTCATATTTTTGACACCTTTAGAACCTCTTCATATTTTACACAGCTTTTCAGGCTCTTCATGTTTTTTATCACTGCTTCATGCTCGTCCTATTTTTCAGAAAGTTTCATGCTCCTCATATACTTGACACCTTTTGAAGCTCTTGATATTTCTCACACCTTTTCAGGTTCTTTATGTTTTTCAACCCGCTTCATGCTCCTCCTATTTTTCAGACCGTTTCATGCTCCTCTCATTTTTGACACCTTTTGAAGATTTGCATTTCTTTACACACCTATTCAGGCCTTTCATGTTTTTGAACACTGCTTCATGCTCCTCCTATTTTTCAGACCGTATCATGCTCCTCATATTTTTCACACATTTTGAAGCTCTTCATATTTTTCACACCTTTTCAGGCTCTTCATTTTTTTCAACACTACTTGTTGCTCCTCCTATTTTTTAGACCTTTTCATGCTCATCTAATTTTTGACACTTTTGAAGATCTTCATATTTTTTACATCTTTTGAAGCTCCTCATATTTTTCACACATTTTGAAGCTTTTCATATTTTTCTCACCTTTTCAGGCTCTTCATGATTTTCATCACCGCTTCATGCTCCTCCTATTTTTCAGACCGTTTCATGCTCATCTCATTTTTGACACCTTTTGAAGCTCTTCCTATTTTTTACAGGTTTTCAGGCTCTTCATGTTTTTCAACACTGCTTCATGCTCCTCCTATTTTTCCGACCGTTTCATGCTCATCTCATTTTGACATCTTTTGAAGCTCTTCATATTTTTCACACCTATTGAAGCTCTTCATATTTTTCACATTTATGAATCTCTTCATATTTTCCACACCTTTTCAGGCTCTTCATGTTTTTCAACACCGCTTCATGCTTCTCCTATTTTTCAGACCGTTTCATGCTCCTCATATTTTTGACACCTTTTGAAGCTCTTCATATATTTCACAACTTTTCAGGCTCTTCATGTTTTTCAACACCGCTTCATGCACGTCCTATTTTTCAGACCGTTTCATGCTCATCTCATTTTTGACACCTTTTAAAGCTCTTCATATTTTTCACACATTTTCAGGCTCTTCATATTTTTCAACACCGCTTCATACTCCTCCGATTTTTCAGACCGTTTCATGCTCCTCATATTTTTCACACCTTTTGAAGCCTTTCATATTTTTCACAACGTTTCAGGCTCTTCATGTTTTTGAACATCGCTTCAGGCTCCTCCTATTTTTCAGACCGTTTCATGCTCATCTCATTTTTGACACCTTTTGAAGCTTTTGATATTTTTCACAACTTTTCAGGCTCTTCATGTTTTTGAACACAGCTTCATGCTCCTCCTATTTTTCAGACCGTATCATGCTCCTCATATTTTTCACACCTTTTGAAGCTCTTCATATTTTTCACACGTTTTCAGTCTATTCATGTTTTTGAACACCATTTCAGGCTCCTCCTATTTTTCAGAGAGTTTCATGCTCCTCATGTATTTCACACCTTTGAAAGCTCTTCATATTTTTCAAAGATTTTGAAGCTCTTCATATTTTTCACACCTTTTCAGGCTCTTCATGTTTTTCAACACCGTTTCATGCTCCTCCTATTTTTCAGACGGTTTCATGCTCCTCATATTTTTCACACCTTTTGAAGCTCTTCATATTTTTCACACCCTTTTAAGATCTTCATGTTTTTGAACACAGCTTCATGCTCCTCCTATTTTTCAGACCGTTTCATGCTCCTCATATTTTTGACAACTTTTGAAGCTCTTCATATTTTTCACACCTTTTCAGGCTCTTCATATTTTTGAACACAGCTTCATGCTCCTCCTATTTTTCAGACCGTTTCATGCTCCTCATATTTTTGACACCTTTTGAAGCTTTTCATATTTTTCACATCTTTTCAGGCTCTTCATGTTTTTCAACACCATTTCATGATCCTCCTATTTTTCAGACCGTTTCATGCTCATCTCATTTTTGACACCTTTTGAAGCTTTTCATATTTTTCACACATTTTCAGGCTCTTCATATTTTTCCACACCACTTCATGCTTCTCCTATTTTTCAGCCCGTTTCATGCTCCTCATGTTTTTGACATCTTTTGAAGCTCTTCATATTTTTCACACGTTTTCAGCTCTTAATGTTTTTCAACACCGCTTCATGCTCTTCCTATTTTTCAGACCGTTTCATGCTCATCTCATTTTTGACACCTTTGGAAGCTCTTCATATTTTTCACACGTTTTCAGCTCTTAATTTTTTTCAACACCGCTTCATGCTCTTCCTATTTTTCAGACGGTTTCATGCTCATCTCAAGTTTGACACCTTTTGAAGCTCTTCATATTTTTCACACATTTTCAGGCTCTTCATGTTTTTGAACATCGCTTCATGCTCCTCCTATTTTTCAGAGAGTTTCATGCTCCTCATGTATTTCACACCTTTTGAAGCTCTTCATATTTTTCACACCTTTTCAGGCTCTTCATGTTTTTCAACACCGCTTATGCTCCTCCTATTTTTCAGACCGTTTCATGCTCATCTCATTTTTGACACCTTTTTAATCTCTTCATATCTTTCAAAACTTTTGAAGCTGTTCATATTTTTAATATTTTTGAAGCTCTTCATATTTTCACACGTTTTCAGACTCTTCATGTTTTTCAACACCGCTTCATGCTCCTCCTATTTTTCAAACCGTATCATGCTCCTCATATTTTTGAAAACTTTTGAAGCTCTTCATATTTTTCACACCTTTTCAGGCTCTTCATGTTTTTGAACACTTCTTCATGCTCTTCCTCTTTTTCAGACCGTTTCATGCTCCTCATATTTTTGACAATTTTTGAAGCTCTTCATATTTTTCACTCATTTTCAGGCTCTTCATATTTTTCAACACCACTTCATGCTCCTCCTATTTTTGAGACCGTTTGGTGCTCCGCATATTTTTGACACCTTTAGGAACTCTTCATATTTTTCACACCTTTTCAGGCACTTCATGTTTTTTATCACTGCTTCATGCTCGTCCTATTTTTCAGAACGTTTCATGCTCCTCATATTTTTGACACCTTTTGAAGCTCTTCATATTTTTCACACCTTTTCAGGCTTTTCATGTTTTTGAACACCGCTTCATGCTCCTCCTATTTTTCAGATTGTTTCATGCTCCTCATATTTTTGACACCTTTTGAAGCTCTTCATATTTTTCACACCTTTTCAGGCTCTTCATGTTTTTCAACACCGCTTCATGCTCGTCGTATTTTGCTGACCGTTTCATGCTCCTCATATTTTTGACACCTTTTGAAGCTCTTCAGAAATTTCGCACCTTTCCAGGCTCTTCATTTTTTCAACACCACTTCATGCTCCTCCTATTTTTCAGATCGTTTCATGCTCATCTCATTTTAACACCTTTTGAAGCTCTTCATATTTTTGACAAATTTTGAAGGTCTTCATATTTTTCACACGTTTTCAGGCTCTTCATGATTTTCAAAACCGCTTCATGCTCCTCCTATTTTTCAGACCTTTTCATGCTCATCTCATTTTAACACCTTTTGAAGCTCTTCATATTTTTGACACCTTTTGAAGCTCTTCATATTTTTCACACCTTTTCAGGCTCTTAATGATTTTCAACACCGCTTCATGCTCCTCCTATTTTTCAGACCTTTTCATGCTCATCTCTTTTTTGACACCTTTTGAAGCTCTTCAGATTTTTCACACCTTTTGAAGCTCTTCATATTTTTCACATTTATGAATCTCTTCATATTTTCCACACGTTTTCAGACAATTCATGTTTTTCAACATCGCTTCATGCTCCTCCTATTTTTCAGACCGTTTCATTCTCCTCATATTTTTGACACCTTTTGAAGCTCTTCATATATTTCACACTTTTTCAGACTTTTCCTTTTTTTGAACACGACTTCATGCTCCTCCTATTTTTCAGACCGTTTCATGCTCATCTCATTTTGACATCTTTTGAAACTCTTCATATTTTTCACACCTTTTGAAGCTCTTCATATTTTTCACATTTATGAATCTCTTCATATTTTCCACACGTTTTCAGACAATTCATGTTTTTCAACATCACTTCATGTTATTCCTATTTTTCAGACCGTTTCATGCTACTCATATTTTTAACACCTTTTGAAGCTCTTCATATTTCTCACACCTTTTCAGGCTCTTCATGTTTTTCAACAACGCTTCATGCTCCTCCGATTTTTCAGACCGTTTCATGCTCCTCATATTTTTGACACCTTTTGAAGCTCTTCATATTTTTCACACCTTTTCAGGCTCTTCATGTTTTTGAACACCGCTTCATGCTTCTCCTATTTTTCAGACCTTTTCATGCTCCTCATATTATTGACACCTTTTGAAGCTCTTCATATTTTTCACAACTTTTCAGGCTCTTCATGTTTTTCAAGACCGCTTCATGCACGTCCTATTTTTCAGACCGTTTCATGCTCATCTCATTTTTGACACCTTTTGAAGTTTTTAATATTTTTCACAACTTTTCAGGCTCTTCATGTTTTTGAACACCGCTTCATGCTAATCCTATTTTTCAAACCATATCATGCTCCTCATATTTTTCACACCTTTTGAAGCTCTTCATATATTTCACACCTTTTCAGGCTCTTCATTTTTTTGGACACCACTTCATGCTCCTCTTTTTCAGAGAGTTTTATGCTCCTCATGTATTTCACACCTTTTGAAGCTCTTCATATTTTTCACACCTTTTCAGGCTCTTCATGTTTTTCAACACCGCTTCATGCTGCTCATATTTTTCAGACCGTTTCATGCTCCTCATATTTTTGACACCTTTTGAAGCTCTTCAATTTTTTCACACCTTTTAAGGCTCTTCATGTTTTTCAACACCGCTTCATGCTGCTCATATTTTTCAGACCGTTTCATGCTCCTCATATTTTTGACACATTTTGAAGCTGTTCATATTTTTCACACCTTTTCAGGCTCTTCATGTTTTTGAACACCGCTTCATGATCCTCCTATTTTTCAGACCGTTTCATGCTCCTCATATTTTTGACACTTTTTGAGCTCTTCATATTTTTCACACCTTTTCAGGCTCTTCATGTTTTTGAACACCGCTTCATGCTACTCCTATTTTTCAGATCGTTTATGCTTCTCATATTTTTGACACCTTTAGAAGCTCTTCATATTTTTCAAACCTTTTCAGATTCTTCATGTTTTTGATCACCGTTTCATGCTCCTCCTACTTTTCAGAGAGTTTCATGCTCCTCATGTATTTCACACCTTTTGAAGCTCTTCATATTTTGCACACCTTTTCAGGCTCTTCATGTGTTTGATCACCGTTTCATGCTTCTTCTATTTTTCAGATCGTTTCATGCTCCTCATACTTTTGACACTTTTTGAGCTCTTCATATTTTTCACACCTTTTCAGGCTCTTCATGTTTTTGAACACCGCTTCATGCTACTCCTATTTTTCAGATCGTTTATGCTCCTCATATTTTTGACACCTTTAGAAGCTCTTCATATTTTTCAAACCTTTTCTGGCTCTTCATGTTTTTGATCACCGTTTCATGCTCCTCCTATTTTTCAGACCGTTTCATGCTCCTCATATTTTTGACACCTTTTGAAGCTCTTCATATTTTTCACACCTTTTCAGGCTCTTCATGTTTTTGAACACCGCTTCATAATCCTCCTGTTTTTCAGACCGTTTCATGCTCTTCATATTTGTGAAACATTTTGAAGCTCTTCATATTTTTCACACCTTTTCAGGCTCTTCATGTTTTTGAACACAGCTTCATGCTGTCCTGATTTTCAGACCGTTTCATGCTCTTCATATTTTTGAAACATTTTGAAGCTCTTCATATTTTTCACACCTTTTCATGCTCTTCATATTTTTCACCACCACTTCATTCTCCTCCTATTTTTCAGACCATTTCATGCTCATCTCATTTTTGTCAACTTTGAAGCTCTTTATATTTTTCACACCTTTTGAAGCTCTTCATATTTTTCACACGTTTTCAGGCTCTTCATATTTTTCAACACCGTTTCATGCTGCTTCTATTTCTCAGACCGTTTCATGCTCCTCATATTTTTCACACCTTTTGAAACTCTTCATATTTTTCACACCTTTTCAGGCTCTTCATGTTTTTGAACACAGCTTCATGCTCCACCTATTTATCAGACCGTTTCCTACTCCTCATATTTTTGACACGTTTTGCAGCTCTTTATAATTTTCACATTATTTCAGGCTCTTCATGATTTTCAACACCGTTTCATGTTATTCCTATTTTTCAGACCGTTTAATGCTCATCTCATTTTTGACACCTTTTGAAGCTTTTCATATTTTTCACAACTTTTCAGGCTCTTCATGTTTTTGAACACCGCTTCATGCTCCTCCTATTTTTCAGAGAGTTTCATGCTCCTCATGTATTTCACACCTTTTGAAGCTCTTCATATTTTCCACACCTTTTCAGGCTCTTCATGTGTTTGATCACCGTTTCATCCTTCTTCTATTTTTCAGATCGTTTCATGCTCCTCATATTTTTGACACTTTTTGAGCTCTTCATATTTTTCACACCTTTTCAGGCTCTTCATGTTTTTGAACACCGCTTCATGCTACTCCTATTTTTCAGATCGTTTATGCGCCTCATATTTTTGACACCTTTAGAAGCTCTTCATATTTTTCACACCTTTTCAGGCTCTTCATGTTTTTGAACACCGCTTCATGATCGTCCTGTTTTTCAGACCGTTTCATGCTCTTCATATTTGTGAAACATTTTGAAGCTCTTCATATTTTTCACACCTTTTCAGGCTCTTCATGGTTTTGAACACAGCTTCATGTTCCACCTATTTATCAGACCGTTTCATGCTCCTCATATTTTTTTTGTTTTATTCTTGATAAGCTTTTTTTTTTTTTAATTTTTATTATTTTTTTTTCCAGTGGGTTTTGTCATACATTGCTATGAATCAGCCATTGATTTACATGTATTCCCAATCCCGATCATATTTTTGACACCTTTTGCAGCTCTTTATATTTTTCACACTATTTCAGGCTCTTCATGATTTTCAACACCGTTTCATGTTATTGCTATTTTTCCGACCGTTTAATGCTAATCTCATTTTTGACACCTTTTGAAGCTTTTCATATTTTTCACAACTTTTCAGGCTCTTCATGTTTTTGAACACCGCTTCATGCTCCTCCTATTTTTCAGAGCGTTTCATGCTCCTCATATTTTTGACACTTTTTGAGCTCTTCATATTTTTCACACCTTTTCAGGCTCTTCATGTTTTTGAACACCGCTTCATGATCCTCCTATTTTTCAGACCGTTTCATGCTCCTCATATTTTTGACACATTTAGAAGCTCTTCACTTTTTTCACACCTTTTCAGGCTCTTCATGTTTTTCGACACAGCTTCATGATCCTCCTATTTTTCCGACCATTTCATTCTCCTCATATTTTTGACACCTTTTGAAGCTCTTCATATATTTCACACCTTTTCAGTCTCTTCTTTTTTTTTCAACACGACTTCATGCTCCTCCTATTTTTCAGACCGTTTCATGCTCTTCATATTTTTGAAACATTTTGAAGCTCTTCATATTTTTCACTCCTTTTCAGGCTCTTCATGTTTTTGAACACCGCTTCATGCTCCTCCTATTTTTCAGAACGTTTCATGCTCCTCATATTTTTCACACTTTTTGAAGCTCTTCATATTTTGCACACCTTTTCAAGCCCTTCATGTTTTTCAACACAGCTTCATGCTCCTCCTATTTTTCAGACCGTTTCATGCTCCTAATATTTTGACACCTTTTGAAGCTCTTCATATATTTCACACCTTTTCAGGCTCTTCATGTTTTTGAACACCGCTTCATGCTCCTCTTATTTTTCAGACCGTTTTTTGCTCCTCATATTTTTAACACCTTTTTAAGCTTTTCATATTTTTCACACCTTTTCAGGCTCTTCAAGTTTTTCAACACCACTTCATGCTCCTTCTTTTTTGCAGACCGTTTCATGCTCCTCATATATTTGACACCTTTTGATCCTCTTCATATTTTTCACACCTTTTCAGGCTCTTCATTTTTCAACACCGCTTCATGCTCCTCCTATTTTTCAGACCGTTTCATGCTCATCTCATTTTTGACACCTTTTGAAGCTTTTCATATTTTTCACAAATTTTCAGGCTCTTCATGTCTTTCAACACCGTTTCAGGCTCCTCATATTTTTCAGACCGTTTCATGCTCATCTCATTTTTGACACCTTTTGAAGCTCTTCATATTTTTCACACATTTTCAGGCTCTTCATGTTTTTGAAAACCGCTTCATGCTCCTCCTATTTTTCAGAGAGTTTCATGCTCCTCATGTATTTCACACCTTTTGAAGCTCTTCATATTTTTCACACCTTTTCAGGCTCTTCATGTTTTTGATCACCGTTTCATGCTCCTCCTATTTTTCAGACCATTTCATGCTCCTCATATTTATGACACCTTTTGAAACTCTTCCTGTTTTTCACACCTTTTCATGCTCTTCATGTTTCTGAAAACCGCTTCATGATCCTCCTATTTTTCAGACCGTTTCATTCTCCTCATATATTTCACACCTTTTGAAGCTCTTCATATTTTGCACACGTTTTCAGGCTCTTCATATTTTTCAACACCGTTTCATGCTGCTTCTATTTTTCAGACCGTTTCATGCTCCTCATATTTTTCACACCTTTTGAAGCTCTTCATATTTTTCACACCTTTTCAGGCTCTTCATGTTTTTGAACACAGCTTCATGCTCCACCTATTTATCAGACCGTTTCATGCTCCTCATATTTTTGACACCTTTTGCAGCTCTTTATATTTTTCACATTATTTCAGGCTCTTCATGATATTCAACACCGTTTCATGTTATTCCTATTTTTCAGACCGTTTAATGCTCATCTCATTTTTGACACCTTTTGAAGCTTTTCATATTGTTCACACCTTTTCAGTCTGTTCATGATTTTCAACACCGCTTCATGCTCCTTCTATTTTTCAGACCGTTTCAAGCTCATCTCATTTTTGACACCTTTTTCATCTCTTCATATTTTTCACAACTGTTGAAGCTCTTCATATTTTTAATATTTTTGAAGCTCTTCATATTTTCACACGTTTTCACACTCTTCATGTTTTTCAACACCGCTTCATGCTCCTCCTTTTTTCAAACCGTATCATGCTCCTCATATTTTTGACACCTTTAGAAACTCTTCATATTTTTCACACCTTTTCAGGCTCTTCATGTTTTTTATCACTGCTTCATGCTCGTCCTATTTTTTAGAAAGTTTCATGCTCCTCATATTTTTGACACCTTTTGAAGGTCTTCATATTTTTCACACCTTTTCAGGCTCTTCATTTTTTTCAACACTACTTGTTGCTCCTCCTATTTTTTAGAACTTTTCATACTCATCTAATTTTTGACACATTTTGAGGCACTTCATATTTTTTACACCTTTTGAAGCTCTTCATATTTTTCACATTTTTGAAGCTCTTCATATTTTTCACACGATTTCAGACCCTTCATGTTTTTCAAAACCGCTTCATGCTCCTGCTATTTATCATACCGTTTCATACTTCTCATATTTTTGACACGTTTTGAGGCTCTTCATATTTTTCACACCTTTTCAGGCTCTTCATGTTTTTGAACACTGCTTCATGCTCCTCCTATTTTTCAGACCGTTTCATGCTCATCTCATTTTTGACACCTTTTGAAGCTTTTCATATTTTTCACAACTTTTCAGGCTCTTCATGTCTTTCAACACCGTTTCAGGCTCCTCATATTTTTCAGACCGTTTCATGCTCATCTCATTTTTGACACCTTTTGAAGCTCTTCATATTTTTCACACATTTTCAGGCTCTTCATGTTTTTGAAAACCGCTTCATGCTCCTCCTATTTTTCAGAGAGTTTCATGCTCCTCATGTATTTCACACCTTTTGAAGCTCTTCATATTTTTCACACCTTTTCAGGCTCTTCATGTTTTTGATCACCGTTTCATGCTCCTCCTATTTTTCAGACCGTTTCATGCTCCTCATATTTATGACACCTTTTGAAACTCTTCCTGTTTTTCACACCTTTTCATGCTCTTCATGTTTCTGAAAACCGCTTCATGATCCTCCTATTTTTCAGACCGTTTCATTCTCCTCATATATTTCACACCTTTTGAAGCTCTTCATATTTTTCACACCTTTTCATGCTCTTCATGTTTCTGAAAACCGCTTCATGATCCTCCTATTTTTCAGACCGTTTCATTCTCCTCATATATTTCACACCTTTTGAATCTCTTCATATTTTTCCCACCTTTTCAGGCTCTTCATGTTTTTGAACACTGCTTCATGATCCTCGTATTTTTCAGATCGTTTCATGCTCCTCATATTTTTGACACTTTTTGAGCTCTTCATATTTTTCACACCTTTTCAGGCTCTTCATGTTTTTGAACACCGCTTCATGATCCTCCTGATTTTCAGACCGTTTCATGCTCATCTCATTTTTGTCACCTTTGAAGCTCTTTATACTTTTCACACCTTTTGAAGCTCTTCATATTTTTCACACGTTTTCAGGCTCTTCATATTTTTCAACACCGTTTCATGCTGCTTCTATTTTTCAGACCGTTTCATGCTCCTCATATTTTTCACACCTTTTGAAGCTCTTCATATTTTTCACACCTTTTCAGGCTCTTCATGTTTTTGAACACAGCTTCATGCTCCACCTATTTATCAGACCGTTTCATGCTCCTCATATTTTTGACACCTTTTGCAGCTCTTTATATTTTTCACATTATTTCAGGCTCTTCATGATATTCAACACCGTTTCATGTTATTCCTATTTTTCAGACCGTTTAATGCTCATCTCATTTTTGACACCTTTTGAAGCTTTTCATATTGTTCACACCTGTTCAGTCTGTTCATGATTTTCAACACCGCTTCATGCTCCTTCTATTTTTCAGACCGTTTCAAGCTCATCTCATTTTTGACACCTTTTTAATCTCTTCATATTTTTCACAACTGTTGAAGCTCTTCATATTTTTAATATTTTTGAAGCTCTTCATATTTTCACACGTTTTCACACTCTTCATGTTTTTCAACACCGCTTCATGCTCCTCCTTTTTTCAAACGGTATCATGCTCCTCATATTTTTGACACCTTTAGAAACTCTTCATATTTTTCACACCTTTTCAGGCTCTTCATGTTTTTTATCACTGCTTCTTGCTCGTCCTATTTTTTAGAAAGTTTCATGCTCCTCATATTTTTGACACCTTTTGAAGGTCTTCATATTTTTCACACCTTTTCAGGCTCTTCATTTTTTTCAACACTACTTGTTGCTCCTCCTATTTTTTAGAACTTTTCATACTCATCTAATTTTTGACACATTTTGAGGCACTTCATATTTTTTACACCTTTTGAAGCTCTTCATATTTTTCACATTTTTGAAGCTCTTCATATTTTTCACACGATTTCAGACCCTTCATGTTTTTCAAAACCGCTTCATGCTCCTGCTATTTATCATACCGTTTCATACTTCTCATATTTTTGACACGTTTTGAGGCTCTTCATATTTTTCACACCTTTTCAGGCTCTTCATGTTTTTGAACACAGCTTCATGCTCCTCCTATTTTTTCTACCGTATCATGCTCCTCATATTTTTCACACCTTTTGTAGCTCTTCATATTTTTCACACCTTTTCAGGCTCTTCATGTTTTTGAACAGCACTTCATGCTCCTCCTATTTTTCAGAGAGTTTCATGCTCCTCATGTATTTCACACCTTTTGAAGCTCTTCATATTTTCCACACCTTTTCAGGCTCTTCATGTGTTTGATCACCGTTTCATCCTTCTTCTATTTTTCAGATCGTTTCATGCTCCTCATATTTTTGACACTTTTTGAGCTCTTCATATTTTTCACACCTTTTCAGGCTCTTCATGTTTTTGAACACCGCTTCATGCTACTCCTATTTTTCAGATCGTTTATGCGCCTCATATTTTTGACACCTTTAGAAGCTCTTCATATTTTTCACACCTTTTCAGGCTCTTCATGTTTTTGAACACCGCTTCATGATCGTCCTGTTTTTCAGACCGTTTCATGCTCTTCATATTTGTGAAACATTTTGAAGCTCTTCATATTTTTCACACCTTTTCAGGCTCTTCATGGTTTTGAACACAGCTTCATGTTCCACCTATTTATCAGACCGTTTCATGCTCCTCATATTTTTTTTTTTTTATTCTTGATAAGCTTTTTTTTTTTTTAATTTTTATTATTTTTTTTTCCAGTGGGTTTTGTCATACATTGCTATGAATCAGCCATTGATTTACATGTATTCCCAATCCCGATCATATTTTTGACACCTTTTGCAGCTCTTTATATTTTTCACACTATTTCAGGCTCTTCATGATTTTCAACACCGTTTCATGTTATTGCTATTTTTCCGACCGTTTAATGCTAATCTCATTTTTGACACCTTTTGAAGCTTTTCATATTTTTCACAACTTTTCAGGCTCTTCATGTTTTTGAACACCGCTTCATGCTCCTCCTATTTTTCAGAGCGTTTCATGCTCCTCATATTTTTGACACTTTTTGAGCTCTTCATATTTTTCACACCTTTTCAGGCTCTTCATGTTTTTGAACACCGCTTCATGATCCTCCTATTTTTCAGACCGTTTCATGCTCCTCATATTTTTGACACATTTAGAAGCTCTTCACTTTTTTCACACCTTTTCAGGCTCTTCATGTTTTTCGACACAGCTTCATGATCCTCCTATTTTTCCGACCATTTCATTCTCCTCATATTTTTGACACCTTTTGAAGCTCTTCATATATTTCACACCTTTTCAGTCTCTTCTTTTTTTTTCAACACGACTTCATGCTCCTCCTATTTTTCAGACCGTTTCATGCTCTTCATATTTTTGAAACATTTTGAAGCTCTTCATATTTTTCACTCCTTTTCAGGCTCTTCATGTTTTTGAACACCGCTTCATGCTCCTCCTATTTTTCAGAACGTTTCATGCTCCTCATATTTTTCACACTTTTTGAAGCTCTTCATATTTTGCACACCTTTTCAAGCCCTTCATGTTTTTCAACACAGCTTCATGCTCCTCCTATTTTTCAGACCGTTTCATGCTCCTAATATTTTGACACCTTTTGAAGCTCTTCATATATTTCACACCTTTTCAGGCTCTTCATGTTTTTGAACACCGCTTCATGCTCCTCTTATTTTTCAGACCGTTTTTTGCTCCTCATATTTTTAACACCTTTTTAAGCTTTTCATATTTTTCACACCTTTTCAGGCTCTTCAAGTTTTTCAACACCACTTCATGCTCCTTCTTTTTTGCAGACCGTTTCATGCTCCTCATATATTTGACACCTTTTGATCCTCTTCATATTTTTCACACCTTTTCAGGCTCTTCATTTTTCAACACCGCTTCATGCTCCTCCTATTTTTCAGACCGTTTCATGCTCATCTCATTTTTGACACCTTTTGAAGCTTTTCATATTTTTCACAAATTTTCAGGCTCTTCATGTCTTTCAACACCGTTTCAGGCTCCTCATATTTTTCAGACCGTTTCATGCTCATCTCATTTTTGACACCTTTTGAAGCTCTTCATATTTTTCACACATTTTCAGGCTCTTCATGTTTTTGAAAACCGCTTCATGCTCCTCCTATTTTTCAGAGAGTTTCATGCTCCTCATGTATTTCACACCTTTTGAAGCTCTTCATATTTTTCACACCTTTTCAGGCTCTTCATGTTTTTGATCACCGTTTCATGCTCCTCCTATTTTTCAGACCATTTCATGCTCCTCATATTTATGACACCTTTTGAAACTCTTCCTGTTTTTCACACCTTTTCATGCTCTTCATGTTTCTGAAAACCGCTTCATGATCCTCCTATTTTTCAGACCGTTTCATTCTCCTCATATATTTCACACCTTTTGAAGCTCTTCATATTTTTCACACGTTTTCAGGCTCTTCATATTTTTCAACACCGTTTCATGCTGCTTCTATTTTTCAGACCGTTTCATGCTCCTCATATTTTTCACACCTTTTGAAGCTCTTCATATTTTTCACACCTTTTCAGGCTCTTCATGTTTTTGAACACAGCTTCATGCTCCACCTATTTATCAGACCGTTTCATGCTCCTCATATTTTTGACACCTTTTGCAGCTCTTTATATTTTTCACATTATTTCAGGCTCTTCATGATATTCAACACCGTTTCATGTTATTCCTATTTTTCAGACCGTTTAATGCTCATCTCATTTTTGACACCTTTTGAAGCTTTTCATATTGTTCACACCTTTTCAGTCTGTTCATGATTTTCAACACCGCTTCATGCTCCTTCTATTTTTCAGACCGTTTCAAGCTCATCTCATTTTTGACACCTTTTTCATCTCTTCATATTTTTCACAACTGTTGAAGCTATTCATATTTTTAATATTTTTGAAGCTCTTCATATTTTCACACGTTTTCACACTCTTCATGTTTTTCAACACCGCTTCATGCTCCTCCTTTTTTCAAACCGTATCATGCTCCTCATATTTTTGACACCTTTAGAAACTCTTCATATTTTTCACACCTTTTCAGGCTCTTCATGTTTTTTATCACTGCTTCATGCTCGTCCTATTTTTTAGAAAGTTTCATGCTCCTCATATTTTTGACACCTTTTGAAGGTCTTCATATTTTTCACACCTTTTCAGGCTCTTCATTTTTTTCAACACTACTTGTTGCTCCTCCTATTTTTTAGAACTTTTCATACTCATCTAATTTTTGACACATTTTGAGGCACTTCATATTTTTTACACCTTTTGAAGCTCTTCATATTTTTCACATTTTTGAAGCTCTTCATATTTTTCACACGATTTCAGACCCTTCATGTTTTTCAAAACCGCTTCATGCTCCTGCTATTTATCATACCGTTTCATACTTCTCATATTTTTGACACGTTTTGAGGCTCTTCATATTTTTCACACCTTTTCAGGCTCTTCATGTTTTTGAACACTGCTTCATGCTCCTCCTATTTTTCAGACCGTTTCATGCTCATCTCATTTTTGACACCTTTTGAAGCTTTTCATATTTTTCACAACTTTTCAGGCTCTTCATGTCTTTCAACACCGTTTCAGGCTCCTCATATTTTTCAGACCGTTTCATGCTCATCTCATTTTTGACACCTTTTGAAGCTCTTCATATTTTTCACACATTTTCAGGCTCTTCATGTTTTTGAAAACCGCTTCATGCTCCTCCTATTTTTCAGAGAGTTTCATGCTCCTCATGTATTTCACACCTTTTGAAGCTCTTCATATTTTTCACACCTTTTCAGGCTCTTCATGTTTTTGATCACCGTTTCATGCTCCTCCTATTTTTCAGACCGTTTCATGCTCCTCATATTTATGACACCTTTTGAAACTCTTCCTGTTTTTCACACCTTTTCATGCTCTTCATGTTTCTGAAAACCGCTTCATGATCCTCCTATTTTTCAGACCGTTTCATTCTCCTCATATATTTCACACCTTTTGAAGCTCTTCATATTTTTCACACCTTTTCATGCTCTTCATGTTTCTGAAAACCGCTTCATGATCCTCCTATTTTTCAGACCGTTTCATTCTCCTCATATATTTCACACCTTTTGAATCTCTTCATATTTTTCCCACCTTTTCAGGCTCTTCATGTTTTTGAACACTGCTTCATGATCCTCGTATTTTTCAGATCGTTTCATGCTCCTCATATTTTTGACACTTTTTGAGCTCTTCATATTTTTCACACCTTTTCAGGCTCTTCATGTTTTTGAACACCGCTTCATGATCCTCCTGATTTTCAGACCGTTTCATGCTCATCTCATTTTTGTCACCTTTGAAGCTCTTTATACTTTTCACACCTTTTGAAGCTCTTCATATTTTTCACACGTTTTCAGGCTCTTCATATTTTTCAACACCGTTTCATGCTGCTTCTATTTTTCAGACCGTTTCATGCTCCTCATATTTTTCACACCTTTTGAAGCTCTTCATATTTTTCACACCTTTTCAGGCTCTTCATGTTTTTGAACACAGCTTCATGCTCCACCTATTTATCAGACCGTTTCATGCTCCTCATATTTTTGACACCTTTTGCAGCTCTTTATATTTTTCACATTATTTCAGGCTCTTCATGATATTCAACACCGTTTCATGTTATTCCTATTTTTCAGACCGTTTAATGCTCATCTCATTTTTGACACCTTTTGAAGCTTTTCATATTGTTCACACCTGTTCAGTCTGTTCATGATTTTCAACACCGCTTCATGCTCCTTCTATTTTTCAGACCGTTTCAAGCTCATCTCATTTTTGACACCTTTTTAATCTCTTCATATTTTTCACAACTGTTGAAGCTCTTCATATTTTTAATATTTTTGAAGCTCTTCATATTTTCACACGTTTTCACACTCTTCATGTTTTTCAACACCGCTTCATGCTCCTCCTTTTTTCAAACGGTATCATGCTCCTCATATTTTTGACACCTTTAGAAACTCTTCATATTTTTCACACCTTTTCAGGCTCTTCATGTTTTTTATCACTGCTTCTTGCTCGTCCTATTTTTTAGAAAGTTTCATGCTCCTCATATTTTTGACACCTTTTGAAGGTCTTCATATTTTTCACACCTTTTCAGGCTCTTCATTTTTTTCAACACTACTTGTTGCTCCTCCTATTTTTTAGAACTTTTCATACTCATCTAATTTTTGACACATTTTGAGGCACTTCATATTTTTTACACCTTTTGAAGCTCTTCATATTTTTCACATTTTTGAAGCTCTTCATATTTTTCACACGATTTCAGACCCTTCATGTTTTTCAAAACCGCTTCATGCTCCTGCTATTTATCATACCGTTTCATACTTCTCATATTTTTGACACGTTTTGAGGCTCTTCATATTTTTCACACCTTTTCAGGCTCTTCATGTTTTTGAACACAGCTTCATGCTCCTCCTATTTTTTCTACCGTATCATGCTCCTCATATTTTTCACACCTTTTGTAGCTCTTCATGTTTTTCACACCTTTTCAGGCTCTTCATGTTTTTGAACAGCACTTCATGCTCCTCCTATTTTTCAGACCGTTTCATGCTCCTCATATTTTTGACACCTTTTGAAGCTCTTCATATTTTCCACACCTTTTCAGGCTCTTCATGTTTTTCAACACCGCTTCATGCTCCTCCGATTTTTCAGACCATTTCATGCTCCTCATATTTTTGACACCTTTTGAAGGTCTTCATATTTTTCACACCTTTTCAGGCTCTTCATGTTTTTCAACACCACTTCATGCTCCTCCTTTTTTTCAGACCGTTTCAGGCTCCTCATATTTTTCACACCTTTTGAAGCCGTTCATATTTCTCACACCTTTTCATGCTCTTCATTTTTTTCAACACTATTTGTTACTCCTCCTATTTTTTAGACCGTTTCATGCTCCTCATATTTTTGACACCTTTTGAAGCTCTTCATATTTTTGACACCTTTTCATTCTCTTCATGATTTTCAACAGCATTTCATGCTCCTCCTATTTTTCAGACCGTTTCATGCTCATCTCATTTTTGACACCTTTTCAAGCTCTTCATATTTTTCAAACCTTTTGAAGCTCTTCATATTTTTCACATTTTTGAAGCTCTTCATATATTTCACACCTTAACAGGCTCTTCTTTTTTTTCAACACCACTTCATGCTCCTCCTATTTTTCAGACCGTTTGATGCTCATCTCATTTTTGACACCTTTTGAAGCTCTTCATATTTTTCACACCTTTGAAGCTCTTCATATTTTTCTAACCTTTTCAGGCTCTTCACTTTTTTGAACAACGCTTCATGCTCCTCGTATTTTTCAGACCGTTTCATGCTCCTCGAATGTTTGACACCTTTTGAAGCTCTTCATATTTTTCACACCTTTTGAAGCTCTTCATATTTTTCAACACCGCTTCATGCTCCTCCTATTATTCAGACCATTTCATGCTCATCTCATTTTTGACACCTTTTGAAGCTCTTCATATTTTTCACACCTTTTCAGGTTCTTCATGTTTTTGAACACCGCTTCATGGTCCTCCTATTTTTCAGAACTTTTCATGCTCCTCATATAATTCAGACCTTTTGAAGCTCTTCATATTTTTCACACCTTTTCAGGCTCTTCATGTTTTTCAACACCGTTTCATGCTCCTCCTATTTTTCAGACCGTTTCATGCTTCCCATATTTTTGACACATTTTGAAGCTCTTCATATTTTTCACACATTTTCAGGCTCTTCATGTTTTTCAACACCGCTTCATGCTCCTCCTATTTTTCAGAATGTTTCATGCTCCTCATATTTTTGACACCTTTTGAAGGTCTTCATATTTTTCACACATTTTCAGGCTCTTCATGTTTTTCAACACCGCTTTATGCTCCTCCTATTTTGCAGACCGTTTCATGCTCCTATATTTTTGACACCTTTTGAAGCTTTTCATATTTCTCACTCATTTTGAGGCTCTTCATGTTTTTGAACATCACTTCATGCTCCTCCTATTTTTCAGACCGTTTCATGCTCCCCATATTTTTGACACCTTTTGAAGCTCTTCATATTTTTCACCCCTTTTGAAGCTGTTCATATATTTCACACCTTTTCAGGCTCTTGATGTTTTTCAACACCACTTCATGCTCCTTCTATTTTTCACACCCTTTCATGCTAATCTAATTTTTGACACCTTTTGAAGCTCTTCATATTTTTCACACCTTTTGAAGGTCTTCATATTTTTCACACCTTTTCAGGATGTTCATGTTTTTGAACACCGCTTATGCTCGTCCTATTTTTCAGACCATTTCATGCTCCTCATACTTTTGACACCTTTTGAAGCTCTTCATATTTTTCACACCTTTTCAGGCTCTTCATGTTTTTCAACACCGCTTCATGATCCTCCTATTTTTCAGACCGTTTCAAGCTCCGCATATTTTTGACACCTTTTGAAGCTCTTCATATTATTCACACCTTTTCAGGCTCTTCATGTTTTTCAACAACACTTCATGCTCCTCCTATTTTTCAGACCGTTTCATGCTCATCTCATTTTTGACATCTTTTGAAGCTCTTCATTTTTTTCACATCTTTTGAAGCTCTTCATAATTTTCATATTTTTGAAGCACTTCATATTTTTCACACTTTTTCAGGCTCTTCCTGTTTTTCAAAACCTCTTCAGGCTCCTCCTATTTTTCGGACCCATTCATGCTAATCTAATTTTTGGCACTTTTTGAAGCTCTTCATATTTATCACACCTTTTAAGTCTCTGCATGTTTTTGAACACCTTTACATGCTCCTCATGTATTTCACTCCTTTTGAAGCTCTTCATATTTTGCACAAATTTTCAGGCTCTTCATGTTTTTGAACACCGCTTCATCCTCCTATTTTTAAGGGGGTTTCATGCTCGTCGTTTTTTTGACACATTTTGAAGCTCTTCATATTTTTCACACGTTTTCAGGCTCTTCATGTTTTTCAACACAGCTTCATGCTCCTCATATTTTTCAGACCGTTTAATCCTCCTCATGTATTTCATACCTTTTGAATCTCTTCATATTTTTCACACGTTTTCAGGCTCTTCATCGTTTTCAACACCGCTTCATGCTCCTCCTATTTTTCAGACCGTTTCATGCTCATCTCATTTTTGACACCTTGTGAAGCTCTTCATATTTGTCACACCTTTTGAAGCGCTTCATATTTTTTATATTCTTGAAGCTCTTCATATTTTCACACGTTTTCAGACTCTTCATGTGTTTCAACACCGCTTCATGCTCCTGCTATTGTTCAGACCGTTTCATGCTCCTCATATTTTTGACACGTTTTGAGGCTTTTCTATTTTTCACACCTTTTCAGCTCTTCATGTTTTTGAACACCGCTTCATCCTCCTTCTATTTTTCAGACCATTTCATGATCCTTATATTTTTGACACCTTTTGAAGCTCTTCTAATTTTTCACACCTTTTCAGGCACTTCATGTTTTTGAACACCGCTTTATGCTCCTCCTATTTTTCAGGCCGTTTCATGCTCCTCATATTTTTGACACCTTTTGAAGCTCTTCATATTTTTGACACCTTTTCATTCTCTTCATGATTTTCAACAGCATTTCATGCTCCTCCTATTTTTCAGACCGTTTCATGCTCATCTCATTTTTGACACCTTTTCAAGCTCTTCATATTTTTCAAACCTTTTGAAGCTCTTCATATTTTTCACATTTTTGAAGCTCTTCATATATTTCACACCTTAACAGGCTCTTCTTTTTTTTCAACACCACTTCATGCTCCTCCTATTTTTCAGACCGTTTGATGCTCATCTCATTTTTGACACCTTTTGAAGCTCTTCATATTTTTCACACCTTTGAAGCTCTTCATATTTTTCTAACCTTTTCAGGCTCTTCACTTTTTTGAACAACGCTTCATGCTCCTCGTATTTTTCAGACCGTTTCATGCTCCTCGAATGTTTGACACCTTTTGAAGCTCTTCATATTTTTCACACCTTTTGAAGCTCTTCATATTTTTCAACACCGCTTCATGCTCCTCCTATTATTCAGACCATTTCATGCTCATCTCATTTTTGACACCTTTTGAAGCTCTTCATATTTTTCACACCTTTTCAGGTTCTTCATGTTTTTGAACACCGCTTCATGGTCCTCCTATTTTTCAGAACTTTTCATGCTCCTCATATAATTCAGACCTTTTGAAGCTCTTCATATTTTTCACACCTTTTCAGGCTCTTCATGTTTTTCAACACCGTTTCATGCTCCTCCTATTTTTCAGACCGTTTCATGCTCCCCATATTTTTGACACATTTTGAAGCTCTTCATATTTTTCACACATTTTCAGGCTCTTCATGTTTTTCAACACCGCTTCATGCTCCTCCTATTTTTCAGAATGTTTCATGCTCCTCATATTTTTCACACCTTTTGAAGGTCTTCATATTTTTCACACATTTTCAGGCTCTTCATGTTTTTCAACACCGCTTTATGCTCCTCCTATTTTGCAGACCGTTTCATGCTCCTGTATTTTTGACACCTTTTGAAGCTTTTCATATTTCTCACTCATTTTGAGGCTCTTCATGTTTTTGAACATCACTTCATGCTCCTCCTATTTTTCAGACCGTTTCATGCTCCCCATATTTTTGACACCTTTTGAAGCTCTTCATATTTTTCACCCCTTTTGAAGCTGTTCATATATTTCACACCTTTTCAGGCTCTTGATGTTTTTCAACACCACTTCATGCTCCTTCTATTTTTCACACCCTTTCATGCTAATCTAATTTTTGACACCTTTTGAAGCTCTTCATATTTTTCACACCTTTTGAAGGTCTTCATATTTTTCACACCTTTTCAGGATGTTCATGTTTTTGAACACCGCTTATGCTCGTCCTATTTTTCAGACCATTTCATGCTCCTCATACTTTTGACATATTTTGAAGCTCTTCATATTTTTCACACCTTTTCAGGCTCTTCATGTTTTTCAACACCGCTTCATGATCCTCCTATTTTTCAGACCGTTTCAAGCTCCGCATATTTTTGACACCTTTTGAAGCTCTTCATATTATTCACACCTTTTCAGGCTCTTCATGTTTTTCAACAACACTTCATGCTCCTCCTATTTTTCAGACCGTTTCATGCTCATCTCATTTTTGACATCTTTTGAAGCTCTTCATTTTTTTCACACCTTTTGAAGCTCTTCATAATTTTCATATTTTTGAAGCACTTCATATTTTTCACACTTTTTCAGGCTCTTCCTGTTTTTCAACACCTCTTCAGGCTCCTCCTATTTTTCGGACCCTTTCATGCTAATCTAATTTTTGGCACTTTTTGAAGCTCTTCATATTTATCACACCTTTTAAGTCTCTGCATGTTTTTGAACACCTTTACATGCTCCTCATGTATTTCACTCCTTTTGAAGCTCTTCATATTTTGCACAAATTTTCAGGCTCTTCATGTTTTTGAACACCGCTTCATCCTCCTATTTTTAAGGGGGTTTCATGCTCGTCGTTTTTTTGACACATTTTGAAGCTCTTCATATTTTTCACACCTTTTCAGGCTCTTCATGTTTTTGAACACCGCTTCATGCTCCTCCTATATTTCAGTCCGTTCCATGCTCCTCCTATTTTTCACACCTTTTGAAGCTCTTCATATTTTTCACACCTTTTCAGGCTCTTCATGTTTTTGAACACCGCTTGATGCTCCTCCTATTTTTCAGACCGTTTCATGCTCCTCATGTATTTCACACGTTTTGAAGCTCTTCATATTTTTCACACCTTTTCAGCCTCTTCATGATTTTGAACACCGCTTCATCATCCTACTATTTTTCAGAATGTTTCATGCTCCTCATATTTTTGACAACTTTTAAGCTTTTCATATTTTTCACAACTTTTCAGGCTCTTCATGTTTTTGAACAGAGCTTCATGCTCCTCCTATTTTTCAGACCGTATCATGTTCCTCATGTATTTTACACCTTTTGAAGCTCTTCATATTTTTCACACCTTTTCAGGCTCTTCATGCATTTGAACAACTTTTCATGCTCCTCCTATTTTTCAGACCGTTTCATACTCCTCATAGTTTTGACACCTTTTGAAGCTCTTCATATTTTTCACACCTTTTCAGGTTCTTCATGTTTTTCAACATCGCTTCATGCTCCTCCTATTTTTCAGACCGTTTCATGCTCCTCATATTTTTGACACCTTTTGAAGCTCTTAATATATTTCACAGCTTTTCAGACTCTTCATGACTTCCATTACCGCTTCATGCTCCTCATATTTTTCAGACCGTTTCATGCTCATCTCATTTTTATCACCTTTTGAAACTCTTCATATTTTTCACACCTTTTGAAGCTCTTCATATTTTTCACACGTGTTCAGGCTCTTCATGTTTTTCAACACCACTTCTTGCTTCTCCTATTTTTCAGACCGTTTCATGATCCTCATATTTTTGACCCATTTTGAAACTCTTCATATTTTTCACACCTTTTCAGGCTCTTCATGTTTTTCAACACCGCTTCATGCTCCTCCTATTTTTCAGACCCTTTCATGCTCCTCATAATTTTGACACCTTTTGATGCTCTTCATATTTTTCACACCTTTTCAGGCTCTTCATGTTTTTCCACACCGCTTCATGCTCCTCCTATTTTTCAGACCATTTCATGCTCCTCATATATTTGACACATTTTGAAGCTCTTCATATTTTTCACACCTTTTCATGCTCTTCATGTTTGTGAACACCGCTTCATGCTCGTCCTATTTTTCAGACCGTTTCATGCTCCTCATGTATTTCACACCTTTTGAAGCTCTTCATATTTTGCACAGCTTTTCAGGCTCTTCATGTTTTTCACAATCACTTCATGCTCGTCCTATTTTTCAGACCGTTTCATGCTCCTCATATTTTTGACAACTTTTGAAGCTCTTCATATTTTTGACACCTTTGAGGCTCTTCATGTTTTTGAACACCACTTCATGCTCCTCCTATATTTCAGTCCGTTTCATGCTCCTCCTATTTTTCACACCTTTTGAAGCTCTTCATATTTTTGACACCTTTGAGGCTCTTCATGTTTTTGAACACCACTTCATGCTCCTCCTATTTTTCAGACCGTTTCATGGTCCTCATATATTTGACTCCTTTAGAAGCTCTTCATATTTTTCACACCTTTTCAGGCTCTTCATGGTTTTCAACACCGCTTCATGCTCCTCCTCTTTTTCAGACCGTTTCATGCTCCTCATATTTTTGACAACTTTTGAAGCTCTTCTTATTTTTCACACCTTTTCAGGCTCTTCATGATTTTCAAAACGGCTTCATGCTCCTCCTATTTTCACACCATTTCATGCTCATCTCATTTTTGACACCTTTTGAAGCTCCTCTACTTTTGACCCCTTTAGAGGCTCTTCATATTTTTGACAACTTTTCAGGCTCTTCATGTTTTTCAACACCGCTTCATGCTCCTCCTAATTTTCAGACCGTTTCATGACCCTCATATTTTTGACACCTTTTGAAGCTCCTCATATATTTCACACCTTTTCAGACTCTTCATGATTTCCAACACCACTTCATTCTCCTCATTTTTTTCACACCGTTTAATGCTCATCTCATTTTTGACACCTTTTGAAGCTCTTCATATTTTTGACACATTTAGAAGCTCTTCATATTTTTTACACATTTTCAGGCTCTTCATATTTTTCAACACCGCTTATTGCTCCTCCTATTTGTCAGACCGTTTCATGCTCATCTCATTTTTGACAACTTTTGAAGCTCTTCATGTTTTTCACATATAATGAAGCTATTCATATTTTACACACCTTTTCAGGCTCTTCATGTTTTTCAACACCGCTTCATGCTCCTCCTATTTTTCAGACCGTTTCATGCTCCTCATATTTTGACACCTTTAAAGCTCTTCATATTTTTCACACCTTTTCAGACTCTTCATGTTTTCAACACCGCTTCATGCTCCTCCTATGTTTCAGACCTTTTCATGCTCCTCCTATTTTTCAGACCGTTTCATGCTTCTCATATTTTGAAACCTTTTGAAGCTCTTCATATTTTTCACAACTTTTCAGTCTCTTCATGTTTTTCAACACCGCTTCATGCTCCTCCTTTTTTCAGACCGTTTGATGCTCCTCATATTTTTGGCACCTTTTGAAGCTCTTCATATTTTTCACACCTTTTCAGGTCTTCATGTTTTTGAACACCATTTCATGCTCCTCCTATTTTTCAGACCGTTTCATGGTCCTCATATTTTTGACACCTTTTGAACCTCTTCATATTTTTCACACCTTTTCAGGCTCTTCATGTTTTCAACACCGCTTCATGCTCCTACTATTTTTCAGACGGTTTCATGCTCCTCATATTTTTGACACCTTTTGAAGCTCTTCATATTATTCACACCTTTTCAGGCTCTTCATGTTTTTCAACACCGCTTCATGCTCCTTCTTTTTTTCAGGCCGTTTCATGCTCCTCATATTTTTGACGCCTTTTGAAGCTCTTCATATTTTTCACACTTCTCCAGGCTCTTCATGTTTTTGAACACCGTTTCATGCTCCTCCTCTTTTTCAGACCGTTTCATGCTCCTCATCTTTTTGACACGTTTTGAAACTCTTCATATTTATCACACCTTTTCAGGCTCTTCATGTTTTTCAACACAATTTCATGCTCCTCCTTTTTTTCAGACCATTTTATGCTCCTCATATATTTGACACCTTTTGAAGCTCTTCATTATTTCCACACCTTTTCAGGCTCTTCATGTTTTTCTACACCGCTTCATGCTCCCCCTACATTTCAGACCGTTCATGCCTCTCATATTTTTGAAACCTTTTGAAGCTCTTCATATTTTTCACACCGTTTTAGGCTCTTCATGTTTTTCAACACCATTTCATGCTCCTCCTTTTTTTCAAACCGTTTTATGCTCCTCATATATTTGACACCTGTTGAAGCTCTTCATAATTTCCACACCTCTTCAGGCTCTTCATGTTTTTGAACACCATTTCATGCTCCTCTTATTTTTTTTTTATTGTTTTTTTTTTTAAATTTTTTTAAATTATTTTTATTTTTTCTTTCCCAGTCGGTTTTGTCATACATTGATATGAATCAGCCATGGATTTACATGTATTCCCAATTCCAATCCCCCCTCCCACCTCCCTGTCCACCCGATTCCTCTCCGTCTTCCCAGTGCACCAAGCCGGAGCACTTGTCTCGTGCATCCTACCTGGGCTGGTGATCTGTTTCACCATAGATAGCATACATGCTGTTCATTTGAAATATCCCACCCTCACATTCTCCCACAAAGTTCAAAAGTCTGTTCTGTATTTCTGTGTCTATTTTTCTGTTCTGCATATAGGGTTATCGTTATCACCTTTCTAAATTCCATATACATGTGTCAGCATGCTCTAATGTTCTTTATCTTTCTGGCTTACTTCACTCTGTATAATGGGCTCCAGCTTCATCCATCTCATTAGGCCTGATTCAAGTGAATTTTTTAATGGCTGAGTAATATTCCATGGTGTATATGTACCACAGCTTTCTTATCCATTCATCTGCTGACGGGCATCTAGGTTGCTTCCATGTCCTGGCTATTATAAATAGTGCTGCGATGAACATTGGGGTGCACGTGTCTCTTTCAGACGAACCTATGGACACCTTATCTTTGACAAAGGAGGCAAGGATATACAATGGAAAAAAGACAACCTCTTTAACAAGTGGTGCTGGGAAAACTGGTCAACCACTTGTAAAAGAATGAAAATAGAACACTTTCTAACACCATACACAAAAATAAACTCAAAATGGATTAAAGATCTAAATGTAAGACCAGAAACTATAAAACTCCTAGAGGAGAAGATAGGCAAAACACTCTCCGACATAAATCAAAGCAAGATCCTCTATGACCCACCTCCCAGAATATTGGAAATAAAAGCAAAACTAAACAAATGGGACCTAATGAAACTTAAAAGCTTTTGCACTACAAAGGAAACTATAAGTAAGGTGAAAAGACAGCCCTCAGATTGGGAGAAAATAATAGCAAATGAAGAAACAGACAAAGGATTAATCTCAAAAATATACAAGCAAATCCTGCAGCTCAATTCCAGAAAAATAAATGACCCAATACAAAATGAGCCAAAGAACTAAACAGACATTTCTCCAAAGAAGACATACAGATGGATAACAAACACATGAAAAGATGCTCAACATCACTCATAATTAGAGAAATGCAAATCAAAACCACAATGAGGTACCATTATATGCCAGTCAGGATGGCTGCTATCCAGAAGTCTACAAGCAATAAATGCTGGAGATGGTGTGGAGAAAAGGGAACCCTCTTACACTGTTGGTGGGAATGCACACTAGTACAGCCGCTATGGAAAACAGTGTGGAGATTTCTTAAAAAACTGGAAATAGAACTGCCATATGACCCAGCAATCCCACTTCTGGGCATACACACTGAGGAAACCAGATCCTCTTATTTTTCAGACCGTTTCAAGCTCCTCATATTTTTTACACCTTTTGAAGCTCTTCATATATTTCACACCTTTTCAGGCTCTTCATGTTTTTCAACACCGCTTCATGCTCCTCCTATTTTTCAGACCGTTTCATGGTCCTCATGTTTTTGTCACCTTTTGAAGCTCTTCACATTTTTCACACCTTTTCATGCTCTTCATGTTTTTGAACACCATTTCATGCTCCTCCTATTTTTTAAACCGTTTCATGCTCCTCATATTTTTCACACATTTTGAAGCTCTTCATATTTTTCACACCTTTTCAGGCTCTTCATATTTTACAACACGTTTTCATGCTCCTCCTATTTTTCAGACCGTTTAATGCTCCCCATAATTTTGACACCTTTTGAAGCGCTTCATAATTATCACACCTTTTCAGGCTCTTCATGTTTTTCAAATTTGCTTCTGCTCCTCCTATTTTTCAGACCGTTTCATGCTCCTCATATTTTTGACACCTTTTGAAGCTCTTCATATTTTTCACAGCTTTTCAGGCTCTTCATGTTTTTCAACACCGCTTTATTCTCCTCATATTTTTCAGACCGTTTCATGCGCCTCATATTTTGGATATCTTTTGAAGCTCGTCATATTTCTAACAACTTTTCAGGCTCTTCATGTTTTCAACACAGTTTCATGCTCCTCCTATTTTTCAGACCGTTTCATGCGCCTCATATTTTGACTCCTTTTGAAGCTCTTCATATTTTTCACACATTTTCAGGCTCTTCATGTTTTTCAACACCGTTTCTTGCTCATCCTCTTTTTCAGACCGTTTCATGCCCCTCATATTTTTGACACCTTTTCAAGCTCTTCACATTTTTCAAAACATTTCAGGCTCTTCATGTTTTGAACACCGTTTCATCCTCCTCCTAATTTTCAGACCGTTTCATGCTCCTCATATTTTTCACACATTTTGAAGCTCTTCATATTTTTCACACCTTTTCAGGCTCTTCATATTTTACAACACGTTTTCATGCTCCTCCTATTTTTCAGACCGTTTAATGCTTCCCATAATTTTGACACCTTTTGAAGCGCTTCATAATTATCACACCTTTTCAGGCTCTTCATGTTTTTCAACACCGCTTCATGCTCCTCCTATTTTTCAGACCGTTTCATGCTCCTCATATTTTTGACACCTTTAAAGCTCTTCATATTTTTCACACCTTTTCAGACTCTTCATGTTTTCAACACCGCTTCATGCTCCTCCTATTTTTCAGACCTTTTCATGCTCCTCCTATTTTTCAGACCGTTTCATGCTTCTCATATTTTGAAACCTTTTGAAGCTCTTCATATTTTTCACAACTTTTCAGTCTCTTCATGTTTTTCAACACCGCTTCATGCTCCTCCTTTTTTCAGACCGTTTGATGCTCCTCATATTTTTGGCACCTTTTGAAGCTCTTCATATTTTTCACACCTTTTCAGGTCTTCATGTTTTTGAACACCATTTCATGCTCCTCCTATTTTTCAGACCGTTTCATGGTCCTCATATTTTTGACACCTTTTGAACCTCTTCATATTTTTCACACCTTTTCAGGCTCTTCATGTTTTCAACACCGCTTCATGCTCCTACTATTTTTCAGACGGTTTCATGCTCCTCATATTTTTGACACCTTTTGAAGCTCTTCATATTATTCACACCTTTTCAGGCTCTTCATGTTTTTCAACACCGCTTCATGCTCCTTCTTTTTTTCAGGCCGTTTCATGCTCCTCATATTTTTGACGCCTTTTGAAGCTCTTCATATTTTTCACACTTCTCCAGGCTCTTCATGTTTTTGAACACCGTTTCATGCTCCTCCTCTTTTTCAGACCGTTTCATGCTCCTCATCTTTTTGACACGTTTTGAAACTCTTCATATTTATCACACCTTTTCAGGCTCTTCATGTTTTTCAACACAATTTCATGCTCCTCCTTTTTTTCAGACCATTTTATGCTCCTCATATATTTGACACCTTTTGAAGCTCTTCATTATTTCCACACCTTTTCAGGCTCTTCATGTTTTTCTACACCGCTTCATGCTCCCCCTACATTTCAGACCGTTCATGCCTCTCATATTTTTGAAACCTTTTGAAGCTCTTCATATTTTTCACACCGTTTTAGGCTCTTCATGTTTTTCAACACCATTTCATGCTCCTCCTTTTTTTCAAACCGTTTTATGCTCCTCATATATTTGACACCTGTTGAAGCTCTTCATAATTTCCACACCTCTTCAGGCTCTTCATGTTTTTGAACACCATTTCATGCTCCTCTTATTTTTTTTTTATTGTTTTTTTTTTAAATTTTTTTAAATTATTTTTATTTTTTCTTTCCCAGTCGGTTTTGTCATACATTGATATGAATCAGCCATGGATTTACATGTATTCCCAATTCCAATCCCCCCTCCCACCTCCCTGTCCACCCGATTCCTCTCCGTCTTCCCAGTGCACCAAGCCGGAGCACTTGTCTCGTGCATCCTACCTGGGCTGGTGATCTGTTTCACCATAGATAGCATACATGCTGTTCATTTGAAATATCCCACCCTCACATTCTCCCACAAAGTTCAAAAGTCTGTTCTGTATTTCTGTGTCTATTTTTCTGTTCTGCATATAGGGTTATCGTTATCACCTTTCTAAATTCCATATACATGTGTCAGCATGCTCTAATGTTCTTTATCTTTCTGGCTTACTTCACTCTGTATAATGGGCTCCAGCTTCATCCATCTCATTAGGCCTGATTCAAGTGAATTTTTTAATGGCTGAGTAATATTCCATGGTGTATATGTACCACAGCTTTCTTATCCATTCATCTGCTGACGGGCATCTAGGTTGCTTCCATGTCCTGGCTATTATAAATAGTGCTGCGATGAACATTGGGGTGCACGTGTCTCTTTCAGACGAACCTATGGACACCTTATCTTTGACAAAGGAGGCAAGGATATACAATGGAAAAAAGACAACCTCTTTAACAAGTGGTGCTGGGAAAACTGGTCAACCACTTGTAAAAGAATGAAAATAGAACACTTTCTAACACCATACACAAAAATAAACTCAAAATGGATTAAAGATCTAAATGTAAGACCAGAAACTATAAAACTCCTAGAGGAGAAGATAGGCAAAACACTCTCCGACATAAATCAAAGCAAGATCCTCTATGACCCACCTCCCAGAATATTGGAAATAAAAGCAAAACTAAACAAATGGGACCTAATGAAACTTAAAAGCTTTTGCACTACAAAGGAAACTATAAGTAAGGTGAAAAGACAGCCCTCAGATTGGGAGAAAATAATAGCAAATGAAGAAACAGACAAAGGATTAATCTCAAAAATATACAAGCAAATCCTGCAGCTCAATTCCAGAAAAATAAATGACCCAATACAAAATGAGCCAAAGAACTAAACAGACATTTCTCCAAAGAAGACATACAGATGGATAACAAACACATGAAAAGATGCTCAACATCACTCATAATTAGAGAAATGCAAATCAAAACCACAATGAGGTACCATTATATGCCAGTCAGGATGGCTGCTATCCAGAAGTCTACAAGCAATAAATGCTGGAGATGGTGTGGAGAAAAGGGAACCCTCTTACACTGTTGGTGGGAATGCACACTAGTACAGCCGCTATGGAAAACAGTGTGGAGATTTCTTAAAAAACTGGAAATAGAACTGCCATATGACCCAGCAATCCCACTTCTGGGCATACACACTGAGGAAACCAGATCCTCTTATTTTTCAGACCGTTTCAAGCTCCTCATATTTTTTACACCTTTTGAAGCTCTTCATATATTTCACACCTTTTCAGGCTCTTCATGTTTTTCAACACCGCTTCATGCTCCTCCTATTTTTCAGACCGTTTCATGGTCCTCATGTTTTTGTCACCTTTTGAAGCTCTTCACATTTTTCACACCTTTTCATGCTCTTCATGTTTTTGAACACCATTTCATGCTCCTCCTATTTTTTAAACCGTTTCATGCTCCTCATATTTTTCACACATTTTGAAGCTCTTCATATTTTTCACACCTTTTCAGGCTCTTCATATTTTACAACACGTTTTCATGCTCCTCCTATTTTTCAGACCGTTTAATGCTCCCCATAATTTTGACACCTTTTGAAGCGCTTCATAATTATCACACCTTTTCAGGCTCTTCATGTTTTTCAAATTTGCTTCTGCTCCTCCTATTTTTCAGACCGTTTCATGCTCCTCATATTTTTGACACCTTTTGAAGCTCTTCATATTTTTCACAGCTTTTCAGGCTCTTCATGTTTTTCAACACCGCTTTATTCTCCTCATATTTTTCAGACCGTTTCATGCGCCTCATATTTTGGATATCTTTTGAAGCTCGTCATATTTCTAACAACTTTTCAGGCTCTTCATGTTTTCAACACAGTTTCATGCTCCTCCTATTTTTCAGACCGTTTCATGCGCCTCATATTTTGACTCCTTTTGAAGCTCTTCATATTTTTCACACATTTTCAGGCTCTTCATGTTTTTCAACACCGTTTCTTGCTCATCCTCTTTTTCAGACCGTTTCATGCCCCTCATATTTTTGACACCTTTTCAAGCTCTTCACATTTTTCAAAACATTTCAGGCTCTTCATGTTTTGAACACCGTTTCATCCTCCTCCTAATTTTCAGACCGTTTCATGCTCCTCATATTTTTCACACATTTTGAAGCTCTTCATATTTTTCACACCTTTTCAGGCTCTTCATATTTTACAACACGTTTTCATGCTCCTCCTATTTTTCAGACCGTTTAATGCTTCCCATAATTTTGACACCTTTTGAAGCGCTTCATAATTATCACACCTTTTCAGGCTCTTCATGTTTTTCAAATTTGCTTCTGCTCCTCCTATTTTTCAGACCGTTTCATGCTCCTCATATTTTTGACACCTTTTGAAGCTCTTCATATTTTTCACAACTTTTCAGGTTCTTCATGTTTTCAACACCACTTCATGCTCCTCCTATATTTCTGACCGTGTCATGCTCCTCATATTTTTGACAACTTTTGAAGCTCTTCATATTTTTCACACCTTTCCAGGCTCTTCATATTTTTGAACACCGATTAATGCTCCTCCTATTTTTCAGACCGTTTCTTGCTCCTCATATTTTTGACACCTTTTGAAGCTCTTCATATTTTTCACAGCTTTCCAGGCTGTTCATATTTTTGAACACCGATTAATGCTCCTCCTATTTTTCAGACCGTTTCTTGCTCCTCATATTTTTGACACCTTTTGAAGCTCTTCATATTTTTCACACCTTTTCAGGCTCTACATATTTTTCAACACAACTTCATGCTCCTCCTTTATTTGAGACCGTTTCATGCTCCTCATATTTTTGACACCTTTTGAAGCTCTTCATAGATTTCACACCTTTTCAGGCTCTTCATGTTTTTCTACACCGCTTCTTGCTCCTCCTATTTTTCAGAGCTATTCATGCTCCTCATATTTTTGTCACCTTTTGAAGCTCTTCATATATTTCACACCTTTTCAGGCTTTTCATGTTTTTCAACACCGCTTCATGCTCCTACTATTTTTCAGACCTTTTCATGCTCCTCATATGTTTCACACCTTTTTAAGCTCTTCATGTTTTTTAACACATTTCACGCTCCTCCTATATTTCAGACCGTTTCAAGCTCCTCATATTTTTGACACCTTTTGAAGCTCTTCATATTTTTCACATTTATCAGGGTCTTCATGTTTTTCTACACCACTTCATGCTCCTCCTATTTTTCAGACCTTTTCATTCTCCTCATATGTTTCACAACCTTTTCAGACTCTTCATGTTTCTCAACACCACTTCATGCTCCTCCTATTTTTCAGACCGTTTCATGCTCCTCATATTTTTGACGCCTTTTGAAGCTCTTCATATTTTTCACACTTCTCCAGGCTCTTCATGTTTTTGAACACCCTTTCATGCTCCTCCTGTTTTTCAGACCGTTTCATGCTGCTCATATTTTTGACACCTTTTGAAGTTCTTCATATTTTTCACACCTTTTCAGGCTCTTCACGTTTTTCAACACCACTTCATGCTCCTCCTATTTTTCAGTCCGTTTCATGCTCCTTATATTTTTGACACCTTTTGAAGTTCTTCATATTTTTCACACCTTACAGGCTCTTCATGATTTTCAACACCACTTCATGCTCCTCCTAATTTTCACACCGTTTCATGCTCCTCATATATTTGACACCTTTTGAAGCTCTTCAGATTTTTCACACCTTTTCAGGCTCTTCATATTTTTCAACACCGCTTCATGCTCCTCCTATTTTTCAGACCGTTTCATGCTCCTCATCTTTTTGACACGTTTTGAAACTCTTCATATTTATCACACCTTTTCAGGCTCTTCATGTTTTTCAACACCATTTCATGCTCCTCCTTTTTTTCAGACCGTTTTATGCTCCTCATATATTTGACACCTTTTGAAGCTCTTCATAATTTCCACACCTTTTCAGGCTCTTCATGTTTTTCTACACCGCTTCATGCTCCCCCTACATTTCAGACCGTTCATGCCTCTCATATTTTTGAAACCTTTTGAAGCTCTTCATATTTTTCACACCTTTTTAGGCTCTTCATGTTTTTCAACACCATTTCATGCTCCTCCTTTTTTTCAAACCGTTTTATGCTCCTCATATATTTGACACCTGTTGAAGCTCTTCATAATTTACACACCTTTTCAGGCTCTTCATGTTTTTGAACACCGTTTCATGCTCCTCTTATTTTTTTTTATTGTTATTTTTTTTATTTTTTTTTATTATTTTTATTTTTTTTCCCAGTCGGTTTTGGCATACATTGATATGAATCAGCCATGGATTTACATGTATTCCCAGTCCCGATTCCCCCTCCCACCTCCCTCTCCACCCGATTCCTCTGGGTCTTCCCAGTGCACCAAGCCGGAGCACTTGTCTCGTGCATCCTACCTGGGCTGGTGATCTGTTTCACCATAGATAGCATACATGCTGTTCTTTTGAAATATCCCACCCTCACATTCTCCCACAAAGTTCAAAAGTCTGTTCTGTATTTCTGTGTCTCTTTTTCTGTTCTGCATATAGGGTTATCGTTGTCACCTTTCTAAATTCCATATACATGTGTCAGTATGCTGTAATGTTCTTTATCTTTCTGGCTTACTTCACTCTGTATAATGGGCTCCAGCTTCATCCATCTCATTAGGCCTGATTCAAATGAATTCTTTTTAATGGCTGAGTAATATTCCATGGTGTATATGTACCACAGCTTTCTTATCCATTCATCTGCTGACGGGCATCTAGGTTGCTTCCATGTCCTGGCTATTATAAACAGTGCTGCGATGAACATTGGGGTGCACGTGTCTCTTTCAGACGAACCTATGGACACCTTATCTTTGACAAAGGAGGCAAGGATATACAATGGAAAAAAGACAACCTCTTTAACAAGTGGTGCTGGGAAAACTGGTCAACCACTTGTAAAAGAATGAAAATAGAACACTTTCTAACACCATACACAAAAATAAACTCAAAATGGATTAAAGATCTAAATGTAAGACCAGAAACTATAAAACTCCTAGAGGAGAAGATAGGCAAAACACTCTCCGACATAAATCAAAGCAAGATCCTCTATGACCCACCTCCCAGAATATTGGAAATAAAAGCAAAACTAAACAAATGGGACCTAATGAAACTTAAAAGCTTTTGCACTACAAAGGAAACTATAAGTAAGGTGAAAAGACAGCCCTCAGATTGGGAGAAAATAATAGC
Organism: Dama dama; assembly: GCF_033118175.1. Lineage (NCBI taxonomy): Eukaryota > Metazoa > Chordata > Mammalia > Artiodactyla > Cervidae > Dama > Dama dama. Next base: position 5,477,011 of record NW_026870891.1, on the reverse strand, counting down.
AAATGAAGAAACAGACAAAGGATTAATCTCAAAAATATACAAGCAAATCCTGCAGCTCAATTCCAGAAAAATAAATGACCCAATAAAAAATGAGCCAAAGAACTAAACAGACATTTCTCCAAAGAAGACATACAGATGGATAACAAACACTTGAAAAGATGCTCAACATCACTCATTATTAGAGAAATGCAAATCAAAACCACAATGAGGTACCATTACATGCCAGTCAGGATGGCTGCTATCCAAAAGTCTACAAGCAATAAATGCTGGAGAGGGAGTGGAGAAAAGGGAACCCTCTTATACTGTTGGTGGGAATGCACACTAGTACGGCCGCTATGGAAAACGGTGTAGAGATTTCTTAAAAAACTGGAAATAGAACTGCCATATGACCCAGCAATTCCACTTCTGGGCATACACACTGAGGAAACCAGATCCTCTTATTTTTCAGACCGTTTCAAACTCCTCATATTTTTTACACCTTTTGAAGCTCTTCATATATTTCACACCTTTTCAGGCTCTTCATGTTTTTCAACACCGCTTCATGCTCCTCCTATTTTTCAGACCGTTTCATGGTCCTCATATTTTTGACACCTTTTGAAGCTCTTCATATTTTTCACACCTTTCCGTGCTCTTCATGTTTTTCAACACGCTTTCATGCTCCTCCGATTATTCAGATCGTTTCATGCTCCTCATATTTTTGACACATTTTGAAGCTCTTCATATTTTCGACACCTTTCAGGTTCTTCATGTTTTTCAACACCGTTTCATGCTCCTCCTATTTTTCAAACCGTTTCATGCTCCTCATATTTTTGACACATTTTGAAGCTCTTCATATTTTCGACACCTTTCAGGTTCTTCATGTTTTTCAACACCGTTTCATGCTCCTCCTATTTGTCAAACCGTTTCATGTTCCTCCTATTTTTCAGACCGTTTCTTGCTCCTCATATTTTTGACACCTTTTGAAGCTCTTCATGTTTTTTAACACCTTTTCACGCTCCTCCTATATTTCAGACCGTTTCAAGCTCCTCATATTTTTGACACCTTATGAAGCTCTTCATATTTTTCACATTTTTTCAGGGTCTTCATATTTTTCTACACCACTTCATGCTCCTCCTATTTTTCAGACCGTTTCATTCTCCTCATAAGTTTCACAACTTTTTCAGGCTCTTCATGTTTCTCAACACCACTTCATGCTCCTCCTATTTTTCAGACCGTTTCATGCTCCTCATATTTTTGACACCTTTTGAAGTTCTTCATATTTTTCACACCTTTTCAGGCTTTTCATGTTTTTCTACACTGCTTCATTCTCTTCCTATTTTTCAGACATTTTCATGCTCCTCATATTTTTGACATCCTTTGAAGCTCTTCATATTTTTCACACCTTTTCAGGCTTTTCAGGTATTTCAACACCGTCTCATGCGCCTCCTATTTTTCAGACCGTTTCATGCTCCTCATATGTTTCACACCTTTTTCAGGCTCTTCATGTTTTTCAACACCACTTCATGGTCCTCCTATTTTTCAGACCGTATCATGCTCATCATATTTTTGACACAGTTTGAAGCTCTTCCTACTTTTCACACCTTTTGAGGCTCTTCATGTTTTTGAAAACAGTTTCTTGCTCCTCATATTTTTCAGACCGTTTCATGGTCCTCATATTTTTGACACCTTTTGAAGCTCTTCATATTTTTCACACTTTTTCAGGGTCTTCATGTTTTTCTACACCACTTCATGCTCCTCCTATTTTTCAGACCGTTTCATTCTCCTCATATGCTTCACAACTTTTTCAGGCTCTTCATGTTTCTCAACTCCACTTCATGCTCCTCCTATTTTTCAGACCGTTTCATGCTCCTCATATTTTTGACACTTTTTGAAGCTCTTCATATTTTTCACACCTTTCCAGGCTCTTCATGTTTTTGAACACCGTTTCATGATCATCCTATTTTTCAGACCGTTTCATGCTCCTCATATGTTTCACACCTTTTGAAGCTCTTCATGTTTTTTAACACCTTTTCATGCTCCTCCTATATTTCAGACCGTTTAATGCTCTTTATATTTTTGACACCATTTGAAGCTCTTCATATTTTTCGCACCTTTTCAGGCTCTTCATATTTTTCAACACCACTTCATGCTTCTCCAATTTTTCAGACCGTTTCATGCTCCTCATATATATGACACCTTTTGAAGCTCTTCATATTTTTCACATCTTTTCAGGCTCTTCATATTTTTCAACCCGCTTAAGCTCCTCCTATTTTTCAGAGCGTTTCTGGCTCCTCATATTTTTGACACCTTTGAGGCTCTTCATATATTTCACAGCTTTTCTGGCTCTTCATGTTTTTGAACACCGATTCATGCTCCTCCTATTTTTCAGACCGTTTCATGCTCCTCATATTTTTGACACCTTTTGAACCTCTTCATATTTTTCACACCTTTTCAGGCTCTTCATGTTTTCAACACTGCTTCATGCTCCTACTATTTTTCAGACGGTTTCATGCTCCTCATATTTTTGACACCTTTTGAAGCTCTTCATATTATTCACACCTTTTCAGGCTCTTCATGTTTTTCAACACCGCTTCATGCTCCTCCTTTTTTTCAGACCGTTTCATGCTCCTCATATTTTTGACGCCTTTTGAAGCTCTTCATATTTTTCACACTTCTCCAGGCTCTTCATGTTTTTGAACACCGTTTCATGCTCCTCCTGTTTTTCAGACCGTTTCATGCTGCTCATATTTTTGACACCTTTTGAAGTTCTTCATATTTTTCACACCTTTTCAGGCTCTTCACGTTTTTCAACACCACTTCATGCTCCTCCTATTTTTCAGTCCGTTTCATGCTCCTTATATCTTTGACACCTTTTGAAATTCTTCATATTTTTCACACCTTACAGGCTCTTCATGATTTTCAACACCACTTCATGCTCCTCCTAATTTTCACACCGTTTCATGCTCCTCATATATTTGACACCTTTTGAAGCTCTTCAGATTTTTCACACCTTTTCAGGCTCTTCATATTTTTCAACACCGCTTCATGCTCCTCCTATTTTTCAGACCGTTTCATGCTCCTCATCTTTTTGACACGTTTTGAAACTCTTCATATTTATCATACCTTTTCAGGCTCTTCATGTTTTTCAACACCATTTCATGCTCCTCCTTTTTTTCAGACCGTTTTATGCTCCTCATATATTTGACACCTTTTGAAGCTCTTCATAATTTCCACACCTTTTCAGGCTCTTCATGTTTTTCTACACCGCTTCATGCTCCCCCTACATTTCAGACCGTTCATGCCTCTCATATTTTTGAAACCTTTTGAAGCTCTTCATATTTTTCACACCTTTTTAGGCTCTTCATGTTTTTCAACACCATTTCATGCTCCTCCTTTTTTTCAAACCGTTTTATGCTCCTCATATATTTGACACCTGTTGAAGCTCTTCATAATTTACACACCTTTTCAGGCTCTTCATGTTTTTGAACACCGTTTCATGCTCCTCTTATTTTTTTTTATTGTTATTTTTTTTATTTTTTTTTATTATTTTCATTTTTTTTCCCAGTCGGTTTTGTCATACATTGATATGAATCAGCCATGGATTTACATGTATTCCCAGTCCCGATTCCCCCTCCCACCTCCCTCTCCACCCGATTCCTCTGGGTCTTCCCAGTGCACCAAGCCGGAGCACTTGTCTCGTGCATCCTACCTGGGCTGGTGATCTGTTTCACCATAGATAGCATACATGCTGTTCTTTTGAAATATCCCACCCTCACATTCTCCCACAAAGTTCAAAAGTCTGTTCTGTATTTCTGTGTCTCTTTTTCTGTTCTGCATATAGGGTTATCGTTGTCACCTTTCTAAATTCCATATACATGTGTCAGTATGCTGTAATGTTCTTTATCTTTCTGGCTTACTTCACTCTGTATAATGGGCTCCAGCTTCATCCATCTCATTAGGCCTGATTCAAATGAATTCTTTTTAATGGCTGAGTAATATTCCATGGTGTATATGTACCACAGCTTTCTTATCCATTCATCTGCTGACGGGCATCTAGGTTGCTTCCATGTCCTGGCTATTATAAACAGTGCTGCGATGAACATTGGGGTGCACGTGTCTCTTTCAGACGAACCTATGGACACCTTATCTTTGACAAAGGAGGCAAGGATATACAATGGAAAAAAGACAACCTCTTTAACAAGTGGTGCTGGGAAAACTGGTCAACCACTTGTAAAAGAATGAAAATAGAACACTTTCTAACACCATACACAAAAATAAACTCAAAATGGATTAAAGATCTAAATGTAAGACCAGAAACTATAAAACTCCTAGAGGAGAAGATAGGCAAAACACTCTCCGACATAAATCAAAGCAAGATCCTCTATGACCCACCTCCCAGAATATTGGAAATAAAAGCAAAACTAAACAAATGGGACCTAATGAAACTTAAAAGCTTTTGCACTACAAAGGAAACTATAAGTAAGGTGAAAAGACAGCCCTCAGATTGGGAGAAAATAATAGCAAATGAAGAAACAGACAAAGGATTAATCTCAAAAATATACAAGCAAATCCTGCAGCTCAATTCCAGAAAAATAAATGACCCAATAAAAAATGAGCCAAAGAACTAAACAGACATTTCTCCAAAGAAGACATACAGATGGATAACAAACACATGAAAAGATGCTCAACATCACTCATTGTTAGAGAAATGCAAATCAAAACCACAATGAGGTACCATTACATGCCAGTCAGGATGGCTGCTATCCAAAAGTCTACAAGCAATAAATGCTGGAGAGGGAGTGGAGAAAAGGGAACCCTCTTATACTGTTGGTGGGAATGCACAATAGTACAGCCGATATGGAAAACGGTGTAGAGATTTCTTAAAAAACTGGAAATAGAACTGCCATATGACCCAGCAATTCCACTTCTGGGCATACACACTGAGGAAACCAGATCCTCTTATTTTTCAGACCGTTTCAAACTCCTCATATTTTTTACACCTTTTGAAGCTCTTCATATATTTCACACCATTTCAGGCTCTTCATGTTTTTCAACACAACTTCATGCTCCTCCTATTTTTCAAACCGTTTCATGGTCCTCATATTTTTGACACCTTTTGAAGCTCTTCATATTTTTCACACCTTTCCGTGCTCTTCATGTTTTTCAACACGCTTTCATGCTCCTCCGATTATTCAGATCGTTTCATGCTCCTCATATTTTTGACACATTTTGAAGCTCTTCATATTTTCGACACCTTTCAGGTTCTTCATGTTTTTCAACACCGTTTCATTCTCCTCCTATTTTTCAAACCGTTTCATGCTCCTCATATTTTTGACACATTTTGAAGCTCTTCATATTTTCGACACCTTTCAGGTTCTTCATGTTTTTCAACACCGTTTCATGCTCCTCCTATTTGTCAAACCGTTTCATGTTCCTCCTATTTTTCAGACCGTTTCATGCTCCTCATATTTTTGACACCTTTTGAAGCTCTTCATGTTTTTCACACCCTTTCATGGTCTTCATATTTTTCAACACGGTTTCATGCTCCTCCTAATTTTCAGATCGTTTCATGCTCCTCATATTTTTGACACCTTTTGAAGCTCTTCTTATTCTTCACACTTTTTTAAGCTCTTCATGATTTTCAACATCGATTCATGCTCCTCCTCTCTTTCAGACCGTTTCAGGCTCCTCATATGTTTCACACCTTTTTCAGGCTCTTCATGTATTTCAACACCACTTCATGCTCCTCCTATTTTTCAGATCGTTTCATGCTCCTCATATTTTTGATACCTTTTGAAGCTCTTCATATTTTTCACAGCTTTCCAGGCTCTTCATATTTTTGAACACCGATTAATGCTCCTCCTATTTTTCAGACCGTTTCATGCTCCTCATATTTTTGACACCTTTTGAAGCTCTTCATATTTTTCACACCTTTTCAGGCTCTTCAAATTTTTCAACACAACTTCATGCTCCTCCTTTATTTGAGACCGTTTCATGCTCCTCATATTTTTGACTCCTTTTGAAGCTCTCCATAGATTTCACACCTTTTCAGGCTCTTCATGTGTTTCTACACCACTTCATGCTCCTCCTATTTTTAAGAGCTTTTCATGATCTTCATATTTTTGTCACCTTTTGAAGCTCTTCATATTTTTCACACCTTTTCAGGCTTTTCATGTTTTTCAACACCGCTTCATGCTCCTAGTATTTTCAGACCTTTTCATGCTCCTCATATGTTTCACACCATTTTAAGCTCTTCATGTTTTAACACCTTTTCACGCTCCTCCTATATTTCAGACCGTTTCAAGCTCCTCATATTTTTGACACCTTTTGAAGCTCTTCATATTTTTCACATTTTTTCAGGGTCTTCATGTTTTTCTACACCACTTCATGCTACTCCTATTTTTAAGAGCTTTTCATGCTCCTCATATTTTTGTCACCTTTTGAAGCTCTTCATATTTTTCACACCTTTTCAGGCTTTTCATGTTTTTCAACACCACTTCATTCTCCTCCTTTATTTCAGACCGTTTCATGCTCCTCATCTTTTTCACACCTTTTGAAGCTCTTTATATTTTGCACACCTTTTCAGGCTTTTCATGTTTTTCTACACCGCTTCATTCTCTTCCTATTTTTCAGACATGTTCATGCTCCTCATATTTTTGACATCCTTTGAAGCTCTTCATATTTTTCACACCTTTTCAGGCTTTTCATGTATTTCAACACCGTCTCATGCGCCTCCTATTTTTCAGACCGTTTCATGCTCCTCATATGTTTCACACCTTTTTCAGGCTCTTCATGTTTTTCAACACCACTTCATGCTCCTCCTATTTATCAGACCGTTTCATGCTCATCATATTTTTGACACAGTTTGAAGCTCTTCATACTTTTCACACCTTTTGAGGCTCTTCATGTTTTTGAAAACAGTTTCTTGCTCCTCATATTTTTCAGACCGTTTCATGGTCCTCATATTTTTGACACCTTTTGAAGCTCTTCATATTTTTCGCACCTTTTCAGGCTCTTCATTTTTTTGAACACCACTTCATGCTTCTCCAATTTTTCAGACCGTTTCATGCTCCTCACATATTTGACACCTTTTGAAGCTCTTCATATTTTTCACATCTTTTCAGGCTCTTCATATTTTTCAACCCGCTTAAGCTCCTCCTATTTTTCAGACCGTTTCTTGCTCCTCATATTTTTGACACCTTTGAGGCTCTTAATATATTTCACACCTTTTCAGGCTCTTCATGTTTTTGAACACCGCTTCATGCTCCTCCTATTTTTCAGACCGTTTCATGCTCCTCCTATTTTTCAGACCGTTTCATGCTCCTCATATTTTTGACACCTTTTGAACCTCTTCATATTTTTCACACCTTTTCAGGCTCTTCATGTTTTCAACACCGCTTCATGCTCCTACTATTTTTCAGACGGTTTCATGCTCCTCATATTTTTGACACCTTTTGAAGCTCTTCATATTATTCACACCTTTTCAGGCTCTTCATGTTTTTCAACACCGCTTCATGCTCCTCCTTTTTTTCAGACCGTTTCATGCTCCTCATATTTTTGACAACTTTTGAAGCTCTTCATATTTTTCACACTTCTCCAGGCTCTTCATGTTTTTGAACACCGTTTCATGTTCCTCCTTTTTTTCAGACTGTTTCATGCTGCTAATATTTTTGACACCTTTTGAAGTTCTTCATATTTTTCACACCTTTTCAGGCTCTTCACGTTTTTCAACACCACTTCATGCTCCTCCTATTTTTCAGACCATTTCAGGCTCCTCTTATTTTTTTTTTTTATTGTTATTTTTTTTTTATTATTTTTATTTTTTTTTCCAGTGGGTTTTGTCATACCTTGATATGAATCAGCCATGGATTTACATGTATTCACAGTCCCGATTCCCCCTCAAACCTCCCTCTCCACCCGATTCCTCTGGGTCTTCCCAGTGCACCAAGCCGGAGCACTTGTCTCGTGCATCCTACCTGGGCTGGTGATCTGTTTCACCATAGATAGCATACATGCTGTTCTTTTGAAATATCCCACCCTCACATTCTCCCACAAAGTTTAAAAGTCTGTTCTGTATTTCTGTGTCTCTTTTTCTGTTCTGCATATAGGGTTATCGTTGTCACCTTTCTAAATTCCATATACATGTGTCAGTATGCTGTAATGTTCTTTATCTTTCTGGCTTACTTCACTCTGTATAATGGGCTCCAGCTTCATCCATCTCATTAGGACTGATTCAAATGAATTCTTTTTAATGGCTGAGTAATATTCCATGGTGTATATGTACCACAGCTTTCTTATCCATTCATCTGCTGACGGGCATCTAGGTTGCTTCCATGTCCTGGCTATTATAAACAGTGCTGCGATGAACATTGGGGTGCACGTGTCTCTTTCAGACGAACCTATGGACACCTTATCTTTGACAAAGGAGGCAAGGATATGCAATGGAAAAAAGACAACCTCTTTAACAAGTGGTGCTGGGAAAACTGGTCAACCACTTGTAAAAGAATGAAAATAGAACACTTTCTAACACCATACACAAAAATAAACTCAAAATGGATTAAAGATCTAAATGTAAGACCAGAAACTATAAAACTCCTAGAGGAGAAGATAGGCAATACACTCTCCGACATAAATCAAAGCAAGATCCTCTATGACCCACCTCCCAGAATATTGGAAATAAAAGCAAAACTAAACAAATGGGACCTAATGAAACTTAAAAGCTTTTGCACTACAAAGGAAACTATAAGTAAGGTGAAAAGACAGCCCTCAGATTGGGAGAAAATAATAGCAAATGAAGAAACAGACAAAGGATTAATCTCAAAAATACACAAGCAAATCCTGCAGCTCAATTCCAGAAAAATAAATGACCCAATAAAAAATGAGCCAAAGAACTAAACAGACATTTCTCCAAAGAAGACATACAGATGGATAACAAACACATAAAAGATGCTCAACATCACTCATTATTAGAGAAATGCAAATCAAAACCACAATGAGGTACCATTACATGCCAGTCAGGATGGCTGCTATCCAAAAGTCTACAAGCAATAAATGCTGGAGAGGGAGTGGAGAAAAGGGAACCCTCTTATACTGTTGGTGGGAATGCACACTAGTACAGCCGATATGGAAAACGGTGTAGAGATTTCTTAAAAAACTGGAAATAGAACTGCCATATGACCCAGCAATTCCACTTCTGGGCATACACACTGAGGAAACCAGATCCTCTTATTTTTCAGACCGTTTCAAACTCCTCATATTTTTTACAACTTTTGAAGCTCTTCATATATTTCACACCTTTTCAGGCTCTTCATGTTTTTCAACACCGCTTCATGCTCCTACTATTTTTCAGACCGTTTCATGGTCCTCATATTTTTGACACCTTTTGAAGCTCTTCATATTTTTCACACCTTTTCAGGCTCTTCATGTTTTTGAACACCGTTTCATGCTCCTCCTATTTTTCAGACCGTTTCATGCTCCTCATGTTTTTGAGACGTTTTGAAGCTCTGCATATTTTTCATAACTTTCAGGCTCTTCATGCTTTTGAAACACCGTTACATGCTCCTCCTATTTTTCATACATATCATGCTCGTCATTTTTTTTGACACATTTTGAAGCTCTTCATATTTTTCACACCTTTTCAGGCTCTTTATGTTTTTCAACGCCGTATCATGCTCCTCCTATTTTTCAGACCGTTTCATGCTCCTCATATCTTTGACACCTTTTGAAGCTCTTCATATTTTTCACATCATTTCAGGCTCTTCAAGTTTTTGAAAACGGCTTCATGCTCCTCCTAATTTTCAGACCGTTTTTTGCTCATCATATTTTTGACACATTTTGAAGCTTTTCATATTTTTCACAGCTTTTCAGGCTCTTCATGTTTTTGAACACAGTTTCATGCTCCGCATATTTTTCACACCTTTTCATGCTCTTCATATTTTTCACACCTTTTCAGGCTCTTCATGTTTCTCAACACCGTTTCATGCTTCTCCTATTTTTCAGACCATTTCATGCTCCTCATACTTTTGACAGCTTTTTAAGCTCTTCATATATTTCACACCTTTTCAGGCTTTTCATGTTTTTGAACACCGCTTCATGCTCCTCCTATTTTTCAGACCATTTCATGCTCCTCGTATTTTTCACACCTTTTGAAGCTCTTCCTATATTTCACACCTTTTCAGGCTCTTCATGTTTTTGAACACCGCTTAATGCTCCTCCTATTTTTCAGATTGTTTCATCCTCCTCATATTTTTGACACCTTTGAAGCTCTTCATATTTGTCACACCCTTCCAGGCTCTTCATGTTCTTCATCACTGTTTCATGCTCCTCCTATTTTTCAAACTGTTTCAGGCTCCTCATATTTTTCACACCTTTTGAAGCTCTTCATATTTTTCACACCTTTTCAGGCTCTTCATGTTTTTCAAAACCGCTTCATGCTCCTCCTGTTTTTCAGACCATTTCAAGCTCCTCATGTTTTTCATATCTTTTGAAGCTCTTCATATTTTTCACACGTTTTCAGGCTCTTCATGATTTTCAACACCGCTTCATGATCCTCCTACTTATCAGACCGTTTCATGCTCATCTCATTTTTGACACCTTTTGAAGCTGCTCATATTTTTCACACCTTTTGAAGCTCTTCATTTTTTTCACAACTTTTCAGGCTCTTCAAGTTTTTCAACACCGCTTCATGCTCCTCCTATTTTTCAGACCGTTTCATGCTCCTCATGTAATTCACACCTTTTGAAACTCTTCATATTTTTCACACCTTTTCAGGCTCTTCATGTTTTGGAACACCGTTTCATGCTCCTCCTATTTTTCAGACCTTTCATGCTCCTCATATTTTTGACACCTTTTGAAGCTCTTCATATTTTTCACAACTTTTCAGGCTCTTCATGTTTTTCAACACGGCTTCATGCTTCTCCTATTTTCCAGACCGTTTCATTGTCCTAATATTTTTGACACCTTTAGAAGCTCTTCATATTTTTCACACGTTTTCAGGCTCTTCATGTTTTTCAATACGGCTTCATGCTCCTCCTATTTTTCAGATCGGTTCATTCTCCTCATATTTTTCACACCTTTTGATGCTCTTCATATTTTTCACACCTTTTCAGGCTCTTCATGTTTTGGAACACCGTTTCATGCTCCTCCTATTTTTCAGACCTTTTCATGCTCCTCATATTTTTGACACCTTTTGAAGCTCTTCATATTTTTCACAACTTTTCAGGCTGTTCATGTTTTGGAACACCGTTTCATGCTCCTCCTTTTTTTCAGACCGTTTCATGCTCCTCATATCTTTGACACCTTTTGAAGCTCTATATTTTTCACACCTTTTCAGGATCTTCATGTTTTTGAACACCGCTTCATGCTACTCCTATTTTTCAGACCGTTTCATGCTCCTCCTATTTTTCACACTTTTTGAAGCTCTTCATATTTTTCACAGCTTTTCAGGCTCTTCATGTTTTTGAACACCGTTTCATGCTGCTCCTATTTTTCAGACTCTTTCATGCTCGTCATATTTTTGACACCTTTTGAAGCTCTTCGTATTTTTCACACCTTTTCAGGCTCTTCATGTTTTTGAAAACCGCTTCATGCTCCTCCTATTTTTCACACCTTTTGAAGCTCTTCATATTTTTCACACCTTTTCAGGCTCTTCATGTTTTTCAACTCTGCTCATGCTCCTCCTCTTTTTCAGACCGTTTCATGCTCCTCATGTAATTCACACCTTTTGAAACTCTTCATATTTTTCACACCTTTTCAGGCTCTTCATGTTTTGGAACACCGTTTCATGCTCCTCCTATTTTTCAGACCTTTCATGCTCCTCATATTTTTGACACAGTTTGAAGCTCTTCATACTTTTCACACCTTTTGAGGCTCTTCATGTTTTTGAAAACAGTTTCTTGCTCCTCATATTTTTCAGACCGTTTCATGGTCCTCATATTTTTGACACCTTTTGAAGCTCTTCATATTTTTCGCACCTTTTCAGGCTCTTCATTTTTTTGAACACCACTTCATGCTTCTCCAATTTTTCAGACCGTTTCATGCTCCTCACATATTTGACACCTTTTGAAGCTCTTCATATTTTTCACATCTTTTCAGGCTCTTCATATTTTTCAACCCGCTTAAGCTCCTCCTATTTTTCAGACCGTTTCTTGCTCCTCATATTTTTGACACCTTTGAGGCTCTTAATATATTTCACACCTTTTCAGGCTCTTCATGTTTTTGAACACCGCTTCATGCTCCTCCTATTTTTCAGACCGTTTCATGCTCCTCCTATTTTTCAGACCGTTTCATGCTCCTCATATTTTTGACACCTTTTGAACCTCTTCATATTTTTCACACCTTTTCAGGCTCTTCATGTTTTCAACACCGCTTCATGCTCCTACTATTTTTCAGACGGTTTCATGCTCCTCATATTTTTGACACCTTTTGAAGCTCTTCATATTATTCACACCTTTTCAGGCTCTTCATGTTTTTCAACACCGCTTCATGCTCCTCCTTTTTTTCAGACCGTTTCATGCTCCTCATATTTTTGACAACTTTTGAAGCTCTTCATATTTTTCACACTTCTCCAGGCTCTTCATGTTTTTGAACACCGTTTCATGTTCCTCCTTTTTTTCAGACTGTTTCATGCTGCTAATATTTTTGACACCTTTTGAAGTTCTTCATATTTTTCACACCTTTTCAGGCTCTTCACGTTTTTCAACACCACTTCATGCTCCTCCTATTTTTCAGACCATTTCAGGCTCCTCTTATTTTTTTTTTTTATTGTTATTTTTTTTTTATTATTTTTATTTTTTTTTCCAGTGGGTTTTGTCATACCTTGATATGAATCAGCCATGGATTTACATGTATTCACAGTCCCGATTCCCCCTCAAACCTCCCTCTCCACCCGATTCCTCTGGGTCTTCCCAGTGCACCAAGCCGGAGCACTTGTCTCGTGCATCCTACCTGGGCTGGTGATCTGTTTCACCATAGATAGCATACATGCTGTTCTTTTGAAATATCCCACCCTCACATTCTCCCACAAAGTTTAAAAGTCTGTTCTGTATTTCTGTGTCTCTTTTTCTGTTCTGCATATAGGGTTATCGTTGTCACCTTTCTAAATTCCATATACATGTGTCAGTATGCTGTAATGTTCTTTATCTTTCTGGCTTACTTCACTCTGTATAATGGGCTCCAGCTTCATCCATCTCATTAGGACTGATTCAAATGAATTCTTTTTAATGGCTGAGTAATATTCCATGGTGTATATGTACCACAGCTTTCTTATCCATTCATCTGCTGACGGGCATCTAGGTTGCTTCCATGTCCTGGCTATTATAAACAGTGCTGCGATGAACATTGGGGTGCACGTGTCTCTTTCAGACGAACCTATGGACACCTTATCTTTGACAAAGGAGGCAAGGATATGCAATGGAAAAAAGACAACCTCTTTAACAAGTGGTGCTGGGAAAACTGGTCAACCACTTGTAAAAGAATGAAAATAGAACACTTTCTAACACCATACACAAAAATAAACTCAAAATGGATTAAAGATCTAAATGTAAGACCAGAAACTATAAAACTCCTAGAGGAGAAGATAGGCAATACACTCTCCGACATAAATCAAAGCAAGATCCTCTATGACCCACCTCCCAGAATATTGGAAATAAAAGCAAAACTAAACAAATGGGACCTAATGAAACTTAAAAGCTTTTGCACTACAAAGGAAACTATAAGTAAGGTGAAAAGACAGCCCTCAGATTGGGAGAAAATAATAGCAAATGAAGAAACAGACAAAGGATTAATCTCAAAAATACACAAGCAAATCCTGCAGCTCAATTCCAGAAAAATAAATGACCCAATAAAAAATGAGCCAAAGAACTAAACAGACATTTCTCCAAAGAAGACATACAGATGGATAACAAACACATAAAAGATGCTCAACATCACTCATTATTAGAGAAATGCAAATCAAAACCACAATGAGGTACCATTACATGCCAGTCAGGATGGCTGCTATCCAAAAGTCTACAAGCAATAAATGCTGGAGAGGGAGTGGAGAAAAGGGAACCCTCTTATACTGTTGGTGGGAATGCACACTAGTACAGCCGATATGGAAAACGGTGTAGAGATTTCTTAAAAAACTGGAAATAGAACTGCCATATGACCCAGCAATTCCACTTCTGGGCATACACACTGAGGAAACCAGATCCTCTTATTTTTCAGACCGTTTCAAACTCCTCATATTTTTTACAACTTTTGAAGCTCTTCATATATTTCACACCTTTTCAGGCTCTTCATGTTTTTCAACACCGCTTCATGCTCCTACTATTTTTCAGACCGTTTCATGGTCCTCATATTTTTGACACCTTTTGAAGCTCTTCATATTTTTCACACCTTTTCAGGCTCTTCATGTTTTTGAACACCGTTTCATGCTCCTCCTATTTTTCAGACCGTTTCATGCTCCTCATGTTTTTGAGACGTTTTGAAGCTCTGCATATTTTTCATAACTTTCAGGCTCTTCATGCTTTTGAAACACCGTTACATGCTCCTCCTATTTTTCATACATATCATGCTCGTCATTTTTTTTGACACATTTTGAAGCTCTTCATATTTTTCACACCTTTTCAGGCTCTTTATGTTTTTCAACGCCGTATCATGCTCCTCCTATTTTTCAGACCGTTTCATGCTCCTCATATCTTTGACACCTTTTGAAGCTCTTCATATTTTTCACATCATTTCAGGCTCTTCAAGTTTTTGAAAACGGCTTCATGCTCCTCCTAATTTTCAGACCGTTTTTTGCTCATCATATTTTTGACACATTTTGAAGCTTTTCATATTTTTCACAGCTTTTCAGGCTCTTCATGTTTTTGAACACAGTTTCATGCTCCGCATATTTTTCACACCTTTTCAAGCTCTTCATATTTTTCACACCTTTTCAGGCTCTTCATGTTTCTCAACACCGTTTCATGCTTCTCCTATTTTTCAGACCATTTCATGCTCCTCATACTTTTGACAGCTTTTTAAGCTCTTCATATATTTCACACCTTTTCAGGCTTTTCATGTTTTTGAACACCGCTTCATGCTCCTCCTATTTTTCAGACCATTTCATGCTCCTCGTATTTTTCACACCTTTTGAAGCTCTTCCTATATTTCACACCTTTTCAGGCTCTTCATGTTTTTGAACACCGCTTAATGCTCCTCCTATTTTTCAGATTGTTTCATCCTCCTCATATTTTTGACACCTTTGAAGCTCTTCATATTTGTCACACCCTTCCAGGCTCTTCATGTTCTTCATCACTGTTTCATGCTCCTCCTATTTTTCAAACTGTTTCAGGCTCCTCATATTTTTCACACCTTTTGAAGCTCTTCATATTTTTCACACCTTTTCAGGCTCTTCATGTTTTTCAAAACCGCTTCATGCTCCTCCTGTTTTTCAGACCATTTCAAGCTCCTCATGTTTTTCATATCTTTTGAAGCTCTTCATATTTTTCACACGTTTTCAGGCTCTTCATGATTTTCAACACCGCTTCATGATCCTCCTACTTATCAGACCGTTTCATGCTCATCTCATTTTTGACACCTTTTGAAGCTGCTCATATTTTTCACACCTTTTGAAGCTCTTCATTTTTTTCACAACTTTTCAGGCTCTTCAAGTTTTTCAACACCGCTTCATGCTCCTCCTATTTTTCAGACCGTTTCATGCTCCTCATGTAATTCACACCTTTTGAAACTCTTCATATTTTTCACACCTTTTCAGGCTCTTCATGTTTTGGAACACCGTTTCATGCTCCTCCTATTTTTCAGACCTTTCATGCTCCTCATATTTTTGACACCTTTTGAAGCTCTTCATATTTTTCACAACTTTTCAGGCTCTTCATGTTTTTCAACACGGCTTCATGCTTCTCCTATTTTCCAGACCGTTTCATTGTCCTAATATTTTTGACACCTTTAGAAGCTCTTCATATTTTTCACACGTTTTCAGGCTCTTCATGTTTTTCAATACGGCTTCATGCTCCTCCTATTTTTCAGATCGGTTCATTCTCCTCATATTTTTCACACCTTTTGATGCTCTTCATATTTTTCACACCTTTTCAGGCTCTTCATGTTTTGGAACACCGTTTCATGCTCCTCCTATTTTTCAGACCTTTTCATGCTCCTCATATTTTTGACACCTTTTGAAGCTCTTCATATTTTTCACAACTTTTCAGGCTGTTCATGTTTTGGAACACCGTTTCATGCTCCTCCTTTTTTTCAGACCGTTTCATGCTCCTCATATCTTTGACACCTTTTGAAGCTCTATATTTTTCACACCTTTTCAGGATCTTCATGTTTTTGAACACCGCTTCATGCTACTCCTATTTTTCAGACCGTTTCATGCTCCTCCTATTTTTCACACTTTTTGAAGCTCTTCATATTTTTCACAGCTTTTCAGGCTCTTCATGTTTTTGAACACCGTTTCATGCTGCTCCTATTTTTCAGACTCTTTCATGCTCGTCATATTTTTGACACCTTTTGAAGCTCTTCGTATTTTTCACACCTTTTCAGGCTCTTCATGTTTTTGAAAACCGCTTCATGCTCCTCCTATTTTTCACACCTTTTGAAGCTCTTCATATTTTTCACACCTTTTCAGGCTCTTCATGTTTTTCAACTCTGCTCATGCTCCTCCTCTTTTTCAGACCGTTTCATGCTCCTCATGTAATTCACACCTTTTGAAACTCTTCATATTTTTCACACCTTTTCAGGCTCTTCATGTTTTGGAACACCGTTTCATGCTCCTCCTATTTTTCAGACCTTTCATGCTCCTCATATTTTTGACACCTTTTGAAGCTCTTCATATTTTTCACAACTTTTCAGGCTCTTCATGTTTTTCAACACGGCTTCATGCTTCTCCTATTTTCCAGACCGTTTCATTGTCCTAATATTTTTGACACCTTTAGAAGCTTTTCATATTTTTCACACGTTTTCAGGCTCTTCATGTTTTTCAACACGGCTTCATGCTCCTCCTATTTTTCAGATCGGTTCATTCTCCTCATATTTTTCACACCTTTTGATGCTCTTCATATTTTTCACACCTTTTCAGGCTTTTCATGTTTTGGAACACCGTTTCATGCTCCTCCTATTTTTCAGACCTTTTCATGCTCCTCATATTTTTGACACCTTTTGAAGCTCTTCATATTTTTCACAACTTTTCAGGCTGTTCATGTTTTGGAACACCGTTTCATGCTCCTCCTTTTTTTCAGACCGTTTCATGCTCCTCATATCTTTGACACCTTTTAAAGCTCTATATTTTTCACACCTTTTCAGGATCTTCATGTTTTTGAACACCGCTTCATGCTACTCCTATTTTTCAGACCGTTTCATGCTCCTCCTATTTTTCACACTTTTTGAAGCTCTTCATATTTTTCACAGCTTTTCAGGCTCTTCATGTTTTTGAACACCGTTTCATGCTGCTCCTATTTTTCAGACTCTTTCATGCTCGTCATATTTTTGACACCTTTTGAAGCTCTTCGTATTTTTCACACCTTTTCAGGCTCTTCATGTTTTTGAAAACCGCTTCATGCTCCTCCTATTTTTCACACCTTTTGAAGCTCTTCATATTTTTCACACCTTTTCAGGCTCTTCATGTTTTTCAACTCTGCTCATGCTCCTCCTCTTTTTCAGACCGTTTCATGCTCCTCATATTTTTGACACTTTTTGAGGCTCTTCATATTTTTCACACCATTTCAGGCTCTTCTTCGTTTTGAACAACGTTTCATGCTCCTCCTATTTTTCAGACCGTTTCATGCTCCTCATGTATTTCACACCTTTTGAAGCTCTTCATAATTTTCACACCTTTTCAGGCTCTACATGTTTTTCAACAACACTTCATGCTTCTCTTATTTTTCAGACCGATTCATGTTCCTCATATTTTTGACACCTTTTGAAGCTCTTCATATTTTTCACACCTGTTCAGGCTCTTCATGTTTTTCAATGCCGCTTCATGCTCCTCATCTTTTTCAGACTGTTTCGTGCTCCTCATATTTTTCACACCTTTTGAAGCTCTTCATATTTTTCACAACTTTTCAGGCTCTTCATATTTTTGATCACCGTTTCATGCTCCTCCTATTTTTCAGACCGTTTCATGCTCCTCATATTTTGACACCTTTTTAAGCTCTTCACATTTTTCACACCTTTTCAGGCTCTTCATGTTTTTCAAAACCGCTTCATGATCCCCCTATATTTCAGACCGTTTCATGCTCCTCATATTTTTCACACCTTTTGAAGCTCTTCATATTTTTCACACCTTTTCAGACTCTTCATGTTTTTCAACACCACTTCATGCTCCTCCTATTTTTCCGAAGGTTTCATGCTCATCGCATTTTTGACACCTTCTGAAGCTCTTCATTTTTTTCAAAACTTTTGAGCTCTTCACATTCTTCACACGTTTTCAGGCTCTTCATGTATTTCAATAACGGTTCTTACTCCTCCTATTTTTCAGAACGTTGCATGCTTCTCATATTTTTCACACCTTTTGAAGCTCTTCATATTTTTCACACCTTTTCAGGCTCTTCATGTTTTTCAACACCACTTCATGCTCCTCCTATTTTTCAGACCGTTTCATGCTCCTCCTATTTTTCACACCTTTTGAAGCTCTTCATATTTTTCACACCTTTTCAGGCTGTACATGTTTTTGAACACCACTTCATGCTCCTCCTATTTTTCAGATCGTTTCTTGCTCCTCATGTATTTCACACATTTTGAAGCTCTTCATATTTTTCACACCTTTTGAAGCTCTTCCTATTTTTCACACCTTTTCAGGCTCTTCAGGGTTTTGAACACCGCTTCATGCTCCTCATATTTTTCACACCTTTTGAAGCTCTTCATATTTTTCACACCTTTTCAGGCTCTTCATGTTTTTCAACACCGCTTCTTGCTCCTCCATTTTTCACACCCTTTCATGCTTCTCATGTATTTCACACCTTTTGAAACTCTTCATATTTTTCACATCTTTTCAGGCTCTTCATGTTTTTGAACAAGGTTTCATGCTCCTCCCATTTTTCAGACCGTTTCATGCTACTCATATTTTTGACACGTTTTGAAGCTCTTCATATTTTTCCCATTTTTCAGGCTCTTCATGTTTTTGAACACCGTTTCATGCTCCTCCTATTTTTCAGACCGTTCATGCTCCTCATATTTTGACACATTTTGAAGCTCTTCATATTTTTCACATCTTTTCAGGCTCTTCATGTTTCTGAACACCGCGTCATGCTCCTCCTATTTTTCATATCGTTTCATGCTTCTCATATTTTTCACACCTTTTGAAGCTCTTCATATTTTTCACACCTTTTCAGGCTCTTCATGTTTTTCAACACCGCTTCATGCTCCTCCTATTTTTCAGACCGTTTCATGCTCATCTCATTTTTGACACCTTTTGAAGCTCTTCATATTCTTCACTCCTTTTGAAGCTCTTCATATTTTTCACACCTTTTGAAGCTCTTCATATTTCTCACACCTTTTCAGACTCTTCATGTTTTTCAACACCGCTTCATGCTGCTCCTGTTTTTCAGACCTTTTCATGCTCCTCATATTTTTCACATCTTTTGAAGTTCTTCTTATTTTTCACACCTTTTCAAGCTCTTCATCATTTTCAAAACCGCTTCATGCTCCTCCTATTTTACAGACCGTTTCATTCTCCTCATGTATTTCACACGTAATGAAGCTCTTCCAATTTTGCACAACTTTTCAGTCTCTTCTTGTTTTACAACACCGCATCATGCTCCTCCTATTTTTCAGACTGTTTCATGCACCTCATAATTTTGACACCTTTTGAAGCTCTTCATATTTTTCACACCTTTTGAAGCTCTTCATGTTTTTCACACCTTTTCAGGCTCTTCATGATTTTCAACACCGCTTCATGCTCCTGCTATTTTTCAGACCGTTTCATGCTCATCTGTTTTTTGACACCTTTAGAAGCTGTTCATATTTTTCACACCTTTTAAAGCTCTTCATATTTTTCACATTTTTGAAACTCTTCATATTTTTCTCACCTTTTGAAGCTCTTCATATTTTTCACACCTTTTCAGTCTTCTCATGTTTTTGAACACCGCTTCATGCTCCTCCTATTTTTCACTCCTTTTGAAGCTCTTCATATTTTTCACACCTTTTCAGGCTGTACATGTTTTTGAACACCACTTCATGCTTCTCCTATTTTTCAGACCGTTTCTTGCTCCTCATGTATTTCACACATTTTGAAGCTCTTCATATTTTTCACACCTTTTCAATGTCTTCATGTTTTTGATCACTGTTTCATGCTGCTCCTGTTTTTCAGACCATTTCATGATACTCATATTTTTCACACCTTTTGAAGCTCTTCATATTTTTCCCTTCTTTTCAGGCTCTTCATGTTTTTTAACGCCGCTTCATGCTCCTCATATTTTTCAGACCGTTTCATGCTCCTCATATTTTTGACATCTTTTGAAGCTCTTCACATTTTTCACACATGTTCAGGCTCTTCATATTTTTGAACACCGCTTCATGTTCCTCCTGTTTTTCACACCTTTTGAAGCTCTTCATATTTTTCACACCTTTTCAGACTCTTCATGTTTTTCAACAACGCTTCATGCTGCTCCTATTTTTCAGACCGTTTCATGCTCATCTCTTTTTTGACAACTTTTGAAGCTCTTCATATTTTCATACCTTTTGAAGCTCTTCATATTTTTCACACATTTTCAGGCTCTTCATGTTTTTCAACACCGCTTCATGCTCCTCCTGTTTTTCAGACAGTTTCATGCTCCTCATATTTTTGACACGTTTTGAAGCTCTTCATATTTTTCACACCTCTTCCGTCTCTTCTTGTTTTTCAACACCGCTTCTTGCTCCTCCTATTTTTCAGACCGTTTCATGCTCCTCATATTGTTGACACCTTTTGAAGCACTTCATATTTTTCACACCTTTTCAGGCTCTTCATATTTTTGAACACCGCTTCATGTTCCTCCTGTTTTTCACACCTTTTGAAGCTCTTCATATTTTTCACACCTTTTCAGGCTCTTCATATTTTTGAACACCGCTTCATGTTCCTCCTGTTTTTCACACCTTTTGAAGCTCTTCATATTTTTCACACCTTTTCAGGCTCTTCATATTTTTGAACACCGCTTCATGCTCCTCATGTATTTCACACCTTTTGAAGCTGTTCATATTTTTCACACCTTTTCAAGCTATCCATGTTTCTGAACACCACTTCCTGCTCCTCCTATTTTTGAGGCCGTTTCATGCTCATCTCATTTTTGACACCTTCTGAAGCTCTTCATTTATTTCACACCTTTTGAGCTCTTCATATTCTTCACACGTTTTCAGGCTCTTCATGTATTTCAATAACGCTTCTTACTCCTCCTATTTTTCAGACCGTTTCATGCTCCTCATATTTTTGACATCTTTTGAATCTCTTCACATTTTTCACACATTTTCAGGCTTTTCATGTTTCTGAACACCGGTTCATCCTCCTCCTATTTTTCACACCTTTTGAAGCTCTTCATATTTTTCACAGCTTTTCAGGCTGCACATGTTTTTGAACACGACTTCATGCTCCTCATCTTTTTCAGTCTGTTTCATGCTCCTCATATTTTTCACACCGTTTGAAGCTCTTCATATTTTTCACACGTTTTCAGGCTCTTCATGTTTTTGATCACCGTTTCATGCTCCTCCTATTTTTCAGACCGTTTCATGCTCCTCATATTTTTGACCATTTTATAAGCTCTTCATAATTTTCACACTTTTTTAGGCTCTTCATGTTTTATAACACCGCTTCATGCTCCTCCTATTTTTCAAACTTTTTGAAGCTCTTCATGTTTTTCACACCTTATCAGACTCTTCATGCTTTTGAACACCTCTTCATGCTACTCCTATTTTTCAGACCTTTTCATGCTCCTCATGTATTTCACACGTTTTGAAGCTCTTCATATTTTTCACACCTTTTCAGACTCTTCATGTTTTTGAACACTGCTTCATGCTCCTCCTATTTTTCAGACCGTTTCAAGCTCCTCATATTTTTGACACCTTTTGAAGCTCTTCATATTTTTCACACCTTTTCAGTCTCTTCATGTTTTTCAACTCCACTCATGCTCCTCCTCTTTTTGTGACGTTTTCATGCTCCTCATAATTTTGACACCTTTGTAAGCTCTTCATATTTTTCACACCTTTTGATGCTCTTCATATTTTTTACAGCTTTTCAGGGTCTTCAAGTTTTTCAACACCGTTTCATTCTCCTCCTATTTTTCAGACCGTTTCATGCTCATCTCATTTTTGACACCTTTTGAAGCTCTTCATATTTTTCACACCTTTTGAAGCTCTTCATATTTTACACGTTTTCAGGCTCTTCAAGTTTTTCAACATCGCTTCATGCTCCTCCTATTTTTGACACGTTTTGAGGCTCTTCATAATTTTCACACCTTTTTAGGCTCTTCATGTTTTTGAACACCGTTTCATACTCCTCGTATTTTTCACACCCTTTTAAAGCTCTTCATGTTTTCACACCTTTTCAGGCTCTCATATTTTTGAACACAGCTTCATGCTCCTCCTATTTTTTATACCGTTTCATGATACTCATGTATTTCACACCTTTTGAAGCTCTTCATATTTTCCACACCTTTTCAGGCTGTACATGTTTTTGAAGACCACTTCATGCTCCTCATCTTTTTCAGACCGTTTCATGCTCCTGATATTTTTCACACCGTTTGAAGCTCTTCATATTATTCACACGTTTTCAGACTCTTCATGTTTTTGATATCCATTTCATACTCCTCCTATTTTTCAGACCGTTTCATGCTCCTCATATTTTTGACCACCTTTTGAAGCTCTTCACATTTATCACACCTTTTCAGGCTCTTCATGTTTTTCAACACCGCTTCATGATCCTCCTATATTTCAGAGCGTTTCATGCTCCTCATATTTTTGACACCTTTTGAAGCTCTTCACATTTTTCACACCTTTTCTGGCTCTTCATGTTTTTCAACACCGCTTCATGCTCCTCCTATTTTTCAGATCGTTTCAGGCTCCGCATATTTTTGACTCCTTTTGAAGCTCTTCATATTTTTCACACGTTTTCAGGCCCTTCATGTTTTTGAACACCGCTTCATGCTCCTCCTATTTTTCAGACGGTTTCAGGCTGCTCGTATTTTTCAGACCGTTTCATGCTCCCCATATTTTTGACAATTTTATAAGCTCTTCATATTTTTCACACATTTTCAGGCTCTTCATGTTTTTGAGCACCGCTTCATGCTCCTCCTATTTTTCAAACCTTTTGAAGCTCTTCATGTTTTTCACACCTTATCAGCCTCTTCATGTTTTTGAACATCTCTTCATGCTCCTCATATTTTTGACAATTTTATAAGCTCTTCATATTTTTCACACTTTTTCAGGCTCTTCATGTTTTTGAACAACACTTCATGCTCCTCCTACTTTTCAGACTTTTTCATGCTCATCTCTTTTTTGACACCTTTTCAGGGTCTTCATATTTTTCAAACTTTTGAAGATCTTCATATTTTTCACACTTTTTCAGGCTCTTCATGTTTTGAACACTGCTTCATGCTCCTCCTATTTTTCAAACCTTTTGAAGCTCTTCATATTTTTCACACGTTTTCAGGCCCTTCATGTTTTTGAACAACACTTCATGCTCCTCCTAATTTTCAGACTTTTTCATGCTCATCTCTTTTTTGACACCTTTTCAGGGTCTTCATATTTTTCAAACTTTTGAAGATCTTCATATTTTTCACACTTTTTCAGGCTCTTCATGTTTTGAACACCTCTTCATGCTACTCCTATTTTTCAGACCTTTTCATGCTCCTCATGTATTTCACACGTTTTGAAGCTCTTCATATTTTTCACACCTTTTCAGACTCTTCATGTTTTTGAACACTGCTTCATGCTCCTCCTATTTTTCAGACCGTTTCAAGCTCCTCATATTTTTGACACCTTTTGAAGCTCTTCATATTTTTCACACCTTTTCAGTCTCTTCATGTTTTTCAACTCCACTCATGCTCCTCCTCTTTTTCTGACCTTTTAATGCTTCTCATATTTTTGACATCTTTTGAAGCTCTTCACATATTTCACACATTTTCAGGCTTTTCATGTTTCTGAACACCGCTTCATCCTCCTCCTATTTTTCACACCTTTTGAAGCTTTTCATATTTTTCACAGCTTTTCAGGCTGCACATGTTTTTGAACACGACTTCATGCTCCTCATCTTTTTCAGTCTGTTTCATGCTCCTCATATTTTTCACACCGTTGGAAGCTCTTCATACTTTTCACACGTTTTCAGGCTCTTCATGTTTTTGATCACCGTTTCATGCTCCTCCTATTTTTCAGACCGTTTCTTGCTCCTCATATTTTTGACCATTTTATAAGCTCTTCATATTTTTCACACTTTTTTAGGCTCTTCATGTTTTTTAACACCGCTTCATGCTCCTCCTATTTTTCAAACTTTTTGAAGCTCTTCATGTTTTTCACACCTTATCAGCCTCTTCATGTTTTTGAACACCTCTTCATGCTACTCCTATTTTTCAGACCTTTTCATGCTCCTCATGTATTTCACACGTTTTGAAGCTCTTCATATTTTTCACACCTTTTCAGACTCTTCATGTTTTTGAACACTGCTTCATGCTCCTCCTATTTTTCAGACCGTTTCAAGCTCCTCATATTTTTGACACCTTTTGAAGCTCTTCATATTTTTCACACCTTTTCAGTCTCTTCATGTTTTTCAACTCCACTCATGCTCCTCCTCTTTTTCTGACCTTTTAATGCTCCTCATATTTTTGACACCTTTGGAAGCTCTTCATATTTTTCACACCTTTTGAAGCTCTTCATATTTTTCACAGCTTTTCAGGGTCTTCAAGTTTTTCAACATCGTTTCATTCTCCTCCTATTTTTCAGACCGTTTCATGCTCATCTCATTTTTGACACCTTTTGAAGGTCTTCATATTTTTCACACCTTTTCAGGCTGTACATGTTTTTGAAGACCACTTCATGCTCCTCATCTTTTTCAGACCGTTTCATGCTCCTGATATTTTTCACACCGTTTGAAGCTCTTCATATTATTCACACGTTTTCAGATTCTTCATGTTTTTGATCACCGTTTCATGCTCCTCATATTTTTGACACCTTTTGAAGCTCTTCACATTTATCACACCTTTTCAGGCTCTTCATGTTTTTCAACACCGCTTCATGATCCTCCTATGTTTCAGAGCGTTTCATGCTCCTCATAATTTTGACAATTTTATCAGCTCTTCATATTTTTCACACTTTTTCAGGCTCTTCATGTTTTTGAACACCGCTTTATGCTCCTCCTATTTTTCAAACTTTTGAAGCTCTTCATGTTTTTCACACCTTTTCAGGCTCTTCATGTTTTTGAACACAGCTTCATGCTCCTCCTAATTTTCAGACCGTTTCATGCTCCTCATACATTTCACACCTTTTTAAGCTCTTCCTATTTTTCACACCTTTTCACGCTCTTCATGTTTTTGAACACCGTTTTATGCTGCCTCTATTTTTCAGACCGTTTCATGCTCCTCATATATTTTAAACCTTTTGAATCTCTTCATATATTTCACACCTTTTCAGGCTGTTCATGTTTTTCAACAACGCTTCATGATCTTCCTATTATTCAGACCGTTTCATGCTCCTCAAGTATTTCACACCTTTTGAAGATCTTCATATTTTTCACACCTTTTCAGGCTCTTCAGGGTTTTGAACACCGCTTCATGCTCCTCATATTTTTCACACCTTTTGAAGCTCTTCATATTTTTCACACCTTTTCAGGCTCTTCATGTTTTTCAACACCGCTTCTTGCTCCTCCATTTTTCACACCCTTTCATGCTTCTCATGTATTTCACACCTTTTGAAACTCTTCATATTTTTCACATCTTTTCAGGCTCTTCATGTTTTTGAACAAGGTTTCATGCTCCTCCCATTTTTCAGACCGTTTCATGCTCCTCATATTTTTGACACGTTTTGAAGCTCTTCATATTTTTCCCATTTTTCAGGCTCTTCATGTTTTTGAACACCGTTTCATGCTCCTCCTATTTTTCAGACCGTTCATGCTCCTCATATTTTGACACATTTTGAAGCTCTTCATATTTTTCACATCTTTTCAGGCTCTTCATATTTTTGAACAAGGTTTCATTCTCCTCCCATTTTTCAGACCGTTTCATGCTCCTCATATTTTTTACACGTTTTGAAGCTCTTCATATTTTTCACACCTTTTCAGGCTCTTCATGTTTTTGAACACCGTTTCATGCTCCTCCTATTTTTCAGACCGTTCATGCTCCTCATATTTTGACACCTTTTGAAGCTCTTCATATTTTTCACACCTTTTCAGGCTCTTCATGTTTCTGAACACCGCGTCATGCTCCTCCTATTTTTCATATCGTTTCATGCTTCTCATATTTTTCACACCTTTTGAAGCTCTTCATATTTTTCACACCTTTTCAGGCTCTTCATGTTTTTCAACACCGCTTCATGCTCCTCCTATTTTTCAGACCGTTTCATGCTCATCTCATTTTTGACACCTTTTGAAGCTCTTCATATTCTTCACTCCTTTTGAAGCTCTTCATATTTTTCACACCTTTTGAAGCTCTTCATATTTCTCACACCTTTTCAGACTCTTCATGTTTTTCAACACCGCTTTTTGCTCCTCCTATTTTTCAGACCGTTTCATGCTCCTCATATTTTTGACACGTTTTGAAGTTCTTCATATTTTTCACACCTTTTCAGGCTCTTCATGTTTTTAAACACCGCTTCATGCTGCTCCTGTTTTTCAGACCTTTTCATGCTCCTCATATTTTTCACATCTTTTGAAGTTCTTCTTATTTTTCACACCTTTTCAAGCTCTTCATCATTTTCAAAACCGCTTCATGCTCCTCCTATTTTACAGACCGTTTCATTCTCCTCATGTATTTCACACGTAATGAAGCTCTTCCAATTTTGCACAACTTTTCAGTCTCTTCTTGTTTTACAACACCGCATCATGCTCCTCCTATTTTTCAGACTGTTTCATGCTCCTCATATTTTTGACACCTTTTGAAGCTCTTCATATTTTTCACACCTTTTGAAGCTCTTCATGTTTTTCACACCTTTTCAGGCTCTTCATGATTTTCAACACCGCTTCATGCTCCTGCTATTTTTCAGACCGTTTCATGCTCATCTCTTTTTTGACACCTTTAGAAGCTGTTCATATTTTTCACACCTTTTAAAGCTCTTCATATTTTTCACATTTTTGAAACTCTTCATATTTTTCTCACCTTTTGAAGCTCTTCATGTTTTTCACACCTTTTCAGGCTTCTCATGTTTTTGAACACCTCTTCATGCTCCTCCTATTTTTCACTCCTTTTGAAGCTCTTCTTATTTTTCACACCTTTTCAGGCTGTACATGTTTTTGAACACCACTTCATGCTCCTCCTATTTTTCAGACCGTTTCTTGCTCCTCATGTATTTCACACATTTTGAAGCTCTTCATATTTTTCACACCTTTTCAATGTCTTCATGTTTTTGATCACTGTTTCATGCTGCTCCTGTTTTTCAGACCATTTCATGATACTCATATTTTTGACACCTTTTGAAGCTCTTCATATTTTTCACACCTTTTCAGACTCTTCATGTTTTTCAACACCGCTTCATGCTGCTCCTATTTTTCAGACCGTTTCATGCTCATCTCTTTTTTGACAACTTTTGAAGCTCTTCATATTTTCATACCTTTTGAAGCTCTTCATATTTTTCACACATTTTCAGGCTCTTCATGTTTTTCAACACCGCTTCATGCTCCTCCTGTTTTTCAGACAGTTTCATGCTCCTCATATTTTTGACACGTTTTGAAGCTCTTCATATTTTTCACACCTTTTCCGTCTCTTCTTGTTTTTCAACACCGCTTCTTGCTCCTCCTATTTTTCAGACCGTTTCATGCTCCTCATATTGTTGACACCTTTTGAAGCACTTCATATTTTTCACACCTTTTCAGGCTCTTCATATTTTTGAACACCGCTTCATTTTCCTCCTGTTTTTCCCACCTTTTGAAGCTCTTCATATTTTTCACACCTTTTCAGGCTCTTCAGGTTTTTGAACACCTCTTCATGCTCCTCCTATTTTTCAGACCGTTTCATGCTCCTCATGTATTTCACACCTTTTGAAGCTGTTCATATTTTTCACACCTTTTCAAGCTCTCCATGTTTCTGAACACCACTTCCTGCTCCTCCTATTTTTGAGGCCGTTTCATGCTCATCTCATTTTTGACACCTTCTGAAGCTCTTCATTTATTTCACACCTTTTGAGCTCTTCATATTCTTCACACTTTTTCAGGCTCTTCATGTATTTCAATAACGCTTCTTACTCCTCCTATTTTTCAGACCGTTTCATGCTCCTCATATTTTTGACATCTTTTGAAGCTCTTCACATATTTCACACATTTTCAGGCTTTTCATGTTTCTGAACACCGCTTCATCCTCCTCCTATTTTTCACACCTTTTGAAGCTCTTCATATTTTTCACAGCTTTTCAGGCTGCACATGTTTTTGAACACGACTTCATGCTCCTCATCTTTTTCAGTCTGTTTCATGCTCCTCATATTTTTCACACCGTTGGAAGCTCTTCATACTTTTCACACGTTTTCAGGCTCTTCATGTTTTTGTTCACCGTTTCATGCTCCTCCTATTTTTCAGACCGTTTCATGCTCCTCATATTTTTGACCATTTTATAAGCTCTTCATATTTTTCACACTTTTTTAGGCTCTTCATGTTTTTTAACACCGCTTCATGCTCCTCCTATTTTTCAAACTTTTTGAAGCTCTTCATGTTTTTCACACCTTATCAGTCTCTTCATGTTTTTGAACACCTCTTCATGCTACTCCTATTTTTCAGACCTTTTCATGCTCCTCATGAATTTCACACGTTTTGAAGCTCTTTATATTTTTCACACCTTTTCAGACTCTTCATGTTTTTGAACACTGCTTCATGCTCCTCCTATTTTTCAGACCGTTTCAAGCTCCTCATATTTTTGACACCTTTTGAAGCTCTTCATATTTTTCACACCTTTTCAGTCTCTTCATGTTTTTCAACTCCACTCATGCTCCTCCTCTTTTTCTGACCTTTTAATGCTCCTCATTTTTTGACACCTTTGGAAGCTCTTCATATTTTTCACACCTTTTGAAGCTCTTCATATTTTTCACAGCTTTTCAGGGTCTTCAAGTTTTTCAACACCACTTCATGCTCCTCCTATTTTTCAGAGAGATACATGCTCCACATATATTTCACACCTTTTGAAGCTCTTCATATTTTTCACACTTTTTCAGTCTCTTCATTTTTTTCCACACCACTTCATGCTTCTCCTATTTTTCAGACCGTTTCATGCTCCTCATGTATTTCAAACCTTTGAAGCTTTTCAAATTTTTCACACATTTTCAGTCTCTTCATGTTTTTGAACACCATTTCATGCTCCTCCTATTTTTCAGACCGTTTCATGCTTTTCATATTTTTGACATCTTTTGAAGCTCTTCATATTTTTCACACCTTTTGAAGCTCCTCATATATTTCACACCTTTTGAAGCTCTTCATATTTTTCACACATTTTCAGGCTCTTCATGTTTTTGAACACCGCTTCATGCTCCTCCTATTTTTCAGACGGTTTCATGCTCTTCATATTTTAGACAACTTTTGAAGCTCGTCATATTTTTCACACCTTTTCAGGCTCTTCATGTTTTTGAACATCGCTTCATGCTCCTTTATTTTTCAGACAATTTCTTGCTCCTCATATTTTTAAAACCTTTTGAAGCTCTTCAGATTTTTCACACCTTTTCAGGCACTTCATGTTTTTGAACACCGCTTCATGCTCCTCCTATATTTCAGACCGTTTCATGCTCCTCATATATTTGACACCTTTTCAAGCTCTTCATATTTTTCACAACTTTTCAGGCTCTTCATGTTTTTGAACACCGCTTCATGCTCCTCCTATTTTTCAGACCGTTTCATGCTCATCTCATTTTTGACACATTTTGAACTTCTTCATATTTTTCACACCTTTAAAGCTCTTAATATTTTTCACAACTTTTCAGTCTCTGCATTTTTTTGAACACCGTTTCATGCTCCTCCTATTTTTCAGACCGTTTCATGCTCCTCATGTATTTCACACCTTTTGAAGCTCTTCAAATTTTTCACACCTTTTCAGGCTCTTCATGTTTTTGATTACCGTTTCATCCTCCTCCTATTTTTCAGACCGTTTCATGCTCCTCATATTTTTCACACCTTTTGAAGCTCTTCATATTTTTCCCACCTTTTCAGGCTCTTCATGTTTTTCAACACCAGTTCATGCTCCTCCTATTTTTCACCGTTTCAAGCTCCTCATAATTTTCACACCTTTTAAAGCTCTTCTTATTTTTCACACCTTTTCAGGCTCTTCATGTTTTTCAACACCGCTTCATGCTGCTCCTATTTTTCAGACCGTTTCATGCTCATCTCTTTTTTGACAACTTTTGAAGCTCTTCATATTTTCATACCTTTTGAAGCTCTTCATATTTTTCACACGTTTTCAGGCTCTTCATGTTTTTCAACACCGCTTCATGCTCCTCCTATTTTTCAGACCGTTTCGTGCTCCTCATATTTTTGACACGTTTTGAAGCTCTTCATATTTTTCACACCTTTTCAGGCTCTTCTTGTTTTTCAACACCGCTTCTTGCTCCTCCTATTTTTCAGACCGTTTCATGCTCCTCATATTGTTGACACCTTTTGAAGCACTTCATATTTTTCACACCTTTTCAGGCTCTTCATGTTTCTGAACACCACTTCCTGCTCCTCCTATTTTTGAGGCCGTTTCATGCTCATCTCATTTTTGACACCTTCTGAAGCTCTTCATTTTTTTCACACCTTTTGAGCTCTTCATATTCTTCACACGTTTTCAGGCTCTTCATGTATTTCAATAACGCTTCTTACTCCTCGTATTTTTCAGACCGTTTCATGCTCCTCATATTTTTGACACCTTTTGAAGCTCTTCACATTTATCACACCTTTTCAGGCTCTTCATGTTTTTCAACACCGCTTCATGATCCTCTTATATTTCAGACCGTTTCATGCTCCTCATATTTTTGACACCTTTTGAAGCTCTTCACATTTTTCACACCTTTTCCGGCTCTTCATGTTTTTCAACACCGCTTCATGCTCCTCCTATTTTTCAGATCGTTTCAGGCTCCGCATATTTTTGACTCCTTTTGAATCTCTTCATATTTTTCACACGTTTTCAGGCCCTTCATGTTTTTGAACACCGCTTCATGCTCCTCCTATTTTTCAGACGTTTTCAGGCTGCTCGTATTTTTCAGACCGTTTCATGCTCCTCATATTTTTGACAATTTTATAAGCTTTTCATATTTTTCACACATTTTCAGGCTCTTCATGTTTTTGAACACCGCTTCATGCTCCTCCTATTTTTCAAACCTTTTGAAGCTCTTAATTTTTTTCACACCTTATCAGCCTCTTCATGATTTTGAACACCGCTTCATGCTCCTCCTATTTTTCAGACCGTTTCATGCTCCTCAGGTATTTCACACCTTTTCAAGCTCTTCATATTTTTCACAACTTTTCAGGCTCTTCACGTTTTTGAACAACACTTCATGCTCCTCCTACTTTTCAGACTGTTTCATGCTCATCTCATTTTTGACACCTTTTCAGGGTCTTCATATTTTTCAAACTTTTGAAGATCTTCATATTTTTCACACTTTTTCAGGCTCTTCATGTTTTGAACATTGCTTCATGCTCCTCCTATTTTTCAGACCGTTTCATTCTCCTCATGTTTTTCACACCTTTTGAAGCTCTTCATAATTTTCACACCTTTTCATGCTCTTCATGTTTTTGAACACCGTTTCATGCTCGTCCTATTTTTCAGACCATTTCAAGCTCCTCATATTTTTGAAACCTTTTGAAGCTCTTCATATTTTTCACACCTTTTCCGTCTCTTCTTGTTTTTCAACACCGCTTCTTGCTCCTCCTATTTTTCAGACCGTTTCATGCTCCTCATATTGTTGACACCTTTTGAAGCACTACATATTTTTCAAACCTTTTCAGGCTCTTCATATTTTTGAACACCGCTGCATGTTCCTCCTGTTTTTCACACCTTTTGAAGCTCTTCATATTTTTCACACCTTTTCAGGCTGTACATGTTTTTGAAGACCACTTCATGCTCCTCATCTTTTTCAGACCGTTTCATGCTCCTGATATTTTTCACACCGTTTGAAGCTCTTCATATTTTTCACACGTTTTCAAATTCTTCATGTTTTTGATCACCGTTTCATGCTCCTACTATTTTTCAGACCGTTTCATGCTCCTCATATTTTTGACACCTTTTGAAGCTCTTCACATTTATCACACCTTTTCAGGCTCTTCATGTTTTTCAACATCGCTTCATGATCCTCCTATATTTCAGAGCGTTTCATGCTCCTCATATTTTTGACACCTTTTGAAGCTCTTCACATTTTTCACACCTTTTCCGGCTCTTCATGTTTTTCAACTCCGCTTCATGCTCCTCCTATTTTTCAGATCGTTTCAGGCTCCGCATATTTTTGACACCTTTTGAAGCTCTTCACATTTTTCACACCTTTTCCGGCTCTTCATGTTTTTCAACTCCGCTTCATGCTCCTCCTATTTTTCAGATGGTTTCATGTTCTTCATATTTTTGACCCCTTTTGAAGCTCTTCATATATTTCAAAGCTTTTCAAGCTCTTCATGTTTTTCAACATAGCTTCATGCTCCTCATATTTTTCAGACCGTTTCATGCTCCTCATATTTTTTATACCTTTTGAAGCTCTTCATATTTTTCACATCTTTTCAGGCTCTTCATATTTTTGAACACCGCTTCAGGCTCCTCCTATTTTTCACATCGTTTCATGCTCCTCATATATTTGACACCTTTTTAAGCTCTTCATATTTTTCACACCTTTTCCTGCTCTTCATCTTTTTCAAAACCGTTTCATGCTCATCCTGTTTTTCAGAGTGTTTCATGCTCCTCATATGTTTGACACCTTAATAAGCTCTTCATATTTTTCACACCTTTTCAGGCTCTTCATGTTTGTCAAGACCGTTTCATGCTCATATTATTTTTCAGAACGTTTCATGCTCCTCATATTTTTGACACCTTTTGAAGCTCCTCATATTTTTCACACCTTTTCAGGCTCTTCTTATTTTTCAACACCACTTCATGATCCTCCTATTTTTCAGACCGTTTCATGCTCCTCATATATTTGACACCTTTTGAAGCTCTTCATATTTTTCACAACTTTTCAGGCTCTTCATGTTTTTCATCACCGTTTCATGCTGCTTCTATTTTTCAGACCGTTTCATGCTCCTCATATGTTTCACATCTTTTGAAGCTCTTCATATTTTTCACACCTTTTCAGGCTCTTCATGTTTTTGACGACAGCTTCATGCTCCTCCTATTTTTCAGACCGTTTCATGCTCCTCATATTTTTGACACCTTTTGAAGCTCTTAATATTTTTCACACCTTTTTATGCTTTTCATCTTTTTTCAAAACCGTTTCATGCTCCTCCTATTTTTCAGACTGTTTCATGCTCCTCATATGTTTGACACCTTTTGAATCTCTTCATATTTTTCAGACCTTTTCAGGCTCTTCATGTTTGTCAACACCGCTTCATGATCCTCCTATTTTTCAGACCATTTCATCCTCCTCATATATTTGACACCTTTTGAAGCTCTTCATATTATTCACAACTTTTCAGTCTCTTCATGTTTTCAAAAATACTTCATGCTCCTCCTGTTTTTCAGACCGTTTCATGCTCCTCATATATTTGACACCTTTTGAAGCTCTTCATATTTTTCACAACATTTCAATCTCTTCATGTTTTCAACAACACTTCATGCTCATTTTATTTTTCAGACTGTTTCATGCTCCTCATATTTTTGACACATTTTGAAGCTCTTCATATTTTTCACACCTTTTCCGGCGCTTCATGTTTTTCAACACCGCTTCATGCTGCTTCTATTTTTCAGACCGTTTCATGCTCCTCATATTTTTGACACGTTTTGAAGCTCTTCATATTTTTCACACCTTTTCAGGCTCTTCACTTTTTTGAACAACGCTTCATGCTCCTCCTATTTTTCAGACCGTTTCATGCTCCTCGTATTTTTGACACCTTTTGAAGCTCTTCATATATTTCAAAACTTTTGAAGCTCTTCATATTTTTCACACCTTTTAAAGCTCTTCATATTTTTCACACGTTTTCAGGCTCTTCATGTTTTTCAACACCACCTCATGCTCCTCCTATTTTTCAGACGGTTTCATGTTCTTCATATTTTAGACACCTTTTGAAGCTCTTCATATTTCTCACACCTTTTCAGGCTCTTGATGATTTTCAACATCACTTCATTCTCCTCCTGTTTTTAAGACCGTTTCATGCTTCTCATATATTTGACACCTTTTGAAGCTCTTCATATTTTTCACACCTTTTCAGGCTCTTTATGTTTTTGAACACCGCTTCATGCTCCTCCTATTTTTCAGACCGTTTCATGCTCCTCATATTTTTGACAACTTTTGAAGCTCTTCATATTTTTCACACGTTTTCAGTCTCTTCATGTTTTTGAACACCGCTTCATGCTCCTCCTATTTTTCATACCGTTTCATGCTCCTCATATTTTTGACACCTTTTGAAGCTTTTCATATTTTTCACACCTTTTCAGGGTCTTTATTTTTTTCAACACCTTTTCATGATCCTCCTTTTTTTCAGACCGTTTCATGTTCATCTAATTTTTGACACCTTTTGAAGCTCTTAATATTTTTCACACCTTTTGAAGCTCTTCATATTCTTCACACGTTTTCAGGCTCTTCATGTTTTTCAACACCGCTTCATGCTGCTTCTATTTTTCAGACCGTTTCATGCTCCTCATATTTTTGACACCTTTTGAAGCTCTTAATATTTTTCACACCTTTTGAAGCTCTTCATATCCTTCACACCTTTTCCTGCTCTTCATCATTTTCAAAACCGTTTCATGCTCATCCTGTTTTTCAGAGTGTTTCATGCTCCTCATATGTTTGACACCTTAAGAAGCTCTTCATATTTTTCACACCTTTTCAGGCTCTTCATGTTTGTCAAGATCGTTTCATGCTCATATTATTTTTCAGAACGTTTCATGCTCCTCATATTTTTGACACCTTTTGAAGCTCTTCGTATTTTTCACACCTTTTCAGGCTCTTCTTATTTTTCAACACCACTTCATGATCCTCCTATTTTTCAGACCGTTTCATGCTCCTCATATATTTGACACCTTTTGAAGCTCTTCATATTTTTCACAACTTTTCAGGCTCTTCATGTTGTTCATCACCGTTTCATGCTGCTTCTATTTTTCAGACCGTTTCATGCTCCTCATATTTTTCACATCTTTTGAAGCTCTTCATATTTTTACAACTTTTCAGGCTCTTCATGTTTTTGACGACAGCTTCATGCTCTTCCTATTTTTCAGACCGTTTCATGCTCCTCATATTTTTGACACCTTTTGAAGCTCTTAATATTTTTCACACCTTTTCATGCTTTTCATCTTTTTCAAAACCGTTTCATGCTCCTCCTATTTTTCAGACTGTTTCATGCTCCTCATATGTTTGACACCTTTTGAATCTCTTCATATTTTTCACACCTTTTCAGGCTCTTCATGTTTGTCAACACCGCTTCATGATCCTCCTATTTTTCAGACCATTTCATCCTCCTCATATATTTGACACCTTTTGAAGCTCTTCATATTATTCACAACTTTTCAATCTCTTCATGTTTTCAAAAATACTTCATTCTCCTCCTGTATTTCAGACCGTTTCATGCTCCTCATATATTTGACACCTTTTGAAGCTCTTCATATTTTTCACAACATTTCAATCTCTTCATGTTTTCAACAACACTTCATGCTCATATTATTTTTTAGACTGTTTCATGCTCCTCATATTTTTGACATATTTTGAAGCTCTTCATATTTTTCACACCTTTTCCGGCGCTTCATGTTTTTCAACACCGCTTCATGCTCCTGCTATTTTTCAGACCGTTTCATACTCATCTCATTTTTGACACCTTTTGAAGCTCTTCATATTATTCACAACTTTGAAGCTCTTCATATTTTTCACACGTTTTCAGGCTCTTCATGTTTTTGAACACCACTTCATGCTCCCCCTATTTTTCAGACCGTTTCATGCTCCTCATATTTTTGACACATTCTGAAGCTCTTCATATATTTCAAAACTTTTGAAGCTCTTCATATTTTTCACACCTTTTAAAGCTCTTCATATTTTTCACACGTTTTCAGGCTCTACATGTTTTTGAACACTGCTTCTTGCTCCTCCTAATTTTCAGAGAGTTTCATGCGCCTCATGTATTTCACACCTTTTGAAGGTCTTCATATTTTTCACACCTTTTCAGGCGCTTGATGTTTTTCAACACTGCTTCTTGCTCCTCCTAATTATCAGAGTGTTTCATGCGCCTCATCTGTTTCACACCTTTTGAAGCTCTTCATATTTTTCACAAGTTTTCAGGCTCTTCATGTTTTTGAACACTGCTTCTTGCTCCTCCTAATTTTCAGAGAGTTTCATGTTCCTCGTGTATTTCACACCTTTTGAAGTTCTTCATATTTTTCACACCTTTTCAGGCTCTTCATGTTTTTGCACACCACTTCATGGTTCTCCTATTTTTCAGCCCGTTACATGCTCCTCATGTATTTCACGCCTTTTGAAGCTCTTCATATTTTTCACACCTTTTCAGGCTCTTCATGTTTTTGCACACCACTTCATGGTTCTCCTATTTTTCAGCCCGTTACATGCTCCTCATGTATATCACGCCTTTTGAAGCTCCTCATATTTTTCACACGTTTTCAGGCTCTTCATGGTTTTCAACACAGCCTCATGCTGCTCCTATTTTTCAGACCGTTTCATGATCCTCATATTTTTGACACCTTTAGAAGCTCTTCTTATTTTTCACACCTTTTCAGGCTCTTCATGTTTTCAACACAGCTTCATGCTCCTCCTATTTTTCAGACTGTTTCATTCTCCTCATTAATTTGACACCTTTTGAAGCTCTTCATATTTTTCACACCTTTTCAGGCTCGTCATGTTTTTCAACACCGCTTCATGCACCTCCTATTTTTCAGACCGTTTCATGCTCCTCATATTTTTGACAGATTTTGAAGCTATTCATATTTTTCACACCTTTTCAGGCTCTTCAAGTTTTTCAAGACCACTTCATGCTCCTCCTTTTTGCAGACCTTTTCATGCTCCTCATATTTCTGACACCATTTGATGATCCTCATATTTTTCACACCTTTTCAGTCTCTTCTTTTTTTTCAACACCACTTCATGCTCCTCCTTTTTTTCAAACCGTTTCATGCTCATGTCATTATTGACACCTTTTGAAGCTTTTCATGTTTTTCACAACTTTTCAGGCTCTTCATGTTTTTGAACACCGCTTCATGCTCCTCCTATTTTTGAGACCGTTTCAGTCTCCTTATATTTTGACACCTTTTGATGCTCTTCATATTTTTCACAGCTTTTCAGTCTCTTCTTTTTTTTCAACACCACTTCATGCTCCTCCTATTTTTCAGACCGTTTTATGCTCATCTCAATTTTGACACATTTGAAGCTCTTCATATTTTTCACACCTTTTGAAGCTCTTCATATTTTTCACACGTTTTCAGGCTCTTCATGTTTTTCAACACCGCTTCATGCTCCTCCTATTTTTCAGACCATTTCATGCTCCTCATATTTTTGACACTTTTTGAAGCTCTTCATATTTTTCACACCTTTTCAGACTCTTCATGTTTTTGAACACCACTACATGCTCCTCCTATTTTTCAGATCGTTTCATGCTCCTCATGTATTTCACACCTTTTGAAGCTCTTCATATATTTCAAAGCTTTTCCAGCTCTTCATGTTTTTCAACATAGCTTCATGCTCCTCATATTTTTCAGAACGTTTCATGCTCCTCATATTTTTTATACCTTTTGAAGCTCTTCATATTCTTCACAACTTTTCAGGCTCTTTATGTTTTTGAACACCGCTTCATGCTCCTCCTATTTTTCAGACCGTTTCATGCTCCTCATATTTTTTACTCCTTTTGAAGCTTTTCATATTTTTCACACGTTTTCAGGGTCTTTATTTTTTTCAACAGCTTTTCATGATCCTCCTTTTTTTCAGACCGTTTCATGCTCATCTAATTTTTGACACCTTTTGAAGCTCTTAATATTTTTCACACCTTTTGAAGCTCTTCATATTCTTCACACGTTTTCAGGCTCTTCATGTTTTTCAACACCGCTTCATGCTGCTTCTATTTTTCAGACCGTTTCATGCTCCTCATATTTTTGACACGTTTTGAAGCTCTTCATACTTTTCACACCTTTTCAGGCTCTTCATGTTTTTGAACACCGCTTCAAGCTCCTCCTATTTTTCACACCGTTTCATGCTCTTCATATATTTGACACCTTTTTAAGCTCTTCATATTTTTCACACCTTTTCCTGCTCTTCATCTTTTTCAAAACCGTTTCATGCTCATCCTGTTTTTCAGAGTGTTTCATGCTCCTCATATGTTTGACACCTTAAGAAGCTCTTCATATTTTTCACACCTTTTCAGGCTCTTCATGTTTGTCAAGACCGTTTCATGCTCATATTATTTTTCAGAGTGTTTCATGCTCCTCATATTTTTGACACCTTTTGAAGCTCTTAATATTTTTCACACCTTTTCATGCTTTTCATCTTTTTCAAAACCGTTCCATGCTCCTCCTATTTTTCAGACTGTTTCATGCTCCTCATATGTTTGACACCTTTTGAATCTCTTCACATTTTTCACACCTTTTCAGGCTCTTCATGTTTGTCAACACCGCTTCATGATCCTCCTATTTTTCAGACCATTTCATCCTCCTCATATATTTGACACCTTTTGAAGCTCTTCATATTATTCACAACTTTTCAATCTCTTCATGTTTTCAAAAATACTTCATGCTCCTCCTGTTTTTCAGACCGTTTCATGCTCCTCATATATTTGACACCTTTTGAAGCTCTTCATATTTTTCACAACATTTCAATCTCTTCATGTTTTCAACAACACTTCATGCTCATATTTTTTTTCAGACTGTTTCATGCTCCTCATATTTTTGACATATTTTTAAGCTCTTCACATTTTTCACACCTTTTCCGGCGATTCATGTTTTTCAATACCGCTTCATGCTCCTGCTATTTTTCAGACCGTTTCATACTCATCTCATTTTTGACACCTTTGAACCTCTTCATATTATTCACAACTTTGAAGCTCTTCATAGTTTTCACACGTTTTCAGGCTCTTCATATTTTTCAACACCACTTCATGCTACTCCTATTTTTCAGACCGTTTCATGCTCATCTAATTTTTGACACTTTTTGAAGCTCTTCATATTTTTCACATATTTTGAAGCTCTTCATATTTTTCACACGTTTTCAGGCTCTTCATGTTTTTCAAAA
The DNA here is from genome assembly GCF_033118175.1 of Dama dama. Classification (NCBI taxonomy): domain Eukaryota; kingdom Metazoa; phylum Chordata; class Mammalia; order Artiodactyla; family Cervidae; genus Dama; species Dama dama. The sequence goes on along the minus strand of NW_026870891.1, from coordinate 5,437,579 downwards.
CCGCTTCATGCTCCTCCTATGTTTCAGACCGTTTAATCCTCCTCATGTATTTCACACCTTTTGAATCACTTCATATTTTTTACACATTTTCAGGCTCTTCATGTTTTTGAACACCATTTCATGCTCCTCCTATGTTGCATACCGTTTCATTCCCCTCATATTTTTGACACCTTTTGAAGCTCTTCATATTTTTCACACCTTTTGAAGCTCTTCATATTTCTCACAGCTTTTCAGGCTCTTCATATTTTTCAACACCACTCCATGCTCCTCCTATTTTTCACACCGTTTCGTTCTCCTCATATTTTTCACACCTTTTGAAGCTCTTCATATATTTCACACCTTTTCAGGCTCTTCATTTTTTTCAACATCACTTCATGCTCCTCCTGTTTTTCAGACCATTTCATTCTCATCTCATTTTGACACCTTTTGAAGCTCTTCATATTTTTCACACCTTTTGAAGCTCTTCATATTTTTCACAAGTTTTCAGGCTCTTCATGTTTTTCAACACCGCTTCATGCTCCTCCTATTTTTCAGACCGTTTAATGCTCTTCATGTGTTTCACACCGTTTGAAGTTCCTCATATTTTTCACACCTTTTCAGGCTCTTCATGTTTTTGAACACGGAGTCATGCTCCTCCTATTTTTCAGACCGTTTCATGATCCTCATATTTTTGACACCTTTTGAAGCTCTTCATATTTCTCACAGCTTTTCAGGCTCTTCATGTTTTTAAACACCGCTTCATGCTCCTCCTGTTTTTCAGACCGTTTCATGCTCCTCATATTTTGGACACCTTTTGAAGCTCTTCATATTTTTCACACCTTTTCAGGCTCTTCATGTTTTTCAACACCGCTTCATGCTCCTCCTATTTTTCAGACCGTTTCCTGCTCCTCATATTTTGGACACCTTTTGAAGCTCTTCATATTTTTCACACCTTTTCAGGCTCTTCATGTTTTACAACAACACTTCATGCTCCTTCTATTTTTCAGAGAGTTTCATGCTCCTCATGTATTTCACACCTTTTGAAGCTCTTCATATATTTCACACCTTTTCAGGCTTCTCATTTTTTTCAACACCACTTCTTGCTCCTCCTATTTTTCAGACCTTTTCATGCTCATCCCTTTTTTACACCTTTTGAAGCTCTTCATATTTTTCACACCTTTTCATGCTCTTGATGATTTTCAACACCGCTTCATTCTCCTCCTGTTTTTCAGACCGTTTCATGCTCATCTCATTTTGACACCTTTTGAAGCTCTTCATATTTTTCACACCTTTTCAGGCTGTTCATGATTTTCAACACCGCTTCATGCTCCTCCTATTTTTCAGAACTTTTCATGCTCATCTCTTTTTTCACACCTTTTGAAACTCTTCATATTTTTCACACTTTTTGAAGGTCTTCATATTTTTCACACGTTTTCAGGCTCTTCATGTTTTTCAACACCACTTCATGCTCCTCCTATTTTTCAGACCGTTTCATTCTCCTCATATTTTTGACACCGTTGAAGCACTTCATATATTTCACACCTTTTCAGGCTTTTCATTTTTTCAACCCCACTTCATGCTCCTCCTATTTTTCAGACCGGTTCATGCTCATCTCATTTTGATACCTATTGAAGCTCTTCGTATTTCTCATATTTTTGAAGCTCTTCTTATTTTCACACGTTTTCAGACTCTTCATGTTTTTCAACACCACTTCATGCTCATGCAATTTTTCAGACCGTTTCATGCTCCTCATATTTTTGACACTTTTTGAGGCTTTTACTATTTTTCACACCTTTTCAGGCTCTTCTTGTTTTTGAACACCGTTTCATAATCCTCCTATTTTTCAGACCATTTCTTGCTCGTCATATTTTTCACACCTTTTGAAGCTCTTCATATTTTTCACAACTTTTTAGGCTCTTCATGTTTTTCCACACCACTTCATGCTTCTCCTATTTTTCAGCCCGTTTCATGCTCCTCATGTATTTCACAGCTTTTGAATCTCTTCATGTTTTTCACACCTTTTCAGGCTCTTCATGTTTTTGATCACCGTTTCATGATCCTCCTATTTTTCAGACCGTTTCATGCTCCTCATATTTTTGACACCTTTTGAAGCTCTTCATATATTTCATACCTTTTCAGGCTCTTCATATTTTTGAACATCGCTTCATACTCCTCCTATTTTTTAGACCATTTAATGCTCCCCATCTATTTCACACCTTTTGAAGCTCTTCATATTTTTCACACCTTTTCAGGCTCTTGATGTTTTTCAACACCGCTTCATTCTCCTCCTCTTTTTCAGACCGTTTCATGCTCCTCATATTTTTGACACCTTTTGAAGCTCTTCAAGTTTTTCACCCCTTTTGAAGCTCTTCATATTTTTCTATTTTTGAAGTTCTTCATATTTTCACACCTTTTCAGGCTTTTCATGTTTTTGAACACAGTTTCATGTTCCTCCTATTTTTCAGACCGTTTCATGCTCCTCATATTCTTGACACCTTTTGAAGCTCTTCATATTTTTCACACCTTTTCAGGCTCTTCATGTTTTTGAACACCGCTTCATGCTCCTCCTATTTTTCAGACCGTTTCAGGCTCCTCATAATTTTAACACCTTTTGAAGCTCTTCATATTTCTCACACCTTTTCAGGCTCTTCATGTTTTTGAACACCGCTTCATGCTCCTCCTATTTTTCAGACCGTTTCAGGCTCCTCATAATTTTAACACCTTTTGAAGCTCTTCATATTTGTCACACCTTTTCAGGCTCTTCATGTTTTTGAACACCGCTTCATGCTCCTCCTATTTTTCAGAACGTTTCATGCTCCTCATATATTTGACACCTTTTGAAGCTCTTCATATTTTTCACACGTTTTCAGGCTATTCATGATTTTGAACACCGCTTCATGAACCTCCTATTTTACAGACAGTTTCATGCTCTTTATATTTTTGACCCCTTTGAAGCTCTTCATATTTTTCACACATTTTCAGGTTCTTCATGTTTTTCCACACCACTTCATGCTTCTCGTATTTCTCAAACCTTTTCATGCTTCTCATGAATTTCACACCTTTTGAATCTCTTCATATTTTTCACAACGTTTCAGGCTCTTCATGTTTCTGATCACCGTTTCATGCTACTCCTATCTTTCACACCGTTTCATGCTTCTCATATTTTTGACACCATTTGAAGCTCTTCATATTTTTCACACCTTTTCAGGCTCTTCATGTTTTTGACACCGATCATGATCCTCCAAAATTTCAGATCGTTTCATGCTCTTAATATTTTTGACACCTTTTGAAGCTCTTCATATTTTTCACACCTTTTCAGGCTCTTCATGTTTTTCCACACCACTTCATGCTTCTCATATTTTTCAGAACGTTTCATGCTCCTCATGAATTTCACACCTTTTGAAGTTCTTCATATTTCTCACACCTTTTCAGGCTCCTCATGTTTTTGATCACCGTTTCATGCTCCTCCTATTTCTCAGAACGTTTCATGCTCCTCATATTTTTGACACCTTTTGAAGCTCTTCATATTTTTCACACGTTTTCAGGCTCTTCATGATTTTGAACACAGCTTCATGAACCTCCTATTTTACAGACCGTTTCATGCTCTTTATATATTTGACCCCTTTTGAAGCTCTTCATATTTTTCACACCTTTTCAGGCTCTTCATATTTTTCAACACCGTTTCATGCTGCTTCTATTTTTCAGGCCGTTTCATGCTCCTCATATTTTTGACACCGTTTGAAGCTCTTCATATTTTTCACACCTTTTCAGGCTCTTCATGTTTTTCAACACCGTTTCATGCTGCTTCTATTTTTCAGACCGTTTCATGCTCCTCATATTTTTCACACCTTTTGAAGCTCTTCATATTTTTCACACCTTTTCAGGCTCTTCATATTTTTGAACACAGCTTCATGCTCCTCCTATTTTTCAGACCGTTTCATGCTCCTCATATTTTTGACACCTTTTGAAACTCTTCATATTTTTCACACCTTTTCAGGCTCTTCATGTTTTTCAACACCGTTTCATGATCCTCCTATTTTTCAGACCGTTTCATGCTCATCTCATTTTTGACACCTTTTGAAGCTTTTCATATTTTTCACACCTTTTCAGGCTCTTCATGTTTTTCAACACCATTTCATGCCGCATCTATCTTTCAGACCGTTTCATTCTTCTCATATTTTTGACACCATTTGAAGCTCTTCATATTTTTCACACCTTTTCAGGCTCTTCATGTTTTTCCACACCACTTCATGCTTCTCCTATTTTTCAGAAAGGTTTCATGCTCCTCATGAATTTCACACCTTTTGAAGCTATTCATATTTTTCACAACTTTTCAGGCTCTTCATGTTTCTGATCACCGTTTCATGCTTCTCCTATCTTTCAGACCGTTTCATGCTTCTCATATTTTTGACACCATTTGAAGCTCTTCATATTTTTCACACCTTTTCAGGCTCTTCAGGTTTTTGAACACGATTTCAGGCTCCTCCTATTTTTCGGAATGTTTCATGCTCATCTCATTTTTGACACCTTTTGAAGCTCTTCATAATTTTCACACCTTTTGAATCTCTTCATATTTCTCAAACGTTTTCACACTCTTCATGTTTTTCAACACCCCTTCTTGCTCATCCTATTTTTCAGACCGTTTCATGTTTCTATCATTTCTGACAACTTTTGAAGCTCTTCATATATTTCACACATTTTCAGGCTCTTCATGTTTTTCAACACCACTTCATGCTCCTCCTATTTTTCAGACCGTTTCATGCTCATCTCACTTTTGACACATTTTGAAGCTCTTCATATTTTCCACACCTTTTGAAGCTCTTCATATTTTTCAAACGTTTTCAGGCTCTTCATTTTTTTCAACACCTCTTCTTGCTCCTCCTATTTTTCAGACGGTTTCATGCTCATCTCACTTTTGACACATTTTGAAGCTCTTCATATTTTCCACACCTTTTGAAGCTCTTCATATATTTCACACATTTTCAGGCTCTTCATGTTTTTAACACGACTTCATGCTCTCCTATTTTTTAGACCATTTCCTGCTCATCGATTTTTGACACTTTGAAGCTCTTCATATTTTTCACACGTTTTGAAGCTCTTAATATTTTTCACACGTTTTCAGGCTCTTCACGTTTTTCAACACCGTTTCATGCTCCTCCTATTTTTCAGACCGTTTCATGCTCCTCATATTTTTGACACCTATTGAAGCTCTTCATATTTTTCACACCTTTTCAGGCTCTTCATGTTTTTCAAAGCCACTTCATGCTTCTCCTATTTTTCAGACCGTTTCATGCTCCTCCTGTATTTCACACCTTTTGAAGCTCTTTATATTTTTCACACCTTTTTAGGCTCTTCATGTTTTTGAACACAATTTCAGGCTCCTCCTATTTTTCGGAATGTTTCATGCTCATCTCATTTTTGACACCTTTTGAAGCTCTTCATAAATTTCACACCTTTTGAATCTCTTCATATTTCTCAAACGTTTTCACACTCTTCATGTTTTTCAACACCCCTTCTTGCTCATCCTATTTTTCAGACCGTTTCATGTTTCTATCATTTCTGACAACTTTTGAAGCTCTTCATATATTTCACACATTTTCAGATTCTTCATGTTTTTCAACACCACTTCATGCTCCTCCTATTTTTCAGACCGTTTCATGCTCATCTCACTTTTGACACATTTTGAAGCTCTTCATATTTTCCACACCTTTTGAAGCTCTTCATATTTTTCAAACGTTTTCAGGCTCTTCATTTTTTTCAACACCGCTTCTTGCTCCTCCTATTTTTCAGATCGTTTCATGCTCCTCATATTTTTGACACCTTTTGAAGCTCTTCATATTTTTCACACCTTTTCAGGCTCTTCATGTTTTTCAACACCGCTTCATGCTCCTCCCATTTTTCAGACCGTTTCATGCTCCTCATGTTTTTGACACCTTTTGAAGCTCTTCATATTTTTCACACCTTTTTAGGCTCTTCATGTTTTTCAACACCGCTTCATGCTCTTCCTATTTTTCAGACCGTTTCATGCTCCTCTTATTTTTGACACCTTTTGAAGCTCTTCATATTTTTCACACATTTTCATGCTCTTCATGTTTTTGAATACCGCTTCATGCTCCTCCTATTTTTCAGACCGGTTCATGCTCCTCATATTTTTGACATCTTTTGAAGCTCTTCATATTTTTCACACCTTTTCATGTTTTTCATATTTTTCAACACCGCTTCATGCTTCTCCTATTTTTCAGACCGTTTCATGCTCCTGATATTTTTGCACCTTTTGAAGCTCTTCATATTTTTCACACATTTTCAGGCTCTTCAAGTTTTTCAACACCGATTCATGCTCCTCATATTTTTGACACCTGTTGAAGCTCTTCATATTTTTCACACCTTTTCATGTTTTTCATGTTTTTCAACACCACTTCATGCTTCTCCTATTTTTCAGACCGTTTCATGCTCCTCGTATTTTTCACACCTTTTGAAGCTCTTCATATTTTTCAACCTTTTTAGGCTCTTCATGTTTTTGAACACGGTTTCGTGCTCCTCCTATTTTTCAAACTGTGTCATGCTCATCTCATTTTTAACAACTTTTGAAGCTCTTCATATTTTTCACACCTTTTGAAGCTCTTCATATTTCTCAAACGTTTTCAGGCTCTTCATGTTTTTCAACACCCCTTCTTGCTCATCCTATTTTTCAGACCGTTTCATGCTTCTCTCATTTCTGACACATTTTGAAGCTCTTCATATTTTTCACACCTTTTGAAGCTCTTCATATTTCTCAAACGTTTTCAGGCTCTTCATGTTTTTCAAGACCCCTTCTTGCTCATCCTATTTTTCAGACCGTTTTATGCTCCTCATATTTTTGACACGTTTTGAAGCTCTTCATTTTTTTCACACCTTTTGAAGCTCTTCATATTTTTCACACCTTTTCAGGCTCTTCATGTTTATTACACCGCTTCATGCTGCTCCTATTTTTCAGACCGTTTCATGCTCCTCATATTTTTGACACCTTTTGAAGGTCTTCATATCTTTCACACGTTTTCAGGCTCTTCATGTTTTTTACACCGCTGCATGCTGCTCCTATTTTTCAGACCGTTTCATGCTCCTCATATTTTTGACACCTTTTGAAGCTCTTCATATTTTTCACACCTTTTCAGGCTCTTCATGTTTTTGAACACCGTTTCATTCTCCTTCTATTTTTCAGACCGTTTCATGCTCCTCATATTTTTGACACCATTTGAAGCTCTTCATATTTTTCACACCTTTTCAGGCTCTTCATGTTTTTCAACACCGCTTCATGCTCCTCCAATTTTCAGACCGTTTCATGCTCCTCATATTTTTGACACGATTTGAAGCTCTTCATATTTTTCACATCTTTTCAGGGTCTTCATGTTTTTCAACACTGCTTCATGCTCCTCCAATTTTCAGACCGTTTCATGCTCCTCATATTTTTGACACGATTTGAAGGTCTTCACATTTTTCACACCTTTTCAGGATCTTCATGTTTTTCTACACCGCTTCATGCTCCTCCTATTTTTGACACCTTTTGAAGCTGTTCATATATTGCACACCTTTTCAGGCGTTTCATGTTTTTGACCACCGTTTTTTGCTCCTCATAATTTGACAGGTTTTGATGCTCTTCATATTTTTCACAGCTTTTCAGGCTCTTCATGTTTTTCAACACCACTTCATGCTCCTCCTATTTTTCAGACCGTTTCCTGCTCCTCATAGTTTTGACACATTGGAAGCTCTTCATATTTTACACACCATTTGAGGCTCTTCATGTTTTTCAACACCGCTTTATGCTCCTCCTATTTTTCAGACCGTTTCATGCTCCTCATGTATATCACACCTTTGGAAGCTCTTCATAATGTTCACACCTTTTCAGGCTCTTCATATTTTTCAACACCGTTTCATGCTCCCCCAATTTTTCAGACCGTTCCATGCTCCTCATATTTTTGACACCTTTTGAAGCTCTTCATATATTTCACACATTTTCAGGCTCTTCATGTTTTTCAACACCATTTCATGCTCCTCCTATTTTTCAGACCGTTTCATACTCATCTCGCTTTTGACACATTTTGAAGCTCTTCATATTTTCCACACCTTTTGAAGCTCTTCATATTTTTCAATCGTTTTCAGGCTCTTAATGTTTTTCAACACCGCTTCTGGCTCCTCCTATTTATCAGACCGTTTCATGCTCCTCATATTTTTGACACGTTTTGAAGCTCTTCATTTTTTTCACACCTTTTGAAGCTCTTCATATTTTTCACACCTTTTCAGGCTCTTCATGTTTATTACACCGCTTCATGCTGCTCCTATTTTTCAGACCGTTTCATGCTCCTCATATTTTTGACACGATTTGAAGCTCTTCATATTTTTCACATCTTTTCAGGGTCTTCATGTTTTTCTACACTGCTTCATGGTCCTCCAATTTTCAGACCGTTTCATGCTCCTCATATTTTTGACACGATTTGAAGGTCTTCATATTTTTCACACCTTTTCAGGGTCTTCATGTTTTTCTACACCGCTTCATGCTCCTCCTATTTTTGACACCTTTTGAAGCTGTTCATATATTGCACACCTTTTCAGGCGTTTCATGTTTTTGACCACCGTTTTATGCTCCTCATAATTTGAAAGGTTTTGGTGCTCTTCATATTTTTCACAGCTTTTCAGGCTCTTCATGTTTTTCAACACCACTTCATGCTCCTCCTATTTTCAGACCGTTTCATGCTCCTCATATTTTTGACACGATTTGAAGCTCTTCATATTTTTCACATCTTTTCAGGGTCTTCATGTTTTTCAACACTGCTTCATGCTCCTCCAATTTTCAGACCGTTTCATGCTCCTCATATTTTTGACACGATTTGAAGGTCTTCATATTTTTCACACCTTTTCAGGGTCTTCATGTTTTTCTACACCGCTTCATGCTCCTCCTATTTTTGACACCTTTTGAAGCTGTTCATATATTGCACACCTTTTCAGGCTTTTCATGTTTTTGACCACCGTTTTATGCTCCTCATAATTTGACAGGTTTTGGTGCTCTTCATATTTTTCACAGCTTTTCAGGCTCTTCATGTTTTTCAACACCACTTCATGCTCCTCCTATTTTTCAGACCGTTTCCTGCTCCTCATAGTTTTGACACATTGGAAGCTCTTCATATTTTACACACCATTTGAGGCTCTTCATGTTTTTCAACACCGCTTCATGCTCCTCCTATTTTTCAGACCGTTTCATGCTCCTCATGTGTATCACACCTTTGGAAGCTCTTCATAATGTTCACACCTTTTCAGGCTCTTCATATTTTTCAACACCGTTTCATGCTCCCCCAATTATTCAGACCGTTCGATGCTCCTCATATTTTTGACACCTTTTGAAGCTCTTCATATTTTTCACTTCTTTTCAGGCTCTTCATGTTTTTCAACACCGATTCATGCTCCTCCTATTTTTCAGATCGTTTCATGCTCCTCTCATTTCTGACACATTTTGAAGCTTTTCAAATATTTCACACATTTTCAGGCTCTTCATATTTTTCAACACAACTTCATGCTCCCCCTATTTTTCAGACCGTTTCATGCTCATCTCATTTTTAAGATCTTGTCAAACTCTTAATATTTTTCCCAGCTTTTGAACCTCTTCGTATTTTCCACACTTTTTCAGGCTCTTCAGGTCTTTCAATACCGCTTCTTGCTGCTCCTAATTTTCAGACCGTTTCATGCTCCTCATATTTTTGACACATTTTGAAGCTCTTCATATTTTTCACACCTTTTCAGGCTCTTCATATTTTTGAACACCGCTTCATGCTCCTCCTATTTTGACACCTTTTGAAGCTCTTCATATTTTTTACACATTTTCAGGCTCTTCATATTTTTGAACATCGCTTCATGCTCCTCCTATTTTTGACATCTTTTGAAGCTCTTCATATTTTTCACACATTTTCAGGCTCTTCTTGTTTTTGAACACCGCTTCATGCTCCTCCTATTTTTCAGACCGTTTCATGCTCCTCATATTTTTCACATCTTTTGAAGCTCTTCATATTTTTCACACCTTTTCAGGCCCTTCATGTTTTTCAACACCGCTTCATGCTCCTCCTATTTTCCAGAGCGTTTCATGCTCCTCATTTTTTTCACACCTTTTGAAGCTCTTCATATTTTTCACACCTTTCATGCTCTTCATGTTTTTAAACACCGCTTCATGCTCATCCTATTTTCCAGACCGTTTCATGCTCCTGATATTTTTGATACGTTTTGAAGCTCTTCATATTTTTCACACCTTTTGAAGCTCTTCATATTTTTCACACCTTTTCAGGCTCTTCATGTTTTTGAACACCGCTTCATGCTCCTCCTATTTTTCAGACCGTTTCATGCTCCTCATGTATTTCACACCTTTTGAAGCTCTTCATATTTTTCTCAACTTCTCAGGCTCTCATGTTTTTGAACACAGCTTCTTGCTCCTCCTAATTTACAGACCGTTTCATGCTCCTCATGTATTTCACACATTTTGAAGCCCTTCATATTTTTCACAACTTTTCAGACTCTTCAGGTTTTATAACACGGTTTCATGCTCCTCCTATTTTTCAGACCGTTTCATGCTCCTCATATTTTTGACACCTTTTGAAGCTCTTCATATTTTTCACACCTTTTCATACTCTTCATGTTTTTGAACACCGCTTCATGATCCTCCTATTTTTCAGATGGTTTCATGCTCCTCATATTTTTGACACCTTTTGAAGCTCTTCATATTTTTCACACGATTTCAGACTCCTCATGTTTTGAAAACCGCATCATGCTCCTCCTATTTTCAGACCGTTTCATGCTCCTTATGTATTTCACACCTTTTGAAGTCCTTCACATTGTTCACACCTTTTCAGGCTCTTCATGTTTTTGAACACAGTTTCAAACTGTTCCTAATTTTCAGACCGTTTCATGCTCCTCGTATTTTTGACACCTTTTGAAGCTCTTCATATATTTCACAACTTTTCAGGCTCTTCATGTTTTTCAACAGCACTTCCTCCTCCTCCTATTTTTCAGACCCCTTCATGCTCCTCTCATTTTTGACACCTTTTGATGCTCTTCATATTTTTGACACCTTTTGAAACTCTTCATATTTCTCACACATTTTCAGGCTCTTCATGTTTTTCAACACCGCTTCATGCTCCTCCTTTTTTCAGACCGTTTCATGCTCCTCATATTTTTGACACCTTTTTAAGCTCCTCATATTTTTTACACCTTTTGAAACTCTTCATATATTTCATACTTTTTCAGGCTCTTCATGATTTGCAACAACACTTCATGCTCCTCCTATTTTTTAGACCGTTTCATGCTCCTCATATTTTTGACACCTTTTGAAGCTCTTCATATTTTTCAAACCTTTTCAGGCTCTTCATGTTTTTGAACACCGTTTCATGCTTCTCCTATTTTTCAAACCATTTCATGATCCTCATGTATTTGACACCTTTGAACGTCTTCATTTTTTTCACACCTTTTCAGGCTCTTCATGTGTTTCAACACCACTTCATGCTCCTCATCTTTTTCAGACCGTTTCATGCTCATCTCATTTTTGAAACATTTTGAAGCTCTTCATATTTTTCACACCTTTTGAATCTCTTCATATTTTTGACACCTTTTCAGGCTCTTCATGTTTTAGAACACCGCATCATGCTCCTCCTATTTTTTCAGACCGTTTAATGCTCCTCATGTATTTCACACATTTTGAAGCTCTTCATATATTTCACACTTTTTCAGGCTCTTCATGTTTTTCAACACCAGTTCATGCTCCTCCTATTTTTCGGACCGTTTCATGGTCCCCATATTTTTGACACCTTTTGAAGCTCTTCATATTTTTCACATCATTTCTGTCTCTTCATGTTTTTCAACACCGCTTCATGCTCCTCCAATATTTCAGAACGTTTCATGCTCCTCATATTTTTCACACTTTTTGAAGCTCTTCATATATTTCACACCTTTTCAGTCTCTTCATGTTTTTCACAAATTTTCAGGCATTTCATGTTTTTCAACAATGATTCATGCTCCTCCTATTTTTCACACCGTTTCATGCTCCTCATATTTTTGACACCTTTTGAAACTCTTCATATTTTTCACACCTTTTCAGGCTCTTCATATTATTCAACACCTCTTCATGCTCCTCCTATTTTTCAGACCTTTTAATTCTCCTCATATACTTCACACATTTTGAAGCTCTTCATATATTTCACATCTTTTCAGGCTCCTCATGTTTTAGAGTACCGCTTCATGCTCCTCATATTTTCAGACCGTTTCATGCTCCTCATACATTTGACACCTTTGTAGCTCTTCATATTTTTCACACCTTTTCATGCTCTTCATGTTTTTCAACACCGCTTCATGCTCCTCCTATTTTTCAGACCGTTTCATGCTCCTCATATTTTTGACACGTTTTGAGGATCTTCATTTTTTTCACACCTTTTGAAGCTCTTCATATTTTTCACACCTTTTCAGGCCCTTCATGTTTTTGAACACCGTTTTATGTTCCTCCTATTTTTCAGACCGTTTCATGCTTCTCATGTATTTCACACCTTTTGAAGCTCTCATATTTTTCACACCTTTTCAGGCTCTTCATGTTTTTGAACCCTGTCATGCTCCTCCTATTTTTCAGACCGTCTCATGCTCCTCATATTTTTGAGACCTTTTGAAGCTCTTCATATTTTTCACACCTTTTGAAGCTCTTCATATTCTTCATACGTTTTCATGCTCTTTATGTTTTTCAACACCGCTTCATGCTCCTCCTATTTTTCAGACCATTTCATGCCACTCATATTTTTGACACTTTTTGAAGCTCCTCATATGTTTCACACATTTTGAAGCTCTTCATATATTTCACACCATTTCAGCATCTTCATGTTTTTTCAACACCACTTCATGCTCCTCCTTTTTTTCAGACCGTCTCATGCTCCTCATATTTTTCACACTTTTGAAGCTCTTCATATTTTTCACACCTTTTAAGGCTCTTCATGTTTTTCACCACCGCTTCCTGCTCCTCCTATTTTTCAGACCGTTTCATGCGCCTCATATTTTTGACACCTTTTGAAGCTCTTCGTTTATTTCACACCTTTTCATGCTCTTTATGATTTCAACACCGTTTCATGCTCCTCCTATTTTTCAGATCGTTTCATGCTCCTCCTATTTTTCAAACCGTTTCATGCTCATCTCATTTTTGACACCTTCTGAAGCTCTTCATATTTTTCCCACCTTTTGAATCTCTTCATATTTTTCAAACCTTTTGAAGCTCTTCATATTATTCACACGTTTTCAGTCTCTTCATATTTTTCAACACCGCTTCATGCTCCTGCTATTTTACAGACCATTTCATACTCCTCATATTTTTGACATTTTTTAAGGCTCTTCATATTTTTCACACCTTTTAAGGCTCTTCATGTTTTTCACCACCGCTTCCTGCTCCTCCTATTTTTCAGACAGTTTCATGCTCCTCATATTTTTGACACATTTTGAGGCTCTTCATATAATTCACACATTTTCAGGCCCTTCATATTTTGAACACCGTTTCATGCTCCTCGTATTTTTCAGACCGTTTCATGCTCCTCATATTTTTGACACCTTTTGAAGGTCTTCATATTTTTCACACCTTTTCAGGCTCTTCATGTTTTTCAACACCAGTTCATGCTCCTCCTATTTTTCAGACCGTTTCATGGTCCCCATATTTTTGACACCTTTTGAGGCTCTTCATATTTTTCACATCATTTCTGTCTCTTCATGTTTTTCAACACCGCTTCTTGCTCCTCCTATTTCTCAGACCGTTTCATCCTCATCATATTTTTGACACCTTTTGATGCTCTTCATATTTTTCACACCTTTTGAAGCTCTTCATATTTTTCACACCGTTTCAGGCTCTTCATGATTTTCAACACCGCTTCATGCTCCTCCGATTTTTCAAACCGTTTCATGCTCATCTCATTTTTGACACCTTTTGAAGCTCTTCATATTTTTGACACCTTTTGAAGCTCTTCATATTTTTCACAACTTCTCATGCTCTTCATGTTTTTGAACACCGTTTCATGATCCTCCTCTTTTTCAGAACGTTTCATGCTCCTCATATATTTGACACCTTTTAAAATTCTTCATATTTTTCACACCTTTTAAGGCTCTTCATGTTTTTGAACACCGCTTCATGCTCCTCCTATTTTTCAGACCGTTTCATGCTTCTCATAAACTTGACAGCTTTTGAAGCTCTTTATATTTTTCACACCTTTTCAGACTCTTCATGTATTTGATCAGCGTTTCATGCTCCTTTATATTTCAGACCGTTTCATGCTCCTCATATTTTTGACACCTTTTGAAGCTCTTCATATTTTTCACATCTTTTCAGGCCTTTCATGTATTGCAACACTGCTTCATGCTCCTCCTATTTTTCAGACCGTTTCATGCTCCTCATATTTTTGACACCTTTTGAAGCTCTTCATATATTTCACACCTTTTCAGGCTCTTCATGTTTTTCAAAACCACTTCATGCTCCTCCTATTTTTCAGACCGTTTCATGCTCATCTACTTTTTGACACCTTTTGAAGCTCTTCATATTTTTCACACCTTTTGAAACTCTTCATATTTCTCACACCTTTTCAGGCTCTTCATGTTTTTCAACACCATTTCATGCTCCTCCTATTTTTCAGACCGTTTCATGCTCCTCATATTTTTGACACCTTTTGAAGCTTTTCATATTTTTCACAACTTTTCAGGCCCTTCATGTTTCTGAACACCGCTTCATACTCCTCCTATTGTTCAGACCGTTTCATCCTCCTCATATTTCTCACACCTTTTGAATCTCTTCATATTTTTCACAAATTATCAGGCTCTTCATGTTTTTGAACACCACTTCATGCTCCTCCTATTTTTCAGAGAGTTTCATGCTCCTAATGTATTTCACACCTTTTGAAGCTCTTCATATTTTTCACACTTTTTCAGGCTCTTCATCTTTTCCCACACCACTTCATGCTTCTCCTATTTTTCAGACCGTTTCATGCTCCTCATATTTTTGACACCTTTTGAAGCTCTTCATATTTTTCACACTTTTCAGGCTCTTCATGTTTTTCAACACCACTTCATGCTCCTCCTATTTTTCAGACCTTTCATTCTCCTCATATTTTTGATACCTTTAGAAGCTCTTCATATTTTTCACACTTTTCAGGCTCTTCATGTTTTTCAACACCACTTCATGCTTCTCCAATTTTTCAGACCGTTTCATGCTCCTCATATTTTTGACACATTTTGAAGCTCTTCATATTTTTCACACCTTTTCAGGCTCTTCATGTTTCTGAACACCGTTTCATCCTCCTCCTATTTTTCAGACCGTTTCATGCTCCTCATATTTTTGACACTTTTTGAAGCTCCTCATATGTTTCACACATTTTGAAGCTCTTCATATATTTCACACCATTTCAGGATCTTCATGTTTTTAAAACCACTTCATGCTCTCCTATTTTTCAGACCATTTCCTGCTCATCGATTTTTGACACATTTTGAAGCTCTTCATATTTTTCACACCTTTTGAAGCTCTTCATGTTTTTCACACTTTTCAGGCTCTTCATGTTTTTCAACACCACTTCATGCTCTTCCAATTTTACACGTCGTTTCGTTTCCTCATATATTTGACACCTTTAGAAGATCTTCATATTTTTCACACATTTTCAGGCTCTTCATGTTTTTCAACATCGCTTCATGCCCCTCCCATTTTTCAGACCGTTTCATTCTCCTCATATTTTTGATTCCTTTTGAAGCTCTTCATATATTTCACACCTTTTCAGGCTCTTCATGTTTTTAAAAACACTTCATGCTCTCCTATTTTTCAGACCATTTCCTGCTCATCGATTTTTGACACATTTTGAAGCTCTTCATATTTTTCACACCTTTTGAAGCTCTTCATATTTTTCACACTTTTCAGGCTCTTCATGTTTTTGAACACCGCTTCATGCTCCTCCTATTTTTCAGACCGTTTCATGCTCCTCATGTATTTCACATCTTTTGAAGCTCTTCATATTTTTCACACTTTTTCAGGCTCTTCATCTTTTTCCACACCAAGTCATGCTTCTCCTATTTTTCAGACCGTTTCATGCTCCTCATGTATTTCACACCTTTTGAAGCTCTTCATATTTTTCACACCTTTTCAGGCTCTTCATGTTCTTGATCAGCATTTCATGCTCCTTCTATTTTTCAGACCGTTTCATGCTCCTCATATTTTTGACACCTTTTGAAGCTCTTCATATTTTTCACACATTTTCAGGGTCTTCATGTTTTGAACACCGCTTCATGCTCCTCCTATTTTTCAGACCGTTTCATGCTCCTCATATTTTTGTCACCTTATGAAGCTCTTCATATTTTTCACACTTTTCAGGCTCTTCATGTTTTTCAACACCACTTCATGCTCCTCCTATTTTTCAGACATTTTCATGCTCCTCCTATTTTTCAGACCGTTTCATGTCCTCATAATTTTGACACTTTTTCAAGCTCCTCATATTTTTCACACGTTATGAAGGTCTTCATATATTTCACAACATTTCAGGCTCTTCATGTTTTTCAACACCACTTCATGCTCCTCCTATTTTTCAGAGAGTTTCATGCTCCTCATGTATTTCACACCTTTTGAATCTCTTCATATTTTTCACACCTTTTCAGGCTCTTCATATTTTTCAACACTACTTCTTGCTCCTCCAATTTTTCAGACCGTTTAATGCTCATCTAATTTTTGACACCTTTTGAAGCTATGCGTATTTTTCACAACTTTTCAGGCTCTTCATGTTTTTGAACACCACTGCATGCTTCTCCTATTTTTCAGACAGTATCATGCTATTCATATTTTTCACACCTTTTGAAGCTCTTCATTTATTTCACACCTTTTCAGGCTCTTCATATTTTTGAACACCGCTTCATGCTCTTCCTATTTCTCAGACCATTTCATGCTGCTCATGTATTTCACACCTTTTGAAGCTCTTCATATTTTGCACACATTTTCAGGCTTTTCATGTTTTTCACAACCACTTCATGCTGCTCCTATTTTTCAGACCGTTTCATGCACATCTCATTTTTGACACCTTTTGAAGCTCTTCATATTTTTCACACCATTTTCAGGCTCTTCATGTTTTTCAACACCGCTTTATGATCCTCCTATTTTTCAGACCGTTTCATGCACATCTCATTTTTGACACCTTTTGAAGCTCTTCATATTTTTCACACCATTTTCAGGCTCTTCATGTTTTTCAACACCGCTTTATGATCCTCCTATTTTTCATACCGTTTCATGGTCCTCATATTTTTCACACCTTTTGAAATTCTTCATATTTTTCACACATTTTCAGGCTTTTCATGTTTTTCAAAACCGCTTCATGCTTCTCCTATTTTTCAGACCGTTTCATGCTCCTTATAATTTTTACACATTTTGTAGCTCTTCATATTTTTCACCCCTTTTCAGGCTCTTCCTGTTTTTGAACACCACTTCATGCTCCCCCTTATTTTTCAGACCGTATCATGCTCCTCATATTTTTGACAACTTTTGAAGCTCTTCATAATTTTCACACCTTTTCAAGCTCTTCTTGGTTTTGAACAACGCTTCATGCTCCTCCTATTTTTCAGACCGTTTCAAACTCCTCATATTTTTGACACCTTTTGAAGCTATTCACATTTTCCCACCTTTTCAGGCTCTTCATGTTTTTGAACACCGCTTCATGCTCCTCCTATTTCTCAGACCATTTCATGCTCCTCATGTATTTCACACCTTTTGAAGCTCTTCATATTTTGCACACATTTTCAGGCTTTTCATGTTTTTCACAACCACTTCATGCTGCTCCTATTTTTCAGACCGTTTCATGCACATCTCATTTTTGACACCTTTTGAAGCTCTTCATATTTTTCACACCATTTTCAGGCTCTTCATGTTTTTCAACACCGCTTTATGATCCTCCTATTTTTCAGACCGTTTCATATTCCTCATATTTTTGAGACATTTTGAAGCTCTTCATATTTTCCCACGTTTTCAAGCTCTTTATTGTTTTCAACACCACTTGATGCTCCTCCTATTTTTCATACCGTTTCATGGTCCTCATATTTTTCACACCTTTTGAAATTCTTCATATTTTTCACACATTTTCAGGCTTTTTTTTTTTCAAAACCGCTTCATGCTTCTCCTATTTTTCAGACCGTTTCATGCTCCTCATGTATTTCACACCTTTTGAAGCTCTTCGTATTTTTCACACCTTTTCAGGATCTTCATGTTTTTGAACACCGCTTCATGCCCCTCCTATTTTTCCGACCGTTTCATTCTCCTCATATTTTTGATACCTTTTGAAGCTCTTCATATATTTCACACCTTTTCAGGCTCTTCATGTTTTTAACACCATTTCATGCTCTCCTATTTTTTAGACCATTTACTGCTCATCGATTTTTGACACTTTGAAGGTCTTCATATTTTTCACACCTTTTGAAGCTCTTAATATTTTTCACACGTTTTCAGGCTCTTCACGTTTTTCAACACCGCTTCATGCTCCTCCTATTTTTCAGACCGTTTCATGCTCCTCATATATTTGACACGTTTTGAAGCTCTTCATATTTTTCACCACTTTTCAGTCTCTTCATGTTTTTGAACACCGTTTCATGCTCTTCCAATTTGTCAAACCGTTTCATGCTCCTCATATTTTTGACACCTTTTGAAGCTCTTCATATTTTTGACATCTTTTCAGGCTCTTCATGTTTTTGAACACCACTTCTTGCTCCTTATTTTTTGCAGATCGTTTCATGCTCCTCATATTTTTGACACCTTTTGAAGCTCTTCATATTTCTCACACCTTTTCAGGCTCTTCATGTTTTTCAGCACCGATTCATGCTGCTCCTATTTTTCAGACCGTTTCATGTTCATCTCTTTTTTGACACCTTTTGAAGCTTTGCATATTTTTCACAACTTTTCAGGCTCTTCATGTATTTGAACACCGCTTCAGGCTAATCCTATTTTTCAAAACATATCATGTTCATCATATTTTTCACACTTTTGAGGCTCTTCATATTTTTCACACCTTTTCATGGTCTTCATGTTTTTGAACACCACTTCATGCTCCTCCTATTTTTCAGACCGTTTAATCCTCCTCATGTATTTCACACCTTTTGAAGCTCTTCATAATTTTCACATCTTTTCATGCTCTTCATGTTTTTGAACACCATTTCATGCTCCTCCTATTTTGCAGACGGTTTCATGCTCCTCATATTTTTACACCTTTTCAAGCTCTTCATATATTTCACACCTTTTCAGGCTCTTCATGTTTTGAACACCGCTTCATGCTCCTCCTATTTTTCAGACCGTTTCAGGCTCATCTCATTTTTTACACCTTTTGAAGCTCTTCATATTTTGCACACCTTTCCAGGCTCTTCATGTTTTTCAGCTCCACTTCATGCTCCTCCTATTTTTCAGACCGTTTCATGCTCCTCATATTTTTCACACCGTGTGAAGCTCTTCATATTTTTCAAACCTTTTCAGGCTCTTCATGTTTTTCAGCACCGCTTCATGCTCCTCCTATTTTTCAGACCGTTTCATGCTCATCTCATTTTTTACACTTTTTGAAGCTCTTCATATTTTTCACACCTTTTCTGGCTCTTCATGTTTTTGAACATAGCTTCATACTCCTCCTATTTTTCAGACCGTTTCATTCTTCTCATGTTTTTGAAACCTGTTGAAGCTCTTCAAATTTTTCACACCTTTTCAGGCTCTTCACGATTTTCAACACCGCTTCATGATCCTCCTATTTTTCAGACCGTTTCATGCTCTTCCTATTTTTGAGACTGTTTCAGGCTCCTCATATTTTTGACAGGTTTTGAAGCTCTTCATATTTTTCACACCTTTTCAGGGTCTTCATGTTTTTCAACACCGCTTCATGCTCCTCCTATTTTACAGACCGTTTCATGCTCCTCTCATTATTCATACCTTTTGAAGCTCTTCTTATTTTTCACACCTTTTCAGGCTCTTCATGTTTTTGAACACCGCTTCATGCTCCTCCTATTTATCAGACCGTTTCATGTTACTCTTATTTTTCAGACCGTTTCAAGCTCCTCATATATTTGACACCTTTTGAAGCTCTTCATATTTTTCACAGCTTTTCAGGATCTTCATATTTTTCAACACTGTTTCATGCTCCTCCTATTTTTCAGACCGTTTCATGCTCCTCCTATTTTTCAGACCGTTTCATGCTCCTCATGTATTTCACACCTTTTGAAGCTCTTCATATTTTTCACACCTTTTCAGGCTCTTCATATTTTTCACACATTTTCAGGCTCTTCATGTTTTTCAACACCGCTTCTTGCTCCTCCTATTTTTCAGACCGTTTCATGCTCCTCATATTTTTGACACGTTTTGAAGCTCTTCATATTTTTCACACCTTTTCAGGCTCTTCATGTTTTTGAACACCATTTCATGCTCCGCCTATTTTTCAGACCGTTTCATTCTCCTCATATTTTTGACACCTTTTGAAGCTCTTCATATTTTTCACACCTTTTGAAGCTCTTCATATTGTTCACACCTTTTCAGGCTGTTCATGTTTTTCAACACCGCTTCATGCTCCTGCTATTTTTCAGACCGTTTCATACTCCTCATATTTTTGACATTTTTTAAGGCTCTTCATATTTTTCACACCTTTTCAGGCTCTTCATGTTTTTGAACACGGTTTCATGATCCTCCAATTTTTCAGAAAGTTTCATGCTCCTCACAATTTTGACACCTTTTAAAACTCTTCATATTTTTCACACCTTTTCAGGCTCTTCCTGTTTTTCAACACCATTTCATGCTCCTCTTATTTTTCAGACCGTTTCATGCTGCTCCTATTTTTCAGACCGTTTCATGATCCTCATATTTTTGAAACCTTTTGAAGCTCTTCATATTTTTCACACCTTTTCAAGCTCTTCAAGATTTTCAACAACGCTTCATGCTCCTCCTTTTTTTCAGACCGTTTCGTGCTCCTCATATATTTGACAGCTTTTGAAGCTCTTCATATTTTTCACACCTTTTCAGGCTCTTCATGTTTTTCAACACAGCTTCATGCTCCTCCTATTTTTCAGACCGTTTCATTCTCCTCAAGTTTTTGACACCTGTTGAAGCTCTTCACATTTTTCACACCTTTTCAGGCTCTTCACGATTTTCAACACCGCTTCATGTTCCTCCTATTTTTCAGACCGTTTCATGCTCTTCCTATTTTTCAGACCATTTCTTGCTCCTCCTATTTTTCAGACCGTTTCATTCTCCTCATATATTTGACACATTTTGAAGCTCTTCCTATTTTTCCACACCTTTTCAGGCTCTTCACGTTTTTCCACACCGTTTAATGCTCCTCCTATTTTTCAGACCGTTTCATTCTCCTCATATATTTGACACATTTTAAAGCTCTTCCTATTTTTCCACAACTTTTCAGGCTCTTCATGATTTTCAACACCGCTTAATGCTCCTCCTATTTTTCAGACCGTTTCATGCTCATTTCATTTTTGACACCTTTTGAAGCTCTTCATATTTTTCATACCTTTTCAGGCTCTTCATATTTTTCGCACCTTTTCAGGCTCTTCATGTTGTTGTACACAGCTTCATGCTCCTCCCATTTTTCAGACCTTTTAATGCTCCTCATAATTTTGACACCTTTTGAAGCTCTTCATATTTTTCACCCCTTTTCAGGATCTTCATGTTTTTGAACACCTCTTCATGCTCCTGCTATTTTTCAGACCGTTTCATGCTCATCTCATTTGACAGCTTTTGAAGCTCTTCATATTTTTCACATCTTTTGAAGCTCTTCATATTTTTCACACATTTTCAGACTCTTCATGTTTTTCAACACCGCTTCTTGCTCCTCCTATTTTTCAGACCGTTTCATGCTCCTCATATTTTGACACGTTTTGAAGCTCTTCATATTTTTCACACCTTTTCAAGCTCTTCATGTTTTTGAACACCGTTTCATGCTCCGCCTATTTTTCAGACCATTTCATTCTCCTCATATTTTTGACAACTTTTGAAGCTCTTCATATTTTTCACACCTTTTGAAGCTCTTCATATTTTTCACACCTTTTCAGGCTCTTCATGTTTTTCAACACCGCTTCATGCTCCTGCTATTTTACAGACCATTTCATACTCCTCATATTTTTGACATTTTTTAAGGCTCTTCATATTTTTCACACCTTTTCAGGCTCTTCATGTTTTTGAACACGGTTTCATGATCCTCCTATTTTTCAGAAAGTTTCATGCTCCTCATATTTTTGACACCTTTTAAACCTCTTCATATTTTTCACACCTTTTCAGGCTCTTCATGTTTTTCAACACCGGTTCATGCTCCTCCTCTTTTTCAGAAAGTTTCATGCTCCTCATATTTTTGAAACCTTTTGACGCTGTTCATATTTTTCTCACATTTTCTGGCTCTTCCTGTTTTTCAACACCATTTCATGCTCCTCTTATTTTTCAGACCGTTTCATGTTGCTCCTATTTTTCAGACCGTTTCATGATCCTAATATTTTTGAAACCTTTTGAAGCTCTTCATATTTTCACACCTTTTCAAGCTCTTCAAGATTTTCAACATCGCTTCATGCTCCTCCTTTTTTTCAGACCGTTTCATGCTCATCTCATTTTTGACAGCTTTTGAAGCTCTTCATATTTTTCACACCTTTTCAGGCTCTTCATGTTTTTGAACACCGCTTCATGCTCCTCCTTTTTTTCAGACCGTTTCTTTCTCCTCTTATATTTGACACTTTTTGAAGCTCTTCATATTTTTCACACCTTTTCAGGCTCTTCATGTTTTTCAACACCGATCCAAGCTCCTCCTATTTTTCAGACCGTTTCATGCTCCTCATATTTTTCACACCTTTTGAAGCTCTTCATATTTTTCACACCTTTTCAGGCTCTTCAGGTTTTTCAGCTCCACTTCATGCTCCTCCTATATTTCAGACCGTTTCATGCTGCTCAAATTTTCTACACCTTTTCAAGCTCTTCATATTTTTCACACCTTTTCAGGCTCTTCATGTTTTTGAACACAGCTTCATGCTCCTCCTATTTTTCAGATCGTTTCATGCTCCTCCTATTTTCCGACCATTTCTTGCTCCTCATACTTTTGACACTTTTTGAAGCTCTTCATATTTTTCACACCTTTTCTGGCTCTTCATGTTTTTGAACACAGCTTCATGCTCCTCCAATTTTTCACACCGTTTCATGCTCGTCATATTTTTCACACCTTTTAAAGCTCTTCATATTTTTCTCACCTTTTCATGCTCTTCATGTTTTTCAGCACCAGTTCATGCTCCTCCTATTTTTCAGATCGTTTCATGCTCATCTCATTTTTTACACCTTTTGAAGCTCTTCATATTTTGCACACCTTTTCAGGCACTTCATGTTTTTCAGCTCCACTTCATGCTCCTCCTATTTTTCAGACCGTTTCATGCTGCTCTCATTTTTTACACCTTTTGAAGCTCTTCATATTTTTCACACCTTTTCAGGCTCTTCATGTTTTTCACCACCGCTTCCTGCTCCTCCTATTTTTCAGACTGTTTCATGCGCCTCATATTTTTGACACCTTTTGAAGCTCTTCGTTTATTTCACACCTTTTCATGCTCTTTATGTTTTCAACACCGTTTCATGCTCCTCCTATTTTTCAGATCGTTTCATGCTCCTCCTATTTTTCAAACCGTTTCATGCTCATCTCATTTTTGACACCTTCTGAAGCTCTTCATATTTTTCACACCTTTTGAATCTCTTCATATTTTTCAAACCTTTTGAAGCTCTTCATATTATTCACACGTTTTCAGTCTCTTCATGTTTTTCAACACCGCTTCATGCTCCTCCTATTTTTCAGACAGTTTCATGCTCCTCATATTTTTGACACATTTTGAGGCTCTTCATATAATTCACACCTTTTCAGGCCCTTCATATTTTGAACACCGTTTCATGCTACTCGTATTTTTCAGACCGTTTCATGCTCCTCATATTTTGACACCTTTTGAAGGTCTTCATATTTTTCACACCTTTTCAGGCTCTTCATGTTTTTGAACACCGCTTTATGTTCTTCCTATTTTTCAGACCGTTTCATGCTCGTTATATTTTTGACACCTTTTCAGGCTCTTCAGGTTTTTGAACACCGCTTCAAGCTCTTCCTATTTTTCAGACCATTTCATGCTCTTCATATTTTTGACACATTTTGAAGCTCTTCATATTTTTCACACCTTTTCAGGCTCTTCATGTTTTTCAACACCGTTTCATGCTCCTCCTATTTTTCAGACCGTTTCATGCTCCTCATATTTTTGGCACCTTTTGAAGCTCTTCATATTCTTCACACCTTTTCAGGCTCTTCATGTTTTTCAACACCACTTTATGCTCCTCCTCTTTTTCAGACCGTTTCATGCTTCTCATATTTTTGACACCTTTTGAAGCTCTTCATATTTTTCACATCTTTTCAGGCTTTTCATGTATTGCAACACTGCTTCATGCTCCTCCTATTTTTCAGACCGTTTCATGCTCCTCATATTTTTGACATCTTTTGAAGCTCTTCATATATTTCACACCTTTTCAGGCTCTTCATGTTTTTCAACACCACTTCCTGCTCCTCCTATTTTTCAGACCGTTTCATGGTCATCTCATTTTGGACACCTTTTGAAGCTCTTCATATTTTTCACACCTTTTGAAGCTCTTCATATTCTTCATACGATTTCATGCTCTTTATGTTTTTCAAAACCGCTTCATGCTCCTCCTATTTTTCAGACCATTTCATGCCACTCATATTTTTGACACTTTTTGAAGCTCCTCATATGTTTCACACATTTTGAAGCTCTTCATATATTTCACACCATTTCAGCATCTTCATGTTTTTCAACACCACTTCATGCTCCTCCTTTTTTTCAGACCGTCTCATGCTCCTCATATTTTTCACACTTTTGAATCTCTTCATATTTTTCAAACCTTTTGAAGCTCTTCATATTATTCACACGTTTTCAGTCTCTTCATATTTTTCAACACCGCTTCATGCTCCTCCTATTTTTCAGACAGTTTCATGCTCCTCATATTTTTGACACATTTTGAGGCTCTTCATATAATTCACACCTTTTCAGGCCCTTCATATTTTGAACACCGTTTCATGCTCCTCGTATTTTTCAGACCGTTTCATGCTCCTCATATTTTTGACACCTTTTGAAAGTCTTCATATTTTTCACACCTTTTCAGGCTCTTCATGTTTTTCAACACCAGTTCATGCTCCTCCTATTTTTCAGACTGTTTCATGCTCCTCATGTATTTCACACCTTTTGAAGCTCTTCATATTTTTCACACCTTTTCAGGCTCTTCATGTTCTTGATCAGCATTTCATGCTCCTTCTATTTTTCAGACCGTTTCATGCTCCTCATATTTTTGACACCTTTTGAATCTCTTCATATTTTTCACACATTTTCAGGGTCTTCATGTTTTGAACACCGCTTCATGCTCCTCCTATTTTTCAGACCGTTTCATGCTCCTCATATTTTTGTCACCTTATGAAGCTCTTCATATTTTTCACACTTTTCAGGCTCTTCATGTTTTTCAACACCACTTCATGCTCCTCCTATTTTTCAGACATTTTCATGCTCCTCCTATTTTTCAGACCCTTTCATGTCCTCATAATTTTGACACTTTTTCACGCTCCTCATATCTTTCACACGTTATGAAGGTCTTCATATATTTCACAACATTTCAGGCTCTTCATGTTTTTCAACACCACTTCATGCTCCTCCTATTTTTCAGAGAGTTTCATGCTCCTCATGTATTTCACACCTTTTGAAGCTCTTCATATTTTTCACACCTTTTCAGGCTCTTCATATTTTTCAACACTACTTCTTGCTCCTCCAATTTTTCAGACCGTTTCATGCTCATCTAATTTTTGACACCTTTTGTAGCTATGCGTATTTTTCACAACTTTTCAGGCTCTTCATGTTTTTGAACACCACTGCATGCTTCTCCTATTTTTCAGACAGTATCATGCTATTCATATTTTTCACACCTTTTGAAGCTCTTCATTTATTTCACACCTTTTCAGGCTCTTCATATTTTTGAACACCGCTTCATGCTCCTCCTATTTCTCAGACCATTTCATGCTGCTCATGTATTTCACACCTTTTGAAGCTCTTCATATTTTGCACACATTTTCAGGCTTTTCATGTTTTTCACAACCACTTCATGCTGCTCCTATTTTTCAGACCGTTTCATGCACATCTCATTTTTGACACCTTTTGAAGCTCTTCATATTTTTCACACCATTTTCAGGCTCTTCATGTTTTTCAACACCGCTTTATGATCCTCCTATTTTTCATACCGTTTCATGGTCCTCATATTTTTCACACCTTTTGAAATTCTTCATATTTTTCACACATTTTCAGGCTTTTCATGTTTTTCAAAACCGCTTCATGCTTCTCCTATTTTTCAGACCGTTTCATGCTCCTTATAATTTTTACACATTTTGTAGCTCTTCATATTTTTCACCCCTTTTCAGGCTCTTCCTGTTTTTGAACACCACTTCATGCTCCCCCTTATTTTTCAGACCGTATCATGCTCCTCATATTTTTGACAACTTTTGAAGCTCTTCATAATTTTCACACCTTTTCAAGCTCTTCTTGGTTTTGAACAACGCTTCATGCTCCTCCTATTTTTCAGACCGTTTCAAACTCCTCATATTTTTGACACCTTTTGAAGCTATTCACATTTTCCCACCTTTTCAGGCTCTTCATGTTTTTGAACACCGCTTCATGCTCCTCCTATTTCTCAGACCATTTCATGCTCCTCATGTATTTCACACCTTTTGAAGCTCTTCATATTTTGCACACATTTTCAGGCTTTTCATGTTTTTCACAACCACTTCATGCTGCTCCTATTTTTCAGACCGTTTCATGCACATCTCATTTTTGACACCTTTTGAAGCTCTTCATATTTTTCACACCATTTTCAGGCTCTTCATGTTTTTCAACACCGCTTTATGATCCTCCTATTTTTCAGACCGTTTCATATTCCTCATATTTTTGAGACATTTTGAAGCTCTTCATATTTTCCCACGTTTTCAAGCTCTTTATTGTTTTCAACACCACTTGATGCTCCTCCTATTTTTCATACCGTTTCATGGTCCTCATATTTTTCACACCTTTTGAAATTCTTCATATTTTTCACACATTTTCAGGCTTTTTTTTTTTCAAAACCGCTTCATGCTTCTCCTATTTTTCAGACCGTTTCATGCTCCTCATGTATTTCACACCTTTTGAAGCTCTTCGTATTTTTCACACCTTTTCAGGATCTTCATGTTTTTGAACACCGCTTCATGCCCCTCCTATTTTTCCGACCGTTTCATTCTCCTCATATTTTTGATACCTTTTGAAGCTCTTCATATATTTCACACCTTTTCAGGCTCTTCATGTTTTTAACACCATTTCATGCTCTCCTATTTTTTAGACCATTTCCTGCTCATCGATTTTTGACACTTTGAAGGTCTTCATATTTTTCACACCTTTTGAAGCTCTTAATATTTTTCACACGTTTTCAGGCTCTTCACGTTTTTCAACACCGCTTCATGCTCCTCCTATTTTTCAGACCGTTTCATGCTCCTCATATATTTGACACGTTTTGAAGCTCTTCA
The DNA here is from genome assembly GCF_033118175.1 of Dama dama. Taxonomy (NCBI): domain Eukaryota; kingdom Metazoa; phylum Chordata; class Mammalia; order Artiodactyla; family Cervidae; genus Dama; species Dama dama. The sequence continues at coordinate 5,409,977 of NW_026870891.1, read as the reverse complement.
TATTTTTCACCACTTTTCAGTCTCTTCATGTTTTTGAACACCGTTTCATGCTCTTCCAATTTTTCAAACCGTTTCATGCTCCTCATATTTTTGACACCTTTTGAAGCTCTTCATATTTTTGACATCTTTTCAGGCTCTTCATGTTTTTGAACACCACCTCTTGCTCCTTATTTTTTGCAGATCTTTTCATACTCCTCATATTTTTGACACCTTTTGAAGCTCTTCATATTTCTCACACCTTTTCAGGCTCTTCATGTTTTTCAGCACCGATTCATGCTGCTCCTATTTTTCAGACCGTTTCATGCTCATCTCTTTTTTGACACCTTTTGAAGCTTTGCATATTTTTCACAACTTTTCAGGCTCTTCATGTATTTGAACACCGCTTCAGGCTAATCCTATTTTTCAAAACATATCATGTTCATCATATTTTTCACACTTTTGAGGCTCTTCATATTTTTCACACCTTTTCATGGTCTTCATGTTTTTGAACACCATTTCATGCTCCTCCTATTTTGCAGACGGTTTCATGCTCCTCATATTTTTACACCTTTTCAAGCTCTTCATATATTTCACACCTTTTCATGCTCTTCATGTTTTTGAACACCGCTTCATGCTCCTCCTATTTTTCAGACCGTTTCAGGCTCATCTCATTTTTTACACCTTTTGAAGCTCTTCATATTTTGCACACCTTTCCAGGCTCTTCATGTTTTTCAGCTCCACTTCATGCTCCTCCTATTTTTCAGACCGTTTCATGCTCCTCATATTTTTCACACCGTGTGAAGCTCTTCATATTTTTCAAACCTTTTCAGGCTCTTCATGTTTTTCAGCACCGCTTCATGCTCCTCCTATTTTTCAGACCGTTTCATGCTCATCTCATTTTTTACACTTTTTGAAGCTCTTCATATTTTTCACACCTTTTCTGGCTCTTCATGTTTTTGAACATAGCTTCATACTCCTCCTATTTTTCAGACAGTTTCATTCTTCTCATGTTTTTGAAACCTGTTGAAGCTCTTCACATTTTTCACACCTTTTCAGGCTCTTCACGATTTTCAACACCGCTTCATGATCCTCCTATTTTTCAGACCGTTTCATGCTCTTCCTATTTTTGAGACTGTTTCAGGCTCCTCATATTTTTGACAGGTTTGAAGCTCTTCATATTTTTCACACCTTTTCAGGGTCTTCATGTTTTTCAACACCGCTTCATGCTCCTCCTATTTTACAGACCGTTTCATGCTCCTCTCATTATTCATACCTTTTGAAGCTCTTCTTATTTTTCACACCTTTTCAGGCTCTTCATGTTTTTGAACACCGCTTCATGCTCCTCCTATTTATCAGACCGTTTCATGTTACTCTTATTTTTCAGACCGTTTCAAGCTCCTCATATATTTGACACCTTTTGAAGCTCTTCATATTTTTCACAGCTTTTCAGGATCTTCATGTTTTTCAACACTGTTTCATGCTCCTCCTATTTTTCAGACCGTTTCATGCTCCTCCTATTTTTCAGACCGTTTCATGCTCCTCATGTATTTCACACCTTTTGAAGCTCTTCATATTTTTCACATCTTTTGAAGCTCTTCATATTTTTCACACATTTTCAGGCTCTTCATGTTTTTCAACACCGCTTCTTGCTCCTCCTATTTTTCAGATCGTTTCATGCTCCTCATATTTTTGACACGTTTTGAAGCTCTTCATATTTTTCACACCTTTTCAGGCTCTTCATGTTTTTGAACACCATTTCATGCTCCGCCTATTTTTCAGACCGTTTCATTCTCCTCATATTTTTGACACCTTTTGAAGCTCTTCATATTTTTCACACCTTTTGAAGCTCTTCATATTGTTCACACCTTTTCAGGCTGTTCATGTTTTTCAACACCGCTTCATGCTCCTGCTATTTTTCAGACCGTTTCATACTCCTCATATTTTTGACATTTTTTAAGGCTCTTCATATTTTTCACACCTTTTCAGGCTCTTCATGTTTTTGAACACGGTTTCATGATCCTCCTATTTTTCAGAAAGTTTCATGCTCCTCATAATTTTGACACCTTTTAAAACTCTTCATATTTTTCACACCTTTTCAGGCTCTTCCTGTTTTTCAACACCATTTCATGCTCCTCTTATTTTTCAGACCGTTTCATGCTGCTCCTATTTTTCAGACCGTTTCATGATCCTCATATTTTTGAAACCTTTTGAAGCTCTTCATATTTTTCACACCTTTTCAAGCTCTTCAAGATTTTCAACAACGCTTCATGCTCCTCCTTTTTTTCAGACCGTTTCGTGCTCCTCATATATTTGACAGCTTTTGAAGCTCTTCATATTTTTCACACCTTTTCAGGCTCTTCATGTTTTTCAACACAGCTTCATGCTCCTCCTATTTTTCAGACCGTTTCATTCTCCTCAAGTTTTTGACACCTGTTGAAGCTCTTCACATTTTTCACACCTTTTCAGGCTCTTCACGATTTTCAACACCGCTTCATGATCCTCCTATTTTTCAGACCGTTTCATGCTCTTCCTATTTTTCAGACCATTTCTTGCTCCTCCTATTTTTCAGACCGTTTCATTCTCCTCATATATTTGACACATTTTGAAGCTCTTCCTATTTTTCCACACCTTTTCAGGCTCTTCATGTTTTTCCACACCGTTTAATGCTCCTCCTATTTTTCAGACCGTTTCATTCTCCTCATATATTTGACACATTTTAAAGCTCTTCCTATTTTTCCACAACTTTTCAGGCTCTTCATGATTTTCAACACCGCTTAATGCTCCTCCTATTTTTCAGACCGTTTCATGCTCATTTCATTTTTGACACCTTTTGAAGCTCTTCATATTTTTCATACCTTTTCAGGCTCTTCATATTTTTCGCACCTTTTCAGGCTCTTCATGTTGTTGAACACAGCTTCATGCTCCTCCCATTTTTCAGACCTTTTAATGCTCCTCATAATTTTGACACCTTTTGAAGCTCTTCATATTTTTCACCCCTTTTCAGGATCTTCATGTTTTTGAACACCTCTTCATGCTCCTGCTATTTTTCAGACCGTTTCATGCTCATCTCATTTGACAGCTTTTGAAGCTCTTCATATTTTTCACATCTTTTGAAGCTCTTCATATTTTTCACACATTTTCAGACTCTTCATGTTTTTCAACACCGCTTCTTGCTCCTCCTATTTTTCAGACCGTTTCATGCTCCTCATATTTTGACACGTTTTGAAGCTCTTCATATTTTTCACACCTTTTCAGGCTCTTCATGTTTTTGAACACCGTTTCATGCTCCGCCTATTTTTCAGACCGTTTCATTCTCCTCATATTTTTGACAACTTTTGAAGCTCTTCATATTTTTCACACCTTTTGAAGCTCTTCATATTTTTCACACCTTTTCAGGCTCTTCATGTTTTTCAACACCGCTTCATGCTCCTGCTATTTTACAGACCATTTCATACTCCTCATATTTTTGACATTTTTTAAGGCTCTTCATATTTTTCACACCTTTTCAGGCTCTTCATGTTTTTGAACACGGTTTCATGATCCTCCTATTTTTCAGAAAGTTTCATGCTCCTCATATTTTTGACACCTTTTAAACCTCTTCATATTTTTCACACCTTTTCAGGCTCTTCATGTTTTTCAACACCGGTTCATGCTCCTCCTCTTTTTCAGAAAGTTTCATGCTCCTCATATTTTTGAAACCTTTTGACGCTGTTCATATTTTTCTCACATTTTCTGGCTCTTCCTGTTTTTCAACACCATTTCATGCTCCTCTTATTTTTCAGACCGTTTCATGTTGCTCCTATTTTTCAGACCGTTTCATGATCCTAATATTTTTGAAACCTTTTGAAGCTCTTCATATTTTCACACCTTTTCAAGCTCTTCAAGATTTTCAACATCGCTTCATGCTCCTGCTTTTTTTCAGACCGTTTCATGCTCATCTCATTTTTGACAGCTTTTGAAGCTCTTCATATTTTTCACACCTTTTCAGGCTCTTCATGTTTTTGAACACCGCTTCATGCTCCTCCTTTTTTTCAGACCGTTTCTTTCTCCTCTTATATTTGACACTTTTTGAAGCTCTTCATATTTTTCACACCTTTTCAGGCTCTTCATGTTTTTCAACACCGATCCAAGCTCCTCCTATTTTTCAGACCGTTTCATGCTCCTCATATTTTTCACACCTTTTGAAGCTCTTCATATTTTTCACACCTTTTCAGGCTCTTCAGGTTTTTCAGCTCCACTTCATGCTCCTCCTATATTTCAGACCGTTTCATGCTGCTCAAATTTTCTACACCTTTTCAAGCTCTTCATATTTTTCACACCTTTTCAGGCTCTTCATGTTTTTGAACACAGCTTCATGCTCCTCCTATTTTTCAGATCGTTTCATGCTCCTCCTATTTTCCGACCGTTTCTTGCTCCTCATACTTTTGACACTTTTTGAAGCTCTTCATATTTTTCACACCTTTTCTGGCTCTTCATGTTTTTGAATACAGCTTCATGCTCCTCCAATTTTTCAGACCGTTTCATGCTCGTCATATTTTTCACACCTTTTAAAGCTCTTCATATTTTTCTCACCTTTTCATGCTCTTCATGTTTTTCAGCACCAATTCATGCTAATCCTATTTTTCAGACCGTTTCATGCTCATCTCATTTTTTACACCTTTTGAAGCTCTTCATATTTTCCACACCTTTTCAGGCACTTCATGTTTTTCAGCTCCACTTCATGCTCCTCCTATTTTTCAGACCGTTTCATGCTGCTCTCATTTTTTACACCTTTTGAAGCTCTTCATATTTTTCACACCTTCTCAGGCGCTTCATGTATTTGAGCACAGATTCATGCTCCTCCTATATTTCAGACCGTTTCATGCTCCTCCTATTTTTCAGACTGTTTCATGCACGTCTTATTATTGACACTTTTTGAAACTCTTCATATTTTTCACCCCTTTTCAGGCTCTTCATGTTTTTGAACACCGCTTCATGCTCCTGCTATTTTTCAGACCGTTTCATGCTCATCTCATTTGACAGCTTTTGAAGCTCTTCATATTTTTCACACCTTTTGAAGCTCTTCATATTCTTCACACATTTTCAGGCTCTTCATGTTTTTCAACACCGCTTCTTGCTCCTCCTATTTTTCAGACCGTTTCATGTTCCTCATATTTTGACACGTTTTGAAGCTCTTCATGTTTTTCACACCTTTTCAGGCTCTTCATGTTTTTGAACACCGTTTCATGCTCCGCCTATTTTTCAGACCGTTTCAGTCTCCTCATATTTTTGACACCTTTTGAAGCTCTTCATATTTTTCACACCTTTTGAAGCTCTTCATATTTTTCACACCTTTTCAGGCTCTTCATGTTTTTCAACACTGCTTCATAATCCCCCTATTTTTAAGACCGTTTCATGTTGCTCCTATTTTTCAGACCGTTTCATGATCCTCATATTTTTGAAAACTTTTGAAGCTCTTCATATTTTTCACACCTTTTCAAGCTCTTCAAGATTTTCAACAACGCTTCATGCTCCTGCTTTTTTTCAGACCGTTTCATGCTCATCTCATTTTTGACAGCTTTTGAAGCTCTTCATATTTTTCACACCTTTTGAAGCTCTTCACATTTTTCACACCTTTTCAGGCTCCTCAAGTTTTTGAACATCACTTCATGCTCCTCCTATTTTTCAGACCGTTTCTTTCTCCTCATATATTTGACACCTTTTAAAGCTCTTCATATTTTTCACACCTTTTCAGGCTCTTCATGTTTTCAGCACCAGTTCATGCTCCTCCTATTTTTCAGACCGTTTCATGCTCATCTCATTTTTTACACCTTTTGCAGCTCTTCATATTTTACGCACCTTTTCAGGCTCTTCATGTTTTTCAACACAGCTTCATGCTCCTCCTATTTTTCAGACCGTTTCATTCTCCTCAAGTTTTTGACACCTGTTGAAGCTCTTCACATTTTTCACACCATTTCAGGCTCTTCACGATTTTCAACACCGCTTCATGATCCTCCTATTTTTCAGACCGTTTCATGCTCTTCTTATTTTTCAGACCGTTTCATGCTCCTCCTATTTTTCAGACCGTTTCATTCTCCTCATATATTTGACACATTTTGAAGCTCCTCCTATTTTTCCACACCTTTTCTGGCTCTTCATGTTTCTCCACGCCGTTTAATGCTCCTCCTATTTTTCAGACCGTATCATGCTCATCTAATTTTTGACACCTTTTGAAGCTCTTCATATTTTTCACACCTTTTCAGCCTCTTCATATTTTTCGCACCTTTTCAGTCTCTTCATGTTGTTGAACACAGCTTCATGCTCTTCCTATTTTTCAGACCGTTTAATGCTCCTCATAATTTTGACACCTTTTGAAGCTCTTCATATTTTTCACACCTTTTCAGGCTCTTCATATTTTTCACACATTTTCAGGCTCTTCATGTTTTTCAACACCGCTTCTTGCTCCTCCTATTTTTCAGACCGTTTCATGCTCCTCATATTTTGACACGTTTTGACGCTCTTCATATTTTTCACACCTTTTTAGGCTCTTCATGTTTTTGAACACTGTTTCATGCTCCGCCTATTTTTCAGACCGTTTCATTCTCCTCATATTTTTGACACCTTTTGAAGCTCTTCATATTTTTCACACCTTTTGACGCTCTTCATATTTTTCACACCTTTTCAGGCTCTTCATGTTTTTCAACACCGGTTCATGCTCCTCCTCTTTTTCAGAAAGTTTCATGTTCCTCATATTTTTGAAACCTTTTGAAGCTCTTCATATTTTTCTCGCATTTTCAGGCTCTTCCTGTTTTTCAACACCATTTCATGCTCCTCTTATTTTTCAGACCGTTTCATGTTGCTCCTATTTTTCACACATCTTGAAGCTCTTTATATTTGTCACACCTTTTCAGGCTCTTCATGTTTTTAAACACCGCTTCATGCTCCTCCTATTTTTGAGATCATTTCATGGTCCTCATATTTTTCACACGTTTTGAAGCTCTTCATATTTTTCGCACCTTCTCAGGCGCTTCATGTATTTGAGCACAGATTCATGTTCCTCCTATTTTTCAGACCGTTTCATGCTCCTCATATTTTTCACACATCTTGAAGCTCTTTATATTTGTCACACCTTTTCAGGCTCTTCATGTTTTTTAACACCGCTTCATGCTCCTCCTATTTTTGAGATCGTTTCATGGTCCTCATATTTTTCACACCTTTTGAAGCTCTGCATATTTTTCGCACCTTCTCAGGCGCTTCATGTATTTGAGCACAGATTCATGTTCCTCCTATTTTTCGGACCGTTTCATGCTCCTCATATTTTTCACACATCTTGAAGCTCTTTATATTTGTCACACCTTTTCAGGCTCTTCATGTTTTTTAACACCGCTTCATGCTCCTCCTACTTTTGAGATCGTTTCATGGTCCTCATATTTTTCTCACCTTTTGAAGCTCTTCATATTTTTCGCACCTTCTCAGGCGCTTCATGTATTTGAGCACAGATTCATGTTCCTCCTATTTTTCAGACCGTTTCATGCTCCTCATATTTTTGACACCTTTTGAAGCTCTTCATTTTTTTCACACCTTTTCAGGCTCTTCATGTTTTTGAACACTGCTTCATGCTCCTCCTATTTTTGAGACCGTTTCATGCTCCTCATATTTTTGACACCTTTTGAAGCTCTTCATATTTTTCACACCTTTTCATGCACTTCATGTTTTTCACACCGTTTCATGCTCCTCCTATTTTTCAGACCGTTACATGCTCCTCATATTTTTCACACGTTTTGAAGCTCTTCATTTTTTTCACACCTTTTCAGGCTCTTCATGTTTTTGAACACCGCTTCATGCTCCTCATATTTTTGAGACCGTTTCATGCTCCTCATATTTTTGACACCTTTTGAAGCTCTTCATATTTTTCACACCTTTTCATGCTCTTCATGTTTTTCACACCGTTTCATGCTCCTCCTATATTTCAGACCGTTTCATGCTCCTCCTATTTTTCAGACTGTTTCATGCACATCTTATTATTTACACCTTTTGAAGCTTTTCATTTTTTTCACACCTTTTCAGGCTCTTCATGTTTTTCAACACCGCTTCATGCTCCTCCTATTTTTCAGACCATTTCATGCTCCTCATGTATTTCACACCTTTTGAAGCTCTTCATATTTTCCATATCTTTCAGGCTCTTCATGTTTTTAAAAACCGCTTCATGCTCCTCCTATTTTTCACACCGTTTCATGCTCCTCATATTTTTGACACGTTTTGGGCTCTTCATATTTTTCACACCATTCCAGACTCTTCATATTTTTGAACACCGTTTCATACTCCTCCTATTTTTCAGACCGTTTCCTGCTCCTCATATTTTTGACACCTTTTGAAGCTCTTCATATATTTCACACCTTTTCAGGCTCTTCATTTTCTTTAACACCGCTTCATGCTCCTCCTATTTTTCAGACAGTTTCATGCTCCTCATAATTTTCACACCTTTTGAAGCTTGACATAATTGCACAGCTTTTCAGGCTCTTCATGGTTTTGAATATCGCTTCATGCTCCTCCTATTTTTCAGACCGTTTCATGCTCCTTATATTTTTGACACCTTTGGAAGCTCTTCATATATTTCCCACTTTTTCAGGCTCATCATGGTTTTCAACACCACTTCATGCTCCTCCTATATTTCAGGCTGTTTCATGCTCATCTCATTTTTGACACCTTTTGAAGCTCTTCATATTTTTCACACCTTTAGAAATTCTTCATATTTTTCACACGTTCTCAGCCTCTTCATGTTTTTCAACACCGCTTCATGCACCTCCTTTTTTTCAGACCGTTTCATGCTCATCTCATTTTTGACACGTTTTGTAGGTCTTCATGTTTTTCACAAATTTTCATGCTCTTCATGTCTTCGAACACCATTTCATGCTCGTCCTATTTGTCAGACCGTTTCATGCTCCTCATATTTTTCACACCTTTTGAAGCTCTTCATATTTTTCACACCTTTTGAAGCTCTTCATATTTTCCACACGTTTTCAGGCTCCTCATGTTTTTGAACACCGCTTCATGCTCCTCATATTTTTCAGACCGTTTCGTGCTCCTCATATTCTTGACACCTTCTGAAGCTCTTCATATTTTTCACACCTTTTCAGGCTCTTCATGTTTTTGATCACCGTTTCATGCTCCTCCTATTTATCAGACCGTTTCATGCTCATGTCATTGTCGACACCTTTTCAAGCTCTTCATATATTTCACACCTTTTGAAGCTCTTCATATTTTGCACACCTTTCCAGGCTCTTCATATTTTTCAACACCGCTTCATGCTCCACCTATTTTTCAGACCGTTTCATGCTCCTCATATTTTTGACACCTTTTGAAGCTTTTCATATTTTTCACACCTTTTCATGCTCTTCATTTTTTTCAACACTACTTCTTGCTCCTCCACTTTTTCAGACCATTTCATGCTCATCTAATTTTTGACACCTGTTGAAGCTCTTCATATTTTTCACACCTTCTGAAGCTCTTTATATTTTTCACACTTTTTCAGGCTCTTCATGTTTTTCAACACCACTTCATGCTTCTCCTATTTTTCAGCCCGTTTCATGCTCATCATGTTTTTCACACCATTTGAAGCTCGTCATATTTTTCACACCTTTTAAGGCTCTCCATGTTTTTGATCACCGTTTCTTGCTCCTCCTATTTTTCAGACCGTTTCATGCTCCTCATAGTTTTCACACCTTTTGAAGCTCGTCATATTTTTCACATCTTTTTAGGCTCTCCATTTTTTTGATCACCGTTTCTTGCTCCTCCTATTTTTCAGACCCTTTCATGCTCCTCATATTTTTGACACCTTTTGAAGCTCTTCATATTTTTCACAAGTTCTCAGCCTCCTCATGTTTTTCAACACCGCTTCATGCTCCTCCTATTTTTCAGACCGTTTCATGCTTCTCATATTTTTGACACCTTTTGAAGCTCTTCATATTTTTCACACCTTTAAAGGCTCTTCATGTTTTTGAACACCGCTTCATGGTCCTCCTCTTTTTCAGACCATTTCATGCACCTCATATTTTTGACACCTTTTGAAGCTCTTCATAATTTTCACACCTGTTCAGGCTCTTCATATTTTTGAACACCGCTTCATGCTCCTCCTATTTTTCAGACCGTTTCATGCTCCTTGTAATTTTGACACCTTTTGAAGCTCTTCGTATTTTTCACACCTTTTCAGGCTCTTCATGTTTTTTAACCGATGCATACTCCTCCTATTTTTCAGACCGTTTCATGCTCCTCATATATTTCACACCTTTTGAAGCTCTTCATATTTTTCACACCTTTTCAAGCTCTTCATATTTTCACACCTTTTCAGGCTCTTCATGTTTTTGAACACCGCTTCATGCTCCTTCTATTTTTCAGAGAGTTTCATGCTCCTCATGTATTTCTCACCTTTTGAAGCTCTTCATATTTTTCACACCTTTTCAGGCTCTTCATGTTTTTCCACACCACTTCATGCTTCTCCTATTTTTCAGCCCGTTTCATGCTCCTCATGTATTTCACACCTTTTGAAGCTCTTCAAATATTTCACACCTTTTCAGGCTCTTCACGTTTTGATCACCATTTCATGCTCCTTTATTTTTCAGACCGTTTCATGCTCATCTCATTTTTGACACCTTTTGAAGCTCTTCATATATTTCACACATTTTCAAGCTCCTCATATTTTTCACACCCTTTCAGTCTCTTCATGTTTTCAACACCACTTCATGCTCCTCCTATTTTTCAGACCGTTTCATGCTCCTCATATTTTTGACACCTTTTGAAGCTCTTCATTTTTTTCACACCTTTTCAGTCTCTTCTTGTTTTTGAACACCACTTCATGCTCCTCCTATTTTTCAGACCGTTTCATGCTCCTCATATTTTTGACACCTTTTGAAGCTCTTCATAATTGTCACACCCTTTCAGGCTCTTCATGTTTTTCAACACCACTTCATGCTCCTCCTATTTTTCAGACCGTTTCATGCTCCTCATATTTTTGACATCTTTAGAAACTCTTCATATCTTTCACACCTTTTCAAGCTCTTCATATTTTTCACACCTTCTCAGGCTCTTCATGTATTTGAGCACAGCTTCATGCTCCTCCGATTTTTCAGACCGTTTCATGCTCCTTATATTTTTGACACATTTTGAAGTTCTTCATATTTTTCAAATTTTTCAGGCTCTTCATCGTTTTCAACACCACTTCATGCTCTTCCTATTTTTCAGACCGTTTCATGCTCCTCATATATTTCACACCTTTTGAAGCTCTTCTTGTTTTTTAACACCTTTTCATGCTCCTCATATATTTCAGACCATTTCATGCTCCTTATATTTTTGACACCTTTTGAAGCTCTTCATATTTTTCACACCTTTTCAGGCTCTTCATATTTTTGAATACCACTTCATGCTTCTCCAATTTTTCAGACCGTTTCATGCTCCTCATATATTTGACACCTTTTGAAGCTCTTCATATTTTTCACACCTTTTCAGGCTCTTCATGTTGTTGAACACCATTTCATGCTGCTCCTCTTTTTCAGACCGTTTCATGGTCCTCATATTTTTGCCAAGTTTTGGGGCTCTTCATATTTTTCACACCTTTTCAGGCTCTTCATGTTTTTGAACACCATTTCATGCTGCTCCTATTTTTCAGACCGTTTCTTGCTCCTCATATTTTTGACACATTTTGAAGCTCTTCATATTTTTCACACCTTTTGAAGCTCTTCATATATTTCACACCTTTCCAGGCTATTCATTTTTTCAACACCACTTCATGCTCCTCCTATTTTTCAGACCGTTTCTTGCTCCTCATATTTTTGACACATTTTGAAGCTCTTCATATTTTTCACACCTTTTGAAGTTCTTCATATTTTTCACACCTTTTCACGCTCTTCATGTTTTTCAGCACTTCTTCAAACTCCTCCTATTTTTCAGACCGTTTCATGCTCCTTATATTTTTGACACCTTTTGAAGTTCTTCATAATTTTCAAACTTTACAGGCTCTTCATCGTTTTCAACACCACTTCAGGCTCTTCCTATTTTTCAGACCGTTTCATGCTCCTCATATATTTCACACCTTTTGAAGCTCTTCATGTTTTTTAACACCTTTTCATACTCCTCTTATATTTCAGACCGTTTCATGCTCCTCATATTTTTGACACTTTTTCAAGCTCTTCCTTTTTTTCACACCTTTTCATGCTGTTCATCTTTTTCAACACCGCTTCATGCTTCTCCTATTTTTCAGACCGTTTCATGCTCCTCCTATTTTTCAGACTGTTTCATGCTACTCTTATTATTGACACCTTTTGAAGCTCTCATATTTTTCACACCTTTTCAGGCTCTTCATGTTTTTCAACACCGCTTCATGCTCCTCCTATTTTTGCGACCGTTTCATGCTCCTCATATTTTTGACACCTTTGAAGCTCTTCATATTTTATCACACGTTTTCAGGCTCTTCATGTTTTTGAACACCGTTTCATTCTCCTTCTATTTTTCAGACCGTTTCATGCTCCTCATATTTTTGACACCTTTTGAAGCTCTCATATATTTCACACCTTTTCAGGCTCTTCATGTTTTTCAACACCGCTTCATGCTCCTCCTATTTTTGCGACCGTTTCATGCTCCTCATATTTTTGACACCTTTGAAGCTCTTCATATTTTATCACACGTTTTCAGGCTCTTCAAGTTTTTCATCACCGCTTCACGCTCCTCCTATTTTTGAGACTGTTTCACGCTCCACATATTTTTGACAACTTTTGGAGCTCTTCATATTTTTCAAACTTTTTCAGGCTCTTCATGTTTTTTAACCGCTGCATACTCCTCCTATTTTTCAGACCGTTTCATGCTCCTCATATTTTTGACACTTTTTGAATCTCTTCCTTTTTTTCACACCTTTTCAGACTCTTCATTTTTTTCAACTCCGCTTCATGCTCCTCCTATTTTTCAGACTGTTTCATGCTCCTCATATTTTTGACAAGTTTTGAAGCTCTTCATATTTTTCACACCTTTTCATGCTCTTCATGTTTTTGAACACCACTTCATGCTTCTCCTATTTTTCAGACCGTTTCATGCTCCTCATATGTTTCACTCCTTTTTCAGGCTCTTCATGATTTTCAACAACACTTCATGCTCCTCCTATTTTTCAGACCGTTTCATGCTCCTCCTATTTTTCAGACCGTTTCATGCTCCTCATATTTTGACACCGTTTGAAGCTCTTCATATTTTTCACCTTTTCAGGCTCTTCATATTTTTCAACACTGCTACACACTTCTCCTATATTTCCGACCGTTTCATGCTCCTCATATTTTTGATACCTCTTGAAGCTCTTCATATTTTTCACACCTTTTCAGGCTCTTCAAGTTTTTCAACACAGCTTCATGCTCCTCATATTTTTCAGACCGTTTCATTCTCCTCATATTTTTGATACCTTTTGAAGCTCTTCGTATTTTTCACACCTTTTCAGGCTCTTCATGTTTTTCAACACCGCTTCAAGCTCCTCCTATTTTTCAGACCGTTTCATGCTCCTCATATTTTTGTCACCTTTTACAGCACTTCATATTTTTCACACCTTTTCAGGCTCCTCATGTTTTTCCACACCACTTCATGCTCCTCCTATTTTTCAGACCGTTTCATGCTCTTCATATTTTTGAGACCTTTTGAAGCTCTTCATATTTTTCATACCTTTTCAGGCTTTTCATGTTTTTCAACACCGCTTCATGCTCCGCCTATTTTTCAAACCGTTTCATGCTCCTCATATGTTTCACACCTTTTTCAGGCTCTTCATGGTTTTCAACACCACTTCATGCTCCTCCTATTTTTCAGACCTTTTCATGTTTCTCATATATCTGACACAGTTTGAAGCTCTTCATATTTTTCACAAATGTTGAGGCTCTTCATGTTTTTGAAAACAGTTTCTTGCTCCTCATGTTTTTCAGACCCTTTCACCCTCCTCATATTTTTGACACCTTTTTGAAGCTCTTCATTTTTTTCACACCTTTCCAGGCTCTTCAAGTGTATGAACACCGTTTCATGATCTTCCTATTTTTCAGACCGTTTCATGCTCCTCATATATTTGACACCTTTTGAAGTTCTTCATATTTTTCACACCTTTTCAGGCTCTTCATGTTTTTCAACACCACTTCATGCTCCTCCTATTTTTCAGATCGTTTCATGCTCCTTATATTTTTGACACCTTTTGAAGTTCTTCATATTTTTCACACCTTTCAGGCTCTTCATGGTTTTCAACACCACTTCATGCTCTTCCTATTTTTCAGACCGTTTCATGCTCCTCATATGTTTCACACCTTTTGAAGCTCTTCATGTTTTTTAACCCCTTTCTTGCTCCTCCTATATTTCATACCGTTTCATGCTCCTTATATTTTTGACACCTTTAGAAGCTCTTCATATATTTCACACCTTTTCAGGCTCTTCATATTTTTCAACACCGCTTCAAGCTCCTCCTATTTTTCAGACCGTTTCTTGGTCCTCATATTTTTGACACCTTTGAGGCTCTTCATATATTTCACACATTTTCAGGCTCTTCATGTTTTTCAACACCGCTTCATGCTCCTTCTAATTTTCAGACCGTTTCATTCTCCTCATATTTTTGACACCATTTGAAGCTTTTCATATTTTTCACACCTTTTCAGGCTCTTCATATTTTTTAACAACTTTTCATGCTCCTCCTATATTTCAGACCGTTTCATGGTCCTCATGATTTTGACACCTTTGAAGCTCTTCATATTTTTCACACCTTTTCAGGCTGTTCATATTTTTCAACACCACTTCATGCTTCTCCGATTTTTCAGACCGTTTCATGCTCCTCATATGTTTCACACCTTTTGAAGCTCTTCATATTTTTTTTAACACCTTTTCACGCTCCTCCTATATTTCAGACCGTTACATGCTCCTCATATTTTTGACACAGTTTTAAGCTCTTCACATTTTTCACACCTTTTGAGGCTCTTCATGTTTTTGAAAACAGTTTCTTGCTCCTCCTATTTTTCAGACCGTTTCATGCTCCTCATATGTTTCACAACTTTTGAAGCTCTTCATATTTTTTACACCTTTTCAGGCTCTTTATGTTTTTCAACAGGCTTCATGCTCCTCTTATTTTTCAGACCGCTTTGTGCTCCTCATATTTTTCACACCTTTGAAGCTCTTCATATTTTTCACACCTATGCAGGCTCTTCATAATTTTGAACACGGCTTCATGCTCCTCCTATTTTTCAGACCGTTTCATAATCCTCATGTATTTCACACCTTTTGAAGCTCTTCATATTTTTCACACCTTTTCAGGCTCTTCATGTTTGTCAACACCGTTTCATGCTCCTCCTATTTTTCAGACCGTTTCATGCTCCTCATATATTTGACACCTTTTGAAGCTCTTCATATTTTTCACACCTTTTCAGGCTATTTATGTTTTTCAATACAGCTCATGATCCTCCTATTTTTCAGACCGTTTCATACTCCTCATGTATTTCACACCTTTTGAAGCTCTTCATATTTTTCACACCTTTTCAGGCTCTTCATGTTTTTGAACACCGTTTCATGTTCCTCCTATTTTTCAGACCGTTTCATGCTCCTCATATTTTTGACACCTTTTGAAGCTCTTCATATTTTTCACACCATTTCAGGCTCTTCACGTTTTTGAACAACGCTACAATGCTCCTCCTATTTTTCAGACAGTTTCATGCTCCTCATATTTTTGACACCTTTTGAAGCTCTTCATATTTTTTGCACCTTTTCAGTCTTTACATGTTTTTCAACACAGCTTCATGCTCCTCTTATTTTTCGGACAGTTTCATGCTCCTCATGTATTTCACACCTTTTGAAGCTCTTCATATTTTTCACACCTTTTCAGGCTCTTCATGTTTTTGAGCACCGTTTCATGCTCCTCCTATTTTTCACACCTTTTGAAGGTCTTCATATATTTCACACATTTTCAGGCTCTTCATGTTTTTCAACAACGCTTCATGCTCCTCCTATTTTTCACACCTTTTGAAGCTGTTCATATTTTTCACACCTTTTCAGGCTCTTCATGTTTTTGAACAACGCTTCATGCTCCTACAATTTTCAGACCGTTTCAAACTCCTCAGGTATTTCACACCATTTGAAGCTCTTCATATTTTTCACACCTTTTCAGTCTCTTCATGTTTTTGAACAGCGTTTCATGCTGCTCCTATTTTTCAGATGGTTTCATACTCCTCATAATTTTGACACATTTTGAAGCTCTTCATATATTTCACACCTTTTAAGGCTCTTCATATTTTTCAACACCACTTCATGCTCCTCCTATTTTTCAGACCGTTTCATGCTCCTCATGTATTTCACACCTTTTGAAGCTCTTCATATTTTTCACACCTTTTCAGGCTGTTCATGTTTTTGAACACCGTTTCATGCTCCTCCTATTTTTCAGACCGTTTCATGCTCCTCGTATTTGTAACATCTTTTGAAGCTTTTCATATTTTTCACACCTTTTAGGCTCTTCATGTTTTTCAGCACCACTTCTTGCTCCTCCTCTTTTTCAGACCGTTTCATGCTCCTCTTATTTTTGACACCTTTTGAATCTCTTCATATTTTTTACACCATTTCAGGCTCTACATGTTTTTCAACACGGCTTCATGCTCCTCTTATTTTTCAGACCGTTTCATGCTCCTCATATTTTTCACACCTTTTGATGCTCTTCATATTTTTCACACTTTTTCAGGCTCTTCATGTTTTTCAACACCGCTTCATGCTCCTCCTATTTTTCAGACCGTTTCATGCTCCTCATATTTTTCACACCTTTTGATGCTCTTCATATTTTTCACACCTTTTCAGGCTCTTCATGTTTTTCAACACCGCTTCATGCTCCTCCTATTTTTCAGACCGTTTCATGCTCCTCATGTATTTCACTCCTTTTGAAGCTCTTCATATTTTTCACATATTTTTAGGCTCTTCATGTATTTCCACAACGTTTCAGCCTCTCCTATTTTCAGACCGTTTCATGCTCCTCATATATTTGACACCTTTTCAAGCTCTTCATATATTTCACACCTTTTCAGGTTCTTCATGTTTTTGAACACCGTTTCATGCTCCTCCTATTTTTCAGACCATTTCATGCTCCTCATGTATTTCACATTATTTGAAGCTCTTCATATTTTTCACACCTTTTGAATCTCTTCATATTTTTCACACCTTTTGAAGCTCTTAATATTTTTCACACCTTTTCAGGCTCTTCATGTTTTTGAACACCTTTTCATGCCCCTCTATATTTCAGACTGTTTCATGCTCCTCATATTTTTGACACCTTTTGAAGCTCTTCATATTTTTCACACCTTTGCAGGCTCTTCATGTTCTTCAACATCGCTTCATGCTCCTCCTTTTGTTCAGACCTTTTCATGCTCCTCATATTTTTGACACCATTTGAAGCTCTTCATTTTTTTCACACCTTTTCAGGCTCTTCATGTTTTTCACACTACTTCATGCTCCTCCTATTTTTCAGACCGCTTCATGCTCATCTCATTTTTGACCGCTTTTGAAGCTCTTCATATTTTTCACACCTTTTGAGGCTCTTCATATTTTTCACACGTTTTCAGGCTCTTCATGTTTTTGAACACCGTTTCATGCTACTCCTATTTTTCAGACCGTTTCATGCTTCTCATATTTTTGACACCTTTTGAAGCTCTTCATATTTTTCACACCTTTTCAGGCTCTTCATGTTTTTCAACACCGCTTCATGGTCCTCCTATTTTTCAGACCCTTTCATGCTCCCACTTTTTTCACACCTTTTGAAGCTCTTCATATTTTTAACACCTTTTCAGTCTCTTCATTTTTTTGAACACCGCTTCATGCTCCTACTATTTTTCAGACCGTTTTTTGCTCCTCATATATTTGACACCTTTTGAAGCTGTTCATATTTTTCATATCTTTTCAGGTTTTCATGTTTTTCAACACCGCTTCATACTCCTCCTATATTTCATACCATTTCATGCTCCTCATGTGTTTCACATTATTTGAAGCTCTTCATATTTTTCACACCTTTTGAATCTCTTCATATTTTTCACACCTTTTGAAGCTCTTCATATATTTCACACCTTTTGAACCTCGTCAAATTTTTCACAACTTTTCAGGTTCTTCATGTTTTTGAACACCGCTTCATGCTCCTCCTATTTTTCAGACCTTTTCATATTCCTCCTATTTTTCAGATCTTTTCATGCTCCTCATATGTTTGACACCTTTTGAAGCTTTTCATATTTTTCACACCCTTTCAGGCTCTTCATGTTTTTCAACACCGTTTCATGCTCCTCCTATTTTTTAGACATTTTCATGCTCCTCATATTTTTGACTCCTTTTGAACCTCTTCATATTTTTCACACCTTTTCAGGCTCTTCATATTTTTAAACACCGCTTCATGCTCCTCATATATTTAGAACTTTTAATGCTCCTCATAATTTTGACACCTTTTGCAGCTCTTCATATTTTTCACACTTTTTCTGGCTCTTCATATTTTTCAACACCACTTCATGCTCCTCCTATGTTTAGAACGTATAATGCTCCTCATAATTTTGACACCTTTTGAAGCTCTTCATAATTTTCACACCTTTTCAGTCTCTTCATGTTTTGAACACCGCTTCATGATCCTCCTATTTTTCAGACCGTTTCATGCTCTGCATATATTTCACACCTTTTGAAGCTCTTCATATTTTTCACACCTTTTCTGGTTCTCATGTTTTTGAACACAGCTTCATGCTTCTGCTATTTTTCAAACCGTTTCATGCTCCTCATATATTTCACACCCTTTGAAGCTCTTCATATTTTTCACACCTTTTCAGGCTCTTCATCTTTTTCGACATCACTTCATGCTCCTCCTATTTCTCAGACCATTTCAGGCTCCTCATATTTTTGACAGCTTTTGAATCTCTTCATATTTTTCACACCTTTTCGTGATCTTCATGTTTTTCAACACCGTGTCATGCTCGTCCTATTTTTCAGACGGTTTCATGCTCCTCATATTTTTCACACCTTTAAAGCTCTTCATATTTTTCACACATTTTAAGGCTCTTCATATTTTTCAACACCGTGTCATGCTCCTGCTAATTTTCAGATGGTTTCATGCTCCTCATAATTTTCACAACTTTAAAGCTCTTCATATTTTTCACACCTTTTAAGGCTCTTCATGTTTTTGAACACCACTACATGCTCCTCCTATTTTTCTGACCGTTTCATGCTCCTCATATTTTTGACACCTTTTGAAGCTCTTCATATTTTTAACACCTTTTCAGGCTCTTCATGTTTTTGAACACCATTTCATGCTCCTCATATTTTGACAACTATTGAAACTCTTCATATTTTTCAGACCGTTTCATGCTCCTCATATTTTGACACCTTTTGAATCTCTTCATATATTTCACAGATTTTCAGGCTCTTCAGGTTTTTGAACATCGTTTCTTGCTCCTCCTATTTTTCAGACAGTTTCATGCTCCTCATGTATTTCCCACCTTTTGAAGCTCTTCATATTTTTCACACCTATTCAGGCTCTTCATGTTTTTGAACACCGCTTCATGCTCCTCCTTTTTTCAGACCGTTTCATTCTCCTCTTATATTTCACACCTTTTGAAGCTCTTCATATTTTTCACAGCTTTTTAGGATCTTCAAGTTTTTCAACACCGTTTCATGCTCCTCCTATTTTTCAGACCATTTCATGCTCATCTCATTTTTGACACTTTTGGAAGCTCTTCATATTTTTCAAAGCTTTTCAAGCTCTTCATATTTTTCACACATTTTCAGGCTCTTCATGTGTTTGAACACCGCTTCATGTTCCTCCTATTTTTCAGACCGTTTCATGCTCCTCATATTTTTGACACCTTTTGAAGCCCTTCATATTTCTCACACCTTTTCAGGCTCTTCATGTTTTTCAACACCGCTTCATGCTCCTCCTATTTTTCAGACCGTTTCATGCTCCTCATATTTTTGACACCTTTTGAAGCTCTTCATATTTTTCACACCTTTTCATGCTCTTCAAGTTTTTCAACATCACTTCATGCTCCTACTTTTTTGCAGACCGTTTCATGCTCCTCTTATTTTTGACACCTTTTGAAGCTCTTCATATTTTTCACACCTATTCAGGCTCTTCATGTTTTTGAACACAGGTTGATGCTCCTCCTATTTTTCAGAACGTTTCATGCTCCTCATATTTTTGACACCTTTTGAAGCTCTTCATATTTTTCACACCTATTCAGGCTCTTCATGTTTTTGAACACAGGTTGATGCTCCTCCTATTTTTCAGACTGTTTCATGCTCATCTCATTTTTGACACCTTTTGCAGCTTTTCATATTTTTCACACCTTTTCAAGCTCTTCATATTTTTAAACACCACTTCATGCTTCTCCTATTTTTCAGCCCATTTCATGCTCCTCATGTATTTCACACCTTTTGAAGCTCTTCATATTTTTCAGACCTTTTCAGGCTCTTCATGTTTTTCCACAGCACTTCATGCTTCTCTTATTTTTCAGCCCGTTTCATGCTCCTCATGTATTTCACACATTTTGAAGCTCGTCATATTTTTCACACCTTTTCAGGCTCTTCATGTTTTTGATCACCGTTTCATGCTCCTCCTATTTTTCAGACCGTTTCATGCTCCTCATATTTTTGACAGAGTTTGAGGCTTTTCATATTTTTCACACCTTTTCAGGCTCTTCATGTTTTTGAACACCGTTTCATAATCAGCCTATTTTTAAGACCGTTTCATGCTCCTCATATTTTTGACACTTTTAGAACCTCTTCATATTTTACACAGCTTTTCAGGCTCTTCATGTTTTTGAACACAGTTTCATAATCACCCTATTTTTAAGACCGTTTCATGCTCCTCATATTTTTGACACCTTTTGAAGCTCTTCAGATATTTCACACCTTTCCAGGCTCTTCATTTTTTCAACACCACTTCATGCTCCTCCTATTTTTCAGATCGTTTCATGCTCTTCTCATTTTAACACCTTTTGAAGCTCTTCATATTTTTGACAAATTTTGAAGGTCTTCATATTTTTCATACGTTTTCAGGCTCTTCATGATTTTCAACACCGCTTCATGCTCCTCCTATTTTTAAGACCTTTTCATGCTCATCTCTTTTTTGACACCTTTTGAAGCTCTTCATATTTTTCACACCTTTTGAAGCTCTTCATATTTTTCACACCTTTTAAAGCTCTTCATATTTTTCACACGTTTTCAGGCTCTTCATGTTTTTCAACACCACCTCATGCTCCTCCTATTTTTCAGACGGTTTCATGTTCTTCATATTTTTGACCCCTTTTGAAGCTCTTCATATTTTTCACAAGTTTTCAGGCTCTTCATGTTTTTGAACACTGCTTCTTGCTCCTCCTAATTTTCAGAGAGTTTCATGCGCCTCATGTATTTCACACCTTTTGAAGGTCTTCATATTTTTCACACCTTTTCAGGCTCTTCATGTTTTTCAACACTGCTTCTTGCTCCTCCTAATTTTCAGAGAGTTTCATGCGCCTCATCTATTTCACACCTTTTGAAGCTCTTCATATTTTTCACACCTTTTCAGGCTCTTCATGTTTTTCAACACCGTTTCATAATCCTCCTATTTTTCAGACCGTTTCATGCTCCTCATATTTTTGACACCTTTTGAAGCTCTTCACATTTATCACACCTTTTCAGGCTCTTCATGTTTTTCAACACCGCTTCATGATCCACCTATATTTCATAGCGTTTCATGCTCCTCATATTTTTGACACCTTTTGAAGCTCTTCACATTTATCACACCTTTTCAGGCTCTTCATGTTTTTCAACACCGTTTCATAATCCTCCTATTTTTCAGACCGTTTCATGCTCCTCATATTTTTGACACGTTTTGAAGCTCTTCATATTTTTCACACCTTCTCAGGCTCTTCATGTTTTTCAACTCCGCTTCATGCTCCTCCTATTTTTCAGACCGTATCAAGTTCCTCATAGTTTTCACACCTTTTGAAGCTCTTCATACTTTTCATAATTTGAAGATCTTCATATTTTTCACACGATTTCAGACTCTTCCTGTTTTTCAACACCGCTTCATGCTCCTGCTATTTATCATACCGTTTCATACTTCTCATATTTTTGACACGTTTTGAGGCTCTTCATATTTTTCACACCTTTTCAGACTCTGCATGTTTTTGAACACCGTTTCATGCTCCTCATGTATTTCACACCTTTTGAAGCTCTTCATATTTTGCACACCTTTTCAGGCTCTTCATGTTGTTGAACACCGCTTCATCCTCCTCCTATTTTTAAGAGGGTTTCATTCTCGTCATATTTTTGACACATTTTGAAGCTCTTCATACTTTTCACACCTTTTGAAGCTATTCATATAATTCACACCTTTTCAGGCTCTTCATGTTTTTCAACACCACTTCATGCTCCTCCTATTTTTCAGACCCTCTCATGCTAATCTAATTTTTGACACCTTTTGAAGCTCTTCATATTTTTCACACCTTTTGAAGCTCTTCATATTTTTCACACCTTTTCATGCTGTGCATGTTTTTGAACATCGCTTGTGCTCGTCCTATTTTCAGACCGTTTCATGCTCCTCATATTTTTGACACCTTTTGAAGCTCTTCATATTTTTCACACCTTTTCAGGCTCTTCATGTTTTTGCACACCACTTCATGGTTCTCCTATTTTTCAGCCCGTTACATGCTCGTCATGTATTTCACGCCTTTTGAAGCTCTTCATATTTTTCACACCTTTTCAGGCTCTTCATGTTTTTGATCACCATTTCATGCTTCTCCTATTTTTCAGACCGTTTCATGATCCTCATATTTTTGACACCTTTTAAAGCTCCTCATATTTTTCACACCTTTTCAGGCTCTTCATGTTTTTCAACAACACCTCATGCTGCTCCTATTTTTCAGACCGTTTCATGCTCCTCATATTTATGACACCTTTAGAAGCTCTTCTTATTTTTCACACGTTTTCAGGCTCTTCATGTTTTCAACACAGCTTCATGCTCCTCCTATTTTTCAGAACGTTTCATTCTCCTCATATTTTTGACACCTTTTGAAGCTCTTCATATTTTTCACACCTATTCAGGCTCGTCATGTTTTTGAACACCGCTTCATGCGCCTCCTATTTTTCAGACCGTTTCATGCTCCTCATATTTTTGACAGATTTTGAAGCTTTTCATATTTTTCACACCTTTTCAGGCTCTTCAAGTTTTTCGACACCACTTCATGCTCCTCCTTTTTGCAGACCTTTTCATGCTCCTCATATTTTTGACACATTTTCATGATCCTCATATTTTTCACATCTTTTCAGTCTCTTCTTTTTTTTCAACACCACTTCATGGTCCTCCTATTTTTCAAACCGTTTCATGCTCATCTCATTTTTGACACCTTTTGAAGCTTTTCATATTTTTCACAACTTTTCAGGCTCTTCATGTTTTTGAAAACCGCTTCATGCTCCTCCTATTTTTGAGACCGTTTCATGCTCCTCATATTTTTGACACCTTTTGATGCTCTTCATATTTTTCACACCTTTTCAGTCTCTTCTTTTTTTTCAACACCACTTCATGCTCCTCCTATTTTTCACACCGTTTCATGCTCATCTCATTTTTGACACCTTTTGAAGCTCTTCATATTTTTCACACCTTTTCAGGCTCTTCATGTTTTTCAACACCGCTTCATGAACCTCCTATTTTTCGGACCGATTCATGCACCTCATATTTTTGACACATTTTGAAGCTCTTCATATTTTTCACACCTTTTCAGGCTCTTCATGGTTTTCAACACCACTTCATGCTCCTCGTATTTTTCAGACCGTTTCATGCTCCTCATATTTTTGACACCTTTTGAAGCTCTGCATATTTTTCACACCTTTTCAGGCTCTTCATGATTTTCAACACCATTTCATGCTCCTTTTTTTCAGACCGTTTCATGCCCATCTCATTTTTGACATCTTTTGAAGCTCTTCATATTTTTTACACCTTTTGAAGCTCTTCATAATTTGCATATTTTTGAAGCTCTTCATATTTTTCACACATTTTCAGGTTCTTCATGTTTTTCAACACCACTTCAGTCTCCTCCTATTTTTCAGACCCTTTCATGCTAATCTAATTTTTGACACTTTTTGAAGCTCTTCATATTTTTCACACCTTTTCAGTCTCTGCATGTTTTTGAACACCGTTTCATGCTCCTCATGTATTTCACACCTTTTGAAGCTCTTCATATTTTGCACACCTTTTCAGGCTCTTCATGTTTTTGAACACCGCTTCATCCTCCTCCTATTTTTAACAGGGTTTCATGCTCGTCATATTTTTGACATATTTTGAAGCTCTTCATAATTTTCACACCTTTTCAGGCTCTTCATGTTTTTCAACAACACCTCATGCTGCTCCTATTTTTCAGACCGTTTCATGCTCCTCATATTTATGACACCTTTAGAAGCTCTTCTTATTTTTCACACGTTTTCAGGCTCTTCATGTTTTCAACACAGCTTCATGCTCCTCCTATTTTTCAGAACGTTTCATTCTCCTCATATTTTTGACACCTTTTGAAGCTCTTCATATTTTTCACACCTATTCAGGCTCGTCATGTTTTTGAACACCGCTTCATGCGCCTCCTATTTTTCAGACCGTTTCATGCTCCTCATATTTTTGACAGATTTTGAAGCTTTTCATATTTTTCACACCTTTTCAGGCTCTTCAAGTTTTTCGACACCACTTCATGCTCCTCCTTTTTGCAGACCTTTTCATGCTCCTCATATTTTTGACACATTTTCATGATCCTCATATTTTTCACATCTTTTCAGTCTCTTCTTTTTTTTCAACACCACTTCATGGTCCTCCTATTTTTCAAACCGTTTCATGCTCATCTCATTTTTGACACCTTTTGAAGCTTTTCATATTTTTCACAACTTTTCAGGCTCTTCATGTTTTTGAAAACCGCTTCATGCTCCTCCTATTTTTGAGACCGTTTCATGCTCCTCATATTTTTGACACCTTTTGATGCTCTTCATATTTTTCACACCTTTTCAGTCTCTTCTTTTTTTTCAACACCACTTCATGCTCCTCCTATTTTTCACACCGTTTCATGCTCATCTCATTTTTGACACCTTTTGAAGCTCTTCATATTTTTCACACCTTTTCAGGCTCTTCATGTTTTTCAACACCGCTTCATGAACCTCCTATTTTTCGGACCGATTCATGCACCTCATATTTTTGACACATTTTGAAGCTCTTCATATTTTTCACACCTTTTCAGGCTCTTCATGGTTTTCAACACCACTTCATGCTCCTCGTATTTTTCAGACCGTTTCATGCTCCTCATATTTTTGACACCTTTTGAAGCTCTGCATATTTTTCACACCTTTTCAGGCTCTTCATGATTTTCAACACCATTTCATGCTCCTTTTTTTCAGACCGTTTCATGCCCATCTCATTTTTGACATCTTTTGAAGCTCTTCATATTTTTTACACCTTTTGAAGCTCTTCATAATTTGCATATTTTTGAAGCTCTTCATATTTTTCACACATTTTCAGGTTCTTCATGTTTTTCAACACCACTTCAGTCTCCTCCTATTTTTCAGACCCTTTCATGCTAATCTAATTTTTGACACTTTTTGAAGCTCTTCATATTTTTCACACCTTTTCAGTCTCTGCATGTTTTTGAACACCGTTTCATGCTCCTCATGTATTTCACACCTTTTGAAGCTCTTCATATTTTGCACACCTTTTCAGGCTCTTCATGTTTTTGAACACCGCTTCATCCTCCTCCTATTTTTAACAGGGTTTCATGCTCGTCATATTTTTGACATATTTTGAAGCTCTTCATAATTTTCACACCTTTTCAGGCTCTTCATGTTTTTGAACATCGCTTCATGCTCGTCCTATTTTTCAAACCGTTTCATGCTCCTCATATTTTTGACACCTTTTGAAGCTCTTCATATTTTTCACACCTTTTCAGGCTATTTATTTTTTTCAACACCACTTCATGCTCCTCCTATTTTTCAGACCGTTTCATGCAGATCTCCTTTTTGACACCTTTTGAAGCTCTTCATATTTTTCAAACCTTTTGAAGCTCTTCATATTTTTCACACGTTTTCAGGCTCTTCATGTTTTTCAACACCACTTCATGCTCCTCCTATTTTTCAGACCGTTTGAAGCTGTTCATATTTTTCACACGTTTTCAGATTCTTCATGATTTTGATCACCGTTTCATGCTCCTCCTATTTTTCAGACCGTTTCATGCTCCTCATATTTTTGACACCTTTTGAAGCTCTTCACATTTATCACACCTTTTCAGGCTCTTCATGTTTTTCAACACCGCTTCATGATCCACCTATATTTCATAGCGTTTCATGCTCCTCATATTTTTGACACCTTTTGAAGCTCTTCACATTTATCACACCTTTTCAGGCTCTTCATGTTTTTCAACACCGTTTCATAATCCTCCTATTTTTCAGACCGTTTCATGCTCCTCATATTTTTGACACGTTTTGAAGCTCTTCATATTTTTCACACCTTCTCAGGCTCTTCATGTTTTTCAACTCCGCTTCATGCTCCTCCTATTTTTCAGACCGTATCAAGTTCCTCATAGTTTTCACACCTTTTGAAGCTCTTCATACTTTTCATAATTTGAAGATCTTCATATTTTTCACACGATTTCAGACTCTTCCTGTTTTTCAACACCGCTTCATGCTCCTGCTATTTATCATACCGTTTCATACTTCTCATATTTTTGACACGTTTTGAGGCTCTTCATATTTTTCACACCTTTTCAGACTCTGCATGTTTTTGAACACCGTTTCATGCTCCTCATGTATTTCACACCTTTTGAAGCTCTTCATATTTTGCACACCTTTTCAGGCTCTTCATGTTGTTGAACACCGCTTCATCCTCCTCCTATTTTTAAGAGGGTTTCATTCTCGTCATATTTTTGACACATTTTGAAGCTCTTCATACTTTTCACACCTTTTGAAGCTATTCATATAATTCACACCTTTTCAGGCTCTTCATGTTTTTCAACACCACTTCATGCTCCTCCTATTTTTCAGACCCTCTCATGCTAATCTAATTTTTGACACCTTTTGAAGCTCTTCATATTTTTCACACCTTTTGAAGCTCTTCATATTTTTCACACCTTTTCATGCTGTGCATGTTTTTGAACATCGCTTGTGCTCGTCCTATTTTCAGACCGTTTCATGCTCCTCATATTTTTGACACCTTTTGAAGCTCTTCATATTTTTCACACCTTTTCAGGCTCTTCATGTTTTTGCACACCACTTCATGGTTCTCCTATTTTTCAGCCCGTTACATGCTCGTCATGTATTTCACGCCTTTTGAAGCTCTTCATATTTTTCACACCTTTTCAGGCTCTTCATGTTTTTGAACACCGCTTCATGCTCGTCCTATTTTTCAAACCGTTTCATGCTCTTCATATTTTTGACACCTTTTGAAGCTCTTCATGTTTTTCACACCTTTCAGGCTCTTCATGTATTTGAAAACCGTTTCATGCTCCTCCTATTTTTCAGACCGTTTCATGCTCTTCATATATTTCACACCTTTTGAAGCTCTTCATAATTTTCACATTTCTGAAACTCTTCATATTTTTCACACCTTTGCAGGCTCTTCATGTTTTTTCAACACTGCTTCATGCTCCTCCTATTTTTCAGACCGTTTCATGCTCCTCATATTTTTGACACATTTTGAAGCTCTTCATATTTTTCACACGTTTTCAGGCTCTTCATGTTTTTCAACACCACCTCATGCTCCTCCTATTTTTCAGACGGTTTCATGTTCTTCATATTTTTGACCCCTTTTGAAGCTCTTCATATTTTTCACAAGTTTTCAGGCTCTTCATGTTTTTCAACACCGCTTCATGCTCCTCCTATTTTTCAGACCGTTTCATGCTCCTCATATTTTTGACACATTTTGAAGCTCTTCATATATTTCACACCTTTTGAAGCTGTTCATATTTTTCACACCTTTTAAAGCTCTTCATATTTTTCACACGTTTTCAGGCTCTTCATGTTTTTCAACACCACCTCATGCTCCTCCTATTTTTCAGACGGTTTCATGTTCTTCATATTTTTGACCCCTTTTGAAGCTCTTCATATTTTTCACAAGTTTTCAGGCTCTTCATGTTTTTGAACACTGCTTCTTGCTCCTCCTAATTTTCAGAGAGTTTCATGCGCCTCATGTATTTCACACCTTTTGAAGGTCTTCATATTTTTCACACCTTTTCAGGCTCTTCATGTTTTTCAACACTGCTTCTTGCTCCTCCTAATTTTCAGAGAGTTTCATGCGCCTCATCTATTTCACACCTTTTGAAGCTCTTCATATTTTTCACACCTTTTCAGGCTCTTCATGTTTTTCAACACCGTTTCATAATCCTCCTATTTTTCAGACCGTTTCATGCTCCTCATATTTTTGACACCTTTTGAAGCTCTTCACATTTATCACACCTTTTCAGGCTCTTCATGTTTTTCAACACCGCTTCATGATCCACCTATATTTCATAGCGTTTCATGCTCCTCATATTTTTGACACCTTTTGAAGCTCTTCACATTTATCACACCTTTTCAGGCTCTTCATGTTTTTCAACACCGTTTCATAATCCTCCTATTTTTCAGACCGTTTCATGCTCCTCATATTTTTGACACGTTTTGAAGCTCTTCATATTTTTCACACCTTCTCAGGCTCTTCATGTTTTTCAACTCCGCTTCATGCTCCTCCTATTTTTCAGACCGTATCAAGTTCCTCATAGTTTTCACACCTTTTGAAGCTCTTCATACTTTTCATAATTTGAAGATCTTCATATTTTTCACACGATTTCAGACTCTTCCTGTTTTTCAACACCGCTTCATGCTCCTGCTATTTATCATACCGTTTCATACTTCTCATATTTTTGACACGTTTTGAGGCTCTTCATATTTTTCACACCTTTTCAGACTCTGTATGTTTTTGAACACCGTTTCATGCTCCTCATGTATTTCACACCTTTTGAAGCTCTTCATATTTTGCACACCTTTTCAGGCTCTTCATGTTGTTGAACACCGCTTCATCCTCCTCCTATTTTTAAGAGGGTTTCATTCTCGTCATATTTTTGACACATTTTGAAGCTCTTCATACTTTTCACACCTTTTGAAGCTATTCATATAATTCACACCTTTTCAGGCTCTTCATGTTTTTCAACACCACTTCATGCTCCTCCTATTTTTCAGACCCTCTCATGCTAATCTAATTTTTGACACCTTTTGAAGCTCTTCATATTTTTCACACCTTTTGAAGCTCTTCATATTTTTCACACCTTTTCATGCTGTGCATGTTTTTGAACATCGCTTGTGCTCGTCCTATTTTCAGACCGTTTCATGCTCCTCATATTTTTGACACCTTTTGAAGCTCTTCATATTTTTCACACCTTTTCAGGCTCTTCATGTTTTTGCACACCACTTCATGGTTCTCCTATTTTTCAGCCCGTTACATGCTCGTCATGTATTTCACGCCTTTTGAAGCTCTTCATATTTTTCACACCTTTTCAGGCTCTTCATGTTTTTGATCACCATTTCATGCTTCTCCTATTTTTCAGACCGTTTCATGATCCTCATATTTTTGACACCTTTTAAAGCTCCTCATATTTTTCACACCTTTTCAGGCTCTTCATGTTTTTCAACAACACCTCATGCTGCTCCTATTTTTCAGACCGTTTCATGCTCCTCATATTTATGACACCTTTAGAAGCTCTTCTTATTTTTCACACGTTTTCAGGCTCTTCATGTTTTCAACACAGCTTCATGCTCCTCCTATTTTTCAGAACGTTTCATTCTCCTCATATTTTTGACACCTTTTGAAGCTCTTCATATTTTTCACACCTATTCAGGCTCGTCATGTTTTTGAACACCGCTTCATGCGCCTCCTATTTTTCAGACCGTTTCATGCTCCTCATATTTTTGACAGATTTTGAAGCTTTTCATATTTTTCACACCTTTTCAGGCTCTTCAAGTTTTTCAACACCACTTCATGCTCCTCCTTTTTGCAGACCTTTTCATGCTCCTCATATTTTTGACACATTTTCATGATCCTCATATTTTTCACACCTTTTCAGTCTCTTCTTTTTTTTCAACACCACTTCATGGTCCTCCTATTTTTCAAACCGTTTCATGCTCATCTCATTTTTGACACCTTTTGAAGCTTTTCATATTTTTCACAACTTTTCAGGCTCTTCATGTTTTTGAAAACCGCTTCATGCTCCTCCTATTTTTGAGACCGTTTCATGCTCCTCATATTTTTGACACCTTTTGATGCTCTTCATATTTTTCACACCTTTTCAGTCTCTTCTTTTTTTTCAACACCACTTCATGCTCCTCCTATTTTTCACACCGTTTCATGCTCATCTCATTTTTGACACCTTTTGAAGCTCTTCATATTTTTCACACCTTTTCAGGCTCTTCATGTTTTTCAACACCGCTTCATGAACCTCCTATTTTTCGGACCGATTCATGCACCTCATATTTTTGACACATTTTGAAGCTCTTCATATTTTTCACACCTTTTCAGGCTCTTCATGGTTTTCAACACCACTTCATGCTCCTCGTATTTTTCAGACCGTTTCATGCTCCTCATATTTTTGACACCTTTTGAAGCTCTGCATATTTTTCACACCTTTTCAGGCTCTTCATGATTTTCAACACCATTTCATGCTCCTTTTTTTCAGACCGTTTCATGCCCATCTCATTTTTGACATCTTTTGAAGCTCTTCATATTTTTTACACCTTTTGAAGCTCTTCATAATTTGCATATTTTTGAAGCTCTTCATATTTTTCACACATTTTCAGGTTCTTCATGTTTTTCAACACCACTTCAGTCTCCTCCTATTTTTCAGACCCTTTCATGCTAATCTAATTTTTGACACTTTTTGAAGCTCTTCATATTTTTCACACCTTTTCAGTCTCTGCATGTTTTTGAACACCGTTTCATGCTCCTCATGTATTTCACACCTTTTGAAGCTCTTCATATTTTGCACACCTTTTCAGGCTCTTCATGTTTTTGAACACCGCTTCATCCTCCTCCTATTTTTAACAGGGTTTCATGCTCGTCATATTTTTGACATATTTTGAAGCTCTTCATAATTTTCACACCTTTTCAGGCTCTTCATGTTTTTGAACATCGCTTCATGCTCGTCCTATTTTTCAAACCGTTTCATGCTCCTCATATTTTTGACACCTTTTGAAGCTCTTCATATTTTTCACACCTTTTCAGGCTATTTATTTTTTTCAACACCACTTCATGCTCCTCCTATTTTTCAGACCGTTTCATGCAGATCTCCTTTTTGACACCTTTTGAAGCTCTTCATATTTTTCAAACCTTTTGAAGCTCTTCATATTTTTCACACGTTTTCAGGCTCTTCATGTTTTTCAACACCACTTCATGCTCCTCCTATTTTTCAGACCGTTTGAAGCTGTTCATATTTTTCACACGTTTTCAGATTCTTCATGATTTTGATCACCGTTTCATGCTCCTCCTATTTTTCAGACCGTTTCATGCTCCTCATATTTTTGACACCTTTTGAAGCTCTTCACATTTATCACACCTTTTCAGGCTCTTCATGTTTTTCAACACCGCTTCATGATCCACCTATATTTCAGAGCGTTTCATGCTCCTCATATTTTTGACACCTTTTGAAGCTCTTCACATTTATCACACCTTTTCAGGCTCTTCATGTTTTTCAACACCGCTTCATGCTCCTCCTATTTTTCAGATCGTTTCAGGCTCCGCATATTTTTGACTCCTTTTGAAGCTCTTCATATTTTTCACACGTTTTCAGGCCCTTCATGTTTTTGAACACCGCTTCATGCTCCTCCTATTTTTCAAACCTTTTGAAGCTCTTCATGTTTTTCACACCTTATCAGCCTCTTCATGTTTTTGAACATCTCTTCATGCTCCTCATATTTTTGACAATTTTGTAAGCTCTTCATTTTTTTCACACTTTTTCAGGCTCTTCATGTTTTTGAGCACCGCTTCATGCTCCTCCTATTTTTCAAACCTTTTGAAGCTCTTCATGTTTTTCACACCTTATCAGCCTCTTCATGTTTTTGAACATCTCTTCATGCTCCTCATATTTTTGACAATTTTATAAGCTCTTCATTTTTTTCACACTTTTCAGGCTCTTCATGTTTTTGAGCACCGCTTCATGCTCCTCCTATTTTTCAAACCTTTTGAAGCTCTTCATGTTTTTCACACTTTTTCAGGCTGTTTATAGTTTTAAACACCGCTGCATGATTCTCCTATATTTGAGCCCATTTCATGCTCCTCATATTTTTGACATTTTTTGAAGCTCTTCATATTTTTCACACTTTTTCAGGCTCTTCATGTTTTGAACAACACTTCATGCTCCTCCTATTTTTCAGACCGTTTCATGCTCCTCAGGTATTTCACACCTTTTGAAGCTCTTCATATTTTTCACACCTTTTCAGGCTCTTCACCTTTTTGAACAACACTTCATGCTCCTCCTACTTTTCAGACGGTTTCATGCTCATCTCATTTTTGACACCTTTTCAGGGTCTTCATATTTTTCAAACTTTTGAAGATCTTCATATTTTTCACACTTTTTCAGGCTCTTCATGTTTTGAACACTGCTTCATGCTCCTCCTATTTTTCAGACCGTTTCATTCTCCTCATGTTTTTCACACCTTTTGAAGCTCTTCATAATTTTCACACCTTTTCATGCTCTTCATGTTTTTGAACACCGTTTCATGCTCGTCCTATTTTTCAGACCATTTCAAGCTCCTCATATTTTTGAAACCTTTTGAAGCTCTTCATATTTTTCACACCTTTTCCGTCTCTTCTTGTTTTTCAACACCGCTTCTTGCTCCTCCTATTTTTCAGACCGTTTCATGCTCCTCATATTGTTGACACCTTTTGAAGCACTTCATATTTTTCACACCTTTTCAGGCTCTTCATATTTTTGAACGCCGGTTCATGTTCCTCCTGTTTTTCACACCTATTGAAGCTCTTCATATTTTTCACACCTTTTCAGGCTGTACATGTTTTTGAAGACCACTTCATGCTCCTCATCTTTCTCAGACCGTTTCATGCTCCTGATAATTTTCACACCGTTTGAAGCTCTTCATATTTTTCACACGTTTTCAGATTCTTCATGTTTTTGATCACCGTTTCATGCTCCTCCTATTTTTCAGACCGTTTCATACTCCTCATATTTTTGACACCTTTTGAAGCTCTTCACATTTATCACATCTTTTCAGGCTCTTCATGTTTTTCAACACCGCTTCATGATCCTCCTATATTTCAGAGCGTTTCATGCTCCTCATATTTTTGACACCTTTTGAAGCTCTTCACATTTTTCACACCTTTTCCGGCTCTTCATGTTTTTCAACTCCGCTTCATGCTCCTCCTATTTTTCAGATCATTTCAGGCTCCGCATATTTTTGCCTCCTTTTGAAACTCTTCATATTTTTCACACATTTTCAGGCTTTTCATGTTTCTGAACACCGCTTCATCCTCCTCCTATTTTTCACACCTTTTGAATCTCTTCATATTTTTCACAGCTTTTCAGGCTGCACATGTTTTTGAACACGAATTCATGCTCCTCATCTTTTTCAGTCTGTTTCATGCTCCTCATATTTTTCACACCGTTTGAAGCTCTTCATATATTTCACACGTTTTCAGGCTCTTCATGTTTTTGATCACCGTTTCATGCTCCTGCTATTTTTCAGACCGTTTCATGCTCCTCATATTTTTGACAATTTTATAAGCTCTTCATATTTTTCACACTTTTTTAGGCTCTTCATGTTTTTTAACACCGCTTCATGCTCCTCCTATTTTTCAAACTTTTTGAAGCTCTTCATGTTTTTCACACCTTATCAGCCTCTTCATGTTTTTGAACACCTCTTCATGCTACTCCTATTTTTCAGACCTTTTCATGTTCTTCCTGTTTTTCACACCTTTTGAAGCTCTTCATATTTTTCACAACTTTTCAGGCTGTACATGTTTTTGAAGACCACTTCATGCTCCTCATCTTTTTCAGACCGTTTCATGCTCCTGATATTTTTCACACCGTTTGAAGCTCTTCATATTTTTCACACGTTTTCAGATTCTTCATGATTTTGATCACCGTTTCATGCTCCTCCTATTTTTCAGACCGTTTCATGCTCCTCATATTTTTGACACCTTTTGAAGCTCTTCACATTTATCAGACCTTTTCAGGCTCTTCATGTTTTTCAACACCGCTTCATGATCCACCTATATTTCAGAGCGTTTCATGCTCCTCTTATTTTTCACACCTTTTCCGGCTCTTCATGTTTTTCAACACCGCTTCATGCTCCTCCTATTTTTCAGATCGTTTCAGGCTCCGCATATTTTTGACTCCTTTTGAAGCTCTTCATATTTTTCACACGTTTTCAGGCCCTTCATGTTTTTGAACACCGCTTCATGCTCCTCCTATTTTTCAAACCTTTTGAAGCTCTTCATGTTTTTCACACCTTATCAGCCTCTTCATGTTTTTGAACATCTCTTCATGCTCCTCATATTTTTGACAATTTTATAAGCTCTTCATATTTTTCACACTTTTTCAGGCTCTTCATGTTTTTGAACACCGCTTCATCCTCCTCCTATTTTTAACAGGGTTTCATGCTCGTCATATTTTTGACATATTTTGAAGCTCTTCATAATTTTCACACCTTTTCAGGCTCTTCATGTTTTTGAACATCGCTTCATGCTCGTCCTATTTTTCAAACCGTTTCATGCTCCTCATATTTTTGACACCTTTTGAAGCTCTTCATATTTTTCACACCTTTTCAGGCTATTTATTTTTTTCAACACCACTTCATGCTCCTCCTATTTTTCAGACCGTTTCATGCAGATCTCCTTTTTGACACCTTTTGAAGCTCTTCATATTTTTCAAACCTTTTGAAGCTCTTCATATTTTTCACACGTTTTCAGGCTCTTCATGTTTTTCAACACCACTTCATGCTCCTCCTATTTTTCAGACCGTTTGAAGCTGTTCATATTTTTCACACGTTTTCAGATTCTTCATGATTTTGATCACCGTTTCATGCTCCTCCTATTTTTCAGACCGTTTCATGCTCCTCATATTTTTGACACCTTTTGAAGCTCTTCACATTTATCACACCTTTTCAGGCTCTTCATGTTTTTCAACACCGCTTCATGATCCACCTATATTTCAGAGCGTTTCATGCTCCTCATATTTTTGACACCTTTTGAAGCTCTTCACATTTATCACACCTTTTCAGGCTCTTCATGTTTTTCAACACCGCTTCATGCTCCTCCTATTTTTCAGATCGTTTCAGGCTCCGCATATTTTTGACTCCTTTTGAAGCTCTTCATATTTTTCACACGTTTTCAGGCCCTTCATGTTTTTGAACACCGCTTCATGCTCCTCCTATTTTTCAAACCTTTTGAAGCTCTTCATGTTTTTCACACCTTATCAGCCTCTTCATGTTTTTGAACATCTCTTCATGCTCCTCATATTTTTGACAATTTTGTAAGCTCTTCATTTTTTTCACACTTTTTCAGGCTCTTCATGTTTTTGAGCACCGCTTCATGCTCCTCCTATTTTTCAAACCTTTTGAAGCTCTTCATGTTTTTCACACTTTATCAGCCTCTTCATGTTTTTGAACATCTCTTCATGCTCCTCATATTTTTGACAATTTTATAAGCTCTTCATTTTTTTCACACTTTTCAGGCTCTTCATGTTTTTGAGCACCGCTTCATGCTCCTCCTATTTTTCAAACCTTTTGAAGCTCTTCATGTTTTTCACACTTTTTCAGGCTGTTTATAGTTTTAAACACCGCTGCATGATTCTCCTATATTTGAGCCCATTTCATGCTCCTCATATTTTTGACATTTTTTGAAGCTCTTCATATTTTTCACACTTTTTCAGGCTCTTCATGTTTTGAACAACACTTCATGCTCCTCCTATTTTTCAGACCGTTTCATGCTCCTCAGGTATTTCACACCTTTTGAAGCTCTTCATATTTTTCACACCTTTTCAGGCTCTTCACCTTTTTGAACAACACTTCATGCTCCTCCTACTTTTCAGACGGTTTCATGCTCATCTCATTTTTGACACCTTTTCAGGGTCTTCATATTTTTCAAACTTTTGAAGATCTTCATATTTTTCACACTTTTTCAGGCTCTTCATGTTTTGAACACTGCTTCATGCTCCTCCTATTTTTCAGACCGTTTCATTCTCCTCATGTTTTTCACACCTTTTGAAGCTCTTCATAATTTTCACACCTTTTCATGCTCTTCATGTTTTTGAACACCGTTTCATGCTCGTCCTATTTTTCAGACCATTTCAAGCTCCTCATATTTTTGAAACCTTTTGAAGCTCTTCATATTTTTCACACCTTTTCCGTCTCTTCTTGTTTTTCAACACCGCTTCTTGCTCCTCCTATTTTTCAGACCGTTTCATGCTCCTCATATTGTTGACACCTTTTGAAGCACTTCATATTTTTCACACCTTTTCAGGCTCTTCATATTTTTGAACGCCGGTTCATGTTCCTCCTGTTTTTCACACCTATTGAAGCTCTTCATATTTTTCACACCTTTTCAGGCTGTACATGTTTTTGAAGACCACTTCATGCTCCTCATCTTTCTCAGACCGTTTCATGCTCCTGATAATTTTCACACCGTTTGAAGCTCTTCATATTTTTCACACGTTTTCAGATTCTTCATGTTTTTGATCACCGTTTCATGCTCCTCCTATTTTTCAGACCGTTTCATACTCCTCATATTTTTGACACCTTTTGAAGCTCTTCACATTTATCACATCTTTTCAGGCTCTTCATGTTTTTCAACACCGCTTCATGATCCTCCTATATTTCAGAGCGTTTCATGCTCCTCATATTTTTGACACCTTTTGAAGCTCTTCACATTTTTCACACCTTTTCCGGCTCTTCATGTTTTTCAACTCCGCTTCATGCTCCTCCTATTTTTCAGATCATTTAAGGCTCCGCATATTTTTGCCTCCTTTTGAAACTCTTCATATTTTTCACACATTTTCAGGCTTTTCATGTTTCTGAACACCGCTTCATCCTCCTCCTATTTTTCACACCTTTTGAATCTCTTCATATTTTTCACAGCTTTTCAGGCTGCACATGTTTTTGAACACGAATTCATGCTCCTCATCTTTTTCAGTCTGTTTCATGCTCCTCATATTTTTCACACCGTTTGAAGCTCTTCATATATTTCACACGTTTTCAGGCTCTTCATGTTTTTGATCACCGTTTCATGCTCCTGCTATTTTTCAGACCGTTTCATGCTCCTCATATTTTTGACAATTTTATAAGCTCTTCATATTTTTCACACTTTTTTAGGCTCTTCATGTTTTTTAACACCGCTTCATGCTCCTCCTATTTTTCAAACTTTTTGAAGCTCTTCATGTTTTTCACACCTTATCAGCCTCTTCATGTTTTTGAACACCTCTTCATGCTACTCCTATTTTTCAGACCTTTTCATGTTCTTCCTGTTTTTCACACCTTTTGAAGCTCTTCATATTTTTCACAACTTTTCAGGCTGTACATGTTTTTGAAGACCACTTCATGCTCCTCATCTTTTTCAGACCGTTTCATGCTCCTGATATTTTTCACACCGTTTGAAGCTCTTCATATTTTTCACACGTTTTCAGATTCTTCATGATTTTGATCACCGTTTCATGCTCCTCCTATTTTTCAGACCGTTTCATGCTCCTCATATTTTTGACACCTTTTGAAGCTCTTCACATTTATCAGACCTTTTCAGGCTCTTCATGTTTTTCAACACCGCTTCATGATCCACCTATATTTCAGAGCGTTTCATGCTCCTCTTATTTTTCACACCTTTTCCGGCTCTTCATGTTTTTCAACACCGCTTCATGCTCCTCCTATTTTTCAGATCGTTTCAGGCTCCGCATATTTTTGACTCCTTTTGAAGCTCTTCATATTTTTCACACGTTTTCAGGCCCTTCATGTTTTTGAACACCGCTTCATGCTCCTCCTATTTTTCAAACCTTTTGAAGCTCTTCATGTTTTTCACACCTTATCAGCCTCTTCATGTTTTTGAACATCTCTTCATGCTCCTCATATTTTTGACAATTTTATAAGCTCTTCATATTTTTCACACTTTTTCAGGCTCTTCATGTTTTTGAGCACCGCTTCATGCTCCTCCTATTTTTCAAACCTTTTGAAGCTCTTCATGTTTTTCACACTTTATCAACCTCTTCATGTTTTTGAACATCTCTTCATGCTCCTCATATTTTTGACAATTTTATAAGCTCTTCATATTTTTCACACTTTTTCAGGCTCTTCATGTTTTTGAGCACCGCTTCATGCTCCTCCTATTTTTCAAACCTTTTGAAGCTCTTCATGTTTTTCACACTTTTTCATGCTGTTTATAGTTTTAAACACCGCTGCATGATTCTCCTATATTTGAGCCCATTTCATGCTCCTCATATTTTTGACATTTTTTGAAGCTCTTCATATTTTTCACACTTTTTCAGGCTCTTCATGTTTTGAACAACACTTCATGCTCCTCCTATTTTTCAGACCGTTTCATGCTCCTCAGGTATTTCACACCTTTTGAAGCTCTTCATATTTTTCACAACTTTTCAGGCTCTTCACCTTTTTGAACAACACTTCATGCTCCTCCTACTTTTCAGACTGTTTCATGCTCATCTCATTTTTGACACCTTTTCAGGGTCTTCATATTTTTCAAACTTTTGAAGATCTTCATATTTTTCACACTTTTTCAGGCTCTTCATGTTTTGAACACTGCTTCATGCTCCTCCTATTTTTCAGACCGTTTCATTCTCCTCATGTTTTTCACACCTTTTGAAGCTCTTCATAATTTTCACACCTTTTCATGCTCTTCATGTTTTTGAACACCGTTTCATGCTCGTCCTATTTTTCAGACCATTTCAAGCTCCTCATATTTTTGAAACCTTTTGAAGCTCTTCATATTTTTCACACCTTTTCCGTCTCTTCTTGTTTTTCAACACCGCTTCTTGCTCCTCCTATTTTTCAGACCGTTTCATGCTCCTCATATTGTTGACACCTTTTGAAGCACTTCATATTTTTCACACCTTTTCAGGCTCTTCATATTTTTGAACGCCGGTTCATGTTCCTCCTGTTTTTCACACCTATTGAAGCTCTTCATATTTTTCACACCTTTTCAGGCTGTACATGTTTTTGAAGACCACTTCATGCTCCTCATCTTTCTCAGACCGTTTCATGCTCCTGATAATTTTCACACCGTTTGAAGCTCTTCATATTTTTCACACGTTTTCAGATTCTTCATGTTTTTGATCACCGTTTCATGCTCCTCCTATTTTTCAGACCGTTTCATACTCCTCATATTTTTGACACCTTTTGAAGCTCTTCACATTTATCACACCTTTTCAGGCTCTTCATGTTTTTCAACACCGCTTCATGATCCTCCTATATTTCAGAGCGTTTCATGCTCCTCATATTTTTGACACCTTTTGAAGCTCTTCACATTTTTCACACCTTTTCCGGCTCTTCATGTTTTTCAACTCCGCTTCATGCTCCTCCTATTTTTCAGATCATTTCAGGCTCCGCATATTTTTGACTCCTTTTGAAGCTCTTCATATTTTTCACACGTTTTCAGGCCCTTCATGTTTTTGAACACCGCTTCATGCTCCTCCTATTTGTCAGACGGTTTCAGGCTGCTCGTATTTTTCAGACGGTTTCATGCTCCTCATATTTTTGACAATTTTATAAGCTCTTCATATTTTTCACACTTTTTCAGGCTCTTCATGTTTTTTAGCACCGCTTCATGCTCCTCCTATTTTTCAAACCTTTTGAAGCTCTTCATGTTTTTCACACCTTATCAGCCTCTTCATGTTTTTGAACATCTCTTCATGCTCCTCATATTTTTGACAATTTTATAAGCTCTTCATATTTTTCACACGTTTTCAGGCTCTTCATGTTTTTGATCACCATTTCATGCTCCTGCTATTTTTCAGACCGTTTCATGCTCCTCATATTTTTGACAATTTTATAAGCTCTTCATATTTTTCACACTTTTTTAGGCTCTTCATGTTTTTTAACACCGCTTCATGCTCCTCCTATTTTTCAAACTTTTTGAAGCTCTTCATGTTTTTCACACCTTATCAGCCTCTTCATGTTTTTGAACACCTCTTCATGCTACTCCTATTTTTCAGACCTTTTCATGTTCCTCCTGTTTTTCACACCTTTTGAAGCTCTTCATATTTTTCACACCTTTTCAGGCTGTACATGTTTTTGAAGACCACTTCATGCTCCTCATCTTTTTCAGACCGTTTCATGCTCCTGATATTTTTCACACCGTTTGAAGCTCTTCATATTTTTCACACGTTTTCAGATTCTTCATGATTTTGATCACCTTTTCATGCTCCTCCTATTTTTCAGACCGTTTCATGCTCCTCATATTTTTGACACCTTTTGAAGCTCTTCACATTTATCACTCCTTTTCAGGCTCTTCATGTTTTCAACACCGCTTCATGATCCACCTATATTTCAGAGCGTTTCATGCTCCTCTTATT
Source organism: Dama dama (assembly GCF_033118175.1). NCBI lineage: Eukaryota > Metazoa > Chordata > Mammalia > Artiodactyla > Cervidae > Dama > Dama dama. The sequence goes on along the minus strand of NW_026870891.1, from coordinate 5,369,478 downwards.
TTTCACACCTTTTCCGGCTCTTCATGTTTTTCAACACCGCTTCATGCTCCTCCTATTTTTCAGATCGTTTCAGGCTCCGCATATTTTTGACTCCTTTTGAAGCTCTTCATATTTTTCACACGTTTTCAGGCCCTTCATGTTTTTGAACACCGCTTCATGCTCCTCCTATTTTTCAAACCTTTTGAAGCTCTTCATGTTTTTCACACCTTATCAGCCTCTTCATGTTTTTGAACATCTCTTCATGCTCCTCATATTTTTGACAATTTTATAAGCTCTTCATATTTTTCACACTTTTTCAGGCTCTTCATGTTTTTGAGCACCGCTTCATGCTCCTCCTATTTTTCAAACCTTTTGAAGCTCTTCATGTTTTTCACACCTTATCAGCCTCTTCATGTTTTTGAACATCTCTTCATGCTCCTCATATTTTTGACAATTTTATAAGCTCTTCATATTTTTCACACTTTTTCAGGCTCTTCATGTTTTTGAGCACCGCTTCATGCTCCTCCTATTTTTCAATCCTTTTGAAGCTCTTCATGTTTTTCACACTTTTTCAGGCTGTTTATAGTTTTAAACACCGCTGCATGATTCTCCTATATTTGAGACCATTTCATGCTCCTCATATTTTTGACATTTTTTGAAGCTCTTCATATTTTTCACACTTTTTCAGGCTCTTCATGTTTTGAACAACACTTCATGCTCCTCCTATTTTTCAGACCGTTTCATGCTCCTCAGGTATTTCACACCTTTTGAAGCTCTTCATATTTTTCACACCTTTTCAGGCTCTTCACCTTTTTGAACAACACTTCATGCTCCTCCTACTTTTCAGACTGTTTCATGCTCATCTCATTTTTGACACCTTTTCAGGGTCTTCATATTTTTCAAACTTTTGAAGATCTTCATATTTTTCACACTTTTTCAGGCTCTTCATGTTTTGAACACTGCTTCATGCTCCTCCTATTTTTCAGACCGTTTCATTCTCCTCATGTTTTTCACACCTTTTGAAGCTCTTCATAATTTTCACACCTTTTCATGCTCTTCATGTTTTTGAACACCGTTTCATGCTCGTCCTATTTTTCAGACCATTTCAAGCTCCTCATATTTTTGAAACCTTTTGAAGCTCTTCATATTTTTCACACCTTTTCCGTCTCTTCATGTTTTTGAACACCGCTTCTTGCTCCTCCTATTTTTCAGACCGTTTCATGCTCCTCATATTGTTGACACCTTTTGAAGCACTTCATATTTTTCACACCTTTTCAGGCTCTTCATATTTTTGAACGCCGGTTCATGTTCCTCCTTTTTTTCACACCTATTGAAGCTCTTCATATTTTTCACACCTTTTCAGGCTGTACATGTTTTTGAAGACCACTTCATGCTCCTCATCTTTCTCAGACCGTTTCATGCTCCTGATAATTTTCACACCGTTTGAGGCTCTTCATATTTTTCACACGTTTTCAGATTCTTCATGTTTTTGATCACCGTTTCATGCTCCTCCTATTTTTCAGACCGTTTCATACTCCTCATATTTTTGACACCTTTTGAAGCTCTTCACATTTATCACACCTTTTCAGGCTCTTCATGTTTTTCAACACCGCTTCATGATCCTCCTATATTTCAGAGCGTTTCATGCTCCTCATATTTTTGACACCTTTTGAAGCTCTTCACATTTTTCACACCTTTTCCGGCTCTTCATGTTTTTGAACACCGTTTCATGCTCGTCCTATTTTTCAGACCATTTCAAGCTCCTCATATTTTTGAAACCTTTTGAAGCTCTTCATATTTTTCTCACCTTTTCAGGCTCCTCATGTTTTTGAACACCGCTTCATGCTCCTCATATTTTTCAGACCGTTTCATGATCCTCATGTATTTCACACCTTTTGAACCTCTTCATATTTTTCACACCTTTTCAGTGTCTTCATGTTTTTGAACACTGTTTCATGCTGCTCCTGTTTTTCAGACCATTTCATGATATTCATATTTTTGACACCTTTTGAAGGTCTTCATATTTTTCACACCTTTTGAAGCTCTTCATATTTTTCACTTCTTTTCAGGCTTTTCATGTTTTTTAACACCGCTTCATGCTCCTCATATTTTTCAGACCGTTTCATGCTCCTCATATTTTTGACATCTTTTGAAGCTCTTCCCGTTTTTCACACATTTTCAGGCTCTTCATGTTTTTCAACACCGCTTGATGATCCTCCTATATTTCAGACCGTTTCGTGCTCCTCATATTTTTGACACGTTTTGAAGCTCTTCATATTTTTCACACCTTTTCCGTCTCTTCTTGTTTTTGAACACCGCTTCTTGTTCCTCCTATTTTTCAGACCGTTTCATGCTCCTCATATTGTTGACACCTTTTGAAGCACTTCATATTTTTCACACCTTTTCAGGCTCTTCATATTTTTGAACACCGCTTCATGTTCCTCCTGTTTTTCCCACCTTTTGAAGCTCTTCATATTTTTCACACCTTTTCAGGCTCTTCACGTTTTTGAACACCTCTTCATGCTCCTCCTATTTTTCAGACCGTTTCATGCTCCTCATGTATTTCACACCTTTTGAAGCTCTTCATATTTTTCACACCTTTTCAGTCTCTCCATGTTTCTGATCACCACTTCCTGCTCCTCCTATTTTTGAGGCCGTTTCATTCTCATCTCATTTTTGACACCTTCTGAAGCTCTTCATTTTTTTCACACCTTTTGAGCTCTTCATATTCTTCACACGTTTTCAGGCTCTTCATGTATTTCAATAACGCTTCTTACTTCTCCTATTTTTCAGACCGTTTCATGCTCCTCATATTTTTGACACCTTTTGAAGCTCTTCATATTTTTCACACCTTTTCAGGCTTTTCATGTTTCTGAACAACGCTTCATGCTCCTCCTAATTTTCACACCTTTTGAAGCTCTTCATATTTTTCACAGCTTTTCAGGCTGCACATGTTTTTGAACACCACTTCATGCTCCTCATCTTTTTCAGTCTGTTTCATGCTCCTCATATTTTTCACACCGTTTGAAGCTCTTCATATTTTTCACACGTTTTCAGGCTCTTCATGTTTTTGATCACCGTTTCATGCTCCTCCTATTTTTCAGACCGTTTCATGCTCCTCATATTTTTGACAATTTCATTAGCTCTTCATATTTTTCACACTTTTTCAGGCTCTTCATGTTTTTGAACACCGTTTCATGCTCCTCCTATTTTTCAGACCGTTTAATGCTCCTCGTATTGTTGACACCTTTTGAAGCTCTTCATATTTTTCACACCTTTTCCGTCTCTTTTTGTTTTTCAACACCGCTTCTTGCTCCTCCTATTTTTCAGACCGTTTCATGCTCCTCATATTGTTGACACCTTTTGAAGCACTTCATATTTTTCACACCTTTTCAGGCTCTTCATGTATTTCAGTAACGCTTCTTACTTCTCCTATTTTTCAGACCGTTTCATGCTCATCTCTTTTTTGACAACTTTTGAAGCTCTTCATATTTTCATACCTTTTGAAGCTCTTCATATTTTTCACACGTTTTCAGGCTCTTCATGTTTTTCAACACCGCTTCATGCTCCTCCTATTTTATAGACCGTTTCATGCTCCTCATATTTTTGACACGTTTTGAAGCTCTTCATATTTTTCACACCTTTTCCGTCTCTTCTTGTTTTTCAACACTGCTTCTTACTCCTCCTATTTTTCAGACCGTTTCATGCTCCTCATATTGTTGACACCTTTTGAAGCACTTCATATTTTTCACACCTTTTCAGGCTCTTCATATTTTTGAACACTGCTTCATGTTCCTCCTGTTTTTCACACCTTTTGAAGCTCTTCATATTTTTCACACCTTTTCAGGCTGTACATGTTTTTGAAGACCACTTCATGCTCCTCATCTTTTTCAGACCGTTTCATGCTCCTGATATTTTTCACACCGTTTGGAGCTCTTCATATTTTTCACACGTTTTCAGATTCTTCATGATTTTAATCACCGTTTCATGCTCCTCCTAATTTTCAGAAGGTTTCATGCTCATCTCACATTTGACACCTTTTGAAGCTCTTCATGTTTTTCACACCTTTTCAGGCTCTTCATGTTTTTCAACACCGCTACATGATCCTCCTATTTTTCAAACCGTTTCCTGCTCCTCATATTTTTGACACCTTTTGAAGCTCTTCATATATTTCACACCGTTTAAGGCTCTTCATGTTTTTCAACACCGCTTCATGCTCCTCCTATTTTTCAGACCGTTTCATGATGCTCATATTTTTGACACCTTTTTAGGCTCTTCATATTTTTCACACCTTTTCAGGCTCTTCATGTTTTTGAACACTGTTTCAAGCTCCTCCTCATTTTCACACCGTTTCATGCCCCTCATAATTTTGATCCCTTTTGAAGCTTTTCATATTTTTCACACCTTTTCAGGCTCTTCATGTTTTTGAACACCGTTACATGCTCCTTCTATTTTTCATACCATTTCATGCTCGTCATTTTTTTGACACCTTTTGAAGCTCTTCATATTTTTCACACCTTTGGAAGCACTTCATATTTTTCACAACTTTTCAGGCTCTTCACTTTTATCAACACCGCTTCATGCTCCTCCTATTTTCCAGACCTTTTCATGCTCCTCATATTTTTGACACCTTTTGAAGCTCTTCATATTTTTCACACCTTTTCAGGCTCTTCATGTTTTTCAACACCACTTCATGCTCCTCCTATTTTTCAGACCGTTTCATGCTCCTCATATTTTTGACACATTTTGAAGCTCTTCATATTTTTCACACCTTTTCAGGCTCTTCATGTTTTTGAACACCTCTTCATGCTCCTTCTATTTTCAAACCGTTTTATGCTCCTCATTTCTTTGAGACATTTTGAAGCTCTTCATATTTTTCACACCTTTTGTGGATCTTCATGTTTTTGAACACAGTTTATGCTCCTCATATTTTTCACACATTTTCATGCTCTTCATATTTTTCACACCTTTTCAGGCTCTTCAGGTTTTTGAACACCGTTTCATGCTCCTCCTATTTTTCAGACCGTTTCCTGCTCCTCATATATTTGACATCTTTTGAAGCTCTTCTTATTTTTCACACTTTTTCATGCTTTTCATGTTTTTCAACACCGTTTCATGCTCCTCCTATTTTCAGACCGTTTCATGCTCCTCATATATTTGACACCTTTTAAAGCTCTTCATATATTTCACACCTTTTCAGGCTCTTCAAGTTTTTGAACACCGTTTCATGCTCCTCATACTTTTCAGACCGTTTCGTGCTCCTCATATATTTGACATCTTTTGAAGGTCTTCTTATTTTTCACACCTTTTCACGCTTTTCATGTTTTTCAACACCATTTCATGCTCCTCCTATTTTTAAGATCGTTTCCTGCTCCTCATATTTTTCACACCTTTTGAAGCTTTTCATATTTTTCACAGCTTTTCAGGTTCTTCATGTTTTTCAACACCGCTTAATGCTCCTCCTATTTTTCAGACCGTTTCATGCTCCTCATATTTTTGACACATTTTGAAGCTTTTCATATTTTTCAAACCTTTTCAGGTTCTTCATGTTTTTCAACACCTCTTCATGCTCCTTCTATTTTCAGACCGTTTCATGCTCCTCATTTCTTTGAGACATTTTGACGCTCTTCATATTTTTCACACCTTTTGTAGATCTTCATGTTTTTGAACACAGTTTATGCTCCTCATATTTTTCACACATTTTCATGCTCTTCATATTTTTCACACCTTTTCAGGCTCTTCAGGTTTTTGAACACCGTTTCATGCTCCTCCTATTTTTCAGACCGTTTCCTGCTCCTCATATATTTGACATCTTTTGAAGCTCTTCTTATTTTTCACACCTTTTCATGCTTTTCATGTTTTTCAACACCGTTTCATGCTCCTCCTATTTTCCGACCGTTTCATGCTCCTCACATATTTGACACCTTTTAAAGCTCTTCTTATTTTTCACACCTTTTCATGCTTTTCATGTTTTTCAACACCATTTCATGCTTCTCCTATTTTTCAGACCGTTTCCTGCTCCTCATATATTTGACATCTTTTGAAGCTCTTCTTATTTTTCACACCTTTTCATGCTTTTCAAGTTTTTCAACACCGTTTCATGCTCCTCCTATTTTCAGACCGTTTCATGCTCCTCATATATTTGACACCTTTTAAAGCTCTTCATGTATAACACCTTTTCAGGCTCTTCATGTTTTTGAACACCGTTTCATGCTCCTCATATTTTTCAGACCGTTTCGTGCTCCTCATATATTTGACATCTTTTGAAGGTCTTCTTATTTTTCACACCTTTTCACGCTTTTCATGTTTTTCAACACCGTTTCATGCTCCTCCTATTTTTCAGACCGTTTCGTGCTCCTCATATATTTGACACCTTGTGAAGCTCTTCATATTCTTCACACCTTTTCAGTCTCTTCATGTTTTTCAACACCGCCTCATGCTCCTCCTTTTTTCAGAACGTTTCATGCTGTTAATATTTTTGTCACCTTTTGAAGCTCTTCATATTTTTCACACCTTCTCAGGCTCTTCATGTTTTTGAACACCGTTTCTTGCTGCTACTATTTTTCAGACCTTTTCATGCTCCAAATATTTTTGACACCTTTTGAAGCCTTTCATATTTTTCACACCTTTTCAGGCTCTTCTTGTTTTTCAACACCACTTCATGCTCCTCTTATTTTTCAGACCGTTTCATGCTCCTCATATTTTTGACACCTTTTGAAGCTCTTCCTATTATTCACACCTTTCCAGACTCTTCATGTTTTTGAACACCGCTTCATGCTCCTCCTATTTTTCAGACCGTTTCATGTTCCTCATATTTTTGACACCTTTTGAAGCTCTTCATATTTTTCAGACGTTTTCAGGCTCTTCATGTTTTTGAACACCTCTTCATGCTCCTCCTATTTTACAGACCTTTGTATGCTCTTCATATTTTTGACAACTTTTGAATCTCTTCATATTTTTCACACCTTTTCTGTCTCTGCATATTTTGAACACCGCTTCATGCTCCTCCTATTTTTCAGACCGTTTCATGATCCTCATATTTTTGACACCTTTTGAAGCTTTTCATATTTTTCACACTTTTACAGGCTCTTCATGTTTTTAACACTGCTTCATGCTCCTCCTATTTTTCAGACCGTTTCATTCTCCTCAGGTATTTCACACCTTTTGAAGCTCTTCATATTTTTCACACCTTTTGAAGCTCTTCATATATTTCACACCTTTTGAAGCTCTTCATGTTTTTCAACACCTCTTCATGCTCCTCCTATTTTTCAGACCGTTCATGCTCCTCATATTTTGAAACAATTTGAAGCTCCTCCTATTTTCCACACGTTTTCAGGCTCTTCATGTTTTTCAACACCGTTTCATGTTCCTCCTATTTTTCTTCCGTTTCATGCTCCTCCTATTTTTCAGACCGTTTCATGCTCCTCATATTTTTGACAATTTTGGAAGCTCTTCATATTTTTCACACCTTTTCAGGCTCTTCATATTTTTCAACACCGCTATATGCTCCTACTAAATTTCAGACGGTTTCATGTTCCTCATATTTTTCACACCTTTTGAAGCTCTTCATATTTTTCACACATTTTCAGGCTCTTCATGTTTTTCAACACCACTTCATATTCCTCCTATTATTCAGACCGTTTCATGCTCATCTCATTTTTGACACCTTTTGAAGCTATTGGTATTTTTCAAACCTTTTGAAGCTCTTCATATTTTTCACACCTTTTCAGGATCTTCATGTTTTTAAACACCGCTTCATGCTCCTCCCATTTTTCAGAACTTTTCATGCTCCTCATGTATTTCACACCATTTGAAGCACTTCATATTTTTCACACCTTTTCAGTCTCTTCATGTTTTTCAACACCACTTCATGTTCCTCCTATTTTTCAGACCGTTTCATGCTCATCTCATTTTTGACACCTCTTGAAGCTCTTGATATTTTTCACACCTTTTGAATCTCTTCATATTTTTCACACCTTTTCAGGATCGTCATGTTTTTAAACACCCCTTCATGCTCCTCGTATTTTTCAGAACTTTTCATGCTCCTCATATTTTTCAAATCTTTTGAAGCTCTTCATATTTTTCGCACCATTCCAGGCTCTTCATGTTTTTGAACACCGCTTCATGCTTCTCCTATTTTTCAGACCGTGTCATGCTCCTCATATTTTTGACACCTTTTGAAGCTCTTCATATTTTTCACACCTTTTGAAGCTCTTCATATTTTTCGCACCATTCCAGGCTCTTCATGTTTTTCAACACCGTTTCATGCTCCTCGTATTTTTCAGACCGTTTCATGCTCCTCATATTTTTGACACCTTTTGAAGCTCTTCCTATTTTCCACACCTTTTCAGCCTCTTGATGTTTTAGAACACCGCTTCATGCTCCTTCTATTTTTCATAACGTTTCATGCTCCTCTCATTTTTCACACCTTTTGAAGCTCTTCATATTTTTCACACCTTTTGAAGCTCTTCATATTTTTCACACCTTTTCAGGCTCTTCATGTTTTGGAGCACACCTTCATGCTCCTCCCATTTTTCAGACCTGTTCATGCTACTCATATTTTTCAAATCTTTTGAAGCTCTTCATATTTTTAACACCTTTTCAGGCTCTTCATGTTTTTCAACACCGCTTCATGCTCCTCCTATTTTCAGAACGTTTCATGCTCCTCATATTTTTGACAACTTTTGAAGCTCTTCATATTTTTCACACCTTTTCAGGCTCTTCATGTTTTTCAACACCGCTTCATGCTCCTCCTATTTTCAGACCGTTTCATGCTCCTCATATTTTTGACATCTTTTGAAGCTGTTCATATTTTTCACTCCTTTTCAGGCACTTCATGTTTTTGAACACCGTTTCATGCTCCTCCTATTTTTCAGAACGTTTCATGCTCTTCATATTTTAGACACCTTTTGAGGCTCTTCATATTTCTCATACCTTTTCAGGCTCTCCATATTTTTGAACACTGCTTCTTGCTCCTCCTAATTTTGAGACGGTTTCATGCTCCTCATATTTATGACACATTTTGAAGCTCTTCATATTATTCACTCCTTTTCAGGCTCTTCATGGTTTTGTACACCGCTTTATGCTCCTCCTATTTTTCAGACCGTTTCATGCTCTTCATATATTTCACACCTTTTGAAGCTCTTCATATTTTTCACACCTTTTCATGCTCTTCATGTTTCTAACACCGTTTCATGCTTCTCCTATTTTTCAGACCGTTTAATGCTCCTCATATTTTTCACACCTTTTGAATCTCTTTATATTTGTCACACCTTTTCAGGCTCTTCATGTTTTTCAACACCGCTTCATGCTCCTCCTATTTTTCAGATCGTTTCTTGCTCCTCCTATATTTCAAACCGTTTCACGCACCTCTTATTATTGACACCTTTTGAAGCTCTTCATATTTTTCACACCTTTTCAGGCTCTTCATGTTTTTCAACACCACTTCATGCTCCTCCTATTTTTGAGACCGGTTCATGCTCCTCATATTTTTCACACATTTAGAAACTCTTCATATTTTTCCCACCTTCCCAGGCTCTTCATGTATTTGAGCACAGCTTCATGCTCCTCCTATTTTTCAGACCGTTTCATGCTCCTCATATTTTTGACAGCTTTTGAAGCTCTTCATATTTTTCACACCATTGCAGGCTCTTAATGTTTTTGAACACCCTTTCATGCTCCTCCTATATTTCAGACCGTTTCATGCTCCTCATATTTTTGACACATTTTGAAGCTCTTCATATTTTTCACACCTTTTGAAGCTCTTCATATTTTTCACAACATTTCAGGCTCTTCATGTTTTTGAACACCGTTTCATGCTCCTCCTATATTTCAGACCATTTCATGCTCCTCATATTTCTGACAAATTTTGAAGCTCTTCAAATATTTCAAACATTTTCAGGCTCTTCATGTTTTGAACACCACTTCATGCTCCTCCTATTTTTCAGACCGTTTCATGCTCATCTCATTTTTGACACCTTTTGAAGCTCTTCATATTTTTCACAACTTTTGAAGCTTTTCATATTTTTGACACATTTTCAGGCTCTTCAGGTTTTTCAACACCGCTTCTTGCTCCTCCTAATTTTCAGACCGCTTCTTGCTCCTCCTAATTTTCAGACCGCTTCATGCTCCTCCTATTTTTCAGACCGTTTCATGCTCCTCTCATTTTTCACACCTTTTGAAGCTCTTCATATTTTTCACACCTTTTCAGGCTCTTCATGTTTTTGAACACCGCTTCATGCTCCTCCTATTTTTCTGACCGTTTCATGCACCTCATATTTTTGACACCTTTTGAAGCTGCTCCTATTTTACACACGTTTTCAGGCTCTTCATGTTTTTCAACACCGTTTCATGCTCCTCCTATTTTTCCAACCGTTTCATGCTCCTCCTATTTTTCAGACCGTTTCATGCTCCTAATAATTTTGACAATTTTGGAAGCTCTTCATATTTTTCACACCTTTTCAGGCTTTTCATGTTTTTCAACACCATTTCATGCTTCTCCTATTTTTCAGACCGTTTCCTGCTCCTCATATATTTGACATCTTTTGAAGCTCTTCTTATTTTTCACACCTTTTCATGCTTTTCAAGTTTTTCAACACCGTTTCATGCTCCTCCTATTTTCAGACCGTTTCATGCTCCTCATATATTTGACACCTTTTAAAGCTCTTCATGTATCACACCTTTTCAGGCTCTTCATGTTTTTGAACACCGTTTCATGCTCCTCATATTTTTCAGACCGTTTCGTGCTCCTCATATATTTGACATCTTTTGAAGGTCTTCTTATTTTTCACACCTTTTCACGCTTTTCATGTTTTTCAACACCGTTTCATGCTCCTCCTATTTTTCAGACCGTTTCGTGCTCCTCATATATTTGACACCTTGTGAAGCTCTTCATATTCTTCACACCTTTTCAGTCTCTTCATGTTTTTCAACACCGCCTCATGCTCCTCCTTTTTTCAGAACGTTTCATGCTGTTAATATTTTTGTCACCTTTTGAAGCTCTTCATATTTTTCACACCTTCTCAGGCTCTTCATGTTTTTGAACACCTCTTCATGCTCCTCCTATTTTACAGACCTTTGTATGCTCTTCATATTTTTGACAACTTTTGAATCTCTTCATATTTTTCACACCTTTTCTGTCTCTGCATATTTTGAACACCGCTTCATGCTCCTCCTATTTTTCAGACCGTTTCATGATCCTCATATTTTTGACACCTTTTGAAGCTTTTCATATTTTTCACACTTTTACAGGCTCTTCATGTTTTTAACACTGCTTCATGCTCCTCCTATTTTTCAGACCGTTTCATTCTCCTCAGGTATTTCACACCTTTTGAAGCTCTTCATATTTTTCACACCTTTTGAAGCTCTTCATATATTTCACACCTTTTGAAGCTCTTCATGTTTTTCAACACCTCTTCATGCTCCTCCTATTTTTCAGACCGTTCATGCTCCTCATATTTTGAAACAATTTGAAGCTCCTCCTATTTTCCACACGTTTTCAGGCTCTTCATGTTTTTCAACACCGTTTCATGTTCCTCCTATTTTTCCTACCGTTTCATGCTCCTCCTATTTTTCAGACCGTTTCATGCTCCTCATATTTTTGACAATTTTGGAAGCTCTTCATATTTTTCACACCTTTTCAGGCTCTTCATATTTTTCAACACCGCTATATGCTCCTACTAAATTTCAGACTGTTTCATGTTCCTCATATTTTTCACACCTTTTGAAGCTCTTCATATTTTTCACACATTTTCAGGCTCTTCATGTTTTTCAACACCACTTCATATTCCTCCTATTATTCAGACCGTTTCATGCTCATCTCATTTTTGACACCTTTTGAAGCTATTGGTATTTTTCAAACCTTTTGAAGCTCTTCATATTTTTCACACCTTTTCAGGATCTTCATGTTTTTAAACACCGCTTCATGCTCCTCCCATTTTTCAGAACTTTTCATGCTCCTCATGTATTTCACACCATTTGAAGCACTTCATATTTTTCACACCTTTTCAGTCTCTTCATGTTTTTCAACACCACTTCATGTTCCTCCTATTTTTCAGACCGTTTCATGCTCATCTCATTTTTGACACCTCTTGAAGCTCTTGATATTTTTCACACCTTTTGAATCTCTTCATATTTTTCACACCTTTTCAGGATCGTCATGTTTTTAAACACCCCTTCATGCTCCTCGTATTTTTCAGAACTTTTCATGCTCTTCATATTTTTCAAATCTTTTGAATCTCTTCATATTTTTCGCACCATTCCAGGCTCTTCATGTTTTTGAACACCGCTTCATGCTTCTCCTATTTTTCAGACCGTGTCATGCTCCTCATATTTTTGACACCTTTTGAAGCTCTTCATATTTTTCACACCTTTTGAAGCTCTTCATATTTTTCGCACCATTCCAGGCTCTTCATGTTTTTCAACACCGTTTCATGCTCCTCGTATTTTTCAGACCGTTTCATGCTCCTCATATTTTTGACACCTTTTGAAGCTCTTCCTATTTTCCACACCTTTTCAGCCTCTTGATGTTTTAGAACACCGCTTCATGCTCCTTCTATTTTTCATAACGTTTCATGCTCCTCTCATTTTTCACACCTTTTGAAGCTCTTCATATTTTTCACACCTTTTGAAGCTCTTCATATTTTTCACACCTTTTCAGGCTCTTCATGTTTTGGAGCACACCTTCATGCTCCTCCCATTTTTCAGACCTGTTCATGCTACTCATATTTTTCAAATCTTTTGAAGCTCTTCATATTTTTAACACCTTTTCAGGCTCTTCATGTTTTTCAACACCGCTTCATGCTCCTCCTATTTTCAGAACGTTTCATGCTCCTCATATTTTTGACAACTTTTGAAGCTCTTCATATTTTTCACACCTTTTCAGGCTCTTCATGTTTTTCAACACCGCTTCATGCTCCTCCTATTTTCAGACCGTTTCATGCTCCTCATATTTTTGACATCTTTTGAAGCTGTTCATATTTTTCACTCCTTTTCAGGCACTTCATGTTTTTGAACACCGTTTCATGCTCCTCCTATTTTTCAGAACGTTTCATGCTCCTCATATTTTTGACACCTTTTGAGGCTCTTCATATTTCTCATACCTTTTCAGGCTCTCCATATTTTTGAACACTGCTTCTTGCTCCTCCTAATTTTGAGACGGTTTCATGCTCCTCATATTTATGACACATTTTGAAGCTCTTCATATTATTCACTCCTTTTCAGGCTCTTCATGGTTTTGAACACCGCTTTATGCTCCTCCTATTTTTCAGACCGTTTCATGCTCTTCATATATTTCACACCTTTTGAAGCTCTTCATATTTTTCACACCTTTTCATGCTCTTCATGTTTCTAACACCGTTTCATGCTTCTCCTATTTTTCAGACCGTTTAATGCTCCTCATATTTTTCACACCTTTTGAATCTCTTTATATTTGTCACACCTTTTCATGCTCTTCATGTTTCTAACACCGTTTCATGCTTCTCCTATTTTTCAGACCGTTTAATGCTCCTCATATTTTTCACACCTTTTGAATCTCTTTATATTTGTCACACCTTTTCAGGCTCTTCATGTTTTTCAACACCGCTTCATGCTCCTCCTATTTTTCAGATCGTTTCTTGCTCCTCCTATATTTCAAACTGTTTCACGCACCTCTTATTATTGACACCTTTTGAAGCTCTTCATATTTTTCACACCTTTTCAGGCTCTTCATGTTTTTCAACACCACTTCATGCTCCTCCTATTTTTGAGACCGGTTCATGCTCCTCATATTTTTCACACATTTAGAAACTCTTCATATTTTTCCCACCTTCCCAGGCTCTTCATGTATTTGAGCACAGCTTCATGCTCCTCCTATTTTTCAGACCGTTTCATGCTCCTCATATTTTTGACAGCTTTTGAAGCTCTTCATATTTTTCACACCATTGCAGGCTCTTAATGTTTTTGAACACCCTTTCATGCTCCTCCTATATTTCAGACCGTTTCATGCTCCTCATATTTTTGACACATTTTGAAGCTCTTCATATTTTTCACACCTTTTGAAGCTCTTCATATTTTTCACAACATTTCAGGCTCTTCATGTTTTTGAACACCGTTTCATGCTCCTCCTATATTTCAGACCATTTCATGCTCCTCATATTTCTGACAAATTTTGAAGCTCTTCAAATATTTCAAACATTTTCATGCTCTTCATGTTTTGAACACCACTTCATGCTCCTCCTATTTTTCAGACCGTTTCATGCTCATCTCATTTTTGACACCTTTTGAAGCTCTTCATATTTTTCACAACTTTTGAAGCTTTTCATATTTTTGACACATTTTCAGGCTCTTCAGGTTTTTCAACACCGCTTCTTGCTCCTCCTAATTTTCAGACCGCTTCTTGCTCCTCCTAATTTTCAGACCGCTTCATGCTCCTCCTATTTTTCAGACCGTTTCATGCTCCTCTCATTTTTCACACCTTTTGAAGCTCTTCATATTTTTCACACCTTTTCAGGCTCTTCATGTTTTTGAACACCGCTTCATGCTCCTCCTATTTTTCTGACCGTTTCATGCACCTCATATTTTTGACACATTTTGAAGCTGCTCCTATTTTACACACGTTTTCCGGCTCTTCATGTTTTTCAACACCGTTTCATGCTCCTCCTATTTTTCCAACCGTTTCATGCTCCTCCTATTTTTCAGACCGTTTCATGCTCCTAATAATTTTGACAATTTTGGAAGCTCTTCATATTTTTCACACCTTTTCAGGCTCTTCATGTTTTTCAACACCACTATATGCTCCTACTAATTTTCAGACTGTTTCATGCTCGTCATATATTTTACACCTTTTGAAGCTCTTCATATTTTTCACACCTTTTCAGGCTCTTCATGTTTTGGAGCACAGCTTCATGCTCCTCCCATTTTTCAGACCGTTTCATGCTCCTCATGTATTTCACACCATTTGAAGCACTTCATATTTTTCACACCTTTTCAGTCTCTTCATGTTTTTCAACACCACTTCATGTTCCTCCTATTATTCAGACCGTTTCATGCTCATCTCATTTTTGACACCTTTTGAAGTTCTTGATATTTTTGACACCTTTTGAAGCTCTTCATATTTTTCACACCTTTTCAGGCTCTTCATGTTTTGGAGCACACCTTCATGCTCCTCCCATTTTTCAGACCGTTTCATGCTCCTCATGTATTTCACACCATTTGAAGCACTTCATATTTTTCACACCTTTTCAGGCTCTTCATGTTTCTCAACACCGCTTCATGCTCCTCCTATTTTTCAGACCGTTTCATGCTCCTCCTATTTTTCAGACCGTTTTATGCTCCTCATATTTTTGACACCTTTTGAAGCTCTTCATATTTTTCACACCTTTTCAGGCTATTCATGTTTTCCAGCACCACTTCATGCTCCTCCTATTTTTCAGACCGATTCATGCTCCTATATTTTTGATACCTTTTGAAGCTCTTCATATTTTTCACACCTTTTCAGGCTATTCATGTTTTCCAACACCATTCATGCTCCTCCTATTTTTCAGATCGTTTCATGCTCCTCCTAATTTTGACACCTGTTGATGCTGTTCATATTTTTCACACCTTTTGAAGCTCTTTTAATTTTTCACACGTTTTCAGATTCTTCATGTTTTTCAACACCGCTTCATGCTCGTGCTATTTTTCAGACCGTTTCATGCTCCTCATGTATTTCACATCTTTTGAAGCTCTTCATATTTTTCACACCTTTTCAGGCTCTTCATGTTTTTCAACACCGCTTCATGCTCCTCCTAATTTGCAGATCGTTTCATGCTCCTCATATTTTTCACACCTTTTGAAGCTGTTCATATTTTTCACACCTTTTCAGTCTCTTCATGTTTTTCAACACCGTCTCATAATTCTCCTATTTTTCAGACCGTTTCATGCTCTCCATGTATTTCACACATTTTGAAGCTCTTCATATACTTCACACCTTTTCAGGCTCTGCATGTTTTTGAACACCGTTTCATGCTCCTCCTATTTTTCAGACCGTTTCATGCTCATCTCATTTTTGACACCTTTTTGAAGCTCTTCATATTTTTAACACCTTTGAAGCTCTTCATAGATTTGACACGTTTTCAGGCTCTTCATGTTTTTGAACACTGTTTCATGCTCCTCCTATTTTTCATACCGTTTCATGTTCCTCCTATTTTTCAGATCATTTCATGCTCCTCATATTTTTGACACCTTTTGAAGCTCTTCATATATTTCACACCTTTTCAGGCTCTTCAATTTTTTCAACCCCACTTCATGCTCCTCCTATTTTTCAGACCGTTTCATGCTCACATCACTTTTGACACCTTTTGAAGCTCTTCTTATTTTTCACATCTTTTGAAACTCTTCATATTTTTCACACGTTTTCAGGCTCTTCATGTTTTCAAAACCGTTTCATGCTCCTCCTATTTTTCAGACCGTTTCTTGCTCCTTATATGTTTGTCTCCTTTTGAAGCTCTTCATATTTTTCACAGCTTTTGAAGCTCTTCATATTTTTCACACCTTTTCAGGCTCTTCATGTTTTTGAACACCGTTTCATGCTCCTCCTATTTTTCATACCGTTTCATGTTCCTCCTATTTTTCAGACCGTTTCATGCTCATCTCATTTTTGACACCTTTTGAAGTTCTTGATATTTTTGACACCTTTGAAGTTCTTCATATATTTCACAACTTTTAAGGCTCTTCATGTTTTTCAACACCGCTTCCTGCTCCACCTATTTTTCAGTCGTTTCATGCTTTTCATATTTTTGACACCTTTTTAAGCTCTTCATATTTTTCACACCTTTTCAGGATCTTCATATTTTTGACTTCTGCTTCATGCCCCTGCTATTTTTCAGAATGTTTCATGCTCCTCATATTTTTGAAACCTTTTGAAGCTCTTCATATTTTTCACACCTTTTCATGCTCTTAATGTTTTTGAACACCGCTTCATGATCCTCCTATTTTTCAGACAGTTTCATGCTCCTCATATTTTTGACACCTTTTAAAGCTCTTCATATGTTTCACACCTTTTCAGGATGTTCATGTTTTTGACGTCTGCTTCATGCCCCTGCTATTTTTCAGACTGTTTCTTGCTCCTCATATATTTGACACCTTTTGAAGCTCTTCATATTTTTCACAACTTTTCAGGCTCTTCATGTTTTTCAACACCGCTTCATGCTCCTCCTATTTTTCAGACCGTTTTATGCTCCTCATAATTTTAACACCCTTGAAGCTCTTCATATTTTTCACACCTTTTCAGGCTCTTAATGTTTTTCAACACCGCTTCATGCTCCTCCTATTTTTCACATCGTTTTATGATCCTCATATTTTTCACACATTATGAAGCTCTTCATATTTTTCACACCTTTTCAGGCTCTTCATGTTTTTGAACACCGTTTCATGCTGCTCCTATTTTTCAGACCGATTCATGTTCCTCATATTTTTGAAACCTTTTGAAGCTTTTCATATTTTTCACACCTTTTCAGGGTTTCATGTTTTGAACACCGCATCATGCCCCTGCTATTTTTCAGACTGTTTCTTGCTCCTCATATATTTGACACCTTTTGAAGCTCTTCATATATTTCACACCTTTTCAGGCTCTTCATGTTGTTTAACACCGCTTTTTGCTCCTCTATTTTTCAGATAGTTTCATGTTCCTCCTATTGTTCAGACCGTTTTATGCACCTCATATTTTTCACACCTTTTGAAGCTCTTCATATTTTTCACACCTTTTCAGGCTCTTCATATTTTTGAACACCGCTTCATGCTCCTGCTATTTTTTAGACCGTTTCATGCTCCACATATTTTTGACACATTTTGAAGCTCTTTATATTTTTCACATCTTTTCAGGCTCTTCATGTTTTTCAACACCACTTCATGCTCCTCCTATTTTTCAGTCGTTTCATGCTCCTAATATTTTGACACCTTTTGAAGCTCTTCATATTTTTGACACCTTTTCAGGCTCTTCATGTTTTTGAAAACCGCTTCATGCTCCTCCTATTTTTCAGACCGCTTCCTGATCCTCATAATTTTCACTCCTTTTGAAGCTCTTCATATTTTTGACACCTTTTCAGGCTCTTCATGTTTTTGAACAGTGCTTCATGCTCGTGCTATTTTTTAGACCGTTTCATGCTCCACATATTTTTGACACCTTTTGAAGCTCTTTATATTTTTCACATCTTTTCAGGCTCTTCATGTTTTTCAACACCGCTTCATGCTCCTCCTATTTTTCAGTCGTTTCATGCTCCTAATATTTTGACACCTTTTGAAGCTCTTCATATTTTTGACACCTTTTCAGGTTCTTCATGTTTTTGAAAACCGCTTCATGCTCCTCCTATTTTTCAGACAGCTTCCTGATCCTCATAATTTCACACCTTTTGAAGCTCTTCATATTTTTCACACCTTTTCAGGCTCTTCATGTTTTTGAACATCGCTTCATGCTCCTCCAATTTTTTAAACAGTTTCTTGCTCCTCATATTTTTGACACCTTTTGATGCTCTTCATTTTTTTCACACGTTTTGAAGCTCTTCATATGTTTCACACGTTTTCAGGCTCTTCATGTTTTTCAACACTGCTACATGCTCCTCCTATTTTTCAGACCGTTTCATGCTCCTCTTATTTTCGACACCTTTTGAAGCTCTTCATTTTTTTCACACATTTTCAGGCTCTTCATGTTGTTGAACACCACTTCATGCTCCTAATATCTTTAAAACCGTTTCATGCTCATCTCATTCTTGACACCTTTTGAAGCTCTTCATATGTTTCACACGTTTTCAGGCTCTTCATGTTTTTGAACACCACTTCATGCTCCTTATATTTTTCAGACCGTTTCATGCTCCTCATATTTTTGACACCTTTTGAAGCTCTTAATATTTTTCACACCTTTTCAGGCTCGTCATGTTGTTGAACACCACTTCATGCTCCTAATATCTTTAAAACCGTTTCATGCTCATCTCATTCTTGACACCTTTTGAAGCTCTTCATATTTTTCACACGTTTTCAGGCTCTTCATGTTTTTTTTTTTATATTTTTTTTGTTTATTGTTATATTTTTTCATGTTTTTGAACACCGCTTCATGCTCCTCCTATTTTTCAGACCATTTCATGCTCCTCATATTGTTCACACCTTTTGAAGCTCTTCATATTTTTCACACATTTTCAGGCTCTTCATGTTTTTCAACACCACTTAATGCTCCTCCTATTTTTCAGACCGTTTCATGCTCCTCATATTTTTGACACCTTTTGAAGCTCTTCGTATATTTCACACCTTTTCATGCTCTTCATGTTTATCAACACCAATTCATGCTCCTCCTATTTTTCAGACCGTTTCATGCTAATCTCATTTTTGACACCTATTGAATCTCTTCATATTTTTCCAACCTTTTGAAGTTCTTCATATTTTTCGCACCATTTCAGGCTCTTCATGTATTTCAACACCGCTTCATGCTCCTCCTCTTTTTCAGACAATTTTTGCTCCTCATAATTTTGACACCATTTGAAGCTCTTCATATTTCTCACAACTTTTCTGGTTCTTCATGTATTTCAACACCGCTTCATGCTCCTCCTATTTTTCAGACCGTATCATGCTCATCTAATTTTTGAGACCTTTTGAAGCTCTTCATATTTTTCCACATATTTTGAAGCTCTTCGTACTTTTCACGCATTTTCAGGCTCTTCATATTTTGCAACACCCCTTTTTGCTCCTCCTATTTTTCAGCCCGTTTCATGCTCCTCATGTATTTCACACCTTTTGAAGCTCTTCATATTTTCCACACCTATTCAGTCTCTTCAGGTTTTTGAACACCGCTTCATGCTCCTCCTTTTCTGCAGACCGTTTCATGCTCCTCATATTTTTGACACCTTTTGAAGCTCTTCATATTTCTCACACCTTTTCAGGCTCTTCATATTTTTGAACACCGCTTCATGCTCCTCCTATTTTTCAGACCGTTTCATGCTCATCTCATTTTTGACACTTTTTGAAGCTCTTCATATTTTTCACACCTTTTCAGGCTCTTCATATTTTTCAACACCACTTCATGCTCCTTCTATTTTTCAGAGAGTTTCATGCTCCTCATGTATTTCACACCTTTTGAAGCTCTTCATATTTTTCACACCTTTTCAGGCTCGTCATGTTTTTCATCACTGTTTCATGCTCCTCCTATTTTTCAGACCGTTTCATGCTCCTCATATTTTTGAAACCTTTTGAAGCTCATCATATTTTTCACATCTTTTCAGGCTCTTCATGTTTTTGAACACCGTTTCATGTTCCTCCTATTTTTCAGACCGTTTCATGCTCCTCATATTTTTGACACCTTTTGAAGCTCTTCATATTTTTCACAACTTTTCCGGCTCTTCATGATTTTCAACACCGCTTCATGCTCCTCCTATTTTTCAGACCGTTCCATTCTCATCTCATTTTTGACACCTTTTGAAGCTCTTCATATTTTTCACACCTTTTGAAGCTCTTCATAATTTTCACACGTTTTCAGGCTCTTCATATTTTTCAACATCGCTTCATGATCCTCCAATTTTTCAGACCGTTTCATGCACCTCATATTTTTCACACCTTTTGAAGCTCTTCATATTTCTCACACATTTTCAGGCTCTTCATGTTTCTCAACACCGCTTCATGATCCTCCTATTTTTCAGACCGTTTCATGCTCCTCATATTTTTGACACCTTTTGAAGCTCGTCATATTTTTCTCACCTTTTCAGGCTCTTCATGTTTTTGAACACAGCTTCATGCTCCTCCTATTTTTCAGACCGTTTCATGCTCCTCATATTTTTGACACCTTTTGAAGCTTTTCATATTTTTCACAATTTTTCAGGCTCTTCATTTTTTTCAACAACACTTCATGCCCCTCTTTTTTTTCAGACCGTTTCATTCTCATCTAATTTTTGACACCTTTTGAAGCTCTTCATATTTTTCACACCTTTTGAAGCTCTTCATATTTTTCACACGTTTTCAGGCTCTTCATGTTTTTGAACACCGCTTCATGCTCCTCCTATTTTTCAGACCATTTAATCCTCCCCATGTATTTCACACCTTTTGAAGCTCTTCATATTTTTCACACATTTTCAGGCTCTTCATGTTTTTGAACACCATTTCATGCTCCTCCTATGTTGCAGACCGTTTCATTCTCCTCATATTTTTGACACCTTTTGAAGCTCTTCATGTATTTCACACCTTTTCAGGCTTTTCATTTTTTTCAACACCACTTCATTCTCCTCCTATTTTTCAGACCGTTTCATGCTTATCTCATTTTGACACATTTTGAAGCTCTTCATATTTTTCACATCTTTTGAAGCTTTTCATATTTTTCACACCTTTTCAGGCTCTTCATGATTTTCAACACCGCTTCATGCTCCTCCTAATTTTCAGACCGTTTCATGCTCATTTCTTTTTTGACACCCTTTGAAGCTCTTCATATTTTTCACAATTTGAAGTTCTTCATATTTTTCATATTTTTGAAGCTCTTCATATTTTCACACCTTTTCAGACTCTTCATGATTTTCAACACCGCTTCATGCTCCTGAAATTTTTCAGACTGTTTCATGCTCCTCATATTTTTGACACCTTTTGAAGCTCTTCATATTTCTCACACCTTTTCAGGCTGTTCATGTTTTTCAGCACCGCTTCATGCTCCTCCTATTTTTCATACCGTTTCATGCTCATCTCATTTTAACACCTTTTGAAGCTCTTCATATTTTTCACACATATTGAAGCTCTTCATATTTTTCACATTTTTGAAGCTCTTCATATTTTCACACGTTTTCAGACTCTTCATGTTTTTCAAAACCGCTTCATGCTCCTGAAATTTTTCAGACCGTTTCATGCTCCTCATATTTTTGACACCTTTTGAAGCTCTTCATATTTCTCACACCTTTTCAGGCTCTTCATGTTTTTCAACACCGCTTCATGCTCCTCCTATTTTTCAGACCGTTTCATGCTCTTCTCATTTTTGACACCTTTTGAAGGTTTTCATATTTTTCACACCTTTTCAAGCTCTTCATGTTTTTGAACATCACTTCATGCTCCTCCTATTTTTCAGAACGTTTCATGCTCCTCATATTTTTCGCACCTGTTGAAGCTCTTCATATTTTTCACAACTTTTCAGGCTCTTCATGTTTTAGAACACCGCTTCATGCTCCTCCTATTTTTCAGACCGTTTAATGCTCCTCATGTATTTCACACCTTTTGAAGCTCTTCATATTTTTCACACATTTTCAGGCTCTTCATGTTTTGGAACACCGTTTCATGCTCCTCCAATTTTTCAGACCGTTTCATGCTCCTCATATATTTGACACCTTGTGAATCTCTTCATATTTTTCACACCTTTTCTGGCTCTTCCATTTTTTCAACACCGCTTCATGCTCCTCCTATTTTTCAGACCGTTTCATGCTCCTCATATTTTTGACACCTTGTGAAGGTCTTCATATTTTTCACAGCTTTTCATGCTCTTCATGTTTTTTCAACACCGCTTCATGCTCCTCCTCTTTTTCAGACCATTTTTGCTCCTCATAATTTTGACACCATATGAAGCTCTTCATATTTCTCACAACTTTTCTGGTTCTTCATGTATTTCAACACCGCTTCATGCTCCTCCTATTTTTCAGACCGTATCATGCTCATCTAATTTTTGAGACCTTTTGAAGCTCTTCATATTTTTCCACATCTTTTGAAGCTCTTCATATTTTTCATCGTTTTCAGGCTCTTCATGTTTTTCAACACGCCTTCTTGGTCCTCCTATTTTTCAGACCGTTTCATGCTCCTCATATTTTTGACACCCTTAGAAGCTCTTCATATTTTTCACACTTTTCATGCTCTTCATGTTTTTCAACACCGCTTCATGCTCCTCCTATTTCAGACCGTTTCATGCTCCTCATAATTTTGACACGTTTTGAAGCTCTTCATATTTTTCACACCTTTTCAGGCTCTTCATGTTTTTCAACACCGCTTCATGCTCCTCCTCTTTTTCAGACAGTTTAATCCTCCCCATGTATTTCACACCTTTTGAAGCTCTTCATATTTTTCACACATTTTCAGGCTCTTCATGTTTTTGAACACCATTTCATGCTCCTCCTATTTTTCAGACCGTTTCATGTGCCTCATACATTTGACACCTTTTGAAGCTCTTCATATTTTTCACACCTTTTTAAGCTCTTCATATTTTTCACACCTTTTCAGGCTCTTCATGTTTTGGAACACCGCTTCATGCTCCTCCTATTTTTCAGACCGTTTCATGCTCCTGATATATTTGACACCTTGTGAAGCTCTTCATATTTTTCACACCTTTTCAGGCTCTTCCATTTTTTCAACACCGCTTCATGCTCCTCCTATTTTTCAGACCGTTTCATGCTCCTCATATTTTTGACACCTTGTGAAGGTCTTCATATTTTTCACAGCTTTTCATGCTCTTCATATTTTTTCAACACCGCTTCATGCTCCTCCTCTTTTTCAGACCATTTTTGCTCCTCATAATTTTGACACCATATGAAGCTCTTCATATTTCTCACAACTTTTCTGGTTCTTCATGTATTTCAACACCGCTTCATGCTCCTCCTATTTTTCAGACCGTATCATTTTCATCTAATATTTGAAACCTTTTGAAGCTCTTCATATTTTTCCACATCTTTTGAAGCTCTTCATATTTTTCACGCGTTTTCAGGCTCTTCATGTTTTTCAACACGCCTTCTTGGTCCTCCTATTTTTCAGGCCGTTTCATGCTCCTCATATTTTTGACACCTTTTGAAGCTCTTCATATTTTTCACACCTTTTCAGGCTCTTCTTGTTTTTGAACACCGATTCATGCTCCTCCTATTTTTCATACCGTTTCATGCTCCTCATAATTTTGACACATTTTGAAGCTCTTCATAATTTTCACACATTTTCAGGCTCTTCATGTTTTTGAACACCGTCTCATGCTCCTGCTATTTTTCAGACCGTTTCATGCTCCTCATATATTTGACAACTTTAGAAGCACTTCGTATTTTTCACACCTTTTCAGGTTCTTAATGTTTTTGAACGCCACTTCATGCTCCTGCTATTTTTCAGACCGTTTCATACTCCTCCTATTTTTGATACCTTTTGAAGCTCTTCATATTTTTCACACCTTTTCAGGCTCTTTATGCTTTTCAACACCAATTCATGCTCCTCCTTTTTTGCAGACCGTTTCATACTCCTCATATTTTTGACACCTTTTGAAGCTCTTCATATTTCTCACACAATTTCAGGCTTTTCATGTTTTTCAACAACGCTTCATGCTCCTAATTTTCAGACCGTTTCATGCTGATCTCATTTTTGACACCTTTTGAAGCTTTTCATATTTTTCACACCTTTTCAGGCTCTTCATGTTTTTCCACACCACTTCATGCTCCTCCATTTTTGTAGACCGTTTCATTCTCCTCATGTATTTCACACCTTTTGAAGCTCTTCATATTTTTCCCACCTTTTCCGGCTCTCCATGTTTTTGATCACCGTTTCATGCTCCTCCTATTTTTCAGACCGTTTCATGCACCTCATATTTTTCACACCTTTTGAAGCTCTTCATATTTTTCACACCTTTTCAGGCTGTTCATGTTTCTCAACACCGCTTCATGCTCCTGCTATTTATCATAACGTTTCATACTCCTCATATTTTTGACACTTTTTGAGTCTCTTCATATTTTTCACACCTTTTCAGGCTCTTCATGTTTTTGAACACCGTTTCATAATCCTCCCATTTTTCATACCGTTTCATGCTCCTCATATTTTTGAAACCTTTTGAAGCTCTTCATATTTTTCACACCTTTTCAGGCTCTTCAAGTTTTTGAACACCGCTTCATCCTCCTCGTATTTTTAAGACCGTTTCATGCTCCTCATATTTTTGAAACCTTTTGAAGCTCTTCATATTTTTCACACCTTTTTAGGCTCTTCATTTTTTTGAACACCGCTTCATGCTCCTCCTATTTTTCAGACCGTATCATGCTCCTCATATTTTTCACACCTTTTGAAGCTCTTCATATTTTTCACACCTTTTTAGCCTCTTCATGTTTTTCAACACCAGTTCATGCTCCTCCTAATTTTCAGACCGTTTCATGCTCCTCATATTTTTAACACCTTTAGAAACTCTTCATATTTTTCACACATTTTCAGGCTCTTCATGTTTTTCAACACCGTTTCATGATCCTCTTTTTTTTCAGACCGTTTCATGCTCCTCATATTTTTGACACCTTTTGAAGCTCTTCATATTTTTCACACTTTTCAGGCTCTTCATGTTTTTCAACAACGCTTCATGCTCCGCCTATTTTTCAGACCATTTCATTCTCCTCATATTTTTGACACCTTTTCAAGCTCTTCAGATATTTCACACCTTTTCAGGCTCTTCATTTTTTTCAACACCACTTCATGCTCCTCCTATTTTTCAGACCGTTACATGCTCCTCATATTTTTGACACTTTTTGAAGCTCTTTATATATTTCACACATTTTCAGGCTCTTCATGTTTTTCAACACCGTTTCATGATCCTTCTATTTTCAGACCGTTTCATACTCCTCATATTTTTGACACCTTTTGTAGCTCTTCATATTTTTCACAATTTTCAGGCCGTTCATGTTTTTCAACAACGCTTCATGCTCCGCCTATTTTTCAGACCATTTCATTCTCCTCATATTTTTGACACCTTTTGAAGTTCTTCAGATATTTCACACCTTTTCAGGCTCTTCATTTTTTTCAACACCACTTTATCCTCCTACTATTTTTCAGATCGTTTCGTGCTCTTCTCATTTTGACACCTTTTGAAGCTCTTCATATTTTTCACATCTTTCGAAGCTCTTCATATTTTTCACACGTTTTCAGGCTCTTCATGTTGTTCAACACCCTTTCTTGCTTCTCCTATTTTTAAGACCATTTCATGCTCCTCATATATTTGACAGGTTTTGAAGCTCTACATATTTTTCACACCTTTTCAGCCTTTTCATTTATTTCAATATCACTTCATGCTCCTCCTATTTTTCAGACCGTTTCATGCTCATCTCATTTTGACACATTTTGAAGCTCTTCATATTTTTCACACCTTTTCAGGCTCTTCATGTTTTTGAACACCGCTTCATGCTACTCCTATTTTTTAGACCGTTTCATGCTCCTCATATTTTTGACACCTTTTGAAGCTCTTCATATATTTCACACCTTTTCAGGCTCTTCATGTTTTTGAACACGGCTTCATGCTCCTCCTATTTTTCAGACCGTACCCTGCTCCTCATATTTTTCACACCTATTGAAGCTCTTAATATTTTTCACAACTTTGCAGGCTCTTCATGTTTTTGAACACCACTTCATGCTCCTCCTATTTTACAGAGAGTTTCAGGCCCCTCATGTATTTCACACCTTTTGAAGCTCTTCATATTTTTCACACCTTTTCAGTCTCTTCATGTTTTTCAACACCGTTTCATGCTGCTTATATTTTTCAGACCGTTTCATGCTCCTCATATCTTTCACACCTTTTGAAGCTCTTCATATTTTTCACACCTTTTCAGGCTCTTCATGTTTTTGAACACTGCTTCATGCTCCTCCTATTTTTCAGGTCATTTCATGCTCCTCATATTTTTGAAACCTTTTGAAGCTCTTCATATTTTTCACTCCTTTTCAGGCTCCACATGTTTTTGAACAGCGCATCATGCTCCTCCTATTTTCAGACCGTTCCATGCTCCTCATATTTTTGACACCTTTTGAAGCTCTTCATAATTTTCACACCTTTTCAGGCTCTTCATGTTTTTCAACACCACTTCATCCTCCAAATATTTTTCAGATGGCTTCATGCTCATCTCATTTTTGACACCTTTTGAAGCTCTTCATATTTTTGACATCTTTTGAAGCTCTTCATATTTCTCACACTTTTTCAGGCTCTTCATGTTTTTCATCACCGCTTCATGCTCCTCCTATTTTTCAGACCGTTTCATGCTCCTCAAATTTTTGACACCTTTTAAAGCTCTTCATATATTTCACACCTTTTCAGGCTCGTCATTTTTTTGAACACCACTTCATGCTCCTCCTATTTTTCAGACCTTTTCATGCTCCTCATATTTTTGACACCTTTTGAAGCTCCTCATATTTTTCACACCTTTTGAAGCTCTTCATATTTTTCACACCTTTTGAAGCTCTTCATATTTTTCACAACTTTTCAGGCTCTTCATGTTTTTGAACACCGTTTCATGCTCCTCCTATATTTCAGATCATTTCATGCTCCTCATATTTTTGACAGCATTTAGAGCTCTTCAAATATTTCACACATTTTCAGGCTATTCATGTTTTTCAACACAAGTTCATGCTCCCCCTTTTTTTCAGACCGTTTCATGCTCATCTCATTTTTGACATCTTTTGAAACTCTTCATATTTTTCACACCTTTTGAAGCTCTTCATATTTTTCACACCTTTTCAGGCTCTTCATGTTTTTGTACACTGTTTCATGCTCCTCCTATTTTTTAGAAGTTTCATTCTCCTCATATTTTTCACACATTTTGAAGCTGTTCATATTTTTGACACCTTTTGAAGCTCTTCATATATTTCACACCTTTTCAGGCTCTTCATGTTTTTGAACACCGCTTCATGCTCCTCCTATTTTTCAGACCATTTCATGCTCCTCATATTTTTGACACCTATTGATGCTCTTCATTTTTTTCACACCTTTTCAGGCTCTTCATGTTTTTGAACACGGTTTCATGCTTCTCCTGTTTTTCACAGATTCATCCTCCTCTTATTTTTGACATGTTTTGAAACACTTCATATTTTTCACACCTTCTCAGGCGCTTCAGGGTTTCAACACCGTTTCATGCTCCTCCTATTTTTCAGTCCATTTCGTGCTCCTCATATTTTTGACACTTTTTGAAGCTCTTCATATTTTCCACAACTTTTAATGCTCTTCATCTTTTTCAACACCACTTCATGCTCCTCATATTTTTGACACCTTTTGAAGCTCTTCATGTATTTCACACCTTTTCAGGCTCTTCATGTTTTTGAACACCACTTCATGCTTTTCCAATTTTTCACACCGTTTCATGCTCCTCATATTTTTGACACCTTTTGAAGCTCTTCATGTATTTCACACCTATTCAGGCTCTTCATGTTTTTGAATACCGTTACATGATTCTCCTATTTTTCAGACTGTTTCATGCTCCGCATATTTTTGACACCTTTTGAAGCTCTTCATATTTTTCACACCTTTTGAAGCTCTTCATATTTTTCACACCTTTTCAGGCTCTTCATATTTTTCACACCTTTTGAAACTCTTCATATTTTTGCCACCTTTTGAAGCTCTTCATATCTTTCACACCTTTTCAGGCTCTTCATATTTTTCACACCTTTTCATGCTCTTCATGTTTTTCAACACCACTTCATACTCCTCATATTTTTGACACATTTTGAAGCTCTTCATATTTTTCAAACTTTTTGAACCTCTTCATATTTTTCACACCTTTTCAGGCTCTTCATGTTGTTTAACGCCGCGTCATGCTCCTGCTATTTTTCTGACCGTTTGATACTCCTCATATTTTCACACCTTTGAAGCTATTCATATTTTTCACACCTTTTCAGGCTCTTCATGTTTTTGAACACCATTTCATGCTCCTCCTATTTTTGACACCTTATGGAACTCCTCATATTTTTCACACCTATTCAGGCTCTTCATGTTTTTGAACACCGTTTTATGTTACTCCTATTTTTCTGACCGTTTCATGCTCCTCATATTTTTGACATCTTTTGAAGCTCTTCATATTTTCATTCCTTTTCAGGCTCTTCATGTTTTCAACAACGCTTCATGCTCCTCCTATTTTTCAGAAAGTTTCATGCTCCTCATATGTTTGACACTTTTTGAAGCTCTTCATATTTTTACACCTTTTGAAGCTCTTCATATTTTTCACATCTTTTCAGACTCTTCATGTATTTCAACACCAGGTCATGCTCCTCCTATTTTTGACACCTTATGGAACTCCTCATATTTTTCACACCTATTCAGGCTCTTCATGTTTTTGAACACCGTTTTATGTTACTCCTATTTTTCTGACCGTTTCATGCTCCTCATATTTTTGACACCTTTTGAAGCTCCTCATATATTTCACACCTTGTCAGGCTCTTCATGTTTTTCAACTCCGCTTCATGCTCCTCCTATTTTTCAGACCGTTTCATGCTCCTCATATTTTTGACACTTTTTGAAACTCTTCATATTTTTCACACCTTTTCAGGCTCTTCATGTTTTGAACAAAACTTCATGCTCCTCCTATTTTTCAGACAGTTTCATTTTCCTCATATTTTTGACACCTTTTTAAGCTCTTCATATATTTCACACCTTTTCAGGCTCTTTATGTTTTTGAACACCGTTTCATGCTCCTCCTATTTGTCTGACCGTTTCATGCTCCTCATATTTTTGACACCTTTTGAAGCTCTTCATGTATTTCACAGCTTTTCAGTCTCTTCATGATTTTGAACAGCGTTTCATGCTCCTCCTATTTTTCAGCCCGTTTCATGCTCCTCATATTTTTCACTCCTTTTTAGGCTCTGCATATTGTTCACAACTTTTCAGTATCTACATGTTGTCAACACCGTTTCATTCTCCTCCTATATTTGAGACCGTTTCAAGCTCCTCATATTTTTGACACCTTTTGAAGCTCTTCATACATTTCTCACATTTTCAGTCTCTTCATGGTTTTGAACACCGTTTCATGCTCCTCATTTTTTTCAAACCTTTTGATGCTTTTCATATTTTTCACACATTTTCAGGCTCTTCATGTTTTTGAACATGGTTTCATGCTTCTCCTATTTTTCAGACCGTTTCATGCACCTCATATTTTTGACACCTTTTGAAGCTCTTCATATTTTTCACAAATTTTCAGTATCTTCAATTTTTTGAACACCGTTTCATGCTCCTGATATTTTTCAGACCTTTTGAAGCTCTTCATATTTTTCACAAATTTTCAGGTTCTTCATGTTTTTGAACACCATTTCATGATCCTCCTATTTTTCAGACCGTGTCATGCTCCTCATAATTTTGACACCTTTAGGGCTCTTCATATTTTACACACCTTTTCGGGCTGTTCATGTTTTTGAACACTGCTTCATACTACCCCTATTTTTCAGACCGTTCCCTGCTCTTCATATTTCTGACACTTTTTGAAGCTCTTCATATTTTTCCACACATTTTCAGGCTCTTCATGTTTTTGAACATGGTTTCATGCTTCTCCTATTTTTCAGACCGTTTCATGCTCCTCATATTTTTGACACCTTTTGAAGCTCTTCATAGTTTTCACACCTTTTGAAGCTCTTCATATTTTTCACACCTTTTCAGGCTCTTCATGTTTTCCAACACCACGTCATGCTCCTCCTATTTTTCAGACCGTTTCATGCTCCTCATATTTTTGACTCGTTTTGAAACTCTTTATATTTTTCACACCTTTTCAGGCTCTTCATGTTTTTCAACAGTGCCTCATGCTCCTCGTAATTTTCAGACCGTTTCATGCTCCTCATATTTTTGACACATTTTGAAGCTCTTCATATTTTTGACACCTTTTCACGCTCTTCATGTTTTCAACGCCGCTTCATGCTCCTCCTATTTTTCAGACCGTTTCATGCTCCTCATCTTTTGACACCTTTTGAAGGTCTTCATATTTTTCACACCTTTTCAGTATTCAAGTTTTTGAACACCGCTTCATGCTCCTCATATTTTTCACAGCTTCTGAAGCTCTTCATATTTTTCTCACCTTTTCAGGCTCTTAATATTTTTGAACATCGTTTCGTGC
This sequence comes from Dama dama, assembly GCF_033118175.1. Lineage (NCBI taxonomy): Eukaryota > Metazoa > Chordata > Mammalia > Artiodactyla > Cervidae > Dama > Dama dama. Next base: position 5,338,747 of record NW_026870891.1, on the reverse strand, counting down.
TCCTCTTATTTTCAGAACGTTTCATGCTCCTCATATTTTTGACACTTTTTGAAGCTCTTCATATTTTTCACACCTTTTGAAGCTCTTCATATTTTTCACACTTTTTCAGGCTCTTCATGTTTTTGAACACCGCTTCATGCTCCTTCTATTTTTCAGAGAGTTTCATGCTCCTCATATATTTCACACCTTTTGAAGCTCTTCATATTTTTCAAACCTTTTCAGGCTCTTCATGTCTTTCAACACCGCTTCATGCTCCTCCTATTTTTCAGACTGTATCATGCTCCTCGTATTTTTGACACGTTTGAAGCTCTTCATATAATTCACACTTTTTCAGGCTCTTCAAGATTTTCAACACCGTTTGATGCTCTTCCTATTTTTCAGACTATTTCATGCTCCTCATATATTTGACACCTTTTGAAGCTCTTCATATTTTTCACACCTTTTCAGGCTCTTCATGTTTTTGTACACCGTTTCATGCTCCTCCTATTTTTTAGAAGTTTCATGCTCCTCATATTTTTGACACCTTTTGAAGCTCTTCATGTATTTCACACCTATTCAGGCTCTTCATGTTTTTGAATACCATTACATGATTCTCCTATTTTTCAGACTGTTTCATGCTCCGCATATTTTTGACACCTTTTGAAGCTCTTCATATTTTTCACACCTTTTGAAGCTCTTCATATTTTTCACACCTTTTCAGGCTCTTCATGTTTTTCAACACCGTTTCATGCTCCTCCTATTTTTCAGACCGTTTCATGCTCCTCATATTTTGACATGTTTTGAATCTCTTCATATTTTTCACATCTTTTCAGGCGCTTCAGGTTTTCAACACCGTTTCATGCTCCTCCTATTTTTCAGACCGTTTCATGCTCCTCATATTTTTGATACCTTTTGAAGCTCTTCATATTTTTCACACCTTTTCAGGCTCTTCATGTTTTTGATATCCGTTTCATGCTCCTCCTATTTTTCAGACCGTTTCATGCTCCTCATAATTTTGACACCTTTTGATGCTTTCATATTTTTAACACCTTTTCAGGCTCTTCATCTTTTTCAACACCACTTCATGCTCCTCCTTTTTTGCAGACGGTTTCATGCTACTCATACTTTTAACACCTTTTGAAGCTCTTCATATTTCTCACACCTTTTCAGGCTCTTCATGTTTTTCAACAACGCTTCATGCTCCTCCGATTTTTCAGACCATTTCATGCTCCTCATATTTTTGACACCTTTTGAAGCTCTTCATATTTTTCACCCCTTTTCAGGCTCTTCATGTTTTTGAACACCGCTTCATGCTTCTCCTATTGTTCAGACCGTTTCATGCTCCTCATATTTTTGACACCTTTTGCAGCTCTTTATATTTTTCACACTATTTCAGGCTCTTCATGATTTTCAACACCGTTTCATGTTATTCCTGTTTTTCAGACCGTTTAAGGCTCATCTCATTTTTGACACCTTTTAAAGCTCTTCATATTTTTCACACCTTTTCTGGCTCTTCATGTTTTTGAACACCGCTTCATGATCCTCCTGATTTTCAGACCGTTTCATGCTCTTCATATTTTTGAAACATTTTGAAGCTCTTCATATTTTTCACACCTTTTCAGGCTCTTCATGTTTTTCACCACCACTTCATTCTCCTCCTATTTTTCAGACCGTTTCATGCTCATCTCATTTTTGTCACCTTTGAAGCTCTTTATATTTTTCACACCTTTTGAAGCTCTTCATATTTTTCACACGTTTTCAGGCTCTTCATAGTTTTCAACACCGTTTCATGCTGCTTCTATTTTTCAGATCGTTTATGTTCCTCATATTTTTGACACCTTTAGAAGCTCTTCATATTTTTCAAACCTTTTCAGGTTCTTCATGTTTTTGATCAGCGTTTCATGCTCCTCCTATTTTTCAGACCGTTTCATGCTCCTCGTATTTTTCACACCTTTTGAAGCTCTTCATATTTCTCACACCTTTTCAGGCTCTTCATGTTTTTCTACACCACTTCATGCTTCTCCTATTTTTCAGCCCGTTTCATGCTCCTCATGTATTTCACACCTTTTGAAGCTCTTCATATTCTTCACACCTTTTCAGGCTCTTCAAGTTTTTCAACACCACTTCATGCTCCTCCTTTTTTGCAGACCGTTTCATGCTCCTCATATTTTTGATACCTTTTGATGCTCTTCATATTTTTCACACCTTTTCAGGGTCTTCATTTTTTCAACACCGCTTCATGCTCCTCCTATTTTTCAGACCGTTTCATGCTCATCTCATTTTTGAAACCTTTTGAAGCTTTTCATATATTTCACAACTTTTCAGGCTCTTCATGTTTTTGAACACCGCTTCATGCTCCTCCTATTTTTCAGACCGTTTCATGCTCCTCATATTTCACACCTTTTGAAGCTCTTCATATTTTTCACACCTTTTCAGGCTCTTCATGTTTTTGATCACTGTTACATTCTCCTCCTATTATTCACACCGTTTCATGCTCCTCATATTTTTGACACTTTTTGAAGCTCTTTATATATTTCACACCGTTTCAGGCTCTTCATGTTTTTGATCACCGTTACATTCTCCTCCTATTATTCAGACCGTTTCATGCTCCTCATATTTTTGACACTTTTTGAAGCTCTTTATATATTTCACACATTTGCAGGCTCTTCATGTTTTTGAACACAGCTTCATGCTCCTCCTATTTTTCAGACAATTTCATGCTCCTCATATTTTTGACAACTTTGGAAGCTCTTCATATTTTTCACACATTTTCAGGCTCTTCATGTTTTTCAACACTGTTGCATGATCCTCCTATTCTTCAGACCGTTTCATGCTCCTCATATACTTGACACATTTTTAAGCTCTTCATATATTTCACACATTTTCAGGCTATTCATGTTTTTCAACACCGCTCATGCTCCTTGTATTTTTAAGACCGTTTCATGCTCCTCATATTTTAGACACCTTTTTAAGCTCTTCACATTTTTCACACCTTTTTAAGCTCTTCATATTTCTCACACCTTTTCAGGCTCTTCATGTTTTTCAACAACGCTTCATGCACCTCCTATTCGTCAGACCGTTTCATGCTCATCTCATTTTTGACACCTTTTGAATCTTTTCATATTTTTCACACCTTCTCAGGGTCTTCATGTTTTTGAACACCGCTTCATGCTAATCCTATTTTTCAAACCATATCATGCTCCTCATATTTTTCACACCTTTTAAGCTCTTCATATTTTTCACACTTTTTCAGGCTCTTCATGTTTTTCAACACCGCTTCATGCTCCTCCTATTTTTCAGACCGTTTCATGCTCATCAAATTTTTGACACCTTTTGAAGCTCTTCATATTTTTCACACCTTTTGAAGCTCTTCATATTTTTCACACCATTTCAGGCTCTTCATGTTTTTAAACACCGTTTCATGCTGCTTCTATTTTTCAGACCGTTTCATGCTCCTCATATTTTTCACACCTTTTGAAGCTCTTCATATTTCTCACACCTTTTCAGGCTCTTCATGTTTTTCTACACCACTTCATGCTTCTCCTATTTTTCAGCCCGTTTCATGCTCCTCATTTATTTCACACCTTTTGAAGCTCTTCATATTTTTCACACCTTTTCAGGCTCTTCATGTTTTTCAACACCGTTTCATGCTGCTTCTATTTTTCAGACCGGTTCATGCTCCTCATATTTTTCACACCTTTTGAAGCTCTTCATATTTTTCACACCTTTTCAGGCTCTTCATGTTTTTCTACACCACTTCATGCTTCTCCTATTTTTCAGCCCGTTTCATGCTCCTCATGTATTTCATACCTTTTGAAGCTCTTCATATTTTTCACACCTTTTCAGGCTCTTCATGTTTTTGAACACCGCTTCATGCTCCTCCTCTTTTTCAGACCGTTTCATGATCCTCATATTTTTGACATCTTTTGAAGCTTTTCATATTTTTCACACCTTTTCAGGCTCTTCAAGTTTTTCAACACCACTTCATGCTCCTCCTTTTTTGCAGACCGTTTCATGCTCCTCATATTTTTGATACCTTTTGATTATCTTCATATTTTTCACACCTTTTCAGGCCCTTCATTTTTTCAACACCACTTCATGCTCCTCCTATTTTTCAGACCGTTTCATGCTCATCTCATTTTTGAAACCTTTTGAAGCTTTTCATATTTTTCACAACTTTTCAGGCTCTTCAAGTTTTTGAACACCGCTTCATGCTCCTCCTATTTTTCAGACCGTTTTATGCTCATCTCATTTTTGACACCTTTTGAAGCTTTTCATATTTTTCACAACTTTTCAGGCTCTTCATGTTTTTGAACACCGCTTCATGCTCCTCCTATTTTTCAGACCGTTTCATGCTCCTCATATTTTACACCTTTTGAAGCTCTTCATATTTTTCACACCTTTTCAGGCTCTTCATGTTTTTGATCACCGTTACATTCTCCTCCTATTTTTCAGACCGTTTCATGCTCCTCATATTTTTGACAACTTTGGAAGCTCTTCATATTTTTCACACATTTTCAGGCTCTTCATGTTTTTCAACAATGTTGCATGATCCTTTTTTTTCAGACCGTTTCATGCTACTCATATACTTGACACATTTTTAAGCTCTTCATATATTTCACACATTTTCAGGCTATTCATGTTTTTCAACACCGCTTCATGCTCCTTGTATTTTTAAGACCGTTTCATGCTCCTCATATTTTTGACACCTTTTTAAGCTCTTCATATTTTTCACATCTTTTTAAGCTCTTCATATTTCTCACACCTTTTCAGGCTCTTCATGTTTTTCAACAACGCTTCATGCACCTCCTATTTGTCAGACCGTTTCATGCTCATCTCATTTTTGACACCTTTTGAATCTTTTCATATTTTTCACACCTTCTCAGGCTCTTCATGTTTTTGAACACCGCTTCATGCTAATCCTATTTTTCAAACCATATCATGCTCCTCATATTTTTCACACCTTTTAAGCTCTTCATATTTTTCACACTTTTTCAGACTCTTCATGTTTTTCAACACCGCTTCATGCTCCTCCTATTTTTCGGACCGTTTCATGCTCATCAAATTTTTGACACCTTTTGAAGCTTTTCATATTTTTCACACCTTTTGAAGCTCTTCATATTTTTCACACCATTTCAGGCTCTTCATGTTTTGCAACACCACTTCAAGCTCCTCCAGGTTTGCAGACCGTTTCATGCTCCTCCTATTTTTCAGACCATTTCATATTCCTCATATTTTTCACACCTTTTGAAGCTCTTCATATTTTTCACACCTTTTCAGGCTCTTCATGTTTTTGAACTCCGTTGCATGCTCCTCCTATTTTTCAGACCATTTCATGCTCATCTCATTTTTTAAACCTTTTGAAGCTTTTCATATTTTTCACAACGTTTCAGGCTCTTCAAGTTTTTGAACACCGCTTCATGCTCCTCCTATTTTTCAGACCGTTTCATGCTCCTCATATTTTTCACACTTTTTGAAGCTCTTCATATTTTTCACACCTTTTCAGGCTCTTCATGTTTTTCTACACCGCTTCATGCTCCTCCTATTTTTCAGACCGTTTCATGCTCCTCATATTTTACACCTTTTGAAGCTCTTCATATTTTTCACACCTTTTCAGGCTCTTCATGTTTTTGATCACCGTTACATTCTCCTCCTATTATTCAGACCGTTTCATGCTCCTCATATTTTTGACACTTTTTGAAGCTCTTTATATATTTCACACCTTTTCAGGCTCTTCATGTTTTTGATCACCGTTACATTCTCCTCCTACTATTCAGACCGTTTCATGCTCCTCATATTTTTGACACTTTTTGAAGCTCTTTATATATTTCACACATTTTCAGGCTCTTCATGTTTTTGAACACAGCTTCATGCTCCTCCTATTTTTCAGACCGTTTCATGCTCCTCATATACTTGACACATTTTTAAGCTCTTCATATATTTCACACATTTTCAAGCTATTCATGTTTTTCAACACCGCTTCATGCTCCTTGTATTTTTAAGACCGTTTCATGCTCCTCATATTTTTGACACCTTTTTAAGCTCTTCCTATTTTTCACACCTTTTTAAGCTCTTCATAATTCTCACACCTTTTCAGGCTCTTCATGTTTTTCAACAACGCTTCATGCACCTCCTATTTGTCAGTCCGTTTCATGCTCATCTCATTTTTGACACCTTTTGAATCTTTTCATATTTTTCACACCTTCTCAGGCACTTCATGTTTTTGAACACTGCTTCATGCTAATCCTATTTTTCAAACCATATCATGCTCCTCATATTTTTCACACCTTTTAAGCTCTTCATATTTTTCACACTTTTTCAGGCTCTTCATGTTTTTCAACACCGCTTCATGCTCCTCCTATTTTTCAGACCGTTTCATGCTCATCAAATTTTTGACACCTTTTGAAGCTCTTCATATTTTTCACACCTGTTGAAGCTCTTCATATTTTTCACACCATTTCAGGCTCTTCATGTTTTTCAAAACCGTTTCATGCTGCTTCTATTTTTCAGACCGTTTCATGCTCCTCATATTTTTCACACCTTTTGAAGCTCTTCATATTTTTCACACCTTTCAGACTATTCATGTTTTTCAACACTGCTTCCTGCTCCTTGTATTTTTAAGACCGTTTCATGCTCCTCATATTTTTGACACCTTTTTAAGCTCTTCATATTTCTCATACCTTTTCAGGCTCTTCATGTTTTTCTACACCACTTCATGCTTCTCCTATTTTTCAGCCCGTTTCATGCTCCTCATTTATTTCACACCTTTTGAAGCTCTTCATATTTTTCACACCTTCTCAGGCTATTCATGTTTTTCAACAACGCTTCATGCACCTCCTATTTTTCAGACCGTTTCATGCTCATCTCATTTTTGACACCTTTTGAAGCTTTTCATATTTTTCACACCTTTTCAGGCTCTTCATGTTTTTCCACACCACATCATGCTTCTCCTAATTTTCAGCAAGTTTCATGCTCCTCATGTATTTCACACCTTTTGAAGCTCTTCATATTTTTCAAAACTTTTCAGGCTCTTCCTGTTTTTGAACAGCGCTTCCTGCTCCTCCTATATTTCAGACCGTTTCATGCTCCTCATGTATTACACACCTTTTGAAGCTCTTCATTTTTTTCACACATTTACAGGCTCTTCATGTTTTTGATCACCGTTTCATGCTCCTCCTATTTTTCAGACCATTTCATGCTCCTCATATTTTTGACACCTTTTGAAGCTCTTCGTATTTTTCACACCTTTTCAGGTCTCTTCATGTTTTTATACACCGTTTCATGCTAATCCCATTTTTCAAACCATATCATGCTCCTCATATTTTTCACACCTCTTCAAGCTTTTCATATTTTTCACAACGTTTCAGGGTCTTCAAGTTTTTGAACACCGCTTCATGTTCTTCCTATTTTTCAGACCGTTTCATCCTCCTCATATTTTTGACACCTTTTGATGCTCTTCATATTTTTCACACCTTTTCAGGCTCTTCATTTTTTCAACACCGCTTCATACTCCTCCTATTTTTCAGACCGTTTCATGCTCATCTCATTTTTGACACTTCTTGAAGCTTTTCATATTTTTCACAACGTTTCAGGCTCTTCAAGTTTTTGAAGACCGCTTCATGTTCTTCCTATTTTTCAGACCGTTTCATGCTCCTCATATTTTTGACACCTTTTGAAGCTCTTCATATTTTTCACACCTTTTCAGGCTCTTCATGTTTTTGAACACCGCTTCATGCTCCTCCTATTTTTCAGAGAGTTTCATCCTCCTCATGTATTTCACACCTTTTGAAGCTCTTCATATTTTTCAAAACTTTTCAGGCTCTTCATATTTTTCCACACCACTTCATGCTCATCCTATTTTTCAGACCGTTTCATGCTCCTCATATTTTTGACACCTTTTGAAGCTCTTCTTATTTTTCACACCTTTTCAGTCTATTCATGTTTTTGAACACCATTTCAGGCTCCTCCTATTTTTCAGAGAGTTTCATGCTCCTCATGTATTTCACTCCTTTGAAAGCTCTTCATATTTTTCAAAGATTTTGAAGCTCTTCATTTTTTTCACACCTTTTCAGGCTCTTCATGTTTTTCAACACCGTTTCATGCTCCTCCTATTTTTCAAACCGTTTCATGTTCCTCATAATTTTGACACCTTTTGAAGATCTTCATAATTTTCACACATTTTCAGGCTCTTCATGTGTTTGAACACCGCTTCATGTTCCTCCTATTTTTCAGACCGTTTCATGCTCCTCATATTTTTGACACCTTTTGAAGCTCTCATATTTTTCATACCTTTTGAAGCTCTTCATGTTTTTGAACACTGCTTCATGCTCCTCTTATTTTTCAGATCGTTTCATGCTCCTCATATTTTTGACACTTTTTGAGCTCTTCATATTTTTCAAACCTTTTCAGGCTCTTCATGTTTTCGAACTCTGCTTCATGCTCCTCCAGTTTTTCACACCGTTTCATGATCCTCTTGTATTTCACAACTTTGAACCTCTTCATATTTTTCACACCTTTTCATGCTCTTCAAGTTTTTCAACATCACTTCATGCTCCTACATTTTTGCAGACCGTTTCATGCTCCTCATATTTTTGACACATTTTGAAGCTCTTCATATTTCTCACACCTTTTCAGGCTGTTCATGTCTTTCAACACCGCTTCATGCTCCTCCTATTTTTCAGACGGGTTCATGCTCATCTCATTTTTGACACCTTTTGAAGGTCTTCATATTTCTCACACCTTTTCAGGCTGTTCATGTTTTTGAACACAGGTTGATGCTCCTCCTATTTTTCAGAACGTTTCATGCTCCTCATATTTTTGACACCTTTTGAAGGTCTTCATATTTTTCACACCTTTTCAAGCTCTTCATATATTTACACACCACTTCATGTTTCTCCTATTTTTCAGGCCATTTCATGCTCCTCATGTATTTCACACCTTTTGAAGCTCTTCATATTTTTCACAGCTTTTCAGGCTCTTCATGTTTTTCCACAGCACTTCATGCTTCTCTTATTTTTCAGCCCGTTTCATGCTCCTCATGTATTTCACACCTTTTGAAGCTCTTCATATTTTTCACACCTTTTCAGGCTCTTCATGTTTTTGATCACCGTTTCATGCTCCTCCTATTTTTCAGACCGTTTCATGCTCCTCATATTTTTGACACCTTTTGAAGCTCTTCATATTTTTCACACCTTTTCAGGCTCTTCATGTTTTTGAACACCACTTCATGATCCTCCTGTTTTTCAGACCGTATCATGCTCTTCATATTTTTGAAACATTTTGAAGCTCTTCATATTTTTCACACCTTTTCAGGCTCTTCATGTTTTTCTCCACCACTTCATGCTCCTCCTATGTTTCAGACCGTTTCATGCTCATCTCATTTTTTTCACCTTTGAAGCTCTTCATATTTTTCACACCTTTTAAAGCTCTTCATATTTTTCACAAGTTTTCAGGCTCTTCATGTATTTCAAAACCGTTTCATGCTGCTTCTATTTTTCAGACCGTTTCATGCTCCACATATTTTTCACACCTTTTGAAGCTCTTCATATTTTTCACACCTTTTCAGGCTCTTCATGTTTTTCAAAACCGTTTCATGCTGCTTCTATTTTTCAGACCGTTTCATGCTCCTCATATTTTTCACACCTTTGAAGCTCTTCATATTTTTCACACCTTTTCAGGCTCTTCATGTTTTTGGTCACCGTTTCATGCTCCTCCTATTTTTCAGACCGTTTCATGCTCCTCATATTTTTGACACCTTTTGAAACTCTTCATATTTTTCACACGTTTTCAGCTCTTAATGTTTTTCAACACCGCTTCATGCTCTTCCTATTTTTCAGACCGTTTCATGCTCATTTCATTTTTGACACCTTTTGAAGCTCTTCATATTTTTCACACGTTTTCAGCTCTTAATGTTTTTCAACACCGCTTCATGCTCTTCCTATTTTTCAGACCGTTTCATGCTCATTTCATTTTTGACACCTTTTGAAGCTCTTCATATTTTTCACACATTTTCAGGCTCTTCATGTTTTTGAACATCGCTTCATGCTCCTCCTATTTTTCAGAGAGTTTCATGCTCCTCATGTATTTCACACCTTTTGAAGCTCTTCATATTTTTCACACCTTTTCAGGCTCTTCATGATTTTCAACACCGCTCATGCTCCTCCTATTTTTCAGACCGTTTCATGCTCATCTCATTTTTGACACCTTTTTAATCTCTTCATATTTTTCAAAACTTTTGAAGCTCTTCATATTTTTAATATTTTTGAAGCTCTTCATATTTTCACACGTTTTCACACTCTTCATGTTTTTCAACACCGCTTCATGCTCCTCCTATTTTTCAAACCGTATCATGCTCCTTATATTTTTGACACTTTTTGAAGCTCTTCATATTTTTCACTCATTTTCAGGCTCTTCATATTTTTCAACACCACTTCATGCTCCTCCTATTTTTGAGACCGTTTGGTGCTCCGCATATTTTTGACACCTTTAGGAACTCTTCATATTTTTCACACCTTTTCAGGCACTTCATGTTTTTTATCACTGCTTCATGCTCGTCCTATTTTTCAGAACGTTTCATGCTCCTCATATTTTTGACACCTTTTGAAGCTCTTCATATTTTTCACACCTTTTCAGGCTCTTCATGTTTTTCGACACAGCTTCATGCTCCTCCTATTTTTCAGACCGTTTCATTCTCCTCATATTTTTGACACCTTTTGAAGCTCTTCATATTTTTCACACATTTTCAGGCTCTTCATGTTTTTCGACACAGCTTCATGCTCCTCCTATTTTTCAGACCGTTTCATTCTCCTCATATTTTTGACACCTTTTGAAGCTCTTCATATTTTTCACACATTTTCAGGCTCTTCATGTTTTTGAACATCGCTTCATGCTCCTCCTATTTTTCAGAGAGTTTCATGCTCCTCATGTATTTCACACCTTTTGAAGCTCTTCATATTTTTCACACATTTTCAGGCTCTTCATGTTTTTGACCATCGCTTCATGCTCCTCCTATTTTTCAGACCGTTTCATGCTCCTCATATTTTTGACACCTTTTGAAGCTCTTCATATTTTTCACAACTTTTCAGGCTCTTCATGTTTTTCAACACCGCTTCATGCACGTCCTATTTTTCAGACCGTTTCTTGCTCATCTCATTTTTGACACCTTTTGAAGTTTTTCATATTTCTCACAACTTTTCAGGCTCTTCATGTTTCTGAACACCGCTTCATGCTAATCCTATTTTTCAAACCATATCATGCTCCTCATATTTTTCACACCTTTTGAAGCTCTTCATATATTTCACACCTTTTCAGGCTCTTCCTGTTTTTGAACACCACTTCATGCTCCTTCTCTTTTTCAGAGAGTTTTATGCTCCTCATGTATTTCACACCTTTTGAAGCTCTTCATATTTTTCACACCTTTTCAGGCTCTTCATGTTTTTCAACACCGCTTCATGCTGCTCATATTTTTCAGACCGTTTCATGCTCCTCATATTTTTGACACCTTTTGAAGCTCTTCATTTTTTGCTCGCCTTTTAAGGCTCTTCATATTTTTCAACACCGCTTCATGCTGCTCATATTTTTCAGACCGTTTCATGCTCCTCATATTTTTGACACCTTTTGAAGCTCTTCATATTTTTCACACGTTTTGAGTCTATTCATGTTTTTGAACACCATTTCAGGCTCCTCCTATTTTTCAGAGAGTTTCATGCTCCTCATGTATTTCACACCTTTGAAAGCTCTTCATATTTTTCAAAGATTTTGAAGCTCTTCATATTTTTCACACCTTTTCAGGCTCTTCATGTTTTTCAACACCGTTTCATGCTCCTCCTATTTTTCAAACCGTTTCATGTTCCTCATAATTTTGACAGCTTTTGAAGATCTTCATAATTTTCACACATTTTCAGGCTCTTCATGTGTTTGAACACCGCTTCATGTTCCTCCTATTTTTCAGACCGTTTCATGCTCCTCATATTTTTGACACCTTTTGAAGCTCTCATATTTTTCATACCTTTTGAAGCTCTTCATGTTTTTGAACACTGCTTCATGCTCCTCGTATTTTTCAGATCGTTTCATGCTCCTCATATTTTTGACACTTTTTGAGCTCTTCATATTTTTCAAACCTTTTCAGGCTCTTCATGTTTTCGAACTCTGCTTCATGCTCCTCCTATTTTTCAGACCGTTTCATTCTCCTCATATTTTTGACACCTTTTGAAGCTCTTCATATTTTTCAAACCTTTTCAGGCTCTTCATGTTTTTCGACACAGCTTCATGCTCCTCCTATTTTTCAGACCGTTTCATTCTCCTCATATTTTTGACACCTTTTGAAGCTCTTCATATTTTCCACACCTTTTCAGGCTCTTCATGTTTTTGATCACCGTTTCATGCTCCTTCTATTTTTCAGATCGTTTCATGCTCATCATATTTTTGACACTTTTTGAGCTCTTCATATTTTTCACACCTTTTCAGGTTCTTCATGTTTTTGAACACCGCTTCATGATCCTCCTGATTTTCAGACCGTTTCATGCTCTTCATATTTTTGAAACATTTTGAAGCTCTTCATATTTTTCACACCTTTTCAGGCTCTTCATGTTTTTCTCCACCACTTCATGCTCCTCCTATTTTTCAGACCGTTTCATGCTCATCTCATTTTTGTCACCTTTGAAGCTCTTCATATTTTTCACACCTTTTAAAGCTCTTCATATTTTTCACAAGTTTTCAGGCTCTTCATGTTTTTCAAAACCGTTTCATGCTGCTTCTATTTTTCAGACCGTTTCATGCTCCTCATATTTTTCACACCTTTTGAAGCTCTTAATATTTTTCACACCCTTTTAAGATCTTCATGTTTTTGAACACAGCTTCATGCTCCTCCGATTTTTCAGACCGTTTCATGCTCCTCATATTTTTGACAACTTTTGAAGCTCTTCATATTTTTCACACCTTTTCAGGCTCTTCATATTTTTGAACACAGCTTCATGCTCCTCCTATTTTTCAGACCGTTTCATCTCCTCATATTTTTGACACTTTTTGAAGCTTTTCATATTTTTCACATCTTTTCAGGCTCTTCATGTTTTTCAACACCATTTCATGATCCTCCAATTTTTCAGACCGTTTCATGCTCATCTCATTTTTGACACCTTTTGAAGCTTTTCATATTTCTCACACATTTTCAGGCTCTTCATATTTTTCCACACCACTTCATGCTTCTCCTATTTTTCAGCCCGTTTCATGCTCCTCATGTATTTCACAGCTTTTGAAGCTCTTCATATTTTTCACACCTTTTCAGGCTCTTCATGTTTTTGGTCACCGCTTCATGCTCTTCCTATTTTTCAGACCGTTTCATGCTCCTCATATTTTTGACACCTTTTGAAGCTCTTCATATTTTTCACACCTTTTCAGGCTCTTCATGTTTTTGGTCACCGCTTCATGCTCTTCCTATTTTTCAGACCGTTTCATGCTCCTCATATTTTTGAAACATTTTGAAGCTCTTCATATTTTTCACACCTTTTCAGGCTCTTCATGTTTTTCACCACCACTTCACGCTCCTCCTATATTTCAGACCGTATCATGCTCATCTCATTTTTGTCACCTTTGAAGCTCTTTATTTTTTTCACACCTTTTGAAGCTCTTCATATTTTTCACACGTTTTTTGCTCTTCATATTTTTCAACACCGTTTCATGCTGCTTCTATTTTTCAGTCCGTTTCATGCTCCTCATATATTTCACACCTTTTGAAGCTCTTCATATTTTTCATACCTTTTCAGGATCTTCATGTTTTGGAACACAGCTTCATGCTCCTCCTATTTATCAGACCGTTTCATGCTCCTCATATTTTTGACACCTTTTGAAGCTCTTTATATTTTTCACAGTTTTTCAGGCTCTTCATTATTTTCAACACCGTTTCATGTTATTCCTATTTTTCAGACCGTTTAATGCTCATCTCATTTTTGACACCTTTTGAAGCTCTTCATATTTTTCACACCTTTTCAGGCTCTTCATGATTTTGGACACCGTTTCATGCTCCTCCTATTTTTCAGACCGTTTCATGCTCCTCATATTTATGACACCTTTTGAAGCTCTTCATATTTTTCACACCTTTTCATGCTCTTCATGTTTCTGAAAACCGCTTCATGATCCTCCTATTTTTCAGAACGTTTCATGCTCCTCATATATTTCACACCTTTTGAAGCTCTTCATATTTTTCACTTCATTGAAGCTCTTCATATTTTTCACTCCTTTTCAGGCTCTTCATGATTTTCAACACCGCTTCATGCTCCTCGTATTTTTCGGACCGTTTTATGCTCATCTCATTTTTGACACCTTTTGAAGCTCTTCATATTTTTCACACCTTTTGAAGCTCTTCATATTTTTCATATGTTTGAAGCTCTTCATATTTTCACACGTTTTCAGACTCTTCATGTTTTTCAACACCGCTTCATGCCCCTGCTATTTTTCAGACAGTTTCATGCTCCTCATATTTTTGACAGGTTTTGAGGCTTTTCATATTTTTCACACCTTTTCAGGCTCTTCATGTTTTTGAACACCGTTTCATAATCCGCCTATTTTTAAGACCGTTTCATGCTCCTCATATTTTTGACACCTTTAGAACCTCTTCATATTTTACACAGCTTTTCAGGCTCTTCATGTTTTTCAACACCGCTTCATGCTCCTCCTCTTTTTCAGAACGTTTCATGCTCCTCATATATTTGACACCTTTTGAAGCTCTTGATATTTCTCACACCTTTTCAGGTTCTTCATGTTTTTCAACACCGCTTCATGCTCCTCCTATTTTTCAGACCGTTTCATGCTCATCTCATTTTTGACACATTTTGAAGCTCCTCATATTTTTCACATCTTTTGAAGCTCTTCATATTTTTCACACCTTTTCAGGCTCTTCATGTTTTTGAACACCGCTTCATGATCCTCCTGTTTTTCAGACCGTATCATGCTCATCTCATTTTTGTCACCTTTGAAGCTCTTTATATTTTTCACACCTTTTGAAGCTCTTCATATTTTTCACACCTTTTCAGGCTCTTCATGTTTTTGATCACCGTTTCATGCTCCTCCTATTTTTCAGACCGTTTCATGCTCCTCATAATTTTGACACCTTATGAAGCTCTTCATATTTTTCACACCTTTTCTGGCTCTTCATGTTTTTGAACACCGCTTCATGATCCTCCTGATTTTCAGACCGTTTCATGCTCTTCATATTTTTGAAACATTTTGAAGCTCTTCATATTTTTCACACCTTTTCAGGCTCTTCATGTTTTTCACCACCACTTCATTCTCCTCCTATTTTTCAGACCGTTTCATGCTCATCTCATTTTTGTCACCTTTGAAGCTCTTTATATTTTTCACACCTTTTGAAGCTCTTCATATTTTTCACACGTTTTCAGGCTCTTCATAGTTTTCAACACCGTTTCATGCTGCTTCTATTTTTCAGATCGTTTATGCTCCTCATATTTTTGACACCTTTAGAAGCTCTTCATATTTTTCAAACCTTTTCAGGTTCTTCATGTTTTTGATCACCGTTTCATGCTCCTCCTATTTTTCAGACCGTTTCGTGCTCCTCATATTTTTGACACATTTTGAAGCTGTTCATATTTTTCACACCTTT
This sequence comes from Dama dama, assembly GCF_033118175.1. Lineage (NCBI taxonomy): Eukaryota > Metazoa > Chordata > Mammalia > Artiodactyla > Cervidae > Dama > Dama dama. Next base: position 5,323,155 of record NW_026870891.1, on the reverse strand, counting down.
TCTGGCTCTTCATGTTTTTGAACACCGCTTCATGATCCTCCTATTTTTCAGACCGTTTCATGCTCCTCATATTTTTGACACTTTTTGAGCTCTTCATATTTTTCACACCTTTTCAGGCTCTTCATGTTTTTGAACACCGCTTCATGCTACTCCTATTTTTCAGATCGTTTATGCTCCTCATATTTTTGACACCTTTAGAAGCTCTTCATATTTTTCAAACCTTTTCAGGTTCTTCATGTTTTTGATCACCGTTTCATGCTCCTCCTATTTTTCAGACCGTTTCATGCTCCTCATAATTTTGACACCTTATGTTCATGTTTTTGAACACCGCTTCATGATCCTCCTATTTTTCAGACCGTTTCATACTTCTCATATTTTTGACACATTTAGAAGCTCTTCATTTTTTTCACACCTTTTCAGGCTCTTCATGTTTTTTGACACAGCTTCATGATCCTCCTATTTTTCAGACCGTTTCATGTTCATCTCATTTTTTACACCTTTTGAAGCTTTTCATATTTTTCACACATTTTCAGGCTCTTCATATTTTTCCACACCACTTCATGCTTCTCCTATTTTTCAGCCCGTTTCATGCTCCTCATGTATTTCACACCTTTTGAAGCTCTCCATATTTTTCACAGCTTTTCAGGCTCTTCATGTTTTTCAACACCATTTCATGATCCTCCAATTTTTCAGACCGTTTCATGCTCATCTCATTTTTGACACCTTTTGAAGCTTTTCATATTTCTCACACATTTTCAGGCTCTTCATATTTTTCCACACCACTTCATGCTCCTCCTATTTTTCAGACCGTTTCATGCTCCTCATGTATTTCACAGCTTTTGAAGCTCTTCATATTTTTCACACCTTTTCAGGCTCTTCATGTTTTTGGTCACCGCTTCATGCTCTTCCTATTTTTCAGACCGTTTCATGCTCCTCATATTTTTGACACCTTTTGAAGCTCTTCATATTTTTCACACCTTTTCAGGCTCTTCATGTTTTTGGTCACCGCTTCATGCTCTTCCTATTTTTCAGACCGTTTCATGCTCCTCATATTTTTGAAACATTTTGAATCTCTTCATATTTTTCACACCTTTTCAGGCTCTTCATGTTTTTCACCACCACTTCACGCTCCTCCTATATTTCAGACCGTATCATGCTCATCTCATTTTTGTCACCTTTGAAGCTCTTTATTTTTTTCACACCTTTTGAAGCTCTTCATATTTTTCACACGTTTTTTGCTCTTCATATTTTTCAACACCGTTTCATGCTGCTTCTATTTTTCAGTCCGTTTCATGCTCCTCATATATTTCACACCTTTTGAAGCTCTTCATATTTTTCATACCTTTTCAGGATCTTCATGTTTTGGAACACAGCTTCATGCTCCTCCTATTTATCAGACCGTTTCATGCTCCTCATATTTTTGACACCTTTTGAAGCTCTTTATAGTTTTCACAGTTTTTCAGGCTCTTCATTATTTTCAACACCGTTTCATGTTATTCCTATTTTTCAGACCGTTTAATGCTCATCTCATTTTTGACACCTTTTGAAGCTCTTCATATTTTTCACACCTTTTCAGGCTCTTCATGATTTTGGACACCGTTTCATGCTCCTCCTATTTTTCAGACCGTTTCATGCTCCTCATATTTATGACACCTTTTGAAGCTCTTCATATTTTTCACACCTTTTCATGCTCTTCATGTTTCTGAAAACCGCTTCATGATCCTCCTATTTTTCAGAACGTTTCATGCTCCTCATATATTTCACACCTTTTGAAGCTCTTCATATTTTTCACTTCATTGAAGCTCTTCATATTTTTCACTCCTTTTCAGGCTCTTCATGATTTTCAACACCGCTTCATGCTCCTCGTATTTTTCGGACCGTTTTATGCTCATCTCATTTTTGACACCTTTTGAAGCTCTTCATATTTTTCACACCTTTTGAAGCTCTTCATATTTTTCATATGTTTGAAGCTCTTCATATTTTCACACGTTTTCAGACTCTTCATGTTTTTCAACACCGCTTCATGCCCCTGCTATTTTTCAGACAGTTTCATGCTCCTCATATTTTTGACAGGTTTTGAGGCTTTTCATATTTTTCACACCTTTTCAGGCTCTTCATGTTTTTGAACACCGTTTCATAATCCGCCTATTTTTAAGACCGTTTCATGCTCCTCATATTTTTGACACCTTTAGAACCTCTTCATATTTTACACAGCTTTTCAGGCTCTTCATGTTTTTCAACACCGCTTCATGCTCCTCCTCTTTTTCAGAACGTTTCATGCTCCTCATATATTTGACACCTTTTGAAGCTCTTGATATTTCTCACACCTTTTCAGGTTCTTCATGTTTTTCAACACCGCTTCATGCTCCTCCTATTTTTCAGACCGTTTCATGCTCATCTCATTTTTGACACATTTTGAAGCTCCTCATATTTTTCACATCTTTTGAAGCTCTTCATATTTTTCACACCTTTTCAGGCTCTTCATGTTTTTGAACACCGCTTCATGATCCTCCTGTTTTTCAGACCGTATCATGCTCATCTCATTTTTGTCACCTTTGAAGCTCTTTATATTTTTCACACCTTTTGAAGCTCTTCATATTTTTCACACCTTTTCAGGCTCTTCATGTTTTTGATCACCGTTTCATGCTCCTCCTATTTTTCAGACCGTTTCATGCTCCTCATAATTTTGACACCTTATGAAGCTCTTCATATTTTTCACACCTTTTCTGGCTCTTCATGTTTTTGAACACCGCTTCATGATCCTCCTGATTTTCAGACCGTTTCATGCTCTTCATATTTTTGAAACATTTTGAAGCTCTTCATATTTTTCACACCTTTTCAGGCTCTTCATGTTTTTCACCACCACTTCATTCTCCTCCTATTTTTCAGACCGTTTCATGCTCATCTCATTTTTGTCACCTTTGAAGCTCTTTATATTTTTCACACCTTTTGAAGCTCTTCATATTTTTCACACGTTTTCAGGCTCTTCATAGTTTTCAACACCGTTTCATGCTGCTTCTATTTTTCAGATCGTTTATGCTCCTCATATTTTTGACACCTTTAGAAGCTCTTCATATTTTTCAAACCTTTTCAGGTTCTTCATGTTTTTGATCACCGTTTCATGCTCCTCCTATTTTTCAGACCGTTTCGTGCTCCTCATATTTTTGACACATTTTGAAGCTGTTCATATTTTTCACACCTTTTCTGGCTCTTCATGTTTTTGAACACCGCTTCATGATCCTCCTATTTTTCAGACCGTTTCATGCTCCTCATATTTTTGACACTTTTTGAGCTCTTCATATTTTTCACACCTTTTCAGGCTCTTCATGTTTTTGAACACCGCTTCATGCTACTCCTATTTTTCAGATCGTTTATGCTCCTCATATTTTTGACACCTTTAGAAGCTCTTCATATTTTTCAAACCTTTTCAGGTTCTTCATGTTTTTGATCACCGTTTCATGCTCCTCCTATTTTTCAGACCGTTTCATGCTCCTCATAATTTTGACACCTTATGTTCATGTTTTTGAACACCGCTTCATGATCCTCCTATTTTTCAGACCGTTTCATACTTCTCATATTTTTGACACATTTAGAAGCTCTTCATTTTTTTCACACCTTTTCAGGCTCTTCATGTTTTTTGACACAGCTTCATGATCCTCCTATTTTTCAGACCGTTTCATGTTCATCTCATTTTTTACACCTTTTGAAGCTTTTCATATTTTTCACACATTTTCAGGCTCTTCATATTTTTCCACACCACTTCATGCTTCTCCTATTTTTCAGCCCGTTTCATGCTCCTCATGTATTTCACACCTTTTGAAGCTCTCCATATTTTTCACAGCTTTTCAGGCTCTTCATGTTTTTCCACAGCACTTCATGCTTCTCTTATTTTTCAGCCGGTTTCATGCTCCTCATGTATTTCACACCTTTTGAAGCTCTTCATATATTTCACACCTTTTCAGGCTCTTCATGTTTTTGATCACCGTTTCATGCTCCTCCTATTTTTCAGACCGTTTCATGCTCCTCATATTTTTGACACCTTTTGAAGCTCTTCATATTTTTCACACCTTTTCAGGCTCTTCATGTTCTTGAACACCGCTTCATGATCCTCCTGATTTTCAGACCGTTTCATGCTTTTCATATTTTTGAAACATTTTGAAGCTCTTCATATTTTTCACACCTTTTCAGGCTCTTCATGTTTTTCACCACCACTTCATTCTCCTCCTATTTTTCAGACCGTTTCATGCTCATCTCATTTTTGTCACCTTTGAAGCTCTTTATATTTTTCACACCTTTTGAAGCTCTTCATATTTTTCACACCTTTTCAGGCTCTTCATATTTTTCAACACCTTTTCATGCTGCTTCTATTTTTCAGACCGTTTCATGCTCCTCATATTTTTCACACCTTTTGAAGCTCTTCATATTTTTCACACCTTTTCAGCCTCTTCATGTTTTTGAACACAGCTTCATGCTCCACCTATTTATCAGACCGTTTCATGCTCCTCATATTTTTGACACCTTTTGCAGCTCTTTATATTTTTCACATTATTTCAGGCTCTTCATGATTTTCAACACCGTTTCATGTTATTCCTATTCTTCAGACCGTTTAATGCTCATTATCATTTTTGACACCTTTTGAAGCTCTTCATATTTTTCAAACCTTTTCAGGTTCTTCATGTTTTTGATCACCGTTTCAAGCTCCTCCTATTTTTCAGAGAGTTTCATGCTCCTCATATATTTCACACCTTTTGAAGCTCTTCATATTTTCCACACCTTTTCAGGCTCTTCATGTGTTTGATCACCTTTTCATGCTTCTTCTATTTTTCAGATCGTTTCATGCTCCTCATATTTTTGACACTTTTTGAGCTCTTCATATTTTTCACACCTTTTCAGGCTCTTCATGTTTTTGAACACCGCTTCATGCTACTCCTTTTTTTCAGATCGTTTATGCTCCTCATATTTTTGACACCTTTAGAAGCTCTTCATATTTTTCAAACCTTTTCAGGCTCTTCATGTTTTTGAACACCGCTTCATAATCCTCCTGTTTTTCAGACCGTTTCATGCTCTTCATATTTGTGAAACATTTTGAAGCTCTTCATATTTTTCACACCTTTTCAGGCTCTTCATGTTTTTGAACACAGCTTCATGCTCCACCTATTAATCAGACCGTTTCATGCTCCTCATATTTTTGACACCTTTTGCAGCTCTTTATATTTTTCACACTATTTCAGGCTCTTCATGATTTTCAACACCGTTTCATGTTATTCCTATTTTTCCGAACGTTTAATGCTAATCTCATTTTTGACACCTTTTGAAGCTTTTCATATTTTTCACAACTTTTCAGGCTCTTCATGTTTTTGAACACCGCTTCATGCTCCTCCTATTTTTCAGAGCGTTTCATGCTCCTCATATTTTTGACACTTTTTGAGCTCTTCATATTTTTCACACCTTTTCAGGCTCTTCATGTTTTTGATCACCGTTTCATGCTCCTTCTATTTTTCAGATCGTTTCATGCTCATCATATTTTTGACACTTTTTGAGCTCTTCATATTTTTCACACCTTTTCAGGCTCTTCATGTTTTTGAACACCGCTTCATGATCCTCCTATTTTTCAGACCGTTTATGCTCCTCATATTTTTGACACATTTAGAAGCTTTTCATTTTTTTCACACCTTTTCAGGCTCTTCATGTTTTTCGACACAGCTTCTTGATCCTCCTATTTTTCAGACCATTTCATTCTCCTCATATTTTTGACACCTTTTGAAGCTCTTCATATATTTCACACTTTTTCAGTCTCTTCTTTTTTTTTCAACAGGACTTCATGCTCCTCCTATTTTTCAGACCGTTTCATGCTCTTCATATTTTTGAAACATTTTGAAGCTCTTCATATTTTTCACTCCTTTTCAGGCTCTTCATGTTTTTGAACACCGCTTCATGCTCCTCCTATTTTTCAGAACGTTTCATGCTCCTCATATTTTTCACACTTTTTGAAGCTCTTCATATTTTGCACACCTTTTCTAGCCCTTCATGTTTTTCAACACAGCTTTATGCTCCTCCTATTTTTCAGACCGTTTCATGCTCCTAATATTTTGACACCTTTTGAAGCTCTTCATATATTTCACACCTTTTCAGGCTCTTCATGTTTTTGAACACCGCTTCATGCTCCTCTTATTTTTCAGACCGTTTTTTGCTCCTCATATTTTTAACACTTTTTTAAGCTTTTCATATTTTTCACACCTTTTCAGGCTCTTCAAGATTTTCAACACCACTTCATGCTCCTTCTTTTTTGCAGACCTTTTCATGCTCCTCATATATTTGACACCTTTTGATCCTCTTCATATTTTTCACACCTTTTCAGGCTCTTCATTTTTCAACACCGATTCATGCTCCTCCTATTTTCAGAACGTTTCATGCTCATGTCATTTTTGACACCTTTTGAAGCTTTTCATATTTTTCACAACTTTTCAGGCTCTTCATGTCTTTCAACACCGTTTCAGGCTCCTCCTATTTTTCAGACCGTTTCATGCTCATCTCAATTTTGACACCTTTTGAAGCTCTTCATAATTTTCACACATTTTCAGGCTCTTCATGTTTTTGAACACTGCTTCATGCTCCTCGTATTGTTCAGATCGTTTCATGCTCCTCATATTTTTGACACTTTTTGAGCTCTTCATATTTTTCACACCTTTTCAGGCTCTTCATGTTTTTGAACACCGCTTCATGATCCTCCTGATTTTCAGACCGTTTCATGCTCTTCATATTTTTGAAACATTTTGAAGCTCTTCATATTTTTCACACCTTTTCAGGCTCTTCATGTTTTTCACCACCACTTCATTCTCCTCCTATTTTTCAGACCGTTTCATGCTCATCTCACTTTTGTCACCTTTGAAGCTCTTTATATTTTTCACACCTTTTGAAGCTCTTCATATTTTTCACACGTTTTCAGGCTCTTCATATTTTTCAACACCGTTTCATGCTGCTTCTATTTTTCAGACCGTTTCATGCTCCTCATATTTTTCACACCTTTTGAAGCTCTTCATATTTTTCACACCTTTTCAGGCTCTTCATGTTTTTGAACACAGCTTCATGCTCCACCTATTTATCAGACCGTTTCATGCTCCTCATATTTTTGACACCTTTTGCAGCTCTTTATATTTTTCACATTATTTCAGGCTCTTCATGATATTCAACACCGTTTCATGTTATTCCTATTTTTCAGCCCGTTTAATGCACATCTCATTTTTGACACCTTTTGAAGCTTTTCATATTTTTCACAACTTTTCAGGCTCTTCATGTTTTTGAACACCGCTTCATGCTCCTCCTATTTTTCAGAGAGTTTCATGCTCCTCATGTATTTCACACCTTTTGAAGCTCTTCATATTTTCCACACCTTTTCAGGCTCTTCATGTGTTTGATCACCGTTTCATGCTTCTTCTATTTTTCAGATCGTTTCATGCTCCTCATATTTTTGACACTTTTTGAGCTCTTCATATTTTTCACACCTTTTCAGGCTCTTCATGATTTTGAACACAGCTTCATGCTACTCCTATTTTTCAGATCGTTTATGCTCCTCATATTTTTGACACCTTTAGAAGCTCTTCATATTTTTCAAACCTTTTCAGGCTCTTCATGTTTTTGATCACCGTTTCATGCTCCTCCTATTTTTCAGACCGTTTCATGCTCCTCATATTTTTGACACCTTTTGCAGCTCTTCATATTTTTCACACCTTTTCAGGCTCTTCATGTTTTTGAACACCGCTTCATGATCCTCCTGTTTTTCAGACCGTTTCATGCTCTTCATATTTGTGAAACATTTTGAAGCTCTTCATATTTTTCACACCTTTTCAGGCTCTTCATGTTTTTGAACACAGCTTCATGCTCCACCTATTTATCAGACCGTTTCATGCTCCTCATATTTTAGACACCATTTGCAGCTCTTTATATTTTTCACACTATTTCAGGCTCTTCATGATTTTCAACACCGTTTCATGTTATTCCTATTTTTCCGACCGTTTAATGCTAATCTCATTTTTGACACCTTTTGAAGCTTTTCATATTTTTCACAACTTTTCAGGCTCTTCATGTTTTGGAACACCGCTTCATGCTCCTCCTATTTTTCAGAGCGTTTCATGCTCCTCATATTTTTGACACTTTTTGAGCTCTTCATATTTTTCACAACTTTTCAGGCTCTTCATGTTTTTGATCACCGTTTCATGCTCCTTCTATTTTTCAGATCGTTTCATGCTCATCATATTTTTGACACTTTTTGAGCTCTTCATATTTTTCACACCTTTTCAGGCTCTTCATGTTTTTGAACACCGCTTCATGCTCCTCCTATTTTTCAGAACGTTTCATGCTCCTCATATTTTTCACACTTTTTGAAGCTCTTCTTATTTTGCACACCTTTTCAGGCCCTTCATGTTTTTCAACACAGCTTCATGCTCCTCCTATTTTTCAGACCGTTTCATGCTCCTAATATTTTGACACCTTTTGAAGCTCTTCATATATTTCAAACCTTTTCAGGCTCTTCATGTTTTTGAACACCGCTTCATGCTCCTCCTATTTTTCAGAGAGTTTCATGCTCCTCATGTATTTCACACCTTTTGAAGCTCTTCATATTTTTCACACCTTTTCAGGCTCTTCATGTTTTTGATCACCGTTTCAAGCTCCTCCTATTTTTCAGACCGTTTCATGCTCCTCATATTTATGACACCTTTTGAAACTCTTCCTATTTTTCACACCTTTTCATGCTCTTCATGTTTCTGAAAACCGCTTCATGATCCTCCTATTTTTCAGACCGTTTCATTCTCCTCATATATTTCACACCTTTTGAAGCTCTTCATATTTTTAACACCTTTTCATGCTCTTCATGTTTCTGAAAACCGCTTCATGATCCTCCTATTTTTCAGACCGTTTCATTCTCCTCATATATTTCACAGCTTTTGAAGCTCTTCATATTTTTCCCACCTTTTCAGGCTCTTCATGTTTTTGAACACTGCTTCATGATCCTCGTATTTTTCAGACCGTTTCATGCTCCTCATATTTTTGACACTTTTTGAGCTCTTCATATTTTTCACACCTTTTCAGGCTCTTCATGTTTTTCACCACCACTTCATTCTCCTCCTATTTTTCAGACCGTTTCATGCTCATCTCATTTTTGTCACCTTTGAAGCTCTTTATATTTTTCACACCTTTTGAAGCTCTTCATATTTTTCACACGTTTTCAGGCTCTTCATATTTTTCAACACCGTTTCATGCTGCTTCTATTTTTCAGACCGTTTCATGCTCCTCATATTTTTCACACCTTTTGAAGCTCTTCATATTTTTCCCACCTTTTCAGGCTCTTCATGTTTTTGAACACCGCTTCATGCTACTCCTATTTTTCAGATCGTTTATGCTCCTCATATTTTTGACACCTTAAAAGCTCTTCATATTTTTCAAACCTTTTCAGGCTCTTCATGTTTTTGATCACCGTTTCATGCTCCTCCTATTTTTCAGACCGTTTCATGCTCCTCATATTTTTGACACCTTTTGAAGCTCTTCATATTTTTCACACCTTTTCAGGCTCTTTATGTTTTTGAACACGGCTTCATGATCCTCCTGTTTTTCAGACCGTTTCATGCTCTTCATATTTGTGAAATATTTTGAAGCTCTTCATATTTTTCACACCTTTTCAGGCTCTTCATGTTTTTAATCACCGTTTCATGCTCCTTCTATTTTTCAGATCGTTTCATGCTCATCATATTTTTGACTCTTTTTGAGCTCTTCATATTTTTCACACCTTTTCAGGCTCTTCATGTTTTTGAACACCGCTTCATGATCCTCCTATTTTTCAGACCGTTTCATGCTCCTCATATTTTTGACACATTTAGAAGCTCTTGATTTTTTTCACACCTTTTCAGGCTCTTCATGTTTTTCGACACAGCTTCATGATTCTCCTATTTTTCAGACCGTTTCATTCTCCTCATATTTTTGACACCTTTTGAAGCTCTTCATATATTTCATATCTTTTCAGTCTCTTCTTTTTTTTTCAACACGACTTCATGCTCCTCCTATTTTTCAGACCGTTTCATGCTCTTCATATTTTTGAAACATTTTGATGCTATTCATATTTTTCACACCTTTTCAGGCTCTTCATGTTTTTGAACACCGCTTCATGCTCCTCCTATTTTTCAGAACGTTTCATACTCCTCATATTTTTCACATTTTTGAAGCTCTTCATATTTTGCACACCTTTTCAGGCCTTTCATGTTTTTCAACACAGCTTCATGCTCCTCCTATTTTTCAGACCGTTTCATGCTCATCTCATTTTTTTCACCTTTGAAGCTCTTTATATTTTTCTCACCTTTTGAAGCTCTTCATATTTTTCACATGTTTTCAGGCTCTTCATATTTTTCAACACCGTTTCATGCTGCTTCTATTTTTCAGACCGTTTCATGCTCCTCATATTTTTCACACCTTTTGAAGCTCTTCATATTTTTCACACCTTTTCAGGCTCTTCATGTTTTTGAACACCGCTTCATGCTCCTCTTATTTTTCAGACCGTTTTTTGCTCCTCATATTTTTGACACCTTTTGAAGCTTTTCATATTTTTCACAACTTTTCAGACTCTTCATGTCTTTCAACACCGTTTCAGGCTCCTCCTATTTTTCAGACCGTTTCATGCTCCTCATATTTTTGACACCTTTTGAAGCTCTTCATATTTTTCACACCTTTTCAGGCTCTTCATATTTATGAACACCGCTTCATGATCCTCCTGTTTTTCAGACCGTTTCATGCTCTTCATATTTTTGAAACATTTTGAAGCTCTTCATATTTTTCACACCTTTTCAGGCTCTTCATGTTTTTCACACGTTTTCAGACTCTTCATGTTTTTCAACAACGCTTCATGCTCCTGCTATTTTTCAGACCGTTTCATGCTCCTCATATTTTAGACACCTTTAAAAACTCTTCATATTTTTCACACCTTTTTAGGCTCTTCATGTTTTTCACACGTTTTCAGACTCTTCATGTTTTTCAACACCGCTTCATGCTCCTGCTATTTGTCAGACCGTTTCATGCTCTTCATATTTTTGACACGTTTTGAAGCTCTTCATATTTTTCACACCTTTTCAGGCTCTTCATGTTTTTCAACACCGTTTCATGCTGCTTCTATTATTTCAGACAGTTTCATGCTCCTCATATTTTTGACATCTTTTGAAGCTCTTCATATTTTTCACATCATTGAAGCTCTTCATATTTTTCACGCCTTTTCAGGCTCTTCATGATTTTCAACACCGCTTCATGATCCTCGTATTTTTCGGACCGTTTCATGCTCATCTCATTTTTGACACCTTTTGAAGCTCTTCATATTTTTCACACCTTTTGAAGCTCTTCATATTTTTCATATGTTTGAAGCTCTTCATAATTTCACACGTTTTCAGACTCTTCATGTTTTTCAACAACGCTTCATGCCCCTGCGATTTTTCATACCGTTTCATGCTCCTCATATTTTTGACAGGTTTTGAGGCTTTTCATATTTTTCACACCTTTTCAGGCTCTTCATGTTTTTGAACACCGTTTCATAATCCGCCTATTTTTAAGACCGTTTCATGCTCCTCATATTTTTGACACCTTTAGAACCTCTTCATATTTTACACAGCTTTTCAGGCTCTTCATGTTTTTCAACACCGCTTCATGCTCCTCCTCTTTTTCAGAACGTTTCATGCTCCTCATATACTTGACACCTTTTGAAGCTCTTGATATTTCTCACACCTTTTCAGGTTCTTTATGTTTTTCAACCCGCTTCATGCTCCTCCTATTTTTCAGACCGTTTCATGCTCATCTCATTTTTGACACCTTTTGAAGCTCTTCATGTTTTTCACATCTTTTGAAGCTCTTTATATTTTTCACACATTTTCAGGCTCTTCATGTTTTTGAACACCGCTTCATGCTCCTGCTATTTTTCAGACCGTTTCATGCTCCTCATATTTTTGACACCTTTTGAAGCTCTTCATATTTGTCACACCTTTTCAGGCTCTTCATGATTTTCAACACCGTTTCATGTTATTCCTATTTTTCCGACCATTTAATGCTAATCTCATTTTTGACACCTTTTGAAGCTTTTCATATTTTTCACAACTTTTCAGGCTCTTCATGTTTTTGAACATCGCTTCATGCTCCTCCTATTTTTCAGAGCGTTTCATGCTCCTCATATTTTTGACACTTTTTGAGCTCTTCATATTTTTCACACCTTTTCAGGCTCTTCATGTTTTTAATCACCGTTTCATGCTCCTTCTATTTTTCAGATCGTTTCATGCTCATCATATTTTTGACTCTTTTTGAGCTCTTCATATTTTTCACACCTTTTCAGGCTCTTCATGTTTTTGAACACCGCTTCATGATCCTCCTATTTTTCAGACCGTTTCATGCTCCTCATATTTTTGAAACATTTAGAAGCTCTTGATTTTTTTCACACCTTTTCAGGCTCTTCATGTTTTTCGACACAGCTTCATGATTCTCCTATTTTTCAGACCGTTTCATTCTCCTCATATTTTTGACACCTTTTGAAGCTCTTCATATATTTCACACCTTTTCAGTCTCTTCTTTTTTTTTCAACACGACTTCATGCTCCTCCTATTTTTCAGACCGTTTCATGCTCTTCATATTTTTGAAACATTTTGATGCTATTCATATTTTTCACACCTTTTCAGGCTCTTCATGTTTTTGAACACCGCTTCATGCTCCTCCTATTTTTCAGAACGTTTCATGCTCCTCATATTTTTCACATTTTTGAAGCTCTTCATATTTTGCACACCTTTTCAGGCCTTTCATGTTTTTCAACACAGCTTCATGCTCCTCCTATTTTTCAGACCGTTTCATGCTCATCTCATTTTTTTCACCTTTGAAGCTCTTTATATTTTTCTCACCTTTTGAAGCTCTTCATATTTTTCACATGTTTTCAGGCTCTTCATATTTTTCAACACCGTTTCATGCTGCTTCTATTTTTCAGACCGTTTCATGCTCCTCATATTTTTCACACCTTTTGAAGCTCTTCATATTTTTCACACCTTTTCAGGCTCTTCATGTTTTTGAACACCGCTTCATGCTCCTCTTATTTTTCAGACCGTTTTTTGCTCCTCATATTTTTGACACCTTTTGAAGCTTTTCATATTTTTCACAACTTTTCAGACTCTTCATGTCTTTCAACACCGTTTCAGGCTCCTCCTATTTTTCAGACCGTTTCATGCTCCTCATATTTTTGACACCTTTTGAAGCTCTTCATATTTTTCACAGCTTTCAGGCTCTTCATATTTATGAACACCGCTTCATGATCCTCCTGTTTTTCAGACCGTTTCATGCTCTTCATATTTTTGAAACATTTTGAAGCTCTTCATATTTTTCACACCTTTTCAGGCTCTTCATGTTTTTCACACGTTTTCAGACTCTTCATGTTTTTCAACAACGCTTCATGCTCCTGCTATTTTTCAGACCGTTTCATGCTCCTCATATTTTAGACCCCTTTAAAAACTCTTCATATTTTTCACACCTTTTTAGGCTCTTCATGTTTTTCACACGTTTTCAGACTCTTCATGTTTTTCAACACCGCTTCATGCTCCTGCTATTTGTCAGACCGTTTCATGCTCTTCATATTTTTGACACGTTTTGAAGCTCTTCATATTTTTCACACCTTTTCAGGCTCTTCATGTTTTTCAACACCGTTTCATGCTGCTTCTATTATTTCAGACAGTTTCATGCTCCTCATATTTTTGACATCTTTTGAAGCTCTTCATATTTTTCACATCATTGAAGCTCTTCATATTTTTCACGCCTTTTCAGGCTCTTCATGATTTTCAACACCGCTTCATGATCCTCGTATTTTTCGGACCGTTTCATGCTCATTTCATTTTTGACACCTTTTGAAGCTCTTCATATTTTTCACACCTTTTGAAGCTCTTCATATTTTTCATATGTTTGAAGCTCTTCATAATTTCACACGTTTTCAGACTCTTCATGTTTTTCAACAACGCTTCATGCCCCTGCGATTTTTCATACCGTTTCATGCTCCTCATATTTTTGACAGGTTTTGAGGCTTTTCATATTTTTCACACCTTTTCAGGCTCTTCATGTTTTTGAACACCGTTTCATAATCCGCCTATTTTTAAGACCGTTTCATGCTCCTCATATTTTTGACACCTTTAGAACCTCTTCATATTTTACACAGCTTTTCAGGCTCTTCATGTTTTTCAACACCGCTTCATGCTCCTCCTCTTTTTCAGAACGTTTCATGCTCCTCATATACTTGACACCTTTTGAAGCTCTTCATATTTTTCACACCTTTTCAGGCTCTTCATGTTTTTTATCACTGCCTCATGCTCGTCCTATTTTTCAGAAAGTTTCATGCTCCTCATATTTTTGACACCTTTTGAAGGTCTTCATATTTTTCACACCTTTTCAGGCTCTTCATTTTTTTCAACACTATTTGTTACTCCTCCTATTTTTTAGACCGTTTCATACTCATCTAATTTTTGACAACTTTTGAAGCTCTTCATATTTTTCACCTTTTTGAAGCTCTTCATATTTTTCACACAATTTCAGACTCTTCATGTTTTTCAACACCGCTTCATGCTCCTTCTATTTATCATACCGTTTCATACTCCTAATATTTTGACACGTTTTGAGGCTCTTCATATTTTTCACACCTTTTCAAGCTCTTCATGTTTTTGAACTCCGCTTCATGCTCCTCCTATTTTTTCGACAGTATCATGCTCCTCATATTTTTCACACCTTTTGAAGCTCTTCATATTTTTCACACCTTTTCAGGCTCTTCATTTTTTTCAACACTACTTGTTGCTCCTCCTATTTTTTAGACCTTTTCATGCTCATCTAATTTTTGACACTTTTGAAGCTCTTCATATTTTTTACACCTTTTGAAACTCCTCATATTTTTCACACATTTTGAAGCTCTTCATATTTTTCTCACCTTTTCAGGCTCTTCATGATTTTCATCACCGCTTCATGCTCCTCCTATTTTTCAGACCGTTTCATGCTCATCTCATTTTTGACACCTTTTGAAGCTCTTCCTATTTTTTACAGGTTTTCAGGCTCTTCATGTTTTTCAACACTGCTTCATGCTCCTCCTATTTTTCCGACCGTTTCATGCTCATCTCATTTTGACATCTTTTGAAGCTCTTCATATTTTTCACATTTATGAATCTCTTCATATTTTCCACACGTTTTCAGACAATTCATGTTTTTCAACATCGCTTCATGCTCCTCCTATTTTTCAGACCGTTTCATGCTCCTCATAATTTTGACACCTTTTGAAGCTTTAATATTTTTAACACCTTTTCAGGCTCTTCATCTTTTTCAACACCACTTCATGCTCCTCCTTTTTTGCAGACCGTTTCATGCTACTCATATTTTTAACACCTTTTGAAGCTCTTCATATTTCTCACACCTTTTCAGGCTCTTCATGTTTTTCAACAACGCTTCATGCTCCTCCGATTTTTCAGACCGTTTCATGCTCCTCATATTTTTGACACCTTTTGAAGCTCTTCATGTTTTTCACACCTTTTCAGGCTCTTCATGTTTTTGAACACCGCTTCATGCTTCTCCTATTTTTCAGACCGTTTCATGCTCCTCATATTTTTGACACCTTTTGAAGCTCTTCATATTTTTCACAACTTTTCAGGCTCTTCATGTTTTTCAACACCGCTTCATGCACGTCCTATTTTTCAGACCATTTCATGCTCATCTCATTTTTGACACCTTTTGAAGTTTTTCATATTTTTCACAACTTTTCAGGCTCTTCATGTTTTTGAACACCGCTTCACGCTAATCCTATTTTTCAAACCATATCATGCTCCTCATATTTTTCACACCTTTTGAAGCTCTTCATATATTTCACACCTTTTCAGGCTCTTCATGTTTCTGAACACCACTTCATGCTCCTTCTCTTTTTCAGAGAGTTTTATGCTCCTCATGTATTTCACACCTTTTGAAGCTCTTCATATTTTTCACACCTTTTCAGGCTCTTCATGTTTTTCAACACCACTTCATGCTGCTCATATTTTTCAGACCGTTTCATGCTCCTCATATTTTTTACACCTTTTGAAGCTCTTCATTTTTTTCACACCTTTTAAGGCTCTTCATGTTTTTCAACACCGCTTCATGCTGCTCATATTTTTCAGACCGTTTCATGCTCCTCATATTTTTGACACCTTTTGAAGCTCTTCATATTTTTCACACGTTTTCAGTCTATTCATGTTTTTGAACACCATTTCAGGCTCCTCCTATTTTTCAGAGTGTTTCATGCTCCTCATGTATTTCACACCTTTGAAAGCTCTTCATATTTTTCAAAGATTTTGAAGCTCTTCATATTTTTCACACCTTTTCAGGCTCTTCATGTTTTTCAACACCGTTTCATGCTCCCCCTATTTTTCAAACCGTTTCATGTTCCTCATAATTTTGAAACCTTTTGAAGATCTTCATAATTTTCACACATTTTCAGGCTCTTCATGTGTTTGAACACCGCTTCATGTTCCTCCTATTTTTCAGACCGTTTCATGCTCCTCATATTTTTGACACCTTTTGAAGCTCTCATATTTTTCATACCTTTTGAAGCTCTTCATGTTTTTGAACACTGCTTCATGCTCCTCGTATTTTTCAGATCGTTTCATGCTCCTCATTTTTTGACACTTTTTGAGCTCTTCGTATTTTTCAAACCTTTTCAGGCTCTTCATGTTTTCGAACTCTGCTTCATGCTCCTCCAATTTTTCACACCGTTTCATGATCCTCATATTTTTGATACTTTTTGTGCTCTTCATATTTTTCACACCTTTTCAGGTTCTTCATGTTTTTGAACACCGCTTCATGCTGCTCCTATTTTTCAGACCGTTTATGCTCCTCATATTTTTGACACCTTTAGAAGCTCTTCATATTTTTCACACATTTTCAGGCTCTTCATGTTTTTGATCACCGTTTCATGCTCCTCCTATTTTTCAGACCGTTTCATGCTCCTCATATTTTTGACACCTTTTGAAGCTCTTCATATTTTTCACACCTTTTCAGGCTCTTCATGTTTTTGAACACCGCTTCATTATCCTCTTGTTTTTCAGACCGTTTCATGCTCTTCATATTTGTGAAACATTTTGAAGCTCTTCATATTTTTCACACCTTTTCAGGCTCTTCATGTTTTTGAACACCGCTTCATTATCCTCTTGTTTTTCAGACCGTTTCATGCTCTTCATATTATTGAAACATTTTGAAGCTCTTCATATTTTTCAAACCTTTTCAGGCTCTTTATTGTTTTCTCCACCACTTCATGCTCCTCCTATTTTTCAGACCGTTTCATGCTCATCTCATTTTTGTCACCTTTGAAGCTCTTCATATTTTTCACACCTTTTGAAGCTCTTCATATTTTTCACAAGTTTTCAGGCTCTTCATGTTTTTCAAAACCGTTTCATGCTGCTTCTATTTTTCAAACCGTTTCATGCTCCTCATATTTTTCACACCTTTTGAAGCTCTTCATATTTTTCACACCCTTTTAAGATCTTCATGTTTTTGAACACAGCTTCATGCTCCTCCTTTTTTTCAGACCGTTTCATGCTCCTCATATTTTTGACAACTTTTGAAGCTCTTCATATTTTTAACACCTTTTCAGGCTCTTCATATTTTTGAACACAGCTTCATGCTCCTCCTATTTTTCAGACCGTTTCATGCTCCTCATATTTTTGACACCTTTTGAAGCTTTTCATATTTTTCACATCTTTTCAGGCTCTTCATGTTTTTCAACACTATTTCATGATCCTCCTATTTTTCAGACCGTTTCATGCTCATCTCATTTTTGACACCTTTTGAAGCTTTTCATATTTTTCACACATTTTCAGGCTCTTCATATTTTTCCACACCACTTCATGCTTCTCCTATTTTTCAGCCCGTTTCATGCTCCTCATGTTTTTGACATCTTTTGAAGCTCTTCATATTTTTCACACGTTTTCAGCTCTTAATGTTTTTCAACACCGCTTCATGCTCTTCCTATTTTTCAGACCGTTTCATGCTCATCTCATTTTTGACACCTTTGGAAGCTCTTCATATTTTTCACACGTTTTCAGCTCTTAATGTTTTTCAACACCGCTTCATGCTCTTCCTATTTTTCAGACGGTTTCATGCTCATCTCAAGTTTGACACCTTTTGAAGCTCTTCATATTTTTCACACATTTTCAGGCTCTTCATGTTTTTCAACACCGCTTATGCTCCTCCTATTTTTCAGACCGTTTCATGCTCATCTCATTTTTGACACCTTTTTAATCTCTTCATATCTTTCAAAACTTTTGAAGCTATTCATATTTTTAATATTTTTGAAGCTCTTCATATTTTCACACGTTTTCAGACTCTTCATGTTTTTCAACACCGCTTCATGCTCCTCCTATTTTTCAAACCGTATCATGCTCCTCATATTTTTGAAAACTTTTGAAGCTCTTCATATTTTTCACACCTTTTCAGGCTCTTCATGTTTTTGAACACTTCTTCATGCTCTTCCTCTTTTTCAGACCGTTTCATGCTCCTCATATTTTTGACACTTTTTGAAGCTCTTCATATTTTTCACTCATTTTCAGGCTCTTCATATTTTTCAACACCACTTCATGCTCCTCCTATTTTTGAGACCTTTTGGTGCTCCGCATATTTTTGACACCTTTAGGAACTCTTCATATTTTTCACACCTTTTCAGGCACTTCATGTTTTTTATCACTGCTTCATGCTCGTCCTATTTTTCAGAACGTTTCATGCTCCTCATATTTTTGACACCTTTTGAAGCTCTTCATATTTTTCACACCTTTTCAGGCTTTTCATGTTTTTGAACACCGCTTCATGCTCCTCCTATTTTCAGATTGTTTCATGCTCCTCATATTTTTGACACCTTTTGAAGCTCTTCATATTTTTCACACCTTTTCAGGCTCTTCATGTTTTTCAACACCGCTTCATGCTCGTCGTATTTTGCTGACCGTTTCATGCTCCTCATATTTTTGAAACCTTTTGAAGCTCTTCAGATATTTCGCACCTTTCCAGGCTCTTCATTTTTTCAACACCACTTCATGCTCCTCCTATTTTTCAGACTGTTTCATGCTCATCTCATTTTAACACCTTTTGAAGCTCTTCATATTTTTCACATTTATGAATCTCTTCATATTTTCCACACGTTTTCAGACAATTCATGTTTTTCAACATCGCTTCATGCTCCTCCTATTTTTCAGACCGTTTCATTCTCCTCATATTTTTGACACCTTTTGAAGCTCTTCATATATTTCACACTTTTTCAGACTTTTCCTTTTTTTGAATACGACTTCATGCTCCTCCTATTTTTCAGACCGTTTCATGCTCATCTCATTTTGACATCTTTTGAAGCTCTTCATATTTTTCACACCTTTTGAAGCTCTTCATATTTTTCACATTTATGAATCTCTTCATATTTTCCACACGTTTTCAGACAATTCATGTTTTTCAACATTACTTCATGTTATTCCTATTTTTCAGACCGTTTCATGCTCCTCATAATTTTGACACCTTTTGAAGCTTTAATATTTTTAACACCTTTTCAGGCTCTTCATCTTTTTCAACACCACTTCATGCTCCTTCTTTTTTGCAGACCGTTTCATGCTACTCATATTTTTAACACCTTTTGAAGCTCTTCATATTTCTCACACCTTTTCAGGCTCTTCATGTTTTTCAACAACGCTTCATGCTCCTCCGATTTTTCAGACCGTTTCATGCTCCTCATATATTTGACACCTTTTGAAGCTCTTCATATTTTTCACACCTTTTCAGGCTCTTCATGTTTTTGAACACCGCTTCATGCTTCTCCTATTTTTCAGACCGTTTCATGCTCCTCATATTTTTGACACCTTTTGAAGCTCTTCATATTTTTCACAACTTTTCAGGCTCTTCATGTTTTTAAACACCGCTTCATGCCCGTCCTATTTTTCAGACCGTTTCATGCTCATCTCATTTTTGACACCTTTTGAAGTTTTTCATATTTTTCACAACTTTTCAGGCTCTTCATGTTTTTGAACACCGCTTCATGCTAATCCTATTTTTCAAACCATATCATGCTCCTCATATTTTTCACACCTTTTGAAGCTCTTCATATATTTCACACCTTTTCAGGCTCTTCATGTTTTTGAACACCGCTTCATGCTACTCCTATTTTTCAGACCGTTTATGCTCCTCATATTTTTGACACCTTTAGAAGCTCTTCATATTTTTCACACCTTTTCAGGATCTTCATGTTTTGGAACACAGCTTCATGCTCCTCCTATATATCAGACCGTTTCATGCTCCTCATATTTTTGACACCTTTTGAAGCTCTTTATATTTTTCACAGTTTTTCAGGCTCTTCATGATTTTCAACACCGTTTCATGTTATTCCTATTTTTCAGACCGTTTAATGCTCATCTCATTTTTGACACCTTTTGAAGCTTTTCATATTTTTCACAACTTTTCAGACTCTTCATGTTTTTGAACACCGCTTCATGCTCCTCCTATTTTTCAGAGAGTTTCATGCTCCTCATGTCTTTCACAGCTTTTGAAGCTCTTCATATTTTCCACACCTTTTCAGGCTCTTCATGTTTTTGATCACCGTTTCATGCTCCTTCTATTTTTCAGATCGTTTCATGCTCATCATATTTTTGACACTTTTTGAGCTCTTCATATTTTTCACACCTTTTCAGGCTCTTCATGTTTTTGAACACCGCTTCATGATCCTCCTGATTTTCAGACCGTTTCATGCTCTTCATATTTTTGAAACATTTTGAAGCTCTTCATATTTTTCACACCTTTTCAGGCTCTTCATGTTTTTATCCACCACTTCATGCTCCTCCTATTTTTCAGACCGTTTCATGCTCTTCTCATTTTTGTCACCTTTGAAGCTCTTCATATTTTTCACAACTTTTAAAGCTCTTCATATTTTTCACAAGTTTTCAGGCTCTTCATGTTTTTCAAAACCGTTTCATGCTGCTTCTATATTTCAGACCGTTTGATGCTCCTCATATTTTTCACACCTTTTGAAGCTCTTCATATTTTTCACACCCTTTAAAGATCTTCATGTTTTTGAACACAGCTTCATGCTCCTCCTATTTTTCAGACCGTTTCATGCTCCTCATATTTTTGACAACTTTTGAAGCTCTTCATATTTTTCACACCTTTTCAGGCTCTTCATATTTTTGAACACAGCTTCATGCTCCTCCTATTTTTCAGACCGTTTCATGCTCCTCATATTTTTGACACTTTTTGAAGCTTTTCATATTTTTCACATCTTTTCAGGCCCTTCATGTTTTTCAACACCATTTCATGATCCTCCTATTTTTCAGACCGTTTCATTCTCATCTCATTTTTGACACCTTTTGAAGCTTTTCATATTTTTCACACATTTTCAGGCTCTTCATATTTTTCCACACCACTTCATGCTTCTCCTATTTTTCAGCCCGTTTCATGCTCCTCATGTATTTCACAGCTTTTGAAGCTCTTCATATTTTTCACACCTTTTCAAGCTATTCATGTTTTTGGTCACCGTTTCATGCTCCTCCTATTTTTCAGACCGTTTCATGCTCCTCATATTTTTGACACCTTTTGAAGCTCTTCATATTTTTCACACGTTTTCAGCTCTTATTGTTTTTCAACACCGCTTCATGCTCTTCCTATTTTTCAGACCGTTTCATGCTCATCTCATTTTTGACACCTTTTGAAGCTCTTCATATTTTTCACACGTTTTCAGCTCTTAATGTTTTTCAACACCGCTTCATGCTCCTCCTATTTTTCAGACCGTTTCATGCTCTTCTCATTTTTGTCACCTTTGAAGCTCTTCATATTTTTCACAACTTTTAAAGCTCTTCATATTTTTCACAAGTTTTCAGGCTCTTCATGTTTTTCAAAACCGTTTCATGCTGCTTCTATTTTTCAGACCGTTTGATGCTCCTCATATTTTTCACACCTTTTGAAGCTCTTCATATTTTTCACACCCTTTTAAGATCTTCATGTTTTTGAACACAGCTTCATGCTCCTCCTATTTTTCAGACCGTTTCATGCTCCTCATATTTTTGACAACTTTTGAAGCTCTTCATATTTTTCACACCTTTTCAGGCTCTTCATATTTTTGAACACAGCTTCATGCTCCTCCTATTTTTCAGACCGTTTCATGCTCCTCATATTTTTGACACTTTTTGAAGCTTTTCATATTTTTCACATCTTTTCAGGCTCTTCATGTTTTTCAACACCATTTCATGATCCTCCTATTTTTCAGACCGTTTCATGCTCATCTCATTTTTGACACCTTTTGAAGCTTTTCATATTTTTCACACATTTTCAGGCTCTTCATATTTTTCCACACCACTTCATGCTTCTCCTATTTTTCAGCCCGTTTCATGCTCCTCATGTATTTCACAGCTTTTGAAGCTCTTCATATTTTTCACACCTTTTCAAGCTCTTCATGTTTTTGGTCACCGTTTCATGCTCCTCCTATTTTTCAGACCGTTTCATGCTCCTCATATTTTTGACACCTTTTGAAGCTCTTCATATTTTTCACACGTTTTCAGCTCTTATTGTTTTTCAACACCGCTTCATGCTCTTCCTATTTTTCAGACCGTTTCATGCTCATCTCATTTTTGACACCTTTTGAAGCTCTTCATATTTTTCACACGTTTTCAGCTCTTAATGTTTTTCAACACCGCTTCATGCTCTTCCTATTTTTCCGACCGTTTCATGCTCATCTCAATTTTGACACCTTTTGAAGCTCTTCATATTTTTCACACATTTTCAGGCTCTTCATGTTTTTGAACATCGCTTCATGCTCCTCCTATTTTTCAGAGAGTTTCATGCTCCTCATGTATTTCACACCTTTTGAAGCTCTTCATATTTTTCACACCTTTTCAGGCTCTTCATGATTTTCAACACCGCTCATGCTCCTCCTATTTTTCAGACCGTTTCATTCTCATCTCATTTTTGACACCTTTTTAATCTCTTCATATTTTTCAAAACTTTTGAAGCTCTTCATATTTTTAATATTTTTGAAGCTCTTCATATTTTCACACGTTTTCACACTCTTCATGTTTTTCAACACCGCTTCATGCTCCTCCTATTTTTCAAACCGTATCATGCTCCTCATATTTTTGACACTTTTTGGAGCTCTTCATATTTTTCACTCATTTTCAGGCTCTTCATATTTTTCAACACCACTTCATGCTCCTCCTATTTTTGAGACCGTTTGGTGCTCCGCATATTTTTGACACCTTTAGGAACTCTTCATATTTTTCACACCTTTTCAGGCACTTCATGTTTTTTATCACTGCTTCATGCTCGTCCTATTTTTCAGAACGTTTCATGCTCCTCATAATTTTGACACCTTTTGAAGCTCTTCATATTTTTCACACCTTTTCAGGCTCTTCATGTTTTTCGACACAGCTTCATGCTCCTCCTATTTTTCAGACCGTTTCATTCTCCTCATAATTTTGACACCTTTTGAAGCTCTTCATATTTTTCACACATTTTCAGGCTCTTCATGTTTTTCGACACAGCTTCATGCTCCTCCTATTTTTCAGACCGTTTCATTCTCCTCATATTTTTGACACCTTTTGAAGCTCTTCATATTTTTCACACATTTTCAGGCTCTTCATGTTTTTGAACATCGCTTCATGCTCCTCCTATTTTTCAGAGAGTTTCATGCTCCTCATGTATTTCACACCTTTTGAAGCTCTTCATATTTTTCACACATTTTCAGGCTCTTCATGTTTTTCGACACAGCTTCATGCTCCTCCTATTTTTCAGACCGTTTCATGCTCCTCATATTTTTGACACCTTTTGAAGCTCTTCAATTTTTTCACACCTTTTAAGGCTCTTCATGTTTTTCAACACCGCTTCATGCTGCTCATATTTTTCAGACCGTTTGATGCTCCTCATATTTTTGACACCTTTTGAAGCTCTTCATATTTTTCACACGTTTTCAGTCTATTCATGTTTTTGAACACTATTTCAGGCTCCTCCTATTTTTCAGAGAGTTTCATGCTCCTCATGTATTTCACACCTTTGAAAGCTCTACATATTTTTCAAAGATTTTGAAGCTCTTCATATTTTTCACACCTTTTCAGGCTCTTCATGTTTTTCAACACCGTTTCATGCTCCTCCTATTTTTCAAACCGTTTCATGTTCCTCATAATTTTGACACCTTTTGAAGATCTTCATAATTTTCACACATTTTCAGGCTCTTCATGTGTTTGAACACCGCTTCATGTTCCTCCTATTTTTCAGACGGTTTCATACTCATCTCATTTTTGACACCTTTTGAATCTCTTCATATTTTTCACATCTTTTGAAGCTGTTCATATTTTTCACACTTTTTCAGGCTCTGCATGTTTTTCAACAACCTTTCTTGCTCCTCCTATTTTTCAGACGGTTTCATGCTCATCTCATTTTTGACACCTTTTGAAGCTCTTCATATTTTTCACACCTTTGGAAGATCTTCTTATTTTTCACGTTTTTGAAGCTCTTCATATTTTTCACACGTTTTCAGCCTCTTCATGTTTTTCAACACCGCTTCTTGCTCCTGCTATTTTTCAGACCGTTTCATACTCCTCATATTTTTGACACGTTTTGAGGCTCTTCATATTTTTCACACCTTTTCAGGCTCTTCATGTTTTTGAACACCGCTTCATGCTCCTCCTATTTTTCAGACCGTTTCATGCTCCTCATGTATTTCACACCTTTTGAAGCTCTTCATATTTTGCACACCTTTTCAGGCTCTTCATGTTTTTCACAACCACTTCATGCTCCTCCTATTTTTCAGATCGTTTCATGCACATCTCATTTTTTACACCTTTTGAGGCTCTTCATATTTTTCACACCTTTTCAGGCTCTTCATGTTTTTGAACACCGCTTCATGCTCCTCCTATTTTTCAGAGAGTTTCATGCTCCTCATGTCTTTCACAGCTTTTGAAGCTCTTCATATTTTCCATACCTTTTCAGGCTCTTCATGTTTTTGATCACCGTTTCATGCTCCTTCTATTTTTCAGATCGTTTCATGCTCATCATATTTTTGACACTTTTTGAGCTCTTCATATTTTTCACACCTTTTCAGTCTCTTCATGTTTTTGAACACCGCTTCATGATCCTCCTGATTTTCAGACCGTTTCATGCTCTTCATATTTTTGAAACATTTTGAAGCTCTTCATATTTTTCACACGTTTTCAGGCTCTTCATGTTTTTCTCCACCACTTCATGCTCCTCCTATTTTTCAGACCGTTTCATGCTCTTCTCATTTTTGTCACCTTTGAAGCTCTTCATATTTTTCACACCTTTTAAAGCTCTTCATATTTTTCACAAGTTTTCAGGCTCTTCATGTTTTTCAAAACCGTTTCACGCTGCTTCTATTTTTCAGACCGTTTCATGCTCCTCATATTTTTCACACCTTTTGAAGCTCTTCATATTTTTCACACCCTTTTAAGATCTTCATGTTTTTGAACACAGCTTCATGCTCGTCCTATTTTTCAGACCGTTTCATGCTCCTCATATTTTTGACAACTTTTGAAGCTCTTCATATTTTTCACACCTTTTCAGGCTCTTCATATTTTTGAACACAGCTTCATGCTCCTTCTATTTTTCAGACCGTTTCATGCTCCTCATATTTTTGACACTTTTTGAAGCTTTTCATATTTTTCACATCTTTTCAGGCTCTTCTTGTTTTTCAAGACCATTTCATGATCCTCCTATTTTTCAGACCGTTTCATGCTCATCTCATTTTTGACACCTTTTGAAGCTTTTCATATTTTTCACACATTTTCAGGCTCTTCATATTTTTCCACACCACTTCATGCTTCTCCTATTTTTCAGCCCGTTTCATGCTCCTCATGTATTTCACAGCTTTTGAAGCTCTTCATATTTTTCACACCTTTTCAGGCTCTTCATTTTTTTGGTCACCGTTTCATGCTCCTCCTATTTTTCAGACCGTTTCATGCTCCTCATATTTTTGACACCTTTTGCAGCTCTTCATATTTTTCACACGTTTTCAGCTCTTAATGTTTTTCAACACCGCTTCATGCTCTTCCTATTTTTCAGACCGTTTCATGCTCATCTCATTTTTGACACCTTTTGAAGCTCTTCATATTTTTCACACGTTTTCAGCTCTTAATGTTTTTCAACACCGCTTCATGCTCTTCCTATTTTTCAGACCGTTTCATGCTCGTCTCATTTTTGACACCTTTTGAAGCTCTTCATATTTTTCACACATTTTCAGGCTCTTCATGTTTTTGAACATCGCTTCATGCTCCTCCTATTTTTCAGAGAGTTTCATGCTCCTCATGTATTACACACCTTTTGAAGCTCTTCATATTTTTCACACCTTTTCAGGCTCTTCATGATTTTCAACACCGCTCATGCTCCTCCTATTTTTCAGACCGTTTCATGCTCATCTCATTTTTGACACCTTTTTAATCTCTTCATATTTTTCAAAACTTTTGAAGCTCTTCATATTTTTGATATTTTTGAAGCTCTTCATATTTTCACACGTTTTCACACTCTTCATGTTTTTCAACACCGCTCATGCTCCTCCTATTTTTCAAACCGTATCATGCTCCTCATATTTTTGACACTTTTTGAAGCTCTTCATATTTTTCACTCATTTTCAGGCTCTTCATATTTTTCAACACCACTTCATGCTCCTCCTATTTTTGAGACCGTTTGGTGCTCTGCATATTTTTGACACCTTTAGGAACTCTTCATATTTTTCACACCTTTTCAGGCACTTCATGTTTTTTATCACTGCTTCATGCTCGTCCTATTTTTCAGAACGTTTCATGCTCCTCATATTTTTGAGATCTTTTGAAGCTCTTCATATTCTTCACACATTTTCAGGCTCTTCATGTTTTTCGACACAGCTTCATGCTCCTCCTGTTTTTCAGACCGTTTCATTCTCCTCATATTTTTGACACCTTTTGAAGCTCTTCATATTCTTCACACATTTTCAGGCTCTTCATGTTTTTCGACACAGCTTCATGCTCCTCCTATTTTTCAGACCGTTTCATTCTCCTCATATTTTTGACACCTTTTGAAGCTCTTCATATTTTTCACACATTTTCAGGCTCTTCATGTTTTTGAACATCGCTTCATGCTCCTCCTATTTTTCAGAGAGTTTCATGCTCCTCATGTATTTCACACCTTTTGAAGCTCTTCATATTTTTCACACATTTTCAGGCTCTTCATGTTTTTCAACACCGTTTCATGCTCCTCCTATTTTTCAGACCGTTTCATGCTCCCCATATTTTTGACACATTTTGAAGCTCTTCATATTTTTCACACATTTTCAGGCTCTTCATGTTTTTCAACACCGCTTCATGCTCCTCCTATTTTTCAGAATGTTTCATGCTCCTCATATTTTTGACACCTTTTGAAGGTCTTCATATTTTTCACACATTTCAGGCTCTTCATGTTTTTCAACACCTCTTTATGCTCCTCGTATTTTGCAGACCGTTTCATGCTCCTATATTTTTGACACCTTTTGAAGCTTTTCATATTTCTCACTCATTTTGAGGCTCTTCATGTTTTTGAACATCACTTCATGCTCCTCCTATTTTTCAGACCGTTTCATGCTCCCCATATTTTTGACACCTTTTGAAGCTCTTCATATTTTTCACCCCTTTTGAAGCTGTTCATATATTTCACACCTTTTCAGGCTCTTGATGTTTTTCAACACCACTTCATGCTCCTTCTATTTTTCACACCCTTTCATGCTAATCTAATTTTTGACACCTTTTGAAGCTCTTCATATTTTTCACACCTTTTGAAGGTCTTCATATTTTTCACACCTTTTCAGGCTGTTCATGTTTTTGAACACCGCTTATGCTCGTCCTATTTTTCAGACCATTTCATGCTCCTCATACTTTTGACACCTTTGAAGCTCTTCATATTTTTCACACCTTTTCAGGCTCTTCATGTTTTTCAACACCGCTTCATGATCCTCCTATTTTTCAGACCGTTTCATGCTCCGCATATTTTTGACACCTTTTGAAGCTCTTCATATTATTCACACCTTTTCAGGCTCTTCATGTTTTTCAACAACACTTCATGCTCCTCCTATTTTTCAGACCGTTTCATGCTCATCTCATTTTTGACATCTTTTGAAGCTCTTCATATTTTTCACACCTTTTGAAGCTCTTCATAATTTTCATATTTTTGAAGCACTTCATATTTTTCACACTTTTTCAGGCTCTTCATGTTTTTCAACACCTCTTCAGGCTCCTCCTATTTTTCGGACCCTTTCATGCTAATCTAATTTTTGGCACTTTTTGAAGCTCTTCATATTTATCACACCTTTTAAGTCTCTGCATGTTTTTGAACACCTTTACATGCTCCTCATGTATTTCACTCCTTTTGAAGCTCTTCATATTTTGCACAAATTTTCAGGCTCTTCATGTTTTTGAACACCGCTTCATCCTCCTATATTTAAGGGGGTTTCATGCTCGTCGTATTTTTGACACATTTTGAAGCTCTTCATATTTTTCACACCTTTTCAGGCTCTTCATGTTTTTGAACACCGCTTCATGCTCCTCCTATATTTCAGTCCGTTCCATGCTCCTCCAATTTTCCCACCTTTTGAAGCTCTTCATATTTTTCACACCTTTTCAGGCTCTTCATGTTTTTGAACACCGCTTGATGCTCCTCCTATTTTTCAGACCGTTTCATGCTCCTCATGTATTTCACACGTTTTGAAGCTCTTCATATTTTTCACACCTTTTCAGCCTCTTCATGATTTTGAACACCGCTTCATCATCCTCCTATTTTTCAGAATGTTTCATGCTCCTCATATTTTTGACAACTTTTGAAGCTTTTCATATTTTTCACAACTTTTCAGGCTCTTCATGTTTTTGAACAGAGCTTCATGCTCCTCCTATTTTTCAGACCGTATCATGTTCCTCATGTATTTTACACCTTTTGAAGCTCTTCATATTTTTCACACCTTTTCAGGCTCTTCATGCATTTGAACAACTTTTCATGCTCCTCCTATTTTTCAGACCGTTTCATACTCCTCATAGTTTTGACACATTTTGAAGCTCTTCATATTTTTCACACCTTTTCAGGTTCTTCATGTTTTTCAACATCGCTTCATGCTCCTCCTATTTTTCAGACCGTTTCATGCTCCTCATATTTTTGACACCTTTTGAAGCTCTTAATATATTTCACAGCTTTTCAGACTCTTCATGATTTCCATTACCGCTTCATGCTCCTCATATTTTTCAGACCGTTTCATGCTCATCTCATTTTTATCACCTTTTGAAACTCTTCATATTTTTCACACCTTTTGAAGCTCTTCATATTTTTCACACGTTTTCAGGCTCTTCATGTTTTTCAACACCACTTCTTGCTTCTCCTATTTTTCAGACCGTTTCATGATCCTCATATTTTTGACCCATTTTGAAACTCTTCATATTTTTCACACCTTTTCAGGCTCTTCATGTTTTTCAACACCGCTTCATGCTCCTCCTATTTTTCAGACCCTTTCATGCTCCTCATAATTTTGCCACCTTTTGATGCTCTTCATATTTTTCACACCTTTTCAGGCTCTTCATGTTTTTCCACACCGCTTCATGCTCCTCCTATTTTTCAGACCATTTCATGCTCCTCATATATTTGACACATTTTGAAGCTCTTCATATTTTTCACACCTTTTCATGCTCTTCATGTTTGTGAACACCGCTTCATGCTCGTCCTATTTTTCAGACCGTTTCATGCTCCTCATGTATTTCACACCTTTTGAAGCTCTTCATATTTTGCACAGCTTTTCAGGCTCTTCATGTTTTTCACAAACACTTCATGCTCGTCCTATTTTTCAGACCGTTTCATGCTCCTCATATTTTTGACAACTTTTGAAGCTCTTCATATTTTTGACACCTTTGAGGCTCTTCAGGTTTTTGAACACCACTTCATGCTCCTCCTATATTTCAGTCCATTTCATGCTCCTCCTATTTTTCACACCTTTTGAAGCTCTTCATATTTTTGACACCTTTGAGGCTCTTCATGTTTTTGAACACCACTTCATGCTCCTCCTATTTTTCAGACCGTTTCATGGTCCTCATATATTTGACTCCTTTAGAAGCTCTTCATATTTTTCACACCTTTTCAGGCTCTTCATGGTTTTCAACACCGCTTCATGCTCCTCCTCTTTTTCAGACCGTTTCATGCTCCTCATATTTTTGACAACTTTTGAAGCTCTTCTTATTTTTCACACCTTTTCAGGCTCTTCATGATTTTCAAAACGGCTTCATGCTCCTCCTATTTTCACACCATTTCATGCTCATCTCATTTTTGACACCTTTTGAAGCTCCTCTACTTTTGACCCCTTTAGAGGCTCTTCATATTTTTGACAACTTTTCAGGCTCTTCATGTTTTTCAACACCGCTTCATGCTCCTCCTAATTTTCAGACCGTTTCATGACCCTCATATTTTTGACACCTTTTGAAGCTCCTCATATATTTCACACCTTTTCAGACTCTTCATGATTTCCAACACCACTTCATTCTCCTCATTTTTTTCACACCGTTTAATGCTCATCTCATTTTTGACACCTTTTGAAGCTCTTCATATTTTTGACACATTTAGAAGCTCTTCATATTTTTTAAACATTTTCAGGCTCTTCATATTTTTCAACACCGCTTATTGCTCCTCCTATTTGTCAGACCGTTTCATGCTCATCTCATTTTTGACAACTTTTGAAGCTCTTCATGTTTTTCACATATAATGAAGCTCTTCATATTTTACACACCTTTTCAGGCTCTTCATGTTTTTCAACACCGCTTCATGCTCCTCCTATTTTTCAGACCGTTTCATGCTCCTCATATTTTTGACACATTTAAAGCTCTTCATATTTTTCACACCTTTTCAGGCCCTTCATGCTTTTCCACACCACTTCATGCTCCTCCTATTTTTCAGACCTTTTCATGCTCCTCCTATTTTTCAGACCGTTTCATGCTTCTCATATTTTGAAACCTTTTGAAGCTCTTCATATTTTTCACAACTTTTCAGTCTCTTCATGTTTTTCAACACCGCTTCATGCTCCTCCTTTTTTCAGACCGTTTGATGCTCCTCATATTTTTGGCACCTTTTGAAGCTCTTCATATTTTTCACACCTTTTCAGGTCTTCATGTTTTTGAACACCATTTCATGCTCCTCCTATTTTTCAGACCGTTTCATGGTCCTCATATTTTTGACACCTTTTGAACCTCTTCATATTTTTCACACCTTTTCAGGCTCTTCATGTTTTCAACACCGCTTCATGCTCCTACTATTTTTCAGACGGTTTCATGCTCCTCATATTTTTGACACCTTTTGAAGCTCTTCATATTATTCACACCTTTTCAGGCTCTTCATGTTTTTCAACACCGCTTCATGCTCCTCCTTTTTTTCAGGCCGTTTCATGCTCCTCATTTTTTTGACGCCTTTTGAAGCTCTTCATATTTTTCACACTTCTCCAGGCTCTTCATGTTTTTGAACACCGTTTCATGCTCCTCCTGTTTTTCAGACCGTTTCATGCTCCTCATCTTTTTGACACGTTTTGAAACTCTTCATATTTATCACACCTTTTCAGGCTCTTCATGTTTTTCAACACAATTTCATGCTCCTCCTTTTTTTCAGACCGTTTTATGCTCCTCATATATTTGACACCTTTTGAAGCTCTTCATAATTTCCACACCTTTTCAGGCTCTTCATGTTTTTCTACACCGCTTCATGCTCCCCCTACATTTCAGACCGTTCATGCCTCTCATATTTTTGAAACCTTTTGAAGCTCTTCATATTTTTCACACCTTTTCAGGTTCTTCATGTTTTTCAACATCGCTTCATGCTCCTCCTATTTTTCAGACCGTTTCATGCTCCTCATAATTTTGACACCTTTTGATGCTCTTCATATTTTTCACACCTTTTCAGGCTCTTCATGTTTTTCCACACCGCTTCATGCTCCTCCTATTTTTCAGACCATTTCATGCTCCTCATATATTTGACACATTTTGAAGCTCTTCATATTTTTCACACCTTTTCATGCTCTTCATGTTTGTGAACACCGCTTCATGCTCGTCCTATTTTTCAGACCGTTTCATGCTCCTCATGTATTTCACACCTTTTGAAGCTCTTCATATTTTTGACACCTTTGAGGCTCTTCATGTTTTTGAACACCACTTCATGCTCCTCCTATATTTCAGTCCGTTTCATGCTCCTCCTATTTTTCACACCTTTTGAAGCTCTTCATATTTTTGACACCTTTGAGGCTCTTCATGTTTTTGAACACCACTTCATGCTCCTCCTATTTTTCAGACCGTTTCATGGTCCTCATATATTTGACTTCTTTAGAAGCTCTTCATATTTTTCACACCTTTTCAGGCTCTTCATGGTTTTCAACACCGCTTCATGCTCCTCCTCTTTTTCAGACCGTTTCATGCTCCTCATATTTTTGACAACTTTTAAAGCTCTTCTTATTTTTCACACCTTTTCAGGCTCTTCATGATTTTCAAAACGGCTTCATGCTCCTCCTATTTTCACACCATTTCATGCTCATCTCATTTTTGACACCTTTTGAAGCTCCTCTACTTTTGACCCCTTTAGAGGCTCTTCATGTTTTTGACAACTTTTCAGGCTCTTCATGTTTTTCAACACCGCTTCATGCTCCTCATTTTTTTCACACCGTTTAATGCTCATCTCATTTTTGACACCTTTTGAAGCTCTTCATATTTTTGACACATTTAGAAGCTCTTCATATTTTTTACACATTTTCAGGCTCTTCATATTTTTCAACACCGCTTATTGCTCCTCCTATTTGTCAGACCGTTTCATGCTCATCTCATTTTTGACAACTTTGAAGCTCTTCATGTTTTTCACATATAATGAAGCTCTTCATATTTTACACACCTTTTCAGGCTCTTCATGTTTTTCAACACCGCTTCATGCTCCTCCTATTTTTCAGACCGTTTCATGCTCCTCATATTTTTGACACCTTTAAAGCTCTTCATATTTTTCACACCTTTTCAGGCCCTTCATGCTTTTCCACACCGCTTCATGCTCCTCCTATTTTTCAGACCTTTTCATGCTCCTCCTAATTTTCAGACCGTTTCATGCTTCTCATATTTTGAAACCTTTTGAAGCTCTTCATATTTTTCACAACTTTTCAGTCTCTTCATGTTTTTCAACACCGCTTCATGCTCCTCCTTTTTTCAGACCGTTTGATGCTCCTCATATTTTTGACACCTTTTGAAGCTCTTCATATTTTTCACACCTTTTCAGGTCTTCATGTTTTTGAACACCATTTCATGCTCCTCCTATTTTTCAGACCGTTTCATGGTCCTCATATTTTTGACACCTTTTGAACCTCTTCATATTTTTCACACCTTTTCAGGCTCTTCATGTTTTCAACACCGCTTCATGCTCCTACTATTTTTCAGACGGTTTCATGCTCCTCATATTTTTGACACCTTTTGAAGCTCTTCATATTATTCACACCTTTTCAGGCTCTTCATGTTTTTCAACACCGCTTCATGCTCCTCCTTTTTTTCAGGCCGTTTCATGCTCCTCATATTTTTGACGCCTTTTGAAGCTCTTCATTATTTCCACACCTTTTCAGGCTCTTCATGTTTTTGAACACCATTTCATGCTCCTCTTATTTTTTTTTTATTGTTTTTTTTTTAAATTTTTTTTAATTATTTTTATTTTTTCTTTCCCAGTCGGTTTTGTCATACATTGATATGAATCAGCCATGGATTTACATGTATTCCCAATTCCAATCCCCCCTCCCACCTCCCTCTCCACCCGATTCCTCTCCGTCTTCCCAGTGCACCAAGCCGGAGCACTTGTCTCGTGCATCCTACCTGGGCTGGTGATCTGTTTCACCATAGATAGCATACATGCTGTTCATTTGAAATATCCCACCCTCACATTCTCCCACAAAGTTCAAAAGTCTGTTCTGTATTTCTGTGTCTATTTTTCTGTTCTGCATATAGGGTTATCGTTATCACCTTTCTAAATTCCATATACATGTGTCAGCATGCTCTAATGTTCTTTATCTTTCTGGCTTACTTCACTCTGTATAATGGGCTCCAGCTTCATCCATCTCATTAGGCCTGATTCAAGTGAATTTTTTAATGGCTGAGTAATATTCCATGGTGTATATGTACCACAGCTTTCTTATCCATTCATCTGCTGACGGGCATCTAGGTTGCTTCCATGTCCTGGCTATTATAAATAGTGCTGCGATGAACATTGGGGTGCACGTGTCTCTTTCAGACGAACCTATGGACACCTTATCTTTGACAAAGGAGGCAAGGATATGCAATGGAAAAAAGACAACCTCTTTAACAAGTGGTGCTGGGAAAACTGGTCAACCACTTGTAAAAGAATGAAAATAGAACACTTTCTAACACCATACACAAAAATAAACTCAAAATGGATTAAAGATCTAAATGTAAGACCAGAAACTATAAAACTCCTAGAGGAGAAGATAGGCAAAACACTCTCCGACATAAATCAAAGCAAGATCCTCTATGACCCACCTCCCAGAATATTGGAAATAAAAGCAAAACTAAACAAATGGGACCTAATGAAACTTAAAAGCTTTTGCACTACAAAGGAAACTATAAGTAAGGTGAAAAGACAGCCCTCAGATTGGGAGAAAATAATAGCAAATGAAGAAACAGACAAAGGATTAATCTCAAAAATATACAAGCAAATCCTGCAGCTCAATTCCAGAAAAATAAATGACCCAATACAAAATGAGCCAAAGAACTAAACAGACATTTCTCCAAAGAAGACATACAGATGGATAACAAACACATGAAAAGATGCTCAACATCACTCATAATTAGAGAAATGCAAATCAAAACCACAATGAGGTACCATTATATGCCAGTCAGGATGGCTGCTATCCAGAAGTCTACAAGCAATAAATGCTGGAGATGGTGTGCAGAAAAGGGAACCCTCTTACACTGTTGGTGGGAATGCACACTAGTACAGCCGCTATGGAAAACAGTGTGGAGATTTCTTAAAAAACTGGAAATAGAACTGCCATGTGACCCAGCAATCGCACTTCTGGGCATACACACTGAGGAAACCAGATCCTCTTATTTTTCAGACCGTTTCAAGCTCCTCATATTTTTTACACCTTTTGAAGCTCTTCATATATTTCACACCTTTTCAGGCTCCTCATGTTTTTCAACACCGCTTCATGCTCCTCCTATTTTTCAGACCGTTTCATGGTCCTCATGTTTTTGTCACCTTTTGAAGCTCTTCACATTTTTCACACCTTTTCATGCTCTTCATGTTTTTGAACACCATTTCATGCTCCTCCTATTTTTTAAACCGTTTCATGCTCCTCATATTTTTCACACATTTTGAAGCTCTTCATATTTTTCACACCTTTTCAGGCTCTTCATATTTTACAACAAGTTTTCATGCTCCTCCTATTTTTCAGACCGTTTAATGCTCCCCATAATTTTGACACCTTTTGAAGCGCTTCATAATTATCACACCTTTTCAGGCTCTTCATGTTTTTCAAATTTGCTTCTGCTCCTCCTATTTTTCAGACCGTTTCATGCTCCTCATATTTTTGACACCTTTTGAAGCTCTTCATATTTTTCACAGCTTTTCAGGCTCTTCATGTTTTTCAACACCGCTTTATTGTCCTCATATTTTTCAGACCGTTTCATGCGCCTCATATTTTGGATATCTTTTGAAGCTCGTCATATTTCTAACAACTTTTCAGGATCTTCATGTTTTCAACACAGTTTCATGCTCCTCCTATTTTTCAGACCGTTTCATGCGCCTCATATTTTGACTCCTTTTGAAGCTCTTCATATTTTTCACACATTTTCAGGCTCTTCATGTTTTTCAACACCGTTTCTTGCTCATCCTCTTTTTCAGACCGTTTCATGCCCCTCATATTTTTGACACCTTTTCAAGCTCTTCACATTTTTCAAACCTTTTCAGGCTCTTCATGTTTTTGAACAACGTTTCATGCTCCTCCAATTTTTCAGACAGTTTCATGCCCCTCATATTTTTGACACCTTTTCAAGCTCTTCACATTTTTCAAAACATTTCAGGCTCTTCATGTTTTGAACACCGTTTCATCCTCCTCCTAATTTTCAGACCGTTTCATGCTCCTCATATATTTGACACCTTTTGAAGCTCTTCATATTTTTCACAACTTTTCAGGTTCTTCATGTTTTCAACACCACTTCATGCTCCTCCTATATTTCTGACCGTGTCATGCTCCTCATATTTTTGACAACTTTTGAAGCTCTTCATATTTTTCACACCTTTTCAGGCTCTTCATGTTTTTCTACACCGCTTCATGCTCCTCCTATTTTTGACATCTTTTGAAGCTCTTCATATATTTCACACCTTTTCAGGGTTTTCATGTTTTTGAACACCGTTTCATGCTCCTCATATTTTTCAGACCGTTTCATGCTCCTCATATTATTGACACCTTTTGAAGCTCTTCATATATTTCACACCTTTTCAGGGTTTTCATGTTTTTGAACACCGTTTCATGCTCCTCATATTTTTCAGACCGTTTCATGCTCCTCATATTTTTGACACATTTTGAAACTCTTCATATTTTTCACAATTTTTCAGGCTCCTCATGTTTTTGAACACCGTTTCATGCTCCTCCATTTTTTCAGACCGTTTCATGCTCCTCATATTTTGACACCTTTTGAAGCTCTTCATATTTTTCACACCTTTCCAGGCTCTTCATATTTTTGAACACCGATTAATGCTCCTCCTATTTTTCAGACCGTTTCTTGCTCCTCATATTTTTGACACCTTTTGAAGCTCTTCATATTTTTCACACCTTTCCAGGCTCTTCATATTTTTGAACACCGATTAATGCTCCTCCTATTTTTCAGACCGTTTCTTGATCCTCATATTTTTGACACCTTTTGAAGCTCTTCATATTTTTCACACCTTTTCAGGCTCTACATATTT
The DNA here is from genome assembly GCF_033118175.1 of Dama dama. Taxonomy (NCBI): domain Eukaryota; kingdom Metazoa; phylum Chordata; class Mammalia; order Artiodactyla; family Cervidae; genus Dama; species Dama dama. The sequence goes on along the minus strand of NW_026870891.1, from coordinate 5,286,177 downwards.
TTCAACACAACTTCATGCTCCTCCTTTATTTGAGACCGTTTCATGCTCCTCATATTTTTGACACCTTTTGAAGCTCTCCATAGATTTCACACCTTTTCAGGCTCTTCATGTTTTTTTACACCGCTTCTTGCTCCTCCTATTTTTCAGAGATATTCATGCTCCTCATATTTTTGTCACCTTTTGAAGCTCTTCATATATTTCACACCTTTTCAGGCTTTTCATGTTTTTCAACACCGCTTCATGCTCCTACTATTTTTCAGACCTTTTCATGCTCCTCATATGTTTCACACCTTTTTAAGCTCTTCATGTTTTTTAACACCTTTCACGCTCCTCCTATATTTCAGACCGTTTCAAGCTCCTCATATTTTTGACACCTTTTGAAGCTCTTCATATTTTTCACATTTATCAGGGTCTTCATGTTTTTCTACACCACTTCATGCTCCTCCTATTTTTCAGACCTTTTCATTCTCCTCATATGTTTCACAACTTTTTCAGACTCTTCATGTTTCTCAACACCACTTCATGCTCCTCCTATTTTTCAGACCGTTTCATGCTCCTCATATTTTTGACGCCTTTTGAAGCTCTTCATATTTTTCACACTTCTCCAGGCTCTTCATGTTTTTGAACACCCTTTCATGCTCCTCCTGTTTTTCAGACCGTTTCATGCTGCTCATATTTTTGACACCTTTTGAAGTTCTTCATATTTTTCACACCTTTTCAGGCTCTTCACGTTTTTCAACACCACTTCATGCTCCTCCTATTTTTCAGTCCGTTTCATGCTCCTTATATTTTTGACACCTTTTGAAGTTCTTCATATTTTTCACACCTTACAGGCTCTTCATGATTTTCAACACCACTTCATGCTCCTCCTAATTTTCACACCGTTTCATGCTCCTCATATATTTGACACCTTTTGAAGCTCTTCATAATTTCCACACCTTTTCAGGCTCTTCATGTTTTTCTACACCGCTTCATGCTCCCCCTACATTTCAGACCGTTCATGCCTCTCATATTTTTGAAACCTTTTGAAGCTCTTCATATTTTTCACACCTTTTTAGGCTCTTCATGTTTTTTAACACCATTTCATGCTCCTCCTTTTTTTCAAACCGTTTTATGCTCCTCATATATTTGACACCTGTTGAAGCTCTTCATAATTTACACACCTTTTCAGGCTCTTCATGTTTTTGAACACCGTTTCATGCTCCTCTTATTTTTTTTTATTGTTATTTTTTTTATTTTTTTTTATTATTTTTATTTTTTTTCCCAGTCGGTTTTGGCATACATTGATATGAATCAGCCATGGATTTACATGTATTCCCAGTCCCGATTCCTCCTCCCACCTCCCTCTCCACCCGATTCCTCTGGGTCTTCCCAGTGCACCAAGCCGGAGCACTTGTCTCGTGCATCCTACCTGGGCTGGTGATCTGTTTCACCATAGATAGCATACATGCTGTTCTTTTGAAATATCCCACCCTCACATTCTCCCACAAAGTTCAAAAGTCTGTTCTGTATTTCTGTGTCTCTTTTTCTGTTCTGCATATAGGGTTATCGTTGTCACCTTTCTAAATTCCATATACATGTGTCAGTATGCTGTAATGTTCTTTATCTTTCTGGCTTACTTCACTCTGTATAATGGGCTCCAGCTTCATCCATCTCATTAGGCCTGATTCAAATGAATTCTTTTTAATGGCTGAGTAATATTCCATGGTGTATATGTACCACAGCTTTCTTATCCATTCATCTGCTGACGGGCATCTAGGTTGCTTCCATGTCCTGGCTATTATAAACAGTGCTGCGATGAACATTGGGGTGCACGTGTCTCTTTCAGACGAACCTATGGACACCTTATCTTTGACAAAGGAGGCAAGGATATGCAATGGAAAAAAGACAACCTCTTTAACAAGTGGTGCTGGGAAAACTGGTCAACCACTTGTAAAAGAATGAAAATAGAACACTTTCTAACACCATACACAAAAATAAACTCAAAATGGATTAAAGATCTAAATGTAAGACCAGAAACTATAAAACTCCTAGAGGAGAACATAGGCAAAACACTCTCCGACATAAATCAAAGCAAGATCCTCTATGACCCACCTCCCAGAATATTGGAAATAAAAGCAAAACTAAACAAATGGGACCTAATGAAACTTAAAAGCTTTTGCACTACAAAGGAAACTATAAGTAAGGTGAAAAGACAGCCCTCAGATTGGGAGAAAATAATAGCAAATGAAGAAACAGACAAAGGATTAATCTCAAAAATATACAAGCAAATCCTGCAGCTCAATTCCAGAAAAATAAATGACCCAATAAAAAATGAGCCAAAGAACTAAACAGACATTTCTCCAAAGAAGACATACAGATGGATAACAAACACTTGAAAAGATGCTCAACATCACTCATTATTAGAGAAATGCAAATCAAAACCACAATGAGGTACCATTACATGCCAGTCAGGATGGCTGCTATCCAAAAGTCTACAAGCAATAAATGCTGGAGAGGGAGTGGAGAAAAGGGAACCCTCTTATACTGTTGGTGGGAATGCACACTAGTACGGCCGCTATGGAAAACGGTGTAGAGATTTCTTAAAAAACTGGAAATAGAACTGCCATATGACCCAGCAATTCCACTTCTGGGCATACACACTGAGGAAACCAGATCCTCTTATTTTTCAGACCGTTTCAAACTCCTCATATTTTTTACACCTTTTGAAGCTCTTCATATATTTCACACCTTTTCAGGCTCTTCATGTTTTTCAACACCGCTTCATGCTCCTCCTATTTTTCAGACCGTTTCATGGTCCTCATATTTTTGACACCTTTTGAAGCTCTTCATATTTTTCACACCTGTCCGTGCTCTTCATGTTTTTCAACACGATTTCATGCTCCTCCGATTATTCAGATCGTTTCATGCTCCTCATATTTTTGACACATTTTGAAGCTCTTCATATTTTCGACACCTTTCAGGTTCTTCATGTTTTTCAACACCGTTTCATGCTCCTCCTATTTTTCAAACCGTTTCATGCTCCTCATATTTTTGACACATTTTGAAGCTCTTCATATTTTCGACACCTTTCAGGTTCTTCATGCTTTTCAACACCGTTTCATGCTCCTCCTATTTGTCAAACCGTTTCATGTTCCTCCTATTTTTCAGACCGTTTCTTGCTCCTCATATTTTTGACACCTTTTGAAGCTCTTCATGTTTTTTAACACCTTTTCACGCTCCTCCTATATTTCAGACCGTTTCAAGCTCCTCATATTTTTGACACCTTTTGAAGCTCTTCATATTTTTCACATTTTTTCAGGGTCTTCATATTTTTCTACACCACTTCATGCTCCTCCTATTTTTCAGACCGTTTCATTCTCCTCATATGTTTCACAACTTTTTCAGGCTCTTCATGTTTCTCAACACCACTTCATGCTCCTCCTATTTTTCAGACCGTTTCATGCTCCTCATATTTTTGACACCTTTTGAAGTTCTTCATATTTTTCACACCTTTTCAGGCTTTTCATGTTTTTCTACACTGCTTCATTCTCTTCCTATTTTTCAGACATTTTCATGCTCCTCATATTTTTGACATCCTTTGAAGCTCTTCATATTTTTCACACCTTTTCAGGCTTTTCAGGTATTTCAACACCGTCTCATGCGCCTCCTATTTTTCAGACCGTTTCATGCTCCTCATATGTTTCACACCTTTTTCAGGCTCTTCATGTTTTTCAACACCACTTCATGGTCCTCCTATTTTTCAGACCGTATCATGCTCATCATATTTTTGACACAGTTTGAAGCTCTTCCTACTTTTCACACCTTTTGAGGCTCTTCATGTTTTTGAAAACAGTTTCTTGCTCCTCATATTTTTCAGACCGTTTCATGGTCCTCATATTTTTGACAACTTTTGAAGCTCTTCATATTTTTCACACTTTTTCAGGGTCTTCATGTATTTCTACACCACTTCATGCTCCTTCTATTTTTCAGACCGTTTCATTCTCCTCATATGCTTCACAACTTTTTCAGGCTCTTCATGTTTCTCAACACCACTTCATGCTCCTCCTATTTTTCAGACCGTTTCATGCTCCTCATATTTTTGTCACTTTTTGAAGCTCTTCATATTTTTCACACCTTTCCAGGCTCTTCATGTTTTTGAACACCGTTTCATGATCATCCTATATTTCAGACCGTTTCATGCTCCTCATATGTTTCACACCTTTTGAAGCTCTTCATGTTTTTTAACACCTTTTCATGCTCCTCCTATATTTCAGACCGTTTAATGCTCCTTATATTTTTGACACCCTTTGAAGCTCTTCATATTTTTCGCACCTTTTCAGGCTCTTCATATTTTTCAACACCACTTCATGCTTCTCCAATTTTTCAGACCGTTTCATGCTCCTCATATATATGACACCTTTTGAAGCTCTTCATATTTTTCACATCTTTTCAGGCTCTTCATATTTTTCAACCCGCTTAAGCTCCTCCTATTTTTCAGAGCGTTTCTTGCTCCTCATATTTTTGACACCTTTGAGGCTCTTCATATATTTCACAGCTTTTCTGGCTCTTCATGTTTTTGAACACCGATTCATGCTCCTCCTATTTTTCAGACCGTTTCATGCTCCTCATATTTTTGACACCTTTTGAACCTCTTCATATTTTTCACACCTTTTCAGGCTCTTCATGTTTTCAACACTGCTTCATGCTCCTACTATTTTTCAGAGGGTTTCATGCTCCTCATATTTTTGACACCTTTTGAAGTTCTTCATATTATTCACACCTTTTCAGGCTCTTCATGTTTTTCAACACCGCTTCATGCTCCTCCTTTTTTTCAGACCGTTTCATGCTCCTCATATTTTTGACGCCTTTTGAAGCTCTTCATATTTTTCACACTTCTCCAGGCTCTTCATGTTTTTGAACACCGTTTCATGCTCCTCCTGTTTTTCAGACCGTTTCATGCTCCTCATATTTTTGACACCTTTTGAAGTTCTTCATATTTTTCACACCTTTTCAGGCTCTTCACGTTTTTCAACACCACTTCATGCTCCTCCTATTTTTCAGTCCGTTTCATGCTCCTTATATTTTTGACACCTTTTGAAATTCTTCATATTTTTCACACCTTACAGGCTCTTCATGATTTTCAACACCACTTCATGCTCCTCCTAATTTTCACATCGTTTCATGCTCCTCATTTATTTGACACCTTTTGAAGCTCTTCAGATTTTTCACACCTTTTCAGGCTCTTCATATTTTTCAACACCGCTTCATGCTCCTCCTATTTTTCAGACCGTTTCATGCTCCTCATCTTTTTGACACGTTTTGAAACTCTTCATATTTATCACACCTTTTCAGGCTCTTCATGTTTTTCAACACCGCTTCATGCTCCTCCTTTTTTTCAGACCGTTTTATGCTCCTCATATATTTGACACCTTTTGAAGCTCTTCATAATTTCCACACCTTTTCAGGCTCTTCATGTTTTTCTACACCGCTTCATGCTCCCCCTACATTTCAGACCGTTCATGCCTCTCATATTTTTGAAACCTTTTGAAGCTCTTCATATTTTTCACACCTTTTTAGGCTCTTCATGTTTTTCAACACCATTTCATGCTCTTCCATTTTTTCAAACCGTTTTATGCTCCTCATATATTTGACACCTTTTGAAGCTCTTCATAATTTCCACACGTTTTCAGGCTCTTCATGTTTTTCAACACAATTTCATGCTCCTCCTTTTTTTCAGACCGTTTTATGCTCCTCATATTTTTGACACCTTTTGAAGCTCTTCATGTTTTTCACACCCTTTCATGGTCTTCATATTTTTCAACACGGTTTCATGCTCCTCCTAATTTTCAGATCGTTTCATGCTCCTCATATTTTTGACACCTTTTGAAGCTCTTCTTATTCTTCACACTTTTTCAGGCTCTTCATGATTTTCAACACCGATTCATGCTCCTCCTCTCTTTCAGACCGTTTCAGGCTCCTCATATGTTTCACACCTTTTTCAGGCTCTTCATGTATTTCAACACCACTTCATGCTCCTCCTATTTTTCAGATCGTTTCATGCTCCTCATATTTTTGACACCTTTTGAAGCTCTTCATATTTTTCACAGCTTTCCAGGCTCTTCATATTTTTGAACACCGATTAATGCTCCTCCTATTTTTCAGACCGTTTCATGCTCCTCATATTTTTGACACCTTTTGAAGCTCTTCATATTTTTCACACCTTTTCAGGCTCTTCAAATTTTTCAACACAACTTCATGCTCCTCCTTTATTTGAGACCGTTTCATGCTCCTCATATTTTTGACTCCTTTTGAAGCTCTCCATAGATTTCACACCTTTTCAGGCTCTTCATGTGTTTCTACACCACTTCATGCTCCTCCTGTTTTTAAGAGCTTTTCATGATCCTCATATTTTTGTCACCTTTTGAAGCTCTTCATATTTTTCACACCTTTTCCGGCTTTTCATGTTTTTCAACACCGCTTCATGCTCCTATTTTTTCAGACCTTTTCATGCTCCTCATATGTTTCACACCTTTTTAAGCTCTTCATGTTTTAACACCTTTTCACGCTCCTCCTATATTTCAGACCGTTTCAAGCTCCTCATATTTTTGACACCTTTTGAAGCTCTTCATATTTTTAACATTTTTTCAGGGTCTTCATGTTTTTCTACACCACTTCATGCTACTCCTATTTTTAAGGGCTTTTCATGCTCCTCATATTTTTGTCACCTTTTGAAGCTCTTCATATTTTTCACACCTTTTCAGGCTTTTCATGTTTTTCAACACCACTTCATTCTCCTCCTTTATTTCAGACCGTTTCATGCTCCTCATCTTTTTCACACCTTTTGAAGCTCTTTATATTTTTCACACCTTTTCAGGCTTTTCATGTTTTTCTACACCGCTTCATTCTCTTCCTATTTTTCAGACATTTTCATGCTCCTCATATATTTGACATCCTTTGAAGCTCTTCATATTTTTCACACCTTTTCAGGCTTTTCATGTATTTCAACACCGTCTCATGCGCCTCCTATTTTTCAGACCGTTTCATGCTCCTCATATGTTTCACACCTTTTTCAGGCTTTTCATGTTTTTCAACACCACTTCATGCTCCTCCTATTCATCAGACCGTTTCATGCTCATCATATTTTTGACACAGTTTGAAGCTCTTCATACTTTTCACACCTTTTGAGGCTCTTCATGTTTTTGAAAACAGTTTCTTGCTCCTCATATTTTTCAGACCGTTTCATGGTCCTCATATTTTTGACACCTTTTGAAGCTCTTCATATTTTTCGCACCTTTTCAGGCTCTTCATTTTTTTGAACACCACTTCATGCTTCTCCAATTTTTCAGACCGTTTCATGCTCCTCATATATTTGACACCTTTTGAAGCTCTTCATATTTTTCACATTTATCAGGCTCTTCATATTTTTCAACCCGCTTAAGCTCCTCCTATTTTTCAGACCGTTTCTTGCTCCTCATATTTTTGACACCTTTGAGGCTCTTAATATATTTCACACCTTTTCAGGCTCTTCATGTTTTTGAACACCGCTTCATGCTCCTCCTATTTTTCAGACCGTTTCATGCTCCTCCCTTTTTTCAGACCGTTTCATGCTCCTCATATTTTTGACACCTTTTGAACCTCTTCATATTTTTCACACCTTTTCAGGCTCTTCATGTTTTCAACACCGCTTCATGCTCCTACTATTTTTCAGACGGTTCATGCTCCTCATATTTTTGACACCTTTTGAAGCTCTTCATATTATTCACACCTTTTCAGGCTCTTCATGTTTTTCAACACCGCTTCATGCTCCTCCTTTTTTTCAGACCGTTTCATGCTCCTCATATTTTTGACAACTTTTGAAGCTCTTCATATTTTTCACACTTCTCCAGGCTCTTCATGTTTTTGAACACCGTTTCATGTTCCTCCTTTTTTTCAGACTGTTTCATGCTGCTCATATTTTTGACACCTTTTGAAGTTCTTCATATTTTTCACACCTTTTCAGGCTCTTCACGTTTTTCAACACCACTTCATGCTCCTCCTATTTTTCAGACCATTTCAGGCTCCTCTTATTTTTTTTTTTTATTGTTATTTTTTTTATTTTTTTTTATTATTTTTATTTTTTTTTCCAGTGGGTTTTGTCATACCTTGATATGAATCAGCCATGGATTTACATGTATTCACAGTCCTGATTCCCCCTCCCACCTCCCTCTCCACCCGATTCCTCTGGGTCTTCCCAGTGCACCAAGCCGGAGCACTTGTCTCGTGCATCCTACCTGGGCTGGTGATCTGTTTCACCATAGATAGCATACATGCTGTTCTTTTGAAATATCCCACCCTCACATTCTCCCACAAAGTTTAAAAGTCTGTTCTGTATTTCTGTGTCTCTTTTTCTGTTCTGCATATAGGGTTATCGTTGTCACCTTTCTAAATTCCATATACATGTGTCAGTATGCTGTAATGTTCTTTATCTTTCTGGCTTACTTCACTCTGTATAATGGGCTCCAGCTTCATCCATCTCATTAGGACTGATTCAAATGAATTCTTTTTAATGGCTGAGTAATATTCCATGGTGTATATGTACCACAGCTTTCTTATCCATTCATCTGCTGACGGGCATCTAGGTTGCTTCCATGTCCTGGCTATTATAAACAGTGCTGCGATGAACATTGGGGTGCACGTGTCTCTTTCAGACGAACCTATGGACACCTTATCTTTGACAAAGGAGGCAAGGATATGCAATGGAAAAAAGACAACCTCTTTAACAAGTGGTGCTGGGAAAACTGGTCAACCACTTGTAAAAGAATGAAAATAGAACACTTTCTAACACCATACACAAAAATAAACTCAAAATGGATTAAAGATCTAAATGTAAGACCAGAAACTATAAAACTCCTAGAGGAGAAGATAGGCAAAACACTCTCCGACATAAATCAAAGCAAGATCCTCTATGACCCACCTCCCAGAATATTGGAAATAAAAGCAAAACTAAACAAATGGGACCTAATGAAACTTAAAAGCTTTTGCACTACAAAGGAAACTATAAGTAAGGTGAAAAGACAGCCCTCAGATTGGGAGAAAATAATAGCAAATGAAGAAACAGACAAAGGATTAATCTCAAAAATATACAAGCAAATCCTGCAGCTCAATTCCAGAAAAATAAATGACCCAATAAAAAATGAGCCAAAGAACTAAACAGACATTTCTCCAAAGAAGACATACAGATGGATAACAAACACATGAAAAGATGCTCAACATCACTCATTATTAGAGAAATGCAAATCAAAACCACAATGAGGTACCATTACATGCCAGTCAGGATGGCTGCTATCCAAAAGTCTACAAGCAATAAATGCTGGAGAGGGAGTGGAGAAAAGGGAACCCTCTTATACTGTTGGTGGGAATGCACAATAGTACAGCCGATATGGAAAACGGTGTAGAGATTTCTTAAAAAACTGGAAATAGAACTGCCATATGACCCAGCAATTCCACTTCTGGGCATACACACTGAGGAAACCAGATCCTCTTATTTTTCAGACCGTTTCAAACTCCTCATATTTTTTACAACTTTTGAAGCTCTTCATATATATCACACCTTTTCAGGCTCTTCATGTTTTTCAACACCGCTTCATGCTCCTACTATTTTTCAGACCGTTTCATGGTCCTCATATTTTTGACACCTTTTGAAGCTCTTCATATTTTTCACACCTTTTCAGGCTCTTCATGTTTTTGAACACCGTTTCATGCTCCTCCTATTTTTCAGACCGTTTCATGCTCCTCATGTTTTTGAGACGTTTTGAAGCTCTGCATATTTTTCATAACTTTCAGGCTCTTCATGCTTTTGAAACACCGTTACATGCTCCTCCTATTTTTCATACCATATCATGCTCATCATTTTTTTGACACATTTTGAAGCTCTTCATATTTTTCACACCTTTTCAGGCTCTTTATGTTTTTCAACGCCGTATCATGCTCCTCCTATTTTTCAGACCATTTCATGCTCCTCATATCTTTGACACCTTTTGAAGCTCTTCATATTTTTCACATCATTTCAGGCTCTTCAAGTTTTTGAAAACGGCTTCATGCTCCTCCTAATTTTCAGACCGTTTTTTGCTCATCATATTTTTGACACATTTTGAAGCTTTTCATATTTTTCACAGCTTTTCAGGCTCTTCATGTTTTTGAACACAGTTTCATGCTCCGCATATTTTTCACACCTTTTCATGCTCTTCATATTTTTCACACCTTTTCACGCTCTTCATGTTTCTCAACACCGTTTCATGCTTCTCCTATTTTTCAGACCATTTCATGCTCCTCATACTTTTGACAGCTTTTTAAGCTCTTCCTATATTTCACACCTTTTCAGGCTTTTCATGTTTTTGAACACCGCTTCATGCTCCTCCTATTTTTCAAACTGTTTCAGGCTCCTCATATTTTTGACACCTTTGAAGCTCTTCATATTTGTCACACCCTTCCAGGCTCTTCATGTTCTTCATCACTGTTTCTTGCTCCTCCTATTTTTCAAACTGTTTCAGGCTCCTCATATTTTTCACACCTTTTGAAGCTCTTCATATTTTTCACACCTTTTCAGGCTCTTCATGTTTTTCAAAACCGCTTCATGCTCCTCCTGTTTTTCAGACCGTTTCAAGCTCCTCATGTTTTTCATATCTTTTGAAGCTCTTCATATTTTTCACACGTTTTCAGGCTCTTCATGATTTTCAACACCGCTTCATGATCCTCCAATTTATCAGACCGTTTCATGCTCATCTCATTTTTGACACCTTTTGAAGCTGCTCATATTTTTCACACCTTTTGAAGCTCTTCTTTTTTTCACAACTTTTCAGGCTCTTCAAGTTTTTCCACACCGCTTCATGCTCCTCCTATTTTTCAGACCGTTTCATGCTCCTCATGTAATTCACACCTTTTGAAACTCTTCATATTTTTCACACCTTTTCAGGCTCTTCATGTTTTGGAACACCGTTTCATGCTCCTCCTATTTTTCAGACCTTTCATGCTCCTCATATTTTTGACACCTTTTGAAGCTCTTCATATTTTTCACAACTTTTCAGGCTCTTCATGTTTTTCAACACGGCTTCATGCTTCTCCTATTTTCCAGACCGTTTCATTGTCCTCATATTTTTGACACCTTTAGAAGCTCTTCATATTTTTCACACGTTTTCAGGCTCTTCATGTTTTTCAACACGGCTTCATGCTCCTCCTATTTTTCAGATCGGTTCATTCTCCTCATATTTTTCACACCTTTTGATGCTCTTCATATTTTTCACACCTTTTCAGGCTCTTCATGTTTTGGAACACCGTTTCATGCTCCTCCTATTTTTCAGACCTTTTCATGCTCCTCATATTTTTGACACCTTTTGAAGCTCTTCATATTTTTCACAACTTTTCAGGCTGTTCATGTTTTGGAACACCGTTTCATGCTCCTCCTTTTTTTCAGACCGTTTCATGCTCCTCATATCTTTGACACCTTTTGAAGCTCTATATTTTTCACACCTTTTCAGGATCTTCATGTTTTTGAACACCGCTTCATGCTACTCCTATTTTTCAGACCGTTTCATGCTCCTCCTATTTTTCACACTTTTTGAAGCTCTTCATATTTTTCACACCTTTTCAGGCTCTTCATGTTTTTGAACACCGTTTCATGCTGCTCCTATTTTTCAGACTCTTTCATGCTCGTCATATTTTTGACACCTTTTGAAGCTCTTCGTATTTTTCACACCTTTTCAGGCTCTTCATGTTTTTGAAAACCGCTTCATGCTCCTCCTATTTTTCACACCTTTTGAAGCTCTTCATATTTTTCACACCTTTTCAGGATCTTCATGTTTTTCAACTCCGCTCATGCTCCTCCTCTTTTTCAGACCGTTTCATGCTCCTCATATTTTTGACACTTTTTGAGGCTCTTCATATTTTTCACACCATTTCAGGCTCTTCTTCGTTTTGAACAACGTTTCATGCTCCTCCTATTTTTCAGACCGTTTCATGCTCCTCATGTATTTCACACCTTTTGAAGCTCTTCATAATTTTCACACCATTTCAGGCTCTACATGTTTTTCAACATCACTTCATGCTTCTCTTATTTTTCAGACCGATTCATGTTCCTCATATTTTTGACACCTTTTGAAGCTCTTCATATTTTTCACACCTGTTCAGGCTCTTCATGTTTTTCAACGCCGCTTCATGCTCCTCATCTTTTTCAGACCGTTTCATGCTCCTCATATTTTTCACACCTTTTGAAGCTCTTCATATTTTTCACAACTTTTCAGGCTCTTCATATTTTTGATCACCGTTTCATGCTCCTCCTATTTTTCAGACCGTTTCATGCTCCTCATATTTTGACACCTTTTTAAGCTCTTCCCATTTTTCACACCTTTTCAGGCTCTTCATGTTTTTCAAAACCGCTTCATGATCCCCCTATATTTCAGACCGTTTCATGCTCCTCATATTTTTCACACCTTTTGAAGCTCTTCGTATTTTTCACACCTTTTCAGACTCTTCATGTTTTTCAACACCACTTCATGCTCCTCCTATTTTTCCGACGGTTTCATGCTCATCGCATTTTTGACACCTTCTCAAGCTCTTCATTTTTTTCAAAACTTTTGAGCTCTTCACATTCTTCACACGTTTTCAGGCTCTTCATGTATTTCAATAACGGTTCTTACTCCTCCTATTTTTCAGAACGTTGCATGCTTCTCATATTTTTGACACGTTTTGAAGCTCTTCATATTTTTCACACATTTTCAGGCTCTTCATGTTTTTCAACACCACTTCATGCTCCTCCTATTTTTCAGACCGTTTCATGCTCCTCCTATTTTTCACACCTTTTGAAGCTCTTCATAATTTTCACACCTTTTCAGGCTGTACATGTTTTTGAACACCACTTCATGCTCCTCCTATTTTTCAGATCGTTTCTTGCTCCTCATGTATTTCACACATTTTGAAGCTCTTCATATTTTTCACACCTTTTCAGGCTCTTCATGTTTTTCAACACCGCATCATGCTCCTCCTATTTTTCAGACCGTTTCATGCTCATCTCTTTTTTGACACCTTTTGAAGCTCTTCATATTTTTCATACGTTTTGAAGCTCTTCATACTTTTCACACTTTTTCAGGCTCTTCGTGTTTTTGAACACCGCTTCACGCTCCTCCTATTTTTCAGACCGTTTCATGCTGCTCGTATTTTTCAGACCGTTTCATGCTCCTCATAATTTTGACAATTTTATAAGCTCTTCATATTTTTCACACTTTTTCAGGCTCTTCAAGTTTTTGAACACCGCTTCATGCTCCTCCTATTTTTCAAACTTTTGAAGCTCTTCATGTTTTTCACACCTTTTCAGGCTCTTCATGTTTTTGAACACAGCTTCATGCTCCTCCTAATTTTCAGACCGTTTCATGCTCCTCATACATTTCACACCTTTTTAAGCTCTTCCTATTTTTCACACCTTTTCACGCTCTTCATGTTTTTGAACACCGTTTTATGCTGCCTCTATTTTTCAGACCGTTTCATGCTCCTCATATATTTTAAACCTTTTGAATCTCTTCATATATTTCACACCTTTTCAGGCTGTTCATGTTTTTCAACAACGCTTCATGATCTTCCTATTATTCAGACCGTTTCATGCTCCTCAAGTATTTCACACCTTTTGAAGCTATTCATATTTTTCACACCTTTTCAGGCTCTTCATATTTTTCAACACCACTTAATGCCCCTCCTATTTTTCAGACCGTATCATGCTCATCTCTTTTTTACACCTTTTGAAGCTCTTCATATTTTTCACACCTTTTGAAGCTCTTCCTATTTTTCACACCTTTTCAGGCTCTTCAGGGTTTTGAACACCGCTTCATGCTCCTCATATTTTTCACACCTTTTGAAGCTCTTCATATTTTTCACACCTTTTCAGGCTCTTCATGTTTTTCAACACCGCTTCTTGCTCCTCCATTTTTCACACCCTTTCATGCTTCTCATGTATTTCACACCTTTTGAAACTCTTCATATTTTTCACATCTTTTCAGGCTCTTCATGTTTTTGAACAAGGTTTCATGCTCCTCCCATTTTTCAGACCGTTTCATGCTACTCATATTTTTGACACGTTTTGAAGCTCTTCATATTTTTCCCATTTTTCAGGCTCTTCATGTTTTTGAACACCGTTTCATGCTCCTCCTATTTTTCAGACCGTTCATGCTCCTCATATTTTGACACATTTTGAAGCTCTTCATATTTTTCACATCTTTTCAGGCTCTTCATGTTTTTGAACAAGGTTTCATTCTCCTCCCATTTTTCAGACCGTTTCATGCTCCTCATATTTTTGACACGTTTTGAAGCTCTTCATAGTTTTCACACCTTTTCAGGCTCTTCATGTTTTTGAACACCGTTTCATGCTCCTCCTATTTTTCAGACCGTTCATGCTCCTCATATTTTGACACCTTTTGAAGCTCTTCATATTTTTCACACCTTTTCAGGCTCTTCATGTTTCTGAACACCGCGTCATGCTCCTCCTATTTTTCATATCGTTTCATGCTTCTCATATTTTTCACACCTTTTGAAGCTCTTCATATTTTTCACACCTTTTCAGGCTCTTCATGTTTTTCAACACCGCTTCATACTCCTCCTATTTTTCAGACCGTTTCATGCTCATCTCATTTTTGACACCTTTTTAAGCTCTTCATATTCTTCACTCCTTTTGAAGCTCTTCATATTTTTCACACCTTTTGAAGCTCTTCATATTTCTCACACCTTTTCAGACTCTTCATGTTTTTCAACACCGCTTCATGCTGCTCCTGTTTTTCAGACCTTTTCATGCTCCTCATATTTTTCACATCTTTTGAAGTTCTTCTTATTTTTCACACCTTTTCAAGCTCTTCATCATTTTGAAAACTGCTTCATGCTCCTCCTCTTTTACAGACCGTTTCATTCTCCTCATGTATTTCACACGTAATGAAGCTTTTCCAATTTTGCACAACTTTTCAGTCTCTTCTTGTTTTACAACACCGCATCATGCTCCTCCTATTTTTCAGACTGTTTCATGCACCTCATAATTTTGACACCTTTTGAAGCTCTTCATATTTTTCACACCTTTTGAAGCTCTTCATGTTTTTCACACCTTTTCAGGCTCTTCATGATTTTCAACACCGCTTCATGCTCCTGCTATTTTTCAGACCGTTTCATGCTCATCTCTTTTTTGACACCTTTAGAAGCTGTTCATATTTTTCACACCTTTTAAAGCTCTTCATATTTTTCACATTTTTGAAACTCTTCATATTTTTCTCACCTTTTGAAGCTCTTCATGTTTTTCACACCTTTTCAGGCTTCTCATGTGTTTGAACACCGCTTCATGCTCCTCCTATTTTTCACTCCTTTTGAAGCTCTTCATATTTTTCACACCTTTTCAGGCTGTACATGTTTTTGAACACCACTTCATGCTCCTCCTATTTTTCAGACCGTTTCTTGCTCCTCATGTATTTCACACATTTTGAAGCTCTTCATATTTTTCACACCTTTTCAATGTCTTCATGTTTTTGATCACTGTTTCATGCTGCTCCTGTTTTTCAGACCATTTCATGATACTCATATTTTTGACACCTTTTGAAGCTCTTCATATTTTTCACACTTTTTCAGGCTGTTTATAGTTTTCAACACCGCTGCATGATTCTCCTATATTTGAGACCATTTCATGCTCCTCATATTTTTGACATTTTTTGAAGCTCTTCATATTTTTCACACCTTGTGAAGCTCTTCCTATTTTTCACAGGTTTTCAGGCTCTTCATGTTTTTCAACACCGCTTCATGCTCCTCCTATTTTTCCGACCGTTTCATGCTCATCTCATTTTTGACACCTTTTGAAGGTCTTCATATTTTTCACACCTTTTGAAGCTCTTCATATTTTTCACTTCTTTTCAGGCTCTTCATGTTTTTTAACGCCGCTTCATGCTCCTCATATTTTTCAGACCGTTTCATGCTCCTCATATTTTTGACATCTTTTGAAGCTCTTCACATTTTTCACACATGTTCAGGCTCTTCATGTTTTTCAACACCGCTTGATGATCCTCCTATATTTCAGACCGTTTCATGCTCCTCATATTTTTGACACCTTTTGAAGCTCTTCATATTTTTCACACCTTTTCAGACTCTTCATGTTTTTCAACACCGCTTGATGATCCTCCTATATTTCAGACCGTTTCATGCTCCTCATATTTTTGACACCTTTTGAAGCTCTTCATATTTTTCACACCTTTTCAGGCTCTTCAGGTTTTTGAACACCTCTTCATGCTCCTCCTATTTTTCAGACCGTTTCATGCTCCTCATGTATTTCACACCTTTTGAAGCTGTTCATATTTTTCACACCTTTTCAAGCTATCCATGTTTCTGAACACCACTTCCTGCTCCTCCTATTTTTGAGGCCGTTTCATGCTCATCTCATTTTTGACACCTTCTGAAGCTCTTCATTTATTTCACACCTTTTGAGCTCTTCATATTCTTCACACGTTTTCAGGCTCTTCATGTATTTCAATAACGCTTCTTACTCCTCCTATTTTTCAGACCGTTTCATGCTCCTCATATTTTTGACATCTTTTGAAGCTCTTCACATTTTTCACACATTTTCAGGCTTTTCATGTTTCTGAACACCGGTTCATCCTCCTCCTATTTTTCACACCTTTTGAAGCTCTTCATATTTTTCACAGCTTTTCAGGCTTCACATGTTTTTGAACACGACTTCATGCTCCTCATCTTTTTCAGTCTGTTTCATGCTCCTCATATTTTTCACACCGTTTGAAGCTCTTCATATTTTTCACACGTTTTCAGGCTCTTCATGTTTTTGATCACCGTTTCATGCTCCTCCTATTTTTCAGACCGTTTCATGGTCCTCATATTTTTGACCATTTTATAAGCTCTTCATAATTTTCACACTTTTTTAGGCTCTTCATGTTTTTTAACACCGCTTCATGCTCCTCCTATTTTTCAAACTTTTTGAAGCTCTTCATGTTTTTCACACCTTATCAGACTCTTCATGCTTTTGAACACCTCTTCATGCTACTCCTATTTTTCAGACCTTTTCATGCTCCTCATGTATTTCACACGTTTTGAAGCTCTTCATATTTTTCACACCTTTTCAGACTCTTCATGTTTTTGAACACTGCTTCATGCTCCTCCTATTTTTCAGACCGTTTCAAGCTCCTCATATTTTTGACACCTTTTGAAGCTCTTCATATTTTTCACACCTTTTCAGTCTCTTCATGTTTTTCAACTCCACTCATGCTCCTCCTCTTTTTGTGACCTTTTCATGCTCCTCATAATTTTGACACCTTTGTAAGCTCTTCATATTTTTCACACCTTTTGATGCTCTTCATATTTTTTACAGCTTTTCAGGGTCTTCAAGTTTTTCAACACTGTTTCATTCTCCTCCTATTTTTCAGACCGTTTCATGCTCATCTCATTTTTGACACCTTTTGAAGCTCTTCATATTTTTCACACCTTTTGAAGCTCTTCATATTTTACACGTTTTCAGGCTCTTCAAGTTTTTCAACATCGCTTCATGCTCCTCCTATTTTTGACACGTTTTGAGGCTCTTCATAATTTTCACACCATTTTAGGCTCTTCATGTTTTTGAACACCGTTTCATACTCCTCGTATTTTTCACACCCTTTTAAAGCTCTTCATGTTTTCACACCTTTTCAGGCTCTCATGTTTTTGAACACAGCTTCATGCTCCTCCTATTTTTTATACCGTTTCATGATACTCATGTATTTCACACCTTTTGAACCTCTTCATATTTTCCACACCTTTTCAGGCTGTACATGTTTTTGAAGACCACTTCATGCTCCTCATCTTTTTCAGACCGTTTCATGCTCCTGATATTTTTCACACCGTTTGAAGCTCTTCATATTATTCACACGTTTTCAGACTCTTCATGTTTTTGAACACTGTTTCATGCTGCTCCTGTTTTTCAGACCATTTCATGATACTCATATTTTTGACACCTTTTGAAGCTCTTCATATTTTTCACACTTTTTCATGCTGTTTATAGTTTTCAACACCGCTGCATGATTCTCCTATATTTGAGACCATTTCATGCTCCTCATATTTTTGACATTTTTTGAAGCTCTTCATATTTTTCACACCTTTTGAAGCTCTTCCTATTTTTCACAGCTTTTCAGGCTCTTCATGTTTTTCAACACCGCTTTATGCTTCTCATATTTTTCAGACCGTTTCATGCTCCTCATATTTTTGACATCTTTTGAAGCTCTTCATATTTTTGACACCTTTTGAAGGTCTTCATATTTTTCACACCTTTTGAAGCTCTTCATATTTTTCACTTCTTTTCAGGCTCTTCATGTTTTTTAACACCGCTTCATGTTCCTCATATTTTTCAGACCGTTTCATGCTCCTCATATTTTTGACATCTTTTGAAGCTCTTCACGTTTATCACACATTTTCAGGCTCTTCATGTTTTTCAACACCGCTTGATGATCCTCCTATATTTCAGACCGTTTCATGCTCCTCATATTTTTGACACGTTTTGAAGCTCTTCATATTTTTCACACCTTTTCCGTCTCTTCTTGTTTTTCAACACCGCTTCTTGCTCCTCCTATTTTTCAGACCGTTTCATGCTCCTCATATTGTTGACACCTTTTGAAGCACTTCATATTTTTCACACCTTTTCTGGCTCTTCATATTTTTGAACACCGCTTCATGTTCCTCCTGTTTTTCATACCTTTTGAAGCTCTTCATATTTTTCACACCTTTTCAGGCTCTTCAGGTTTTTGAACACCTCTTCATGCTCCTCCTATTTTTCAGACCGTTTCATGCTCCTCATGTATTTCACACCTTTTGAAGCTGTTCATATTTTTCACACCTTTTCAGGCTCTCCATGTTTCTGAACACCACTTCCTGCTCCTCCTATTTTTGAGGCCGTTTCATGCTCATCTCATTTTTGACACCTTCTGAAGCTCTTCATTTATTTCACACCTTTTGAGCTCTTCATATTCTTCACACGTTTTCAGGCTCTTCATGTATTTCAATAACGCTTCTTACTCCTCCTATTTTTCAGACTGTTTCATGCTCCTCATATTTTTGACATCTTTTGAAGCTCTTCACATATTTCACACATTTTCAGGCTTTTCATATTTCTGAACACCGCTTCATCCTCCTCCTATTTTTCACACCTTTTGAAGCTCTTCATATTTTTCACAGCTTTTCAGGCTGCACATGTTTTTGAACACGACTTCATGCTCCTCATCTTTTTCAGTCTGTTTCATGCTCCTCATATTTTTCACACCGTTTGAAGCTCTTCATATTTTTCACACGTTTTCAGGCTCTTCATGTTTTTGATCACCGTTTCATGCTCCTCCTATTTTTCAGACCGTTTCATGCTCCTCATATTTTTGACCATTTTATAAGCTCTTCATATTTTTCACACTTTTTTAGGCTCTTCATGTATTTTAACACCGCTTCATGCTCCTCCTATTTTTCAAACTTTTTGAAGCTCTTCATGTTTTTCACACCTTATCAGCCTCTTCATGTTTTTGAACACCTCTTCATGCTACTCCTATTTTTCAGACCTTTTCATGCTCCTCATATTTTTCACACCTTTTGAAGCTCTTCCTATTTTTCACAGCTTTTCAGGCTCTTCATGTTTTTCAACACCGCTTCATGCTCCTCATATTTTTCAGACCGTTTCATGCTCCTCATATTTTTGACATCTTTTGAAGCTCTTCATATTTATGACACCTTTTGAAGGACTTCATATTTTTCACACCTTTTGAAGCTCTTCACATTTTTCACTTCTTTTCAGGCTCTTCATGTTTTTTAACACCGCTTCATGCTCCTCATATTTTTCAGACCGTTTCATGCTCCTCATATTTTTGACATCTTTTGAAGCTCTTCACGTTTTTCACACATTTTCAGGCTCGTCATGTTTTTCAACACCGCTTCATGCTGCTCCTATTTTTCAGACCGTTTCATGCTCATCTCTTTTTTGACAACTTTTGAAGCTCTTCATATTTTCATACCTTTTGAAGCTCTTCATATTTTTCACACGTTTTCAGGCTCTTCATGTTTTTCAACACCGCTTCATGCTCCTCCTATTTTTCAGACCGTTTCATGCTCCTCATATTTTTGACACCTTTTGAAGCTCTTCATATTTTTCACACCTTTTCAGACTCTTCATGTTTTTCAACACCGCTTCATGCTGCTCCTATTTTTCAGGCCGTTTCATGCTCATCTCTTTTTTGACAACTTTTGAAGCTCTTCATATTTTTCAAACCTTTTCTGGCTCTTCATGTTTTTCAACACCACTTCATGCACCTCCTATATTTCAGACCGTTTCATGCTCCTCATATTTTGTCACGTTTTGAAGCTCTTCATATTTATCGCACATTTCAGTCTCTTCATGTTTTTGAATACTGCTTCATGCTCCTCCTATTTTTCAGAGCGATTCATGCTCCTCATATTTTTGACACGTTTTGAAGCTCTTCATATTTTTCACACCTTTTCAGGCTCTTCATGTTTTTGAACACCGCTTAATGCTCCTCCTATTTTTCAGATTGTTTCATGCTCCTCATAATTTTGACACGTTTTGAAGCTCTTCATATTTTTCACACCTTTTCAGGCTCTTCATGTTTTTGAACACCGCTTAATGCTCCTCCTATTTTTCAGATTGTTTCATGCTCCTCATATTTTTGACACGTTTTGAAGCTCTTCATATTTTTCACACCTTTTCAGGCTCTTCATGTTTTTGAACACCGTTTCATGCTCCTCTTATTTTTTTTTTATTGTTATTTTTTTTTATTTTTTTTTATTATTTTTATTTTTTTTTCCAGTGGGTTTTGTCATACTTTGATATGAATCAGCCATGGATTTACATGTATTCCCAGTCCCGATTCCCCCTCCCACCTCTCTCTCCTCCCGATTCCTCTGGGTCTTCCCAGTGCACCAAGCCGGAGCACTTGTCTCGTGCATCCTACCTGGGCTGGTGATTTGTTTCACCATAGATAGCATACATGCTGTTCTTTTGAAATATCCCACCCTCACATTCTCCCACAAAGTTTAAAAGTCTGTTCTGTATTTCTGTGTCTCTTTTTCTGTTCTGCATATAGGGTTATCGTTGTCACCTTTCTAAATTCCATATACATGTGTCAGTATGCTGTAATGTTCTTTATCTTTCTGGCTTACTTCACTCTGTAAAATGGGCTCCAGCTTCATCCATCTCATTAGGACTGATTCAAATGAATTCTTTTTAATGGCTGAGTAATATTCCATGGTGTATATGTACCACAGCTTTCTTATCCATTCATCTGCTGACGGGCATCTAGGTTGCTTCCATGTCCTGGCTATTATAAACAGTGCTGCGATGAACATTGGGGTGCACGTGTCTCTTTCAGACGAACCTATGGACACCTTATCTTTGACAAAGGAGGCAAGGATATGCAATGGAAAAAAGACAACCTCTTTAACAAGTGGTGCTGGGAAAACTGGTCAACCACTTGTAAAAGAATGAAAATAGAACACTTTCTAACACCATACACAAAAATAAACTCAAAATGGATTAAAGATCTAAATGTAAGACCAGAAACTATAAAACTCCTAGAGGAGAACATAGGCAAAACACTCTCCGACATAAATCAAAGTAAGATCCTCTATGACCCACCTCCCAGAATATTGGAAATAAAAGCAAAACTAAACAAATGGGACCTAATGAAACTTAAAAGCTTTTGCACTACAAAGGAAACTATAAGTAAGGTGAAAAGACAGCCCTCAGATTGGGAGAAAATAATAGCAAATGAAGAAACAGACAAAGGATTAATCTCAAAAATATACAAGCAAATCCTGCAGCTCAATTCCAGAAAAATAAATGACCCAATAAAAAATGAGCCAAAGAACTAAACAGACATTTCTCCAAAGAAGACATACAGATGGATAACAAACACATGAAAAGATGCTCAACATCACTCATTATTAGAGAAATGCAAATGAAAACCACAATGAGGTACCATTACATGCCAGTCAGGATGGCTGCTATCCAAAAGTCTACAAGCAATAAATGCTGGAGAGGGAGTGGAGAAAAGGGAACCCTCTTATACTGTTGGTGGGAATGCACACTAGTACAGCCGCTATGGAAAACGGTGAAGAGATTTCTTAAAAAACTGGAAATAGAACTGCCATATGACCCAGCAATTCCACTTCTGGGCATACACAATGAGGAAACCAGATCCTCATATTTTTCAGACCGTTTCAAACTCCTCATATTTTTTACACCTTTTGAAGCTCTTCATATATTTCACACCTTTTCAGACTCTTCATGTTTTTCAACACCGCTTCATGCTCCTCCTATTTTTCAGACCGTTTCATGGTCCTCATATTTTTGACACCTTTTGAAGCTCTTCATATTTTTCACCCCTTTTCAGGCTCTTCATGTTTTTGAACACCGCTTCATGCTCCTCCTATTTTTGAGACCGTTTCATGCTTCTCATGTATTTCCCACCTTTTGAAGCTCTTCATATTTGTCACACCTTTTCAGGCTCCTCATGTTTTTCAACACCACTTCATGCTCCTCCTATTTTTCAGACCGTTTCATGCTCCTCATATTTTTCACACCTTTTGAAGCTCTTCATATTTTTCACACCTTTTCAGGCTCTTCATGTTTTTGAACACCGGTTCATGCTCCTCCTATTTTTCAGACCGTATCATGCTCCTCATATTTTTCACACCTTTTGGAGCTCTTCATATTTTTCACACCTTTTCAGGCTCTTCAGGTTTTTCGACACCGGTTCATGCTCCTCATATTTTTCAGACCGTTTCATGCTTCTCATATTTTTCACACCTTTTGAAGCTCTTCATATATTTCACACCTGTTCAGGCTCTTTATTTTTTTCAACACTACATCATGCTCCTCCTATTTTTCAGACCGTTTCATGCTCATCTCATTTTTGACATCTTCTGAAGCTCTTCATATTTTTCATATTTTTGAAGCTCTTCATATTTTTCACACCTTTTGAGCTCTTCATATTCTTCACACGTTTTCAGGCTCTTCATGTATTTCAATAACGCTTCTTACTTCTCCTATTTTTCAGACCGTTTCATGCTCCTCATATTTTTGACACCTTTTCAAGCTCTTCATATTTTTCACACCTTTTCAGGCTCTTCATGTTTTTGAACACCGGTTCATGCTCCTCCTATTTTTCAGACCGTATCATGCTCCTCATATTTTTCACACCTTTTGAAGCTCTTCATATTTTTCACAAGATTTCAGTCTCAGCATGTTTTTGAACACCGCTTCATGCTCCTCCTATTTTCAGACCGTTTCATGCTCCTCATGTATTTCACACCTTTTGAAGCTCTTCATATTTTTCACACCTTTTCAGGCTCTTCATGTGTTTGAACACCATTTCATGCTCCTCCTATTTTTCAGACCGTTTCATGCTCCTCATATTTTTGACATCTTTTGAAGCTCTTCATATTTCTCACACCTTTTCAGGCTCTTCATGTTTTTGAACACCGCTTCATGCTCCTCCTATTTTTCAGACCGTTTCATGCTCATCTCATTTTTGACACCTTTTGAAGCTCTTCATATTTTTCAAACCTTTTGAAGCTCTTCATATTTTTCACACCTTTTCAGACTCTGCATGTTTTTGAACACCGCTTCATGCTCCTCCTGTTTTTCAGATCGTTTCATGCTCCTCATGTATTTCACACCTTTTGAAGCTCTTCATATTTGTCACACCTTTTCAGGCTCTTCATGTTTTTCAACACCGCTTCATGCTCCTCCTATTTTTCAGACCGTTTCATGATCCTCATATTTTTCACACTTTTTGAAGCTCTTCATATTTTTCACACATTTTAAGGCTCTTCATGTTTTTCAACATCGCTTCATGCTCCTCCTATTTTTCAGACCGTTTCAAGCTTCTCATGTATTTCACACCTTTTGAAGCTCGTCATATTTTGCACACGTTTTCCGGCTCTTCATGTTTTTTCACAACCACTTCATGCTCCTCCTATTTTTCAGACCGTATCATGCTCCTCATATTTTTCACACCTTTTCAGGCTCTTCATTATTTTCAACACAACTTCATGCTCCTCCCATTTTTCAGACCGTTTTTTACTCATCTCATTTTTGACACCTTTTGAAGCTGTTCATATTTTTCACACCTTTTGAAGCTCTTCATGTTTTTGAACACCGTTTCATGC